>NC_090922.1:465126148-467626148 GCF_040938575.1 Ambystoma mexicanum
TTCCCCTTCCCAACCACCGCAAGTCTTTACAAATCAGTGTAAAAGGAGCATCTTACAACACTTTATCCAAACATATAGGCTAAACAAATCTATATTTTATATGTGATTATAAGGAGAGCTCATCAGCCAGTCCAAGACTTCAAGATATGCCATAGTACCTACCAAAATACTCCTTCACAGAGAAAAACGTGTATGCACAAAACAAGCTTTGCATGCTCAGGCTAAACAGTAGGTTTAGTTGTGGCTATTCATTTGTCAATACTGCTCAGAGACAATGCTGAAAGTCTTTAATGCCATTGGGAAAAAATTCATGTTGATTACAAAAAACAAGTATTGTTAATCACTGATGTGGTTGTCAAACAATTCAGACATTTTATGCAGTTTTTGCAAATGGAATAATTGCAAATGCAAGGAATGCGTCAGAAAACATGCCAATAGGAGTTCATGTGCCATTTTAATGGAGTTTGTTTGTTTGTTTGTTTGTTTATTTATAGGGCGCCAGGAGAACCCTTGGGTAGCTGGGCGCACAGAGTAGCAAGAATACTTAGAACTTGGTTACAGGTTACAGATAACAGGTATACATAAATACATTCTGTACAAGTGGGGTGGCAGGTAGCATATTATAGGCAGTAAATACATTATGTACAATTTACAAATGAGGGTTGGGCATCATATGGCAGCGGGTCTTAATACACATGGTCTCAAAGGTTTCAGATATCATTGCATCGGAGCCAGGTACGGGTGTGGTGCCTGAAACTGTTGTAGGGCTGGTCCCTTCTTAGTTCGACTGGTCGTTCCAGTATTGAGCTGCTTGCACAGGGAAGCTATTGCCTCCGTTTTTATTTAGACGGAATCTAGGAGTTTGGAGGCAGAAGGAGTTGGCTGTTCTAGTTGGTCGTGCAGAAATGTTCCTTATTATTCTGTCTCTGAGGTATGGGGGGGCTGCATTGTTCAGACATTTGAATGTGAGTGTGACAAAGGTGATCCTGTCACTGATTTATAGCAAATTGTAATTTCTATGTGCGTTTGAAATGTGCTCTTTGAAAGGGAGGTTCAGGGCCGGTCTGAGCGCATTGTTTTGCAGGGTTTGAAGTTTATTGGTGATGTATTTATTGGTGCCTGCATACAGTGCATTGCAATAATCCATTTTTGAGAGGATCAGTGCATTGGCTAGGATAATGCAACTAGCTGGTGAGAAGAAGGGTCTGCATGCTTTGATAAGTTTACTGGTATAGGCAGTAGATGAGGCCAAGGAGTTAACTTGTTTCCTTAGGGACAGGGTAGAGTCCAGATAGAACCCAAGGGTCTTCACCTCTTTGGCGATGGGGATTATATTGCCGTCGATATTGAAGGAGCTGTAGTTGGGATCGAGTTTTTTTTAATTGTTTGGTGAGCCTAGAATAAGGATCTCTGTTTTTTCGTCTTTCAGGCAGAGGCCATGGGTTGCCATCCATGCCTGAATGAAGGTGTACATTTTGTTTACTAATGCTGTATCCGGAGCAAAATTGCCTGAAAGGGGTATTAGGATCTGGGTGTCGTCTGCATAATTAGTGTAGGTGACACCCATTCTGTCCAATTTGTCGAATAGAGGTTTAGTAAAGATATTGTACATCGTTGGTGAGACGCAGGAGCCCTGTGGGACTCCACATGTTGTCTGGATGGGGTCTGCTGCATCTGAGGTGGAGAAGACTCGCATACTTCTATTATCGAGAAAGCATTGGACCCAGGCTATAGCTTCACTTGGGCGGCTGATGCTAAATGTTTGCAAAGTACTGCATGGTCCACTAGGTCGAAAGCCGCCGACAGATCAAGGAGGAGTAGCATAGCTGTGTTTCCTTTGTCGATGAGCTCGTCAATTTGGGCTTTAAGATCTATAAGTGCGGTCTCAGTGCCGTGCTGAGGTCTGAAGCCCTATTGACAAGTGCCAAGGAGTTGGTTAGTCTCCAGGTATTTTTGTGATTTGGAGATAGGCCACTCTATCAATTATCTTCAGGAGGAAAGGGACAGTAGTGATGGGCCTATAGTTGGTGTGGATGGAGGGGTCTAAGGTTTGTTTTTTTAGCAAGGGGAGAACCCAGGACTCTTTTAAGCTGCTTGGGACTGTGCTAGATGAGAACGAGGCGTTGATGAGTTTAGTGACAAAAGGGGCCAGGTCTCTGGCGGCATTCTTAATTAACTGGGCTGGGCATTGGTCACCTTTGCAATTAGATGGTTTTAGTGAGGCAATGATTTTTTTCCATTTCCTCGGTGGAAACTTTGGCGAATTTAAAAGGTGTTAGGCTAGGTGTGGGCGTGGGCGTGGGCATACTGGGAGTTTGGCTGGTAGGGAGCGAGGCTTTTTTTATTGTAATTTTAGATTGTAGTGTTTTCACTTTGTTTGCGAGGGCATTTTGGATATTGGTACACCATTGCTTGTCTTTGAGTACGTTGTCAGGTGGTGGTATGGGAGATTCAAGTTCTCACAGGATTGCAAATAGTTCCTTTGTATTGGAGCATGTACTGGAAATTCTATCATTGTAGACATCTTTATTAGCTTGGATGATAGCTTTCTTGTAATTAGTAGCACATAGTTTGAGTTGAAGTTTATTTTAAGCTGTAGGGGTGTGTCGCCATATAGCTTCAAGCTTCCTTTTTTCCAGTCTAAGTTCTTTTAGGTGGGGGGTGAACCAGGTATTAAGGTGGGATTGTTGTTTACCTTTACGGTTCTTCAATGGGGCAACGGTGTCCATGGCTATGGCCATGATGTCATTGTATTCTTTGACCATAGTGTCTGGGTCAGTGTCAGCTTGCAGGGCATTGATAGTAGGGAGGAGCAGGGGCAAGATATTGTCAGGTGAGATGTTTTTTCTAGATCTGGTAGGAGCCGATGGTGCCATTATTTTCTCAGTTCTGAGCATCTTGTTGAATGTTAGGTAGAAATTAATGAGGAAGTGGTCAGTCCACGGCTGGGGTGTTATTTTGGTGATAGTCGTAGAGCAATTAGTTGTGGCTACCCAGTATAATATTCTCCCTTTGTCGTGTGTGGGGGTGAGAACTTTTTGTGTGAGGCCGTGTCCTTCAAGCATGGTGGCAATAACTTGCGCTTGTTTGTCATCTGGGTCGTTAAGACCTAGGTTAAGATCACCCAGGATCATTGTTTGGGATGACTTTTTTGTATTGCTCGCTAGGAGGCTGGATAGTTCCTCTTCGAATAGGCCTAGCCGTCCTGGTGGCCTGTAAAAGAGATAAATGGTTAGAGTTTGGCATGGGGATATCGGAAGTTTAGCGGTCAGGTGTTCGCAGGATTTTAGGATGGGCGTTGTTGTTAATCTTACATTCAGGTTAGATTTGTAAATGATGGCTAAGCCACCCCCTCTAGCGCTTTTGCGGTCTAGTCTTAGTAGTTGGTATTCTTTAGGTATTGCTAGGGAGAGGGCTGGACCTGCTGCATCATGTAGCCAGGTTTCGGTGACTGCTAGGAGGTCAAGGTTATCTAATGTAAGGAGATCGGATATTTCCGTGGCATGGGCCACGACTGTTCTAGCATTGATCAGTGCTCCTATTACAGAGGTTGTTTTAGGAGGGCAGTTGGTATCAGAGTTAGCAGGGATAGGTTCTTTCGATATGGTGTTGGTAGGTAGTTGTGGGTTGGGTGGCGTTGTGTTCCTAGTCTGGTTTTTAGGGATAGAGCGACGGTTCAAGTGTGCGTTACTGGGTACCTGTGGTTCGTAGAGGGTGGAGAGTCTAGCGCGAAGTCTAGAGTTTCTGTGGAGAGTAGGGCATGGTGTGTGTTTAAATTGGTCCATAGTTGCTGCTATTGATTGTAATAACAGTAGTAGCAGTGGGGCGTAGGTTGATAGAATCATGCTAAAATGCATTCTACTAAAGAGAACTTACGAAACACAATGTAATGACAGGTTAAGAGTAGTTTAGAAAACACAATATAGTGGCAGGCTAGGTGCGACTATCAAATTACAATGTAGTGGCAGGCTAAAAGCAATTTAAACACAATATAGTGGCAGGCTAGGTGTGACTATCAAATTGCAGGTAGTGGAAGGCTAAGAGCAATGTAAACACAATATAGTGGCAGGCTAGGTGCGACTATCAAATTGCAGGTAGTGGCAGGCTAAAAGCAATTTAAGCACAATAGAGTGGCATGCTAGGTGCAACTTTCAGTGGCGGTGCGCTTTCAAAGGCTAACTATGTGTGCAACTGTGTGGTAATATAATGAGGTGCGACTATCAATTTGAAGGTAGTGGCAGCCTAAAAGCAATTTAAACATAATATAGTGGCAGGCTAGGTGTGACTATCAAATTGCAATGTAGTGGCAGGTTAAAAGCAATTTAAACACAATATAGTGGCAGGCTAGGTGCGACTATGAAATTGCAGGTAGTGGCAAGCTAAAAGCAATTTAAACACAATATAGTGGCAGGCTAGGTGTGACTATCAAATTGCAGGTAGTGGCAGGCTAAACGCAATTTTAAAACAATATAGTGGCAGGCTGGGAGTAATTCAAGGGCAAGGAGAAAATGCCTCTCATTTATGCAAGGATGATAATTGCATCAGAATAACTGCACCACAGAATATGATGATCAAAATTCCTGGGCCTCTGCTTACTATCCACATTATGTTGGTCTGTGAGTTGTGACATCTACTCAAAACCAGCCTTGCAGTTGGGGGGGGGGGATATACTATTTTACTCAAAACAGGGCAATGTATCCATCAAAAACGGGAAACCATGAACATATAGGAATCTACCCCCTGCTTCTAACCACAAAGTTCCACTGATCTCTTTTCGAATCAGTGTCCAGCAGAGCAGTGTCATTGGTAGGAACTCGAATGATATTACTGTCCGATCTCAAGAGGTATTTTAAGGGGAAAGAACATATTTTAATAGGCGTAAAATATCCCTACTGGCACAGCCAATTACTTTCTTACTCCCTGAAAAATCTTTTGATTGCAAGTATGGAGTAAAATCTATTTGGAGCCCTGATTGTAACCCTGACATAGGAAGTGAAATTACAGGGACCATAATACAGCTTATAGTTTTGCCCCCCCTTGATAACCACACTGCCTAGACAAAAATCAACATGATTTCTTCTGGCACCCGTTGAAGAAAATCACATATATTTACCCTTAAAGTCAATAGCCGCAATGCTCACATTTACAACATATTGAGTACCTTCTTCTTTAACTAGGGACCCCTCTTCCGAAATTCACGTATCAGTTGAACAAGATGCACGCGGATGCTAGAAGCAATAAATGCAAACCCATGAATATATTGAAAAGTCCTCAACAACTGAGCATAGAAAGAAATAGAAGGTGCCATTTCCTAGGCTATTACTATGGTTTGCTATCCTTCAGCAAAAAAACATTTCCTTTACTGTACTGTCAAAACATCAGATTTGTTTTTTGAAAGTTGCTGATTTGTTCTTCAGCCCGAATGAGTGTTCTCGTGTTCCCTTCCACTCGTTCCCCTCCCGGGCTCCTGTGCAAGCCTCTAATATTAGTTGACACGGGTCTCTGTAAAAAGTGAGGGATTGTAGAAGTAAAACTCTAGCTGGGATATTTGCATACCCACAATACTTTAAAGCAAATCCAATTGAAAACCTCCTGATATTATGTGCAGTTTAAGAAAATGTCCTAAATCTGCATGTGCACAATTACTATGAAGTCCATTCAAGATTGTTTGCAACGTACCCCAACTTTCAATTGTTGAGTAGGTTTTGACAAGTGCTCTGTGAACAAATTTGTGTATGGGAGCAAGCTAACATATAATTTGTTATGGTCTATCCTCCATGGAACTCTGAAAATTGTAAAAGGTTGCAGATTGTGTGAAAAGCATGCTAGTTATCTGAATATTGTTGCCCTACTTATATATGAATAATGCCAGGCAGAATCCATACCAATTATCCCTTACAGGTAAAGTAAATGATATTGCAATGTTGCTCTCCACTCATAGGGTAATGTTAGCAATGCTAAAGTAGGAGACCCTGAGCATGACACTTTCCTACTCAAAATCCTTAGAGGGCAAATTAATAATTGAATTTTATTATTATGCGTTAACTTGCAAGGGGGCTATTGAAAGTGCTTGTGTGACATATGTACAAAAAATAAGAATCAAGGGATGAGGTTAAATATACCAGTAGCCTTCTTACTTAGTCAGTACCCGATATTTGAGCTGACACTCAGGTTAAATAACCTGGGTAATGCTTTTGCTAAGGCACCATGAGTAACAGAAATTCTTGTGCTTGAACGTCATTCACATTATTACATAAACCAAGACTTGTATCTAAGTCTGGTAACCTTTTGTTGAGTTAAGGTAGGCAGAGTCAAGGTTGTCTGATAATATCTGAATGTGGCATGGGGCACTGTTTGAGTCATACGGTATAAGTGTGGTAGAGTCAAGAATAGGATCCTGGGTAGGCAGGGAAGATAATTTAGTTAATGTGTGCAGGCATATCTTAGTTGTATCTTCTGTTCACAGAGCCACATTTTCATATTGATTTTTAACCTTGTGTGGGTGTATTCTATTTTTAGGTTTTTAAGGTCAAGCATGCACAGTAGGGCAATGTCAATAGGTTACACCAGAATATCAAGAATAGTTAGTATAATTTAACTTCATTTTGAGAGAAAGCAAATATTAGGTACACGCTGTGGCTTGTGCCTTATTAAATCTTATTTGAATAGGCGGGAATTGTCTGTGTGCGCTGCTAAAATTCTTCTGAGCGGCACCCCGAAGGAAGCTGGGCAAGCGCACATGCACACAGCTTAGGGGGAACATTGATCAGCAGTTCCTGGATAAGCAAGGAATCATTTATTTCCCGGATGATATATTGGTGTATGAGAAAACCTTAGAGGAACACAATAGAGAGCATTACATATCCTTGAGACAGGTGGTATGACACTGAGCAAACAAAAATGCAAGCTGCATAAAGAGTCCATACAGTATCTTGGACATGAAGTGTCCAAACAAGGGATAAAGCACAAAGCTGATCTGGTCGACAGTATCAATGGATTTGCGAGTCCCCAGAGCAAGGAACAATTGTTGTCATTCCTGGTTATGGCTGAATATGTTGCCATATTCACCCGGCAATTGACAGTATGATTTTCCAAGGTTTATGTTTAATGATTTGTATAGTGCCTCAGCCGAAGGCAAACTAGCTCACACATAACACAAAACACAAACGAACATCACAAAAATGATTAAACAAAAAGCACAATAAAATATAGGCTAACAATAGGCTAAAAATACAATATAGGAAGACAGCAAAACACAACAGTATCAGATAGAAGTATTTCATAGAAGCAGCATAAAACATTTAAAACAGGGAACAAGTCCATAAAACAAAAAAAGTCACAAAAACAGCAAATAAGTCAATATAGTCATCAAGAAGCATAAAACGTCAGCAAGAGAATCACCCATAAAAAACATTACAATCAAGTTAAAAAGAAAGTCTTCAATGCTTTCTTGAAAGACAGGAAAGAAGCATCCATTCTTAAGGAAATAGACAGCGTGTTCCAGATGGAGAGTGCAAGAAAGTCAAACGAATATCTTCCCTCTCTCTGCAGTTTGACACGTGGTATTTCCAACAAGTTGCCATAGACAATCTCAATGTACAACTGTAACGTTTGCCATGGATCCTCCCTTTCAAATAAGCAGGACTGTTGCCATAAATGCATTTATTTATATATTTATTTATTTCATTTGTAAAGCGCACAAACAACCCTGGGGCATTGAGGGGCTGTTGCCGGTGCAAATCATGAAGCATACTTAGTCATACAGCTAGAATCTTACAAGCATAGTATGTAAACAAGACAGGATCAGAACAAAAATAAAGAAGGCAGAAAAGTAACAACATGTTAATGAGAAGAATGCTGAATATATTTTCAGTACTAGAGGGTGTGTGGTACGTTATAAGAAAAGTTGTGTTTTGAGAGTACTGCAAAAGAGCCAATAAGATTTCTCTGACCTTAGGGGGGGGCGGTGGAGAACATTCCACAGTTTTGCAGCAAGGAAGGGGAAGCTTGAGCCTCCTGCTGAGCTTCTTTGGAATTTGGGCACAACTAGGCGGTTAGTGTATGGGGACCTGGTGGGTCTAGAAGAGCTTGCCTTGGTGAATCTGTGAGTGAAGTAAGGGGGGGCAGTGTTAGATAGGCATTTATGCATGATGGAGAGAGCTTTGAATCTAATGCGCTCCTGGATGGGCAGCCAGTGGGCTTCTCTTCTAGTTTTGGTGATATGTTCTCTTTTAGAGATGTGGAGTGCTGCACTCAAGGCATTGTTTTGGACCACTTGTAGTCATTTTAGGTTTCTCGCTGAGATGCCTATGAAAAGGATATTACAGTAGTCTGGCTTGGAGCCAATGATAATGCTGGCGATTGTGAGGCAATTGTTGTTGGTGAGGAAGGGTCTGGCTGCATTAAGCAACTTGGAGGAATAGGCTGCTGAGGAAGCAATGGCGCTTACTTGCCTGGACATGGTAAGTGAAGCATTCAGGTAAACTCCTAAGGTTTTCATGGTTGAAGAAACAGGAATAGTGCAATTGTCGATGTTAAATGATGAGTACTGTTTGTCTAGTGATTTCCGGGCATTTGGAAGGCCGACAATTAAGATTTCCGTCTTATCGCTTTTAAGGCAGAAGTGGTTGGCTGCCATCCAAGCCTGTATGGTTGAGTCAGTTATGTAGTTGCCAGAGAGTGGGAGGAGGATTTGTGTATCATCAGCATAATTGGTGTAGGCTATGCCAAGTGGGTCAAAGATGTTGGCAAGTGGCCTAGTGAATATATTGTAGAGGGTTGGGGCTGTGCAAGACCCTTTTGGTACTCAACAGGTAATGGGAGAGGGAGATGAGTTTGAAATGTGGATTTTACCTAGTAAGGCTGCCTATATATCTGTGCACCATGATGCATCTTTGATGAGTGAGGTGGGCGGTGGGGCTTCAAGTTCTCTATAGAAGTTAAAGATTTCTTTTGCGTCAGATTCTTGAGTTAAAAGAATTAGATTTGGCTATGATAATGGCAGATTTGTAGCGTCTGGCTATAAAGTTGAAGTCATTTTTAAGAGGGTCAGTCGGGTCCTTGAGCCATGCTAGCTGGGCTTGTCATTTCATGGAAGCATAATTCTAGTGAGTTGGGGGTCAACGAAGAGTTTGCATGTCTAACTTTTTAGGATTTATGGCATGCTAAGGGGGCTATGGTGTTCACTGCGTTAGAGGGGGTAGAGGTGAAGGTATCCAGTATTGCATTTGGGTTAGGGGGTTTAAGAGCGGGATGTTTAGTAGGAGCAGAATGTTTTCTCTGGTGAGTTTCCGAGAGCTTCTTCTCATGGCCGGTGGTAGTGGGTTTGGTATGATTTTATGTTGGGTGGATTGAGGGATGGAGAAATGGACGATGAAGTGGTCTGACCAGCGGCATGGTGTTGTGATGCTGGAGGAGACTTGGCAGCTTTGATCAGTGATCCAATCTAATGTACGTCCATTTCAGTGGGCGGGCTTGGTGCTCTGCTGACAGAAGCCTAGGATATCTATGGAGTCGGAAAGCGATGAGGCTGGAGTGTCGTGTGGGTCAAGTAGGCCTAGGTTAAGGTCGCCTAAAAGGATGATTTTGGAAGAGCCTTTTACATTATCTTGGAGGATGTGAAGAAGGCTAGCCTGGAAATTATGAGTGGGTCCAAATGGTCAGTAAATGAAATGGATAGTGATGGTGCAGGTGGGTGCTGAGGTGAGTTTGAGCGTTAAAATGTCAGAATTGTCTTCGAAGGATGTGTTACATTGTCTTAAGGGAAGTGAGTCTCTGGCTATCATGGTGGTGTCACCTCCTCGAGCAGAAGGTCTGTCGTTCTGGAAGATGGTATAACCTTGGGGCACGGTTAGGGAAAGCGCTGGGCCTGAAAGCTTTGTGAAGACTGTTCTCAGTGAAGGCTAGGATGTCAAGGTCGTGTGTAGAGATGAGGTCATGGATGTCTAGGGCATGGGCTGGCAGTGAGCAAGCATTAATGAGGGTGCATGACATGGGGGAGTGTGGCTGTATTTATTTTATTTATTTATTTGTATTTGTATAGCGAACTTACAGCCCAGAGGCATCGAGGCGCTGTTACATGACATTTTTGCAAGAGATTGTGATTAAGCGGTTTACAGGCGACCAAGGAGGTCTCTTTGTTACAGGTACATTGGTAATAGCATGATTGCATATAGAATAAGTATATGCATAGGTTTTACAGTGCGGTCATTCTTACATCAATAGTCATCTACAGCAGAGGTTCAGACAAAAAGCTTAGTTTTGCTTGCTTTGCAGAACGCTTGCTGGGAATCAATCAATCTAAGGTGAGAAGGAAGGGCATTCCAGTGTGCTGTGATGGGGGTAGGGGACTGAGGCTTAAATGTAGAGGAGGAGTGGCTGTACAAAAAATCATTTATGCACAATAGAGGGTAGTCAGGAGTTTAAACATTATTTTATTGGCAGCCAGTGTAGCGCCCTGCGGACTGCTGTGATATGCGCTCTCCGACAAATGTTTAAGACAATTCGGACTGCACTATTTTGCAACACTTGGAGTTTGGCTACATATTTCTGTGCAGCACCAGGAATAAAGCTGCCACAGTAGTCAATGTTGGCCCCTATGTTAGCTTGTGCCAAAAAAGCACAATTCTCATTTAAGAGAAAATGTTTAATGCGATACAGTAGTTTCAAAAATATGCTGTGTAGGAAACAATAGAATTAACTTGGTCCTGCATATATAATGTTGAGTCAAGAATAACACCAAAGGTTCTGACTTTAGAAAGAACTGGGATAAGGCAGTCAGGAATTGTAAAGTTGGTATACAAGCCTGAACATTTAGCCAATCCTTGCCTGGTACCAGCTAGTAACAACTCCATTTTAACCTGATTGAGGGTAAGGGATTTATGGACCATCCAACATCAGATGAGGTTAAAAACGTAATTTACTCCCATAACATCAATTGAATAATCACCAGAGAGCTGAATCAGAATTTACACATTGTCAGTATAATATTGGTGTATAAAATATCTTGCTCATTTAAAATGTCAAATAGGGGTTTCTTAAAAAGATGAAAAAGAGTGGGCAAGATGCAAAACCCCTGTAGAATTTCACAGAGGAGCTCAACAGGGGATGCCTTACAGGAATTGTGAAAAACTATTGCCAGTCGACCAGATTAAAATGATAAAACACAATCATCCATATTATTGGAAAGATACGCAGTGGACTGGACTCTATTAAATAAAATATTAAAAGCAACCAAATCAAATACTGTTGAAAGATCCACAAATAAGGGCTGTGTTATCACTATACATAATTTGCATCATAGTAAAAGAAAGCTACTGTGATGCAAATAATGGATAGTGGTAAGAAGGCCTTCCTTATTTTATTGTGGTGTTCATCCCACGTTCCGGGGTCTGGATCGGGGATAACGGGCCGGCAAGCCCAAGTTATTGGCCCGAGTGAAGCAAGGGCATATTTTTTTTTTTTTTTTTTTTTTTTATTTAGATGTTTTAGTTTAATAGTAAACTTTTACATCATTGCGATTTTTATAAAGAGGCAGGAATAAAAAGTGTCGTCATGTTTAAGTTTTTCTTCGATTGAGGTCGAGGATAGACGTTAGAAAGAGAACAATTGTGAATGTGTATTTGTTATTATTTCCACTAAGTATGGCATTCCATCTTTCGGATGTGGTCATTTGTTTCGTGTCTAAGTCAAAGTAAGAACCAAAGTTTTTCCGTTGAGCTGCCAGCGCCGTGCATTCCATGACTAGGTGGAAGATAGTCTCTGGGATTGTTTCTATTTCACAGAATCGGCAGTGATTGTTTGTTTTAGAGATTTGATTTGTGATGGCAAGATAACAGTTTGTCGGCAGTATGTTCAATCTAATTTTCAGGAATGTTGATCTGATCACTGGGTCAGGGAATAGTTGCAGGTACGGTTGTGGTTCATTTAGTTTTCTGTTGTCCTTGTTGCAATATAATGTCCTTTTATACGAGTTTGTCTGTTTCATAGTTTGGATCCAATCGTTTTGTAAAAGTTTCACTTTGGCGTATTGAGGTCGGTTGATTAATAAATCATGAGATATTTCTTCTTTTTCCATTTCGATTACGATAGATTTTTTCCACTTTGATAGAACTGTGGTGTTTGTAGCGTCGCTCTTTAATTTGAATATTTGAATTGCTGGTATATTATCATCAGACAGGATTTTACGATATATGTCCAGGCGTTTCCATCGTACCATGGAACTGATTGATTGGGTTGCAAGTTCGTACCTGATTCTTGGCATCGGATATGCCTTTGGCAAAGCTAGGATCTTACGCCAGAATATGGACTCAAATTTCATCCAGTTTACTTGGTGTGCATTCAACATTGCCTCAGAGCCATAGGTTATTACCGGGATGTATTTTTGCTTGTAGTATGCAATTATTGGTTTGAATGAAAATTTTCCAAACTTTCTGTGTAGGATACAACCTTGACGCGCTAGTAGTTGCGCTTTTTGTTCAATTTGATTTAGCCATTCTATTTCTGTGGTTGATTGATTAATCGTTATGCCAAGATATTTGAATTTGGTCACATTTTGCAGCTTGATTCCTTTGATGTTAAACGTGGGTTGTTTTGCCTTGGGACGAGATTTTGTCAGTTGCATGACTTTTGTTTTGAGGATATTAATTGTTAAGTCATTTTGGGACATGTAGTCACTCAACACTGTGAGGGAATGTTGCAGACCATATGGAGTTTTGTCCATTAGGACAATATCGTCTGCATATGTCATAATCGGAACACGGGTTGAGTTGATTTTTGGCGGGTTTATTTGGTTATTTTCTAGATATTGGTCAATATCTGATGTGTAGAGATTGTACAGAGTCGCTGCTAGAGGGCAACCTTGCTTTAGACCGTTGTGTGTTGGTATGGCTTCGGTGGTTATTCCTTGCTTTGTGAGCCTAACTTTTATTGAAGTATCTGAATAAAGTTGTTTGATAGGCTCAAGGATGTTCGCAGGGCAGTGCCATGTCTTAAGTTTTGCCCATAGTCTTTTTCGGGGTATGGCATCGAAAGCCATCTTTAAGTCAATGAACGCAGCATATATCTTGGTGGTGCTGTTTATTGCTTCATACTTGATAAGGTGCAGCAGTATCAGATTGATATTGGTTCCAACTTTTGGGGTGAAACCCGTCTGACGTATTGAAAGTCTATCGTTCAAGTTTGCCCACGCACTAAGTTGTTTTAGCAAAACTGATGCAAATAGTTTCCCCAGGGGGTCTAGCAAGGCAATGGGGCGAAAGTTTTGTGGTAGGTCGCGCGGGCCTTGCTTATGGATAGGGACTATTGTTGCCGTTTTCCAGGTAGCCGGGATTTGGTTATGAGAGTTTATAAGTTCAATTATGTTGAATAAGAAGCTTGCCCATGTCGAAGGGTTTTGTTTGAGCATGGCATTTGACAGGCCGTCAGGTCCCGGAGCTCTGGAGGTGTTTAGTCGCTTAATCATTGAAGAAAGGTCTTCGTGTGAGACAGCTACTGACCATTTTATAATAATTTTGTTTGCTTCTTGATCATCTGGTTCAGATCGAGGTGCATACATATTTGAAAAATGTGTGGTCCATGTGGTCGTAGGTACATTAGCTGTAAGCTTTTGTTGCTTCTGAGAATTTTCATTCAGAAGGTTCCAAAGTTCTCTGGTGTTGTTTGTCCGATATGTTTTCATTATTGTTTCAGCATCTGTTTGTAGTAATATAGTCTTATGAGATTTTTTCCAGTTGTTGTATGTTTGTTTTAACTTATTTATCTTAGCGATGTTTTCTGGATGTCTTTGTTTTTTGAGCTGCCTTATCTGTTTCGCTAGATCCTTTTTTTTTGCTGCTAGCTCCGCATTGTAACTCTGTGAATGGGTTATTTGTGGGCGGTTTTTGACGGTTTGCTGGAACGGAAGTAGAATCCATCCATAATTCAGTTTTTCCAAGTCTGGTTTTTGGGAGGTTAGTAGTTTGTTCAGCAGCAATGGAAGTTTCGTTTCTGGTATACGGAGTCTTGATGATGTACCGTCTAATTCCAGTGTAGGTTGGGCTCGTAGTACCTCTTGTTGTCCGGTAGAGTATGATTGCACTGTTAGTTTATTGTGGTCGCTGTTGTTGCCAACTACAGTTTGGGCAGTGTCTACCGTGTCATGTAAAAGTTGGGAAAGAAAGATGTAGTCGATGATCGCTACAGAGGGCATATAACGATGGCTCTTGGCTGTTATCCTCTGTTCCAGGGCCATTAGCAGCCCTGTTTGCCAAAGTGGTAACCCGGGGTGCTTAAAAAAAAGGATTTTCCTTCCTACAATGGGACGCGTGCCATGTCTCACTGTAGGAAAGACAATTATTTTCTAAGGTGGCTGCCCCTCTTCCCTTTCCATGGCGGCCGGCGGGAGGTGAGGGGAAGAAGCAAATTCAGAGATGCAGCTCTACAATCCTGTGTATCATGCAGCCTTAGATTAGAATTACCAAGAGCAACAATGTTTGCAGATGTTTTGATCAAAGAATGTAATAAGGAAAGGCATTGCTCCTCAAACAAGTCTGTAATATGAGCTGGCTTCTACAAGAGAATAAAGGTATTGGATACATTAGGGTTGACTAAGAGGTTAACAAACAGTTCCAGGGACTCGTCGTCATCAGGTTCAGTGCAAGCCAGAGTAGATGTGCTTTTCAACGGAAGAGAAAGTTTCAGAGTTCAAGGCAATGGGAGTGTTAGGTGGCATCATAACAGAAACATGAGGAAATTAGTGAAGAAAGGTGTGAATTTTGAGTGGGATGGCTGATATGAAAGGGAATTTCTGGAGATATGTAGGGCACGCAATCAAACACCCATTCTGAGTAATTATAGTAAAGCCAGAGTGGGTGTGGTATCCACGGATGCCGGCAACAAGGGTTTGGGTGGAGTATTGACACAAAGAGATTAAGATCAGGAGTTGACAGTGCCATTTGCATCTAGAATTTTAAAGCAATCAGAGATTAACTATTCTACTATAGAGAAGGGTTAGCTGGCAACCAAATGGGCTGTGGTGGAGTTCAGAGTATTCTCACGAGGAACTAGATTTGGGCTGATATCGGATCATGCATCGTTAAAGGAGATCTTAACTTCCATAGGGTTGGAAAAGATATCGTTCCGCATAAGGAAATGGATCACAATCTTGCAGCAGCATACATAGGGACGTCATTTGGGGGTCGCCAGTGGTCGCAACTGCGACCTCTGAGGTCTTCCTTGCGACCTCTAAAAAACAAACAAAAAAGAACCTTTTTTTTTTTTTTTGGTTGTAATGCAAGCTCCTGGGCTGTGGCCAGCACCATGTGGCTCTTTACTTCTGGAGTGATTGGCTTTCTTGTTCAGGCCCCTTAAAAGAAAAATAAGAACAGGAGTGCCTCAAGTCTAACACTTTCAGCACTGACCCTAAATAAGAAAGAATAGGAATACCAAATAATGTGTCTTTCTGGAATTCTATACAATAATTGCTAGACTCATTAAAGGTTTATTTCAAGCACACTTCAGGGGATGAGTCACTGATTTAGTCTGTTCTTTAACGCCTCAACTCAGCCTTTCATCCTTCTGAGGTCGATAAATGAGTACCAACTCAGGTTGGGTGATATTGGGTGTATATTTTTTCTATATAAAACGCTTAAGCGTAAGTGCTATATAATAACACATCATTATTATTTGGTCATGGACGTCTGCTTGCATTCACAGTAATTTGGTGATATAGGCCTATACACACTGATCTTAACGATACATATGGCGATCCATTCTTGTATGAAATGTACATCACATTATAGTGATATCGTAACCATATTTTTCATAGTGTACAATGCTATGTGAAGCCACCTCCTGTTTTGTCAACGGGTGAAAGGTTGTGTTCCATCGCTTCCCGCAATATCACTTCCGGGTGGGGTCAAATTACATCACTTCCTGTGATGTCATCAGGGGTCAAGGGTCATGTGATGTCACTTCCGCTACCCCTGGCATTTTGATGAAATGACGTCTCTGAGCATACATCCACAATCCACCCAGGAACAATGACTGCACACACGTCTGCATGGTTTGAGGCCGAGGAGCAATACAAAGGCTTCAATATCATGTGCAGAGGTAGAGGAGTCTGACCACTTCATCTGCAAAACACAGGCTTGTGAATCCCCGTAACAGACTGGATCCACACCAAAGAAAAATGCAAGTTCACACCAGTGTACCTGCAGCTAAATATTTCTTTTTTTCACCCAGGCTACTGTTCCATTCTCCTGTCCAGTTCTTGGCAGAGCAATCAGCCAACCTGCCCGTCAAACCTTCTACTACCCTCTTCCACTCCTCTACCTTGCTCTACTACTTGCTGGCATCCCAAGCACCACCAGCTCCCTGCTTCTGTGGTAATATCCAGTCCTGAACAAGTGCTTTCAATCAGCCCATGACATCAGGTGTCCAGCAGGACAATGTTAAAATCCTGGAATAAATGTTTTCTGGTGACAGGCTCTAAGTCCATGTGAAGGATGCAATGAATTAGGCAGCCCACCTCTTCCAGTTAGACCTACTTTAGACCTTGAAGCTCCAATGCAAAAACTGTGAAAGGGTATCAGCAGCAGAATCAATGTTGTGTGCACCCCCTCTACCCCCTCACTGTCAGCTTTGATCATTTCATGAAGTGCTGACAAAACCTGAAGTGGGGGTTCTACTAAAGTGATGTTCTGCCCACCGTAAAGTTTGTCTAGCCACAGATGATGACTCGTCGCCACCACCCGTGGAGCTGAAGACATGGGAAAAGCAAGACGTCACTTTTCTGCACATTGGCAGCACTGAGACATTGAAGGCGCTGACACAGGAGGTGAAAGTCAATACACAACAGAAAAGTTATCATGAATACATTGAACTGCATGCAGATTGAGCCAGGCCGTGTGTCTGGGACCCTATTACATTAAGTATGGTGCCATCAGACATAGGTGGGAACCCCCACATTAGTGCCTAGACTTTGCTTTTCATGTGTTTATGCAATTGTCTTTTGAGATTGCTGTCCAGAGTGGGACCCACAGTGGGGAGTGCACGCTGTGCAAGGAATGTGAAAGCGCGCCTGTCAGTGACATTTTAGTGGAGAAGCATGGATCGTTCTGGGCTGTGTCTGTTTTTATCTGCCTACACAGAGCAACAGGAATCCGTAGGGATTTACTGTCATGATGGGCAAAATGGCACATGCTGGTGGCCCATATTACGTGCCCAAATTAAATGACATGGTGATTAGTATGTGAGAGAGTTTTGATTCTGCAGTCATATGTAATCATTCGGAGAGACTTTGTTCTCCAGGATGTGACCCATCATCGCTGTTTCCAATCCCCCACATGCAGTATTTCTGTATAAAAGTAGTATTGTACACTCTGGCTAGTTATTTATTTAGTGGATTAGGAGGTCACAGGAGCGAGTGCAGGGCCTGCTCAGTCATATTGGGCCTGGAGGGAGCAGACAAGTGGTCCCCTGGACCAATTCTCCTAGCCCCAGAAATAGTGCAGGTGACTGTTACATCCACTATACCTTTAATTAATGTCCCTGCCTCCTTAGGGGACTTAAAAAGAGCCAGTACAATAATTGCCCTCTATAGTGTGGCGGCCCATTGAGGTGGCCAAGGGAGAGGAGTGCATCTTAAATTCTTATGTAACTGAGGAGCACAGTGGCAGCTTTCTGGTGGTTTCTGCCATGGGGCGGGAACGGTCGGTGTCAGAAATGCTGGTGTATTGTTCTTTTGTCCGCCTTTCCTTTTGTGTGCCAGTTACTTTAACCCAGTGTCTTTTTCCTAAGTGGTATTTGGGGAAAATACTACCCTAATCCTCTGCTCTTTCCTCATCCACATCCCAGCAGGGCTCAATGGGTTGATCTTGGACCCAGAAAAGCAAGGTTTGAGACAGGTAAGTGGCGGGTCAGGTCTAAATAAGTATAGTGTGCACTTGCCTCCCAATAAGGTGCCTGCTAGACCCCCCCGCTATATTTATTGAGGCACTGCTGAGATCACCTTTGGCATGCCTGTACCCCTCCTATTCCACCTACTGTGGACAATTTGCTAGTGTAAGTTTCAGGGTTTTTTCCAGTCAGTCAGTCGGTCAGTCAGTCTGTTTCTTGTTCAAGTTTTCAATAGGGATTTGTATTTATCGTTATAATCGTTGTGGTCTTGATTTTTACCGGATTTGCCTCCTATCTGACAGACAGGTACCATCTTCATGGATCGACTTCAGGTAGCCAGCTGGCCTGAGGGCGAGGGGCAGGGGTGGACTGGCCTATAGGGAACTCTGGAGATTTCCCGGTGGGCCTCTGCACCCTGGGCCTCTTTTCTGTGGTATGTCCAAATTTTCTCATAGGAAAAGCATTGGGTTTGCTGAAAATGTGTCATATGGGGCCACTTTGAACTTTATTTCCAGGGCCTCTTTTGGTCCCCTGTAATTATTTCCAGGGCCTCTTTTAGTTCCCAGTCCAGCCCTGGCGAGGGGTTAAGACTGACCATTGCTTTATCGTAGTTGATGTCCCTTGGAGCACACCTCTACATCAGGTGCTCAGGTTGAATGAGTCATTAGATTCCCTCACCGGTCAGGTGAAATGCTTGATTAAAGCCCCTAGCCTAGCAGGAACCTGTGTCCTGGTCTGCTATGATCCATAGGAAGTCAACCCAGAGACATTGCCCCTTACCATCAATGGGGGGGACCCTATAGTGTCATATCCTCTCTGGACATTGACCACATTGACAGGGTTGCAGGCTAGTGCACCAGTCATACCACCCATGCTTAGCCCAAAACCTGCCTCGCTCAGCGCTGCACCCAGTCATCTTACAGAAAGCTGGTACGTGCCATCATGGCTGCGCCTATAATCACGCCTGTTTTACCAGGGTCTAGAACATTCACCAGTGCTAAACCGGAGAATAGAGGCGCCAAACTGATTGCTTCCTCTGCGGATGCCTTCAAGGACATGTTACACAAGGCCATCAGAACACCATCTGAACATGGCCCCTATGTCCGCCGGAGACCCTTCTCCGGGGAGAAACCAACCCTGAGGGATAAAGAAGATTACCAACTTTGGGAAGGGCAGAAATACCAGATGATTCCGACCAGGAGAAGAGGCATTGCATCATTTAGAGTCTGAGCAGTCCTGCATTGAGAATCATGCAGGCGCTCTGAGACACACATCCAGACCCCTCAGCAAAGGAGATCATGTATACTCTGGATGAAGTGTTAGTCCACTGCAAAACTGATGGTGAAATGCTATGCCACCCACCTCCAAAAGGGTGAGCAACTCTCAGAATATCTGGCTAGGTCTGAGACAATTCTTCAGCTTGTATTATAAAAGAAGGGGAATGAGCTGAGCAGTCTGAACCTGATCAGGCTGCAATAGGTCATGAGCAGAGCCAACTCGCTGGTGCTATTGCTTCTGCAGCTACGACTCTGAAAATGGACCCAGAAACCACCATTGCTTGATAAACTGGTCTGAGAGGTGTGTAGTCTGGAAGAAGAGATGGAAGACGCAGTGACAGTCTGCCAAGTAAACTAGTGTCTCCATACACTGCCCTGTAGTATGACCCGCAACATCAAGTGGAGGAGTTGCGCCAAAACATTGAGGTGATGCAGCTGCAGAGCTTGTCCCAGCCAAGCCACCGGCTGTAATGACATCCAGGCCACCAGAGCACGGAAGAGGCTCTACACCGCCACCGAGAGAGCGAGAGAGAGAGAGAGAGAGACAGAGAACACCAGCTCTTCCAGAATGCTCAAGAGCCATGACACCCCCAAGTGAGCCCACAGCATGCTGAACCACTCCAGTCTTGGCAGTTCTGCCACAGGTGTGGAAAGGAGGGCCACACCTTCCATATGTGCAGAATCCACTGGATTATATCCAAGTCGCAGTAAGGATATAGACCTTGGACAATCCAACACACACAATGGTGGGAAACGCTTGCGAGGACCAGGAAGTTGAGCACCTTAAACCTCAAAACTACTACGGTCCAACCGAGAAGAGACACACAACAAGTCTGGGCCACCAGATGGGCCGAAAGCTGCAGTGACACCACCGGTGGTCAAGTCACCTCCGTCCCAGCATCCACCCAGACCGGCTGGTCCACCCGAGAGGAAAATCCTCTGTAGTAAAACTACCAGCAAGCGCATTACCCGAACATCATGGGCACCTGAGGAGCTCGAAGGACCACCAGCCACCGTGACAGTTGCCATTGCTGGACGACAGGCACAATTGCTTCTGGATAGTGGCTCACATGTGACCATTGTCTATGAGCCATTCTACAGAAAACACCTGGCGCATATCCCATTGGAGCCCTTGGCTGGACTGAACCTTCTCGACGTGGGAGACACCTCTTGCAAACATCTTGAGTACATTTAGGTCAGACTGCAGTTTCAACATGACGTAGCTGGAGTCAGTATTTATTTTTTATTTTTTTAATGTATTTATATAGTGCATAATACGAGCCGTGGGCATGTTAGCGCTAGACAAAACTAACAAAGACATTAAAAACACTGGGGAATATAATGAAATAGCAATATGTCTGTGTTCATGGCAATCAATTAATTAAACATAAGGATTCTTAGTCCTTGTTTAAATTTCATAAGAGACTGACATAATCTCAGGTCTGGGGGTAAAGAATTCCAACTTGTTGGAGCAGCATAAGTGAAGGAGCCCTGAGCCACAATCTCCAATTTAGCTCAAGGGGTAAGTAGTAAAGCTAGACTGTTGGATTTCAGGGCCCTTCGTATCGGCAGCCAAGCAAGCCTATTGAACAAATATGCTGGACTAGCTCCATACAGGCATTTGTGTGTGAGAGCCTGAGTGTGAAAACAAATTCTACCGGCAATTGCAAGCCAGTGCAATACTCTTCTGGTTTGTGAGATATGATCCCTCCAGCTCATTCCCTCTACAACTCTAACAGCATTATTCTGGACAGTCTGGAGATGCATAATTCCCCCTTTGTTTATGCCTTGTAGCAGGCTAGATCCATTCTAGTTTGCCTCCAATGATCATATGCACAATTGATGTGCAATTTTCCCAGGACAGGAAGGGCCTCAGCTAAGCATGCAATTTTAAATAATAGGATGCAGATGAGACCAGGTAGCTTACGTAGGCCTTCATGCTAAGCTCTTGATTAATCACCATACCCAGGGTTTTGACTTTAGGAAGAGTAGTAATGGCACAGCCAGCAATAAAAACTTCTGTGTAGCCTGGGCTTAGTTTTCTCAGACATGCGGCTGTGCCGCCAGTCATAATCTCAGTTTTAGCATTGTTAAGCACAAGGCCATTGTCCATCATCCAGTTTTGTATAATGGAATATACTGTGTTGACAGCCTCAGTGTCTATGGTGTAATTCCCTGACAGGGGCATGAGACACTGAGTGGCATTAGCATAGTTTGTATACAACACCACTTTGGCGTCCAATAACTCAAATAATGACATGGTGAAAATATTAAAGAGGGCCGGCGACAAACACAACACCTCAAGTCAACTCTTCCTCGTCAGCTTTATACTCACCTGCAACAACTCTGGTCGTATGACCAGTAAGAAAGAAGTCCACCCAGTGTGCTGCTGAAGATGCAGATTGGTGGAGTGCATGGCCTCGTGACCAACATCCTGTGGTCAACCAAGTCAAAGGCCATTGAAAAGGTCGATAAGCATGAGCAGCACTTTGTGTCCACCATCCACTATTTCCAACATATTAGCTTTCAGGTCTAACGAGGCGGACTCTGTACTATGTGCTCAACGGCACCCAGACTATCTCTGGTTGATTATCTGATGTTTCTCCATATGATTTTGAACTTCTAAGTAGGCAGCCTGGTCTAAGATCTTAAGCAAGAATGGAACCTTAGAAATAGGCCTGTAGTTGGAGGTCAAGCTAGGGTCGTGGCACAGCTTCTGCGGTAAGGGCGAGACCCATGTATGCTTGATATTAGAAGGCACAAGGCCTTCCTTAAATTACGAGTTTATCAGTTTGGTAATTATGGGTATCAGCTGTTCTGCCCAGGTTTTCACCACCTTAGATGGGCACATATCCCCTTTACAGAAAGTAGTTAATGCAGTATTGTGAGTTTTTCGCTTTCCGTTACTGAGGTGAATGCAAACAATGGAATATTCACGCTATTATCCTGGGGGTGTCATTGCTTTCACAAGAGCTTTCCCAACCATGACTTTTTTGCTTAACAGGGATATCTTCCTGGATCTTGCTAATTTTATTCTTTGTGGCTTCCTGGATGGAGTTGCATCACATTTTATCCTTATTAAACAGTGGGATTGAGGCATAAGGATCTTCCAATTCTCTTAATATCTTAAAGAGTTCTTTAGTATTTGAATCTGCACTCTTAATCGGATAGCTCAGGGGAAACGTGCTCACCTTGGAAGCAAGAAGACACGTAGCAACGCAGGTTCGATTCCCGGGTCCGTGCTTAGAAACCTCTGGGTATTAAGCATGTTATAAATAACCTGTCATATCATGAGTAGTTTTGTTAGCATTTAAAATGGCACTTCTGTGCTCCTTTGCTGCCATTGTGTATTTTAGTCTATTCACGTCAAGGTTGTTGGCTTTCCAACATTCATATACTTTACGCTTAGCCACTTTCAATTTTTGATTGTCATCTGTGTACCAGCATTTTGTCTGCTTCTTTGTTACATGGTGTGTTTTTTTCGGCACAAGTATATCTAGTGCCATTTCAAACATGGCTGTGTATGTATTGGTTATCTTTTCAGCAGTGTCAAGATTCGGTAGGTGTTCCAGCATAGTTTCAATGAAAGGGACTAATGCTGCCGCTGTAAGGCGTCATGTATTTCTAAAAGTGAATGTTGCTTTTTCCTGTTTCTATTTCCTTGGCTGAGGTGAGTAGCCAAGGTTAAAGTGTATCAACATATGGCCTGACCACGGTCATAGGCTAATATCTTCAGACTACACACCCAATCAAGCGTCCTGCCTTTATCGTAGGTAGCAGTCATTACGTTTGGCTGAAAACCTAGAACGGCCAAGACTGATTCGGTAACAGAGGCCAAGGAGTCTGACTTATCCTGAAGTCCCAAATTCAGATCTCACAGAAGTACAATCTTGGATGTCGACTTAAGACGAGGTGCCAAGATTTGACCCAAATATGCAGGAAAGTCTGGCATGGGTGGTCAATAGATCAAAAGAAAATCAATGGTCATATTAGGGTCCATCAATACTTTTACGAACTGTGTGTTGCAGTCATTCTGAACAGACAAGTGTGCAGAATGTATCTGGAGTGAGGACATATAGATCAAAGTGACACCCCCCCACCTCCCCGACAAGGGATCAGCCCTATGAATGGCATAACCACAAAGGACATCTAGTACATGAGCTGGACATGCGGCTTCATGCATTTCCTCCTCCACATCCCAGCAGGGCTCAATGGGTTGATCTTGGACCCAGAAAAGCAAGGTTTGAGACAGGTAAGTGGCGGGTCAGGTCTAAATAAGTATAGTGTGCACTTGCCTCCCAATAAGGTGCCTGCTAGACCCCCCCGCTATATTTATTGAGGCACTGCTGAGATCACCTTTGGCATGCCTGTACCCCTCCTATTCCACCTACTGTGGACAATTTGCTAGTGTAAGTTTCAGGGTTTTTTCCAGTCAGTCAGTCGGTCAGTCAGTCTGTTTCTTGTTCAAGTTTTCAATAGGGATTTGTATTTATCGTTATAATCGTTGTGGTCTTGATTTTTACCGGATTTGCCTCCTATCTGATAGACAGGTACCATCTTTATGCATCGACTTCAGGTAGCCAGCTGGCCTGAGGGCGAGGGGTTAAGACTGACCATTGCTTTATCGTAGTTGATGTCCCTTGGAGCACACCTCTACATCAGGTGCTCAGGTTGAATGAGTCATTAGATTCCCTCACCGGTCAGGTGAAATGCTTGATTAAAGCCCCTAGCCTAGCAGGAACCTGTGTCCTGGTCTGCTATGATCCATAGGAAGTCAACCCAGAGACATTGCCCCTTACCATCAATGGGGGGGACCCTATAGTGTCATATCCTCTCTGGACATTGACCACATTGACAGGGTTGCAGGCTAGTGCACCAGTCATACCACCCATGCTTAGCCCAAAACCTGCCTCGCTCAGCGCTGCACCCAGTCATCTTACAGAAAGCTGGTACGTGCCATCATGGCTGCGCCTATAATCACGCCTGTTTTACCAGGGTCTAGAACATTCACCAGTGCTAAACCGGAGAATAGAGGCGCCAAACTGATTGCTTCCTCTGCGGATGCCTTCAAGGACATGTTACACAAGGCCATCAGAACACCATCTGAACATGGCCCCTATGTCCGCCGGAGACCCTTCTCCGGGGAGAAACCAACCCTGAGGGATAAAGAAGATTACCAACTTTGGGAAGGGCAGAAATACCAGATGATTCCGACCAGGAGAAGAGGCATTGCATCATTTAGAGTCTGAGCAGTCCTGCATTGAGAATCATGCAGGCGCTCTGAGACACACATCCAGACCCCTCAGCAAAGGAGATCATGTATACTCTGGATGAAGTGTTAGTCCACTGCAAAACTGATGGTGAAATGCTATGCCACCCACCTCCAAAAGGGTGAGCAACTCTCAGAATATCTGGCTAGGTCTGAGACAATTCTTCAGCTTGTATTATAAAAGAAGGGGAATGAGCTGAGCAGTCTGAACCTGATCAGGCTGCAATAGGTCATGAGCAGAGCCAACTCGCTGGTGCTATTGCTTCTGCAGCTACGACTCTGAAAATGGACCCAGAAACCACCATTGCTTGATAAACTGGTCTGAGAGGTGTGTAGTCTGGAAGAAGAGATGGAAGACGCAGTGACAGTCTGCCAAGTAAACTAGTGTCTCCATACACTGCCCTGTAGTATGACCCGCAACATCAAGTGGAGGAGTTGCGCCAAAACATTGAGGTGATGCAGCTGCAGAGCTTGTCCCAGCCAAGCCACCGGCTGTAATGACATCCAGGCCACCAGAGCACGGAAGAGGCTCTACACTGCCACCGAGAGAGCGAGAGAGAGAGAGAGAGAGACAGAGAACACCAGCTCTTCCAGAATGCTCAAGAGCCATGACACCCCCAAGTGAGCCCACAGCATGCTGAACCACTCCAGTCTTGGCAGTTCTGCCACAGGTGTGGAAAGGAGGGCCACACCTTCCATATGTGCAGAATCCACTGGATTATATCCAAGTCGCAGTAAGGATATAGACCTTGGACAATCCAACACACACAATGGTGGGAAACGCTTGCGAGGACCAGGAAGTTGAGCACCTTAAACCTCAAAACTACTACGGTCCAACCGAGAAGAGACACACAACAAGTCTGGGCCACCAGATGGGCCGAAAGCTGCAGTGACACCACCGGTGGTCAAGTCACCTCCGTCCCAGCATCCACCCAGACCGGCTGGTCCACCCGAGAGGAAAATCATCTGTAGTAAAACTACCAGCAAGCGCATTACCCGAACATCATGGGCACCTGAGGAGCTCGAAGGACCACCAGCCACCGTGACAGTTGCCATTGCTGGACGACAGGCACAATTGCTTCTGGATAGTGGCTCACATGTGACCATTGTCTATGAGCCATTCTACAGAAAACACCTGGCGCATATCCCATTGGAGCCCTTGGCTGGACTGAACCTTCTCGACGTGGGAGACACCTCTTGCAAACATCTTGAGTACATTTAGGTCAGACTGCAGTTTCAACATGACGTAGCTGGAGTCAGTATTTATTTTTTATTTTTTTAATGTATTTATATAGTGCATAATACGAGCCGTGGGCATGTTAGCGCTAGACAAAACTAACAAAGACATTAAAAACACTGGGGAATATAATGAAATAGCAATATGTCTGTGTTCATGGCAATCAATTAATTAAACATAAGGATTCTTAGTCCTTGTTTAAATTTCATAAGAGACTGACATAATCTCAGGTCTGGGGGTAAAGAATTCCAACTTGTTGGAGCAGCATAAGTGAAGGAGCCCTGAGCCACAATCTCCAATTTAGCTCAAGGGGTAAGTAGTAAAGCTAGACTGTTGGATTTCAGGGCCCTTCGTATCGGCAGCCAAGCAAGCCTATTGAACAAATATGCTGGACTAGCTCCATACAGGCATTTGTGTGTGAGAGCCTGAGTGTGAAAACAAATTCTACCGGCAATTGCAAGCCAGTGCAATACTCTTCTGGTTTGTGAGATATGATCCCTCCAGCTCATTCCCTCTACAACTCTAACAGCATTATTCTGGACAGTCTGGAGATGCATAATTCCCCCTTTGTTTATGCCTTGTAGCAGGCTAGATCCATTCTAGTTTGCCTCCAATGATCATATGCACAATTGATGTGCAATTTTCCCAGGACAGGAAGGGCCTCAGCTAAGCATGCAATTTTAAATAATAGGATGCAGATGAGACCAGGTAGCTTACGTAGGCCTTCATGCTAAGCTCTTGATTAATCACCATACTCAGTGTTTTGACTTTAGGAAGAGTAGTAATGGCACAGCCAGCAATAAAAACTTCTGTGTAGCCTGGGCTTAGTTTTCTCAGACATGCGGCTGTGCCGACAGTCATAATCTCAGTTTTAGCATTGTTAAGCACAAGGCCATTGTCCATCATCCAGTTTTGTATAATGGAATATACTGTGTTGACAGCCTCAGTGTCTATGGTGTAATTCCCTGACAGGGGCATGAGACACTGAGTGGCATTAGCATAGTTTGTATACAACACCACTTTGGCGTCCAATAACTCAAATAATGACATGGTGAAAATATTAAAGAGGGCCGGCGACAAACACAACACCTCAAGTCAACTCTTCCTCGTCAGCTTTATACTCACCTGCAACAACTCTGGTCGTATGACCAGTAAGAAAGAAGTCCACCCAGTGTGCTGCTGAAGATGCAGATTGGTGGAGTGCATGGCCTCGTGACCAACATCCTGTGGTCAACCAAGTCAAAGGCCATTGAAAAGGTCGATAAGCATGAGCAGCACTTTGTGTCCACCATCCACTATTTCCAACATATTAGCTTTCAGGTCTAACGAGGCGGACTCTGTACTATGTGCTCAACGGCACCCAGACTATCTCTGGTTGATTATCTGATGTTTCTCCATATGATTTTGAACTTCTAAGTAGGCAGCCTGGTCTAAGATCTTAAGCAAGAATGGAACCTTAGAAATAGGCCTGTAGTTGGAGGTCAAGCTAGGGTCGTGGCACAGCTTCTGCGGTAAGGGCGAGACCCATGTCTGCTTGATATTAGAAGGCACAAGGCCTTCCTTAAATTACGAGTTTATCAGTTTGGTAATTATGGGTATCAGCTGTTCTGCCCAGGTTTTCACCACCTTAGATGGGCACATATCCCCTTTACAGAAAGTAGTTAATGCAGTATTGTGAGTTTTTCGCTTTCCGTTACTGAGGTGAATGCAAACAATGGAATATTCACGCTATTATCCTGGGGGTGTCATTGCTTTCACAAGAGCTTTCCCAACCATGACTTTTGATATCTTCCTGGATCTTGCTAATTTTATTCTTTGTGGCTTCCTGGATGGAGTTGCATCACATTTTATCCTTATTAACCAGTGGGATTGAGGCATAAGGATCTTCCAATTCTCTTAATATCTTAAAGAGTTCTTTAGTATTTGAATCTGCACTCTTAATCGGATAGCTCAGGGGAAACGTGCTCACCTTGGAAGCAAGAAGACACGTAGCAACGCAGGTTCGATCCCCGGGTCCGTGCTTAGAAACCTCTGGGTATTAAGCATGTTATAAATAACCTGTCATATCATGAGTAGTTTTGTTAGCATTTAAAATGGCACTTCTGTGCTCCTTTGCTGCCATTGTGTATTTTAGTCTATTCACGTCAAGGTTGTTGGCTTTCCAACATTCATATACTTTACGCTTAGCCACTTTCAATTTTTGATTGTCATCTGTGTACCAGCATTTTGTCTGCCTCTTTGTTACATGGTGTGTTTTTTTCGGCACAAGTATATCTAGTGCCATTTCAAACATGGCTCTGTATGTATTGGTTATCTTTTCAGCAGTGTCAAGATTCGGTAGGTGTTCCAGCATAGTTTCAATGAAAGGGACTAATGCTGCCGCTGTAAGGCGTCATGTATTTCTAAAAGTGAATGTTGCTTTTTCCTGTTTCTATTTCCTTGGCTGAGGTGAGTAGCCAAGGTTAAAGTGTATCAACATATGGCCTGACCACGGTCATAGGCTAATATCTTCAGACTACACACCCAATCAAGCGTCCTGCCTTTATCGTGGGTAGCAGTCATTACGTTTGGCTGAAAACCTAGAACGGCCAAGACTGATTCGGTAACAGAGGCCAAGGAGTCTGACTTATCCTGAAGTCCCAAATTCAGATCTCACAGAAGTACAATCTTGGATGTCGACTTAAGACGAGGTGCCAAGATTTGACCCAAATATGCAGGAAAGTCTGGCATGGGTGGTCAGTAGATCAAAAGAAAATCAATGGTCATATTAGGGTCCATCAATACTTTTACGAACTGTGTGTTGCAGTCATTCTGAACAGACAAGTGTGCAGAATGTATCTGGAGTGAGGACATCTAGATCAAAGTGAAACCCCCCACCTCCCCGACAAGGGATCAGCCCTATGAATGGCATAACCACAAAGGACATCTAGTACATGAGCTGGACCTCCGGCTTCATGCAGCCAGGTCTCCGTAAGCACGCACAAGTCTATATGCTTTGCTAAAACGTAGTCTGCAATATCCGTAGCATGCTCGATGATTGAGCGGGTGTTAATCAAGAGACAGGCAAGTGAGGAGGATATGTAAGGGTCTTGGCTCATGGTTAAATCTGCCACCTCTGTTGCATGTTTGACAATGGGACGAGTTTTTAACAGTGCACTTTTTGTTGGATCCAGGGTTGAAACCATTTTGTTAGTGCCATATGCTTGTTCTTTTACCAGAGAAACAGTGCTCAAACCACTGTGTGCATGGGCATTATAGTTGTCATGCGCAACAGAAAGAATTTCTAAAGACTGTTTGTCATACAATTGGCATGCCTATTAATGTGCTGCGCTCCACTAAATCCTCCGTTATATTATGCAAATGCGTCGTGTTCTTTTTTTCTGTGGTATTGCATTGGGTATGCAGCGCCAAAGTGAGTGAAAGGGGTGCCGTGTAACGTTTCACAATGTCCGTATGATGTGCATGCTTATGAAGCATCTTTACGTCGCTAACATTCTTTCCAAGTTTACTCTTGATGGGCTTAATCGCCTCTAGAGGATGCATTTGAGTAAGAAAAGAAAGGTTCAAGTCATAAGAATACTAGATAGTGATATTTTGTACCTTAGAGAGACAGCACTACAGCCCAGTTGTCACGGACCAGCGGAGACTGGTTTGTTGCTCATGCGCCAGAGCTCACATGCCTGCTAAGCAAAAAAATAGTACCCGAAATCTACAGAACTGCTGGGAACTGCAGTTTAGCAAGCAAACATGATAGAGGCTGCAGTTAAGTAAAATATGCCTAAAAGTAGCTTCAAAGCCTACAGAGTGTAAAATCAATACAGCGCTTCACTTAAATGAAGTAAAATGCCCCACGATTTGAAGTACAATTAATTAAAAGTTGCCCGATACCATTTTTCTTAAACAATTCTTAAAATATGCAAAGTATGCGAATTTAGCAGCAAATAAGTTTAAAAAGTCAAAATACTTCTATCAACACCCTGGCTCTGGTCTGCAGCAGAGTGAAGATCCTGCAACATCGGTAGTGATTGGAACTAATTCCTCGATTTCGGCACACTGGTGGAATTGTTTCGGGAGATGGCTGGACCGCGATATGCGGGCACGTTGACCATGCACCCCATGTGCCAACAGGCATACTTGCAGAAAGAGATCTGATCCAGAGCTTCACCTGATAGACACATTGGAGATGTTCGCCCCACTCAGTTCGGGCAGATTGCAATGCCGGCACACGCCACAGTGATGGTTCCTGGCAGAGTGTGACTCAGTGGAGAGCAACAACCAACACATCTGGTGATGGAAGCAGCAGAACTTGGGGAGCTCACAGGGGGTTTACTGGTACAGCAGATTCTGGTGACAATGGATGTAACGGACCTAAAGTCCATCAAGATACCGGACATTAATGTGACCAATGAGACCATCCATGTACCATGATGCACCATCATCGCACAGTTCCAACTGACTTCTTCTATAGCCCCAGCAAGTGTTGCCACCAACCCATCCGAGACAGCGTTGGATCTGAAGACATTGGATGTTGGAGACTACCCGATCTTAGAGAGACACAAGGACCACTTGAGGGAGCAGCTTGCCTTGCATGCTGAGGCATTCTCCACAAGACCTTGGAACATTGGCAAGACCCACAGAGTGGAACACAGGATCAGAGTGTCTGATGACATTCCCTGTATGGAGCGGAAACAACGCCTGGCCCAAGGAGATGTGGAGGATGTATGCCACTATCTGGATGATCTTTTTCAGGCAGGGATTATTCAGGAGTCCAGCAGCCACTATACTTCTCCCACTGTCATCACCCGGAAGAAAAACAGGGATCTCCGGATGTACACCGACTACTGTCGACTTAACACCTGCACTATTCTGGACCAGTACACCATGCCCCGGTTGGACGAGGCATTGGACTGCATGACAGGGAGTGCGTGGTTTTTGGTCCTGGACTTATAGAGTGGCTATTACCAAATCCCGACGCATCCAGCAATCGTGAGAAGATAGCTTTCATCTTTACGCTAGGATTTTACAAGTTCATCAGGATGCCTCAGGGAATCTCCGGTGCATCAGCGACTTTCCAGGGTCTCATGGAATAGACCGTCAGCGACTTGAACATCTTGGAAGCACTTGTGTACCTGGATGACATCATTGTGTTTGGGAGGACCATTGAAGAACACAACAGGAGGCTAATAAAGGTGCTGGATTGCCTGCAGGTGCAAGGGCTAAAGTTCAGTGTGGACAAGTGACAATTTTGACAGACAAGCATCAAGTGCATCAGACACATTGGGCCTCATTACACGGTATGCGGTAACCATGGCGCTATTAGCGCCATGGTTGCCGCCGGTATTTTACTGTGCCCGCCTTGGTGGATGGTGGAATTACCGGCCTACTCCAAGGTGAGCGGGGCCGGTACTTCCCCATTCACCAATGCACTTCCCCATTCCCATTTTTGCCCCCATAGGGCTCAATGGGAATGGGGAAGGAGGTAATTATGGTACCGCAAATTGCGGTACCGTAATTAGCACCAAGGTCCCTTTGCGGGCCCGTTCCTTAATGGCTGGTAAAAGCAGCCGTTGAGGTCGGGTCCGGCAAAGGGACCTCGTAGTAAGGCTGTAAGGGTTTACCAGTACCGGTGCCCTTACCGGTACCGGTAAACCCTTACCGCATACCGTGTAATGAGGCCCATTGTCATGTGGATGGCATCACTCTGGATTTGGAAAAGATGGACACCTTCCTCACCTAGTCAAGACCTCAGACCCTCAAAGAGTTACAGAGTTTCCTGGGATTCTGTAACTACTACAGGAGATAGGATGCGTGATACGCCAACATTGTCCAACCACATTTGGACCTCACCAAAGGATACCCACCTAGCCAGAAGAGCTGGAGGAATACCGTCAACTCTGCAGCTCATCCATATCATCTACAGGACCCCCTTGATGAGCAGTGGACTGTTCAATGCCAGCAGGCCTTTGAGGAGCTCAAGCAGACCCTCACCACAGCACCAGTACTGGCCTATGCGGATACGCTGTTAGCTTGCATTCTGCATGTGGATGAGAGTCTTGAGGGATTGGGTGCTGTTCTCTTCCAGGAGGCCAACGGTGAGATGAGACTGGTCACTTTCCTTAGTCAAAGCCTGCATACAGCAGGGAAGAACTACCCATTACAATTTTTGGCATTGAATTGGGCCATTATAGAGAAGTTGCAGGATTACTGCTACGGCACCACCTTCACGGTGAGGACGACAACAATCCCTTATGTATGTGTTGAATTCGGTGAAGCTGGATGCTACCGGACATATGTGGCTTGCTGCACTGTCCACATACGATTTCAGTCTGCAAAACAGACCTGTTTACATTAACATCGATGCCGATGCCCTCTCTTGGATGGCTTATGCTCAGCCAGATGATACAGATGAATGCATCTCATGGAAGGAGTTGTCTTCAGCAAGCATCAGAGCTAGCTGCCATGCTGCAAGTCAGCAGGAGCCAGACAGAGCCAGGAGCATGTATTGCTTGGGATCTTCAGCGGAGGGGGTACCGGTCATCTACTGCAACATCACCAGTATGGAGATATCTGAGCTCCCGCGTCTGACCCAAGATCACATCTGTATGTTTCAGTTAGCAGATCCTGGCATCGGTCCGTTCCTGAGCAAGCTGCAATGCTGAAGGAGTGGAAGACACTCATGCAGAAGGGTGGAATCCTGTACAAGGAAAGCAAAGTTGAAGAACGGCTATTACATCACCTGGTGTTATTATTATCATTATTTCTATTATTTATATTTGTATTATTATTATTACCTACGCTTGTAAAGGGCAATGTTCCAGGGCATCATGGCACTGAAAGACAAAGAGTAACAGTAAAAGGGTGACTGCACAGGCTTCAGAAGAAATGGGTTTTGAGATGCCAATGAAAAAGTAGAGGATTGTCAATGGCACGGAGAGAGCGGGGAAGCTTTTTCCAGAGCACCATGGCAGCCACAGAGAATGTGTGGCCACCCACCCTAGTCAAATAGAACATAGGAACCTGAATCAAAAAGTCAGAAGCAGAGCAGAGCACTCTAGCAGGCACATAGTGACATAACTTCTTCTGCAGAAACTCTGCATCATGACCATAGATTGCCCATAGATGGCCCTATGAAAAATCACAATGCAGAGGGACTTGAACTCAAATCAACACCCAACTGGAAGCCAATGAAGGTGACGGATGGGGGATATATGGTCCCAAACAGAAATGCCGGTTGCCAGACTTGCAATGATATTCTGTAGCACCTGGAGCTGGTTGAGAATATAGGCAGACTGAGACAGAAAAAAAAGTATTGCAATAATCTAGGCTTCCAAAGACAGAAGCGGAAACCACAGGAGCATGCAGATAGGAGGGCAAACATGGAAGAATCCTCTGCACGATTTTAAGCTTGAGATGGCCTCCTTGGCAGACCGAGCTAACTTGTGAGGCCATGGACAAGGTGGCTGAGATCTTAACACACAGACACCTAACTATAGCAACAGGTTCAGGAAAGGGGCCTTAAGAGGGAGGCAAGCAGTCGAGCATCCAAACAGAGGATATCAAAGAAGTACCAACTACTAGGGCCTCTGTCTTCTTGCCATTCAATCTAAGCCCATACTGACTCATACAGTCGCCAACAGCCGTCAAACAATTTCTGAGATTAACACAGGCATTAGAAAGGGCAAGGTTGAAAGGAACCACAATCTGGGTATTGTCCACGTAGCTAAAATAACAGAGCCCAAAAGGTCTTGCCAATGGCTGCATATAGACATTAAAAAGAATAGGTGACAGAGCTGATCCCTGGGACACCACACATGTGACAGATAGAGGGCTGGATCTGAAAGGTGTATATTTATTTATTTGTTTATATGTTGTTGATCATGTGTTAGGCGCCTATGCAACGGAATTATGTTTCAAATGGGAAGGGAACAGGGGAAATAATAACAACGGCAAAAACAGTAAAATACAACCCTAGTTCTGCTAGCCCTTGTGGTATTTGGGCGTTAAAATACAGTGAGGAGAAGTGCAAGAGATAGGGAGGGAGGAAGAAGGGAGCAGAGGAGTGGATAAGTGCTGGTGTAGGACCCGGGAAGGACATGGTAAGGGGAGCCAAGGAAGAGAACCTCAGGCTAAGTGCCAAGCAGGGGCCCGCATGGACACTGCAGTGGGGGGGAGGGGGCTGGTATTAACTGGAATAGGGCCTGGAATCCTGTGAGATTCATGAGGATCAGGCCACAGGTCACAGAGGCAGTGGGGTGATTAACAGGGAAGGGAAAGAGGTAGAGAACAGCAGAGTTGTGAGCAGTTTCTGGAACTGAAGGAGGTCCGGCTCAAGTCTGAGACGGGCAGGGAGGCTCTTCCAAATGGAGGCACCAGCCGAAGAGAGAGAGAGACCTGACCCCACTCTCTGCTTGGAGAAGCGTTTAACAGTCAAAGAGTTGGAGTTAGAGGAGCATATGGCTCTATCAGCAGCCTTTTTGGAGATGCAGAGGGTCTTGAATTTGATCCTTGCAGCCACCAGGAGCCAGTGGAGATATTTAAGAACTGGAGACATACGGTCACTGCGGTTGAGGCCAAGGATAAGACTTGCAGCCCTATTCTGGATTAGCTGGAGGGGTGGATTAGGGAGGAAAGAGGGAGATTTCGAGGTCTTTGCAGTAGTCCAGCCTGGAGAGGACCAGAGCTCTGCAAATGTTGTGCATCTGCAGGAAGATGAGGAAAGGAAGAATCCCGCTGTGGAGATGGAGCTAGAAGTGAGACTTGTTAGTAAGGTCCATGATGTGATCAGTGAAGGAGAGAGTGGAATCGAATATGACCCCACGGTTTTTGGCCACACAGAATGGTGGGGGTAGAGGGCCCAAAGAGGGTGGCCATAGGGTAGGAGGAAAAGAGGGAACAGGTGTCCCAATGAGAAGGATCTCTGTCTTACTGTCATTAAGACAGAGATTGTTAGCTGCGCACTATGACTGAATGGCAGACAGACAGTCAGGGATCGAAGAGGAGGTAATAGAGGAAAGTTTGAAGGAAAGCTGTGTCGTTGGCATAGCACTGCAAGTGAGAAGGAGGAAATCAGGTGAGCAAGAGGGACAAGATAGATACTGAATAGCCATGGCGATAGGATAGAGCCCTGGGGAACACCAGAGATAGTCGAGGAGAAAGGGTCCAATTGCATCTGGGAAGGGCCAATCCAGTGCCCAATCAATGGTACTGAGGGTGTAACAGAGCCTGGGAGGGAAGGAGAGAGGTAGAGATTGCAAATGGATTGGTGAGTTCCTTGCAGATTTTGAAAACTTCAGCCGTGTTGTTAGTGGCTCCAGAGATGCTTGGATGTGGGTCCGCTTCTTGGAGAAGATAGACAAGCGATATTCCCTTTGGAGCAGGCAGCAGCCCAGTTTGTCAGAGGGTAAACCCAAGTTCTGACACTTCTGTTCAGCAACTGTGCACTTGCGTTTCAGAGATGCTACCCGCTGTTGTTTTTGGAGGCAGGTTTTAGGTCTTTTCTCATGACAGGGGCAAGGATGTCAAGAGTGTTAGAGATGGAGAGGCAAAAGCAGCGACTGACACTCGCTTCATAGGTCGGATGACAGCGAAGGAGGCTGGCAGTGCTGGGAATGGCTCAGATAAAGGGCCAAGGGGCCCCAGGCGTGAGGAAAGGAGAGAGTAGTCAGACCAGGAGAGGGTGGTGGTTAAATGAGGGTGCACAGTGTGTTACCAGCTTAGTGGGTCGTGCCGGAAGGAAAACTAGAGAGAGAGAAGGAGTCACAAAGGAAACAGAACTGAGAGGCGGATGATTCAAGGGAGTCGAGGTGAATGTTGAAGTCACCAAGGAGGAGGACTTTGGAATGAGAGGTTGAGAGGGAGGAGGCGAGGTCGGCCCATTCATAGAGGAAGAGAGAGATAGGGCAATGGGGCCTGTACATAGTGGCGAGGGTGAGGGAGGGAGTAGGTGAGACCATGACCCTACAGAGAAATAGGATTTAGTTGGTCTGATGGGTGGCAGGGACCCACTCAGGGAAGATCAGGGCCACTCCACCTCCAGGTTTTTGGGTGTGGGTTTGGAGAGGATTTTGTAGCCCTCAGGAAGGAGACTGTCAAGAGCAATGACAGGGCTGGCATTGAACCACGTCTAAGTAAGAGCAAGGACGTCTAGTTCTAGGTCAAATTCTTCGAGAGAGGGCAGTCACTGGTTGCTAAGGAAAAGAGTAGGATGAGAACCTTGGGCCATGATAGTGCAATTGTGATGGGCATTAATGATACACCTAGAGGATGAGAAGTATGCCAGGAGTAGTTCCCACCTAGTGCCACCATTAATGGGTGAGGAGGAGAAAGGGGAGAGAGTGGAGACCAGATGGGGGTCCATAGATCAGGGGAGGGGACAAAAAAAGGATGTCTGTAATAGTCTGCCTGGAGGTGGCATTGACGTAGGTATCAGCAATAGGTAGGTCCGGGTTAGAGTCCAGCAGAGCTTTTTGCTGATGTTTTCTTCCAGACTTTGTGAGAGAGGTAGGATAGGTGATAGAATAGCAGTTCAGATAGATAGGGGAGTTAGAGTGTGCCATGGGAGTATCAGAGGAGAGACAGAGACAAACAGGGAAGCTGCACAGTTCACAGAAACTCACCAAGTGGCCAAGCAGCCAGAAAGGCACAGAAGAAAGAGGTGTGCAATGGTAGACAATCGCTGCACAGATTTAAAATCTAAATTCGAATTTCCAATAGAACACAAAATGCAGTACACAGAGGAAAATGCCCAGATTAAAAGCACACCTAAATTCGAAATTCCTCAGAGCACTAAAATGCAGCACAAAATGGAGAATGCATAGATTACAAAGCACACCTTAATTTGAATTTCCAATAGAGCACTACAATGCAGCACAAAATGGAGAATGCACAGATTAAAAAGCACAACTAAATTTGAATTTCCATTAGAGCACTAACATGTAGCACGAAAAGGGAGAATGCACAGATTAAAAAGCACACCTAGATTTGAAATTCCAATAGAGTACTAAAATGCAGCAAACAAATGGAGAATGCACGGATTAAAAAGCACACCTAAATTCGAATTTCCAATAGAGTACTAAAATGCAGCACAAAATGGAGAATTCGGAGATTGAAAATTACACTTAAAGTCGAATTCTGAGTAAGGCACTGACAAGAAGCAGAAAGCAAGCAATGTGCGAGTTTAAAGCAGATACATATATCATGTGCTTCAGGAATTACAGTTTGCAATTAGGCTAGAGGGGAAGGGAGGCATGATTCAGCAAGTAACCAGGCAGAGAGTTACAGTCCAAGACAGGGTAACCCAGGGTGCTTACCGGTGCAATGTAGCAGCAGATTTATCATGGTCACTAAATGCAGGGGTAATTTACGTTTGTTCGTTGAGCAGCGTGGGCAGGTGGCAAGTTGCTGGAGTTGCAGCTTGACGAGAGGATACCTCCATCTCCAGACAGGTGCCTTCAGGCTAGGGGCCAGATCTCACCTACCGGCTCTTGGTAGGCCCAGTAACAAAAACAATGGGCCAATCAGAGCGTGATGCTAGGGCTCCATGGTAGCCCGGTGAGGCACTCAAGTGCTGATGAAGAGGGCGGCCATTTTTATGTGTAATAAACGAAATGAAGAAAGCATGTGCAAAGCTGCAAGTGTTATCGGTGGTTGAGGCAGGCAAAAGCAGTCACAATGCCCGGCCTTTACTGGTGATCATCTGCCAGTTGCAGGAGTTTCTTTTTATGTTTCATAAAATACACAGAGAAATGGTAATCACTTTAGCCCAAATGGGCTTACCTGGGGGAGATGAGGATCACAGGCACTCTGGCACACAGCAGACCCAGAAGGTTTGCCACAGAGATTCTCCTGATCTGTATTGTATGCACTCCACGAACAGCACAGACAGCTTGGCAATGACAGCACCTTCAAATTGGTCCATTCAAGGTTTTTCTGGCCCACACTAGTGGCTGATATCGAGTATTATTGCCAGCACTGTACCAGGTGTGTCACCAGGAAGACCATGGCTCGTCCTACAGTCTATATTCATCACCTGCAGAGTTCCGGGCCCATGGACCTTGTTGTCTGCATTGACTTCCTGAAGTTGGAGATGGAGAGGCAAGGTGTGTAGAACATCTTGGTGGTGACAGACCATTTCACTCGATACATGCAGGCATTTTCAACCAAAGATCAGCACACCACCACTCTTGTCTGTGTTTATGTGGGGGAAATAATGTGCACTATGACTGGCTGGCTAGGATTCATTCTGACCATGGACCGGATTTTGAATTGACGCTTATCCAGCCGATGCTGAAGCTGATTGCATCAAGAAGACCCGTACAACTCCATTCCATCCTCTGGGCGATGCCCACATTGAGAGGTTTAATCGAACCCTCTTGTCAATGCTCAGTACCCTGAGACCAGAGAAGAAGAACAAATGGAGTCAGCATGTGGCCACCCTGGCCCATGTGTAAAAGTTTATTGAGAGGCCACCCTCAACGCAGGGAGTTCCGTCCCTCCCCACTCAAGGTGTCACGCAACAAACTGTTTAATGTATTCGTTATTTAGCCCTATCTCCAGTTCATCTAATACCCCTTGGATCTCTTTCCTTGAGCTAGCAATGAGCCAAGAATCAGGCCGGTGTACAGGAAATATATTTATTTATTTGAATTAGATCTTAAGAATAATGACATAACTGCACACGCCACCTTCTTTGTGGCTCACAATTATCTTCTTATTACACAAATCAATTATACAAATTAGTTTTAAAAATAAAGACAATTCACAATACTTGATCTCAATTTCAATTCAAGAAATAATTAGTGCTGGTCAGTGAACACAATTTAAGGATGTAGTGCTGTGAAATTTCGATTTTCCTGTGTGCTTAAAAGACTAGTTTTACAAATTTTGCCCAATACAAATGGCAATTATTATTTCACCCACACTTTCACTTTAAAATAAACATGGGGCGATTTGGCGGTTTGTTTTTCAGACCCACCCTACTTTGGTCTGGGTTGGGGAAGTCTGAATGAAAACATTAGGATGATTGAAGAATTTGGATTTCAGACCACCCTCCATTGAAAAGTCTGTTTTAGGGTAAGTTGGACAAAAAGATTGGACTGATTTAAGAAAAAAAAACACCCATCTTCCTTAAAAAAGACTGGGTCAACAGGACAAAAAGGATTAACCAATTAAAATAGAGCCTATAGTTTTTCAGCACACACTGGGAAGTGATCTTTGTTAATTTTGAAATTTTAATAAAAATCACCATGTAGTGTTCTGCCAAAGGGAATTTATTAAATTAATATTTTTAGTTAAATAGGCTGAGGATCTACACAATTTAGCCCCCTTACCCACCCACTATAAATAGAAAGGATCTAAGGCAAGCAGACTCCCCACCTTTTGGTCTCACAGTGCTCTGTTCTACTTACATATGAAGCCTCTGTTTAAAGTCCAGGAAAGCCAGCTGCATGTAAGGACCCTCTGGAAAGATAGGGCAGGGGTCTGGTCACACCACTCTCAAGGATGGCCTCCCGCGCTCCACCATAGGACATATTCAGCTTTTAGGCCTTCCTAGAAATAGACAGCTCCACCCAGATGCACTCTCCGCAATCTCCTCTGGCGTTTCCTTGCAGCTCTCAGATGGTAAGTTTCAGCAGCCCACTTGATGGTACACTTCAGCAGCTCTGTCCCTTCCTCCTAGTGCATTCCCCCTTATATAGCAGCGGTAACACCATCCAGTTTACAATCTTGGGGGAGTACCCTGCAATAGTTCTCGCAGCTACGATTGGACCGTTATACTTCTCTCTTCTCCCAACTTCAGCCCATCTGTACAGATTGGCTTAGGAGATAGGAGCGGACATATGGCAATTCCGATTTGTAATTGGCATTTGTTCTCATGTCAAATTTTGGCAAAAATCTAGTACTGTGGCAAAACTTCATAATTTTGCTCGCAACTGCCCAAAAATATTTATTTTCTGATTCAACTAATCATGGGGAATTAAATAAGACAAAGAAGTCCTGGTTACCTTGCAGTTAGATGTGATATATTAGACCCTTGTAAATAATGAGGATCTCATGCAGGTTGCTGTGTCTTCACATGTGGTTTTAATTGTCCATGATGTGGACATATAGTTAGAAAGAGGGTGGTCAGACTACACGTGTTTCAACCCCGAAGGGTCTTTATCAAGACTGATAATTATACAATGTTGGTCACAAAAGTCACATTTGTGTTTAACAAAGTAATGTGTGGTAACAGATGTGGCCAACGTGACATAGTGGTGAGGAAGGTGACATTGTGAGAGTGAGTTCAATTTACAAGTTCCATTAGAATTTTGGTTGTGTTAGTGGCACAATGACAAATTGTTCCGGTAGGCATCACGGCGTAACAGTTAATTACAGATTACATGGATGCAATGGTCAGAGAAGGGAAAAAGGCGGTGGAAGGAGGGAGACAAGAAAGGAAAGTGAATTAATTGTATGACCTTAAAGGTAATTGAAAGCTAGTACTTAGAGGGTAATGCCTAAAAAGGAGCTTACTAAAAGAAGTATGTATTTCGTACAGTTGTTGTGTACAAATGGTAGATTTGCCTCTAATTCCTCCAATTTTTTTAAAAGAGCTTGAAAAGACAAATTACGAGTCGCGTAGCAACCATCTTGTTGTTGGTGCCGGCGGAACAGCCACACAGCGGCAGCCCTGCATGTCCAGAGGAATACCCTGCACTTACGGTAAGCCGCCTCACAATAAGTGTGCTGTTCGAACTGATCACGAAGGTCCGCAGCTCATTGAAATATGGACACTATGGTCCCAGGGATGCATCAGGGTTCCCCTATCAAACCCGGTTAGCACGTAAAGATCTATCATAAATCATGCTGGCGGATGCAACCATTCTCCGGAGTGACATAGGTGCACTCTGATACTAATATGAAAGGTGAGTATGACTCTGTAGACCTTAGAATAGCACTGTACACACACGTTTAAGTAACCGTGCATACGTACTTTTGTTTGTAAAATAAAATAAACCGGGTCAGACGATGAATGCTGAATCTATGCAAGCAACACACACATCGGCTAGAACGGAACAGTATAAGATAGATCTGAGATGCCAGGAAATGGATGAAATAGCCTGCCATTCCATGTGTTGGCCAGAATACGAATAGACTTGGACATGCCAGCACACCACAATGGACACCCAGACCTGCCCGTATAGCGAGATTGCAAGGATGAGATATCATGTGGAGTTAACGGATCTCCAAACAGCATTATTTTATCTTGGAAACAACAACGTATGTAACCCAATAAACCAGGCATGACGCACCTACTGAAAATATAGTCATCATGGAAAACACAGCGACACACTATGGCCACATGGGTTGCCCATATCATGTACAAACAACGGAGCTCATATGTCCAAAATAATTGTAAACACAGCCAGCAGAAAGGCTCACACAAGATGACTAGGAATAAACATACGATACAGGTTTATCTCTCCTTCCATAGGGGATCCAGGGAATCAATCATTGTTCCTGAACTAAATGATGCAAGTCAAAAGCACATCAGAAACAAAAGAGTGAAAGTGACCCAGACTGAACTCCACTGAAACTGGGAGCAAGGTAAAAAAAACTCATAAGAAACCATTGAAGCAGAATGTCACCAATTGCTTCAGCAAATGTAACCTTATCACATTGTGTGTAGAATATGAAAGGTAATGAAGAGAGTATGCCTAGCATACGTTAGGGGACATGGGACCACACTGGGACAACGGTCAGAAAAAACAGACCTGTGTGGTCTAAAAACAATAATTGACTGCATAGTGCATGTACAAATAATAGATGCCAAACACACCCAGGCCAAACTAGTTGTTTGAAATTCTTATCCCTATGTCAGGATGTGGAGGCACCACCATCTCTGATGGATTAGACGATCTGAATAAGACGTATCCGAACTAGAGGTCCTGAAGAAGATGACGAGAACCAGAAGTTCTTCGAAACCGGTCGACCACCACAATACATTATACCCTTTAAGGAAACACGGGATACAGCAATACAAGGAATACCTCTTAGTGGAGACACAATTTCACCTTCTGCATGATGTACTATCAACACACTACATCGTCTGGCGTAATATTACACCTTCTTGAAAAACAGAGTATCTAACATACAAGAAAATATAGGTCCCGCAACATTGAATTATCAAAAAGCTTTTTAAGTATCACCACTGTCTCTGATCATATTTTTTATGTTTTGAGTTGATCCTCACAGAATCATCTGATCTGCACCTCATGCACACACCCCTGTGATTGGTGAATAAAGCACATGTATGGTCATTATGCCATAAAAAAGAACATTTCCTCCAGGGAATGTCCATGGACGTATAGTAGATTTGGCTCAACTATTTTATTGATTTAGTAGTACTGAACTATATACATTGTAGATGCAGGGACAGTACCTCTTTCTTTCGTATTAGATTGGCGCGCACCACCTCCAACCTAGGGATAGTGATACCCTATAGGGAGAGGGTGTACTCCATCTAGGGACGTTTGTAGCATACACAGTGCATGAAAACAAATAAACCAGTACCACTGGCATTTAATTGTGCTCCTGAAAAGTCTTCTTATGTGATATACCTGATGTTCTACCTAAGACTTAAGGCCATCCTTTTTCCTTTAATCATAATCCCTGATTGTTGTTATGTCCCGTTTTCACACCACCTTCTCACAAATTTGGGCATGTTCCAGCCAAGGGCAATGGTCCTGCAGAGACAGCAAGTCCAAAGGTCACTTGGTTTCCACACCTTACCGAGGCCACATTTTATTGCAGTTGTAAATTAGCTACGTGAGGGAGGGGGGGGGTAAACCAGGCTTTCCAGTGGGAGAGTTATTTGTGACATGTGTCCCACAGCCAGCAAAAGGGTTTGCCTCTGGCCTACAGAAACTTTTTAATGGAAACAAAGTGTTTTTTTTAATGTCTGCTGGTATTTTGTATGCACATAATCATATACATTACTTTTTGTCAACTTGCAACATGTCTTTTCTATGACATGTGTATGTTAGCAGGGGTACATTTTTCCCATTTAAACTGCAAACACACATGCAAAGCCGTTTTAGTGTCAGTGTTTGTGTTTACAGATAATGTTTTTCATGTGAAAGGGACCTTCAGTTTGGGGCTTTTGATTACACCCCACACCTGCTTACAACTGTACAATGAATGATGCTACCGGGTTTACACTGTATTTCTTGATGCTTGGAAGGGACATCCAGCAGGACTGTAGACCTGTGTTTTGGAGTGTCTGCAGATGGAACCGGCAGCGAGAACTATGCCAGCTATGTAAAACAGCTCAAGCGCCAACTGGAGCAATCTCATCAGTTTGCCCATGTTGCTGTGGAGAAGACAGCCGAAGGGAACAAACGCCCCTATGACGCCAAGGTCAGGTTTCACGTTCTTCAATCTGGCAATCGTGTGTTGATCCGCAGCATGGGAAAGAGAGGACACAACAAGTGGAAGGCCCAGCCATTCGTCATAGAGCATCAACTGGGAGACCTCCCCATCTACCGACTGCGAGAGGAAGGACGGCCAAGGTCATTGTCAAGGTCATCATCAAGACCTTGCACCGGACCACCTGCTCCCTGTTGGGATGAGATTGAGCTGACACCGGAGGCACTGGTAACAAGACAGCAGCGACTTGAACTAAAAGCCAGAAGAAGACCCTTTGAAGGCTGAATCCCCAGAAGCTTCTCAAGCTACTGAGACTATTGAGACTATCAGGAAGTCAGTTGGAAGCCAAAGAAGATGCTGATGCCGTGTGCAATCATTTGGGGTCTACTCAGACCAATGGTTAAAGCAGACACTAGTGTGGGTCCCTAGAACCCATAGAGCCAGATCCCACCCATAGGGAACCTGAATTCCATCCTGGGAGTGTTCCGTTAGAGTCCAATCCAAATCATGTTCCAATCATCCCTATTACACTGGACATGGTAGAGGAACTCTTACCCATTCCTCCGCTGGGAGATAAGGGCCCTGACTTGGTAAAGTGCACACTACCGGGTCAAGAGGGAACCCCAGGCTGCTCTCTGTTGTATCACCAGGGAGAGCAGACCTGTTATGAAGTTGACCTGTGATTCACCAAGGGTCCAGTGTGAGGTTCCCATTGCCCGTTCTTCTCAGTCTTCCTCCTCCTTCTTTAGAGCAGGTTCCTCACAGTTCAGGAGTACTGTGGGCGGTGCCTGAGATTCAGGGTACTGGGTGACAATCCGTGGCCTGTTCTATAGAAATCATGGCTGCATAAGTTCATAGAACAGGCAAATGCTATCCTCAGGACCGAGAATAGTTGAAATTGGGCATGGAACCCCCCCCCCACGCCCCCTGGGGGATTAAAAAAAGAAAGGATCCACTTGCCAGGGAGCCCAAAAAGAAAGAAATTTAGTAAAGGACACCCATGCGTGGTCACGCAAGGGTTCCTTTACTCTAAAAAAAAAAACATCGCCAGCATGAGCAGAGCGCCGTGCCTAGCAATGTCAACCCCTAAGGGTTGAGAGGCGCTCCGCTCTGCACAGTTCACCGCCACTGTAGGGCCTTCATTTGAGGCGCTCCCTTGACAAGCAGTGGAGCGCCCTCATCACTGTCACCCCCCAGGTGGCAAGTCACTGAAGCAGGGCACTGGGCATTTCTAATTCTATGACAAGACAGGAGGCTCATATTATGCATTCTAATCTTTACTCTGAAACCACAGCAACAAATAAAAAAAAAACTTTTACAAACAAAAAAGTTTGAAAACAGAACTAAATAGAGTTCAATGTCAATGCAAGGGGGGACTCCCCAATTCATCATGGAGGACAGGTCATGCCCTGCAGGAGACCAATGAGCAGGGACCCTTCCTTATATAAGTCCATTACTCTAAACCCAACTCCTCTTTCTTTGCTGCTGAATCCACAGCTAAATCACTCCTCCTAGTCTTGCCTTAGTGTTGAATATATGGAGTTTAGAGTGTTATTTTATTGTTATATTGAAAGAGCTTTTTGATGTATTGCACTGTGACAGTGAAAGTGTCATTTATTTTCATGTGTATTGGAAACTGGCTTGGTGTCGCGTTCATTGGAACACTGGCCTCCAGGTCACAGTGATACATTGTAGAGGCGCTCCGCTGGGAACATTCCGCTTGTGCAGTGTTTTATTCTTCCTGCCCTGAGCGGCGGTCTCGCCGCGTTCTTTTCATTTAGCGTCCCCTGCCTGCCTCATGAAACTCAGGCGGCGACGCGTCAAATGCTTTTTCCCCTCATGGGAAGTTTGTTTTCATTGCGCGGCTGCCTCCAGTCCCCGGAGCCAGCGTGCATTTCCGGCACGTTTGTTGGTGATGCGCGCGGTCTGTTAAAGAAGCTCAGCTTCTTACCGACACGCGTCACGGCTGCAAAGACTGGCATCTCTGGGTATTTTTATTCACTTCACGCATTTGCGTGTGTCTTTCTATTTATACGCGGCTTGTGTATGAAGTCCGGTACACACAGGCTAGGCCTGCGCTTGGGACCCGGATGAGAGGCAGTTCGCCAGGCCCTCATTTAGTGGGTGAAGCTCTTTAGTGAGCATTTCTATGGCGTGCAGCTGTGTCCTCCCCCCTTTTTTCAGTTGAACGCCTCCATGTTTTGGGCTTTATTATATTATTATATTTTTATATGTATATGTATATATGGTAAGCTTCTGTTTCAGCACACAAGCGACTTAGCTCAATATGAAGGTTGCAGGTTTACCATGCAGAGAGACCTGGGTTTGATACCCTCCATTGGCAATGTACACACATGGATGTGTCTGTATATATATATATATATGTATGTATATGTAGTTACATGTATATATAGGTATGTATACATATATATATTTAAAATTGACTTTTTATTTTGTGTGTAAATTGATATTTTCAGCTTATACTAACACAAGTTCGCCTACTGAAGAGCCTCATACGCTGCCAATCTGCCGTTTTATTTATATATTTATTTATTTATTTATTTATTTATTTATTTATGTATGTGCTGCACAGGGCATAGGTGATTTGCCTGCACTGTGGGTGCCATAACCTGTTTGGTCTCAGGTTCTGCCTGAGTTCTACTGCGAGGCTAACCCTTGTGTACTGCTGATTACTACATCCTGCTGGAGTGGCAGTTTGAGATACACTTGCTCAGTGTATTCCTCCCTTAAACTTGGCAGTTATTTGTTTAAGTCAGATGTCATCTTCCCTGGAAAGGTGCCGTCGCCTGCTCGGTAGCAGGCTTTGCCTGTGTTTCTCTGCGAGGTGACCCCTCATATAATGCTGGTTCCACACCCTGCTAGGGTGAGCAGTTTGAGGTACACTTGATCAGTGTATTCCTCCCATAAAGTTGGCAACTTTGTTTGGGTGCTGCATATGGCGCTGGTGATTACCTTAACGGTTTGTGTGCCATAACCTGCTCGGTTTCAGGTTCTGTCTGAGTTCTAATGCGAGGTTACCCCCTCGTGTACTGCTGGTAATCACGCCCTGCTCGGGCGAACCGTTGGGGGTGCCCTTGCTCAGTGTAGTCCTCCCTTAAGGTCGGCAGCTTTTTTTGGGTGCTGCATATGGCAGATGTCATTGTTTTTTCTGGAAGCATGCCGCAACCTGCTCGGTTTCAGGCTTTGCCTGTATTCTACTGCGAGGTGCTCCCTCGTGTACTGCTGGTTGCCACACCCTGCTTGGGTGAGCAGTTGAATGTGCACTTGCTCTTTGCTAAGCAATATGTTTAAGTGTTGACTGGAACACATTTGCGTTTTTTCAGAATTGTCAGTAGCCCGGATAGCTCAGTAGGTATCAGCTTCTATAAGGGCCGGGGGTTTGGACCCCTTTGAGGGCGTAACCCCTCTTCATTGGATATTTTATATACTTTATATATTATTTATTTATTAAGTACTTTAAAGAAAAGAGGGTGAGGAGGTAGTTATAAACTGACTCATATGGGGGTTGTACCTTCCCTATAGCCATCTCTCTGGTGTTAACCTTCGTCTTTTAGTTAAAATTCTGGCGCCCTTTACCTTAGTTAGTTTTAGGACAACTCAGTCCTTTCCTTAGGTTTGCTTTCCCCAATAACAATTGGTCCACCCAATACCCGTGCTGATTAAGCTGCAGAAATTTTTCTCTCGACATAAGGAAGAAACAAAATGATACTTTAGGCCCCTATTGAGGTCTGCAGGGCTTGAGGCTCTCTTTAGTGGGGAGGTGTTTTCCCTTTCTATTTGTCCCATTTTGACATTCATTGTACTATTGAACTATTGGTGGAGACAAGGTCAGCTCGAGGCTAACTGTTCAGTTTTGTTGCAAGGCAAGTTGGGCATCCATGTTCTGCTTGGATGGAGTGTTTGGAAAAACTTGCTGGTATCAGATGGACAAGTTGCCAAATAATAACTTTCTGGCGTCTGCCCCATGGGTTTCCTCCCAAAGCTTGGCCTATTGTTCAGCTAACTGTCTAGCAGTGTGTTACATTTTCTCCTCTGCTCGAGGAGTACAAGCAGGTTTCTGTACCCTAAAGAGAGTTGTTTAGCCTCTTTCGTTATATATGTATATCATTTTTTTTTTCTACAGACAGCAAATAGAGTGCTGGCTTTCAAGCTGTGCTGAGCCTGCTGATGCAGGTTCCTAACTTGGAAAGGTTTAAATCAGTCTTTCATCCTGCTGCAATCGATAAGTAAACACCTCACACCACACACTGTTGGTTCTAGTGATGAGCAACACTAGTATACCTGAGGGATCTTAGCACTATATTAGTGCTATTTTTGCTATGGGCAATGTGCTTAATATTTTTCCTTCCCCTGATTCCCTTAGTGGCCTGTTCAGCCTCACACGCATACAAAGACTCAGACCTCAGGGTTGAGGGGACAGTGGTCCCAGTATTCTTTCACAACCTTTCATTTACGGGACATGATAATTCCCCAGAGTCCTTTCCCCCCTCATTCCCCTTCCCGCCATCCTTGGGGAAGATTGCATCATGATATTACACCTCTTGGAGTAACACCCGATGGTTTTTGTTTTTCCTTTTACAGGAGTTCTGACTCGTGACCAGTGCAGACTCGCACTGAGCATTTCCCTCCCGTCAGTTTACTTTCCTTTGTGCTAATTCCTGGTATTTCAATAAGTTAATCGGAAGCCTTCCAGAGTCAGGGGGTTGGTTAGAAGTGCAAGAATGTATTTATTTATTTAAAAGGTGTAAAGCGGGGCTTTAGCGTGGTCCTCAGGGTAGCCTTCTTCTGGGTTGCAAGGTTTTCCTTAGATAAGTGAGGGAGGGTTCTCCTTCTTTGGAAAGGCTCAATATCCCTTGGTGGGATAGAGGGGTCTGGGAGCGCTACTAATCTCCCATCCAAGTTATTATGACCCTCTTCTCACAATGCGTTCCAGCGTCTTTCCATTAACTATCAAAAGGTGTCTGTCAGTGCGTTTCCCAGAGGGCTGGGACATATATATATATTTAGTTAATGACTTGATTCTCCTAGTCACCTTCATGGCAGGTAGACATTTTGGGTTTCACAGGAGATTTTCTTTGCAATAAGGTGCCAGCTCAGGGTACTGGGAGCTTCAAGGTTTTTCAAATTGCCGAAGATAGAGGCTGGTCCTCTTCTGGTGAGCAACCTCATTTTAACTGTTTAGTGATCAGTTCTTTGCAGTTTAGAGTTTTTGCTAAGACTTTGGAATTTAAGGGTCCTCCTTCGGTTAGTTTCTGATCCTCTGAGGGCTTTTTCAACCATGGAGGAGGGAACAAGGTTCAAGCACCGGGCACATCTACAAGGGGGTTCAGATATCACTATAATGGTAGCGATTGGATGTAAGATACATGTTTTCTCCTTACCAGGTTTGGTCTCTTAAGGGCCAGGTTTTGTAAATATCTGCCTTTGTCATGGTAGCAGAGTCCTTCAAGCGCTTGGGAGGTCTGAAGGTCTCATTTTTGGCGGTTTGGCATGTTAGCTTTTCAGGTGGGGCCCCTCTCTTCCATTGTGCTTCTGCCTCGAGAAAACATAACTTCTTCAGTATACACATATGTCTGAAGACAATTGTGTGTTAAGTCTATTGCTTTTCAGCTCCGCTCAGGATAGGTCGCCCTATTACAGATTGATAAAACAACCTTTTTACTCCCGTTTTACCTTTTATGAAGATTTGTCTTTCCCACTTGTTCCCCAGTGTAGTTAAGTGTATTTCCTATTTCTAATGCAATACTTTCCTTTAACACATGGGAGGGAACCTAAAATGCTTTCACCCCTAAGGGGTATTTTCTGTATCCCCAGGAGAGCTAAGTGCTTATCTTCTTTGGTTTGTTATCTAGGTTCCCAAAGATGGTGTGAATTTAAGTGTTTAAATGTTTGATTGGACAACACTTTATTATTCCGATGGGTTTTCTCCTAACCTATTAGTATAGGAAAACTTTGTTCAGTGTTTTCCCCCCTCTTTTTTAACCAGTTGGTTTTGGTGGCCTGTATGGAACGCTCAAATTGGCACATCTTCAGTGGTTTTTCTTGCAATGGATTTGGCTATGCCTTGTAAGACAGTTATTCGAGCAGCCTAGTTTTGGGCAATTATCTTGTGGTCAGCTGATTGATCTAATGAAAGTTTTTAAAACATGTTCTTCTATTTTTTATTATATTGTCTCTATTGTATTGATCATGTTGTACTAATGAGATGCAAGGGCTTCGAACTTGCATGAGATGAGCCTCCTGTCTTGTCATAGAATGGCTAATCCCCCACACTAACGTGAGATGGGAGTTTAGATTCTATTAAAGACAAGGAGGCTATTATTATCCCACCCACCCACCCTTGATATGATATGATATGACAGTTATGACACGCATGTGCACAGGTGTTTCAAGAGAGAACATTCTTTGGTTTGTTGTTCTTCCCACCCACCCACCCTTCTTGCGTGTTGTTCTTACAGCTACGAGTTGAGATTCTGATCAGGAGTGTGGCTCACAGTTACAAGTTGTGGAGTGCGTGGTACGAGAGCTTTGCTGGATTTGCCTTCATCGTTTATCATCTGATCTGTGCAGTGGACGTCTGGTTCAAGACAGCTAAAGAAAGAGGAGTTGGGTTTAGAGTAATGGACTTATATAAGGAAGGGTTCCTGCTCGTTGGTCTCCTGCGGGGCATGACCTGTTCTCCATGATGGATTGGGGAGTCCACCCTTGCATTGACATTGAACTCTATTTAGTTCTGTTTTCAAACTTTTTTGTTTGTAAAAGTTTTTTTTTTCTTTGCTGCTGTGGTTTCAGAGTAAAGATTAGAATGCATAATAATCGCCTCCTTGTCTTTAATAGAACCTAAACCCCCACCTCACGTTAGTGTGGGGGATTAGCCATTACTGGCACCCCCCACAGACGGGAGCACCCAACAATTTCAGCCATGCTGGGGTGTATAAAATAAAAAAGGGGCCTTTCCCCTAATAGGTGGCCCAGTGGGACTCCCTGGGTCACACATGGCAGACGTAGCCCAGGGAGAAGAGTTGTTGGGGCCACCATGCTGCATCCGATCGCTGGGCTGCACCTTGCATACGCAGACTAGCTCAAGTTAAGACTTTAGGGTTGCCCGCTGGCTGATGGGCAGCCTGAATGTCACAGGCAGCCCATCTTAGAATTATACACGTCTAAAATAACATTATGTATATGATTGTTCAAAATTTTGACAATGTTCTTTGCTGAGTAAGGCAAGTGTAGAGTTTTTATTATGAGTAAAATGCATACTGGAAATAATCAAAAGAATCGCCATATCCTCCTTCTACCCTGACCCAAGGATGTCCTGTTTTCCCTCTAGCTATGCCTGTCAGAAATCTGGCGTGCTTTTAGCAAACGTGCGCCTGTCAATGACACTGTCACCCTCATGAAAAGAGACAGCGAGTTAGCTAGAGAAAAAGAGAGTGCAAGAGTGAAAGAGAGTGGCGGAGGGAGATAAAGAGAAATCGAGGGCTAGATCGCTCCAGTAAACTCCCAATAAAGTCATTTATTGTGGAAGTTTATATTAAAAGCCAGTATGTGGCGGCACAGTTCCACAAAACCAGACATTTAGGCCAACATTTGATATACTTTATTAACCAACAAACTGGACATCTCTGGCAAGCCCTTGTACATGTAAGACCTGCGGGTGATAGAAGTTCGATTTGAGGACTCCAGAGAGGTTCAAGCCCCGGCACTTGCATGTCTGTGGCACCATCCGCCTTCCTTGGAAGACCGACTGACAGTATTTCTCGCTCTTGTCAGGCTGCCGGTGACACACCTGGGCAGAGCGTTTACATTCTTTCAATGTTAGTTTGACTCCCGTGCGCATCGTAGCAGAGTCCCAGAACATGTAATTTCCAAATTATTATTAAATATAAAAAAATAATTTCGTTGGCCTGGAAGTGTGCCTCGCCTCCCCCGAACGTCCTCATTGAAGTTTACATAAATTCACACAGGATTTTTTTTTTTTTTATAGAAGGGCGTACGTTGCAGTCTGCAGCAGCCGCCCCACTCATTAGCAGCTCCAGGCCCCTCCGAGACACACCCTCACGCCTCTACTGCGAAGCTTCAGACGGTGTCAGAATTATGTCTAGGACCGCCTTGCCTACAGCTGAGAAAACACGTCTGCCTGTGTAAACAACAAACACGCGGTCATGCGTTAACGATTTCAAATTCAAACGGGCAGTGGAAAATCAGTACGTACGTTTTTGGCGCGCGGACAGTTTCAGTTGGCGCAGCACGAGACAGAAACCTCACCATCATCGGGGCTACAGCTATCAAATTAGCTTCTCAATCTCTGACACCCTCCTGACTTTCCGAAACTGTAATGTTTTAAGAAACCCTCACCCTACAATACACAAAACATTCTACGTTTTTGCTTTACATCCTTAAATGAAATGAAAAGACTTGTCCTTGTTATGCACATGTAAACAGACAGCTTCTGGCCATCCAGTGTCAGATGAGAACACTTTATCCAGTGTTCTTTTTCTTTCAAGGCTGATGCAGTTTTGAATTTTCCTTCAGTTAATAGCAGACTAGAAGACTCATAATGCCAAGAACAAATATAAAATATATGTAGTCTAATGCAAATTGCAATAGGTGTCTTTGCTGGTTTTAGCATTGGTGGTGCATAACATGAGCCACACACAGGGTGGACTGGGAACCAAAAGAGGCCCTGGGCATTTCTTTCAAAGTGGCCTCATATTACACATTTTCAGCAAGCCCATCCCTTTTCCTATGTGAGAATCTGGAAATAAGATAGGTTGCCACACAAAAGAGGCCCAGGGTGCAGAGGCCAACCGGGAATTCCCTATAGGCCAGTCCACCCCTGGCCACACCTTGAACTGCATTGACTCCCCAGGCGAGTGTGAAACATTGCTTAGTTTATTAAACACCTTTTAGGAAAGTCCACAATAAATAAAACAAATAAAGATAAAGTGACATTGCCTATTGGGTTTTTATCACACAAGACCCACAAACCCTCCGACCTCGTTTCCACCACCATCTCCCTCACCCCACTTTGCATTCCCAAAACAGGCCCACCCCCTTCCATTGTTTGGAACTGTAAAAATATGCGGTAAATAAATGCCGGTTACTGCTTTGGTTTATGGTGTTTTCTGATCTTTTGCCTGGAAACAGTGAAAGTAAAAGTGGTGGCTTTCTCGGTGCACATTTACATGCTCCTAGTCTCAGCTGGTGCCTTCTTTCGGTGGCAATAATCCAATTAGGAAGAGGCATGGTGAAGGGACAACACAAGGGGATTGCTATTCTATGGCACGACAAGGATGCTCATATTATACTTTCAATCTTTACTACTGACCAAAATAGCAGCAAAGAAAAACATTTGTAAAAACAGTAACTTTTCTTTTAAAACAGAAAAAACACAGGAAACCATAAGCACACAGTGCAGGAACCCAGTCCAAGATGGGGCTCAGAACCAGCCCATGAACCATTCAAGATGAACCCACCCCCATAAATGTCCTTTTCTCTAAGTACTACTCCACTTTCTTTGCTGCTGACGCAACAAGATAAGTACTATTTGTTACACGCTAGTCCTTACTTCTATGAAGGGGTTTTGATACGTGGTATCTGTGTTTAATTTGTATCTCTGTGTACTTTTGCAATAGTGTTCGCTTATTCGAACGTTGGGGAGACTTCAAATATCATTGTGACTGCTCGGGGTGTGGCGTTCACCTCACCTCACTCCTGCCCAGAGTCGGTCCTTTCTTCTTCCTCCCCGCCCTCCTCCCTCCTTCCCCCGCTTCCCCTTGGGGGTTTTATCGATCGCCTGCTCGCCGAATTACACACTTGCTGCAGCGCTCCCTGCACTGCCTGCGCAAACCCTCCCCTGCCTTTTTCGTGCCTGCTCGGCGCCGTGTATTTATACACAGGGAGCTCGCCCTGTGAGGAGCAGCTGGAGCGCATTCCCGCTCAGACACGCCTCATGTATACAGCTGTCTTTTTGTACCTCAGCGTTCGCCTGCTCGGCGTTCTGTGCGAGTAGCTGCCTCAGGCAGCAATTGGTATATACACATTTTGCGTTGCTCACGCGAGTTTGATGGGTTGGTGATATTATTTCTTGTTTATTATTTCTTGTTTATTGCCTGCTTGGTCCCGGGTTCTACCTGGGCTAATTTTATACATTTATATATTTTTATATATAAACAAATTTCCACAGAATTCAGGTAGAGCTTTGGCAGGTCTGCTTGGCCTTCTGGTTTGTCAGTGACACTTGGGTGTTTTTCCTTTGCAGTTCTATTATTTCATTGTTAACAGCATGCAGTCAACTAAAGGGGCAGAGGGGGTTCCTTCAGTGGATGCCAGCACCCAGGTTAGGGCTGCTTCAAAGAAAAGTGATAGACCTAATAAGGATTCTGGAGAGAGGGGGTTGGGGGAGGCCTCCCTGGTTCCACCCCGGTCTGTCTCCAGGGCTATAAGGGATTCCATGGACTCGGCTCTGTTGAATTTAAACTCAACTTTGGCCTCGGCATTTCACAGGTTAATTAATAAGATTGCCGACTTCCATCCCAATCCTGTTCAGGGCCCTTATACAGCGCCCAGGAAGTGCACAACTAAATCTAAACATTTGGAAGGGCAACTAAGCCCGGTTCAGAGTTCTCCCTCTTCTCCTGACTCCCCGGTTAGAGCCTAAAAGTGTAAGTTCGGGGAGGGTATTTCCCAGTCTTCAGCCCCTATTAGGGTTACCTCAACTTCTTTATCATCCCCTGATTCCTCTGACGATTTGGATTCCCCGCCCAAGAGGCATAAAAGGAAGGTGTCATCTGTGGGGGTATCCCAGACAACTGAGGAACAATTGTTGGACGACAGTGGGGTTCCAGTTTTCGACTCCTCTCTCATTCAACACCCTAGATCAGCGGAATGGAACCCTTTTGAGGCAGTTTCCTCATTCCTCCATCATTGGGTCGGGAGGCCTCTTCCAAGCAAAGACAAAAATAAGTTACGATCAGAATGCCCCCAGCCTGTTATTCCTGACAAGGTGGCAATGACCCCAGTGACTGATCAATGCATGGTAGCTTTCTTGTCCCAGAGGGGTAAGGACCCAAAGAAAGGGGTTGACTGGGCACTTCAGGGTTGTCAGGACAAGCTGTTGGACATGTTAGGGCCCTTGACCCAGATCTTTGAGTTGGCAGAGGAGGCCGCTATTAATGAATCACAAATCGATGTCCAGACGCTCAGGGGCTGGGTGCACCGTTCCTTTTGCCTGCTCGGCAATGCTAATTCTAGTATATCCAGGGAGAGGCGCAAAGCTTTCCTTAGGTGTATAGACCCTAAACTCCAGGATATGGCTGAGGGAGAGGCTGGCCCCAAAGCACAAGGAAATCTTTTTGGGGATAAGTTCATTAAGGACCTCTCAGTATATGTCCATACCTTTACTGTACTAGACAAGACCCAGACGAACATCAGAAAGGTTTTTTCGCCTAGAATTTTTGATAAGGCCGGACGAGGAAGAGCCCATTCTTCTGGCCGTTCCTCTTTCAGGGGCTCTACCTGCCCAGAGCAATACGCCTCTCGTGGGGCTCATCACTCTTCCTCTGCTCGAGGATCACAGACGGCCTTTTATCCCCAGAGAGGAACTCAGTGGAGAGGTCGGAATGGCAGAGGTGCAAGTAGAGCGAGATCCGCTCCAGGTATTGTCCCGTCTCGTAAATGTTTCTTCCCATAAAGGTTTGGGGGGCAGGTTGATACGATTTCTACATCATTGGAAGGGGCTCACCTCGTTTCCATGGGTGTTACAGACGGTTCAGGGATTTCAGATAGAATTCTATTCCCCTCCATGTCAGCTCTCGCCGCCTGCTCCTCTTGTGTTCGATCAAGAGAAGCAGAAGCTGGTGGACGCGGAGATTCAGGAACTTGTTTTCAAGGGTGCGGTGGTCCCAGCCACCTTCAGGCTTCCCAATTCCTCAGCACGATTTTCCTGGTTCCAAAACCCAAGGAGGGGTTTCGCCCTGTGATAAATCTCAAGGCCCTCAACTCATTTGTAGTTTACCACCATTTCAAAATGGATGGCATTCATCTTCTGAGGGATATCCTTCTCCCAGGGGGTGGATGGTCAAGTTGGACCTCAAGGATGCATATCTGGTAGTTCCTGCCTTTCCCCCGCATCAGGAGTTTTTCCAATTCTCTTGGGGTGGTCGCCATTGGCAGTTTGCCTCTCTCCCGTTCGGCCTGTCGTCAGCCCTGTGGTGTTTCACCATGCTAATGAAGCCGGTGATGGCTTTCCTCAGGTCAAAGGGGATCAGGAGTATAGTTTATCTAAACAAGATTCTTCTCCTGGCTCAGGATCTCCGGGTTCTGCAGGGACAATTGGATCTAATGATCTGTCTTTTGCAGGTCTAGCTCTGGGGACCGATGTGTTCCTCCAGGACTGGTCGGGCCCTCGACCCTATGCCTTTCCTCCATTCACCATGATAGCCAGGGCTCTGGGGCAACTGCGTAGGCAGTTTGCTACCATGGTAATAGTGACCCCGTTCTAGCCCTCTCAAGTGTGGTTTCCCGCTCTCATGGAGTTGGCAGTAAATTTTCCTCACCTTCTCCCTCTCCACCCCCGGCTCCTCATGGACCTGGCGGGTCTCCCACACAACCTGGTCCTTCAAGGACATCTTTCCCTTATGGCTTGGCAGATTTCAGCTCTTCCTGGTGCTTCAGAGGCCTCTATTAACGTCATCAAGGACTCTTGGGCATCCTCCACCAAGGCGGGGTACTCCTCAGCATGGGGCCGCTGGGTTATCTGGTGTATGGCGAGGCATATAAATCCCATTTTTGCTCCTCCAGTAGATATAGTAAATTATTTGGTGGGATTGTTCAAAGAGGGCATATCCTATAGAACAATTAACGGGTTCAGGTCGGCGATATCAGCTGGCCATGTTCTGGTTAAAGGGGAACCGGTTGGGAAGCATTTCTTGGTAAGAAAGACCCTGAAGTCCATTAAAGTTAAGGTTCCTCCTAAAGCCAGGTATTCGGTTCTGTGGGACGTTAATAAAGTGTTGAATTTATATATCGCTTGGCCTCATAATCAGGAATTATTCCTTCAAGAACTTTTTTCAAAGTTATCAATGTTGCTATGTCTTGTCTCCATTAAGAGAGTGTCTGTCATTAGAGCTCTTGATGTGGACAATAAGGTCTTCTCTCCTCAGGGCTGACTTTCTTTGTGACCAAGAGAACTAAATGTATGATTTCTTCTGTTTCTTATCCTGAATTTCCTGAGAATAATAAATAATGTGTGGTACAGTGTTTGAAGTGTTTTGAAGCTAAAACAGTAGAGCTTCATCCCCCAGGAACCTCTCAGCTGCTTATTTCCTACCGTAAACCTTATAAGGCAGTGTCCTCAGCTACTCTGGCTAGATGGGTTAAATGGGTTATGGAAGAGGCTGGTATAGACATCTCTTCTTTTGGAGCTCATTCAGATAGAGGTGCTAAGGCATCAAAAGCAGCTTTCTTTGGTAGAGGTTTGGAGCAGATCCTAAAAGCAGCTGATTGGTCCAGAGAATCTACTTGTAAGACTTTTTAACATAAACGGATTGATCATGCGGTTTTCAATGTGATGCAAGGGCTTTAAACTTGCATATTATGAGCCTCCTTGTTGTGCCATAGAATACCTAATCCCACGCACTATCGTGAGTGGGGGTTTAAATTCTATTAAAGACAAGGAGGCAAGTGTTATAGGGTGCTAACATTTGTCTCCTTTTTTCATCTTCAGGTTGATGAACTTGGGAAAAGTGAACTAGTGGAAGATCTCCGGAGTTTGTGCCTTGAGAAGTCGGCTGAACTGTTCTTCGGTTGGACTGTGGACCTTTTGTGTTTCGCTTATTAGGGCATCATTTGCTGCTTCAGAAGAGGAGTTGTACTTAGAGAAAAGGACATTTATGGGGGTGGGTTCATCCTGATTGGTTCATGGGCTGGTTCTGAGCCCCATCTTGGACTGGGTTCCTGCACTGTGTGCTTATGGTTTCCTGTGTTTTTTCTGTTTTAAAAGAAAAGTTACTGTTTTTACAAACGGTTTTCTTTGCTGCTATTTTGGTCAGTAGTAAAGATTGAAAGCATAATACTTTCCTCCTTGTCTTTAATAGAATCTAAACCCCCACTCACGATAGTGCGGGGGATTAGGTATTGTTCTCTGCACAGCAGAACACAGATAAGCAGCTGCAAGGGAGTTCAAGCCCTACATGTGCACGAGCAAAAGTGCTTTTAAACGTTCTTCATTTGTTTCACAGGGTTCCGGCCACGGTCTGGGCACCTATTTCAGTTGAAACGGCATAACACCAGTGTCGCAAATTTGCCATTTCGTGACACCATTTTACAATGAATAACAGGATTTTTAATTGCGCCATTTCAATGTTGTCATTGTCTGACATGTTGCGGAATCCCTGCAGCCTTCTGTCAGACAGTCCGAGAGATCCCGCTGACCGACTTGCTCCCTTGTCATAGCCCAGAGAGGCAGTTATGCTTAGATAGCAAATGCAGGGAAGCTCCAGGAGATTCAACTCAGTGCCTCACTGAGTATGTTACGATACGTGATTTTTGTATAGTGCCTACTGCCATTGGTATGACCTCAAAGCACTTTGGGGTGGAAGACCCTTCTGAAGACCTTAGTCTGTGCAAACATGAAAATAAAAGAGCATTGAATTGCGTGCAAATAGTAATACGAATTTAGGTGGGGGAGACACAGCACTAGTCAGTCGAGAGTGCTGCTGCACCAATGTGGCTCTAATCAGACACCCTAAGATATTGCTGCACATTTTGCAATATTAAAAAAGACATTTTGTGGCACAATATAGATATTTGAGCACCACTTTAGTAGCAGCTTTTTTACTGACTGGAAGTTGTGTAAAGTAGCCAGGGTGAAAAATAGACATGGTGTGAGAGAAAGGCAGAGTGTGCCAGCCTGCAAGAGTGCCACAGTGTCATTGTTTGCACCTTTTGTATGTTTCTGCCTCTGTGACTTGCTGAAAGGTGAAATTCTCTGTGTGCCTTAATTGCAACCTGTTTTTTTTGCTATCAATTTAATGGAAAGAGTCCCAAATCTTGCTTAACAAAACCATGTCTGAGAACAGTGGTTTCTATGTTCTTGTTTGATGTATTTGCCTATTTTATATTGTTAAGTTTAGTGATAGTTTTCACTCGTAATGGTGAAAATATCCCCCTTCTATGTTCTTTATTCTCCCAGTCACCAAAACCCCTCACACGACAGAATTCCCCATTAAACGACAGGGTCCCAAATGAGCCAACTGAACATCTCAAAACATTGATATTTCTTCCAAGCTCTTCGTTTTGTTGACCAACAGACCCAGCCAGCTATTCTGATTAATAGATAGGAGGTGAGCCAGACAGGCTTTGTGTGAATAGCCACCTCTTGTATCAGAGCCTCAGTGGAGATGCTGGAGGTGGGACACACACTATTTCTGACTATGTCACCTTTTGGGGCCTATTAGCACTTCCAAGGCCTTTGCTACACCTCCAAACACCCACCATTCACTCCAAGTCCTCCAAATTCTTGAATCCCTGAGTGTAATTGATCTAAACTTTTGGCTGCACAGTAAATTTGTGTTTCCTGGGATGCAGCGCGTTACTCTGTTTGGTAACTTGTGAAATAAATGTAAAATTGATACCAGTCAGTGGTCAACATCAAAATCACTGCATGACTTTGGAGCCGAGGAAGTGTGGGTGGATTTTGATATTGTGGCGCTTGAACAAGAGGGGTGTTAAGGTTTGTGTGCTGCTTTTAATCCCAATAGGTGAAACACTCCCCTTCCAGGGAAGTGGTATCTGGCCCCTTCCCAAAACAAAGGCCCTGTCTCCTCTCACCAGAATGCCCACCCCAAAACCTCTTCCAGCGTTGGGGGCCGATTCATGGAATTACTTGGGTGGGAAATAGAAAACTTGCACGGCAAACTGCTTGCAAAATCCCATTTGTCGATTCATGGAATCGAATGCGCAATACTTAACCAGGACTTGCGCAGAGTTTGCGCAGGCTCGGCACGTCTCTGCAAGCCGTTGGGCGCCTTGCACGAGACGCCATGCAGAGTGTGGTTGTGGCTTCCACAGAGAGCTGGGAAGGCGGTGGAACACAGAAAGTAGGGAAGAACATGTGAAAAAGTGGGCGTTACGAGGGACGCCTGCAGGCAGTCCCTTGCACACCCACAATTGCACTAAATGACACGTATTCATGTCACAGTATACTGCACTCACACGCCAACTAAGGAACTCCTTCCCCTGCAATGGATGTGGCACACAATAAAGCGCTTTTTATCTTTAATATACTACAGATTCTTTTTCAGTAGGCCTCCAACCCGTCTCGCACCCAACCTCCACAAACACCCTGTGTCACAATGGACTAGGAACCAGGCCGGTGTGTATCAATAAGATATTTATTAATTTAATATTTAATGAAAAATGAAAATAATCAAAATACAGCCGCCACAAATGCAATATCCTATCTACAGCGACCAAGTGGAAATGGGCTCACTTTTGTTATAATGACAAACAGGAAAATACAATGAGGTTGAAATAGACTGTTACACTCGCTTTTGGTTTATTGACAAAACAGGAAAATAACAATTACAGAGAAAGTGATAGCACACAGTTTAGCACTCCCCCCTGCAACACTCACCCCCAAACCTCAATTAAACTTGATTCCTTTGAATGGAAGGCAGTGGCATGGAGTAGGAATATAGGGGGAAAATCGGATTTGGGGTGAAGCCCACCACCACAATATGGGAAGCCAGCAAAGGAAGGGAAAACCCATTTTTGGAGCAAAATGGAAGAATGGGGTTTTGATTATTTCTCACAAGTGCTAGGTGACAGAATGGAAGAACATTTGTATTGCTTACACTTAGGAGATAGGCATGAAGTGGGAACATCGGTTTTTGGGAGAAAGCAAATGCAAAGGGAAAAATACAGTGGCAAACGGAAATTCATTTACACTGGGACTAACAATGACAGACAGCTCAGGAAAGGGGTTTAGCTTACAATAAGAAAATCGGTTTACAGTGACAAGGACAGAGGCACATAACAAGTAGACTTTTAGGCAAAGGGATTGCTCATCTTAATGAGTTGGGTTTTAAACTGACAAATAAAATTAGGAATTAGTTTGGTAATGCACACAATACACGGACAAATTCGTTTTTTAGTTACAAGGAGAATAATTCTTTTGAGGCAACACTTTAATGACTATAATAATTAAATAAAAACACCAGGAACAAGATGGTTGAGTTTGAATTGAGACAATCTTGTACTATGAATTTCAATTGGGGAATTAATTGATTTACTTACAAAAATACTAAGGATTTACAACAGACAAATGAGAAGTTTTTCAAAGGAGGTATGCTAACATACACAGGCAAACATGACTCTTCTATGGGGCGATGACTGGGCTACATGGGCAATTGGGGTTTTCAATGGGAAATATTGGATGTACTACTACAAAAATGAAGATCTTATGCCATTTAGGGCGGTGGTAATATGCTACTTACAAAGCAAGACTTGGTTTAGGATTCAGGAAAGCCAGCTGGATCTCAGGACACTCTGGACAGAGAGGGCAAGGGTCTGGTCACTGCACTCTCAAAGACGGTACAGTTCAGCAGCCTTCTCTCCTCCTCTTTCTCCTGTCTCCCCAGTCCTAGTACAGTCCCCGTTATATAGCAGAAATGACATCACTAATTTTACAATCTAGAGGGAGTATCCTGTAATTATCCCTTCCACTTGGATTGGACAGTTACCATCCCTCTCTCCGCCCCCAGCCAAGATTGGTTAAGGGGAGGAGAGCGCCATCTGTTGTTTTACATTTGTCATCCTCCTTTTGTTCCCCTTACAACTTTTTGTCAAAAACTAGTTATGGACCATAACTTCAAAATCATACTAGCTCCTGCCACATGAAACATATATTTGGTTTTCGTTAATCATGGGGAATTACAAAAGCCAATCGCCAAATATGTATGATGTAGCATGGCCCTGTGGCACAGTTTCATAAAATATACAACAGTTAGGAATATGTAAGTCATCACGCATATTCCTAATTTCATTTTTCACCTTTTCACTAACCCTCATATTTGTAATATGTTCATATCAGCCAGAAAACTGGCCTAACTGGCCATTACAGTTCCCAGAGTCCGAGGTAAATGCAATTTATAGCCCCAAAACTGCCTCGAAAGTACAAGAAAAATGGCATAAAATTGAAATGAATCCTCAGTTTGATGCCTGCGCAAAGTGCCTAAAATGAAATAATTCTTTTAATGTCAATTGGGAGTGTCTGTTCCACATGTGGAAGGGTCACTTCATCCCCCCACAGCCATCTGCCTGCCTGAGTCAGCCTGTCACCAGAGGGTTTTTATGAATCTCTTTGAAATTGACAGCTTACTCTTTGAAGTGGGTGCAACACGAACTCACACCTTTTCGTCATGTTTTAGCCAAGGATTGCCTTCTTTGAAATCTCTGAGCTCCTGCCATCATGTCTGCAGAATAGGGAATTTTGATGCCTCCCGCAGCATCACATTTTATTGCAAGGTTGTTCGTTGGTAGGTGCGACATCCAGCTGGAAGTCAAGCTTTTAATCGTGATGTTTCCTGCCCCCAGCCAGAACAGGTTTTTCCTGAAGTGTCTCTCCAACTGTCACTGGAGCCTTGTGGGGGAAAGATACCATATGTTTGCTTTGGTCACCCCACCCACATCAGGTTTTGCTTTCTGACATTTCCTGTGAGCAGTGCTATCTTTTTCCATGGTGGCCTTTTAAAGCCGTTTTTATTTGCAAATACATGTGCAGGCCGTTTTTGCTTTTAATATTTAAAAATCCAGTTTTGTATGTCACAGGATTCCATTGATAATGATGGGTAGGCCCCTTCCACATGGTTCTCTAATTTTACATAAGCACAAAAGAAAAAGCTGGGCCGTTTTTGGTTGCAGTGTTGAAAAAGGGCTGCTGTTCATGTGAAAGGGAAAGCAAAGCAGGGCCATTTTTGGTAGCAGTGTTTACATTCTTGCCACTCATGTGAAATAAAAGTAAAGCAAGGCTGTTTTTGGTTGCAGTGTATAACTTCTCGGCCAATTCATGTGACAGGGAAAGCAAAACAGGGCCGTTTTGGGTGTAGTGTTTAAATGCTGCTGTTAAGGTGAAAGGGACTTCTGTTTGGGGCCTTTAAATGCACCCCACATTCATGAAACCACCCGCACAGCCTCTCGGCAGAGAAATGGCCATGCAAATTCCTCAATCTTTACGCCACTCTAAGGTAGGCATAAAGGCACTTGTGCATAGGAATTGCAGTGCAGAGGTGGGATTGGATGTCAGATTTAGGGTTGAATGTACGCAACTGGGGTTCTGATCTACGCAGTGTAGCGGGGTGCAGGAACGGTTTACCGGGGTTTGTACACATATTCTCTGTGTTTTATCTGAGTTATGAAGTATCATATGCATGCTGTTGGGGTGCCAGCAAGAGTTACGGGGGACCCTGCACAGGGTCCCCGAGATGCAGTCCTGCTTGCGGGGCTCACGCACTGTTTGAAGGGTGCGTGTATTCGTACCCGGGGAAGAACACAAAGGTAGCTGTTCTGGCTGTTTATGCTTTTTGTGGGGGCATGTCGGGGCGTTCGGGGCACGACTTGCGAATACTGTTACTTTGCGCAGTAAATTCCATGAATGTGAGGGGCGTGCATTTTTTATGCTGCGCACAGGCTCTTGCAGTGATGTTCTTGGTGTGTGACAATTGTGGGAGAAATTCACACTTTTCTATGAATCGGCCCTTTGGTGTCTTTGTTTGTGTTCTCCCCATGCTTTACTTTGGCTGGCATTCAGGGACGTCATTTCACTAAAATGTCTGGGGTAGCTGAAGTGACATCACACAACCATTGACCCCCCTGATGACATCACACAAAGTGATGTAATTTGACCCCACCCCCAAGTGACATCATTGGAAGTGATGGCAAACAACCTTCAGATTTTTTAGATGCATCTAGCACCCGTGTTTCCAGGTGCTCTCATTTCAGCCAGATATAAGAGATGAGCCACAGAGAGTCGCATGATTTGTCCACAATTACACATTCTGGGAATGCCATTTTCCAGATTCGACGTGGAGTCTATTTGTAAAACATACATAATGCAGTATTTCTAACAGGGCAACATAAATCTGTAACGCAGTCTACGGCTAGTGTATGAAACATCTATAGATCAATGGACACAGCAGTCTGTGTTATATGTAGCGTTGCTGTGTTAAACACTCCAAAGAAGCACTGACCTGGGGAGGCGTGCACTGCTGTTCAACCAGGAGAAAAGTGCTGCATGAGAAAGGCCTGAAAATTAAATCATTGACCAGGATTTAGTATCAACAAAATTCCCTGGTTATAAATGTATATATGATTCAGCTACCACTACAATAGGAGAAACCTATTAGACTGGTCTGCGTGCACAGAGGGGAGTGCACCTGATAATGCTATCTTTGCTGGAGTAAAATTCCTGGGAAAGGTTCTTTTAAAATACCCAATACCCCCCATAGTTTTTATTTTCCAAGCATAATACATTTAATGTAATATGATTTCTGCACACATAAATTCATAGCACCACAGTTATTTAACATTGAAAACACCCACAAGTGGCTTCTCACCCGGGACTCACTGGCAGACTTCAAAGCTTGCACTGCACACTACGCCCAATGGCGTAGCACAGAATTTGGCAGCTACCCTGGGAGCCATGCTGTGGGGGCCTCCCCAAGATCCTTAACAAAGCACAGCGCACGCCACACCCTGGGCCAGTCCGGACAACCACGTATGCACAATGTCCATGAGGATTATGCCACTGCAAGAGCATACACTAGTGCAAGTGAAAGAAGTAAATATGTTTTTCTATCAAAGCTTAAATCTTTAATGTAACACAGAGAGAAGGGGACAGTGCCTGGTCCACAAATATACCAGCCACCAGCAGTGGCTGGTGAATTGTTTTTTTGGAGGGTGTACATATTTGCCACAAGTATGGGATTGCGACTGAGCATAGCGAGGGAGCACGAACTAACAAAAATGGGTTTTGGGCCACCAGGGGGGATTCTGTTCCTCCCCAGAGTAAATGTTTTGAAAAATTGGTTAAAATGTTGCATTACACAGCACACTTTCTGGGAAAATGGGTAAAAAGCCAACAATGTGGGTAAACAATCGAGTTTGTAGGGTGTAGGGTAAATCATGAAAAAAAGTACAATAGATGCAAGTCACCAAAAGTGCAGAGGGCATTTCCCAATGCATTATCATGCCGGTCTATGCAATATATGCCAGGATAAAAACATTGGTATGCTGGCTGTGCCCATGCATTTCCATGCTGGCTCCACCAACATATGCTAGTATTCACATATAAGACCATACTTATGTTCACTTTACGACGTTTTTCTATAGTATCATTACTGGCACCGGGCACAAAACTGGCTCTGCCAATATATGCGAGTACTACTATGTAATTACATACTCCCGTTGGATTGGCCATTAAAACGGACACATCACAATAGGGAAAACCTGTCCAAACTGGTTCCAATGTAAGCGTCTAGACCCATAAGAACACTTATGTTCACCAAAACATCAGTCTAGTGAGGTAACACTGCTTATCATGATTTCTTTTTCAAAGATGCTGAATAATACATGTCATGCCACAGTAGGCAATTGCTAGACTGACTGCACCAAAATGCCAGTCTAGCCAAGGAATGGCACACATGAACTTGCCTTTGCCCAAAGAAAAAGTCAAACATATCAGGTCAATAAAGGATGTGGCAAAAATGCTCCATTGATCCCAGTCTACCAGGGCTTTACACACACATGCATCCCCTTTCACCCACTGGTCACCCCCCATATATCTCCTCTCACACTCACTCACACTGGATTCACCACACAGGCACACACCAAACCCCACCCAGAACATTCAAACACACTACAACATGTATGCTAATTCACTCACCAGTCACTCACTCACACGTTCTCTTACATGCACTCATTGCATTCTCTACACAGGCACACACCCGCCCACCAAGCCAGAACATTCAAAAACACACATCACATCACTTCTCACCCACCAGTCAGACACACTTTCTCTTGCATCAACTCATTACGTTATCTACATTCTCTGCACAGGCACACACCCACCCACCCACCCACCAAGAACATTCAAAAGCACACATCACATCACTTCTCATTCACCCACTAGTCACTCACACCTTCTCTTACATCCACTCATTGCATTCTCTAAACAGGCACAGACCCACCCTCCTAGAACATTCAAAAACACACATAACATCACTTCTCATTCACCCATCAGTCAAACACACGTTCTCTTGCATCAACTCATTACATTCTCTACATTCTCTACAGAGGCACACACCCACCCACCCAGAATATTTAAAAGCACACGTCACATCACATCACAACACTTCACATTTACCCGCTGGTCATTCACACCTTCTCTTACATCCACTGATTGCATTCTCTACACAGGCACATATCCACCCACCCACCCAGAACACTCAAAAACACACATCACATCATTTCTCATCCACCCACCAGTCACTCCCACTTTTTCCTACATCCACTCATTACATTCTCTGGGCACAGGGACACACCGACCCACCCAGAACATTCAAAATCTCACATCACATCACTTCTCATTCACCCACCAGCCACTCACATCTTCTCTTGCAGCCACTCGTTTCATTCTCTACGCAGGCACACACCCAGAACATTTCAAAAAAACACATCCCATCACATTCACCCACCATTCACATACATACATCTGACATGCACTTCACACATGCAAAACACACATCATATTACAAAAAAGCCTTCTTACCTTTTTCTTGCAGCTTCGGTCCGTTCTTCCAGGCCCCTCGGCTCCTCTGTGCTGCTCACAAACAGGAACCAGGAACCTCTTACTGGTTCCTGTATATGAACTGCATGGAAGCCGAGGAAGCAAGGGTTGGAGCTGAACGTGGCATGTGACATGTGCCACATGTCACGGTCACCTCCAATCCCTACTTAGTGCCTCCCCGGCTCAGCCTTTCCCCTCATGTGTGAGGTCTGGTGTGGCAGGCCCCCCCGTGCCGCAGGAGGGCCCACTACACCAGGAGCACACATTTTAATTGCATATATATATATTGTTTTATTATTTTTTTTAAGTTGGGGTCGCAAGGGAGTACCCAGGGGTTGCAACTGTGGCCCGCAGGCAACCCCCAAATGACTTCCTTGCTGGAGTTATGTTACGTATCCAGTGATATTATCGAATACATAACAATGAAAAACAATTTCAACAAAACTAAAACAGTGTAAAAACAATGGGTTTCATTCCGAGTTCGGAGGTAACCACGCCGCTATTTGCGGCATGGCTGCCTCCGAACTCGTCCAAACTCCGGCCTGGTGAATGGAGTAATTACCGGTTTATTCCGAGGTCGGAGGGACCGGTAATTCCCCATTCACCAGGGCCATTCCCCATTCTCATTTGAGCCCCCATAGGGCTCAATGGGAAGGGGGAAGGCGGCAATAACGGTACCGTAAATTGCAGTACCGTTATTGACCCCGGAGTCCCTTTGCAGGTCCTGTCCTTAAAGTCTGCTAAAAGCAGGCGTTAAGGAAGAACCCGCAAAGGGAACTTGTAGTAGGGCGGTAAGGGTTTAACGGCACCGGTCTCGTTACTGGTGACCATTAACCTTTACCGCCCTACTCGGAATGAGCCCCAATATGTATGGGGAGGGATATGGGATAAAAAGGTGTTGGGGGTGTGGTGGGGTTATAAATCTAGGGAAATGGGGGCTTGGCAGGTAATTTTTTTTTTCTCGATAAAATCACATGGAACATATGTTGAAGGTGCCCCATAATAATGACTCAATCTCAGGATTCTATGCTGAGCTGATGTCCTAGCCGACCCCTCCAGACCCTCCCAGGGTCACTCAGAGCAGTCACATGAGCACTCCAGCTGGGAGCCACTAACTTTTGTCTCAAGTCCCTCTCTCATTGCTGTTCTGTTTGGTAGTAGTTGGCCCATGTATCATGACCGAAACGAATTTCTTTTTTTGTTTAGTCGGGTCCTGTGCCCATCACTTCTCGTGTTGTCTTACTTATTTCTCTCCATCTTTAGTCAGGCGACATGTCCATCACAATCCGCATTTTCTTTTCACACTTTGACATCTTTGTGACTCTGTCACCTTTCGGGGTCTAAGTGTATTTACAAGGCCTCCCTCAACACCCAGAAACGAGCCCCATTCCTTTCAAGGCCTCTCTGGGGCCTTGTGCCCCTAGGTTCCGTGAATATGAGGCTGTAGCCCTGAGATTACTACAAGCTCTTTTTGAAATGGATGTAGGTTGGAATCCCATCAGGGCCAAACTCAGCTTTCATCCTTCAGATACCTGAGGGTTCGTAGCGCTATATAAATGCTAAATTATTATTATTATTACCACGTAACTTTGCTAGGACTCGCCGTAGGCTACTGCCACCAGACATTTTCCGTAGGCGGCCCCTATGACTACCACCTACTTCACTATTGAATATTCAGCCCCATGTCCTTTAATCCCCTCCCCCACTAAGCAATTCAATGCTGAAAAAGACATAAGCAGGCAAATCAATGCTCAGAACCATACTTCCGCAGCAGTACTAATTCGCCCGGCTGGACTTCCCAACCCTTTTCCTAACACTGAACTCATCCAATGCTTTTCCCCCTTTCGACTATCGGTTGAGTATCTTAAACTCCCACCCTCTTCTTAAATCAAACAGACAATATACAAATTCGTATCAAAGCACCTTAATGCAGTGTATGATTGTAGTTGTATTTTCCCAGTCAGGGTGGGGAAAATAATGTGACCTTTGAAAAAAAAAAAGAGTGATAGAGGTGTGCTTCTAGGACTATGGATGTGCCTCAACACAAGCAGTGTGATATAACTACCTACTGATAGTCATTGCTTGGCACATATTGCCGATTATTACTATGAACATTTAATTTTCTATAAAAAAAAACACTTTTCACGCATTGTAGGGTACTATAGCTCAGTGGCTTGGAAGCAAAAAGATACAGAGCAGCATAGTTTTGAATCCCGGTCTGTGCTTAGGAACCTCTTCAGTATTAAGCGTGTTATAAATAACCAACTATACATATACATACACCACTGAATTAAAGTAGGTGGTTTAAAAAGCATGGTTTATTTTGTATATCTAATTTTCGCGTGAAATAAGATGGGTTTTAATACTTAAATGGAGCTGTGAGGGTCTTGTACACGTAAAGGGTAAAATCACTGACCTTCTCACATTCAAATGTGGGTTTAAATTGACTCTCCTGTCCCCTCAATGTCAGTTGTTTTCAGAAAGGCATTGAAAGCTAGCCCCAGAGCCTCATAGAGGGCTGATGGGAGAGTTGGCAGTGCTGATGGGCAGTCACCTGGGCCTCACAGGGTGTTGTGGGTGAGGGGGTAAGAAAGACACTTTGGCTTGAAGCAGTCCACCCAAGCTGCACTCTGGAGTACAGAAAAAGTATCTTTGCAAGGGCAGCTGCTGCATGCTGGGATCCCACTGGCACAGAGGCCTGGGCCACTGCACAAACCGCCCAATGCCTAGGGCCGGCCCTATCAGAGAGAATGCCCGAAGGTAATATGGCCCGCTCACCGCCTACCGCAATACTTGAAGAGATCTACCTTATGACGAAAATAAACGGGTTTGACTGAGGGCAGGAGCTGAGACAGGCGTGATATGAATGATGCCTCAGTCGTCCCACCACCTCTGTAATCTGTGCTGGCTCATCCAGATGCGCTGTGTGTGCACTCCTGCCCTGGATGTTGCGTTTTGCTAATCTCCTCGGTATCTCTGGTTTCACATCAACAAAAGGACTATAATCTTGCGAGAGAAAATGCTTTCATCAGCCCGCCCACCATTCTCTAAATATCGCTCCCCGTTGAGTCACGGCCCACCCCTGAGAACTGACAGCCCCTTCTTCCCATGACGCTTGCTCCAGTGCGACCAGGCATGCAAACCTCCGACTAGTCAGCAACACAGTGGTGTGGTCTCCTGGGTATCTGCATGCTAAAAAACAGAGCACCAGATGAAAATCCTGCTCCGTCTCCTTGTCCCTTCAGAACTGGCATAACGGGCATCCACAGACCCCATGGTGCGCGGCCCCCACCACCACATGTCCTGGGAGGGGTGCCCCCTTGGAGTAAAACTAAATAATAGTAATGTTTTTGTATTTTTGTTGTCACTCCGCCTTCATATAGAATTATTTCTGTTACATAATAACAGAAATAATGTCTTTATGAAGGCAGAGTATTTATTTTTGAAGTCCGTGGGCTCCCCACCCCATGACATGGAAGCCTCTAGGCTGGAGGACTCCATGCCATGGGGTGGGGGAGCTCTATGACTTGAAAAAGATATACTTTCACTGTGCCTTTATAAAGTTCGGTCCTTAACGGAAATAATTTCTTTATGAAGTCAGAGTGACTTTAAAAAGAAACCATTTATTTTTGAAGTGATAGGACTCCCCTCAACTCCATGACGTGTGCCTGTGTGAGTGTATGGTGAAAGGGTTCCCACTTAAATGTATAGGTGGCTGCCTGTGTGAGCGTATAGTGAAAGGGTGAACACATATGTATGAATGGCTGGTTATGCGTGTCGAGTGAATGGTGAAAGGGGGCACACTTAAATGTATGGGTGGCTGCTTGGGTGTGCTTGTATGGTGAAAGGGTGAACACTTAAATGTATAGGTGGCTGCCTGTGTGAGTGTATGGTGAAAGGGTGCACACTTAAATGTATAGATGGCTGCCTGTGTGAGTGTATGGTGAAAGGGTACGCACTTAAATGTATGGGTGGCTGGGTGTGCGTGTGCATGCCTGTATGGTGAAAGGGTGCAGGCTTAAATGTATGGGTGGCTGTCTATGTGTTCCTGTATGGTGAAAGGGTGCACACTTAAATGTATCAGTGGATGCCTGGGTGTTCCTGTATGGTGAAAGGGTACACACTTAAATGTATGGGTGGCTGGGTGTGCGTGTGTGTGTGTGTGTATGGTGAATGGTGTGTGTGTGCTTGTGTTCGGGGGCTCACCAAAACCTACAATTTGTGGGGTGCTTATCCTTCAAATTCTGGGAGAGGTGCTAACTTCATGGGCGGTGGGGAAGGGGCAAACCTATGTGTGTGGGGCATTTATCTTCTTTATGCATTCTAATGAGACTATTCTAGTGCAGCTTAAATGTAACAAGCAGTTAACTCTCTCCTTTAAGTCTGAAAGCACCCACTTATGGACTGCTGTGAGAATAAGCAGTCTCCTGTCCCTTCTCTGCCCTTCTAATCACTTTGCTGGCATTCAAGTACTAAACCTAAATCAAGATTTCAATTGCCTAAAGAATTATGCGTTTGAATGCAGGTACTAACGGTGAACTGCTTTACGTTTGTAATTGCTGGCCTTTGTTAACAGAGAAGCCCAGGCGCCATTTAACATCTGTGTCCTGTTCTGCCTGGCAGCGGCTCTGTAGATCAACCAGATCGAATCAACATAGCCCAAAATGTTAGAGGGGGTGGGGAGGGCTGAAACCCAGTCAGCTCAATGGTGTTGCACCACTACTTGTGTTTAATCCCTTGGTTACTTATTGGTAATCTTCATTACTCAAATCCCTGTTCTTCCTTGTCCCAGTACTTGTGTATGAAGCACTTGGACTCAGACAGATGTACTGGGATGAGGTAGAGGGACATGGAGGTAATGCCTGGCCTAGTTACCTGTAATCTTCATTACTCCTAGTCCCACTCTTCGTCATCCCAGTACTTACCTATGAGGCACAGAACCTTATACCTTAGCACTGGGACAAGGAAAAGCGACGTAGAGGTAATTCTGGGCCGAGAAGTTGATTTTGGGGTTTGGGGAAGGGGGTGGGAGGGAGAGGGGAGGTGTGTGTGGGTGGGGTGGCATGATATGTGGTATTAGTGGCTAGAGAAGTATTTTGGTGCAGCCAGTCTAGTCATTTCTTAGTTTGGCTTGACTTTTTTTTTAACTGGTCATCTCTGATATAGCAGTCCTACTAAGTGTAATTTCCTGGCTAGGCTAGCATTTGGGTGCTGCCAGTCTAGCCGTTTCTTACTGCAGCATTGCATATTTGTCTGTGCATCTAAGATAAAATAATCATGATAAGTGTTATTGCTTTGATTGGCATTTTGGTGCAAATGTGACCTGGCATGCTTCACTGTAATATGTTATTCAGTGTCTAGACTGCTCTACATTGTGCAGCCAGTTGGACATGTTTTCATTGTGGTATGTCATTTTTAATAACAAAGCATTATCCTAATTAAACGCTCTGGCCTTTTAGGCAATTTTTCTCAGAAAGTGTGCTGTATAATGCATTAAAACACATATTTTTATCTTTCTCCTAGTGTAGTGTGCAGCGTACCCGTGCAGCAGCATGTTCATGCGTATTGTGCCAGCGTGGTAATCTACGCTGACCCAGAGTGTGACACGACCCATGATTTGTTGTCGAGTTGGGGGGGGGCTGCAGCATGATAGCTGCCATTGACTAGAAGGGAGCAGAAGATAGCCACAAGAATCAGAGCATACAGATAACCTCTGCCCTCTGATTGATGCCTTTGAGGGAACAATCACTGTGCTCTTGCTAAGCCAAGTTAAGCCCTGTTGACATTCGCAAGAGAATCACATCAAGGGCAGAGGTCGATGTGGGCGGGAACCCAAGGGTATGACATTCCTCTAGTTTTTGGGAAAAACACTAATATCACATCTTGCTGAGCTATCTTTCAGATGTTGGCCTGATTTTCTTTATTTCAATAACCAGCTTGGGACTTAAATCTCATTCCAGAGCCACATAGCCCAGCAGCTGCAGTGATCTGCATTTGTCTTTAACATTTAAGAATGATTACCATGAAATTGCTGTAGCCACAGCTGTGTGTGTAGGTAATAGGTTGTTGGCAAGAGTTCTTGGTGGGTCCCATAAGAGTTGTGAATGGTGATTGCTTAAGATGCTTTTTCTTTCACTGTGTTTCTTTCAGTGTTGTGGGGGTGGCGTGGAGGAAAGGTAGGGGCAATGATAGGGTTTGTATTGCAGGATAGGGAGAGCGAAGATAGGTTTGGGGTCAGTGAGAGCGTGAGTTGTGGAAGGATGCGCGGCAGAGGGAGACATAGTTCCCCTACTTTTGTGTACACTTTGACCCATGATCAATACAGCTGTTGCACATACCATACAATGGCCATCTATCTGGTAGAATTGCATCAAGGTATGAGCAGTGGTGGAAATGGAACACATTTAAAGGTGATCCCAAAAGGCTGGGCAGGGGGGCAGAGTTCTGAAGGGGTGGGGTTCTGAGGAGGCAGAATTAGCAGTTGGAGTCCACTCAAAGGAAATGTTAAAAATAATAGTTTTAAAATGATGCAATTTCTTTCATGCTGCTTCTTTCCAAACTCCACATGGTACATCAATTCCACTATAAATCACTTCTATGGCAGTGGCGCACCCAAAGTAATGTTGGTAGTGCAGTGGTTTTTAGTACATTAAGGGATCCATAGACCAGCTCTACTGTAGGAGGCTAACAGGGTAGCTCAGCAGGTTGACAGACTGTTGCTGAGATGCTATATATTCAAAACCTGTTGTTAATCGTGTGACTTTTGCAATTCCTTATAAAAAAAAACAAGTGCTGTAAAATTATAAAATGTGTTTGGTCAGGGGATGGGTTGGGCTGGTCGATGGGTTTGACTGGGCATGGGATGGGTGCTTATCTTTAGGGAGGAGGTGTGGGGGGGGGGGGTATTTTCGCCCCTGTAGTGAAAATAAAAAGTTGGTACCAATGAACCCACAATTTAATTTCCTAATAACTGTTACCAATGACACAAGCATGTATTTGTGATTAACCAGTTTGACAAGCATATAACATCTTTAAAAATATAACTTTTGATAAAACACATAGGAAGGGGCACACAAATTACAGAGTATTGGTGTGGTAATCTGACAAAAAAACATTTCAAAGAAAACTAGTGAACTAGTGAATGCAAGCAGCAATTTTGAGTTTGGAAATTACTTTGTTTTCTATGAATGGGAAAATGCACATTTGGAAAACAATAGTGTTCCCAGCCTGAAGAATGTCTACTTTCAACAGTGATAGCCCCAGGTGAGTATCCAGCATTGCAAGAGTGGGGGAGGGTGAGCCACGAAAAAAGTCCTGCTACTTTCCCCCCAAATGCAGAGCGTGCAATTCCATATGGTCGCATGTGCCTCCCCAAACTACCCACCCTTGCCCCAATCTACTTTTTTTGTAACATTAGTGGCAGATGGCATTTTAACACAACAAAAAAATAAAACTGCTGAATCATTATAGATACAGGAAACTCATCTATTAGAGCTCTGCGGCAAAATACATACAAACCTCCTCATTTGCATATGGGTTGCACCAACAGAAAGAACTTCACAGAAAAGGACATCGCAAGAAGCATCATCAGTCTTTGATACTTGGAGGTACCATGGAAGTGACTTTGGAATACATTGTCATAAATAAGCCAAGTGGCAAATAACTTTGTGGTGCAAAATACCTAAATGGCATTGTTATATATGGAGCAGCTCTATAATCCGGCTTTAAAAAAAAATAATTAATAACAGCATGATATATTAACATACGCTCTGAAGTGAATCACAGAGCTGCAGATAAGACACAGCAGTGTGATTAAATGATCTGCCCAGGATCACACAATTTGGTTAAATGGTGAAACCGGAATGTGGACAATTTAAGCAATTGAGCACATCTTCATAGGTTTAGTTGATGTAGATATTTATTATGGTTTCCCTTTGCATTTCATGTGCTTAAATAATACTTTGTAGCAATGCCTTGGTAGCAAAGTACATTACATTAGAAACGACCCTTTCATAATTAACTTTACACTATGAAATCATCATAGAAATATGTTGAGCAATAAGAGGGTGGCTTTAGTTGTATTCTTTCCATCCTACATACAAAGTCACAATAGCATCATGCAGAGTAATGTTAGCCTAACAAATCCCCCTTGGGTAAAGCCATGTAATTATTTCATAAAGCCTGCAGCATTATGCACCCTTGTCACTGCTGATCACTCCCTCCCATGCACATTTCTCAAGGGACAAAAGTGCCTGCTAATAGCCCCCCGGATCTCTCCCTGCCAACAGTGCCTAATGGCTCACATTAGCTCACAGAGCTCCTTGGGAAATTGTCCTGGCAGCGGGACAACTCTCCCCTTTGGAAAGGGTAAGGTGTCCTACTGCCAGGACAATGAGCGTGCTGAGCAGGAATTGAGCCTCACACATTGTCCTATCAGCGGGACACCTTTCCTATTACAAATTTGCTTTAGACGTGTTACAACGTAGGCTTCTTCCCAATCACTTCCCATTCGTAGAACATAGTGACACGTGTAGACCGAACATAAATGTAGTGTCGTTTAGATGCTAAAAAATATAGATAGTGGATGGTCAAACGCGAGAAAATGAAAGTAACAGAATGTACTCAGAAAAAGTAGGTGCCTGCTTTACTTTTGGAACCTATGCCTTTAAAGCAAACCTGAAAAAGTCACCTTTGTAGGTTTAGCTCATTAAAATGTTGTTTCTCACAGTCCTAATGTATACCAGACGTACATGGACTGTGTTCTCTATCAGCAGACAGAGACATTGTAAAGTACCTCTCATTGGTCCCCTGTATCTGTGCCTTTCTTCCTGATTAAGGTGACTTCCTGCAACTCATTTTACTCCTATTTGTAATTTGACGACGGGGACCTGGTATGTTTGCACTCAGGCGTAGCCAAGTCACACACCAAATTTTCATCTTTTGCATAGCGGCGTGTACACTGCCTTTTGCCCTGCAATTTTTCACTCAGCTGTGTAAAGTTAGTGAATGTTGCCTGGCATGCAGGCATGGCAGGCAGCTTTACTTGTAAATGTGAACGCTGCTTATCATGGGTGCATGGTAAGAAGTGTTCACAAATACAATTAAACAATGCCTGACATGCAAGCATGTTGGCCAGCATTTACAATGGATCCCTATGGGGTCAGTCTGCTTTATGATGGTGTATAAAGCCGGCGAACCCCAAAGGGATCTCCAGTATTAGCGCCGGTAGACCGTGAGCCCCAGTGGGTGTGTCATTACATTTTCTTACTCATGTTTGTGTCTTAAACAGGCTCGTGTTGGATCATATGAGCCAAGCAGTGCCTTCTATCACAGCCAGCCTGCGGGAAGAATAGGAGTTGGTCGGTTGTGGAGCAGATGTAAATCAGTGCCAGGTGAAGAGTAAGGCTTCACCGGAAGGGTGTCCACCCATGCTGCACCATTGCTGGTGCACGTTTATGATACCCAAGAACTTTGTAGCCATCTTGAAAGGTTAACAGCCTGTCTGTTTTTAATCACTGCAGTCAAGAAAACTGGTAGATACATGGAAATCATTCGGAAAATTCATGTGAAAGCTGTGTGAATTTTAAGTGTTTTAAAAACGCACCCAAGAATGACACAAAATGGAAAGTATATTGGAATATTGTTGAATTGGTTATGGTGATGCCAGTGAGACAACAATGATGAGTATATCGTTGCTCTAAATTGGTAATTGTACATTTTCACGATAGTCACCATGATAAGTTTAGACACTGTGCGTCGTGTTTCTTGTTGACACCTTCCATTGATCCCATATTCTCTATATTCAGCTGACTGTGTATTGATAACCCCCATAACTACATTGCCGGATTTACAGCACAATGTGGAAGCCCAACTCTTGGGGGTCATGGGCAAAGCCAGGCTAGAGAGTGCGCTCCCTTCAATGATGTGTCACCTGCTCGGACATCCAGTTCGATCCGCACTCTTCATAAACTGAAGCATTCCGAAAAAATGAATAATCAACTACTATCCACCTGTCAATGTTCATTGAATGGACGTGAGGGTCCTGCCTCCATTCCAACAATGATGATGGACCTGCAAAATAGCATAATGGCGGCTATGACAATCTCCCTGAATCCTACAGTGAGGCAATGAAAGATCAAACCACGATCTTGGCTATGATCCACTCGAAACAGATCCATCTGAAAGCCTTTGTCAATAAAATGTAATTTAGACTAGACATAGAAGCCGAGCTGTCCTCTCAGTGGCAGGCGAGGCTTTTTGATGTGGCAAGAGGAGTACACACAGATAAGTCTTCAATGATGACAGCAATTTTGGAAATGGTGAAGCTGTTGCGGCTCGTAAGAAATACACCTCAATGCCTCTCTGCTCCCCTTAACAACTCTATGCCTCTGATGGACTCTCGATCTCAGAACAAACATACCAGAGAGACAATTGCCGCTAAACTAACAACCCAAAAAATGAAGCAGGCGAAAAGAATTAGCACATCCATAACGGGAGAGAAGAGAAGAGAAACTCCTTAATTGCCAGAAGTAGCAGTGAAGCAGGTTCCAATTGATCCTTTTAAAGATCTTGGACCAAATCTGACTACATATCAACAAGACCCGAAACCGGCAGCCGAGTACCTCTCTCTACAGCAGTCTGCCATCATCGATTCACTGACCTTGGGAAGCCTAGAGAGTGTGGAAACTCGTCTAATTTCAAAGAACACATCGCTGACATCCCATCAAGAGGCATCAACAAAAGAAACCTTTTCCATCTTTCAAAAACATCTGGCTCTGACAGCGACAGGAGATTTCTTAACAAAGAAACCAAACCAGAAAAAAAAAGAAAAATCAACCGAAATGTGTTAGACCCAGATCCAATGAGCTCAAATACATCTCCAAAAAAGAAGGCAAGGAGTACAATCGAAGAGATCCCCTCAGAGAAATGAGAAGCTCTTGACTGTGATAGCTATGTTTCGATCAATGAGGAAGTGGAACAGAGGAACATCTTACTGAAACTTTCAGTCTATATGACTGATGAAGAAGCTGGAGAAAGGCCTGTACCTATTGTGAATACAGAGATATCTTGTGAAGAAATATCTGAGAACGAGTCAGAATTCTCCTCTTACGGAAATGCTCACACAGGCCCCAGCCAACTACACTATGATGTCCTATCGGCTTCCCGTGGAATGACATTTCTGACAGTTGATCAGAAACAATCTCTAATATTGAAATCTAAGGAAATGGATTCGATGACTAAGTTAAGACTTTCAACATCAAACAAAGTTCTAAGAAAACTACCTAATTTCGATTATTCATGAAATCATTTCTTTGCCTATACTCTGGTGATTGAGCGAATGGTTGAATCACCAGACTGCTTAATATTAAATCGTGCTAATGTCTGTAAGCTGCTGCACTTCCTGCCAAAACTGCAAAATATCAACTCACAGGACATTAAAATCATTGAATTCGTTGAGGAGGCTAGGACAGATTGGATAATACTACATCTCTTCTCTAGGAGGATTCACTTGACTATTTTGGATCAAAGTGATGCCTTTTGCCTCTTGGATTCGATCTTGCCCGCTCACTGCCTGGAGCTAACTCGAAGCAGAGTGAAGCAAAAGCTGAGGGAATAGCTAGACCGTGTGATCTACTCCCTCACCAAGAGATAGATTCGCAAAATTGCCCCCCAAATTATCAACTCAAAGGGAAGGCTGACAAAGAACCGAGTACCCAACATCTGACGATAAGATTTGACTCTCAAGATTCAACTGCGCCCAGAGAAGTAAAGAAATCTGAGAGCCATAATGTTTCCATATGTCGGTCTTATGTGAACTTCTCTATCAAAGTCGCTTCACGAGCCTCGCAGAATTATTAGCAATCACGAATATTAGAAACATCACAAGGATTGTCCCATCTGTTCAAAAAGGAAATCTGGAGCTGCAAAACTTCGACATTGTTTGCTTTCAAGAAACATGGCTACGAAATCAGCCAATACGTGATTGCTACATGACATACCCGAATCCGGCTATATCGAGATCGTCCAGTTGACCTTCTTCTGGGTTGTTGACCTTAGTGAAGTCTGTAGCTAATTTGATAGTCCTAGAAGCACTGATTCCCAAACCGTTTATGCAGATTAGTATAGTTAGTGAAGCCAGCAAGAGTACAGAAATCCAGATTGGCGTAGCAATCTGTAATCTGTGTTGGAATCCTACGAGTTTTAACAATAACATTTTCATCGATACCTTACTTTCGACCATTGACGACCTGCAATCTCGTTATAAGGCCTTGAATTTCATCTTATGTGGAGATTTGAACATTCACCATTTCAAGATCCCAGGAGACTAAAAAACTAGAAGTAAGCTCCCCTTGAAGGCCCAACTATGGTTGAAAGAATCACATGCAAGGGACATCACACTAATCACGACCATTTGAGGGAAGACATGCCACTGACCCCGACCTGGCAAAAGGGAAATTCCCTACCCTACTTCGACTATATTTTCACCTCGCAACCACTGATTCCCATGCTCGATACCTTGAAGATCATCCCAACCACCAAGAGTGATCATCGTATGTTGACTCTTAGTTGGAAAGACCCTCAAGAAAGATATTCTCTCTCTGGGCTGCCAATATTGCAGCTGAATAATGGGAAAATTAGGTTACGAATTAAGCCAGAGGAAGTCCAAGGTTTGGCAGAAAAATTCACGAACAGCTCAAGGGCCGGCACTCAGAGACTGGACTATGAATGGCTGTTAATTCCATATAGAACCGTGGATTCCAAAACAGCAGAAATATCTTCTAACAATGATCACGCTTACCATGCAGAGCTCATTGAGAAAAGGAAACACCATCGAGCAGAGCTAAATAAAGTGAGATTTTTTCCGCTGTGGATGCGGCTGAGGCGAGCAAAAAAAAAACAAGCAAAGCTATATGAACTGGCTCCTAATCTCTAAAGCCCTCAACATCCAATGGGACACTGAATGCATGCTCAACTCATTAGCTCAGCAAAATACCCAAGCTCTCTGGGGTCTCTTGAATGGGCAGAACAAACACGCTGCTTTATTAATCTTTGACATCTCAGAAACAGCATGGCTAACTGATTTTACAACACTTTTTGCAAAGAGAAGTGACTGCGAAGACGTTTCTGAAGATTCAAGCAAAACTATCTGGTACACCAAGTGGGATAGAGATGAGATACTGACCCAAATTAGACATTTGAATGCCTCCCGAGCTCCAGGCCCTGATAGCCTGACCAACACAATCTTGAAAGCCAACCCTGAGCATGGGCCGATTTCTATCAACCCCTCTTTAAAGTGATCATGGAAACCAAGCAGATCCCTGACACTTGGAAAACCGTGGTCCTGATCCCTATTTTTAAACAAGGAGACAGGGAGATTACCACAAACTATCTTCCAATAGCTCTCCTGCACCCATTGGGGAAACTGTTTGCCTCCATGCTCCTGTAGCGATTAACCCCCTGGTGGATTTAATCTAATAGACGGGATCCTCTGCAGATTGGTTTCATCAAGGGTGTAGGAACCAATGTCAACCTGATGATACTAAACTTACTGAAGTTAGAGGCGTTAAGTCTAAAACCAAAATCTATGCTGTCTTCATAGACTTAGAACAGGCTTTTGACAGCGTAAACCACGATAATCTGTGGAAAAGATTTTGGTCTTGGAATTTACCCCCAGATCTACAAGCTGCCATCCGAGCTCCGTGCTCTAACACCTTGATTCAGGTGGCGCTATCAGCACGGGGGCCACCACAAAGAAAATAGCTACGTGGAATGGCCTAAAACAGGGCTGTCCTCTGGCAGCAAGCCTATTCAACTTGTATATTTCGGATATAGCGGTCACTCAAGAAGCAGTAAGGGCATATGTGGACAATCTGGTTCTTCTTGATAAGACTCAAATTGGACTCCAAAGAAGACTCAGGGCCTCATTACACGGATGGTGGTATTAGCACATGGACCATTAGCACCTTGGTCCATGCTGGTAAAATACCGGCACCGCCTTGGTGGAAGGGGGAATTGCCGCCCCATTCCAAGGTTGGCGGGGCGGTAATTCCCCCTTCCACCACTGCCCTTCCCCATTCCCATTTTTGCCCCATAGGGCATAATGGGAATGGGGAAGGTGCTAATTACCGCACCGCAATTTTGCGGTGCCGTAATTAGCACCAAGGTCCCTTAGCGGGTTGGTTTTTAACGCCTGCAAAAAGCAGGCGTTAAAGCACCAACCCGCTAAGGGACCTCGTAGTAAGGCGGTAATGGTTAACGGTCAACGTTACCATTAACGGTGACCGTTAACCATTACCGCCATCCGTGTAATGAGGCCCTAAATGCCCTAGTCAACTATGTCAATGAAAATGGCCTCATAAATACAGCAAAGACTCAAACCATGACCTTTGCTTGCCATCAAGGAACCAAGAACAGAGATCTTTCCCTATTTTTTTATTTCCAAAAAACGGGTTCAGGTTCAAACACTTGAATATCTCGGAGTGTGGCTTAATTCAAGCATCAGTGAGCATGAGTGGAAGATAGTCCTGAGAGCGAAAGATGGATCCTTAGCCCGGCAAGTCCTCATCTTGCATACAAAATATGGAAGATGTTCCTTATGCCCAGTCATTGCCTTCTATCACCAAACAATAGTACCAATACTGATGTACGGGGGAGAAGCAACACTCAACCTGACATGGCGTACGTGGGCCTCGATAGAGGCCTCTTTTGGAGGAAACTACTCTCCCACAATCTTTTCCAGTTCAATAGTAAGATTAGAATTAGCTCTTCAAGCAATTCACTCCTTGATACTGTGGAAATCTCTTGGCTTCTTTTGGAAAACTGTTGTTGATGATAAAGTACCATCAATTGACATTCTGAGAACAAGACCGACTTCCAGTCACAATGCAATACTGAATAACTGGATAGCAAATTGTATTCAATGGATCGGAGCTCTAGAATTTTCCATCGAAATGCTGAAGTCTTATCCTTTGTCAGTCAACAAGAAAATACAATGGAATGACTGGATTGAGACCCAAGAGCTGAAAATGCACTATAAACTTGCCATTAACTGTTCAGCGGAGAGTCATGCATTAAATCAACTACCTTCCTATCTACAGCTGTTTCCATGCTCAAAGTTCTTAGACTTGTTCTGTCGATTGAGGTTAAATTTGCTACCAACGAGAGAGGTTCTAGCACAAACAAAACAACTGACCGGCCAGACTAGTTCTTGCCATTTTTGCAAAGATACATCGCAACAGGAATCTTCTAATGGTCTGTGATGCGCTAGCCTCCGTATGAGGAAAATATCGAGACATGTTGCCACCAGTTGCGACACGCTTCACTTTGGAGGAAAGATGGTCTGCTGTGATTATTGGTGAACAAAAGTCTTTAGTTTTCAGACTCTTGCACTTCTGGATGGAAATTATGAGCTGTACAGACTTTTTGGTTAATGAAATAGAACTTTACATCTCTTCTTTTTTTTTTTGCGTTTTGGGTTTCTTATTTTTTTTCTTGTTTTGTCTTCTTCATAGGGATATGAAATGTGATGAAATAATGAACAGATTGTAATAACCTAAATCATTAAAAAAACGTTTTAAAAAAACAAAAAACGAATATTCTCCTGGAGTTCTTATGGGGTAAATGTATGCTTGCTTTTTTAAATTCTGGCAGTCCAGATAGTGTGGTAACGGCACAGGGCCCAAGTGACAGGCCCGAACGAAGTTAGGCAAAGCACTAAGAATCAATTGGTAACCCTTAAAAGAGTTACTATGGCGATGTGAAGTGGAAGTTGATCTCCTGCACACCACTTAAGAAACCTTGTCGAGAAACATAGAGACATGATGTGCCAAACACGTAATGGCAGTGGAGGACGTTTTCTGCATGGGTAATATTACCTCTCCCTTAAATGAGAGGAGTTTCAGAGCTGAAACACTTGAACAAAACGTAAGCTCCTCAGAGTGACAAGAACAACCCTCACTGAGAGGTCATGATCAATGACCTGTTCCGTTATTACCCAGTTCTTTCTGAATATTGAAATAACCTCAGAGCATTTTGTCAAAGAAAGCATACCATTAAGAGCAAATCATTAAAACAAATCATCCACAGCATCTAAAGTCACTAGGGGAGGCACATATAACACACACTAATAAACAGACTTATTTTGTGACCAACAAATGCCATGGGGATAAGGACTCAACCGAACTTTTTAACTCAGGATGGACAAAATGAAGATTCATTGCTTTAAAATGACTGCAAGGCCTCACGATTTTTTATATTGCAAAATAAAATCACACATTAAAAATCATTGGAGACTGCCGATCCACCATTTAAAAGCATACAGCTTAGTGATGGCCACCTGTTAGGAGGAGTCACAAGTAATCAAATACTGCACCTACAGTTTCGATGTCACTGTCATGCAGTCTTCTTCTCCCAGTTGGCAAATGCTACACAACGATATAAGCAGTGGCAACAAGTACCTTCATAGTAATCTGGTCCCTTTCTGGAATTTAACTGGCACACAGTGAGGTAGGTATAAGACTGAATTAAACTATCCCCATGATCAGCTAAGTAGGGCACCCAGGAGAAGAATCCCAGAAGACTTTATATAAAAAACAGATTTTTCTGGCTCATATAACATATACCGCGAACACACTGTCAAATCAGGAGGAAGTGCAGTGTTTGCGAGCCTTAAAATGCCCTGGAGGGTTATCGAGAATGTGTACCCACTGGCAGCGAGCACTCCACCAAACACTCCCACCACCTAGCGTGCCCAGGTAAGCTGGAAATAGCAACTTCCCTGCAAGGTGGAATTAAAGACAATCAGTCAGAGGTGATGAGGACATTTATGGCATGCATGCCGTCTTGGCATTAAGCACTTCCAGGGACTTACAGTTTGGGGAGAAAGGGCACTGTGAAATCAAATGTTTGCCCAGGATCACACACTTTAATTGAGCAGTGAAGCTGGAATTTGAGTCCAGTATGGAAATGAGGCTCTTGGCCACCCAGGTTATTAACTGTAATTGGTAGAAATGTAAGCCTAACACATTTCATCTGCGTTTTGCAAATGCTCTTTCAAGACTTAACGGCCTCATTACGAGTTAGGCAGAAAATCGGAGGTAAATTCTCAAAAAAAGTAGCCCACAGGAATTACTGTTACCGCCACTTGGTCAGGCGGAATTTCGGCCTCATTACAAGTGGTGGTGGCGGAGTAATTCCCATTTATTTTGGGTCCATTGGACCCAATGGGGCTTTTTTTGCAGAATTACTGCGGCAGAAAAACCGCCACGGTAATAGCACCAATTCTTGCTTTTTTTTGCGTACAGTGGGACGATTTACCTCCAGGGTTTTGCTGGCAGTAAATCCTCCACTCAAAAACACAAACTCATAATTTTCCATAGTGGTAAAATTGTCGGTAATTCAGTTACCGCCAATTTACCACTTGCAGCCTAGCTCGTAATGAGGGTGTTCTAGTCAACTGCTTGTGGTGATTGTTTATCGCAGGCATGCAGCTTGCTATTATGTATGATAGGAAGAAACTGAGGTTCCACAAATAAAACAACATGTTTCTGAGTGACAAATATGAACATATAAAGAATATAAAGAAGGAAGTTTAAACTTTATTTTGTCATTCAAATCATTTGTGTTCAAGGAAGGCACAGATGTGGGCCGGCAGCCAGAGCTTGGTGTGGGCTTGCAGAAGCAAATCCACCAATCAGTTATGATCAGTCAAACATTGACACATATTTGGATCAGGTCAGAGACAACAGTTACTCCAAAGATCCACAGCTCATGAAGAGCCTCCAAGTATGTGTGATGACCGACTAGAAGGACCAACTGAATTTGCTGAGTGTCCAGTGATTGCATCACAGGCATCCTCTCATCACAGGCCTGGTGACAAAGAAGGCGGTGAGGCTTCCATGTGAAAGTGTGCTCCTGTGATGCCGGACAGGCCCTCCATGCTTTTGCCGGCTTTGTGTTGATCTCCAGTGAGCTATGTGGGCCCTGCATGCATATGTTTGAATTCTGGAAGGGTCCCTTCTGCCTTTCCTTCTTATAGAGTTGATATAAATGAGTACCACTTACCTGAGCTCTATTATGCACAATGCAATGGAACCAACGTAAAAGTTCCCATTTCGGCCTAGTTGGCGGGAGCACGCAATAGAAAACACTCTGCTGAAATAACTATGTCTTCCTTATTTTATGGACCCACATGTGGGCCACACTGTACTGAAAATTTTGCTTCACCAAGGGCCTTGGCACTCCATTTCATAGGGCTGCGAAGTGTCATCTTATGCACTGGTGTAGCGGGGGCCCCTGCACCCCCCGATGGTGCGGGGGACCCCACCACACCAGGTGTGGGGAGGCCCCGGCCCAGTCCTCGCCCATCAGGGCGAAGACTGGGCCAGGGCATGTAGCGTGAGAAGGAGGTGCTCAGTATGGGTTGAAGCTAACAGTGACATGTGGCACTTATCACATGCCACGTTCAGCTCCAACCCCTTCTCCAATGGCTTCCTCGTGGCTCATATACAGGAACCAGGAAATATAGCTTCCTGGTTCCTGATTTTGAGCAGCACGGAGGAGCCAAGGGTGCCCTGGAGTGACGGACCAAAGCTGGAAAAACCGGTCAGAAGGCTTTATTTTGTATTTTGTTATGTGATGTGTATTGTGCATGTGCGAAGTGCGTGTCAGATGTATGTATGTGCCATGCGTCAATGAGTGGTGAGTGAATGAGAAGAAATGTGATAGTGTGTTTGACTGCTCTGGGTGGGTGGGTGTGTGTTAAGATGGATTTCTGAACTCTGACCTGGTGGGCAGAAGTTCAGAAGGCCAGCCTAGTTTCTTGAAACAGGGTAACCTTCTGAACAAGCCAGCCCAATCAAGGTAGCAATGGCAGCGGTCAAGACTAGGTCTCAATAGGGGTGAGGGTGACTGGAAGACCCCAATGAGCACCCAGAGTAAAGGACACTTACAAATCACTCCAAGTCAGGTGTATATATATCAGAAATACAAATACATTTATTCAAGGCCTTTGAGTTTCAACACAATAGTTAACAGTAACACTTTTAAACCAACATAATCCAACTAAAATACATATATACAAGACCAAGTGGCCTAAAGGGTTAATGCATGAAATGGGTCCACAACCTAGAAAGGGAAGGAAGCAGGCAGTGCAAATAGTCTTTAGGCAGTTCTGCAGTAGTCACAATCCTAACTGAAAGGCAGTCCAGTCCCTAAGATGATGTGAGCCTAGTGCACAAATGTACTTGCAATGCTGGCACACGCTGTGGTGCAGATGGGAGAACCAGGGTCTCTTGTAGGGTCTGTAGCAGCTCGGGGTGAGGTCATGCAGAATAGGTTCCCACTATTCGTTGAGGGTCTACCCAAGGGGCAGAACAGGTTCTAGAAGATGGGAATGGTTTGATAGAGAAGGCTATCTATGGAAAGGAGAGGGGCCCTCAGGGGGCACTCATATGTAAAAACAGGTGGATGGGCTAGGCGTCACCAGTAAGGGTTTCAAGTACTCACCGACCCCTGGTGCACTCCGGACCAAAATTCAGCAGTTTAGTCCAATTCGGTTGCAGGTTCAAATGTGGCAATTCTGCTGCTCTGCGGCTTTCAGCGACGAAGTTACAGCGTTGATTCCCAAATGGGACAGTGGCAATTTCTCCACTCCTGGTGGATGGATCAGGCCAGTTTCACTGTAGCAGGCTTCAGGGCACAGAGGGGCACAGCTGCAAGGCATCTGCAAAGTTCATCACCACGGCTGGGCGACATGGTAACCACATATACTCCAGTTTGGGCAATCTCTCTTTACTCCAGAGCTGGGAACACCAAGTGTACGAAATTCAGTGTGAGAGTGCCATGAACACAGAGCTTATAATGTTCCAAGTTTCAAGGGCCTCCTTTAAATGGCAGCAATTTCAGAGCAAAGGTCCTGCGCTAGCTGGTCAGCCCACTGGGTGGCCCAGGGACACTTCCGAGAAGGCTTACTTACAGTGTTTGTGAAGGTTCTGAGAATAGTTGCTCCCACTATTCCAATGGGTCAAAGCATCTTCGCAGACCTTTTAGCTTGATCAGATGCAGAGGGGTCCAGCAGGGTGACAGCGGACTCAGGGTGCCAAACCTTCCATTGGTTCACCAGCGGATCCTCGAGTCGGCTACTTAGTTTCAGGATACTTCGATCCTATCCTTCATTCAGTGAGAACTCAAGAGATCGACATGGTATGGGTGTTTGGAGCCCTCTCTTATGCAGAATCTCCTTCGCGCCAACACAAAGAGGACCTAATGAGAGATCTGCTCACATACCGGCACACCATACGTGGACCAATCATGGACCATGGTGGTCCCAGGCATTCACTGCACCCCAGACTCTCTGGCACCCAGGATGGTTATTCGAACCAGACAGTCCAACCCACATCCTTGAAGCACACACACATGGCACGCACAAGCCCACAAATGCTTGGTGTTTCGTGGGAGAATGCATGCCCAAATAAGGACTGAACCGGGTCGGTTCAACCTAGGGAAGGTAAAGGGGCAAGATGGCAAAGGACAGGACAAAGAACCTTGTGGCATGGCCATTTTGGAGCCAGGCCACATATTTGTGCCAAACGTGGTAAACGTGGTTTACCTGACGATAAAGGGTTCAAATTATATGAAAAGATAGGCTTCCACCAGACCTGTCCAAGGCACATCTGCACTCCTACTAAAAAATCCTTCAAGCGTGTCTAGGGCCTTTAAAATGACATGAAGACCCAAGTGCACTGTACTGTAACATTGACAAGGACTAAGGGAAACAAAGTATCCCAGTACTGAACGTCTTTAAGGGCAGGTCAGTTTCCCCATAAGATATTGAGCAGAAAGCCCAGAGCAGTGCAGCAGAAGGCTGTGCTCCACTAGCAAAATCAGACCAATGTCTAAAACAGCTGCATAAAGTTGGGGGGTACACAACTGGAGGGAAAACCTCACATAAATGTGAATCCTTCCAAACAGTGGGCCTCGTTATAAGGCTGGCACTCCCGTAATGAAGGGGGCCGGTACGGGTCCGGCCCCCTTCATTACGTAGCACCGATTACGAGCTTCCCATCGCTTGACCCGGATCAGACTTCTGGTAAAACCAGACATCTTTTCCGGGTCCTGCGAGGGGAAGAGGGAGGCAACAACGGGACACTCGTAATGTGCCCGTTGTTACCTCCCTCCCCATTCCCATTGAGCTCTATGGGGGCTCAAATGGGAATGGGAATGGGGATGGGTTCCTGCAAGGAGGATTTACCGGGTCCTCCTATGTCGGAGTAACCCGGTAAGTCCCCATTACAGGAACCCGGTAATGGAGCCCGGTACGGTGGCAGCCATGGAGCTAATGGCTCCATGGCTACCTCCATACTCATAATGAGGCCCAGTGTGCCCCTGCGTAGAGAAGGCATTGAGAGTATGAGTGAATGACTGGTGGGTGAATGAGTATCAGTTTGATAGTGTGTTTTTGAATGTTCTGGATGGGTAGGTAAGTGGGTGTGTGTCTGTATAGAGAATGCAGTGAGAGTGGAGAAAAGGTAAGAGGAGGTGTATGAGTGACTAACTGGTGGGTGAATGAGCAAGATTGTGATAGTGTGTTGTTGCATGTTCTGGTGGGTGGGTGTGGGCCTGTGCAGAGAATGCAGTGAGAGTGGATGTAAGAGAAGGTGCACATGTGACTGACTGGTGGGTGAATAAGTATGAATGTGATAATTTGTGTTTGCATGTGTTGGATGGGTGGGTGTGGGCCTGTGCAGAGAATGCAGTGAGAGTGGATGTAAGAGAAGGTGCACATGTGACTGACTGGTGGGTGAAGGAGTATGAATGCAATAGTTTGTGTTTGGATGTGCTGGATGGTTGGGTGTGGGCCTGTGCAGAGAATGCAGTGAGAATGGAAATAAGAGAAGGTGTATGAGTGACTGACTGGTTGGTGAATCAGTAGGAATGTGATAGTGTGCGCTGAATATTCTGAGTGGGTGGGTGTGTGCCTGTGTAGCGAATGCAGGGAGAGTGGACGCGAGAAAAGGTGTTTACAGTAAGTGATTCATGGATGAATGAGTAGGAATGTGATAGTGTGTGTTTGTTCTGTGTGGGTGGGTGCTTTCCTGTGTGGACAATGCAGTGTGAGTGGATGAAAGAGAAGGTGTATGAGTGAGTGTACCTGGTAGGTGAATGTGAAGAAATGTGATGGTGCGTGTTTGAATGTTCTGGCTTTGTAGTGATTGTGGATGTAAGAGAGGGTTTGTGTTTGAATGACTGGTGGGTGAATGATAATGAATGTGATAGAGTGTGCTTGAATATTCTGGGTGTGTGGGTGCGTGCCTGTGAGGTTGATGCAGTGTAAGTGGAGCCAAGAGAAGGTGTATGAGTATGAATGGTGGGTGAATGAGTAGGAATGTGATAGTGTGTTTCGGAATGTTCTGGGTGGGTGTGTGCCTGTGTGGAGAATGCAGTGTGAGTGGATGTGTGAGAGGTTTTATGGTTGAGTGAGTGGTGCGTGAATGAGTATTAATGTGATAGTTTGTGTTTGAATGTGCTGGATGGGTGGGTGTGGGCCTATGCAGAGAATGCAGTGAGAGCGGATATAAGAGAAGGTGTATGAGCGTTTGGCTGGTGAGTGAATGAGTAGGAATGTGATAGTGTGTTTTCGAATACTCTGAGTGGGTGGGTGTGTGCCTGTGTAGAGAATGCAGTGAGAGTGGACACGAGAAAAGGTGTATGAGTGAGTTATTCGTGGGTGAATGAGTAGGAATGTGATAGTGTGTGTTTGTTCTGGGTGGGTGGGTGCTTTCCTTTGTTGAGTATACAGTGTGAGTGGACGAAAGAGAAGGAATATGAGTGAGTGTAAGTGGTGAGCGAATGCGAAGAAATGTGATGCTGCGTGTTTGAATGTTCTTTTGTGTGCTGGTGTCGAGAATTTAGTGAGTCTGGATGTAAGAGAGGGTTTATGTGTGAATGACTGGTGGTTGAATGATTATGAATGTGATAGAGTGTGCCTGAATATTCTGGGTGTGTGGGTGCGTACCTATGATGTGGATGCAGTGTAATTGGACCCAAGAGAAGGTGTATGAGTATGGGTGGTGGGTGAATGAGTAGGAATGTGATAGTGGGCTTTGGAATGTTCTGGGTGGGTGTGTGTCTGTGTGGCAAATGCAGTGTGTGTGGATGTGAGAGTGGTTTTATGGGTGAGTGAGTGGTGGGTGAATAAGTAGGAATGTGATAGTGTGTGTTTTAATGTTCTGGGTGGGTGGGTGTATTCCTGTGTGGGGAATGCAGTACAAGAGGGCATGAGAGGTTGATGGGTGAGTGAATGGTGGGTGAATGGGTATGAATGTCATTGTGTGTGTGAATGTTCTCGGTGGGTGGGTGGATGCATGCCTGTGTGGTGAATGCAGTGTGAATGAATGTGAGAGGAGATTATGTGTGGGTGACCAGTGGGTGAAAGGGATGTGCATCTGTGTGTGTGTCTGTGCATGTAAGACCCTGGAGATTCAGGATCACTGGAGCATTTTTGACACATCCTTTATTCACTTTGCATGTTTTACTGGTATTTTTGGGCAAAGCCAAGTTCATGCGCGTCGTTACCTGGCTAGAGTAGCATTTTGGTGAAGCCAGTCTAGCCATTGCTTACTATGGCATGGCATTTATTACACTGCGTCTTTGATAAAGCAAGCATGATAAGTAGTACCTCACTAGACTGATGTTTTGGTGTAGCAGCCTGGAAATGTCTTACTGTAGCATGACTTTTTTTTTTACTGAGCATCTATAATGAAGCAAGCATGCTAAGTGTTCTTATAGGTCTAGGCTGGTTTACATTGGAACTAGTTTTGACATGTTTTCCTTTTGTGACATGTTACTTTTAATGGCCAAACCAACAGGAGTATGTTCTTACATGGGAGTACTGTCATATATTGGCAGAGCCAGCTTTGTACCTAGTGCCAGTAATAGCACTATAAAAACATCTCAAAGCGAACATGAGTGTATTCGTATATGGGAATGCTAACATATGTTGGTGGAGCCAGCATGGAAATGTATGGGCACACCCAGCATGAACATGTTTTTTATACTAGCATATATTGTAGGGACCAGTGCTACCACTAGAGCAAACATTGCCGTAGTTTAAAACATTATTCTTTCAATGCATTTTTGCAGCAAAATAAAGTTTGCCGTAGTGCTAATAGAGTTCCACATAAGCAGGAAGGCAAAACATTGCCCCTTTCCAATAGCACACTTAAAGAAAATCCTTTAAGCAATATGGAGTTTTATTTGCCCTAATGCTAATACTGTGAACAATTGCAATTTCAGCAGTACAACGTTTCTATGATGCAGCCACTGGTACTTATAAATGCAAATTGCAAAAAAGAAAAGCTAATACCAAATCTGTTGGCTTTGCCCACACATGTTTTAAATATTATAATGTTTCCCATAACATGGGACTTACTTTTTGCAACATACACTCCAATGATAGATCTGCGTGTGTATTTTGCTAGTCAAATGACTGTTGCCCTTATCTGTTATTTTCTATTGTTGCAGAAACACCCCAGTCTGTAAAGGCTTGCCATTAGAATGAAGGGGAGTGTAGGTAGGCCCAGGAGAGTGCTGCTGATGCAGGTAACATAGTAAAATAAGCATAAAGAGGTCTGGGGAACCCTCTACCAGTACAAACACGGCCCATTTACCTGTTCTTGGGTGGATGGCCCTGGGAGGGTCTCAACCACGCTTTAGCTCACTATGCTTTCCACAGAGGAGACATGTCTATACACATCATTACACGGATGGCGGTGAACCATAGCGCTATTACCGCCTTGGTGGAAAGGGGAATTACCGCCCTATTCCAAGGTTGGCAGGTCGGTAATTCCCTCTTCCACCATTACCCTTCCCCATTCCCATTTTTGCCCCATAGGGCTCTATGGGAATGGGGAAGGCGCTAATTACGGTACCGCAAATTGCGGTACCGTAATTAGCTCCCTGGTCCTTTGCGGGTTGGTTTTTACCGGCGTTAAATTCCCCAACCCGCAAAGGGACCTCGTAGTAAGGCGGTAAGGATTTACCGGTACCGGTAAAATACCGGTACCGGTAAACCCTTACCGGCATCCGTGTAATGAGGCCCTTTGTCCCACTTTCTCCTCTGAACAAGAGTACCAAAAGCAACCGCAGAAACTTGTTTCGGCCTAGTCGGGCCTCATCAGTGAGGTGGAGCTGGTAAAATAACAAATAAGTGTGTGAGAAACCTGAGGTTATCCTCACACCAACTCCCCTCGCTTCCTATTCTCAGGTAGCCAGAAAGGCCATCGCTTTTGGATCCTGACCCTGGGGGTGGAGATGCGAGGGGGGATCAGCTGGGAGGAGGGTCTTTGGGAATTGGGAATAGGATAACTGTAGGCGAGACATGGTATCCCCCCTTTCCTGATAAGAACCAACTTCACCCTCCCCTGTCTTGATAGGCTGTTACAAGCCATCTCCCTTTGTTTCCCCTCATTCATATGATCATACTACTGGTACAAGGAAGAGGAGACTAGGAGTTGTACGCAATGACTTGTCATTTCACCACTCTGTACTGGGACGAAGATGAGGCCTGAGGATGGTTGTGAGGGTCAGGCATATCCCACTAATTATGGTCTGGCAAGTGAAACTAAGTACTCACACCTGCAACCTGTTAAATGGTTACAGGTGTATAAAAGGAGAAAGGAGCAGCAGAGGAGGGAAGCAGCTGGGCAGGAGAGCCTGGCAATCCAAGGTGGAATAGGCAGAATATGGGCCAGTGAAAAGGACTCCGACTGCAGAGAAGCCAGAAAGACGCCAATGCCAGAGCATGCTGTCAGAGGGTCTGAAGCTGTGCAGAGCCCAATGCCTTGTGTTCCCCGTTGGGAGTGGGAAACACAGAGACTTCCCAGATGCCGCTGACCACTGCAGGAAGGTCAGGAGGAAGCTGGAGCTCCCTGGGAGTGAGAGGAGTCAGCTAGAACCCGAGAGAAATCAGAGCACTCAGAGGGGCATGCTATGTAACAGTGGATGTCGGTTAAGCAAGAATATATAAAACGAGGTTGGGAGACCAAACGTGCATTATTGACTACCGAACTAGTTACTAAACATGTAATGAGTTTTGAATGCTGAACTGAGAAAAAGAGATAATAATTTTGCACAAATGAAGCAGAAAGTTATGTGAATTTGTGAATGAGATGAATTTAAAGAGACAGCACTTGAGAGCAAAGTGAAACGGGTGAAAAGCAAAACACTATTGGCCAGTGTGAAAGCAAGGTGGTAACCAGAGGAAAATCCCACGAAGGGCAGTATGTGACGATCACATATTGGTAAAGGTAGAAGTCAATAACAGTGAACCAGAAGCATATTTGGTCTTATGACATAGATGCAGAAATTAAACCTGTGTTGTCAAGTCCTATGAGAAAGAATAAACTGTTTTTAGGTGCCAAGGGTTATCAATTGTGTGAGCTGTGATGGGTGGACCGTGTGGTCCGACAACTGCGCCTAGACAGTGGAACCCTTTCTTGATGTGAACCAAGGGAAGTCAGGAGGCTGAGGTTGGTTGGCCTAAGATTATTCAAGTGACATAAAGAAAAAGGCAAACTACGCAAGATGAGATGACTTTGAATTTGAAGCCAGAAGAGTTGCCTACTTGGGGAAAGGAACCCCAAGGCCATTTTGCTGGAACGGTCTTGAACTTGGGGAAGGGAACCCTGAAGACCATTTTGTGGAACTGTGTTGAACTTGGGGAAGGGAACCCCGAGGCCATTGTGTTGGAATGGCCTTGAACTTGGGGAAGGGAGCCAAGAGCCCATTAGGAGCTGGAAGAAGCTCAGAACATTAGTTTGAACACTGTTTCTTTGGTTGATGACATCCCTTTACATTGTTTAGCTTTAGTTGTGAGGGAAAGTATAGGATTTGGACACAGACAGACTTTTAATTGAACTTACTGACTTGGACTATCCTTAGTTTATTTAGGTAGGACAATCCCACCTTGGTATAGGGCAAGATGGGCCTTACACCACCCTGAAATTTAAGTTAATAAAGATCTTTTGTTTGACTTTTGAATCTGTTGTCTGTGTCTTCACAGTGACACAGTGATACAGGCTAGGACCCACAGGGACCCACAAACCTGGTGGCCATTAGACTTGTGCACTGTGTTCCTATTGGTTATCCCACCCTGAGTAGACTAACACAGATTTTTGGACTTAATGGGCTATGTCGTTGCTCAAGTGGGAGGAATTGCCATATGGCAAGGGTGTACAAGGCCTGGCATGTTTTATTTGTATTTACTAATGCAATGATGCAGGTCATTCCATCTAAAAAATGGAGACCTGCCAACCGGGTCCCCCTTTCCTAAACTCCATGCCCAAAGTATGGTGTACACCTGTGCCCTCCTGAATCAGTACCCTGATGTTGTCCCTGAACTGCATGCTTTGAGCACCATGTCAAACCGACTTGCCTTGTGCATCCTGACATCAGCCTGCCTACTTTCGAACCCCGACTTTCAAATCAAACCTGGTGATCTCCACTATCCACATCACTCAAGCATTGCTCCAAACCGCAACAACTTTCAGTTCGACCCTGACTTACCATTTCCGTCTGGACTAACCCGACTTCAGCGTTCAAACCCAAATCGAACCTCCAGCACAGTGCTAAAAAGCCTTGTTCGCCATTGTCGAACCACCAAGCAAAGATAGTATTGCTGAATAACTTCCCCATGGGTCAATTTCTGGGTCCAAGGATGAGGCCAGGTCACGTTAATCCCTTTTTGTTACAGGAATATATCCTTTTCAGAGAACATTGCAGTTTTTATTGCCTTTTCTCCCCCTCTCCCATTACCCATAGTGCTGCGCCTTGCTATCTTGCACATTGTGTGTTCTTTCTACCGGGGTAGGTATTTGCAGTGTTTACTATTTAGTTGTTAATGCATATGGTGTGTTTAATTAAATTATATACATTTTTTATAAAACCTTGATTGGACATTCTTTTAATTTGAACTGTTGTACTTTGCTGGTTGGGTTGCTACTGAATCTCATTCACACCCCACTTATGAGTACTTCCCTCAGTCCATGTTACCACAAAAGGCGAAGGGGGTATATCTCTTGACTAGGCCTGTTTTACCTTTATGATTGGGTTCACTCTGTGAAAGTGTGAGGATTGAGTAGGCGCTGTAGCCACTACTCATCCTTGTACTCCTGCAGGCAGAAGTCAATTCGTCACACCAAGTATGGCAAATTAGGATGGTGAGGAGAAGGCTGACATTTGAAGTTTCTGCTTCCTAGTGGGAAGCTGGATGGACATTGGGGGCTGGCCAGTAAATCAGGTTCAGTCTATATTGGAGACACAGTCCTGGGTTATTCAAGCTGTCAGACTTCAACAGATGACGCAGCATGGTAAGTGATACAACAACTGTAGAACTTATAGAAATCAAACTCACTGAGCCTCATTACACGGTAGGCGCTAAGGGATTACCGGCACCGGTAAGGACTCCGGTGCCGGTAATCCCTTAGCGCCCTACTACGAGGTCCCTTAGCGGGTCCCTTCCTTAACGCCTGGTTACACCAGGCGTTAAGGAAGGGATCTGTTGAGGGACTTCAGAGCTAATAACGGGCCCGCTAATAGCGATGACACAACATGGTAAGTGATACAACAACTGTAGAATGTATAGAAACCAAACTCACTGAGCCTCATTACACGGTAGGCGCTAAGGGATTACCGGCACCGGTAAGGACACCGGTGCCGGTAATCCCATAGCGCCCTACTACGAGGTCCCTTAGCGGGTCTCTTCCTTAACGCCTGGTTACACCAGGCGTTAAGGAAGGAACCTGTTGAGGGACTTCAGAGCTAATAGCGGGCCCGTTATTAGCTCCTTCCCATTCCCATTGAGCCCTATGGGGGCTCAAATGGGAATGGGGAATGGTTCCCGGAATGGGGAATTACCGGGTCCTCCAAGGTCGGAATGACCCGGTAAGTCCCTATTCCGGGAACACGGACCCGGAATGCGGTAAGGGGGTAGCCATGGCGCTAATAGCGCCATGGTTACCTCCTACTGTGTAATGAGGCCCACTGAGTCATGGCTCTTTGACACGTTTTGTATGATCAGACTCTGTGAGGCCCAACTCAAGAGTAATTCTTAGGGGGTGAGGCTGGCATGCAGGTTATTTTATGTTCTGTTATGTTGCAAGGATTTTAGACAGTGCTAAATCATTACTGTAGTGTTCTCAGAGCACTTGGCTTGTCTGGTAGTTGACCAACGGGCCCCCAGCCCCGGGCTTCGAAACCTTAGTCTTTGCAGGTATAGGAGTAGGGAAAAGAGAAGAGGATGACACTGAGGTTGCAAGTGTAACAGACATAGGGATGGGGTCGTGTAGAAGGAGGAAAGGAATGTTGTAGGATTGCTCGGTGACACGTGGAACTATTAAGGTGACCATAGATGTGAATTGTAGAACAAAAAGTTGTATTCTTACATGTTTGAAATCCCACAGACTGTGTGAGGCAGTTTAGAAGAGCCATTGTCAGTTGACAGCATGTAATCCTTGGCTACGTGATGGACCTGCGATGTGCTCCAGCCGCCTACTTAAATTGTGATGGCTTTTAATCTCGGATAACCTTTACATTTTTCCCCACAAGTAAACACTGGTATTGTAGAGTCAGCGACAGGCAAGCCAGCAGGCAAGGTGCGGCCCAGATCAAAACAGACTGTGTAAAAGGAGAAAAGGAGAATGTGGTTGGAGAACAAAAGAGTAGTTGAGGCTTCAATGGCTCTGTTGATGCATTCCAGGATTGGCTGCACACATAAGAGAAGTGCTACTGATCATAACATGGCATTGTTCCTGGGCCAAGAACTCGGCTCACATTGGTGCACACTAGGTCAATGTCGGACCTGAATGCAATGTTACATTTAATCACCTAATTCCTTACTTGGGGGAAGCAGCTCCCTGTACTCACCCAGGTTCATTGATAGTTGCAACAAATTTGGCGTGATACTCAGCCATCCAAAAGGGGATGTTGCACCAAGGATGTAGGGAGCAGTTTGTACACACTTGCCTATTAAGCCCCACATTGACCGCCTGCAGACAAGAACTCTGCAGCCCTCCACATCTGGCAAACACTACACAAGTGCTAAATTAATGTGCATGGACATTTCTTAAAGATTACTTTATAAACGTTATGTTTTGTGCTAGATGCCTATTTATTTATTTATTTATTTTTCCATTGATCATTTCTAAGGTGCGTTATACAACAGAATTGTCTTTCAAATTTCCCCAAAGCTAAATAGGAAGGTAACAGGGCAAATAATAACAGTGGCAATATAATATGCTTCAGAACGTCTGAGAGCCTGGCAGACCAAAGGCCAAACACGCATGACAAACGGCACACTTCATACCAGGCGAGGGACATCACATGCAACTGCACAATTATGACTACAAGCAAATGACAACCCCGGCAGAGATGAGCAGTACAGAAGCACCAAACCAATGGTTCTACATGTTGGGTGAAGGCACCGCACGTTTTGCCAATTCATTGAACATGTGATAACTGGACATATTTTGGTGTGGTACCCAGCAGTCTAGCATGCAGCACTGTAGTAAATGCTGGAACCAGCAGCACTCACACACGAGTTGTTGGGTGTCCTGACCCACGTTTGAGCTATCATGCTGCAACATTTGGTGCTGTGGGCTTAGAAAATCCAAGATGGCCAAAAAGCCCACATGTGCGCCAAAATCCAGGAGAACCACGCAGTTTGTGCACACTAAAATGGTTGCCTAACTTGCCACCCACCAGTGCGAGCAGGATGGGCCGGGGTGCCATGAGTGAAATGTGTGCCAAAGGAAAAACCGCACTTTAAAATCACCTTTTGTTTCCCTGAATGCCGGCTCAAAATGCCTATTTCAAACATTGCAACATATCCAAAAATCTCACTGAACACCAGCAGACATCTGGCAGAATGAAGTATGTGTGCATACAAAATCTGGGAAGTTGAAGAGCCCCAAAACAATGTTCATAACAAGACTGGCTGAGCTCTGCAGGTCTGCAGCAACCTAACTGAAACTGGATTAAAACCACCAAAATTGAAATGTTTAAATTAACTGAGTGACCTACTTTTGAGTGTCACATAGTTTGTAACTGTTAAAATGTCATAGTTTTGAACTTAGAATCAGCATTCTAGCTGCATATGTAAAAATTGTCTTGACTTAAACTGCGGAACAAAAAGTGACATTTTACCTGAAACCTGGCTTAAGGAAACTGGAATTCTGCCAGACAGCTACCCCCGACAGGAGTGGGGGCTTGCCCAACAAATGCATTCCCAGGCCTGGCTGCATTCTGTTGCTCCTGCCAAAAGGAGGTCACACACTCTCTGATTGAATTACCAGGGGATTGCAAGAAACTAAAGAAAGGGCCCAGGCAGATGGTTTATTAGGGTGGTCGTAAATGGCTTCCTTTTGAACAAAGCCCTGCCTTGACTCAGGCAGATGGTTTATTGGGGGGACCGTAAAATAGCTTCCTCTTGGCAGAAGCTGGGAGGGGCAGGGTCTCTGAGCTTGGCAGAAACTGGATAAACTGGTTTCTACACCATGTGACCTGAAAAGACACACCCCTGTTGGCCAGAATATGATTCTAAGAAAGATGTATAACTCACAGTGCGGACTTGTCAAAATTATTTAAATGATACCATAATTCTTGTGATTTTTCTGTGCACGTTTTAAGACGCGTTGGGAATTTGTGTGATGTTCTGGGGCAAAACCCCGCTATTTATTGACACCACATACTCTGTGTTTAAGCTAGCGACCTGGAAAGTTACTGAGATATGTGTGGGAGGGGGGTGTATATGTGTATAAATCTGGAGAAAAATCCGATGTTGCAAAACCCACTAAAAAGCACAAAATGTTGGCATTTCTGAATGCAAGCCCCCAGGAAGAGCAGAGTTTGAACAGAGTATACCTCATGTGATATGTGATGGGTGTATGTCATTTTAAACAAATGTGTACCTGTGCAAATATGTATTTGGGTCAAATATAGATTTTGTGTGCAATTTGACAGGGGAGTATCCTTTCTGCAGACCATAAAACAGCATCACCATGACACACATTTCCTTCCCCCAATCAAAGCAGTGCGGAAAGCTTGACCAATGGGCAGTTGTGAGAGGGGCTGGCTAGTGATGCTGCACACACACCCACTTTCTAAAGACATAAAAAGAGCCACTGGAAGCTAGAGAGGACATTCAAATCCAGTTGCTGCAATGCGCTCTGCCGGACCACACAACATCCAGAAGATACCAGATCCAACACTTAGACTTTAAAACTCCAAAGAACTTGATTCAGAACTCAAAGCAAGGGCCTAAACCCACAAACTGAGAACTCTTCTCAGCAGGCCTCAGCATCCAGCAAACCTAACAGCGGTAGCAGCATCCAGGAGCCGTGCAGATCAGCACTGTGTCCAGAGAAAGCTGTGCAGAAAGATCCAGGAGCTGTGCACAGACACTGTACCCAGAGATCCAGGAGCCGGGCCAGGAGCAGTGTCAGACCAGACCAGCAGAGCAGAGACCAGACGCTGTGCGCAGAGACCGTCCGGGGTGAAACCAGAACCGAAGCCATCGTGACCCGATCCGTGAGACCTAGACCTTCCAAATACATTGTGAGTACAGCTAGGACGGTGTGAAACCAAATCTCTTAGTTTCCAGTGATATAATTCAATCTATTTAATCTAAGTAGAACTGCCTCCTAACTGTCACTTGTCAATTCTGCAGCCGCATAGCTGTCACCTGTCATTTTTAAAAGCTGTCACTTGTCAATTTGAGTTACTTTAAATTCGAAAAACGACCTTTACAAAATAGTTCATATCTCTGGAACCGTTTGGGCTAGAAACTTGGTTTAACTTTCCTTCGAAAGCTTAGAATCTTAGCTTTTCAGCGAACCTAGAACCGACTTATACTTGTGCCGTAATCGCGATTCATGCATTCGCGAATTTTGCCGCAATTCGCGATTTGGTTAAAAATGCAGCCACGTGTGAAAACAGCAGCTTCCTTGCTTTCCTTTGCCAAAAATTCGTTTAACCTGCTGGTTACTCCTAGAGCATTGTTAAAGGGAGCCTGAGCTCATCCCAAGTATCTTTCACTCACCCTGAACCTCCTAAAGGGAATTAAAACCATTTTCAGCATATTCCTCACTTCATTGCCAGCACATATAAAAGCATTTTGGGCCTGTGTTTCAACTTCTATCCGTAGTCTAAGCTTGCTGGGGTGAACTGAATTACATTTGATTGCATGTCTGAGAACTGTGTGCTACTCTTCATTTCCTTACATTGCATAAGGGGGGGGGGGGGGAGTGGATTGCCAGAGAAAAGTGATTACATTGTTTTGTTGAAATCATATTGAGTATTTTCTGTACTGCATTTTCATTCAACATTGCATCCATCTGAACTTATATAAAGCACTCTCTACCACCTTTTTCTTCTGTTCCTATTCCCAAGTGTGCTACCTCATCCTTATACTACTCCTGGGTAACCAAATCAGTTTACTAGTAGGACATTATTCACTGTTGATCACTGCTCATGTTTTAAGTGTGATATTAATTATTAATTGACCATAAAAGTGTGATATATATATTTTGTTTAATTTTTCTCAAATAAACCTTTTAAACTTGCAAAACAGAACTACTTCTTGGCTCAGTGGGGTCAGGGGGATTCTAAGAGAGGGGTGTTATATAGGGGTAGTCATCCAGAACTCATGAACTGGACATAAAGATATATCAATAAGGGTTTCCATTCAGTATCCCAGACTAGGCATTGACTTAGCTGTAGTGTTGAATTGAATCCTCTTACAAACTGGGGGCTCGAGCCAGACGTCTGGGTTAGATCTATCACTTGTGCAGCTTAATACAGTGTGCTAACTGACGGGATACATACATCCAGTCGGATCACCACGCTGCGTGGCGCTGTAAAGCACTCCTCAAAAGGGACACTCTAAGGAAAACGTCTGTTTTGCAAAAATAAAATACTAATTTCTGTAAGTCAGGACAGAGACCAATCTCTACAATGACGACCTTAGTAGACATGAAAATAGCCAGAGAGCACTTCTTACATAATTTATTTGTGAGAGGTGAGTGGACTCACCAGGACCAAACGGTCTGGTTGCAGGCCATCATGCAACAGGTCACTGAAACAGGGTCAGATATATGGAGAGATCAGGGTCCCTTACATGTGGCCCTGAGTGAACTATACATGGCTCCTAAAGCTAAGGATGAACAAGACAAGATGGTTAGGATAGCGGCATATTTGTATCTATATATGGGAGCCATGCAAGACAGATGTGCTGAAGGCCACGATCTGGCAAATAGGCAACAGATGGCGTTAGAAAAGGTCCAATCTGACCTGGTCTCTTCTGAGCAGAGGCTGCAGAGGAGCCAGGAGGCAGAAAATGATAGTAGGCAGTATATCATTAAAATAAAAGAGGACATGGATATACTGCAACAGGAAAAGGCTGACCAGGATACCAGAATTCTGGCCTTGCAGAAGGAACGCCAAGACAGTTTGGACTCCCTACTGCAGAGCCAGAAAAAGCTGGAGCAACAGATCAATTTCAACAGGGCATGCACAGAGCAGGTAGCCACCCTGCAAACCCAATTAGACAGAGAGAAAGAGGAGAGCAATAAACTGATCCTGAAAGACCTGGACACCCAGGCAGAGTTTGATCAGGAGCGCCAGAAAGCTGGTGCCTTCCAAAGGCAAAGGGATGACCTGACGGCACAGATGCAGACTCTTAGTCAGGAAAGGGACACCTTAGGCCAGGAAGTCTGCCACTTAAAAAGAAAAATGGAAGAAAATCACCTGGCCCACTAGGGACTGGGTGACCTCCAAAAAGAACACCAGGACTTGCTAGAGCACACCAGGAGGGTGGAGGAGGCTCTGGCAATACAGGAGCAGGCCAGTAGGGATGGGACTCAGGAGGTAACCCTCCTGCAGCAAAGACTGGCCCAGTGCTCCAGGACCAATCAGGAAATGCAGAGAGAGAATGAGGCTCTCTGCCAGCACAATGATAGGCTCCAACAACAGGTAGCAATGCAGGAGAGACTGATAGAGTCTAGTAAGGCCTTAACTGAGGAACTGAAGGTGCAGGCTCTTGCATTGCAACAGGGAGCAGGGGTGGATAGAGACCAGGTTCGCTGGGAAAGGGAAACTCCTGAGCATAACCTCAGGAGCCCTAGTACCAGAGGCCTTTATCTCTCTCAGTCCCTGGACTCTGCCACCCCCATGTCCCCTGGCGCACATGAGCACCGGGCCACAGGGATGGCAGATTACTATCCAGCCAGAAGCATGGGGCTCATAGGCCAGTACCTCCCAGGAATGGATGGGCGGGCATCCGGGTATGGGCACCCAAGCACAGTGCAATTTAGTGAGGAACCCCAGGAGAATAGGCCCATTAAGGGCATCCTGAAAACTTCTGCCCAGTTAGGTCAGTGGGGGGGGGGTACCCATCAAATCCTGGCAGCAAGGAGGAATCTGAAGACTCCTCTGAACGGCGCAGGACACAGGAGACCAGGTCCCCACATTCTGCCAGCCATTCCCAGGCTCGCAGAATCCGGGAAAACCTGGAAGATCAGACAGGAACCTCTGGGATCAGTGCCTCTGAGTCAGAGGATGAATGGACCAGGGTTACCCGAACCAAAAAGGCCAATAAGGCAAAAAGGGCCTTGCTTAAGGACCCATTGAAACAGATTAAGGTAATCAGGAGTGTCATCACGCCTTATCATAAGAACGCCAAGTACTCTGTTTGGGAACACTTGGAGCTCTATGAGCAAATGATGGAGACTTTCCATTTGAAGGACAGCAGTAGCTGCATCCAGTACGTCAAATGGACATTCTCCCCAGAATACTCCAGTTTCTTTGCAGGGCTGGAGGACCAAAATCATTTAAGATGGTCCACCTATAAGGCGGCCATCTTGAAACATTTTTCTGTTCACAGAAATCCTCAAGAGGCTCGCAAGGCAGCCTACAATTTGCAATGTGGGGAGGATCAGGCCCCACAAAAGTTTGTGCAAGAATTAAAGCATGTTTTTGCGCAGACCACCAGAAGGGTGGGCACAGACAGCAAAGAGTTTGTCAATACATTTTTCCATGCTCTCCCTAAATATATAATGACCCAGCTCGTGAGAGATTTTCATGAGAAAAGATCTTTAGACTGGGTCATTGAACAGGCTACCCGGATCTATGAGGTGCAGAAGCCTATCGAAAATAAAAATAACGCGCCGAAAAACCCCAAAACCAACAGCACCCCTGCTGCTGCCAAGGTGGCAGAGGTAAAGGTTGCCCCAGTTTTAGATTTGGAGATGGGGTGGCCTAAAAACCTGCCTGCACCAAATAACTCACAGCCCAGAAGGCCCTCGGGCCAGTCACAGACAGGGAGTCAAGGAGGTAGTCCCACAAATGGGGTCCCCCGCTCCCCTGACTATGTAAGTCCCCGCTACAAGGGAAACTGACCAATCCTGGGTTATGTGTGGACTCCTCCAGCCCAAGGGGGGGGATCCAGCCAAGCACCTAACCCAGGGAACTTCCCTCCCAACTTCCCCCAGGAGGGCAGAAATTCTCCAAATCCTGGGCAGAACTTTTTCCCCAGGTATCCACCCAATTTCCAGCCCCAAAATCATCCATCCTTCTTTCCCCAATTCCCTGAGCCCAGACAACCTAATCCGGGAGATGGGAGGCCAAGGGTGGAGGGGTACCAAAATCTTCCCAACCAGGGATACTACCAGAGAAGGGATAGCTACCCTTCCCGGGATCAGCCCAGGGGAGAAAATAGAGCCCCGTATCAGCCTGAGCGGGTTTCACAACTTGAGCGCAGGTCCAAAATATGGCACGAGATCTGGGTCACATACTGAGGGCTCAAAAGAACCCTCAGATGAGCATGCCACCGTCGAATGCCCCAAACTCTGGACCCGGGGCTCCAGAACAATGACGGGGGCAGCACCCCGATAACACACCGGTTCCCAGGGAGGAGGCACAAGGGGAAGGGGGGTGTAAAGCCTTGGAGGAAGCTTCCTTCCCAACTTGTAAACAGCCCCTGGAAAACCAGGAACCGGAAACAAAATCTCCTACCCCTGAAAGCCTGCCTCCCAAGGAGCAGAGGGGGGGGGTAGGAGAAAAAAAGGACCCAAACAGACCCACTTTGTGGAGGAGGTACAGGTCTTCCAATTTGAGGGAGAGGGATCCTCAGAGGATCCTGGGGAAAGGATCTTCTCCTTTAGAGATGGGGGAACTCCTCCCAAGGAAAAATGGGTCCCAAGGGATGCCAATTCAGGCTGGGGAGATATGGAGACTGAGCTACCGCCGCCCATCATCTCATCCCAGAACCCACAATACCAAAATCCCTTTGTTCAAACCCATCCTGGTGACTGCCTCCAAAAAGTGGGGGGCGGCCCAAAACCGGAACCAGGGGAACCCACAATGGCTCTGATCTCCAGTTGCCAACTTTTTCTTTCAGATTCCCAAGGTTCTCCACAGAATTCTGCCCAAATCTCTTCGCTAGCAATGTCCAAACCAGAAAGTTAGCCCACCAGTTGTCCAAAAATGTGCATTATCTGTGCCCCCTTGAGGAGAAGGAGGGAAGATACTATGCCCCGGTACAAGTACAGGGGTGTAACGCTCACCTGATTCCCGCAGAGGCGCCGGTCTTGACTGGGTGAATGCCGTATCTTCAAAGGTGATGTGTAACACACGGTTGGCTCTTTGGGCTGGACCTCTGTGCACTGTATGTCTGACTCGAAGAGTAAGATGTCTGCAGATAGAAAATATGGGATTAATGAACTGGGGTTATTGGGTGCCTCTCTCCTCTTCCCTTTCTCTTCTCCTGTAGAACCCCAAAGGTTAACGCCCTCACCTTAGTTATGTGAACGCCGAGCTCTCCATCTGCCTCGGGGCAGGGTGCCGTAACCAGTTTCTTCACTGGATAAGGGTGCAGGCCTCTTGACCTCAGAGGACTGCTGTCCGTCGTTAACTGCACGAACGGTAAGTTCTGGGCACTTCAAATGTCTTAAAAGTCTTTTGTAATGATATCTCTTGTTTTGCAGGGTTCCGGCGATGGCGGATGGTGGGCTGATGAGAGTTGAGGATTGAACCCGCGTGAGGAATAGAAGCGCCTGGAAGCACGTAAGTAAGCGCTTGTAGCCTGCTTCACGATGCGCACTAACTGTCCCTTTTATCTTGCAGGTACAAGTTCGGAGCTTTAGAGAAGCTGAAGGGTGCTGGAATACCCACTGGATTCGGCGTGGGAAGGAGTAATGGCACGTGAGTAATAAAGTTGCCCAATGTCTTTAAACGCACCTTCTTTTGTCTTTCAGATGCGGGATGCAGTGCCGAAGGCCTCCGGAGCGTGCGAAGAGCTGGTAAGCTTTTGTCTTTCAGATGCCGGAATGCAGTGCGAAGACCTCCGGAGCATGCGAAGAGTAGGTAAGCCTTTGTCTTTCAGATGCCGGAATGCAGCGCGAGGCGTTGGTGACAGCCGATGGACCAGGTAAGAGATGCGCTGCCACTGAAGACCGTAGTGCTAACCTGTTCTTTCTTTGTCTTTACAGGTGCTGCTGAAGACTGGATTCCAGGATGGTAAGCCTTTGTTCCCTTAGGCCCAGGATCAGAAGCAGAAGACACGATGAGCGTTCTGCTGCAGAGAATGCAGAATAACGCAAAGCAAGATTCATCCATCGGGTGTGGTTTAAATAGCCTCCAGTAGTACTTAGGTGTCTCCTTCCACAGCCTCGCCTAGGTAAGAAAAGAGTTCCTGCTTTCCAGAAGAGTTCCAGTGTTCTGAACCTAGGGACTGGCTCCTGCCCCACCCAACAGGAAAAGTAGTCCCAAACAGAAGAGGATCAGGGGCTCAACTGGCAGGTAAGTAAGCAGCATGGTCTGCTGCAGGTAAGTCCACCCAAGCATTATGAGCCCGGCGCTTCCAGCGCTGGGACTGGGCATCTTTATGAGCCTGGTGCCACTGGTGCCAGGACAGGGTCCAAAAGGTCCCAATTGGGACTGGCTGGCACTCTGAACCGGGGTTATGGGTCTGCTTCCAAGGGAGTTGGGCAAGTCCTGATCTTTTGGAAGCAGAGATCATGACAGCACCCCCCCTCAAGGCCCCTCCCAAACCGGGCTTCTCCGGGGGTTTTTGCTTGTTAGGAAATGTTCGATGAAATCTTTTGATTAGACGAGGCGCGTGGACATATTCTGCAGGTTCCCAGGATCTTTCTTGGGGACCGTAGCCTTTCCAGTCAATCAGGTAAAATAGTTTAGATTTGGAGATCTTGGAATTCAGGATGCTTTTGACTTCAAACTCGAGTTCTCCATCAACTAGAATAGGTTTTGGAGATTTAGTTAGTCGGGTTTGAGGTTGCACGGGTTTTAATAGAGAGACGTGGAAGACCGGATGTATCTTCATGTGAGGGGGCAAGTCCAACTTGACCGCTACTGGATTTACTATGGTAGTGATGGAATAGGGACCAAGGTATCTTGGGTTGAATGTGCGTGGTCCTTTTAGAGGTAGATATTTGGTGGATAACCAGACTTGATCTCCTACTTGATATTGGGGGGCTTCCTTCCGATGTTGGTCTGCTCCTTTCTTGTATTGTTCTTTAGCCCTTTGAAGGTGAGAAACGGCTTCCTTAAAGGCTTGGGTGATTGTAGAATGCAGGTGGTCTACTGCTGGTGTTCCAAGATCTTGGAGTGGATCCAACTCCGAGGTTCGAGAGTGACTACCGGATAAAAGAAAAAATGAGATCTTCCCAGTTCCCGAGTGGATAGAGTTATTGTAGGCATATTCGGCTATTCAAAGGATATCTTTCCAAGTTTTTTCAGTTTGTTGTAGCATGCAGCGCAAATACTGTTCCAGAGTTTGATTGGTCCTCTCGGTTTGTCCGTTGGTTTGAGGGTGGTGGCTGGTCAAAAGTCTCACATCAATTTGAGCCGACCGACAGCAACTTCGCCAAAAATGAGAAATAAATTGACTACCTCGATCCGAAATTAGAACTGAAGGAAAAGCGTGCAGTCGGACGATGTTTTCGAGAAATTATCGGGCCAGAGTTGCTGCTGTTGGTAAGCCTTTGAGTGGAATGAAATGCGCCATCTTGGAGAATAGGTCCACGATTACTAGGATCGTATTGTATCCGGAGCATGGAGGTAGATCGGTGATGAAGTCCATAGAAAGCGTATGCCAAGGGCGAGGTGGGATGTCAATAGGGCGTAAGAGGCCGGCTGGTTTTTCCTTTTGACTCTTGTTTTGGGCGCATACTCCACAGGACATTATAAAGTCTCTGATATCTTTTTTCCAAGACGGCCACCAGAAGTAGCGCTTGATCTTTTCCGAGGTTTTGGCCATACCGGGATGTCCTTCCATTAAAGAATCGTGATAACAAGAGATTACCTTTTTCTGTAAATCTGTGCTGGGCAGGTATAACCGTTCTTGGAAATATAATAGGTTGTCCTTCACCGTAAAGTCCTTTCCCTGCAGATGCCAATTCTGTATGTCTGCTGGAGTTACCAGTAGCCTGGCTTTATCCTTAACTTCCTCTATGGATTGTGTGGCGATTACACCCAGAATTCTTTGTTCGGGAATGATAGGTACAGGTTTAGGATTGATCAAATGTTCTTCCACTCCCATCCGAGAAAGGGCATCAGCTTTACCGTTTTTTGTACCAGGTCGATAGGTAATTATGAAGTCAAACTCGGCAAAGAATAGTGCCCAACGGAGTTGCCTAGAGGATTGAGCTTTTGCGGTTTTCAAATATTGCAGGTTTCGGTGATCTGTAATCACAGTAACGGTGTGTCGGGCCCCCAGAAGATAATGCCGCCAAGCCTTAAAGGCGGACTTGATAGCTAGAAGTTCCTTATCAGTAATAGTGTAATTGATTTCAGGAGGCGAGAATTTGCGGGACCAAAATGCCACGGGATGCAACTGATTGGTTACTGGGTCCTTTTGTGATAGAACTGCCCCCATGGCAAGGCTCGAAGCATCAGTTTCAACGATGTAGGGGAGTTCTGGGCGAGGATGTTTTAAGATCGGTGCAGAGATAAATCTAGTCTTCAAATTCTGGAAAGCTTGTTCCGCCTCGGTAGACTATTCAAAACGTTTGTTTTTCTTTAACAAGGCGGTGATGGGCTGGACTATTCGAGAGAATTCGGGGATAAACCTGCGGTAAAAGTTAGCGAAGCCGAACATGCTTTGAACACCTTTTACGGAGGATGGCGATGGCCATTTGAGAATTGCATCAACCTTCTTTGAATCCATACGCACTCCGCTAGGTGATAATATGAATCCCAAGAATTCAACTTCAGTCACGTTGAAAACACATTTTTCCAACTTAGCGAAAAGTTTGTGTTGACGCAATCTCTCGAGGACCATGTTCACGTGTTTCCGATGGTCAGTTTCCGATGAAGAATAAACGAGGATGTTGTCAATGTAAACAACAACACACACATCTATGAGCTCTCTGAGGACATCGTTCATAAAATATTGAAAGGCGGCCGGGGCATTGCAAAGTCCGAAGGGCATGACCTGATATTCAAATAGCCAATACTTGGTGCGGAAGGCCGTCTTCCATTCATCGCCCTCTTTTACTCGTACCAAGTGGTAGGCTCCTCTAAGATCCAGCTTTGTATATATGCATGCTTTTCTGACTTGGTCCAGGAGTTCAGGGATCAAAGGTAACAGATATCTATTCTTAACGGTGATCTGGTTCAGGGCGCGATAATCTATACAAGTTCTAAGGTCCCCTTCTTTTTTTGGAACGAAGAACAAAGCTGAGGAAGCAGGGGACTTGGAAGGACGAATAAACCCATTTGCTAGGTATTGATCCAGGTATTGTCGGAGGTGAAGATGCTCAGGCTCGGTGAGGGCATAAATTCTACTACAAGGAGGAGTAGATCCAGGTATCAGGTCTATCTGGCAGTCATAAGACCTATGAGGAGGTAGAGAGTTAGCCTGATCCTTCCGGAAAACATCTTGGAATTTTAGGTATTCGGGAGGTAACTGGGGAGCCTCCGAAGAAATTGCTGCCAGTGCAACACCAGGTCGAGGGTGACAAGTAGAGACACATTCTGGAAACTGAACCGTTCTTGCTCGCCAATCGATCTGAGGATTGTGCTTCTCTAACCAAGGAATTCCTAGAATAATCTGGAACTGAGGGGCCTTGATCACATCGAACACGATCTTCTCTTGACTTACTAGCGTCACTTCTTGGGTGGTATGCGTTACTGGTCCGGAGGCTTTCTTCGTACCATCCACCGTAGTAATGACGTCCTTTACAGCCTTTGGACAAAGAGTCAGATTCATCCTCAAAACCATTTCATGATCCACATAATTGCCGATGGCACCGCTGTCGACGTAAGCTTCAATCGCATGTAATCGATCCGGATGTTCAGGGCTAATGAGGACCATAGGTATCACGAAATGCGAGGTCACGGAACTGGTTTTAACGCTCGGCAAGAGGACCTCTATTCTTGTCGGGCGAGGTCGTTTCCCTGCTCAGAAATTGTGACCCTGGTAACTGCAGCTCCTACTGCCTTCTTGGCTGGTTTCAACGGACAGTCTCGAAGAAAGTGCCCCGAGTTTCCGCAATAGAGGCATAATTGCAGCTGGTTTCTCCTTTCCCGCTCTTTTTGTGTTAGTGGTCCTTTCAGGCCCCCTATTTGCATGGGTTCCCCGGAGTCTACTCCTTTGGTAGGAGTTGGTGGTTTGGAAAATACTCGAGCATCAAACTTGGAACGATCGGCCTTCCTGTTCTGCAGTCTGTGGTCTATTTGAACGACTAAGTCAATATAGTCCGAACAGTCTTGCGGGGGATTCACTACTTGGGCTAACACATCTTTGAGCTCTCCACGTAGACCTCTATAAAACAGCGTAATCCTTTTGTCCTCAGGCCATCGAGTTTCCACTATCAGTCTGTTGAAAGACGCAATATAAGCCAAAAGGTCTTGATTACCCTGTCGCAATGAAAGGAGCTCATTGTCCAAGGCCTGCCCCTGTGAATGTCTTGCAAACAGTTTTTCCATACTGAGCTGAAAAGCTTGAAAATCATGGAGAACCGGATCATCTTGATTAACTAGAGGGATCGACCAGTCTGCCGCATTGCCACTAAGGTACGAAAGCACGAAAGCTACCTTAGCTTGATCAGTTGGAAAGGCTGCTGGCCGGCATAAGAAGTGCAACCGGCACTGATTAATAAATACTGCAAACCTCTTTGGGTCACCAGAAAATCGTTCGGGCGGAGCCAGAGGTACATTCCCAGGTAGGTTGATCTGCAATGGGTTCGTAGAGGATGTTGAAGGAAGATTTGCCCCTGATGCGGGTAACAGAGTTTGTCCGGCTTGTGACTGTAGCAATTGTCTAGCGAGATCGTCTGTTCGCTCCTTGGAAATAATCAGTTCCCTTCTTAGAGCATTCGTTTCCTGACGGGCTGCATGCACTTCTGCTCTTAGTTCCCCAAGTAACTGGGCTAGCTGGTCGGTATCCGAGGTTTCCATAGCGCCTGGGTGGGAGTTTTGCGGTAGGCTTTGCGTTCTGTAACGCTCACCTGATTCCCGCAGAGGCGCCGGTCTTGACTGGGTGAATGCCATATCTTCAAAGGTGATGTGTAACACACGGTTGGCTCTTTGGGCTGGACCTCTGTGCACTGTATGTCTGACTCGAAGAGTAAGATGTCTGCAGATAGAAAATATGGGATTAATGAACTGGGGTTATTGGGTGCCTCTCTCCTCTTCCCTTTCTCTTCTCCTGTAGAACCCCAAAGGTTAACGCCCTCACCTTAGGTAAGTGAACGCCGAGCTCTCCATCTGCCTCGGGGCAGGGTGCCGTAACCAGTTTCTTCACTGGATAAGGGTGCAGGCCTCTTGACCTCAGAGGACTGCTGTCCGTCGTTAACTGCACGAACGGTAAGTTCTGGGCACTTCAAATGTCTTAAAAGTCTTTTGTAATGATATCTCTTGTTTTGCAGGGTTCCGGCGATGGCGGATGGCGGGCTGATGAGAGTTGAGGATCGAACCCGCGTGAGGAATAGAAGCGCCTGGAAGCACGTAAGTAAGCGCTTGTAGCCTGCTTCACGATGCGCACTAACTGTCCCTTTTATCTTGCAGGTACAAGTTCGGAGCTTTAGAGAAGCTGAAGGGTGCTGGAATACCCACTGGATTCGGCGTGGGAAGGAGTAATGGCACGTGAGTAATAAAGTTGCCCAATGTCTTTAAACGCACCTTCTTTTGTCTTTCAGATGCGGGATGCAGCGCCGAAGGCCTCCGGAGCGTGCGAAGAGCTGGTAAGCTTTTGTCTTTCAGATGCCGGAATGCAGTGCGAAGACCTCCAGAGCATGCGAAGAGTAGGTAAGCCTTTGTCTTTCAGATGCCGGAATGCAGCGCGAGGCGTTGGTGACAGCCGATGGACCAGGTAAGAGATGCGCTGCCACTGAAGACCGTAGTGCTAACCTGTTCTTTCTTTGTCTTTACAGGTGCTGCTGAAGACTGGATTCCAGGATGGTAAGCCTTTGTTCCCTTAGGCCCAGGATCAGAAGCAGAAGACACAATGAGCGTTCTGCTGCAGAGAATGCAGAATAACGCAAAGCAAGATTCATCCATCGGGTGTGGTTTAAATAGCCTCCTGTAGTGCTTAGGTGTCTCCTTCCACAGCCTCGCCTAGGTAAGAAAAGAGTTCCTGCTTTCCAGAAGAGTTCCAGTGTTCTGAACCTAGGGAGTGGCTCCTGCCCCACCCAACAGGAAAAGTAGTCCCAAACAGAAGAGGATCAGGGGCTCAACTGGCAGGTAAGTAAGCAGCATGGTCTGCTGCAGGTAAGTCCACCCAGGCATTATGAGCCCAGCGCTTCCAGCGCTGGGACTGGGCATCTTTATGAGCCTGGTGCCACTGGCGCCAGGACAGGGTCCAAAAGGTCCCAATTGGGACTGGCTGGCACTCGGAACCGGGGTTATGGGTCTGCTTCCAAGGGAGTTGGGCAAGTCCTGATCTTTTGGAAGCAGAGATCATGACAAGGGGCAGGGTACAATTTTGGGACTGGTGGACACTGGATCCCAAGCTACCCTTCTGTCCAAAAGGGCCTTTGAGGAACTAAATGCAGGAAGGGGGGAGAATTACCGAATTCCTCTCACCTCTCTTCCTGGACAACTGCAGAACTTTGACGGGAAGGAAATTCCCGTTGAGGGGACTGCAGACTTGGACATTAAAATTGGGCGACACAAGGTGAAACACCCGGTCATTGTAGTGACCCCAGAGGGCACCCCTTGTTTACTAGGGAATGACCTCCTGAGAAGGTTGTCACCCCTAATAGATTGCGTAAACAAGGTTCTCTGGACACAGACTAGCCGTCCAATAAAATTAAAACAGAGTGTCAACCATATTAGTTTAAACGGCACATGCCACATGGTTGAGCAAAAATCTGACCAAGTAGAATTTCACTTCCAGAACAGCCAGATTCCAGACGTGACAGTAATAGCAGTAGGGCAACCGACTGGTGATGGGGGGTCCTCTCTATTTCTGAAAATCAATCTTCCTTCCAGTTTAAGGTGGTATTCCACACTTGAAGGAAACACCCTGAAATTCTTTACTAATCCACAATCAGAAACTCCCACTCCTATAGTCCAGGAAGATGTGAAATCAGCTCAGAGCCTGGCTGATATTCAGCAAATTGGAGAGCAGTTGTTCATCCCTGTTCAGTTAAATGATGGGAAGGACTCTGTTCTCGCTCGAGTGTGCGTGAACAACGGTAAGAGCTTCATCAGCAAAGCCATGTTCCGCCAACTCCCAAAAGATCCAGCCATTCCCACATTCAAACTGATAGACAAATGGGAAATGGACCTGGAAGCACCTAATTCCAAACATCTCCTGCCAAGCAGGTGTATGCTCAAAATCTCCATTGGCAACAAGAGCATAGTCCATAATTGTTGGGTCGTGCGAGACGTCACTGCCGCCTTTTACTTAGGCAGTGACATTCTCAATCGCTTTGCCATTAGTTTGGGCCTAATAAACTTCAAAGCTTGGTCCCGATTAGCGGATAATCCCATGGGCTTTGATGATCCAGAAAAAGCATTTAGGTCAGCCCAATTGCTACCTAATGCAGTTGAAATTCAGATCAAAGAGGAAGTCACCATCCCAGAAAGGACCCGACAATTCTCCCTGGAAGTGAAAGTTAAAAGAGGACAACATTTGAAAAACCCCGATGCTTACATACATCTAAATGCTTCTCTCCAACAGCAAGGGTTAGGGGTAAACCCAACTCCATTAGTCAACATAGAACATGACACCATTCTAATAGAGGTGGATAACAGCGACTTAAAGAGTATTACTCTAGCCACAGGAACCATTATTGGAATGGCGGTTGATGACCGACATTTTTCCATCGATTTAGGAAATGAACTGTTAGGACCAGTCCCCAAGGACTGTTTTGACAGTGACAGTGATGACAATACAACACCAGACAGGATTTTTACCCGGCATGGGGGGAACTTCCTGGTGTACACTTCCTGCCCCTATGGTAAGGAAGATGTGACTTGTGACTTCAGGAGGGATGAGGTGATTTTCCAGGTCCATGAGGGTTGCCTTTCTCACCTGAGGCCTCCAGTCCAAATCAGCACTCTGACCAGGGACTTCTCCACCCAGCTGGAGGAGGCCGCTGAGATTGCCAAACCAGAAGTCTTTCCAGGCTTCAGGCAAATGGTGGAAGAGAGAGTCAACCTAGCTGATGCCTGTGTGACTTTGGAACAAAAGCAAAAGTTGAAACACGTTTTCTTGGATTTCCAAGATCTCTTTGCAGTAGACTCATATGATTGTGGTCGCACCGACATCCACACAACAACAATTCCCACGGACCCTGGCATGACTCCAGTGTTTGTGAAGCAATATCGCTTGCCTCTCGCATCCATGGAGTCCCTTCCTGAAATAATTAAGAACCTTGAGTCCCGGGGAATAATTCGTCCAGTCCACAGCACCTTCAATAATCCGGTGCTGGGAATATTGAAGCCAAACGGCAAGTGGAGACTCTGCGCCGACCTTAGGGAGCTCAACAAACGGGTCCATACTTCCCGATGGCCTCTGCCCTACATTGACCAAGGGCTGGCCCAGATCCAGGGGTCACAGGTATTCACTGCAATAGACCTGACCAATGGATACTGGACTGTGCCTGTCAGTAGGGAGGACCAATACAAACTGGCTTTTACCTTTGGGGGCCAGCAGTACACATGGACCCGGACTCCCTTCGGATACCTCAACTCCGGCAATGAATTCAACATTTTCCTACACAAGGCCATGCCCGACCTGGGTGCAAGGGGTAACCTGGCTTATGTAGATGATGTCCTCATCAAAAGTTCATCTGTGGAGGAACACATAGCGGAGATCCGTTATGTTCTGACCCAGTTGAGGGCCGCCGGAGCAAAACTTTCCTTTCAGAAAGCACAGTGGTGTAGAACCCGTGTAAATTTCTTGGGGCATGAGATTACTCCTCAGGGTCTCTGTCCCCAGGAAAAGAAAGTGGAAGCACTTCAGAAACTGAAAGACCCCACAACTCTGCGGGAACTAAGGAGCCTCCTTGGACTGACTAATTACAGCAGAAAGTTCATTGAGGGCTACGCAGAGATCACCAGACCCCTGATTCATCTCCTGAAGGGGGGTCAAGTGGGAATGGGGTCCAGAACAAGCCGAGGCAGTAAGACAACTCAAAAGAAGCCTCTCACAAGCGCCCTGCCTAGCTTACCCTGTCAGAAACAAGGAGTTCTTCCTGGAGACAGGGTTCTCTAACACGTGCTTGATGGCAGTATTATACCAAAAGCATGACAAGGTCAATAAAGTAATCTCCTATGCGAGCAAAACTTTATCCTCTGTGGAGGAAAAATTCAACGATTGTGAGAAGGCACTCCTGGCAACGGTGTGGGCATTGAAGAATTACCGCCCGTTCATCCATGGAGAACACATCATAGTGGAGACTCCACACCAGCCTCTGCAATATCTCCAAAGTGATAGAATCCGGGCCGGAAATGTGAGTAATTCCCGAATTACTTCCTGGATTCTGTCAATGCAAGGCTTTCCTGTGGAGGTTAGATATGGCCAAAACAAGAAGAGTCCCCTCGTGCAAGGTCTGGCTGACTTGCATGATTGTGCCAGAGAAAACTGTCTCGAGGACGAAAGTCTAAAAATCAAGGACAACATGGAGGCATACCTTAATCCCCCCCACACAAAGTCTTTGAAGAGGACAAGTGTGAGGGAATTCCCACTGTCTATGTGGACGGATGCTCTTACCATGTTGATAACAACGGGGAGAAAGAACTGGTGGCCGGCGTAGGGAATGCATGGGTGAAGGAGACCCCAGAACCCTCAGCTGGGTACAAAATTGGTCCCCGAAGTAGTCAGGTGGCAGAATTGATGGCTGTGCATCAAGCCATCCTCACTGCTGTCCAACACCAACTCTACGAACTGGCCATAATCACAGATTCTGATTATGTACGGAACGGGTTCGTGGAGCACCTGGTTAATTGGAAAACCAGAGGCATGTTATGTGCTAACAACAAACCCTTGAAACATGGGAAGTTGATCCAAAACATTGATGATCTGGTCACCTCGAATGGGATGACCATCTATTGGAAGAAGATCAAGGGTCATTCCAAAGTAGAGGGACCAGACAAAACTGGAAATGACTTAGCTGATCAGCTGGCCAAAACCAGGGCCATCCAAGGGGATCTAATCGAAATAGAGTCCCTGTTGGGGGAAATCCAGGTCACTGCTATCACTAGGTCCCGGACAAATGCTCACAATGATCTTTCAACTGCCCAATGGAGCAAGGAGACCCCTGATGCTGATTTGATTACAGCTCAGAAGGGGGATCCAATTATTGGTAAGTTTTACCAACACCTTGAGGACCCTGAGAACTTTACCCTGACGGATACCGATTACATTGGGAAAGAGGACCTAAGAGTGTTGATGAAATGTCCAAAAATGTTCCGAATCCAAGACGGTTTGCTGGTAAGGAAATCCAAAGCTGGCCACGATCAGTGGGTGGTTCCTACCTCATTCCGAAGCCTGATGTTAAGTCACGCCCATGATGCGGCCACCGCCGGTCATAGGGGGTTTCACACAACACTGGAAATCTTAAGAGAGGTTGCCTACTGGCCACACATGGGCCAGGACCTCAACCAATATTTGAAGGGTTGTCTTGTGTGTGCAGAATTTCAGCCAACATCCCTCACACACCGGGCGCCTCTCCAAAAGAGGGAAATGACACTCCCATGGTCAGATTTACAAATCGACTTTGTAGGCCCCGTGATTCGCTCCGCTAGGATAATAAGTACATGTTGACAGTGACATGCTTATTTACTAAATGGGTGGAATGTATCCCAGCCCCAAACTGCAAGGCAGAAACGGCAGCTGCCTTGATGATTAACCACATCTTTTCCCGTTTTGGTCTACCTCAAAGGATTGAGTCAGACAGGGGTAGCCACTTCACCAGTGAAGTAATGACAAAGATGTGGGAGATACTGGGGGTCAAAAGGAAGTTACATATTGCTTACCGGCCAGCTTCTTCTGGGGCAGTAGAGAGGTATAACCGAACCATTGTGAGCATATTAAAGAAGTTTGTGGCAGATTCGGGGCCAAGTTGGGATATCCGATTACCTCTGGTCCTAATGGCCATCAGATCTACCCCGTCATCTGCAACCAAAATGTCACCATTCGAGTTGATGACTGGAAGCAAGATGCTGCTTCCGCAGCATTTGCTCTACAGGACCCAAGAGCGGACACTAATAAATGCCTCCACAACTCACGAGTATGTGGAGAATTTAAGGAAACACCTTCAACATGCTTTTGCTTATGCTCAGCGGAATCTAGAAAGATCAGCTGATAGCATGAAGACCCACTATGACCTGTATACTTCCAGGAAGGAATATCAGGTGGGGGATCGGGTCTATTTATACAACTTCCAAAGAAACCAGGCAAAACAGCGAAAATTCTTGCCTACATGGAAGGGACCGTTTGAAATTATAGACAAGATCTCCCTGTGGCCTACAAGATCCGCATCCCCAAAGGCGGTTTGGCAGAGGGGGAAGACAAGTGTGTCCACATAAACCAGTTGAAGTGTTGCCATCCCAGGCACACTTTGCAGCAACTGGAGGAGTCCTCTGTAATCCCAGAGGGTTCCACTCCAGAGTAATTCAATTCCAACCCTAAAATATCCTACATATAGCCTGTCAAATTCTGTGTTTCTCAAGTTTATGTGTCCTGTCGCTTAATTTAAAAAAATGTGCATGTTCATATCTGTTGAGTTCTAAAATATATATGCCACCCCACTATATCAATGGTGGGGGAGAAATGTCCATGAATAGGTATTGCCGCTTTTCCTTTGTCGTCCTAGGAGAAAGAAAACTGGAGACTGTCAAAGGAGGACGATCCGGAGACCGGGAGCAGAGACCCAAGGGGCCCGGGGTACCGCCCAATATTCCCATCAGGACCGGCGAGGAGAACCGATCGATCAATACCGGATGGAGGAAAAGATGCTGAACTGTGCCATTTGCAGAATTGGAAGATTATGCTGACATACCAGTGCGTGGGTCAAAACCCTTGTGCACCCGACTCCCCATCGACTCAAATTCAAAGGGCAGTCGCGTGGGGGGGGCTTTGTTGGGTGTCCTGACACACGTTTGAGCTATCATGCTGCAACATTTGGTGCTGTGGGCTTAGAAAATCCAAGATGGCCAAAAAGCCCACATGTGCGCCAAAATCCAGGAGAACCACGCAGTTTGTGCACACTAAAATGGTTACCTAACTTGCCACCCACCAGTGCGAGCAGGATGGGCCGGGGTGCCATGAGTGAAATGTGTGCCAAAGGAAAAACCGCACTTTAAAATCACCTTTTGTTTCCCTGAATGCCGGCTCAAAATGCCTATTTCAAACATTGCAACATATCCAAAAATCTCACTGAACACCAGCAGACATCTGGCAGAATGAAGTATGTGTGCATACAAAATCTGGGAAGTTGAAGAGCCCCAAAACAATGTTCATAACAAGACTGGCTGAGCTCTGCAGGTCTGCAGCAACCTAACTGAAACTGGATTAAAACCACCAAAATTGAAATGTTTAAATTAACTGAGTGACCTACTTTTGAGTGTCACATAGTTTGTAACTGTTAAAATGTCATAGTTTTGAACTTAGAATCAGCATTCTAGCTGCATATGTAAAAATTGTCTTGACTTAAACTGGGGAACAAAAAGTGATATTTTACCTGAAACCTGGCTTAAGGAAACTGGAATTCTGCCAGACAGCTACCCCCGACAGGAGTGGGGGCTTGCCCAACAAATGCATTCCCAGGCCTGGCTGCATTCTGTTGCTCCTGCCAAAAGGAGGTCACACACTCTCTGATTGAATTACCAGGGGATTGCAAGAAACTAAAGAAAGGGCCCAGGCAGATGGTTTATTGGGGTGGTCGTAAATGGCTTCCTTTTGAACAAAGCCCTGCCTTGACTCAGGCAGATGGTTTATTGGGGGGACCATAAAATAGCTTCCTCTTGGCAGAAGCTGGGAGGGGCAGGGTCTCTGAGCTTGGCAGAAACTGGATAAACTGGTTTCTACGCCATGTGACCTGAAAAGACACACCCCTGTTGGCCAGAATATGATTCTAAGAAAGATGTATAATTCACAGTGCGGACTTGTCAAAATTATTTAAATGATACCATAATTCTTGTGATTTTTCTGTGCATGTTTTAAGACGCGTTGGGAATTTGTGTGATGTTCTGGGGCAAAACCCCGCTATTTATTGACACCACATACTCTGTGTTTAAGCTAGCGACCTGGAAAGTTACTGAGATATGTGTGGGAGGGGGGTGTATATGTGTATAAATCTGGAGAAAAATCCGATGTTGCAAAACCCACTAAAAAGCACAAAATGTTGCCATTTCTGAATGCAAGCCCCCAGGAAGAGCAGAGTTTGAACAGAGTATACCTCATGTGATATTTGATGGGTGCATGTAATTTTAAACAAATGTGTACCTGTGCAAATATGTATTTGGGTCAAATATAGATTTGTGTGCAATTTGACAGGGGAGTATCCTTTCTGCAGACCATAAAACAGCATCACCATGACACACATTTCCTTCCCTCAATCAAAGCAGTGCGGAAAGCTTGACCAATGGGCAGTTGAGAGAGGGGCTGGCTAGTGATGCTGCACACACACCCACTTTCTAAAGACATAAAAAGAGCCACTGGAAGCTAGAGAGGACATTCAAATCCAGTTGCTGCAACGCGCTCTGCCGGACCACACAACATCCAGAAGATACCAGATCCAACACTTAGACTTTAAAACTCCAAAGAACTTGATTCAGAACTCAAAGCAAGGGCCTAAACCCACAAACTGAGAACTCTTCTCAGCAGGCCTCAGCATCCAGCAAACCTAACAGCGGTAGCAGCATCCAGGAGCCGTGCAGATCAGCGCTGTGTCCAGAGAAAGCTGTGCAGAAAGATCCAGGAGCTGTGCACAGACGCTGTACCCAGGGATCCAGGAGCCGGGCCAGGAGCAGTGTCAGACCAGACTGTCATGATGCCTACCTCCAAGGAGCCAGGTCCGACCCAGCAACCCCAGAGGCAGGCATCATTTCCCCCAGGGGAGTGCCAGCGGGCCCAAGCTGGGGCCCTTTGGACGCAGTCCTGGCGCCTTTAGGCGCCAGGCTCATGTTGAACCCCTGTCCTGGCGCCTTGGGCGCCAGGCTCATAAAGCTAGACATGTGTTCAAGTGTTTTAATGTGCACTTACCTGATGCAGACCATGCTGCCACATCCAGGCCCTCTTGAGGCCTGAATGGAACTATTTTACCTGTGGGATTACTTTCCACCCGGGTGTGGTCGGGGAAGGATACATACCTGATCGGAGGAAGGATACACACTTGGAACTTCTTCCAAAGCTATTTAAACCACACCCGATCAGCAACTCACGCTTCGCGTTGTTCTGCTCCTCGCAGCTGGACGCTCACCGTGTCAGCTCCTGCATCTGGACTTCAGCCACGCCTGTCAGCATCCTGGGTCACCTGCAAAGGGAAACAAGAGACCTTACCAGCTAAATCTGCAACACGGAGACATCACCGACGATCCTGAAAGGGAAGACATTATTATTTAAAAGCATTTCGTTACGATCGCTGCAGCGCTGCATTTCACTCACCTTTCCTGGGTTCCTCCATCTTCAGCAGCGATCATCCGAATACACAGCCACTTCCCAGAGCCTAGAGAAAAAGACAAGAATAAGAGGTGAGAGAAGGAAGGGAATATGACTTACCTCATTTCATTTCGGGTCTTGCCGCTTCCAGGCATTTTCCGGACCCCGGCCCCTATGGGGAAAAAAGACAAAGACATTGAATGAGCGTATGCAAAGTCAGTTCCCGAGCGCTCATCCAGAACTAACCTGCCATTTACTGGAACTGGAACTGCACATTTCACTTCGGGTCGGTGCCATATCTCCGGCATTCCGAACCCCGGCCCCTAAGGGGAAAAAAGACATAAGTATTAGCGCTTGCTGCAAAAAGACAATGAACATTATTATTAAGCTTGGACTTTTGAACTTGCATCAGAACTTTTACAGAGTCTTACCTGAATAGTCAAGCTTACCTGAACTCCCATCAATCCTCAATCCAGTGAAGTAACTGGGTTTCAACGCGCCCCTGCATCAGAAGCAGGATGGAGAGCTCATCCTTCCTGACCCCAAGGTGAGACTTCACGGGGAATCGTGGAAGGGTATCGTGGAGGGTTGCCAGAAAGTGGGAGGCTTGATCATAACTCAGTCAGTACTCCCTTTTCACGCACAGGGGAATATTCCTGCGAGCCGGAGAAGCCAGAGTAGAGGGCCCTTCTTGTACATCTTCAGAGTCCTGCGCTTCACCATTGAAGAAGCATCAGCACTCGAAGCCAGACCTGCGCCTCCGTGGGAATCAGGTGAGCGTTACAGAACGTGAAGCCTACCCACAATTTCCCACCCGGGCGCTATGGAGACTTCCGAGACTGACCAGCTGGCCCAGCTTTTGGGGGAATTACGGGCAGGGGTGCACTCAGCCCGCCAGGAGACTAACGCTCTCAAAAGAGAACTGATCTTATCCAAGGAAAGAACAGATGACCTAGCCAAAAGGTTATTACAGGCCCAGGCAGGGAACACTCCTTTACCTAATTCCGGAGACATTTCCACATCAATGGGTTTGAGTAACCCGGTACAAATTAATCTACCTGGACACATGCCTTTGGCCCCGCCTGAACGTTTTGCGGGGGATCCCAAGAAATATGCCGTCTTTATGAACCAATGTCGTTTACACTTTCTATGCAGACCCGGAGCCTTCCCTAACGACCAGACCAAGGTAGCCTTTATACTATCTTACCTCAGTGGAAGTGCTGCCGATTGGTCTATTCCATTGGTAAATCAGGATGATCCCATTCTCCAGAATTTTCAGGGCTTCCAAGCCAGCATGGAAAGATTGTTCGCTTGACACTCTCAAGGACAGGCCCTTGATAACGAACTGCTATCCTTACGACAAGGTAATCAGGATCTTCTGTCCTACATAGCCACCTTTAACAGACTGGTTGTGGAAACTGGATGGCCAGAAAGCAAAAGGATCCCATTGTTTCATCGAGGCCTGCGCGGAGAGCTTAAGGATGTTCTAGCTTAGATAGTAAACCCAACCCAGGTCTGCGCAGACTACATTGACTTGGTGGTTCAACTTGATCACAGACTTCAAAATAGAAAAGCAGATCGGTTCAAGTATGAAAACCGAGCACCAATCAAAACCCACGCTAACTCCAAGAGTACCGACGTATCTGAACCTATGCAAATCGGTGGGGTTAAAGGACCATTAACGCAGAGAGAACGAGAGAGAAGGCGGCAAATGCAACTTTGTCTGTATTGCGGGACTTCCAGTCACTTTCTTCGGAATTGTCCAGTTAAACCACTTAAGAAGGTGGTTGGAGCTACTGATAACGAATTAGTGACACCTGATTCAGGAAACGACCTAGCCCGGCAAGCGTAGGGGTCCGCTTGCCGAGCTTGAAAACTAACTCTTTGACCTCGCATTTTGTCATGCCAATGGTGCATGTGGACCGAAAAACAGCCTCAGCAGTTGCATGCTATAAAAGCATACATCGACAGTGGAGCTATTGGAAATTACATAGACCGTGAATTGGCTTTCAGGATTAAGCTTCCTCTCTCCCCGAAAGTAGCCCAAGATGTCATTACTACAGTAGATGGAACCGAAATAGCCTCAGGGCCTGTAACGCATTCCACTGTTGAAGTGACACTGGTGGGTCAGGATGGACATCGGGAAGCAATCGTGTTTGATGTTATCAAGGCCCCACAATTTCAAGTAATTCTTGGAATTCATTGGTTAGAAACACATAATCCCAGAATTGACTGGCGAGCAAAGAAGATGGGCCTCATTACAACTCAGGCGGTAAGGGTTTTACGGCGGCGTAAACAGCGCCGACCCTTACCGCCTGAGTACGAGGTCCCTTAGCGCCATGGAGGTTTTAACACCTGCTTTTAGCAGGTGTTAAAATCCATGGCGCTAAGGGACCATGGAGTTAATTACGCCACCGTAATTTACGGTGGCGTAATTAACGCCTTCCCCACTCCCATTATGCCCTATGGGGCAAAATGGGAATGGGGAAGGGTAAATGGGAAAATGGGGATTTACCGCCCCGCCAAGGTTGGAATGGGGCGGTAAATCCGCCAACCACCATGGCGTGGTAAAGTCACGGCCCAGGCGGTAACTTACCGCCTGGGTCGTAATGAGGCCCGATATGTTTTCCTGATTGTGAACAAACTTGTTATCTAAGAAATCCAGCTATGGGTCTAGCCTCAGCAACTTCCACCCCTGTACAGCTACCGTCAGAATACCAAGAATTCCAAGATGTTTTTCAGAAAGAACAGGCTAACACGTTACCTCCCCATCGGTCTTATGATTGCCAAATCGATCTGGTACCCAATGCTCAACTACCTTGTAGTAGGATTTATGCTCTTACGGAACCTGAGAACCTGCATTTGCGTCAGTATTTAGATCAGTACCTAGCCAATGGTTTTATTCGCCCGTCCAAGTCTCCTGTCTCTTCAGCTCTGTTCTTCGTGCCGAAAAAAGAAGGTGACCTTACAACGTGTATAGACTATCGTGCCCTAAATCAAATAACGATTAAGAATCGTTATCCTCTGCCCTTGATCCCTGAGCTTATCGACCAGGTGAAAGACACTTGTGTGTTCACCAAGTTAGAACTCTGAGGAGCTTATCACCTGGTGCGCATAAAAGAAGGCGACGAATGGAAGACTGCATTCCGCACCAAATTTGGGCTCTTCGAGTATCAGGTGATGCCCTTCGGGTTGTGCAATGCACCTGCCGCCTTTCAGTACTTTATGAATGATGTTCTTTGGGAACTTATCGATGTCTGTTTCATTGTTTACATTGACGACATCCTGGTGTACTCTTCTTCAGAATCTGATCACAGAAAACATGTTAGGGCAGTTCTTGAGAAATTGCGCCAGCACAGACTATTTGCAAAACTCGAAAAATGCGTTTTTCATACCACAGAAGTTGAGTTTCTCGGATTCATCCTGACACCTCAAGGTGTCCAAATGGACTCGCGAAAGGTGGACGCCATCCTCAAATGGCCATCTCCTAGCTCGGTGAAGGGAGTTCAGAGCATGCTCGGCTTTGCCAATTTCTATCGAAGATTCATCCCGGAATTTTCCCAAACAGTCCAACCCATCACCGCTCTCCTAAAGAAAAACAAACGCTTCGAATGGACTCTTGAAGCCGAACAAGCCTTCCAGGACTTGAAAACCAAATTCACCTCTGCACCTGTACTGAAACACCCGCACCCAGATCTCCCGTACATAGTGGAAACCGATGCAACCAGTTCGGCCATGGGAGCTGTCCTGTCGCAAAGAGACCCCAAAACTAACCAACTACACGCAGTGGCCTTTTGGTCCAGAAAATTTTCTCCTCCTGAAATCAACTACGCAATTACCGATAAAGAGTTACTGGCCATCAAATCTGCTTTCAAGGCTTGGCGTCACTATCTTCTCGGGGCAAGACATACCATTACCGTAATTACGGACCACAGAAACTTACAGTATTTAAAGACGGCCAAAGCTCAATCTTCACGACAACTCCGATGGGCTCTATTCTTTGTGGAATTTGATTTTGTAATTACCTATCGCCCTGGCTGCAAGAATGGTAAAGCGGACGCCTTATCCCGGATTGGCATGCAAGAACCTAATTCGAGCTTAGAACCTGTGCCCATCATACCTGAGCAAAGAATCTTAGGCTTAACTTCATTGCACACTATTGAGGACATCCAAACGCAAGTAAAACAACTTCTAGACTCTTCAACCATCCTGGAATGGAGTCAGAAGGGTCCTCATTACACCGTTAAGGATGACTTACCCTACTTCCAGGAGCGGTTGTTTCTGCCAAGTAAAGAATTGCAAGAACTTGTTATTGCCCATCATCATGAATCTTTAATGGAAGGACATCCTGGTATCGCTAAAACGGAGGAAAAAATTAAACGTCACTTCTGGTGGCCTTCTTGGAGAAAAGACATAAAGTCTTTTGTTCTGTCTTGCGGAATTTGCGCCTGAAACAAGGCTCAAAATAAAAGGCCAGCCGGACTACTTCAACCCTTGGATATTCCACCGGCACCCTGGCACACCCTGTCAATGGACTTTATAACCGACCTGCCTCCTTGTGCTGGTTACAACACAATCCTTGTAATTGTGGACCTATTCACCAAAATGGCCCACTTTATCCCTTTAAAGGGTTTGCCTTCTGCTTCCACCTTGGCCAAGGAATTCCTGGAGAATGTAGTTCGCATACATGGTTTCCCTTCCATATTAGTCTCGGATCGTGGAAGTCAATTTATCTCCCATTTTTGGAAGAAGTGTTGCCAACTAGCACAAATAGATGTGCGGTTATCCACCAGCCACCACCCCCAGACCGACGGACAAACCGAGAGAACCAATCAGACTCTCGAGCAATATCTTCGGTGCATGTTACACCAATCCGAGTTAAATTGGAAAGACATCCTTTGGATCGCAGAATATGCATACAACAATTCAGTGCATTCTGGAACCGGACAAACCCCCTTTTATACTTTGTATGGTCACCATCCTCGGACCTCTGACCTAGATCCACCTCTGACCCTGGAAATGCCCGCAGTAAATCATCTGCATTCCACAATAACCCGAGCCTTCAAAGAAGCTGCAACTCATTTACAGCAAGCCAAGAAAAAGTATAAAGAAAACGCAGATTTGCACCGGAGTAAAATACATTGGGCCTCATTACGACCCTGGCGGAAAGTGACTGACCGGACCGCAACAGCGTAAATAGCGTTTCCGCCATTGCACGAAGGAGCAAAGTGCGGCCAATCACGACCCATCGGGCACGAGCATTACGCCATGGCGGAATCCGAAAGGCTGCGATGGCGGAAATGACCCCAAAACGGCCCTTACCGCCGCCGTACGCTGCACCAGGTGCAATACCGCCACCCATCTTAGCGGTCACCGTAATGAGCGGTAACCGTAACGAGCGTGCACCGCAAATTACGGCCACCGTAAATATACGGAAACGGAAGTAAAAGCATGTGGCCGGAACGGGAAACAGCACGCCGCACAACTATAAAATCCGAATCCCAACACAACCATAAAAAATCCGACCCTGACACACATCCCAACCCGTTAGCAACCCCAGTTAAAAAAATAAATATGGGAAAGGTAGCCAAGAAAGCGTGTGACCGCAAGCGGCAGGTACACTTCTCCCGAGAGGAACTGACCGTGCTCACCGAGACCCTCCAGGAAAATTCCGCCGTCGTCTTCTCCAGTCAAATGACCAGGACGGCCCTTGCCAACAAGAAGGCCATATGGGCCCTGGTGGCACAGCGCGTAAGTGCGGTGGGGACAACACCCCGCACGCCACAGCAATGTCGCAAGCGGTGGGACGACCTGCGGATCCGCGTACGCAGCATACTTTCTGCGAACAGGAACATCGCCACAGCTACCGGGGGGGGTTCAGAGTCGCCCATCAAGTTGACCCCCTGGGAGGAAATCTGCGCCTCCACCATAGGAATGGAGAGCATAGAGGGAGTCGGAGGGATGGAGAAAGGAGTGGCGACATCCGGAGAATCAGGTAGGTTGGCCAAGAGAAACAATGCGAAATCCACAAACCACGAACATGTGCAGTACCATGTGACCCCATAGTGCAATACATACTTTGCCCTGACAGCGCCCTCTAAAAGTCAGAATGAACAAACAAATCAATCAAGAAGCCATAAACAACCCCTACATGTGCAGCATGCACCCCCTAACTGCAGGCAGCCAAATGAATGCATCCTCAATCCACACGAAAATGAGACCACCTCCAAGGCCCAGTCCCAAATCAGCCACATGTACCACCCCAATGCATTTGATACGTTGCCATTCCAAATCCGACAGACCCATAACTAACGCTCGCCCCTCTTTACTCCACCACAGGGTCCGATACCAACGACGAGCTGCAGGACACCCCTACCAGCACGCCTGCAAAGAGGGCCAGGACCAACGTCCCAAGAGCCTCCACCTCAGGTGCAAGGATCAAGACACGGCAGCAGCAGGAATCAAGTGGCAGCACACTGGAGGGGACTGCAACAGGCACCCCAGCAGCCAGCAAGTCCACAACCCCAGCACCACAGGTCCCCCCAAAGAACGTATCTGATGGCACTGCCTCTGGTGGTAGCAGCACCATAGGTGACACAGCTGTCATGCCAGCATGCTCCGACACGGAAAACAGTGCTGGCGACGTAGGTACCATCCATGACCTTTCCCAATCCCCCTGCATGTTCCATCCCCTACACCATGACGAAACCACGCAGGGGCACCCTGAAGACGACGACTGGCCAACCCCCACAAGTCCTGTGCCAAGGCAACATGTGTTGAGCAGCCCCCCTGTCACACCACCGCAAATGTCCATGGCCCAGCAGAGGCAACAGTCCCTCGACCTGCTGATCGAGCAACAGCAGGAAGCGTCCACGCTACTCAAGGACCATGCAAATGAATGCGGGGGTTCCAGGGCAGCCATGGAAACATCCACCGAGACACTCAGGGCACAAATAGAGAAAAGTAGTGAGAGCCTCAGGGGAGAAATGGAGAGAAGCACCGAGAGCCTGAGAGCACAAATGGAGAAAAGCACCGAGAGCCTGAGGGGGGAACTGCATGCGACGTCCAAAGACGTTTGTGCTGAACTTGCTGCTGTGCGCCGTGTGCTCTCGGAGCTCTCACAAACCCTCAGAGACATGCATGGACGCGAGCAGGCAGAGACATCATCCGTGGCAAGTTCCGTCCAGGGCAGCCCCCAACGCAGATCTGGCAGGAACCTGCGCTCCACGGGCAGGGGTGCCCCTGATACCCGTAGAGGGGGCTTGCAATAGCGTCTACCCACGGACAGCATGCATATTTGGACACTGGTGTTGGGGGGGGAGGTAGTAGGGTGGAGGGGGTGTGTTGGGCTTCACTGGGTGGCGGGTCCATAGGGTGTATAAATCAAATCACATTAACAATACAGCACCTCATTATCATCCAATGACATGTGTGGACATTGATATTTGCGTACGAGGCCTTCATAGGCGTACAGTCCACAATGTGCCTGTACTACACACACACAGTGCCACAGGTCCCCTTTCCGTGTAATAGGCACCATGCGTGGTTGCTAGAAGCATGCATCTATGATGCTCTGTCGGATTGCACGTACATCCTGTGCCTCATGGACTCCTTGAGGTGCCTCCACATCCCCACCCTCATCACCATCATCATCTTCAGGTGCATGCAGTACAGCGTCAGGGGGCATGGGCACATTCCTACGTATGCACATGTTGTGCAGCATGACACATGCCATGACCATCTTAGAAACCTTCTCATGGCTGTACATGAGTGCCCCGCCAGACCTGCTGAGGCTGCGGAAACGAGCCTTCAGTAGGCCGAATGCCTGTTCAATGACCACACGGGTACGTGAGTGGGCATGGTTGTAGTCCTCCTCATGCTCGTTCTGTGGGTTCCGGATTGGTGTAAGGAGCCATCTCTTCAGTGGATACCCGGCATCACCTGTATGAGACGAATTAAGGGTGTCAGTGGAATGATAGTGCTAAGTAGCCCCCCCCCCCCTGCAAGGTCATTGACGCATCAAATGGGCCACGATGTCATGCATGGAATGAGACTCACCGAGTAGCCAGGATCTGTGCCCTGCGTGTCGCTCCATGTAGCGTGGTATTCTTGTGTTCCTCAGGACCATAGAATCATGGGTAGATCCTGGAAATCTGGCACAACAATGCGTAAAGATCTTGTTGGAGTCACACACCATTTGCACATTGATTGAATGAAATTGTTTCCGGTTGCGGTACTGGACCTCCATGGCATGTGGGACAACCAATTCTACATGGGTGCAGTCGATGGCACCAATGCAACCCGGGATGCCGCCAAGTGCATGGAATCCCACTTTAGCGTTGGTAATCTCCTGGTACGTGCGTGGTAGTGTGATGTGGTCGTCGGCGTGCTTCAGGAGGGCATCGTGCACTTGGAAGAGTGTCCGTGAGAACAGTGGCTGTGAAATGCCATGCAACTGTCCCACTGTGTGCTGGTAGGTGCCTGTGGCCAGGAAGTGGAGTGCAGACACCACCTTCAGTAGGGGTGGGATGGCGGTTGGGCTATCTATCATGCTCACGAGGTCAGCATGTGTCATGTCCACAATGGCGATTATGGTGTCCCGGTCCAAACGGTAGAGGGTGTGGATCTGCTCAGCAGTGAGGTTGAACGGATCGGCTCGGAGGCGTGGGATTGCGGGCCGCCTGCGTGGTGGTAGTGGCAGTGCTTGTGGGCCTTGCTGACCCTGCCTTGCCCTCCTCCTCCTCCTTCTCCTCCGTCTCCCCTGTGCGCCCGGTTGTTGTACCTGTTGTTGTTCGTCGTCTTCTTGTAGTTGTAGCACTTGCAGTGCTATCTGGTACCCCAGGCCCAACATCGCTAGTCCTGCCGGTAGCATTTTGGAGTGGGAGTGGTTGTGGGAGGGGTTTGGGTCTGCAATATATGTGCTGTCGGCCTGTATGGCCTCCACCTGTGCTGATTGAATGAATCTGTGGCAGATGCAATCCCTTCTGGCCGAGCACGTCCCGCACGTAAGGCTGAATTTGGCCGCATGGCATCTTGGGATTGGAATCATGTATCAAATCCCGATGGCAGTGTGATGTACTTTGACTGATTTTCATGCTATGCTCCCATTGTTACACATGCTATGATTGCAGCCGCTTCCATACCTGTGAAGAGTCAGTGGTATGTAGGGCTCGATCGATGGCCGACCCTCATGCAGCACAGTAACGTACTTCACCGACGGGCGTGGCGTGCCATTTGTGATTGCAGCCAGTTAGCATCATGACACACAGCCGCACTACATTGATGTAATTGTGAATGCAAGCGTTCACAGAAGCCTTTTCGACGTAATGTTGCAAGTGAGGAATTCGAAGGCCAGCATTTTGGGTTTTGAAGTAGCGGCGAGGATACGCCCACAGGTCTGGCTGGAAATGTAACGTTCTATTGTAGTATGTCCTTGGGACATGGCCCATGACGAGCAGGCAATGAATGATATGAATTGAATGGGATGCGCAACAGCGTAGTGGACGATAAGGCAGGACGTTCCCAAATCCATCTTGCCTCACAACACTACAGATCCGGCCAGGGGCACAGTGGTTTTTGCGGACTGCATTACGCACAGACGCGATGGAAGTTTCACATATTATGTGAGTGAATATTCATGCGTTTTCATTGCGGGATGAGGGAATGATGTGTGGATGCATGGACTGATGATTCCGTTTAGGGTCTGCCATGTACATGGGTTTTTTGATTCACTCCCCTTCCCCTGCGTTATGTGATGCAAGGCTGCCATAGTGGGACATACGTCTATCTGCCCTTGTCGGATCCTCCCTGTCTCGACGCGCCTTCATACACTTGTGTCTAGGCACGTTACTAATCCCATGTCATGGGTTCTATCTTGACGGACGCATGCACAGTAACCGACGTTGACAATGGTGTATTTAGCTCAATTGGTTTCGTTATGATTCGATACTGATTTAGGGGTGTGTATATTCCTTTGGAGTGGGCTAGCATGCATATGGGTGTGGATTTGGTGTGTTGAATGAAGATTGTAATGCATCATGAGTCCCGTAATGCAATCGGTTGATTTGTGTTTCTTTTGGGTGACAGGTATCTCCTGCCCTATTGCAGATGCCATCTCTACGCCACTCCTCCAGATGGTTTTTACTCTCGACTCCTGCAGCTTCGGGTGAATCAGTGGAGCACCATTTCGATCATATGGGACGATCGCCAATGGGCCACATGCCCTTACGCTGTACTGGTGGCTAGGTGCAACATTTCGGCCTTTCAGCTCGACTAGTGCCTGCCTCATGGGACGGACCTGCGGTTCTTGCCGCTTCCATGGTGCCTTTTGGAACGTTGATGTAGGCCCTGTGTGCCATGATGGTACAGGGCGTCACACAAGTGGAAGCCGGTCAATTATTGCAGATGCAGCCCTCGGTGATGATGGTTGTTTTGGTGGTATTTTGCAAATTGCTGTGGGGCCTTTGTCATTTGGATGTGCATTTAAATTGTATTCCGATATTTGTCGTGTTGCGTTGTTCTTTGCAGGTGATGTGGCGAATTTCGCTTTGTGGCGGTATGTATTGCGTGATGATCTGCATTGTGTTCCGCCTTCTGAGTTGAGTTGCGTGGTACAGTACTGGCCGCGTTTGCCTACGTAGCACAGTATGGTCACGGATAGGGGCTGCCATTGTGACTGTTTACATGATGTGCTGTTCAGGGGCGGGGGATTGGCTTTTGGCCGACTGGTGCCTGTCAGCCAGGTCGATTGGTGGAATGATGGGTTGTTCAGAATGTGGCTGGTCACAGGTGACTGTGTTTGCGTGCGTTTGTTGGAGGGGGACTGGGGTCATGTCCATTGGAATGGCTTCTGTATTGATGCCATCTGTGCCCTGCAGCTCCCATCGGCCCCTCTTGGGATGAGCCTGGCTGCTCAGTCACTCTGCCGACTTGTGTGGTACATGCTTCTGCTGATGGTTGGTTTGTTTACTGGCATGAGTACAGGGCTGGTGCAATCCCCCTCAGGATGCTGTTTTGGATGTTGCCTTGCGCTGGTGGCAAGCGATGGGGGACTACTGTTGTTTTGTGTCATGTGTTCTTGATTTTCATTTTGATGTATTGTACCTTCACATGCCTGTGCTGCGTCAGTACGGCTATGGTGACATGCCGTACATGGATGCCCACTCACGGGGCGCTTTGAGCCCCTGCATGCTTTTCTACGTTGGCATGCATGGGTGAATTGTGGATTTCACTGGTTGCATAGTGTGAGTACATTGCGCCTGCCAGGAGTTGTGCAATGAGGCCAGGGAGTGGAGTACAGGCACTCAGTGGGCCATTTACGGTTGGTTCGCGTTGCCGTATTTCTCGCCATGGCGGAATGGTACTTTACGACGTGCTTGATGGCGTTCAGTACATGTCCGCTAGGGTCAGAATTCGCGTACCGTTGCGCCATGGCGGTGATTCCGGTTTTGCAAGGCGCGCGTGCGCGTACTTGGTGCAGTTAGCGTTGCCGTTCACTGCGGTGTCGCTAATGGCATCGTACTTTACGGTGACGGGTCATGATCGCAACGAGCGGTGTTCGATGGCGGTATTGCATTTCCGCCATCATTTTTCCATTTCCGCAAGGGTCGTAATGAGGCCCATTATGAGTACAGCTAGGACGGTGTGAAACCAAATCTCTTAGTTTCCAGTGATATAATTCAATCTATTTAATCTAAGTAGAACTGCCTCCTAACTGTCACTTGTCAATTCTGCAGCCGCATAGCTGTCACCTGTCATTTTTAAAAGCTGTCACCTGTCAATTTAAGTTACTTTAAATTCGAAAAACGACCTTTACAAAATCGTTCATATCTCTGGAACCGTTTGGGCTAGAAACTTGGTTTAACTTTCCTCTGAAAGCTTAGAATCTTAGCTTTTCAATGAACCTAGACTCGCTACTCCTTATACTTGTTCCGTAATCGCGATTCACGCATTCGCGAATTTTGCCGCGATTCGCGATTTGGTTAAAAATCCAGCCACGTGTGAAAACAGCAGCTTCCTTGCTTTCCTTTGCCAAAAATTCGTTTAACCTGCATATCCTAGAGCATTGTTAAAGGGAGCCTGAGCTCATCCCAAGTATCTTTCACTCACCCTGAACCTCCTAAAGGGAATTAAAACCATTTTTAGCATATTCCTCACTTCATTGCCAGCACATATAAAAGCATTTTGGGCCTGTGTTTCAACTTCTATCCGTAGTCTAAGCTTGCTGGGGTGAACTGAATTACATTTGATTGCATGTCTGAGAACTGTGTGCTACTCTTCATTTCCTTACATTGCATAAGGGGGGGAGTGGATTGCCAGAGAAAAGTGATTACATTGTTTTGTTGAAATCATATTGAGTATTTTCTGTACTGCATTTTCATTCAACATTGCATCCATCTGAACTTATATAAAGCACTCTCTACCACCTTATTCTTCTGTTCCTATTCCCAAGTGTGCTACCTCATCCTTATACTACTCCTGGGTAACCAAATCAGTTTACTAGTAGGACATTATTCACTGTTGATCACTGCTCATGTTTTAAGTGTGATATTAATTATTAATTGACCATAAAAGTGTGATATATATATTTTGTTTAATTTTTCTCAAATAAACCTTTTAGACTTGCAAAACAGAACTACTTCTCGGCTCAGTGGGGTCAGGGGAATTCCAAGAGAGGGGTGTTATATAGGGGTAGTCATCCAGAACTCATGAACTGGACATAAAGATATATCAATAAGGGTTTCCATTCAGTATCCTAGACTAGGCATTGACTTAGCTGTAGTGTTGAATTGAATCCTCTTACAGAGTCCATGCATCCAAAGAACAACTGTGCCAAGCTATGGGCTCTACCTCGCTCCACAATCACACCACGTAAACATGGTGTATTATTTTACATGAAGAAAGCATGCATATTTGGTAAACATCACAAGTTAAACTGAACCTTCTGTCAATCTACCTATACACAATGTGTATAGCGCAAATGTCACCAGTGGCATCTTGGTGCTATTTAGAGATTAAAGCCAATGTGGTACCGGGGTGGAACGAAAGGCAACAAGAGAGACTGACTGAGAACAGGAGGAACGAAAAGCAGCAAACCAAACCAACACAGACCCAGCAATACCTAATTCTCACATCCGGAATAGGAAGGTGGCATGGTCAATCGTGTCAAATCCTGCTGAATATCCAACAGGATAAGGCCGGCCACTCCGCCAAGATCCCAGATCATACTCAGGTCATCGATTACCGATACTAGAACAGACTTGGTGCCCATCAGAAAGCAAAAACTCAGCTGTTATGGGTCAAGAATATCCGCTGATTTCAGTTAGTCTCTAAGTTGGGGAGTGACAACAGATCCCAGACGCTTCATCAGGAATGGTGAAAGCGAGATGGGATGAACTCTTATTGGGATGGAAGCATCTAGAGTAGACCTTTTCAATAAAGGTACAATAAGTGCGTGTTTTAGATATTGGGGAATATGTCCCATCAGCAGAGAATGGTGTACTGCTTTAGGCAAGAGATATCCACTTGGATCATCATGTGGATAATAAGACGAAGAGGAATCGCATCCGAAGGGGAGGCAGATGTCAAGCTCATAAATGCCTGTGTGATGGTATCACAATCTGTAAGCTGGAAAGGGTTGAAGCCTGCTATATTCGGATTTAACAAAGGGCGGAGAGGGAAAAGGTATTGGCGGGCTTGCAGAACAATAGGGATAAGAAGTACCAGTGCTAACCTTTTCAATTTTCTCACAGAAGAAAGACACTTGATAATCACATAAGCTTTGCGAAGCTGGGGAAAAAGAAAGGGATTTAGGAGCTGTTAAATGTTTAATACAATGAAACCGTTGTTTGGAGGTGTTTTCCATTTCCGATAATGATTTAGCATAATATGAACATTTAGGTGCTTTGATAGCTCCATGCTATGCCCCTTGTTGAAAGAGGCCTTTGCTTCAGCATCGTACTTCTGACAACATTTACGCTCAGCTTGACGCAGCTGTAAGTGCATGGCTGAAAGTTCCGGAGTATACCAAGAAGTAGAAAGACGCGAGAACGTACAACCAGACTTCAGATGGGCTACAATATCCGCCGCATTAGAAAATGCAGTAGCAAAGATTTCCAAAGGTGAGCACATAGAATCTTCTGATAAGGACATAGATTCTGCATTAATAGTTTGTGCAAGAGTAGGGAGATCGACAGCTCTCCAACTCCTGCAAGAAGTTTTAAAAGAGAGAGAGGGAGCACGGGGCCAGGAAAAGATACTTTAAATGGAACCAAAAAATGGTCGGTCCATGTTTGGCGAACATACTTGGATCAATGGGAGCGGGGCTGATATCGCATCCAGTGTATGGCTCCTGTTGTGAGTAGGGCCCACAACATGCTGGTGAAAGGATATATCATGAAAACAAGAAGAAAAAAAGGACGCCAATAGGGTTGTCAGGGACCTCAACCCAAATGTTAAAGTCTCCCACCAATGCTAAATTCTGGTAAAATACCGCTGACTATGTAATACAAGACATATAAGGCATAAGCCTGTATGCCGTGTAGGGGGCGATATACCACTAACATCTGAAGAGTGAAAGACGGAGATACTGAAATGTGTGTGAGCAAGAATTCCATATTTACTTTGCATTTGATTGACAGCAGGGAACAGGACCAAGTGTTTTTATAAACAAGCTACACTGCCAGAGGGGAAAGCGACAACCCTATCCATATGATGGATGGCGAAGCCAACTAACCTCTGCTTTTTAGCCAGTTGGGGGGCCATTTCCGGTGGAGCAAATTCATCAAAGTTCATTTCACTATACGGTTGGGACAGGATGTGCCCAGAGCCCTGACTCTGCACGGACGAGCGCAGACGGGCATGACTTTACTTCGGTGTGTGCTGGTCGCTGCGCTCCCTGCACCGTTGTTGAAGGTACCGATCCGACCGTGAACTCGGGATAGAAATTGAGAACATTGAGAAAAAGGAGAAAAGGCTGTATGGTGTGTTGTGTGAGGAACAGAAAACAATCTGTGGAGAATATAGAACCGTTACGAGTCTCCGGTCTCCCTCCAAGCCCAGGCAAGCTTGGTGCCGCAGTAGTGGCTACAAGGAAAAATATATTTAACAAAATGAAATTAATCAAAGAAACCAAATAAAGCAATTTAAAATATGTGTTTGCAATGCAGATGAAAAAGAGGGTGTCCAATCACACACACATGCCAGCTAGATAAGCAAGCAGGTAAAAGAAAATCCTTGTTCCCTTTCTTCCCATGGTAAACAGTGCATTGCAACCCAAGAGAAAGACATCACACATTGCTGCATATCTGCCAGTACAGGAACGTGAGAATTCTCCAGCAGACATTGCCAGCACAGCAGTGCTACAGCATCAGTCCATGTGCTGGGTGTGGCTGCTGCACAGTATGCCCTGCCATTGAATGTGTGATAACACCACCACACCTGACGCGGGACTCAGCACTCCAACATGTGACAGTGGAGCAAGGCGTGTTCCCAAACTCATCCATCCTTCCTCAGGGAAAATCTTTCAAAGAGGTAACCATGAGACATACTGCAGATGGGATCAGAATGAAATATGAAGCACCACAAAATCAAAAGCTTTTTTTGATGTGTCTAATCATTTTTCAGAAGGTTACCAGTGCGACGACTCCAAAAGTTCTAAAAAAAAGCCGCAGATCTTGGTCTACCAGCAAGAGTCTCGTATGGCCTTTGATAAGCAGAGGTGGCGGTTGCAGCCATCAGTAAGCAGCCTGTTTGCCACAGGCTTCGCTTTCTGGAGTCTTCTACACCAGTGGTATTAAAATCTTTTTTATGCAGAGCCCCCCTCACGCCCCTTGAGTAAAGATATTGTTGCCAGTCTCCCCAGATGCCATATCTGCTTATATTTTCTATTGAGAGCCGTGACTGCACTCCCTTTTTGAAGAGCGCCTCGCATCCCCCTGGACATCTTTCTCGCCCCACAGTTTGAAGACTATTGTTCTACACGATCAGCTTTTGGGGTAATGGTGTTTTGCTAATTTCCCCTGCTCACCGGTGCTGTTGCCGGCCCAGCTTTCCTCGGCTGGACATCTTAGCTGGTGTTCTTCACAAAAGGTAGAGACAGACTCTGCCTCCCGTGCTTGAAGCACTTGCTGAAGCAACTGTGGTGCAGATTCCTACACCTGCTTACATCTGCCTAAGAAAAGAAGACTTCAAGAGGCCCACTCAGCGCTCAGTTTCTAATGTTGATGTATCTCATGCCCTCCTTCTGAGGTTCCTTCACTCCTTTTGTTTATTGGGGAGAGTGCGGAAGAGATGGTATGATATGATATTTTACTTATATTGCGCTCGTACACAAGTGTTTCAGTGCGCGATTAGGAAAAGGGAAGGGAACAGGGGAGAACAAAAATAAAACAACGATCTTACTAGGCCCAGTGATATTAAGAGCCTGCAAGTGCATGGGAAAGGGAAAAGGGGGCATGTGCAAGGAAGGGGGGAGTGGAAAATGCAGAACAGAGGAAGGAGCCGAATAAATAATAATAAGTACAATAAATAAATAGAGGCAATAAACAGTGGTAGTGCAGCCAGCAAGTGGCAAAGTGCTAGGTTAGTCACAAAGGGGGTTACTGATAAGTGCAGAAAAAAAGCGGGTGGGGGACTGTATGGGTAAAGATACAGGCCCCAGTGCAAGGGGTGGTCAGTAGGCAGTGCAGGAGGTTGGCAGGGTGAGCAGGTACCTGGGCGCGACAGACAGAGGGTGGCCAGGTGCACAGTGCCGAGAGAGAAAGCAGATCAGCAGGTGAGAAGAGGGGCAAAGGCAGAAGTGAAGAGGAAGGTCTTGGGCTGCTGCCGGAACCGGACATGGTTCTCCTCAAGTTTCAAGGTGGCAGGGAGGCCCCAGCCGAAGACAGAGATCTGCCCCCAGCTTGTTAATTTGAAAAACGACTGACCCTGAGGGAGTTAGAGGTAGACAAGGGAAGGGCTTGAGAGGGGGAGGTATTTAGGGAGGCATAGTTGAAGGTATTTTGGACCCAGGACCCAGAAAGCCTTGTGGAAAATGCATAGTGTTTTAAACTTAATCCTTGCATTCACTGGGAGCCAATGAAGGGATTTCAGAGCTGGAGGTACCTGGGGCTGACAGACAGAGGGTGAGCAGTAGGGATGAGCATTAGGGAACCTTCTAGTAGTTTTCGAATGCTTATGAGGCTATGACTATGTTACGCCAAGGGTCTTCGTTATCCTTGATATTTAATCTGTCTGGGAGTCTGATTCAATGCCCTTACTGGAGCCTTGCATTGTACGACCGATTCTAGATATTCATCTTCACATGGAAAAGCTATTCGTGTCATGCTGGGTTGGTATTCCTGCAAAACTGAATCCATTTAAGAGCAAGTGCAAAGAGAGATTGTTTAGGTTAAAACAGGGTTTAGCTTGGCAAGCTCGGCTGGTGTCATCTCTGTTGGATTTATGGTTGACCCTGTCAGGCACTGTGTTGGTAAGGTAGCACAGCCTGTTAAGGACTTCTTGCTGCAATCTGTGTGAGATCTGCAGCTCACAGGTTAGAATCCCGCCAAGATTAACTCAGCCTTTCATCATTTTGATGTCAATAAAACGAGTACCTATTTTGATTGGGTAATCATAATTGTATATACAATTTGTTATCAATATTATTCTGCCTGAAAGTTCTCTTATGGGTCACCTATTTAAAAAAAATAAATCCTCCCAATACATTTGCATTTCTCATCTGCAACAAAAAAGGGCAGGATCTAAGGGATGATATATTGTCATGTACCACATAGATGATAAGAGGAGGGTGGGATGGTGCAAGGTATTCTATGTTTGATGGCAGCGGATGGGGCTGACTCAAAAACTGCATTTGTTTTTGCCTCAAGCACTCTGTGCAATTTTTGCTTTCATTATGTCTGGCTTCATTTCAAAAGCACATCAGATGCTGTCTGCACTAACAGATACGCAAAAGCCCAGGGGATTAAACATTTCTCTCAAGGCTTTACTTCTTAGGTTTTTGTTTGTACATTGTATATGTCTCTCTTTACGATGACAAGGTTACCACCATCATGATCCCATACACAAACAAGAGTCACAATGTGACAGATGCATAATGAAATGAACCACACTGTAATAGAATGCAGATTTTGGTTTGGGTGAGCTTGCAGAAGACAATGCGCCGTGAAATAAAGAGATGGTCGCACCCCGGCACACGGAGGACCGTTCAGAATGAGGCGGGATTGATCCCATGACATACTGCTCTTCCTTGCAACATGTTGATATTAATCTGATACAGAATCAGGCCTGGATTTGAAAAAGGCAAATGTGAATTCTGCCTAAACACATGTAATCCGCAAAGGCTACAACTCAAAATAAAAGGAATACACAATTTCAATACAAAAAACTCTTTATCTCTTTATTTCACGGCGCGTTGTCTTCTGTAAAATCACCCAAACCAAAATCAGTTTTTACAAACGGAGTTGAGGGTCTCTCGGTCTACGTAGCAGCTTACTCAATGCGACGACGGATCAAAATATCTACTCTATCTAAATCAAGAACTGTAATATTTTTCAATATAATCTCTGTCAGGTCCCAAGGTACCATTTCGTATGGTGTCAACCAAAATGTCCCTCACTAGTTATGCATGTAATAGAATGCAACCTTTCAGATTTGCTGTATTTTGACCACAAAAGTGATGGGTGGAAGGTTTCGAATGAATCTGAACCACTGGCATTGCTCTGGGCAACCTTCCATACCACCGTTTTTTAGCCCGTCTGCGCCATTGCAAAAGGGGTCCAGCAATATGCAAATCAGTCAGCTGCTGCCACCAATGATAGCAGCCAGACCGAACTGCTAGGCCAGGTCCCCTCTGCACAGAAACACAAGCAACCTCAGACATGTATCAGCCTTGTTGGACCTCCTCAGTGAGGTGCAGCTTGGTTCCCTATGGCTCAGTGAGCAAGGGACCCATGTCTGGGCATACCCTCTCACACATGGTGAGACAAACTGTGACCACAAAAGTGATGGGTGGAAGGTTTTGAATGAACCTGAACCACTGGCATTGCTCTGGGCAACCTTCCACACCACTGTTTTTTAGCCCGTCTGCGCCATTGCAAAAGGGGTCCAGCCATATGCAAATCAGTCAGCTGCTGCCACCAATGGTAGCAGCCCAGACCGAACTGCTAGGCCAGGTCTCCTCTGCACAGAAACACAAGCAACCTTAGACATGTTTCGGCCTTGTTGGACCTCCTCAGTGAGGTGCAGGTTGGTTCCCTATGGCGTAGCGAGCAAGGGACCCACGTCTGGGCATACCCTCACACACATGGTGAGACAAACTGTGACAACAAAAGTGATGGGTGGAAGGTTTCGAATTAATCTGAACCACTGGCATTGCTCTGGGTAACCTTCCACACCACTGTTTTGTAGCCCGTCTGCGCCATTGCAGAAGGGGTCCAGCCATATGCAAATCAGTCAGCTGCCGCCACCAATGGTAGCAGCCCAGACCGAACTGCTAGGCCAGATCCCCTCTGCACAGAAACACAAGCAACCCCAGACATGTTTTGGCCTTGTTGGACCTCCTCACTGAGGTGCAGCTTGGTTCCCTGTGGCGCAGCTAGCAAGGGACCCACGTCTGGGCATACCCTCTCTCACATGGTGAGACAAACTGTGACCACAAAAGTGATGGGTGGAAGGTTTCAAATGAATCTGAACCACTGGCATTGCTCTGGGCAACCTTCCACACCACCGTTTTTTAGCCCGTCTGCGCCATTGCAAAAGGGGTCCAGCCATATGCAAATCAGTCAGCTGCCGCCACCAATGGTAGAACTTTTGTGGTCACAGTTTGTCTCACCATGTGAGAGAGGGTATGCCACGACGTGGGTCCCTTGCTCGCTGCACCATAGGGAACCAAGCTGCACCTCACTGAGGAGGTCCAACAAGGCCGAAACATGTCTGGGGTTGCTTGTGTTTCTGTGCAGAGGGGACCTGGCCTAGCAGTTCGGGCTGGGCTTCTACCATTGGTGGCGGCAGCTGATTGATTTGCATATGGCTAGACCCCTTTTGCAATGGCGCAGACGGGCTAAAAAACGGTGGTGTGGAAGGTTGCCCAGAGCAATGCCAGTGGTTCAGATTCATTTGAAACCTTCCACCCATCACTTTTGTGGTCACAGATTTGCTGTATTGCAGCAAACTGTGGTCTTACATTATATTAACCTTTTACATCGTCATGTCCAGCATTTGTAGGTGTCACCTTTTAATAGGTATTAGCCATAACTTTCTTTAATTTCTTTCCCTACCCACTTCATCATGTTTTGAAGCGAGTATTGAATACATTGATTGTGACTTAAGTAGACAGGTTTATTTGACATCCCAGGGTTTTAATCACCTATGTATTTTTAATGACATTTTTACATTTAGTTTTTGTTGGTGTGTGCAGATTATTTTATATATATGCATTTAACACAGCATGCAATGGAAGGGGTTGGACTTTGAGTGATACAGTCTTGGTCAAAGTTATAACCAAAGAAGATAGGTGGTGTTTCCAGTTTTGATAATGATGTTTTCATAATTGGATCAGTAAATGTAAATGTATTGTTCTAGAAGTAAACATAAGTAAAGGTAATGTAATGTGAACTATGATTGTTTATGTTAATAATGTGTAGTTATTATTACTTTGAACACAGTTAAAAAGGCACACATGGTCATTGAGTGTGTGGTTTGTATGTGTTGTTAGTTGTTACTTTAATGGTATGTGCTTATTTATTATAGTTTGGTAACAAGTTGTGTTTGTTAAACTTGTATAGTTCAATTATTTGTAATTTGTTTGACTTTTTTTTAGGTTTTAGGTTCTGAAGAATTTTTGAAATGGTCTAAGAAGGAACCATGGATTTGGGCATCTGAGCATTGGCGTGTGGGTATTTTGGCATTTTAAATGTCTACCTGTGGATAGAAAGGGCTGTTGCATTACATGATTAATGGGTAAAACGATCTCTTCTGGGTTGTGTTACATTGAGCTACAATCTGTCTAGACATGTTGACTGTGATTTTACTTGGGGGTCATGGCATTAGCCTTTTTCCAGAATGATTTGGTATAGTTTGCATCATTCCATGATATCTTAAGGAGGGAATGATCAAAGCTTGCCGGCTTATGTTGTATTGCATCACTAGTGTTGTTCAGCATGACTTCTCTTCCTGTTTGTTTACAGAACATGTTAATTTTGATATGCATTTTTTCAGGTAGGATTATTTTTAACATTTAAAACTCTGTTTTTTATCAGGTGTATTTTGAAATGGAAATGTTACTATTTTTGTATTTAGGCTGGGTGGGACAAGGAGTTTACAATTGATACATGAATATGAATTCACGCTTTAAAGCCATCGTTTGTACAAGTGGAGAATGAATGGCACTGAATCAAAATAGGATGAGTGCCACTTTCGTAATTTGACATATGTTTGTAAACTGATGTTAATTTAGGAAAGTTTGAGAAGGCAGTAGTGCATTGTCTGATTGTAGTGCATTTCATGTTTGCTTGGACTTACATTTTAATAAGCGTATCTCATTTTATGTTGTAATACTTTTTTCTGGATGCCTTTGGGTTTCCCTTGGTACAAGGATTAAATAAAGGTCTGCGTGTAGCAAGATTCTTTCAAATAATGTGATTGTTCATAGCAAGTATATTGCACCGTCTGTATTTGAATGATTCGTTATGTGCAGTGTTCCTGTGTGGATTCGGTTGCTTGGATATGCAAACCGTACCTATACACCTTCCTTGGATAACTGGAAATGGTTATACCTGTGAACTTGGAGCAGCATCTGCAAAGTATTGTGGTCATTCATAGTTTGAAACACTTGTCTATTTGACATTGCCTTTAAGAGATGTGGATTACCTGCAAGCAACGTACACAGACTGGCACTGTACATGTTAATAGAGAGAACAACGCCTGTGACATGGCTTGGCTGGAGTTTAAGGAGGAATCTGTCCCATTGCTTCCCCTTTTCCTTTTCTTCTGCAACTCTGATCCTGTAACCCATGGGATGCTCCTGTTTAATTCATGCTTAGGAGAAATGCACGCAAATCAACTTTCAATCGCTGAGGAAGATTCGAAGCAAATCATTTTGCAGCACTATGGCAGGTGAGTTAGGCTGTTTCATTGATGAAAGTGTGGGGCTAATTCTTATGAATGGTTCATGTCTCAGGCTCGTCAGAGTCTTCACTGGCTGATGCATCTGTAAATGTATGAATGTTACTGAATGATCACGTGTTATTGTCACATACTCTTTGTAGATTCACCCTAGCTAGTGCATTCATGTCCACTCATGGGTACGATAAAGTGTGTACTACAGACAGATGGGTAACACATGTCCTAAAAGATATCCGTAGACACTGGACAGCAAGTAATGAACCACTGCATTTGACTATGCTGTTTACCAGCGTTTCCACAAGTATTTCTGATATGTTTCACAACTGTTGGATTTTACATAATGAAGAAGACATTAGTAATTGTTTAGAAAAAACGCTGTTACTCAAGAATATCAATGCAGAATTACTATGCTTTGTCTGAAGTTAGAACTAATGAAACTAATTTAGCACCTAGACCCATATATGCAACACGAATAAAGAATTGTGGAATTTTGATGCCAAGAAAGAGAGTAAGGATGACTATGTGAATGTCGTATATATTGTAATAAAAAACACAAAGATATTTGGTGCATTTTTCATTGTGAATTTAAAATGCCAGGAATATATACAAATGTTATTTTTTCCTTTGAAATGTCAACAGTGTTTGCATTATACATTAAGGGATTCATGCTTGTCTAAAGAGGTTAAAAAAAAAGCAAAGGAAGAAGAGTTGGGGTCACGGGAACCGTCCCGCTAGTGGAATCAAGCGGGGTAAATTGCTCTCAATCTAGGAGCTCAATGAGGGGATAGGCCAGGTCAAGGATATTATAAAATCAATCTTTATTATTCACATACCAAGTTACATAAACATAGTACTGAATACATAGTAAAACAGCATAAAAACAAACATCCAATATATAAGATGTCTACAAAAAGTGCATATTTATCTATTGATCATCCTGTAGTGCAGGATGAACATAAAGTGCATAGTGCAATTGCAATTTAGAAACATAATGCACAAAAAAGAAATCCACATTTCAAAATTGATATCGAACAATTCCAACCAAAAAATATATAAAAAAAGGAAAAAAGGGGAGGAGGGGAAGACAGAGCACACCACACTAGGTGTGAAAACAGGAAGTAATGTCCCCTGTGATATTCTAGTATTGTCCCCAATTCCAAAATGATCTGACAAGTTAAAGATGCAGTGGTTATAAAGAGAGATGTGCACTACTTGTCACCATTCCGACCTAAACAGTCAACGACCAGTACCTGGTACAGCTACCATCAATCTCGTGTGCTGCACTGGTATCTAAGAGTAGGTAGTTTCGACGACCTGTAACAATACTCTAAGGCGTCTATCTCTTTAAAAAAAGAGAGAGAAGGCTTGACAGTCGTCTTCCTCAGGACAGGACAGAAATGGTTATAGTTTAACAGGAACGCAAACAATTATATACAGACAATAGATGGACATCTTGATGTTGTTCTATGTGTCCTTTCATAGCCTGGTTCTTCCTCTGTATGTATAGATGATTAATGAGTTCCATCTTAATCCAATTCATAACTTCCAAATTGAAGAAGATCCCTCTTTTTGGGTGGAATCACGAAGGAAGAAGCAAAGAAGCGAAAGAGCCCCTCTATTCCGGAGCAGTAATGTCTTGATGGAGTACCTCAGGCATTCCGAAGGGATGGATGGCTTGCAGCACAGGGAGATTGCAGAGAATTGTGATTTTTGTTATGGTCACCGGGTAGCAAGAATGCATTCCCTTAATACATTCCCTTAGGTACAAGTGAGGCAGTATCCTGCAAACCTGCCAGCGCAAGCCACGCTTTGGTGAGGCTGAGCTCAACATGCTGGTTGAGCACATTGTGGAGCATGCCGCAGAGCTTTTATCAGCGGACCAGCGCAGCAGCACGCAGCTCCGGAGGAAGGCAATCTGGGCGGAAGTTGCCCAGAAGATAACTGCTGTGGGGGTGATACCACGCAGTGTCAAGGACTGTCAGAAGTGCTGGGATAACCTGCGCCTGAGGGTGTGCAACCTCCTTGCTGCACACCACAGGCACTGCCTGGCCACAGGTGGCAGATCATCCTCACCCATCAAGCTGCTGTCCTGGGAGGAGAAGTGAAGCAGTTTGCTGTATATGGATATGGAGAGTATTGAGGGAGTCGGTGCAGGGTAGGTGGGACCTGGGATACCTGTTGAGGCTGGTGAGTACAGAAAGTATCCACATTTTAAGCACACACCCTGAACCCCCCTGTACCACCACTGCACTGAAATGGCCATAGCACTGTCCACATCACCCAGACCCGACCCAGCACTACCATGACCCCCCCTTGTCAATGTTGTGCAAAGCAAGTCACATGCCGTGCCTCCCATGCATGCCCCATACCCAACCACATGACAAGGCACCACACAGTGTCCCACATCATGACTGTGTGGGTCCCGAAACAAGGGTGTCTGTAAGTTCACTGGCACACATGTCACTGGACCGGCACACACATGATGATGCCCCATTACAGTGGCTGCCAGGGCTGCAGCGGCCAACCGGCCTGTCCCTGGTGGGTGCTGTGGCCCTGGCATGCTGAGCTGCCATGGAAGCACTGGCACCATCAAGAACGCTGCGGCTGCTTCTGTGTACCCACGCCCATAGATTCCTATGGGAATCCATGCGAATGTGGATCAAAAAAAATTCTGGCGCCTGACTTCCTGACCCATGGACTTGTAATAGGCCAGTGGCACTGGGAAGTTAGGCATTGGTAATTGTTTATGGGTCTGGACACAACCCACCGGTAGCACTGGCAGGGATAACACTGGATCCATAATGAGGCTCAGTGTCACCTGCACACTGCATCACACCCACCCCCTGCATGGAGACCCATACACACATGCTGTGGGGTTCACTGATTATGGTGTGTAGGATTGCATCCATTTGACTTATCTGTGATGCAGGCGGTGGGAGATGTGCACAGTCTTTTTGCAAGCACTTGTGTAGGTTGTCTGATGCATTCTGGTACATGTGGTACTATTGTGTTGCCTCATTTGACTTCTAATTGATAGGGATTGGGTGTGATCCATAGGCGCATTTGGTACATGCGTTCCATGCTTTTGAAATCAGGGATGCAATGTATGTGTGTTAGGATGCATTTACCACATGCTCTGTTGACTGCGCTTCTACCACCCTACTACACAGAGGTCATGCATTGGTCATTCTACTCACCCAACAGCTAGGTGAACTGTGGTCAGTGCCTATTTCCACCCCCCACTACACAGAGGTCATGCATCGCTCATTCTACTTACCTAACATCCAATTGCACTCTGATCAGTGCCTATCCCCGTGCCCCCCACTACACAGAGGTCATGCATTGGTCATTTTACTCACCCAACAACAGCCAGGTGCACTCTGGTTAGTGCCTATTTCCACCCCCCACTACACAGAGGTGATGCATTGGTCATTCTACTCACCCAACAGCCAGGTGCACTCTAGTCAGTGCCTATTTCACCCCCCACTACACAGAGGTCATGCATTGGTCATTATACTCACCCAACAGCCAGGTGCACTCTCTGATGTGCCGTGCCATGTACCCTGGCAACGTGGAGTTCCGCAAGACCATTGAGTCGTGTGTGGATTCCGGAAACCGTGCACAACAATGGGTGATGAAGTGTTCAGCATCACAGACCATCTTCACATTGAGGGAGTGGAATTGTTAGTTTCTATACACTGCCTCAAGGGCATGCCTGGCCACCAACTCCACATGGCTTCAATCTAACTCACCAATGCAATTGGGCATGCCTGCCAGGGCATGGAAGGCCACTTTGGTGACATTGACATGGTTCGCAGTTCGGGGTAGGGCGATGTGGTCTGCCACATGGTGGAGCAGTGCATCCAGTAGCTGGAACAAGATCCTTGAAAATCAGGGTTGTGACAGCCTGTTCAGAGCACCTACGGTGTGTAGGTATGTGCCGGTTGAATGGAAGTACAGTACCTACACCACCTTCAGTAAGGGGGGGCTTGCAGTCTGTATATTTATGAGGCTGCTAATTTCGTTATGAATGTGGGTGACAATTGATGTTATGGTCGCCCTGTCAAGCTGGTACAAGATGTGGATTTGGCTTGGGGTCAGGTACCAGGGCGAGGCCCTGATGCTGGGTATTGGTGGCTGCCTGCTAGGTTCTACCTAATGCACATTGTTGTTATGCATAGCCAACTGGTCCCTCATTCACCTCATGCGCCTAGGCCACCTCCTCTGCCTCTCTGCTGCTTCATCCTCAGTCCTTCCTTGCAGGTTCCCCAGTCCAATTGCTGCTACAGTGACTACCAGCATGGTTGTGTTGGGAGGTGGGTTGGGTGTGGTCCTTTTGTACATTTCCATTGGTCAATGGTGTGCAGCTGGACTAATTCTGGACACCTGTGGCCTGTTTGCCAGCATGGTTGTGTTTGGAGGGGGTTTTGGTGTGGGTATGGTCCTTTTGTACATTCCCAGTGGTCAATGGTGTGTGGCTGTGCTGATTTTGGACACCTGGGGCCTATTGCTGTTCACCTGGCATTGTTTAATACCGGGTCTGCGGTGTGGGTATTACAGGCGCAGTGCTTACTGTGCCATCGGCATTTGTATAGTAATGTTTTTGTGTAAGCGAGAACTCTGAATGTGGGTGTACTAACGCTGTGCTGTTAATTCAGGCACATCCGGTGACTCGTTCTGCAGTTTACGGTCACAGTGGGTGTCACTTTGTGGTAACAGTGTTTCCACACTTGCGTCTCGGAATGTGCTGATCGGGAAAACAGTGCTGCTATGGTGCTACTGGCACCACTCTTTCTGGACTGGCATTCTTGTAATGAGCTCCTATGTCTTTCATTAAACACCTCGTTTTTGTAATTTTACACCATTTCACAGCTGACTATTGCATCTTGGGGAAGTCTAGACGAATCTATCTGCCCTCAGCAGTGGACATGAATGTACTGGATGCGGTTATTTTACATAAATTACACAACATTATGCAATTGTTTATGCATTTTCTACAGATCTTTGTTTAGCACTAGGAATGAGCAGTGCAGTGATTTCTCTTTTGTAATGTCCTATCATGCTGTGATAAATGCATGTGTAGGGCTTTTGCATCATGTTTATGGGAATTCCTTTCAGTGATATGATGCACGGAATTCTAGGATTTTGTAGATCATCTATTGCTTTAATATGAACCAGTGTCATTTATTTTTTGTGACTTTTGTGCTATGTTTAGGAGGTCCCAGATTATTACTTGCACATATTGCAAATTAAATTTCCTTATACTAATGTTAATGTTAATGGATTTTTATACCACACACTATCACCACCGCAGTGGTCCCCAGGTGCTATGGTGGATCTCAAAAAGGGGGTTGTTTGGGGTATGTAAGTGGGACAAAGTTTGAAGAAAGAGCAAGGGAGCTGTGATGTGCTGTTGGCAACTTCAGTTCGGTTAACACCGTTCGCTTAACTTTTTGGTGTGGTATCCGGTCGGTATCCATCGTGTGCTGTTGTGTAATGCTATATGTGGTTTATTTGTTGTTGCAGTGTAGTGAAATGCGTGCAGGTTGCTATGGTTTTAGAGGTATGGCTGTGTTTAGTTAGAGTTTGAGAAGTTTATGCAGAGGGGTGAGGTTTTAGTAGGATTGGTAATTAGCATTGTTGTCTGAAGAGACGCACACTCACAATTTTGTGTGTCTTTCAAGGTTTAGATTAATGTCTTCCTTACAGTGATCTTGTTTCAGCATGACACAAGGCTGTCCCTTACCTCTCTGTCAATATGTCACGCTAGTCAGTCTCTATAATCCTATCTTTGTTATTACTCAGGCCAGCCCTTATGTGAAAATGAGTCTGGGTTTGGTGTAAATAAGTGCTAGGAGAGTTTCTATGAAGATTCTCTGTCAGTAGGTAACACATCATGAATGTTTTAGTTTTTTTTTCTGGACTTGGAAAATATGATGTATATGTGTTTAACGTGTTGTTTGTGAGTTGTAGGGAATGTCCTTGTAGTCGATAAACAGTATAAAAAATGTTTTGATTAAAATTTGAACATGTTACATTTGAGTGGGTTGTGAGTGAGTGCTGGCTGAGGGTCACTCAGGATTACCTGGAATTATGAGTGTATGATGGGTTGTTTTGTTGTTTGTGGTTTGTTGTTTAATGTCCTGCGAAACTACAACACAAGGTGTAAGATTTATGGATGTTGTGAGATATGTATGTCATGTGTGTGATGTTTTTAACAGGCAGTTTGTTTCTGAGGGGGTGCATGCAGTATGTTCTATGCCTATATTACACGGCCACAGTAGTGGCCGTGTAGTTATGGTTAAGTTGCTGTTTCCATAGGAAGAGCACTTTTTGAGCGGCTTATAACCCCGCTCCCCCTAGACAAATCCTCACTAAACTTTGCAAAAAAAGTGTATGGGCCACTGTGAATTGTTTTGCAAATTTTAGTGATGTTTGGTCCAGGGGGGGGAAAGTTATAGGGGTCCCAAAACATCTTTTTCCCCATAGACTGAATGGGGGAAAAAGTTTGTGCACGTCTACAGCCCAAACGGCTGGACAGATTTTCACCAAATTTGCGACAGGAGCTTGGTCCCGAAAGAGTGCTTTTGTAAATTTGGTGCCAATCCGTCCAGTACTTTTCTTTAAAACGACCAAAAAGTATGTCTGAAAAAATTAGTGATATCTATTTCTGCTCCGCAGACACACTTCCCTGTTCGCTCTGCGGACAAGATACCGATTGGCTAATCCGTAGCGTCATGTTCGCGGACATGTGGCGCATTCACTGATTGGGTGTTGAACGGAGTGAAGTGCGTCAGAGTCTGTCGCTGCTCCCACCATCTTTCATTCGTGTTTTGGTGCATGTGGACATCGCCGGTAACACATATAAAACAACACAAAATTGCACTTGTTAAACTTATGAAATATTGTATCGGAAGGTGAGGGTTAATGAGGCTGGGATGGGATGTGGCAGCAGGAAGCCAAAAAGTGGTGTTTTCTTGTCATGTAAGTCATAAGGTAAATAGCGTCGTAGAGTTTGAAATCTGAGGCAGCCACCTGCGGTATTTGATGGAAACAGCAGGTCTGCAAGTGTATGGGAGAACCACTTCTCATGAATGCGTTGAGACATGTTGAAAAGTCAGAATGTATTTGCATTGTGAGCGAAGGTCACTTGCTTTGCTTTTGTGGTTGCGAGCTCAGTAGGCCCACACATCCGACTGAACCCATAAGGGTCAATTGTTTTCTGACCTTGAGCGAAAGGGAAAATTCAGTAAGAATGCAGGGAGTGCAAGTTTGGGAAAAATACCATTTGATAAGGTTATGTATTCAAAACGTTTGTAAAACACATGTAATATCAGTTGAAGAAGATTCTTTGCTGCAAGTACCTTGCTGTCTGGGTTTAATGAAGACAATGGAGACAGTAAATATCGTGTAAGTTTACTTTTGACGATTCTACACCGGAACAAGTTTTAATTTGTTATTACCAGAACAACAATTATGGCATTATAACTGTGGCACTATGTTTCTGTGACGTTGTCATTTTTTTTTTAAAGTTATGGAGAGTGCAGATTCTCACCGTTTGTAGGCTATTATTAGGTTCACCCCTGTGCAACGCTATTATTTCTTTAAAATGTCATGTATGACCACATCGATTTGTGTATCAGTTTCCACGTTCTTTTTGTCTTTTTTGCAATTGTCTGGTAAAGGTTGGGTATTGATACGTATTTTCTGTTACGTTTTCCAAACAGTTACATTCTGCCGTACTGTGATTGCCATGGATTCCAGATGCCAAGTGATGGGTTATTTGGACGCCAGATGCATGTACTTGTGACCGGCTGTCTAACCGTGACTGTATTGTGGGATGACCTGCCTGGCCCCATTTGTCCATACGCTGGAGTGGCCATTAGGAGTAACATAACATCTTCTATGGTGGTGTAGTCCAAAGTTCATGCCGACGTCTTGCAAATCACTGTGCGACTGAAGCGGTTGCTTTATCGAAAGCGAATACTTTGTGTAGGCGAAAAGATCAACGTGTGGCTCACGCTTAACATTTTCGATGACGACCGAACAAACAAAGTTACTATTTGATTGCAAATGGGAACAGTCCGATGGTCTCAGGCAGTTTATTGTGATATTAAAGCACTTTACAAATTCTAAAATTTTTAATGTTTTCCTTTAAATAATAGTTTATTATTTCAAAATGTAACGTGCTACGTTGTACGTCGATGTGTGTTTATTTGCAGGTTCTGCATCACGATACATAGGTGCTTATGGGCGCATTTGGCTACGCTGGAGAGGAACGTCATCCAGAAAGGTGTTGAATATCACTAGGGTTGGTTATGTGACTAGATGTGGGAGTGTTTTCATATTACACAAGTGTTGTAATGTAGTTAAAAAATGTTGCGGTGTACGTTTATTGACTGAGGGGTAGGCTGCAGCCATGGGGACTGGGCAGAATGTCAGGGTCATGGTATAAGGTCATGATCTGCACAATGTGGCTACTGGTCATGACCAGAATGGGGAAAAGATAGGATTACAGTGGCCATGTCCACCTGAGACTGGCTTTGTGGTAAAGTTGTTCGACATTACAATACATTTGAAAGGGAGGAAAAAAGTGGTGTTGATAATATGTTAACAGCGTTTCCTTTTTGCTATTTGCAGGCTGCCATGGAAAGCGAAGAGGGGCCATGTATGGAACAACTGCCTTTCCTTTCTATGGTGGCCATCTTGGAAAAGAAATCCTCTTTTTCAGTAGCACACGTTATTGCTTTGCAAATCTAGATTGTTAATGACAAATGTTATTGTATCTATGTACTTTACTGAGAAATATAAAGTAGATGGCGTGTATGCCATTTTAAAGAAAATATTTTTAAACTGTGAAAGGTGGTTCTTAAAGGAACATTTACTTTGTTTATGGATGGTTTTTATTTGGGAAGGACAGGTAAGAAGGAAAGTTGCAGACGGAAATTAGCAAAGAGGCACCAAACAGTAATATTGGGGGGGTAGGTGGACGGGGGAAAATGTTGTGCGTGTGTTATTTGTAAGGTAGGGGCAGTGTTTCTCATGCTCCTTCATTACAGCAGTGGTGCTGTTTCTTAGGTAGGAAGGATGGCCTTACCTCATGTTGTCCTCAGATAACTAGTACTTTTTCTAAAATTATGTACTGTGTCCTAAATTGTTAATGGTTGCCTACGAATAAGTGTTTGAGCTGTGCACGCGAAATGTTAAAAGTGGAAGTTCCTACATCAGTAAAAAATGTATTTCCACACTGTCCATGAGGCATACATCTTATTGTTAAGAGTGTACGGATTCTCGGACACGCCACCATGCTGTGCACCACCATATGGTAATGTGGCATTCTCTGCACGGTGTGCAATGAAATCAGATGTTACTTTACATAATGGTTACGTGCTGCTACTACAAACCGATCAACTTTAGCAAAAAAAAATTGTTAAAGGAATGTCATGATTAAGTTGCGCTACTAAAAAACTATGCAATTCAGTAAAAAAACTTTGTTAAAGGGACACTATGGTTAAGGTGCGCTACTAAAAACCTATGAAATTTTCTAAAACAACCTTTGTTAACGGGACGTTATGGTTTGAAGTAGAAGCGAAAAACCCTTGAAATTCACCAGTTATGGTAAGCTAAGCAACCATGACTCATGCCACCATCGTGCACTGGAAACACTAACACCCAGGACATCAAAGATGACCTCACAAATATCATTGATGACATCACTGATGACATCACATGTCTAGCCCCTTCTTTTTTGTTCACTGCCATATTTAGACCAGGTGGTTTTATTTACTGACAGTCAGAAACGTAACTTTCAAAAGATATTACATTTCTAGATATTGCTATTCTCACATGTTCTTACACTACTTTTCTTACAATTTAATTGCATTTTATGATGAACCATAATGTCCGTTAACAACGTTTTTTTGTGTGAATTTCATAGGTTTTTAGTAGCGCAACTTAACCATAACGTCCCTTTAACAACGTTTTTTTACTGAATATTTGTAAATGGTGTGCATGCTCAAGTCTGGTGACTGAGCCTTTCTACAAGTACTTCATGTACTTTTGTATGTGCAGTTTTTTTACACTGTAGTGCATGTGTGATTTTTTGGGAATGGAGAGATAGGCCTCTTCAGAACATGTGCACATCTTACCAACCTTACTGTCAGTGTCAGTTTATAGGAACATTATCCATATGGTAGGCATCCAGGTATCCTGTCAAATAAGCAGGTAAAACAGTAAGGCCTTGATTCAAAGAAAAAGTGCAAAGTCCCTGCAAACTACTTAGTGCCATGAACAACTTTGTGCCTACTTGCGCCTTTGATTTTTGTGTATGTTCTGCGTATTCATGGATTCAAAAGTGCAAAGTAGCCTGAGGCACAAAGAAAATTGAGTTGCGCCTTGAACACCCGCAACACGAGTCCACGCAAAGAAAAAACATTGCCAGCTAACAACCTTTGCGCCTACCTTTGCACCTACCTTTGCCCCACCATCCAGCACTCTGGCAAAATGCCATCCCCCCGTAACTCGAGGCAGCAGCCCAACAAAACTGCAGACCCTCAACCCATAACTCAAGGCAGCAGCCATATGAAACTGTGTGCCATCCCTCCATAACTGAAGGCAGAACCCCTGCCAAACTGTGGTTCTCTCCCCTAGTGTCAAGGCATCTAAACTGCTGGCCTACACCCCTAAATCATAGCAGTCCCCTCAAGTCCTGACCATACCCACCAACCCCACTCACCTCCACCACAACCCCAAGGCAGGCCCCTCAAGTCCTGACCCCTCCCACCATCCCCACTCACCTCCACCACAACTCCAGGTAAGGACCCCCCACAGAACAGGCAGGGAGTGACCAGAACCCACTAACTCAAACATCGCCAACCCAGGGCAGGGGAACACACCTACATCAGCCAAATACCCATACCATTAGAGTGACACAGGTGAAACTGCCACTCCTCAACATGCGTGCCACCTAGGTGGACAAAATACAACACCAAACACACAGGATAATCATAGATGTTGAGCTCAGAAACAAAAAAGTTAAAAAGGTAAGAAAAAACTTGCTAACCCAACTCTAAAACCTAATTTTTCTGCATACACTTCTCATACAGAAAACTCACACAACCACTACTCTGCACAGCAATCCACACATACTTCACCACATTGCAACAACAGAGAAACTGCACATAACTCTCCACAACAGCACACTGGGAAGTCGCACCGACCCGAAAACTGCACTTGAACTCAGCGAATGGTGCAAACTGAACTGAAGCTGCCAACGGGACATCAAAACTCTCCCTTTCCTATTCCCACTACACCCTACTAATCACCCCACACACATCCTTTTCAGATCTGCCAGAGCACCTGGGGACCACTCCGGTGGTGACAGTGCACGATACAAATACCTTTAACATTAACATTAACATACACTCACACAAGCAGCCACCTATACATTTAAGTGTGCACCCTTTCACCATACACTTGCACATGTCATGGGGTTGAGGGGAGCCCTATTTCTTCAAAAAGAAATTTTTTTAAAGTCACTCTGACTTCATAAAGGAATGATTTCCATTAAAGACTGAACCATAACGGAAATAATTTCTTTATAAATGCAGAGTGACTTCAAAAATAAACTATTTCTTTTGAAGTCATAGGGCTCCCCCCAGCCCATGACACCGAGGGCCCCAGCCTAGAGGCTTCCACGTCATTGGGTGGGGGGGGGTGTTAGGGAGAATTCTCACACAAGTGCTAAATTCCCTCTACCTTAGAGCCCTCCAGCTATTTTGCTATATTTTGGGGCTTTGAACTTTTCATTTTCAGTGTGTTTTACTTTTGTGTTGTTTGGTTATGGAGTTTTAAAACAACTCTAGTGGCATCATCTTTTTCTGTGTGTTACACAACACCTTCAGTGCAGTGACATCCCAAGGTTTAAATACCTTCTCTGGGACTGATTACTGTCTCCCAGAGCTTGTAAAGTTAAATTGACTAGACTAGTCTTTTTAAATTTACTGACCCAGCACACACTATCTTCCTATAGAATGCTGGAGGGGCTGCCTAGCTTCCCCTGAGTCAAAACACTCATATAACAGTCAAATGTTACCTTTTCCTACTTTAAATGGCTGGTAGCAGTGGTTTAGATCAACTACCGTGATTTTTCCCGACCGCTAACAACGGTAGCTAAAAATCGGGTCAGCCATGTTTTCCAATATGGCGCCCCAGACCAATCTCTAAAATCAGACTCTGGTAATCTTTTTTCGCCATTTCTTTTAGGAAAAGTCCTTCTTGCGTTTAACTCTGTGCGCCAAACCAGGTTTAGTCCCTTTGTTCATTGGCCTTTGGTGGGCTTCAGTGCTGAAGCGCTCCTCTGGCGCCTGAGTGTCTGGGATGGACAGGATGTGAAGAGGTGCCCGAAACTCCCTGTGCTTAGTCCCCTAGGAGACCTGAATGCACTCTGGCATGATTGGCCGGCTGGCTGTCCGGCAAGAGCAGCCACCCTGCTGTGTGATTGACAGTAAGGATGTAATGAATGGGTAGAACTGTTTCAAAGCAGGTCTCTGGGAATTGGAAAGCAGAGTCGACCACTGGAACGATAGAACCAAAGATGAGCTGAAGGAAGAAGACTGCTGCAACTCCTGGACGACCGGCAAAGCCCTGCCCGCAGATCCGAATAGCCTGAAACTCCATCGACAGAGAAGCCCTTCAAGGTTAACTTCTTCCCTTGAGTCTGTTGGGAACAACCAACTCGCAAGCCAAGTGGACACCGTCCCCATCTGGTCGAATTTTCATCGGAGTGCTGTTGAAAACCAGATAGCCAGAGGGAAGGAAACCAGCTCGTGGACCTTAAGGCAGTCACACCTTAAACCAACGTCTTGCTAAGCTTTTGGCCTCATCCTTGGGCAGTGCAGGAACCTCCCGACGTCCTCCTTCTTGTCCCCATGACTGAAGCTCAGGAACAGCAAGATCTGCTCGAACTGCCAGGAACAATTGCCTCAGCTACAGCTCTACTTCATTAGCAAGGTACTGTGCAAACGCAGTCCGGAAATCTTTTCGGCCACCGAGAAAGTGCGTGAAACTTTCCTCAACTGCGAAGGCTTGTCCTTCCCTAAACATTCGTCAAACTTTTCGCCTAGCCAAATTCTTCTAAACTCTGTGGCAAAAACTTAACCGTTATTTACCAGAACTGCCCCCCGTGAGTACCTATGTGCTTCCCCTGCCCCCCGTGTGTATCATTTTGCCCCCCCTGCCCCCGTGTGTATCTTTGTGCCCCCTCTGCCCCCGTGTGTATCTTTGTGCCCCCCCTTCCCCCCGTGAGTACCTATGCGCCCACCCTGCCTCCCGTGTGTATCTTTGTGCCCCCCCTGCCCCCTGTGAGTACCTATGTGCTTCCCCTGCCACCCGTGTGTATCATTTTGCCCCCCCTGCCCCTCTTGAGTACCTATGTGCCCCCCCTGCCCCCGTGTGTATCATTGTGCCCCCCATGCCTCCCGTGAGTACCTTTGTGCCCCCCCTGCCCCCATGTGTATCTTTGTGCCCCCCCTACCCCCGTGAGTACCTATGTGCTTCCCCTGCCCCCCGTGTGTATCATTTTGCCCCCCTGCCCCCCTTGAGTACCTATGTGCCCCCCCTGCCCCTGTGTGTATCATTGTGCCCCCCCGGCCCCCCGTGAGTACCTTTGTGCCCCCCTGCCCCCCGTGTGTATCTTTGTGCCCCCCATGCCCCTGTCATGATCTCTGCTTCCAAAAGGTCAGGGTTTTCCCAACTCCCTTGGAAGCAGATCCATAACCCAGGTTCCGAGTGCCAACCAGTCCCAATTGGGACCTTTTGGACCCAGTCCTGGCGCCAGTGGCACCAGGCTCATAAATATGCCCAGTCCCAGCGCTGGAAGCGCCGGGCTCATAATGCTTGGGTGGACTTACCTGCAGCAGACCATGCTGCTTACTTGCCTGCCAGTTGAGCCTCTGATCCTCTTCTATTTGGAACTACTTTTCCTGTTGGGTGGGGCAGGAGCCACTCCCTAGATTCAGAACACTGGAACTCTTCTGGAAAGCAGGAACTCTTTTCTTACTAGGCGTGGCTGTGGAAGGAGACACCTAAGCACTACAGGAGGCTATTTAAACCACACCCGATGGATGAATCTTGCTTTGCGTTATTCTGCATCCTCTGCAGCAGAACGCTCATCGTGTCTTCTGCATCTGATCCTGGGCCTAAGGAGAAAGGCTTACCATCCTGAATCCAGTCTTCAGCAACACCTATAAAGACAAGAAAGAACAGGTTAGCATTACGGTCTTCAGTGACAGCTCTTCACTTACCTGGTCCATCGGCTGTCACCAACGCCTCCCGGTGCATTCCGGCATCTGAACGACAAATGCTTACCTACTCTTCGTGCGCTCCGGAGGTCTTCACACTGCATTCCGGCATCTGAAAGACAAAAGCTTACCAACTCTTCGCACGCTCCGGAGGCCTTCGGCGCTGCATCCCGCATCTGAAAGACAAAACAAGGTGCGTTTAAAGACATTGGGGAACTTTAATACTCACGTGCCATTACTCCTTTCCACATCTAACCCAGTGGGTATTCCGGCACCCGGCAGCCGCTCCGAACTTGTACCTGCAAAATAAAAAGACAGTTAGAGCGCATCGTGAAGCAGGCAACAAGCGCTTACTTACGTGCTTCCAGGCGCTTCTATTCATCACACGGGCTCCATCTTCAACTCACTTCAGCCCGTCATCCGCCATCGCCGGAACCCTGCAAAACAAGAAACATCATTACTAAAGACTTTAAAGACATTAGAGTTACTCGAAACTTACCGTTCGTGCAGTAAACGACGGACAGCAGTCCTCTGAAGTCAAGAGGCCTGCTCCCCTTATCCAGTGAAGAAACTGGTTACAGCACCCTGCCCCGAGGCAGATGGAGAGCACGGCGTTCACTTACCTAAGGTGAGAGCGTTAACCTTTGGGGTTCTACAGGAGAAGAGAAAGGGAAGAAGAGAGAGACATTCAATAACCCAGTTCCTTAATCCCATATTTTCTATCTGCAGACATCTCACCCTTCAAGTCAGACATACAGTGCACAGAGGTCCAGCCCAAAGAGCCAGCCGTGTGTTGCACATCACCTTTGAAGATACGGTATACGCCCAGTCAAGACCGGCGCCTCTACGGGAATCAGGTGAGCGTTACAGAACGCAAAGCCTACCACAAAACTCCCGTCCAGGCGCTATGGAAACCTCGGATACCGACCAGCTAGCCCAGTTACTTGGGGAACTAAGGGCAGAAGTGCATGCAGCCCGTCAAGAAACGAACGCTCTAAGAAGGGAACTGATTATTTCCAAGGAGCTAACAGATGATCTCGCTAGACAATTGCTACAGTCACAAGCCGGACAGACCCTGTTACCCACATCTGGGGGAAATCTTCCTTCTACATCCTCTATGAATCCAGTGCAGATCAACCTACCTGGAATGTACCTCTGGCTCCGCCCGAACGATTTTCTGGTGACCCAAAGAGGTTTGCAGTATTTATCATTCAGTGCCGGTTGCATTTCTTATGCCGGCCAGCAGCCTTTCCAACTGATCAAGCTAAAGTAGCTTTCGTGCTTTCGTACCTTAGTGGCAATGCGGCAGACTGGTCGATCCCTCTAGTAAATCAAGATGATCCGGTCCTCCATGATTTTCAAGCTTTTCAGCTCAGTATGGAAAAACTGTTCGCAAGACATTCACAGGGGCAGGCCTTGGACAATGAGCTTCTTTCGTTGTGACAAGGTAATCAAGACCTTTTGGCTTATATTGCGTCTTTCAACAGACTGATAGTGGAAACTCAATGGCCTAAGGACAAAAGGATTACGCTGTTTTATAGAGGTCTACGTGGAGAGCTCCAAGATGTGTTAGCCCAAGTAGTGAATCCCCCACAAGATTGTTCGGACTATATAGACTTAGTCGTTCAAATAGATCACAGACTGCAGAACAGGAAGGCCGATCGTTCCAAGTTTGATGCTCGAGTATTTTCCAAACCGCCAACTCCTTCCAAAGGAGTAGACTCCGGGGAACCCATGCAAATAGGGGGTCTGAAAGGTCCTCTAACACAAAAGGAGAGGGAAAGGAGAAAACAGTTGCAATTATGCCTCTATTGCGGAAACTCAGGGCACTTTCTTCGAGACTGTCCGGTGAAACCTGCCAAGAAGGCAGTAGGAGCTGCAGTTACCAAAGTTACAAACTCTGAGCAGGGAAACGACCTCGCCCGACAAGAATAGAGGTCCTCTTGCCGAGCGTGAAAACCAGTTCCGTGACCTCGCAATTCGTGATACCTATGGTCCTCATTAGCCCTGATAATCCGGATCGATTACATGCAATTGAAGCTTACGTCGACAGCAGTGCCATCGGCAATTATGTGGATCACGAAATGGTTTTGAGGATGAATCTAACTCTTTGTCCCAAGGCTGTAAAGGACGTCATTACTACGGTGGATGGTACGGAGATAGCCTCCGGGCCAGTAACGCATACCACTCAAGAGGTGACGCTAGTAAGTCAAGATGGACACCATGAGAAGATCGTGTTCGATGTGATCAAGGCCCCTCAGTTTCAGATTATTCTAGGAATACCTTGGTTAGAGAAACACAATCCTCTGATCGATTGGCGAGCAAGAAAGGTCCAGTTTCCAGAATGTGTCTCTACTTGTCACCCTCCACCTGGTGTGGCACTGGCAGCAATTTCTTCAGAGACTCCCCAGTTACCTCCCGAATGCCTAGAATACCAAGATGTTTTCCGGAAGGATCAGGCTAACTCTCTACCTCCTCATAGGTCTTATGACTGCCAGATAGACCTGATATCTGGATCTACTCCTCCTTGTAGTAGAATTTATGCCCTCACCGAGCCTGAGAACCTTCACCTTCGACAATACCTGGATCAATACCTGGCAAATGGGTTTATTCGTCCTTCCAAGTCCCCTGCTTCTTCAGCTTTGTTCTTTGTTCCAAAAAAGGAAGGAGACCTTAGAACTTGTATAGATTATTGCTCCCTGAACCAGATCACCGTTAAGAATAGATATCCGTTACCTTTGATCCCTGAACTCCTGGACCAAGTCAGAAAAGCATGCATATATACAAAGCTGGATCTTAGAGGAGCTTACCACTTGGTACGAGTAAAAGAGGGCGATGAATGGAAGACGGCCTTCCGCACCAAGTATGGGCTATTTGAATATCAGGTCATGCCCTTCGGACTTTGCAATGCCCCGGCCGCCTTTCAATATTTTATGAACGATGTCCTCAGAGAGCTCATAGATGTGTGTGTTGTTGTTTACATTGACGACATCCTCGTTTATTCTTCATCGGAATCTGAACATCGGAAACACGTGAAAATGGTCCTCGAAAGATTGCGTCAACACAAACTTTTCGCTAAGTTGGAAAAATGTGTTTTCAACGTGACTGAAGTTGAATTCTTGGGATTCATATTATCACCTGGCGGAGTGCGTATGGATTCAAAGAAGGTCGATGCAGTTCTCAAATGGCCATCACCATCCTCCGTAAAAGGTGTGCAAAGCATGTTAGGCTTCGCTAACTTTTACCGCAGGTTTATCCCCGAATTCTCTCCAATAGTCCAGCCCATCACTGCCTTGTTAAAGAAAAACAAACGTTTTGCATGGTCTACCGAGGCGGAACAAGCTTTCCAGGATTTGAAGACTAAATTTATCTCTGCACCAATCTTAAAACACCCTTGCCCCGAACTCCCCTACATCGTGGAAACTGATGCTTCAAGCCTTGCCATGGGGGCAGTTCTATCACAAAAGGACCCGGTAACCAATCAGTTGCATCCCGTGGCATTTTGGTCCCGCAAATTCTCGCCTCCTGAAATCAATTACACGATTACTGACAAGGAACTTCTGGCTATCAAGTCTGCCTTTAAGGCTTGGCGGCATTATCTGCTGGGGGCCCGACACACCGTTACTGTGATTACGGATCACCGAAACCTGCAATATTTGAAAACCGCAAAAGCCCAATCCTCTAGACAACTCCGTTGGGCATTATTCTTTGCCGAGTTTGACTTCATAATTACCTATCGACCTGGTACAAAGAACGGTAAAGCTGATGCCCTTTCTCGGATGGGAGTGGAAGAACACTTGATCAACCCTAAACCTGTACCAATCATTCCCGAACAAAGAATTCTGGGTGTAATCGCCACAGAATCCATAGAGGAAGTTAAGGATAAAGCCAGGCAACTTGTAACTCCAGCAGACATACAGAATTGGCATCTGCAGGGAAAGGACTTTGCAGTAAAGGACAACTTATTGTATTTCCAAGAACGATTATACCTACCCAGCACAGATTTACAGAAAAAAGTAATCGCTTGTTATCACGATTCTTTAATGGAAGGACATCCCGGTATGGCCAAGACCTCAGAAAAGATCAAGCGGTACTTCTGGTGGCCGTCTTGGAAAAAAGATATCAGAGACTTTATAATGTCCTGTGGAGTATGCGCCCAAAACAAGAGTCAAAAGGAAAGACCAGCAGGCCTCTTACGCCCTATTGACATCCCACCTCGCCCTTGGCATACGCTTTCTATGGACTTCATCACCGATCTACCTCCATGCTCCGGATACAATACGATTCTAGTAATCGTGGACTTATTCTCCAAGATGGCGCATTTCATTCCGCTCAAAGGCTTGCCAACAGCAGCAACTATGGCCCGAGAATTTCTCCAAAAAATCGTCCGACTGCACGGTTTTCCTTCGGTTCTAATTTCGGATCGAGATAGTCAATTTATTTCTCATTTTTGGCGAAGTTGCTGTCGGTCGGCTCAAATTGATGTGAGACTATCGACCAGTCACCACCCTCAGACCGACGGACAAACCGAGAGGACCAATCAAACTCTGGAACAGTATTTACGCTGCATGCTGCAACAAACTGAAAAAACTTGGAAAGACATCCTTTGGATAGCCGAATATGCCTACAATAACTCTGTCCATTCGGGAACTGGGAAAACCCCGTTTTTTCTTTTGTACGGCAGTCACCCTCGAACCTCGGAGTTGGATCCCCTCCAAGATCTTGAAACACCAGCAGTAGACTACCTGCATTCTACAATCACCCAAGCCTTTAAGGAAGCTGTTTCTCACCTTCAAAGGGCTAAAGAACAATACAAGAAAGGAGCAGATCAACATCGGAAGGAAGCCCCTCAATATCAAGTAGGGGATCAAGTCTGGTTATCCACCAAACATCTACCTCTAAAAGGGCCACGCACATTCAACCCAAGATACCTTGGTCCCTATTCCATCACTACCATAGTAAACCCAGTAGCGGTCAAGTTGGACTTGCCCCCGCACATGAAGATACATCCGGTCTTCCACGTCTCTCTATTAAAACCCGTGCAACCTCAAACCCGACTAACTAAATCTCCAAAACCTATCCTAGTTGATGGAGAACTCGATTTTGAAGTCAAAAGCATTCTGGACTCCAAGATCTCCAAATCTAAACTATTTTACCTAATTGACTGGAAAGGCTACGGCCCCCAAGAGAGATCCTGGGAACCTGCTGAATATGCCCACGCTCCTCGCCTAATCAAAAGATTTCACCGAACATTTCCTGACAAGCCAAAACCCCCGGAGGAGCCCGGTTTGGGAGGGGCCTTAAGGGGGGGTACTGTCATGATCTCTGCTTCCAAAAGGTCAGGGTTTTCCCAACTCCCTTGGAAGCAGATCCATAACCCAGGTTCCGAGTGCCAACCAGTCCCAATTGGGACCTTTTGGACCCAGTCCTGGCGCCAGTGGCACCAGGCTCATAAATATGCCCAGTCCCAGCGCTGGAAGCGCCGGGCTCATAATGCTTGGGTGGACTTACCTGCAGCAGACCATGCTGCTTACTTGCCTGCCAGTTGAGCCTCTGATCCTCTTCTGTTTGGAACTACTTTTCCTGTTGGGTGGGGCAGGAGCCACTCCCTAGATTCAGAACACTGGGACTCTTCTGGAAAGCAGGAACTCTTTTCTTACTAGGCGTGGCTGTGGAAGGAGACCCCTAAGCACTACAGGAGGCTATTTAAACCACACCCGATGGATGAATCTTGCTTTGCGTTATTCTGCATCCTCTGCAGCAGAACGCTCATCGTGTCTTCTGCATCTGATACTGGGCCTAAGGAAAAAGGCTTACCATCCTGAATCCAGTCTTCAGCAACACCTATAAAGACAAGAAAGAACAGGTTAGCATTACGGTCTTCAGTGACAGCTCTTCACTTACCTGGTCCATCGGCTGTCACCAACGCCTCGCGGTGCATTCCGGCATCTGAAGGACAAAGGCTTACCTACTCTTCGTGCGCTCCGGAGGTTTTCACACTGCATTCCGGCATCTGAAAGACAAAAGCTTACCAACTCTTCGCACGCTCGAGAGGCCTTCGGCGCTGCATCCCGCATCTGAAAGACAAAACAAGGTGCGTTTAAAGACATTGGGGAACTTTAATACTCACGTGCCATTACTCCTTTCCACATCTAACCCAGTGGGTATTCCGGCACCCGGCAGCCGCTCCGAACTTGTACCTGCAAAATAAAAAGACAGTTAGAGCGCATCGTGAAGCAGGCAACAAGCGCTTACTTACGTGCTTCCAGGCGCTTCTATTCATCACACGGGCTCCATCTTCAACTCACTTCAGCCCGTCATCCGCCATCGCCGGAACCCTGCAAAACAAGAAACATCATTACTAAAGACTTTAAAGACATTAGAGTTACTCGAAACTTACCGTTCGTGCAGTAAACGACGGACAGCAGTCCTCTGAAGTCAAGAGGCCTGCTCCCCTTATCCAGTGAAGAAACTGGTTACAGCACCCTGCCCCGAGGCAGATGGAGAGCACGGCGTTCACTTACCTAAGGTGAGAGCGTTAACCTTTGGGGTTCTACAGGAGAAGAGAAAGGGAGAAGAGAGAGACATTCAATAACCCAGTTCCTTAATCCCATATTTTCTATCTGCAGACATCTCACCCTTCAAGTCAGACATACAGTGCACAGAGGTCCAGCCCAAAGAGCCAGCCGTGTGTTGCACATCACCTTTGAAGATACGGTATACGCCCAGTCAAGACTGGCGCCTCTACGGGAATCAGGTGAGCGTTACACCCCCCGTGAGTACCTATGTGCCCCCTCTGCCCCCCTGTGTGTATATGTGTCCCCCCTGCCTCCCCTTGAGGGTCTGTGCCCCCCCTGCCCCCTCTTATTTCTTCTTGCCCCCCTGCGATTTCTTTGTGCCCTCCCCCTGCCCCCCTCCTGCTCTGCGCTCCACCCCCCCTCACCTCCTTCCTCTGCAACTTCCTTCTTACTCCCCCCTTCTTATTCTCCCCCCCTCTTAGACTTCCCCCTCCTAGCACTTACTCCTTTCATCTGTTCCTGATAGGAGCTTGTCTGTCTCCCCCCCTTTTTTGTTTTTCCCCCCTCCCCTGCTTTTCAACTTGTCACCGACTTTTTGTTCAGTAGCGTGTCTTGTTCTCCTTCCCCCCTCCTTCCACTTGCCCCTCCCTCCCCGCCTCCTGTTACCACCTGCACTGCGTAAATTGTCGAGAGACTTAGTAATGTTACTGCTTGCTCTGTTTTCCTTCCTTTCCATTACCTCTGCCTTACTTGTTCTATGCACTTGCACTATCAGAAATGTCGACAGGCCTACTATGATAGTTATTTTTCACATTCTGTATTGTTTCAAGGACTTCGCTGAATGTTGCTGTATTTTTCCTATGTCCCCTCCCTCCTTGAAGCGCTTTGAAACACATTGTGTATAGGCGCTATATAAATAAACTATCATATCATATCATAACTGTGCTATCCTATACAAAGAATCTGAACCATTGACTTTGGCCCAGTCCTATTGAGAAGAATTGCTGGTTGTAGTTAACTGACACCCTTTGCCCTGCCTATGAATGTATTTGGGCTGTCTATTCTTATAACCGTGTCTTTTTACCCCTTTATTAGTATATGAAGTGCCATTTTGCTCCCACTTCAGGGGAGCTAAACTTGTTCATTTACTTACCGGTTGTAATTTTGTGGTTTATTAGTGTGTGATATTGAGCTGCTTATGCTAGTGTAATGTTTTCTAACTGACTGAGTAAATAAATGTATATTCTTTTACCAAGAAACCTTGAGTAAGTGTTTTTTCGAATCACTGTATTAGTTGGTCCTTTGTGTAACTTATTCTACTGCTCACTCAAACTCTTGAGATAAGTCTGGCTGCTCAGCCGTCGCTACCCTTTACTGTGTAGTACAGGCTTGTACCAAAGGTGAAATTGTGCTTACACTTGTAGTCTTAATTGCCTTTAGTGTTCCCAAAGGGTACCTGTTAGGCAGGTGATAATGTCTAACAGGGGGCCCGCGGACTTCCAAATGAAAGTTGCTTTTTGTATTTACTCTGCCTCCATAAAGAAATACTTTCTGTTAAAGAAATAATTTCTTTATGAATTTAGAGTGAATTCAAAAAGAAACTTTTTCTTTTGATATTTAAAAAATAATAATAATAATTTCACTCCAAGGGCGCCGCCTCCCAGGACATTTGGGGCGGGGTCCCCTGCACCGCAGTGGATGCGGCGGCCCCGGTACGCCAGTGAAGCCTATCAGAGTGTGCTTTCTGGTCTCCAGTTGCTTCTTGCAAAACCTGCAAATTCTATCCTTCAAAGGTATTTTTGCCAAGGCTCCTGTTATTTCAAAATCCGGGAGGAGACTTAACCCAAGTTCCAGAATATACCGAGGAATGCCAGGTTCAAAGCCATGAGGAACAAACTCGTGATATCATCATTTATTGGTACAGCCCTCAATAGCTGCGGTCCCATGCCGCTGATTTAGCTTTTAGTTTCTGAAGGAAGCAAGCTGGATTTTCCTATTCGTTCTCAGGCAAACCTATGGCCTCCAGTTGTTCCATGACATTATTTGCTCATTCCAGATGGGCAAAACTCTCTGCTTTAACCCGGGCAGCACTATAGATAGAACCCAGTTCTATGATCTTTGTTAGCCACTTGTAACATCCAACCTTCCATAGCGTGAGGAGCGACATAACCCCCAATTCCAATCTGAGGGCGATTTAATTCCTTCCAATTTGAATAACCATTTAATGGCTTGCTCAGGCAGCGTTTCAAGTCCGTACATGATACAAGGTATAATGGATTTGCTATATTGTTCCTTACATGCTTCGATGGAGTCCACACCTGCATAGAGATGAAATTCCCTGCAACCTGCCTTTTCCTCATGACTTTAGCTGTCACATTGTATTGTATTGTTTATTTATTTATAGAACGCACCGGACTCTGAGGCAACTGGGCGCTATAAAGGTTACTTGGTTACAGACAATAATCACACTTAGGTATATAGATACATACTTGTAAAGGTTTGTAGTAACAGCAGAGAATATATAGAAGAATATACAGTAATATGCAAACATGTCGTATGTTATGCAGTCATAAGTAGGGGATTAGGGCATCGGGAAGGCTAGGAGGAGGTAATCACTTGTCAGCAGAGTGTAGCCATCTTTTGACATTGGCCTTGAATAGGTGGAAGGATGGTAATGCTCTTAATGTATCAGGGATGGATTAACATGACATCATTTCTACTGCACTCAATACTATGTGCTGAAGGAAAGGGGAAACCCAAGTATATGTAGTTAGCCACAGTCTCTAGTATGTCAGCACCCACATGCCATGCATATTGGATGTTTCCTTTCCCTTCCAATGTATTTGAAGAGTTTTAGACTTAGTCTGATAGATTTTTAGCTGGTTCTCATTAGAATACTTGACGAGCGCATCCAATGTGCGTTAGAGGCCCAGGGAGTCAGGCCAAGTAAGACCAGATCAACTGTATAAGAGAGCCAGGTGGTGGGAACGCCACCAATGCTGGGAGGGAAGTTTCGGCATGGTTTTAGAGATCTATCTAAATCAGGCATGTAAAGGTTCAAAAGCAGGGGTGCAAGTACGCACCCCTGCTTTAAACCCCAGTTTGGTGCTCCTGGCCGATGCGAGGTGCCTGCCTAGTCCATTCTGACCCTAATCCTAGTGTCTGTGTATAGTGTTTTACTATAGTTCAGTCATTTCTGGTCAATGCCCCATTTTTTTCTAATTTCTGGCATAACTGAGGCCTAGAGACACAGTCAAAGGCGGCGGTGTAATCAATACAACCCAGATATAGAGATCCGTCACAGCCCCAATACGTATCTGCAAAAAGCAGCTGTAGACACCAGATAGCATGGACCGAGAGCGACCTTTCCAGAAACCAAATTGATATGGAGAGAGCAGCTGCCTCTTGTCCACCCATTCAGTCAATGCCCGTAAGCAGAATGGTGGCAACAATCTTACTGCCAGTGTCTGATGTCCAGCATTGCCAATAAACGGTCATTGCTACCCACAGCGTATTCCCCCTCTATGTACAGTTATACATACCGAAGTACGCCAACTGTCATGTAATACCCCTGCATTCAGAATGCTGGTTTACAGAATGACCAGCAAATGGGGGTTACTCTTCAGGATAATGTTCGCTAATCCATCCGGTGGAGGGGCCCAGGATTTGAGAATAATGTTGATACTTGTTATAATCAAGTCAAGGGCCTCAAAGTTCAGGTTCCCCCAGACCGCATGTGCGATTCATCTTTCAGAGAGTACAGTGTCGGATCCCAATACAGTTCCTCAATGCGTGTGGTCCATTGGGCTTCTCTGATTCCACAAATCTCCTTAGGGGCAGTGGTGGCAAGATGCTTCTGATAGAGACACCAAACCTTTTCGGGAGCCATTCGTTTTAAAGAGGCTAAAAACCCTCTTCCAGTTGGAGGAGAAAATACGATTCTTGTGACCTCGTAGCCAGTTTTTGGGTTTGGTGCGTAGAGATGCTATCAAAGTACTTTGCTCACCAAATGTGTAAAAGGTCCGCTGTTTAATTAAAATAATACCCAAACAGAGAACCTTTTTTTTCCTTCTGTGTCGAATAAAGGACATGTGCCCCTTCTCGATAGAATAGAACAGGAGGGTTCATGCGCTGTGAGTGCAGCCAGACCATTACCAATAACATACATAGACCTTTGTGGGATCTACCTAATAGGATTTCAACGAACATCCTTGAAGTTCCAACAGTGCGTTCAGCTTTTCAATGGTACATTTGGACCATACTATTCTATTACCCGAGTCGGAGACTGCGGCTTCAGCCATGAGAGGGTTTCTTTGGCTTTATACCTTTATATTAAAGGAAACAAAGATCCATTACTTCTTTAATGTTAGTTCTCAACTTCAGGTCTTGGGTGCCATGGGGGGGGGGGGCGGTGAGGCATATAGATTCAGAAAGTTAGTGATCTCAATGCCCATACAATAGTGACTATCCCTTCCCATGTCCACTTGGTAGGCTATGAAAGTAAACCTGATACCAATACATAGTCCCCCCCTTGGCCTACCCACCAGCCCTTTTACTGCAGGCTTGGAGAAGATTTGATATCCATCCGGGGATATTTAAGAGGTGCAATGTTCATCACTGGTTGTGCATGAGAAGGTACGAAGACAGAGTTTCAACTTTTGCTTATATGCATTTGGGGGTGCTTTGCAAGCCGTTGCCTTCATGTGACGCGTGCCACTTTATTTCTTTTTGGGGGTTGTCTCTGGGAATATGCATGTGTATTTTTCTTTTTTGGAAGCTTTCTATTTTTTGTTTTGGGGTGCCTCTGCACACTGTGTTCCACTTTTTTCCTTATTCAAAGCATTCTGAGTATACTCATTTTTTGGGTTTTGAGGTGCCTTGTAGCTTTGCAGGTCCACTCATCTACATAGTCCATCAGATAAGTTGTTTTTTTTGTTGATGTGGGATATTTTTGTGGGTGCTTTTCTTTTTATCTGCTCCATGAGTGGAAGGCTCCGAAAGGGAAAGGGAGAAGACAGGGACGTGGTGAGGACACATGTGCCTCAGCCCCAGGTGGAGGACGTGGTGAGCCTCAGCCCACAGGTGAACCGGCACTTGGACTTGGCCATGGTGGGAGGCCTACAGGTGGCCCAGCACCACCAAGGGCCACTGGGGCCAAGTGCTGAGACCCTGCAGAGCAGGAAGAGGCATCAGCCCATGATCAGGCACAGGCAAAGGATAAGGGGCCGCTGAGGACGAAGTGCTTCACCGATCAGGCACTTGACATACTCACGATATTTGTGACAGAACAATGTGTGAAGCTCTACCCCTTGGCGGGCAGCACCTGTACTACCGCCCAGCAAATGGAGAAGTGGTAGGAGGCCACAATCCTCATTAACACCTCTGGTGTGGAGAGGCACACTGCTAAAGAGGTCCACAAGTTAATGGATGACCTTGTTCGAAGGAACAAGCAGAAGATGAGTGATAACCTGGCCTCTGCCCAGGCCACTGGAGGGGGTCCACCAGAGGAGGAGGAGCTGACTCCATTAGATGAGGCCGCAAGTGGACTCATCAGCAGTGAGCAGGCGCAAGGTGTGGAAGGTATGGATGCCTATGTGGACACATCTGGTGGGGGGCATTTGTGTGCATCGTATGTGTAGACAATTATGGATGACCTGACCATATATGTGTTGTAGTACAGTTGGCATCCATACACGGACAATGCATATTTGCTTCTGTGTACACTTCGGTCACATGACCTGAATTCCGGGAGGTGGTTTTGTGGTTTCCATGCGTGGTGCATGTTGGTGTCACAGTACACATCACTGTCTGCTAGCCCTCACAGCTGTGTCAGTACTTGTATGAAGGGCAGTTTCTAGCCAACTTGGTTGACAGTGCAAAACCATACAATTTTCCCCCCTGACTGACACACATCACTCCCAAGCCACACTTTTGTGTCACAAAAAAACATCCTCAACATCAATGAATCATTGCTAAACTGATGTCGCCAGTCTCTTTACAATTGATATCTGATATGGAAACACAGCAGTTGCTTCTAAACTGCATGGTTCTTCTGTCACCTTCTCTTGGAGAGGCCTTACCTGAATGCATGTCCAAGCTGCCCGCACTAACACTCTGTGGTGTGACCAGCCTTCCAGGGTCTTAGTGCCCATAGACCACTGCCCTGTGTTGCAGGCGTTATGCTCAAACAACCTCACTTGAATATCAGAAGGGGTGACACTAGAGCAACCCTACAGTCTGGTACACCCCTATTGCACTCAAGATAACCATAAGAGAAATGGTAAGGGGAAGAATAGCACCAATGAGTGTTCCTGTCTGCTTTGCATCCCATCAATGTGCATTTGGGAATTGAGACAATGATCAGAGGGCTCTATATTCGATTCACCAGCCCATAATGAAAAGGCCATATGCGAATCAGTGAATACATGACGACACGTGGCCTGGTGTGCACACCACTGTTCATAGCACTCCTCCTAACACTGAAAAGTATGTAACCATGAAGTTTACATAATTATCCAGCCATCTTAATTAATTGGATTATGGAATGAAATGGCAGCCACATCTGCCACTCAGATGGGGGTATAAGGGCTCTGTTGCTCCTTGCTTCAGTAGAATTGCAGTTGAGGATGATCTTTTCTCAGTCTGAGCATGCCCAGTCACCAATTCAGAATAATGTTTATAGACAGGAACCGATGCCCTACAAGAGACACCCAAACAGGAGGGAAAAATGTACCCTTGAATGCCTTTAAAAAAAAAATATATAGAATATCTACTACTTGAAACTTTGAATTTGGTATATTGATTGTTGGACACACCTGATTGTCTAGGATAGAATAGACCGAACAACTTTATAGTTGAATAACTGAGTGAATATGTTTACTTTAATGATATTTACCTAAGCCAGCAGTACATTGGGTTCTTTCCTGATGAGAATGCATGTGAATACAATATATTGAATTATGATTGACTTTGAATATATATTATCATATAGATAATTACATGTTTTGTTGAACTTTCCCTTTAGATGTGATACATTTTGTTCAATATGCCCCTGAAGAAGAGATGAACTTCTCGAAACGCGTTGGGCCAACTATGAATTATTGAAAATTAAAGAAACTGATATACCTACAATTTATGTGTGGAGGTTCTTCATTGAATACTAAAATGTTTTTTTGTGCTTTAAACTAAATAATAAGTATTGCAAAGTATGTACACACATATTTGGTGCATCTATGTCATATTAATAATTGGGCTCTATTTGAGCTAGTGAAAGTGTGCAGGGGACGGGAGTTCCTCTATTAGGAACTTACTTTGTTTTCGTATATTTTACAACCCATATGCCAGGGTTGACTGTTATCTCCCCTGCACCTTAAATTGTCCTAAAAACACTATTGTGCTATTTAACATTTATCCAAATACACAAACATCATCAATAGGAGTGCATGGTGAACACAATTGTGGTTTTCATATGCTTACCCTTTGGTGGGGTGGCATATAGATTTCACAAGCACCCATTTATCCTAAATCCCAGTATAGAAACTTGGAGATGTCATTCTCCGAAATCAACACCTTAACAGACAAAGCAGCTACAACCTTGGAATTTAGCGAGGAAGAAGCTAATCGAATCTTGGGACTAATTAAAGACACGGACAAAGAAAGTACCGGAGACAATAATCCAGAAAGACTCATCTTCAAATTGGAGAAATTGATCCGAAGAGAAATTTCACAGAAACCTCACGCTTCAACTCTTGCACAATATTATAAAAGTAAACGCATACCCAGAGGCCTGCGGGTCTATTTAAGACTGACACTCTGTAAGGAAAATCAATCATTTGTGAAGAGATGGGAACAGATATTGAATAAATGTTCACTAGACCTCATTCTATTGACTATTGAGGAGTTGTCCAAATCACTATCAACTATAAATCAAGAAATTGAAGAAGTCACGCTGCAACTGTCAAAATTAAAAACAGACGATCAACTAAAAACCATATTGGAAGATACGAATAACAAACTAGACTCTTACAAGAGGGACATAGAGGGACATAGAACAATGTAAGAAAAGAAAGTTCCGCAGGGACACACTTGACTACGCAAGGGACATAGTCTATTCTTGGCAAGAATTATACCATAATACCATGCCAAACCCAACAAGACCAGCAAGACCGCAGGGACCAGCCAACAGTACAGACAGCAGTGAAGCTACCAGTGGAGAAAGGGACAACACCGAAAGAAATCCACCAACAAGCCCTATAAGACCGGACATACCAGAAAGAACAGTACCAACACCACCAGGACCATCAACTACCCCGGCACCAGATATACCTTTTTTAGGAGGAGACCAACCCTCAGAGGGAAAAAGAAAACAAAGACAAAGGAACAAATAACAGATTCCATAATTCTGAATATCTCCAACAAAATTCTCACTAAAAGTCAGATGGACACATTGAATTTAGGGATTTCCTTTATTCCCACTAACAACTCCAGTGTCTTTGAGGAAGAAGTTAATCTCTTCAAATTGATCAGACAAATGGAGCTCAAAGTATTCTTTGATGGTCTACCAGACTTAGGAGGACAAAAACCCAAATCTGACTATTTGGAGATGAAGAATAAAAGTACATTCCACCCTCAGGTCAATCATCCTGTCATTAATCTGTTCAACTTAAAAACCACAAAAGACATCAGACGTCTAATTTTTTTTTTTTGACACAGTTGAAAAAATCAACTTTTCAAAAAAAACAAGAAATATAAAACACAAGATTAACAGCATTTTCACATCTATAAAAGTATCACAATTTTGTTTTTAACACATTTAAGACAAACGTCCTCCAAAAAATATATATAAACACTAAAACATACTAAAACATAATAATTGCAATAAATAAAGATAAAATGAAACAATGGCCCTCATTACGACCTTGGCGGAAATCGACCGACCGGACCGCCATAGCGTAAATAACGTTTCAGCCATGGCACGACAGAGTAAAGTGCGGCTAATTCTGACCCATCGGGCACGAGCACTACGCCTTGGCGGAAGTGCAAAGTCTGCGATGGCGGAAATGTCCCCAAAACGCCCCTCACCGCCGTCGTACGGCGACCTAGGTGCAATACCGCCACCGGACATAGCGGTCACCGCAAAGAGCGGCAATCGGAAAATACGGTGACCGTAAATATACGGAAACGGAAGCAAAAACATGGTCCCGGAACGGGAAACAGCACGCCGTACACCTATAAAATCAGAACATTCACACAACCATTAAAAATACTACCCTGAGAGACATCCCAACCCGACATCCACCCTAGTGAAACCAAAACAATGGGAAAAGTTGCGAAAAAAGCGTGCGACCGCAAGCGGCAGGTCCACTTCTCACGTGAGGAACTCACGGTGCTCACAGAGACCCTCCAGGAGAATGCTGCCGTCGTCTTCTCGACGCAAATGACCAGGACGGCACTTGCGAACAAGAAGGCCATATGGGCCCTGGTGGCACAGCGGGTAAGTGCGGTGGGGACCACACCCCGCAACCCACAGCAATGCAGAAAGCGATGGGACGACCTGCGGATCCGCGTCCGTAGCATACTTTCTGCCAACCGAAACATTGCCACAGCTACCGGGGGAGGATCGGAATCACCCATCAAGCTGACCCCCTGGGAAGAAATCTGTGCCTCCACCATTGGAATGGAGACCATAGAGGGAGTCGGAGGGATGGAGAAAGGAGTGCAGACATCCGAAGAATCAGGTAGGTGGCCCAAATAAAACTATGCTAAAACCACAATGTCCAATCATGTGAAGTACCATGTGTCCACATAGTGCAACAGAAACACATGTCCAGGAGAACGTCCACTTATATTGGCCTGATAGCGGACATTAAAAGTCAAATTAAATAAATAAATAATTAAAATTCCTAAAAACACCCTCTACACGTGCAGCAGGCACCCCCTAACTGCAGGCTGCAATACAACTGCACCCTCAATCCACACAAAAATGAAACTACCTCCAAGGCCCTGACCCAAATCACCCTCAGGTACCACCCCAATGCATGTGATACATTGCCATTCCAATTTCCACAGACCCATTAATAACGCTCGCCCTCCTTTACTCCACCACAGGGTCCGATTCAAACGACGAGCTCCAGGACACCCCTACCAGCACACCTGCAAAGAGGGCCAAGACCAACGGCCAAAGACCCTCCACCTCAGCTGCACGCATCAAGACACGGCTGCAGCACAAATCAAGTGGCAGCACACAGGAGGGGACTTCAACAGGCACCCCAGCAGCCAGCATGGCCACAACACCACCACCACCACAGGCCCCCCCAATGGATGCCACAGAAGGCACTGCTTCTGGTGGCAGCAGCACCATAGGTGACACTGCCTTAATGGCAGCATGCTCCGACACAGAAAACGGTGATGTCAAAGTTAGATCCATCCATGACCTGTCTCAATCCCCCTGTCTGTTCCATCCCGTACACCATGAGGATAGCACGCAGGGGCACTCACAAGACGACGACTGGCCATCCCCCACAAGCCCTGTGTCAAGGCAACATGAGGTGATCAGCCCCTCTGTGACACCACCGCAAATGGCCATGGCCCAGCAGAGGCAACAGTCCCTCGACCAGGTGATCGAGCAACAGCAGCAACTGGCCACGCTCCACAAGGAGCATGCTGATGAATGTGGGGGTACCAAGGCAGCCATAGAAACATGTACAGAGACACTAAGGGCAGAAATGGAGAGAAGCACCGAGAGCCTGAGATTACAAATGGAGAGAAGCACCGAGAACCTGAGAGTACAAATGGAGAGAAGCACCGAGAGACTGAGGGGGGAACTGCATGCGACGTCCAAAGACGTATGTGCTGAACTTGCCGCTGTGTGCCGTGTGCTCACTGAGCTCTCACAAACCCTCAGGGACATGCATGGACGTGAGCAGGCAGAGACATCATCTGTTGCAAGTTCCGTCCAGGGCAGCCCCCAACGCAGATCTGGGAGGAACCTGCGCTCCACAGGCAGGGGTGCCCCTGATACCCGGAGAGGGGGCTTGCAATAGCGACTGCCCACTGACAATGAGCATCTTTGGACACTGGTGTTCGGGGGGGAGGTAGGAGGGTGGAGGGGGTGTGTTGGGCTTACTTGGGTGGCGGGTCGATGGGGTGTGTAACACAATTTCACATATGCTATAAACATTTCACAATCATCCAATGAGATGTGTGGACATTGATCTTTGTGTACGAGGCCATCATAGGCGTACAGTCCACATTGTGCATGTTCCAGACACACACAGTGCCACAACTCCCGTGTCCATGTATCAACCACCAGGCGTGAGTGCTAGAAGCATGAATCTATGATAATCTGACGAATTTCACGGCCCTCCTGTGCCTCGCGGACTCCTTCAGGTTCTGCCACATCCCCACCCACATCATGACCATATTCTGGTGCTTGCAGTTCTGCGTCAGGGGGCATGGGCACATTTCTACGTATGCACATGTTGTGTAGCATGACACATGCCATGACCATCTTAGCAACCTTCTCATGGAGGTACAGGAGTGCCCCGCCAGACCTGCTGAGGCAGCGGAAACGACCCTTCAGTAGGCCGAATGCCTGTTCTATGACTACACGGGTACGTGAGTGGGCATGGTTGTAGTCCTCCTCATGCTGGTTCTGTGGGTTCCGGAGTGGTGTAAGGAGCCATCTCTTCAGTGGATACCCGGCATCACCTGTATGTGGACAATAAAGGATGTTTGAGGAATGACATTGCTACGTAAGCACCCCCCCCCTTCCTGCCAGGTCATTGCCGCATCACATACCCCACATTATCATGCATGAAATGAGACTCACCGAGTAGCCAGGATCTGTTCCCTGCATGTCGCTCCATGTAGCGTGGTATCGTAGAGTTCCGTAAGACCATGGAATCATGGGTTGATCCAGGAAATCGGGCACAACAATGTGTAATGATCCCGTTTGAGTCACACACCATTTGTACATTAAGAGAATGATATTGTTTTCGGTTGCGGTACTGGGCCTCCATGGCATGTGGGACAACCAATTCCACATGGGTGCAGTCGATGGCACCAATGCAACCCGGTATGCCGGCAAGTGCATGGAATCCCACTTTTGTGTTGGTAATTTCCTGCTCCGAGCGTGGTAGAGAGATGTAGTCGTCTGCGTGCTTCAGGAGGGCATCGAGCACTTGCAATAGTGTCCGTGAGAACAGTGGCTGTGATATGCCATGCAACTGTCCGACTGTGTGCTGGTAGGTGCCTGTGGCCAGGAAGTGGAGTACAGACACCACCTTCAGTAGGGGTGGGATGGCGGTTGGGCTATCTATCATGCTGACAAGGTCAGCGTGTGTCATGTCCACAATGGCGGTTATGGTGTCCCGGTCCAAACGGTAGAGGGTGTGGATCTGCTCATCAGTGAGGTTGAACGGATGTGCTCGGAGGCGTGGGATTGCGGGCTGCCTGCGTGGTGGTAGTGGCTGTGCTGGTGGGCCTTGCTGGCCCTGCCTTGCCCTCCTCCTCCTCCTGCGTCTCCTCTGTGCGGCCAGTTGTTGTAGTAGTTGGTGTTCGTCTTCTTCTTGAAGTTGGAGTACTTGCAGTGCTATCAGGTCCCCCAGGGCCAACATCGCAAGTCCTGCCGGCAGCATTTAGGAGTGGGTGTGGTTGTGGGAGGGGGTTGGGTGTGCAATTTATGTGTTTCCAAGCTGTATAGCCTCCACCTGTGGTGATTCATTCCACCTGTGCAAGCTGCAATCCCCTTTGGGCGAGCACGTCCCGCACACAACGCTGCAAATCGACGCATGGCATCTTGCTATTACAATCATGTATTTCATCCCGATGGCAGTGAGATATCGCTTCATATGTTAATTCTGCTATGCTCCCATTGTTTCACATACTATATTTGCAGTCGGGAACAAACTTGTGAAGGGTCAGTGGAATGTAGTACTCGATTAACGGTGGACCCTCATGCAGCTCTGTACCGCGGTTCACCGACGGGCGGGGCGTCCCATTTGTGAGTGTAGCCAGTTGCCATTTTCACACACTGCCGCACTAAATGGATGGATTTGTGATTTCAAGCGGTCACAGATGCCTTTTCGACGTGATGTTGCAAATGAGGATTTCGAAGGACAGCGCTTTCGGTTTCCAGCTAGCGGCGAGGAGACGCCCACAGGTCTGACTGCAGATAGAAAGTTCTATTGTTTAATGTCCTTGGGACAGGGGCCATGCCGAGAATGCAATGATTGATATGAATAGTATGGGATGCGCAATAGCGTAGTGGAGGATGAGGCAGGACGTTCCCAAATACATGTTACTTCACAACACTAGAATTCCGGCCTGGAGCACAGTGGATTTTGCAGACTGCATTAGGCACAGATTCAATGGAAATTTCTAATGTGATGTGAGTAAATAATCAGGCGTTTTTATACCGGGATGAGGGAATGATGTATGGATGCATGGACAGATGATTTAATAGAGAGTCTGCCATGTACATGGCTTTTTGGAATCTATCAACCTCCTCTGCGCTATGTGATGCAGGGCTGCCATAGTGGGACCATCGTCTATCTGCCCTTGTTGAACCCTCCCTGTCTCGACGCACCTTCAAACACTTGTGCCTATGCACGTTACTATTCCCATCTAATGGATTCAGTTTTAACAGACGCATGCACACAAACACTCGTTTGTAATAGTGTTTTCACCTCGATTTATATAGTTATGATTCGCAAGTGATTATTGGGTGCAAAAAATCCTTTTGAGTGGGCTAGCATGCATATGGCTGTGGATTTAGTGTGATCTTTGAAGTGAGTAATTCAAATGGAGTTCTGATGCCCATACTATTCTTTTTCGTTTCATTTGGGTGACAGGTATCTCCTCCCCTTTTGCCGCTGCCATCTGTATGCCACTCCTGCAGATGGCTTTTACTCCCGACACCTGCTGCTTCGTGTTAATCAGTTGAGCACCATTACGATCTTATGGGACGATCGCCAATGGCCCACATGCCCTTACGCAGTACTAGTGGCTAGGAGCAACATTTCGAGCTTTCAGCTGGACTAGTGCCTACCTAATGGGACGGCCCTGCGGTTCTAGGCGCTTCCATGTTGCCTTTTTGAACGTGGATGTAGCCCCTGTGTACCATGGAGTAACAGGGCGTCACACAAGAAGAAGCTGGTCATTTATTGCGGATGCAGCCCACAATTATGAGATATGATTTGGAGTTCATGACCTAATAGCTGTATGGCCCGGGTGATTTTGTTGTGCATTAAATTTTGATTATGATATTGCCCTTGTAGCGTTATTCTTTGCAAGTAATGTAGCATATTCCTATTTGTGGAGCGATGTATTGTGAGGAGATCTGCTTTGGGTTCGGCCTTCTGGGCATAGTTGCGTGGTACTGTACTGGGCGCGTTTGCCTACGAAGGCCAGTAAGGTCAGGGATAGGGGCTGCCATTATGACTGTTTTAATGATGTCATGCTCATGGGAGGGGGATTGGCTTTTGTGTAACAGATGCCGGTCGGCCAGGTGGATTGGTGGAATGATGTGATTTTCAGAATATGGCTGGTCACAGGTGCCTGTGTTTGCGTGCGTTTCTTGGAGGGTGACTGAGGTCATGTCCATTGGAATGGCTTCTGTATTCGTGCCATCTGTGCCCTGCTGCTCCCATTGGCCCCTCTTGAGATGTGCCTGGCTGCTCAGTCACTCTGCCAACTTGTGTGGTACATGCTTATGCTGCTGGTTGGTTTGTTTACTGGCTGGAGTACAGGGCTGGTGCAGTCTCACTCAGGATACTGCTTTGTATGTTGCCTTGCACTGGTGTCAAGCGATGGGGGGCCTGTTTTTGTTTGTCTCCGTTTTCAGTTCATGTTGCTGTACTTGGAGCTTCACATGCCTGTGCTGCATCAGTACGGCAATGGTGCCATGGCTAATATGGATGGCCACTCACAAGGCACTTGGAGCCCCTACATTCATTTGTTCATTGGCATGCATGGGTGACTTATACATTTGACTGGTTGCATTGTTTGACTTCATAGCACCTACGAGGAGTTGTGCAATGTGGCCAGGGAGTGGTGTACAGGCACTCAGTAGGGCCTTTTACGGTTGGTTTGCGATGCCGTACTTGTCACCATGGCGGAATGGTAATTTCCGCCATGCTTGATGGCGTTAGGTACATGTCCGCTAGGGTCAGAATTCCCGTACCGTTGCGCCATGGTGGTCATTACGGTTTCGCAGTGCGCGCGTGCGCGTACTTGGTGCAGTTAGCGTTGGCGTTCACTACGGTGTCGCTAATGGCATCGTACTTTACGGTGACGGGTCATAATCGCAACGGGCGGTATTCGATGGCGGTATTGCATTTCCGCCATCGTTTTTCGATTTCCGCCAGGGTCGTAATGAGGGCCAATGTCTTTTAGTATCGTATACTCAATTCAAGTCAGATTCGCAGATATTTTCCTTCAACTTCAAAGCCTTCATGTAATTTAAAATTGCTATTCTCACAGTAGTTAGCTGAGTATTGAAAATTATATACCAAAAGAGTTCAGTAGATACATATGTATAGGTACAAAAGTGTTTCCTAAAGTGTTCAATTCTCATGTACAGTAACGAGGGACACTCAGCGATTAAGTGAAATAAGGTTTCAGATACATTATGAATTTTGCAAAATCGACAAACGTCCTCTTCCTTAGATATAAGGTTCCGTTTGGCGAAAATATTCCTTGTATGCCAGCAATTCATTCTGAATCTTAAAAAGGAAAGTCTAGCTTTAGCATCAGGGAACTTCAACAAATAACTCTCAGTTGTTCTGATTTTTTTAACAATTATCCTATGAGTAAATGCATGTTTGGTCTTTTGGCACTGTTCATAAGTATTAATCCAGTCCCACATTATGATCTTCTGTTTCGCTCTGCATGGGTTAGATGTCAACATTTCCTTAGAAACCTCAGTTATTAATAAAAATTGCTCAACTTGTAGACGCCATTTGGCCATTACTTTGTGATCGCTTTTTTCCATATAAACAGACAGGACATGCAAAAGAGAATTGTCTTGATGAGTCATTAAACATTTACGATATAGACTACATAGTTTCCACATGTACATGCAGTAAAGAGAAGATAATCCCAGTTCATATCTCAACAGGCATATGTGCAAAGATTTGGGAACATTCAAGATCTTTTCCCAAAATTTGCCTTCCATTTTTGACCAGGCCAGTTCATTTCTCCACGATCTAGTTTCAGCACCGTAAAGAATTGTTGGTACTACTTTCTGACAATAAAACAAGATGATAGGTTTCATGGAGAAAGAACAGTATTTGTATTTAATAATGGAAGCTTGGGAGATTGACGTATTGACTTTATTTTTTAGTTCCTCCCAGTAGGGGCAATCAGCCGTGTATGTATTAACATTTAACCCTAAATATTTATACTGCGTCACATTTTCTAATGGCGCCGCCATTAACGACCACGAGAAACGCGCTGCACTGGAAGTTCTATTGGGTACATTTTTCAAAGTTTTAGTTTTTGACACATTTATGACCAGGTCATTTCGTTTAACATATTCTCCCAATTGTTCGAGTAGCTTCTGTAATCCACAGGATGTTTTGGAGAGTAGAACCAGGTCATCTGTATAAAACATCTAAGGAACAGCACATTTCCCTAGCCGCGGAGCATCTGACAAAACCTTTCCAAAATCCTGAACCACATCTGCTATAAAGAAAATAAACAAGGTTGAAGCTAAAAGACATCCCTGTTTTAATCCCTTGTGCGTGCTGATTGCTCTCGACAGAGAGCCATCCATATTCAGACGAATTTGTACTGAGGTTTGTGAATGAAATTAGATTATCCAATGAATTAAGTATTCAGGGCATGCATTATTGACTAGCTTGTTAAATAACAATTTTCTTGAAACAGAGTCGAAAGCAGTTTCAAAATCAATAAAGGCCATAAAGACTGCTTGATTAAGCTGAAGTTCGTGCTGTTTAATGGCATCTAGCACTTTTAGGTTAACAGAAGTGCCAAGGCCAGCTTTAAACCCCGTCTGGAACGGATCGTTTATTCCCTCCTGCTGAGACCATTTGTTAAAGTCCCTCAGTATCAAGCGGGCAAAATTTTTCCCAGGTGCATCACGGAGAGCAATTGGTCTATAATTCTTGGGGTTGAGCCTATCTCCCTTTTTATAAATGGGAACAATAATAGATTTTTGCCAAGAGGCAGGAATTCTTCTGCTAGTAATTACTTGATCAAAGATCGCACCCAAAATGGCAGCCCACGCCTCTGGATTTCCCTTTAGCATAATATTGGAAAGACCATCAGGACCAGGGGCCCTAGACGTGCTCAGTTTTTTAATATACATTTCGATATCTATGTTGTCATACTCGAGGTCGTCTTTCCCAATATAATCCAGCTGATACAACCGGGCAGGGATATGCGTTTCAGCATACAGGGAGGTGTAATATTGAACCCAAACTTCTTCAGGAACAGGATTAATTTGTTTTATGGATTGTGTACCCCTATAGGAGGTTTTAATCAGTCCCCATATTAATGCAGAGTTCTTAGATGCTTTGGAATGCAACATAGTATGTGCATCCTGCAAAATCATCTTTGCTTTCCGCTGTTTGATCCAGTTCCTATATCTGTTTTTGCATTTGGATATCATAAGAGCCTTATTAGTAGCATTTTGCTCATTAATATATCGTATCTCTCTTCTAAGGGCTGTTTTCCTAGACCTTATTTCCTCATCATATGCATGCGTGTGGGATTTCTGAGCATTGGCATTACATCGAGCAGATTTTTTGAAATTCTGAAGCATGCTCACATAATCCCCTTGTATATACTGCAAGTCAGGGTTTATAATATCTTTGGGATATGAAACCGCCTGCAGTAATTTACTAAGATTTGAAGTCCACTTAAAGCGGTTGCCATTGGTAGAGACTTCTAGATTTGGCATATATTTCCAACCAGATTCTAGAATATTCTTAACTGGTAAACACCAGGACAGATGGAGCAAATTATGATCACTTTTAGTTTGGTACAGCACTTCAAAAGAGGTAACCATGGAACAAAGCTTACAGTTGGTATATATATAATCAATGGTTGATGTAACATTACCTTGCCGCCATGTGGCTTTTGGCGGTACATTGCCCTCAACAGAACTATTTATCATGTTAAAACCTCTTTCTTTCATCAGTGATTTCCATTTTTCTTTAGTTTCTCGTAATTTTCCCCCCTTCAAGCACACACAATCCATATTCAAGTCACCTGCAATAATTATAAATTTCACCAGAGGATCTCTGTCAATCATATTCAGGCAGTTATTCAAGTCCCTGAAAAAACAGTTGTCAGAGATCTCTAAATGGTTCCAATACAGGTTAATACAGGCAATAATATGATCCTTATTGGAAATTTGGACCATCTGGGTGTAGCTGTTAGGGGCGGCCCATGCTTCGATCTTCCAGCCATGATCTAATTTTACGGCTGTAAGAAGGCCCACCTTGGGACGACCTCTCGGAAGTTTAATTGCTGGTTCCAAAATCACCTGATGGTTCTCCCAAGCTGGGAAAGAAGTTAACCAAACCTCCTGAAGCATGACAATGTCATACATACCAAAAATAGATGCCGAGGATGAACTGAGGTGCGCATGACCTCTTGTATTCCAAGAGGCCAATTGGACATTCATTCTAGCCCCATTACAAGACAGCTAGCATTCATTTAGCCTTTTGTTCAAAGCAGTAGTCATTACCATTCGTGATTGATTTTCACCTGTTGTAAGACATTTTATCATTAGAGGGTCAGCTGATTTGCCACTAAGTCATATAGTTCCATTTATACTGTTAATAGAACTTGAAGGGAATATATTGGCTACATTTGCGGGGAAAGTATTGATCACTGCCGGCGTGGCCAAAGGATTGTGCAACAGAAACCCTACATGGAAAATATCATCCCTTGCCTGCCAGATCGTGTGTTTGACTATGTCTGAGGTCATCCATATTTTCACAACTGCTTCTTGGTCATCTATGAATTCTATTTGAGCCATATCATCAGATTTAATTCCTTGTAAAATTGGGATAGAACGCAGGATGTTAAGCACAGATGATCGATTTAAATCATACATGCCATACTCCCCACCTCTGCATTGTAAGATTAAGCTTACATGAGTATGATCATTGCATTTATCATGTCTGTTCCTCTGTATCACTTTTGTGGTCTTTTGTTTTTGTGCAGGCATCATGTTCACATTTGGTGTTTATATGCTTGACTTATCATAGCTATTTCTCTGGAGAGAAGTCGATCCTTGCTCTGACGGGTTCTGCCTACCAGTCTGATTAAAAGCAGCTTCAAAGGATCTATCTATTGGGGCCCTTGAAAGGTCAGAGGGACGGGAGAAGAATATTCCCATCGACTTCATGATCTCTTCACGTCTCTCATCTAAGGTTAGAAAAGAGTGTTTTTGTAACTGGTTATCTGGAAAACTCATCTGCTCCTTCATCAGAGGTTGCTGCCCCATAGTGAAAGAATTTGGAGAAACCTCCCTCGATTCCTGTTTGGTAATTTCGGACACTAGATTATCAAGGGGCTCATGTATCCGAACAGTGTTATTAGAATTACGAAAGCTTGCCGCTGATAGCTTAATAGGAGGTTGAGTAGCTTTGTTCCTCTTAATGGCAGTATACTTCTGAACAATTGCTGCACTTTTTTCTTGAAAACTTTTATCAGGTAAAGAAATGTGCTTTATCAATACTGAGAATTATTATTCTTTTGCGTCTTTGTGATCTTTTGATTCTTTGTTTTTTTTAGATCAGATTGAGGATTGTTTATATGTTTTTTCCCTTTTTTGGTAACACTAAATATATTGTAGGTCTCTGTGTCTATAGCGGGACAGAAAGCAGGTTTATCAATTTTATCACCTGCCATTTTGCCTGCTAGTTTTATTTCCTCATCTTCCCCCACTCTGAGGTCAATTGTCTCAATTACACTCATGTCCTGACTCACACAGTTAGAGCTTGCTTTCTTATTTCTCTTTTCACTCAAGTTGCTCACACTGACTTCCTGGAGCAAAGGCACTGGCTTGATCATTCTTGATACTTCTTCCGCCACACTTATTGGCGCGCTAACAGATCTAGAAATAGTGTTTGTATTTTCATTTAAAGGACAGACAACAGGTAAGATGACCGCATTTTTGCTTTCTAGCAGCTCTTTTAATAGAAAATTTTTATCTAACAGCCTCGCATCTAAGGTTTCATATAGCTTAGCTAAAGTAAACAAAGCCGTATTCATCGCTTGTAACGCAATTTCACTGGTAGAGGAGAGAAGGGATTTTTGCAGGTTTTGGGAATCTGTCTTAGAAGAGATAGCACGCCGAGGGGAGTGATGCGTGAAGGAAATTGATAAAATAGAGGATTCTTGAGAACATTCTGGAAACATCACAGGGGATTGGGACAAATGATCAACGTCATCTTCAACACACGGTTGAACTGTGACATCGTCAGATGAAGAAACAACTGTCGCTATAGGCGCTTCAACAGTCTCTACAGTTACCTCTTGCGTAAAACTTTCAGGGGATTCGACATCCGTGGGAGGGAAGTGAATAGGGTGTACAAGAATATCAGCAGTGGGTTTTTTATTGGATGACAAAGCAAAAACCACCAGCAGATTTTCTTCTGAAAAAGCAGCTAAAAGGGAGTCAGAGGGAGTACAAAGATCTATTGCTCCACCATTTGCATTCATTTTTTCGTCACTTGTAAGAGCTTCAGGTACACCCTTGTTAGTACTTTCGCAATCGGATCCCTTTTCATTAATTCTTTCGTCACTTGCAAAAGCTTCAGGTACACCCTTGTTACTATTTTCGCAATCGGTACCCTCTACACATATGGCCGGGGTAGACGTAGGTATACACAAATCTACCACAGCAACATTTACGCTTAGCTTTTCACTGCAGGCAGGGACTCCGAATACACTTTTATGATTATTTTTGCGGTTCTTGTCTTGCTCGCATGCGTTAGGATTGGCTTGACCAGCAGAGCTATCCGCACAAAACTTCCTGATGTCGCTAGTATGGGATAAAGAGCGACCCCGCACAACGATGCGGGGGTAAGAGCCATTCACAATACGTTTTGGGGTAGTTTGAAAATCATAAGGTTTATCCACAAGGGACTCAATATTAGGCATGTTAGACTTTAGCGTATACACTTTAGCCATTGACTTGTCTAAGTGAGGGTCGAACAGTAAACACTTCAAACAGACACCACAGTATATGCCCCGCATACACGGCTCTGTTCAAAGGAGACTCGCTAATTCTATAAGCAAATTCAATGCCAGGGGCAAAAATAGGAGGAGTTCCTAAAATACAAAAGGACAAGCTAAGACGCTCACCGCACACCGCGCACCGCCCACAGACAACAGTTAACAGTACTTCCTCGTACTTCACGAGTGCGCGCGCGGGTGCGCAGGACACTCGGTATTTGTAGACACAAGGGGGCGGAGTTAAAGGAGGGTCTTGGGAGTCTAGGCAAATACCGCGGGAGCTGTAAGGGGAGAGAGGCACAAAGGGGAGATGACACATTCAGGATATAATTAATCCAAGCTGTTAGTCGTTATTAAGACTACCCCCCTGCTCAAGTTAGTAAAGTTACTTTCAAGTCCAGGTCAGGCAACTTCCGTGCTGCAGCAAAAGACTTCCTCCCGTCGAAATCGCTTTGGGTTTTCGGATTGGAGAAACTTGCCACGAAGCACACAGCAGACAGAGAATGATGTGCAAACAGTTAACAGTACTTCCTCGTACTTCAGAGTGTGCGTGCGGGTGCGCAGGGCACTCGGTATTTGTAGACACAAGGGGGCGGAGTTAAAGGAGGGTCTTGGGAGTCTAGGCAAATCCCGCGGGAGTTTCAAGTCCAGGCCAGGCAACTACGAAGATGAACATAAGGAGTCATCAATTAAAACTCATAAAGGAATTATCAGAGGATATCACAGTCACACTTAAACCAGCGGACAAAGGTGGAGCTTTAGTCCTGATGGACACAAACTTTTACAAAGATGGCTGCCTCAGACTTCTACAAGATCAACATACCTACATCGTCCTGGATAATGACCGCATCATGTCTATCAGCACCATCATTAAAGAAACAATAGACAAAGCTCACGACGAAGATTGGATTACTGAGACCACAAGAGATTTTCTCATTAAAAGATTTCCTATTACGCCGGTTTTCTACGCACTTCCTAAGGTGCATAAAAATCTCAGACAGCCGCCCTTTCGACCAATAGTAGCTGGTACCGAAAGTATTTTTCATCCACTTGCCATCTATTTAGATAAGGCTCTTCAACCATTGGTACAAAAAACCACTACCTACTTAAAAGATACTGCACATTTCTTACGGTTACTAAGGGAAATAAGAACTGATGAAACAGATCTAATACTATTCACACTGAATGTGAATAGCTTATATACATCAATACCCCACCAAGCAGGAATAGAGGCCCTGGAATGGTTTCTCCTCAGGCATAATACTACACTCATCAACAAGGTCTTTGCAATAGAACTGATTAGGATTATCCTGTATAACAATTACTTCAGATTTGACAGCAAATATTATCTTCAAATATCCGGTACATCAATGGGTTCTTCGGTAGCCCCATCCTATGCAAATATCTTCATGTTTCATTTTGAACACCATCACATTTTGAACAAAGAACCTTGGAAAAGCAAAATGAAATTCTGGAAATGTTTCATAGACGGCATCTTCGGCATCTGGCAAGGGACCGCTGATGAATTAAAAGAGTTTCTCTCTTACATAAACAACTGCCATGAGAACATCACCTTTACATTAGAAATTGGAACACCGGGAGTACATTTTCTAGACGTACAAGTTGAAAGAATAGACACAGAATTTTACATGAGAATTTACAGAAAACCAACAGACGTCAATAGTGTCCTACACTTTGGTAGCTTTCACCCACTCCATCTGAAAGACAATCTACCCTTTTTTTCAATTTCTTCGGTTGAAAAAAATCACATCAGATCCTGCAGAATTACTAACAGAACAAGAAATCATGAAAGACAGATTCAAGAAAAGAGGATTTCCAATGGAAATAATTGACAAAGCATTAGTACGAACTAACACTATAACCACAGAAGATGTACTTCAGGACAAACCCAAGAAAAACACAACAAGACTCATTCACACCTTAAAATACTCCAGCCAAAGTTTCCAAATCAAGAGAATAATCAACAAAAACTGGGATCTGATAAAATCAGATCCAAATCTGAACAGATTATTCCCTGATCCGCCCATGTTAGCCTATAAGAGGGCCAAAAACGTTAAAGATAGTCTAATTAGGGCAGAAAGAATGAAGAAACCAACCTAAACCACATTCAGAAAACAGAAGATGGGAACACATACCTGCCTCAACTGCCAACACTGCTCCAACCTCATCAAGGGGGACCACATAAGACACCCTAATAGCGGTAAAAAAATAATGCTAAAGGACTTTGGCACTTGTGAAAGTAAAAATGTGATCTACGGATGAAAGTGTTCTTGTGGAAAATGTTACATGGGCATGACCACCCGCAAAGCACGTGAGAGATGGACGGAACATAAATCCAATATACGAACGGGCAACATTAAATCCCCAGTTGCCAGACACTTCAAAGAAAATGGACATAATATATCTCAATTGAGACTGGTTGTACTAGAGGTGCTTCGAACAGCCCCAAGAGGGGGAGACTTAGCAAAACGATTGGCACAAATAGAATTATTCTGGATCCATAAATTGGATGCCATGACTCCATTAGGCTTAAACGAAGACTTTTACTTAGGTCCATTCTTGTGAAATACCCAAAGTACTAACCAAATTTAGTCCAATATACACTTATGTAAGTTACTTCAAAAAAACCGAATGATACAAAGTTTCCAATGTAACAAAGGTGAACTGGTTACTCATTAAGTCTCCCATCATTGAGACAGACGTTCAATGTAGAACATTGTATCTAATGATATATGTACCCATGCATATTGTACATACATACAAAGGTTTCCATGAAATATCAGGGTGATGTAGACTGTAAGCCTCAAAACAACAGGCGAGTTGAATCAGAAAGTGTGAGACCGAATGGACTTTTAAAGGAATGCACCTGCTTTAAGCAGTAGCGTTGCAAAGGATGACAAGTATGTTTTTTCTAAACTTTTGTACAGGTGAAACATTTGTACCTACACAACCACATTTCCCAGAACCACTAGTATGTTTTTTACTGTTGTTTGACATCTACCTTACTGTAATGCCATTTGAGACCTACTCTTAGGAACACCCATGAACACTATTACCACTCGAGAACTATTCCAACTCTGCTCTTATGTTTCTAAGGGATCTTTCTATCCCAAGACGTCCGTCCGCTCTGACGTCTTACCTACCTTTCAGAACTTGATCACTTCCATACAGTCTTAATACATTTTCTACCTTTGTATGTTTTGTTGCACTCGCCACTAACGTACACTACTCTTCCCGATTTTTTTGTTTACAATAGTGACGTCACCTGACGCCACTGCGCGATGACGTCATAGTCAAGCACCATTACTTCAGTGTGCCGCCCAGTACTCTTACTACGAGCATGGGAACTGACACGCCATTTCTCCTTTCTTGCCGGACTGAGAAGGTAAGCAGATCCTCCTCTGCACTACCTTGCTTCCTTAAACTACACGATTGGGCTCTAACACCTTTTTCTACACATTTTAAACATTAGAGTATGACCCAGACGACTGAGAAGTCACAGCATCTCGTGTTCTGCCGGATCCTCCGGGTTGAGATTGTTGCCATTCTACCTTCACAGTGTCTACTTTCCTTACCATAAAGGTAAGCACAAAAACCTTTTGAGACTAATATTCTTTTGTAAAGATACAGCCCGCCTCATATCTCTCAACATGAATAATCATTAAATAATAGCCCTCCATTTATGAATGAACCACTCTTTCTCTTGTCAACTACCGACAATGACAATGATATCTCCTACTTGAATTCCTCTATTACACCGCCATTTGGCGGTCAGACCCTTGAATGCCTTTTTTTATAAAAATATATAGAATATCTACTACTTGAAACTTTGAATTTGGTATGTTGATTAGAATTGCAGTTGAGGATGATCTGAGTCTCAGTCTGAGCATGCCCAGTCACCAATACAGAATAATGTCTATAGACAGGAACAGATGCCCTACAAGAGACACCCAAACAGGAGGGAAAAATGTACTGAAGGATTCTTCAACTTACAAACTTTGGCCTGACCATTGATGATCTGATAAAGTGTTTTGAACAAAACGAGCTTCCGATACGTCGTGAAGGGTCCACGCCACTGCTTCCTCACCATTGCCCATGCATCATGGGATATTCCTGCACAAAAGAGCAGGACCATGCTTTATCTGACAGAGCTGGCATTAGCATCTCTTATTACTGCTTGCCTGTAACCAGTGAATATCACAGGGCAGCTGTGTAGTTAGGGTATGTAGCCCAGTGGAGGTTTAATTTGGGAAAACCTCTGTGATTGATTCATATGTTTAAGTGTGGTGACAGTATGGCACACTCGTTCCAATTGGATATGTCAAAATGTCCAGTGCACTGTTGTATTGACAAGTGACACTGAGCCAGCTGAAGGGTAGATCAAGTGGTCCGGTCACACAGGTCCACCACAAATATAGGGTGCAGTCAGTTCACATTATGTAAAGTGTCACTTTACTTTGTGCAAGATGGTAGTGCCCTTTACATTAAACTGTCATGTAAAGCATCAGTCAGTGACTGTCAGTCACTCACTAATAGACTGTCATTGAGTGATGTCATGTAGAGGGTGTTGCCAGCTCACACAATGTAAAGTGACACTGCCTGTTCATGAATTGCGTCGGAGGAACAGCAGTCGACTCACACTCCGAGAAATCTCACACAGGGTGCTGGTAGACCTGGGGCCAGCACTGATGTGACACATTTGATGGAAACAGTCATATTTGCTGTTACATTTGGAGCAGCACATAGACACATTAAAAACAGGGTGGTCACTTGGGCAGCACACTAATCATTGCTGCACACATATCACAGCATTGATTGTACACAGACTATGGTCTGCACAGTGAAATAATGGATCCATCTGTCCTAATCAAGGTGCAAAATCACACTAAGGAGCCATCAGGCAGTGACTGACATGTTGAGAAGATGAAGAGTAAATTGATGGTGAGGGGATGCATTTAGTCCATGTCCCAAAGCAGCCACTAGAGCACTCTGGCAAGGATATTACATCCAACCCTATCAGGCATGCTCCATATGTAGCTATGAACTGATTTTCTTGAAAAGTGTTTGTGCGTGAAATAACAAGACATGGAAATTAAGTACATTATTTAGTGCATTTTCTGTGTGGTATGTAAATTGTCTTGTCAGAATGTGTAGATGTGGTCAGCTAGCATGCTTTGTGCTGGCTGTCTAAAACAAAATGCCCCATGTTCAGTACTTATCCCAGGGTTTAAAAAGCAAAAGCATGTTCAATGAGCCATCAGTCATGAATCCTCCCCACTTTAAAGGGTGTGTTAACACTAAGAGCATGAGCTGGACACTGGGGGGGGCGCCTGCAGGCCGGAGTGTGTGGGTATCAGGAGCATCGCAGTGGCTGCATTTTCAATATACACTCCTTTATTTGATTCAAAGGAATGCATAATTTTTTCCTGGAAGTCAGAACCTTCTGGTGGTCACCCTTGTGCGCCTTGAGCTCTGCTCCCGGGAAGTCGCCAACTCCTCCTGGACCACGAAACTGTGCTGCTTGGACATGTGGCAATGGCTAGCAATCATGATTTACGCAGTATCAGAGAATTGTGTGCATGTTTTCATAGTCACCCATTACCTGACACTGCCGTCCGGACATAAATGAGCAAGAATGTCTGTGCATAGACACATGAGGCCGTCTTCCCAATCGCACAAGATGTGAATGGCCAATAGTTGTCTATGTGTAGACATATGGAGTGTCAATGGAGCAGTGGCCGGCAAGCGTGCCTTTGTCATCTCCATGTTGCAGTCCCCTCACCCATGTTTGCAAAGCATGTGACTGTGGTGGGCAATGTTGCAATTGTGGTTGGGGATATCATGGCAACACATTTGCCTGCATGGAATTTTGTTTCATCAGATGTGCAGGTCACACTACCACATGTTGCAACTTGAAAATGTTGGAGTTTGGTATGGGATCACTGATTATGCACAGCCCTCCATCCTTTCTCTGATGGGTATCACTGCCACTAATTTCTGGGTGGATGTATGTACCCTTGCACCCGCAGACCATGCCACGTTGCACAGCCTGATATGTTAATGTTAACGTTAAAGGATATTTATACCACGCACTATCACCTCCGGAGTGGTCCCCTGGCGGATCTGAAAGATAAGAGGGTGGGATGGGTTAGTAGTGTGTAATGGGAAAAGGTAGAGGGAGAGTTGTGATATTCTGTTGACAGCTTCAGTTCGGTTAACATCGTTCGCTGAGCATGGGTGTGATTTTCGGATTGGTAGAGTCGAAAGAATCACATGTGCTGTTGTGTGTGACTGTGTGGTTTGTTTTGTTGTTGTAGTGTAGTGAAGTGCATGTGGAAGGCTGTGCAGAGATGTGGTTGTGCTTGTTTATTGTTTTAGAGGTGTATGCAGAGAATTGCAGTTTTTTTATTGGGTGCGTTAGTTTCTTGCCTTGTTGCCGTACTTCAGTGTAAGGTTTCTCCACCTGCGCTATGTACTTCAGCGTTCCATGGCAGGTAACTCAACGAGTTCTGTGCATAGTGGTGGCATGACTCTGTGACTGTCTAGTGGTCTGTGGGTGGGAGGGTGGTGAGGGCCTCCCCCCACCTCTGGGTTGAGGTGGGTTTGGGTTAGTCAACACTAAGAGCATAAGCTGGACCCTGGGGAGTGCCTGGATGCCAGAGGGTGTGGGTATCAGGAGCATTGCAGTGGCTGCATTCTCAATATGTTATCCTTTATTTGATACAAAGGAATGCATCATTTCTTCCCGGCAGTGAGAACCTTCCGGTAGCCACACCTGTGTGCCTTGAGCTCTGCTCCCAGGAATTCGACAACTCCGCCTGCACCAGGAAACTGTGCTGCTTGAACGTGTGGAAATGGCATGCAATCATGGCTCATGCAGTATTACAGAATTGTGTGCATGTTTTCACAGTGACCCATTACCTGGCCCTGTCGGCCAGAGGACATGAATGAGCAAGAATATATGTGCATAGACGCATGAGGCCATCTTCCCAATCGCACAAGATGTGAATGGCCAACAGTTGTCTATGTGTAGTACATTCCACATATGCAGTGTCAATGGAGTAGTGGCCGTGCAAGCTTGTCTTTGTCAGTTCCATGTTACAGTCTCCTCACACATGTTTGCAAAGCATGTGACTGTGACTAGCCATCTATCTTGTGGGGGTTAATGTTGCAATTGTTGTTGGGGATATCTTGGCAACACATTTGCCTTCATGGAATTTTGTTTGATCAGATGTGCAGGTCACACTACCACATGTTGTAACTTGAAAATGTCAGAGTTTGGTATGGGATATGTTGGCCACTGTTGTGGGCTTTGAATATTTACAGACACATTTCACGATCTACAATGTGCTGCTTATATCACGTTGAGTCTGCAAATAATGAGATTACCTTTAGATAGGTGAGTCTTTGACCACATTTAGCCTTTATGGATTTATGCTCAGGCCATTTAGGGCCCACGTTTCCTGGGGCAACGGTTGTTGGGTTACACAATTTGAATGAGGGGGCTCAACCAAGTTCATTCCTTGTCCTTGTTTTTGGTTCATCAGACCAATTTATTGAGGTCTGTGTGCTGCATGGTTGACTCGACATTGGAAGTGATCGTAGGACGGAGTCCCACACTTTGGTTGAGAATATGGTATTAATTATTCTCCCTTCCACTATATATTTTACTGAACTTTGCTTATGAACGTGCTGGGTGGGTAGGCTTTTTCAGAATTATTTTAACTTGATGTTTTTCTTTTTCCCTTTCTGATTTTGGTTGTTTTACAGGATTCCAAAGTCGTATATTTCTGACTATGCCAAAAATCTTTTACAGATATGTTTGTTTTAGACTTAGTTTACAAACAGATGGAATTAGCCACAATTTAGACCAAAGTGGTGAGTTTAGTACATCAGAGTGTGTTATCCTGAAGAAGACGGGCATCAGCTGGTTTCCAGTTAGAAGCGTTATCCCGTTGAAACTACTAACCTCATAAAAAGTCCCAATAGGTTGACACTTGGCACTTAGCTTGTTGTCCCTAAGATGTTGTAGTTGACCAATTGCACCCCATTTAATTAGGTTATCTAGTTCGATATTTGAGACTATGTAATAATAGATTGAGCACTATTCATGTATGTTTGTGAAAGTTCTATCTTTTGTAGATTTGGGAGTGTTCAGTGTTAGGTTTCGCTCCCTGCGCTATATACTTCAGCGTTCCATGGCGGGTAACTCACCGGGTTCTGTGCATAATGGTGGCATGATATTGTGACTGTCTAGTGGTCTGTGGGCGGGAGGGTGATGAGGGCCTCCACCCACCCCTAGTCGAGGTGGGTTTGGGTTGAAGTGTTCGCTCTTAGGTCGTTAAGGGGTGTAACTGTCATCACCACCCTGAACTTCTAGGGTGGGGTCCCTCCAACCAGACTTGATGCTTTACCTGGGTGCTAGTTGTGCGTGGTTTCTCCCTCATCTGCAACCAAGGTGTCTCACCCTATGGCGCTGCAAAATGTGGAGCAAAGACTTGGGCGTGGGTAGATCCTGTGCATGTGTTGAGGTGTGTTCTATTTCCAGTCATGTCTTTGTTGTCTAGTCGATTCCATCTGCTTCTGAGGTGGAGAGCCAGGTTTTAAATAATTTTCAGAATTTTAGGTGGTCCTTTGTATTGCGGATTTCTTTTTTTGTGTGTATGCTTTTTGGTTCTAGGCGGATGTCATTGCTTAATCTGAGTGCTCTTGTCAGTAGGTAAATTTTTTTTTTTTAAGGAATTATCCTCCTTGGCCATGGATTGCTCAGCCATGACTGCAAATTTGAAGTACAGCTCACAGTGTGCCCAGTCATAATGTGTGATACATGTGTGCCTGGCCATTTTGTGTCTAAATGCATTGTAATGCACATATGCATGTTATGATATGACATGATAGGTTAGTTATAACGCGCTTAATACCCAGAGGTTTTCAAAGCGTGGACCCGGGGCTCGAACGTGTTGCTCCGGGTCGTCTTGCTTCCAAGGCGAGCACGCTGCCCCTGAATTATCCTCCCAAGACAAAGGTACTTGTTCTGCAAGGTACTCATGCCTCGAAATGTTGCCTGTCTCTGTGCAGGTGATGATGCAGCATATGCAGAGGTGGAGGAGGAAGAGGAGGCAATCATAGGACAGACCGGCAGTGAAGGCCGGGGTGTTGTATGCCATGAGAATCCACAGGTACTGCAGACATTTCTCAGTCAGGTCTCTGATTCTTCTGATTCTTTGTGCTCTACAATTAAAGATGCAGAACTTCATGTGGAGGACACAGTGAGGGACATGGAGCGTGCACCAATGGGAAGTCGGGATGGGGTCATTGAGTCCAAGGAGGTGAGCCAGGAGTCAAAGGTCTGGACAGTGGTAAGCTCTGCGCCCATGGAGGTTATAGCTGCAAGATCGCCTTCGCCTGTGTTGGGATCAGGACCAGAGACTGATTTCCAACAGAGGGTTGCAGACCTGCAGCCAAGTATAGGGGTCTTACTGCAATGGGCCTGGATCCCGGCATCCCACAGCCATTGACCCCACACACGTGGTGTATGTGTGTATGTCGGAGTGTCGGAGAGGCCACCGCAGATGCTGCGTGAGACCATCTGACATGGAGACATCATGCAGGAGATGGCCAGGGGCCTCCATCACCTGGCTGAGGATATGCACTCACCAGCTGCCCTTGTCGCACAACATCTGGCCTCTAAGGAACATCAACAGCAACTGGTGGCTAGCCTGGCGAAAATACTGCATGCTGAAATGTGATCCTCAAGGCTCTCCCACAAACTTGCCATGGAGGCCAACCTCAAGGGCTGCAGGCTGATCTGGTGTTGTTGAGGACTGTGCATCAAGATGTAGTGGCACATAGCGAACCCCTGATGCAGGAGATGTTGGCATCTAGAGACTCCCATCGCAGTGAGATGGAGAGCTTGAGGTCTTCACTGCATGAGGAACTTTCTGCTACAAGGTCCCAGCTCCACGAGGAGATGGATGAATTGAGGCAGATGCTATCCCACCAAATTCATGGATCACAAGTCAGTAGCCACTCGAGAGGAAGATCATCAAGACCTCTCCATCATTGGGATGCTAATGCATGCATCTGTATCAAGGGTGGACCTAGCCAATGAAGATCAGGCTTTGACACTGCGTGGACAGGATGAATCGCCACCCTTGCCACCAACTGAGGATCAAACACAGGATGGCAGTCCCAGTCATCCCAGTTCTCCCACGCCACCTCTACCCAGATTTCCATGAGCCCATGAGGTTATATTTGTGTGGATTTGGTGTTGAATATTTTCTTTGCACTGATGTGGACATGTAGACACCCCCTGACCCCTCCACCTTCCACCCCAGGGTGGACATTTATTTGACCCCTGTCTGGGATGGTAACATTTCTTTCTGTTTCACACTTCTCTGGGATGGATACATTTTGTTCTTTCTAAATTTGCACCTTGAGATTTGTGTTGCTGCCCTCTTGAGGGCTTTATGAGAGAAGGACTGGACATGCAGACATGTACAGTGGTGTCAAATGGCATGGTTTGCTTGACTGCACCAGGATCACACAAACAGGTGTAGATCACACTAAAAATTGGTGTCCATATGTGCAGTCTACATGAATTATTCCCATAGCTGGTGGAATCTAATGTCCCATGTTGTTGAAGGGGTCTAGACTCATCCAGTAACAGTCCACCCAGCACCCTTTCACCTCCCTGGTCCCCATGCACTCTTCCGGACACTGGCCCTCCATTCCCCAATGCAGAGGCACAGTGTTAAGTGGAGCGGGTAAAGGAATCACACCAGGAAATCTTTGCCCGGCAGGTAAGGTTGTGCACTGTCAATCCATGAATGGCTAAGTCTGCACCCCACTATATTGGAATTCCGTGGTACATGTAGGGTTTGCATTGCTCATGTGATATTGGGATGGTGACTGTCAGTGCAGATGTGAGTTTATCCACATGTCTGTTTGTGTGTATGTCCCCTTGTTCATCCATGTGTATAAACAATTGATCAGGTCGACCCCGGTTATACAACAGAACACACTGACAAATTGATAGTGTTTAAAACAACAATACCATTGTGTGTATTTACACAGGAAAGTTGATTAGTATTACATACAGGAAAGCATAGTGAACCCAACCCATTCCCAACAAGAACATACAAAACAACATGATAAAGCTGTTGGTACGCTTGTCAATGGTCTAATGGTTAACAACGTATAGGCCCTTGCATTTCAAGGTATTATAGAACAGTATTGAATTAAATATCAAACATGTAATGCCCAGTGGGCATAAATATACTTAAAAGGTCGACACAATAGTGTTTCAGCCTATTGCAATTTGCATAGCTCTGAGTACAATGGCCTTCATCAGGACCAGGAATTGTGGTCTGAGTTCTTCACAACCTGTGGTTTAGATCTATAACAAAACAAATGTGTAGTGTTGAGTGTTCTGCATCCAGGATAAACTTATAAAACAAGGCTATGTAAGTAGCTTAAGTGTAGTCCCCGAGAGGAAACATTACTGTGCTCTAATGTAGTAGCATGTGATATTCAATGTTATCACAATGTGGGTGGTGGCCACATGACCCAACAAGGGTAAATGCCTGTGAGAACACTGATGATTGGGTTTACAACCTGTAGAAAATACAGGGAAACAAAGGAAAGCTATAACTGCTAACGCCATCTCTATTGTGTAAAATTGTGTCTTTCCTGCCTGCTCTGAGTCTATGGTGGGTAAGAGGTTGCATAGTTAGTCGATGGACAGCACTTACCATATATAGATGAGTATAGCGGCTCCACATTCAGCGAGCCATCACAGGGTCCTCCCAGGTGCCTATTTTATCAGGCGATACACCTATGTGGGATGGAATGCCACAAATTAGAACCCAAATTAGTTTTATGGGTGTGCTTATGCTCCGGATCGAGTCTGACCTCGGGAGCAGCCTAACACATACGTGTAGGACAATGCATATGTAACCCAGCCACTGTTCCTGACTGTAGTTTAGAGAAAATGTCCTTACCTAAGTGCTACTGGATAGCAAACTCTAGCGGGTCCTCCGTGGGGTGGTTTCACATGCAGAGATCTCATCTCCAAGTGGTATGTTGTACGTTGCTACGGCAACAGGGGCAGCGACAATACGAGGCTAGAGGTGTGGAAATGAGGTCCGCCATCTTGGAAGGGACCTATAATGCAGAAAACCTGAGGTGACCAAGGATTCAGAATATGTATGCTGCTGTGGTCAGCGATATGATCATAGTAAAATAACTGTGAGAAAATAGTGTAAAGTAGACTCTATCTCAGGGGACAGAAATTAGCATTTTAATCTTGACCACGTAAATCGTTCCCATGTACTAATTCTGTACAGTAGACATCCACACAGGGTACACATGACTCCTGCACTCCAGGTACTTCACTGTCTTCCCATTGTCTGAACCACCACTTTCATGGCCATTTACATCAACAACTGGACCTTCCACGAGATGTACCTTGACTTCCTCCAACAATGGCTCACAGCCTGACGACACTACAGATCGCTCTGCACAACTCCTTGTGATCCCTTCCCTCAAATCAACTTGAATTTGACATGGCTCTTTCTCTGCCAAGGCTCCACTTTCTGATACTCACTCCCAATCAACAACGGTCAAATGGTGGGCCAACTTTCATTCTGTAAGGCACAATGAACCTGGCTCTTTCCTTCCCCAAGCAGGACATGGCCCACACCCTGTGCAATGCTCCTGCCAAGAATTGCCTGCTGGGGGCACCCTTCCACCCATGGGAGTGTTGCACTGCATGTTATGGCTGCATTGGTTTTCAGGAGTTTAGCTTTTTTAGGTCAGAACAGTGCTTGGCCAAGGGGTGTTAATCAGCTCACTTGCACGCAGATGGCAGGACGTCCTGGCCGTATGTCACCCTGCACTCCACATGATGGGGGTTGTGCACTTGGACCATCTAGGCTTGTACTGGTTTGCACATGTGGACCCTGACAGCCTTTACCTGTGTTCCCCATACAAGTCACTTGTTGTTTAGTGTTATTTTTCTGTATGTTATCTCATCTTCAATGTATCGCATTACTTTTATTTCAATAACTTTTAGTTCACATACCCACAGTGTCTGCTCATTTGTTGTCCCTGCAAGTGTTTGCACTATACCCTATGAACCCCTCCCCTTCTGGGGAATGGCTCGTTCAGGGTGTGTGATCTGAACTGTGTTGTCCAACAGTGTGGGGGTAGTGGGGTGCTCAGCCTTATTTGCATGGATATTGAGGACATGGTGTGTTGACCATGTTGTTTGCGTGATGAGAAGCAGAGGAGTCCCCTTTGGCAGTTAGCCCTTGTTTCCCAGTCTGCCCTTCCCCCTCACCCTTCCTCCTCACCTGCTATTGGCCTTCTTCACCCCAAACCTCTGCTATTTTTACATCAATGTGCCCCCTGGGCTCTTTGCCCCTGCTTACATCTTTTCCAGACCTGTCTGTTTCCTTCTCACTTCCACCCCTTCTCTCAGCCCCCACCCATTCAAACATCCCGGGTCTCTCTCCTCATCTCCCTACCAGCCAAACTCCTCCTTGCTGCCCAATCTCTCTCTCTCTCATCTCCACAGCTGTGCTTTTTTCACTCTCTCATCTCTCCCTCTTGCATTCTTCGCATCAGCTCCCCCACTTGTACTTCCACTCACCAGACCATCCCCTCATCCCTTGGTGTCCCTTTCCCTCCCCTGCATTCAAGGGTAACCCAAAGGCACCCGGGAAATCTGACGGTGTGTGTGTCCAAGTCCAGAGTGCATAACCCGCTCTGGTGGCAATTTGTTTGCTTCACTGCCAGTGAATACTTTGTCAATGAGTTCAGATTGTGTTGGATTCATTGGTGTGCACACTCTTTGATGTGGCCTTCCAGTTGTTGACACTGAGTGGACCATGGCTGTCAGGTTACTTTGTTCCATACGGGACACATCAAGGCTGTACTGTTTGTTTACTTTCATTAACTGCATGTCTTTGCAAGCTGTGAATGTGACTTATGGTGAAACTCTGTGGATGTGAGTCATGTGTGTGCCTTGTGCAGGTAAGTTGAAGCCACTCAGAGGGAAACATGGTGTGGTGCCATTGGTGGCAGGGATTGTGTCAGTGTGTGGGGGATTTTTCATTGCGTTAGTCTGAGGTGAGCAGGTCTGTCTGCATGGGTGCGGGGGAGACATGGTGATGGAAGGCTGGCAAGTCATTGCTTGCAGTTTTTGCTTGGCACTCAGGGGCCAGGCCATGGAGGTGATGTGTTTGGGGATGGTGTCACTGTGTGGAGTGTTTTTCATTGTATTGGCCTTAGGTGAGCAGGTCAGGCTGCATGGGTGCAGGGGATACATGGTGATGGGAAGCTAGCAAATCATTGCTTGCAGTTGTTGCTTGGCACTCAGGGGGCCAGGCTGTGGAGATAATGTGGGTGGGGATGTTGTCACTGTGTGGGGTGCTTTTCATTGCATTGACCCGAGGTGAGCAGGCCTGGCTGAATGGGTGTGTGGGAGACATGATTATGGGAGGTCACGTGGCAGCCCATTCCCTCACCTTTTCCTGACATGTCTACCCACACTAGTGGTCTGCTGCAGGTGATTCTGCTCAAGTTGTGGGTGCACTCCCTAGACAACTCAACACCCAGCACAACATTGCAGGCCATGTGGTGGCTGCCATGTTCGTCTTACTGTGACACCGGGCACACGGCATTGGCCAGGTGGTGGTCGCCATGGTGATGTGTATTGTGCACAGTTTGCTAGCAGCGGTTTGGATGCCTGTTGATAGCTGCTCAGTGCGTCTCAACGTTTCCTTCATTGCCCAGCTCATTGAGCTCTGTTCAGTCCAGTCCCTTTGAGTTCTGCCTTCCCTTCCTCTTGCCTGTTCCCTGCTGCCTTTTGTTCTGCCAGTCTCATTGACCTCTGTTTCTTCTCCTTTTCTCATGTCTGCTTGCCTCTGTTCTACCTGTTGTCTCTGTGCCCTGCCTTCCTCTCTGCCTGTTGCCTGTTTGCCCTGCTGCCTTCTGCCAGATCCTGACTTCACTGCAATTGCTGAGAAGATTGCCTTCTGAAGTAATCACGGTGGGGTCCTTCCACCATTCACCAGACAGGAACCAGGTAAGTTAAATGTAGGTTTGTTGTGCCCAGATGTACAGGTAAGTTCTTGAGTACACAGGGAAGAAACAGTGGCCCACCCACACAGATCAGCTCACTCACTCTCTCTAACTGTCCTCTTAGAATCTAAACACTCAAAGGACAACACTCCACACCAACATTCCACCAACTCAAGATTCCATAGCACCAGCAGATGACCACACTTCTACCCCCGTTAGTTAACACATACCACAAGGACAGACATGCTGATCAGAACCTGTGGGACAAAAGCAACACGCTGGTGAAGACCATGAACCAGAACAAGATCCTGTACGGTGCACAAAGACACAAATTGCGCCCAACAAATTGCATCAAGAACCAACCAGCTCAAACTTGGCACCTACATAAGACAAGTTGCATGGCAACAGCAAAATGCACTGCAGCTATGGAGGCACCTTGAACTACACTTGTAGACAAACTGCCACCGCCCCAAAGACCACTCACAACCAGAATCACAAATCCTAACTGGCAGAATATAAAACCAGAACACGTTACATCAAGGATGAGTGATGTACACCAACACCCACCGTAACCCACCTCCTAAAATGGATAAACATGCCAATAACAAACACCAATTACGAGAAAATGTTGCACGCCTCCACAGAACACAACACCTTTGCAAATACTGCAAATGTAGATAACCCATACTGTTCCCAAGGATACAGAAGTTAAACATACCTAGCAGTGGGATTGCGCCAACAGGACACGTCACCCTAAATCAAGAACAACTATTATACCACATTAGACCTCCTCGACTGTAACCAACAGTCAATACCAGCTCTAACCAACAGCTTAACCTCACCCACAACACACAACCTCCCCGACCTCCCTGACTGCACCCAACAGTCAACACTAGCTGTAACTAACAGCTTTAACACCAATCACAAACTCCCCAAATGCAACCAACAGCTAACAATACCTGCTGTAACCAACATCTTAACACTGCACAAACAAAATCCTTGACTTTAACCAACAGTCAACACTAGCTGAAACAAACAGCTAACAATACCTGCTGTAACCAACAGCTCAACACAGCACACACGACCTCCCCGACTGTAACCAACAATCAACATTAGCTGTAACCAACAGCTTTAACACCACACACACAACCTCTCCGACTGTAACCAACAGTCAAAACTCTGCCTGTAACCAACAGATAACACTGCACACACATCGTCCACAACTGTAACCAGTCAACATTCAAAGCACCTCTGCACACTAGTCAGCACAACACAACAGATAGAAAACATACTAAAACAAAAGCATGAGTACAAAAACATTTTGAACGACAATATACACAGTGATTTCAATGGGCGTCCAGCAAAGAAATGATCACCCTAGAAATGAGGACATACCCGCACCCACATGCCCAAAGTTTGTCCCCTGCAAAGGAAATACACATTAAGGCCTGGAAACGCTGTAAAACACATCCAATTAAACCCATAAAGGTAGGTAAATTCCCCGAATAAAAAAACAAACACGCAGTGTCCCATAAGATAAACACCCTACACCCACAAGTCCAAATTCCCCCTAGGAAGTAAATAAACATTAAGGGATGGCAACTCTGTAAAACACAACCAAAAGCAAAACATAATACATCCTGGCTATATTATAGAGCCCTAGTGTGGTAACAGGGGCCAGAACATGAACACTCACCACGACACATAGCACTTACCGACCCTGAACAACCTCAAGCCATGTCCATCCCACTAATAAACGCTTACGCAGGGGCCTCCACACCAACACAACAAGAAAATCACAAGCCTCAATAAGACATGCTAATCATCCCTTAGCGTGTGAACTTGACCACGGTCCACAAACCTTGCCCACAAATCTTGGTCCATGACCCTTGGGTCTCTTGATATGCACTCACACCTTGAACATATGTAGGGAGCATACCAGTTCACTTCTGTACACACTCCGCAACTGCGAACTACAACACCACTAGGTGGAACATCCTGACAATCGTCGCATGTCTCTGGGATATGCCAACCTCCTCTATGGCATGCAATGCCAACTGCATTCCCGAGAACCTCACCTCCCTAATCAGGAACCCAGCGTTCCATTCGCTGTTGATGGGAATCAAAATCATCTTGGACATCATGCCTCCTATGGAAATAGCTTTGCGCCGTAATTAACCATTGCGGGAAAACACGAATGGAATTAATATCCTCAGGGAACAGCCGCAAAACATCCTATGTCTCCACTACGCCATGCATGGGGCAGCGGCCGCACGTACACCAGCATTCTCAGTGTGACTCGGGAGCGTTCCAACATCTTGGAGTGACCTCACCAGAACAGGAGAAACAATTGAGAGAACAGGATGTCCTTCCTGCTGTACAGGGACAGTCCTGCTTGACCAGTTCTCCCTCTCTACAGGTTCACTCCAAATAAGAGCACAGGGCCGCCATAAACACCAATCGGCACGCCATCCACCACTCTTTATGCCACCATGTCTCACGGATCCCAGCACCACAAGGGGATCTGAAAAGTCACGACCAGCTGCACAATTCATGGCCGCACCGGCTACACAGCAGACCCTGCCTGCTCAGGCCAGAGCACAGACACCTTGTGGGAAAGCTACTCCTGCTCCGCCCGGCCACAGGACTCCTCCAAGCACCACAGGATTCCTCTTAAGCACCAACTTTTTTTTCTGCTCCGACAAAACTGCCTGCTCTGCCCAGACAACAGGTCGGGAAACTTTCTGCACCACCAGCCAGGACTCCCAGTACTGCTTCCCCTGCGCCACTTGAATAATGCCACCAAACCCTCTGCGCCACCCGGCCACAGAGCATAGGAGGGCCCAAGGCAACCCCCGTCCTCAGCTGCCTCAGCTGCTCCAAGCAATTTCTCCCACTGCACCGTCCGGCCTGAAGTCTTAGCCGGTGGCAATGTGGATTGGTCTCTTCAGGGGCAGTGTCGCCAGCCCGCGCTCCCCCGCAGCAGCACCAGGTCGTGGCAGAGGAATCCTCATCGCCTGTGAAGTAACCTACGTGGGTTCCATACGCCAAACACCAGACAGGAACCAGGTAAGTTACATGTAAGTTTATTGTGCCCAGATGTACAGGTAAGTTCTCGAGTACACAGGGAAGAAACACTGGCCCACCCACACCACTCAGCTCTCTCTAACAGTCCCCTTAGAATCTGAACATTCAAAGGACAACACTCCACACCAACATTCCACCAACCGTAGATTCCAGAGCACCAGCACATTACAACACCTTCCTTCATCTTGGAAATTCCATCATCAGCTCCCCTGCTAGTGTTTCCTACACTGTCCTGATGCCACTTTAAACAGGGTAGCCCAATTGTGGCATTGGGAGGGCTTCCAAGAAGATCCTGGGCTTCCATTCTCTCAGTGATATCTATTTGGGAGTTATTTCATTGTTATTCCGACAATGGCCGGATCGGAAGGATCACAGAGACCCCTCACCGGAACAAGAGTTAAAATGGGTAAGCGAGACCTGGTCCTTGACAGCATGGCACTCTCAGGGGCAGGCTGTGGATGTGTTGTGGGTGGGGATGTTGTCACTATATGGGGTATTTTTCATGGCGTTGGCCTGAGGTGAGTTGGTCCAGGTGCATGGGTTCTGAGGAGACATGGTGATGGGAGACTACAAAGTCTTTGCTTGCAGTTGTTGCATGGCACTCAAGGGGGCACAGGGTGCCGTGTCATTTGGTGTATGGACGTGTTACCTGCTCTATCCTTGTGTTGTGTTTATCTTCTGAGGCATTCTACTAGGGGAGATGGTTCCTGCTAAGCAAGAACAAAAACACCTAGGGGTCATTTGTGAGTGGACTCGTGTTCCAGAAAACTTTCCAACCGTTACAAATAAACTTGGTAACACTATACAACGGTGACGGGAGTTTGTCTTGACAAAAGATCTCTCATTCCATCTATATATCATAGACCTAACACACTCATAGAGGCTGTACCTACGTAGAAGAACACCCTGTCCCTGTCTACACACAAGGTCTCTCCCTGGGCTGTGAATGGTATACCGCCTATCTAACAGGGATAGAAGGGAGACTCTACCTATCTAGCCTTCTTTCATAAAAGCATAATTTATGATAAAAAACAAACAATAAGGTCTTGACCGTGATTTTACAATGACGGGGTGTGAAACACTTCTGTCTCAATCTTAGTGGTACTGGGCTGTCCCGATGAGAGGACAGCCCAGTACCACTAAGATCGAGACAGAAGTGGTTCACACCATGTCATTGTTAAATCACGGTGGGTGGTGAGCATGAGAAAGTGGTAGGGTATTTTGTTGATTGTGTTGTGTTTTTGTGTGTGAGGGACATGTATACTGTTGTTTTCACTTGCTCTGACTGTGCCAGTGGTTGCTGTTGTTGATTTTATGGCTATGGACACACACAGTTTGCCTCTCCCAGACACACATTCTCGGGGTGTTGGATTAGCCCTGATTCATCATTGATGGGCACCAGGTATGTGACTTCACTGTGTGCGCTCTGCAGAGGCTGGTATGGATGTGAAGTGGGTTTGCACAAGCTGATTGCATGCATCCTGTCCCTGTGCCCTTTGGCTGGCCAAGGGCATGGGTGGTGCCTGTGGCCGAGGGGATGTCCCTTATGAATCTCTAGTGGCATGCCACACTGTGTGGCAACATTGTGCAGGACACAAGTTGACACAATGATTTTGCATACTACTGGTGGAGCATAAAACAATATGCTGCCAGAGTGGTCAAGGGATCAGAAACGTGACTTGAGCACCCTGAATGTGTTCTCCCCTACGCCCCCAGTGGCTATGTGGGCTGAGTTGTACCTTACCTTGGCTTCTGTGGCAGGATTCTGGAATGGTGTAAGCCGGAATGGTGAGAGCGGGTAGCCACTGTATCCTGCAAATTTGTAAAGGTTTGTTGTTGGCATTGATTGTCATGGTCTATTATGCAGTGTGGCATGTGACTGCATGCATGTGCGTGACAGTTAATACTCACCGATGAGCCAGGTGTTGCCCAAGGTTACCAATGCAAGGGCCCAGTATAGTGGTGACCAGTGGTAAATGTAGCTGTCATGTGTGCTTCCAGCAGAAATTGCCTTGAGATGCATTATGACTCCCTTTGTGTCACAGATGATCTGGACATTGATTGCATGGCAATGCTTCTCGTTGCGGTGAATGTGCTCAGTCGCTCGGGAGGCTGTAGTGTTACAGGTGTACAATCAATGGCTCCGAGTACCCATGGCAAGTGTGCTATGGCATAAAACTCCTGGCACACTCTCTTCCTGTCATGCAGTGTGCATTGCATGTATATGTGCCTGTGCACACATGATGTGATGCAGCGCATACCTGGTGTAGACACTGGAATTGCCTGGCCTGCGATAATCCCCAACAATGGCAGATGTGTGCTGGAAAGAGCCTGTGGCTAGGAAATGTAGGGCTCTCAGCACCTTCTCCAGGGGTGTGAGAGAATGGCAACAGATAGTGGGTGATGCATCCCACTCCCTGCCCACGTCTAAGATGACACAGGGAGGGAATCTGTTCCTTGCACACCTCGTCATCTGGCATCCCAAAGAGCATTGATCATGGGTGGAAAATCCTGTCCCTCGCCATCCTCCTCCTCCTCCTCCTCCTCCTAATTTCATAGACATATATGATTGCTACCACGATAGCTGGATTCATCCTGGTAGAGCAGCATTTGAAAGGTGTGCATTGTGTACTTTATATACATTTCCTTTGCACGTTTTACATTGCTTCTCATATCATGTGACGGTAAGATCACAAGGTTTGCGTGTGCCTTTTCCCGACGTGAAGTTGTGCATTGTATTCCATTAATTTGTTTAGGTTTCAGCTTGATTGGGTATGTAATTTCTTTCTGTGGCATATCCCCTCAACATGTTATTCCTCGTTCTTCCTCATTCTGCTTGAAAATTAGGAATATGCATGTTCTGTCCCCTATTTGTATCTGTATGCAGCTCCTTCTCACACTTTGCTCAGCGTGTCGCGAAAGGCGCTCAGCGCCACACTTAGTCATGATGGACCTGTGCAAAATCACACAAAGGAGTTTTGCGCACTGCGAAGTGTACATTTCTGGCACAAAGTCACTTTACAGCGTGCAAAACATTCTATGAATTAGGCCCTATATATCAATGCCAAATTTGTGTGCCTTGGTTGTACAGGTTTGTGTGTATGTTTGCATTTTTGTATGTATGTATGAATGTTTCATTGGTATGAATAGAAAACTGACATTCAGTAGTTGCTGCAAAGGCATGCCGACCTGAAATTATTGAGCACGGTCGATGTGATGGTGGGAATGTTGACGTTGAGCCATCGTTATCATATGCATTTGGGCATGAATGTTAATATATAAACTGGCAAGGTTGTTCAGGGGCATGTCTGTGTGATTGGGTATTGTTGATCCAATTTTTGGAAACATGCTGCATGTTTTTTATGGCATCTGGTATTGCGGATCCCATGGGATGCACGGGGAGGATAGGTCTGAGGATTGATATTGTTGTACACTTGATCATTTATTGCGCTATGACTTTTTTTCCTCCTGAGTCATTTTACAGCGTGTCTCCATCTAAGTCATATTGGTGCAGTTTTTTGTTTGTGTCATTCAGGTTACCAATATGGCCTGCAATTTGTGGACTGCTGGGGACTCCTGGATCCACTGGCTCCAGTGCTTTCAAGGACGTTATGTTGAATGTGGGGCTCGAATTGATGGAACAAACTGACTGGAAAAATCAAGAGTCATGGCCATCGTGTGGCTAAATTGGGCAGCTTAAAGGCCTGTTTGCAAATATGATGGTGTACCTGATATTCTCCTCCTTCTTATTGTTGTAAATGGCTGTGGGTATTCAAAGTACATTTACCTTTTGTGTGAAATGAGAGTTCACTTGGATTTGTTTTGGCAGTTTCCATTCTCTCACAATATATTTTGATATCTTCTCCCTAAATTCAGGGAAGAGAAGCACAGTTGCACATCACAAGATTGACAAATTCCTATGGCGCATCAACAGACGCATGTGTGTGCATTGAGGCATAGTTACGGAATGTCTAACCTCTGCCTCTTCAACATCTGCAGCCATGACCTACAGATGTTCCATGAAAATGGTGTTTATGTAAACAACAATGGAAACTCTGCTTTCTACCACAACATATGTTTTGTTTGGTGTGACAATAAGGGTGGGAGCAACTGTCCTCTCAATATCAATATGATGTATATTTGTTTATTCCATGTTTAGTTAAATGTAACTCTTTTCCAATTGATTTTGTTTATTTCAGGTTTTTTGTCTATCTGGTGGTGGAGGCATGCGTGTGTGCCTCTTTCGTTGATGCCTGTGTTCATAGAACAGTATATCACCTTTTGTGCTGATCTCTTTCAACCCTAGTATGCATAACTTCAGTGTGAGGTGTGCTAGGGGCAAAGGTTTGTAAATGTACAATTTGTAAAAAAAAATAAGTGACAGCGCCAAATTATTTTCTAGTACTCATGTGACACTGCAGGTGGGCAGTTCCCCACCACTGCTGCCACCACCCATAACTTCCCTACACAGTTTGACATATTTGGGGTTGCACTACAGCTCCCACCTGCTCGTTGTGGTTGATGGATGCACTATCACCACTTCACAATTAAAGAGAGTATGAGAAAAAATGTGCCGGGCCTCAAAAATAAGCCCTGGCAAACACCCCCAGAAATGAAGCACTGTTCAGGGGTATACAGTTCATTTTATTTGGCCCTCGGCAAAATGCAACCAAATAAAACATGTTTTTCCAGCAAGCATCGTGGCCATCAAATATATATTAAACTTGGCATGAGTGTTTGACCAGACCAGTTGCATGCTCAATTTGTTGAACTTTAATGGATGAAAACCAAACAAAGGTTTCAAAGGAAACAAGGTTTTCATTTTTTTAGGTAAGGTTCAATTTAACCTTGACAAAATGTCTGATTGTGACGTAAGTGTGTAAATATTGGTAATGGTTATTATCTATGAAAAGTCAAAGTCTACAAATGCTAGGAATGCCAACATTCTAGGCCTTTACACATTTCCAAAAACAGGTGTTTTTAAAGCCTCGAATCATGTTTTGGATCTTTATCCAAGATCACTTGTGCACTACGAGAGTTCTCGTGCAGTCCAATCCTGGCTCAACTCTCACTGCGAGTTTCAGAGTTTCATTCGGATTCTGGGCTCCAATCAGACACCTTCAATATGTGTGTGAGGAGGAAGGTGGGTTCTCATGATACCTGCTGGCTCTGGCTAATTGGCACCGTCCACAACGCATCCCTGGACTTCTGAGTTGGGAGAGACATTAGAGGTGGTCTCAAGGGGTGGAGAAGTGGAAGAGGATGCAGGGCCACTGGAGGAGGCATGGACTACAGAGGCAGTCTAATCAGGTCTCCAGGGACTATGGACCAGTGCCCACAGAGGTAGGGGAGGCAGGGCCTGTGGTGGAGGGCATGATGCAGTGCAGGATGAGAACATGGACATGTTCCCTTATGTGCCAGGAGGAGGGGGGTATGCAAGCACATGGCTCAGTGGAGGTTTCTGTCTATGTGGAGGCCATTAAGGAGAGGCACGCTCTCTTTACCCATCAGGATTAGGATGTAAATAAGGGAAAGGCCCTTGAGGGAGTATCAGGTTGGGAGGTAGCCCCACTGAGAAGATCAGAACAGGGCCCTAACTGAGGTGGACAAAGGGAAAGAGGTGGCAGAGGTGGAAACCTAGGAGCCTCATTCTGGACCTGCCATTGTAAGTCAGGCACAGGGGTAAAATACTTCACCCCTTATCGCACGTCCCTCATGGTTCTGGGTGTGGCAGTACTTCAGCCTGCCACTGGGAAAGACTGCCAACGGTGATGAGTGTGTGGTGTTCTGCAAAGTGGATGGCTGTGGCAAGAAAGTGAAATGGGGAAAAATCACATTAGCAAGTGACACCAAGAAATGTACAGGGAAAATGTGTCCCGCACCACATTTGATAACACGAGCCAGCTGGCTACCATGAGGTGATGGTAAGGATGTGGGTACTAGCACCTCCTGTGGCCAGCGTGCAGTATCACAGTGTCATCAACATACAATGCCAAGCAGCAGGCAATCAATGCCTCCACCAAGCTTGCCCAATCAATGTCAGTACCATCGGTGACTGCAAGCAACAGACGTCTGGTGTAGACTGTACATCCATCCAGTTTGAGGCAGCATTCATTTGTGCAGAATCCACTGGGCTTGCTGTTGAGGCATTCAAGCACTGTTTGCATTGTCTGGTGCCTCTCGGCTGGTGGGAGCTTAGCTAAATGGCAGTTGAGGCTGCTGTGGAGAGACATTGGGTGAATTGAGGCAATCATGGGGGAACGACTCTCCTCTAAGGGTTTTCAACACACTTGAGAGTTGCAGCTGTTTTAGAGAGAGGCCAATAATGTTATGTGGTGCCCACACTCTGTAGGACAGAGTGAGGATTTTAAAGCGTGGCTGCAATCTGTGGGAAAGCACACGAGGTTCAATGGGTGGCTTGTAATGACAATAGCATGACTCAAAACAGTACTAGTACAAAAGGCAATGGCATGTTGCCATCAGCAAGCCAGCAATTGGTCAGTGCATCACAGTCTCAACTTCAGACAACTTTTTCCGAACCAATCACACACCATGCCACTACAATGTTTTGTGTCTGACATATACTGGGTAACAAGTGTACATCATCTGGGCTGGTGTGTTGAGCATGGGTAAATGTCATTCCATGTTCTGCCGCAAGGAAGTGCTTGCTCATTTTCATAAATGTCTATGGTTCAGGATGCAGCACTAAGAGGTTTCTCATGTGTTAGATAAGAATAGCTAAGCCACACAAAAACTGTATTTAACTGTAGCCAGGTAAAGGAGCAGCTTAACAATTCAGTGGCAGATCATACAAGAGCTGCTAATTGGACCACCTGCTGTACCAGTACTGTGCCAGGTCAGCTTCTAATTCCCCAAGTGAAGGGTGCAATAGATAGGCAGCAAGGATCTGTGCCACTCGTGGTCCACTGGTATTCTTCATGACAAGTTTGTTTTCAAAAGGACCAGGTAACCGAGAAGAGTGTCCTGGAGAATCTCATGCCATAGTGTGCCCCCAGACTGCACACAAAGCTGCCAGACCCTGGCAATGTACTGTTCATTGATGCCATCCATATTGAATCTGATATTCCAAGTGAAGTTTGCAAAATGCAGGCTGGTTGATATTCCACCTACTGCCTGCATTCTTTCCCCATTTGAGGTTTGTAAGGGCTGCAGAAATGCAACCTTGCATATTTGCATAGTATTTCCTCCTTGTGATGTCTGGTTTGAGCTCTCTTCCCCGTCATATGCAGATACAAAATGGTCACATTTAAAATGAAACATGTGGCCATGAAGTAGGTCAGCAGGCAGTCAGGATTATCCTTAAACACAACCACCCATGGTCACCATACAAGATTAAAGAAAGGTCAGTCATCAGCTGTGCCCCATCGCCTATCAAGGCACTGGTCCTCACCATGTGGGGCAGGTACAACTCTAACACGTACACAAGACGGAGAACCTCACTGAGGGATGCATTGTGACTTCTAACCAACTTGATGGCCCTTTGGACAGGTCATAGGGCACAGCAGACATTGGTCCGTGGCTGCCATTAACTGGTGTAAATAATGACGGTATACACCAATATATATATAGATATATATATATATATATATATATATATATATATATATATATATATATATATATATTCAGAAAAAGAATAAGTAGTTGAACTTCTCCCAAGGAGGGACGGCACTCTCCAAGTTACGGTCGTTGAGAATTCCTTGAAATTAGTCCATCACACAACCACGAGTAAGTTCAAATATCCAGTTTTATTTCGGCATCATTATGGCAGATACGCCTCGATACAACGCGTTTCGCACCGCTTCCGTTGCTTGATCACGTACAAAAGGACAGACATTACAATCAGCCATTAAATACAGGTGCATGCAAGTAAACTCTATGGTAACACTGAATTTTTTTGTCCATTTTCACTTTCTATCATAGTGAGGTTCTAAGAAACCCTATGGTAAAAACATTCGGCCATTTTGAAATAGCTCTTCTGTGTTAGCTTCACCATTGATTTGAAACATCATTCGTGTGCGTTTTGTGTTTCATGCAGTTGGTTGTGTATATCATACGTTTTTCAAAGCTTAATATATCAGCGAAACTACTTAATCAATTTTATATAAAAAAGATGTAAAGTGCTTAGTGCATAATAGTTTTGTTTTTGAGCATTTTTGTTTAACATGATAGATTAAAATAAATAGGAATTATATCTATATATATATATCGCTTTGGTTTTATATATATATGTATATATATGGGGTTTTGGGGGGTTTTGGGTTGGGTGGTGAGTTGTGGGGGCTTTCCCCCCGCATATATGTTACAATTGACCTTCACAATTCGGTACAATTGTGAAACGGTCAATTGTAATTCGAACAGTTGTAAAATGAACAATTCGTATACAACCAATAATGACACATCTCGAGTTCTGCTGTGCATTTGGTAATAATCTGTGATGGCACTGTACTGCTCGCATAGCCTATTCAACATGCATTAAGCAGAGTCCTAAAAGGTACATATTGAGGTTGTTAGATTGTAGTAGCAACATGTGGCCGACAAATGCTGACAGAGCTTGTGATAACGAGGTTAAGGACATGAGGAACTCAAGGGACATGCATGATCTTGCCAATTAGTACGGCCGCAAGAACATTGAATACGTTGACTTTCTCAATGCAGCCCAATTGCAAGTTATTAGACCGTATCCACTTTGACTACACCTTTTCCATCTTTTCCAAGATTGTACCTCTCCTGTGGTTTCATCCTTGAAATTCTTGAATGCACAAAGTTCATTGTTGCTAAACTGCATGCACCTGATGCCTTATTGCTTTACTCAGGACACTTTTTGGCTGGTAGAGGAAAGAAAGAGCACCCTGTGTGCGGTTATGCCACTCTAGACAATACTCTCACCACTGGTGCACATGTCCACGGTGAAGACCATTTTTTGTCACTCAGATTCCTGTATGGCTCATGCCCCTTTGGCCATAACCTTGTTGTACAATTCCGTTATTGCCTTATTGGAGAAAAACTGTGGCTGGGAATTTCCCAATTTTCTGAATGCTGCTGGATACCAGGTTTCTGAAAAAAAATGTTGCCAGCGTTATTGCCTGATTACCTTCGAGCAGGTGCTCCCTATCATGCGACTTGTGATATTTTCATGCACACTCAAATGCTTCCACAACACTGCCTTACGCAAGGTGTGCTCACTGCTATGCCTTACGGCCGTACTGGCAAGAGGAATTGGTGCAGAAGTTGAGTTGCGGACAAAGAACACAGGAGCCTATGTTACGCGTCACAGGTTCATAAGGAGGAGAGAGACACACTTGGCACATCATCTCACCTAGATCCCACTTACCAACGGACAGGGGTGTTGCGAAGTCTGTAAAAGATCCAGGGCTACACTAATGTCAAGACTGTCAGGACTCGGGGCTAGCTAGCATTTTGGTTGTAGCCCCTAGGCTTTTATTCGGGACTACAAACAAAAGCCTGGGGCTATAACCCCCTAAACCCCACCACCCCCAGCAACGTCTCTGGCAGCAGAATCTCACAGAACCTTAGCCAGCGCAACATACTCTACATTCCGCTCAGCTCTGTGAGGGCATGTCCACATTCCAGTTTCTCTCATTCACGGGATGAAACTCCCGCCCCCCCTTCCACAGATTTACAGGGGACAGGATATCGAAACTCCCTGTTTCATGCTACACGCACAAATACCCTGGGTAAAACATGCACCCACTCACGCAGGAAACACTAGCAAAGGCGGGGAAAGGAGAGGCTGTGAGGAAGTAGCGTCAACAGTATCACGCTGCTGGGGGAAGATGCCTCAAGGGCCGAATTATCAATTTGGCCACATGGGCACCGTCCTAAGGGCCCCACTCCTTTGGGGCCTGTGACAACGGATCAAAATAAAGCCGTGCAGAAAATTCAAAACGTATTAGGGGATAATTTGCGAGGGGAGGGGGGGCATTTTGACTGCCTAGGGGCCTCCACAGGGTTTAATCCGGCACTGGATGCCTCTATGCCAGCGGGAAACCCTGTTCCTCTGCAAACAAATCGAGAATTACACCAGCAGAAATATTGTCGGAAAATCAGAGCGAAAAGAGATAGCACTACAACTAAGGCGGGCAAGATGTTTGAGAGCCACGACAAGAGGGCGAGATCACCCGCGCAGTGGACCCTATCTCACCCTTCCAGTATATCCAACACTCTAGCAACATTAGAACAGTGTCTGTAAACTGCATGTATGATAGCTCACTTCCGGCCTGAAAACACCTGCATGGAATACATGGAATGGGATCTAATATCACATCACACGTACAAAGTCCCCGCCTATCTGATGAGTGGTTAAGACAAGGGGTGGAATTACACTAATATAAAGGACACCGCTGGATAGCAAAACAAGGGATAGAATGGGATTCGATTTCTTCTTCTAAAAACACCATTCAGTTAAGGAGCAATGGTTGTAATGGAGTTATATCTGAAAACACCAACCACATGTTGCCGGAATTCTTGGGAGCGCGATTGATATTTTCCAAAGACGCAATTCAGTAAAAGGAGCCCTGCATCAAATGGAATAACATCTTTAAACACAATTCACATCTGGGCCACTTTTATTTTCGTCGGTACCACCATCATTACTCAGTTACGGATCACGCACTAATCTCCCTTTGCTGTACAAGAAGTTAATCTTCAATTCAAAAAGGTAACTCCATTTGATGAACTAGGTTCTACTATGCCTCCCCTTGAAGAGCTGACTCGCCCACACAAAATATTGCACATGACTGGTGGTCCCTCATCAGACATTTGCCTGGCACAGGCCTTTCCTGTAGGGGAATCAGGCACACCTCGATTGAGGCTGTCTGCGACAGTGAACTGTCGGGGTGGCAGGGCTCCAAATTAAGATTGACTAAGCAGGAGCTAAACGTGGCTCCTGGATTTCCACATTAACCAGTGAGCAGGAGCTACCACTGGGGAACGAGGAGCTAGTACTTAGCGGACCACAAATAAAACTTACCTAGAAGATGGAAACATATAATTGTGTCCATTATTTATCAAATGTCATATAGACGTGTCCTAATGTTTATTTATACGTTCTCCTTAATGCACAGAGTTAAATTCACATAGGTGTGTTTGTTTGCCATCAGTTGCCCTGGCGAGCCAAAAACAGCTCCTGGTAGCTCTCGTTGTCGAGCTAACCAGGCTTTGCTGGGATACACGCGGGAGCTAATTAGCTCCCTGCTCCCCTCAATTTCGAACCCTGGGTGTATACAGAGCTGCAGTGCATCCCTAACCATGGCACATCCAGTGGCAACATGGTGAGATGTGCACCAGGAGGCTGGCGCATGATACATGCGCCCTGATGCCTGCAGGCTATGGTGCATTATAAATAAATAAAAAAAATACGATAGCAAAGTTCATCTTCATTGAGCACCCCAGAGCGCAGAAGGACACACAAGCGAGCTTGGGAAGGGAATATTGCGGGCACTAGTAGAGTGAGGTGCTGAAGGATATTTAAAATATGCAGGGCCCAGGGAGATCTGACACACATAAGCCACAGCAGGTAGGAGCAGCAGTCAAACACCACAAGCTATATGCAAAAGATGCTGGGAATGCTTCTGCTCGAGTCCCAATGATGCAGTGGCTTGAGGGCATGCTCTAGGGCTCTGAAGGGAGGGTCAGCGTTGCCAAAACCATGGATTGGTGGAGAGGTAGAGTGACAAGCCGCCCCCCTTCTACCCTGCTCCTTACATGAATGAAAAGCTGTACGCTCAGCAGGGTGGAATAAACTGTGTATGCAACAACAGAACCCAAAGTTTAGTTCAAAGTATAACCTTGAGCAATTGGCTTTGATCAACACTACTCTGATGATGACTCTGCACTGTACCTTAGAGAACGTAATGGTTATTCTCAGTTTTTGGCACTATATGTTTCCACGTTGCACAGCACAACTCCTGCACATCCTAGAGGGCTTTACCATTCTTCTGGGGGTGGATGCCCACTCTTTCTTAGAACCTAGAGGATGGCTCTTTATGAAAGGTAGCACGCTGCTCTACACAACCAAACGACTTCTCCTGTAGAGAGGGTTACCTTCTTGAGGACAGCAAATGAGCGTTGGCTCCCTGGAGCCTTCAGATAGGTGCTCCATTCTACCATACACCTGACAGCTGACCCTTACACCACTCTATTTTCTAGCACTGATGATTAAAGGAATAGTGTGCTCAAAATCATTTTGGTCTTACAACATGGGCAATAATAAAAAATATACAATAAACATCTTTTCATTGAAAGTTCCTATGTAAAATTTTACACAAATCGTGTTTAAACCCCTTTAAAATCAAGCACTAGGAGGCGTCCATTTTGTGAAATGGACGAGCCTCCTGTGCTTGAGTTAATTTCTGCCCTCGCGGCACTAATGAAGCAGAAACCGCTTGCTGGCAGCTTTTATTACAGCAGTGGCTTTTGCTTCATTAGTGGGACGCAGAGAGCAGAGAATGCAGGCAGGAAGGCTGCTGCCTGGTAAGTGCTTATTTTTATTTACTTTTTATTTTACTTTCGTTTTGAGTCTACAGGGCTACTCCGAGCCGGGGGGGGGGGGGGCCCGGGAGACTCAAAACGAAATTACCCGCAGACTGCAGCATCTTTTGTTTTGAGTCTCCCGGACTCCCACGGCTCAGAGGAGCCCAGGAGACTCAAAACGAAAGCTGCTACATTCATAAATACAACCATGTTGTATCTATAATTGTGGTGGGTTTCTTCTACGTTTCCAGAGCCTGGGAAGCTTAGAAGAAAACCTCTGCAATTATAAATGCAATCGTGCTGTATTTATGACTGCAGCAGCTTTCGTTTTGAGTCTACAGGGCTCCTCCGAGCCGGGGGGGGGCCCGGGAGACTCAAAACGAAATTACCCGCAGACTGCAGCATCTTTTGTTTTGAGTCTCCCGGACTCCCACGGCTCAGAGGAGCCCAGGAGACTCAAAACGAAAGCTGCTACATTCATAAATACAACCATGTTGTATCTATAATTGTGGTGGGTTTCTTCTACGTTTCCAGAGCCCGGGAAGCTTAGAAGAAAACCTCTGCAATTATAAATGCAATCGTGCTGTATTTATGACTGCAGCAGCTTTTGTTTTGAGTCTCCCGGGCTCCCCCGGCTCGCAGGAGCCCATGAGACTCACAACAAAAGCTGCTGCAATCATAAATACAACCGTGTTATATTTATGATTGCAGTGGTTTTCTTTCTAAGTTTCCTGTGCTACTCCAGCCGGGGTAGCCCGGGAGACTCAAAACGAAAGCTGCTGCAGTCATAAATACAATGTATTTGGTATGATTACGCTGGCTTTCCATTTCAGTCTCACGAGCCCCGCTGGGCCTTGGGAGCCTGAGAGACTCAAAGCGAAAGCCACTGCAATTATAAATATAACGTTGTGTATTTATGATGTTCATGGTTTTCTGACCACGGCAATCAAATACAACAAAGTTGTATTTATAAAAGCACTTCTCTGCTCTCTGCATCTCACTAATGAAGCAAAAGCCACCGCTGTAATAAAAGCCACCAGCAGGTGGCTTCTGCTTCATTAGTGCCGCAAGGGCAGAGATTAACTTAAGCACAGGAGACTCGTCCATTTCACAAAATGGACTCCTCTTAGTGCTTGATTTTAAAGGGTTTAAACTTGATTTGTGTCAAATTTTACATAGGAACTTTCAATAAGAAGATGAATATTGTATATTTTTTTATAATTGCCCATGTTTTAAGACCAAAACGATTTTGAGCACACTATTCCTTTAACCTTGATTGGGCTGGACTCTCACCTGGTAGCTTATATGGGATGGACGCACCCTTGGCCTTGAACGAAAATATCTCAGCAGCATTGACTGAGTAGGTGCTTACAAAGAACTTGATGCTGTGGTCAAGAACTGTGTAGGGATGTGGATGATGCCTCTTGGGAGGTTTGTGTTTGGGTGCATCATTTGAGCAATGGTTTATACCAACCAGTAAACCGTAGCAGCTGTATATCACTATATGGTCATGACACTATAGGGAGGCTGCAAAACGCATGTCTATACTGTGTGAGGAAAATGCGCCTGTTTTCCAATTGTGTGGTTTTAAATAGTTCATTTCAATATATTTTTAAAAGAACATCTGTCATTTTAGGGATTACCTGACCCATTCTAAGGCTGCCTGTGCCTAACTTTCAAGACATATTATAGTCAAAAGTCACAAGTGAAATATGCGTTGTTCTTTCTGACATGCAACTCTCAGGTACAAATGTGGTAGGTTTTCTGTGGGAACCAGGGTTGGATTGGCCCCTCGGCCTTTGGGTCTGTGGCCGGGCCGAAATCGTCCCTGGGGTGTGTGGGCCAGTTTCTGGCCATGCCTGGGCCGGTTTGGAGAAGAAAAAAAATGTGGAAAAAAAGTATATATTTATTTTTTCCTTTTTTTTTATTTCAAAAAGCCTTTCATCCTTCGTAGGTCTATAAAGGAGTACCAACACAGGTTGGGTGATATTGTATGCATATTTGCTCTATAAAAAAGAGCATAAGCGCAATACAATAACATCTTATCATTTGGCCTTGGACGTCTGCCTGGATTCACAGTAATATAATGTACTTAGGACCAATGCTATTTGATTCCACTTCCTCTTTTGTCAAGTGGTGAAAGGTCGTGTTTCATCGCTTCGGGGTGAAGTCGAAGTGATGTCATCAGAGGTCAAAGGTCGTGAGGTGAGAGGTGGCCACTTTTTTGAGGCGAGGTGTGGGCCACTTTTTTTGCGTGACCGGGCCTATTTCTTGTCCCAGTCCAACCCTGGTGGGAACCAGTGTGTTCTCTGCTTCCAGGAGTTCTATGGCCCCTTAGTTAAGGCAGCCACCGCGGCAGCTACATTCCATGCTTACTGTTCCTTCAATCACTGAAGTTTGAATTGAGAATTATCTATTTTCTCACTTTGCTTTGAGAATGAACTGTAATATGGGTTTTTCTTTTCTTATCATGTCACTATATACTATCTGTTGAAGATGGCCTTGAGACGATGAAAGCCTCTGCATAACATTGGCAGTTAGTCCAAAACAAGCATAAAAACCTATATTTGTGTGATTTTTCAAATTGATAACACAGCACCAAAGTTGTCTATGGTCTAGAACGTTCTTAAATTCCCATTCCAATTTCAGGATATTGCAATAATTCACTCCTACCAGCTGATCGTTGACCTCCACTCTTTTTTGTATACTACATGTATTAGTAGTATGTACCCAACTTTCTTTTAATAAACTAGCCGGAAGTCATGAGGTGCACACCTCATATTTATTGTTCCCCGCTTACCATAGCAACACAGTTTTTCAGAGAACAGTATGCAATTGGACTTCTTGCTGAATATGAGACGTTGCCTTTAGCGTTGGACCAGCTATTACCCCAGGAATTAGAGCACACGAGTGGTCACTGCAGTCAACCTAACAATGACCCCGCATCAGAAGCTATCCCTAGTGAAGTCCCAAATGTCCAAAGAAAGGCCCTAGAGACAAGTGCTGCAGCAAAGAGCGCATGCTTCTGCCGAGGGCTACCACATGACTGGCTGTGACCCCACCATAATGGCCTTCTAGTGGCACAAGCCTGATATGTGGATCATTGTTTCACCTCTGATCTTGCAAAGGGACAGGCCTGGCATATACTGTGCATCAACTGGTCCGCTCCTACCTACTAGACTGCACCAATTGCACATGGCCGGAAATATTGGTGCATCAACATTTTGGCCTTAAAAAGTGAGTACCTTGAGTTTGGCTGATGCAGTTTTGTAATGTGTAGTGTGCCCACTACTTCAGCTGAAAACACATGCGTGGGAGAAATCTTAAAAAAAAATGGAAATAGACAATTTTAAGATTCCTTATGCTAAATTGTGTTTTTTTCAGGCTGTATAGAAAGCCCAGTTTCAAACGTTCTTCAAATTGTGTTAAGCAATCCTTTTGGCAAGAAAATATTGCTGGGTGAAATAAATGTGTCTTGAGTGTTTGGATGTGGCCAGGTGAGTGGCTTGGCAAGTTTGATGAACTTTCACAGATGGGAAGTTAACTATGTTCCTATGTGATGGTCGATGTATCCGTAACTATAATGCAGCAATACTATATTTATCCACTGGAGAACATGACTGCATGCCAATTATCTGTAATTATAGTGGGTAATATATCATGGTGGTTTATGTTTTCAGCACCTACGGGGCAATGTGTGAGATGGTATTTTCCAATGGGTGTCGCTCTTGGGCTGGCACTACAGACTTTGGGCCACATAGCTCAGCGTTAAAGGTCGTCTATTTCTCACAAGCAGCCGGACCTTGCCATGTCTTGTTCCTTCTTGTTGGTGGTTGATACAAAGTTGCATCTTCGATCTCTGTGGCCATCTAAAATACATGGTGCCCTACAATTTTGCAACATAATTGTACCACGAACATTGTTTGAACGGGTACAAGTGTCAATGCAGAATTAGACTGCAGCAATGCCATTGTTTTTATAATACGGGGACCAGAGTGAAATTGACTTTTGGTGCACACTGACCTGCTGAAACTTTTGACAGATTGTTCTGACTTTTCCTTACTTCGTAGGCTTCGGTACATTTCCTGCTCAGCAGCATTAAAGTCTGTGACTTAAAATGGGTGGCGTCAAATGCATCTCTGTCAAGGGAAAGCGCCTCGCACACATCATATCATAAAGGAGAAGCATTATTGGGTGCATACGGAAAGATTAGCACATAAGTACATGTTTTGCTTAATAAAGATCCCTTGGATCGTCCTGCTGGGGGAAAAATTGATGAGCGCCTCTGTTATTGGTGTTACTTGAAGAAAACTATAATACATTTGAGCATATGTTAGAATGGTCATTTCAGCACCCAAATGTTAGCGCGCTCAGCTCTCAAATATGATTTCAAATGTCTAGCAAACATTTGTGATCATCTTCTGGGCTCACAGTCAACGGTGTGTGGTGCAGAGCTAAGGCAATTCAACACTGGCTGTTCCTCCACTAGATATTACAGACATGCAGCCAGATATTGAATCCAGAAGAATGTTGATGGTAATCTTTGCGTTGAACCTAGGAGCATGTAGAATGCAGCCTCTGAATCAAAGCTAGGTGACTTAGAATGCAGCCTCTGAATCAAAGCTAGGTGACTAAGAATGTAGCCTCTGAATCAAAGCTAGGTGACTTAGTATAAAGCCTCTGAATCAAAGCTAGCTGACTAAGAATGCAGCCTCTGAATCAAAGCTAGGTGACTTAGAATGTAGCCTCTGAATCAAAGCTAGGTGACTTAGAATGCAGCCTCTGAATCAAAGCTAAGTGACTAAGAATGTAGCCTCTGAATCAAAGCTAGGTGACTTAGAATGCAGCCTCTGAATCAAAGCTAGGTGACTTAGAATGTAGCCTCTGAATCAAAGCTAGGTGACGTAGAATGTAGCCGCTGGTTCAAAGCTAGGTGACTTAGAATGTAGCCATCATTTTAATGTTGGGTCACCATTAGAATGTTGACAATGCACCATTAGAATCTTAACTGCTGACACTACAGTAAAGGTGCAATGAGGGTGATGTAACCTATGAGCAGACACATAGGGACCATTTTATGCACGTAGGTTTCTTCGCTGGCACTTAACACCACCATGTTGCTTGCTTCAAAGTGCTGGAGGGGGAGAGGAGAAACAGAAGGAGAGAGGGAAAGAGAGGTGCACACAGGCTACCAGCCCGACTCCCTCTGTGGCGGGGAGCACATTGTTGCTAGCCATCAAAGGCATGTGTGACCTGTATCCTTCATTGACTTGACCATTTTCATCACTTGCACCTCGGCCTCCTCCACTCTTACTAAGTCTATGAACAGAATACAGTTGTTATACCCTTTCCAGATGTGCGTTGAGTGAGTGACGTTACTTATTCTGTGCACACTTCAAAAGAACCACACACTTTAACCAACAAGTGAGGGCATTGCAAACAATTGTTGTTTTCTGACATGCCAGCAAAGGTTGTGTACGATCGGACCGAAAAAAAGGTCTGACTGTACAAAACGACCGAAAAATGGTACCACCAAAGGATCGAGCACCAAAAGGTTGAACCTTTGGTGGTAGCATTGCAGGCAAGTATAGTGAGTGGGGTGTTGCGGGGGACACCCGCTCACTATACTTTACAGCATAGTGAGCGGGCGCTGCGGGGGAAACCCCTGCAGCCCCCGTAGTATGTAAGTGTGTTTGCATGAGAAAGGTGCAAACTTTTGGTAGTTCGCACCTTTCTCATGTGAACATTCCGGCCGCGGCAAAATCAGCCACGGTCGGATCACTTAGAATCCCAGCAAAGCTAGGTATCCGATGGGCAGTGTTTTCTTCCAGGAGATGACACTATTCTCCTACAAGATCTTGTTACCAAACAAGTTCTGTTTTATTTATTTTTTACACTGGTGCGCTTAAGAAAATAGTAAAACATGAAATGCACATGCCAGTATGCATGTGTGCATTTCGTTAATCTCATGTTTAGCCCATTTCCACACTTTGGATAGGGCTCCCAATCAAGACGAAACGTGTGCATTTAGGAAACCGATTATTCATGTGACAGCAGTCACAAATGGACTGGCTCCCTTCAATGGGTCTACTGGAATAGTTATCAAGGGCTAAATTATGCATGAGTCTCAGTGGGCAGACTCAGAAAGAAAATTAATATAGATATTTTGGGACTTGGAAAAAGATCAAGTTGTAGATCATCAAGAGAACAAAACTGAAATAAGTAGTTTTGCTCAATAAGTATACCTCAGAAAATAGAAGATATATGATAGGGCAGTACTAGTTAACGTGAAGGTGAAACCGATCTGCCATAGGAAAATCCCAAATTCTATGTCTAATAACCTTTGAGCCGTAAAATGGATCTGCATGACATTTTACAATAGTAATGAGAGGAGACATGGTGGAAGCGTTTGATGAATGGTAAAAATACAAAATGTGTGATCGCCGTTGCACAATTCTTTCAGAATATAGGTCGGGGGTTGGCTCAGGAGACCTAATTCTGTAACTGGAAAACGGTGGACAAGCTCTCCAAATGATACATTTGGAAGAGACAGCCTGAGTTGAAGACATAAGAAACACTATTATTATTTTACACTTCAAACACCTCAAGACTGGCGAAAGACGAAGTTTTTTCTTTTCTTGCAAAAATTGTAAATACAAGCAACAATAGTAATTTGTGGTCCGGGACGCCAAGAACTAAAACATTTAGAGCAAATTGATGTTACAGTTTCAAAGATATAAAGGATCGAAAAAAGGGTGTGTTTTTCACTTTTCCATTCATTCTACCATAGGAAAATGTCAACTGTTTGCTCAAACGCGCAGCCCAAAATCGATGGACAGATTTGCACCAAATGAGAAACAGATCGGCGCAAATTGCTCAATGGAAACCCCTTGTTTGTTTAGTGGAAATCCACCCAGTAGGTTTCTTTTTTAAATTGGTATGGAGCGGGCTGCTCCATATAAAATAAGTTAGCCATATCTCCCATAATGCATTGCTGGTGCCAATGTTTCTCATTTCTGAAAACCATTATGAAAATCTTGATTTGAATGTAGATTTTTTTGGGAAACTGCCCTAAAATGATATAAGGTGTGTAAGAAGGGTAGGGTAGTTTTGAGGCTGTGGAAAATGTGGGTAGTGTAAGAAAGGATGTTTTGTGAAGATTTGGGACTTTGACGAGATCTCAATTTGTTTTAAGTGGCATAAAACACAATGGCCCTCATTACGACCCAGGCGGTAAGGGGTTTACGCCGGCGTAAACTTCGGCGACCCTTACCGCCTGAGTACGAGTTCCCGTAGCGCCATGGTGATTTTTACGCCTGCTTTTTGCAGGCGGTAAAATCCATGGCGCTACGGGACCTTGTTGTTAATTACGCCACCCTAATTTACGGTGGCGTAATTAACGCCTTCCCTACTCCCATTATACCCTATGGGGCAAAAATGGGAATGGGGAAGGGTAAATGGGGATTGGGGACTTACCGCCCCGCCAAGGTCGGAATGGGGCGGTAAGTCCGCCAACCACCATGGCGGAGTTGGCAACTTAGCTCCATGGACCATGGTGCTAATAGCACCATGGTTCTCCGCCAAGGTCGTAATGAGGGCCAATATAATATATTTACATGTGGCAATCACTGTGGTTGCTAGTTTGGGCAAGAGGAGTATTTTAAATAAATTTTGGAAGCAAAACTTTTTTTTAAAAATAAATAAATACCAGGGGTTGCTTCCTTAATTAACTTAAAATGTGTGGGAGAGCGTGTTAAGGGGCTATTGCTGTTTAGGAGGTGTTAAATGTGTTCTTATAATTGCTCAATTACTTGAAATAAAAGAGTACCACAAAAGAATGAGGAAACCCAATGATTGTTTAGTATATATTTTGTTTCGATTGGACAAGTTTATCATGCGACTTAACAGTAATGATTTCAACTCACTCCTAACATCAACAGGGAAGAGATCCACATTAACACACCTACCTCTTCTTCATTAGAGTACCTAATTAGTAATCCTACCTAAACCGCTACATTCCTCTTCCTCGTCCCAGTACTGAATAGTAATTTTACTTATATACCCACACATCCTTCTTCCAGGTCCCAGAATCCAACAATAATCTTACATTTACCCCCACAACCCTCTTCCTCATCCCAGGACACAATGGTAATCTTACTTTACCCCCACTGCTACAGCCTCACTCTTCCTCGTCATGATCCGCCACTACCTTCACATCACTCTTCCTTGTCACAGTGCCACACTACCACCATGTCAGTATTCCTCGTCATATTACTCCACTACAACTGTTGGTGCTTTGTTAGCCATTCCAACATGGCTGCCCCCGCGTGCACCAGAGTGCCTGGACCTTTTTGTCTTGATGCTGGGCCTGATTGGCTGGGACCATGTTCTAACTGGCCTATGGGATAGCCGGCAGGCTTGGCTGGCCCTCCCTCCAAGGCCCACTCCTGGCCTCTGCCTCTATCCTCGTTGTGCTTCCCATTCTCCACCTGAAGCTGCAAGAAGCTGGTGCCTCCTGCTTCTCTCACACTTCCATCGGGAGTCTGGACTCCTCATTAGATCTGAGGCAAGGTAAGCCATGGGGCTTACAAAAATGCAATATTGCACTCGAGCGTAACTTTTTCAGAAAATGCCATGAAAATGGAAATAATTGACTTTGATATTGGAGCAGCGGATCGCCGTTGCCCTTGGGGATAAATGCCTGTGTTTGCAAAATGCTGGCTTTCTCTATGTTTGCTGCATTGACTGTTGGTGTTTGTTAGCCATTCCAGCATGGCCACCCCCACGTGCACCAGAGTGCCTGGGCCTTTTTGTCTTGATGCTAAGCCTGATTGGCTGGAGCCATGTTCTAACTGGCCTATTGGATATCCGGCAGGCTTGGGTGGCCCTCCCTCCAAGGCCCACTCCTGGCCCCGTCTACCCCTGTCCTCCATGGTATGCTGCTGTGCCGCCCCCGTATGAGTGTCTGTGCTCCCCCTATCCCCCCTAATCTGTCTGTGTGCCCCCCTCTGCCCCCGAGTGTGTCTGTGTACCCCCCCATCTGCCCACCGAGTGTGTCTGTGCGCCCCCTCTACCCCCTAATGTGTCTGTGCTCCCCCTCTGGCCCCGATTGTGTCTGTGTGCCCCCTCTATCCCCGAATGTGTCTGTCTCCCCTCCCCCTCTGCCCCCGAATGTGTCTGTGCTCCCCCTCTGCCCCGAATGTGTCTGTGCACCCCTTCTGCCCCCTTAATGTGTCTGTGCTCCCCTCTGCCCCTGAAATTGTCTGTGCTCCCCTCTGCCCCTGAAATTGTCTGTGCTCCCCCTCTGCCCCCGAATGTGCCTGTGTGCCCCCTCTGTCCCCAAATATGTATGTTTGCCCCCTCTGCCCCTGAATGTGTCTGTGCTCCCCCTCTGCCCCCAGAATGTGTCTGTGCTCCCCCTCTGCACCCGAATCTATCTGTGCTCCCCCTCTGCTCCCGAATGTGTCTGTGCTCCCCCTCTGGCCCCAAATGTGTCTGTGCTCCCCCTATGCCCCCGAGTGTGTCTGTTTGCCCCCTATGCCCCCCAAATGTGTCTGTGCTCCCCCTCTGCCCTTCGAGTGTGTCTGTGCGCCCCCTCTGCCCCCTAATGTGTCTGTGCTCCCCCTCTGCCCCCGAATGTGTCTGTGCTCCCCCTCTGCTCCCGAATGTATTTGTGTGCCCCTCTGCCCCTCGAGTGTGTCTGTTGTGCCCCCTCTGCCCCCCAAGTGTGTCTGTTCGCTCCCTCTGCCCCCCGAATGTGTCTGTGCTCCCCCTCTGCCCCTCGAGTGTGTCTGTGTGGCCCCTCTGCCCCCTAATGTGTCTTTGCTCCCCCTCTGCCCCCCTAGTGTGTCTGGTGCCCCCTCCGCCTCACGAGTGTGTCTGCTGTGCTCCCTCTGCCCCCTGAGTGTGTCTGTTTGCTCCCTCTGCCCCCCGAATGTGTCTGTGCTCCCCCCTGCCTCTCGAGTGTGTCTGTGTGCCCCCTCTGCCCCCCAATGTGTCTTTGCTGCCCCTGTGCCCCACTAGTGTGTCTGGTGCCCCCTGTGCCCCCCATGAAGTGTTTGGTGCCCCCTCTGCCCCTCGAGTGTGTCTGGGTGCCCCCTCTGCCCCCCGATTGTGTCTGTGTGCCCCCTCTCCCCCCAAATGTGTCTGTGCTATCCCTCTGCCCCCAAATGTGTCTGTGCTCCCTCTCTGCCCCCCGAATGTGTCTGTGTGCCCCCTCTGCCCCTTGAGTGTGTCTGTGTGCCCCCTCTGCCCCCTTGTGTCTGTGCTCCTCCTCTGCCCCCCTAGTGTGTCTGTGTGCCACCTTGGCCCCCCCGAGTGTGTCTGTGTGCCCTCTCTGCCCCCTAATGTGTCTTTGCTCCCCCTCTGCCCCCCTAGTGTGTCTGGTGCCCCTCCGCCTCACGAGTGTGTCTGTTGTGCTCCCTCTGCCCCCCGAGTGTGTCTGTTTGCTCCCTCTGCCCCCCGAATGTGTCTGTGCTCCCTCCTGCCCCACTAGTGTGTCTGGTGCCCCCTGTGCCCCCCATGAAGTATTTGGTGCCCCCTCTGCCCCTCGAGTGTGTCTGGGTGCCCCCTCTGCCCCCGAGTGTGTCTGTGTGCCCCCTCTCCCCCCAAATGTGTCTGTGCTATCCCTCTGCCCCCGAATGTGTCCGTGCTCCCCCTCTGCCCCCCGAATGTGTCTGTGTGCCCCCCTCCGCCCCCCGAGTGTGTCTGTGTACCCCCTCGGCCCCTCGAGTGTGTCTGTGTGCCCCCTCTGCCCCCTGAGTGTGTCTGTGTGCACCCTCTGCCCCTCGAGTGTGTCTGTGTGCCCCCTCTGCCCCCCGAGTGTGTCTGGTCGCCCCCTTTCCCCCTCCCCCTCTCGTGTCTCCTCCCCTCCCTTCTCCGCCTTGCCCTCCCTTCTGTAAATCTCCGGTACTACCCCAATTGCCGTCAGGCATAGTAATTTGTAGTCGCCCCCCTTCTCCTCTCCCTCCCATGTCCTGTGTAAGCTAGGCACTACCCAAATTGCTGTCTGGCGTATTGATTGTAGCTGCCTGCCTCCTTCAGCCTCTCGCCCTTCCCCTCTTTCACCTCTTTCATCTTTCTTTTATCTTAGCACTTACTCTTATCACAGTCCCTTGACTTCTGATAAAAGCCTCCCCACTCCCTCCTTGTTTTCTCCTCCCACTCCATCCCCAGCACTATCTTGGTAAGTCGCTGACCCTTTTAAGATAGTCTAATGTTTTGTTCCTCTCCTCTTTCTTTCTCCCCTTCCCCCTACCTCCCCTCCTCCCCCTCCTTTTATAACTCTTGCACTGCAACAATTGCCGCCAGGCATAGTAATGTTACTGCTTGTATTGTTTCTCCTTTTTTTTCCTCCCTCTCCTCTCCTTTATTGTTCCATGCACGTGTACTATCTGTTATGATTTGATAGTCATTTTTCACATTCTGATTTGGTTCAAGGACCTGTAAGAATGTTATTGTATTTTCCCATGCTCCCTCCCTCCTTACAGCGCTTTGAAGCACATTGTGCATAGGCGCTATACAAATAAACAATCAATCAATCAACCAGCTCACTCTTCCTTGTCACAATACCCACTACCACCATGTTTCTCTTCCTCATCATAGTTCCTTACAACAACCAACTCACTCTTCCTCTTCACAATTCCACTATCTCGTCACAGTACCCCACTACCACGTCACCCTTTCTCATCACAGTCCGCTCATACCTCTCTCTTTCTTGTCACAGTTCCCCAATACCACCACCTAACTTTCCTCATCTAACACTACACCATACATACAACAATATAACCAACTCAATCTTCCTCATTACAGTCCCCCACCACCACTAAGTCACTCTTCCTCATCACAGTCCACCATTACGCCATCTCAGTCTTCCTCATCAACTGTCCCCCACTACTTCTACATCAATTTTACTAGTCACATTCACACACTACCCTCACTTCACTCTTCTTCATCATCATCTGACACTACCCCAGCCTCTCCTCGCTGCAGTCTCCCACTACCACCACGTCACTGTTCCTCATCACAGTCCACCACAAGCACCACTTGACTCTTATTCATCACAGTACCTTACTACCACCACCTTACTCTTTCATGTCACAGTACCCTCCTACCACGATCCCACTCTTCCACATCACAGTCCCTCAATAACACCATGTCTCTCTTCCTCGTCATAGTCCACCACACGCCCACAACGCTCTTCCTTGTCAAAGTGCCCCTCTTCCCTGCCACACTCTTCCTCATCACAATCCACAACTACCCCACTTTAGTCTTCCTCATCACAGTCCCCCACTAACCCCTCCTCACCCTTCCTCATCACATTTACCATTAGTAATCCCTTCTTATCCAGTGGACACAAAACAAGATGAAATACTTGATCATCCCTATGTTGCGTAGCTAAGGAACACATATTGTTAACAGATGATATGACATCAGTTATGTTATCAGAATAAAGGGAAAATGACATGTGGTGGGAGGTATAGTAAAACAAAACTTCTGAAATTCAGTGAAAAAACTTGACTCAAGGGACAGTTAAAGTAAATACGTTTAGTGCAACAAAGCCCTTGAAATTCAGTGAACAAACATCATTTGAAGTGACATCAAGGTGCTAATTTTATGCAAACAAACCTTTGAAATGTGGAAGTTGTTAGAAGCTATGCCACCTTAGCTATGGGGACCCCAATACAAAGCCCATAAGCACACTGATGATATGGCATGTGTCTTCCTGGCAGCTCCTGGAACACAAAGTTCCTGCAAGCAGAGGTAGTGTTTTAATCATCTGTGCCTCCATTTCCATATTTAATAATTGTTTGCCTTAGACACACTGGTGGCACATAAGCCATACATAGTTGTGACATGGTGATGGCTAAGAGCACCCAATTATATAGCCGTAGGCATTTGATATCATGCTGTTGTCTGCTCTGTGAGCAGGGGCCATCAATGACAGGACTGATGCGGATTGGTGTCTGGTTTGACTGTCTCCATAAGTGCAATGTGGAACAACGGCCAAGATAATGCCTTTTTGGTTTCTCAGAATAAGGCCAACACCTTCTACCCAGAGCGCAGGGACTTCTCCCAGTAGGTATCCTTGGAACTGGTGCTTCAAAGGCAGAACTGACATAAAAGGTCACTCTCTCTCACACCAGGCTGTTGACCACTGAAGAACCTTCAGCAGGCATGGGAAGGGGGCAGAGTTGCAACACAGTTCTCCACCTTTCCTCTCCATGGTTCGGGCATACTAAATTCATGACACCAATGTCCAGTTTCTATACGTTAGCGGCTTCGCCTCCAGTCTATTCACTACATGTAGCCAGCTTCTATGATCACTTAGTCTACTTGAGTTACAGCATATGTACAGTTATTGAATGGCTTGCATTCTCTTCAGTGCTTCGTACACGTGCAATCTTCTTTTTGCATATGAAAGTTAACTCAATTCTTAACTTTGTTATCAGTTTCTGTAAGATCCATGCATTCTCTTCTGCCAGTATTCTCAGGGTGTCATGCCCGTCTCTTGTGACGTCATCAGCTCCTCTTTCACTCTTTTTCATATTCCTTCAGTGAGTTCCTCCCTCAGATTGTTGTCTCTTCAGGGATAAATTTGATAGGGCTTTGTCACAGGGTACCTTCTTTCTAATATTTGCTGTAGTTGTAAATACTGAAACAAGTATTGTACTTGTGGAAGGCCGTTTTATCAAAGTAAGTATAAGCATACGATACATCAATAGAAATTTGGACTTGAAATTTGGACTTCACTAACCTGTATAGACGCTCGACTTGTGATGACTATGAGCAGCCCCCCTGGATCACTTCTTCCTCTCCCACGGCATAAACGGCCAGGAGGGGAGAAGCACTTCAGGGATTCCCTCTGGGGGATAAAACCCTGGCAGCTCTGGATGGTAGCTGTTCCAGGATATCGTGCAGAGTTGGCCGTGATCAGGAAGACGTTCCTGGAGTGATGGATTCTAATACAGAGATATGAACGCAAGAGATAATGCTTAGGAGTTGAAGGTATGTGTTGAACCAGTTAGGAAAGAGAGTGACTAATAGTGCAGTCCTACCCTCAGCATGGACCGCCTGTGCCTGCGGCGTCTATCCGCTTGTAATTAGTCTCCAGAACTGGTAAGGCTATGGAAACCCATGAACACAATATTAGTAGGCTGGAATTAAATAAGGGAAATTGCAGAGTATAACACAGAGAGAGCTGATTACCTGCAAGTATGTATTGCTCTTGTGGCGATGCTGAAAGAACAACGTATGCACTGAGGGCTGAGCAATTGAACACTGTGTGCTGCCGAGCGATGGGGACTGTAAAGGAGAAGGAGGAGATATAATGAGTTAAATAGTATTAAGACGGAACTTCCGTAACTCATCATATGTGTGTCAGCTCTTACCGAACTGTCAGCATAAATCGGCAAGAAGGAAGCAAGACGGGGTAACTCGCTGGAGATACCGCGTAAGTTTACTGCCAGTGAAGGTATTCGGTGTAGCTAGACAGGGTTCACGTATCTCGTTGTGTGTCAAACGGTAGTTCTGAAACAAGGGGGAAGTCAGTAGATTGTAAGAAGCAAACAGAAATAGGTGCATGCAGAGAGCCTAGTTCTCGAAGTTATGAAGTGCTGAAACTGGAGAGTAGCAACGCACCCATGTGTTGTGAAGGATCGTAGATAAACTGGTCCCTGCAGACGGGGCAGAGCTGTCGTACTCAACGTGCTCTGCAGAACTGGAACGGTACTGCTGATTCCACCCACCATCTTGGGGGAAATAATGTCCGCAATACGAGTCGGGGACCAACAGTGCCAAAGAGACCACCGCCTCCTAAGGGACATGACAGTATGCCCCCTCCGAAGGGCAGTGGTACCGGGTTTCCCAGGATGACACCTATGAAAACGTCGGACCAGCCTAGGCGCATGCACAGCTGAGGCTGGTTCCCAAGAGCGCTTGGCAGGGGAATAGCCTTGCCAATCCACCAAATACTCTAGACGACCCCGAAAGTAACAGGAGTCACAAATCCCTGCCACCTCAAACTCCGGTCCCAACGGAGTAGTGATCGGAGGCGGGCGAACACCAGGACGTCGGGAAAAACAATCTACAACGTCTTTCCTGAGTTGAGAGATGTGAAAAACTGGGTGAATCTTAGACCAGGACGGAGGAAGTATCAGACGATATGCAGCAGCACCCAGGCGTTGAAGCACAGAAAAAGGGCCAAAAAACCTACGAGAGAGTGTAGAAGGCACCAGATGCAGAGGGAGGAAACGGGACGCCAACCACACCTTGTCACCAGGCATCAATAGCGGAGCCGGACTACGGCACCTGTCAGCAAATCACTTAACACGTTCCTGGGCAGCCAAAAGAAAAGCATGGGCTGACCGATGACCGTTCCGAACATCCAGGAGAAAGCCATCGACATCAGGAAAGAAAGACGGAGAAGCAAGACCAACAGGGAGGCAGATAGGATGAAAACCATAAGAATAATGAAAAGGGCTGGTACCCTGAGAAGCATGGGGGGCATTATTATATGCAAATTCAGCCAAAGGTAGAAGAGAACACCAATTGTCATGGGATGCAGAGATGTAACAACGGAGGTACCCTTGCAGTGTCTGGTTGAGGCGTTCGGTCTGGCCATTAGTTTGCGATGGAAACCAGAACTCAAGGCCCGTGATATGTTAAGACACCTACATATCTGCAGCCAATACCGGGAGGAATACTGCGGCCCCCGATCAGATACTATAGTTTCCGGAAGACCGTGTAAGGAAAATATACGGCAAATGAAGATCCGTGCCATCTGCACGGCAGTAGGTACCTTTGGTAGTGGGATGAAATGAGTCAATTTCATGAAATAGTCCACAGTGACCATCACCATGGTACAACCCTCTGAAGCCGGAAGATCAACGACAAAGTCAGTGGAGATTATTTGCCAAGGATGAACCGGAACCAGCATTCTTATATGAAGACCCAAAGGATGACAGCGAGGTGATTTGTACTGTAGACACACCAAACAGGCCTGAGACATAGTCGTGGACATCCTTTAAGAGCTCCGGCCACCAAAATTGTCGTTGGACGAGTTCTTTTGTGTTAATGACCCATCTATGACCTGCCATCCGGGAATCATGACAAAGTTGAAGAACATTCTTCCTGAGGTCTGAGGTGGGTATGAACAGTTTCTGACCTAAATAGGTGCAGCCATGGGTAAGTACGAGTCCTAGGGCATTCAAGGCGTTTGAATCATCCCTCTGAATACACAAGGTGGCCTCGGAAACCCTCTGAAGAAAGGTCGACACCACATAAACAAAACCGAGCCCTAGGAAAAATAGGTTCTGTCCGAAAGGGAGAGGAACAGGTTGTGTCCTTACGGGATAAGACATCAGCCCTAAGGTTCACCCTACCAGGGATAAATGTGAAGACAATATCAAATGATGGAAAGAAATGTGCCCAACGGGCCTGTCTGCTATTCCTGGTTTGAGCGTATTGCAAGGCTCGGAGATTGTGATGATCAGTCCTGACTTCAACCGTATGAGTAGCACCCAGTGGTAAGTGCCGCCACTCTTCAAAGGCACGTTTAATTGCAAGAAGTTCCTTTTCCAGAACTGTGTAGTTCAGTTCGGAGGGAGAAAGAGTCTTGGATAGATAAGCCACCGGGCATTCCAACCCCTGGCCATTTTCCTGTAGGAGAACAGCTCCCAGAGCATGGTGGGAAGCATCAGATTCAATTATGAATTGTTTACTCAGGTCAGGGGAAATTAGGATTGGCCCCGTAGTGAAACAAGTTTTAATCGAAACAAAAGCCGTTTGAGCCTCATTGGACCACCTAAAAACAACACCTTTCTTGAAAAGCGCAGTCATTGGTAATATCCTTATAGAAAGTCTGGGGATAAAGCGCTGATAAAAATTGGCAAACCCCAAAAATGCTGCAGCTCCTTAACACTGATAGGAGAGACGCATTCCAAAATAGCGGATATCCTCTGAGGATCCATGGATATGCCGTGTCCCGATAGGATCTAACCCAAATAAGTAACTTGATCTTTGTGGAATTCACACTTATCAAGCTTACAGAACAAATGATTGTCCATCAACCACTGTAAAACCACCTTCACATGTAACAGATGGTTGGCCATAGAAGAAGAGAAGATGGTATATCGTCATGATAGATGATGACTGAATGAAGCAGAATATCGGAGAAGATATGGTCCATAAAACGTTGGAAGATGGCGGGAGCATTTGATAATCCAAAGGGCAGATCATGATATTCGTAATGCCCAAATGGTGTACGAAAGGCCGTCTTCCATTCGTCCCCTGATTTAATCCGGTTAGATGATAGGCTTCTTGCAAATCGAGTTTTGTGAAGATTGTTGCCCCTTTGCCTCAAGTATGTCAGGAATTAAGGGCATTAGATAGCGATCGGGAACCGTGATCTTATTCAGACTCCGAAAGTCTATGCACGGTCCAAGTTCTGTGGTGTCTTTTTTGGGGATGAAAAATAAGGAAACCCCTGCAGGAGAGGTTAATTCCGCTATGAGTCCATTGTGTAGATTCTTGTGGAGGTATTCCTTGAGCAATTCTTTCTCTCTGGCAGAAAGGTCATACATGCATCCGAAGGGAATGGGTGCATCTGGGGACTAGGTCTATCGCACAATCATCCCTCCAGTGCGGGGGAAGTTCAGCATGTTCTGCATTGGAGAAGACCCTATGATACGAGTGGTAAATCTCAAGTAACTCCTGTATTTTATTGAGGACGGCAGTTCTGGTACTCTGTTCTGGAAGAGATGAGACCGGATGAAACCCCATAGCGTTATCTGAAAGGCAATGAGAAAGACAATGTTGTGAGCCCAAAAAGAAAGTTCCTGCCGTCCATTTAATATAAGCGTTATGAAGCCGAAGGCATGGCAACCCGAGGATAACTGGGTAGTGAGCAGTGCAGATTATGTCAAGGACTATTGTTTCTTTATGGGACGCTATGCCCATTGATATCGGTGTCATCTGCTCCTTAATCGGACCTGAAACCAATGGGCTGCTGTCCACAGATTCCACTGGAACGGAAACCAGCTTTGTGGAACGCAGAATACCATGGTCTGCTGCCCAAAGGTCATCAATGAAGTTTCCAGCGGCTCCGCTGTCAACCAGAGCCGGAACTTCTATAGACCCGAGGAGTCCACTAACAGAGTGATCTTGAGAATGACCATAGGGAGTTCAGGAACATCTGTGACATGAGAAAACAGCTGTGATGCAGGGGATCTGCTCAATGATTCCCTAACCGTGGTTCCCCTGATGGGAGGGTTCGAGCGTTTCCCTGTCTCTGATTGGGTGCAAATGGACAGTTTTGGACCACATGCTCGCTTGACCCGCAATACATGCATAGACCCAGAGTGTGACGTCGATTCCGTTCCTCTGGTGATAATGGTCCTTGTGTTGTCCCTATCTGCATGGGCTCGTCGGTGGTTGGGGTTTTGGGCACCTGGGTTGAAACATCTGAATGGGTCCATGACCCTCTGTGTCTTCATTGTTCTCTATGTCTTTCTTGTAATCGATTGACCATTTGCACAACTTGTGCAATGAGTTTGTCCAGGTTGGGAGGTCTAGGTACCCGGGAAACCTCATCTTTTAATTCTTCATTTAAACCCTGTCTAAAAAGGGTGATAAGGGCATCGTCTGCACAAGACGTCCCAGCCGCTAGCTGTTTGAATCTGGTTATGTATGAGAACAGGTCTTGGGATCCCTGTCGGAAATCCAATAACTGTTCCTGAGCAGAGACTGTGATCTCTTGCCTTCCGAACATGGATTTGAGGCTGTTTCCGAATGCAGGATAGGAATCCAAAAGGGGGTTGTTGGTCGTGACCAGGGGAATGGGCCAGGCTAATGCTGGACCAGTTAAATGGGCAATCACATGTCCCACCTTGTCTCGGTCGGTATGAAAGAAAGCGGCCTTGAAGGCAAACTGTACTGTGCAAGATTCAAGGAACTCTTTCAGTTTATGAGGATTACCATCAAACCATCAAACCAACCTCCTGGTAATGGACCAGGAGGTAGTTCTGAACAACTGGGAGCCCTTCGCATATGTTGTCGTAAAACTGAATTTTCAGGGCCTGTACTTCAGTCATCAAAGACTGGACGGCTGCAATCAATTGTTGTTGTGCCGGGTCCATGTCATAAAATCAATTGTTGTTGTGCCGGGTCCATGTCGTAAAATCCCTTCTAATGATGTAACAGATGCTTATTTGTCTTATGTTTTTTAGGCGTTGCTAACTGTAGATACTGAAACAAGTATTTTACTTGTGAAAGGCCGTTTTATCAAAGTAAGTATAAGCATACGATAAATCAATAGAAATTTTGACTTCACTAACCTGTATAGACGCTCGACTTGTGATGACTATGAGCAGCCCCCGTGGATCACTTCTCCCTCTCCCACGGCTTAAACGGCCAGGAGTGGAGAAGCACTTCAGGGAAACCCTCTGAGGGATAAAACCCTGGCAGCTCCGGATGGTAGGTGTTCCAGGATGTTGTGCAGAGTTGACAGTGGTCCAGAAGAGGTTCCTGAAGTTACGGATTCTAGTACAGAGATAGGAATGCAAGAGATAATGTTTAGGCGTTGAAGGTAAGTGTTGAACCAGGTAGGAAACAGAGTGAGTGCAGTCCTACCCTCAGCATGAACCGCCTGTGCCTGCAGCGTCTATCTGCGTGTAGTTAGTCTCCAGAACTGGTAAGGCTATGGAAACCCGTGAACACAATATTAGTAGACTGGAATGAAATAAGGGAAATTGCAGAGTATCGGTAAGCGACACAGAGAGAGCTAATTACCTGCAAGTATGTATTGCTCTTGTGGAATGCTGAAAGAACAACGTATGCACTGAGGGCTGAGCAATTGAACGCTGTGTGCTGCCGAGCGATGGAGACTGTAAAGGAGAAGGAGGAGCTATGATGAGTTAGATAGTATTGAGACAGAACTTCCGTAACTCGTCATATGTGTTTCAGCTCTTACCGAACTGTCAGCATGATCGGCAAGAAGGAAGCGAGACGTGGGTAACTTGCTGGAGATACCGCGTAAGTTTACTGCCAGTGAAGGTATTCAGTGTAGCTAGATAGGGTTCACGTATCTCGTTGTGTGTCGAACGGGAGTTCTGAAACAAGGGGAAGAGTCAGTAGATTGTAAGAAGCGAACAGAAATAGGAGCATGCAGGGAGCCTAGTTCTCGAACTTACGAAGCGCTGAAACTGGAGAATAGCAACGCACCTGTGCGTTGTGAAGGAGCGTAGATAAACTGGTCCATGCAGAGGGGGTGGAGCTGTCGTGCTCATCGTGCTCTGCAAAATTGGAACGGTACTTCTGATGCCACCTGCCATCTTGGGGGAAATAATGGCCACAATACGGGTCCGGAACCAACGGTGCCAAAGAGACCACCGCCTCCTAAGGGACATGACAGTAGTATTGTCACAACTGCTGGTGTTAAGCATGGCACAATCTCAGGTTTCCAACATGCAGGAGGTAAGGGGGCGGGATTTCCTGCAGAGGCTATTAGCTGCTCCTGGACACCGTTATAGGCCGAGGACATTGGGCCTCATTACGAGGTTGGAGGTAGCCATGCCGTTTATACCGGCATGGCTACCCCTAAACTCGGGTCCGGCTTCGGGTCCTGCGAAAGGGGAATTACCAGGCCATTTTGACCTTGGTGGGCCCGGTAATTCCCCTTGCGCGGGACCGGAGCCGGTACATCCCCATTCCCATTTGAGCCCCCATATGAATCAATGGGAATGGGGAGGATGGTAGCAGGGGTACCGTTCATAACGGTACCATTGCTACCATCCAGTTCTGCTCACGGGTGCCGCTCTGCACGCCTGGTTTGACCAGGTGTGCAGAGTGGCACCCGCGAGCAGAACTCGTAATGTGACGGCATGGTAACAACGGCACTGGTAGCACTACCGGCGCCGTTGTTGCCTTACCACCACTATTGTAATGAGGCCCATTGTCTCCTTCTTGGTTCCAACTCTTGACTCTCTGAGGAGCAGGAGGAATACAGATGACCTCTGTTGGTGATACAATCAATCCCAAAGTCCTCTACCATGGAGGTGAATTAGAAGACATGAAAGGCAGTGTAGAGCTCTTTCCACTAACCATGCCCAGAGAACAGTTGGTGGGGTGAACTGCTGTGGACCAAGGAAAAGCTGCTAGCTGCACTGGAACTAGCACACTGTACAATGGAGGTGAAGGCGCCTCTGTAGGTGGTAGTCTAACTCCGTGGAGTATGAGTGCAGTATAAAATGGCTTACCTTCCCCACAGAGACCATGGGTAGGGCCTCCGAGCAACCAAGAAATAAAGGAGCAGGTTTGGCCAAGACTCTTGAATGTATCTGATCACCTGTCTATCCCAAACGTCTTTATGCTATTGGTGCTTGGACTGCACCATGTGTTGGACTTAGTCGGCCAGCTCACCAGCCCAGCACCAACAACCACGTCTGGAAGCTCCAAGAAGCCTCCTAAAGACAAGAAACCAAAGGTACAGTGAAGAGACCCTGTCCATGTGGTCCAATTTTTGGGACCATAATTGCTTTTAAGTCTTGCTTCTCTACCTTTTTCTTCAAAGACATATCCTTGAACAGTGACATTGTTGACCGTCTATTACCGGAAGACCCCTGCTGATCTATGCAGAGAGATCTTTCCCAAAGTCTGCATTCTCTCTGCGTCTTTAACAGGTGGTGTGCAAGCTCATGATATCTTGGGAGTCAGTTCCATTCTAAGATCTACTGAGCGGATTACAGCATCACGTCTGACAACCAAACACTTTCCAAGTCCTTTGCAGGAAGTACAATGCCTGAATGACATCTTGTGGAACCTGCTACCTTACCTCCAGCAGATTCCTCCCCCTCTCCCTCCAGTACAGCCATCATGACATTGAAAGAAGACCAGGGATTGCATATTGGAGAATTAAAATGCTTACAAAGGGCAACCTGGACCTCCTTCCATTCTCTCAGAATGTTCTATGGAAAATTCACAGTTCTCAAACTTCATTGGCTCGGTAATAGATTATTGTTATTAGTTTAGATATTAGTACCAATATTACTCAATCTAATGTTTCATACAAGGTTATTAGCTACTCGTATTCCATAGGCCATAAAAAGGAGTCTATATCCGGGATTTTTCACCCAGGCCAGTCCACAGCATCAAACAGTCTGATGTTTGGAAGGATGTATTTTCTCCCCTGCGTTGGACAACGTTTTGGGTCAGTGAATCAACACTTTAAGACACAATAAGGAAATGCCTAAGATTGCTGACAGCAAAATGGCTAATCACATTCAGAATAAAAGGCTCATTTTTAATTACCAATGTCCTACATCACTCTGGCCTTGAACCTTGGGAACTCTTTCGAATAAGACTCCAGCAAAGCCGAGACACAAAGTCAGTGCTTCAACCATGATATTCTTCAAACGGATCCATATTCCCAAAATGAGCTTCCCACTTGGATTTATCTTGAAGGACTGTGGGAAGTGTAATCTATACGATTTTTATCGGAAAAGGAAGACTCTTAATCCATGTCCTCCCAGATGGAAATCTTTCATATTTTTTTATGTTACTTCTGTTATCATCCTTGGCTCTGATACATGTTTTGTTATTTGTTTAACTTTGCAGTCTGTACTGTTACATTTAATAGTTGACTATAATGTTTATGTTTACTGTCTAATTTTCTATCTCTAAATTGATTACTCGGCATAAAGGTACCAGTCTGGTTTGAACATACAATATGGAAGAAAAAAAAAATACATTAAAAGGTTCCTTCTCTGAATGCAGGATGTTAGCTGTTCATTCTGAGAACGATTTGCAAGTGTAATTAGGAGCTGAGCATCCACATTAACGCATGTTGCTCTCTGATATAATGGAAAACACTGGAAGCTTCTACAGAGAGACCTTGCCACTAGAAACAAACAGCCATAAAGCCCTCTAATAACAGTGATCCCTGCTCACGCCCATGCAGATGGCTTTAACTGGCCATCAGGTGAAAGTGCATTTAATACCATTACTGGCATATTCACAAATGTTGTGTATATTATGCATACTAACAAGATACTCTCAGGTAACCTTCACAAAGGCTCATATGTGTTGTGTACATTTTAAGGTGGTACAAGCATAGGTTATGATATGTTATTGGGACTTGCACCACACCCGGCTGCCCTTTTTCATGATTTTTAGGTGCTCAGGTGGATCTGAAAAAGGTGGGGTTTGGGAGGGTTAGTGGGGTTGAGCGGGAAAAGCACGAGAGAGCTTTGATGTGCTGTTGGTAGCTTCAGTTTGGCACAAACGGTCACTGTGTGCTGGTATGATTTTGGTAGATTGGCATTTGTGTGTTGTGGGCGGACATTACCTGTGCGTATTGGGTGTTGTGGGAGGAGGTAGAGTGTGTTGGTTTTGGTGTATTGTGTCTGAGGTTTGCAACAAGTTAGTTGTGTAATGGGTGGTGGATATGCTGAGAGTTAGAGAATTAGAGAGTTATTCATAGGGTTGGTTGGGGCTCTTTGGTTTTGTTGAAATAGGTTGGCTCTTTCGCTATGTCTTGTTCCTGGTGTGTTTGCAGTTTACATTTAAGTGGTCCATTCACGTGGAGTTCTCTTGCATTGTGGTGGATGAATTCTTGTCACTCCAAAGTATTCTTCAGCTTGGAGTGTTAAATATTTTTTTTTAAAGGTTTTTATTAATTTTATTCAACCAAACAAAAATACAAACCAAACATGCAGTGCATATATCAACAGTTCAATTATCCATTGCTTAATTTTGGTCGCTGCTCCCCCCCTCAACCCTCTTTTATGAGCCTCTTTATTCCACATCATCTGTATCTGCTGCACATGGTGGGGTCTCGCTTTCCATGGATTCTGTCAGGTCTTGTATTGTTCCAAACAATTCCGCTGTTAATGATTTCCATGCCATCAGGGTTCCCGCCTCCTCCTCTCCCCCTACATTGCTTGCCTCTTGCCATACAATGGTTTCTGCCTCAGCCCATTTCTGCAACTCTTTCCACCACACCTCCACCTTTGGCCTGTGACATGTCTTCCATCCCATGGCAATCTTCCTCTTTGCGAGCACATATGCTAAATCTTTTAATTTACCCACATGCTTAAGTTTATGCGATCTAGGGAACCCTCCCAGCAAGCAGGCCCAGGGTGTGTCTATGATAATCTTGACCCCCTTTTCCGCTAGTTTCTGCGCCACTTCACCCCAGAAACACTCAATCATTGGGCATGACCAAAACACGTGTACCATGTCGGCCTTTTCTTCGTCACATTTGGGGCATGCTTGTCGTTCCGCATTTTCAAACCTGGATATCCTATGAGGTGTCATATATGCCCTGTGCGTAATATACAGTTGTATCTGTTTCAGCCTCGCATTCCTTGATACCTTTTTGTGATACCCCAGGGCACGTTCCCACATCCCATCCTCAATCGGGGCTCCTACGTCCGCTTCCCAATCTAGTCTCAATTGTGTTAGATCTTTCCCAACCTTAGACATCATCATCTTGTACAATCTGGAGATCTGATGCCCCCCTTCCGATATATCATATATTGCATCTATGATAGTATCTGGTTCTTCTTCCAGTACTGTTTCGGGCCAGGGTTTCCTGATTCTCTGCACCATTCTGTGATGTGTAATGTACTGGCCCGTGTGTAACCCCGCTTCCTCTCCCAGCACTTCAAAGTCTGTAATAGTCCCCTCTCGCCAGATGTCTCCTAACGTTACCAGCCCCACCGATTCCCAGTGGTTCCTGATTGTCATCCTCAGCTGCTTATTTTCCTCTACTAGTGTAACTAGTGGTATCTCCGGGGAGCATGGGAATGGGTTCTCCATCAGCCGGCATGCCCGGCGCCACATCTTCCACCCAAGCACCATCATTTGGAGTGTTAAATATTTAATAGTTTCCTGAACTGCAGGTGATCCTCTGCTATTCGTTTTTTCCATTGGGAGCGCATTCCAGAGATTCACCACTATGAAGAAAATGCTGAGCCCCCACATTTAAAAAAATATATTGTTTGTGTTTGAGGCGGATGTCGTTGATGGATCTTAGTGTTCGTGTTGGTTTGCCAACGTGATTTTCTCCTGTATACATTCTGCTCCTTATCCATGGATTGCTCTGTGTGTTTTGCAGACCATTTTGAAGGAGATTTGTTTTTTTGACTGGCATCCCATGCAACGTTCTCAGTGCTGGTGTGATATGTTCTCTTCTTGTTAGTTTAAGGAGTAGTCTTGCCGCTGCATTCTGTATTCATTGTAACTTCCTCAGCAGGTATTCTGGTATTCCTATGTAGATGATGTTGGCGTAGTCTATTCTTGATATGATGAGGGTGATGATGGTGAGCGTTCTGTGTGTGAAGGAGGAGTAGGGCAGAACTTCCTTTATCATGTGTGGATGGAAGAAGCATTTCTTAACTACTGTGTTTACTTATGGTTCTATTATTATCTTGTCCATTAGGATTCCAAGATTTTTCAACACCTTGGAAGGTTCTGGTGAGTTGCCTAGTTTGGCAGGCCATGGAATGTGCTGGTTGTTTGAAGGTAATTGGTTGTAATCATGATTTCGGTCTTGTCCGGGTTGAGTATAAGGCTGTTGGTGCTTACCCATCGGTGTAGTTCAATGAGGCAGTTGGTTAGTGTTGGGTTTTGCTCTCCAATGGTGTTGATTTTATAGATGATTAGGGTGGTGCTGCGTAGTTGTAGCAGGAGAGGCCATGTTTTTTAAGAGGTTATCAGTGGAGTCATGTAGATGTTAAAGAGTGACTGTGAAAGGGATGAGCACGATGGGGCTCCACATGTTGTTTTCCGAGGTGCTGATTTGAATGGCTGCAGCCAAATGGTTTCTGTTCTTTATGTCAGGAAGGATTGTAACAGAGGAGGGCAGTGTTGCTAATCCCAATATTTTTTAGTCTTTTAATGAGAGTGTCAAGTTTGACTGTGTCAAAGACTGCTGAGAGATCGAGAAGTATTAGTGTAGGGTTAGTGTTGGAGTCTGCGCTGGTTTTTAGGTCATTCCAAATAGATAGCAGCACAGTTTCTGTTTCTCTCATGGGTCTAAAGCTTACTTGTGCCTGATCCAGCAGCTGGTTGTTTTTCCGCATATTCCAGGATTTGCTTGTAGATGTAGCTTTAAAGTATGTTATATTTGAAATTGGACAATAGTTGGTAAGGTCTTTCACGTTTCCTGATGTGTCTTTAAGGAGTGGTTTAATGTAGGCTGATTTGAAGGCTTGTGGCACTGATCATGTTGCTAGTGAGAGGATGAAGAGGCTAAGGTAGTATTGTGCTGGTGTTCACTGGGTGAGGATGGCTTTGTAGATGTCTGGTGGGCAGAGATCAGCGGGTGAACCCACTCTGTTGCTTTTGCTGACCATGGTTGATGAATTTATCAGTTGAGATTGGTGGGAAGAGGTTTGATCTGGTTGTTGGTTGCAGTGTTGGCTGGTTGAGATGGTCTGTGGACTTTTTTGGCTTGCTTTTATGATTCATTGAATGTTGGTGATTTTATTCTTAAAGTGGTTGGCAAGATCATCGAATAGTTTTTGTGTAGAGATAGGTGTGTTGTTGCACATGGATGGGTTTCTCATCTCATTTATGATCTTGAACATTTCTTTCTCGGCATTGCCTGCTTTTGCAATCCATTCATTGTACTAAGTCTCATCGGCTTTGAGCATTTCGTCTTTGTATAGTCTAATCTGTCTTTAGTATGTTTTTATTTTTATGTTGGTCATAGTTTTTCTCCATTTTTTTTTCTAATTTCCTGTTCAATTTTTTCAGTGCTTTGAGATGAGGAATGAACCATCTTGCCAATGTTTTCTTTCATGATGGGTAGAAAGGTTTTTTTGGTGCAATGTCACCTGCTGTCTTTGTGATCCCTTTTACAATTTCATCTGTCCTTACTTCTATGCTCATTGCATTTTGGTCGCTGAGTGATGGTTTTGTGGTTTCCAGTTTTGCGTTTAGTTCTGCTCTGTTATTGGTTTTCCAATTCTCCAATTTCTTTTCCGGGTTAGTGGGTTATTAGGGCAAATCTTAGGTATCCTTAGTGGTGTCTGGAGCACAAAGGCTACAATGAGGTGGTCACTCGAGAGGATTTGAATTGGTGGTGCAGTTGTGACGACGTTTTTGTTGCTGAAGATTGCATGAGTGTGTGGCCTGCTGTGTGCATCGCTACTTTCACCATTTGTCTTAGATGCATTGTCGCTAGTTGATTGGTTAGTGTTTTAGGTGAGTTGATGTTCTCTTCTTCAAACCAGATCTTGAAGTCTCGAAGGATGATAAGGTATTGTGCTTAGTGGCCATGTTGCTGACTATTTCTACAAAGGTGTCTATGAATGTAGGGTCATAGGTTGGTTGCCTGTAGACAAGTACAAACGTAATATTAATTTCAGGGTCTGAGGATAGGTGCATGATGACTGATTTGCATTTTGTGATGTTTAATGGTTGGGCTGTTGGTATTTTAGGTGGTCTCTGTATGCCACAGCAAGTCCATCTCCTTTTTCCTTTTCTGTTGGCTTGCTTGAGATTGACTTTGCTGGGTATGCAGTCATGTACTATAACCTTGTAGTTTTGAGATAGCCAGGTTTCAGTGATGAATAGGATGTCTATACCTCTGTCGCATAGGTGGTCATAGATTACTGTTGTGTGTTTGGACATGGATCTGGCATTGACTAGGCTGCAGTGTATCTTTGGGACTATTGGGATCTGTTTGATTTTTGGCTGTGTCTTTTGGTGGACAACCACTTGGACAGCCAACGATACCAAAGAACCTCAAGCACATTAACAGGATAGAAGAACACCAAGAACAAAGATGTGAAACCCACAGAAACAAACCGGAAGGGAAACTACACCACCACGCCATTCATCACCAAAAACTGGCACGAACAAAGAAACCATGAATTGCAACAGAGAGACAACCACAAAGAAGAAATCAACCCACTACGGAACCTGACTGAACTACTCAACGAAGAATCAACCCCAACAGACCCAAACATGCACTCAAGCAGTAATAATGAACTATTTAATGAATAATCAACCCCCAGAGACCCAAACATGCAATCAAGCAGAAATAACAAAATCAAGTTGGCCATTTCTCCTCTATCTGTAAGGGGTGTAGTAAGCTAAAAGGTGGTTGTAGACCCCCCTGAGTGGAAGAAATTCCATAGAACTGGGTATTTCACCCATTTCCATTCTCAATAGAGGGGCTCACACACTGCTTTTCAATTTTGTAAAACTTGGGGTTTCACCCTAAGTAACCAAGGTTAATCCAGACAAAGGCCCCTTGCTCACTGTGCCTTAGAGAGGCTCAGCTCACCTAACTGAGGAGGCCCAATAAGGCCAAAACACGTGTATGGGGTTACTGATGGTACTCTTGTTCAGAGAAGAATTGCCTAGCATTTCGGTGCTGAATTGCCCTTGGGGTGGGACAAAGACTGATATGCAAATCCATATTTCTCCTCTGTGAAGGGTGCAGGGCACTAAAACGTGGTTGTAGACCCTTCTGAGTAATTGATATTCCATGGAACAGGGTATTTAAAACATGTTTGTTCTCTCTAGAGGTGCTTCCACACGCCTTTTCAGATCAACAGAATGGCTAACTACAAGGCGTAGCACAGTTCAACAGAATGGCTAGCTGTAGGGCACAGTACAGGTCACAGAATGGCTTGTTATAGGGCGCAGAACAGTTCAACAGAAAGGCAACTATAGAGCACGAGGGAAGACAATGCAGTGTTATGAGCCGGTGGTAGTAATGCAGAAGTGGCAGGGTTTCACACAGCACAGTAATGGCTGTGCTCCCCGTCCGTATCACCTTACCTGGTTGTATCTTTAGGATGTCGCGTCAGGCGTCCAGTGCAAACAGGGGATGAACACTGTCCTAGGGAGCTCCCATTTGCCTCTGGCACTTAGTCAGCTGTCCTGTGTTCCTCCTTTAAGAGGGTAGCTTCCTGAGGAAAGCCAACAATCCTGTGCACGGGAGGCGGGAGAGGGCCAAGAAGCGGGCAGGGGAGGTAGCTATGAGGGCTGCGGGTATGGGGAGCGGGCAAGAAGCTAAAACATTTTTATTTAAAACAAAAAAAATTAAATTAGGATGGAGGAGAGTGCCTAGACAGAGGTTCACTCACCTCAAGGGGTAAAAACCAAGCCAAGACTGTAAAGCCAGACCTGCTCACACACCTGCACAACGAAAAGACGGTGCTGTTCTCGGTGTTGTGAGAGGTTTCGTTTCCTGAGGAAAGCCGCAAATCACGGACACAGGGGAAGGAGAGGGGCATGTAGGGAGCTGAGAGGGCTGCAGGTATGGGGAACGAGCAAGAAGGTAAAAAAGAAAACAAAATGGAATTAGTATGGAGGAGGGCGCGTAGGCAGAAGGGCAATCACATCAATGGGCAAAAACCATGCAGAGACGGTAAAGCAGGACCTGCTCACACAAGCCTGCAGAGTTGTGGGAGGTTTTGCTTCCTGAGGAAAGTCACCAATCACGGGTGGGGGAGAGGGGCGGGAAGAGGACGGGGAGGCAGCGGGGAGGGCTGTAGGTAAGAGGAGTGGGCAAGAAGGTCAAAAATGTAATACAAAATGGATTTAGGATGGAGGAGGGTGCACAGGCAGAGGGAAACTCACCTCAAGGGGCAAATATCAAGCTGAGACGGTAAAGCAGGACTGGTATGGTATTTTTCAGAAATCTTAAATCCTACCATGCCAGGCTTGACGTAATAAACCAGTCCAAGCTTTTCAGCTCATATCAGATTGCATTCTGGGACATACATGTGTGCATTCATAAGAAGTGCAGGAATGCAAAATAAAATGCACTACAATCACCTGTGCAAAAAGAACATGATTTGAGAGCTCTGTTTCAGCATATTTTAAAAGGAACAAGAGTGGGCGTGAAGTAGTGATGTTCGGTGAGAACATTAGATTGTGTTTTGTATGCACTGCTAGCTTTAGCAGACTTTAGAATGTTCATATTCAGACGTTACCTTGCATACATTTTACTATTCTCTGGCGCAAGAGAAATGCATATGTTCAAATTACGTAGGGCCATTTCTTTCATCTTTGATAGACTGAGTAGCATTTAGTTGGGTAATGTTAACATCTACTGTATAAAATGTTGAACATGTTCTGCTACTCACTTTCATGATTAGTGTTTTTCCTGTTCTAATTCTTCCTAATATGTTTGAATGCTAGTGATTGTCACTGCAACGGATGCATTTGGAATGCAAATAAAAATTTTCAAGAAAACACATTGGGCCTCATTATAAGTATGGCGGTAAGGCAACAACGTCGCCGGTATCGCTACCGGCACCGTTGCTACTGTACCGCCATACTACGAGTTGTGCTCATGGGTCTCGCTTGAATCACATAGTAACACCCCTTTATTTTTGGAATTGGCTAGTTCATTGACATAACGACTCTTTTTTAGGAATGCCCAAACAGGTTGCTTTTTCAGTAGCACTTCATATTTTTTGTCACATCCCATACAACAACAAGCAGCATGTCCCTTTTGAGCAATGACTACAGGCAGGTGTCAGTATCACACATTTTCTTTTGTTGTGTACGTTGACAGTACAGTAGTAAAACTCAGACGTTATTGGGTTTCCATCACTTTGTATTGTGAGCCAATGAAATTAGGTTACATTGGGATTCATTCTGAGGTCGGCGGTAACCCGCTGGTGCCAGCGGCGGGTTGCCACCGACCCGGAAATAGTGAATCCGCCACCTGACTTCCCGGTGTCACCAGGACATTACAAGTCCTGGTGGGGCAGGAAGTCGGGCAGTGGATTTGGTAATTCCCCATTCCTGTGGAGTCCCATAGGACTTCATGGGAGTGGGGAGATGGAAACACTGGCACCGTTGTTAACTGTGCTACTGCTTGCGTGACGACTCTGCCAACCGGGGCCAAAACGCCCGGCAGGGTCAGACCTGCCGGGCGCTAGAGCCCCTGCAGGCAGACTGGTAGTGTGGTGGTCCGGAAACAAGGGTGCTGGTAAGCCTACTGGCACCCTTGTTTTCGAACCGCCACACTTGGAATGAGGCCCATTGTATTTTGGGCTATTTAGTTAAAATATACAATAGTATATAATAGTTCAAGATGCATCTGTATGCATGAGCATGCTAAAGAAAACTCCCCAATTAAATACTTGTGTCTTCTTTGGCTGTATGGCCCTGTGCGTCAAGGCGCACGTGTATGCTGCGCAGGCCCTCCCGGTCCGCAAACCATGGCTACACCACTGAACGAGACTGCAACTAAAAAAACCTCTATGGGAAGACTACCTCATTTATTGGTTAACTATATTAGTTTATGAAGGGCAGGAAAGACTCCGATGGGTGTCAGTGCACTGTACAATGTCAGAAAGAGCAATATGTAGTGAAGGCGAAACAGATATTCTATGCCCTTGGTAAATAGAGAGGAGGATACCTTAAACATATGCAGAACAAAATATAAGACAAAATACAGATGTGAAAGGTAAGAAGCATTAGAAATGTAAGTAATGAATCTAAACCGTGATGAAGAGGGATGATGGGGTGGAGAGCAGAAAGGCATGGGAGCCACCAGTGACCATGATGAGGTGGAGAATGCAAGTTGTTATATCAGCATTCTGAGGATAAAGAAATTAGAAACAGGAAGAAAAAAGGGGGTGAGATGGCCAGGATACGCACAAGCCACTGTTGGAGAAATCATGTCAAATGAAGGTGTCATTGGTGAGAGCATGCGAGAACTAACCATCCACAGGAAAACAACGTGGAGCAAAACACAGCGGAGAGTGCATATCAAGGTAGAGATTCAATGAACAGTACACCACAGAGCAAACCAGAAATAGTAGGAACTGTTCATGAAAAGTCATAGAAGAAGGAACACCTGCAAACCGTCAAGAAGAAGAACACTCCAGAGCAAACCACCAACAGAGGGAACTGTCCCTGGAAAGACATAAAATAAGGGACCACCTGCAAACCATCAAAGAGAAGAACACTCCAGAGCAAACCACCAATAGAGGGAACTGTTCATAGAAAGACATAGAAGAAGGGACCACCTGCAAACCATCAAGAAGAAGAACACTCCAGAGCAAACCACCAAAAGAGGGAACTATTCATGGAAAGACATAGAAGAAGGGACCACCTGCAGACCATCAAGAATAAGAACACTCCAGAGCAAACCACCAATAGAGGGAACTATTCATGGAAAGACATAGAAGAAGGGGCCACCTGCAAACCATCAAGGAGAAGAACACTAGAGAGCACACCACCAGTAGAGGGAACTGATCATGAAAAGATGACCACCAATAGAGGGAACTGATCATGGAAATACATCAAAGAAGGGGCCACCTGCAAACCGTCAAGGAGAAGAACACTACAGAGGAAACCACCAATAGAGGGAACTGTTCATGGAAAGACATAGAAGAAGGGACCACCTGCAAACCGTCAAGAAGAAGAACACTCCAGAGCAAACCACCAACAGAGGGAACTGTTCATGGAAAGACATAAAACAAGGGACCACCTGCAAAGCATCAAGGAGAAGAACACTCCATAGCAAACCACCAATGGAGGGGACTGTTCCTGGAAAGACATAAAACAAGGGACCACCTGCAAACCATCAAAGAGAAGAACACTCCAGAGCAAACCACCAATAGAGGGAACTGTTCATAGAAAGACAAAGAAGAAGGGGCCACCTGCAAACCATCAAGAAGAAGAACACTCCAGAGCAAACCACCAAAAGAGGGAACTATTCATGGAAAGACATAGAAGAAGGGGCCACCTGCAAACCGTCAAGGAGAAGAACACTACAGAGGAAACCACCAATAGAGGGAACTGTTCATAGAAAGACATAGAAAAAGGGGCCACCTGCAAACCATCAAGAAGAAGAACACTCCAGAGCAAACCACCAAAAGAGGGAACTATTCATGGAAAGACATAGAAGAAGGGGCCACCTGCAAACAGTCAAGGAGAAGAACACTACAGAGGAAACAACCAATAGAGGGAACTGTTCATGGAAAGACATAGAAGAAGGGGCCACCTGCAAACCATCAAGGAGAAGAACACTCCAGAGCAAACCACCAATGGAGAGAATCACTCAAAGGAAGCTGTGAATCAAGAGACTCAGAACAAATAACCTGTGGAATAAACACCTCACGGTAAATCAGCAGCGAGAACACCTTGAAAAAGGCCCTTAAAGGCGAGAATGCCTCGGCGCAAGCATCACCTGAGAGAACACCTGGAAAAAAGACATAAATTGTGAGTAATTGGAAACAGGCCCTTAATGGTGGGAGCACCATAAAGTAGAGTCTGAAAGAAGGTAATATAACAGCAATGATAAGAACACTTGGAGGAAGTGCATCAAAGAAACAAGCACAGGAAGCATAACACCATTGGCGAGAAAAAGAAAACCATCACTACAGAGATGATGCCACACAATGCATTTAGGAATGGAACATCCCGGAGCAAACCACTTTAAGAGGGAATGCCTCAAGGTGATTTATTAATGTAGAGAATACCCCAAAGAAGGAAGGCAAAGGGGTTGGATACTTAAAAGCAGAGAATTGTGTTCTGTGTATCTCAGATGAAGCAAACGAAGATCGAGCATCAAAGCACAACATCTACACGGGAGCCTGAATAACCCACATATCAATGAGCAGAATACCTCGGGCAGGCTTCCATGAATAAACCACCTCGGTATGGCTACTCACAACTCCTCATAGATGTGTTACAATGCAAAAAGTGCACAAAACAACACGCAATCAATAATGAAACCTCCTAAGCCAGCCAGTAAGGCAGAGAGAACCACAATGCACACCATCATCAAAGAGAGCCTCATTAAAGAAAGCGCCTCAAAACAGACACCTCATGAAGAGATTGCCTCAAGGCAGTTCACAAAAGAAAGGAGAACTTGAGAGAATGTCTAGGAATCCTCATCCTTAGAGAGAGCGCCTCAAAGAACAAATAAAATTGAGAGAACCTAAATATACATTTTAAGAGAACATCACAGAGAAAACGGTGTCCATGAAAACAGCGAGAACATTAAATTAAGACCAAAAGAGTGGTGTCCGTGTTATTACGAAGCTTCAGCGAGCCCTACATCCACAGCAGGGCCGACCATAGTGGCAGCAGCGCCTCAGGCAGCAAAACTACAATTTGGGGCCACATTTTTCAATATTCGCTGATGCTTTTGCATCAGCGCCCTATTCTTATTAAAGGCGCCCTCCCCCCTCCGCTCCCGTGAGCGTGGTGCATTTAATTTCAATCGGGCACCTGCTGCACCTTCTCACACCACGCCAGCACTCCCCCGAGCTGGCATGGTGGGGGACTAATGGTAGGGCACCCCGGCGGTCGCCCGGGCGGCCCTGCCCTAGGTTCACAGACAGCAGTTGGGACTTTAATAGGACAGAGCCTATTGTGATGCTGTTTGGAAAAGGTAGGGTTTGGAGGGAGGGATTGGAACTTTCTAATATTGTAAAGAAAGGAAAGCGAATTCCCAAGGAATCTGTCAACATAGGGGCTAAAGAGGTCAGAGGACGGCTACTTTAGTATCCAGATATTTTTAGAATTAAAAGGCATAAGGGTGAAATTCAACTAGGTAGGCAACACCTGTCAAATTGCTTGAAGGTCAAATGTTTATCTGGCTAATAGGGATCACAATCAGTTGCTTTGTGGAGGCCAGACAGTACTATAATGTAAGCGGGAGAGCGGGGGCAGGGCATCAGGGAGCATAGTTCCACTACTTCTTTTCGTACACTTCGACCACTGAACTGGCAAGATCTGAGCACTCAGGGCCCTGTACAGAGTAAATCCCTTTCATCTGTTGTCTCTTCTACAGATTCCCAAAATATTGGCTCTGCTCTGGCCATTTTTAAAGCCAAGACAAACGGCAGTTTTAACGAACTTTGATCCCTTTTATTTGGTATCACAAGTGTATTGTGTTTGCCTTACTTTTATGATCTGCAAATGCCAGTTGCGCAAGTGGGCGGGACATCTACCACCAAACAAGTACATAACTATTAAATCGGGGTTCCTGTATAGCGCTTCATACCGGCGTCCGGCCTCTAAACGAGGGCCTGGGTTCCGTGCTGCTCGACGTTATCTTGCTTCCAAGACAAGTGGTGTGCCCCTGAGCTATCCTCCCGGCCCAGCAAGTTCATTCTAGGCAGCAGACTAGGGCACACCAGCAGTGAGGCACCGGGGAGTATCAGAACGCCCTTAACAGCAACTATGTCCCAACTGGAAGTGCATGGCCACAATGCCACTTCAGCGGAGGAGATGCCAGCCCTTGTGATGAACCTGCAGGTGGCAAGGGCAGCCTACGTGTGCCGCGTGCCCGCTGCCCATCCACAGAGGAGATATGCCAGTATTCATTAGGTTTGGCTAATGAGAAGGGAAACGGCCAATAAGTGGAGTTAAAGAGCAGGGCGTCGGGTGTAGAGTGAGCTGTATAGAAAACATGTCCTCTGTCTAAACTTCGAATGAGAAAGAGGAAGCAACATTGAAATAGGGCCGCCAAACTTCACTGCCCGAGGTGACAGAAGCTTACTAATTATGATTTCACGTCTGCAATATTGCACAGTTCGCTTTTGTTTTTAAATCTTGCATAAACACACTCGAACAAGCCTGCTAACGAGCCAGCGGTGAGCAGGCCATGGGGTGCATGCATGTGTTTGCAAAGTCTGCGAATTAATGCCTGCTTTTTTATGGATTATCCAACAATCGCATGCCAGAGCTGGCGCCAGGGGTGCTCCTGCGCATGGAGCAGGGGAGAGACTGCGGTAGGAAATGTGAGGGAATCATAACTGCTACGTTCATTTAGGAACATAGTCATGCCTATTTTGTTTGCACATTAGGCGCCTGTATTTATCAATTAACATCTGCAACACGCCCTCGCCTTTGAGCCTCAAACAGGCATTCCTTTAACTTCTGAGCTGGCCCACGTTCCTCTGCGGCGTAATCATTGAACGTCAGTATTTGCGACGGTGTATCCCTCCTTTATTAGTTATCTTTGGCTTCTGTCTCCACCATTGCCACCCCTCACTGTCACATGCATGTCTGCTGCAAAACCGTATCCCTCCAATACTTCGGCTGACCAGGCGTTCCGCTTTTGCCAGGCCTGCCGTTGAAGTGTGCCCTATGTCCCTTGAAAAACATGTGTTGAGCAAAGGGAGGAAATCTTCAACAATTTAACGTATGATGTGATGCGAATACACATTTTTAACAGTCTGGTAATGTTACTATGTAATCCCATGTTGGGCTCGAACCCCAACCTTTGGAGTAACAGCCATATGAACTGATTGTGCCACAAGAGTGGCTGTTAAATTGATGTGTATCTGAGGCCTCTAATGGCTGCAAGCGTAAAGGCTCCTTTGTTTTTCACATGCTTACATTTACAGCCAAAAATCAGCACAGTTTATATTAAGCAGTGCTGGAAATGGAAATTATTATTTACTGTGAGATCACAAGGGTGGGGCAGCAGAGGATATGGTGGGAGAGCGGGTGGGGTGGACGGGTAGGAGTTAGTCCTACCTTTATGTTTGTGGGCGTCCCGGTTTTTTATTTAGGAAATCTGGTCACCCTAGTGTTGAGTCAAGTTAGTTTAATGTATTATTGCACCGTGACGATTCACAATCTCTACCGGGGTCACTGGGTCCTGACGCTATGACATCATGCAAGGTTTGTCTGTGTATGAAACAATCTGAGTACAACAATGCAAATTCTTTTTATATCTGTGAACTGTGCAGCTGGGAATAGCCCTGGTCTGCAGACGCTAAATGGTAGAGCCATTGTGAAGAAGCTTAAGATGGCCTACACAGGGCACTAAAGCGGTAATAGAAGATATAGTGCCATAGACCATCCTCTGTGTTAGCCTGTCGCACTTCCTAACATAGCAACACACACCACTGGCTTTAGTCTCCGAGATATGTATTTTCCCTCAGTCCCAATGCCGAACCCGTATACCTCTTCCTGTGCCCTATAAACATGGAGGATGGTTAGGAATAGTGGGAAAAATAACCCTAGCGATGCCAACCAACAGAATAAAGGCAGCCATCACAGTTACTCATGAGTCAGACTTGGAACCACGTTTTGAACTGTACTGTTGCATGTGTTGCCAGCCACATCATAAATGACCTGACCACTAGTGCTTTAAGTGGGAGTTGGAATCAAGGGGGGCTCTATTAGGGGACGTGGCCTCTCTGCAGCTCTGCTGTGAACGAGAGGACCACAGGATCAACCAGACATGCTGGAGCATGCCACTACAGAGCGCTGTGTAGGCGACTTCATCCCTGCTAAAATGGCCACCCTTGGAACAACGACCTGCAACCCACAGCTAAATCACAGGCTCGACCCCCGCTGGCAGACTCCCTGTGGGGGAGGTTCGAGCCTGTGATTAAGAAACAAAAGGAGAGGGTGGGTGCACCAAAGGTATGATATCTGTGCACCCCAGCTCTCCTTTTGTTTCTTGCAGGCAGCCCTTTCTTTCAAAGAGTGGCATGGTTAAAGGGCTTCCTGCAGGGGTTGCTGACCCTCTCAGGCAACCATTTAATCATGTGGCTCCTTGAGCTTGAGTGAAAGGGATACCTGCTGGAGATTAGTTACTTTCATTAAGAAACAAAGTGAAAGCTGGGTCACACTGATTTCTGCTCTGTTTCATAATAAGAGGAGCCGACCCTAGGAGGCGGCCCATTTAGCCAAAGATCTGCGCTTGCTTAAAGGGCTGCATGCAGGTGTCAGCTTTCTGATTAGGGAAAAGGGAGAGGCATCGGCTGATGCCTCTCCTTTTTTCTAATCAGAAGGACCAACACCTGCAGGCAGCCATTTAACCAGGCTAGCTGCGGCCCACTTACAGCCTTGCTGGACACACTTGTGACCAAAAAGGTATGTTTGTACTGCACCATTCAGCACCATAGTGGTTGTATTGTGCATGGTCGTGTCTCGAAAGTGGCATATCGGGGCCCTACCAGAGTGACCCCAGATCTTAATCTGTTAGTGAGAAGAAGTAGATGAGGAGGTAAAGGGATGGACATAGAACTTGTGTTAGAGAGAGTGGATTAGTTAAATGATGCAAACACGTTTAGTGGGAATGATTGTGAGGGAGAATGTGTGTGGTAGTATGGAAGCATGTCTCTTACGATGTGCCTGCTTATAGAACAGCATGGGAGCAACATAAATTAATGTGTAGATGGTTTTGAGAAACACTGTGTTAAAGTGCAGAGCAGTATCTAGGCCTTGATGTGCATAGTCCTAGAAATAAGTAGTGTGTGGTTTTATGATGGGCTTGAGATGTGCTGCAGCGGACCCTTGGTGTGTGCAAGCTTGCACCCTATTGTTTATAAGAACCCATTGCTGAAGGAAGGGAAGGGCGAGTTTTGCAGAGCAAGCTGACTAGATGTGTCATGTTGGATATGTAAAGAAGTGTCCATGGGGAGCATGGGGTAAGAGGTGGGGATGGAAGTGGAGATGTAATGGAATTATGAATCCTATTAAATTCGTTGTGTTAATGTGCTTGGAATATATGGAATGCTAGTTATCTAAACCTCGAGGAGGATTGCAGGAGGGTGGGGAAGTCTGTTTAGAACCGCATGAGGGAAGCAGGTTGAGCTTGGCATCTTTGTGTAATCCCACTATTTCACTGGTTACAATGTAGTAGAATCTTATTTGTATAGGATTATAATAATTGAGTAGTAATATGAACCTTTCAGATATGATTCTGGGAGAGTGGGACAGTATCTAGGGTGCAGGATCAAATTATGATGTAGTGATCCTCGAGAAACACCCACGTGCCGCCTCAATTTCACCCACACAGAAAGCACACCATCTCCCATCTGGCAAGAGGCAACCAACAACAGCCAATAGCCAGTGGTGAGTAGAGACCTTGTACTGTTTGCAGCCTTTCGGCAACCTATGGTGAGCTCTCTTGAAAGCTTGTGGATTTGTGGTTAAATTGAGTTACTGGTCGGGTTGCATAGTTGTGGTGCTCAATTGCATTGGGGCTGCCCAATGCTATGCAAACACGGAAGAATTGGTACTTTGAGACACCTATTTTCTTGCGTCTCATACTATCATTGTAAGGTCTCTATTTCAGAAAAAATGATGTCTTGGTACACCCTTTTTATTTGTTATTGAGTTTACTATTTATGTTTTATTGCTTGAATAACAAAATCAAAATGTTGCTTCACATCGAAATATGTTGCTTCTTCTCACTGTTGTGGTTCCCTCATCACGTGTTTCACCAAAGTACAATCAAATGTTTCATCAGGAGGGTATGACTAACATAAATCTAGTTAATGACTAACATAAATCTAGATATGTTAAACAAACAATGAATAATAAAAATAACATAACAGTTGAACATCACATAAATTGTTCTCTCTTCTTAAACAGTAATGTAATATAATTAAGGTTCTTAAATCGGTAGAGGCTGTTAATAATGACAATGAATGCTGTATACCCGCATTGTATTCAATTGTGCACTAGAGCAATTTTATACACTTTGTGATTTGCTTCAGGGAATCAGATCTGAACAGTTTTGGATACAGATAAAGCTTACTCTCTTGAATGGAGATTTGTCCTTGCGACTTTGTTTCAAAGAGAATTTCCTTAGATTTTGGTTCCTAAGTATGTAAGAAAAATAATGACTCAATGTCTGCTGCAGCCAATGTTGGGGCGATTGCCAGTAGGGTTTTATGTAGCTGAATTATCACGTGGTGGTTGAGCCTCTAAAAGTTACAGGCATTGTTAATTATAGATTGGGGATATTCTGTGATGAACTGCACTATAGCCACGAAAACGGTTGTTCTGATTTATAGCTAAGGTGCAATCTTACCTTATTATAATCGAAGTTTCATTACTTATTGTTTTGGAAAAACCGTCATGTTAACCGCAGCGTTTTGTGCCACTGATCCAAGATGGCCGACTATTTATGTCAGAGCAATGACGCAGCACTTTTTTGTGAAACGTTGCCGCGTCATCGCACCGACCGCCATCTTGAGATGGGCAAAATGATTGAATCCCATTTCTTTCTTTTGCATTACTTGATAATGGACACATTTAAATATATATCCATTAGTAAGTATTTCTAGTTTTCCTGGTAGCTTATTGTAGGATAGCTATCCAGTATTTGCATGACTGGTGAAATATATTTTTTTCAAATTGCGTGTCTCCTGTTTTGGACACAAAATAAATGAATTTATTTGCAAATGTCATACTGATGTGTTAGGTCGACCGTCGCCGCATATTTGTGACGACCGCCATTTCTAATTTTGGCCATTATTGTTATGCTACTTCTTGTTGACCAAATTGAATTGTTGTTCAGTTACCATGTATTTACTGATTGCTTAATGTCTTTGTTTGGTATATGAATCAACTGATTGCAAGTGATATAATGGTATTGTATTACCAAATGTTTAACTCCGGATACCGTTTCTAACGTGTGAATATCTGTAGGTTCTTGTATAATCATTAAATCTATGGTGTCTTCAGATATAGAAATTGTTAATTCTGATGGTAATGGTTTACTTTCTATATTGTGTTTCAGAATTTTTGTTGAAAAGTATTTTTTCAATTTTAATCTTTTACAAAATTTGAAAAGATCCAAATTGGTTTGGAAATAATGCAATCGACTTGAGGGGGAAAAGGAGAGTCCCTTTAAGGCTGAAATCAGATTTGGAGAGAGATCTGTGCCTGTTAGATTTATAACTAAGTCCTCCTGGGTTGAGTACTTTTAGATCTTGTTAATATTCTTTGGGCGTTTCCAGTGTCTCCTTGTGTTTCCTTTCCCCCTATGACCCCTCCTTGTGGGTTTCCATTTGTAGAGCGTGTTTGCGGATTTTGTTTTCGTGGTTGTAGTGCTTTGAAAAGAGGGTAGGTCCTTGCTAATCTGTATTTTTGATACTCTTCTAAAAAAGGAAAGGTAGTTTCCTTGCCTGGTGCGCTTGAGGTGGTTGCAATGGATGTTTCTGGATCACTTTAATTTGCAGATTCTGCTTCCGAGTATTGCGGTGCGATGTTGGGCTGTTTTGAGCCTTTCGGGGATGGTTTTGGAGGGGATTTGTTTGTCTTGGTTATTGGTATTTTTTTTTAAATGTATAGACTCTTTTATATTTATAATCCATTTCGTCCCTGAAAAACTTTCTCTGTTTCTTGATTTTGAGTTCATTTGTTTACTGGATTAGATAATTGTCTAGGATTTGGTAATTTTTGAATGCGGCCTCAGGTATGTTGAGGTCTTCTATTTGTTTCTTGACGATTTCTATTTCTTTAAGAAGACCCTTGTGGGCCTTTTTATTTTGGTCAATAATTCTGCAAATCATCTCTTTTGAAGTTTGTGTTAGCAATTGTTCCCACTCTTTTAATGCTTCTATTTTCATTTTCCTCAAAGGACGGAAATATACAGATCCAAATTTGCCCCAGCATATGCCAATTTATATATGGGCCATTTTGAAATGGAGCATGCCTGGCAGCATCCACTTTTCACTGAACAAAACAGCATTATATACTGGGGCAAATTCATAGGCGACATCTTGGTCATCTGGAACAGTTCACAAAAAAGTCTGCAAGAATATCATGCATATCTCAACCACAACTCATATAACTTGAAACTTACTATGCAAGAATCGACAAACAGAATCCAATTCCTGGACCAGGAGCTCTACATTGAAGACCACACTTTACGAACAACTTTTTACGTGAAACCAACGGCTGGAAACAACACTTTGTACGCCTCTAGCAATCTCCTGCAACATATAAAGGCCAACATTCCACATGGAGAGTTCCTAAGATTTAAAAGGAACTGCACACAAATTAAGGAGCTGGAAAAGCATACAGCAAATGCAAAAACAAAAATTCCAAGCAAGAAGATATGACATTAAAATCTTGCATACATCACATTACAAAACCTTGCACAGAATAAGATCAAAATTATTGCAAAACAGGAGAATAAGCAGAACTGAAACTCCAAATCAGATTTGATTTATTACCACATACAACTCGGAAGTACACTGCCTCAGAAAAATACTAGCTCATCATTGGCCAGTACTTAAAGCGGATAAAGACCTTACAAAACATCTGGATTAAACTCCAAGAACTGCATATCGTAAAGCCAAAAATTTGAAAAATCTATTATGTCCATCCCATTTTCAACCAAAGAAAACACAAGGAGGGATACCACAACTATGGAATGTTGAAAACCTCAAAGGCAACTACAAAAAGTAGAACCTGTACAATGTGTCCTTTCTCTGCTAATGGGACAACATCTGTCACTCTAACAAAACGAAACGAGTACAAAATTAAAAAATTCATGAATTGTAATTCCAAATACGTCATTTATGTTATTCAATGCATCTGTCAAAGACGATATATAGGGAGTACAATACGCCCATTGAAAACAAGGATCTCAGAACATTTAGGGCCTGATTCATAGATTCCAGCGCAGAAGCAGTGCAAGCGCTGCGTGCCGAGAAGGGAGCGTGCGCCACGCGTGCGCCAGCCTGGGGTCAAAGCAGCATATGCACGCCACACATATTCAAGGATTTCCTGAGGCATTACCAGTCGTGGCGCAGTGAACATCCATCTGCACCAGTTATGCCCCCAACACCGCCCCTTGCGCTGGAAAAAGCCAGTGAAATGGCCAATACGGCGGAAGGCCCAGTGCCATCTGTGGCCCAGCACCCAGCCCCCCTCCATCGTAATTGCGTGAAAAATCAGAGCGTACCCCGCTCGCACCAGCAAAATTCTGTGAAAAGGCCCTTGCGTACCCCCGCAAAATCCAGTCGCATGAAAAGGCCCTTGCGTATCCCCGTGAAATCGCGTACCTTTCTCGCGCCAGCCAAATCGCGTGAAAAGACGCTTGCGTGCACTCGAGAAATCCAATCACATGAAAAGGCCTTTGCTTACCCCCGCAAAATCGGGTACCCCGCTCGCACCAGCCAAATCGCGCGAAAAGTCCCTTGCGTACCCCCGCAAAATCGCATACCCTGCTCGCGCCAGCCAAATTGCATGAAGAGGCCCTTGCGTACCCCCGCAAATTCCAATCACGTGAAAAGACCCTCGCGTACCCCCGCAAAATCGCGTAACCCGCTCGTGTGAAAAGGCCCTTTGTGTACCCCTGTGAAATTGCGTACCCCGTTCATGCCAGCCAAATCACGTGGAAAGGCCTGCGCGTGCTGCCATCAGCCGAGAACACACCCCGCAGGCAGCCCACACCACAAGGGACCCCCATCACCCGTGACCATACCCGCAGACAGCCCACCCATGACCATACTCCGCAGGCAGCCTTCACCACATGGGACCCCCCCATCACCCGTGACCATACCCCGCAGGCAGCCCACACCACATGGAACCCCTCCATCACCGTGACCGTAACCTGCACGCAGCCCACCCGTGACCATACCCCGAAGGAAGCCGGCATCACATGGGACCCCCATCACCCGTGACCATACCTGCAGGCAGCCCACACCACATGTGATCCCAAAATCACCTGTGACCATACCCCGCAGGCAGCCCACACTATGTGGGACCCCCCCATCACCCGTGACCATACCCCGCAGGCAGCCCACACCACAAGGGACCCCCCATCACCCGTGACCATACCCGCAGGCAGCCCACCCATGACCATACCCCGCAGGCAGCCCACACCACATGGGACACCCCCATCACCCGTGACCATACCCCGCAGGCAGCCCACACCACATGGAACCCCTCCATCACCGTGACCATACCCCGCACGCAGCCCATCCATGACCATACCTGCAGGCAGCCCACACCACATGTGATCCCCAAATCACCTGTGACCATACCCCGCAGACAGCCCACACTACATGGGACCCCCCATCATCTGTGACCAAACCCCGCAGGCAGCCCACCCATGCGTACCCCACAGGCAGCCCACACCACATGGGACCCCCATCACCCGTGACCATACCCCACAGGCAGCCCACACCACATGGGACCCCCATCACCCGTGACCATACCCTCCAGGCAGCCCACCCGTGCATACCCCACAGGCAGCCCACACCACATGGGACCCCCATCACCGTGACCATACCCTCCAGGCAGCCCACCCGTGCATACCCCACAGGCAGCCCACACCACATGGGACCCCCATCACCCGTGACCATACCAGCAGGCAGCCCAAACCACATGGTACCCCCACCATCCGTGACCATACCCTGCAGGCAGCCCACACCACAAGGGCTCCCCCATCACCCTTGACCATATCTGCAGGAAGCCCTAACCATATGGGACCCCCACATCACCCGTGACCATACCCTGCAGGCAGCCCACACCACATGGGAACCATCCATCACCTGTGACCATACCCCGCAGGCTGCCCACACCACATGAGACCCCGTGACCATAACCCGCAGGTAGCCCACACCACATGGGACCCGCCCATCACCTGTGACCATACCTGCAGGCAGCTCACACCACATGGGATCCCCCATCACCCGTGACCATACCTGCAGGCAGCCCACACCACATGAGACCCCCCCCCATCACCCGTGACCATACCTGCAGGCAGCCCATCCTTGACCATACCCCGCAGGCAGACCACACCACATGGTATCCCCCCATCAAACGTGACCATACCTGCAGGCAGCCCACACCACATGGGACCCCCTCACCCGTGATCATACCCCACAGGCAGCCCACACCACATGGGATCCCCCCATCATCCGTGACCATACCCACAGGCAGCCCACCGGTGACCATAGCCCACAGGCAGCCTACACTACATGGGACCCCATCACCCATGACCATACCTGCAGGCAGCCCACACCACATGGGATTTCCCCATCACCCGTGATCATACCCCACAGGCAGCCCACACCACATGGGACCCCCCATCACCCTTGACCATACCCTGCAGGCAGCCCACCCGTGACCATACCCTGCAGCCAGCCCACACCACATGGGATCCCCATCATCCGTGATCATACCCCGCAGGCAGCCCACACCACATGGGACCACCCCATCACCAGTGACCATACCTGCAGGCAGCCCACACCACATGGGACTCCCATCACCCTTGACCATACCCCGCAGGCATCCCATACCACAAGGGTCCCCCATCACCCATGACCATATCTGCAGACAGCCCACACCACATTGGACCCCCATCACCCATGACCATACCCTGCAGGCAGCCCACACCACATGGGACCCCCCATCACCCATGACCATACCCCGCAGGCAGCCCACCCGTGACCATACCCCGCAGGCAGGCCCCGACTCATGTCCCCTACCCCCACGAGTGTCAGCAACCTGCAGGCCTGCCCCGACTCATGTCCCCCCACACCCACCAGTGACGGCAACCTGTAGGCAGGCCCCGACTCATGTCCCCCACCCCCAACAGTGACGGCAACCTGCAGGCAGGCCCCGACTCATGTCCCCCCAGCCCACCAGTGACGGCAACCTGCAGGCAGGCCCTGACTCATGTCCCCCACCCCCACAAGTGACTGCAACCTGCAGGCAGGCCCTGACTCATGTCCCCCCAACCTCACCAGTAACGGCAACCTGCAGGCAGGCCCCGACTCATGTCCCCCCACCCCCACCAGTGACGGCAACCTGCAGGCAGGCCCCGACTCATGACCCCCCACATCTGTACACCATGCAATCATTGAGCAAATGTCCACCAAAATACCACCACACTCTGCCCCCCCGCCCCACAGTGCAACTCAACACCCATCCATTGGTCCTACTTCCCAGTACATGCCCCATGGCATGTGAATCTCAAATGCACACATGCATGTTTGCAAACACATGACCAACATGGCTCAACAGCAGGGACACATAACAGAGCCAATGAAGAGTGACACATGCACCAAACCATTGAGAGCAGACACCACTTTGATTGTAAGGAATAAAAATGTATTAAGTACCAAAAATCACTCCAACTGAAAGCTAACCATGAAAATGAAGATGAATGGAATGCAAATGATAATGAAATTTGAAACAAAAATAAATGTGTAATAAAAAAAGTTGAAACTCAAAAAAGTGGTCAATGTCCAATGATTGTCCTCCAATTGTAAATCAAAATAATAAAAAAAACATTACTCCCTGGTGAACAAAAATTTCATAAAATTAAAAAATATCCATCTATGTACAATGCTGAAGGGTCCATGATCCCAAAATCCAAATAACATTCTTAAAAACCCTAATAAAAAACTATTCACAAGATGTGGAGCAAAGTCCATGAACTCCAAATCATAAAAGAAATACTGGAAACCTACCACTAATAACTATTTACAAAGGCAGCGGGCTAGTCCTACGACTCACCATTTCCTCCAAGAGCTCCGGCCAGGGCATCATCAAACTCTATTTCCCAGAGGTGGGCCTGTGCTCTGCCCTCGAGGGCCCACAGGGACGCCTCCGTGCTCCGCTCAAACTCCCTGTGAGTCTCCTCGAGTCACTCCGGCCGCCTCTCTGCCCGATGAAGGGTTTTCTCTGCCCTGGCCATGGTGAGTCATGCCCCCTCTGCCCGCGTCCACTCTGCCCCGATTTGCTGGCCAATTCGCTGCAACAAGTAAGACATCCTTGTTCCAAGGTCCACGTTACCCTTCTGCCGTCTCCTACATCGAGCGTGCTAGTGCCGATAAGCACTTTGCCTGCGCCTCCGGGACTGCCTCCGGGATGATGACAACCCCCGGGGCAGTCGTGCACATGCCCTGCTGCAAGGTGCCTGCAATACCTCCATTGCCACTGGTCCTGTTGCTGGGGTGACCACCTCTGCTAATCCTCTGACTCCTGACTGTGGCAGGGATGTGGTCGCCACCAGACTGGCCGCCGTGATTGGGACAGGTCCAGAGGGGGCCCTGGTGTCATCTGGGCCGGAAGACAGCAGGGAGGATGACTGGCGCACAGTGGAGGAAAAGGATGGGGTCGCATGAGTGGCCAGCACACGTAGTAAACTTGCGACAACAAGCTGAGCTAGCCAGTTCATGAGGCTACAGACCTCTGTGTGATGCCGTGCAAGCCCCCAAATGGTGGCCTGCATGTCAACCCGAAGGGCGCCTGTCCACCTCGCGATCCCGGCTAGCATGGGATCCACCCTGTCACGAATTGCCTCATCCACAGGTAGTGGAAGATCAGTTGACGTGGATACATCTGCTACCTGCGGATGGGTCTGGCCGGAAAGGTCTGGCCTGAGGCATGCCCGCAGGTGCATACTGATGCAGGCGCAGTTTCAGGGACAGGATTAGGCACAAGCCCTTCCACAGTGACCTGAACTGCCTCCTGCCCCTGAACCTGGACTTCATCAGTTGCACCTACCTCATCACCCGTGCCAGGCCCCATGTGCTGGGCTGATGTTGCCTCCTCCTCCTCCTCGTCCACCACCAACCTGGTTGACTCCCCACCGTCTTCCACATCGGATTGTCCCTGTGGAGGCTCACCTGTCCCTCCCGCTGTCGAGGAGCCCACAACCAACTTTACCTTCTTGGCCTCCCCTCAGCAGCTGCGGCCGTTGTTGCAGACACGGCACCAGTCCCCTCGCTCCCGGAAGATGTTGATACTTGGGAGGATGACTGGGCCTTGCGTCTCTGCCTTGTGGAGGCATCCCTGCTGCGGTGCTCCACAGTGCCATCTCCGCCCTCTTCCTCCATCGCCGCTGGGGATAGGGAGACATTGAACACAAGCATCAGTGTACCGAACAAATGTCTGCTTGACACAAAGCAAATGCACATGAGTGGCACTGTCAAACGTCACAACCATCATCACCCTCCAAAACACACAGGTCAGTGAAAGCAACACAGATGCACAAACATGCATGCCATGTGCAACAAACATTCACATCCATGTACAAGGCACTGCGGGCACATCAAAAGAGGGACTGAACCTCACATGCTTCATGGTACATGCACATCACATACACACATATCACCTGACAGACATGCATCAGGCCATGTAGACCTGCTGTCACAGTGCACTTGGGGACAACTGGGCCACATGAGTCAATCACACATTGAGATGCCCATGTGTCATGCATCCATGGGGTTGTCCAGTCACACAATCACTACTCAGACACACGCACATGTACACCATGCATGTCCATGATGGTTGCATAAGCACCCATGTGTCACACCTCTCACATGCCCCAGTCCAGACACAAGAATTCAAACATGTGCACCACGTTACATGCTGGTGCGCATCATGCATTGCAACACAGACACCATTGATGTAAGTGAAGCTTGAATGGACTCACATGCAGCACTGTCAGGGACATGCACACAGACATCTGTACAGGAGGCATGCCAGACATGAGGCCAAGGTGCACACTCCAGTCACACGTCTCCATACACATGCACTATGCTGGACAAGAACACATGGACACTTACCAGTCGACTCCGGATCGAGCTCTAACATCATGACCTGGGTGTGCAGCGCTGTGTCGATGCGTTCCTGGACCCTCATCTCATCGGTCGTTGAGGGTACTGGACCTGAAGTCTTTCCACCGCTTCCAGACATGTCGGTAGTTGCGGGGTGCCAACCCCTCCGCATTGATGGCACCCACGATGTCCACCCAGATCTTGGTATGTCCTTCCTTGTCGACGCAGCATGGTCCGATGAAAAGGGCGTCATAATGCCCCAGGACTTGCTCCACCAGGATGCCAACTTCTCTGGAAGAGAAGCTGACAGCCTTCTGCCTCTCACCTGAGGCAGATGTGGGCGGGTAACTTGGTCCTGGGGCTGGGTTGTGGAGCAATGGAATGGCAGTCGGGAGTCTTCTGGGTCAGCAGAGGTGGTCTCAGGAACAGGACGACTGGCAATGGATGATGAACAGGCACCAAATTGCAGGGCACGTAGGCAGCAGGCACACAGAGTGGGCTGGCAGCAGCAGATGACTCGTAGGAGGCAGCTCGGGGCGTTTGGGGCAGGTAAATGGCCTTGTGGGCAGGAGCGTGGGTCTTCAGTGTGCTTTCGCATGGCCAGCCGAATGCATAGTGACTCTGCACGTGTGGAAACAGCGTGTTAGCGTGTAATCAGAGGAAAGGCCCTAAGCGCGTAAGTTACGTGACGCGTGCATGACATTGGCCATTGCCATTCAGTACGGGTTAAAGGTCTGCGTAGGACACCAGTGCACTGTACGTGCTTTTCGTGGAGACCGACACGTGAGATACTTCTTTTTGTGGGTTCACACGCAAATTGATCACTACCGTGGCAGTGCGAACGTCTGGTTTTGGCGGGGGTGTTGCCTACGTGCAGAAGCGTGTGTTTCTTCACTTTTCCAGGTAGACAGTGAGTCGCGCACATATTTTTCCCACTCTGGTTGCCCCTGTGTGTCATGTACCCCATTTTCGAGGTCATAGTAGCCTACGTGCTCCCCGCGTATGCATTTCTTGTGTTCCACAGCGTACTGCGGGAAATGTTTCCATTGTACGTGGGCTACCGAGGGGTCGCGCGCACGTTTGTTTTTGTTTGTGGGGTGGCAGAGCATTGTATGACCCGTTTTTTTCCCCACGAGTCACATACAGCCTTGCAGGAGCACAGGGGTATGTTTTCCATCACGTACCCTGCCCCTTTCACCTCAATTGCCCAGGACAATTGTCTCTGCACCTCCCATTGTGCTAGTACATCAGTGCCATGGACTGGGAGGGCAACAAGTGGTAAGGGAGGCAAAGCTGGGTGACCTCCCAGAGGTGGCCGCAGTGGGGGATCTGGCCAGGGTGGCCAAGGTGGCCGCGGTGGGGGATGTGGCCAGGTTGGCCAAGGTGGCCGACGTGGCCAGGGTGGTCCATGAGGGCAGCTTGTCCAGGCACATGCAGGGTCAGCTATCCCCCTGTGAAAGCAAAAGAAAATATCGAGGCTGAGTATCCCAAAAGGAAATACACCAAACGCGGATTATAAAGATACACAGATCTTTATTCAAAGTAACTGAACAGTTTTCAAAGGACAAAGCAACAGATAGCTATCAGGCCCTCAGTACAACACAGCGAATACCAGCCCTGTTCGGTGTGTGTAGTGAGTGGGACTGTGCATCAGAATATTTGCTCTTTTTATACAGTTTTGTAACATGATGTTCAGCCCCTCTGTATGTTAATAATTCCCAATCTAGGGTTCGTGCGAGTTCACCTCTGACTCGCCCAACTACATGCATATGGATCACCTTCAGTTTACATTTTCAACAAGTCACAATAGCAACAGTATATTCTTGGATCTAACATAAGCCTTAGTACATATTTTAATACAATACAGTTAAACAAGTGTTCATGTTTAGTATTTACACAACATTGTGCTTAATATATGTTCGCGGATTCGTATCGTTTGGCACAGGTAATCCTTTATCCACAGGTCAACGAAGGACAAGGTCTCAGTACATGACCCTAACATTTGGCCTACAGGCAGTTTAAGCATTAACATGCATGCAGAGGTCAAGACGGCCATGTTGCTAACAGAAGAACACTGTCCACCATTTTAGAACACAGGATGACTTTGGAGCGAGAATCAAAATCGCGGATGAACCTAAAATGGCGGCTAAATCGATCTAAGGTCAGAACCGTGAAGCGCGGATTTCTTCGCAGAGCAACTGGGCTTAGGCCAATATGTACAATAAAGGAGGCACAATATGATTTTCCGTCTAACAAACCCTCCTTTTGGCCTAAGCCAAGCGCTGTACTACTTCTACGCACTTTACGAGTAACTCCACGTCTCAACGTCCATACACCCTGAATCACTATCAGAGATATCAATTGCCATTAAATCATTTACTAGAATTTCTTTCAACACATATTCATTGGAGTTCTTGTCTGGGGCATATACCTTGCGTCCTAATGTACCCATCGCCTGTGCGCAACATAATCCTAGCATCGAACATATACCAAGAAGGCATTGTATACAACAACAAAGAAACAACACAACTCCTAAAATGATCAGCAAGACCGAAAGTAATTTCTAACCCCAAGATCGCAAGAAGTCCCAGAACCAAGCGCTAAGATCCCAGCTTCCCTCGGGAACATGTACTTCTGAACTTAGGACATGCAGATTCTGTATTGCCTTGAAGATAGTTGCGGAGGAATCTGGACGAAAACACAGCAAGCGGACCCCGCTAATTTACATACCCCACCACGTTCAGCCAGGATGACATCTAATGCCACCCGGTTCTGAAGTGCTACTAACCTTATTGCTTTCTGTTTAGAGTCATATTATAGAGTATGTAAGTGGCCCGGTTGATGGTCCTCTCCAGTACTCTCGCTAGTCTCCTGACATCTTCAGAGTTCATTATTTGCCCCCAAAATGGCACAAGGGATTTGGCTACATCTCCCAGAACTTGTGCTGAAGTGTCACCATTCTCGTCCCGCCGTGGACGAGCCTTTGAAATCTCCCCAGTACTGGCTATGAATACCCGGGCAACAGGATTCTCTACCAATTTCTCTGCCAAGTTCTCTGCCAATCCCTGGGTAGCCATGGGAATGCTACATTACCGCAAACAAAGTAGACAGGTTCGCCTACATACAAAGGTCTGTCCTCACCAGTCAAATTCGCAACGTTAGCGCAACCTTTAAAATCACCCATTGACTGAGTACCATTCCTCTGTATGCAGAAAGAAACTGAATCGGGGCTATGATTAACAGTGTAAGAAGGAGGTGTGGCATCCTTTTTGCCTATAGGAGCCTTCTTGAAGGAGATCAAAGATTGAAAATGATGGGACACCCTATCGGAAGGCCTAATAGAAGCAACATTAGGCTAAGTCCTATTTGCAAAGAGCGAGCATCCCAAGGGAGTCAGAACGCGTTTTTCAAACTGGTTCAAATTAGTCCCATCAAAGTTCCCCGATATGCTATTGTTCCAGCGACCAAAGAATAGTGCTCTAAGAGAAGCATAACATGCATTTGTAAAAGGTAGAGGATGAATATACCAACCTAACCCCTTATCCCCGTGTTGCGTAAATGTGAACAGACCCAGCAATTAGATTTGTTAAAAATGGCATGTGTAGCATTCATGATGAGTAATAGTGTATTGTTATGATATCTCTGTCTGTGCTGAGAGTCTCTAGGAGATAGAGTGTGCAGATGCACAAAAGGAGTAGAAACAGTAGGTACATTTTTGGTAGGCAACAAATACTCAAGCGGATGTACTTCTTCTAGATACCAGAAGCCTAAAACAATAACTATTATAAAACCAATTAACATTATCACAAGACAGAAATACGTTTTCGGGGCCCAAACAGTTAAATGTTAATTTCCGTAGCTGGTCACACAGTCTTTCCCCTTTTCCATATGAGCGGGAGCGGTTGCAGACATTGTAGTTTTCAAACGGACGCACCAATGCTATTAGCTGGCGACCTCCAGGCCGAGCGTTTTCTTCGTCCTTCCACAAACCCTAGCCAACAGAATCCCTTTATAAAACAATTTGATCGGGCCAGAAAGGCAAACACTTGATGAATTTTTCTTCTCTGAGCGCACAGCCGAACCGTGCCGTAAGTCTATTTCCTTGGACGCAGATCGTATCTGGTGATCCCTGGTACTGATTGATCCATGAACAACGTGTCGTCACTTCCCGCTGGAAGCGACAAATCAGAAGTGGAATTAGATGCAAGATCCGGAACAGTTTCCAGAAACAAAACTGTTGGAGAGTGTGGAGGCAAAATGGCTGTTTCCTCAGACCCCACGGGCTCAGGGAGAATCTCTGATGCACTCTCGATGCTGTTTACTGCTTCGAGATCGTTGGCTGCAGTACTGGTAAGAGGTTCTGTATCTTCTGTAGCGTGTGGCACTGGGTGTGGAATCCTCTTGGTGTGCGTCGCATGGATCCAATTTTTACCGGCCTGCCACCCGCACCGCAGTCGGTGTGACCAGTAGGACTTGGAAGGGGTCCGGCCAACGAGGTGCGAGGCAAGAAGATCGCTCAAAGGCTTTTACGAGGATCCAATCCCCAGGTCGTATGCTGTGACCGGGACCCTCGTATCGTACAGGTAAAGCCTCTCGCACCTGGTGATAAATCAAATACAGGTTTTTAGTCAACTGGCTACTGTAATCTGAAAGAAGTACATTTTCAACATTTTGCAAAGAACAACACTTCGGAACATTCCAAATATTAGCAAACCTCCTCAAAACCACCTCAAAGGGAGAGAGCCCCGTCTTAGTCTGAGGGGTTGTTCGAATTGATAACAACACGATCGGTAGGGCGTCCGGCCATTTTAGTTTGGTGCCGGCACATGTCTTAGCGAGCTTGTTTTTTATGATGCCGTTGTGTCTTTCCACTAATCCAGCACTCTGAGCGTGTCTGGCCGAATGGAACCGTTTATCGATCTGCAATCCCGCACATATCTGCAGAATTACAGCAGCGATAAAATGTGGACCATTGTCCGACCAGATGACTCTTGGTAACCCGAATCTCGGGAATTACTCTTTTAACATAGTCTTTGCAGTAGTCATGGCTGTAGCGTCTTTAACAGGAAAAGCCTCAACCCATTTGCTAAAAGCACAGATGATGACTAACATGTACTTCAGATTATTGCACCGTTCCATCTCAATAAAATCAAAATGGATGACCTTGAAGGGAACAGAAGGTGGTCCAAAACTACCCCTAGGAGTTGATGTGCCCTTTCCCACATTATGTTGCAAACAAATCATACATTCCTGAACAAAACTTTCAGCTACTTTAGAGATTTTATCGTTTACCCATACTTTTCCCAACATTTTAGTGATTTTACGAGCACATATGTGTGTGGGACCATGAGCCATAACAACCATCCTCATAATGTATGCATCAGGAAGTAGCCACTTCCCTTCAACTCTGTCCACCCAACAGCCATCATCATCAAGTTTCCCCAAGCCCTCAGCCCATTTCTTAGACTCTTCTAACGTGGCATCGGCTTGGATATCCCTTATGGAATCAATACCCTCATCCATAGTACAGGCATTTGTGGCATCCCTTAAAGTATATATGTCTGAAGAGAGATCAGTGGCAGTCTGTTTAGCTATCCGATCAGCAAAATTATTCCCTGTTCCTACATCATCTACAATCTTCTGATGCCCTACGCATTTTACGATGGCTAACTGAGTAGGGAGTGCAAGCGCTGAGAGTAGCCGTACTATCAAGGAGCCATGCTGGATTTTCATACCATGTGAAGTCAAGAACCCTCTTTCTGATGAAGGTCTCCCAAAGTTGTGAACCACCCAAAGGTATACTGACTGTCAGTATATATATTCACGGTAACCCCTTCAGAAAGTTCACAAGCTCGGGTCAATGCTATAATCTCTGCGGCCTGCGCAGAGTTATGTGTGATTCTCTTGTTTTCCACGACTGTGCTTAATGTAGTGATTGCATAAGCAGCTGTGGATGTATCATCCGGAAGTTTGAAGCAGGAGCCATCGCAAAACAGCTCCTCTTGTGGATTGTTCAAAGGAGTATCTTTCAGATCGATTCTACCCTTTGTCTCTTGTTCAGTAGTGTAAAGGCAATCATGTGACTCTTCGTCACTGCAAGCAGTATCTTGCGGAAAAGGTAGAGGAGTTCAGCCGGATTAAGAACACAACACCTCTTAATTTGTATGTGTGGTGCAAACAAGATCAATTCATATCTCGTTAACCGTGCGGAAGTGAGGTGTTGGTTTGAGTTCTGTTCAATAGAACATCCACAGAGTGAGGTACCATTAGGGTTTAAGGATGGCCTAGGACCATTCCCTCGCTCAGTTTTACAGATGCAGCAGCAGCAGCAGTGACAGCTCACAAACATTTTGGCAAAGCGCATGCTACAGGATCAAGGGCGGAATAAAAGTAGCTGCATGGCGTATTCTTCCCTCCATGTGCCTGCTTTAATACAGCCAAAGCTCATCCATCACATTCATGCACATATAACACACAGGCCTTTTCATAATTTGGTGTGCCCAAAACCGGTGCCAAGCACAATGCAGTCTTGAGAAAATCAAATGCACGCTGGTGCTCCATGTTCCATGGCAATGGTGAAGAAATGCCCTTCTTCGTCAGAGCCAACATCGGCTTAATCACTAGTGAAAAGTTCGGGATCCACTGCCTACAGTAAGAAGCCATATCTATCAAGGCTCTAACTTCCTTCTGTGTATTTGGGACAGACATGCTAGAAATTAGTTTTATCCGTTCAGGTGTCAACCTTCTTCTCTCCTTTGACAGGAGAGAAAGCTTTATGTTTATGTTTAGCCAGGTGAATAAGCAACAACACAGTGCCCTCCTTACAAGCGCTATCTGAGTCAGCAGCTAAAAGCAAGTCATCAACATATTGAAGCAGTGTACAAGTAGAGGGCAACTCAAGGGGATCGAGCTGCTCTTTCAAAGCCCTACTATAAATACTAGGACTTTCTAACCTTGCGGTGCACGGGTGAAGGTAAATGAGCGTCCCCCGAAGGTGAATGCAAACAAGTATCTACTGTCTTTGTGTATAGGAATACTAAAGAAAGCATTCTTTAGATCCACAACACTAAAGTAGGTAGCTGAAGCCGGGATCATAGTTAATATCATCGTCACATCAGGCACAATTGGAAATTGTGGGGCGACGATCTTATTGATGGCAGGTAGATCAATTATGAAACGAAAAGGAATTGCATTATCGCCTTTTTTGTACACGGGCAAAATCGGACTATTGCACAAACTACCTGCAATTTCCTCAATCACCCCTCGATGCACAAAATCGGAGACGATGCATTTCAAAGCTTGCTCACCATCAACCGCGATCTTATACTGTGGAATACGTGGCAGCTTCACTCCATGTTTCAAGACAATTTTAACAGGCTCAATTTGCAAAACACCGACATCATTGTCGTGAACTGCCCACGAACAATCCAGAACCTCACTAAATTCCGGTGGCAAAAGTCTGGTCAAGAATTGAGAGACAGAGAGTTGCTGTGGTGAAATCGTCAAATGCACTCCATCAGAAGAACAATTAATTACCGCATTTAATTCCTTCAACAGATTCAACCCCAGCAAATTCTCTCCACAGTTGGTAGTGAAAAGGAATGGACAATGTTCCGTAAAGGGACCCAAAGAAATAGGTACCCGCGAAGAAACCGGACAGACAACTGGTGTGCCAGAAAACCCTACAGAAACGTTAGTTTGCCCTGACAGTGGAATGTTTGGAACCCGCGAATGATCAATGGAACACTTCTGTGCCCCTGTATCTATCCAGAATAGATGCTTCCTATTTCCCACTATCATTTCAACGTAGGGAGCTTTCTGATTAACGGGGATAGGCATTGGTTCCAAACCCTGCTTCGGGCAATCCTAGCGAAACAGAATGTCGTCGAAAGGAAGTTCTTCAGAGAGGTAAGTGGCAGAAGGATGGTCAAAAATGTTTCTAGTATCCCCACTTGATGCCTGATTGTCCTGTGAAAAATGGTTGCTGTTAATCCTGTGAAAACTGACCTCTACCAGGACCCCTACAACCGGGCTACCTCTGGATCGTCTACCCATATTCCCAAACGTGTTATTTGACTTCTGTCGGAGGATCAGGCATTGTGCATGCCAATGACCCTCTTGCCTACAATAGGCACACTGTTAATGTTTACAGGACCCAAGGGCGCATTACCCTGTGGAACATACTGACCTCTAAATTGTGCATTACCCCCTCTAGGGCCTCTAACAATTTGCTGCAATAATACTTTTGTCTTTAAATCTCCTTTTCTCTTCTCAACCCTTTCTTTTTCATTATTGACACGATTCTTTATTTATTTATTTAGATTTATATAGCGCGCAAGCAGCCCACGGGCATTGAGGCGCTGTTACTTGTGAGAGCTTAGTTACAGAGGTACAGGAATGGTAGCAGTTGTTGGTACATTATAAGTATTACAGACATAATACAATATTTACAGCTTCTGCGATTGGTCATTACATTCCAGCTTATGCAGTGGGTCAAAATGTATAGTATTCATGCTGATGTGAGGGACCTTATGTGAAGAGGATGGTTTTCATAGCTTTACGGAAGGCGATGAGGGAGGCCTCACCTCGGATAGTGGGAGGTAGGGCATTCCAGTGTGTGGGTGCAAGATATGGGAAGCTGGAACCCCCCGCTCTGGCTCTTTTTACTAGTGGCACATAGAGCATGTTGGTATAGGGTGATCTGGTTGGCCTTGTGGAGGAGACAGGGTGGATCCTTTCGGAGAGGTAAGCGGGAGCAGTGAGGTGAATGCACTTGTGGGTCAGTGTAAGAGCTTTGAAGACGATTCTTTCCTTAATTGGGAGCCAGTGGGCTAGTTTTCTGGCCTCCGAGATGTGTTCTCTTTTAGCAATGCCTTGGGCTGCACGGAGAGCACTGTTCTGTATGACTTGTAACCTTTCCAGATTTTTGTTGGAGGTTCCTAGGAAGAGTACGTTGCAGTAGTCTAGCCTGGAGCCAGTGATGGCTCTGGCTATGTTTGTGCAGTTCTCTTTGGAGAGAAAGGGCCTGACTGCGTTGATTAGTTTAGCGTGATATGCAGCTGAGGAGGCTATTGCATTGACTTGTCTCTCCATGGATAGGTTGGAATCCAAATAGACTCCAAGGGTTTTGACTGAGTCAGAGACAGGTATTTTGATGGTGTCGATGGTGAAGTGACTGAATTGGGAGTCTAGATTTCTTAGTGTGTCGGTGGAGCCTATCAGGAGGAGTTCAGTCTTATCGGAATTGAGGCATAGTCCATTGTCTGCCATCCAGGCTTGAATGGTGTTGTAGAGGTTGTTAAGGGTCAAGGAGTCAGTGTCGTAGTTGCCAGTGAGGGTAAGGAGGATCTGGGTATCGTCAGCATAGTTAGTGTATGAGATACCCATAGCGTCGAGGATGAGGAAGAGGGGCCGTGTGAAGATGTTGTACAGGGTGGGAGAAAGGCAGGAGCCTTGGGGCACACCACAGAGTATGAAGGAGGGTGAGGCGGAGGCTAGGTCAGAGAATACTTGCATGGTTCTGTCTTGTAGGAAGGAAGTGATCCATGCAGTGGCGTCAGGGGAGAACTTGGCAGTGGAGGAGAGGTGGTGGCAAAGGACGTCGTGATCAACAAGATCGAAAGCCGCGGAAAAGTCAAGAAGTAGGAGAAGTGTTGGTTTGCCTATGTCTCTGGCATCGTCCATCTGGTTTTTCAGGTCAAGTAAGGCGGTTTCCATCCCGTGTCTGGGGCGGAAGCCAGATTGACGGAGTCCCAGGAGTTTGTTCTCTTCAATGAAGTGCTGGACCTGCAGGTAGGCTGCTTTGTCCAATATTTTGAGGAGGAAAGGGACAGTGGTGATAGGTCTGTAGTTGTTAGGGGATGTTGGGTCAAGAGTTGGTTTTTTTAAGAGAGGGCGGACCCAGGCTTCCTTGAGGGAAGCGGGGACTTTCCCTGTGGCAAAGGACGCATTGACAAAGGCTGTCAGGAAGGGAGCAAGCGCTTCAGTACAGTCCTTGATGATGGTGGCTGGGCAAGCATCCCCTTTACAGTTAGAGGGTTTGATATTCCTCATTATGTTGATGATATCTTTTTCCTGTATGGGTTTGAAGGAAAAAGGTTGGGGGGGGTCCGAGGCTGGTGGTGGGACAGGGATGTGTGTATTAGGTAGGGCTAGTTTGGTAGCCAGTATTTTGCTTTGGAGAGTCTTCAATTTGGTCTGCATGGCCGTTTGTTTTTCATCGCACCAGGCTTTGTCTTTGGTGAAGTTCTGGGGGGCGGGGGTGGGTGTCTCCAGCTCCCTGAAGATGGCGAAGATTTCTTTTGAGCTAGATTGGGCTTCTGAGATTCTGGATTCAAAGGATTTGGACTTTGCTAGGGTGATTGCCTTTTTGTATATGGTGGAGCGGGTTTTAAAGATCAGCTTATCTTCGTCGGAGTGGGATGTTTGCCATTGCGTAAGTGCAGCCTTTTTCTCATTGCGGAGTATGAGAAGGTCCGGGGTGAACCAGGAGTTAGAGTGGGTAGTTGGTTTGGATTTCCGGGGTTTGAGTGGTGCAATGGAGTTGATAGCTGCTTTGATGGCAACATCATAGGCTGTTGCGAGGGTTTCTGGGTCTGTGGAAAAAGGTGGTCTGAAGGCTGGGCCTTGGAGGAAGGGCAGTATCCTTTCCTTAGTGAGCTGACGGGAGCTTCTTGCGAGGCAAGGAGGCAGGGGTTGTGGTGCGGGAGTGGAGGGGCTGGTGGTAGGGATGCTAAAAGTGATGATGTGGTGGTCGGACCAGGGGGTGGGAGAGTTTCCAGTGATGATGAGTGGGCAGTTATGCTGTGCAATCCAGTCGAGAGTTCTGCCCTGGGTGTGAGTTGGGCAGAAGATGGTGTTTTTGTATCCCAGTGCCCTGAGGGCTGAGTCAAGGGATTTGGCTGCTGAGTCCTTGCTGTCCAGGAGGCCTAGGTTGACGTCCCCAAGGAGAATGGCTTTTGTGTGTTTTTTGAGGTTGTCGGAGAGGAGGTGGGTGAGAGAGGCTTGAAAGTCTCCTGTTGGGCCTGGAGGGCGGTAGACAGTGTGAATGGTAATGGTACAATGGGGAGAGATGTTGATTTTGACTTGGAGGTAGTCGCTGTTGTTGTGTAGGGATTTCTCTACCTTTCTAATCGAGAGGGCGTCTTTGGCAATGATTGCTACACCTCCCCCTTTAGAGAGTCGATCCTGCCTAGTGATGGAATACCCAGAGGGCAGTGCAAGGGAGAGCGCGGGGCCGGAGGCCTCGTGAAGCCAGGTTTCTGAGATCATGAGTAGATCAAGGTCATGGGTGGTGATGAGGTCATGGATGTCCAGAGCATGGGCATTGATTCTCATAGTACTGAACCATGTGCAGTACTTCTGATTGAGACTTCGCTTGCCAAGCGCTCTCAGAAGACATAATTTGAGACTGGATGTCAGGCAGCAATCCACGCATAATTTGTCTACAAATAATCTCTTCCCAGACTATGTGCCTATTTCTTGTCCACTGAAATCCGAAAAATACCTGTTTGAACCGATTAAAGAACTCGGTAGCACCCTCAGACTTCCCTTGAACACAGGCAGTAAGCTTGTGCCAAATAATTCTCTTTTCGGGAATTATAGTTTTCAATTCAGAACTATTCTGTCAGGCAAAGTTAATATCACCTGAGGCGGCCTTTCGCCAGCGGGCCTTTCTCCATCGAGTCTAATTATGTTAGTCCATGTGTCTCCTAACCCTGCTACATCGTCTATAGTTCTAATCTGTTTCCACAAATCTACAGGCAGGAGTACAGGAAATAAGTCGATATCACTTAAGGTGAATACCGATGATTGCAAAACAGACTCTATTTCTTTGTAGAACCCTGTCGGATTCTTCCTAATGTCGGGAATAGATTGTCTAATGGTGTTCACTTGCTGTCTTGAGAACGGGATGTGAACAAACTGTGATACACAGTGTGCAGGAATTTCATAGGCCTGTGCACCCATTCCAATGTCCGCTGGAACCTCAACTTTTAGGACAAGTGTCGGAGGAACCTCTCTCATAGGCAACTGAGAAGTAGGCAACTCCGAACGGTTACTAAGTAACAGAGCCAAATCAAGCGCTAAAGCAGCTGAAGAAGTGTCAAACAAAAAAGCTCTCTTGTAAATACTCAATAATTCTGAGGGACAACAAACCTTTCTTTTTACACACTCATCCTGTAGGTATTCTACCATTATCTGTATCACGTTCCTCTGCATTTCTGGCGTATACTGACTATACGTGTCATATACTTCAACGGGAGTTATCGATGTGTCTATTCGCGTCTTTCGTGCAAATCTGTGTTTCCTCAGTTGTCGATTTACGACAAGGAAGGAACCGTTTTTGCACAAACATAGTACTCAAACTATCTCCATCTTCATCTTCATTCTGTAACCTTTCCAACTCCTTTCTATACTCAAGTACCCTCTCAACATGCTCTTGCACTTTCTTCGCAGTGTCTCTAGAAAACCTCAAAATATTTAGATCCCTCAATCCTTGTGGGAGATCAGTACTAGTTAACCTGTCCCACATTACACACAAATGAATCCCTAATCCTTCAATAAAAACGTTTTTCTCAGGAAAACTATCTGTATTAGAAAGTGTGGCAAAAACACTAGCTTGATCACTCTTCTCCATGCAATGCTTAGCCCATGCAATTAACTCACGTTTTTTCTGAGGAGACACAGTATTACGAGTGACAACCCTCAATCTCGCTCCCTGACCTACTACAAGCGGTATAGAATCGCTTGGAAGAGGGAGAGTAGGCAAGTTCAACGGAGGTGCTATTACTGGTGCAACAGGTAAAGGTGGAGGAGCAGGTGGGGGAGCAGCGACAAAAGGAGGACCAACAACTGGAGGAGGAGGAACAATAGGAGGAGCAGGAGGAGGAATAACAGCAGGAAGAGGAACATACCGAGGCGGCGCAGTGGCACCAGGCCTTTGTTCATTTAACAATTTATCAATAAGTTTGTCAGAAACATGAAAGTCTTTAGAGGGATAGATCTTCTGGATACCAAGTGAGAAAGCCCCATTCATATTCCTAGCTGACTCAGACTGTTTATTTTGATCATATAACAATGCTTTTTCGGCGTTCGTCTTATGGCGACGCACACGTTTTTCTCTACTCTTGAGCTGCTGTAAAGCTTCATTCTTCCAATTCTGTAGTACATCAAATGCTGCAGGCTTAGCTTTTTTCTTCAATAATATAGATTCCAAGTACTCAATATGAGGGATTTCAAAACTACCATTGATTTGCCACTGAAGTTCGGAAGCATGTCTATTTCGTCTGTGCCAAATATCATTAAACATTATACTACCAATGCCATGCTTACAGTACATAGTACACGCCGGAGACCCCTCCTGTGGCGCGGGATGGCTAAATTCCAAAGATTGTCTGTCACTGTGGAATAACGCCCTGAAGCAGGCAGACAATTTCCCAGGCATGTCAGAATACTGGCATTACCTGGTCAATAATTGTACTCGCGAGTACAATACGCCAAAACAAATTATCAGGATACTTAAGAATCGGGTCACGACTCACCTGATCAAATCCTAAGGAGGTCCGATCGGATTTCAAAATTTTCTACCAAAGCTTACCTCGTGTTTGGTGATTTCGACAAATCTGTCCGCCTTGATATGTGGACCCTCGTCAAGATGCCGACTCGGACTGCGTGCTCACCGTCCAGGGATTGGGCCATGCAGCGCTGCTGAGGTGTCGCTTCTCATTCAGGAAAGGGGCCCCCTTTACACCGTCCAATCCCGGTCCGATAGCCGCGTCAACCTTCAACAAGCTGGGATCAATCTTGAGGGTCCCTATTCGGGCACCGTCTGTGAAAGCAAAAGAAAATATCGAGGCTGAGTATCCCAAAAGGAATTACACCAAACGCGGGTTATATAGATACACAGATCTTTATTCAAAGTAACTGAACAGTTTTGAAAGGACAAAGCAACAGATAGCTATCAGGCCCTTAGTACAACACAGCGAGTACCAGCCTGTACGGTGTGTGTAGTGAGTGGGACTGTACATCAGAATATTTGCTCTTTTTATACAGTTTTGTAACATGATGTTCAGCCCCTCTGTACGTTAATAATTCCCAATCTAGGGTTCGTGCCGAGTTCACCTCTGACTCGCCCAACTATATGCATATGGATCACCTTCAGTTTACATGTTCAACAAGTCACAATAGCAACAGTATATTCTTTGATCTAACATAAGCCTTAGTACATATTTTAATACAATACAGTTCAACAAGTGTTCATGTTTAGTATTTACACAACATTGTGCTTAATATATGTTCACGGATTAGTATTGTTTGGCACAGGTAATCCTTTATCCACAGGTCAACGAAGGACAAGGTCTCAGTACATAACCCTAACATTTGGCCTACGGGCAGTTTAAGCATTAACATGCATGCAGAGGTCAAGACAGCCATGTTGCTAACAGAAGAACACTGTCCACCATTTTAGAACACAGGGTGACTTTGGAGTGTGAATCAAAATTGCGGATGAACCTAAAATGGCGGCTAAATCAATCTAAGGTCAGAACCTTGAAGCGCGGATTTATTCGCAGAGCGACTGGGCTTAGGCCAATATGTAGAATATAGGAGGCACGATAGGATTTTCCGTCTAACACTCCCCCATAAGCGGGTCAGGAAGATGCACCTGCTGCTGCCATCCCCAGCACCCGTCAGAGCCTACAAGCAGTGCCATCTGCTGTCACACGCAGGCAGGGTGTGGAAGCTGTAGGGGCAGCTGCAGCTGACACATCTCAGGGTCAGCCAGCCTAGACTGGATTTTTCCTGGAACAGGCACAGGACGACACACAGGCCGATTTCCGTGTGGGGAAGGCCAAGGCACGTGTGGTGAAGGTTGCTATCACCAGGTCACGTGGATCTAGGTCAGCAGTGTCATCTGCCCCGAGCAGCCAGGGTGTGGAAGCTGCAGGGGTAGCTGCAGCTGACACCACCCCGGCTCTGAGTCACCCAGCGAGGACTGTGTTGGTCCCGGACCTTGAAACCGAGGCAGATGCGGTGCACGGTCCTGGCAACAGCACCCAGCTGCTGATACCTGCAGGCCGACCTTCGGTCGTCATATCATTGCCTGCTTCCATTGACCAGTCCACCTGCGCTTCAGCCCCTACTAACCAGAGTGGCACAAGCCACTCAGGGTCTGCACCATCTCCCAAGAGGAAGAAGCGTGCTCCAGCAGGACAGGCTGGGACCTCAGACATGGCTCAGCCCTCCAACATGTCAAGAAAGCTGAGTTTCTGTGATGAGGAACTGGACGCGCTTGTGGGCTACGTGTTGGAACACGGCCGCGACATGCTGGTGACATCAGGAAAAAACATATGCCTGCTGGCATAGGGCCCACTGGCAGTGCATTGCGGACCATATTAGCGCCTTGGGATATGAGAGGCGCACAGCAGATGATTGCCAGAAGCGTTGGAATGAAACATGTGTGTTTTATCATAGTGATTTAAATGAAATGTCAAATGACATGCATTGTACATGGCTCATGGACAGTAGTATTGAGCTTCCATCTGGGTCTGGTTGACAGTTCGGGCATGGCTATGCTACGTGCCATCTGTGTGTTGGCATCTGCCATGTTTGTGGAAGGACTATGCCAGTCACATGCTTGTGTGTGATGCAGGTGCTATGCACCATGCAGTACATGTCTTATTTTGCCATTTGACATGCATCCATGTCTGCTTTCAGGGTCCTGTTCCATTACATTGGCACTGCGTACATGCCTGAGTTTGTGTCATGTGTCACATGGATGCTTCGTGTGTTGGCTGTCAACATTGTAATACCTATGTGTGTGGCCTATGATGTTAACATGTGTGGTCATGTCTTCTTTTTATTTTGTGCAGGTGATGAGGCACAGGAAGCAGTGGAGGAGGAGATGGCGGAGGGGGTGGAGTATTCAGAGCCCCACCAGGCACCAGTGGAGACCGTGGGCTGGTAGCCCATGAACATCAATTGGTGCTCCAGACCATCCGTGGCCAGGGGTGTGTCTGAGTACACCTCTGAGGAACCCTATGCCTCTGGTGCGGAATCGGAGATTGAAACATCATTGCTGTCACAGGTGAGTGTTTCTGCTGTGGATGCTGTTCTGTCCGACACACCTGCAGTGGGGTAGACCCCTCAAGGGGCCAGTCAGTGTTGGTATGTCCGTCTGTGGTGGTTACAGATGCAGGGTCATGCTCCACACTACTTGCTCCTGTTCCTGGGGCAGCTCAGCGAGGGAGGAATGCAGTCCTGCAGCCACAGGCAGCGCCAGCGCAGCAAGGTCCAGGTATCCCTGGGCCCAACAGGTGTGGTGTCCGGCAACGTGGTGGCCGTGTGCCACCCAGGTATACTGTGTGGGAGAATTCCATGTATGCCATTGCACAGCAACAGGGGGAACCATGTGAGATGATGGCTCTGGGCGTGGAAAGGTTGGCCAATTCCATTCTCCCTCCTGAAAGGCAGATGGAGCTCCAGCAGCAGGCAGTGCGGTCGACATGCCGCACGCACAGGCTGGACATGTTGGCCGCCAACAGTGACAGACGGCTGAACTGGGGGCTCTGCGCAAAGCCATGGCTGCAGAGGCACAGGCCCACAGGGATGTCCTGAGGGAAGAGAAAACCTCCCTCAGAGCTCCTCTGGCTGCACTTGAGATGGCCAGAAGTAGACGGGTGGAACAGCAGATGGGGCAGTTGACGCGCAACATCTCGGCTGAACTCCATGCAACCCGGGAGGAGATCCGTGCATCACGTGAGGCCTTGCATATGGAACTCCGTGCAACCTGGGAGGAGATCTGTATGTCACATGAGGCCTTGCAGGCGGAACTCTGTGCAACACGTGAGGTGCTGAATGGGGACCGCCGTACTGTAATCATGCAAAATCAGACCTATCAGGGCTATGCGTGGTCAGCCTCCCTTGCCACACTCACCTAATGTTACACCAGACGGTGCCGACAGCGGTGGGAGGAGCTCTCCCACTATAGGCTAGCCGTACAGGCCATGAACCCATGGAGGGATTTTTCTTTCTCAACATCCATGCATGTGGGTGTTGAGGTGCACCCTGCACCTCCTCCCTCCAGTGTGGTCCCCACCTCCACCCGAGGACCCTCTCCCCAGTCGACCATGGCCTTTTTTCATTTTTACTTTTTTATAATTTTTTGGTCTATTGTGCATTCATGTAACAGTGTGTTGCTTTGTTTGGCACCCATAGGCATCCACTGTGTGTTCCAGCTGGGCCCATACATGCTTGTCTCATGTTTGTTTTTGTGGCTTGGGGTCCTGACATATATGCCACTCCTGCTTCCCCTTTCCATGGGCTTGCAAGGAGGGCAGCGTGTGACAGTGACTTACACAGAGGCATTGGGCTGCCATCATTTCTGTGGCCAGTCTGCAGTCCAACCTGTGTATACACCCCTTATGGGGATTCATGATTGTTTGGCCAGTGCATGTTTAGCATGCATTTTGCTTTGGATATTGGTACATGTGTATTTTATGATGTTACATCTTCATGTATTACCCTTCCTGTCTCCATCATTGATGCCCTTCATGCTGTATGCATTACCCTGCCCCCTTTAGCTAGCAGAGACCCACTCAAGATGGAAGGGGTCCATGTGGTGGCTTTGTCACATTGAGGCACTGTTATGCTAACCTTGTATCCACAGGGACGCCACCCGACTGGTCTGGAGCGCTTCTGAGATGGATTCACCTCCCCCGGGGACTTGCGCTGCCGTGGCTTAGCCCGGAAGACAGGAAATCAGTTTTAGCCACTAACACCTTCTTTCGGGGTCCGCCTCCCAAGTGTTCCCCTTGTGACCCCCTTGGAGCCTCTCTCACCTTGTATTTCGATAAGGTGCACTCTCTGTCCTGCCGTTATGTGCAGGAGTGCGTCGTGGCTGGGCACCTTTCCACTGAGTTACTTTACTGCCGTGGGCACGGGAGTCCAGGGCGGCTGTGACTCTGCTCTTGAGGTAAGTCTTTAGCTTTTGAAAGGAATGAGTGTCCGCAATTGTTGTTGCCCAGTTGACCTTTTCCTTCTCTTGTTGATGTAGAAGGGATGATGAAGACATCGAGCTGATGGAGAGGGCAGTGCTCGAGTCGGTAAGAGAATGCTCGAAGTGCGGCGCTATGAGCATCGTTGAATAAGGCTAACTTGTGCTTTCCTTCCTTGCAGGTCGAAGAAATGCGGCTGATGGAAGCAGAGCATAGAATGGAAGAGGTCCGGACGGCGGTAGAATTTCCAGGAGAGCTTCAGTAAGTAAGCGGAGACTGGAGGCGATGGAATAGGAAGATGAACGCTTACTAATTGTCGTCTTCTTGTCTTTCCTCTCTAGGATGTTGTTAGTGGAAGAAGACGAGTTCCAGGGGAGGTTCCGGAATGATCGAGGAGCTGGATGCAGAGCAGGTAAGGATGAATAACGGTGTTCTTCTTCTCCCTGAAGATGCAGGCCAAAGGTGCTGCGAGCAGGTCTCGGTGAACGTCACGCTGCAAGAGCAGAACAACGCGAAGCGCGTGCCTCAGCTCGGGCATGGCTTAAATAGCCAGCTGGTATCCCATGTGCCTTCAGGGCGGACCATGCCCTGGATGCTAGACTGCATGATGCAGTTCCACGTTGATCCTTGTGGGGGCAGCCATGTTGGTCCATTGCCCAATGGAAGCTCCATCTATCATATGAGCCTGGCGCCAACAGTGCCAGGACTGGCTCCAGGACAGCCGAGCGGGGCATGACTGGGCCCTTGGGGCCTTGTAGGAATACTGTGGCGAGGGCCAGAGGCCCTAAATTCCCAGGCCAGGGGTTAAGGTCATGACAGCCACTTGTGCTATTGTGATGGGTCACTGTCTGACATTGTCACTGTTGGGTCCTGTGTTCATGATATGTTTTGCTGGTAAATGAATGTTCATGTGTGCAGTTTCATTTTGATGTGTCAGAGGGAATTGTTTTGGACATATTTCCATTTGTCAAAGTGCACTTTGTGACAGTTTTGTCATGTGTTGTGCATTTACTTTTGGCTTTTTACATTGCATGCCAGGGTGTGGTGCGTCGGCCAGGTAACATGGGTTTTGGGAGGGTTTAGGTGACATACCAGTATTTGGATGTGCTGTTTTGTATGGGGTTAGTGGCATACTGCATCTTGAATGTGTGCCTTTTGGTCATACGGGATTGTGTTGGTTTAAGTAGCTAGGGATGCACACAATGTAGCACTTCAAAAGACACATTCTCAGGGTGGTAAGGTAGTGACAGTTGATTGTCCCTTTGTCATCATCGATTATCACATGGAATGTGGCAGGCCTGTGTGCACTCCGCAGGGGTGGGATTTTAGGTGAAAAATCGTGCCTCAAGCTGGGTACGGGCAGCCTCGCCACGTGCCTTTTCCCCTCCCATGCGCAGCGGGTCTGCATGTGGTTGGGGATGTGGGGCACCACCATGTCCACCGGTACGCTCTGTGGTGCTGCAACATTGTACAGGACACAGTCTGCCACAATGATCCTGCACACTACTGGTGGTGCAAATAATAGCTGTCCACCGGAGTGGAAGCGCGACATTAGCACTCCGAATTTGCGCTCCACTATGGCCCTGGTTGCAATATGGACTACCTTGTACCTTACCTGGGGTGGTGTGGTGGGGTTCCGTATTGACGTCATCATGTAGGTGCTCAGAGGGTAGGCACTGTCCCCTGGGGAGGTGATAATGGTTGTCATTAGTTGGGTTTGTCTATTTGTCTGTGTGTGACATGCATGCATGTGCACAGGCATTTGTACTCACGAATGAGCCATGTGTTGCCATGCCTCCCAGCTTCCAGGTCACGGTTTAGGGTGACATTCTGAACATGAAACTATCATGGGTGGACCCTGGATAGTTGGCATAGGCAGAAGTAATAATTACCTTGGCATCGCATACAACCTGCACTTTGATGGATGCCAGTGCTTGCGATTGCAATAGATGGGCTCAGTGGCCCTAGGTGGACGTAGGGCCACATGGGTGCAATCTATGACATCACGCACTTTGGGGAAGTTTGCCACCCTGTAAAATTCCTGGACCATGGCCTGCCTTTCTGCTGGTGTTCTGGGCATGTATATGTGCCTGCGGACTGACGGGCGTGCAGTCATGATTGCCAACACCTGGTGTAGGCAGCGTGACTGCATGGGCTGTGAGATGCCCCCAACTATGGCAGTTGTCCGGTGAAATGACCCAGTGGCTAAAAAATGTCATACATTGAGCAGCTTTTCCAAGGGGCTCAGTGCTTGGGAGCACAGGTTGGGGGATGTGTGGTCATCCTCCCACTCAGTGACCAGGTCTAGGATGATATGAGGTGGAAACCTGTACCTGCCATAGACCTGGTCATCAGGAATCCCAAAAAGGCTAGTCCTAGGTAAGAAAATGCAGGGCATGTCTAACCTTCTCCTCCTCCTCCTCCTCCAGTGTCCATCGATCACTGCTGCGAGGAATGGTACATTCATCGTAGCTGTATACGCGCTTTTGATGTTTGCGCACACTTTTATGCATTGGCTTTGCTGCGCGGGGGCTCTTCCGCCTGCTTTCACGTGGCGTACATGTTTCCGGGTTGGCGTGTCTTTTGCTGCAACTCGGTGAGCCCTGTTCGATTCCATGAATACGTGTTGTTAGAGCGCGTGTGGGCGTTGTGAGGATTTTACTGAGGTGCTTCCCTGTAACGCCCACATTTTTGTGTGTTGTTCCCCATTTCACGTGTTCCGCCCCTTTTTTAGGTGTATGCGCTGGACGGTGTGCACCTTCGATGGCCGTATCGCGCAAGGCATTCGTGGTGTTGCAGTGATGTGTTGGACCCACACGGATTCAGCACAGGTCTCAGGTAAGAGAATTACAATGTGTTCCATGAATATGTATGTGCGCGAAAATGGGCGCTTGCATGCATTTTCGGGCGCAAGCGCTTGTTTTCGGCGCACTTTTATTCCATGAATTACCCTGCTTATAACCCTCAAAAACAAAGACACTAAGTACCCTTTGGCACATCGTTTTTACCAAGAACATGGTGATGAAAAGTTGAACTAATACAATTCTTTGGCATTGAAAAAATCAATATGCCACCAAGAGGCGGCAATTTGGAAAAATAATTCAGACAATGTGAGGCAAGATGGATCTCCATTACAGACTGCTGTTTTACTGGCCTCAACCAAGACACTGAAATGAATCATTATTCGAGATTAATGTTTATGCTGTCTAAATGTTATGTTTAGATTTCTCTATGTCCAGGTAAAACAAATAACGTTGATCTAGTCTCCCTTGCATCCTCATTGGAGTTAAACATTTGGTAATACAATACCATTATATAATTTTATAGAAATGCAATCAGTTGATAGATAACAAACAAAGGACATTTGGCAATCAGTAAACACACGGTAACTGAAAAACTATTCCATTTGATCAACAAGAAGTAGCATTACAATAATGGCCAAAATTAGACCATTTAAAGATGGCGGTCGTTGCAAATATGCGGCGACGGTCCACATAACACATCAGTATGACATTTGCAAATACATTCATTTATTTTGTGTCCAAAACAGGAGACACTCTATTTGAAAAAAATATATTTCACCAATCATGCAAATACTGGATAGCTATCCTACAATAAGCTATCAGGTAAACTAGAAATACTTGCAAATGGATATATATTAAAATGTGTCCGTTATCAACTAATGCAACAGAAAGAAACCTCATTCAATAACTTTGCACATCTCAAGATGACGGTCGGCGCGATGACGCAGGGCAACGTTTCACAAAAATGTGCTTCGTCATAGCGCCGACATAAATAGTCGCCCATCTTGGATCAGCGGCACAAAACGCAGCAGTTAACATGACGGTTTTTCCAAAACAATTAGAAAGGGAAAATCGATTATAATAAGGTAAGATTGCACCTTAGCTGTCAATCAGAACAACCATTTTAGTGATTATAGTGCAGTTCATCGCAGGATATCCCCAATGTATAATTAAAAATGCCTGTAACCTTTACATGCTCAACCACCTCGTGATAATTCAGCTACATAAAACACTGCTGGCAATCGCCCCAACATTGGCTCCAGCAGACCTTGAGTCATTATTATTCTTACATACTAAGGAACCAAAATCTAACGAAATTCTCTTTGAAACAAAGTCGCAAGGACAAATCTCCATTCAAGAGGGTAAGCTTTATCTGTATCCAAAACTGTTCAGATCTGATTGCCTAAAGCAAATCACAAAATGTATCAAATTGCTCAAGTGCACAATTGAATACACTGCGGGTCTGCAGCATTCATTGTCATTATTAACAGCCTCTACCGATGTAAGTACCTTAATTATATTACATTACTGTTTAACAAAAGAGAACAATTTATATGATGTTCAACTGTTACGTTATTTTTATTATTCATTGTTTGTTTAACATATCTAGGTTTATGGTAGTCATACCCTCCTGATGAAGCATGTGATTGTACTTTGGTGAAACACATGTTGAGGGAACCACAACAGTGAGAAGAAGCAACCTATTTCGTTGTGAAACAATATTTTGATTTTGTTATTCAAGCAATAAAATATAAATACTAAACTCAATAGCAAATAAAAAGGGTGTACCAAGACATATTTGTTTTCGGAAATAGAGACCTTAGAATGATAGTCTGAGGCGCAAGAAAATAGGTGACTCAAAGTACCAATTCTTTCATGAGTACAGACCTTGAACTCTGCTATTGAATAAATCATTTCAATGCTAAACAAATAGTGGCATGTGGATCAGGTAGGACATTTCAACAAGATGCAGGTTTAGCAATAATTTACATAATCATAATTTACATTAGTTGTGTTGACCTTCAGGTAAGTAAAATTAAACAACCGTTAGTTGTTTTGCGGAATTTCAATTTGGCAAGTAAAGGAAAGTCAATGGGCCTGATTACGGGTCCGGCGGTAACCGTGGCGGTACTACCGGAGGGTTGCTGCCAGACCCGTAAATATTTACTGGCGTCTTCCTTCCTTGTGCCACCCGGAGATTACAACCCTAGTAGCCCAGAAAGTCAGGCGCCGGTAAATTGTAAGTCCCCATTCCCATAGAGTCCCACAGGACTCAATGGGAATGGGACATGCATGGACCAGCACCGTTGGTAACGGTGGCAGTACTTCCCGTGACCAGTGTGCCTACAGTGGCCTCTATGCCCATCAGCGTCAGACCTGTTAGGCACGGCGGCTCCAGCAGGCAGACCTGTAATATGCCGGTCCGGAAACAACAGTGCCGATAAGCTTACCGGCACACTTGTATCCGGACTGTCAGGATCAAATGTGTTAAAACGTTTATCTAAACACAGCCATATAGATCTTGTGAAGAAAGACGCTCACATTATTGTAAACGTTGCACATGGCAATCATCATGACAGATGCAAAACAATATAGAGTTATCCGGGCTTCAAAACCATGGTGCTAGTTTGAGTGATGTTATGGACTGTGGTAGTCTAAAGAGGCAATTTGTTACAGGGCGTGTTGGTAACTGTGTAGCCTATGGGATTGAAGACGTGTTCCTAGTTGTGGGTGAGGAGTGGATACTAAAAGTGTATCGGACAGGGGGTACAACTTCCAATACTGTAGTGAGTGGGTGAGCTGCACTAGCTAGTGCTCATGATGGGGTGATCTGTTAATAAGACGTATTGTTATATTGAGGTAATATTACCTGAGACGGCAGGCCAATCCTTCACTCGGTCCCTTAACTTGGACAGCTGTGCTGTTACTGACAGGGTCTGTCCACCATCTTGGGTGTGTATTGTTAACAAAAAAGCTTTATTTTCCTGCACAGCCCGGTGTCCTGTTGTGATCCACAGTCAATTTTCAATGCTGGTGACAGTGACATCGTCAACATTGAAAACAGACTTTGGGAACCACGGCGTGGAGTCGGACTGCGCAGAAAAGGTATCTTTCTTTTTTTTCCCTTTAAAAAAAAAACACTCTTAGCACCCACATAGGTAACTACACGGGTGCTAAGAGGTGCGGGGAAGAGCGTGGAAAGAAAGGAGGAGTGGGGAGCCGAAGGTGGCGATGGCCAGCTGCCCCAGTCTGCTCGGAGCGCGGGCTTGAACCATACAATACAGCCCGCATTCCAAACTTTCTGATTGGACAATGCTCCATTCCAGGGTGCTAGTTGTCTCTTTGTAATCTAGGTATCTCTAGCAGAATTGGATCAAAAGGAAAAGGAAATGTGCTGAATGTGGTAGTGAGCTTCACTTTAGCACCGGCCACCGCAGACACTTCATTTGCAAGCTGAACTTTTAAAGAAGCAAACAGCTTTCCACATGTTTCAATGTCTTCTACTGGAAAGAGTTCTAGCATCCAATCCAAATCCTTTTACTTCCAAGCTATACGTAGGTGTGATGCCACAGAGTGCGGGCTGGGCCTCGCAGGCCCCGGCGCCTGTCGGAGGTAATGATAGACATGCACACACAGGATCTGTCTCAGAGCGGCAATCCATTCACGGGCTTTCAGACTCCCATTTATTACCTGGTCATGTGGTCCACAGCGGCCACATCTCCTGGTCACATGATCATCACATCCCTCCACAACTTAGATACCAAGTAAACAATTTTTGACATCATAACTCTAGTCTCTTGTTGCCGGTTCAGGGCCGTTCTTCTCGTACTCTTGCTTCAACTTCTCCTCACTTGTGCTTGTGGCTTTCACCAGTTCTCCCACTTGCCTCAGGGCCCTACACCCCATCCATACAAAATGCACTGAGAAATTAACCCAAGAGTGTGGCTCTCTCTGCACTTTCCCCAGTCTCAACCGACCAGGTGCACTTGGTCCTCCCCTCCCTGTGACCCTGTGTGCTTGCTTGATCTGTACGCACCATGCCTCAAGATCGTCTGTTTCACCCTTGTTTTCACCCCTAATTGTACTGTTAAAAATTGCAGAATCGCTGTCAGGCCTATTTGCTATATCCCATACTGTTAAATGTATTTTATGCACTTACTCTGCCTGTGCAGAATATTATCGTCTGAGATTTTCAAGGGCTCTGATCGACTGTTGTTTTTTCCCTGTGTTCCCACCCCCCTTGAGTGCTTTGGAACACTTGTCTGTGTTTAGGAGTTATATAAATAAACATCATACCATACCATCCTATACCAAATGCAGAAAAAATGGCGTGACCTTATGTTTCCATCTCTCTTGCTCTTTGGCCCATTTTCCTGGCCGATCAAAATGAGGGTTTAAGTTGGGGAAACAACGAGAGCATTTCTGGGAAGAGGAGCCCACTCTTGGAGTGGGCGCGTAGTCGGTGGGACGGAACAAGTATTGCTCAGCACCTCCTTGCATTGATACCCTCCTGAAATAAGGCTTCAAACACTTGTAAATGGGCCAGAGTGGGAGGATAATGAGGTGAAAGGGGCCCAGCAGGAGGGCATATCATGGTTGCCAGTCACCTTCTGAAACAAATACACACATCCACGCCAATTCGCGAGGCTAGCATGATTTTTGAGGCAGCCAGGAGGCGCACCACATGGCCCACTGCTGTCCCGTATATTTAGCTTGTTTCATTTTTGTTGCTGTCAGCACTCCCTCTGCTCGATTTTCAGGAATCGCTGCCCCTCTCCTCTTGACCAGAAGTGAGGTACAGGGGGACTGCGACCCAGAGTGCCGTCGCCTAATGTGTGGTCTTGTGTCGGGACTGCGACCCAGAGTGCCGTCGCCTAATGTGTGGTCTTGTGTCAGGAATTACTAACGTTCCACCTAGCGAGATGCTTGCTGACAGATCGCCGTTCAGGCGCGTTCCAGCCCTATTCCTGCACTGGATTCAACAACATTATGGAGAGTCCAGTCTGGTCTCTGAGATTGCTATGCAATCAGAAAACTTGAGTCAAGACAGCCATTTTTTCTATTTTTTTTATTAGTTGGTATAGCTGAATTTATCAACTTTACAACATACAAAATTTAAAAGAAAATACTTAAAAGAAACAGAAATATCACAGTTTACAAAATTACTTTCACAATTCACAGTTCATAAACCAATTCATACTTGCATTTTGATTCAACATAATTTGATGAAGATTGCATCTAAAAATCTCATAATAGCAATATATATTGACTTCGGTTTGTTGAGAAAAATACATTCCATTTTTCCATCAAGTCAAGAGTAAGGTATTGGCAATGTTTATGTAGAAATAGCTCACGTTCTTCAGCAACACCCGGGCAGATCATAAACAAATGCCATAACGATTCTCTCATTTGCTTGTTCTTGCAGATTCTACAAAAGTCTAGCGATTTATTGAGAACCATTCTAGTGACCATTATTTCACCTGTATTCCACAGATTGAAGCGAAAATGCAAAATCGCAGAGCGAAGTACTGGCGTTCTAAAGAGGAATAGCTGGGAGCTACACGTGTCCTTCTTAGAACATGTTGGCCTTCATTTTGTCAAAGCCCAGTACACATCTGGAATGGCGAAAGGACCAATGACTGGCCTGGGTGGGCCTGAATGCCCGGGCGTGCTCTTTTTAAACACACGAGGCGGCTGGCTGGAGAGGCCTTATGTGACCTCAGGGTTTGCCCTCGGGAAATGTGTCATCGCAGGCCTGCCAGCCCGAACTGTGAAAACTGGATCCTTTTGCACTGCGGACGAGTCCTACACCAATTAATAGTACCCCCAAATCACTGATAAAACGGCCATTTAATGAAAAAGTCCAAGGCTGGGCAATTGAAGAATGTCTACTTTCCTCATTGGCAAGAGAATACTGGATATTAAATCAAACGTTTGGAAATTTAAAAAAAATATCTAGTTGTGATCAACACGCAAAAAGTACAAGCAAATTATCTGAGGCTCAGACGAGCCCACACTAGCATTTTGTGTTTTCGGTTCGGCATTGCCCTATTGCCCTATAGGCCAGTCTGAGCCTGTTGCCGCCTCAGTAGCGAAACTCGTGCACATTGCCTGGTTGCGCAGGGTGTGATGTGTGTATGATTAATTGAAGTTTAACATAACCTTGCACATGCATGTTTTTATAATTTTTCGGATTGCTCCTGCCTCTCTATACTCTTTCACATGGACTGTAATGGTAACATGTATTTTAAACTGCGGTGATATTAGGAGATATATGCTGCTGTCCCAAGCATGCCCACTCCACCGAGAAGGACTGGGAATGGCCAGCGAAAGGCACTGCAGGGTTATGGGGGCCCCAGGCGGGGACGCAAAGCGTTTCCCCCCCGGCTTATTTTGACGCTGCACAGGTCAGCGAGGTGGCCGTGTGCAGAGTGTCCTTGGGGGTATTTAAGGGTCAGGGAAGGTTCGGGAAGCAGGCGACGGTTGGGGACTTTGGATTGAGAAGTCCTGTCGCCTGCTCCCGAGCCTTCCCTGGTAGTTGGGCATTGGTGGCTATTGGTAGGGTGAGGGGTCATTTGTCCGCAGTTAGGTGCTGCTCGGGGGTTTAGGGTAGCTATTAATTATATAGGGGCATTATTTAGAACTCGGTCAGATTTTTAGTGCACAATGGTGGTCCTGGGTGCCAACAAAAAGGGTTTAGTGGATGCCAGGGCACTTAAGGAGGCCCTGGAGATTATTAGCAGGGCATCTAAAGCCCAACTGGAAGGGGCGGTGGGGGAGGTTACAGGAGAAATAGAGGTGGGTGGTGGTAGACCGCAGCGCAGAGCAGCGTCAGATGGGGCTCTAGCAGCAGTGGTGGCTTGCACCCCTGCGGCTGGCAGAGGGGAGGCATGGGAATCGAGGGGCAGAAAGTTGAGGAGGGAGATTGATAGGAGAGCTTCTAGGGGGGAATTTCATCTAGGTGAGGAACCTGTTAGGGTTGAGGTTAATAATGAACAGGAGGAGGATGACAATATGAGGAGTGTCCAAGAAGGGGCAGGACAAGAGAGTCATGTCAGTGGGGGTGTTGGGGCGCAGGGCGGGGCATCCGGACAGAGGGGAAAGGGTGGCAAATACCTGAAGAAGAGTGTACGTGGGAGAACGAGAGAGAGGTCCCCATCATTAAATGAGGTTAGGGAGGGGCACGGAACGGCCCCACCAAAAAGTAGGATGGGTAGCAGAGGGCACTGCGCAGACCCGTTGTTCGAGAGGATGAATATGGAGAGGGTTTAGGTACGGCACCTCCTCGGTCAGCGCGAGGACAGTCTAGAGGGTGCAGCACGGCCCCTAGCGATGAGGATCACGGGGTGGAGAGGAGCACACCTCGCCCGAGAGAAAAGGACAAGGAAGGGGTTTCTGCGGCCCTGCCGAGAAGACGTCAAAGGAGTGATGGGGCGGATGCCCCGGGCTCACACGAAAAGGATCCACTCGACCCGAGCATGAGCTCACATCAGCAATGGTATTTCAGGGGTGATGAAGTTGGGATTGAGGAATATGTGGGGCAATGGGAGGATGAAGGTTATAGGGTGTTAAGGAGAGGAAGTAATGAGAGAAGGGGTTCTAGGTGGGTTCGGGAAAGACGGGAGCTAGAGGTTTGGGGAGCAAGAGGTCGGGGGAGCAATTGGTTGGGTGAGACGGCTGACATGTTTTGTCCCCGCAGTAGGAGCCCAGTAACAAAAGAAATGAGGAGCATTGGAGTAGAGGCCAGACTGCAGACAGGCGATGCCAGGACGGAAAGAGGTGAGCGGGAAAGGGACTGGTCAACTGCATGGCAGAGGGGGGATACGAGAATGGGGGCAGGAATTGAAGGGTCTGGTCTGCAAAGGCAAGGAGAGAGATTGGTGTACAGGCTATTGGAACCATGGTGAGTGACAAGGGAATTTGCTCGGTGGAGGTACAAACGGATAAAGTGGTTGAGCCATTGGTGCTCGAGGTACAGGTTTCAAAAGAAAAGGAAGCTGAAGTGAAGGGCAAGGAGAAAAAGCTACCTTACATGGGCATCACAAAAGCTTTAGGGGCACACTTGATGGCAGCGACTAAGGATAAGATTCAGGCAGGGGAATTTGTGGACGTGTTTAAACTGCTTCATAGGGAAGTGAGAGCAAAGGAAGGTTCTAAAGAAGAGGAGAGAGAGTTGGCCTCGCGCCCGGTAACAATTGAAAACTGGATGTCGCCATTTATTATTTACGGTAGTGTATATTGTGATAAATTTCCGGAGCGGTGTGTGGCTCTGCTAAAATATATGGGAGGCGTTTACAAGTTTCGGGGGCTTTGCGTGGTTGCGTTATGATGAGGAATTCAGAGCAAGAATGGCTGAGGACAGTCAGGCTGTTTGGGGGGAGATAGACATGGATTTATGGCTGCAATGGATGGCGCCAACAAGGCCTGCCCGACTCTGCACACAGCAAGTGGGCTGCCTGTGCCTTTCCGGCCCTTTCTTGGTCTGGTCGCCCCGCCCAGGAGGGGGCGGAGGGAGGAGGCAAAGGGCAGTCCTCTGCAGCGTGTTGGGCATTTAACAAGGATGGCTGCACAAGGAATTTCTGTAGGTTCAGACATGAATTTAGCAAATGTGCAGGGAAACACTCTCTCACTCAGTGTTTCCAACAAGGAGACAGGGGGAGAGGGAGAGGAGCTGGCAGAGGGGTTGTGGGGAAAGGCTTTCACGCCAGTTAAGTTGGACGTGCTGGAGAAGTGGTTGGAGTTTTATCCGGACAGGGAAGGGGCTAAGATTTTGAGTGAGGGTTTTTGTCATGGTTTTAGGCTGGGTTATCAGGGACCAAGGGTGCGCCGGTGGGCGGAAAATTTGAAGTAAGTCAAAGAAAACGTGCAGGTGGTAAAACAAAAATTGGGCAAGGAAATACCAGCAGGAAGGATAGTAGGGCCATTTCATGATCTGCCGGGTGATTTAGTGATATCTCCGTTGGGTGTTGTGCCTAAGAAAGCCCCAGGGGAATTCAGATTGATACACCATTTGTCATGGCCCGAGGGCATGTCTGTCAATGATTTCATTGTCCCTGAGGAATGCGGGATTGTATACGCAAGTGTGGACCAGGCAGTGGATTTGGTGAGGAAATCGAAGTGTGGGGCTTTCATGGCCAAGTGTGACATTAAGGCGGCTTTCAGGTTGTTGCCGGTGCACCCGGAGGATTTTTGGCTGTTGGGTCTCCAGTTTGAGGACAGCATATACATCGACAAAGCTTTGCCAATGGGGTGTGTAATTTCTTGCGCCTTGTTTGAGCGTTTCAGCTCCTTCCTACAGTGGGTTTTTTCGTACAGTTCCGGTTGTCAAAGTGTGCTGCATTACCTAGATGATTTTCTGTTTATTAGCAGAGCGGAAGGAGAAAGTGAGTGCGCAGAGATGCTAAAGTTGTTCCAAGATTTGATGGGGGATCTCTGTGTGCCTTTAGCGGAAGACAAAACAGAGGGGCCTGCAGTGGTGTTGACATTTCTAGGGATTGAACTGGATTCGGTAGTGATGACCTCACGCATGCCGCATGACAAGGAGAGCAAATTGGTAGGATTACTGGAGAAAGCGGTGGGGGCCAAGAAATTGATGTTAGTGCAAATGCAGAGTTTGGTGGGACATTTGAATTTTGCATGCAAGGTGGTGGCTCCAGGGTGGATTTTTTGCAGAAACATGGCGCGGTCTATGGCAGGAGCAAAGTACCCACATCATCGGATAAGAGTATCAGGTGCAGTGAGGGAAGATTGTAGAATCTGGCTGCGTTTTTTGGAGAGCTTTAACGGAGTGTCCTTGTGGTTGCAGGGAGATCCGGTGTCTTGGGAAGTTCCGATTTTTTCAGATGCAGCAGGTGCAGGAGGTTTTGGAGTGTTTTGGAGAGGAAAATGGTGCACGGAGAAGTGGCCATCGCTTTGCTTAAAGGAGGGAAGGAGCATTGCATTCCTGGAATGTTTTCCTTTGTTGGTGGCAATGGAGTTGTGGGGGAAGGAGTTGCAAAACAAGAAAGTGAATTTCAACATAGACAATCAATGTATGGTCTATGTAGTGAATCGGCAGTCAGCAAGGGATCAGACGGTGGCGAGGCTGATGAGAGAGTTTGTTTTGCGTTGCATGGAATTGAATGTGGTTTTCAAGGCAACACATGTGCCATGTAAGGATAATGGCATCGCTGATGCGTTATCTCGTTTTCAATGGCAAGATTTCGTTGATTGGCTCCAGATGCAGATCAGGAGGGGCAGAGGATTCCGGAGGAGCTGTGGAAAATAGGAAGCTGAGAGCGCTTTCATTGGTGGAGGGTTCCTTGGCTCCGGCATCTAGAGAGGCCTACAGGAAAGCTTGGGAGGATTTTATAGCAGGAGGAGCTCGTAGTTGGAAAGGTTGGGGGGATGCGGAAGAGTGGAGAACGGACGTTGTCACTAATTTCCTATTGAGGTGCATGGATAGGGGCTGGTATAGAGCAACTATAACGGGGAAAATGGCAAGGATTGCTTTCTATGGGAAGTGGTTTTGGGGTTTTCAGCCGAGCGGGGGAGAAATGTCAATCAGGATGCTTGAAGGTTTGGCAAGGCAAAGCAAGAGGGAGAAAGATAAGAGGAGACCAATATCGGCTGAATTGCTAGTCAGGCTTTGGGGGGAATTTGTTGGTCGGCCTGGGAAGGTGAATTGTTTGCAACTTGTTTTACTTGGCTATTCTTTGGGGCTTTTAGGGTTTCTGAGTTGGTGGGGGGGGAAAAGAGGAATTGGTGGGCTGCAATGGGAAGAGGTTCGGTTTACTGAGTTAGGTTTGGACATCAAGATCAGGAGGTCTAAAACAGATCAAAAAGGAAAGGGCTCTTGGGTTTTGCTGGTTCGAGGGAGTAAGGATTTATGCCCGGTTCGGACAGGTTTGGCATGGAAGGAGCATTGTGGGGTTAGGTCAGGTTTGGTTTTCCGGCATGAGAAGGGGGATCCACTATCAGCACAACAAGTTCTGGGGGTTCTAAGGAAAGCTTTGGTAGCGGTGGGTGACAAGGCAGAGGATTTTGGAACTCATTCATTTAGGATGGGGGCAGCATCTGAAGAAAAGGTGAAAAGTTTGGGGCGTTGGAAGTCAGGGAGATACAAATGGTATGTCAGGGTGTTGGGTAAACGGGATGTTTGAAAGAATATTTTCAGAAGTTTCAGGAGTGTTGTATTGAGCACAATGTTGGTGATTTGTAAGTAATTTGTAATTTCTTTTTCAGATGCTGCTCGGAGACCGGGGCAGATGTCACAAATATGGATAGTAGGTCATTCTATTGTTAAGAGGGCAGGGAAAGAAGCTGAGAAAAGAGTTTTTGGCAGGCAATTGTGTTGCAGCTATAAAGATGTTTTGGTAAAATGGTCAGGTTTAGGGGGGCTCCGCTGGGATCAGTTACTCCCAATGTTGGCTGGGTTGAGGGAACGTCATGCGACTCCAGATGGGCTGATTATTCATGCTGGGGAAAATGACCTGGTAAGGGATACTGGTGTGCCTCTTCTAAGAAAAATGAAAAGGGATTTGTTATGGGGCCGAGAAGTGTGGCCACAAGCATCTGTAGTTTGGACCAAGTTGCCTAGGAGAGTCTGGAGGGGAGCGAGAAGTGAAGGAGCGATAGAGCGAGCAAGGAAGGGGATAAACAGAGAGATGGTAACATTTTGTGTCTCTGCGGCAGTGCAGGTTTTAGACCACAAAGATATTGTTTATGAAGGATTTATGGTATTTAGAGAGGATGGTGACCACTTGTCAAAGATTGGTAATACTTAGTATTTGTCAAAATTGATCTGGTTTGTGAGAAATATGTTAAAGAGTTGGGAGTAGGAATGAATGGAGGGGGTGGGTCAGAAAGAACACCTCGGTGGAGGTTTTTTTCTTGTGGCGCGGGCATGGCCCCTTTAGATGTGGGGGGAGGGAAGCCCAATGGGGGAATGGCACAGGAAAGGATGGGGCTGGTGCTGTTTGCACAAAGGGGCTACCCCAGGGGAGCAGGTATTGAACCTGAAGGAGCATGGCCCCAGGGGAAAAATGGGACGCCTTGAGAAGTGGTAAGGAGACTGTTGGGACCAAGGGATGTTTAGGGAGGAAGTTGATTTATTGATTTAATTGTTGGGAAAATGGAAGCTTTAATTGTTAATTGGTTGTTAAAATAGTTTGTTTGTTTGTAAAGCCAGGGAGCCAGATAAGCAGTTATTTTGTAAGCTTTGACCTGTCACATTAAAGTGACCTTTTCCACTAACGAGTCTGGGTTTTTGTGCAGTAAGTCAAAATGAGAAGTGCTAGCCCTGTCCCATGAGCACGTTGCGGCCTTGCTTAGAAGCACATTCAAAAGTAGACCCGCCATTTTGAGGGATGCGGCTACTTTTCCATTGAAAGCATTGAAGTCCTGCTGTGAAATCATGCATTTGTGACATTCAAGTATGGGAGTGTTGTAAGCAAGCTAGGGTACAGTCCCACTAAACATATGGCAGTGCTTATTAGAAATGCTAGCACTCCCTTGTTTAAAGTGACAGCACTTCTGAAAGGTAAAGTAAGTAGCCAAGGGAAAGTGTGACCGACTCGAGAAGTGCGGGCACTGTCCGGATGAATGTGCAGTGACTCTGCTGAGAATGACTGTATAGCTGCCAAAGTGACAAGGGCTGGTAAGACCCTATCAATAGGCTGGCAGCCATGTGCAGTAAGTAAAGGCATTTCTGCTGGCCTGCCTCCTGATAAAACTGGCACTGACCTATGGAAAGTACAGCAGACCTGTTATAAGTGCTGATGATTTCCCACTGAAAGTATTCTAGCACTGCTGAGAAGTGCAACTGCTGTCAAACTGAAGGTTAAAAGCCCTACCAGGGAATGCTGCTATGAGCCGATTGAAAGTAGAGCAACCTTGCTGAAAAGGGTATTGCTTGAAAACAGTGATAGAAATGTACCAAAAAGTAGTGGAACTGTGACTCCAGCGAGGGACAGAGTAGGAAGTAAAGGAGCAAAGGGCAACATATTTTTCAAGGGTTGCAGCCATGCTGGCTGACAGCCAATTGAGTTGAAATAGATTTCAGTTTAGCTGCAACTGATATCTGGTGGTAAAGTGGAGAAGTGCGCTTGTAACTTCATAAAAAACTGTTCTGGAATGGTGAATTGGTTTCAAAAAGTAGTGGGCTGTTAACAGTAAAACATAAAAGTAGTGGAACACTGCTTCCGACCGTTCCCGCTCACTTCGACCACTGATTGAAAAGATCAGGAAAAAAAATGACGAATGAGCGTTTACTGCACATTTGGCAGTGACGAAAATGCCGAAAACACATTATAGCGGAGCAGGGTTAGCGGGGGTGTCCCCTGCTCCCCTTGCCCCCTCCCCTTGAATGGTATAATGAGTGCAGAGGTTGCGGGGGACAATAAAGATAGAATGAAAAGAAAGGACCCTGTGACGGAAGTTCCAACCCACTTTTGGGATAGAGAATTAACAAAGCAGGGAGAGGTCTGAGGTGGAGGAAAGAAAAGAAGGTAAGTGCGCCGGCAAAAGTATAAAGAGGTAAAGAGGTAAAGGGGTAGCGAATAAGGGGGATGCAGGAAATAGTGATCTATGTGATTAGTGCATGCTACCATTTTCAGATTCAACATTGTTGTATGCAAATTATGGGGTGCGCAGTGATCACGTAGATTCCTGAAAAGATATATGTAGTTGTGGGTTGACCACGGTTATGACATGCTGTGTGTGCGTGTCAACACACACAAACTGCACGATGTACAGACAGTATGGGAGCGCAGCAGTGAAGACCATTAGCCCTTCGAGAGCTGTACCTCGTGGTGCACAGGAAGGCTAGGTTGAAAGCAGGAAGTAGAGGTTGGTGAAGGATAGGATGAAAGATGGCGGTGGTGGAAAAAGAGTGAGTTAAGAGCCGGGAGCGGGGTGGCGAACCGCAGCGGGGTGCACATGTGCGCAAAGGAAACAGCAGAGCCAAGGAAGATGACAATGTGGTAAGCTGTGGAGGCAAGGGGGCAGAGGAGAGGGGCATTTGGGAGCCCCACCATTCAGGAGACAAAATGCGGGTGACAAATGCATACCTCCCAACCTTTTTAGTCTCCAGGGAGGGTGGAAACAGAGAATTTCATTTTGGGTGGGCGAGAGCCCATTGAAGTGGATGGACGTGTAAAGAGTTTGGCGGGTGAGAGAACTGATTTCCCCTTCCAAAAGCATAGGAGCTGAGAGGTATGGGAGCAGGCAAAATGCCCACCTCTTCAAGGAGTCTCTCCTCCTCAACACCTAGACCATCACCTCGCCCCATGACACCTGACTCGCTAGAGACCGGCACCCCTCCTCTGTGCCCCTTTGTATCCCACCCGCTGTACATCTGTTCTGTTACCTCTGAAAATCACTCTGTTATGCATTGAACTATTGTATACCTCTGTAAAGCACCCCTTTGCTTCGCAAAGGTAGGTCCGCGCCCAATAAATACAATAATTATAATAACAATGAGCGGTAGGAGTTGATAGAATTCGCAGAATACAAGAAAAGGGCATTGTGCCATGGACAAAGTGGGGCGCGAAATTAGACTAGACACACATTTGAGACTGCATGATACACAAAGTAAGGTTGAAAAAAGAGTGAACAAAAAAAAAGGACTGACGGAAACCAGAAAAATGAATAGTTGTCACCACCCAGACTTTGGAATGATCCTGACTAGACCCTGACTCATAATTTCTAGTCTCCACCCAAGCCTAGATGACTCAAGTTTCATGTAACTAGTGTCAGAGTACTCGTGGTCATGAGGGGTGTACTCTAGAGAAAAATCCATAGATTCCCCAAGAAACTCATCGCTCTGAAAGGCCAGGAGGGGTGGAGAGGATGTGCTCCCATCACACTGCAGACAGGCCAGTGTCGCTGTGATGCCACATGGGGTGGGGCAGAGTCAGCCTCAAAAGAGGAAGCAGCATTTTTCTCTGCCATCCTTGGCCTAGGGACTCTGAGCAGAAACCTCATCCTTGCTAAACAAGTTGACAATGATCACAGCCTTGAATAAGAAGAAAAAAAGGAATGTAAGCTCAAATAATGCAAAGTGTGCTATGTAAGCTGAAAGTACTGCTGTGAGATAGTTCATTTCTTGACATCTGAGTGCAACCTGCAGGGCACATGTGCGAATTCCAGAAGTAATGGCTCATCCTTCTGAGGGGTAAGAAATATTGGGCGGGAGCCCACGTTTTTGTTCACAGGGGGCCTGACTCTAGAGGGAGAATACCACAAAACACAAGGACAGAGTCAAGGCTACACCTCCCTTCAATGCACAGGTATTGCTGGAAAACCTACAGGAGGCTAGGAGTTATTTGGACTAGCCATTTTAAGATCACACTTACAGAATGATAACAAAAAAACTGGTAAAACAACATTTATTCTAAATCGAAAAACATAATATAATACAGTGTTATATGTACTGTAAAACATTAGCAGCACATTTCTACTGCCAGTAGAAATTTGCTGCTAATGTTTTACAGTACATATAATAACACTGTATTTGTTACTAACTATACTATTAATTGAATTGCATGGTTGATGTATAGTGGACGATAATGATATTCACTTGCTCCTGTGTGATTTTATTGTTTTTCGATTTAGAATACATTTTGTTTTACCAGTGTTTTTTCATTCTGTAAGTGTGATCTTATTTGGCTAGTCCAAATAACCCCTAGCCTCCTGTAGGTTTTCCAGCACTACCTGTGCGTTGAAGGGAGGGGTAGCATCGACTCTGTCCTTGTTTTTTGTCATGCTTCCGAGGGCCACACATTCAGTGCAATTACATTTTGGTAGTAATAACGGCCTGTTAGTTCATGTCATGGGATCCTGCGTGAAGTGGTGTCAAAGTGTCTTAAAAAGTGGTGGAACTATGTTCCTTTCTGCCCCACCCCGATGCGCACCACAGCTCCCTACTGATGCCGTACCCACCCTCACGCTCCTTACCCTCGCAATACAAACCCCGCACGAGGGCACTGCCTTTCCTCCACTCCACCCCCAACACTCTGTTTTACCACTGTACTATCAAGACTGAAAGAAACACAGTGAAGGGAAATGAATCTTAAATGATCGCCATTACTTTCAGTCATTGTCACCCACAGCCTGGAGCTTTATGCACCCCCCCCCCTTTCTAATCACCTGCCATTCCCACCTCTTAAGGAACATGCCAAAGCCTACCGCAAACCCCTCCCACCCCAACACATGGCCTGCACACAGCAAATATACACAAAGCACTGCCTGCACGATGTGAGGCCAGAGCATTCCCAAGAGGGCCCAGGTCCAAATCCCCAGTAGGTGGGTAGCAAAGCAGGAGGGCAGATTTTCCCGAAAGTGGAGGAACGAGGTGGCCTTTAGTTCCCACCCACACACACCTATATACCACACACCTATATACTCATGACTGTTAAAGAGAAAAAGCCAGGGAGGTCATTTCACAAAAATGCCAGGGGTGGCAGAAGTAACATGACACTTGACCTATCTGCCCCCACCCGAACTGGCCTCACGGGGAGTGTTGAACCAGGACCTTTTAATGAGTCTAGCAATATTGTATAGAATTCCAGAAACCATTTTTTTATTGGTATTTATTTTCTAGGCCTAGCGAGGGAGACCACAGGGGTAGCAAGGGAGACCTCAGTGGTTGCAGGTGCGACCCCTGGACACCCCCAAACGACGTCCCTGGAAGAAGCTTGGGGGTGGGACCCATCTCGTCTTGTTCTGCCTTGCCTTTGGGCAGCCGTACTAACATTCCTGTAACTGTCTTCGCCTCTGCCGATCCCCTTCAAAAGGAACAGCGGCGTGTAGTGTATAATTACTGAGCACTGCAGGCAGACCGGTTTTGGAAGCAGCCCTACTTGTCATCACCGTGGGGTGCAAAGTAGACCAGTGGCGCACCCCAGTTCAGGAGAAAGTGAATCCATCATGATGTGAGCATTGCACTGCAGGGCATGCATACATTAGGTAGCGCTGAACGTAATCATGAGATTAAGGTTACACCTGGATGATAAAATATGGCAGTAATATGATTGGAATGTCCTACCCTTGCACCCAGGGCCGGCGCGAGGCGTGTGCAGCATGTGCAGCTGCACTTGGCCCTGCGCTCCTAGGGCCCTGCACAGAGGGTGCTGTTGACTCCCTATTCTTGTGGGCTGTGTGCTCAGAGTACCTAAGCTTGCTCCAGTGCCCTCTGATCACACGGGGCGGCACATGCTGCAGCATGCATGATGACAGGGAAGCTGTTTTCCCTCGAGGTTTGGCTCCCTTTTGTTTCTTCTGTTGAGTCAGCCTGTCACCTGTTAACCTCCTGCCGCGATGCTGGCGAGACAGATGCCCCCTCCTAGCGGTCCAATAGGCCTGCGGACCTCTTAAGCATTAACCATGGCTGATCACTTTCTTAGACCAGAGCTTTTAAAGTGGGTGAGATTTACTAGTGATGGCCTATTTAAGAGACCCTTGTTTTGGACAAGGCGCTCTTAACGTATTAAGAACGGTACAGGGGCATTTTTATTTTGAAAGCATAAGCAGATAGCTGCCTTCCTCCAGCACAATTAAACATATCCCACAAAACCCTCCAACCAACAGTGCAGGCCTGTCCACTTGCCAACCCTTCAGGGTGGCACGCTGTTGGCAATGTGGTCAACACAGGTAGGCATTCATCCACCAATCCCGTAATCCCGACCGGGGGAAAACCAATAAAAGTTACTAGGAGCACCATTTACAACACTGAAACTTGACAATAGGTAATGTTTAAATACATATATTTTTATTTTTTCTTAACCATTTTTGCGCTGCTGCCTTCATGCCCGATGTCACTTCCTGTGATGTCACTTCCTGTGATGTCACTTTCTGTGATGTCCTCAAATGAAAATTAAGGGGCCCTGCAAATCCGAGGGCAAAGCATTTGCGGGTCATAAGAGATCCATTGGGGCTCTGTGAGTTGTCATTTTCAGGGAAAATTGAAAAAAGATAAATATTGTCCACATTTTTGGTTATGGCGAATTTTTGTCGCTAAAGACACACGTTTGCCAAAACCATTGTTTCAAAATAGAGAGAGGGAAATGGGTCCCTGCTCTGAGAATATCTGGTTGGCATAGCAACCAGCAATGTCACAGAATGAAATGGTTAACTCACTCAAATGTCTTTTTCCAAACTCCCCAGCCGAACTACCCAATGAGGAGCTCCGTATCAAGATTTGCATCAATCAGCAGCTTTGTACGAAGCAAGTTGGATGCATGGCTTTCCATTTCCAGCTGCGCAGTGATTTCATTTGGGGCTATTTTGGGCCATTTTAAGGTCAGTTGGGCTATTTATGGGCTACATTTGACAGCAGGTCTGGGTTTTCTTTGTCCTTCAGAGGCTGCATTTCTACAAACACCCAGCCACCCAAAGCCCACTCTCTCCACCCCCACCCCCACCCCCTCTAACCCCCTTTACCCATTTCCACTCTCTCTACCCCTCCCGACCCACCCCACCTGCATTACGTGAGCTGGTTGGGTTTTGTTTTGGGTATTTTGGGCAATCTTTGACAAGTCCTTCCAAGGCTGCTTTGTTCCTCATGTTTTTGTCCCCAACCAACTTCCATCACCCACCCAATCTATACTTGGCCACCCACCCTGCACCCCCCTCTCTATCCTACCCCAACCCACTCTGTCCCAGCCAACCCCCATTCTCTCTACCAAAAATCCTACTCTCTGCAACCCACCCACCCTACTCACACTCTCTCTACCCCTACCCTCTTTAACCCCACCCACCCTACCCCACTTTCTCTACCCCAGCCAACATCCCTACCCTCACTTTCTCACCCCCACCCACCCTACCCCCACTCTCTCAACCCCAGCTACCCACAATACCCCCACTAACCCTACACCAACCTCTCTCTACACCCACCTACCCTACCCCACTCTCTCTACCAAACTCCCACCCTCTCTACCAGCACCCACCCACCTTACTCCCACGCTCTCAACCCACACCCACCCACCCTACCCTCACCCTCTCTATCCCCACACACCCTACCCTCACCCTCACCCTCTCTACCCCCAGGGCCCCAACTTTCTCTACAGTCACCCACTCACACTAACCCCACTCTCTCTACCCCCCACCCACCAGACCCCCACTCTCCCTACCACCACCATCCCACCCAATCACATCTCTCTCTACCCTCACCCACTCTACCCCCTCACCCACCCTACCCACATCTCTCTACCCCCACACACCCTGCCAACTCTACCCCCACTCGCCCTACCCTCACCCTCTCTACTCCACCAACCCATCCCACCCCCTCTCTCTCTACCTCATCCACCTGCCCTACACCCTCTCTCTCTATCCCCACCCATCCTACCCCCTCTCTCTCGACTTAACCCTACCACCTCATTATCCCACCACCCACCCTACACCCTTTAATCCCCCTCTCACAGTCTCGCTTTATTTCTTACCCTCTCACTCGCACCCTTTTTCGCTCATATTTCCTCTTCCCCGCCATCAACAGCGCACTCTACCAATTGCTTCCTTCCCTGCTCTATTCTCCTTCTCATTCTATTTCACACCTGCACCCCTTAGCCCGTCACCCTTTGAAACTTTGCACTCTCTTCCTTGCCCTCTAGTGCCTATAAATGCAAAATGCAAAAGACAGCTGTATTCTTTATATGGGCCTCCAGTCCTGTGCCATGCTTTTATGTAAAGTTTGTATGCATTGGGTTTAGAATAGCACAAACGTAGGTGGGGGCTGATTTCAAAATTCGCTTTGTGTCCCCCTGGCCTACGGCTGGGAAAACCTGCCTGCATTTGTTCATACAAAATGTCTTGAATGGGTCTACATTTCAAAAGCAAAATGGCCGTGGGGAAATAGTAAATCATTTTTTGGGGGATACAAGCAGTTTCAGTTGGTGCAGTTTTGCATCCCTGCATCACAAATCTGATCACACAAGCAACATCATATGTAAAAGGGGAAAACACATTCAAGTGCAACATAAGTAGAGGACTTTAGTTGGGAGCGGCAGCTGTGTGTGGCATAGACGACAACAGAATATATGTTCTAATGCAAATAGTGATCTCCCAAACTTTATCATTGAGGTTTCATAACACGAGGCCTGCCTTGAACTTCATTAACCTGCGGGAACGTTCCACCCGACACCCAATAGCGTAAAGGAGGCCCATACATATTGTCTGTGATAAATGAGCATCTTTTCTTGAGATTTGACAGCCAGATAATACACATTTAGAGTGACACATCCTTCTTTTTGTGAATTTGATTGAATTTTAGAGAGTATGTTCATACCATTAGCCCTACTGTGTTGTTTCCTTCTGTGGCCAAATTCTAGAGAAGGCACGTGTAATTCCCTCTGCACGCCAGAACAAAGACATGGTGTTAAGCTTTCTCTGTCAGAGACAGAGGGAGCCCCTCCAGTTGTGGGTGCCCATTTCAATTGAAAAGGATGGAGGGCTCTGATGCTGGGCCTGTCACGTGCATACAAAAACATAGATACAAGCTGAAAGGTAATATATTTACAACGTAATTAAGGCTATGGCGGGAGGGCATCCAGAGGGCTAAAACTCGGGGACACAAATTAGGGAGGGAAAGGCGACCCCAGTGTGGGTAAGGGAGGTTCTGCAGATTTTCAGTCTGCGAGATATTTTCTGAAGAGGTACATCTTTTGCCTTGTTCTAAAATGCAGGCAGAAGAAGGCAGCCTAATGTCAGAAGCAGTGGTATTAGTTTTTGTTAACTGTAATAAAATAAATAATAATTTGTCAGTGTGCAGTTGGAAATGACCGGTCTGAATTGGCCAATAGAACATATAGAGAAAATCTCTTTATTGTGATAAGAGCTAAATTTGCATGTGGCATGCATCATCGCCCTGCAACTCTCACATGGCAGCGCTTGGTAAACTTGATGTACGGAGATAGTGCCCACTCCCGCCCCCTTTGCATCACTCTTATGTGCTCTCTTTCAAGTAATGTCATGCTCATCGCTTGCACAGGTCCACAGGGATGGCAAAATGCTGCGTTTATTTTCTAGTCTTTATCATGTTGCAGTTCTTGGGTTATAATGGGGAGATGCGCAGTTTTCTGGTGTTGCCCTTGCCTTCCGAGATGTGAACGTGGTCAGTTAGGTACGAGGGGCACTGGTGCTCAGAATCTTGTAGGTTATGCAAGCTGTCTTCAAGGTAAAACAACAAGGTGAATTCATTTTAAACCTCTGGTTTGCTTTTCCAGAGCAGGGAGAGTGGGTCGCTCAAAAAATCTTGGGGTGCAGGGAGTTCCTGGAGAGGCAAGCTCTCATAGGTTAGTACTGTGATGAGGAAGAGTAGGACTAGTAGTAATGACGATGAAAGGTACATAATAAAACAATTAGCCTGAAGCTCCCATCCCTATCATCGTGCAGGGAAGTTTCAAGCTCAGCTTGAAATTCAGACCAGCCTTAATGGCTTGAAATGGTGCCTCAAATTGTGCGACTGCAACACCTTCCAAAGGTGAGCACTGGGCCCTAACCAGGGCAGCACCTGGCACAACCCACACTTTGGAGACGACTAGTATAGAGAGACCGTGTGTGATACCCTGTGCCAGATGTTAAAACAAAAGCTCTCCAGTCTGCGCTTGGAGCACTGGAAAGGAAGAGAACTGCTGACCCTGCGCATGGCACAGTCAAATGAACGTGAGACACGCCTTCAAAATGTGGTCGTCCATAACGAACAAAGTTTAAAGCCCAGAAAACCCAAGACAAGTTATGCAATATCAGCACATGGAGATTGTTATTGACCTCATCTCAGCCAATCAGAATGTTTAGCGTGTGATCAATAACTACAGATATTGGGCCTCATCACAGGTAGGGCAGAGCGATAAAATGCAACTCTACCGCCATATTTACCGGTCCACTCAATCATGTGTTTTGCGGCAAGTGGGACTTTTACCTCCAGCTTTTTTCTGGAGGTAATAATGACCCCTTTCTGCCTGTTTTCGGCGCTTTCACTGTTGCCGGTATTTGCGCCGGTGGTAATTGTGCCACCCATGAGGAATGTGGATTTATCGCCTTACCACTACTCATGATCCGGCGCAATTTGCACCGGACCGAGTAGCGGTATTGCAATTTGCGTTGGGTGGTATCCCAGCACAATTACCACCGGAATACTGTTCAACTTGTGATGAGGTCCATTGACTCTGTTCTGTACATTCTGTCTTCAAAAACAAATAGGGAAACAACAATGCAATTTCCAGGCAAGATGTTTTTCAACAAGACACTTCCTCTCTGGAAGGAGCTTTTCTTCTGCTGCAACAACCTGCATAACACAACAAAGTGAAAGTTAAAAATGCTTTCATTTTCTTATAGAGAAATCCTTTACTTATACTTGACACCTAATGTATGCTCATGTTAAACCCACTTCCGTATAACCAAGTTTGCAATTCAAATGCTTAATTTATAAAGACAACCTTATTTAAATACTGCAAAATGTGGTGTCTCAATAAACAAGCATGTGAGCTTTTATAAGTTTGAGTGTCTTTATTTACAGACAACCCAGCGCTCCCTCACCATCCACTCTCCACTCAGCAACTGACTTCAATCAACAGTCACATTCTTTCGTTCCAATCATGCATTCTGAATCCAAACATTCTTACCATACACACCGTGAAAGGAGCGCCAGCTAAACAACATAACAAGTGCACAAGCCACATGAGAGAAAATGGAATACAACACAAAATAAAAACACTTTCAATTGACTAACTCAGTTTTCCTATTTACTTTAACCCCTATTAAAGTAACAGTTTTACTTCACGACGAAAACTCCAAAACATCTTTTGCTATTACTACTATGTGCAAATAGCCTTGTAGACAATGGGAGGGGTCATTATCGCATGGGATATTGACCCTGTCCCAATTTATGGCCCTCGGAATTTGCCTGGGGCAATAACTTGGTGGTGGGTTATTATCCTGTGATAATGACCCCTCGTTGGTCTTTGCAGCTATATTAATGGCTTGGTGTGGTAAAATGTGTTGCATTTACCTGGCCGACGAAGGTTTGATTGAGTTTGGGTGATCCACTGGCCATTGTTTTGTGCAGGTGCTGATTCAAAGCTGGGGTCGATCTAGAGTTATTCCTTTGACCCGTGTCCGCTTGAGCATCATCAAAGAAGCACTGGCAAAGTTAAAATGTCAGGTTTATGAACATGTAAAGGGTAAGACCGCTTCCTGCAGGACAACACCTAATCATGCCCTCCACATTCAAAAAGCCAGACTCGTGGGATGCAAACATTGAGACCTCATAGTTTGGGAGTGGCTGCCCCTCCGAGTACGTCTTGTCTGAGATGCTCTCCCTCTAAAACCCGTCTAATCATCTCTGGGGATCAGGGGTGTTGCTAGGTCTGGAAAAGATCTGGGGCTACACTAATGTCAGGACCTGAGCTTCCATCTGGGGCTAGAACCAAAAGATCCGGGGCTATAACCCCCTCAGCCCCCCAACCCCCTAGCAACGCCTGTGCTGGGGATTAGACGTTTTGAATAAGTGAAGACCCGCAGTTTCTCTTTGCAGAAGTTTCGTGTAGCCCTGCGCCAGCTAAGAGATCATGGCATTGAAGGTTATGCTTTACAGTTGAATAAACAACAGAGACAATGGGAACATTTTGTAACCATTTATTATTAACAAGATGATTATCTTGGGCGCCTCAGCAATGTTCCTTGTATGCAGTACAAGTCACACAACGCTGTGATCTCACACCTTGTGTTTCATGCCATGTGCCTCTCTCGTGTGTGCGCATGCGCAGCCGTTTCTCTGGCTGTGTCACGAGCTTTTGAAGGCGGAAAGCATGACTGGGGGCATCACGACTCTTAAGGTACAGTGCACAATCGCACTTCTGTATGATGGGGCGGAATCAGATGTAGAAACGTTCCAGAGGCTTGTAATATCTGACTGCTGACTTTGTTTTCTGTCCCTTGAGGTTGGAGACCTCTACCGCACTGGTATAATGATAACGATGGCCCTCATTACGACCCTGGCGGAAATCGAAAAACGATGGCGGAAATGCAATACCGCCATCGAATAGCGCTCGGTGCGACTATGACCCGTCACCGCAAAGTACGAAGCCATTAGCGACACCGTAGTGAACGCCAACGCTAACTGCACCAAGCACGCGCGCGCGCGCCATGCCAAACCGCAAACACCACCATGGCGCAAGGGTACGCCAATTCCGACCCTAGCGGACATGTACCTAACGCCATCAGGCATGGCGTAATGTACCATTCCGCCATGGCGAGAAGTACGGCATCGCGAATCAACCGTAAACGGCCCCACTGAGTGCCTGTACACCGCTCCCTGCCCACAAAGTACAACTCCCCGTAGGTGCAATGAAGTCACAATGCAACCATTGAAATGTACAAGTCACCCATGCATGCCAACGAACAAAAGCAACACAAGAGGGGCCAATGGGAGCTGCAGGGCACAGATGGCACGAATACAGAAGCCATCCCAATGGACATGACCACAGTCCCCCACCAAGAAACGCACGCAAACACAGGCACCTGTGACCAGCAATATTCCGAAAATCACATCATTCCACCAGTCCACATGGCTGACCGGCATCTGTTACACAAAACCCAATCCCCCGCCCCTGAGCATGACAACATTCAAACTGTCATATAGGCAGCCCCCATCCCTGACCTCACGGGCTTAGTAGGCAAACGCGCCCAGTACAGTACCACGCAACTAAACCCCGAAGCTGGAACCCAATGCAGATCTCCTCACAATACATCGCCCCCCAAATAGGCATATGCCACATCACTTGCAAAGAAAAACGCTACACGGGCCAAATCAGAATAGCAATTTATGCACATCAAAGTCACCAAGCCCATACAGCCATCAGGCCATGAACTCCAAAACACTAATCACCATTGTGGGCTGCATCCGCAAGAAATGACCAGCCACTACTTGTGTGTCGCCCTGTTCCCCCATGGTACACAGAGCCACATTCACGTACGAAAAGGCAACATGGAAGCGCACAGAACCGCAGGGCCGTCCCAATGGGGAGGCACTAGTCCAGCTGAAAGGCCGAAATGTTGCTCTGAGCCACCAGTACTGCGTAAGGGCATGTGGGCCATTGGCGATCGTCCCATAAGATCGTAATGCTGCTCCACTGATTAACACGAAGCAGCAGGTGTCGGGAGTAAAATCCATCTGCAGGAGTGGCATACAGATGGCAGTGGCAAAAGGGGAGGAGATACCTGTCAACCAAAAGAAAAGAAAAAGAACAGAATGGCCATCAGAACTACATTCGAACAACTCACTTCAATGATCACACGAAATCCACAGCCATATGCATGCTAGCCCACTCAAAAGGATCATCACCACCCCAAAACCACTTGCGACTCATAACCATCTATATCGAGGTGCAAACACCATCACAAACGAGTGTACCTGTGCATGCGTCTGTCAAAACAGAATCCATCAGATGGGAATGTTAACGTGCATGGACACAAGTGTCTGAGGGCGCCTCGAGACAGGGAGGGCTCAACAAGGCCAGATAGACGATGGTCCCACTATGGCAGCCCTGCATCACATAGCGTAGGGGAGGCGGATAGATCCCAAGAAGCCCTGTACATGGCAAACTCTGTATCAAATCACCTGCCCATGCATCCATTCATCATTCCCTCATCCCGGGATCAAAACGCCTGAATAATTACTCACATAACATTAGAAACATCCATTGAGTCTGTGCGTTATGCAGCCTGCAAAATCCACAGTGCCCCAGCCCGTAATTCCAGTGTTGTGAAGTAACATGTATTTGGGAACGGCCGGCCTCATCGCCCACGTAGCTATTGCGCATCCCAAACTATTCATATCAATCATTGCTCCCTCGCCATGGGCCCTGTCTCAAGGACATTGAACAATAGAACGTTATATTTGCAGTCAGACCTGTGGGCATCTCCTCGCCGCTAGCTGAAGACCGAAAGCGCCGCCCTTCGAATTCCTCATTTGCAACACCACGTCGGAAAGGCATCTGTGGCCGTTTGAAATCACTAATTATTCCATCGAGTGCGGCTGTGTGTGAAAATGGCAACTGCCTTCACCCACGAATGGGACGCCCCGCCCGTCGTTGCAACTCGGTACAGTGATGCATGAGGGCCCACCGTTACTCGAGTACTACGTTCCACTGACCCTTCACAAGTCTGTTCGCGACTGCACAGATAGAATGGGAAACAATGGGACCATAGCCGAATGAACATATCAACCAATCTTACACGGCCATCGGGTACAAATACATGATAGCAATAGCAAGATACCATTCCCCGAATTGCAGCGTTGTGCACGTGACGTGCTCGGCCAAAGGGGAGGGCAGTTTGCACAGGTGGAATGAATCACCACAGGTGGAGGCCATACAGCCTGAAAACACATAAATTGCACAGCCAGTCTCCTCCCACAACCACACCGAAATGCTACCGGCAGGACTCGCGATGTTGGCCCTGGGGGACCTGATAGCACTGCAAGTGCTCCAACTCCAAGAAGAAGACGAACACCAACTACAACCAGCAGCACGGAGGAGACGCAGGAGGAGGAGGAGGCCAAGGCAGGGCCAGCAAGGCCCACCAGCACAGCCACTACCACCACGCAGGCAGCCCGCAATCCCACGCCTCCGAGCACATCCGTTCAACCTCACTGATGAGCAGATCCACACCCTCTACCGTTTGGACCGGGACACCATAGCCGCCATTGTGGACATGACACAGGCTGACCTTGTCAGCATGATAGATAGCCCAACCGCCATCCCACCCCTACTGAAGGTGGTGTCTGTACTCCACTTCCTGGCCACAGGCACCTACCAGCACACAGTCGGACAGTTGCATGGCATTTCTCAGCCACTGTTCTCACGGACACTATTGCAAGTGCTCGATGCCCTCCTGCAGCACGCAGACGACTACATCTCCCTACCACGCTCGGAGCAGGAAATTACAAACACGAAAGTGGGATTCCATGCACTTGCCGGCATACCGGGTTGCATTGGTGCCATCGACTGCACCCATGTTGAATTGGTCGTCCCACATGCCATGGAGGCCCAGTACCGCAACCGAAAACAATTTAATTCCCTGAATGTACAAATGGTGTGTGACTCCAACAGGATCATTACACATTGTTGTGCCCGATTCCCTGGATCAACCCATGATTCTATGGTCTTGAGGAACTCTACAATACCACGCTACATGGAGCGACACACAGGGAACAGATCCTGGCTACTCGGTGAGTCTCATTACATGCATGATGATGTGGGGTATGTGAATTGGCAATGACCTGGCAGGAAGGGGGGGGGGGTGTGCGTACGTATCAATGGCATTCCACATCATACGTTTCTCGTCCACATACAGGTGATGCTGGATATCCACTGAAGAGATGGCTCCTCACACCAGTCCGGAACCCACGGGACCAGCATGAGGAGGACTACAACCATGCCCACTCACGTACCCGTGTAGTCATAGAACAGGCATTCGGCCTACTGAAGGGCCGTTTCCGCTGCCTCAGCAGGTCTGGCGGGGCACTCCTGTACCGCCATGAGAAGGTTGCAAAGATGGTGATGGCATGTGTCATGCTCCACAACATGTGCGTACGTAGAAATGTGCCCATGCCCCCTGACGCAGAACTGCAAGCACCTGAAGATGGTCATGATGAGGGTGGGGATGTGGCAGCACCTCATGGAGTCTGCGAGGCACCGGAGGCCCGTGACATTCGTCAGCATCTCATTGATGTATGCTTCTAGCACTCACGCCTGGTGGCTGATACATGGACACGGGACTCGTGGCACTGCGTGTGTCTGGGACATGCACAATATGGACTGTACGCCTATGATGGCCTAGTACACAAAGATCAATGTCCACACATCTCATTGGTTGATCGTGCACTTTTTATGGCATATGTGATGTCATGTTGAACACCCTATCGACCCGCCACCCAAGTGAGCCCAACACACCCCCTCCACCCCCCTACCTCCCCCCCGAACACCAGTGTCCAAAGATGCTCATTGTCAGTGGGCTGTCGCTATTGCATGCCCCCTCTGCGGGTATCAGGGGCACCCCTGCCTGTGGAGCGCAGGTTCCTTCCAGATCTACGTTGGGGGCTGCCCTGGACGGAACTTGCAACGGATGATGTGTCTGCCTGCTCACGTCCATGCATGTCCCTAAGGGTTTGCGAGAGCTCAGTGAGCACACGGCGCACTGCGGCAAGTTCGGCACATACGTCCTTGGCCGTCGCATGCAGTTCCCCCCTGAGGCTCTCGGTGCTTCTCTCCATTTGGACTCTCAGGCTCTCGGTGCTACTCTCGATTTGTGCCCTAAGTGTCTCAGTTGATGTTTCTATGTCTGCCTTAGTGCCCCCACATTCATCAGCATGGTCCTTGAGGAGCGTGGCCAGTTGCTGCTGTTGTTCGATCAACTGGTCGAGGGACTGTTGCCTCTGCTGGGCCATGGCCATTTGCGGGGGTGTCACAGAGGGGCTGTTGTCCTCATGTTGCCTTGCCACAGGGCTTGTGGGGGATGGCCAGTCGTCGTCTTGTGGGTGCCCCTGCGTGGTATCCTCATGTTGTACGGGATGGGACAGACAGGGGGATTGGGACAGGTCATGGATGGATCTGACTTCGGCATCCCCGTTTTCTGTGTCGGAGCATGCTGCCATCAATGGGGTGTCACCTATGGTGCTGCTGCCACCAGAGGCAGTGCCTTCTGTGGCATCCATTGGGGGGACCTGTGGTGGTGGTGTTGTGGGCATGCTGGCTGCTGGGGTGCCTGTTGATGTTCCCTCCTCTGTGCTGCCACCTGATTTGTGCTGCTGCCGTGTCTTGATGCGTGCAGCTGAGGTGGAGGGTCTCTGGCCGTTGGTCTTGGCCCTCTTTGCAGGTGTGCTGGTAGGGGTGTCCTGTAGCTCGTCGTTTGGATCGGACCCTGTGGTGGAGTAGAGGAGGGCGAGGGTTATTGATGGGTCTGTGGGAATTGGAATGGCATTGTATCACATGCATTGGGGTGGTACCTGAGGGTGATTTGGGTCGGGGCCTTGGAGGTGCTTTGATTTGTGTGTGGAGTGAGGGTGCAGTTGTTTGGCAGCCTGCAGTTAGGGTGTGCCTGCTGCACGTGTAGTGCGTGTATTAGGGGTTTTTAATTATTTATGTATTTATTGTGGGTTTTAACGTGCGCTATCAGGCCGATGTGTGTGGACGTTCTCCTGGACATGTGTTTCTGTTGCACTATGTGGACGCATGGTACTTCACATGGATGGACTGTGTGGATTTGGCATTGTTTTATCTGGCCCACCTACCTGTATCTTCGGATGTCTGCACTCCTTTCTCCATCCCTCCGACTCCCTCTATGCTCTCCATTCCGATGGTGGAGGCACAGATTTCTTCCCAGGGGGTCAACTTGATGGGTGATTCAGGACCTCCCCCGGTGGCTGTGGCAATGTTGCGGTTGGCAGAGAGTATGCTGCGGACGCGTATCCGCAGGTCGTCCCATCGCTTGCGGCATTGCTGTGGGGTGCGGGGTGCGGTCCCCACCGGACTTACCCGCTGTGCCACCAGAGCCCATATGGCCTTCTTGTTTGCAAGTGCCGTCCTGGTCATTTGCGTGCAGAAGACGACGGCAGCATTCTCCTGGAGGGTCTCTGTTAGCACGGTGAGTTCCTCACGGGAGAAGTGGACCTGCCGCTTGCGGTCGCACGCTTTCTTCGCTGCTTTTCCCATTTTTCTTGGTTTCGGTAGGGTGGTTGACGGGTTGGGGTGTGTTTCAGGGTAGTGATTTTAGTGGTTGTGTGGTTTTAGTGTATTTATAGGTGTACGCCGGGATGTTTCCCGTTCCGGGCCCATGTTTTAACTTCCGTTTCCGTATATTTCCGGGCACCGTACTTTCCGGTAGGCGCACACTGCGGTGACCGCTAAGAGGGGTGGCGGTATTGCACCTAGGGCGCCGTACGGCGGCGGTGTGGGCCGTTTTGGGGTCATTTCCGCCATCGCGGACTTTGCACTTCCGCCATGCCGTGGTGCTCGTGCCCGATGGGTCGGAATGGGCCGCACTTTGCTCCTTCGTGCAATGGCGGAAACGCTATTTACGCTGTGGCGCTCCGGTCAGTCGCTTTCCGCCAGGGTCGTAATGAGGGCCGATGTGTTGTTGTTATTCATGTAGCGCTTTCACTAAATCGCCTTCCCAAACATATTTACCTACAATATCACCCAACCAAAGTTGGTACTCATTTATCCACCTTGGAAGGATGAAAGGCTGAGTGAGCTTTTCCAGCATTCAAACCTGCGACCTGCAGATCACTCACAGATCTCAGCAGTGAGTGCTCAACCAGCTGAGCTATTTTACCGTCATAATTTAGCTCATTTGATCTACTGCTGCTGCGGCTGATTCTCCATCCTCATCACTCTTCTCCATAGACCCTTGGTCTGTATCTTGTAGTCAGATGTCTGTTGTGCACCTGTGGGGCGACAGAGCAATGTCTGCCTGTGCAGATGTTTTGCGCATTGGAGCTAAATCTGACATCTCTGTTCATGGCAGTGCCTTTCTCGCAGACTGAAACCTGGCTGACCACCCGTTCCCATCTTCCAAAGTGACTGTGTGGCTCATAACACCTAGAACTCTGGCAGGGGTACTAAACGTGGAGGCCTTGTCCTTGTTGTTCTTGGATCACTGTGCCTTGAGCCAGTGGCATTTTTGAAAGGCAGGCTGTTTTGTGTAGTGGCAGCTTTCTGGTGACTGCTGTGCACCCTTGCCCTATCTGTCTTCGTTGGGGGTCCTGTGGCTCTAGTTTCTTAGGCAACAAGTGTGTGCATACAGTGTAAAGCCTTCCTTGCCCTCGTCAGGAGGAACGTGTGCTTTTTCACCTTGGGCAAACTATGGTCTTTAGGACCATGACATAACCATCCGTACCACTAGATAGGGTCAAATTTCTTATTTTCTTTTCTTTTTTTCTTTTTCTATTCTTTCATTTATATAGCGCTAGACAAGAGGCCCATCGGCATAATAGCGCTTGACCCAACAAACAACAAGGAACAAACAACTAGCCAATTAGCGTTCGGCCATTGACACAATCAGGCGCTCAGAATATAAGAATGTAAACAGTCAGTAATACAAATAAAAAGCAGCTGGCATTTTTCAGATACATCTAAAAATAATTCAAACATTCAGGAAAAGCTTATTAGTCCTCCTTCAATCAACTACCAGTCTTAAAGATGAGGCTCTCTTCGGCCATGATTGACACAAACTCAAAAACGGGGGCAGGTTACTAGACCAGCATCCCACAAGGATACAACCCCCGTTCCTCTGGGAACACCAGTCTTGCTCACGCCTGCGTAGGACCTTCAAATCTAAACTTCTGATAATCCCATGCCCTGTTTTCTGTCGAAGCTCTGCCAATACTTTATTATGAAGGGCCTCTCTGGGTTCTTTCCCTTCTGGTTTCTCTACATTGGTAATGATATTTCTTTGATCCATGAAGAATTCTCTTAAGCCCTTGCCTCAAACTCTGGGCAATGTTGAAATGAGTCTTACAATTATTCAGTCGGGGTGGATGCGAAGCCTGTGTTGGTTTATGAAAAACAAAGGGGGCAGTTGAGGTTAAAGCCGGTGGATGGTCTGTTGTAAATGGTGAGAGTAGCGGCACCACGCCACATGTGGATCCAAGGGTTCTTCGAACACCTCACTTGTCTGCGATGTTTGCGAAGAATGGCCCACTCTCTCTGGTTTTTGTTTGGTTTGGCAAAAATGACCCTTTTTCTCCAGATGTAATTGCGATGTTCACTTATCCAGCGAATCAACCTACATACAAAAATCAGAGAAATGATGCACAAGTTAACTCTCAACCATTGTTCAGGGGTAATGTGCTCCTTCGTACATATAGACTCGTCAGGAATTTTCCCAGACTCTGACAGGGGCAGAACTATTCCGCCATAAGTTCCACCTGAAATGTGAGGCACACCAGGTGGGAGGTCAACATCTTGGTGTCACCAAGCATCAGGATGTGCTGGCTTGTCTTGTCTTCAGAAGGCTGTAAGGTAGGCTGAAACTCCACCCATTGTTTCTCATGGCTTGAACCCAATACGTCCCTCAGTACTGTGGAGGGTGAGTAGAAGTATGCTGACACTTTGAAGACATGTCCAACAATGTTTTATTAAATAAGAAGAAGGCCTATCTCTCCCTAAAACTACGGGATGTTCCCAACCTATATAATTAACTACAGAGCTCGTCAGTCATCTGGAAATGTCCAAATCAAAAAGAAAGTCCACTATCAAAAAGTAACTCTATCTGACCCCACTACTATTCAAACAAACTAAGGCCAGGAGAATTAATACTTCTGATGAAGCAGGGATCTACTTTGCTTGCGTGAGCTTCTAATATCTTATTTTCAAATAGTCTCTAGCCACCTTCTGTACCAGGGCTTGCAGTTCTTGAATAAGGTCTTGGGCTCTTCCCTTGTCTTGTGGGATTATTTCCCAGGGTTCTTTCGTAAAATTTGGTTGATCCTTGCATCCGTATATTTTGGTGTTTACAACCTTGCATGTTATCTTCTCTTGGTTGGGTTATACCCTCAGGCTTGTTATTGCGTCCCCTTCTTAGTTTATACTTATTTTGCTCCTCTGTTTGCCTATCTCTTTCTCTTTTCTGTATTTCAGACTCTTTTGTTTCTACTAATTCCAAGTAATCCCTCTTGAAGGCTGGGATATGCTCCCCTCTTCTCACGGTAGTCTTATCCACTGATCGATATTCTTTCTCAGGTTTACATATGACGTTCCCTCCTATTGGGTAACAGTCGGAATTATCAGCTTTGTAGTTTGATTTTCAACAAATTCACTGAGATGGGTTTCTCAACTTGTATAGCAATTCCATTTTGGCTTCCTGGTCCTCCCGCTCTCCCCATTACAGCTCTCTTCATGGGGAACATCTCGAGGGTCTGCTGTCGTCTGAAACCTTTTCTCCTGCTTGGTTCTACTCTCTTGGTTGTATTTTCCATTAATGTCTCTTGGCACATTGCTCGCTTCGCTTTCATGGTACGATCCAGCGTCACTCCTGGGAACCGGTGCTGTTGCGCATACGGCCACGCGTTGGTGTCGGCATAGTTGGTAGGGCTCCCTGCCAATGACTCATGGTGACGTCATCAACTGCTGTCGGGTCCTCACATCCTCTGTTTCCTAGCAATTTGGTATGCTGTCTTCCCAGCGTCTGATCCTCTAATTCAGAGTCTTTCTGAATTTTGCGGGTTCTGCAGTTTTCACTGGCTCTGGCACCTGCTTGCGTTACTCTACCAGGAGACCTCCCCAGCTGCCATACGATTCTTTCTCTCCCTCTTCTCCTCAAGTCCTGCTCCTTAAATGTCCTCATCACAGTGAAGTCGAGGTTGCACCTAGCTGACCTTGTTCCTCTCTGATCGACCATCCCAGGTCCAACTTGGGTCCTTCCTTTCCTCTATCTCACTCTCTACCTGTGGTGTTCCACAGGCGTCTAACCTCTCTCCCAGGCTGTTCAACCAATACCTGGCACCTCTCGTCCACTGCATTGCCACTCTTTGCTCCAACTTTCAGTGATATGTGGATGACACTCAGCTCGTTTTCAGGCTTCCCTCTGCCACCTCTTCTCCTTCTCTCATCTCTTACTGTCTGTCTGCTATGCATGAGTGGTGTGCTGCCAACGAGATCTGCCTTAATACCAGTAAAACTGATATTCTCCTCATCAGCACACCTGCACTCTCCTTTCCTGTTGCTCTCTGGCCGGCCTTCCTTGGCCCTCTTCCTGCTCCCACCTGTGAGGCTAAGAACCTCGGGGTCATCTTCGACTCCACACTCTACTTTTCTCCTCACATCTCTGACATCTCTAAGAAGTCAAACTACCAACTGCACCTTCTCAGAGGTATTTTTCCTTTCCTCTCATTCCCCCAGAAGCTCACTGTCTCTAGAGCTCTGGTTCTCTCTAGGCTGGACTATTGCAACACTCTCTTTCTAAATCTGCCTTTTTCTCCCTTTCTGCCCTCTGCAACTCATCCACAACAGGACTGCGAGACTTGGCTTTGGCCTCAACTCTCTCTTCGTAAATACCTTCCTACTCAAGCTCTTAGCTCCTCCATCTCCAACTCCCTTTAGGGTAAGTCGCTTCTCCAAGCAACAAGTTGGTGATAGATCTCTTACTTCGGCTGGTGTCTCCCTCTGGAACAGCCTCCCTGTCTCTCTGAAACTTGAGGAGAACCATCTCCATTTCCAGAAGCACTTCGAGACCTTACTCTTTGCTTCTGCCTTCTCGCTTGGTCTCCCCTGCTGATTTCCTGTCTGATACTGCACTGGTCACCTGGCTACCCTATGATTTCAGGCCAGGTCACTGCCTGCCCAGTTGCACACCCGCACTGCCTCCCAGCACCCTTGCACTTGGTTCTGTATCTGTAACCCTACAGTCCCCCTACCTGCACTTTTGGACACCTGCTGTCTGCACTTACCCTTGCGCCTGCTACCTGCTGTCCGCATTTCTTGTTATTCTTTTGATCCCATGTACAGCACTGCCCCATCCCCTTTCCCCTGGCACTTTTCCCCTCCGACCTGCACTTACGCGATCTCAATGTCACTTGGCCTAGTAAGATCGTTGTCTCTGTCCTCCCTCTTTTCCCCCTTCCTTGCCTCGTCGCACCTTGAAACACTTGAGTATAGGTGCATTACAAATGCCATATCATATCATATATCATATCATACCTTAAAAAGACAGCTTCTTTTCTTGTACTCTCGTGATGCATGTTAATGTCTTCAGTCCAGTCATGGTTTGTATTGCTATTAACCATCTCTGGCAGTCCCATATTTGCTGTAATGGGAGAGGAGTTAGAGAGTTCATTAGAGGAACAGAAGTCCTTGTCCCCTAAGGGGGAGTCTCTCCCAGTGAGGTCCCACTTGCCTCTATCCATAGGGAGGGTATTGTGTAGCAGGTTCACCTCCCTAGCCTCAAAGTGGGGGCTCCCCCTTTGCAAGCAGGGACCAATTCCCTCGATTCATCACAGGTTATACTCCAGGATTCGACCTGTACTCAGTAAGGGTGCTCGAAATCACTGGTGGGTTTGGGCTGACTGGGTTCTGTTCAGGGGTCACTGAATCTTCCAGTAAGATTCTGTCTGTACTGGGAGGTTTGAGAGCTGTATAAAAGGAGCAGATCACTTTCACTTTCTCTGTGCGTGTTTTGTTTGCTATTGGAGTAGGAGTGTACAAGAAAAGCCAGGAAATTATGTTTTGATAGGAGTTTGGTTGATTTTGAAGGAGTTTGTTGATCTTTTTGTCCATGCATTACACGTGAGTGCATTTCAATACCTCTATACTCGTTTGTCTGTGTGTTCATTAAGCCCCTTTGTCATCGTTCCTTTCAAGCATTGATTCCTCTCATAATAAACACCCAATAAAGATTTCCTTTTACTTTCCACTATTGCAATTCCCCTTCGTGTTTGAACAAACTGCATTAAAGTTAAAACTATGCTGCTTCTCTTTTGTGTTCCAATGGATGTGTACTTCTCCTACCAGGCCTCATGCAACTTCTTCAATTGGTTTCCCTTACCATGCCTTAAAACCTAACAACATAAAAAACAATAAAAAACGGTCCCCTTTTATAATCCTGCTTGCTTGTGAAAGGTGACCCTCCTTTAGATTTGTGTGTGAACCAGAGTTCACACACAAAGCCGAGTTTCCTGATTTAGTCACCGTCTTTTGTGTGTCGGAAAACCCTGTGTGAAACCATTTGTTTGTCAGTCTATTTTTCACTAGTGAAATTAATTCCTAAAATAGGAATTGAAATCATGCAGCAGGCCAGGGATTTGTTTTTCGAGGAGGGAGAATTGAAGGAGAAAGAGGAGGTTGAGTACTTGTGGGCAAAGTAGGTTAGCTGCCCATGGAGGACAAAGAGGAGAATGGTTTGCCCCCTCTAGTTGTGGGCTCAATAGGTGGCAGAGGGCATACAGTCTTCATAACGAAAATGTAATAAAGAATGAATATATAACGAAAATTATATAACGAAAACGGGGTTGGGGTAAAGGGTTATATCTTGTGGGTACATGGTTGGGGTGGGTTGTTAGCTAGGGAAACACGGGTTTGGGGGAAATCCCGCCCCAAAAAAAAGATATGTTTTGTCGTTATATAATGTGTTTATATGTGCATTTGTTATAAAATGATTCGTTGTAAAGACAAGTAACCATGCCAGAAATCCAGATCCAGAGTAGGTATTGCTTATGTTCAGTCACGGATTGGGGCATGGCTCAGGAATAGAGGAGGTGGCAGGGTTGATGAAGAAGGGATTGCCACTGTCACAGGGTAAGGAGACAGAGGAGGACCAGAGCTGAAAACAAGTAGTTTTGCCACAGGAGGAGACCCTGGAGGGAAAGGGTGGATGAGATGGGGCTGGTTTCCTTATGTTCAATGTGTTGGGTATGCCTGATGAGGACTGGTCAGCAGTATTTGACTCGCTCAATTAAGTGGAACAAACTGTAGTTGTGGATACAGTGGCACTGCCTTACCCAAATGTTGAGTTGGAACATAATGAAGTGGAAGGGTGGAGCAGAGGTGCAAGCTACCCAGAAAAAGAGAACGAGAGGGTGCAGGTGCAAGAGGTGGCAAGAGGGCAGCAGGTGGTTGAGAGATATTTGGGCCCAAGAGGATGTATCAGGAGGAGAAATGTTCTGGGGCCTTTGCATCTTTGCCTGCTCTTGTAGGGAAGGAACGACAGGCACAGGTGTCCCTTGTCTAGTTGCTGGGGGACAGACTTCCCAACACCTGTGTCCAAACAGTACTCCCCTCACCCTGGGCCTGGTGCCACATAAGGTTGCTGCAGGAGAAGACTGCGAGGAAGCAGAATGCACTGTGGCATCCAGCCAACGCAAGGTACCAGTGAAGCACGGTGAACCAAAGAAGGGTTGCTCATTGGGCACCACAGCAATGCACAAGTACATGGAATGGAAGCATAGTCTAACTAGTCCTACTTCATGCATGCCAAATTCCAGTGATCTATCTAAGGTTGTTATTGGTCACAGCCAAGTCCATGTTCCACTATGTGATCAAACAATGAGAAACAAAAGTGGCGTCATGCTGCCACACAGTGAATATATTTGAAGACTACAATCATTGAGTGGGATTTGAAACCCAAGAAAGTGGAGGGTGATGTGGAGGTGTTCATGCTGCAGCATCCCATGTCCCTTGAAGATAAGCGACTAGGCATAGGGCAAGAGGGGAAAACAAGGGAAGGTGGAGTTACTGAGTTGGGACTCGGAGCCAGAAGGATAGTCTCCAAATATTACAGTAGTAGCTCTCCAAGTGTGTTGGCCTCAATGAATTTCAAAAAGTCGTGTATTTTCACCACTCTCTGTGTATTTACAAAGGGATTTAAACATTTTAAGAAAGGAGGTAAAGAGTTATTTGGAGTTAAATAACCTACTTTAGACTGAATACACTGAATGGATTAGATGTTGACTCACCTGAGCACGATTTGAAAACTTGCAACACTTTGAGAACATCATATGAAGAATTCCAATGAATTGTATTCCATGCGTTCATACTATGCATGGTTGCGGGTTTCACCTACAACCTGCAAAAAAATACCAGCTTGGATTGGGGCTCTTGGGTTATACAATCTTCTGTCGTGGATGGAAGAAATGCCAGTCTGCATTTTACATGGTGGAGATGGATGCAAACTGCACCAAGCCACCACTGAAATCACTGTCAATATTGACATGGATAAATAAAGTAGAAGCCAACAATGTAAGTATTTGAAAAGGATGTGGGGCATATTACACATCAAATAGGCTAGTAATTGTGCTTGAAAATCATTCTTAGTTAGTTCTGCAAAATTGCCATTTTGTTATCATTGATGGCTTAGGGATGATGGTGTGTTTTCCAAAGCAACTGGTAAATGTTTGCAATTTTGGAAAAGCACAAGAAAGCAATAACTGCAAAGGAATATGCAAATGCACTACAGCAAATGATTGGAGTATAAGCTCACATCAAGTCTCCTTTTTGCAACTCTCATTTCACAGTAGGAACATAATAGATTGCCAGGCATACTACTGGCGTTCATGTTGGATGCAGGCTCTATGTGCATTGCTGTGGCTCTAGGATAGCAGGAGCAGCACTCAAGAACATAACATTTTCAGCAGCATTTCTAATGGCTTCTACAGCTAGTCAGCTATCACGACCACAGTCATCACTATAGCTGTATGGCCCAAAAGGGTAAATTCTGTCTGGGGTGAAGAGCTGATTGGCTACTGGTTAGAGAGCTGCAACAGAGGTTCATCCCAGACCTTTGCATCATACCATTTCATATGGCATAACAAGTATTGGAGTTCAGCTTGTTACTATATGTTCCCCAGCACACAGTTCTATTGCAGAGAGGGCATGTGGAAAGTTGATGCTGTCCTTTGTTCTATAGTATAAAGCACCTTCACACTTTGGACTTTCTTGCTGGAGCAAGAAGATGTATCTTCCTAGACTCTTCTGGCCGTCAAGATGCTGGTGACAGTGTTGGAGCTGGTGATGTGGCTACCGCACACAGACGATTTCAGCGTTGGTATGAACCTTTTGGTATGACAGGATTTCTTGAAAATACCCTGTACAAAAGTGGAAGTGTAGCTTGGCCTTTCCCTTCCATCACCGTAGCTGGAGCATCCCCCCAGGCCCCTCTACTACTCCTAAGTATCACTGTTTTCCAAAACCATGTTTTTCAGCCCGGACTGAGATTGGTCATCACCTTTATCATGGTCATCATAATTTCAAAATCATCATCCTCATCCTCTGTGGATGTGGGTGTTAGTTCAGGACACCAGGAACATCCCAAATCTTGGACCCCTAAACCTGCTTCTCCTGGCTTATCAGCACATATAATGTGTAACGCATGTCTTCCTTCTAGCCCCAAGACAGTGACCTGAGCTTGCCCTTCGTGCCTTCCTCTCCCCGAGTGACTGAAGGTGTTCCAGAGTGATTGACACCCAACATGGTTGCTTCTCAATAGCCACAAGAGGTTGGTGAATTGTAAACTCATTTAAAAACACTGAATACACTCTTGCCGACATCACATTCTAAACGTTTTTAATCACAACTTGTGACAAATATTTGGTCTGACCACTAACAGGCAGCACACTGATTTACACCTAATGAATAAAATATCCTCTCGATTGCCAATAAATACAAGACATTTTCTATGATGTGTAAACAGACAGATGACACACTCAGTTACAGGCAATGAATACATTTTATTTCCTAAATATTTCGTCAGTTTCTCAATCAACAAGAATTTGGTCTGGCCGCACTCAAGGTAATCTAACCTCCTACATTTTTCGAGGTACTGTAGTTTTCCTCTACTCGCACGGACCAGAGAAGTCATGTGAGTACATGTAATGCAAGTTGATTGTTTACTGGGAGTCTCTACTCCCTAGAACTAAAATAATAATTTGTCTAACATATGCGCATGATACTGTCATGCTAGACAGGACATCAGTAGGTTTACAGCATATGATATGATAGGTTATTTATAACATGCTTAATACCCAGAGGTTGCTAAGCGCAGACCCATGGATCGAACCTGTGTTGCTCTGTGCCGTTTTGCTTCCAAGGCGAGCACGTTGCCCCCGAGCTATCCTCCCAAGACATACTCTTAATATCCTTGATACATATGCGATAACCAAAGGTTGCATGTCAATACTAAAACTAAAATTATGACTATCGGCAAAAAGGCCTATGGTGGTACAACCTTCAGTTGGTACTTGGGTGACACCCAACTTGAACAAATTAATATGTATAAATACTTGAGCATCCATATTTATTTATTTATTTATTCACATTCATAAAGCGCACAAAACGGCCCTTAGGCATCGTGGCGCTGTTACAGTAGGCTTAATTAGTTGCGAGAGCCGTACAAAAGAATGACAATGAAGACAATAATGGATACAAACAGACAGTAGAATTACAAGTTAAAGCATTGGGTTGGCAGTGTGTTCCTTGGTTACAGTGGAACAAGATTGCAGTGTAAATAAGCTGATGACAGTTTGAGTGCTCTGGGCAAGGCATCCCAGTTTTTGGGCACTAGATGTTAGAAGCTGTAGTCTCCAGCTTTAGCTCTTTTGAAGGTGGGGATATACATCATGTTGGAGCGGTGTGATCAAGTGGGTCTAGCAGATGTGACAGGTATATTTTTTTCTCCTAGGTGGGGGGGCAGTGCGGGAGAGGCACTTGTGAGTGATGGCCATGGTTTTGAAAAAAATGCGCTCTTTAACTGGTAGCCAGTGTACATCTCTTCTTGCCTGTGTTAGATGTTCCCTTTTAGGGATGCTGAGTGCAGCTCTGAGGGCATTGTTTTGAGCAACATGTATCCTATAGAGGTTTTTAGAGGAAGTACCCAGGAGTAGGGCATTACAGTAGTCAAGTTTGGCCCTGACTGTAGCTCTGGCTACTGCGATGTGGTTTGTGGTTGACAAGCACGGTTTGACCGCATTGATCATTTTTGTGGTGAGTGCTGCAGAGGACTCTCTGACTGACTTGGCGCATCATGGACAGAGATGAGTCAATAAAACCCCCTAGAGTTTTGACTTCTGGTGACACAGTAATAGGTGTATTATCAATGTTGAAAGTCTTGTATTGAGGGTCGAGTTTGTTGAGTGTGTCTTTGGAGCCTACCAAGAGGATCTCTGTTTTATCTCCGTTGAGACATAAACCATTCGCTGCCATCCATGACTGAATGGCTGCGTATATATGTTGGCTAAGGCAGCTGCATCCTGTTCATAAGAGCCGGTGAGAGGGAGTAGGACTTGGGTGTCATCAGCATAGTTGGTGTATGCTATGCCCCGATCATCCAAGTCATTGAAGAGAGGTAGGGTAAAGATATTGCAGGATCCTTGCCGGACACCACAGTGTATGGTGGTGGGTGCTCCGCATGCCTGGTCCGAGAAGACCCTCAGAAGTCTCCCCTTAAGGAATGGGGAGATCCATGCTGTGGATTTGGGGGAGAAGTGGGCAGCATTTATGAGATGTTTACACAGGCTAATATGATCACCGAGATCAAAGTCCGCCGACAACTCAAATAGGAGAAGTGCCGGCTTGCCTTTGTCCATTAGTCACTTAGTTGGATCTTGAAATCCAATAGTACTTAGTCACATGACCCGGGCGGAACCCCGATTGCCTCTTGCCCAGGAAATTATTTGCTTCCAAGAACTGCTGGATTTGAGTACAGGCAACTTTGTCAAACATTTTCAGCAGGAATGGGACCGTGGTTATATGATAGGTCTATAATTGTTGGGTGATTCCAGGTCTACAGTAGTTTCTTTTAGCAGTGGGCAAACTCTTTAAGGCAAGCAGGGACTGTGTTGGTGATAAAGGAAGCAGTAATTAAGGTTTTCAGGAATGGGGCTAAGGAGTCCGCACAATATTTGACTAGATTGGCTGGGCATACATCACCTTTACAAATGAAGGGTTTGATTTTCCGGATGATGTCCAGTACCTCTGTCTCAGTTACTTCCCTGAACGAGAAGAGTGTTTTCTCTTTAGTGATTGTGCTGGTCGGGTAGTACGCAGGCACGGGTTCTTTGGAAAGGTCATTGAGGTGGTTGTTAATCTTCTTTTGTATGAGTTTAATTTTATTAATCATGGCTGTTTGTACATTAGTGCACCAGGATTCGTCTTTCAGGACTTCTTGTGTGTTGGTGACCGGGGTGGCCAATTCTTTAACAAAGGCAAACAGCTCTTTTGATTCAGAGGTGGCGTTTGAAATCCTATCATTATAAGACGAGGACTTAGCTAGGATGATAGCTTTTTGTATTGAGTCGCACAGGTTTTGTAGGCGGTACTGTGGAATCCTGAGGTGTCATTTGCCATTCAATCAGGGCTATGCGCTTAAGGGCATGTAGTTCTTTGAGGCCAGTCCTTCTTTGACTTATTTTGCTGATATCATACCCACTAAAGTATGGAAGAAGTTGCTTGCTCTCAAGAAAGTTATTAATACGCGTGGTGGGCGTTCCATAGAGTCCAACCTTATTGCCGATAAAATGTCTGTCATCCCCTGCATCATGTATGCCTTAGGATCATTACCTGAGAAGGCGGTGACTTGGTTGCCAGAAATATAGAAAAATATTGCGCTCCTTGCTTAGTCTTCCTGGGTCTGCCCCAGTAGAAACCATTAGACTTGAGCTGGGTTTACAGCCATTACTTTCATTATGGAAAGTGTCTGTATATACATTATGGGTCAAAATTAATTTTGACGATGCATCTGTGCACACACTCTTGAGCCAAACAACACCCCATGCAAAGCGCTATACATGTAGTGTATGGTATAGGGACATAGAGATTACAGTTAATTCCTATTGCTTGGATATTGGCCTGACCTACGCCTCCAGCCAAGAGGTGGCTTTGTTCATCAAAAAACTGGGTATGAAATCTAGGATCCACGACCGCATCTTATCACTAGCCCACTTGGCTAATCCCTGCAAATATGCGACCAATATGAATCAGGGACTGTTTGGTGAAATGCCTCGCAGCTATTTGATTAAAATGGGCAACCCGACATTGATCCCCTTTATTATTTTGATATGGTTTGACATCTTACTGGTATTGGCCCATACTGACGCCTGGAGGGGTGACCTTTGGAGGAGCGGTTCTCTCGTCTCTGCAAGACACACACTGAGTCTACTCGCCATATACTTACTCAATGCTCAGCTTTGAGTGCAGTGTAGGAGTAAAGCTATGACAAATGTATTCCATATGGATCTGATAAGTTTTGGAGCATGAGTCATTAGTGGTCACATCTCCCACCTATCACATATGGCTGAAAGCCAAAGCGAGGTTGGATGTTATATCTGCACAAACCTAAAGTGAAGGATTCTATGCTATTTTTAGCCCATATGGAGTTTTAATTAATTGTCCCCATAGCAGCACATTTTATAGTGTGATGCTTTTTTTGTAAAGTTTTATTCTGATGTTTACTCGAATGCTTGTCATGAATTTTATATTGTTTTTTTTTGTTTTACTTTGTAATTGAATTAATGCTGTGATGTCCTTCACTTCTTTTTTTGCAATAGAGTAAAAGGTTGATTTCCCATAACCGTATGCACTAAAATAAATACATTTAAAAATAATAATAATAATAAAACATGTTCTCTACAACTAATAAATGATATGATCACTTAAATAGTGTTCACTGATTGACAACCAACAAAATTCATTTCCAACGGCATACCACCTGCGTAAAGCACTTAATAAATGCAAAATAAAATACAAAATACAAATCCCAAAAATAAGGAACCAGTATTTGGTCTGGTTACAAAACGATGACACAGTCAGTTATGCACACTGAATGCACTCTTTTTTCATAAGAAGACTCCTAAGGTTTATTATTTGCAACTTCTCAAGCAGCAGGTATTTGGTTTCACCACTAAAGGATGCCACACTGATTTAGAGCCATTAAATGTAATGTAATGTCATGCTTGCCTCCAAATAACAATAATAATAATAATAATAATGCTTTGTTTCAGCTAATAGCCATAAAAACAACAAAACAATATCCTCATATACAAAACATAAACATTAGCACAAATACCCAAAAGGACAGCAAAATGAATTATCTCAATAAATTTGGCATTATATAAATTGAAAAATGCATACATTTCAAAACGTTTTAGGATATTAATTAAGGTGTTCTTATGCTCACAATAATACAAAATTACGTGTGTCTTTGTCATGCAATATGATCAGTCACTAAAATGCCTGCACCCTCTGTAATAAAATGGTGCAGTCATTTACTGCCAATGAATATAGTCTGCTCCTGCCTACCATGAATTATAAGACTTTTTCTCTGCAACTATTATTTGATCTGGGCACTAAAAGATGGCACACTGATTTCAAGTCACTGAATGTGACCTCCACCCACATGCCCAAAAATGTAAGACTTTTCTCCTGCAAATAGTATTTGTTCTAGCCACAAAAATGCAACATAATCAATTGAAGGCAATGCATGCACGATGTTGCCTATATAGAATTCTAAGATTTGGTATTCACAACTCCCCACAGAACAATAATTTGGTCTAGCTACTAAAAGACAGCACACTGATTTGTAGGCACTGGCTATAATTTCTTCTTTTCACCCAAGAAATGAAAGATGTTTCTTGTGCAACTATATTTCAGTTTAGCCACAAAAAGACAAAGCAATCATTTATAGACACAAAATGAAAAGCATGCTCCTGCAAACAATTCTTCTTCGATTTGGTATTTGCAAATCTGCAAGCAACAAGTATTTGGTTTGGCAAATAAAAGAGGGCACACTTATTGTGACTGTGCTGCACCAGATATAGATTTGAAAGTGTTGTTTGGTGCAGACATAGGTCAACCTCCTTCTTGATTACCAAGATTTTTCAGGGTCACTGAGGGGATATGGTGGCGAATGCTTTGACTGATTCAGCTAAGGAATCTTATTACATCAAAACAGCCCCGAAGCCCTAGGAGCAGGTGTCCACAAGGATTATGGCGGCCTTAATGGGTCAACCAGCTGAAGGGACAGAGACTGGATATGTTCTGTATGACTGAGTTGAAAGCCTTTTCTGTCTTGCCATCCCAGTTAACTTGTGTTCCTTTGTTCAACAGCTCCTGAAAGTAATCTGCTTTGGCACAGAACTTTGCGATATGTTTGGTCGAATACTTCTCCAGTACCGTAAATGACCACAATTGTGCTTTTTTGACAGGCTGAGTTCATCCTGCATGACTTCCACCATCCTCCTGTTTGGGCTAGTCTCCTTTGTTGCAAAAGGATTCACATAAACAAGACCACTGCAGTACAGGCTCAACAAAACCCCGAGTAGTGTGGTGTTGTGTGCTGGCTGGATTTAATCATGAAGCAGTATGTCATGCTGGAAGAAGATTCTATTTTCTACACCTTAAAGATGGGCCATGAGCCGTTGGGCCTCTGGGGCACTGCAGGCCAGCCAGTGTCCTTGTGTATTGAAAGACCTCTGGGGTTGTGATGCAGCAAGATTTTTCCATGTCAATTGCAGCATGGTCATGAGTTATATGCTGCGTTAGTCCAGTTTGAAAAAGAAGTATGCCGTGCACAGCCGCAAAACAAATCTGAATTATGGGGAAGAGGTAAGTGATCCACCACAAAGACGAGGTTCAAACTGCGAAGGTCAATACAAAGTCCGGTTCCTTTGCCATCTATCTTCATCATGGATTCAAGCACTCTGTGGCCACCATTTGTGTTATGCTGGTGTGGGCCGAGAGTTGCTTAAGTAAGACTCTGAGGTGCCATCTGGAAGTGGATGCCACAGGTCTGGTTTGTGCACAGGCCTGAACAGGGTCCTGATTCTAAGGACTGTCCCTTCACACTTTCAGATTATGTGTACATATCTCTTCATGGTGACATTGCACACTCTGAAAATGCCAGAGAACCATTCTGGAATGTCTTCAAAGGTCAAAAAGTCCAGTGCCATGCTGAGATTGGCGGGAGAGGAACTTCTTGTACTCTAAAAGATCGACATTATGACCCCTGAACTCCTAGGGTGATATAGTGTCTGTGCTCAGTAGATTGAAAGAGTAAGTGAAGTGACTTGAACAACGGCTGAAAAATGAAAATGCAGTCTAAGCTTGAGTCAGAAATCTCTTAGCACGTGCCTCAAAGCAGTCTTTTTCACTGTCGACCAGCCTTCTGTTACATCAAGAGTGGCGCTTTTTGAACAGCTGCCACCTCATACATCAGTATGTACAGGCTTTACCCATCATCCAAAAACTCTTGTGCTCTGCGAAGTGATTAATGCTGCCACAGTGGGTGCATGCCTTTAGCACGCAGGTCCCCTGTGTGCATTACGTTGCTACACAGTTGGCACTGGTGTTGATCGCTGCTGCTGTATGAAGTGCTGTTTGCCTTCTGGTGTCATAACCAAATTTCGCTGACTGAGGGAAGTGGGGAGGGGGCAGGTCGTTTGAGGAGCCCTGCATAATTCAAGATAGTTGAGCAACTCCTCTGGCTACTCTAACTTCCACCCACTTGCTCTGTGCCCTTCATAAGGAATCCGGTGAGAATAAGAGGGCCTTTGTAATGTCAGGACTGTCTTTGAAACACCATTTCCCATGGACCTCTTCGGGAGGGTTCCCAACTGGAGGAAGGTTTCACCCTCCCATAGGAGGATCAACAGACGAGCTTACACAGACAGGCCAGACAGCTAACATATGTTCAGCGCTGGTATGAATGGCATGAATGAGTCACCTCACCAAGCTGATACATATATGTGGCTTTATAATTGTGTAGTGGCAGTCGCCAACATATCAGAACCAGAAACGTTCTACATTTAGGTATGAATGTGTCAGTAGGCTGCTGGGTTATAAAAGTAAAGAAATGTGAACCGGTGGTGCAGATGATTGCAAGCTCACCTCTGCCTGTTGGAACTTTTGTGTTCCAGCAATTGTTCAGGAATGCACATAAAACAGAAACAGAATACAGTGCATCTTTGTATTGTTAAAAATCTAAAGGTTCAGGCTATTAAGGTTCAGGTATTAAGCATGTTATAAATACCCAATCATATCATATCATTGTCCCGCGGGGTCATCCAGGATGCCTGGTGGTGTAATGGGCTAAAACCTTTTTGTTTGTGCCTTCTTTTAGCAATGATAAATCCCCTGGCAATGCCTATGTGTCCCCAGTGGGTCTGTGTCTTCAGACTGGTCTGGTTGTCTAGTGGTCTATTAAGCTGTAAACCCGTTCTCTGCTGATCATAGCCCTTACAGAACGCTGCAAACCCTTAAATGCTAGCCAGCCCGTGCACACTGACAATATCTTCACACGGGGCAAGCTACGCTGACATGTGTCGCTGAAGCTTGTAAAGCTATGCATCCATGTAAGTCAGAGTGGGGTCTGGGAGCTAGAGGACAAGAGCTCCCACTGTACCACGCTAGTTCCTCCAGGCCTAGGGGATAATACATTCATAAAGCAAATGCTGTCCGCAGAATGCAACTCAAACAGCACATTTGGCACAGCTTGCTTGTTGAAGTCGTTTTCTATTGGCTCCAGACTGAGGGGCACATACGATTTATTTATTTTTATGTATTTATTTACATTGATATAGAGCAGCAGCAGCCCGGGGGCATTGTGGCGCTGTTACAGAGGATTCAGCTTGACAAGACAGCAATTAGACAATGAGCATGTGGGACATAATGCTGTTCAGGTTACATTTAGCAACGTGTGGTTAACATGTAACAGGTAATGTATTAACAGAATAGTGAGGTTTTTAGCATTTTGCGGAAAGCAGGGTAAGAGGTCTCATTTCTTAAGGCTGTGGACAGGGTGTTCCAATGTTTGGTTGCTAAGTGTTGGAAACTGGAACCTCCAGCTTTGGTTCTATTAAATGTTGGTACGTAGATCTGGTTGGTCAGGTGAGATCTAGTGGGTCTATTGGAGATGTTACGGGTGATTCTTTCTGAAAGGTAGGGTGGGGCATCGGAGGAGAGGCACCTGTGTGTTATAGCCAGTGTTTTGAAAAGTATGCGTTCTTTTACTGGCAACCAGTGCGCATCTTTTCTGGCCTGTGAAATGTTTTCCCTTTTGGGAATACTCAGGGCTGCCCTAAGGGCGTTGTTCTGTGTGACTTGAAGTTTGTTGATGTTTTTTGAAGAAGTGCCCAAGAATAAGGCATTGCAGGAATCTAGTTTAGTACCTACTGTGGCTCTAGCTATGGATAGGCAGTTTTTGGTCGAAAGGAAGGGCTTGAAAGCATTAATCATCTTGGTAGTGAGTGCTGCCGATGACGTTATGGCATTGACCTGGCGTGACATGGATAGGGATGAGTCGAGATATACTCCGAGGGTCTTCACCGCTGCTGAGACGGTGATAGTAGAATTGTCCATGATGAAAGATTTGTATTGTGGTGGGAGCTTGCTGAGTGTGTCTGTTGAGCCTACTATGAGGATCTCTGTTGTGTCCCCTGTTTTGAGATATCAGGTCAAACATTTCATTTGAAGAGAGGGACTGCCCAGCAGCCCTTAGTTAGCTGTAGATTGCTGATTGAACACCAGAGCCGTAAGAGGCAAATAGTGTAGTAATCTGCTCTAATCCCCACTCCACTGCCATAGTCTCTCCTCCCTTCTTGAATGTGTCCAAACTGGGGGAACATCTCAGAGGAGAGTGTGGATTAACATCCACTGTACACCGAGTTCTTCTCAGTGAGCTTGGGGTGATGGCATCTAGTCAAATGGGATACTCTGTCCTATCAGGAGTTTTGTCCAGTCCTCTGTCTGATGTCGTAGATTATTCAACTGGTAAATCCTGCCAACAAGTAAGAGCCAAGAAGTGTCTGATCAGGAGCCCACCGTAAACGGCCTCTAGCTCTCCTTCCTTTAAAAGGGCTCTTGGACGCTCTTCATTCTTTCTGATCTTCTTGTAGTGCGCCACTTCATGTTACAAGCTCACATAGTTATAGGTCATGGTCGCACGGGGGATGGGATTGTCAACATCCTCAACAGCTTCACTGGACATTTTATCAGGGTAAAGGTAGCCTGGAGAGCAACTAAGTTTGGTAGCTTTCTGATAGTTGCATCACTGCCTGGCTGTATTCCTGTCCCAGGCGGCAGCTGCACCTGAGGGTCAGCTAGACACCACATGTTTTCCCTCATACGCTAAAGACAGGACAGAGAAGCTTTTCATTTAACCAGTGCTGTGGTGTCTGAGGAGTGACATGTTTTAGGGGGATATAGTGTTCCCAACTGGAAACACATGCATCCATCTCTATGAAACAAAGGACACCCCCTATTAAATGTTTATAGAGACAAACAGTCCTATCCCATTTTCCACTTTTTGCCATTTTGTCCTGTAGCTGCGTGCACTGTGTGCGAGGAGATTGAGGACTGTAGAAGATACTGGGGTGCACCGATGGAGTGAACGACGAGGGATTCTGCCCCATACCCCATCTGCCTGATAAACACCATTTGATGCCAATACGTGCATTGCCTTGATGGGCAAAAATCTGAGCTGGACAAATAGCACAGCAACTGAGCATGTTGGAGTGAGGTTTCAGGGAGCAGTCAGCATACCACTGAACATACTGAGGAAGGTGAAATGGTTGCCTGGGGCACGGTCGGACTGGGACAAAATCTAAGGCTGGGCAGAAAAATAAAAGTGGCCCATGTAAAACAATTAAGTGCCCAGATCCACAATTTCCAGAGATTTGCTACACACTATCTGGAAAGATTGTGTGTGGGTGTCCGTGGATGTGCGCGGTGCACAGTAAGCATGTAATATTCTGGGTGAACACCCAGAAAAGCCAGGTTTAAAATGAATGCTGTTCCCTTAACTCCAGGTATTGGAACAAAACTAATGGCATTGCAGTCTTGGTAGAGGGAACATGGCACATTGGGAAGACAAATTACCTGCAGGTGACCATTGGCTATGCACCCACTACCCACACATTCAATTTACTGCTAATATCAAAGTGCAGTTCCACCGACTCCTCCCCTAAACCATATCCAAGGGATCAAATCATTTATTTCTGGATGATAAATAAGCAGTGCCTGTTACTGGGCCCCTAGTTGTCAGTTGGCCAGAAACATGACATGTGTATCCACTGCACGGTATACAAGGGCCTCTTCCCAACAGCCTTTGCACCCAAAATACATAGAAGTGTATCATAGATACATACCCTGTTACTGTAATGTCTGCATGCTTAAAAACAACAGCAGAAACATCCTTGCACTGATCCCTTTGCTCCTTGTAACCAAACTCAACTGGAAATCCTAAGCTCTAAGGGACACTGACAACTGCAGCAATTGAACTGTATAGGCCCCAATAATGTAAACTTCCAGGCAGGGATCAAATAAAAGATGCTTGTTGATGGAAAGTTGATCTCTGGTTTCAAGAATGATTGGCAAGTTAGAGCTCCTGGGATTGGCACTGAAGTCGTCTAAAATGGCATCAAAAGCAGTAGCAAATATGCTTCAGATGTCGCTGCGGCACAATGGACTCGACACACCGACAGTTCATTGAGACAGCAAGGTATCGGAAACTAGATGGTGCAACCAGTTTAGCTATAATGGAAAGAAATCGTCAGATTGCTAAATGATTAGAGTAGTTGTCAATGTCTCGGTATGATGAGATCGAAGCGAAGTTGAAAGTAAACATGAAACAACCACACTTTCCAAGGTGTGATCCCAAACAAAGATTTAAGCTCTTCACGAATGTCAAGTAAGGTTATAGAGGCTAACTTTACCATTCTCACATGCCCAGTTGAGCCATCCAAACCTAAAAGCAACCAGAAGCAGTCATAAAAAGGAGACCTTTGCTGAAACTTTGACGCAGACGATTAAATGCTTCAGGTTGAGCTACCCACTTTACGTCGAGTTGATGGACCTGTAATAGAGTTCACTGCATTTGTAGTGGAAGGCCAGGTGTGCTTTGGTTTTCAATGCCTTTTTTATTCAGATATTTCTATTGGTTTTCCTGGAATAATTATCAACAACGATCAAGCAATTTGTATATAATTAAAATAGACCAAACATGATCAAATATATGTTGTTGATTGAGTAGATCCAGTCCTCGAGGGACGGAAACATGTCAGATATTCAGGATACCCTGCATTAACATTCAGGAAATACATTTGCATACAATGATTCTAAATGTATTCACATTTTTTGATCATGCATATTAATGATGGGTATCCTGAAAACCTGTCAGGATTAAGGCCCTCGAGGCCTGGAGTTGGACAACCCAGGAGTACAAAAATCCTAAACAAGGAAAAACGCGACAAGCATCTCTTCCCCCACCTCAACTCATTCCACAGGTGTCTGAAATCAAGAGTTAATTGAAAAGTAGGAGTTGATTAAATGAACCAAAAATCTTTATGTTTGTCCTCGGCAAGTCTGACTTTGTCCTTGTTTTCGTTAGCCATTTTCTTTCGAGTAGCATCACTAAAGAATAGTTTTCAATGTGTTTTTAGCCCTCTAAACAGGTAAATTATCAGTAAGAATATTAACATAAAATAATATTGTGCATGCAATGTATATGTACAAAACCTCAAATGTGTGTCAAAATAGAGCTGAGTTCTCTCAATAGTAAAGATAGAAGAAGCAATATCCTCTGACACCAATGGGATTGAAGGGCCTGAACAAGGGCCTGAACAAGAGCTGAAGGGTTCTTTCACCTTTGCCTGCACTATGGGGCTGCTGCAATGTCGAGCAGTGATGCAGTGGGTGCCAGACAACACCGCAAGTCTCCAGGAATAATGGGGCAACCACTGCACTACAATCGCTCAGGTAAACCCTCTTGGGCTTAATTTGTATCTGGCTGCGCAGTGCCATTTCTCCACAAGATCGAGTGCCCATAATTGTACGGCCATCATGAGTCAACTTCAGATGATGTCTCTGTGCCTGCGAGAGCCCTCTAAATCTTGTTTGTTCAGCTGGTCCTTTGCATGCTATCTGCATTTACCACTCCAAAATGGCCACCTTCTTCACAACCACTTCAGCCTTTGGGTCCTGTTATTGCCATAGCTCTGATTTGCACCTGTCTTCATATACGCACCAATCCCTGAAGCCGGCAGGCGAACGCCGGCCCCCCAGCCAAGGCCCACATGTAAGGCCCTCTCTGAGCCTGTCAGGGCATGACAAAGCTCCTCTGCGTAAATCTATTTGGGATTCGCGCAACATTGGATTCCCATGATCTCGCACCTGCCCAGGTAAGCAGGCATCAGCCTCAATGCTCCATCTTTCTTCCTTGACACTATCCCCTTATTCACTGATGCATGCTCCTTCTATCCTCTGTCTATCGATGACCATCTGTCCAGCCCCAACATCTCTATATTGTTATGCATGTTTTAAAGTGCCTTTGGCAGAAATCGAATCTGGGTCCTCTTACATCTGTGTCAAAATAGAGCTTGTTTTATGTACTTTAGTTTGCCTTCAGCTGAAGTCGAACCTAGGTGCTCCTACATACGTGCAGCCATGGTCGTTTTGTGTACTTTAGTGTGACTTCTGTGATGGTCATTGATCCCTTTCTCCTTCTGCTGCTATGCTCAAGCCATGTTCTACTCGGCTCCTGTCTGTGCTGTTCCTCCCCCTTCTCTCCCTCCCTCCCCCTCTCTGCCTCACGTTATATCCACTGCTCTTGCACTATTCTAAATGCTGCCAAGCCTCTAGGATGGTTTATGTTCTTATGTTGTTAAGGTCTCCCATTCCTCAGCTCACTTTTGTGTACCATGATGACGCTTTGCACTTGCCAATTCTGCATGTTCCGGGGGCTGGTAAGAATGTTTATATCCATTGTATTCTGTGTTCCTTTCCTACACTGGAGCGCCTGAAGAGCTCATCTGGGCATATAAGGGTGCTTTATAAATGACTTACAAATAACGTATCTACGTACACCTGATGTAGCCCCCCCGTAACATGAGGCCTGGCTTTGCCAGAATGTGCCTCCACCTTATTTTGTCTTTTGCTTTTATGTACATCTGATCTAACCCTCCATAACATGAGGCACAGCTTTGTCAGAATATGCACACACCTTATTTTGTCTGTTGCCTTTATATGCGAAAGCAGGAGGAAAAAGCTTCCCAGTCATTGCAGCCAAACAATGGAACTCCCTCCCACCTGCCCTCAGAGCTGAAGGATCCTTCTGGGCCTTCCGCAAAGCACTGATAACTCAGCTGTTCAACTAATCTGCCATGCAAACTAAACTGTAACCTGCTTGATACCGCGTGAACGATGTACGCTGACTGCTCTTCTGTAATCTTATGCCTTATCGCCTTCGGGCCCCATGTAACAGTTTCTATATGGCCCGAATGCCTGCGGGCTTGTGCACGCTTTACATGTGAAATAAATAAATAAATGGCAAGATGAACAAAGGCACACAATGGCAACACCTATCAAATGAGGAGAGCATGTGGCATAGGATTTGGGTACCTGGGACTATGATGGCAATTATTGGCAACACAGAAAACAATTTCAATGAACTAAAGCCAGTCGTAACTCGGTTGGCATACATATTAGTTTTGCATTCTGAGCATCTGCACCGCGTTCATCATGCTAGAGAATTGGCCTTTCAATCCTTTCTCCACCATGGCTATTCCGCGTGAGAGGAGGGCTTTACTCCATGCAGCTCGGTTCAAATGTCATTTATTTCTATGATGCTATTAAAATAGTACGTCCATTCACATGCACGTTGTTAGAGGCACTGAAGGCATCGGGTGAATTAATATTGGACCATCCTTATCTTGGTTTATCTAGAAGTGGTCTGTCACAGGCTTGTCCTACAGGCTTGTCCTGTTCCCCCACCACCCCTCGGGTACTCGGCACAAATACTACACGGGAGACCAGAAGTAGTGCAAAATGGCATGTAATGCAATCCGACCAGCAAATGGGAGATTTGCTCACTGCTCTACCGCCCCCCGCCCCCAGGTGTGGATCATCCTTATGTACAAATAAATGGAGTGACTTAAACAATTCTCCACCCATGAACCAGACATATAATAACAAAAAGGAGGTGTCTAGTTAAAGGACCGAAAAAAAAGGGTCGACAGGACAAAGGATCGACACCAAAGGGTCGACAGGACAAAGAATCACATTTTTTTTTAATTATATATTTTTTTAGGTTTTCGTTTTGGAAAAAAAAGTGATTTTTAGAAAAAAAAGGGGGATGGGGGACCCCCCCAAAAAAAAAATATGTGGAAAAAATAAATAAAAAAATTTGATCCTTTGTCCTGTCGACCCTTTGGTGTCGATCCTTTGTCCTGTCGACCCTTTCACTGTCGATCCTTTGACTGGCAACCCAAAAAGGACCATTCCGGAGTAAAGGGAGAAGGAGTGTAGCCGCAGTTGAGAAATCCTTTCTCCGTCATATCTGCGAGGCAGCCTGTGGCCTTGGGGATCCAATCAAGTTCCAGCAGTTTTGTCAGATGTGTACCTTTTCTAGGAGCTGCCATGAGCCAGCCGGCTGCCAGAGGTATAACACGCATTCCACAGCTCTGCGACCTTGCATGACACGGTTGTACAGCTGTAGTCCAGTCTAATCGCATCCAGGGGGCTTCAGAGAAAAACCAAAGGAGAGTCCCTACGGTACTTTGAAATGCCCTTCTGAAAACAAAGAAACATGACTCTGAAGTGCCACATGTAGGACCAGGGACTCATTTTGCACCCAAAGAAAGTGTGATAAGAAAAGTCATGGGAAAAATAGCATGTTCAATCAAACAACTCCAGTTAGCTACTGAACAGTGTGACATTTTGCAAGATATAAACTAGGTTGTCTCAAAACATACCCTGCTTCTTAAAGCTCCCCCTTTAAATCAATAGTGTTTGCTTGTTGGCACGCACAATAATTAATAGAACTTCACATTTGAATAACAGTTTCCATGTCAGTGCCAAAATGACTACAAGCAGGTGCACATATCACACTTCTTATTTTGAGGGGTGTCTTTAATTCTCAAGGAGCACAGTTGCAAAACCAGAGTTTTTAAGCGTCACATTATTTTCCATATCCTGACTTCAAAAATGCAATACTGTGTGCTGACTCATTGTATGAGAAATTATATATTTGTCTATCTGATTTGGTATGCCGTTTGTGTACTTTTCAAATGCTCCCTCCAAAACAGTATTTTTAGCACTTGAAAGCCAAATGATAATGCATATGTGTATCAACCAGAGTTGTGGCAAAATTCGAGACAGATTTCAAACAAACCCTAGATTAACTGTTAGTGGGTGGTCCTGGGCAACTCATTCTAGCCCACTGTGTCTTATCTGCAAAAACAGGAGAAACTAAAGGTTAATACTGTTGTTAGGGAACTCACTTATGGTTATATAGAAAGTAGTGTGCTCAATGTATACTAATCACAATGGGTAATGAAATATAATACATGGCAGCCTGCAATATCCGTATAAAAGCCTGTTCTTATAATACATGGCAGCCTGCAATATCCGTATAAAAGCCTGTTCTTATAATACATGGCAGCCTGCAATATCCGTATAAAAGCCTGTTCTTATAATACATGGCAGCCTGCAATATCTGTATAAAAGCCTGGAAATAATGTTCTTATAATACATGGCAGCCTGCAATATCCGTATAAAAGCCTGTTCTTATAATACATGGCAGCCTGCAATATCTGCATAATGGCCTTGAGATCATTTTTTTATTACATGCTAGTTGTGACATCACAACTCACCTGTAATAAGAAAATTACATTACAACTTCTCTGTACTCAGTTATTACACTTCAGTAGTGATGTCACAATTCTGACTGCCTGAGCCAACACAGAGTACAGCTCCAGCTGTCACTTCTGCACCTAAAGCTGTGACACGCTTTTCCAATTCTGTGCTTGTAAAATAGTTCTCAGAGACAGTTTACAGCCATTAAAGTGACAAGGAGGTGCTCAGGCTAGATTGCTTAATTCGTGCATTTCTGAGGTTTAAGACGTGTGAGCAAGAATCTGCATGTTTTTACTTATTTTAAAGCACAAAATTAAAAGTTTATTTCGATTAAGTTCCTTAAACTGCTCAAACTATTTTTCTGCCACACATTACAAGCTGCCTGTCAGCTTTTAAAAAACGAAATCCAAACACATTGTACATTAATTATATAGAACAGCAAATGGAAGCTCTCTTACATCAGATTAAGCAAGAGTCCAGGGTAGTAAAGGAGATGACAGTGTGTGCGGCTTGTGTCAGAGAATACCATGTGTACGGCACGAGTCCGCAAATGTCTGAATTCAGTTGTCAGTGCAGCAGTTATTTAAAGGGAGGGGTGAGGGAGATAGAGAGAGACAGACAGAGTGAGAGGGAGAGGGAGAGAGATAGGTGAAATCGGACTTCATGGAAGGGGGAAGGGCAGGCATGTACGGTGGCCACCGGGTTTTTCTGTCTTGCAAGGCCTACTCCCCCTTCCTCTGACAAACCAACTGCCCTCTAAGATCCCCTGTCATCTTGCACAGAAGTCCCCCAAAGACATTCACCACAGACAAGCTCTTCTCTTCAGCACGATCACAATCCAGCGGCAAACCAGATCCATTGAGCTCTCCCCTTCGGATAACATACTCCCAAGCGTCTCCTCCAACCCCATAAGGGCACAATGGAATTTGGGTCCCAGATGACTTCCACCCATCAACATCACAGGTTTTGCATCTGCCTCTCCTATCCCACTAACAACTAGACCCAATCTTGTCTTACCATGCCACGGGCTGCAAGGGCAACAAACATGGCAGAAGGGTGCTATATAAGACCACTCAGTGCTGGTCATTGGGCCGGCTCTCTGCGGATCCGAGATCCGGCAACAGATATGGAGCCAGATCTAGGGATCTGGCCAGAGTCAGCCGCCCATGACCATGAACCGCGCTGAAATATATATATATTTTTTTAAATGCCCGCGACGACAGCACTGCCTTTACCTCGGCTTTGGCACTGGTGTGCAATGCACAATGCTCGCTACATGTACAACTGATTACTTTCAGTTGTACATGCAGCAAGCATTGTGCATTACACACCAGAGCCAAAGCCGGTGGTAAATGGCACTACTGCCGTTTCAGGCGTTTATTTATTTATTTGTTTTTAAAGTATTTCAGCATTGCTGGATGTTCACTACGAGCCCCGCCCCCTCTAGAGCACGCCCCCTCGGGCACCGCTCCTCCCCCACCACGGCCCTTGTGTTGTGCGATCCCCCACCACATGTGTTTCCCTTTCCACCACTGAGGCCACTGTGATACTTGATGCTGACAATACATTGTACCAATAAGTCAGAACTGGTGCGTAACCTGAAGAAGCTGTCGACTAACATTATACACATATTTCAGAGTCAGCACACCCAGCCCCTCGAGCGAATGTAAAGCTTACCGTGCTCTGAGACACTCTGTAACATGTGCCGTGTTTAGATGCCCCATACGTTGTTCCCCTCCTTCCCATGCTCTCTGGATCACGCAGCCCTACCTCGATCACTTCCTCAGGCAGAGCCGGGTCAGGTGTGCACATTCCGTTGTAGATTATCTCTTGTGCGTTAGCTGCCACTGGAACATGCTGTCTGTTGTCGCGTTGACAGAGAGGGCGGGTTCTGCAACGAAACTTCTAGGCTGCCGTGCGGGGCGCCATCAGCAGGGGGCGCTGCAGGAGCCAATTTAACAGTAAAAAGACTGCATCCGGCCCATTTGCAAACGAGGAGGAGGTTTCAAAATGGTCCTTGGCCTAATGCGGGAAGAAGGCTTACAGTAAACCTATGTACCGGGCCAGGTACGTTGACCAGATTTTAAAAAGTGAAAACCAGCATGGGCCAACAACATAAAAGTAGGACTATATCCTCCAGGGGAGTTGCTAGGTCTGGAAAAGACCCGGGGATAACCTGATGTCGGAACTGTTGGGACTGGGGGCTAGCTAGTCTTTTGGCTTTAGCTCCTGAGATTCTATCAGGGGCTACATCCAAAAGATCAGGAGCTAAAGGCCCCTCGCCCCCCCTAGCAACGCCCCTGATATTCTCTATGAATATACTTCAGTGTTCTCCTGGATATAATCAGTGTGTATTTGGCTGTAACTTCATGCTCAAACAAAAGGACCTTTTGCATTGAGTGCTATTTCTGGCCATGCTATGTAGCGATTTCCCAATCAGTGTCGGTGCCACAATCCCTTGAAGTACGTGGCTAGGTGAAAGGTTGCGGACTCGAGCCCACCCTAGAAATGGCAGAGATCTACCTTTATTGTCAAACTGCCACATGGTTATTTGGTTTACAACTGTTATTTGGAATGGTTGGTCGAAGTGTGAATAATTATGCAGTCACAGGTGGTATCTGTGAGTGGTCACCTTCTCTTTCCCCAATTCTAGGACAGGTAAAAAAAATAATCTCCAGACAGGGGGACAGAGGGCCCAGTTCTGGGAAAGTCTTGGCAAAATCAGCATGTCTAGTCGTCAGGGAATGACAAATGAGGACTACAGGCGGAGGAACTCTATTGGATAGTTAGTTTCTACTTTTAGGAGGCTGTCTGGTCTCAGAATATGCAGTCCTCCCAATCCCGATACTGCAGCTATGCTGAGAACGCTTCACGGTGATGTAGAGGGATCTAGGAAGCTTTCTGACAAGCGCCAATCAGACTTCACTAAAGACTAACCGGAAGCCAGACTGAAAGGAGGCCGAAGTGGAGGCGGGATTGGAGGGACACTCCTTTTCCCTACTGTATTCCAAGTTGCTACCGACAGATTGGTTCACACATCCAAGTCCTCTCTCTACATGTGAAATTGCGACGTGTAATCTCTGCAGAACATTGGCACATGCAGGCAGCAGGGCAGGAACTCTAGCTCGGCTCATAACTTCATTGTCATAAACTTTATCTGAGGGCGCAGAGGCGCGAAAAGTGGCGAGTGCAAAAGGGAGCACTCCAATACAAGGGGTGTTGGGGTGGTTAGGTGGGTGATCATGTGGCTGCTGCCCATCCAGCCTCAGTATCTGCTTGGGCTTTCTGTCTCTCACGCATGCCTACTTCCTCGCGCGCAACACTGATGAGCGGCGCTTCGAGGATCAGGAGCACGGCCCGTGCCTCTACAGTAAAGTGCTAATTTCTGTAAAAAAAACATGCATAAAAACCATACATAAAAAATGTTTACATGCTTTTTACACATTGCCCAACAACTTCCTTGTACGTTGTTTTTACGCATGGAAATCAAAGTGTAAACTCCCAGCACTTGTATCACCTTATTTGGTCATATTTCATGCATAGTTTACACATTGATTTTTATACCTTTCAAATTGAACATGGATATTTGTAATCTCCATGAGATATGTTTTGGCACCATTGTTTACTCATGGAAGTAGCAAAAGATCAGAACCGTTGTAGATTGGGGTGGAGAGTCATATCGGAGGCCCTAATCAGCAACACCCGCCGTCTTGCTCCTCTAACAGGCCACACATGGAACAAACAACGGATGTACTTTTCCAGAAGCATGAAAGGAGCAGTACACTTGTTGGATCATGTGAGTCAGCTACAGCGAATTCTGGCTTACACACAGATAGGTCAGCAGAAGCACTCCCAGCAGCTATCCCTTCTCCCTCCATCGCAGAGCCCCACCCAAGCAGCCCATCACCCTGCACCACACGCCCCCCAGACAGCTGCTCCTCAGCCCCTCTGGATTCCCATCAGACGGCACTTCCGCCCCATCATACACCACGACAGGAAGAGGGGCAGGAGAGCCTGACTGCCCAGCACACCAAGGGTTGTGCCGGGCCAGGCAATCCTAACTAGGTTCCACTTATTATCAGGTCCTCGATACCTACAGCCTGGGCCAGCCCATGATCACCGTCCTCCTGGCAAAAATTGTGCTAAACATTAAGCCCGACAGGCACGCCGCAACATGTAATCTGCCTCCTATTGAATCTAATGATAATGCTCCATGTCTGTGCAGCAGGCCCCTGATTTCAGCCACCATGGCCTAGACTCATGGCATCACCAATGCATGCTTCACTTCGATCAAAGGTCTGCAACCTGTGGCTCTCCAGTTGTTTGGAACTATGATTCCCATGATCCCTCCCCATTGCCTAAGCTGGCCAGGGCTGATGGGAGATGCAGTCCAAAACGCCTGGAGAGCCAAAGGTTGCTGAATTAGATTTGCTCACATGAGTTGCCCACCAGGATGAGAGGGATGTGCCAGCCCATTTCTTTCCCCACTGACCTTTTGGCCCTATACTGTATCAAGACACCATTTTATGCCATAGCAGTCATCTCGAAAGAGGTTGGGCCATGGACTGCACATGCCATATGCATGGCTGTTGTACACAGAGGACAAAAGAGCAAGATAACATGCACATAGCCCTCCATCAATGTGCAGATACTCTATCAGGCGGACCTGCTCTTCATTTGGTAGCCTGACATATCACGTCCAGCGTCTTCCCCGGGCTGGTGGCACATGTATGTACTGACTTGAAACAGTCGATCTCATTATGGCCATATGCCGCATGTTTCACGGCATTACCATACAACAGCAAATGCCCATGCTTGCAGGGGCGTAGGAGACCCATATAATCTGGGGGAGACAGGGGACACCATGGAGACTTTGCTTTTCTTATTTATTTATTGTGTTTTAGTCAAAGAACTCGACTTTTCACGAAGTTAAAATAGCAGTACGTATCATATATCATCATTGTATAAAACAAGAGAAAAGAAAACAGAAGAAAATTAAGAAAAAGAAAAGCAGTTCAGAGTATACAATCCTTCAATTTGGCATCTCACTTCAAAAGGCTCAGTTCACCTAAACATTTTACCACTTTCCAGGTCAAAACAAAATGCCACAAGCACAGCTTGCTAACAATATGAACTCAAGGGCAGAGCCGCTAGATACAGGAATACACAACAGAGAGAGTGATAATGATCCAAGCCACGTGGGAGGGCCTTTTATTATAAGTATTCTTAGCAGGGAGTGGGGCATAAGGACTGCCTCCCACATTCACCTGCGCAAAAGGAACTTGCCCGTGTGAGAAAACTAATCCCAACTCCCTTGTCTCTAACAACTAGACATTCTCTGATTAAAAAGAATACGTGCATTGATGCTACCAACAAAAGATAATGGTAGTTTTAAACGCACGCTGCACGCACCAAAGAAATATATGTAAAAGTACTAATTGTTAGGCTCGAAGTGAGATTGGAGCAGGGCCTTCCGCCACCATTCCCTTGGGCGGCCCCATAAGACCATTCCCTTGGGCATACTACCATAAACCACCCCCCAACACAAATGTTAAACTTGGCACCCTTGCCTTACATACACAACACCAGAGAAGCAGCCCCCCCACCCCAGGGTGCAGACTCACTTTAACTGGTCTGTGGGTGTGTATATATATATATATATATATATATATATATATATATATATATATATATATATATATATATATATATATATATTGATGTAACTAGTACTAGTGAACCGTTGGCGTGCACATTGGCTAGATGAGTTTCTTAGTTCCAGTACCTAGATGTCCTTAAAACACCAAGCATGTCATTTAACGCAGGAGCTACCACTGGCAGTCTTCTGCCCCCTCCAGGTGCTGTTTCCCGGGCTGTGTTCTGTACTAACTGGAGCTTCTTACAGAAGCGAGCACAGGTCATGGTCACTTGTGGTTGGGCATGAAAGCTGCAGCAGGCTGAAAGCACCCCCATCAGACACGCAGTTTATTAGCCGAGCTTTAAAAATGTGCTGGTAAGCAAACTCTAAGCATGTTTTTGTCACGACCGGGACCTTGCTCCTGCAAACGCCTGGATTGTTGAGAGCTGCCGTTTAAGATGTACAGTTGGATACTCCCCGAAATCTGAGCATATATGTCCCAACATTCAATGTTCTGTGGCTAAACAATCAGGACCAAGTTGGGCCAGAGGGAGGGGGCAGGTGCCCAGAGCAAATAAACCCATCCATTAATGACTCTTAGGGCTGAGAGGGGACTGCCCTCAATCACACTCAGATGCAGCCTTAAGCAAATAAATACTCTGCCTGGCCCAGATGGCGGACCTTACACATTAGAGCTGGTCCCTGCCAGGAGAGTGAGGCCTGGAGAGTTCCCAACGAGCATGTGCCTGCCTCTGGAAGAATGGGACAGGAGGGTTCAGTCACACCCTCCATGGGCAACGGGGCAGAGTCAGCTGCATGCCAGGCTTACCTGGGAGAGAGTCGGGCTCTAAAGGTGGGTAGGGTTTACCTGAACCCTACTCCAACAGCACTCCAGACACTGTGCGTGCAACGAAGCAAGAAAGAACATCTGCCGCATTGGCAGAAAACAACAGAAAAACTGCCGCAAGAGCCCCGCATTCACAAGACAGAACGAGCCACAGTCCAGATAGCTTCCCATGCTGCGTTTACCATAAACTCGTAAACGGTTTACGAGTTACCTGATTACAGAAACCAGAATTACACTTCACTTTTAGTCAATCACTTACCTTAGGTACGTTGATAGACGTAGTAGCTGAGGAGGTCGACTCCAGTCACCGTCAGACTCTCACTCTGTCTCTCTCCCTCGATCAACATGAGCACACGTTGCTGCCTGGCTTCTCCTTCGTTCTGGAAAAACGAAGGTTGAGGCTCAGGCTGCGCAGCAGTGCACTGCGCATGGGCATGTGCCATTTGTTCCCCGGCCTGGGCACATTCCAAATGCTTGTACTTTTGCTGTTGTACACACTCCTGTATCAAGTGGATGATCCGTACGCTCTGTGCCTGAAGATCGTCTATCTGTTCTCCCTTGTCCCCACCCCTTGCACTGGTATAATCTGCAGAATCGCAGCCAGACCTGTTTGCAGTATCTCAAACTGTTAAATTTATTTTACGCACTTACTCTGCCTGTGCAGACTATTATCGTCTCAGAATTTCAAGGGCTCTGAGCGACTGTTATTTTTTCCCCATGTTCCCACACTCCTTGAGCGCTTTGAAACACTTGCCTGTGTATAGGCGCTTTATAAAGAAACCATACCAAGTAAAACCAGGATTTGCCTGCCATTCTGCCCGCAAATCCCCATTCGTCAAACAGTGATTTGCAGGCAGATTGGCACACACATCTCCATTTTACATGCAAATAATTCCATGAATCAGGGAGTTCATTGTGTTAACTAGCACACTAACAGTGAGTTTAATTACAATCTGCTGGTGCAATGTTTAAAATTGGTGTAATTTGTTGGTGTCATAGGATTGTTTAATGCCATTCATCGACCACCCACCATTTGCCCCATTTTTGCCAGTGTAGCAGTGGCACACTGAAGTGCATATATGTAACTAATCAAAGGAGCATCCAATGTTTCTTTCCGGTGGAACATACTCTGAGAGGCACATGCATGGTTTTCTGCAGAATGTGAACTTCATTTATATTAAAGTTATTCACCATTACATTTAATTCAACCAGAGGGGCAGAAAAGTGCTGTAAAAAGAGAGTTATAACATCATTCCACCTTCATATGCAGTTAAGTTAACCTGGCCCTAAAATATATTTGAACAAAAATATATTAAAAATAGCAAAATAACGAAATAATACTACGCCCGGGAAGAACAAAACACACCATGTCTAAAAAGAAAATGCAATTCTCAAAAATAACATTTAAACCCCTGATGAAAGGACATCAGGTTGTCTGATAAACCGAGTACCAAATGCGCATGCGCAGGGCACGCATGAGTGAGCAGCAGAAGTACTGAATTATAACTTGTACTTGCCTGTTTTGCACGCACACTGACAGCTGCAGCCTGCAGAGACGGCAGGCTGCCTGCAGACATATTTTTACACGCTGCAGGCCTGCAGCAGAGACACAATTGTCCTACGCCCATGCATGCTTGGTGAGGCTGATGATGTTGAAGACTGACAGTGGAGACCCTGGGCATGAGAGGAAAGGACTGCGGTCTGGGTAGGAAGAGTACAATGTGCCTGGGCCTTTTCAGTGGGAAGAAGTCAGCAATAATGTGTTCCAATAGAAAAGGATGCAATGCTACAAAAATGAGCATGTCCACTCTGCAACAAACACAAATGTATCAAAACAGGGAAACGTGGGAAGATTTATGCTGCTTCAAAATAATAATTTTCCAGGGTGAGTTTACTGAAATAAAACTCCACAGTAATATCCATGAAAAAGAAGTCCTGGGTCCCGATAAATCATTCATCCCCGGTCAAACGGGGTAGTGTTGTGCATACTTTGGCGGCGAAGCGTCCTGAAAGCTATCCACTATCTATCTGCTATCTGTATTTCCAGAAAAGCAGATTGCAATGACAATTACGATTTACTGTTGGCATTCAATGGTTCCATCACTTTGCATTGAACGTGGGCAGCTTACAGGCCAGTGCCCGCAACTGCCCTGAGCAGGCTACTGACCAAGGTAGCAGCTTTTTCGCAGGATGCCTAACGAGGCATCATCACCAAGACCATTGCACAAGATGCATTAATATCTTTTAGTTTTGGAAAGCAGCCAATACTTCTGCCCTGAAGAAGAGCGGATGCTCGAAACACGTGTAGGCCGGGCACACAAATTTGATTGATAAATCTAGGATCACTCATTGTCAGTATCACCCATAACATTTGGATTGGATGCAACTCCATCTAATTACAGCATGGTCCATGTTGACCGGGATGGGGGAGAGGAGGTGGCGTGGCCATTATTTTCAGGAAGGATCATGAGATTTATACCTCTAGTACACCTGATTTGGAATTTTGTGAATCCCTTCATGTTAAATTTAAAGTCAATCACACAACGTCCATAAGTTTCCTATTGCTGTATCGTCCTCCCAGAAGTACCCCTAAGTTCGATGAACACCTCATGGCAAACATTAGAAACATTTCTAAAGAAACTACTCCTATTGTTGTCCTTGGTGACATGAACTTATGGGACAACAACTCTCAGGACACCACAGATAAGGAATTTATTACATCACTTGAAGCCATTATCTTTCAACAAATGGTTCACAAACCCACACGTAATGCGGGCAATATCCTTGACTGGATTCTTTCTAAAAACCAAAAGTTACCTATTACTTCTATTCTCAAATGTGCGTGGTCTGATCACTATATGGTCAACATTTGTTGCCATTCTGTTAATAGACAGATATAACCTACCAGTAAAACCATACCGGAGGTATCATGGCATGATAACAAGGCCATAACCAGTGATGATTTTAAAGCTAAGGTCAGTCCTCTTCTGCCCTCGTTAAACCAATATACATCATTAGACACATTCACTCAGGCCTTTAGAAAGGCTACTAACCAGGCATTTGATGAATTGGCTCCACTTAAATAAAAAAAAAAAAAAAAAAAATCTACGTCACTAAACAAATGGTTCTCTGACAACATTCTTGAAGCCAGAAGAACAAAGTGCAAAGCCGAGCATCTTTGGAGGAAAGACCAATCGGAGTCCACGCTGGAACTCTATAAACAAGCAGTGAAAGCCTATATAAACTGCTCATCTTCCAAACAAAATCAGATCACCTTAATAATAGAATTATACAAGCCAAATCATAATCAAAAGCAATGTTTTCAATTCTGAAAGAACTTAAAGACCCTCCATCTATCCTCTCTGCCCAAGAAAGTGATAAGTGGTCTCAAGACATCCATGTGGGCTTCTCTGATAAAACCCACAAACACCAACAGGCCATTGAAATACAGAAAAACCTTTTCGTAGAACACAAGGAATTTCCCCCAGCCATACCGATAGACAAAAGCGACCCTTTGGACCATCATCCAAATCTCTTCTGTTTCGAAAAAGTGACCCTTGAAGAGGTACTAGAGGTTATACACAAATTTAGGCCATCTTCTTGCCAGGAAGATATGTTCCCTGCCAATCTATTCTAGGAGTATGCTGACACCTTAGCTCCTTGGGTAGTTCAATTTGTCAACCAATCCTTCGAAGAAGTTCATGTCCCTGCAAACCTCAAGGAAGCCTGGATTACTCCGCTCCCGAAAAAGGAAAACCTAGATCCAACAATACCGGGTAATTACAGGTCAATAACTAATGTGCCGTTCTTACTCAAAATTATTGATAAGATCGTGTACATCCATTACCAGTGGTTTGTAGACATTAACGAACTGCTGGCAAGTGAACAATCTGGATTTAGAGCCAAACATGGGACGGAGACTGCGCTTTTGGATCTTCAGGCTAATATCATTAATTTCATCGAAAAAGGAATTCCAGCTCTATTGATGCTGCTTGATCTTTCCTCAGCATTTGATCTCATAGATCATGATCTCCTGGCCAAGAGTCTAAGAACAATGGGTCAATGCTCTTCATCAGCCATAAACCGGTTTAAGTCTTTCTTGGGCCCAAGAATGGCTGCGGTAGTAAAAGGCAACTATAGTTCTCAGAAAACATCGCTCACACGTCACGTCCCGCAAGGTTCGTGTTTATCACCGTTACTCTTCAACATTTTCTCCAAACTTTTATGTGACATGCTTAAAACCATGGGTGTCCAGTTTAAAAATTACGCTCATGACACCCAACTGGTCTTTGAACTGGCAGGATCATATGAAAGGGATGCGTTGAGAGTTAACAAGGTGTTTAATGCCATACAAAAATGGATGGCCAATAACTCCCTTGCCCTTAATGAGGCAAAAACCGAACTACTCATCCTTGGTACACCTCAGAAAGTAGGTAAGCTAAATCAAAAATTTAAAAAATGTAAGATTAATGACAGCTTCATTGAAGTATCAGAGCATGTCAAGACGCTGGGAATCTTCATGGACTCTCAGCTCTCGTATAATAGACATGTCTCTTATCTAAGATCTTCACGTGCATTCTACACAAATCTTATATGGCAAATACGTTCTTTCCTATCTGAGAAAAACCTAGGCCTGATTGCAGGAGCAATAATTTCAAGCTGGACTATTGCAATAGCCTCTTAATGGGCACATCTAAAGGTAACATCACAAAACTACAGACCATACAAAATGGCGCAGTAAGGGCTGTATTTGGACTAAATAAACGGGATAAAATCTCCAAAACCAGAAGAAAACTTCACTGGCTTCCGGTACAACAGCGCATAAACTTCAAGTGCTCAGTTACGATCTATTCCTGGTGGGGTGTGCCCGTACCTATCTCTCCAAGAGATTAACCAAGGCACCAGTACACAGAAATCTTCGATCCAACAGCAATAACAACCTACAGCACCAACGGAAAACATTGACCAAAATTGGTGGTACCAACTTTGTTCACTGGACCCCCGCGATTTACCCCCGGGATCAAAGAGAGTGTCTCTGTCCCCATCTTTAAAAAACTACTCAAAACACATATTTTCGACAAAGAGTAAACCTTCAGTCCGTATCACAGAGGCTTGACTCCTTTTGTTCCATGTTATCTGTCTTTGTAAGCACCTTGAGGCCCATGGGCGATGGGGCGCTATAAAAAAACAAAAATAGATAGATAGATAGATAGATAGATAGATAGATAGATAGATAGATAGATAGATAGATAGATAGATAGATAGATAGATAGATAGACTCTTGTCCTAATTGCAGTTGTTTAGGCTTATCATTGGCCAGTCCACATATCTCTACAAATTTAAATTGATAAACAAATTAACACAATTTAATAATTACAGTTCTAATGGATTAATCTGTGTACCAAAACGCTTAGTAACTCACTTAATATGTTATACACAATGTAAAAAAGATAATTCTTTGGGATTTCAATACAAATATTAATTTCAATGATACCAATTGAAAATGGAAATAATCATTTGTTTGTCAAATGTGTGTGAGGGGTCTGGTGTGGCAGCGTGCTTGCTCTTTACCTAAATCCCTTAAGGTGTGTTAGGGAGACATACCTCATGTCTATCTCTGGTGTGAATCACAGCGTTTCACAAAATGTCCTCATTTGCAGCGCAGTAGACTGGGACAATCCCAATTCTCCAGATTAGCCTGGACAGGGTACAGAGGTGCATAAGTAGCCGACGGAAGGTGCCGCGACTGTGCAGATGTTTGTCTCTGGACTGCTGTGCTGAAGTCGGAGTAGATGACATGTTGACCAGTACAGGGGAAGGAGACCCCCGCCACACAAACTCCCACATATGGGAAAGTGCCTGCTCCTGGTTGCTCACCAGCCCAGTCAATGTGACCTGCATCTGAGCATGGCTCTTTCTGGCCTCCAGCATTCGGTCACATAGGGTGACATTGCTGCTGGACAGGTGGTGAATCAATGTAGTGGAGACAAATGCAGAATGGTAAGCAGCCTGATTGTGCCAGGAGCCCTACTCTTGGGCTAAGTGTGCATCCTACATAGCCTCAGCCAATTCTAGCTGAAGCTGCAGCTGCAAAGCCTGCTCTCGAGCAAGGTGAGCATCTTCTCTGGCCCCAGTTTAGGGCCATTGCAACTGCATCTTCTGCAAATTCCTTCTCTTGGCCGGATGAGCATCCTCCTAGTGAAGGCTACTACTGATGCAGCCCACTTTCAGAATGCTCCCTCTCTTGAGGATAGACCCATGCAGATGCAGCTGCATCTACATGAAACCCAGCCATCCTAGCAAGTCCTCAATCATCGGTTTGCTGTCTCCAACTCCTGCTGCACAGCCTACATTGACAGTTGAATTTCTCTAATGATCGGCCGCAACAATGGACAAACATCCACCAGTTCCCTCCTATTCTCCTCATACTGTGTCTGGGCTATCTGCATGGCTGGCAGTATGTCTCCCAAATGCCAGCTAGGGAGGGCGTGGCTTGAACTCATGTGGCAAGGTTGCAGCTGAGCGGAGCTCCCACTGTGATCCTTCTAAGATCCTTTCTGCGGCAGGAATTACTGCACAGACATACACGTCAGCAGTCTTTTTCGGCGGGTGATGCTGTTGCCCATCCACCAGATTTTACCCTGCATGTAATCGGAACCCTGTGCAGCGAGGATTTTGGGTTGAAGTTTAACCCCCGGCGTCCCAAGATGGCCACGCAACAGCCCTGTTACTTTCCTCGGCGGCCTGACACTGAGCTGCACGGTGCTGGCACGCTGTGGGATGACCGCTGCATATCCTGACGTGCCTGATGACACCAGATGCTGGGGAGAACATCTGTGGCACACCGCCATATTTATTGGGTGGGCGAACGCAGTGGAGCGCTCCGCTTGTCTTATCGGTTAAGACTAAAGCCTACGTCTGAAAAGGCCTTACCGTCTCTGCTGTTGCCTTACACGAAGGATCCTGGTTTGACTTTGGACACACTTGCTGAGGCACTGTCTCCCGCAGTGCCTAAGGTATGCCTGCTGTGGCACTCTGATGGAACTGGCTCCCTATAATCCTGTGTGGTTTTGCTTTGAAGCATGCATACGCTGCAGTCTGTCCCTATGACCCGGGGGAGATCCTCTGAGCCCTCGGGGAGAACAATCCACCCACTAGACACCATTGTTTTCCCCTCCTCCCTCCAGCATGGGGCCCATGTACGTAATGGCTACTCAGGGAGTCTGATTACTCCTAGACCACTTCCTTGGGCAACGCTGGTGCATGGAATTAGCCAACAAAGTGCCAGTGATCCCCAGGTGCTGACACTCACGGGTAGTGGTCCCTTTTTATGGTTTTGCTGCTGCAGCTCACAAGCAGAACTGAACACCACAGATTTGGGCATGACGGGTGAGCCAAAGGGCCATTGTCCTCAAGTTAGCAGCTGGGAGTGGCTCTGTTTGTTGAGGTGGATTGTGCTACTTACCTGAACCTGGCCGTAATCCCATGACATGTCACCCACTAAAAACAAAGGGAAACCCACAATCATGATATGTTATGGCATTTATAATGCACCTATACACAAGTGTTTCAAGTGTTTCATGGACTCGTTTGCTACAAAGGTTAAGCAAGGCAGTTGTACACAAGCTGAAAGTGTGGAGCAACTGACAGAGTCAACACTAGACCCTCATGAGGATCAAGTCCTAGCGGTGATTGCAGCCTTATTATCCTCCCTTGAAACTAGAATTGATGAGGTCAAAGTAGATGTGAAGCTGCTCTGACAGGACGTAAGACAATTAGCAGAACGGGTCACCACCGCCGAAGGCCTATTAAAAGAAAATGTGACCACCACCAAAGACCCGGAGACAAGGTTCAAGACTCTGGAACAACGGAACACATCACTGGAGTTGCGCATGGAAGACGCTGAAGGCAGGTCACACAGAAACAACATGAGGGTGCTAGGCTTACCTGAGGGTGCGGAAGGTCATGATCCATCCTCTTACATCAAGAACTTGCTACTGCAGGAGATTGGCCCTGGTAAACTCTTGCATGGATTTGTGGTTGAAAGGGCTCACCGCTCCTTACAGAAGAAACCTCCACCGGGTTGCACCCAAGGCCTGTGATTGCCAAGATCCTCAACTTCCGCAATAGGGAAGTGATACTGAAACACTCCAGAGAGGGTTGCGAGATACTGCATGGCAGCTCCGACTGCCATATACCTTGACTACACTCCGGCACTTCAAAGAGCAAGGAACACATTTGTGCCTATAAAAGCATGACTTTGGCAACTGGGGGTCAAATATATGCTCCTCTACCATGCGTGATTAATGGTCATACATAATGGCAGAATGCAGTTCCTGTACAGCCCGGAAGCCGCATCCATGTGGATGGACCATAATAATCTGTCCAGCAGGAATGATTCTGACTAATGGGTCTGGTTGTGTTAACTGATCCTTGCCATAAAGTCTGAGCCCGGACTATGGGCAACTGCCATTTGCACCTGGGAGCTGGACTGAGACAAACGTAGACACTATCACCTAACAATTTGCTGGGGAAGACCAGTAATCTGCGGGCTCTCATCTCAGCTCTCCTCGGAAAAAGCGAGAAGTGCTGCAGACAACATCCTTCCAAGAACAGTGGGGGCGAGACCCAACTGCCCACACCTGGTCTCTTTTGCCCACTCACTGTGGACACTGGGCAGGGGGCAAGACCCAATTGCCCACCCCGGGTCTCTTTTGCCCACTCACAGTGGACACTGGGCACTAGCCTGTTGCTGGCACCCATGCCTGGTACACAATGGTCACCCGCGACCTTGGAGGTACAGGACAGCCCAAACGAATGATGGTTGTTGGGTTACAAGTTAATGTTATGTTGCCAATGGCTATGTTTTTGTCCCCCAGATCAGGACATTTTTGTCTGGCTGTGCTTTGGTTATTGTTGAAAGGCTCAAGATGCACTATGGGTACGAGGGGAGGGATGTACTTGGGATGGGCTGTGCATTCATTTTACATACACTGTCTCCAATGGCAATGTGGGTGGGAGACAGGTGTCTCCGGTGGAGTGGGCCCCATTGGAACAGAAGAGATTGGTGCAAGGTGACCTTGGCCATGACTCAAATTAAGGTATTAACTTGGAATGTGAGATGCTTAGAGTCATACATGCGAAGGAACACAGTAAAATCCTATCTGACCCGCAGGAAGATCAATATAGCCCTACTTCAGGAGAACCACCTGCTGTTCGAAGACCAGAACGCTATTGTAGACCATTGGGGGTGCTCTGGATATGGGGCCTCGTACTCCAGGTTTGCCCAAGAGGGTCTTTATATGGATAGACCCGAAGTTACCATTTCAGTTGTTGGAGGTGATAAGGAACAAGGAAGGGAGGTACGTAATCCTGTGGGGTCACCTTGAACACAGAGAAGTATGCCTAGTTAACTCTTTGTAGAGGAGCAGCTGAATGCCTCTGCAGGAAGTCCCGCCCCTATCCTGCCTATAAGTTGGAAGCCAGAAATTGCGAAATGCACGACACCAGTGATTGTTCGAATTCCACGTAGAGTCTTCAAGAAAAGATATCCAGGAGGAAGACCCTAAATAATGTACCCCCGCAGAGATGACAATCTCTTGGAGGAGGTTCCTGAAGGAATATGAAGATGAGAGAAAAAGAGGCTGGTGACATCACAAGAAATTAGCGTGACACACTGAGAAGAATGGTCAAAGTAGAAGATACATAGACCTTATAGAATCGGATGATGAAGCAAAGAATCGGATAAAATTTCATATGCTGAATGAAGATTGCACGTATGAAGAGCACTGCAGAAAATGCAAGCCGTTTTATAACTGTACAGATGCAGCAACACAAGTAGTCTAAGTGATCTTAAAGGCTACCTATACATAGTGAATAGACTGCAGGCAATGCTGCCATTATAAACTATTCTGGACATCAGTGTCACATATTTAGTAAGCGCAAACCCGTGAAGGGAGAAGAATCAGAGGGCTGTGTTGTGGCAAGAAAACAGCTGAAGATCGAGGAAAGGCATGGAATAATTGTCTTGCCTGGTGTCAAAGTATGGAGCGGCCAAGAACCGGTTATCTATCCTTGAAGAGCAGTGAATGTGAGAAAGCTAAATCAACCCTTGTTAAAGTGCAAGAAAGAACATAATGAGTGCCAGGTTTATTAATTCAAGGCAATGAAATGCTGCAAAAAACACCGAAATACGATCTTCTGTCACGTGAGTCAAGGATGGAAATCGGATTTGGGGCGTACAGACCAGAACTGCGATAAGAGTGTGCCCATACTCCCTGTTATTCTCAGGTGTAGTGATACTTTGCAAGGACAAGTTCAAAGACACTCTGAATGGCCGAAGGCATGAGCAATGAGAGATGTTGGGCTAATTGGGTGGGGAGACAAGGTCAAGTTCACCTGCTGGCACCTCGGGTTCCATCCTACGTGCTGCTAGTGAGCTGAATGTTCCAGAAGGGTACAAGCGCGCCAACTAATTGTAGAGTTCCATATAATGAAGGGCCTTATGGTTTGATAGCCAATGGTGTACCGAGTATCGTGTAGCTGATGAAGATGACTTGCACTGAGGGTGGGCATAAGTTGTCCACATGACTGTAGAGACCCAAATCTCCCAGTCCCTTAAAGAAAGTATACATAGATGTTCCCCTTAAGCCAATTATAATCTACCATAGGTTTTGCTTAATTTGCCACATAGTATGACGTTATGTATGACAAATATTTGCTATATAAATGTTTTTTTATGCAAAATGATTGAGCGCACGATCGAACGTCTGTTGATGTCCGTGTAACTGCTTGTTTTAGACAATTGAAAATAAAACAGTCAGAGGAGACATTTTGACAACTTCCTTAGTCGGTCTTATATGTGGTGTGAGAGATATTCTGCATCCCCATCCTTGTATGACATATTACTGATTAAAAGGACCCCAAGTGTGTTCTCGTGTAGCATTGTCGGATGGTTCAGACCCGTGGACCTGTTCACTCCAGAGCGTGGGATGAACGGACATCCTCCACCATGTAGCTAGAAAATCGCAGGACTTCCTCTGGAGATTGGCCGAATAGAAAGCTTGCAAGTAGAATCGAGACGGTGGGCAGGGTCCCTCTTTAATGAAATCCCTACATGGCTTCCACAGGTGCTTTCCACAGGCGCTTTGATGGAAGGCGACAGTGGTTGATTGGAGGAGAATACGATACCGAAGGCTTCGAGCCAAATAAGCAAATGGTGAGTAGACTATGGGGAATGGAAAACTGAGGGTATGGGGTTGTTGTAATTTAAACAGTAATGAAAAAGTAATGAGAGTAACGAGACTAACGAAAAAGTAATAGGGGTAACCAGAGGTCGAAGTGGGCGGGAGCGGTCGGGAGCGGTGCTCGTATACTTTTAATTTTTACATTTTACCATTCCTATACTTTTATTTTTTAAAAGAAACCGTCTTGGAATGGTTTTGTTTTAAAATAAAAGTTTAGGAAGAAGTTGAAGCTTGCACTTCAGTGCACTGCACTGAACATTCCTTTAAATAGAAGGTGTGTTTGTTTGGGGGTTTGATTTGTGCATGGGAGAGGGTGTGGCACTGGGGTTTGGAGGGAGCGGGGCAGGCCAGCAGGGAACATAGCTCAACTACTTCTTTTCATACACTTCTATCACTGGGGGTAACAGCACATTTTATTTGTGTATGAAGAGAGATAGAAAGCCCAAGAGTCCTAAGCAAGGGGTTTTAGAAGAAACTGTCTCACTCTCCGATCGGAGTAATCTAGGCTATGTGCAGAACAGGTCCGCATAAGGTGACAATCAAAACTATTTAAATCAGGGTGTTATTAGGGGCAGAGAGTAAGAGTGATCACTAAGGTTTTTATGTAAAGAGTCAACTTGTTTGTCTGTTTATGTATTTGTGTTGAATTAAGGTGTCTAGGGAAGTGATCGGTGTTGATCCAGAGGTAGACAGAGAACATTTGAGAAATAAAGGTTTTGAGCAGTGATTGTTGGAGCATGCTCATATTTGTTGTTTTCATAAAGGTATTTTGTAAACACTGGTAAGTATTGACAATCAATTGATACTCGTCACAATGGGAGACATTACTCCCCTGATGCATTTATGTGAGATATTGCTAAAGCATATGCCCACGCTCAAACAGTATAGTACGGAATGTGTAAAAGGCACAGCAGATAAGATGTTCATGCCCCGGCCACAAGGGGGATCACTGTCGAAAGCAGTATTGCAACACATGACCACATACTTGCACGCTGTGTACACGGTTAAGAAGTTAGAAAGAAGATGAGCTATTTTAGAACTTTGCAAGATGTACTAGGAAGAGAGGGAAGATCCGCCACCTGAAGAGTGGATGCTTAATCAGTGTAAGGACGAAGGTGTTGAGCCCTCAGCTACCCTTACCTCGCCAGAAGTACATGGCGAGAGTACAGAAGATATAGGATTGTATCCTTTAAAGGAACCAAAAGCGGCGACCGGGTATAGTAATTCGATATACAAACCGCCTGCCTGTAGTAGTGAAGATAGTTGAGAGGAGAGTAAGAGAAAGAGAAGCTCTTTAAGATCTCACAGGATAAGGGGGAGAAAATTGAGCAATCGAATGTATCGACAGAGATAGAATGAGGCATTAAGAGATGGAAAGGACAGAAGGATAAAGCTGATGTGGTAACGCTCGTACAGAATGAGTGGATGGGAAAACAGATATTGCTCAAGCTAGATGGGAAGGCCATCAAAGAAGTAAGCCAAAGAGAAGATCAGGATGAACAAGATACAAAAGACAGGGAATGAAAAAAGAGATTAAAGGAAGATGAACATACAAGAAAAAGCAGACAGGAGCGTGAACCGATGTATCAGCAGGAACAATATAAGAAAGAAGAAAGGGCAGAAGAACAAAGGAAGCATGAAAACAGGCAGAGAGCAATAGAAGAACGGGTTCAACAGGAAAGGAAAAGAGAAGAGGAGGATGCACAGAAACGAAAGGATTGAAGAATACAAAGATGAAGAGAAGAGGAAGAAAGGAGAGCAGGGGCAAGGAGAGAGGAGATAAGACAGGAAGAGGAGAGAGTTAAATGGGAGGCAAGAAAACAAAGAGAATTAGATGAAGAATTGGACTGAAAGAGAGACAGCGGGAGCACAATATTAACCATATTCAAAAGGAGCTGATGGAACCAAGTACAGCGCTTCAATGGGGCAATATAGAGGAGTTCCTCCCATTACAGGGAACAACGTCAGGGCCATCTAGAGTAGCCATAGAAAAAAACTTTGATATTAGTAGCATCAGCGACAGGATAGATAAGGCATATCAAGAATTGAGCACAGGTAGTAAATCAGGAAGCTGAGGGAAGGGAGATCACACGCTGGTCTTCCAATCACAAAGTGGTGAGGGAAATCCATTCAACCTCAAGGATAGGGCACTGTCCTTAAGCAGACTGACCTTACATAAGGGTGAAGGGGACGAGAGTCATACTAGTTGGGGACTACATATGTCAGGCGAAGAAAGGGATTCCTTCCGTGGGGAGGGGGAGGAGGTGCATGTGCCCCCGAGGGAAGCCTGCAGGCAGACAAGGAAGTAAGATGGTCTGATCTAGAGCAACCAAAGGATAGAATGCCAGATCCCATAGCATATCCCGAGTGTCCCAAAGGACGGTCGTATAGTGAGAAGGGAGATTCACTGCCATATGTGAGCAGGTTAAGATCGTTGCCAGGGAGGAGACGGTCAGGAACCATTGCCCCTTATCTGGATAGGCAAATGATGGGAGCCGATTGCGGGTTAGGGTTTATGCAGTTAACCTTAATGGAAAAAGGGGGAGCAAGACCACAGTATATTCCATGGCCACAGATGGATAAGGATAATTAAAGGTGCAAACTTCCAAGTTTGATATCGGGTGCAGTAAAATGGATTTATGAATTGGAAAAAATGACAGGCGGATACACGCTAGCCATAGGGGAAATTAAGGGTTTTTTAGGAGCCGTTCTTGGAGAAAGAGCTTATGACATATGGAAGAGAGCAGGCTATTCAAGTGTGACTGCACAGAACACAGCACATGAAGGAGCGCTGTTTAATAATTATAGAGCAGATATCTGGAGGGCTCACAGGGTATAGTATCCTGACACATCAGACATGGGTGCAATCATGACACCTAAAATGAAAGAAGATGAGGATCCTCTTGCTTACATTCAGGACATTCAAAAGCGCTGGACTCTTGAAATGAGGGAGCTGTGGGAAAACATTGTGGCATCATTTTACCACATTCTATGTCAAGTGTTGCCCGACCAAGTACAGAGGCAAATGAAAAAGCAGGACCAAGGAGAAAATGGGCTTGTACCACAGGGTTGAGGCATGGGATAAAGAGGAAGGGTTGGATTCCAAAACAATCGATCAAGGTGGGTTTCAGAATGCACAGAATGAGAATCAGAATGGGCAAGGAGGGTATAACTAAGGGGGACTAATTAGAAGGGTTCCTCTTGTATGTTGGAGTTGCGGGATGACAGGTGATATTGTGCTCTTATACTGGATCCAAGGGTATGTACAGAATGGTAAATTCTCAAGAGCCATGAATGCTCAAGGGTTCTCTGGAGCTACATAGCCAGTTCCTTGTACTGATGAATTATCAGTCTCTATAGTAGAGTGTGACATGTCTGTTCCATTATTGTATTCACGACAGATGCCAGTTAACATTATGAGAAGAGATTTGATGACAAAACTCAACATGACAAATTATTTTACTAACGAAGGGATAGTGTGTTCCACCCCTGGAATACACTATATGAATGTGGGTAAATTCATTTTTGGTATTTACAGGGCAAATGGCTCAGTGAGGCATTCCAATAGAGCCAGCGGTTTTTCTTTATGGGGTGAACATTCTGTTAACATGGCTACCTGGCTTAATGGGGAAAACTATGAGAATACCTGAAAAATTCTTGTTCAGACCACAGATACCTATGGACGAAGAGGGGGGACAGACCATCCCAATAGAACTAGATGCAGCCATAGTACAAGGGGAAATGGCGATGCTCGAAGGAACGCATGACGAGGGTAGACCATGGAGAACAGTGGTAGCTATTGAAGAAGGGCATAGGTTGACTGACATGATTGACAATGGCATGTTTATAGATGACCCAGTAGATGATGAAGTAGTGTTCTTTATGAGCAATACATATTAGATTAGAATAGAGGAAAGGAAGATCCCACAGCACATGGTGATAATGCGGCAGCGCCCAGCATTTTTTGATGAAGACTTGGAGAATGTTCCAAGCGCCTTATGGTCTAAAGGCCCTTATGATGTAGAGCTATTGAAGGGGTAGGGGAAGTTAAAATAAAGCTGAAACCATGGGCAATTTTACCTCGAGCAAGACAGTACCCAATATCTAGAGAGGTGGATGAGGGTATTTTTTAGACTATCTCAGCACTGATGGGAGAATGTTTTCTGGTACTGTCAGAATCTTCGTGCAACACCAAGGTGTACCCTGTGAAATAATCAAAGGTAGGGTCATGGAGATTCATACAGGACATGAGACCGATTAACCAGATTGTAGTTGCAGAGTTTCCTTTAGTTCCTAACCCAGAGATGATACTATGTAGTATCCCAGTAGAAGCTCAATATTTCACAGTGATCGATTTGAAAAATGCGTTTTTCTCAAACCCGCTGTACAAAAACTCACAAGACTTGACTTCAGTTACGTTCCACCAGACTCGTTTGAAACACACTAGGCTGCCCCAATGGTTCTGTGAGTCTCCATCAATCTTTAACAGAGTCCTTCAGATGGACCTATGCAATATTGATTTGAAGAGTGCTGTGATACAGTACGTAGATGACATTTTAATTTGTAACACCACGGAAGATGAGTGCAGACAGCACTCAAGTCAGTTGATGACTATCCTAGCAGACAAAGAATACAAGGTAGACAAAGAAAAGCTACAGTATGTCAAGAAGAGATGTTATACATAGATCAGTAGATTTCACATGAAGGAAAGAGAGTGACACCTGAAAGTGCTGAGGCAATCATGAAGACTGCAAAACCACACACAGTGAAGCAGATGCAGCAGTTTTTGGGGCTATGTAATTATGTAAGAGATTGGGTGCTTGACTATAGTTCATACACAAGACCCATTTTGCAGGCTTTAAAGAAAGCAGAGGCAAACAAGGAGAAAATAGAATGGACTGAGGAAATGGAGGGAGGTTTTGAAGAGTTTAAGAAAGCAATTTGTACAGATCCTGAGTTAGGAATTCCCAATTATGATGAGGATGTTTTTTTATTTTCACACACAAATAGGACAGTTATGACTGCAGTGCTTACTCAGAGGACCACATTGGGGTATAAGCCTCTAGCATATTATAGTGGGATTCTAGACCCAGTTATGAAGGGACACTTTCCTTGCGAACAGTCATCGGCAGCCGCCGCATTCACAATTGAGAAATCTACAAGCATTGTAATGGGCTGCTTCTATGACTCGTTTTGTGGAACATGCTTTGTTTGCCATTTTAGAGAAACCCAAGGGTACAATTACATCTCAGAGAGCTTCTGCTTATGAAGTGATAATCTCACACACAGCTATTAAAATTGTCAGATATAAAATAGTGAACCCTGCCACCACCTTTGTAGCTGAGCCAGTGGCAGAGGGCGAGCATGTGCATGACTGCACAGATTATGTAGAGTTTCATGATGATATACCGCGCATAAAGGAAAATGAGTTGTCAGGATGTGAAATTCTCTTTATTGATGGTTCTTCGAACATTGATCAAAGAAGTGGAAAAAGGCATTTGGTCAGAGCTGTATTGAGGCACAGAGCAAATGGGGAGTTAGAAGTTGTAGCAAGTGAAAGACTACGTCTCACTTTTTAGCACAAGTTTCAGAATTGGTAGCGCTTATTGTCACGCTCGAGAATCATGAAGGACAGGAAGTGATGGTGTACAGTGACTCCGTCTATGTGACGTTAACCGTACACGTAGGGTTAGCACATTGGAAAAGGAGGGGCTACCTCCCAGTGGACGGCACTCCAGTACAGCATGATTCTTTATTGGACAGGCTTATTAAGGCACTACAACTCCCAATAGCCATAGCGATAGTTAAATGCACAGCGCATACTAAGCGAACTCACTTCATTTCCTGCGGAAACGAAGACGCAGATGCAGAAGCCAAAATGGTTGTGTATTCACCAGATATTAAAAGAGGGATTTAATCATTTACCGAGAACGCAATTAATGGAGATTCATGGAAATGCACCACAGGAAGAGCCGGAATTCTTGAAATAGAGGGGTTGTTCTTTATAACCCACTGAAGAATTCTGGTGACAGGAGAGCACTGAAAACTGGTGATGCCTGTAGCCTTGTTAAGGGTAGCACTTGAACAGCTGCACTACCCTGCGCATGTAACTAGGGAAAGTCTTGCTGCAACAATTGCGGAAGACTGGTTTGTTGCAAACACGTCACATTTTATGTAGTAAACTGCATTGTATGTCAAATGTTTACCATTGGGCATACACTGTGAAATGGTCCTTTTCAGCATTTACATATTGACTATGTTGATATGCTGCAAGTATGTAGTGTATACAGGTATCTGATAGTGGTGGTGTGTCCCTTCTCTTGGTGGATTGAAGCAGGTTCATTTACACACCCTGATGTCACTTGCACAGTGATGTTTTTTGTACGTGAAGTCTTTCCAAGATGGGGAGTGTATGACGTGCTGAGATCCGATAATGGGCCACATTTTGTCAACAGTATTCGAACAGATAGGATTATTGTTGAGTATTAAGCACAAGTTTTCTTCTGCTTATCACCGGCAAGCGAACAGGATATGTGAGAGACTCAAAAGCCTCCTTAAAGAAAGGATTGCCAAGCTCAAGTTGACACTAAAAAAGGGATGGCTATATTGCCTGCCCTTAGCTTTATATGCCCTATGGAATCAGACTGGTTTCAAGCATCACCTCACACCCCACGAACTAATGACATGAAGAGGCATGAGAACACCTTTGACTCCTCCATCGAGGACTAGAAGTGATTCCCAGAGTACAGCAAAAATGTTAGGAAATGATTTACGTGATTATTTGACATGTATGACTGCTAGTATCTCTCTCATTTCAGATCAACTCAAGTGCCAGGGGGGCCAGTCTCAGAACACAGATGAAACCCATTCAGCAACTGGATCTTCTGAACTTTTATCAGCAGCAAGACTCTTTGCTGGTGATACCGTGTTGATAAAAAATATCACTAGGAAGTGGCACAAGGCAAATTTTGATGGCCCATATGTAGTAGAGAACATTACTCCCTCAGCATTAAAAGTTCAAGGCAGATGAGCTTGGATCCACCTGAATGACGTCAAGCTCTATACCGGCGAGGCTGCAGCACCCCCAGCCATCGATCCAGAAGCAAGACAAGAAGAAAAATGTCAGGGTGTGCAGACTAGATGGATGAAAAAAGAAGAAGGACGATAAGGCTACAAACTGACTAATAAATGCAGATTGTATTTGGACTGTGGCTGGAACACTCCTTATAGATATTATAGCAGGCGTGCTACTCTTTGGCTTGAGTCAATGTAAACAGTACGCTGATTCGTTTCTTACTGAGTATATTTTGGCTGATTTTATGGTCTTCCCGGAAAGTGATATGCATCATATTGTGCTTGCTATTTTTGTGTGTATTCTTCAAGCTTATCCAGCCCTTGTTCGAAGAGACCTGGACAGCCATACTTTTTTTACTTTTTTACAGATTTCTATGAATGGACCTCTAATCAGAAGCATGCTTTTAGCAATAGTAAGAGAACTACTGCAGATACCTAATCTATTACAGTTACCTGAGTAAAGTGTGTTTCCTTCCTTAAATTACAGTAAAGATGCAAAATATTGGAGATAAGACGATTTTAGAGAATGAGCAAGCTCAAGAAATTCCAGAGTGGCAAAAATGGTGGGGATTATGTTGGTTTGTGATATACATATGCACAGTTATGCTTTGTGTCTTTTTGTTTCTCATGATTCACCTTTTTTTATACTTTTGATCCATAAAAGACAGAAATCCTGTTGATTCTCCCCACTCCAGGAACTCTTGATTTGCCCATTACCAATGAGCCGAGGTCCTGTGTATTTTCTCCCCAGCATAGAGCTGCTTTAGAGTTCTTTCCATGGGCTGCAAATATTTTACTAACGAGTCACAGGAGAAATGCAGAGGAAGATGATAATGGGATAAACACTTATCTAGATAGTACAGCACACTTGGGTAATATTATGTGGTATCAAGCACATGAAAAAGGTGGGAGAAAGAACATCTAAGGAAAGCTGCTATGTCTGTGCACTCATAACTTGTGCCTTGGGAAACTCTAAGATAGTCATAGCTACAGAAGTACCAGTGCAAAAAGCTCATTACCTAATACATCTCTCACTCTTCCAGGCAAGAGGACAGTTCCAAGGCCGAACAGCATCCCTGATATGGGTAACTGGAAAGACATCTCAAAGAGAAGATAACTATTTGTAAGATTTGAAGACCAGAGGGAAGCCAGAAACTAAGAATTTAGTGATCAGATATGAACAGCCAGGAATGAGTGGAGCTGGAATCCGGATGGAAGAAAACAAGTTGCTAGATTATCAAGCGAAAAATAAAGAAGAAATACAGAGATGCTGGGAAAGAGGTCAGTTACAAATCAAAGGAACAGTGCTAACTCCAGAAGGAAGGGCTGAAGGCCTGATTGTATGTAAGGCAGCAGGATTAACTGGGTATTTCGAACCAGTTATAGATGCTGCAGAGAACAAATGCAAGAATCATTGGCCGAAGATTGTGAAGTTGTTGATATGGGTCGACGATAAAGGAGGACCATTGCAGATAGTACCTCTAGCAAGTGCATCTTTGTGTTTCAGAAATAATGGCATGAGGAAGGTTGGAGAAAATCACCAGTGTGGCCGAATTTTTGATGTACCAGGCATGAAGGATCGGACAGTAGTTATGATGGGCCACTTTTGGGCCTGCAGATCCTGATCCTACATGAAGCTACCCAAAGACTAGGGAGGGATGTGTTGTATAGTGCTTATTCATGTTCCATCATTAATGATTCTTCAAAGTGACATGAACATTGGAGAGTTTTGGAAGGCAGATGCCCATTTGAGGAGAAGATCTCTTGAATTCCTCAGTCGAACAAAGAGGGAGAATTATTTCTCAGCTAAATCGATAGAAGCTTTTGATGCTAGTCCTTATGAGCATAGGCTATTCAGCAAAACTGCTTCAATCTTCATGACTATCTTTACGCCAGGGATCCAGAAAATGGCAAATACGAAGTGTTTACAGATCACTTGCTGGAAGCTCCTGCAGATGATCAACACTACTATAAAGAGATGCAATGCTATCCGGGAAGAATGGAGGGCGACAAGTTTGGCGACCCTCCAGAGCAGATATGTCCTTGACATGATCACAGCAATGGATGGAGGAGTTTGCACCAGAATCGGAGAATCATGTTGCACGTTCATATCTTCTCATGATGACAAGAATGGGACCTTAAAAGAGACCATAACATTGCTGACGAAACTGAATGATCAGATGGAAGATGAGATAGAAGATATTGCAGATGACAGCTGGTTTGCGTCTATCTTCTCATGGGTTCCAGAATGGATGGCGAATGTCTTGAAGCTCCTGGGAGCAGTATTCCTGATGATAATGTTTGGATTCTGTGTGATCAGGATAATTATCGCACAGTGCAAGAAGACAGCAAAGAAAGCAGCAGAAATGTGAAGATCATGATCGATGTCGAGTCACGGTTTGGACCCAAGGAATTGACAGATGAAGAAATAAGAAACTATATAGAGGCCAGCATTGTAGCACCTGAGGGAATGAAGTTCCTGCATCCAAGAAATCACAAGAAGTATGTGGGACGATGGATCTACTGTAATTCAAATGGACAGTGCAGCTACATGACCTGGAGCGTTGATGAAAATGTAAAATCAGCAGGATCCCTAAAGGGAGTAGTGAAAATTTGGACTCCGCAGAAGCACTTCTTCAAGAGAGGATATCAAGATGTGGAGACTGGTGAAAGAGTGGTTGATGAATAAACCAGTGGCAGGAGTGTAGAGGAGCAGCTACATTCATCTGCAGGAAGTCCCGCCCCATCCTGCCTATATGTTGGAAGCCGGAAATCGCGACATGCATGACACCAGTGATTGTGCCAATTCCATGGAGAGTCTTCGAGAAAAGATATCCAGGAGGAAGACCCTATATAATGTACCCTCGTAGAGATGAAAATCTCTTGAAGGAAGTTCCTGAAAGAATATGAAGATGAGAGAAAAAGAAGCTGGTGACGTCATAAGAAATGAGTGCGGCACACTGTGAAGAATGGTCAAAAATGCATAGACCTTATAGAATCTGATGACAAAGTAAAGGATCGAGTAAGCTTTCACATGCGGAATGAAAATTGCACACATGAAGAGCACTGCAGAAAATGCAAGCCGTTTTATAACTGTACAGATGCAGCAACACAAGTACACTAAGTGATCTTAAAGGCGAGATATACATAGTGAATAGACTGCAGGCAGTGCCGCCATTATATAGAATTCTGGACATCAGTGTCACATATTTAGTAAGCTCAGACCCGAAAAGGAAGAAGGATCGGAGGGCTGTGTTGCAGCAAGAAAACAGCTGAAGATCAAGGCAAGGCCTGGAATAGCTATCTGGCCTGGTGTCAAAGGATGGAGCGGCCAAGAACTGGTTATCTATCCATGACGAACAGTGAACGTGAGAAAACTGAATTAGCCCTTGTTAAGGTGCAAGAAAGTACATCATGAGTGCCAGGTTTATTAATTCAAGACCATTAAATGCAGCAAAACAGGCCGAAATACGGTCTCCTGTCAGGTGAGTCAAGGATGGAAATAGGAGTTTGGGTGTACAGACCAGAACTGCGATAACAGTGTGCCCATGCTCCCTTTTATTCTCAGGAGCATTGATAATTTGCAAGGACAAGTTTAAAGACAATCTGAATGGCAGAAGGCATGAGAGATGAGGGATGTTGGGCTACTTGGGTGGTCAAGTCGACCCGCTGGCACCTGGGGTAACAGTTTACGTGCTGCTAGTGAGCCGAATGTTCCAGAAGGGTACAAGCGTGCCAACCAATTGTAGAAGGCCATATAATGAGGGGCCTTATAGTTTGATAGCCAATGGGGTACCGTGTATCATGTAGCTGATGAAGATGGTTTGCACTAGGGGTGGGCATAAGTTGTCCACCTGACTGTAGAGACCCAATCACAACCTGATCCGTTAAAGAAAGTATACCTAGATGTTCCCCTTAAACAAATTATAATCTCCTATAGGTTTTTCTTAGTTTGCCACGTAGTATGATGTCATGTATGACAACATTTTTCTTTATAAATGTGTTTACTATGCAAATGACTGAGAGCACAATCAAACGTCTGTTTATGTCCGTTGTAACTTGCTGTTTCAGACAATTGAAAAAAAAACAGTCGGAGGAGACATTTTGCCAACTTCCTTAGTCGGTCTTATTATTTGGTGTGAGAGATATTCTGCATCCTCATCTTTGTATGATGTGTTACTGATTTAAAGGGCCCCCGTGGGTTCACTTACTTCCCAAACCAGAAAATACTGGACCATATATGTATGCTCTGTGGTCATATTGCATCCAGGTGAGACAACTTCCTTATATGGGGTGGAGACTTTAATTGCGTAAGAGACCATGTGCTTGATATATCCCATCTAATCGCTCTGGCCCCAACCTGCCTCTAATGCCTTGAACGATGTACTATCTGAACTTAATCTGGTAGACGTGTGGAGGGAACTGCACCCCAACACTAGGGGCAATTCCTTTTACTCCTCCCCCCACAAATTGCGCACCATGTTAGATTACCTCTTTGTCTGTGCAGAGCAACTGGCTGAATTTGTTAGCGCAGAATACATGGGCCGCACAATTTCAGATCATTCCCCCTTGGTGATACTGAGGGAGCTTAAGGGTCCTAGACCCTCCACCCGATGTGGCGTATGCCCACAGAGGCCCTGGGAGAGGCCCCATTTAGGGACTTCCGGCAGGGCACCATAGTTAATTTCTTTAAAGAAAACATTGGTACTGTAAGCAGCTGGGGCACGGTCTGGAAAGCCATGAAGGAGGTTGTAAGGGGTGAAATTATAGCAGGTGCAGGGTGAATTTGCAGTTGGGAGTTGGAGGCCATGGAGAATACAATAAAAATGTTGGAGATCTTGCACCCGGCACAACAGACAACTGAGAGTGAACTTGCTCTGATACAACCCCAATGCCTACAGGCTTCAGAGATGAGATCTAAATTCGATTATGCCACTAGCACATCACATTCCCATATGCAAACGGATAAATCTGGGAAGACTCTGGCCTGGCTGTACAGACACGAATGATCTAGGCCGCTGACAACGTTTTTGAGAGACGTCTGTGGTGAGCTATGGCACTCCCAGGCAGCGATTAACGACACCTTCATGACCTTTTCTGCGCAATTGTACACACATGATACCCAGGTACCCCTTTCTCTGATCCAACTCCCGCAACTCACTCAACCTTTCACGGTGACAGAAATTAGTGAAGCGATTGCCTCCCTTTCTACTAGCAAAAACGCCTGGACAGTAGGTGTGTAAGAAATACTTGCATGGGAAGGGGAGACTGTAGACAACGGAGACCACTCTTTAATTACTCACTGTGGGCGATACCTGGGAGTGCATGCTGCTGGTAAAAGAAATCGGATGGTGACATTGCAAAGTGGGGGCCCGTGGGTGGAGAACAATAACTTCCACTCAGGGGGGAAATTGGGAGGGGTTGGGAAAATTAAGTGATGTGGTGAGAACAGAAATGTAGTTTAGTTAAGTGGGAGGCCAGTGCTCCACCCCCATAAGGAGCATGCACAAGTGTCCCAGCCTCATTGCACAGCAAGGCTAACAAATGAAGGTGGAAGGCAGGGCAGCTACCTCTGAAGAGGAGCTTGAAGCTAACATTGCACTGCTGAAGAAGACTATTAGGGCACTGCCAGAGGTGCGGGAAGAGATACAGCTGGAGAGAGGTAGAAGGGCTGATAAGAGGGCTGCTTCAACTGGTGTACAGGAACACAGTGCTGGCTTGTTGATCACCCAAACTGCACAAGAGGGTAGGAGCTCCATAGGCTCTCAGGTTTGGGCAAAATGTAGAGGAAGCCCAGCGGCCTGCATGTGGGGCACAGAGAAAGGAAACGAAAGTGGTTTTGAGAGCTTCATTGAGGAGCTAAGGGTGGCAAAGTCGTTGGTAACTGTGAGCTGCAACCCCGAATCAGTCTCCTGGAGGTGACAAAGAAATGTAAGACCACTCGGAGGTCTTCCAAAAGTCCAAGAATAGACACTTGTGGGATGTTCTTTCTGGTGAGGTGGGACTTATGGGTGGTTGAGGACGAAGTACTTGTAGGTGAGAGGAACACAGAGAAGGTTGTGCAGTAGCACCTGGAGCGTTCCAAGTGGCAGATGGAATTACCAATAAACGATCTCAGAGCCAAATACCCGACATACTCAAAGAATATGGCAAAATACTACTTTATTATAAGCTCAAATAAAGTAGAGAAACCTGGTGAACAAAGTGATATTTCGATCATACAAAGGCTTTATACTTCGATGTACGTTAGCTCTGACGTCATTCTATGTGGCAAACAGTACAACCTATCGGGAGGAGGGATTGGTTAAGGGAACATGTATACCTATATATTGTTTAGTTGTTAGTAACACAATTGGCTGCTTCTTATATGGTAAGCACACCTCGAACTACCTCTAAATATTATAATACAGATTAATAGTAGAATAACAGCAGCGGATTGGCTTCTGCAACATTTTATATTACACTGCTACATAGGCCCTCATGATTGGTTGGCATTCTCTCCCAACCTTGTTAGCAGCACGTGAGCAAAATGAAAGCCAGGTATGGTGAACAACATCAGACTACTACCAACTTGGTCAATTAATCTACCAAGTCTCATCAGTAAAGCCCGAAGTCAAGACTTCTTCTTTGTAGCTGAGCTTGCTGACTGTTCTCTTCTCCGGGACTTTTAAGGGAGTCTAGGTACATCACTATCTTTAGTCAGAGCCTAATGAATAGGTCTTGTTTTTGTGTCTTGAAAAACGTGTGAGGAGACCACGATTTTGTCCATTTTGACCTTTTATTAGATGTTATTTAACTCAATTATAGTGCTATAGTGGGTGCTATTCCTCCTCTTGGCCTCTGGAGACGTGGTTGTTCCATCTCACATACCCTTTCGACGTCTTTAATTGTTCAGTGCTTAGCACATGTAAATGTTTTCTTCTTTACTTAATCTAAGAGAAATATGTCATGCATACATAGCTTACTATCTTTGACTACCCTTGTGCCTTGCAATTATTTCTTAATGTGGCATCCTTGATCCCAGGCCAATAGATGTTATTTGTTCCTCGCACAAAGCTGTTTTCCCAGTTCCTATAAGCTCTGCAGCCTTGGCCCGTCTCTGAGAAAGTTCTGTCATTCTTAACACAAGTCCGACATCCATCTTTTTCTTCAATGCCGCTCTAATTGTGTTATGTTTTCTTCTACAGCAAGCTTCTATGTGTCTTATCTATCTTGCATTACTCTGTGTATACATTTGTTGATCCTCTTCTCACTTACCTTATAAATGAATATAATTTCTTCATATCTGCATACATGTTTCTCTTATTACTTCAAATACATCTTTATTCATCAAGTACTTGCATATCATATTGGTTCAGTACGTCCTTGTGTCTTGTCTTCATGCCGTCACTTTGCTCTGGTCTGATAGCTCTTCTATGTCGAATGGTGTATGTAGACATCCTTCCACCACGTCATTGAGAGGGTACATTTGATACGGTTGTCTAAGTGCATACGTCTCTCGTATCTTCGATGCGGTATAGGGATGATACCTGGTGTCACAAATAGTGCTCTGTTGCTGCTATTCCAGTATGATGGAGGTGTGGGGGTGGGCACTAGAGAAGACATGTTCATTTGTCTTGCTACATGGTCATGTGTGTGTAAAATGGGCATGCAAGGGACGTGGCCACCACGTGGGAGTGTTGCAAGGTAGGAGGCATAGGGGCACAATAGGGCCAAAGCACCTAGTACTCTGGACTTCAAAAATGACAAGGGAGGCCTAAAGAGAGGCACTATGACCTATCTTTGGAGGCCAACAAGGAGACAAAGAAGGATCTACCTATGGAAGGGTTGACACAGTGGAGTTAGGATGTCAGTGAAAAGGTGCATGTGAATGGTGCTCTGGGGACAGATGCTTGGGAATTACTTCAAGCATCTTTGGATGATGAAGGGGAGGTGTTCAGGTTTATGGCTATCAAAGGTCACCAGAGTGTGGGTCTGGAGGGCGGAGAAAGAGGTTGCAGATATGTATGTGGGCAGGCAAGGGCTGGGTTGGAATAATCCAGACAGTGGAAACTATCAGCATGGAGAGGAAAGGGGGTGTGGTTGTGTGCCCAATGTGGTGGGTCGCCCAAGGGAAAGAAGACACTGACGGCCTGGTGGGAGCAGGGTGTGATAGACAAGAGCTGCCATACACCTCATGGTGTATTTGAAGGGGAGATATGAACTGCACACAGCTCGGACTGAGGATCCTGCAGAGAGGGTTCCCAGGATACCCTGTAAAAGGGAGTACTTGAAGTGTTGTGAGGCGATTGAGGATAAAATACATTTAGTGGATGAATGGTTTTGGTTTGGGAGAAATGTGCGGGAAGTTAGAAAGTAAAAGAGTAAGAGAGTGAGACAAGCAAAAAGAATGATGGTAAGCATTGGAAGCTTCAGTGAGAGGGGGAGAACATTGGAAGGGCGACAGAGAAAGAAAAAGGGAAGGGAGCTCAGCAAAGGAGGTGATGCGGTTAGGGCAATGGGGTGTTTCTGGCTGCTGCTGGGCGTCACTGGCAGGAATAAGGTGTCGATTGAGACACAGAGAAGGCGAGGAGGTGAAGTCAGGGAAGGATGTAGGAAGGCTGGAAGTGCCTCATCAAAGTGGGACAGGATGCAGGGATGATAAGGTTCTACTAAAAAGATGTCAAACATCCCTACATGGGATGATGAAACCAAAGGGGGCACATTTGATGAAGATTTGGGAACTGCTGCACAAGGAATTGAGATGCAAAGAGGGCCCAGAGGAGAAAGAGAGGGAATTGGTGTGATGGCCACGAGTGCTATGATAGAGAATTGGACTTCAGATTCACGCCAGTATTTAATGCTAAAAGTTCCCGTAAGTGGAGTATTGCTCTGTTCAAATGCATGGATGTCATAAGAAAATCTCAGTTGAGATCTTGGGGGCTTTGCATGTTTGAGATATGAGGGTCATAGGTCCAAGATTGGGGATGACCAATATCTGGAGTGGAGTATGCTGGACTCCGAATTATTGTTGCAATCGATAGTGCTGACATGGGTGTCATTTTAGGGGGAGGGGAAGGGGTGTTTGTCCCCCCCAAACTTTCATGGCACCAATTTGTCCCCATTCATTTGGCTGGGGCACCTTTTCTTCAGATGTCATATCCCCCCCAACATTTTCAGAAAGGTTACTCCACTGACTGTGCTGACATGGCCAACTGCCTGTTTGCATGCAGCGAGTGGCCTGCCGATCAGGTATGCATCGTTTCAATGACAGCCCAACCATACAGGGGTGGCTGGACAAGGGTGCTTTGATGGAGCGGTCCGAGGGACATCCTGGGCATATAACAGAGGATTATGAATGAGAGTAACTTCCCATTATAAACCTTCAAATACACCAAATGCTGATGTTGACACCATGTGGTTCAGTGCTACCGACAATGGATTGAAAGCAGGGGTAGGGGTGATGTTGGCAACAGGCATGCAATCCAGTTAACACAGAGAGATTACGGGAGTGGCTGGACCTCCGACCAGCCCCATAATGCACATTTAAATAATAACAGCTGATCAGCATCTCCTGTATGACAAGGTCATGTATGCATCCATGTCTAATGAAAAAAAAGGCTGATTTGCGCAAATAAGAGTGCATTTTTTTTGCATTTCCATGTGCATCCCGAATCCACAAATGTATGAAAGACTTTCCCCTGCGTCGTTTTGGACTAGGCGCAGGGTGAGGCCCAAAGCATGATAAGCTAATTTCGGAACTTTTCATGTATGTTCTTTCAAGTGGGAGAGCAGTGGTGTTAATCAGTGCTCTCCCACTTGTATTTCTACCCTTAAAACCGGGATAGAAATGCATTTCTATTGTTATACTGCATATCACATTTTCGGACCTTTTAAGGGCTTGTCACAATGAAGTACCTTCCAAGCTTCCACTTGGGTGCTGGGTGTTCTAACGCCCCAGACACTAACGTGTTTGAGGGGACTGAGCAGCGCATGTTTGTGCTACTGTCCAGCTGCCCTGATATGCGCAGGTTATTTTTCAGAATAAATAAAGCTACCCGCACAATTCTGAAATGTGTGCAAATGCAAAAAGTACATCCTCTGCACTTTTCTCATTTATAGAAATATTTTAGAATCTGCTCAGCTCACTATCGCACAAATCTTATAGCATGCTCACCCTTCTTTGGGGAATATATTGATCATGTGCAATCCTGAAAGCTAAAATGGGTATTGAAACATTGTAGTGCCACCATTTTGAAGGAGATTGTTCAGTGTGGTAAGAACTCAGCACAGAGATGTGTGTTCATATGCCAGATCGCAAAAGCAAATTCCAACGAGGCAGACTCAATCTTTCCGATGTTTGAGGTTGATAAACCTGCGTGCAAATATACTTTTGTGATAGCAGCACCTACTGCATTACAAAACAATAGGCCTTATTTCGAATGTGGTGGTATTTTGGCCGTAAATCTGCAGAAATACTGGTAAAATTCAGATTTCCCACAGGATACAAGTGCTGGTAAGTGTTAGTTCCCATTTATGGAGTCCTCTATAGGGATTACTGGTGGAATTACCAGGTTACCAGACATTTGGTCGAAAAAAATTGGTCGACCAGACAAATGGTCGAACCAATTTGGTCGAAAACCAAATGGTCGAATTTTTTTTTTTTTTTAACCCTTTTTTAAAAAATTTTTGGGGGGGTCCCCCCCCCCAACCCCCTTTTTTTCTCTAAAAACCCCTTTTTTTAAAAAAAGAAAACCCGAAAAATAAATATATAAATAAAAAAAAAATTCGACCATTTGGTTTTCGACCAAATTGCGTCGACCAAATTGCAGTCGACCAGTTTTTTTTCGACCAATTGACTGGACACCGAATTACCACTGGCAGAATTACTGAGCGGTCATTCTGCCAATTTTCTGAGAAAAAGTAGAGGATTTACCTCTAGCCCAAAGCTGGAGCTAAACCCTCCACTTTTCTGCCAAATAATTCTGCCAAAAACTGTAGTCTGGCTGTGCAGGAAAAGTTGAGGTTATTCCGTTACTGCCAAAAAATGGGGCGGTAATGGAATTACCACCCCTTTTTTGCAGCACCACCAAACGCAGAATAACGCCAATGTGCCTACATCAGATAGCACTAACTATAAAAAGTAACATATCATCAGTATGATTCAGAGCTAGAGCTTCAGATCTAGAGCTTGGTTCCTCAAAACAAGCACTGGAAAATTTGGCAGCCACCCCCCCTTCACCCCAGATAAAGAACATAAAGTGTTAGAAGTGATGATTAGGTAGTCAAATTCAAGAGTGTGGAATCAAAGTGTTGAGGGTCATATCTTGGCAATGCAAGCAGAAGATACAGTGATGCCGCACAAATCATCTTATCTTCATGTATATTACTCTGCTGCATTAGACACAAAGCAAATATGCACTCACCATGAAGAATCTGCACACTAGGTCAATCAAATATGCATTTGTACACAAAGTATACTAACATGGCATCCATAAAGACATGAAGAATACTAACATGAGCAATGTATAAACTGAATGAAATATGAACGACGCACGAATATAGCTCACTAAAATATTAATGCAATAGTGTTGGGCAGTCATCTTTTCCAGAATGGAAGCCGCAGCAAGCTGCTAAGTAAATGAAAGGTCTCAAGACTTCATGAAAACTCAAAGATCCTTAAATCAAAGAAATACAGATCTGTGCAAAGCTCAGACAGTAGCTAACAACCCAAGACAAGGTTACTGAGAAATTAGGGAGGGTCTGAACTCTGCAGAAAAGGCAAAAGATAATAAATCCCAGGACAAGAAGAATATTCCTGTCTAATTAAAATTTGGAAGAGCATAACCGACAATTGTGAGCCAGGTGCAAGTGGACCATAAACATTAGAAGGTCCTATTATGAATAACTCAACGGTGTCCCAAGTGGTAAAAGAAACCAAAGTGTAGGCAAGTGGTGTATGCTGGTGGGATGCGCTGTGTCTTTCAACTTTCTAATGAGCTGTGACCAGGACCTGTAACCAGGAAGTGAAAAGCCTTTAAACTCAGCCTCCTCCAGGAAGCGTAGAGAAGAGGAGGTAAATTGTGTTTGCTGGTGTTAGCTGGGGGAGCCCTAGCCTGGCAGTCACACATGCAGTTGTTCGGCTGCTCACCGAAGATGGAAACCCTAACCGGAAAATGACGCGGCAGACAAAAAGACCAATTGGAGCAAGAACTCGTCTTCAGGTAAAATGACAAGCCCCCCTGATTGTCCCTCTGACTGTTCTGAACTGCTTTTGGAAGGACCAGTGGCAATGGTATGTAGAGCTAAAAAGATGGTTGGTCGCCGAAGCCTGAGCTCCTCTGTGAGGGATACTGGACCTGCCCCTGAGAAACTGGCAGCGTGCCTGACTGCAAAAGATGCAAACGTAACGAGCTGTGATGGGGTGAAGGAAACTTATACAAATCTGCAAGGCGACCCAAGAACCTCCATGGAAAAGTTAAAACCCTGGGATATTGCAGAGCTAATTTTGGATGAAAGGGAGGGTTTGAATCCCTCGCTGTAATAATAGATCATGAGACACCCCCATTAGCGGGGCGGCGGGCAACTACGCTGAGACCAAACAATGACCAAGGGAATCTAATTGCCATGGATGTGTGGAGAGAAAGAGGGATTGAGGTTCTGGGGATTATCGATCTACCCGTGGACGCAGTGAAGCATACCCCCCGATGGCAGGGGGAGCAGGTCCCTCCAATCCCCTGCCCGTTCAGGCCACCTGGATTGATAAAAAAGACATACAAAATTCAGAGCTAGTTGCACAGTTGGCAAGGGACCTATCTGACCTTTCAGAAAAAATAACCTTGCAAAAAAGGAAAAGCCTAGCAACCATTAAAACCCGTTTGAGTGCACTAGATCAGACCACGGCGAATGTATATACGAGCACTGGGTATTGCTCCCACTCTATCTCATTAGAGCCCTATGTAGGCTCTAGGACCACCTCTGAGCAGAAGTCAGCTGGTGACAAACTTGGTGCCCCACCCATGGCAGTAACTCCAGAGGAAAGGGCCGATAAAAGAACTGAGGTGGTAGATGGGCTGACTAGCTTGAAAGAGGCAATTCACATTGAGATAGAGACAGTGTATTGACAGTTCAAGATCCTAAAGGACAACAACCTGTGGAGAGTCTACACAGATGTAAAATAAGTAGAGTACAAAACATTGATATGACCTTCAAGCTCTGAGTCTTCTGAAAGAGATACCTACCATGTTTTCAGAAAACAGACACCTTTGAGTTTATATTACATCTCTTTCACCTTCTGAGACTGTTGTAATACATTGTTCTATTGTAATTTTTAATAGTTGTATGTATCACAGTCGCATAGCTATTGCTATTGTTTTTTGTTTCTTAAATAATACATTTATGTTATGTATACTGATGGATTAATAGCAAATCCTTTAGGATCTTGAACTGTCAATAATCAGTCTCTATCTCAATGTGAATAGTAGATTTGACCACCCAGAAATAGATAGAGACAGCACTTAGTTATTAGCTCTATAGGTGCCAACCGGGATTCCTCTGATATTCTTAATAATAGCGAGAAAGAGGACCAGAAGGTAACCAAGTGTAGAGAAGTAATTCCGTCTTCATCAGAAATGGAGGACTTGCTATTTGAAAATAGACCTTTGGTTAGTAGTAATTCTTCATCTTCATTGCTGAGTCCCCAGAATTCCTCCTATTTAAAATGGCCAGATAGGAGGAGGGAATGGAACCAATCAAGCGATGTGTTAAGTCACATGCAACAGATGAGGATGGTGGCCCTCACTATTTCGCACAATCTTTTAACCCAAATATACGAAGCAATGAATAGTTTGCTACAAGATCGTGTGAAAACAGAATAAAAAATATCGAGGCTGAGTACCCCAAAAGGAAATACAACGAACACGGGTTACAAAGGAACATACAAAGTACTTTATTTTATACTGAATCCAGTTACAAAAACAGAGCAAAATCAGATAGCTATCGGCCCTCAGTACAACACAACAAATTCCAGCGTGGTTCAGTGTGTTCAGTGAGAGACGTGGTACATTAGAATACATTCGCTTTTTATACATTTGGTGGGCGCGATGTCCAGCCCCACTTCGGTTTAATATTCCTTTTAATACATCACCGATCTAGGGTTCGTGCCAAGTCTCAAACAACCGCATATAACTGGTTTGCCTTTAATACATGTATCAACAAGCCTATGCAATAACTGTGTATTCTAAGGTTTTCCATGCAGGCCTTCTTAAACATTAAATACAATGTAGTTAAACAGATGTTCTTCGGTCAGTATTTGAATACATTGTCTCAACATATGCTCGTGGAATAGTTTCATTGCACGAGTAATCCTTCTACACATAGGTCAATGAAGGACAAGGTCTCAGTTCACGACCTCAACAATTGGCCAGGAGGCAAGTTACACATTAGCTATGTCCAGAGGTCAAGACAGCCATCTTGTATTCTGGAATGACATTGTCCACCATTTTAACTCACAGGGTGACTTTTACACACCGAATCCGAAAATGCCGGTTTGACCTAAAATGGCGGCGTACATGGATTTAAGGTCAGGACATTGCAACACGGATTTCTTTTGCGAGTGACTTTCGAGCAGCTTGGCGTAGGCCAATATTAATATATTTATTACAATAGGAGGAACGATATACTTTCTCTTTCGACAAACCCTCCTTTTGGCCTATGCCAAGTGCTAAAAACTACTTTGGATCTCCTTGCAAATAACTCTATGCTTCATCGTCCATGGACCCCGAATCACTATTGGTCAGTCTTATCTGGGGCATACACTTTATGTCCTATCGAACCTATCGCTTGTGCGCAACATCCCCCTAGCATCGAACACATACCAGGTAGACACAGAATACAGCAACAAAGAAAAAACAGGATTCCCAAAATAATTAGTAAGACCGAAAGTACCTTCCAACCCCAAGATCGCAAGAAGTCCCAGAACCAAGCGCTCAGATCCCAGTTTCCCTCAGGAACATGCACTTCGGAATTAAGGACGTGCAGATTCTGTATTGCCTTGAAGATAGTTGGGGAGGAATCTGGTGCAAAAACACAGCAAGCGGACCCCACTAATTTGCACACTCCACCACGCTGTGCTAGAATGACATCTAATGTCATTCGGTTTTGAAGTGCTACTATTCTTATCGCCTTTTGTTCTAACGTCATATTATAGAGTATGTCCGTGCTCCGGTTGATGGTTCTCTCCAGTATTCTCGCTAGTTTTCTGATATCTTCTGAATTCACTATCAGCCCTCAAAATGGCACAACTGATTTAGCTATATCTCCCAAGACTTGTGCTGGGGTGTCACCATTCTCATCCCGCCGTGGACGAGCCTTCAAAACTTCTTTTGTACTAGCTATAAACACCCCAGGAAATAGGATCCCTAAATAACAGGTTCCCTGCCAATCCCTGCGCAACCATGGGAATGCTACATTACCGCAGACAAAGTAGACAGGTTCACCTACATACAAAGGTCTGTTCTCCCCAGTCAAATTTGCAACGTGGGCACAACCTAGAAAATTTCCCATTGACTGAGTTCCATTCGTCTGTATGCAAAAAGAAACTGAATCGGGGCTATGGTTAACAGTGTAAGAAGGAGGCATGGCATCCTTATTGCCTATTGGAGCCATTTTAAAGGAAATCAAAGATTGGAAAGGATGAGACAGTTTATCAGAAGGCCTAATAGAAGCAACATTCGGTTTACTCCTATTTGCAAAAAGCGAGCATCCCAGGGGAGTCAAAACACGTTTCTCAAAACTATTCAAATTGGTGCCATCAAAGTTCCCAGAGATGCTAACATTCCATCGGCCAAAAAACAGTGCTCTAAGAGAAGCATAGCAGGCAGTTGTCAATGGTAAAGGATGAATATACCAACCTATCCCCCTATCCCCGTGTTGCGGTAAATGTGAGCAGACCCAACATTTAGATTTATTATAAATGGCATGTGTAGCATTCATGATAAGCAGTAAAGTATTATTGTGGTACCTTTGTCTGTGCTGGGAATCCCGAGGGGATAAAGTATGCAAATGTACAAAGGGAGTAGGAACAATGGGTGCACTTTCAGTAGGCAACAAAAGTTCTAAAGAGTGAGTTTCCTCAAGGTACCACAATCCTAAGGCAGCGACTATTAAAAAAACAAATATCATTATAAGAATACAGCAATACGTTTTCAGGGCCCAGGCATTTTGTCCATTGTCCCGGTTGGTCACCCCCTTATTTACAAGTCCCATACGAGCGGTAGCGGTGGCGGGCATCGCAGTCTTCAAACGGACACTCCAAAGTTTGTTGCTGGCGACCTCCCGGTCGAGCGACTTCTTAGTCCTTCCACTACCCTAGCCAACAGAATCCTCTTTCTCAAATTTGGGCAAAAAGCAAGCCCTCGATGACTCTTTTCTTTCTCTGAATGCGCAGCCGAACTGTGCTGTAAGTCTATTAGATGCACAGCAAAACCATGCCGTAAGTCTATCTTCGTGGTCGTAGGTTATATCGTACTTTTCCTGGTACTGATTGATCCGGAAACAATATGTCGTCACTTCCTGCTGGAAGCAACGCGTCGGAGGCAAGTGAAGGGGCTGAATTCGAAACAGCCGTTTCTGGGTGCAAAATTTGTGGAGAGTGCAGAGACAAAATGGCAGCTTCCCCAAGCCTCCCGGGCTCAGAGAGATTCTCCAACACACTCTCAATGCTGTTTACTGCTTTGGGATCATTGGTTGCAGTGTCAGCGAGGGGTTCTGTTTCTTCTGTAGCATGTGGCACAGGGTGAGAAAGCTTCTTGATGTGGGACGCGTGGATCCAGTTCTTTCGTCCAGCGACCCGCACCGCTGTCTGGGTGACCAACAGGACTTGGAATGGGCCATGCCAGTAAGGCGCGAGGCAGGAGGTGCGCTCAAACGATTTGATGAGCACCCAACTCCCAGGCCGTATGCCGTGGCCCGGGCACTCATATCGCACAGGTAAAGCTTCTCGTACCTGGTGATAAATCAAATACAGGTTTTTAGTCAATTGGCTACAATAATCTGAAAGTAGTACATTTTCAACATTCTTTAAAGTTCGACATTTTGGAAGGTTCCAGATATTGGCAGGTCTCCCCATTACCACCTCAAATGGAGAGAGCCCAGTCTTAGTTTGAGGGGTTGTACGCATGACTAGTGACACGATCGGTAAGGCGTCTGGCCATTTTAGTTTGGTGCCGGCACACGTCTTAGCGAGCTTGTTCTTGATGATACCGTTGTGTCTTTCTACAAGTCCGGCGCTCTGAGCATGTCTGGCCGAATGGAACCGTTTGTCAATTTGTAATGCTGCACATATCTGTAGAATTACAGCGGCGACAAAATGTGGACCATTGTCCGACCAGATAACTCTCGGCAAACCGAACCGCGGGAAGTATTCTTTTAACATAGTTTTCGCAGTGGTCATGGCTGTAGCATCTTTGACAGGGAAAGCCTCAACCCATTTACTAAAGGCACAAATTACCACGAGGACATACTTTAGATTGTTGCATCGTTCCATTTCAATGAAATCAAAGTGAATAACTTCGAAGGGGACAGAAGGTGGCCCAAAACTTCCCCTTGGAGTTGATGTCGCCTTTCCCACATTGTGTTGTAGGCAAATCATGCAGTTCTGGACATAGCGCTGGGCAATTTTCGAAATCTTGTCATTTGCCCAAACTTTCTCTAACATTTTCGTAACCTGCTGGGCACAAACATGTGTAGGGCCGTGTGCCATGACAACCATCACCATGACATAGGCGTCAGGTAGCAGCCATTTCCCTTCGACCGTATCCACCCAACACCCATGATCATCAAGTTTCCCCAAGCCTTCAGCCCACCTCTTAAACTCTTCCATTGTGGCATCAGCTTGGATATCCCGTAGAGACCCAACACCCTCATCCATTGCATAGGCTTCTACAGTCTCCCTTGAAATATACATCTCCGTGAAGAGATCAGTGGCAGTTTGTCTAGCTATCTGATCAGTGAAAGCATTCCCTTTTCCAATATCATCTACAATCTTTTGATGTGCTGCACATTTCATAACTGCTAACTGAGTAGGGAGCGCAAGCGCTGAGAGTAATTGTACTATTAGGGAGCCATGTTGAATTTTGGTGCCATGCGAAGTTAGGAACCCTCTCTCTGACCAAAGTCTCCCAAAGTTGTGGACCGCCCCAAAGGCATACTGACTATCAGTATATATATTTACTGCAAGCCCTTGGGAAAGTTCACTAGCTCGGGTCAATGCTATAACCTCTGCGGCCTGCGCAGAATTATGCGTGATTCTCTTAGTTTCCACAACCGTGCTCAATGTAGTGATCGCATAAGTGGCTGTGGATGTACCATCCGGAAGTTTGAAGCAGGAGCCGTCACAAAACAGCTCTCCTTGCGGATTATGCAAGGGAGTATCTTTCAAATCAATTCTACCCTTTGTCTCTTGTTCGGTCGTATACAAACAATCATGTGGTACTTCATCGCCGCAAGTTGGATCTTGCGGAAAAGGTAGGAGTACAGCCGGATTAAGGACACAACACCTCTTAATTTGAACGTGAGGAGCAAATAAGATCTATTCATATGTTGTCAACCGTGCAGAAGTGTGGTGTTGCGTTTGAGTTCTGTTCAGTAGAACATCTACAGAGTGAGGCACCATCAGGGTTAGATCATGGCCTAGGACCATACCCTCACTCTGTTTTACAGACGCGGCAGAAGCAGCGACAGCGCGCTAACATCTTGGCAAAGCGCATGCTACAGGATCAAGGGCGGAAGAAAAGTAACCGCACAGCCTATTCTTCCCTCCATGTTCCTGCATTAATACAGCCAAAGCACATCCATCACATTCATGCACAAACAACACAAAGGCCTTTTCATAGTTTGGTGTGCCCAAAACTGGTGCAGAGCATAATGCAGTCTTAAGCAAGTCAAACGACTGCTGGTGTACCACGTTCCATGGCAATGGCGAAGAAATGCCCTTCTTCGTCAAAGCCAACATCGGTTTGATCACTAGTGAAAAATCCGGGATCCACAACCTACAGTAAGAAGCCATACCTATCAAGGCCCTAACTTCCTTCTGTGTATTTGGGACAGACATACCAGAAATGTGTTTTATTCTTTCAGGTGTCAATCTTCTTCCCTCCTGACAACAATATTGAAATTTTTTAAGCGAAGCTTTGTGACCATGCTTAGCTAGATGAATAAGTAATGACACAGTGCCCTCCTTACAGGCACTCTCAGAGTCAGCAGCTAGAAGCAAATCATCAACGTACTGAAGCAAAGTACAGGTAGAGGGCAATTCAAGGGTATCAAGTTGTTCTTTCAAAGCCCTTCTATAAATGCTAGGACTCTCTGTGTACCCTTGAGGTGCACCAGTAAATGTAAACGAGCGTCCCCCTAAATTGAAAGCAAACAAATATCTACTATCCTTGTGTATAGGAATACTAAAGAACGCATTCTTTAAGTCCACAACACTAAAGTAAGTAGCTGTAGCTGGAATCATGGTTAGGATTGTCGTTATATCAGGCAAAATTGGAAATTGTGGTGCCACAACTTTATTAATGGCACGCAAATCAATTATGAAACGGAATGGAATTACATTATCGCCTTTCTTGGACACGGGTAAAATCGGACTGTTACACAAACTTCCTGAAATTTCTTCAATCACCCTGCGATGCACAAAATCGGAAACAATACATTTCAAAACTCGCTCGCCCTCAACCGAAATCTTATACTGGGGAATGCGTGACAGCTCAATTCCATGTTTCAAAGCTATTTTGACAGGCTCAATCTGAAAAACACTGACATCATTGTCGTCGACAGCCCACAAGCTCTCTGGTACATCAATGAATTCTGGAGGCAAAGGTCTGGTCAAGAATTGCGAGGCAGAAAATTGCTGTGGTGAAATCGTCAAGCGCACTCCATCAGAAGAACAATAAATCACTGCATTTAATTCTTTTAACAGATTCAACCCCAGCAAGTTCTCTCCGCAATCCGAAGTCAACAGAAATGGACACTGGTCCTGAAAGGGACCCAAAGAAATAGGTACCGGCATAGAAACCGGACAAACAACTGCTGTACCAGAAAACCCTACAGAAACATTGGTTTGCCCTGACAGTGGAATGTTTGGAACCCGCGAATGATCAATGGAACACTTCTGTGCTATAGTGTCTATCAAAAACTGATGTTTCCTATTTCCCACCACCATTTCAACGTAGTGACCTTTCTGATTGATGGGAATAGGTGTAGGTTCCAAACCCTGCTTCGGGCAATCCTAACGAAACGGAATATCATCAAAAGGAAGCTCTTCAGATAAATATGCAGCAGAAGGATGATCAAATATGTTCCTGGTGTCCACACTCGGAGTCTGATTGTCCTGTGAAAAAGGTTGCTGAGGGTCATGTGTAAACTGACCTCTACGGGCCCCCTACGCCCGGGCGACCTCTGGATCCCCTACCCATATTACCAAATGTATTATTCGACCTTTGTTGAAGGACGCGGCATTGTGCTCGCCAATGACCCTCTCGACGACAATAAGCGCATTGGTTAATGTTCACAGGACCCAAGGGCACATTCCCCTGCGGGACATACTGACCTCTAACCTGAGAACTACCCCCTCTGGGGCCCCTAACAATTTGCTGCAATAGCACTTTAGTTTTTAAATCGCCTTTCCGTTTTTCAATCCTATTTTTTTCATTATTGACATGGTTCTCATAGTACTGAGCCATGTGCAGTACTTCTGATTGTAATTTTGCCTGCCAAGCTCTCTCAGAAGACATCATTTGTGACTGGATGTCAGGCAGCAATCCACGTACAAATTTGTCCACAAATAATCTTTTCCCAGACTCTGTGCCTAAGTCTTGTCCACTGAAATCCAAGAATACCTGTTCGAACCGATTAAAGAACTCGGTAGCAACTTCAGACTTTCCTTGGACCCAGGCCGTAAGCTTGTCCCAAATAATTCTCTTTTCGGGAATTATGGTTTTTAATTTAGCAACAATTCTATCAGGCAGAGTTAATATAACCTGAGGCGGTCTTTCGCCAGCTGGCCTTTCCCCATCGAGTCTAGTTATATTCACCCATGTATCTCCCAACCCGGGTACGTCGTCAATAGTTCTAACTTGTTTCTATAAATCTACGGGCAGGAGTACAGGAAACAACAAATCAATGTAACCTAAGGTGAACACTGAGGACTGCAAAACGGATTCTATCTCTTTATAGAACCCTGTCGGATTTTTCCTAATATCAGGAATAGATTGTCTAATAGTATTCACTCCCTGTCTTAAGAACGGGACGTGAACGAACTGCGATACATAATATGCGAGAATGTTCACAGCGACTATACCCTGTGCAGCATCGGCCGCAACCTCAACCTTCGGGACAAATATCGGAGGAACCTCTCTCATAGGCAACTGAGAAATAGGTGACTCCGAACACTTACTAAGCAACAGAGCCAAGTTGAGTGCTAAAGCAGTCGAAGAAGTGTTGAGTGTAAAAGCTCTCTTATAAATGCTCAATAACTCTGTGGGACAACTAATCTTCCTTTTTACACACTCATCCTGCAGGTACTCTACCATTACCTGTATCACTTTCCTCTGCATTTCTAGCGCATATTGACTAAATGTGTCATATACTTCAACCGGAGTTATTGATATGTCTGAAATCCATCTAATCGCGTCTTTCTTACAAATTCGCATTTCCTCCGATATCGGTTTACGACACGGAAGGAACCGTTTCTGTACATACTTATTTTCCTCTCCGTTATCCCCATTCTGTAACTTTTCTAACTCCTTTCTATACCCAAATAACCTCTCGACATGCTCATTTACCTTCTCCACAGTGTCTCTAGAAAGCGCTAGAGTATTTAGATTCCTTAACCCTTGCGGAAAAAATCTGCATTATTTAATCTTCCCCACATTACACACAAATTAATCCCTAAACCTTCAATGAAAACATTTTTCTCAGGAAAATTATCCGTATTACGAAGTGTGGCAAAAACGCTAGCTTGATCATCCTTCTCCATACACTGCTTAGCCCATGCAATTAACTCACATTTCTTCTCCTGCGGTACAATATTGCGAGTGACAACCTTTGTTCCTGTACCTCGATCGATTACAAGCGGCTCAGGACCACTTGGAAGAGAGGGAGCAGGCAAATTCGATGGAGGTACTATAACTGGTGCGATAAAAAGAGGCGGAGGAGCAGGTGGAGGGACAACAACCGGAGGAATAGGAACAACAGGTTGAGCAGGAAGAGCAGGAATAACAGCAGGAAGAGGTACAGCAGTGGGAAGAGGAACATACAGAGGTGGTGCAGAGGCACCAGGCCTTTGTTCATTTAATATTTTGTCAATAAACTCACCAGAAATATGAAGATCTTTAGAAGGATAGATTTTCTGAATTCCGAGTGAGAAAGCCCTATCCATATTTTTAGTCGCCTCAGACTGTTTTTCTTGATCATATAACAATGCTTTGTCAGCGTTCGTTTTATGACGGCGTGCATGTTTCTCTCTACTTTTAAGTTGTTGCAACACTTCTTTTTTCCAATTCTGCAAAACATCAAATGCTGCAGGTCTAGCCTTTTTCTTTAACAAGACTGACTCCAAATATTCAATACGAGGGATCTCAAAACTACCATTGATTGTCCACTGATGTTCGGAGGCATGTCTGGTTTGTCTGTGACAAATATCATTAAATACTATACTTCCAATGCCATGCTTACAGTACATAGTACATGCCGGCGACCCCTCCTGTGGTGCGGGACAGCTAAATTCCAAAGATTGTCTATCACTGCGAATAATGCCCTAAAGCAGGTTGACAATTTCCCAGGCATATCTCAAAATCTTGGTGTTACCTGGTCCATAATTGTGTCTGCAGATACAATGCGCCAAAATTCAAATTGTCAGGGTTAAATTAAGAATCGGGTCACGACTCACCTGACCAAACCTAAGGAGGTCCGATCGGATTTCTAAGAATCTTACCTAACTAATCTTACCTCGTGTATGGTGATTTCGGCAAATCTGCCCGCCTCGATAAGTGGACCCTCGTCAATATGCCGTCTCGGACCACACGCTTATCACCCAAGGATCAGGTCGTGCAGCGCTGATGAGGTGTCGCGTCTCGTTCAGGGGGCCCCTTATGTCACACCGTCCGATCCCCGTCCGATAGCGTGCATCAACCTTCAACAATCCGGCATCAATCTTGAGGGTCCCTATTCGGGCGCCAACTGTGTAAATAGAATCAAAAATATCGAGGCTGAGTACCCCAAAAGGAAATACACCGAACATACACCGAACACAGCTTAAAAAGGAACATACAAAGTACTTTATTTTATACTGAATCCAGTTACAAAAACAGAGCAAAATCAGATAGCTATCGGCCCTCAGTACAACACAACGAACTCCAGCGTGGTTCAGTGTGTTCAGTGAGAGACGTTGTACATTAGAATGCATTCGCTTTTTATACATTTGGTGGGCGCGATGTCCAGCCCCACTTCGGGTTAATATTCCTTTTGATACATCAACGATCTAGGGTTCGTGCCAAGTCTCAAGCAACTGCATATAACTGCTTTGCCTTTAATACATGTGTCAACAAGCCTATGCAATAACTGTGTATTCTAAGGTTTTCCATGCAGGCCTTCTTAAACATTAAATACAATGTAGTTAAACAGATGTTCTTCGGACAGTATTTGAATACATTGTCTCAACATATGCTCGTGGATTAGTATCACTGCACGAGTAATCCTTCTACACATAGGTCAATGAAGGACAAGTTCTCAGTTCATGACCTCAACAAGTGGCCTGCAGGCAAGTTACACATTAGCTATGTACAGAGGTCAAGACGGCCATGTTGTATTCTGGAATGACATCGTCCACCATTTTAACTCACAGGGTGACTTTTACACACCGAATCCTAAAATGGCGGTTTGACCTAAAATGGCGGCGTACATGGATTTAAGGTCAGGACCTTGCAACACGGATTTCTTTTGCAAGCGACTTTCGAGCAGCTTGGCGTAGGCCAATATTAATGTATTTATTACAATAGGACGCACGATATACTTTCTCTTTCAACAATCGGGCCACTTTAATTGCCAGGGTGCAGACACAATTGATGGGCCTGGAGTATTGTTTCTAAAGTCGACGATAGAGTTAATAAAGAAGCAGAAGACTCTCTCCAGTGGCAGAACCGCCTATGTGATATGGCGAGGCGCAAATTCACTGATAATACTCTCCTTATGGAAGCAATCTTAGAAGATTGTAAATGGATAACGAACCATTGGAAACAGGAACAAACAAAAAATCTTGTGAAACCCTGTTCGAGGCCTGTATTCCGAAACTGACCTGTCCCTCTAACCTAAGTGCCCTTTGGAAGTAGTGGAGGTACTGACGAGTGGAGACCCGGTACCGCAAAATTCAACCAAGGAAATAAATATGTTCTCAATATTCCAGCCATGTAACCCCTTGGAAGAAAGGGTGGGGACCATTGGAAAGAAAAAAAAGGAGGGAAGGAAGGAGAAAAAACAAAGAACTTAAAGGTAGTGCAGAAGAGAACATATAATGACTCGAGGGCAATCTCAAGAAACACCGACCCCCCTTGAGATGAGGCAATCACCTAAACGGCAGAGGAGAGAATTGGCGTTGCCTAAAGAAGCCCTGTCATCCTCATCTGCCAAATCAGTCCCTTCCTACTTGACTTTATTTTACATAAATAATTTGTAATGTGCAGGCCGTGGACCTGTGGGCCTAAGGGCGCAACAAACATAGAGCAGACAAGAACAAAAGGCAGGCGAGCAAAAAATCAGATTGTGTCACATGTAGGCACCACTACGCAAACAGAAGTGTTTTTAATTTCTTCTTGAAAAAATATATATCGACGTAATACACCTTAGTTCCAGGGGCAAGTCATTCCATGCCTTAGGGGCTGCATTTTAGAAAGCCCCCTTTGAGGCCTTTGGGGTCCTACACATAGGGATCATCACGAGCTCTTGATTACTAGATCTAAGTGATCCCCTGTGAATTTATTCCACTAAGAGATCCTGAAGGTTGACTGACTTTTTGCCCTGCCTACATTTTTGTGTGATGACCAATATGCGGAACCAAATCCTGGATGCCACAGGGAGCAAGTGCAGAGCTTGTCTAGCCACTGAAACATGATCTCTACAGGCCAGTCCCATGTCTACATGCACTACCCCGTTTTGAACAACCTGCAGCCTATTATAGACTGGTTAGTTGATACCCAAAAGCAGGCTACAACAATAGTCACCCCCACGATTGATTTGGCAATGGTCTCTGCATTCATTGGCTTGGGAAATAAAAGGCCGGAGATGGGCAAAGAGTTTAATTTAGTACACAGAAGCCGAACCCCACGTGATCCTTCATATTAAGGTGTTGATCAAATATAACACCTTGGGCCTCATTACACAGATAGCGCCATGGTTGCCGCCGGAGTCCGGCATGGTGAATGGTGGAATTACCACCCCATTCCAAGGTTGGAAGGGGCAGTAATACCCCATTCACCATGGCCCTTCCCCACTCCCATTTGAGCCCCCAGAGGGCTCAAATGGGAGTGGGGAAGGAGCAAATAACGGTACCACAATTAGCGGTACCGTTATTTGCTCTGAAGTCCCTCAGCGGGTCCCGTCCTTAATGTGTGGTCTGTCCACACGTTAAGGACGGGATCCACTGAGGGACCACGTAGTAGGGCGGTAAGGGATTACCGGCACCGGTGCCCTTACCGGTGCTGGTAATCCCTTACCGCCATCCATGTAATGAGGCCCCTAGTGTCTGAACCTTCTTTAAATTATCTATTTTAGAGGCCCCAATGTGGAAGTTCTCATAGGCTGGCCCAAGTTTCTGGATCATATAAGGAGATCTGATGATCATAAGCTCGGTCTTATCTCTATTCAGAGCTAAGTTATTTTGGACCATCCAGTTCTCTATTAGAGCATAGATCTTATTCAGCTGATCTTCATCGATATCATGAGTCCCAGATATAGGGATGACACACTGCGTGTAATCAGCATAGTTTGTAAACACCACCCCCCTCTTGTACCAGAAGGGCAGAGAACTGTGCTGTAAATATATTATACAGACATGGTGATGTACATGAGCCCTGCGGCACACCAAATTTCATGGATATAGGCATCGCTTATGCATCCTTAAAGCAAATTTTACTATCCTGGTTACAGAGGAATGAAGAAATCCACTGAGCTGCTGCCGGTGTGAAATTTGCGGCATACCTCAACCTGGCGACCATAATAGAGTGGTCCACCAGGTCGAAAGCTGGCAACAAATCCAACAGCATCAGCATGGATGCTTTGTTCTTATCCATGAGGTCCAAGAGCCTAGCCTTTAATTCGATCAGCGCCGTCTCTGTTCCAAACCCCTGCCTCAATCCTGATTGGTGATCATTGAGGATGGGACATTTATTCAACTGGAAAAGGGGTATTGGTAATGGTCCTATAATTAGTTGGAATGTCAACGGCTAATCCTGTTTTTTTAAGGATTGGGGTTATCCATGCTTTCTTCAAATCCTGGTATACTGAGCCCTCAGCAAAGGATAAGTTCACGAACTTGCAAATCGTTTCTAGCAAAATAGGTGGGCAAGTTTTGATATAATCGCTGAACAAGGATCACTCTTGCATTTTGTAGCCTTCAATTGATCCACTATAATAGCCAATTCCTCAACGTTATGGAGGTGAAGCTAAATTAAGGGATGGAGGGTACCTAACAAGAGCCACAATGGGTTCTTCTCGTACTACTATGGATAGGCTTTCCTTTTTTAGGTCAATATCTCCCTTAATACCATTTAACTTGCCCTGCATAGCTTCCTGAATTGCTTCCTGAATTGCACCATGCAGCATGCTTGACAGGTATACCCGAGTCGGGAGAGTGGGTGGTTTCTTGTTATTTAAGAATCTTAAATAGCTCCCTGACATCTAACTGTGCATTCTTTATTCTGGTGTTTAAGAAGACTTTTTTAGCTTCAACTATCGCCAGCCTATTTCTCCTTTATAGGCTGCCAATGCTAGAGGGGTGGGGTTCAGTTTCCACTTGTAAATAAATTTGAGTGTGGAAGATTTAAGATCCTTTAATTCCAGAGAGAACCATATGCTTTTTTTCTTCACTTCCTTCTGCCTTCTCTGTTTTAGAGGGGCTAGCGTATTAGTGATATAGTCAAGGTTAGAGGAAAGAGACCTGGACAACTCATCTGAAGAATTATAGCTTAGGAGGTCGGACATTGGGCCTAAAAGGGGTTCAATTCGTTCCAGCTTTAAACTCCTAAGATTTCTGGATAGCACCCCTTGCGACTTTCCAGCTTTCACTTTCTGAGAAATTGAACCTGCACCTAGAATTGCACAAAAAAATGATCTGACCACGGGCAGGGTGATACTTGTCAGTCTTTGGAGACTACCTTGAGGGTAGATAACCAGTCTAAGGTATTACCTAAACAGTGGGTGGGTACATGAATCGTTTGGTCAAAGCCCAAATTGGACAAGGCCAAATGAAGATCAGTGGCTATGTTATCTTCCTCATGCCCCAACCAGAAATTTAATTCTGTCCATAATTAGGTCACTAATTTCCCAGATGGTGAGCGACAATTTAAAGATTATTGCAACCCCCCCCCTCTTCCATCCCTCCTGTTGTGTCTTAAGATACAATACACTTCAGGTATTGCTAGATTCAGGGAGGGGCCGCCGCACTATGGCCCCAAGTTTCCATGATGGCACATGCATCATTAGTATTTTCTTCAACATGGGATGCTACCTCTACTGCGTGTTTTAGCAGTGATGTTGTATTTAGTAACAGGAACCTTAAATCAGATACTGGCATAGTCCTACCTCTACTACATGATTCTGCCCGTCCCTCCAAAAGCTTGAGAACAACTGAAGAAAATTAGGGAAATGAAGCCGCATCAGAAACCTGCCTGAGTGATCTAATAGAAATAATGGATAGGGAGGAAGAAGATGAGGAGTGGAATAACTTAAGTCGATCTGACTGGGCGGAAATTGAAAGACAAGTCAATGAAAGCACTCCAAAACATCAAAGGCGTTCGAATGTGAATTCCATGGATAAAGACAAGTTGAGCCTATTCGCTAAAAAAGAACAACCATTTAGAACAATGGAAGAAAAAAGGTTAGCGTTGGGTGATCCTCAAAGGGAGGGTTCCTGTCAAAAAGGGGCAACACAAAGGAATGAAAAGAACTGTGTGTGGAGATCACAGATTTCTCATCAAAGACCTAGGGAAAAAAAGGAAACCTGAACATGAAATCCCAAAGAAGGACTTAAAAGTATATTTCGAAAGAATAATATCAGGCCCTAATGCACCAATATTGAATCGTAGAAGCGTCATGAAGCTTCTGCAATAAATTCCAGCACTTAAACATATACACACAGAGGATATAAGGGTGGTGGAGTTAGTGGTAGAGAGGAAAATGGATCAGGTGATACTGCACCTTGTTTCACAATTTAGCAAGAAGGCCCTGTTAGCCCAGAGTGATAAACTCCTACCAATGGGCTATGAATAGAGCGACCATCAGGAGAGGTTTAAAGCTCGGTGGAAGGAGGAGATAAAAAAAACAAGGTAGCCTCGCACAAAGAATACTCCTTTAAGCAGAAAATGGAAAATTGATGAGGGGGAAATAGTAAAGACGAAACAACTTTATTTCTCCCAAAAATATATTTTGCCTCTAAAATGTACCATTGAGAATCAATCCCATAAAAACAGGAATGGACTTATTCAGTGAACTGAAAAACAATGGGAGGAAAAGCTAACAAATTGGAACTGGCTAGTTGGGGCTCTGTGGAACTCTAAACAAGAATAGACCAGAGGCATACAAGAGGCAAATAGACTCCTTCTTGGAGCTTGGAACACAAGAGGTTTCAAATCACTGTTTGCCAAAAACTCTTGCAGACTGGACCAATATGATATCTTAATGTTTCCAAGAGGCGTGGCTCATGACTACTCCTTCATGTGAAGGCTATGAATCCCATTTAAACCCAGCGTGTAAGGGCATTTTGGGGAGACCATTCTCAGGGCTCCTAATGTTCAAAAAGGTAGACAAGGGTTTAGCAAACATTAGCCAAGAAAACCCAAACCCATACATCCAAATCCTAAAATTTAGTAGGAGTTGCCATCCAAGAACAACTATGGGCCTGATTCACAGAACGTTTTCCAATGGGATTGCACCATTAAAAAAAGCTTCTGTGAATCAAGCCCTAAGCACCTACTAATAAATGTGTATTGGATGGTGAATATGGGACGATAGTACAATCTCATCAAATTGTAAATGAGATATGTAGATGAAGTCATGATTGAATGGGATGACCCCCATATAGTTAAATGTGGTGATATGAATATTAGATTGCTAAATGATGAAGGATGGCCTTTGAAAAAGGAGTTAATTGATGAAAGAGCATGAAGCAGGGTGTCAGAAACATCTACTCAAGAACTGCTTATGCCAAACGCTTAAATGGAAGGTGATAGACCAGGAGCATGCACATGGACTAGAGGACTGCAGAGATCATGTATAGATTATTGTTTTGTTTCAAGAAATTTGATGGAAAGTGTGGAAAGATTTCAACTAGGTGAAGCAATCACTAAGTGAGTGTTAGCTATCTCCCTCCTCAATCTGGACCCCGCTCAGCTTTTGAAGATAATGAACCCAGTAGAAAAAAACTTGGAGGAAAAATAGGCTGACTATAAAACAACATGAGGTTATGACCATTGTTAACCAATATGAGTGCTCCATAGCTGAGAATCAAAATAATGTGGAATATATATGGATCCTCAAAGACTTCAGGGAAGTAAGTAGTAAAGGAGGAAAAACAGATATGCTGCCAAAACATGCCTATGATCACACATTAGTAAGGGTAAGACGAGAATTGAGAACTGATGTTAGAAAGCTAGGATGGGTAGGAGGCCCATATATGTGTGAGAAGATCCGAGCCTGGAAACAGAAATATTGCAACTGTGTTTGTGCATCCAAGGCACTACGAATGCAAAAGGATGCAGAAAAATTTTTGAAAATCATCTGGTTAAAAAAACACAAGAAATATGTGGGAACTCCTGAATAATGGGTGTAATTTTAGATCGGCACATATGACAGCGCAAGTAACTGAAGAAAGATGGGTCACTGACTACTCCACAATGTTCTCTAGCAGCCAGGAGAAAATTCAACCAAGAGTCAAGAAGGGTGTCAATAGTTGTCACTTTGAATTTGACGAGTACAAGGCAAGGCATATGATTAGTAGGCTTAGCTCTTCCAGGGCAGCGGGCCCTGATGGACTCTCCAATTATGTCTTAAAGCAAAACATAAGAACATGCAGCGTTCTGGTAGCATTCTTGTTCAGACGAATAATGCGGACTAACCAAGTTTCAGCAACATGGCGTAAAGCCATTATAGTCCCTATATATCGAAGAAGGGCGATCGGGACAATCCAAAAAATTATCACTCTATCGCCCTTTTAGATTCCTTGGGAAAATTGTTTGCACCTTATCTTGCTCTGGGATTGGAATGCATGGGACATAAAAGTGGGTAGACTCGACCCCAGACAAGCGGTGATTGTAAAAGGAGTAGGGACCCTGCTTAATTTGTTCATCATCAGCATCTTGAAGCAGAGGGTTTTAGAGTCAAAGACCTGCTTGTACATGGCCTTCATGGACCTTGAACAGGCCTTTGATGGGGTAAATAGACAATGCCTATGGTCGAAAATGGCGAAACGGAAATTGCCTGGTTGATTTGATAGAGACCATTAAGGCCCTAATCAGAAATACCTTGCTTCAAATTAGACTATCTGCAAAGGGCCAACTATCTCGGAAAAGTGATACATTCTGTGGACTAAAGCAGGGATGCACTTTGGCGCTGCTGCATTTTAGTCTATATGTGTCAGATCTTGGCAAAGCGCAAAAAGCCATCTGTGTCTTTCCACCCAATATAAATATTGCTGCGGTCCCATGGATATTGTACGCCGATTACCTGTTTTCTTTAGACCAAACCTCAATTGGCCTCCAGAGAAGGATTGAGTCCTTCAATAAATTCCTGAAATAAAATGGTATGAAGAGCAATGTGGGTAACTCAAAGATCTTGGCTATGGCATTGGTGAAGTTTATACGTAGAGTGAAGGATCAGGAGCTGGAGGTTGTTGATACTATGATTTAGCTAGGCCTAGTGGTAAATAAGAATATAGATGAAAGGGGCCAATATATGACAGTGAGGGAGAAGGTAAAAATGCTCACAACACAGGAAGCTGTACTGCATAGAAAATATGGCATATATTATGTAAGCGATTTCAATCAGGCACACACCCAAGTCTCTCCTAGTATGTAGTGTGCAAATGAAACCCTTATTTTATTTTTGTCTATAAATTCAATGTTCTGAATGATATACCACTCATATAACACCTTTCTCAAAATACCCCCCAGGTCACACTGAACCAGGAATCAGGCTAGTTTGTAAAGATAAAGATGTATTTATTTATTTAATATTCAATCACACATAGGTTTGATATAGATATATATGGGGCAACAATCACCCAAAGGGTGACAATACAATTCAGAAAGATAAGCATGGCAATTGAATTCACTTATAAGGAGGCAAAATAGAAAACACGGGGGAAAAGAACAGTTTGTTTTGCACACAGATAGCATTTAGGTTAAAGATCCCCCTGCAAAGTTTTGTTTAAATACAAAGGAGCAATCCTACACCGATGTGAGTAATCGGCAGGTTTTCAGGAATGAAATACAATGTCTAGAGTTATAGGCAATCCTCCCTCCCAAACAAGAGAAAAAAACCTTATTTTGGCAAATGACACTTTGAAAATGACAGGTGAAAATGGCTTTGGGAAAGATTGCAAAAGGGTGCAAAAATACTTAAATGTATAGAAATTCTAAGAAAACCAACACTAATCAGGTCCTAACATACATGACCTGAGCTATAATATAAACAACAATACACACTTGAGATTAGGATGGGATGGAAAAAGCACTTTGAAATGGGGAAATGACACGTGTAAACTTGGGAATTTTGCAAATGGCCAGTACTTTGAAGTTCACTGAGAAACCTCCTTCACATCCTGCCCATCCTTACAGAGGTCAGTGCTCCGCCTGTCCTTTGTTCTTTGGTTAGCCAGCAGGCAAATGTCTGAGGCTTTCTTTGTTTTCATTATGCGGGAAATATTAACAAGCCATTAGCCTTCCTGTTCTCAAGGAAGTGTCAAGCAGAGATGTCAGTTTTTCCAGGCCAGGCTATCAGATCAGAATTACACAGTAGATTGGTCCCAGACTGGGCCCTTTGACATTAAAGTTTTTTCATTTCCCATATAAAATATAAGCACAGTTTATAAAGGATTTAAACATTTTAAAAGAATTAGCCCATCGCCAACATGCTTGAAATAGTGGATTTTGCCATTTTTCAGGACCAAGAAAATACGTTTAAACTGGGTTTGACAGCCAATTTTCGGATGTAGCTGTCAGTCAGTGTGGCTTGGATTCCTCTGACTGCCTGGAGAATCCATGATTTCAGCACACTCTCCTTTCAATAATCCTCTGGGAAAATGACTGCATTTAGCGCCAAAACAGCACTTTGAAGGTTGCCATTGATTAAGAAACTGTATTTAAGGGCAATCTTAGATTTTAGCCCTTCTGTGGCTTTGTTTCAAGTGCAAAACAAAAGAGTTGATGGCTGGAAGGTTTAGAATAAATCTTGACCTCTGGCATTGCTCTGGGCAACCCTAAAGACCATCGTTCTTCGCCTGCCAAGCCATTACAAAGGGGGAAAAACCATATGCAAATCAGGCTTGGTCCCACCCCCAAAGGGGTAGTCCAGCCTGAACTTCTAGGTCACATCCCTTTTGCACGAGACCACAAGCATCCCCAGGCATGTTTCAGCCTTGTTGGGCGTCATCAGTGAGGAGTAGCTTGGGCCTCTAGGCCCAGCAGGCAAGGGACCCACGTCTGGGCATACCCTTCCCACTCGGGGTGACAATAGCAAAACAAAAGAGTTGATGGCTGGAAGGTTTAGAATAAATCTTGACCTCTGGCATTGCTCTGGGCAACCCTCCAGACCATCGTTCTTCGCCTGCCAAGCCATTACAAAGGGGGAAAAACCATATGCAAATCAGGCTTGGTCCCACCCCCAAAGGGGTAGTCCAGCCCAAACTGCTAGGTCACATCCCTTTTGCACGAGACCACAAGCATCCCCAGACATGTTTCAGCCTTGTTGGGCATCATCAGTGAGGAGTAGCTTAGGTCTCTAGGCCCAGCAGGCAAGGGACCCACGTCTGGGCATACCCTTCCCACTCGGGGTGACAATAGCAAAACAAAAGAGTTGATGGCTGGAAGGTTTAGAATAAATCTTGACCTCTGGCATCCCTTTTGTGGTCAGTTTGTTTCTCCTTGTGAGAGAGGGTATGCCCAGACGTGGGTCCCTTGCTCGCTGCGCCACAGGGAACCAGGCTGCACCTCACTGAGGAGGTCCAACAAGGCCGAAACATGTCTAGGGTTGTCTGGTTTTCTGTGCAGAGGGGACCTAGCCTAGCAGTTCGGGCTGGGCTGCTACCTTTGGTGGCGGCAGCTGCTGACTGATTTGCACATGGCTGGTCCCCTTTTGCAATGGCGCAGACGGGCTAAAAAACGGTGGTGTGGAAGGTTGCCCAGAGCAATTGCCAGCGGTTTAGATTCATTCGAAACCTTCCACCCATCACTTTTGTGGTCGCCTTGTTTCAAGTGACAGTGACAGATGACAGATGACAGCAGCAGCGATTCCTGTTTTTACACCAACATTGCCCCTGTGTGTGGCAGGGTGTGCAGCTCTTTGGTGGTTTATGCACCATGCGCACTTTTTCAGATTTGGCGCACACGGGGTTATTTGCTCAATTTTTGACAGTTTTCTTTCCCCATTGGCAAAGCGGTGCAGTGTGGCGTATTGGCGTGGATAAAAATACTCGACAATTCACAGATCCCCCTCATTACATGTTATCAGCAGAAAATGTTTCAAATCTTGACCTACGGTGCAGAAACATTGTTAAATCTTTCATGTAAAGTCTGGGGAATATTAGAGGGTAATTTCTGGTGGAAGATCTTGAAACTACCCAATTCTCTTCCTATGGCCACATAAGATATGAGCTGAGGCTACAATCACTGGCCTCAGAAGTGCCATTGAAAACAACATCACTATATAGAAAATGCATGTTGGCAGTAATTTTGGCCCCTTTTTCAATTCTTAAAACCAAAGAATGCGAAGAAGAAAAGGGCGTGATTCAGTGAAGACATAAGGTGGAGGTCGTCTTGGCAGGTATGAATATTGAATGGGAGGAATTAAACTCCAACCATACTAAAGTGAAACAAAGCTCCAATGGCTAGATTGGATAGATAGTATAGAGAACAGGAGAACAGATACATTGAGACCAATCTTAACCATGGAGCAGAAGGGTCTGAACCTCCCACCAATGTACCTGCAAACAAATTTCCATCAGCACGCTATAGAGATCTTCGGTTTAGATGTAGACTGAACATTCTGCCCACGGGAAAAGTTCAATTGGCTAGGAAGAAAATGTAATTGGTAAACTCACATTGTAGACATTGGGGAGCGGCGGGAGGTGTGGAAACACTTTCATCTTGTAACCTCATGCAAACCCCTTGCAGAAGTAAGATCACTATACATTAACTAGGAGGGCCAATTGTGACATCTGTCAATACTGTCGGCAGAAAATTGGTGAGAATGGGTCCTATTGGGGGAAAGGATGAGTTTGGTATTAGCTGTGATGAAATTTGTGGAGTATGTGCTGAAAAGTAATGTATAATAGAGTGAGGGACTGAAGTTTTATATCAAAGTGTAATTAATACTAGTACATATGATTGTGATGTTGAAAGGTGAATAGAAGAAGAAATAGGATGAATTGTGGTGAATGTAAAAGGTCTTAATTTTGTGAAAACAATGAACATTTTAAAAAATAAAAATAAAAATAAAAGAAACCATAAAACTCACACTAATATTAGCTAAAATCCTAATAAATGCACAGTGAAATAATTCCAAATGCGGTCTCATCACACATGACACATAATTGAAGAACACTGACTATTCATTAGCAACAAACCCAGATAGGACACCTGCCTCAATTCTCATACATAAATCCAGACACGAGACACCGCACAAGACCAACTACAGAGGAATCACCCTGGCTCATGGCCTAGGAATAAGGGATAGTATCTTTTTTAATTGAAAGGAAAGCAGTCCATGGACCTCTCTCCCCCTACTCTCGTCTGGCTCATGTCTTGACGACCTATCAGTGGTTCAAGGTTGGTCAGTATGGAGTCAGCCAATCAAAACCCCCCAATGTTTGGCTGCCCAGTATCTATTCAACTAACCAATAATATGTTGTACAAGTGATGTCTTTTTATTGTTATCAATTTAGAGGTGGACTCAGGAGGAGACATCAGGTTGTCATTTTCCAATCAGAAGTTTAACTCTTACAAAATGTGTATGTTGTCCCTATTAGCCAATCCCCTCATCCTGTAGGGTTTGGTAACTGTGAGTGTATAATGATGTTGTTGATGATACATTTGTAGTATAAAAAATGTTGTTTTTTGATAGGCGTGCTGAGAGTATTGAGATTTCTATGCTTGTATGCTGTCGCTGCTTTATTTGGATGTTAATAAAGCTGTGGTTTGCCTTTCACTTTGGCAATTTCTGTCATTGAGTCTGGTTTTTCAGACTCCTGATCCCCTGCATAATTTTGGGGATTTCCCAGGCCGGCTTTACAAACATTCTGCAAGTCTGTGTGTTAGGTGTTTTTAAAGCTTTAACATGAAGCCATAATTGAATCTACTGATGCAAACCCGGGTTCTGAGCCACCTGAGTGGTCTGTGCACCCGCCCTACACCCAGTGCTTTCCTTCTTCCTCCTACCCTGGCTCCCACCCCCAAATCCAGTCCCCAAATCCAGTCCCGCCTTCCTCCATACCTGGAAAGGGCTCCTCTGCCCAGGCCGCACCTTCTGCTTTGCTTCAAGTCATGGAAACGGAAGAGGGGCTCCGAGCGGAACCCCGCCTTACATTTCAATGACAATCCTGACACTGCCCGTCCACTGCTGTGAACAAAGCAGTGCAGACAATTATTTATTTTATTCATAAGCTATTAGCACCTCAAGGGTTTACCTCACGGTGCTAATAGCAATAAGAACGTGTTCTGAGGGCTTCATCGGCCCGGTAACAGCACTGGGACCGAGCATTAAGTTGGGCCCTGGCCCGTTTCTGGACAGCAAAGCCCTCACAACACATTCTTTTGAGAAGATGTTTTTTTTCTGTGATGCATGTACTTTCCAAGTCAGACAAAGCAGGGTATTACTTTAGTTCATGAATGTCAAACGTTCACAAATAATTACATCTTGCTATGTGATAACAACTGGGAAACAATGTGTCAAGTGCAGGATTTGCAGATTGGCTCAAATCCCAGTTTCACCTTTTAACCAACATGGGTGATCCTGGTGAACTCATTTAATGTTGTGGTGGCTGCTCAGCTCTAAACATTTCAAAATTGTCAGCCACTAAAAATGTATTAGTTTTCATGGTATGCTCTTCCAAATAGTCTCACTTGAGGTTGAACTAGCTACAGTGTTGCTTCCTGTTTTATAACAGGGCCTTGAAATATTGCACACCCCAAAGTCATTTGTTTCTTCACAAATAGCAATACCACTTGAATTCTTTCTGGTATCTTCTAATTTGTCTCTTTCCTGCAATGGTATGTGTGTCTTTCTTGTTGCTGCCAATTTGTCTCCATGCTGGGACACTTTTACATCATGTGAGAGTGCTAATATGAGTTTTCTGTCTATGCTGATGTATATGTAACCTTCTCATATGGCCACTGATCTGTGTTCTGCATATAAGACTAAACCCTCCTTGTGGTTTCTATATATAAAATGTGTTCTGTACCTTTGATAGTACACCAGTACTCCTCGTTGTGGACTATAAACGTTGCCCTTGTTGTTGTCTATTCTGATTCAAGTAAGTCTGAAGAGTGTAGGGGTCTGAAAGGGAGTACCCATGCATATTTTGATTTCTGCAGGACAGCATATCAAGCTATGGGTTGTTATCGCATTTAATGGGGGTATGATCAGAGATAGTGGATCTCTTCATTTCTTTGGTTGGGGCGGGGCAAAGGCACCTCTGCCCCTGGCCCCAACATTTCATTATGATGGCCCTGCATGTAGGTTGAACACATTACTAATTTTCACTGTCATTGGGACACCAATCTTTCACTTCCATTGCAATATCTATAACAAAAACAGCCACCGTGCATTTCTCTGTTGTCTGTTTTAACCAGATTCCAATGATTTGTAAAAGAAAAGTATAGAATGTGAAAAGTGACAATGAATTATCTGATGAACCAATTTTGATCTGGGTCCACATTTTGGCTGCTTGTAATTCAAAAGGTAAACAGCATTTTACAGTATGTACTAAAAAAAATAAAAAAATATATACAACAGCCTAACTACTCACACTCATCATGAAAGGACTTTAGATTTTTTGCTTATCTCATCCATTTTCTTCATATCACTTCTTTTGATGCAGCTGTTTGTATATGGTAATTTAAGATTGCAATAGTAAATGTCACACTGTTTTTCAAATACTACTAGATGTTCCTGGTGTAACAAATGCCATTGTAGCATATCTTAAAGATCAATATCGGTTGGTAGTTCATAGGGTCACTTCTGTCGCCCTTCATGAATATTGGAATTACCACTGATCGATTTCAGGAAGGTGGGGTAGGTCCCTTTGACTTATTAATGGTCACTGAAAATGCTGAATGTATCACATGGAATGAGAGAGCTGCATGGTAAAAGAGCAGTATCTAAGTTCCATCGATCACATGGGCCTGTATTATGTGTCTTTGTAGACATGTAATTGTCAACCTTGTTTAATTGAAGAGTCCCTGTTATGGTATAAGATTCTGTAGTAGCATAATTACAGGACCTACATTCAGTTTTAGCTTTTGAGGAGGCATTCATCCTACAGCATTTTGCTCTTTATAAACTGAAACATTGAGCTGGTATTTAACTGTTCAATTACACTGGAACTGCTATGCCCTATGTGAAGAGAAGTGAGGGTGCAAAGAAGTAATTTCCAAATGTTTGTGATAGTGGAAGTTGAAGGTGACAGCATAGAACCGTGCTCATGCTGTTTGTTGAAGTGCTAGCTGTTGTTGAAGAGGGTGCACTTTGCTATTTGGACAGCAGAGGGCAACCTAACAGTGATAAATTGCATCAGCTTAGTACGGAAACATACCTAAGCATTTTATATATATAGATAGATATTATTGCTGTTTAATCTATTTAACAGGGTTACCTTGGTAGCAGGTTTGTCAAGACCTGTACAGTGAGTGTGCTTTCCCAGGGTAGTGCACTATTTATTTAATGACTTTCAAACAGAGAAAGTGAAACTGGCCCGTAAGGTGGAGCACTAGTCATTCACTCCAACCTGAGGTGTTCTAGAATTTATGTGCAGAACCTTCCCCAGGATGTACAGATGCTGAAGTAAACTCCAAGCATGTAAGAAAAACAGCTAAACCTCAAAAGGGAAGATCGATGACTTGGAATATCACCTTCAAAAAAAGAAAATCCTACATCCTGTGTTCAGTTGAGAGTCTACATACAACATTCCAAAGCAAATTAATAAATTTAATGCATCATGCTATTACAGACAACGAACAGTCCTTATGATAACCTTTACGCAGTGCAAACCCCATACAGCCCTCTATGTAGGAATATTACTCCAGAATCAAAGAGCAGGTTGAGCTTTGGTCTCAGCTCCCCACCTTCAAGGATTGTGTCTGCTCACGCCCACGATCCAGGTGTACTAATTTCTATCTGACATGTTTTTGAGCCTCTAGTCCTTTTGTCTGGAGTGCAGTCTGTATGCTTACAGGAGGTATCTTCGCTAGGGGCTGGTTTAAAGAGCATCATTGTTCACTTTTTTATATTCAAGATGCAACCTCAGAGGTGAAACATAGGGCTTTTGAACTAATATAGTAGAAGGAAGATATTGTGAAATGCATCACTTGGCCAAATTATTGTTTTTTTAAAACGTGCTTTTGGCACTGAGAACCCAGCAAACCTCTCTCAGGATGGCCGGGCTCTTTTGCTATGCCTATTCAGTGCAATATGTGTTTGTTGCTCTCGCCCCACCAAGTCACTGCTCTCAAAAAGGTCTGTGAGGACACTGGCAGCCATGGGGAAAGAAACGGGTAAAGATGGGAAACAGCGGATGATGGTTCCTGGGTTGGTATTGCAACATCCCTACATAATAGGTCAAAAGTGTGTTTCGTGAAAGTGGTGGTGACTCCTATGGTACTCACCACCATCCCACTAAAACATCAAAGAGATTTAGGGGACACAATTGCCACTTAGAAAGGATAATCCTCCTCTTTACACTAACCTCACACCAGTATTCCTTCTAAGTTACAGTACTGTAGGTTCATAGAGCAGATACCGCCATAACTTCTTGTACCTTACTTTTGTGTATATTCTTTTTTTATTAAATCTTTATACACAGTTTTTGAATAGTTTACATTTCAATTTGTTAATATTTCATGGTTATCATTACACTACACAGTTGTTTGTTTCCAAAAAACTCCAATGTGGACCGACAGCAAAGGTGTTCAACACATGGTAGCACCATTTCCTGCTACCACTCGAATTTTTATTAAAATCTTCACTCACGCACTCAATACAACAATTCACACTCATTCGAAATTCACATTCTATACCCAACATGTTTCATTCCTGCATGCTACAATTTAAAATACAGTATAGCCTGGAAATTCATCAGGGTACACCTTTGATATGATATGATATGATATGGCATTTATAACGCGCCTATACACAAGTCAATTCCACTTCGACAGAACAGTTATCAGGTATACTAACATCTTAATTATAGTACAGACAAAAATATTTGTTCTCCTTTTCCCCGCTCTGTCTTCGATCTTTCTTGTTTCTTTTCCTACTCCTGAATCTGCTCACTCATGAGCAGCTTGTAGTTCGATTTTTCGATTTTTCACTGGCGATGTTGGTCCATCGTAGGTGTCTGTCATCGTCCCAGCTTTTGTAAATCCACTCACCTCTTTCAGCGTATTATGCAGTAGAACGCAGGGGAATCTCAACACGTACCGAAGTTCGAGCATATTTCCTTAGTTTCACCCTCTCGTTCCATAAAGGTTTGCTTTCTACACCGCTGTGTCTTTTCTCTTTAACCAGCGTTCGTGCAATCATGATGTTTGCATCCTTACACACGTCCTGCTGACCACCACCATCCCACCTGCAGGAGGTCTCCATCTTCCTCAATGCCTTCATCCTCCTCATCAACTATGCATCATCATGAATGTTGCCATTGTTCTCTAATGGTGAGAACAAAATATAATGGGCAAACATATGACACACTTGGAATACATGTACACCACTCATATCAGCATCACAGCTGCCTGCATGTTTCATCCACTTTGTGAAACATAAATGCAGTTACAGTGATACACAGGAATAAAGACATCATTCTGGGTTGACTGGCTGTACTGACTGTACTGAATATGCACTGTAAAGTGGCATGTGCACCTTCTTGTATGTAAACAGTAGGATCATACAGCTGTATGGGTGTATGGCATACACGTGTGAACAGATGCTGGTCCACTGATGTAACAAACTTCTATGGTACTCTTCCCATTCCCATGGCAACCACTGTTCCAGAAGATGCACCTGCACATTTGCCATTGATATTTGATATGCTACATTTCAACATTCCCCCATGCCCCTGGCAACACCCTTGAGAAGATCTTGCCATGCCATTGTGGTGCTGTTGAAATCGTGACTGTAGTTGGGTGGTCTGATGTCATGCCACAGCTAGGCTGGTATGTTAACTTATTAACATATTTGTCTGTCTTATAGTCTTTCACTTCTCTGTATGTTGGATCATGTTGGTAAACAATAGCTTTTTTCACTCAACACAGACAGACAACCTTTGAGTTTAATGATTTTACACTTCTACCTCTATAGTAGCGTGTTGCTTACTAAATATCCCTATAAAAAGAGACTAAATATCCCTCAGTTGGATACAATCTCCCTAGCCAGCGCTGCTGTGCCACCTGTCTGGGTTAGGCGATAGATAAGAGACTGATCCTTCCCTTTCTCACTACTTTACTCATGACTAAAAACAAATGCACATCTTTGAAGTCTGATATGCTTTTTATTCCTTCCATCTCGTGTGTTTTATAAAATTAGAAAAAAGAAAGTGAAAACGTTTTTTCTCAAAATGTTTCCTTGTGTATTTCTATTTCCACAACACAATTTTACAGAGTTGATCTGTTAGATGAAGTGATGTGTTTTGCACAAGTTTTGCCAGTTGTATGTGAGTCTCAGGGGTTCTGGTCATCAACCTGAACCTCTGTTTATGATTGACCGGTTTCAGCTGGATGGTGTTGCTATCTGCTTTCTTCAGGACTTAAACCTGACATAAAGGGTCAAGGCGTATAGTGCATAAAGACAACATTATTGTATTTGTCTGAGCCTCCTTCTTGTGGCTGTAGGAGTTCATCGCTATTTTTCTTTTTTCGGACGTCTTACTCTTGAGGCACCATCACTAAGTGTTCCTCTATCCATTGAGTGAGAACATAAATGTTCATGTTGCATATTTGGCATTCTTACCAGTACTTATCTTCTTCTATGCTCTCTTTATGGGTCCCCCAGTGGTCACCCAGCTCGCATCTTCTACCTACAAGTAAATGATGGGACCATGTCTCTAGTATCTCTTCATCTACTTCATCTACTTTCACAACACAGATAATAATATCGCAGAGTCACCAATACGCAACTATGCTCTGCTTACCAGAGGAATTCCTTCAGTTCATATACAAGGGCTTCCGTCTCTGCTTTTGGCTATTGACTGCTAGCCTGTTCTTCCTTTGTTTTGACCTCTAAACAAGTGGTCTGAATCAGTGATATGGTTGTTGCATCATGTCTTTTTTCTATTTTCGATTTTCTTCCCAAACGGAACCATTATAGCTCCAAATGATGTCATCACAATTTGTTGTTCGGCCTTTCTTAATTCAGTGATTGTTCAACTTCTATATCAGCATTCCCAGGTAACTAATCACAAGGGGTATGCCTACAGCAGCAAGCACTCGCACATTGCCAGTATATTTCGCATTGTGCCATACGAATAAAGTTCCTGTCATGTATCACGACTGTGAAAGCAATCCGAGATATATATTTCAAACAGCATCCTTACCTTGTCTAGGTCAGTTTCAGGATATACTCATATCTCTCATCGCGCGACTGCGTCCCTTATTCAATCCAGTCTTCTACTAGAGGAATTCTGAAGCGTGCATGAATAATCTCAGGTACATAAGTCAGGTGATCCAGAGAAGCTCTTCAATAATGGGTTAGTCTTCTTTTCATGTCTACGTTGTAAACACGCTGTGGAGAGGTCCTTTGGCTATGGAGCTTGTCCTCTTTTTTGTCCAAAATCCTTTAAACAATCGCTGAAATGCTTATTGTCAAACACCGGTAGAACGGGGAGACATTGGGCCTCATTACACGGTAGGTGGTGGACCATGGCGCTATTAGCACCTTGGTCCATGCCGGTAAAATACCGGCACCGCCTTGGTGGAAAGGGGAATTACCGCCCTATTCCAAAGTTGGTGGGGCGGTAATTCCCCCTTCCCCCATTGCCCTTCCCATTCCCATTTTTGCCCCATAGGGCATAATGGGAATGGGGAAGGTGGTAATTACGGCACCGGAAATTGTGGTACCATAATTAGCTCCCTGGTCCCTTTGCAGGTTGGTTTTTAACGCCTGCAAAAAGCAGGCGTTAAATTCTCCAACCCGCAAAGGGACCTCGTAGTAGGGCAGTAAGGGTTTACTGGTACCCGTAAAATACCGGTACCGGTAAACCCTTACCGCCTACCGTGTAATGAGGCCCATTGTGTGTGGTGCTTGACAGCTGTGGATTTCTGTTTGAATTGTGCAACTCAAAGCATTATAGCATGACATCTCCCAACAAGACTACAGTGGTTGGACATGAGACTAAGATTTTCATTCCCTTCCCTCCAATGTGTGTCCACATGTATGGCAGCAGATGGCTGGTGGGACACCTTTCCCTTTCCCCTTTCTCCCAGAGCTTTTGTTGGGATGCACTTACAGCGTCCCAGCCAGCCAAAGAGGTTCAGGCTGAGGAAAACATATAAGTAAATGCCTTAGTGGGAGCAGTTGAGTTTGCGCGGTGGAAGGCCCACATATCACTTGAACTAAGCTTTGACGCATAATAGATACATCATATAGCAACACAGAAGGAGCACAAATGTATGAAAGTTGTGGTTGCAGAGGTCATGGTTATGGCAGCGTATTATAGGCCCAGTGTTAGAAATAGTAACTGAAGCTATGTTTTCAGTGAAGTGCAAGAAGGAAGCTGAAGCAGGTGAAAAAGCAAGTGAGAAAGGCATTATGGTAAAGGCAAATAAATCCCTGAAATTGAAGCTAGAGAGTCGTGCCCTGGTCACGTCATTACTGGGCACCTGGGGTTTGAACGAGATAAGGGCGAGCTATGTCTGGAAAGCACTGTGATTTAGAGGAGCAGAGGTGATGCCAGGAAATTTAGTTCAAGGTCGGAGGAGCAGCTTGTATGTGTCGTGGCATCTGGTATAATGAGAAGGCACATTGTTTTATCAACCCAGAGTTGCCCTTGCAAGTCCTCCTTTGAATGTGCCTGGGTTGGAGTGGTGCACATTGCGTGACGGTTGAGAATTATTGTTGAATCCATTTACCGGTAGCCAATGATGTATTAGGATTCAATATTGATGATGTAGTGGGCCTCGTGCACAGGGGCAACAGACTTAGATAAGGTGCGGCCAATCGGTCAAGGGACTATTGGGGGATGTTAACATGTTATATAGGTGGTAGCCAATGAGGGTAGGGGATTACTTTGTAACCTATGTATGCTAAATTGACTTTTTCCTCTATATAACCTGTAATTTCTTGGAGCGGTGAGCTCCATGTCAATTCGGTTCTACGGGACCATCTGATGTAGAGGACATTTGGCATCTTGGATAATTTTTGTCATACAGGTTTGGGTCATGTCTTTGTCTACAAAACTGGTGACACTAACATGATTCCAGACTCTCTGTGAGGTCGGAGATGTCCCAGCCACACATCCTGGGCAGTGGCACCTATCTGAATTGACCAGTCCCCTGTGCACAAACTGAGGGAACCCGTTATCAGAGTTGCTCGGTAGAATACATAGGTATAAGCACACCTTTGCGGGAGAAAACAATGAGGCCAGAGTCTGTGGGTTGTGAGTGTGTGGATTGTGAATGACCACATGTCAGTATATAGTGTTTATTTAAAATGAGGTGGCCAGATGGCTCTCCTCAGTTGAGAGGAAATGTGACGTCATGGTAGTATTGTATGAGAAAATGAAGAGAGAGGAAACATAATCTTCTCCATTGCCAGGGAAAGGCAAGAGCTATGATTAAAATAGAAGTGAGGTCCATTTTATGGTGGACCTGCGATCCCTTCGTCCGGCATAAGGGGGTGTAAGGAGATAAATTCCCTTATGTTGAAGTGAAGATTGAGGAAGGGTCTTAACTATTGTGTATATAATTGTGTTTTATTCAATTGCTGTAGTGTGGAGAGAGGATTGTTGAGTGAGAGGAAGAGAAGTGTGGTGTGAGAAGGGAGTGGGGAGTGGGGTGAGGAAAAGAAGGAGGGGGAATGAGGAGAGGGTGTTGTGGTGGATGGGCGGCAAAAGACGCCACCGTTGGACCCGAGTTGAGGAACAAAAATTGAAATAACTGAATAACTAGCAGGAGTCATGAGTGTCACTACCCCACTTGAATATATGTACTCGGCACTTCCGTAGTATTGGGAAAAGATAGTACATGATACGCGGGTAGGGATGTATAAACCGTTGCTCGAGGAAGAAACAAATGATAAAGACGTGCTGGGTCACATGTACACATATTTGGCTGCAAAGTATAAAGGGAGGAAGTAAAAGAACAGGCAAGGCATCCTTGAGCTTTGGAGGATGGTTTAGGATTTAGAGGACGTACCCGAGGACCATAAGGGATGAGAGACCGTACCCCCAGCACTTTGTACTACCCCCACACCCTGTGTAACACCCACAGTCTGTGATACGCCTATAACCCCCACAGCTCTGCCACCCCCACAGGGATGTTACCCTATGCAAGCAGCCTCAGGGTATACTAATCCCAAGTATGTGCCCCCTACAGCCGTGTGACAGAGAGAACCCACCACATATGAAAATGTCCCCGGCAGTGGATGCAACGTGAGACACAATAGTTATGGAGACAGAGACGAGGCTATGACTAGACTTAAAAACACCACTTCAAAGGACAGAGGCAAAGCTAATGTGTGTAACACTGGAACAGGATGTCAGAATCCGAGTCCATTGGAAGTGAGTATCTTTCCGAAGCAGGCGGACGATGGGTTGAACGATAGCTGAAAAAAAAAGGAATGAATTTCCAGTAGAAGTTAGCAAGTCCTAGGAATGATTGCACCTGTTTCACTGTGGTTGGGGCAGGCCACGAAAGGATTGCTTCCACCTTAGATGGATCCATGGCTACTTCTTGGGAACTCAAAACAAACCCTAAGTAATTGACTGTGGAGACATGGAAAATACACTTCTCAGGTTTTGCCAACAAATTGTGTTGGCGCAGTCTTTGTAGGACCATGGTGATGTGTTTTTGGTGCAGGTTCAGTTCTCGTGAATAAATCAAGATGATATCCAGGTAGATAATCACGAAAAGGAACAACATATCTGAAAATTCCCGGTCCATGAAGCGCTGGAATACGGCAGGAGCATTTGCTAGGCCGAATGGCATTGTCATGATGCCTGCCCCCGGGAAACCAGACCAGGCCCAGCGCCCCGGAAGCAGGCATCATGCCATTTGGAGCATGCCCAAAAGCCCCAGTTAGGGGCTGTTTGGGTGCAGTCCTGGCGCCTTTGGCGTCAGGCTCATAAGAACAAAGTCAGTCCTGGCGCCATAGGCGCCAGGCTCATTTATGATAACTTACCTAAAGCAGACCATGCTGCTTACTCACCTGATGCAGACCATGCTGCATGAAGACCTAAGCCTAGTGAGGCTTAGGAGGGACTATTTTAATGCAGGGACTGTTTTCTTACCTGGGTGGGGCAGTGGAAGAATACTTACCTGGGACTTCTTCCAAAGCTATTTAAGCCACGCCCGGACAGCCACACGTGCTTCGCATTATTCTGCAGTAGCAGCGTAACGCTCACCGTGCCTGCAGCAGCTTCCAGTCTTCTGCCACGCCCGTCTACACTCTGGAGCTCCTGAACCCTTCAAGGAAAACAGAAGGAAAGGTTAGAGCAAGAGTTTATTCATATTCACCTGAATCCTGCATCTTCCCGACTTGGACCTGGAAGAAAGAATCCATTAGTCGCTCTTGCCGCGCCTCATGCAACGCCGCGCTGAACTCACCTGTTGCCATTTTCAGCATTCCATCACGCTCATCTTCAGTCCGCAGCCGCTCTTCATCACCTATGGACATAATAACAATAAGGTGAGCAACAGAGAGTTATCTAAGACAACAAAGGAAAATATTAAGACTTACTTGAGATCACCGGGGATACTCACCTAATCTCGGGTCGGTGCAACCTTTTCCGCATATCCGCCGCACCCCGGCCCAATGGGGAAATATTCCGCTACAGACTTACCCGGTTGCGGTAAACGCTTCAATCCACAGATCTTCCTCCGAATGGATGCCTGAAAAGGAAAAGACCACAGATTAGAGCAAGCCTCCCTCTTTATTCCGAAACAGCTTTTTTAAATACTTACCTGCGCATCTCTGATTGCCACGTGAACTCTTTCCAGATCCATAAGGGCAACCTAGAGGAATTGGACAGAGTGAATTCCAGACGTTTTGAACTCTTATAACTATTACCTCTGCGGAGTCAACTCCGTCTGCAAATCGCCAACTTCCCACACCAGTGAGGCAACTGGTCATCTACGCGCCCCTGCACTTGAAGCAGGATGGAGAGTTCATCTTTCCAGATTATCAGGTGAGAATCCAAAGGAGTCCCAAAGTAATTCATGGGGAGAAGGTGAGGTTAAGCTTAAACCTCACAGGTGGTTAATTCCCCTTTCTGCATTACAGAAGAGTATTCATACGAGCCACACAGACCAAGCTGGGTGGCCCGGTCCACTCCGTCATCTCGGTGCTCCGAGTATCACTGGAGGAAGTAACATCAGGTCGGTCCAGATCAACGCCCCCGTGGACACCAGGTGAGCGTAACAGAACGCAAAGCCTACCCACAACAAGCCACCTGGGCGTTATGGAGACCTCAGAGACGGATCAATTAGCCCAATTATTAGGGGAGCTAAGGGCTGAAGTGCATGCCGCCCGCCAGGAAACTAATGCCCTTAGGAGGGAGCTGATAGTTTCGAAAGAGCGAACGGATGATCTAGCCAGACAGTTATTGCAAAATCAAGCTGGGCAAATGCCACTGCCTGGCCTCGGGGCAGGTCCAGCTCCTGTGTCATCGAGCAACCCTGTTCAAATACACTTACCAGGGGCCGTTCCATTGGCTCCACCCGAACGTTTTACCGGAGACCCAAAAAAGTTTGCTGTATTCATGAATCAGTGCCGCTTACACTTCTTATGCAGACCTGCAGCCTTTCCGAATGATCAAGCCAAGGTAGCCTTTGTGCTGTCATACCTCAGCGGCAGCGCAGCAGACTGGTCCATTCCTCTAGTTAATCAAGATGACCCCATTCTTTGGGATTTCCAGGGATTTCAAACAAGCATGGAAAGACTATTTGCTCGACACTCCCAGGGTCAGGCCCTGGATAACGAACTCTTATCCCTACGACAAGGGAATCAGGATCTTCTTTCTTACATTGCAACCTTTAACAGATTAATAGTGGAAACTGAATGGCCAGAAGTAAAAAGAATCACATTGTTCCATCGAGGGCTTCGAGGAGAACTCAAAGATGTCTTGGCCCAGATCGTGAACCCACCTCAAGATTGTACTGAATATATAAATTTGGTGGTCCAACTTGATCATAGACTTCAAAATAGGAAGGCCGATAAAGCCAGGTTTGAAAACAGAGTCTTGGTCAGAGCTCATACCAGCCCCAAAGGGGCAGAGACTTCAGAACCCATGCAAATCGGAGGGGTGAGAGGACCCTTAACTCAGAAAGAAAGAGATAGAAGGCGACAAATGCAGCTATGCCTATATTGCGGGAATTCCGGTAATTTTTTGCTGAACTGCCCCATAAAACCACCCAAAAAGGTGGTGGGGGCTGCGGATAAAAACTCTGGCTCGGGAAACGATCCCGCCCGACAAGCATAGAGGTCCGCTTGCCGAGCTCGAAGAAGGACACTCGCATTTCACCATTCCAATGATCCTCGTAGATCCGGAACAGCCATCTCGGATGCACGCGGTAAAAGCGTACGTAGATAGCGGAGCCATAGGAAACTACGTGGACAGGGAACTGGCTTCCAGGATGAACCTACCTCTCGCCCAGAAACCCACTCTAGATGTCATTACCACAGTTGATGGAACGGAAATTGCCTCAGGCCCCGGAACTCACTCCACCACAGAAATGACATTGCTGGTGCAGGATGGGCACCGAGAGACTTTGGTGTTTGATTTAATCAAGGCTCTGCAGTTTCAAGTAATACTGGGGATACCTTGGTTGGAAAAACATAATCCTAGTATCGATTGGCGAGAGAAGAGAATTACCTTCCCAGAATGTGCGCACACCTGTTACCCAAGAAAATCTCAGAACACGGTCCTGGCTTCAGTAACTCCAGCTACCATACAACTACCTACAGAGTATCTAGAGTTTCAAGACATCTTCCAAAAAGAACAGGCAAATACCTTGCCCCCACACAGATCATATGACTGTCAAATGGACCTCATACCAGGCGCACAACCTCCCTGCAGCAGGATCTATGCCCTTACGGAGCCCGAAAATCTTCATTTACGTCAATACCTGGACCAATACCTTGCTGACGGTTTTATTCGCCCATCTAAATCCCCAGCATCTTCTGCTTTGTTCTTCATGCCAAAAAAGGAAGGCGACCTCAGAACGTGCATAGACTATCGCGCACTGAACCAAATAACCTTTAAGAATCGGTATCCGTTGCCTTTAATTCCGGAATTACTTGACCAAGTAAAAGAAGCCCGCATATATACTAAACTAGACTTCCGGGGGGCGTATCATTTGGTACGTGTCAAAGAAGGCGACGAGAGGAAAACTGCTTTTCGCACGAAGTATGGATTATTTGAGTACCAAGTGATGCCTTTTGGATTATGCAACGCGCCGGCAGCCTTCCAGTTCTTCATGAACGATGTCCTTAGAGAACTTATCGATGTTTGTGTCGTTGTTTATATTGATGACATCTTAGTATACTCCTCATCAGAATCTGATCATATCAAGCACGTCCGAGCAGTGTTTGAAAAGCTACGCCAGTACAAACTACATGCCAAATTGGAGAAATGCGTTTTCCACACCACTGAAGTGGAATTTCTAGGATTCATTTTAACCCCGGGAGGAATCAGGATGGATACACGAAAAGTAGACGCAATTCTCAAATGGCCTTCGCCAAGCTCTGTCAAAGGGGTACAGAGCATGCTTGGTTTTGCCAACTTCTACCGCAGGTTTATTCCAGACTTTTCACAGATTGTTCATCCCATCACAGCACTCTTGAGAAAAAACAAACGCTTTGTATGGACAGACGAAGCTGAAAGTGCCTTTCAAGAATTAAAGGCCAAATTCACATCTGCACCGATCCTAAGACACCCACGTCCTGAACTCCCGTACATAGTGGAGACTGATGCATCCAGTTTAGCAATGGGAGCCGTCCTTTCTCAAAAAGATCCCGAAACAAACCAGATTCACCCAGTGGCCTTTTGGTCAAAAAAGTTCTCGGCTCCTGAATTAAACTATGCCATTACTGATAAGGAGCTGTTAGCTATCAAGTCCGCCTTCAAAGCTTGGCGACACTATCTACTCGGAGCCAGGCACACCATCACGGTTATCACCGATCATCGAAATTTACAATATCTAAAAACAGCCAAAGCCCAGTCTTCACGTCAACTCCGTTGGGCATTGTTTTTTGCCGAATTTGATTTTGTAATAACTTATCGGCCCGGTTGTAAAAATGGGAAAGCGGACGCCTTATCCCGAATAGGAATGGGAGAGACTGAAGTGACCCTGGAACCTGTACCCATAATCCCTGACCAGAGAATTCTTGGTATAACTTCAGTACAGACACTGGAAGACATTCAAGGGATTGTCCGGCAGCTCTTTGATCCTCAAGCCCTACAAGATTGGGCCAAAAAAGGCCCAGATTTCAGCATCACCAATGAACTACCATATTACCGAGGACTTCTATTTCTGCCACAAAAAGAACTACAAGAACTAGTCATCTCTCATCATCACGAAACGTTACTAGAGGGACACCCCGGTATTACAAAGACCGAAGCTAAAATCAAGAAACAATTCTGGTGGCCTACCTGGCGAAAAGATATTAAGTCATTTGTCCTATCTTGTGGCATCTGCGCCCAAAACAAAAGTCAAAAAAGAAAACCAGCTGGGCTAATACAGCCTATGGACATCCCACCGATTCCTTGGCACACCTTGTCATTAGACTTTATCACGGATCTACCCCAGTGTAACGGTTTCAATACTATCCTAGTAATAGTGGACCTTTTTTCTAAAATGGCCCACTTTATTCCCTTAAAAGGGATACCCTCAGCCTCAACCCTGGCCAAGGAATTCCTTGAAAACATTGTTCGTCTACACGGTTTTCCATCTGTGTTAATTTCAGACCGAGGAAGTCAATTCATCTCGCATTTCTGGAAAAAATGCTGCCAACTGGCACAAATAGATGTCAGGCCTTCCACTAGCCACCACCCCCAGACCAACGGCCAAACAGAGAGAACTAATCAGACTCTCGAACAATATTTACGCTGTATGCTACATCAGTCTGAAGGCAATTGGAAGGACACCCTATGGATCGCTGAATATGCGTACAATAATTCAGTACACTCAGGAATTGGGCACAGTCCCTTTTTTACCATATACGGACATCATCCCCGAACCTCGGAGTTGGATTCACCCCAGCATTTAGAGATGCCCGCAGTAGATCATCTTCACATAGTCATTACTCAAACCTTTAAGGAAGCAACAGAACATTTACGAAAGGCTAAGGAAAAATACAAGAGAAACGCTGATCAGCTTAGAAGAGAAGCACCACACTACCAGATAGGGGACCAAGTATGGTTATCTAATAAGCACATTCCTCTCAAAGGAAAACTGACCTTTAATCCCAGGTACTTGGGGCATTACTCCATCAAAGCCATTATTAACCCGGTGGCTGTCGAGTTGGAACTACGTGCTCATATGCGAATCCATCCCGTCTTCCACGTGTCTCTTTTGAAACCAGTGCAACCAGGAACTAGGCTAACTGACCCACCTGAACCTATCCTCATAGACGGAGAACCCGAATACGAAATCAAGAATATTTTGGACTCAAAAAGAGTGAGATCTAAACTCTTTAACCTAATTGACTGGAAAGGTTATGGTCCGCAGGAAAGGTCTTGGGAACCTAGTGACCACGTGCATGCACCTCGTTTGGTAAAGAGGTTCCACCGGGAATTTCCAGACAAACCACGGCCAAGGGGAGGAACGACTTTGGGAGGGGCCTTGAGGGGGAGTGCTGTCATGATGCCTGCCCCCGGGAAACCAGACCAGGCCCAGCAGCCCCGGAAGCAGGCATCACGCCATTTGGAGCATGCCCAAAAGCCCCAGTTAGGGGCTGTTTGGGTGCAGTCCTGGTGCCTTTGGCGCCAGGCTCATAAGAACAAAGTCAGTCCTGGCGCCATAGGCGCCAGGCTCATTTATGATAACTTACCTAAAGCAGACCATGCTGCTTACTCACCTGATGCAGACCATGCTGCATGAAGACCTAAGCCTAGTGAGGCTTAGGAGGGACTATTTTAATGCAGGGACTATTTTCTTACCTGGGTGGGGCAGTGGAAGAATACTTACCTGGGACTTCTTCCAAAGCTATTTAAGCCACGTCCGGACAGCCACACGTGCTTCGCGCTATTCTGCAGTAGCAGCGTAACGCTCACCGTGCCTGCAGCAGCTTCCAGTCTTCTGCCACGCACGTCTACACTCCAGAGCTCCTGAACCCTTCAAGGAAAACAGAAGGAAAGGTTAGAGCAAGAGTTTATTCATACTCACCTGAATCCTGCATCTTCCCGACTTGGACCTGGAAAAAAGAATCCATTAGTCGCTCTTGCCGCGCCTCCTGCAACGCCGCGCTGAACTCACCTGTTGCCATTTTCAGCATTGCATCACACTCATCTTCAGTCCGCGGCCGCTCTTCATCACCTATGGACATAATAACAATAAGGTGAGCAACAGAGAGTTATCTAAGACAACAAAGGAAAATATTAAGACTTACTTGAGATCACCGGGGATACTCAGCTAATCTCGGGTCGGCGCGACCTTTTCCGCATATCCCGGCCCCTATGAGGAAACATTCCGCTACAGACTTACCCGGTTGCGGTAAACGCTTCAATCCACGGATCTTCCTCCGAATGGATGCCTGAAAAGGAAAAGACCACAGATTAGAGCAAGCTTCCCTCTTTATTCCAAAACAGCTTTTATAAACACTTACCTGCGCATCTCTGGTTGCCACGTGAACTCTTTCCAGAACCATAAGGGCAACCTAGGGGAATTGGACAGAGTGATTTCCAGACGTTTTGAACTCTTATAACTATTACCTCTACGGAGTCAACTCCGTCTGCAACTCGCCAACTTCCCACACCAGTGAGGCAACTGGTCATCTACGCGCCCCTGCACTTGAAGCAGGATGGAGAGTTCATCTTTCCAGATTATCAGGTGAGAATCCAAAGGAGACCCAAAGTAATTCATGGGGAGAAGGTGGTGTTAAGCTTAAACCTCACAGGTGGTTAATTCCCCTTTCTGCATTACAGAAGAGTATTCATACGAGCCACACAGACCAAGCTGGGTGGCCCGGTCCACTCCGTCATCTCGGCGCTCCGAGTATCACTGGAGGAAGTAACATCAGGCCGGTCCAGATCAACTCCCCCGTGGACACCAGGTGAGCGTAACAGGCATCACCAGGTATTCATAGTGACCAAAGGGGGTCCGAAAGGCCGTCTTCCATTCGTCGCCTTCTTTTATGGGGCTCAGATGGTAAGCCGGTCTTAAATCCAGCTTAGTGAAGATCACAGCTCCCCGTAGGGCCTACAAAATATCCGAAATGAGTGGCAAAGGATATCTGTCTTTCAAGGTGCATTTATTCAAACCCCGGTAGTCCAGGCATGGACGGAGCTCCTTAGTGTCCTTCTTTGGCACAAAGAACAGAGACGCTCCGGCTGATGACTTGGATGGACGAATAGTACCATTGGCGAGATTGGTGTCTAGATATTCTTTTAAGGCTGCCTTCTCGGGTTCTGATAGAATAAACATTCTCGCGAATGGTATGACTGCATTCTCTTCCATGTCAATTGCACAATCTTCATGACGATGAGGAGGCAGTGATTGGACTATGGCGGAACAAAATACATCTGAAAACTGACAGTACGCCTCGGGAACCTGGAAAATGGCAGAGACCATGAGGTGTTGTAGTTGTGGGGAGTTCAATTTGGTGGCCTGTATGTGTTCTCCAGAAAGACAATGGGAGAGACAAAATTCAGAACCCAGAAACAAGGATCCGGCTGCCAATTAATATATGGATTATGTTTTCGCAGCCATGGCATGCCAAGCACTATAGGATAGTGAGCTGTTTTAATGATATCAAAACGCAACATCTCATTGATGATTGTGGATAGAAAGCATGAGTTCAGACGTTTGTTGAGTTATGGGACCGGAGGATAAAGGCTTCCCATTGATTCCGTCTACTGCTTGGAAAACCTCCTTGGTCTCACGAGGAATATGATGTTTCTGTGCCCATTCATCATCCAGAAAAGGCCCATGGCCCTGCAGTCCACCAGGCCTAGTATGGAATGTATTTCTTTGTTATGGTTGCCAGGTTCACCTGGAGTAGCACCAGAGTATTGTGTGAAGGTAGGTTTTGTGAGCTTGAAGACTCGGAGCATGATACTTTTTCCCGAAGCTGGGCTCAGTTCAGTACCGGGAGCTGGCGTTTCCCGAGCGGCGAGGAGGGGTAATCGGGCAGTTACAGATTAGGTGTTTATCCGATGCACAGTACATACAAAGGCCGCTGTTGATCCTTCATGTTCTTTCCTGGTTAGAGAAGGAACCTCTCAAGGACCCAAGCTGCATGTGTTCGGGTTCAGGTTGAGCTTTGAAAGAGGCTTCTTGTTCCCCAGGAGTATTGTAATCAGGCTGAGGCTTGGGTGGCAGGTTCTGCGTTTTCTTCTTCTTAGCTTTTCTTTCCTGTATTCTGAATTCTATCTGTAAGGACAAACCTAGGAGGGCCTGATAGGAGGCTGGGAGGGCTACTCTGGCTAATTCATCCTTGACTTCTTCACTTAACCCGCACCTGAACAGGGTAAAACAGGCTTCAGGGGTCCAATTAGCATCCTTGGCCAATTGTTTTAAGCGAGTAACATAAGTCAGCATGTCCTGTTTTCCTTGTCGGAACTCTAACAGTCTTTCCTGGGCCGAATACACCTGATCAGGGCAGTCAAACATGGTCTTAAGCGCAGTAACAAAGTCATCATAATTGTCTAGTACTGAATCCCCTGCAGAGACCAAGGGAGTAGCCCAGGCCAGCGCATTACCAGACAAATGTGAGATCATAAACCCCACCTTCGCTCTGGGAGTTGAGAAATAATATGGTTTGAAGGTAAAATGAACCAAACATGAGTCCAGGAAGGAGGGTAAAGTTTTTGGATTCCCATCATATGTGTCCACAATTCCTCCTACTGATGCACTTTCCTGATACGCTGAATGCCTGGATAGGACAAGCAGTTTTAGGGCAGCGTTCTCTGCCTTCAGATTTTGTACTTCCGTGGTGAGTTCCTGCATGCCTCCTATCAGGTCTTGGACAGCTGCCTCCATGTTGCAATGAGTGGTAGTCTGTTGGCGTCCCAATCTGTCAGAATCCGAGTCCTCTGATTCTGGACTCACCTGTTTGCTTCTGGTGGTTTTCTTCCTTGGGTTCTCAGGTTTCCTTCTCCTGGATGAATGTGCCTTATAGAGGTAGGCTGTGGAGTCTTCACAATTCAGTCTGCTTAACTTCGGAGACAGCGCTGGTCCACGATTCCCGTTCAAGGTTGTTTCGCGGCTCGGGCGAGACACGCTGGTCTGCTGCTTCCGATCGCAAGAGTGTCGCAAATCGGATACGTTCAATCATTCCAGGAGTGGTCCAGGAAGTGCCAGGAAAATAGGCGATAGTAGAAGTCACAATAAGGACTAGGAAGGTAGAAAAAAGGGGGAACCAGGAGTATGGAAGAAGGATACCGGGATGGGAGGAAAAAGGGAGATGATAGCTCACAACTTGCCGGACAAGTCGCAGGCAAGCAAGCGTTGAGACACGCGCAGGCGCGGGGTTGTGTCCCTTTTTAAGGAAGCATAAAGTCCACAGAAAGACTGGTCCGTGCATGAACATAGCGTCGGCCATGTTGAAGGGAACAGAACAAATCCTTATTGACTGAGGGACCAGGCAGACCAGAGGGGTCGATATCGTCGATACATGACACAGGAAGGAGGACGGACAGCACCAATAGGTACTGATGAATGGAGAGCAGGTGACATTTTGTTTTGCATTGATAGTGCAGCAATTAGGGATGTGAACATCGAAATGAAGGATGATGTCTGCAATGATGAGAGGTATCGAGGGGGGCTACAAGCGGGCTGACAGTTTAGACTATGTGCCGGTCAGAACGGATACAGGAGCAGGAGTGGCAGAAAAAGAGAAATGGGCAATAGAGGTGATGCCACCCAGGGTGACCCACAGAGAAGAGATTTGATGGGGTCCAAGACTCAGAGCACAACCAGGCCTCATGGCGGAGGTAAAATGCAAATGAGGGCGGAGGACGTTATCAGCCAAGCAGACGGGAAAACTGCTTCCATTGCTACAGAAAGGCACAATATGTGCTCTGATCACACATGGATAGAAACATGTTGATGTAGGCACTGCCCTTGCTCTCAGCGGCAACAGGAAAGTGGATATATGTACTTGAAAAACAGACATCATCCATTACACTAGCAGTAGGAAACCTTAAAAGTTTGTTTGCTGCATTGGAACAGACAATATTTGATGGAAAGCGAGATACCCAGGGGTGCACATTGGAGATGATAACCATGATGGAGCCCACTTTAATGATTGTCAAATGAAAATATGGGCTGCCTTAAAGACAGCATATCCTGATACACTGGATATAAACTTGAATATGGCACACACTATAAAACCAGATGAAGACTCGGCACAATACATCACCCAACTTCAAGAGATGTGCAGGGTGGAGACAGGTGATCCATGGGACAAAACAGTAGCAGTATTCACCACATATTAAAGAAAGGACTTGGTACAGAAGGATTTGGACAAGGTGGTGGGTATTGAGGCTAAAGGATGGACAGAGATTCAGGTGATTATAGTACACCACTGTGGGAAAAGGCAAGCAAAGGAGAAGGAAGAGGGGTAATATGCACAGAAGGCTGAAGCTAAGTTGTTACAGAAGAAATGAGCAGATTTGAGTATAGAAGGAGCAGTGATTATGAGTCCGTCTGTAGGACAGGCAGAAGCGTGAATGGTACCGGAGTGGACAGAGGGGTACCCTAGTTACCCAGACTATCGAGGGTATCAGCAAGGGGGAAAGGGGTTTATAAGATGTAGAGGAGGAGGATATGGAGGGATGGGCCCAGGATTTGGAGGCCCAGGACCGTGTTGGTCATGTGGAAGACCAGGACATTTTTGACGAGAATGTAGAAGTAGACAAGCATATTATCAGGATCCCTGCACCTATCGAAGTGGACCAGAAGTTCTGCATACAGTGCGCCATCGGAAATTATGCCTCTCAATGTGCCGTATGGGCGCAGGGTCTGTGAATGCACCACAGCAAGGACAATAGCCACAGTACCTGTATCAGGCGTTGGTACAACAGCAAATGAAACCCCCTATCCCAAACTCTGCACCAGCATATGCACAGCAGCAAACACAACAGATCGTACCCCAATACTATACACTAAACAGGGGCATGGGTGGTAACCCTTTCCAATTACCAGGATCAAACACTTATCCAGACTCGGACAGCCCACAGAGAGCCCTGGTGTGCCCACTCCTGTCAGTCACTTCTGACCATGAAGAGGAACCCCTGGTAGGCGTAAATATAGGTAACAAATCATTTGTTCCTATGGTTGAAACAGGTGCAACAAAATCATGCATAAAGAATGGGTGCTTCTCCTTATCAGGAGATGTAATGGACACACAGGGGTTCTCTGGGGCAATACTATCGGTTCCATTTACAGAAGACTTACCCATCAAGGTAGGTATGAGAGCTGTGTTAGTTCTGTTGTTGTATTCAGTGGACACACCAGTGAATTTGTTAGGTAGGGATCTGCTAAGCAAATTAAATACGACAATCTCATTCACAGAAAGAGATGTAGTGTATTCCACCACAGGAATTTGTTATGCTAGGGTTGCAGCAGTGACACAGGCATTGCACAGTAACAGTGCTAATAGAGGTATACTCTTGCACTCAGATTTTGTTTTGGCTGCGGCCACAGTGTTGTTGGGTTGGGTGTCTGGGATCAGAGACAAACCCTGGAGAGTGGCATGTGAATATTTGTTTAGGCCCACAATTCCCGAAGACCATGCCCTGGACACCATCATTACATTAGATGTGGAAGCAGTGATGATTGCAGTCTACAAGGTATTGTTAATAGGGACTGACGAAGAGGGAGAGGAGTGGCATACAATTTTGTGTATTGATCCAGCACAGCCACTAAGGGGGGTGTCAGAAAGGCAACTGTTTGAAGATATTGATAAGGGTGGAGACTTGATTTTTCAGATATGTATCCCATGTCAAATAATGATCCAACGTAGACACGTACCCCATCCTATACTGATTGCCAAAACTATGCCTGCATATTTAAAGGAAGATATGACAAAGGTACCTAATGCTTTATGGATGGACAATCCCCACTGCGTAGGGCTTTTGAAGATCACAGGAGTAGGTTGAAGGAGGGTGCAGTCTTACCCAGAGTACGGCACTATCCATTATCAAGAGAAGCAGATGAGGGAATACATGAGACAATTGTGGCACTATGAAAACAGGGTATCATAGTACCTTCAGAGTCCCCATGTAACACTGCGATGTACCCTGTCAAAAAAACCAAAGGGGCCAAGTTGGAAAATGATACAGGACTTCAACCATTGAATAATATTGTTGAAGCTAAATTTCCTGTAATGCCGAATCTGGCCACATTCATTTGTAATATACCCACTGAGGCCACATATGCGACTGTGATTGACTTGAAAAATGCATTCTTTTCCATTCCACTGCACCCTGATTCTCAATATCCCACTGTGTGTACATATTGCGGGCAAAGATTCCAACACACAAGGCATCCTCAGGGGTCCTTTGAGTCCCCCAGCATATTTAATAGGGTACTTCATAAGGATTTGAGTAACATGCATGTACAGAGCACCATTATTCAATACATAGATGATCTCCTAGTGTGCAGCACGACAGAAGACAATTGTAGAGAAGATTCAGTGACACTACGGACATTACTTGTGGAAAAAGGATACATAGTAGATAAGGGTAAGATGCAGTTCTGTTAGAAGAGAGTCGTGTTTTTGGGCAAGAATATATAATTTGCAGGGAAAGGAGTTACCTCACAGAGAGCATCTGCAGAACGGAATACACCACAGCTGACCACAGTTAAGGAAATGCAGCAGTTTCTAGGGTTGTGTAACTATTGTAGGACATGGAATTTCAACTATTATAGTTACAAAAAGCCCCTGCTGCAGGTATTTAAGCAAGCACATACAATTAAAGGAACACTTATCTTGACAGGAGAAATGGGCACGTGTTTCTAGAAACTAAAGAATGCCATAAACACTGCACCAGTGCTACCAACGCCTAATTACAAAAAAGATGATTACTTGTTTTCCCACTCCAATGTACAGGTTATGACGGCAGTATTAACACAGTTAAATGCTTTGGAACACAAGCCTCGAGAATATTACAGTGGGATTTTAGATTCTGCAATGCAGGGGCAGTTTCCTTGTGAAAAAGCCATGGACGGTGTGGCATTTCAATTGAAAAGTTCTCTTCAATCACAATGGGCTCCTCAGTAATGTTATATGTAGCGCATGCAGTGTTTGCAATTCTTGAAAAATCTAAATCCACCTTAACAACACAAAGGGCCTCAGCATATGAAGATATGTTGTCACGCTCATCCATTCACATTGTAAGGTGTCGTATGGTGAACCATGCCATATTTATTGCAATCCCATTTCAGACAGGAGAGGAAGAGCATGACTGTGCCACATATGAAGGTCTTAAGGAGGATTTAATATAGGCAAGGGAGGGTGCTCTTTAAGTGGGGAAGTTCTCTTTGTTGATGGGTTGATGATTGATCAGGAGATGTGATGGAGGCAAACAGGTGCAGCAGTGGTGTGCCTTGTAAATGGGGAGCAGCAAGTGTTTCAACCACACCACTTACTGCGCCACATGAAAAGTTTTGTTCGCAAAAAGTAGCAAGAGTAATTGTGTAATGGTTAAGCAAAGGTATTTATTGTTGGCCCTATGTGATTACACGTGTTTCGGCACAAAACCGTACCTTTCTCAAATCAGGGCATATCCATGTTTGTCCATGTGGGTTCAGTCTTGTTACAATACAAACGGAAATCCCGGTTTAAATCCCATCTGTAAGTTCAAGTTTCATGCAACTCGCATCAGATAGTACTGTACTTGTAAATGGGGAATATGAGATTGTAGTACAAAAGAGGTTACCAACACATTATTTGTCACAGGCAGCAGAATTACATTAATTGAAGCATTTGAGTTATCACAAGGATGTGCAGTAGCACAATCATCTGAGTCTGACTATTTGACTTCCACCACGCATTCAGGACTGTCTAGATGGAAGAGAAAAGGATTCAATAGGTCATATGGTATGACTTCGAGTAGGTGGCAGGATATGTTCCCACACAGCAGCCACAATAGCCACAGTAGCAGGCCAACCAGAATATTGGGTAGGTTCCCATACCATAGCAACACTGGCATGATTTGGGCTTTGAGGGTTGCTGGCTGGTGCAGATGACACTGTGCAGGTACTGGCAGCCTGCACCAAGATGGCCGCCAGGCTAGGCCTCTGGATGTTGCACAAGATGGCCCCCAAGCAGCATACTGTAAATCATCCCTGGCCGTCTAGTGTTCAAGAGTGCAGCCCATGGCTATAAAACCACACCTTGGGCCGCACCCCATGCTAAGCGTTTTCTCCGCTAGACTAACCATCCGAGCGCAGCGTTTCCATTGTGCATGCTGAGACTCCTGAGCTGGCTGTTCTGACACCAACAGAGCCAGCGCCAGCTGATTCAGGGCCCCTGGAATCTCTGCTAACTGCTACGTACTTCAATACTTACCGATACAGGCCGATGCATCACTGCCGGTACTTAGGAAAGGAAAAAGCCAGCGTAAGAACTTTGACTTCACTACCTCGTGTTCACAGACGCAGATCCCAAGTATCCCACTTACCTGCATTCCAACCCTTGTAGCCTTTCGGGCTGAGATCTGGATACTGGTGCTCGCTTTTCAGCTCCCGCTGCTCGCTCTTCAGTTTCCGCCGCAAGAGGGAAAGACAAGGACATTATTAAAACTCACCATTGGTGCAAAAAGTTACAAAGACATTATCACAACGGAGCCTGTGCGCTATGTACCAACAGCTGTCAAAGACATTATTACAATGCAACCTGCGTGCCTCGCACCAACAGCTGTTACAGCTGAATTCATAACTCGCGCCTCCTGCACCAACATACTTCCACTCTCCCAGTGCTTACCAGGACTATCCTGTGCATCGCAGCTGGTCTGGACCATGAGAGACAAGTGAAGGAACTGGACCCAGTGCTGAAGCCACACCTTAGGGACTGTCTGTGCACACAGAAGGAAGACAGAAGATAAGCCAGTGTCTCTGCCGGCCAGACAGCCTTAAGAGGAGTTCACGAGGTGGGGGTTGGAGGATGAAGGATTGAAGGCTATACTAACACCGCCACTTGTTTGCCCGCAGGTTACATCAACAGCGAGATACATCCAAAGCACTCCCAACTGCACCGCTCACTGGGCCCTTGTGTCATTCGGAGTGTTTTGGGCCGTACATCACGCAGGATCACGAGAGGGAAGCCACATATAGGCAGTTGGGAACCAGTGACCAGACGCTCCCGCCAGATGTTAGAAGGTAAGCGTTACAGCAGCCTTGTTGTTAAGACATATATGCCTTATCCCAACCAACACTAGCGGAAGTTGGCAAATGCGCCGCCCACACCCAAAATACCGAGGTTTTTTTGCTCATCAATGAGGTCGCAGACAGAGCTGCCAAAGAAGCAGCTTATTTACAAGTACATGATGTCACTGGGTATCCTGAGGTGGCAATGCAACAACTGCAGTTAGCAATACCACACAAAGCAGTACCGCTTACCCAAATAATTGAAGAACAAGGTGAAGCAGCCCAGGAGGAGAAGGATCTCTGGGTTAAAAAAGGAAGCTCACTTTCATCAATGGACTTGGTATGGTAAAACATTACAGGTGAAGTATTAATACCGCAGGAATTGCTCATGTTGCTCTTGAACAGCTGCATTACCCAGCACATACTTCTGAGAAACACATTGCTGATTATGTTCAGGAGGACTAGTTTGTCCTCAATTTGAATGAATGTGGCAATGAATTTGTGGCAAATCGCACTACTTGGCAACCCTTTACAGTGATGGACACACCCTCAGGATGTTGCGCTGTACATTGCCCCGTCCAACTGGACCCTTCGTGGAACTCCACATTAATTATGTGGATACGTTCAACAGGTGCAGTAACTACGGTTATCTTATTGTAGCTCTCTGACCATTGTTTTCCCATTGGATTGAGGCTGGTCCTTCTGTAAAACCTAATGCTGAATCAGCAGCCACATGTTTAGTACACAAGGTCTTTCCTCGCTGGGGTATATGTGAAGTTTTGAAATCTGACAATTTGACCTACTTTTTTAACAACTTGTTTAAAGAAATTGCATCGCTATTGGGGATACGCTACAAATTGTGTTTGATTTACCACTCTCCAGCCAACAGTGTTGTGGACAGATTGAACAGACTGTTATAAATGAGATTGTCTAAAACGTGTGCTACATTAGGGAGGAATTGGTTGCATTGTCTCCCTCTGGTTATGTTCAGCTTGAGAACGCAGCTAAGTAAAGATCACCACTTGTCCCTGCACAAGATTGTAACGGAAAGAATAACATACCACTAACACCTATCCACACTGCATCAGATGCTCACTAGAGTGAAACTAACAAGTTGTTGTCCTGACAGATTGCTCCTAGAAGGGAAGATATTGCTGTGACATCACCAACAGATGAAGCAAGCTTACCAGCACCACAGCCATGTCCCATCGACCAGGTGTATGTCTGGAATTTTGTGAGGTGCTGGCACGAACATCGCTTCCAGGGACCCTTCACTATCATTTATTGTACCCCATTTGCCGTCCATGTGAAGGAGTTGCGGTACTAGGTTCATTTCGGATGTTAGGAAAGTACCTGGTCCTGCTCCACCTTCTCAAGAAAATGAAGAACCCATTGAGTAAAATGCAAATGACTGTACATTAAGCATCCTATGTTAGTGTGATGCTGCAACTGACATATTCCTGAAAAATTGAAAAGAAGTGTTGTTGTTAGCCTTTCTTCTGTTTTTTATATCCCTCTGCAGGGTCACGATGTCAAGTGCTGTGTTATATATTTTAAATGCTGCATATGTTGTTTTATTTTTATTTTGTCCATATTGTCTCTTTGTGTTTATTTTATATGGGTGGGGTATAGAAAGGGGGTATGAGAATCGCACAGATGTGCAAAATGTGGGAATGACATGAACAAGGAGGGAAACTGAGGCAGTGATAGAATATAACCAATAGGAGTGATTTGAGACACTTTGGCTGTTGTGCACCACCCTGAATCCAACAACATGTGGTATAATCACATGCGTGATGTGGGAAGGACGAGGGCAAACAAGAGCTGCTATGAATGCTCATTGATACCTCAAGTGATGGGTACACCCAAGTCGGTTATACCTCAATAAATGCAGGCTCCTATAGCCCAAAGTTTAGTACACCTGGCCTTTTCCAAGGGCACGCGTTCCAAGCGCTTCTAATGGACAGAGATGACGAAGAATGTGCCAAGAAGAAAGAACAAGCTTGTTTCAAAATAAGACCATTATTGAAGATGTAAGGAGCATTGTTTTCCAATGATAGAGGGATGACAGGGGCAGTATACTGCACAGAAGGGGGGCTTACTGGGGTTCTCGGAGCACATAGTGGTATGTTTCAATCAGAATAATAAGAATAATAGTTTGGCATTTATATAGCGCTACAAACCTTCCGGTATCTGACCGCTGCTTATTATTACCCATGGTGTGTGGTGCTCATTTATCGACCTCGGAAGGATGAAAGGCTGAGTTTGGCCCTGCCGGGATTCGAACCTGCGTTGGCTCTGCACGGATGTCAAAGCGAGCGCTATACTCGCAGTGCCACTTGACCGACAACTGTCACAGAATATGCAGAGAATATGTGCCAAAGCTTACATGGATTGAGTTAAGCGAAAAACCAGCAAAAGTGCAGCTACAAGAGAACTATTCCTTTGCTTCTGAGGAAATGGCACTATACCGGTAGGGATGAACCCTTGTTGCATCAGAACCTTCTTTATACCTGATCTGACCGAAGGCACAGTGGCATTGATGGATGTCTATTGGGTGTGTGGGCAGTACACATACCTCCACCCCCACCATCTTGGAAGGGCATCTGCTCACTGACCACATTGCATTCAGCATTCCTGATAGTCCCTGATTCCCATCTGATAGTATAAATGTGCTGCCCCCAGAAACAACTAAGCCCCCATCCCACAAGTGTTGCCGTCACTCACCAAAGATACGCCACCAAAAGAGATCCAAATACTGGTTGCAGGACTCATCTGACAAATGGAAGACAATCACAGACCAGTTTCAATTGTTTCGTAAGGCTGAGACCTTTGTTACCTCCCTCCTGGTGCCAGGTATCCAGACAGCAGTCAATTCTAAGTGGTTGCAAATAACCAGATGAGAGATGCTCCAGTTAGCAAATGAGACAGAGCAAGGTCTCAATTCTATTTAGACTGAATTACGGGTTATATGCCTCAGGCCCTCCAGAACAGATACATTCTGGATTTGCTTAGAGCTATGTATGGGGGCATGTGCAACAACATTGGCCTGTCTTGCTGCACATACTTCTCCCCAAACTATGCCAACAGCGGGTTCCTGACCCATGCAATAGGGACCATTCATAACTTGAGGATTGGCATGGAGAATGAAGCAGGAGTGAATGCTGCTGACTGGTTCAATTCAATGTTCTTCTAGGCCCTATCATGGCTGGAAATAGCATTACAATTATTGGTCCCCATCGTGGTTTTTCTGCTCGTCATTTTTTGTTCATGCCATATGATTTTGAAATGCTGTTCGAAGACCTTTGCGAAGAGTGTGACTATGATGGTGACTATTACAGCGGGTTTACCTCCTACTATATTGGATGTTAGGGCCTAGTTACATGATGTACACCCTGACTGATAAGGGGGATGGTATCGTGAAACACAAATTGTGAGAATAGAGAATGATTTTGGGCCCCCATGTACATTGACCCCCCCCCCCACCTGACCCAGATAATTATGTAGAGCTTTGGGTTGATTTAGCTCCTGCATGGCGGTTGTTGTTTTATGACCTGCCCTCCGGAAGAGTATACCCAAAGGGGGGAAAACGTACACCACGTGTGTAGGGCATGGATACCAAAGGACGATGACTTTAGGAGAAAGGAAGCAGCTGGGTTAGTTAATGTAGGATTACCTAAAGGGAGGAATGTTGTGATACACCTACAGCATCCCAGCCAGGCAAAGACGTGCAGTCTGAGGAAATTCTATCAGTAAATGCCTTAGTGGGAGCAGTTGAGGTTGCGCTGTGAAAGGCGCACATATCACTTGTAGTTAGCTTTGACACATACTAGATATATTATAGAGAAACATAGAAGGAACACCAAATGTATGAATGTTGTAGTTACAGAGGTCATAGAAAGGGAAGTGTATTATAGGCACTGTATTTAAAAATAGTTTAAAAAGCTATGTTTTCAGTGAGGTGCAAGAAAAAATCTGAAGCAGGTGAAATAGGGAGCCGGAAAGGCATAATGGTAAAGGCAAGGTTAGCAGGTAGACATGGCAAAGGTGCTGCCATATTGGATGTTAGGGCCTAAGTACATGATGGGCATAATAAAGGCCCTGATGTGGAGCTGCGGCTCTGTTCAGGTCCAAAACATATTCCTACCCATCCTCCACGAGAGAAGCTGTGGTCAGAGGCACACGCTGTGTGCAGATAAATGCTAACTTGATCCAGCTGCAGAGCTCGCGAGCATTGAGAATGGAATCTTAGATGCAGGGAGGGCAGGCAGGGATGCGCAATTCGGAGGACAAATTCATGAGAATTAGGCACTAGGATTTGTGATGTGAACAGGATAGGTGAAGAGTTAGAGCACAACTGTCCTCATCCAAGGAATGGTCGTCACATTTGAACAACATGTAGACACAAAACCAAAGCAAATACATCATTGAAATTGAAGCCTGAGAGTGCTACCCTGGTTACATCATTACTGGGCGCATGGGGTTTTGAACGAGATATGGGGGGAGTCATGTCTAGAATGTGCTGATATTTGGGATAGGAGGAGCAGAGGTGATGCAAGTAAACTTAGTTCAAGGTTGGAGGAGCAGCTTGTGTGTGTCGCTGCATCTGTATAATGAGAAGGCACATTGTTTTATCAAAGCAGAGTTGGCCTCACCAGTCTTTCATTGAATGTGCCTGGATTGGAGGGGTGCTATGGGGTGAAATATAGCCCCTGAAAGCTAGAAATAAAGAGGCTTGAGTGATTGTGGAATCCTATTGAAGTCTAAAGCCAGCACAGAAATGGTGATGTCAGACACGAGGCCCATTGAAGCAAGACAAGGCCTAAATCTCAAAAGTGCAAAGGTATGCACAATGCATTTTAGCAAGGAAAAGAAAGACATGTAGCTGACAATGCTGTTTTATTAAACCATGGAAATCTACACTTATTACTTAGACAGATAGCACTGTGTACATTATCTTCAATGTAATACCAGATTGTGATCCCGAAATCTCCAGTGAAACCAAGCTTTTTGCATTTATAAGAAATAAATGAACTCCCATTTTCCTTATCCTAAATGACAGTACGCAGAGAGAAGTGCCTACTTGGGTTTAAGTTGAACATGATTTTGTCATATAACTGCCCTATACATATGGACACTCAAGAAGTGATACTCATGTCTTTTGTAACTGTGAGATTAATGAAGTACATTACACATGGATATAAGGCCCAGGTACCTTATCAAATGTCATGTAAAATGTATTGTGTGCGAGTTAAGTCATTTCTTGCTGAATTCTGCATGCAGCCTGTCATTTCTTCTGAAATGAAACTTTAACCTCAAAGACCTTTGCTCTGCTGGTCCTAGATAGGGAGGTCTGGTTGTCAACAATCAATCAGGTCAATTGCTTAAGAAAATATAAAGAAATACACTGTCACGTTGGAAATAGATAAAGCCCTGCCTGTCATTTCAGCAGAAGTGACCTTGAGGTCACAACTCACATAAATTGCTGGTAAAGCGGCAGCCTGGGCCATTCCAATGCAAAGAAGGGATAGCATCTGGCTGGTCACATGCTTAAGGGGAAATTCAATTTAAGAGAACAAAGGTGGGGGCCAGAGCGAGCGAGGCATCTGAGGCTGGAGTTTAGTTAATAGAAAAATACATTTTATGGCATAAAAAGGGCAGCGTATATGCTACAATAATCATTCCAGAGTTTATTAAAGGTGATAGTAACCCCTTTTGAACCATGCATTGTGTGATAAATATAACAGGAGTTATTAAGGAAAATTTGATTTGGGCCTTCCCTTGATTCCGAGAGATTTGAAAGTGGGTGTGAGGGTGAAGGACAAAATTAACATGGGCACTATGAAGTGGCATATTTTTCACTGATACAGCTCCTGAGTAAACAAAGAAAAAACATATCTCTGCATAGGAAGGGCGTGCCGACTTCAGATTAGCATCATCTGATTGGCCTTGAAATGTAGTTCTTAAAAATATATCCATACATGTAAAGATTTGAAAAATTAGTGCACTTGACATGTTGATAGATTTTCAGAGTTTAAACCTGCCAACCCACATGTCAGTTTGGGATGACAAAGCTTTCTCCTCCCACAGCTTTCCTAACTCACACCCCTCATCTCCTTGTCCTATTTGCACACAGGTGGGAGGTGGGTAGAGAAAACCAGTAAATCCCTTCTGTGGGAATAATGACAAGTTGGTGATGTCATTTTCCCTATAAGTAAACCAGATTGCACCAGAACTGTTTTTTCCCACTTGTTCTGGGAGGAAATCTGCTGCTGAACTCTTGCAAGAAGCACCAAGAGAGGCCAGAGGGGACTCTCCTTGACTGACACCCCTGCTGTCCCAGAGGTGCCGTGCTTGTCCCTGATGTCCATTACAAGGCCTCTCCTTTAAGTAAAACTATCCCAAAGCCATCGATTGTGTAGGCCCTGTATATTTCACAAGTATTGTTCTAGGTCTTTCTCCATAGCAACATATCTTGTTTGTCTGTGTAGATCCTTAGCATATTTCATTAAAGTAAATCAATTAATCCCCCTATAGAAATCATGGGATAGGTTTTGTTAGCATTTGAAACTAACAAGCTCCTCCCAGTGTGCTTTGAGCCGGTATAGACATAACAATTTTTTTGACTATTTGTAAGAAAATCCCTCACTTCAGTACTCAGTACAGAAGGGGGGGGGTCCTGAATCTAAAAGAATGAATCCCCACAACCCTGTTTCCAAGTGAGTGTGCAGGGTGCAAAACAAAATGTTCCATTGATCTCCTACATTTTAAACCAGAAGTGGTAAGCCTTGTATTTCCTTTGCATGTGTGGTGGAGAAAACTAAATTATTCCTTCGTTCCCATTGTGCTCCGCACAAACCACAAAGCCCTGCCTTTTCTTTTTAGGTGTGGCAAAACAAATTTTCCCATTGTTTTTCTTTCCCTCATATTGCATCTGTGGTAATAAGTCAAAAACGATTTTTCCCCTTGAATCCCTTTTCCAAAGAGTGCATTTCTATCAGAACCCAAACGATTTTCCCCTTGTGTTCCCACGCTCTGTCACTGGCCTTCAATTCAGAGGGGTCAAGTCTAATTGATGTTTGGAGGGTGGGGATATCTGGGAGAAAAAGTTATATAACCAAATCAGCAATCACTGTGTGTCTTGAATTGTTCTTTCTCTGTATTGGTGAGTGATTTGAAAAGAAATCTGCGGGAAATTGTGACTGCATATCTCAGTAATATCTCTGTGTGGGGTGCCATTACGCAAGTCAATGTTGTTCTCGTGTTGCCACAGCCTGGGTGGCTGATGTTAGTCTGTGAAATTTGGTTTCAATATATTAATAAATCTATATCCTTACTACACACTGGCCTGGTTCTTAGTCCATTGTAGCACTGGGTATTTGTTGGGGTTAGGTGTGCGATGGATTGGAGGCCTTACCAAATTGAACCTGAATTAAAATAATAGTGATTTGTTGTGTGCGACCTTGATTGGGGCGAAAGGTACTCCCTGAGTTGAGTTTGACTGCATAATAAACCGCAACAGTGCACATCATTTGATGGTTGAGATGTTTTAGTGTATCCATTTACATGTGGCCAATTATGTATTTTGATTCAATAGTGACGATGCAGTGGGCCACGATTACAGGTGGAATGGACTTAGATAAGTTGTGGCCAATTGGTCAAGGTACTATAGGGGGATATTAGTTAGCATTGATTGCCAATGAACATGGGGGGATAACTTTGTAACCTTTTTATGATAAATTGTGGTTTTCCGCTATATAAACTGTAATTCCTTCGGGTGGGAGAGCTCCGGGTCAGTTCAGTTCTACGGGACCATCTGAGAACTTTGTGTGCAAAAAAACATTGTTTTCCCTCGTAAAGTGGTGGAGTGGTTCTTCGGCCTTCTTGAAATATTGTTGTTGTACGGGTTTTGGGTCACGTCTCTCTCTGCACTCTGGGGCATCAACCAGACTGTACAATTGGTCAAGGCTAAATATCTGGGAAGGGGTAAGAAGGGCTCTCTATGTAGATGTTGAAGGGTAAGATCTGGAGAGGGGAAGCATGTGGCAGACACATCAGTGGTAAAGCAGGCAAAGAAAGGATTTACTGGACAGGTAAGTAGTGTCATGATTTCTGTACACAGACATGCTGCCATGTCATGCCTCCATTCTCATCTCACAGGGCATTTGCATGACATGACTGGGGAAAATACATAGCATCTTTCATGCAGTCGCCCATACACCTCATGCATGATGATCAAATGTATTACATTATGTTGGCGGAGGCATGTAATCTGTCATGCACCCTGGGAAAGTATGATTTGCTGGTGCTTCCATATAAATGTGGAAACTGAACAGGGTTCTTGTCTTCTTTGTTGAGTACAGTGACTTTTCCCTTGTTGGAATATGAACGGCCAACAGTACAAATACCGTTATGCGCCGGGCAATTTGCTCAGACAAAGGAGTGGAGTGAGCTGTGCCTGTTGGCGTGTTTAAATATATGTGGCCATATTCTGAAAACATTTGTTGGAACAAATGATGTGCGCCCCTCATCCACTGTTAGTGACTGCACACCCAATCCTAAAGTAGCCTCATAGTTCAAGCCTTGGCAGGCTCTCTACTCGCTGGTTGAGAAACAGTGCAACAAGTGAAAAGGCTGCCAGGAAATGGCTCCATGGTGTAGCTAAATCCTGTATTTAAAGGAGGCAAGCTTTTTGGTTTTCTTAGCACGATGCCAGGGAGTATTATGAACATAATTGCTAGATAATCCATCAGTGTTCATCCCCAGAAACTATGCCTTTGTTTCAGCCATTCCTAAACCACAACGAGTGGCTCTCAGACTTGTAAACGGCACAGTTTTTACACATTTGCCTAACACCTTCTGTTCCGTCACAACTATGCTTGTAGATGAATGTTTTCATTAAAGCAAGCTGGAATGCACATGCACCAACCCTTTTCTCTAACATACACAACTATAAAAATCCCTTTCAAGCATCCAGAAACTTACCTTGACGAGTACCAAAGAATATGTTTACTGTGCAGGAGAGGTGAACCTTATGTTGCTCTGTTTTAACTATGGCAAAGGGTGACCGTGACCAGACTGTACTAACACCCCATAAAGCTTTGGACAAAGCCACTTCTGTGTTCAGGATCAGTTACACCACCATTCCCAAATCACACACTTTCCTACTCACAGCCGCTGCATATTTTCTGATGACAGCAGGAGTGCTGTGTCTTGAAATGAAATCCCATATATTTCACGTCTAGTTATTATCGTTTTCCCCTTCTACAAGCGGTAAATCAAACATTTTCATTGGATAGTGTAGGGTAACTCCACAACAACCAGACATAGGAAAAACAACCCATTAGGGAAAAAGGCTAGGTGCACCCCTTTACAAGAAGAACAAGAGCTTTATTTTATACAAAAAGGAAAGAGGCAACAGGATATTATAAGTCCACTGCCACAGAGCTCTCTCACGTCCTCATAATGGAGTTCATCTTGTAAACCTCCCTGTACTTGCAAGATCTGAATGACACAAGGCCTAGCACGATTGTTGTTTGTCCTACTCTGTTTCCCCCCTCCTTGTCTTTTCACACTTAGAAACACTTGTGTACAGGCACGTTATAAATGGCTTATCATATCATATCATAAACGTACATATCGTCATTCATTCTCTTCTATCTTCACTGCACCTGGGTAGCAGCCCCTCCACCTTGAAGCGCTGCAAAGTAATGGTTAAACTTAAAAGGCACCACTGTGTCTTTACTCCTAAACACGTGATGTGCACCTGGTCATTAACATGTACTCTGCAGATAACTTTGAGGTCAGCATAGTCCTTGCAAACAAAGCAACTATTTTCTCATCCTAGACCCGCAAGCGCCCCATCATGCCTCTCCACTTTATTGGCATCACCGTTTGCTCTCCCTGGTACAAACCACAGACCTTGTTGTTCTCTGCTCCCCATGTATCAGTTAGCCCTCCCAAGAGGTAAGCCTGGTGTCCCACTAATTCATCCACTTTGTAAAGGATTTAATGTTATGTTATGTTATATGAATTTGTACAGCGCACAAACGCCCAAAGGCATCTTGGCGCTAAGCAGAGGAGATAAGAAATGGTAGAGCAGACAAAACACTAAAAGAGAAGGGTCTTCAAAGACTGCCGGAAGGCCAGATGGTTGGAGGTTGTATGTAGAGCCCAAGGCAACTGATTCTACGCCTTTGCGGCTACCACAGAGAACGTACAGCCACCAGTCCGTGACCATCTAACACAGGGTACAGATAGTAGAAGAGAAGCCTGGGTCCGGAAGGGACGAGCAGGAACATAATGAACAAACCTTTCCTGGAGATATTCAGCTCCTAACTTGTAAAAGGCTTGGTGTATCAGGCACATTGATTTAAACAAGATCAGTTTTTCAATCTGGAGCCAGTGCAACCGTTTCAGGAGTGGTGACATATGTGCTTGTGCCGGGGGGTGCAGAATTGCTCTGGCCGCCGCATTCTTAAGCATCTGAATGCGATTTATCAAATAGCGTGGTTGGCTATAGTACAGTGAATTACAATATTCGGCTGGGCTAAGAACAAGGGCCACTACCACAGGGGCATGGAAGTGACGGGGAATAAAAGGGAGAACCTTCCGCAGAGTGCGCAGTTTAAAATGGCCGGATTTACAGGCTGCACCAACCTGCTCTGCCATAGAGAGGGAGGATGAAAACATCCTTCCCAAATTTCTCACCAGAGGGGACGGAAGAGGAAAAGGGCCAAGAGAGACATGCCAAAAATCATGAGTCCAGAAAGAAAGAGGACTGGCCGTGCCTACCACGAGAACCTCTGTCTTTCTGCCATTAAGTTTTAGCGAATTATTAGCCATCCAGGCGCCAAGATCCTCAAGACAGCTTCTAAGCCGGGACGCAGTTTCAGAATGAGAGAGATCCAGGCGAACCAGGATCTGTGTGTCTTCTGCAGAAGACTAAAAGTGAAAGCCATGTCAAATGATGAGAAGAAGAGGAAGAATATAAATGTTAATCAGGATCGGCGACAGCGCGGAACCCTGTGGAACTCCGCAAAACAGTGGGATAGATTCTGAACAGAAAGGAGGCAGAAAAACTGACTGGGGCCGATAATCCAGGAAGGCAGCGAACCAGCTCAGCACTTGACTTCCCAGGCCAGCGTTCGACAGTCGAGAGATCAGAGTGAAATGATCCACAGTGCCGAACTCCGTCAACAGGTCCAGCAGGAGAAGAGCTCCCACCCCGCCCTGATTGACTAGGCAGGTTAGATCGTCTAGCACAGAGTTGAGTACTGATTCAGTTCCTCTCCCCGGTCAAAAATCGTACTGAAATGTGTCAAAAAACCAAGAAGTTTCCATAAAAGATGCAAGAAGGGGAGAAACAAGAGCTTCCAGAACCTTCATCAAAGATTGGAGGAGAGAGATGAGGCGAAGGTTTGCAAGAACGCCCAGATCAAGAGAAGTCTTCTTCAAAAGAGGAAGCACACAAGCATGATTCAAGGCTTTAGGAATGAGTCCCTCTTGAAATTACAGATTCACTATCATTTAAGAGTATTATTTCTGTACATCTGGTAGTTCAAATGGAATAACCATTATTCTGGGGGGCGCTAGTGTCCTAAATCTCAGTTCATGTTTTGGCAACCCAAGACCTCTGCCCCAGCCCCCATCAGCGTGGCCTTCATACTGGGCTGCATCCCTTCTCCCATTTAGCTGCTCGCATTCCTACCTAATTGTTCAAAGGTCTGGCTTGATACATATGTGGGTGTGCGTGCGTGTTCCTTGCCACGTCTGGGAATTGGAATGCGATAAGCACGAGATGAGACCTTGTTGTTCTGTAGTCTCCAACACGGACTGCGAGAATTCGGGCCTACTCTTACATGCAGCATTAGTTCATATTATAAATGTTGAGCACATGCAATAATATCTATGTAACACTATTGCGACACAAATGGTTTGTTTTCCCCTGTATAACCTCCCAGAAAGTATGTCTCCTTCCAGTTGATCCCACCCATAAGGTTCCTCCATACCCCCTACAGCACCATCTGCACATTCACCATGTTTTACTATATTTTCTGCAATCTAAATCGTTTGGGAGGGGCAGTGATTTGAACATGCATCCCGACACTAGCCTTTGGAAAAAACGCAAGTATGCTTTTCGTCCACAGTAAAGTGATGGACAAAAGCAGACAAACTCATTACTGAACTGATGAACTTGCCTGACAAACATCATTGCAAGATATTCGTCTATGTGTTCACCAGAGGCGTTGCTAGGGGGAGGGGTTAGGGGGCTATAGCCCCGGGTCTTTTGGTTATAGCCCCGGATAGAATCTCAGGGGCTATAACCAAAACACTTCCTAGCCCGAGTCCCGACAGTCCCGACAAATTAGCGTAGCCCCAGATCTTTTCCAGACCTAGCAACACCCCTGGTGTCCACAATCAGCATTGGCACCCCTACTCAGCAGTGGCCTATTGCCTGTTCTTGCCCCTGTGGTGGTGGTGCTGGCTGGTAACTGTGATGACCACTCTGTGCCAGATGGTCCTTGGCCCTGCTAATGGCAATAGTTATAGTGCAGCAGCGATAACAGTCAAATACCATGTGTTTAGGACTCAGTGGGTGGTCTGGTACCCGCCTGCATATAAGCACAGTCCAGTTCCATGTGCCCACTAAGAACTCCCGCCTGTGGAGGTGCAGCAGTGCAAGAGCTGTGAATGTTATGTGCCAGCCTTACCACTGACTGTGGTAAATATGACTATGCTTGCTTTCCTGCCAACTGGAAAAATTGGCCCACACTCGCAATTATTGCTAGTGCCCAGCAGTAAGTCCAGGCACTAGCCCTGTCAAACAACCCCAGAAATGAAGCACTGCACAAACCCACATGTCTATGTTATTGCATCTTTCCTTGTTGCTTTTGCATTTGACATGAAAAACATGGAGGCTTTGTACACATAATATGCCCGGAAATGTTCCATTTTGCAGATCAATGTGAAGTAAAATGGAGGGCACAATAAGAGGAGGAGCAATAGCTTCACATTAGCAACATACTATTGTACTTCCTATTTTAAAAAGAATATAAAAACACAGCTGGGTCGGGGTTCTCTAATAATCGCTAAGCAGTGCATTCTGAACATTTGGTATCAGATATCACCAAAGGGGCCTCTTTTGAATGGTTCCCGCATCTTAAGGCTTAAGAATCAATTCTCAATTAAATACGTCACGTTTTTCCACAAAACACAGGTCAATCTTAAAACTCTGCAGCACCAAAATAATGAACCCAGGCAAGATAGGTTCCTTGAGATGGCTCTGCCCAAAGACCATACTCAACTCTACAAGGAGGACTGAAAGGGTACCGTGTGGTTGGGGCCAGCGACAGTATGGTCTGGGAATAAGCGGACCCACTGTGCAGGTACCCTCCTCAAACACCGACTGAAAACCTGGCAGCATACATTCGAGGCCTGTCCACAACTGTACCGAGGCAGCTGCACACAGCTTCCTGCCAACGCCCCCTCATCACACTGTCGTTGGGGCACCATACAACAGGCAGCGCCCTCTATGGCATTGAGGAGATAACACTGTTACACATTGCCGAAGTTGTGTGCTATCGGGGTGGCTTTCTACAAGGCTCTGTGCCAGGCAGTGGGGATGGGAGCCACACTAGCACTGGCGTTGGCACTGGGGCGTGATTGGGTGAGTTGCTGGGGTTCCTCCTGTTCAATGCAGCTCTGAGCCTGGAGAAGGCTGTAGGCCCGGGGAAGTCGAGACTGCCTTGCTGAGTAGAGATAAAGGAAAGGCTGTTTCATTCCACCCAGTAAGTCTTTGGAGCACCACCATTGGTTGAGGTCTTCCACGTTTTCACTTCTTGGTGAATAAAACACAATCAATGTACATAAAATAGTGCAAGCAGCTCATATACATGGTATGTTACTCAGACGCTGCAGCCTGCACCTCTGCACCTCTGTAACACTATATTCCAACCGCTAGGGAATCCAACGGTTCAAATCTACCATGGCATCCCCTTCCACAAATGGCAATAGTATTGAAAAGCAGGCCAAGGAAACCTGCAATGGCTTTGAATGTGTAACACTTTTTCCCAGAGTCATGCAAACACTGGTGCTGGATGTGAGGTATATACTTGAGGGCAATCCCAACTCTGGCTAGGGCCAGGGGAGTATCAACAATGTACCAAGGAGAAAAGCCCCACCAGGAAGTATTTAAAATAACAGAAACAAATGCATGACTTTGTATACATGTGTGGTGGAGGCAGGTGCATATATTGACACTCTGCTAGGTACTGCCCTGGTAAGTTTCAATAAAATGAAGTAAAGAATATGGGAACTCAAGCTCCTGTCCAACTGCAAAACCACAAATGTGGTAGACTGCATTCAGTGCCCACGTGGCCTACGCTATGTAGGGCAGACTACAAGAGCAGTGCATGTCCGCATCAATGAACATCAGTCCAGGATCAGATGCAAACACATTGCTGCCCCACTGGTCTCCCACATTTTGGAATACCAACACACTGCTGATGACATAGGGCCTCATCACGAGTCTGACGGTAACCCTTAAATGTGGCGGTAGCGCTATTAGGCATTGCTTACACAGCTGGTTCCATGGGTGTGGGGATTGTTAGCACATCCTACAGTGTGTAGTCCATGGCTGACAGTCCTGCAGTATGTCCAGTGTGTGCAGTGTTGAAGTACTGTGTGCATATAAGTGGATAGGGTTGAACTGCATATTTTATCGGCTTGGGTCCATTGCGTTGAGTGCTGACTACTGTACTGTACCATGAAGTATTGGTTTTGTGCACTTAATAGAGTGCTGGGAGCAGGATCACTGTTGTGAAGATTTGTGGTTGGGTTGGCAGTAATACAATGCTATGTGAATAGAAGTGGATAGAGGTGCCGGACACGGTGGTATGTTTGTGGATTCTGGTAACTGTTACATGTGTGCATGCATTGCTGCATTATCGTGCAGAGGTTGGGTCGAAGTGTCGCTGGCTATGTTATGTTTGTAGATTGTGGTACCTGGCCACATGTTTGCCTGCATGGCCCTGTTATGCTGAGCTGGGTGTGAGCAAGGCCTACACTGTTGGGTGCATGGCAAAAGGCCATAGGCCGTATGCCATGCACCCAAGAGCCTAGGCCTTAACCATAGCCACCACAATATAATGCAGCCCTGTAGTTTTAAGTCTGCATCTCTCAGAGGGTGGTGACCTTTAAAGAATGGTTGTGTCGGACATTTTAGATGTAGTAGAACAGCAGAAGTGAGCTGATATGCGTACATTACCATATGGTGCAGGTTATTGCACGTATTGCACATTAGGGAGCCACATGTGACCATTTGCGTTTGCTATGGTTTGCCCTTTATAACACCCTTCCTACGTTACGTTTGTGGATTGTGGTACATGGCCACATGTTCGCATTCATGGCTCTATTATGTTGTGGTGGGTGTGGGCAATGCCTACACTCTTGGGTGCATGTCCAAAGGCCGTAAGCCATGCACCCGAGAGCCTAGGCCTTGACGATAGCCACCGCAATATAATGCAGCCAAGCAGGTTTAACTCTGCATCTCTCCGATGGTGGTGACCTTTAAAGAATGGTTGTGGGGGACAATTTAGAATTGGTAGAACACCCAAAGTGAGGTGATATGCGTACATTACCATATGGTGTACGTCATTGCACATGTTACACATTAGGGAGCCACCTGTGAGCATTTGCGTTTGCTATGGTTTGCCCCTTATAAGACCCTTGCTGTAGGAAGTGCTTTAAGTTATTGCACCATGAAAGGAAGTCCTCAGCATCACACATTTAAAATATGGACAATGTACACAGCCACCCACATACCATTCACCAGACCCAACCCAACGTCATGTAGCCATGCATGCAAACATGTGGCCAGGGTGAAAGTTGGCAGGCTCAATTGCAGATGGGGAGTGCATTGCACATGACATGAGCATTTAAACATAGGGTGTAATACGGTGTGTTGTGTGTGGTGAGGCCCTAGCATCTTGGATGCATGGCTGGAGCCCTTGCACCGACAACTATGTGAGCTGCTTGCAAGTAGGTTTGACGTTTGACATTGTTGCATTCTGTTCGTGATTTGTGAGCATTTCATACATTGTTGGTTCTATGGGTGTGGTGATTGTTAGCACGCCATACAGTTTTTAGTCCATGGCTGGAGCTTATGGCGTGAACACTCCTGCAGTGTTTCCACTGAGTGCTGTGTTGAAATAATGTGTGTAGAGAAGTGGATAGGGTTGCACTGGATATTTTATGTGCTTGGGTATTGTGCATTGCGCAGATTTGACTACTGTACTGCACTTGGAAGTATTGGTTCTTTGCACTTACTGGAGTGCTGGGACGAAATAAAATATTGCTACCTCTACTTAGTGGTGATGGGTGCCGCGCTGGGTGAATCTGGATGCTGAAAGCATGGATACGTTTGGAGAGATTTTAACTGGAGGTGCTTTCTAATCACATGAGACGTCTACTGTGAGTGTGTAATGGTACATATGGAGTGCTGGACAGACATTATAGTGTTCAATGCACAGGTCTTGGATGTGATTGCTGCATGCCTGTGTGACTATTTGATAGCACCTAATGTGGGAGCTGTGCAAAAACAATAGTGGAAAGGGAAGAAGGACCGTCCCTGCTTTACTTGGGCACAGCCCTCGCTGTAGCTGGGAATGCACACGTGCCACGTTCTGCCCTTCTCAGCACGGTGGGCATGGAAATTGAACTGTGGGGATTATCCAATGAGGTGGCGAGGGTGTGCTTCACAGGAAGGGGCGGTACTATTTTTCCCAATACTCTGTGTACTGAGGGTGACAGAGATGGAGAGACGCAGAGTGCTGATCGTGGGTGATACCTTTCTGCAAGAACTGCACAAGTATGCTGTGCAAAGAGGCATTGCTGTTAAATTTGAGTTTGGAAGGAGTGGAGGCTTTCTGGGGCACTCTCTATGAATGCAGTTTCGGCGGTATGGTTGACCTTTGCAGATGTGTGGCCTCTGTCGGTACTGTTGATGTTGGCGTGGTGCATTATGGAGCTGAAGATTTGGGTACATGTCATGTGGACATTTGCTCCATCACGTAAGTAAGTTGATTTAAGCAGTGATGCAGATTTTTCCCACTCCCAAGGTGGTTTTCTCAAGAAAACCACCAAGAGGAGCATGGGATCAGGCCAGTGTAATTTCTCCCCAGGCAGAGGTTGGAAGGTGTCTTATAAACAGAAGCATCTGTAACTTTATGTGCACTGCTGGGATGTTCTCCGCCGACTATGACATCATTAATGAGCAAAATGTGCACTGGTTTCATGCAAATGGCATTTCTTTGACCGCCATTGGGAATGCTGCGTTGTTTTACACTCTGCAAGAAGCGTTGAAGAGAATCCTGTAAAAATGTAAGGAAGAAAAGAAAACAGAAACTGGGATAAAGAGCAAAAACAAACAAGTTTCTGTGCAAGCACGTAAAAAAAAGAATTAAGGCACAGACGAAATCCCCTACCCTGGATTAAATTTATTCGCCAACTACTGGCGATGTTGATGAATCTGGATGCAGAATTCTTGGATAGTTCCACAGGACTTTCTACTAGAGGTGCTTGCGAATCATCCCAAAACCTGCACTCTGAATGTTTAACGGTGCATATGGAGTGCTGTATAGAAATTATAGCGTTGGGTGCAGAGGTCCTGCCTGTGATTGATGGATGCGTGTGTGACTATTTAACAGTACGCAATGAGGTAGTGCTGGACAGAAAATAGTGGAAAGGGAAGAAGGACTGCTCCTGCTTTACTGGGGTGCGGCCCTTGCGGTACCTGGGGAAGCGCACATGCCACCGTCTCTGCTTCTCACCATGCTGACCAATGGAAATGGGACCCTGGGGATTATCCAATCAGGTTCTGAGGGTGTGGTTCACAGGAAGGGGCGGTAATACTGTTTTTCATTACTCTGCGTAGTGAGGCGGACTGACATGTAGTTACGCATTGTGTTGATTTTGGGTGATGCCTTTCTGGTAGATCTGCACAAATATGCCCAGGAAAGACACTTTGATGGCGATTTCGGTTTGGAAGGAGTGGGCACATTTTAGTGCACTGTCCATGTCCGCAGGTTCAGGGTTATGCTTGCACTTTGCAGGCAAGTGACCAGTTTCGCTGCTGTTCGTGTTGTCATTGTTAATTATGGCAGCATGAATTTGGGTTACATGGCTTGTTCACGTTTGGTCCATCAACTGAAGAGGTTGATGGATGCAGTGAAGAGGCTTTTTCCCACTGCGCAGGTGGTTTTCTCAGCCATACCACGAAGAAGAGTATGGGAGTATCCTAATGTATGTTATTCCCAGCCAGAGGCTAGAAGGGGTCTCCTTAACAGAAGCATGTGTGATTATTTTTGTTTGCTGTTGGATTTTCTTCTGCATCAATGACATCATCAGGTTTTTCCATGCAAATGGCATATCTTTGGTGATGCTCTTTTGTTTGCCCATCTACAGGAGTCGTTGAAAAGTTTACTGTAAGATTGTGATGAGGAGAAGAAAACAGAAAACCCTATAAAAAACAAAAATAAAGGTGTTTCTCTAGAGGCCATCCTGCAATTTGTAAATGCCTCTTTTGAAGAGAGTGCCGCACCAGACCGACTGAAACGCTCCTGGGTTACTCCATTGTTTAAAAAAACAGGCATCGCCAAAGACGATCCTTTGAATTATAGGCCTATCACTAACTCGGCTTTCCTAATGAAGATTCTGGATCGAGTTGCCTATATACAAATAGCCAAACACATAGAAAGCCACCTGATTCTTAACTGTCGGCAATGAGGCTTCAGAGCAGGTCATAGCACTGAAACGGCCCTACTGGAATTAAAATCCAGGCTTCTTTCCAACATAGATAAGGGAGTATCTACTATGATCATGCTGCTGGACCTTTCAGCCGCGTGCAACCTGGTTGACCACAAGTTGTTGGTCACCAGGCTCGAACAAGTGGCAGCTTTCTCCATTGAAGCCTCGCAGTGGGTATCTTCCTTTCTCAAAAACAGGGTCAGCCGTGTTTGCTCAGACTTCGCCGAAGCAGACACAATCCCGATTGAGCATGGAGTCCCACAGGGAGCAAGCTTTTCGCCCTGTTTTTATAACATCTTTACTGTCCCCTTTTCGTCAATGTTGGTGCATGAAGACATCGGGTTCACCAACTTTGCAGACAATACCCAATGTATCATTCCCTTGACGGGAGACCACACACAAGACGAAGAGCGTGTAAATAAAGTTTACACCTGTATCGCAAATTGGATGGTACAAAATGGATTGGCGCTTAACAGAACAAAAACGGAGCTCATGATTGTGGGATCCCCTAATCGGATCTCAAAACTTGACCCCAGGTATAGCAAAATTCAGCTTGGCAAAGTTAAACTAGACACACTCAAGAAAGTTAAGTCGCTAGGGTTGATTCTCGATCAGCACTTCTCCATGAATGCTCATGTGGGAAGTGCTGTATCAAGGGCAGCCTACTACCTAAAACTTTTCACTCCCCTTAGACCCATGATCTCCCAGGCCAACGCTGAAACACTGGCGAGAGCCATAGTAGGCGCTAAAATGGATTACTGTTGCAGCCTGCAGACCGGCATCAGCAAAAAAGAAATCAACCGGTTGCAAGTTATCCAAAATGGTGCCGTGAGGGTGGTCACTGGCCTCTCCAGGTGGGACTATGTCACACCAGCAAGAAGAGCCTCATTCTCCTAACATTCAAGAGCCTCTTGGGGACTATGCCCCGCTATATTAACAAACTTATTCTGCCCAAGAATTCCCTTTGCGTACTCAGGTCACAGGATACTAATATGCTCATAATCCCTAAAAGTAAATCCCGGAAAGCGGAAAGGGGTGCATTTGCCACAGCAGCCCCTATTGCCTGGAATCGCCTTCCCCTGGACCTCAGATTGGAATCAACCCTTGATGCCTTTAAAAGAAAGTTAAAAACATGGCTTTTTTAATAAAGCCTAGCTGAATCTTCGTCTCTTACCCCCAGCTTTCCAACGCATATCTGTTTTTTGTTGTTTAGTCTCATCCATGCCATCATGCCCACGGGTTCATTTTTGCACAGTACAAATGCATTAAAGTAAAAAAAAGTAAAGTAGAAGCATCTAAAAAAATATATCTTTTCAGAGCCACCACCAAAGACGAAATCCCCTACGCTGGTTGCAATGTATTCCCCCATGCCCGCACACAGCACAAAAGCCACATCTGGAGCTTTTGAGGATGGCGGCCATGGAAATGGGACTGTGGAGGCTAAAGGATTGTGCAATAACATTTCTGGGTGTGGTATCTACGAAGAGGAATGTTCTACAGAACTGATAGTGTTACATGGAGAGCTCTTTAATGTGTTTGGTGGATGTGTGTGTGACCATTTACCAGTATCAAATGAGGGGGTGCTGGAAAGAAGATAGTAGAAAGGGGAGATTGACTGTTCCTGCTTTACTGGAGTGCGGCCCTCATGGTACTTGGGGAAGCTCACGTGCCACATACTAGTGTTTACAGCACGCTGTCCATGGGAATGGGACAGTGGGGATTATCAGTACTGAGGGTGTGGTTCACAGGAAGGGGCGTTAATACTTTTATCTATTACTGTGCATAGTGAGCTGGGCTGACATGGTTGCCATTACTTACAAAGGTAATATAGCATAGCAGAAATTGTTCCAAAATCAATGAAAGCTCCAAGCTATGCGGGCTGCTACTATGTTCTGAAAAGCTACAAACAGAATGCAGAGCAGTTCTGGGGTGTGAACTTTTGTAGGGCTGCTGCAAAAACTTTGCAACCGGTAAAGAGGCCTACATCGTTGAACCAAATACATACATGTGCAATGGCACACTGTGGGGGTTTTGTAAGAGTGTACTTTCCCAATAACACTCAGTAGACTGCAGAACATTGTACTTTTCCACTGTCCGATGGTCCGGATTGTGTCCACGATATAAGGGCCCATGCGCAGCGTGGGTGCGGTCGAATGGTGATTTCGCGAATGTTCTCGATTGGGACGGCTGCCCACAGGAAGCATTTTGGGCAGAATACTTTGTACGCATGTGCATAGGTGTCCTATGCACACCGTTGGGATCTCTGGACTGATTAATAGTGTGACACATGTGCGCTGACCATTTTGGGACATGTGTGGTGTTTTTAGGGTATAGCAGGTGGAATGTTTATGTGTGCGACTACCTGTATGACGTGGGTGGGTGTCTCAAACTACTTAAAGTTTGTCACAAGTTTCTTCGCATAGGCTACAGGGGTGGTGTTACCAGGAGACAGAGGAAGAGATACGCATGCGCGTACTTGTGCAACAGACAAACGTCTGCTCCCAGAACTAGTTATAGACGGTTCACAAGATGCGGACATGCGGTTCATTCTGGCTTGGTACGGATGCCTCCATTATGATTGCGGATAGGCCGGCAGGTGCGGTATCCGTAGGACACCTCCCTTTTGCTTAATTGTGGTAATTCCCACCAGTACTGACCACTGCTGAGTCATAATGGGATTTTAAAAACAAAGGAAAAGCCACATATACACTCAGGAACAATTTACATATCAACCTTAATTTCCACACGTTCATAGCTACTATTATGAAAAGGGAAGGGGTAGCAGAAATGGAGCAATATTGTGGGGAATTGGGGATCTGTACAAGTTGGTTGTGAGGGGAGGAAGGGTTTGAGGTATCATCGTAATGTGTTTGCTCACACGGATTTTGAGGTGGTGATGGTGGGCTATGAAATGGGGAAGGGGTACATTTTCAGCTTCGGCAGTGGTATTTTATTTTGCCCTTAATATGTCCTTGTATTTAATATTTTAAGGCGGCAAAATTGTTTCCCAATGCTTCCATTATGGCTTCCAGGCTGTCCAGTTTGCTATTTACAGAGTTTCTTTCCTTTCCTGTGTCCGTATGTTGTTGTGGAAGGGGTTCCAATTGCATTGCTTTCCTTTCCAATATGTTCTATTAAAGAAATAAAAATATATTAGGTGTACATGAAGCAATAGATATTAAATATTTCACATTTCAGCTGCAGTGCGTACCAATGGGGTTAGTATCGTAAGTTATTTTGTCATGAGGGAAATTCTTTTCCAGCCACTCTAAGGTGCTTGCCATTGCTGCACACCAAAATAAATGTTATGCTTATCTACCATTGTGTACTGCACCACCTGTGCAATTATCAGACAAACTTTAGTGTGCTTACTACGTTGTAGTGACGCTCAGGTCTTAATACTTTCCAGTCCTTACTGTGGCCATTCGTTCTTTGTTCCTATGTAAAGCAGCAGTGCAGTAAGATTGTTGAAGCAGACATCACTTCTCTTATTGGTGCATTACGTTATGGTGCACTCCCAATGCCTTGTTTTGTTTCTTTCATAAGTACAGAGTTTCCAGACCTTCTCTTTTTTAACTTGCAATTCACGTACATGGTGCTGTTTGTATGTTCCATGTGTTTGATGAATGGTACCACTATGTACGAGAATCTGTGCATTTCTAAGCAGGTTGGATGCCGCCCTATGCCCGCAACCAGATGCATACTCCACGACTGCTGTGCGCATTAACATGATGCCAGCGGGTTCAGTATGTTGTACTGTACATGTTTACAAACTAAGGGTATCCTGGTAAAAACTCACTGAAAAAACATTGTTAAAGGGACGTTATGTTTAAGTTACAGTACTAAAGACCTATCAAATTCAGTGAAAAAACGTTGTTTAAGGGACGTTATGGATTAGTTGCCCTACTAAAAAGCTATCAAATTCAGTGAAAAAACATTGTTAAAGGGAGGTTATGGTTCAGTTGTTCTAAGAAAAACCTATCAAATTCTGTGCAAAAAGTTGTTTAAAGGGATATTGCAGTTACTCTTACCAACCTATCCATATTATGGTTACACGTAAAACTGGAAAACCGCGGAAATTCCCTAGTTATGGTAAGCTAAGCAACCATAACACGCGCCACTTCTGTGCACTGCTAAGACTAACACCCCTGACATGAAGATGACATCACAAATGTCATTGATGACATCACTGATGACATCACATGTTCAGTTTGTCATGAAAAGCCTCCACAAGGGATTGTCATTATAATGTTGGCAGAACACTATCAGAGTTAATTGGGGGAACTATCATGACATACATAGTTCATTAAGCAATGCATTGCTATAAAGACCATTGCATTACAGAGTTCTTTCTATTACATGAAGCTAATCAATTAGAAACGTAGGCATTGTCTGCAGCATGCACCATAGAGGTGCAATACTCAACATCTTGCCATGTTGGATAGTAAAATGGTGAATGCTTTTGTTTCAGAGTTTTGCATACTGTAATCATGTCATAAGTCGCTAGCAATGCCTCACTTACTCACTTACTACATAATTGTACTACTACACACAAAACATAAAGAGAGAACATATACAAATATTAGCATACACAGGGAAAGTAAAGTAAGCAAAAAAGCAGCACTATTACCAGAAAGTGGTCATAACCTACCTGATTATCTTCATGCACAGAAATAATACCTGTGTTTCAGGCTTGGTTCTTCCCCTATATATATGTATCAAATGATGTAAGTAAACCGTAAAGAAACTAATGTAAGACCATATGACAAGGGTAAGCTCTACAGATATAGTACCTTTTGACTGTTTACTTGCTGACTGTCACTGAAGAAAACCACTTGGCCTAGATATGTCAGTGAACAAAAAAAGAGGGAGCCAGCCATGTGATGTCATCAGTGATGTCATCGATGACATTTGTGATGTCATCTTTCATGTCATGGGTGTTAGTGTTAGCAGTACACAGTGGTGGCGCAAGTTATGGTTGCTTAGCTTACCATAAGTAGCGAATTTCTGTTTTTATTCAGTTTTACGTGTAATCATAATATGGATAGGTTGGTATTACTACAGAGTAACTGCAATGTCCCTTTAATAGGTTTTTCTTAGGGCAACTGAACCATAACGTCCCTTTAACAACATTTTTTCACTGAATTTGATAGCTTTTTAGTAGGGCAACTAAACCATAACGTCGCTTAAACAATGTTTTTTCACTGAATTTGATAGGTCTTCAGTAGGGCAACTTAACCATAACGTCCATTTAACAACGTTTTTTTACTGAATATATCTATATATATATATATATATATATATATATATATATATATATATATATATATATATGTATATATATATATATATATATATATATATATATATATATAACCATATATATGATAGTGATATATATATCACAGTTTTAATTCCACATTAAGGTGAGGTGCATGGTGAACTTTGCACATTCACGAACTTGTTAAAATATAAAAGGCACATGTTGTGAAGTAAAAATGTGGACTTTTGGACTTTGCGCAATTAGGCACTAGACACTTTAACTTTGTTGTGTAAAACGTGATATATGATAGATTTTAGCATTATGTATCTTAATATGCATATATGTGTTCAAATTGGTGTGCAAGAGTACAGAAAGGATTGCACTCTCCAGAGCAGTTGAACTGGGCAAGAATAGCCAGTCTGCAAAAAACACTCACCCGCTGTGATTGTGTGCAAAAATAGATTTATTCCATGTGGGCAGAGATAAAAAAAAAACACTGTACAGCGCGTTTTGCAGCAATCCAACTGCTTGTTCATGTACTATATTTTTTTTGGTCAAAAGCCAAATGGTCGAATTTTTTATTTTATTTATATATATATTTTTTAGGTTTTCGTTTAGGGAAAAAAAGGGTTTTTTAGAAACCCCCCCCCCAAAAAAAAAACAAAAGTGAAAATACTAAAAAAAAAAAATCGACCATTTGTCTTTCGACCAAATGGTGTCGACCATTTGTCCTGTCGACCTTTTTTTTTCGACCAAATGACTGGTAACCAGTTCAAACGTTAGACAAATCAAACAAACAACACTACATAAAACATTCTCAAAACACACAATTAAAACTTATGAAAATAGACAGATAAACCGGAATCTAAGATTGTACAGTTATTCAAATTAAAAATTATCAAATCATCAATTCATCAAAATGTAAAATCAATCAAGTTAATTAACCATAAAAATGTCCTAACTGCAAATGAATAAGTAACCTTGGTCCCGCTATACATGTTATTCCACAGATCTTCCAAAAGCATACTGTGCCCAACCATTATTTTGTCTTTAAAAACGTCAACTCTTAGTTGATACAACGCAGGACAATACATGGCAACATGCTTTAAACTTTCTATAGAACTCCAATCTGCCTGATTAATGGAATTATTTGCGCTGAAATCGCAGATTTGCGCGCCTTTCTGCCTGAAAAACCCCATACTTTAAACAAGGATTTCCGGGCAGAAAGGCACGCAAATCTGTGATTTCAGCGCAAATAATTCCATGAATCAGGCTGAATATATTTGAGACAACGGGGTTCGTGCATTTCTTATGCATAATATTTCCCTACTTGGGATCAAATTAAGCCTGATCCTCATAAAAGCATTTCTGAACTTGTTTTCAGGGAAGATTTACACATATTTTGCGGTGCTATCCCATTTTTTATTTTCCCTTGCCAAATCCTTACACAATTTATAATTTTGTCTCCCTTCACAAGTCTTACACCAATTGTCTTGGTACAATTTCTTTTTTACCATATCAAAATTTGATATTAGATCGGTACTGTTTTGATTTATTGATTCTAGGAGATCTTGAATTATTTTTTAAGCACATGGAACAAAACCTCTCTGTCGTTTAACTTTTCGGTATGCAGGTCACTGTGTAGGTTGTCTCCCTCAGCCACAATAACAACTATACAAAACATAAACCTTTCCATCAATAATGCACAATTAGTTATGATATGCCTGATTCATAGCTCAAAATCACTATCGGTGCGCAATTAGGCATAGACAGGGCTATATGCTAAAAATTGCCCTCCATTCTCTCCATGAACACCACATCCAACTGTTGATTCAAAGCCAGTCCTTACATCACAAACGGGACATCCGTTGCAGGATAAAAGTTAATCAACGGCACTACCATGAATATGTCATATCTAAAATGTATGTGTTTCATTTGGGCCCTAAATTAAGAGGATTTTGCCATCAACCTTTCTTCTAAAGTGCTTTTGAGTGGCTTTGACACCACCTCCAATTTCTCTATACCCAATCTCCATTGCAAACTAGATTTCACCAGGACCTGGAGAACTTCATAATTCAAATGTTTTGTTAACATTAACCTTTAGTTTATTTTCGGCAGTATAATGGGTGAATTGTTTGAACGTTGAAGACCTACTTGTGTGTGTTCCATTAAAATTATATCGGCCCTCATTACGACCCTGGCGGAGAGGGGTATACGCCAGCGTAATGCATGGCGTACCTCTCCGCCAGATTAAGACTTTCCGTAGCGCCATGGTGATTTTTCCGCCCGGATTTTCCGGGCGGAAAAATCCATGGCGCTACGGGACCTCTTGTTAATTACGCCACCGTAATCTACGGTGGCGTAATTAACGCCTTCCCCACTCCCATTATACACTATGGGGCAAAAATGGGAATGGGGAAGGGTAAATGGGGATTGGGGACTAACCGCTCCGCCAAGGTCGGAATGGGGCGGTAAGTCCGCCAACCCCCATGGCGGAGTTGGCAGCTCTGCGCCATGGTCCATGGTGCAAATTGCACCATGGACCTCCGCCAGGGTCGTAATGAGGGCCATCGTCAGCATAGGTGATCCAAAACATTCTTGTGTTAAACAGTCTGTGCGAAACAAACACTGCGTTGTGCAGCTATTCACCCAAATCTGACAGGTACAAGCTAAATAGACAGAGGGTGGCCAATACGCAGCCCCGTCTAAAGCCATTCCATGTTCGAATTTCTCTTGATAACTCACCCATTGTGTTCATACAAACTCTCAGTGAGGTATTAGAATGCCAGTGGATTAAAATGCCCAGTAACCCTTCTGGCAAGTTCCATGTTCGTAACTTATTCCATAGACGGGCGTGTTTGACTAAGTCGAAGGCCAATGACAGATCTATGGACTGCCACATATTGTGCTCCATGTTGTTCACACCTAAGTATCGCTAGCACAAAGCCAAGAATTGCTTACACACCGTCTCCCATCTAACCATCCCAAAGAGAGCATGCTGCATAGGTTTCAATTGACACACAAGGTTTCCCGAGGAGCACATTGCATTGCCATATAATGTACCATGTTATCCAGGTTTCCCTGGAATGGGGCTTTGAGTTCTTACATTGTGTGTACCATGATTTTTCGTATCTGCACATTCCTGTGAAACTGCAGTGCCACATATTGCGCTCCATGATGGTCAAACCAATGTATCCCTAGGAACAAACATTTAATCATTTTACATTCTGCCTCACATATAACTATCCCTAAGAAATGGTGTGCCCTACTGCGTTTACCTATAGGCATCCCTGAAAAAACGCATTGGATTGCAGAGGGTCGTGCCCAGTTGTGTTTAGACCTGACTGCCCCTGGAAGGGCACACTGAATTCTCTCTTCTTATTTACTTTTAAGTTTCTTATCTGGGTACCCAAGGGAAAGTTTGTTGCACATATTATGCTCCATGCTGTTCACACCTGCGTATCCCTAAATGTTTCAGATACTACCTCGCATCTACCTACCCCTACACGAGTGTGATGCTTTGTTTCTAAATTATAGCATGTTACGTTCACATACAGGGACCCCGAATGCGCATTGCATTTCTGCAGACATTGCCCTGTTATGCTTCACATCAAGGTGTCCCTGAGATGGCTGATTAAGCTTTTTCATTTTGCATACTACTCAGTAACATATCTGAGCGTCCCTGTGAAAGTGCATTGTCACAAACTGTGATGAGTGCTGTTCACATTTAGATATCCCCAACAAATGGGTTGGCAATGTTTTACACACTGTCTCACATCAGACTACCCCTGGGATATATGTTTTGCTCTTCTCAATTCACAGGCAGGTATCCCCGGGGGGCACGCTGCAGAGAGATATATTTTGTAGTGCTGTGTTTCACATCTGGGTGTCCCTTGAATTGTTCCATTATATGTACTAGTATGTCCCGTATCTGGATGTCTCTGGGAAGATGCTTTGCCGCATATTTTTCTCAGTATTGTTGAAACCTGGGCAGTACCCCTAAGAAGAAGACCTGCACTGAGGTACATACTGCCCCTCAACTGACTACCCCATAGAAAGCCTGTTGCATTCCTCCAAACGTTTGCAATGTTGTGTTCACATCCAGGTGTCCCTAAAGAGCACATTGAATTGATAGAAATGGTTTCTCTTCTTGCCCTCTTTTGTTTCACATCTAGGTATCCCTAAATTCCCAGATTAAGTACTCACAGTTGTGGCAGCCATAGGCTGGAACGCCCTACCACTAGACATCAGAACCAACCCTTCTCACACCGCATTTCGTAGGCGACTTAAAGCCTGGTTCTTCACCTCCAACGTGTATCCTTCGCTGCCTCAAAGTTTTACAGTACCTTCACTATACCATATGCTTCTGGAAATACTTCTGCTCTACGTCATTTGTAAATTATTTATGTGAATAAGATTGCACATGTAAATATTACTGATTATTATACTTACGGGACCAATGTATCTGTTAATATCTTATGCCTGTAAATATGTTTAATATGATATATGCCAAACGTATGTTTCTATCATTGCCTGTACCGTATTACTGGCTCTCCAGCACCCAGATACCCACGGGTTTGGAGCGCTCTACAAATGTTAAATAAATAACGCATATTACTGCTACAATTTCATACTCCATACCTAGACGTGCTTCGAGTAAACTGTGCTGGGGTGTACTATCATGTTCCATGCACACAAGCACCCACAGGTAAGAGATACCCCAAGATAGTAACAGTTTATTTGTGTCTATACGCTATGAGCGTACAACGCTGAGCTGTGACAATAGGACAGACATCACAAGGGAACTATCCAAAAGACTCACCATCAGTACTATATACTCCACCTAACTGTCCATTGACTGGCTCGCATATACAATACCCAGCAACAAGGACCCACACACAGCTAAGGAAGGAGAAATAAAAAACAGATTAAAGACCTGCTTTGTTTCTCATTACCCCTGTGCTTAGTGCCATGCCCCACGCCCTTCACGGAACATACCCCGAGAAACAACACATGTAATCACACACATGAGGACAAGAATCATAATCCTGGAAAACTCCAAAAGCCACACCTGCACGCATCCAAGTCAAGAGTAGCATTCAAGAACACCAATGGTGTACACTTGGTCCATTAATCAATGTAACAGGCAAAAGAAAATCTAAAATCTCTGCTCCATCTGACGGTTGTATTACCTACCTCTCTTTCACACACACAGTCATCTCTCTAACTCTTTAAACACAACAACTAGACTACTATAGAGACTGAACAGAAGGGAGCACAACTCCAGCTCCCAGAACTCGCCACTAACTGCCAATAAAAAGAATGAGCCACTTCAATGCCCTGTGCATCGCCCACAGAGCCCATGAACGACAAGGAGCGGAATTTCTCCAAAACAAATGGCACTCTACCAATTAGCCAGAGACCAGGGACCTAAGATTGAGAAAATGTGGTGGCCACATGAAAGAAAACGCTAATTAGGGAAATTCACACCTACAGGACCACCTACAAATTCAGGAAAGATCCCCAAGAATATTAAAGCTACACTCGTCAACCCGCGGAAACAACACCTCTCAACTTCAGCATGCAGACACAGCCTAAAAAAGAGCCATGCCAGTTCCCAACCATCCACCTTGAACAAAACGCATGGCTTTCGGAGAACTATTGTGACGAGAAAACAACGCATCAAGGACAAACTGCCAAAACGCTGTAGAAATGCCTTCACTGTCTCACTGACTATATCCACACCGACCACATCATTGGACGTCTTCACGCATCAAACACAAAAAGCCAAACTGCTCTCACTACAGCGCAACTGACAATAACAATAATTTTAAAGCCTCTCTGAAAGCACAAAGAGAAACCCCTCCCTCCTTGAGTAAACGTTAATTTCTCTCCACCTTACTCTCACACACAAATGCAAACTTGCCACTGGCACGTGGTTTTTAAAAGACCCTGCTTCCTGACTTCGAGCAAAAATGACATGTTTTCACTTCTATCTCCAACTGACACACACACAGCCCTGGACAATGGATTCCCACACTACATAAGGCCGCATTTCTGAACACAAGTCCCTGAATGCATCCTGCACGTCGAACCTAGAGAGCTGAGGGTACTTCTGATCTGCAACCTCAACACAAAGCACAGCAGTGGTGCCTTCCTCTAGTCTTCTTACTAACCAAACACACTGGCTTTCTTTAACAATACAGTGCAGTCCAATTCCTAATAACATAACATGGTATATTATTTTATGAGAAGTGAATTGGTATTTATAAACTACACATTCAGCGTGGCTATTGTAAACCTCACTTGCAGTGAGCAGATTTGAGTTTCAGCTGCAATCTCCAATAGCTTGACACTCTGGTGAGTAGCAATGGGTGATAACAGCATTGAACAATGAGTTGGCCCCCCCATAGTGTTCCCAGACTGCTAGAATATATTTTGCCTTGGCCCTTAATGTTTTTAAAATCAAGCACTGGGTTTAGCAAGAAAGGTATGTGGGGGCCAGGTGGTTAGTCACTCACCAGGTAATTCACCGAAATGTAATAATTAAAATATAACAGGTTTTCTTTGAGGAATCCGTATTAATTTTATGGTGACGCTGCAGCCACAATTCTATGTGCAAGTTTGTCATTTGGGCCCACAATGCTCCTGCTTGCAATAATTGTGCTCAGGTGGATACTGTGACATGTAATACTATTCTTGCACTGTTACATTGAATGGTCAGGCAATCACTGTGAATATGGCAAGAGCACAACGAGGACAATCATTGATATTAATGCACACCATGCAGTGCTCAAATCTCATGCAAATACGTTTAAAACTATGACAATGAGAGTCCATGGTTTCGGGGACGAAGGTGACCCCTTCTTTGGCACAAATATTCGGAGTTACCGGCTCATTTCATTTTACTTTATCATAAAGTGCTCATATCCCATGTGTGATGGATAGGGAGTCAGAAAAATAGGGTTGCGGAGGGTTAAGATGCTCAGAGCTCCATCTTCACTTCAAGATTCAGGTTCTTAGTGGAATATATTTTGAATGTGGACAGGAATGTATATGTTTTGCGACCTGTTTGATTTTTTTTTATTGTATGTTGAAAGGAGTGCTAGAGATGCTAAGAGAGGGGCCATGGGAGTTTAGAGTTCCAGCCCAAAACATTAGTAAGGGTCGAGTTGGTTTGGGAGGATGACCTTCAGTGTTTCCCCAAATAGAAGTGTAGGGATAGGCTAGAGGTAACAATGGGTCATGCATGTGTCACTGCAACCATTTTCCCTTCTATTTATGTATAATAATGTTAACCTGTGCATAATACAAGAGCAGTACAAACACCAGCAATCTGGCAGCCCTTTTCATTTCCACTATCACGTTTACCCAGCACTACACACACTGGGACCATGATGGCAAGAATTGAAAGATTGGTTTGTTATGTGATTTGTGTGCTGTGATTAAGTCTCAAGCCCTAGAAGAGATTATGTTCTGCTACCATTACTGGGAAATCTGGTATTATGAATGTACTCGATTCTGGAAGGGGAAAGTCCAGCTACAATCATATGAGTATGAGTTGTTATTGTTGAGTATTTCTTGCTCAACATTTTGCTAGCAGAATTTCGAAAATAATAGCAAGTTGGTTTATTATGTGATTTGTGTACATTTCAAGCCCTCGCCAAAAAGGTAATCCTTATAGTTCTTGAAAATCAAAACATTACAGATTCGTACCAATTGGAAATGAAAGGCTCTGTGGATGAATGCCTACAGACTGGTTCAAAAACATGCGCTCACCAAGTAAACAAGGTGTGTGATTATGGACAAATCATTTAATCTCACTATGCTTTATTTCCCAAAACAACGGTTTCCTAGCAATAAGACAGTATATGCTCGTTGAAACATGCCTCAATCATCGTTTAATCACGACAATTTACAGGAATATAGATCAGCCAGTTATGCGCTCGCTAGAGACGTGGAATTAGGCTGCTCTACATTTCGCAACTTAAGATCTGACTTTGTCATTCATCCTTCTGAAGAGATAAAATGAATGCCATTACATTGGGTGACAATAACTAGAATGCTCAGAATTGAAGGCAATCCATACTCTCAGCTATACACCTCATTCCAAACATTCTGACTTGAGCAGAACGCTGCCCAATTGCTCTCAGCTGAGTAAAGGTAAAATGGAGTAAGGGCAGTTTAATTCGCCAAACTGGCAACTTCAATTGAACACAAAATGTAAAACGTCTATGCTCATTATATTAGCATCACGAATGACTTGCGTGTGCTCATTTTTCTTTCACTTTCTATTTGAGCAAATAGCATTTCAGACCTCTGGAGGGTAATTATCGCTTCAGAGGAATGCACCTTGTGCAACTTTGGGGCTGATTCATGGAATTTGTGCGCCGAAAAACAGGGATTTGTGTGTATTCTGCCCGCAAATCCCCATTTGTTAAACAGGGATTTGCGGGTAGAATGGCGCACAAATCCCCGTTTTTTTGGCACACAAATTCCATGAATCAGCCCCTTAAAGTCTTTACTTTGGCTCACGGCATAATTTGAAAGTGCGGCATTTTTACCGCTATCAACATCCATTCCTGGGTCAAGAATGTTTGCCGGATTGGGTATTATTGCTTAATTATTGTTATTGTACACCACAAATACAAAGTTATTCATCTCTTGAATGGCTAAAGGCAAGACCTCTTGAAAACCATGTCACTCTTAGGGCTGAAAAGTGCATATATGATAAACAAAGGTTCTTAAGGGTGCATACGAAATATTCACCAACCTCAGAGATAGCATCACTTAGCTAATTGCTTTTCCTAGCCTCCAGCGCATTCTGTCATTCTCAGATCTTGCAATATGCAGGTGGCTTCACGTCATGCCACACTTAACTGTGGAACTGACCGTGTGCAATCGGTGTACCTGAAGGTTAGAATGGGCCTCATTACAAGTATGGCGGTATGGCGGTAAGGCAACAACGGCGCCGGTGTTGCTACCGCCACCTTTGCTACCGTACCACCATACTACGAGTTCCGGCACCCATGAGCAGAACATGTTGGTAGCACCGGTATCGTTATTAACGGTGCCGGTGCTACCACCCTCCCCATTTGCATTTAGCCCTATGGAGCTCAAATGGGAATGGGGATGTACCAGGTCCGGCACCCGCGAAAGGGCAATTGCTGGGCCCGGAATTGCCCGGTAATTGCCCATTTGCGGGTGTCGGACCCGGATGCGACTTTGGAGGTAGCCTTGCCAGTAAGACCACCAAGGCTACCTCCAACCTCGTAATGAGGCCCATGTGTGCTTATTCAGAACTTTAAGTAGAACTCAGTACTCAGAATGTTATTGTAGGAGTTGATGCAAAGATTTGTTCTTAGGTCATGTTAGTACACAAGGTATTATTGTTTTGACAGGACGTTAATCAATACCTTTGCCCTTACTTCCAGATTCTAATTTAATGAGGTGACTAGGAAGGAAGTACAGTTGCATGTGTTAAAATCACAGAAAAAATTGATGTGGAAACAAAGGCCCTCATTACGTTCGCGCTGGTAGCCATGCTGCTATTGTCGGCATGGCTGCCGCCGAAATCACGTCCGGTCCACAGAATGAGGAATTACCGGGCCATTCTGAGTTCGGAAGGCCCAGTAATTCCTCCCTCCAAGGACCCGGACCCGGTCCTTCCCCATTCCCATTTCAGCCCCCATAGGGCTGAATGGGAATGGGAGAGGGAGCAAACAACGGGCCATTACGAGTTGGCCCATTGTATGCGCCTTCTTCCCCTCGCGGGACATGGTAAGCACGCCTGGTTTTCCCAGGCGTGCTTACCGTGTCCGGCGAGGGGACCTCGTAATGAGGCGGTATGGGGTTAACAGCACCAGCACCTTTTACGCCGCCGTTAACCCCGTACCGCCAGGGTCGTATTGAGGCCCAAAATATAAAGGCAAAAAGGCTGTGGTTTTGCCACTACAATCCATGTAAAGGATGCGGGGGACACCCCTGCAACCCCGCTCACCTTAAATGGTGTAATGGGGTACACCTTTAAAGGGTCAAACCACAGCATTTTTGCCGCAATATTTTGTACAGGCAACATTTTTGCTGCAATTTTACCATTGCATACCGGAAGTACGCAGAATCAAGGCAATCAATTTCACTGAAGGAACTGCACCATGTGCACTGCAATATGTCTATTTCCTATTACGTAGTAATGAAGAAGATACATTTTGTTCTCAGGAAAGACCTGCTGTTGTGCCATCAACATAGAAGAGCATATGTTGAAAGTTGGACACATTCTCTATCCCTGATTTATCATGACTTTCCCCGAACCCTGAAACCAGACATCTGTCTGTCCCTGTCCGCTTAAAATGTGCTTGGGCCCCCACTTCATTTAGAAACTGCAGAGTGGATCCACATAGAGAGGGCGATTAGGCTCATGCAGCTGCCATGGTAATCTTGCTCTAGACAACTCCCACTTACACTGCACCTGGCGCTAATTGTAGTGAGATGTTGTCCACTTGCTGGATGATTTTGAAAGTAAGGACACACTCGGCCCTATTCAGTGGTTTCTGGCTTCAAGTGATAGGGTGAGTGTGGGGCCCAAGGCCTCCATCACCATAAGATAGATATCACTTCACACGTTTTATCTACGGCCATTCAGCCAGGTCCAACCCCCACAGGCCTGTATGCACTGTCTCTGGAAGAGAGCGCTGTAGACTGTTAGCTCGGTTCCCCTTTTATGTATCTCCATCCCTCATATACAATGATATAGGATTGAAATTCTTGCATTTTCATGGCATTTCTTGCCAGGTTAGCCGGGATTCGTCTATTGAAGTCTACCAAAAGAATAACCATTCCATTGTGCCCCCTGTAATACATTAGCACCTAATGGCATTAACTGGTTTTCACAAATGGGGTGCAATTCTAAAGGGGTCATGTACATAAGTGCTCATTTGATCGTTTTTTTTTCTGAAATTAGATTTTCCTAAATATTCATTCGCAGTGATCCAGTTTGGCAATTGTACGTTTATTGTGAAAATCATTTGCTATCTTAAAATCACCTGACTCGAGACCTATATACAGAACCATGACAATCAGCATGTTTTCAATAATCCTTCCCTTATGGCTTGACAGGTATGGGGTTCCGTCCATTGCTTGTTTCCTTTTGCTGCACATACGTGGCCTGGCATTCAATTCTGCCATGCAATTCACTGATCCCGCCCATAAAAGAAACACGTCTGACAAGATACCTAACTGAAGTATTGTATAGAGTATGTTGTGAAAAGTGTCAAAAGACATTGACAAAGCTACTCGCTGGTAGAATCGTTTACAAAGTGTGATGATACCAGAAATAGTGTATCCTTTTTTACGTCTTCTTATTGGTAACATGCAGGGAGGTAATTTCACCAAAAGGCCAGGGGTAGCGGAATTGACGTCACATGAACCAAGACCTCCAATGACATCACAGGAAGTGATGTCATTGGCAACACCCCCAAGTGACATCACAGGGAGTGCTGGCACACGATCTTTCACCACTTGACAAAACAGCAAGTGGCATCACGTTCCTTAGTACACAAAGACAAATATGGTTATGATATCACTGTCATATGATGTACATTTCATACAAGAATGGATCAGCATATGTATAGGCCCATGTTACCAAATTACTTTGAATGGAAACAGACATCCAACACAAGAACCTGGACTATTGGACATCACTCGAGCTAAACTGAAAACAGACAGAGCATTTCAAAGAGGCCTAAACCCCGAAATGCAGACATCCAGTTCCTGCCAAGTGTCTGCCCACAGACTGGAAACAGCAACTGACCAACACAAGTCCAACCAGAAAAATGATGAGCAGGAGGGTTGCCCAGAGCTGTGCCAGTGGCTATGAATGACTTGAAACATTCCAGCCATCACCTTTCTGTTTTGCTTATTTGGTAATTAACCCATGTTTTTTGTTTGTTAGATGGGAGATAGAGGGGAAGGATGTGTTACAGGTCACAGTAATTGCAGGGTTTTTTGTTATCTGAAAATGTAAACTGCATCAGCAGCTCCATGAAATCACCTCTATAAAAGGCCCCTTTTATTGTTTTCTTTGGTCCATTTTATCTTGCTTAATGCCAGCCTCCTCCAGCTTCTAAGCACTTGAACATGAACTGAACCCATATTGCACTGTATCCTCTTGTTCCAAAGCAAGTGTGTTACCCCTGAGCTATCCTTCCAAATATATATATATATATATATATATATATATATATATATATATATATATATACACATATTTGAGGAAGTGGGGAAGTAACAGATGGTTTATTTCAAAGATGGAGGGCAATTCATGACTTCATGTAAATTAATTATCTCAACTTGCATCTATCTACAGTGTGCTTGTGATACAGGTCTGGCAGATCTGGTTCAGGTTAGACAGTGCCCAAGCAGAATTGGTGACAGAAGCCACGGAGGCACACCCCTCATCACAGGCCCAGTGGCTCACTGGATGTGCAAAGGCGACAACAAGAAACACTGATAAGATTTGCGTTCATGTTGGGCTGTCACTGTGTTCTGTAGGCTGCTCGTTCCCATTCCCAGCTAGCTAGACCTAGCCACCATAGCCTTCCTATTGTAGAAGAGGAGCCAAGTACCCCCACTCAACCACTTCATCTATATCGCCTATGTTGCCTATAGACTTTATACCGAATTATGAGACATATGCGGAGCAGCGGAACCAACAAAGAGCAGAGTATGGACTCAGTCCAGTACCAGTGAAAGGCCCAGTACCTAGAGAATTTGGAAGCCAAGGTACCCATTGAGGAAACCATATTTGCATACAAGATAATACAATGATCATTTGAATAAAATCCCTGAAGAAGCAGAATCAACAAGCTGCAAGGATGAATGGTAAATGTTATTAGCATTGGCAGTATATTTTACATGAAGCTGAGATGAAGTACACAAAGAGATGCAGTGATCAGAGAATGCAGATATTCTATAAGGCATCAAAAAAGTATCAAGGATAAGTGACATCTTGGGATCAAGGTGAAGAAGCTTATGCCACAGAATAGATAAAGATCTTAAATTGTTTTATATGTGTACAGATGCAAAGGAAACGCAAGCAGCAAAGTGATCATAAAACTAACTCTAAGCTTGTAGTAAAATAGACTGCGGCAAGCACTGACATATACATATAGGAATGAATGAACTATGGATATTTCCATTAACATGTTATGGTAGGGTGGACAGTAGCAAAAGGGCTCAATTTAGTGTATCGCAGTTAAAATACAGAAGTTGAATTACAAATGAAATTCAGCTAAAGGCAAGGTTGAACGTGCCAAGAAGCCAAGGTTTTATCAAACAGGGGCAAACTGACTTTGGATACAAATCCTGTGAAAGAACAAAACTCCTGTTCAGAAGGCACAGACATAACGCCAGAGGTTTATTGGAAAATAATATTAAATACACAAATAAATTCAATTTTATGGTCTCCAGTCACATGGAAGCATGAAGTTGGATGAACAAGATGCCCACACCTAGGCATAGAGGTAGACTGTGATCCTCACTCCATAATTTTCTCAGAGCTGAGAACATGTCCAAGGCCAACTTCAAACACACTAATTGACAACGGACCACTGAGGTGATGATGGATGGATATGCTAATTGGTGAGATGCTGAAGTCAAGATGACTGCAGTAGCACCTGCATGGACAGTCTGTTTGCTTCTAACGTAGATGGAAAAACACTGAAGAGGGTAGAATGTCAACCAATTGTAGAGGACCTGCATATTCAGGGGTCCTATAGTTGTGTAACCAATGGGAGGTTGTGTAATTAGTGATGTTCATAGTGGTCATTTTAAGGGAAGGGCTTAGCTGCCCCACCTGATGTTAAGTAACCAATCACAAAGCCACACTTTTTTAGATTAGTATGGGTCAAATACTTAGATATCCATAAGCACCAATCCCAGTTACTCTTAGGTTTTTGTAGTTTGCCACATAGGATGACGTAGGTTAGATGTCATTAATGACACATATTGCTTATAAATGTTCAGTTTTTTTATGAAATGCTTTGATTTGAAGATCGAGCGATTGCATTGATGTTCGTTATGCTCCCTGTTTTAGAAAGTTGATATTAAAACAGTCTTCCTTTTTGTCAGCTTCCTGATTCTGTTCCATTATTTGGTCTGTTAGTAAGGTCTGCATCCCATATCCATCTCGAGGGTAATTGCTACTCATCAAAGGAGCTGGATTGTCCAGTTCACTTGGTAGCAGAGAGAGGATGGTTCAGAGCCATCGATCTGAGTAAACTTTAGGGTTTCGGCAATATCGTACGACCTTTGCCATTCGGCTGAAAGAACGTGAAGCTCCCCATAGATAATGGATAGTATAAAAACCAATCAAGTGTCTTGCAAGACCAGGTGTGAGGGGTCCCCTATTTTCAGATAGAATCCCCTCCCACCTCTACGCGAAGCGGATTGATCGGAAGGTTGAAGAGGTGAATAAAAAAAGTGGACGATCCAGAGAGCCGGAAGAGGAAAAGATGATATCGGTGAGCAAAAGAATGAGTGAGTTGACAAAAGAAGCAGGGGACGAATGAAGAAATAAAGAGAGTAATGGAGGGCGGCGGGATAAAATTTAACGTGAGACAAAGAGTGTAATATGTATATATGTGGGGAATGAGAAATTGACTCGAGTGTGACCGAGCAATTAATATAGTCGTGAGAGAGTCCACGACAAAAGTGTACGCCCTGGCCTGCATCTTTATGATGTAACAGAAGAAGTTTGAACCCAGCGTCCCATAGCGAAACATTAGGAGACATTCCCCATTAAAGACGGGATCGAAGGGGTAACTTACACTCCAGTCGGAGTATTTTTTAGGGGGCTAACGTGTATTAAGAAGAGGACATTTGTGTAACCGGTTGAGTTTGTCTGTTTGTTTTATGCGGTTTTGTGAATGACATCCTTATTTGTCAATATTATTATTATTAGCGAGAAAAAAATATTTGTTTGGTTAGAATTGAACCTGATGGTTGTTTTTTAGTAAGATTAAAGTAACAATTGTGGTAGTGGGATTGGAGCTTGCTATGGTTGGTGCTGTTCATATTATATTATTTTTCTGAAACATACCTTTTAAAATTTGTGATTAAGAATAAAACAAGTGTCACATTAAAGTTAAGAGTAGACGAGTTACAAATGGAGGACATTACTCCATTTGTGCATCTGTGCAAACAGCTACCAAAGCATGCACTTAAGCTTAAACAATACATTACAGAATGGGTTACAGGAACCACAGATAAACAGGGCGATTCATGGAATTAATGTGCGCCAAAAATTTCAGCGCAAGCGTGCGAAAGCCTGCGAAAGCATGCAAATTGCAGTGCCAGTGCGAAAATCGCAGCGAAACCCTCGCACAGCGATTCATGGAAGTCTGTGTGCGTGGAAATCCACAGATGTGCGCAAAAATCCTGTTTGGCGCATGCTGGCACACACGCCTTCAAACAGCGTGCGCTAAGCGCACAGCGAAAGCGCACATAGCGCGGCACACAGAACAAAAGTAGGCGTAACACACGGCGTGACACGCGGAATGGGGAACAACGCGTGAAAATGTGGGCGTCACAGGGGAACTACAGGAGGAAAGTGCGCAGAATGCCCACACGCTCGCCTACAACACGTATTCATGGAATCAAACGGGGCTAACGCGTGCGCCAAAAAAGACACGCTAATCCAGAAACACGTACGCCAGCAGGAAGCTGGCGTACGTGGACCCACGCAGCATAAAAGTGTGTGCAAACAACAAACACGCACAGATGCCAGGATGAATATACCATTCCTAGCAGCAGTGGTCATGGGATACCGCAGGAGGAGGAGGAGGATAGTCAGGCCCAGAATTTTCACACCCAGAACCAGCCTTTTTGGGATGCCTGATGACCAGGTGTATGGGAGGTACAGCTTTCCACCTCCCTCACATAATATTCGACCTGGTGAGTGAGTGGGAGGATGACCTCACATCACCCACCCTGTGCTCCCAAGCACTCAGCCCCCTGGAGAAGGTCCTCAATGTACTGCACTTCTTGGCCACTGGATCATTTTTAGCGGATAAGTGCCATAGTGGGGGGGGTGTCCCAGGCCACGCAGTCACTCTGCCTGCACCAGCTGTTGGGCATTATGACTGCACGCCCATCAGTCCGCAGGCACATATACCTGCCCCGAACACCTGCCGAAAGGAAGGCTGTCGTCCAGGATTTTTACGGGGTGGCACACTTCCCCAAAGTGCTAGGTGCCATTGACTGCACCCATGTGGCTCTACGTCCTCCCAGGGCATCTGAGCACATCTATTGAAACCACAAGCACTGGCATTCCATCAATGTCCAGGTAGTATGTGATGCCAAGGGAATCATCACCTCAGTATATGCCAACTATCCAGGGTCCACCCACGACAGTTTCATTTACAGAATGTCAACCCTAAACCGGGACCTAGACGCTGGGTGGCATGGCGATGCATGGCTGCTTGGTGAGTATAAATGCCACAGCACATGCATGCATGTCAGATACTGAGTAATGTCACAACCCCACTAATGATACCCATCACCACCTTCCCAGGGGACAGTGCCTACCCTCTGAGCACCCACATGATGACGTCAATTTTGGAACCCCACCACGCCACCCGAGGTAAGATACAACACAGCAACACAGCCCATATTGCAACCCAGTGGCATATTGGAGCGCACATTTGGAGTGCTCAAGTCAGGCTTTCGCTCCCTTGACCGTTCTGGCTGCAGCTGTTATATGCTCCCCCATGCAGGATCATAGTGGCAGAATGTGTCCTGCACAACGTTGCAACATGCCGGGGCCTGCCGGTGGACATGGTGGTGCCCCCACATCCCCAACCACATGCATGCCCGCTGCGCATGGGAGGGGAAAGGGCATGGGGTGAGGCAGCCCGTACGCAGCTGGTGGCTAATTACTTCACCTAAAATCACACCCCTGTGGAGTGCACACAGCCCTGGCACATACCAGCTGACAATCAATGATGATGACATAAGGGACAGTCAACTGTCACAACCATACCAGCTTGAGATTGGTCACCTGGAAGTGTTACATTGTGTGCATCCCTACCCACACAAACACCACCAATGCTGTGTCATCAAAAGACACTTCTATGCTGCTAAATTCATGACCCCCTTGCAAAATACAACATGACAACAGCGCCATGTCACCCAACCCCTCCCCAGCTCCGCCACCCAACACACCATGGCATGTCATGCTATGTGAAAGCAAACAAAGCAATCCCCAAAACCTGACACAAGTGTCACAAAGTACACTGTCCCTAATGGAAACTGGCCACACACAATATGCTCCCAGTAATGTAGAACTAACAACACACATGACCAAATACTTACCAACAATACAATGCAGCAACACAACCTCAAACATAGGAAAAACATGACAGTACTAAGTTAAAGTAGTCGTAGTCTTACAACCTGAATATGCCACCATATCTACCCCTTCCAACTGTAGTGTTGCAGCCTTCCACATTTGTCAGTGTACTGCATGGAACATGAACTCCATCTGCAAAGTAGATGGCCTTGTGAAGACATGAGGAATGAACCTGCAAATTTGGAGGGAGACATGGAAGCACAAGCACATATCAATACACCATGCAGTGTACAATGCAACAACAATATCCACTAGGAATGTATACACAGTATTGACTACAGACTGCCCACACAGCTCATGGGAGTCCAACGTCACTGTGTAATTCACTGTCACTTGGGCACACCCTTTGCAAGCCCATGGAAACAGGAAGCAGGAGGGGTGTGTGTCTCATGAACCCAAGCATCTAACCCAAACTCAGGACAAGCCTGCATGTGCCCAGCTGGAATACAGTTGGTGCCCACGGGAGCCACACAAGGCAACACACTATAAAAATATTTAAAAAATCAAAAATCAAAAATGCCCATGTGGGGGCCGGGGGGAGGCCACCCAGAAGGTCCGAGGACAGGGTGCGCACCAACAGCCACCTGTGTGGATGTTGGGAAAGAAAAACACCTCCATGGGCTCATGGCCTGCACGGCTACGCTATTGTGGGAGAATTGCTGCTGTCACGCTCATCACCTTCTGCTGCTGCATCAGGAGGTGGTGGTGCTATGGGAGGCAGCCCACGCAAAGCCCTGGTATGGTCCTCCGTGGTAGCAAGCATGCGGGTGTTGAAGGTCTGATTCTGAAGGATTAAAGTGCGGAGATCCCCATGCACCACCTTACGGGTTGCATGCATTTCTGCACGCATGGCCTCCCGTGATGTCCGGATCTCCTCACGTGTTGCCTGCATCTCAGCTGAGAGCGAACCTGTGAGCCGCTCCAGCTGCTGTTCTGTCCTGAAATTAGTGGAAGCCTCAAGGTCAAGAAGAGTCTCCCTGAGGTTATGGAGTTCTTCCCTCAGGGCTTCCCTGTGGGCCTGGGACTCTATTGAGATGGATTGGCGCAGAGTCTCCGGTGCCGCCCGTCGGTCCCTGTTGGACGCCAACATGTCTTCCCTATGTGATTGGCAAATGGAGTCTGTTGCCTGCTGTAGTAGCTCCATCTGCCTTTCAGGGGGACAATGGAAGAGGCCAGCCTCTCCATTGCTTGAGCCATCATCTCAACTGATGCTGCCTGTTGGGTTGCCATACCGTACATGGATTGTTCCCATACGGTATTGTCTGGTGGCGTACCGCCACCGTGTCGGCGGGCACCACACCTGTTTGGGGCAAGGCAATCTGCGCCTTGCTGTGCCGGCACTGCCTGAGGCTGCAGGACTGCATTCCCCCTCTGATCTGCTGGCCCAGGAACAGGATCAGATGTTGTGGAGTGTGACCCTGCATCCGTAACCGCCAAAGGCGGACTTACCAACACTGACATCCTAATGGAGGGTTCTACCCCTGGTGCAGGTGGGTTGGACAGAACAGAATCCCTGCCAGAAACACTTAGCTGCGACGGCACATATGTCTCATCATCCGAATCAGCACCTGAATAGAGGTCTGGGGAGGTTCACCCAGAGACACCCCTGGACAGAATGGTCTGCAGCAAGATTGAGTTCTCACCCACCACCACACCACGTCCCCCACTGGTGCCCGGTCGTGCCTGAGAATCCTCCTGGGTCTGCACCATCTCCTCAACCTCAACAGCATCAAGTGCGTCATCCCCTGCAAAAACATGAAAGACAAAAAATGGAAACAGGCATTAGCACCATAGCACACAATTAGGCCTGACAAGCTACAGAACCAGTACATGATTTACACATGTCCCACATGACTATAACCCTCCCATGCATGCACTGTCACTGAGTTTGAAGGGGAGGCAAAAGGCAGACACTGATGACACCAAGATGGAAGAGCAACACATTTGCTGCATACTGGGTAGCACTGCCATCACACATTGGCCTGTGAGTGGCATGTCCAATACACATACATGACACATGCCATCACACAGATGGCATGTACCATAGCCATGGTACATTCCACAAGTACATCCATATGTCAGTGAATGAGTACTGTCAGCCATCCATGTGAGATGGACATGATGAGATGGAAAATGCTACATAGTGTGACAAAATACGCATGTGCCACACACTGCAACACATCCAGTGTACAAATATACAGTGATTGCAGGCCGATGTAGACATCAATGGTTGTGCACTTCAACATGACAGGAAACAACTATCACGTTCCACATTCAAACAGGCCCCAAAAACGTATGTGATCAGGCCAATACTCAATCAGCCTGAATGGTCAAATCATTCACCTAACAAGGTAACACATGTGGGCCAATGTGGGGTTCATCAATGACAGAAGCATGTCACATATGTGACAATAGGGCTGAGGAATGTGTAGCAAAAGTGGGAGAATTGAAACAATCAGCCTGAGCGAACACTGAAAAATACAATGTTGTTGCAAGATGCCACTTCAAGGGCAACTGCCGTAATGTTGCGCTAAATTGCTACTGTGGGCAGAAGGGATACTGTCACACCCAAATCCAAGGCCGCTGAATGTTTTTGATGAAGCACATGGGTGACCCATACCACTCAGGCACACGCACCCTCACCTGGCACTCAATCAGAACCCGTCACCAAAACAATAATCACATGGATTACACACACATGCATGGGCACTCACCGGACAATGCGTCATAATCAGGTAGTTCTCCCACACCTTGGATCTGTTCCTCTGTGACGAAGGCCCCAGCAACAGACTCATGTTCAGTGAGTTTGTTGTCCTCTGGTGGAGACCCACCGCCAGTCACCAGAGTAGCGGCATGATTTGAGGCCAGCTTGTTCTTTGCTCTGCGTTTTAGGTCATTCCACCGCTTGTAGCAATCATCAGCTCTGCGCCTCACAAATCCAAGGGCACTTATGCGGTCCGCGATGGTCTGCCAGTGTGCCCTAAGTTGACCAGGTGTGGTCTTGTACCCTGGAGTCACCAACATTTCGCGGCTATATGCTGACACATAGGTCACAAGTGCATCAAGTTCCGGGTCATTAAAGCTAGGCTTCCTTGACGTGCCGGAGTGTGTAGCCATTTCTGGGGTCTCAGCCTGTTGTGCCAGAGCACCCTTCTTCCTCTTTTTTGAAGGTGGAGCGGAGCCAGAGTGGCTTACGCCGCTCTGGTCAGTAGGGGCAGAAGCACCGGTGGACTGGGTAGTAGGAGTGTGGGAATGCACAATGACCATAGGTCTTGGTGCAGGCATTGGTTGCAAGGTGTTGTTGGCAGGGGGAACGTCAGTTTGATGGACCTGGACCAACATTGTCCTGGCTGGGAGAGTCAGAGCTGGGGCGGATGGAGCTGCAGCTGCCCCTGCAGCCTCCCCACCCTGCCTACTTGGGGCATCAGATGACATAGCTGCCCCAGATCCACGTGGCTTGGTGACAACAACTTGCACCGCCACACGTGGCCTAGATTTGCTGACCTGGAAGTCAGCCTGGGAGTCATCCTGTGCCAGATCAGGTGCCACAATGGGCTGGTCCAACAAGGGCTGAGCTGGGATGGTCTCAGCCACGTTTCCCTCTACCATGGGGGGGGCATGGGTGTCCCTTATAGGTCCTCCACACATGGGGGTATAGGGGCACCATGCAAATCCCAGCCACGTCCCCTACCGCGCCCACCACGTCCACCTTTTGAAGGTCGGCCACCTTTGCCTCCCTTACCGCTTGGTCGCCTCCCAACCATGGCACTGATGTTGTTGTGCGTATGGGAGGAGCAGTAAACTATTGTCCTGGGCAATTGGGGGTCAAAGGGGTAGGGTACTAGATGGAATTCGTACCCTAGTGCTCTAACAAGGCTGTCTGTGACCCCTGGGGGAAGATGACGGGTCACGCAACGCACAGGCAGCCCAAAAACAAAAACTAACGTGCACGCAACCCCTCGTAGACCATGTGCATGGAAAATGAACCTGCACTACGCTGTGGCACCCAGAAACACAAAAATAAGCATACGCGTAATACATGCAGCCTACAATGACCGCTGAAGGGGTACGCGACACACGGGGCAAGCACAGTTGGTAAATACGTGCGCGACTCACCGTCAGCCTGGAAAAAGAACGTGAAAAAGAAGCGCGTTTGCCCGCTGGCAACACCCCCGCCAAAAGAAGAATTGTACGCTGTCTGAGGAGACAGGACAAAAGGAGAAGTGAACGCTGTTTGAGGAAAAAGGCCCAAAATTGAAGAAAAATGAAAGCTGTCAGAGGTAACAGGGAGTACGAACTAGAAACGCTGTGAAGTAATCGCGTGTGAACCGACAAGAAGAACAGATTTCACCCACTCGGTCTCCACGAAAAGCACGTACAAGGAAATGGCGTCCTACATGTAGCTTTTAAACCGGCCCACACGTACACGTCACATACGCGTGTAAGTGGGCCCTTTCCTCCAATTACACGCGATGACACTCGGACGTGCAGTTTTTCCACGTGGGCTCTGTCATCACGTGCTATGAGGGAAACACCCACGTGCGTCACTTCACAGACGCGCTTACGCGCTAAGGGCCTTTGGTCCAATGAAACCGCATACGTGTGCTGACGCGCTTACGCGCTAAGGGCCTTTCCTCGAATTACACGCAGACGTGCAAGATTTTCACGTGACAAATAACTCCGTATCAAGCTGGCCACGCAACAACACACAGAAGACCACGCTACTGCCCAGAGGCCAAATTACTGGCCCCCAGAGCCCCGAGCACGCTCCCACCTGCCATCTGCTGCTGCCTGACTGCCTGCTGCCCACGTGCCCTGCTATTTGCTGCTTGCACATCAGCCAGGGGTGCAGTTGCTGTGACCACCCCTGCTGGAACCAAAGACTCCCGACTGGTATACCATCGCTCCACAGCCCAGCCCCAGGACCCAGTTGCCAACCCACTCCTGCCTCTGGGGTTGCCATGACGGGCACAACATCATCTGGCACCACTGGCAACCCCCAGCCAGAGAGGCAGAGGGCCACCAGCTTCACTGCCACCGAAGTTGGTGTCCTGTTGGAGCAAGTCCTGGGGCAGTATGATGCCCTCTTCGGAAGTTTGCGTGCCGACAAGGAAGGACGGTCCAGGATCTGGATGGACATCGTGACTGCCATCAACGCGGAGGGGGTGGCAGTCCGCGACTTACATCATGTCAAGAAGCGCTGACAGGACTTCAGGTCCAGGACCCTCAACAAGGCCCGGCACCTCTTGAAGGCAGCGGATGCTAGGGGGAACCGGGGCCACCTGTCGGAACACCAAATGAGGGTCCTGGAACGCATAAGTCCAGCGCTCCACGTCCTTGAGAGGCAGACCCGTCTGGAGTCGAGCGGTAAGAAGAGTACATGCATACTGATTGTACGCTGTGCGTGTCGTTGTGTGCCTGTAGTGGGCAGGTTGTACATGTGTTTTTGTATGGCCATGTATGGATGTGTATGTACAGGGGGGTGATGCTGACACATGCAAGTCCTCTCATGTGTGAAACAAATGGATGGTGTATGTGTCGGTAAGCATGCAGGCCAAATGCAGATGCGGGAGCACACATGTTTGAAATTCTGTGTATGCACGTTGGCATGGTTGTGGTGTCACACATGGATGGTGGTTCCTGCTGCATGTATCTGCACTGTGTACATGTGCATGTGTGTGTATTTGACAAGTGTGCAACTGTGATGCAACTTGGATGCATGTGACACTGACATGTAGAAGGTTGAATGCCAGATGTGACATGGATGGCGATCTCATCACTGTGACAGTTGGTGGACATGTACACATGCATGTAAGTGTGGTGGCGTGTGTGCATGTGTTGTGCACTCCCCATGTTTCATGTGACGTCAGGCTCACCTTCGGATGCTCATGCTGTCGTATGTGTATGGATGGTGCTGGCTGGTGCAATATGGCTGTGGAATTGCTCATGTGTGTGAGTTGAAATTATATGTGTGTTGGGGATTGTGATGCCATGTCTGAAGTTTGACACTGCCACTCATGTGCAACTGTCATGTGTGTATCATTCCATTGTACAGTGCCCTGATGCCTGTGTTCTTTCTCTCCCTATCTGCAGCGTCAACTGATGAAGAGGGCAGAGACGGTGCTGGGGAGCACAGTGGTAGGGATCGCAACACCAGCCGTAGACGCAAGGCCCGGCTCCCCTCCCAAGTTGTCATCTCATCATGGAGTGAGGAGTTCTTTGCCGCATCCCAGGCTGCAGCTGCCGAGGGTAGGTCGAAGAGGCAGAGGTCGGAGTTGGACTCCTCGGCAGCAGAAGGGGCAGCTGAGACCCCACAGGGTCCGACGCAGGAAGATGGCACAGAGTCATCCAGGTTGGTGGGGGGTTAGGTGGAGGAGGAGGCCGTGGAAGGGACAGACACAGGGTCTGGAGGTGGGGATTCCACTGGTGCTAGTGGTGCAGTGCAGGGTCTGGGACAGGAGGCAGCACAGGCCGCCGCGGAGGTGCCTGTGTGTAATCCTGTCCCCGATCCTGTGACTGCATCATCCTGCACCAGCAGGGATGCCTACGTCCAGACCCGTTTTCAGGGAGGGGATCTGCTTACAACAATTGGCCTTCCTCTCCCTGCGGATGTGGCTATCCGGGACCAGGTTGAGCCTGTCCTGAGTGGGATGGTGTTGCGTCAACGGGGCATGTGAGGTGACCTTCAGTGTGTTCGTGAGGACACTGCACGTCATCTCGAATGTCTTGTTGGCTGCGTTGACCTACTGGGACAGGACCCAGGGCCGGATTCCTCTGTTTGCTGGACCTTGTTCCGACCCCCTCCTCACCTGAACCCCCTACGTGCAAGTCGCCCTCCATGCCATCTTCCCACCCATGTATCACCTGGGTACCCTGTGGAGCTGCCTCTGACCCTGAGGCCAGGCTGGTGGAGGAAAGATCCCTGCCACAGTCGGGAGTCGGACGTCCAGCAGGGGTGGCTACCTCGACAACTGCACCCCAGCCGGAGGAGGACGTGCAGGCAGCAAGAGCCAGGGCACAGGCACAGCAGCAGCAGCAATAAGGTGGGAGCCATGATGACTCGGGGCCTTCAACATCAGAGGGGCAGGCATCGGCCAGAGGGCAGGAGGACCCAGGACTGCAAGTGTCTTCTGTGTGGCAGCGGTTAGGCCATGCTATAGATGCGGAGAGGCAGCGGGTGGAAGAGGCACGGCTCACGATGGTCAGGGCGGAGAACTCCATGCGTAGGGCTCTGAGGCGGGCCGAGTGCCTCGAGGCAATTCACAGGGACCTGGAAGTTCAGATGTCCTCGTCCCTGTGAACCCTCGGGGCCATGGATGAGGACCGCCTCCGGGACATCGAGCAGGAGTTCGATGATGCCCTGGCCCGGGAAATCGGTAAGTGAGCCATCGGACTAGCCCGCTGCCATTGTAAATAAATTTTAGAGTTAGGTTTCCTTTTTGTTTTCCTTTTATTTGTGGTGAATGGACAATGCCACCCATATTTGTATATAGTTGTATTTTTAGGTAGTTTGTTAGATAGGTTTCATTTGTTTGGTTGGGCTCATGGACCCTTTTCATACTTCAACAATGGATTTATTTGAAATATTTTTGGGGAGTTTGCACATGGATTATTGTTTTGTTTTCTTCACATTGCATTGTAAATAGTTGGACTATGGATTCATTTGAATTAATTTTTTTCATCATGGACATGAAGCAATGGATTTTCTTTTCCTTTCCTTTGGATTTGTGTTGGTGGAGGGAGAGTTTGGACTGTTTTTCTTGCACATTTTTTTTGGATTGGTTATGATTTTCATTCACTCATCTTTTGCACATGCTTTTCATTTAATTTTTGCTATTTTGGTATGCTTTCTTTTCATTGATTTATTTATGTACATAATACATTTTCAAATTTTAGTTCCATGTGTGGGATTCCCTCATTGGGTTGGTGCATGTGAAAATGTGGGTTTACACAATCAATGCCAACCAGTGTATGTGTGTGACGGACATGTGTTGATGTACATATTTGACTTTTGGTTTGTGTCTTGATATAGGCATGTCAGTGTGGGGTGGATTGAGAAATCATTGCGTCTCAAGAATGGGGTGGCGTGAAGTGTTTTTTTTGGTGTAGAAGTGGGCCATGATTGTGCATCATTATTTTGTGTAGGGGGGGACATGGGTGGGGGCCTGCTGGCAGGTGCCCCTCACTGCTGGGGGGTGGGGGTGCAGGGGGACATGAGTGGGGGCCTGCTGGCCGATGCCCCTGACTGCTGGGGGGTGGGGATACAGGGGGACAAGGGTGGGGGCCTGCTGGCAGGTGCCCCGCACTGCTGGGGGGCAGGGGTGCAGGGGGACATGTGTGGGACATGAGTGTGGGCCTGCTGGTAGGTGCCCATGACTGCTGGGGGGTGAGGGTGCAAGGGGACATGAGTTGGTGATCAGTGGTGCAAGCTGACATGTGGCTTGGCTGGGGGGCATGCCCATGGTGGATGGGCTGCCTGCGGGACATGACCAGGGGTGCGGGGTAGTCCCCTGGGGTAAGGGCTGCCTGCAGGGGCCGTGGAGGGTGTAGAGGGAACAACTGGGAGGACCCACACTGCCAATTCACGTGTAGGACTCCCCGCACACCCCTGAAATACACGTACCTCACTCGCACAGGGCCTATCGCGAGTGAGACTTCCCGCGCACCCCGAAATACAAGTACCCTGCTCAAATTGCATGTGAAACTTCCCGCGTACCCCTGGAATACACTTACCCCACTCGCACAGGGCCTATCGCGTGTGAGACTTCCCGCGCACTCCCGAAATACACGTACCCTGCTCAAATCGCGTGTGAAACTTCCCGCACACCCCTGGAATACACTTATCCCACTCGCACAGGGCCTATTGCGTGTGAGACTTCCCGTGCACCCTCGAAATACACGTACCCTACTCAAATCGCATGTGAGACTTCCCGCGCACGCCCAAAATACATGTACCCTGCTCAAATCGCGTTTGAGGCTTCACGCAAACCCCAGTTATACACGTACCCCACTCGCACAGGGCAAATCCCGTGTGAAACTTCCCACGCACCCCTGAAATACACGTACCCCACTCGCACAGGGCCTATCGTGTGTGAGACTTCCCGTGCACCCCTGAAATACACATACCCTGCTCAAATCATGTGTGAGACTTCCCCCGCACCCTTGAAATACATGTGCCCTGCTCAAATCGCGTGTGAGACTTCACGCGAACCCCAGTTATACACGTACCCTACTCGCACAGGGCCAATCACTTGTGAAACTTCCCGCACACCCCTGAAATACACGTACCCCACTCGCTCAGGGCCTATCGCGTGTGAGACTTCCGTGCACCCCCGAAATACACGTACCCTGCTCAAATCGCATTTGAGACTTCCTGTGCACCCCCGAAATACATGTACCCTGCTCAAATCACATGTGAGACTTCACACGAACCCCAGTTATACATGTACCCCATTAGCACATGGCCAATCGCGTGTGAAACTTCCTGCGCACCCCTGAAATACACGTACCCCACTCGCACAGGGCCTATCGCATGTGAAACTTCCTGCGCACCCCTGAAATACATGTACCCCACTCGCACAGGGCCTATCGCGTGTGAGACTTCCTGCGCACCCCCGAAATACACGTACCCTGCTCAAATCGCGTGTGAGACTTCATGCAAACCCCAGTTATACACGTACCTCACTCGCACAGGGCCAATCACGTGTGAAACTTCCCGCGCACCCCTGAAATACATGTACCCCACTCGCACAGGGCCTATCGTGTGGGAAACTTCCTGTGCACCCCTGAAATACACGTACCCTGCTCAAATCGCGTGTGAGACTTCCCACGAACCCCAGTAATACATGTTCCCCGCTTGCCGTGTGCTGTGTGGCAGCCCTGTATACTAGTACAGGGTTAGCGCAGCCCTTTGCGCTGGATTGGGGATTTTGATGGCTATTCCTTGCACGTGGGGCATTCTTGGGGCCTTAACTGGCGCTGCTGCAAGGTCGCTGCGCCACTGTGCGCCACGGCTGGTTTTGGTAGTTAAAATCCATGAATACGCTGTGCGCGGAAATGGATTTTAGCGCACGGGGCTGGCGCAAAGATTTGCACGCGCACACTGTGCGCCAGCCGCGTGCGCCACTTGTGCGCTAATTTCTATGAATTACCGTGAAAATGTTTATGCCCTGGCCCCAAGGAGGATCACTATCGAAAGTAGTTTTGCATCATATGATGACATATTTGCATGCTGCATATACCAGAAAGAAGTTAGAAAAGCGACTAGCTAGATTGGAGCTTTGGTAAATGTACCAAATAGAGCGAGATGAATCACTGCCTGTAGACTGGATACTTAATGTATGCGAAGATGGGGGTTGAGGAGCCCTCTGCTCCGCCCGCCCGGACTGAAACAGGAGACGAAAGCAAGAAAGACGATGGATTATACCCATTGAGGGAGCTTAAGACAGCAACAGGGTATAGTAAGCCAGCATATGAGTCACCTGCGCAAAGCAATGATGAAGGAATGGAGAACAATATTGAGAAAGATGTGATCGCTGAGGTCCCGAGGGGCAAGTAGGGATGCGACAAGGAAAGAAGTGATCGAGTAAGTACAAATATATCTCTAGATATAGGAAGGGAGATAAAACGATGGAAAGGAGAAAGGGACAAGGCTGATGGGATAGCGCTTTTACAGAACAAATTGATAGGTGGTCAAATTTTACTCAAACTTGATGGTAACGACATCGAGGATGTAAGACAACAGGAAGACCAAGATGAGAAAGATAGAAAAGACAGGGAAAAAGAGGAACGATTGAAAGACGAAGGAGCAAAAAGAAAGGATAGGCAAAGACGAGAGCAGTTATCTCAAGAAGAGCAGTCGAAAAAACAGGAGAGAGCAGAAGAGCAAAGAAAACGCGATAACCGACAGAGAGTGAATGAAGAGCAGGAAAGGTTAGAACAAAAAAGAATGGAAGCAGAAGAACAGAAGTTAAGGGATAAGAGAATACAAAGACAAAAGGACGAGGAATTACGCAGGGCAATTGAGAGAAGGGACTTGAAGAAAAAGGAAGAAGAAAGGGTCAGAGAGGAAGCAAGAAAATGAAGAGAATTTGATGATGATTTGGAATGTAAAAGAAGGCAGAGAGCACGTTGTCACGCTCACCTGAATCTCCGCAGGAGCGATGGAGTTTGCTGACCTCGGCCCTGCCCTCTTCTCACCCGGAATACTGGGAGTTTAACCTGGAAGGAGAATGAAGGGTTAGTTTGTGATGCAACCCAAACCCAGGGAACCCCCTCTCCCCTCTGTGTGCTGCAATATAGTGTCTGGGGGCTCAACTCTTAGTTTGGGATGGCGGGCTCTCCGTCCTGCCTCTGCAGAGGCACTACAGTGCGGGACCATCAGGCTTTTGCGCTGACTTGGTGCTGGTTTTTCTGGTTGCTGCGCTGGTTCGGCGATGTAAACGCCACCGTTTATTTTGGATAGTGGAGTTCTGGAGCTCCCAAAGAGTGTCCCAAGGCCAGTTACCTAACTGGAACCTTTGAACTGCGGGAATAGCAGATGTGCACAAAAGGAGTCCTTTTCGGAATAAGGTAAGTGCCAAATGTCCTTGGAATCCCAGTTGCTTCACTGGGTTAGCACGTGTGAAAGAGTTCAGGTTTGTATTGTCTATGAAGGTCTTTGCCAACAAAGTGTCTTTAAGTCCTAACCTGCTTTTCCTTTGTTTTTTCTCTTTGCAGGTTGCCGGAGTCACTCGGGGACGGAATATCTGGAAGAGCTTGCAGAGAAGATGAGCGGGAGTGACTTGTCGGTCCGCAAGTGGAAAAGGAGTCGTGAAAACTCCAGAGAGGCACTGGTTTGGCTATAGCTCCCACAGTTGTCTCTGTCACAATATAGGTGGGCCTTCTATACATGTGTCCACCAGGTCAGAGTATCGGAAATCAGTCCTAACACTGACATGGAAGGGAGCAGGAAACACTGTGTAGGCAGGGATGCCACAGACCCACAGGAGGGACCCCTTGATCTGTGCACGAGGAACACAACAAGCAGCGGCCACCAGCCCACTGTGATGGAAGCAGGTGCCTCGATCACCAGAATTGTCTGAGAGGAGGGTGCACCACGGGCCAGCAGAACACTGATAGGGCGCAAGGCACCAGTGCATCCTGCCGAGCACAAAATCCCTACTGCCCCTGTCAGGGACATCATGGCACTTCCACACATGATCACCTCCGAGTCTGGACGAGGAGCAGGGGGAGGATGGGGCCTTTTCCCACATGGGACCTATGGAGGAGCCTGGTGGGGAGTGTACCCCTGCTGCACTAACATGCATGACTGCTCCTACCATGCAGTCGGTGCTTTCTACCGTGACCCCACCCACACCACAGGATGAGTCTCCACCTTCTACAGATGAGTCCTCCTCTCCAGATCCTGTGTCATGAAACCCCAACTTAACTCATTAGGAGGTGGAGGTCCAGGAGGCAAAGGTGCTCAGCAAGTATGGGTACCTCACCAGTCACAGCTCGCTGTAAACAATTCCTGGGTGATGTCGCAAGATGCATCAACAAGGTTGAGGTACACCAGTGCAACACAAAGGAGGTGAAGAAGCTCTGGGATGGCCTCAGGTGGGTCACTGTCATCAAGGCAAGGAGGCTGCAGAGGCGGGTCCAGATGTTAATTCCTGGTCAATGCTGCAGGCCCAAATCAACCACCTGGAACACCGGGTCCTATGCCGGATTTGTCTGGAGGACTAACAAGGGCTCTCGTACCTCAACAGTTCATTGCATATGCCTGGTAGGTGTTCTCTAACTCATCGGCCACTACAGCTTGTTGATGTTTACTGTGATATGCCCATCGTTCCCTGGGTGGCATGTGCATCATCGTTCCTTGGGTGGAGTGTGCGTGTCACATGCATTTGTACATGACACCCCATGCTAGATAGCATTATCTCACAATCCCCATGTGCCAATATGTCAGGAGTCCGAAACCTGTGAAGTAGTCATGTTTGTGCCACATGCCTGTGTTGTTTGTCCATTGTTGCATGTACGGTCTCATGTGTCCCTTTCTCCTCTCTTGCCGCCATTGTTGCCAGTGACCCCAAGACCCAATGTGAAGCCAATGTGTCAGAGCTGCAACCTGTACACTGGAAGCACACAAGGAGGAGGATGGCAAAGGAGGAGATGCCAGGGGTGGAAGCCCAGGTGTAGCATGAGGAGGCACAGGAGTGGAAGCACAAAGGGTATGCAGTGCCATGTAACCCCATAGGGACTACGGTAGCTCCTCCTGCTGTGGCTCATGTACCTCCTCCTCATCCACCTGTCCCAGCACCCCACCTCTGTGTGTCCCCCACCCAGCTGCAAGGGGCCATTTCCACTTCCTGGACTGTCCCATGCCCTTGTTCCCCTCTGACACCTGACTCCTTTCCAGTGCTTGGGCCAGCACAAGGTGTAGAGATGCAATCAGACATCCTCACTCTAAGCTCTGCCCCTATTCTGCCTATATGCTGAGAACCAGAGATGACGACATGTGCAGTCCCAGTAAGAGTGCCAATATCGCAGAAGGCATTTGAAGCAAGATACCCACTGAGGAAACCATACCTAAATACCCGCAGACATATGCCCTCATTACAACTCCGGCGCTAAACCATGGCGCTATTAGCACCATGGTTGGTGGCGGTGTTGTAATGGATCCGCCATGGTTCAATGGGGAATTACCACCCCATTCCAAGGTTGGCGGGCGGTAATTTCCCATTGAACCATGGCCCTTCCCCATTCCCATTTTTACCCCATAGGGCTCTATGGGAATGGGGAAGGGGCTAAGTACGGTACCGCAAATTGCGGTACCGTACTTAGCACCAAGGTCCCTTTGCGGGTCCCTACTTTAACGTGTAGGTGTAGACCAGCCGTTAAGCTCGGGTCCCGCAAAGGGACCTCGTAGTAAGGCGCTAAGTGTTTAACGGCGCTGCAGCCTTTTACGGCGCCATTAAAGACTTAGCGCCAGGGTCGTAATGAGGCCCATAGTATTCTTTTGGATGAAGTACCAGAAGAAATGTGTATCTGAGTAGAAAAAGAAGTCTGATGACGTCATAAGAAATGGGAAGCTGACGTATCTAAAGGACAAATGAAGAATAAGTAACGTAAATATTCTCTAAGAACTGAAGAACAGATAGTAAAGATGAGCGCCATCTCGGGTTCGAGATGCAGCTGCTCATGCTACAGAAACATTAAAGAATATATGTCAGTATACACGTGTACAGATGCTGAAATGCAAGTAGGGAAAAGTATTCATAAAGGCTTGCTACGTAGTAAATTAGATTGCGGCAATGCGCCAAAGTATATATATAGGAACATATAGAATATGGATGATCCTGTAACGCACTTTAGCAGGCTCGTGAACTTTATGAAACAAGAAAAGACTTTCAAAATCAGTGGCGCAGCTGGAAATTACTGATGGTGAGGCACGTTTTAGAAGATTGGGTTTGCATAGAACCAAGAAGATAAAGCCACAGTGGAATGGAAGCCTGTCAAAAAGGCTACAACGAATGTGAGAAGGGAACACGCTTCTGTTTGAAACAATATGAAAAACTACTGAAGGCGTTTAAAGTTCATCATTTTAATAAGGATTAAATGCTGCAAAAGCTCGAAAAGAGTGGTCTCCTAGTAACATGTTTGAGATTGAAATAGCCTGGGGCAAGCTGAATCGAAACTAGGAGGCACAGTGAAGCTGTACTCCCTTTAGTTCCCAGACGAAGTCCATGGCTCCAAGGCTAAGTTCAAAAGCTTAATTGTCTGACACATCATAGAAGTGATGATAGATGGTGGGTTAATTGGAGGGGAGACATGATCACGCTGAGCCTTCATGCACCTCGGGTGATAGCCTGCATGCTGCTAGCATGAGGAACATTGTAAAAGGGCACAAGGGTTCCAAACGTATCATAGAGGGTCATATAATGAAGAGCCCTATAGTTTGAAGAACCAATTAATCGTTGTGTATTTAGTGACGATGGTGATGACTAGTTATTGGGAATGGGTGTAGATGCCCACCTAACTTAGATACCCAATCAGAAGCCTTTGGCTATATAGAACTTATACTTAGATGTTCACTGAGAGCCAAACACCGGTACTAATAGGTTTTTGTAGTTTGTCACGTAACATGATGTCAGCAGTGACGTTTTTGTTATAAAAGAATTATTTTTTCTAAAATGCAACGAGACCTGGCTGTGCGCCGTCAGATGATGCCCGTTGCACTCCCTGCTTTTGATGATCGATTTTAAAACAGAAAGTGTTTTGCCAAATTCCCTCAGTCATTCTGATTATTGATGTTTGAGTAATTTCTGAATCCCCATCCACATCTGAGTATTGCTACCGCGTTAAAGGGCTCTTAGGAGTAAGAGTTCAAAGGTCACAGGGAGTGTACTCCGCCTGCCGGCCTGCATGGGGCATGTGCATGTCCTGTGACACCTGCAGAAAAGGGGCTCACACTGCCCATTGTACAACCTGGAACATCTGCTGGCTGCATCTCGTCTGACTATGGTGTACACTGTCCCCGCCCCAGCGACCACTGCCACTGCACCATCAGTGTGGGCTTGTAGCAGGTAGCAATGGAGGTGATGGAAGCAAGGTATAGACAGTCATAGGAACAGAGGATACTGAGAGAGTTGATTGCAGGGCAAAGGGCTGAATTGCATGCAGAAAGAGGAGAATTGAGGGCGATCAAGGAAGCTGTCGGTGTCATCCAACATTATCTCTTGCAGACACAGATAGCTCCTTTGCCTCAGAGGTCCCCAGCACTCTCGGCCACCCTGACCCCTCTTACACCCGGGGGTAGCCAGCAGGGTCACACAGCAAGCCACTACTTCTCATTTTACCCCATCTCGCCAAGCCAGTGGATTCTGCTTGGTGAGGTGAAGGAAGAGGAATTGGAGGAGGTAGTCATGGGGGATAGTTATTTAGCAGGATTAAAGGGGTTTGTTTCCGCCTACTGTGGCCATCCTATTTCACTCTCCCTGCACAGTGTCCCTTGTATATTGTTTATATTTCTTCACATTTCAGTTAGTCACACTTACTGCCTCTGTGTACTACACCTTCACTGTCAATGTTCTATTTTCCTGCACTACCCTTTCATACATAACTCCCCTGGCCATGTGCGTGTTCGCCTCTCCCCCCCATTGTTTTATGCACCATGCTGTGCATTTCAATGCACATTATTTTGTATGCTATCCACGATTCGTGTCCAGTTTTAATGTGTGTGTGTTTGTGTGCCATCTGACCATGTAGGTTGTGGTGTGTAGGACGGTGCAAGGCCTGAACCTGCACATGGTCATGGCAGATGTGTCCATTGGCATTTCATCACAATGAAGGGGCCCCTGAGGGACCCTTGCGCATGGAAACAAGGCACAATCACCACACATGAACTGATATGCCAGACACAAGTTTGTATTCCCAAAATCTAGGGTTTATTGCAAAGCAAATAGTCTCAGTTGGCCAACTGTTCCCACGCCCCGCGACATGTGTCTACCAGACCTCGGGGGATGCAAGAAAGAGAAATTCGTACATCAGTTACATATATACAAAAAGAGCATCTAGTAATCAGTAGTGTCACAATTTATACCGCCCCTATTGCATTTCCTTTGAAATAGGCACGATGATTGACAATGGTGACGAGTATGACACCTTCAAACATTCATTTAGTAACAGTTTGCAATTTTGTAAGCCCACAGACATAAGTCTTTGTTTTAAAGAACACAATGCTTCTGTTTCTGAAAGCAAGCTGTGCATAGGGAGAGACACATTCTAGGCCTTGCTATCTCCTAGTTTCTATTCATGTTCTGGGGGTCAACTTGCTCTCCAGGGTTCTACCGGGCTCAGGAAAAAGGGGCCGCAAAGAAGAGCATAATTCAAGTCATTTAATGTTCGCTCCTAGTATTTCTACTGTGCTACCGAGACTAGCTGGCACCTGCTGTACTGATTAGAATGTCTTGCTGCTCACTCTCCAAGGATATGTGAGGGAGGAGACCGTGTATTTCTGTCTGGGTTACTGCGTTATGTTTCAACATGCCTCTCACAGCCTTGCATTATGCACCAGTGAAGTAGAATATTTCAGCAAAGCAGTTTTACATGAAGCAAAAGGCAACGTTAGAACAAACAAGAAGTAAACAAAATGGCGATTTCAGTCAACTTTAAAATGGCCTCCCCGTGGTTAAGATTTTGCTACACCTTTTTAATACTAAAAACATGAGGCGGTTGGTCTTCGGCCAAAAAAAGTATGTTTCCTTACGATCGAGGGGGTATCTACTCTTTCTGGACTGACAAAACCCTCCTTTTGGCCATATGCGAAATGCCTCATCCATACCTTGCATCCCCCTCTGACTATGTATCTTAATCAGATTCTGAATCTTGCACCCTACTGGTCTCATCTTCATTGTCATCAATATCAATTGACATGAATTCTTTTACTGTCTTTGATTCATCATTACCGTGAGTACTTGATTTAATAGTGCTCTTTTTTTCTATCATGTGTACACACTCTTCACTTATTTCAGTGCATATTATGGGTAGGCAATGTATGCAACAACAAAATGTCATGAATATTCCTAGCACTGCTACTAGGATCGCAAATAATTTCCATCCCCATGATCGTAACACTTCCCAGAACCAGGAACTTATATCCAATTCCCAGCCTCCTTCAGGGGGGTGGAGATCAGAGCTCAGAACGTGCAATTTCCTTATCGCTTTGAAGATCGTGGGGGAGGAGTCACTTACAAATATGCAGCACGCTGATCCCACGATTTTGCAAACACCGCAGCGATCAACCAGAATCATATCTAGAGCCATTCTATTTTGGAGTGACATTAATCTAATTCCTTTTTCCTCGAGGGTCATATTATATAATATATCTGTTGTTCCATTTATTGTTTCCTCTAATATTCTGGACAGTCGTTTTATATTATAAGAGTTTATTGCTTGGCCCCAGAATGGTATGAATGATTTTGCTATATCCTCTACAATCAAACCTCCTTCATCATTTCGTCGAGGTCGTGACCTGGCCAATTTGGCTATGTCTGCTGTTCTTGAAAGGAACACCCCAGGGAATAGAAAGCCTAAGTAACAAGTACCTCCCCAGTTTCTAGGTAACCAGGGATACGCTTTTTCTCCACACATAAAATAAACAGGATCTCCTACATAAATTGTCTCTTCCTCTTTATCAAAGAATGCTATGTTAATGTATCTAGTGAATGTCCCCACCAGGAAAGAACCCTTCTTTCTCAAACAAAAAGGGACAGAACCTGGACTATAATTCACTATATAGGAGGGGGGCACTGTATCTTTATTTCTTTCTAAATGTGATTACAGATGATTTATAGGGTACCGATAATCTATCTTGTGGCATCATTATTGGTGTAATCAATCGTGCTTTATGAAATATGGAACAGCCTACTGGTTTCATAATGACCTCTTCAAACTCATTCATATTTGTTCTGTCTAGTCGTCCAGTTTCACTTTCGTTCCATTTGCCATAATATAATGCACTCAGAGAAGCGTAACATGCAGAACTCAATTGTAGAGGCTGCACATGCCAACCAATCCCCTTACCACCATGTTGTGGCAAGTGGGCACAGACCCAACAATTGCTTTTTCATAATATTGAGTGTGTCATATTCATTATTAGCAGTAATGTGTTATTTCCATAACCCTCCCTATGTCTTTCTTCCATTGGGGACAAGGTGTAATAAATCACATGAACCCGGGCTTTCAGTAGTGGAGATGTTTCTCACAGGCAAGAGTACTTCTAACGGGTGCATTTCTTCCAAGTACCATAATACCAGTACTGTCATTATTGGGGCCAATATACTCATTATACACATTATTATCGTTAAGCTCAGCATACAATTTTTTCGACCATTTCCTTTTTGTAACCTTCTATGCGCTATGTTTAATTCATTATCAGCAGTGGTGCAGGAGGGGGCAAAAGTATGTTCCGGCATTCTTCTTTCTCGGTCCTTCGTCTTCTGCAGTGTTCGTCGTGAATGTCTCTCGTCGTTGCACTCGTTGGAATGTCAATAAGTTTGATAAATGTCAACAGTCTATTCTGCCAGTTCTTAGCGTCCTGGATTGCTACACCCTGGGCAAGATCTCTGTGCGTCTGCACATTGCTCAAAGAACTCCAGAGCAGTCATCAATTGCCTTCATACCATGTGCGCCCCGTTCGTTTGCACGGGTTCAGGACACATTGATTTTATGTAAACACCGAGGAGCCTCGTTTATTGGGCTGTCCGATTTGCACAACCCTCACACCGCTCTCCTCTAGGCCTCCGGTTCCTACTTTATCCGAGAATAGGAAACAGAGGCAACAAAAATATCAACAGAAACTTATGTTTGATCACTCCTTCTTCCGAGGCTGCAAATTGTATCGCCTTGCTCCTGGTATCGTGTGATCAATGAATAGTGCGGAAGAAATTGCAGACTCAAGCTCGGAGTCAGTCTGTGGCGCAATAGCAGATGATGATGGGCGCCACAGTGATGATGCAACTTTCTTTTCAGGCTGCGGCGCAATGAGAGAGGGTGGCCACCAAAGTGGTACACGTTTTGTGTCTGTTAGCAGTGATGCAGGTTCTGCTGAACAATGTTGGGGCACTCCTTGCCCTTCCCCTTTTACAGCAATCTTTTCAGGCTTCGTGTCAGGATCAAGCAAATTTTGTGGCAAAGAACTGGCAATCGTTTCTTTCATTTCTGGGACCACTGTCTCTTTCTGGTCGTTTCGATCAGTCAGTTTTGCAGACGGTGATGGGACTTTCTTGGCATGTGTTGCATGGATCCATGCCTTCCTTCCATCCACACGAATTGCCATTTGCGTAGTTAGGAAGATCAGATAGGGTCCACGCCATCTGGGTGCAAGCGATGTCTTCCGCTCGAAATTCTTTATTAGGACCCAGTTTCCTGGCTCTAGTGGGTGTCCCGGGCCAGTATATCTTATTGGTAATGCCTCCTGCACCTGCTGATGAATCAAACGCAATTTTTGAATTAAAAGATAACAATAAATGCTGAGCACAGGGTATTCAATTTCCCTCAGCCTTTTCGGCTGAGGTGCACACCAAACATTCCCCGGTGCCCCATTACGATTTCGTACGGGGAGCGCCCAGTTCCTGCCTGCACAGATGTGAGCATGCACAGTAACGCTATCGGTAATGCATCTACCTAGGTTAACTTGTTTCCTGCGCATATTTTGCTTATCTTAGATTTCAAGATACCGTTGTGGCGTTCAATCAGACCGGCAGACATGGGGTGTCTAGAACAATGGAATCACTTCTCAATCTGGAGACCTGCACAAATCTGTAATATTACTGTGCCCACAAAATGCGGACCATTGTCTGACCATATGACACGGGGAAAGCCAAAATGGGAGAAGTATTCCTTTAACATTACTTTCTCCATGCTCATGGCAGTTCAGTCTTTCAATGGATATGCTTCTACCCATTTGCTAAATGCACATATGACCACCAGGACATACTTCAAGTTTTGGCATCTCTCCATTTCTATAAAATCAAAATGGATTACCTCGAAAGGCATAGAGGGAGGGCCAAAACTGCCTGTTGGAGTCACCGTTCCCTTCCCCACATTGGGTTGTAGTGACGTGATACAGTTCTGGACCAACCTCTCTGCATTTTTCTTTATGTGTGCATTCTCCCATACTGTAGCTAGATTTTGGACTATCTTTTTGGCACAAATATAAGTGGGGCTGTGGGCCATCGTGACCATTGCAGTTACATAGGAATTGGGCAACATCCAGTTTTTACTTCCCCTGTCTACCCAGCAACCCTCCAGATCTAATTCAGCAGAGCCCTCAGCCCACCCTTGGATTTCATCAACAGTGGCTTCCGCCTGCATCTCTTTGACAGTAGCAATTCCATTCTTTATCATGCAGGGCACTTCGTCAGGCTGTACTGTTAACATTTTGGTATTCAAGTCAGTGGCAGTTTGCTTTGAAATTCTGTCTGCAAATGCATTTCCTTCTCCCACTTTGCATGTCACTTTTTTATGCGCCTCGCATTTCACTATCGCTAGGTGCTTTGGACACGTAAGTGCAGACAACAATCGTACAATCAAAGGGCCATGTTGTATTCTAGCCCCATGTGATGTTAGGAAACCTCTCTCAGCCCAGAGTCGGCCAAAGTTATGAACCACGCCAAAGGCGCATTGGCTGTGAGTATATATGTTTACACTCAAATTTCCAGAAATCTCACAAGCTCTGGTCAAGGCTATTATCTCTGCCGCTTGTGCAGAGTTGTAGGGGATTCTTTTACTCTCCGCAATACTTTTTAACGTGGTGATAGCGTAGGCAGCAGTTGATGTGCCATCTGGTAGTTTAAAACAGGAGCCATCACAAAATAACTCTCCATCTGGCTCTTTTTGTGCAGTATCTGTCAAATCAATTCTCCCCTTTGTTTTTTCCTCAGTAACCATTAAGCAAACATGTGGAGGTGATTCATTCCCATCAAGTTCTTCCATGGGCAGTGGCATTAATTCTGCATGATTCAAAGCGATACACCTCATAATTTGGATGTGTGGCGCAAAGTGGACAATTTCATATCTAGTCAATCTAGCAGAGTTGAGGTGTTGCGTCTGCGTTCTATTGAGTAGAACGTCTATAGCATGTGGCATCATCAAAATTAAGGTGTGCCCCAATACCATCCCTTCTGTTTGTTTCACTGATGCAGCAGCTGCTGCAACAGCTCACAAACATCGTGGTAATGCGCGCGCTACAGGGTCCAGCGCAGAAGAAAAATAGCCGCATGGCCTATTTCTTCCACCTTGTTCCTGTGTCAAAACAGCCAACGCACAGCCTTCACTCTCATGTACAAACAATCTGAATTTTTTTTCATAATTTGGTGTGCCCAAAACAAGCACAATGCAGTTTAGAGCAGATCAAATGCTCTCTGACATTCTTCATTCCACTGCAAAGGCATCACAACATCCTTCTTTGTCAACTCCACCAATGGCTTCACAATTAGGGCAAAATTCATGATCCACTGCCGACAATAAGAAGCCATGCCTATTATAGCTCTGACTCCTTTTTGTGTTCTTGGAATAGGCATACCAGAAATGCTCTCTATTCTTTCTGGCATCAGTCTTCTCCCTTCTTTCGAAAGTAGGTAACCCAAATAAGTCACCTCCTTTCGAGAATATTGGAACTTCTTTAAACTTGCTTTGTGACCATGTGCTGCCAAGTGTGTTAATAGTAAAGCAGTACTCTTTTTACAAATCTCTTCTGTATCTGCAGAAATCAACAAATCATCTATATATTGTAACAATACACAACCTGTTGGTAACTCTAGCATGTCTGGTTGTTCTTTCAATGCTCTACTGTAAATACTCCGACTCTCTGTTTAGCCTTGTGGAATATGCGTGAATGTAAATGATCGTCCTCTTAACATGAAGGCGAACAAATATCTGCTTTTCTTGTGCACTGGAATGCTAAAGAAAGCATTCTTCAAGTCAATAACACTAAAATACTCAGCCGAGGCAGGAATCATTGTCAAAATCGTGGTAACGTCTGGGACCAACGGGAATTGGGGATCTACCACCTTGTTTAATGCACGCAGATCAATTATAAAATGGTATGGTACCTCATTAGCTCCTTTCTTATACACTGGAAGAATGGGACTGTTACATGCACTGCCTGTAATGTCTTCAATCACCCCCAATTTTAACAAATCAGAAACAATACTTTTCAATCCTTTCTCTCCTTCTACTGAGATTTTATACTGTGGAATACACAGTAACGTTACTCCTTCTTTCAAAGCAATTTTCACTGGTTCGATCTTCAAACATCCAACATCATTGTCATGTATTGCCCATATACAAGCTGGTATCTCACTCAATTCACCTGACAAAGGTTTGGACACAAATTTGGATACCAGTACATTCTGCGGTGAAATGGTCAGAAATACTCCATCTGGTGTACAGTGGATTACTGCACTCAATTTGTTCAATAAATGTAATCCCAAAAGATTCTCCCCACAGTTCTCTGTTAATAGGAATGGACAGTATTCAGTGAATAGGCCTAATGTTACTGCTACTGGTTGGGACACCGGATTAATCACTGGGGTACCTGCAAACCCTACTGAAATATTTCTTTGCCCTGACAGTGGTATTTCTGGAACCAAGTGATGGTCTATCTAACACCTTTTTGCCCCTGTATCCACGAGGAATCTGTGCTCACTATCCCCGACTTTCATTCCTACGTAGGGTCCTTTCTGATTCACGGGAATAGACACTGGTTCCAACCCCTGTTTTGGGTTGTCCTATTGGGGAAACAACACATCATCCGATGTGCAATCGCTGCTGTTATTATAGTACGCATTCGCATGCGTATCAAAAATGCTTCCGCCCCTTCCTCTATTCCCATTTTGCATGTTCTGCTGGCTCTGATTCAGAGTAGAGGTTTGTTTCTGAGCTTGATTTTGATTTTGGGGGCCATTCCCTTGACTATTTTGGTGCTGTTGCATGTTATTTCTGTTATGCCCATTTGCTCCTGGATGCCCCCTATGCTGTCTTCTCTGGCTGTACCCATTTCTATTTTGCAAGTGTGGACATTGCGCTCGCCAGTGACCTTCCTCTCTGCAATACACACATTGATTCTGTCCCAGAGGCCCTCCATGCATGTTCGAATTACCTCTGCCCTGGGCATTCCCTCTTCCTCTATTGTGTCCCGCTACCTGCTGGAGTAGCACCCTAACCATTGTTCATAGTGCTTCTATTCTCATTGGCAAGGGGTATTCATCAAATACCTCATGTATCTCCATTGTGGGAATACTAGGATCTGAAATCCATTTCAACGCCTCTCGTATACACACTTTTAGTCTGTCGCCTGTCTGTCTTGACGTTGACAAATATCGCCAGTGTATATAGTGCTCTACCGTTTCAGTTCTATCTCTCCTAATATCTCTACTCCTATACCCAGGTGTGGCAAACATTTCAGCATATTCATTATCAAGTTCATTCTTAAGTTCAAAAAGTCGGTCTACATGTTCCCTCATCTCTTCATGCCTCCCTCTACAACTTGCCAATGCATTCAAATTCAACAGTTGTTGCGGAGGCAGCTTCCCAATTAACTGTTTCCATCTCGCCACCAAATCTTCCCCCATGCATTCCAACACTACCTGTCTTTTGTTGCTCCTCCTGAATTCAAATATTGAAGCCAGCGTTGACGTTCCATCATTCCCATTTATATACTTGTCGGCCTGCTCTTGCAACTCTCGCTTCCTCTCCTTGCTAATCGCACTACGAGTTACTCTCGTTCATCCCCTTTCTCCAGCCCCTTCTTCTGTTTCAACAAGTTCAAGTTCAATTATGGGAGGGGCAGATGGTACAGAACCGATCTCTAGGGAGGGAGGTGCAGATGGGACAACGAGAACGGGAAATTACTGTTGTGGCGCTGACTGGCTAATGGGAGGCGCTGTTTGTGCAATGTGTGGCTGTGCTGGTGTTCAGTCAGTTGGGAGGGGCTGAGCACAGGAGGGGGTTGAGCAATAGCCACTGACGCGGTCGATTTAGTCTCTCTCCTTGGACTTTGCTTTGTATCTGTCAATATTTAATCTATTAATTCATATGATGAATGCAACTCCCGTTGTGGGTATATCTTTTCTATGCTCAATTGCTCGTGTCTATTTGACTTTCTCAAACTATCATTCCACTCCTTCTCTTCCTTTTCTTTCCCTCTCTCTGCTTTCGACTTATGTCTGTGCGCATGTTTCTCTCTACTTTTCCAACGAAGCATTGCTTCCCTTCTCCAGTCCCTAAGGATATCAAATACTGCAGGGCGTGTTTTCCTTCTCATCAACACCTTCTCCAAATGTTCTATTCTCGTCACCTCAAAACTCCCATGATTCGGCCACTGAAGATCTTCCTGTTTTCTGGTTTGCCTATGTCAAATCTCACAAAACATTATCGCTCCCACACCATACTTCACATACATCTCATATGCCGGCGTTCCCACATGGGGCGTGACCTGGCCAGCTTCCAAAGATTGTCCGCCGCAGCGAAAAAATCCCGCTAGGGTGGACAATACCCTAGGGATGTTTTAACCTTACCCTTGGCTAATCAATCTTACGCTGGGTGTTTGATTTTGCAAAATCAACTCTCAACCAATATCAGGATCACTTTTGAATCGGGGCATGACTCACCTGATCAATCAAGTTGTCTTTTCAAGACACAATTCGTCCATATACTGCCGCAACCAACGGCGTTGTATCTGCGTATCTTGGCTCACTCTGCCTCGTTTCGGGACCCTCGCCTCCTTGTTCACTGGCCGGGCACATCGATCAGGGATCAGTTGTGCACAGATCTGCAAAGGAATCTCTCATCGCTTTCGCAGGGGTGCCCCAAACACATCTTGATCCCGGCTCGATCGTCCCGCCCTTGCCGTTCTCTCCACCTTCCTTATTTTACAACGTACACAATGGAATAAGTGGGGGAGGGTCCCTATTTGGGCACCATCTTGAGACCCTCGCACATGGAAACAAGGCACAATCACCACACACGAACTGATACGCCAGACACGAGGTTGTATTCCCAAAATCTAGGGTTTATTGCAAAGCAAATAGTGTCATCTGGCCAACTGGTCCCATGAACGCGACGTGTCTCTACCAGACATAGGGGGATGCAAGAAAGAGAAATTTGTACATCAGTTACATATATACAAAAAAAGCATCTAGTAATCAGTAGTGTCACAACTTATACAGTCACTATTGCATTTCTTTTGAACTAGGCACGATGATTGACAATGGTGACGAGTATGACACCTTCAAACATTCATTTAGTAACAGTTTGCAATTTTGTAAGCCCATAGACATAAGTCTTTGTTTTAAAGAACACGATGCTTCTGTTTCTGCAAGCAAGCTGTGAGTAGGGAGAGACACATTTCAGGCCTTGCTAGCTCCTAGTTTCTATTCGTATGCTGGGGGTCAACTTGCTCTCCAGGGCTCTACCGGGCTCAGGAAAAGGGGGGCCGCAAAGAAGAGCATAATTCAAGTCATTTAATGTTCGCTACTAGTATTTCTACTGTGCTACCGAGACTAGATTGCACCTGTTGTACTGATTAGAATGCCTTGCTGCTCACTCTCCAAGGATATGTGACAGAGGAGACCGGGCATTTCTGACTCAGTTACTGCGTTATGTTTCAACATGCCTCTCGCGGCCTTGGAGTATGCACCAGTGAAGCAGAATAATATTTCAGCAAGGCAGTTTTACATGAAGCAAAAGGCAACATTACAGAAAACAAGAAGAAAACAAAATGGCGATTTCAGTCACCTTTAAAATGGTGGCACTGTGGTTAAGCTTTTGCTACACCTTTTTAATACTAAACACATGAGGCGGTTGGTCTTCGGCCAACTAAGTATGTTGCCTTACGATCGAGGGGGATCTACTCTTTCTGGACTGACAACAAGTCATTCACATGGGTGGCATGTACATTCTTTTCCTGACATGTGCACCTTTGCCATGCTGCACATGGAATCCACATGTATCAGGTGAGTTGCCCCGTGCTGGAGACACTATGTTGTGCTGGAGGCAGTGTGCCTTCTCCATTGGCGATGTGTCCTTCAGGCCATGCGGCTGTTGGAAGTTGAATGTGCAGGCACGGAGGTGTTCTGCCCATGGATGGGCATTTGAATCTGTTCTGCATCTTCTTGCATGGCGTCCAAGCATGGCCCAGAGACTACATGCTTTAACGGTGTGTTCACACGTGGATGGGTCATGCGCATGGTATTCCAAGAGGGTGAATGAGTGGTGTGTGGGCATTAGGTTGTTAGGTGCCATGCATTGCTGTGTGCATCTGTCAAGGCCCGCCTACATCCAGGGACAACACATTGCCCTTGTATTTGCCTGCTTTGTTGATTAGATGAATGGGGCCTTGTTTACAGCAACCTTGTGGGTTGTGGGTTGTAGGGATCCTTTGCAACAGTGAAGTACACACTGTTTATAGCGATATACCGCAACTGATTAGGGTAGAGGGAGTTGTGTATTCAATGTCTCCTCAGAATGTGTGGAGGTCATGCGTCCTTCACCAGATGTCAGATGTCTCTGGATATGGGCGACTGATCTTGTCCAGCCAGTTTGCCCAGAGGGAGTCTGCAAGAGGTGTACTGTGGATTTCAGGATTTCAGATTCAGGATTCATTCGGAGTACAGGTGGGTCCATTGCGAGTATGCCTTTACCCGGGTGTCCCACGATATGTGACTGTGTGCATTGCGAACCCTTGCATGAACATATGCCTGTGTGTGTTACAGGACCAGTGTTGGATGCGTGCACAGGGGAAGGAAGTCATCAATAATCTATCCTTCGGGTGCTCTACATCTGATGTAAGCACACTTCTATACTAGCGTGGCTCTATGCTTGTGTCTTGCTGCTGGCTGTGGGAGGCGATGGAGTCACATTTCCTATTTGGCTTCCGATTGTGCCTTCCCTCGCCTTGTCCCCAAATACATTGTACAGTCAATCGCTATTGCAGAATAGTTGTGCGCGAAGGTGGATTATTCTGAGAAGTGGCAGCCATTCACCTGCTGTTTTGCAGCTCCATGTTGATCATGTACAGTGACATTAACGGGCTGATCTGCCCAGATTCTGTGATTTGTACTGTGTCCGACACACTTGTGCTATTTCTGAGATGTGATGTGATAAATTTGCAATAAAGTGTACAGTCACCTCTGGTGCCATGGAGATGTCTGGGTGTCGTACATGGTGTTTGTTTCTCATACTGCTACTGTTGCACAGACATGGTTACTTGCTGCTTCACTAATGTGCATTCCGGGGTGATAGGTGCATGTGGTTGTGTGGGGAGAAGTGCCATTCCATGGGGTCCATGCAGGAGTCCTGTAGCAATGTAGTGGTTGATGTGTCGTGGTGCTTTACGACGGGTCCTCTGGGGCAGTATCCTATGACTTTTGAGATAGGTTAACTGATGTCCACACTTGTCTTGGTCATAAGTTGCCATGTTGGGTGGAGGGGTGTGGGAAGTGCACTCTTACAGAGAGGTGCCGTCCGCTGTGTTTGGGTGGTTGTGGTGTGATACATTCTCATGTGGGTGAAGTGGAGTCTGGTGTGTTAAGGTTGTTCCAAGGTGGTGCCCTCTCCACCTGGTCTCTTTTGCCAAGCAGTAGAGGTATGCAGCATGCATCAGTATTTTCAGTTATCCACCAGCACTCACTATCAGTGCGCTGGAGGGCAGCGTTGTGGTGTCATCATGAGTAGTGTGGTCGCATAAGTTGACACTGTCATTCAGCTTTTTGTGGCCTGCAGTAACCAGGCTGCATGTCATCTGTGCATCCCCTGGCTCCTCCTTGGATATATGCTTCCTGTGTACCCCCTCCCCCACCACCCTTTTGGGGAAGATGTGTCTGCCTCCTAACTCTGTACTTGTTGGGACTAGTGCATCTTGTTTTGTCTTGGTATCACCTCCCCAGATCATGTACCATGGTGTCTACATTCCAATGTCCAGGCACACAGTGTGTTAGTCCACACATTTCTATGGTAGTTATCATGTGAGTAATTCATCATCATCCATTGACCATGTATTCATTTATGCATTCAACAAGAAATAGGCCATATTAACACCATGGGTTTGCTTAAGCCATTATGATTCCATGTTTGTCATTTTAATTTTAGCAATGGGAAGTGTTTTTAGGCACTAGAGAAAGCTGTTCTCCCTCTGCCATTCTGAATCGGCTTTGCTGTGCACGGAAGATTGTTTTCGAACAGTGTGGAATGGAATGAAAACAATTGTCTTTGCCAGTAGCTGTTTGGCGCAGAGAAAGATGGCCTTGCCTGGCAGGAGCTGGGAGGAGAGAATGTGTTTTTTGGTTTGAAAGGCTGACTGCGGAGAAAGATTGTTTTGGGTATAGAATGTCTCCATGTCTTGAGCAAAAGACAGGATCAATAGACGATATGATGTTCTGTCCTGTTCTCAGAATGTAGAAATGTCATGTCAAATTGTTGCAATATGCTAAGCTGGCGGAAATTGGATGATTATAGAATACACACACGTAGCCATAGAAATGAACAGACTGCCATTTGCGTCATTGCAATGTATAACTGTGGGGGTCTCTGTTGAGTAGATGCTGGCTGTCTGTCAGGAGAGCAGGAGACTGCGAGAGGCTGATTGAGTAGATGGCAGATGCAGATGAGGGGAGTAGGAGTGTGTTGGAGAGCTAATGCTAGAGAGAGCTAGTGGGAAGGAGGAGCTGTCTCATTAGGAACATACAGTGAGCTGTGTGGGGACAGAGAAATGCTATTTAGGGGTTTTGCTATTTGGTCTGAGAGCATTGCTAGGAGAAGACGGAGGGGCTGGGCTAGTGGTACTTATGCTTAGAGAAGTGCTGATTTGCTTGCTTATGTAGTAATTTGCAGTGGTTTTATCATGCAATGGAAGGCATGAATAAAGTGTATTATGTTATGAATTGAACCGATTTCTGTGTCTTCTTTTTGTGTCTCTATTCATGGTTTGTTTGGTTGTTCCATAGCGTAGCAATTTTGTTGTAGTTTCTCAAATGCACCTTAGTAACACAGTGCACCATTATTTTTGTAGTTTCACAAGTGTTCCAGGTATCCATTGTGCACTTTTGGGTGGCAGATGTTCCACCAGGGGATGGCGTATACTCCACTTTACGCATATATGACAAATTGGCCAAAGTGTTCATGTTGGACCGCTGGTGTGACGTACTGGATGCAGCACTGGGGAGTGGTTGTACTCTGTGGGACTGTACTGTAGTTGTGTCATAATGTGTCATGCACAATTGGTCATTGTTTTGGGTTCATCATGCAGTCGACTAATAATTTGTGTCATGTCATGTAGGGCAGATGTTTGGTGTTGTGAGTATGTGTGTGGACACTGACGTTGGATCCACTGGTGCTGAGGCGTCCATGGTGGCTTGTGTGTTGCTGTGTGCAATAGAGTTTCTGTTGATCCCCATTCACTTGATGACCTTCCTTTATGGGGTATTGGGGATGTGCATTTCTGGCATGGAGGAATGGTTGGATGTATCTGTCCATTTCTTTTTCGTGCAGTGCGTGGCTGTGTGTATGGCGATGTGCATGTTACCTGTTATGGTATGTACGGATGTATGTCTCCATAGCTATCTCAGGCAGATGAATGTGTGCAGGCCCTGCCTGGTATTTGTCATTCTTTCATCATGGACATAGGCTCATGTGTGCTCACTGTTTCTTTCAAGCAGCATGCATGCTCATGCAAAGAAGCTGTTGAACAGCCACTCCCTCATTCGTGCTGCTTTTGCACTGGGCTCCTCCAGGTCAGTGGCCTGGCTTGTGGCTGTGGCATGAGGTCAGGTGCTAGGTCTGCATATACACCTTTGCACTCTGCAATGTTATGCAGGATGCAACAGTCATGTTTCATGCCGCACACAAGGTGTGGCCTGTGCAGGAGAACACCCCTCGAGAGGTCTAGGCATCTACATAGAGACTTCATGAGGCCCATCGATTGCTCATTGATGCTCCTGGCAGCCCAGTGTGTCTTATTGTACCTTTCCTGATGCATGGTGGGCCTCTTGTAGGGTGTCAAGAGGTAGGCCTACAATGGATAACAAGCATCATCTGCGTGAAGAAGGGCATGCATGGTGTTAGTTCACATTGGGTGTAACTTCTGAAGCAGTGTAGACAAAAAGCGACTACCCCTTCGCCTCTGGTGATTGCTAGATAAACACATCACTCGGTCCAATATTGCAAATATGAGAAGAGTTATTCACTTAAACAACTGTATGATCCATACCCTAAGCAGAGACAGTGAGGATAAACACGGTGTGAGCCAAGGATGACAAAAGCAAGTGATGACATGAGGCAAATATGTATTTATCACAAAGTTACACAGACATTAGGTCAAACTGTATTTAGACGTAAAGAATGTTACCCACACTCAAATGACACTAGACAAACATATCATAAATAATGTATCTGCAAAGTGTAATGCTGAAATATATGCAGAATATAGTCCATGACATATAAATGCTACAGCAAAAGGTATGCATTCCTTCCAAGATGGATTCCACAGCATGCACTACAAAATTAATTGCAGACAGATCTTGGCAAAATGTCTTGCATAAAACAGAATCAAATAGGAGAGAAAAACACGATCTCAGAGGTGTGTCACAAGAGGTTTTTTATAAATAAAATTGGCAGTAAATTAGAAATAGATAAGCTAGACAAGTAGATCAATGGGGATGCGACAGCAGGCCTTATGTCCTTGGCAGAGATTTGCTAGAGTCTGTGTCTCATAAAAACTGCTTTTATCCAGCTCTAATTTGCAACAACAGTTCCATGATTCATTTGAAAAGTGGAAAAACAAGTTTTGTGATGAGCTCAGTTGGGAGGGGAAATAATTCTTCATTTCATGAAGCATTTGTGTTCAATAAGAAAGGGCAATGCATTTTACTCATAGAAACCTGACCAATAATATTGCAAGATTGATATTAGAACGGAACCGATGTGTGATGCTTTTCTTTCTATAAATGTATGCTGGATGTACAAAAACCCTGAGACTTTCCTTGCCACCTTGAAGCAGCCTATTGACATGAGAAACACTCCTGGCTGGCTGTGGGGAAGATAAATAAATGTCTTTATTCTTTGCACTTTTTATGTCTTTATCCAAAGATGGCTGTAGTGGGTTATGTCTGAGAAATGACACGATCTCTACACTTTGTTTGTTGTTCTGGATGTGTGCTAGTTGGTGTTGTGTGGACCCAGTGATGTTGCACACATGTTGCGATGGTCATGTGCCTGTGCGCCTGCTTGTGGATGTGTCTGTGTAGTGGAAAGTGGTGGGAGTTGCAGTACTCACCTATCAGCTACATGTCCCCGTAGTGTCCGGCTTCCAGCTTCACACATGCTGGAGAGAATATGTGGTTGTTGTGGATGGACCCCAGAAAATTGACATACACATCCATGAACAGCACGTTGGCATCAGAGACCAGTTGGGCATTGATGGCGTGCCAGCTGTGCCAGTTCTGGTACATGTGCACTCGGTCCAGAGAAGGGCATAGTGCAACATGGGAGCAGTCAATTGCAAGGAGGACCCGAGGGAATTGGTGTGTCACATAAAATTCATGTGCCATCTGTCTTTGTTCCTCCATGGTCAAGGGAATGTGGATATGGTGTTGACTGCACCATATGATGCATGTCACGACCTGGTGGAGGCCTTTGAGATGCATGCAGTAATGCCACTTGTCCTCTGGAATGAGCCAGTGTGAATAAGTGCAGGGCCGGACAAGAGGTTCACATGTGCCCTGATGGCATGCAACTGCACAGTGGTGGGGTGCAAAGCACACTTCCACTTCTGCAACATGTCCATGATGATGTGCAGAGGGTAGCAATACCTTCTGTAGACCTCTGTGTCGAGCATGCCATAGAGGGTGACCCTGGTGTGGAAGACCCAATCCCTCTGTCTCCTTGTCTTCGGCTGGGGTGTGGCAATGGCTGTTACAGCAGCACCATGCCGTTGGGGTGCGTAGAGTGCTATTGCCAAAACACAGGGATGCATTTACTGGGATGGGGGCTTGGAGTCGCACTGTGTGCCTTTATATTGGGAGCGTCATGATGTACATGCCTATGTGCAGCGTTGCTGTATGGATTGGTTTGTTCTTGTTTGTGTGGGGTGTTCTGCAGCTGTGTATGAGTGGATTTCAAGTGCGTCTTGTTTACAGACATTGTGTGTGTGTTTTGCATGGGGTGTTGTTCTTTTTTCATGACGGTTGTTTTGGTGGCATGTATGATGTGGAAATATGTATGTGAAGTGTTTTGTGGTGTGTTACGGGATGTGTGTTGGGTTTTGTGTGTGCAATCTCCTCTCAGTTGACTCTGTCGTGTACTTGGATGTCCTTGTGTATTTTCTGGTGATTAATTGCCAGAGATATTTATTTTAATGTGTACTGGAGGTCAATTACTCCTTTTCGTCTTTGCATAAATTCCGACTTTGATGGATGTTCCACTTTAACGTGCACTCTTTCTCAGGGCTTACATATTTCTATGTTTTAGTCATAGGTCCTTTTCGTAAATAGGTGTGAGTTACCTCCAGTAAGATCTGACTCATTTTGGGCATGAGTTGGACATACAACTCTTATCTTCATTTGTAAACTGGCCCCATACATCTTTTCCTTTTGGAAAATAAACATCACCTTTTTCACATTGCATACTTTTCGTTAGTCACATCTTTATGAATCGAGAAATCATGTGAAACAGTGCAAATGTATCATCGTGTACCCTGCCTTTTTCCCAAAACTAGCAACCCTAATCTAAATCCTTTAAAACCCTCAAATCCACCCTTCAAAAACTCAAACAATAAACAATCCTCAAAGCAACTTTTCAAACTTCGGTATTAATCACGATTTCGAGGATCGCTCCGTACCGAACACTGGATTGAGAAGCACCTTTTTTGCATTGTATACTCTTCTTAATCATGATTTACAAATTGAGAAATCATGAGAAATAGTGCAAATCTATCTCTGTGCCCAATGCCTCTTTCCCAAAACTGACAACACAAACCTACCTCTTTTTACCCCTGACATCCTCCACTCAAACAAATCAAATTTTAACCAATCCTAAAATCAACTTTTACAACTTATACAAATCCCAACTTTGAGAACCACAACGAAGAGAACACTGAATCGAGAAACATTCTTTCAGATCACATGAACACCTCACCCAATCAAAACAAAACACAATGTAGCCACGTATGCGCCAAGTACGCCTCTCAGTGGTGCACTTTATATTCACTAAACAAAGTTAAAGTTATCAATCAATACACAAACACAAGACATTCAATCACTTTAATACAACCCACCTACACAGTTTAATTTAATTTGGAAAGTATTTTTTAAATAGACATTTTTTTTTATCCTAAATTTACTTGAAGTACTCATCTTCCCCTAACTAGGAACCCTACTGATTACCATATCCTGATGTATTATAGTTTACAAGTATTTACTATTTCTTTTACCCTTTCGCGCTGCTTCTCAATCTCGTCAAAATGTTCGAGAAAACCTTCACCAATCATCGTTTCTCACCCTGCCCACAGGCTCACTGCCCTCAAAACTCCCCAATTAACAATCTTTATATCATTTTGGGGCCCTTTTCAATGTTGACTCCGAACTTGATTCCCATTTTGATTAATGGCCATCTTTCAGATTTGAAAAAGCTTGGCAACAACAATGCATCATGGGAGATATAACTAACTTTTTGGCGACAGGGCTTGCACCGTGCCCAATAAAAAATAAAAAAAACACTGGACGGATTTGCGAAAAACCAAGAACAGTTTTCCTTAGAGCTCTTCATGCCCAACTTGTTTCTTATTTGGCGCAAATCCATCCTGCGGTTTATGCTGTGCGCGTGAGCAACCATTGAATTTTTCCCTGTTGGAAAATTAAAGGAAACGTAGAAAGCACAATCTTTTTTTGACCCTATATATCTTTTGAACCGTAATACAAATTTGCACAACACTTTCTATTTCTGCCGACCTGAGGGCCTAATATAGGAATATCAAACTCTGTGCAGATCTGTTGAATGGCTCAAAAGATATGAACCATCGAATGTTCTCGTTTCCTATGGATGATAGGGTTGACCTTAACAATAGGGCGCTTTTGCTGCCCTAAAACATGAGTGCTTAGGTTTGCCCATGGAGGTTCGTAATATGCGCTGCCAGAGGTATACAGACCTTGGTCTGCCTGAGGAGAGAAAACTATTGAAGGGAAGATAAGGGGATGTGAAAGAGCCAAAGGGACGCTACAAGCACAGACAGGAAGGGATTCAGTAGGGTAAACGTTTCTTATGATAGACTTGGTGCATGTCAGTCCTGTTAGGTGGAGCATTGTTCTGCAAAAGGGAGGAGGCACATATGTCCTAGAGTGGTAATTGGGTTGTGCTTCCAGAGCAAGTCTGGAGAAATGTTCATGAATACACAATGTAATGTTGGATGCATGATGGGCTCAAGAGTATGCTTTGCAATACTGGAAGTTCGGTGTCTTATTTGCCCAGGTATCTTGTGACAGAATGCCATCTTTGAGAGTGAACTAGTCTCAGATCTTTTTAATATTTTTAAACCCAAAATGATGCCTCTGAAAGTGTGCTTTCCTAATGGGACTCACTTTCATAGTTCTTCAAGCTGAAAGTATACAAGAAACATGTAAATCTGCTAAGCGTGTTTTGAGCAGATACCCTGCTGTTTGGCAACACGGCACTTACAAAGTAACATGTGCATTCCTGGAAGCCTGATGGAACCCAAAGTTCCAAAAGCCAGGGACTTCCTTAAATCATGGGCCACCCTGATGCAAATGATATAATTGCGTTCTCCCAGAGCCCGTGGCAGATTCATAAATAAATATAAACTGGGTCTAGTTTTAACATGGTGGCGTCAAGGAATCTAAAATTATACTGATCAAAACGTATTAATGTCATCTGTTGTCAAACTGGTTTCTAGTGACTCACTCCCCTCTTAGAATCTGTGTATCCTTGGAACAGAGTTTCAATCAAAACAGACCTGAAGCTTCCCTTTGTTCTTTCTAGCAAGGTTTGTCACCTTACTCAGAAGAAAGGACATGACTCAGGAGTCAAGGCGCACCTGTGTTTCAAAGGATAGGCTCTGACGGCAAGTGGGTAGCAACACCAGGTCAATAACTATTAGAGACTATTTGGTGCAGGGCAGGCAGGGAAAAGGGGGGTTTGCAGTAGACTGGAGAGAAGTTGTAGCCAAGAGAGGGGTTTGAACATCTTTGAATTTCTTATGCCACACACACAGTTTCTGTGCCATATTTCCTCCAACCCACTTAATGCAGAAAAAGCAATGCAGCACTGTGGGAATGACATCATCAGGGAAAGATTCCTGTCAGAGCAGCAATTATTTGACTCTTACAGAAGGCTTGCGATGAACCAATCTTCTGTGGCAATATGACTATATAAGGAGGTGAACTCACTCACTTTAGCTAACTCATCTTTGCACTTCAGAAGAAAATGCATTTTACCTAGAATTTTATTGAGATACAGCCTGTCCTAAGTCTCCTGCCATCAAGTTGAAGATTAACAATCCAAGGAGGAAGCAAGGCCCTCCCCTCAACCATCCCATGGAACCATTTGGGGTGAACTGCTATATGGAGAGTGAAACCAGGCTCCTGATTAATGGAAGTGACAGCCCCTACAAGTGCTCCAGAAATATTCTCTCTATACATAATACATTTTCTTGACCAGATAGGTCAGAAATTGATGATGTGGCTTATGCATGCAATGGGAGAGAACAGATGGCTGCTATCCTGCAACATCTCTCCACAAATCATGAACACAACAAAATTCAACCATTGGCATTTTGGAATGCTGTTATTCTTACTAGGATTCTTCTGTATTGATTGGAACTTAACTTGCTAATAATGACTAGATTTCTCCTTCAGTTTTATCTTGGACAGGCATAATTAAGGTCAGAAGCAGCTCTGCCTGGTTCCCTCAGCTTCCCAACATTTGCCAGCAGAAAGAAATGGGACTGTAGCTATGGCTGAAGTCTGTAACAGAAATTGATGTGCAATAATGTATCTCTTTTGGACACAGTTCTCCAGAGATACATAACACAAATTCCTCTATTGTCTCAGTGATTAATCAGCCCGAGTCCTTCAGAGAATCTGTTAAAGATTGGTGTGCATTGCAATCATTAAACATTTAGCTGGTGTGGTGAAAAGAGACCCACAGCATACACAAGACACTTAAAATGTAGTTCAACACCTTTGTTAGTCATGCCCCAATGTATTGGGTTGAACTTGGATAAATGTTTATAGGGTGTAGTTGCTCAAACCTAACAGGATGGCCTAAACAAAACGCGAATGCAAACGTGTACGGAATGGGATGAAACCAAAAAGTGCAAGGATTACTTGTTCTCCTGAATTTGTGTGGTCTTCCTAAAAAGGAAAAGGGCAGTGTTCTGAATATTTACCCTATTTATAATATAACCTTAGCTTCTTATCTGGTATCAAATTAGATGAATGAGGATGGGCTAATGAACGTTGGTGTGGAAGGTTGCCCAGAGCAATGCCAGTGGTTCAGATTAATTCAAAACCTTCCACCCATCACTTTTGTGGTTATAGTTTGTCTCACTATGGGAGAGAGGGTATGCCCAGACGTTGGTCCCTTGCTCGCCGCACCATAGGGAACCAAGCTGCACTTCACTGAGGAGGCCCAACAAGGCCGAAACATGTCTGGGGTGTTTGTGTTTCCCTGCAGAGGGGACCTGGCCTAGGAGTTTGGGCAGGGCTGCTCCCATTAGGGGCAGTACCTGATTGATTTGCATATGGCTGGACCCCTTTTGCAATGGCACAGACAGGCTAAAAACGGCGGTGTGTAAGGTTGCCCAGAGCAATGCCAGTGGTTCAGATTAATTCAATACCTTCCACCCATCACTTTTTTAGTTTCATCAAATGAGAGGAACGCATGAAATAAAACTCATACAGGAATAGCACTGCTCAATGTGAATCAGGATGGGAAACAAAAGCCTGTGCACAGGCCTACTCTGAAGGACCTCATGTCTGAGTTCAGCATCCCTAATCAAGTAAATGATGCCCGAGGGGTACAGCACCAAGCTCGCATTTTTTAGTTTACTCACATTTTCAGGGATACAAAGCCCAGCCTGCTTCTTGATAGTTTCTTCTGGTCCAGAAATGATCACCCTTTAGGCTGTCTGCCACCATCCTGTCACAAATGCCTGCTAGCAAATGCTTCTTACACCCTATTTGCTCAGGCAATGCCTTACTAGTGGGAATTACTCCCCCATCATTGACATGTTATCATGTTTGTCTTACCTGGTTGGTGTGTGGCTGAAGTTCATTTCAGTCATCCAGTGCTCTAGATTGTCTTTTCTGAGTCTTGCCTCCCATCAGGAACTGAGCGAAATCGCACATCATACTTGTGTCAAAACCTCGGTATTTCTCTCTGACTTAGGTAGAGCTCTCAGTGGGCTGATGACCCTTCTCCTTCCTGAGTTATACACTCTCCTGCTGTTCTCCTGGGAATCATGGAATGTGACTTAGTGCAAACAGTACAAACAGAAGGCCACAAGGCATTGGTTAATCAACCTCTTTAAACTCATAACTATGGGATTCCTTTTCCTGTAAGAAGCCGCTTTCAACACAAATGGACTCACTGTGGCTTTCAAATGGCAGTGACCTACATGAATCAAACAGGAGATTTGGTTAGTAAAAGGGAGAAATCTTTGCAAATAGGTTTCGTCCAATTTCCATGGGGTGGACAAACAATAGTATGACAACACCCCCACCCCTTTCTCTTTAGCCAAAACCAAGGAACCGATTTTGTGTGATGGGTTCAAGGAGAAAGGGTGTATTTCTGCCATAATCACAATGCCATGAATTCTTTTTTTCTTTTTTAAACACTTTGTTTATCATTTTAAACACAAGTTAGAAATGAAAACAATATGAACTTACTCATAACATCAGTGGTTAACGTTTGGAATTCATCATATATACAGTATCTTGAAATCTAATCATGAAATTAGCGATAGCTGCAATACTTACCTTTATCTATTATATAAGTCTTCTATTCTACTACAACAATCCAACACATATAACAAGACCAGACAACACATCGTTGACAAAAACCAACAAACAACAACTAATAATATTTCTTAACAAACATTCCTCCTATCATGTCACATCCACCTATTTGCTTAATAATGCCAATATTAGCCATGGAGCTCATTGAACGATCCCAAAATCTTAGAGTAATGTTCCTCTTGCTTCTGCTTTTTTACCATGACTTTCTCATAACCAGACATTGTTCACAAGTAGAACAGCCATAATTCCACTTCTATTTTTTTCCTTGACTTCCATACCCTTAGAATTTGCTTTGCCACTACCACAAGTACTCTGTTTCTCCATCCAGTATTCTCTTGAGCTGCTATACATCTTTCTTTGTTTGACAATAGAATTGTTGAATAAGGCCATTGCACTCCCCAGCATTAAATCCAATCTACTAAAAACCTCATTCCAGAACCCAACCACCCATGGGCATGTCCATAACATGTGCATTATGGTACGGCCATTACAACTACAGCCCCAACACATGTCATTATCGGACAAGCCTAAACTGGCCATCTGCACAGCGGTCCAGTATAGTCGACATAGAATCCTTTGCTGCATATATCACAGGCCCAAATCCCTCTTTGATTGTGTGCCAATTCTCATTAAGTTATCCCACTCCTTTACGGGTATATCCTTACCTAGCTCACTCACCCAAGCCTGACGTACTTTCTCCCATGCATTCACATGAGAACTATCTATCGGCATCAGTTTCTGATATGTTGAAACCATACACAGAGAGGATTGAATTACGCTACAAACCATAGGTCTCTCGCTCATAGGGCTATCCAACATACCCTGTCTTTCAGTTAGAAGGCACTTCAAGTCCATATAACGTTCTCCTCCCTCTCACCCAAAAGTTCCTCTGAGCTGCTCATAGGGAATCATTTGACCATCTTTCCACACATCACATAACCCAAAAATACCTTTCCTAACCCAGCTCTGACAGTACAAAGTCCTATTTCCAATCTCTAACACTATATTGTGCCGTAATGAGGCATCATAATGGACCCAAATATTTTCTTCCCTGGCTATCATAAAAGTTCTCAGGGCCTCTCTAGTAGTTCCTATAGTGGACAATCTGGCAGTTAAATTAGGCATCTTTCCCATCAAATACGTATCTTGTACAGCGTACGCGAGAATCTTTCCTTTTCTATAATCTTCCAAAAAGGTATGTCATTGTCCCTCTCATCAAAATAAAGAGTTGACTTCTTTAGTACAAACCCTCTGCAATAATTGTTCAGGTTGGGGTACCCAAAACCCTCCTCCTGCACAGCTCGCATCAGGACGTGCTTTGGAATCCTGGGCTTCTTGCCTTCACCCCAAACAAACTTTTGAAAAACATTATCAATGTGACCGTTAATCTTCTTAGTAAACCTTAGAGGGATAGATTGAATAATATAGAGAACCTTGGGCAAAAGCACTATTTTAATGGCATTGATCCTCGCCCAAAACCCCAATATTAACCGGCCCCTTTTCAATACATCCTTCTGAATTACCCAATAATCTTTGATACATTAAATTGCACCATCCTCTTTAAGTCACAAACCAGATGGACTTCTAAATATTTCATCGTTCCCACATTCCATTGGCAGTTTCATGAATTTAAATCACCCCTTGGTTGTGAAACATTCAATGGAAAAACCACTGTCTTCTCCCAATTAATCTTATGACCAGACGAAAGCCCCACTTCCTCAAACATGCACTTTAGCTTATCCCCCACCTCCTTAGGGTTAGTCAATATTATGGTCATGTCATCCGCATAACACAGTATGTTTACCTCACTATCCCAAACTTTAAGCCCCCGAAGGCCTTGCTCCTGTCTAATATAAGCTATCAGAGGCTCTAATGCCAGGTTAAAAAGATAAGGCGACAGTGGCCAGCCCTGTCAGGTACCCCTAGTTAAAGGAAAGGAAGAAGAGAGCACACCATTAACCCATATTTTCACACTAATGGATGAATTTAGAGTTTTAATAACTCTCAAGAAAGTATCCCCAAATCCCATCTTCCTAAGTGTGTGATCCAAGAAAGCCCAACCAATCCAATCAAAAGCCTTCTCTGCGTCCATAAAGATCAGTAGCATGTTCTTCACCTCTTCCTCAGGAAGCCCCATAATTTCAATGATTGTCCTGATATGAAGGTAACTATACCTCCCATGCATAAACCCAACTTGAGACTGTCCTATCAATCTGCCAATGTATTTATCCAAACGATTAGTTATTATTCTAGTAAATATTTTAAGGTCCACATTTAATAATGATATTGGCCTATAATTCTCATATTTGTTTATGGTCTCTACCTGGTTTAGGAATTACTGTGACACATGCCTCTCGCATCATTGGGCACATTAACCCTTCAGTCATTAAACTATTTTATAAGTTACATAATAATCGAGTTCATTCAGGACCTAGTGCCCTGTAGAACTTGACCGGTAGCCCATCCAGGACCAGTGGTTTACCTGTATTAAACTGCCCAATAGCATTCAGTATCTCCTCCTCTCCAATAGGCTGATCAATAGCGATTCCTTGGTCTAAAGACAATTTTGGCAAGTTGATTTTCCCAAAAAACTCTTCAACTCCCTCAGGTGTCGGAAACTGATCCTCTGTGTACAATTTTCTGAAACATTCACATATCTCCTCCTTTTTAACATTGGATATTCCCCCTTCAGTCACTATCCTCTGCACATAGGAATTATCAACGAAACCCTTCAACTTGTTGGCAAGTAATCTACCACCGTTGTCCCTCTGTTCCCAGTATTTCTGTTTCATAAAGAAAATGCCTTTCTCACTCTGTATATCCATCTCACTTTTCAGAGACTCACGCACCCTACCCATCTCCGCTTTGTCTTCACTGCTTCGTGTCAATTGATATTTCTTCTGACACCTATCTAATCTACACTCCAGTAACTTCAATTCCACCATTCCCTTTTTCCTTGTGCGGGATGTAATATTCATCATGTGGCCCCTAATTGCCGCCCTGAAACAATCCCAAACCATTAACTCAGAAGCAGATTCTATATTTATTTAAAAAAAGGTCTTAATAAATGACTTTAAGGAGTTAAGTACCTCCTACACTTGGAATATGTATGTTTTAGACACCATCTTGACATTGCTGACAGCTCCTCCCCCAGATCTAATTTCAGCAGTATCAGAGAATGGCCCGAGATACCCGCTCCATTATATTTACACTAGTTGCCTTTTCGATAAGTCTTTCAGAAGTCAGAAAATAATCAATTCTGGAATACGAACCATGGACTGGCGAGGAGAAAGAGTACCCCTCTCTTCAGGGTCCAAGGATCTTCATATATCCACCAAATCCATACTTCCCGAAATATCACTAAACGCTCTGCTGGTACTCCCTGCCGTATATCAACATTGCACAGAGCAGTCTAGTTTAGGATCAAGGACATAATTGAAATCTCCCCCCAAAATAGTGTGCTCCCCGTTCATATCCCCACAACAACGATAATATTTTTGTAAAGCAAGCACTCCCCGCAGAACATGGACCATAAATGGATCCTATTGTAATACGACTGTCTTCATACTTTTCATCCACCAGAATCACTCTTCCCTCATCATCAATAACCACTTTCTCCACACTCAAGTTTAACCATCTACGAAATAGTATTTCCACTCCTCTTGATTTAGAAACATAACAGTTGAACGTCTTATTATACAGTGTGTTATTCATAAGATCTTTGGATTCCTCTAACAAGTGGGTCTCTTGTAAAAGGGCAACATCTGTCTTTTCCCTTTTTAGTCTCATGAGAACTTCCTTCCTTTTCCTAGGATTATTCAATCCTTTAATGTTCCATGAGCAAAATGTCATCTCATTCATCTAACAGCCAGTGTTCCTGGATTCTCCTAATTTCCATTTAATAGTCCCAATTCCATATCTAATGCACTCAATGCCTAAAATTCCTTAATGGCTCTGGCAATACATATGTGGAATCGTGTTCCTTGAAGCCTTAATTTTGGGAAAAAATCAGAGCCATTTGTATCCAAGTAATAGTACTTTAGTGACTCGATGGAGATTCACATATCACATAGACAGTATTCATAAGACAACACCAAAGACACAAACACATGTACCCATAAAACACATCAAAAATACATTGACCACAATACCCTGTGCCCTCACAGAGAGATTCTGAGTCCCAGTATTTACATCATAACTATTGTTCTGAACTATAACCACTCCGAGGCCTGTGCCTCAAAATATTAGTATTGTGAAATTGCACTTACCCCCACTCTTTCTTCCCGAAATTTCTCTTTAGTTCCCCATAATGTATAATACGTTATCGGCCAGATTTGAAACAGTAGATCTTATACTGTCCCTAGACTCCTCTTTTAGATCTGGTTGTCTCTGGAACCGACATTAGTCTGAATAATAAGAGTTCAAATGAAATGAATCCACATTGCCTCCTTTCAATTCACCTCATCTTATATGGATGCCAGTCATTGTATCTCCTACTACAATACTCCTGGATGTCGTGATGCAATCCCCTCAGTTTGTCACTCCTTATTCCCCTATACTAACTAATTGATCCTCCCAACATCGCAAATGCAGTGGAACCCTACAGGGTCACACTTAACCCACTGTTATCCATATAAAAAAAATCTACCTTATCCCCCACCCACTCTCACCTAATGAGTTCCACTATAATTGCATTTAATGGTGGCATTAAACACAACTTCTTTCCTCAGGTATACTTCTTACACCAGCCCACAAGTCGTATACATATTTGCCAGAACTGCTATACTGTTAGGAAAAGATACCCATCCCTGCATTGGAGATGTTACTAACACTCCTTTTACTACCATATGTAACCCCAAAATATGTACCTTCATCTCGATACGGCATAACATGTCCCATTGGTTGCACAATGACGCCCCTTTTCTTGGCCCACAATTCAAACGTAACTGGGAATGATGTTCATAAAAGTGTGAGAGTTCCTATGATAAGTCTTTACTGACAATATTGATGCCTGTTTTATTTAACAATACGCATTAATCCCAATGCAGTATAAAACATACAATATCGAAGATCCTTCTCAGTTCCAATTCAGTTTCCCCACAGAAATGATTGGCAATACAGAGATGTTTACTTTTACATACATTTTTCCACGTTGGCCAATGCAGTTATAAAAGCCGACTGACAGTGTTGTAAATAAAAATGCTGTTAATTTCTTAAATTCTTAAGGCATACAGGAGGAACTGCTTTCCAATCGCTTGGTACACTGGTAAATATAGGTGAGCATAACCAGTGTTATAATGTGCTTAATGGGATGCGGCTGTGGTGTTGAGGATTATGACATTCTAGGGGGAGACAGTCAGTCCTTCCCTTTGAATGTCAGGTTAACCCTCGTCATATCCAAATGGTGCTTTCGCTTGTGTGTCAATTTCTGATCTTAAAGCGGATGTTTTGGGCGTGCTTAATCATCCAAGTAAAATAAGCGCAGAGCGGAGACTTTTTTATTTGCACCAGTCTAAGAAAGGAGCAGTGAGCTGCACTTGCACACGGGGACCTGCATATTTCTCAGGAACTGCGTGTCAGTGCAAATGATTCGCTAGCCATTCCACCCCTCCACTCCGTCGCAATTCTGCACCCAACACTGACATTTCATAAGCTCCGAGGTGCCAGGTGAGTTCTAGGAGCTGATTTCATTTTGCTGGCCCCTTAATGGACCTGTGATCATGGAAAATGTGAAAAAAGCTAACTGCATTTATATTCCTGTTCAGGCTGTTTGAGGGACCGCAATGCAAGTGGGACAGCAGCCACTCATAACACTGCTGCTTTGCTTTCATAAAATGCGTCGGAATAGACCTTCTCATGCATTGCGCATTCCCCATGGGCCTGTTGTGAACAGATGCGCCTGGATATTTTTCTTTTTCAAGTATTTCAGAGCACACCGCCAATGTGAACCGGGAGGCGCGTTTGACATTTCTGAAAATGCAGTCTGCTAGGGGGACTGGCTGATGCATACATTCAGAAACCTTTTTTTGTCTAGGGCACACTCTTTTTGCATGAAAATTTAACCCGGTCAATTCTGAGTCTGGGCATTCAATGCCTGAAGAGTTTGTGCAGAATTGGTGCTAAAAGTGCTTGCAGTGATTGTTTTGGAGACAGACCCCCCACCCACTGCCTTAAGAGCTGACCAATCCTTTTACAACTTCAGAAAAAATACCAAACATTGGCTTACCTCCAAAGGTTAATCACTACCTTAAGTTTCTGGCAACTTGGACTGTGTCAATAATACCCACCCCGCTGCCTGCCTGTATCACTGTAATTGACCATTTTTGTATATATTCTTTGTTTTATTATGTATTATGTATGATGTCACATGGAAATGTTATGTTGCCCAGTCCCATTATGTAAGCCTGTTCCCATTGTAACCTTGAAACTTTATGTAAATGTAACTAAGAATCTGAAAATTCTTGTAATGTGCCCAGAAACCCTTGGGTTTGGAGCGCTTTATAAATAAATAAATAAACAAACACACAAACAGATAAGTCCTTAGACCAAAGACATGCTGATAATCCATTTGGAGCAATCATAGAGCACAGAACCATGTAGAGGTTGACTGAGCATGTATGCCCTTGTCTTACAGCCCTTTCTATGTCATAGTGGTTATTACAAGGTTCATGGTACAGTAAAAAAAGTGGTAATTCCATTACCGCCATTTTTATTTTTATGGTAGCGGAATTGCAGTCATTTTTACTGCACCACCAAGCTATTGTATTGCATTGTATATTTATATAGTGCTTATACACAGCAACGTGTTTCAAAGCGTTCAAAGAGGATGGTAAAATGGGGAAAAAACAACAGTCGCTCAGAGCCCTTGAAATTCTGAGACGATAATAGTCTGCACAGGCAGAGTAAGTGCATAAAATACATTTAACAGTTGAGAGACAGCAAATAGGCCTGACATTGATTCTGCAGTTATACCAGAGCAATTAAGGGGAGAAGACAAGGGAGAACAGACAGACGGTCTTCAGGCTCGGTGCATTTGGATCGTGCAAGTGCATAGACAGCACAGGGAGAGGGAGGTCCAAGTGCACCCAGTCAGTGGAGACTGGTGTAAATGCTGAGAGAGCCACTCTCTTGGGTTATTTCTAAGTGCATTGAAGGTGGGTGGCTGCAGGGCCCTGAGGCAAGTATGAGAGAGGACTGGCAGAGGTGCCTGGGACCGGTGAGACTCTGAGGTACAACAGGCAGCTAGTCAGCAAGCTGTAAGGAGGGGGAGGGAGAGATGGGGAGAGCAGAGAGCTAGGTTAGCAGGGTAGAGGGAGAGTGAAGGAAGAGGAGAAGAGGAGGATATTAAGGAGTTTCCGAAACCTAAGAAGGTCAGGCTCAAGACAGAGGGTGGCAGGGAGGCTATTCCAGAGGGAGACACCTGCTGAGGATAAGGATCTGCCTCCAAATCACTGCTTGGAGAACCGGCTCACTCACAGAAGGTTGGAGATAAATAAGTGGGGGGCTCATGAGGGACAGTATTTAGGTAGGCAGCGTTGCAGGTAGGTGGGTCCCATGCCCCAGAAAGCCTTGTGGACAATGCACAGGGTCTTGAACTTGATCCTTGCAGCCACAGGGAGCCAGTGAAGGGATTTCAGCGCTGGAGAGATGCGGTCCCTGGGCTTGAGGCCAAGGATAAAACTTGCGGCTCTGTTCTGGATGAGTTGCAGAGGGCGCAGGATAGAAGAAGGGAGGTTGAGGAAGAGGCTGTTGCAGTAGTCCAGCCTTGAGAAAACCAGGGCTCTTGCGAAAGTGAGCCACTGGGGGAAAGTGAGGAAAGGTAGAGTACCTCTGAGGAGGTGTAGCTGATAGACTTTTTAGAAATGTCAGCAGAGGCGTTGCTAGGGAGTGGCTTAGGGGGCTATAGCCCCTGATCTTTTGGTTGTAGCCCCAGATAGAATCTCAGGAGCTACAGCCAAAAGACTAGCTAGCCCCCAGTCCCGACAGTTCCAAAATCAGCATAGCCCCGGGACTTTTCCAGACCTAGCAACACCCCTGAATGTCAGAAATGTGAGAGGAGAAGGAGAGCACTTGAAGTGGAGGATTTATCTGCGGGCACCTGCTGAAGGTAAATATTCCACTGCATCACCAGGCATTATGGGATTACAGCAGGTGGAAATGCCATCCGTGATAAATTGCCAAATCCCCAATTGAGCCATTTGGACTGTGGAAAAGGGGTTTTAACACTGCTATGCAGCCATGAATTATGTGGTATTACATCTGTTGGGCCAAGTGGTAGTAATGGTATCGAAGCTTGGCAGTTTCTTTTTAGAAATACCTCATGGATACAGCCAATCGCGGAATAAGAACTATAGTGGCACAAATGGTCCACCCCACTGCTGTGTGGACAATAGGGGTTTATTATACACATCTTAAAGGCAAATTAGGACTCCGTTCCTAAAAACAGGGAAAATATATACGTCATAAGGGCATGCAAATCATTAAAACTAAATGAAATACGGCAGAAATGTCATTGAGCACACCTTCTAATTTTTGTAAATAATAACCTCTGTGGAAACACCTGCAGCTAATCTGTACTTGCACGCGCCTTGGCGCGGCCATGTCTGCACTGAGCTTGAGAGTTCTACAACTCCTCCTCTATAGATGAGTGAGCTCATGTCCACTGTGATTAATTCTTTCCCTCCTTTTTGTCTGAAATGTCAGCCGCATTCCTCCACGCTCTCCTCCCTCTCTCGGTGGTTTTGAATCACTTTGGCTGTGACCTTCGGGAGCTGCCAGGTACCTGGACTTTTTGCTGCACTTGATTGCGGCCATTACACAGCTGCCGGGAGAGGCAACTGATATGCGTTAACTTCCGGCTTTCCTGGAATCTGCCCACTATGAAGGGCGTTTCTTGGCTGTGGGTGCCACTCACCCTGTCGCAATAGTGGAAGCTCTCCCGACTTCACCAGATTACACATCCCAGCTTTTCCAAATTCCAATGCTGGGCGCCATAAAGTGCCAGTATAATTTAGTTAGTATAATTTCTATAACATTTTGCAGTTTTTTTCCCTGGCCGGTTCCCCTTCTCCCACACATCAAGTCGGCATGAGAGTGTAAAGGGAAGGTGTTCGGGCATACTCAGAGGAACTTACTAGACAGAGTGGTTGGGTTGGGGGGAGGGGATTGGTGTAGCTTTTCAGTCGTTAATATGAGTTGGGCCCACGCTATATATTGTAACAGGAAAAAGCGAGGGGGCAACACACCCGGACAATTTGTTAGTACATTTGAGAGTAAAAGAAGTAGCAAGTACTGGTCACCACCCGACGTGCATCTTGGGAGTAAGAACGTTTATTCTGTAGTGATTGGTGCTTCCGGGTTGGCGAGTCTTGGCATCACTCGTGAAGGTCATTAGAAGACAGAATGAGAGAGGGTTAGAGAAGGTTCTATCTATCCCTGCCTGCCTAAAACCCAGCGCTGATGGCCGCCTATCTAATAATGGATAGAAAAAGAAGAAAATAAGGACAACAGTTATTCTGTTATCAGCTGTTTGTTATTTATTCTCCACTCGCAATTCTTATCCACTAAGCATGGTGACAAGCTCCTGTATAGGTAGTCCTACACAGGAGTTCCATGGTGAACATTTCTTGTAAGACCACCAGCGCTGTCTAGAGACATGGTTTTAGGCAGGCAGGGATAGATAGAACCTTTTCTACCCTCTCTCATTCTGTCTTCTAATTACCTTCACGAGTGATGCCAAGACTCGCCAACCCCGAAGCACCAATCGCTGCAGAATAAACCTTCTTACTCCCAGGATACAGATCGCGCCGGGGCGTATTGCCAAGGAAAGGAGAAGTTAGGTCTGGTGGGTCGAGGGAAAGCTAGAAGCAAGGAAAGGGCCCCAATCACCTGGACAAGGTACAACACTATGTTAAGCACTAAGGAGATGGCACCCACATACACAGACTGCTAGGGTGCTGCTGTGCGGCGCTTTGGTACTCATAGATCCTTCTTCAGTCTCCGGCTTTGCCCAGGGTTGAATGGAGACAAAGCCGTGACAGTACATACGCGTGTTTTTATGTTTTATTGAAAAAAGGGCATAAACACAAAATCTTATCTATCCCAAATTGTAAACGTATGCAAGCTAAGCAGCTGCATGAAACGGTAACAAATAGTGTTTAGAATGGTATACTGTCTATAGCGGGCTCTTGATATCTTGATATATATAGATTGTTGGAATTAATAAGGGTCTTTACTTGCTGCAGGCAATGCGACAAAGTTGGCAACATGACCCATCCAATTCTCTTTTTTTCTTTGCATCTCGAGACTAGTAGACCGAGTTCTATAATGAGAAAAGTGAAATTGGATGGCCCAGGATACAAAGAAAAAAACAGGACTGGATAAGCACCTACAGATTGGAATGGGCCATGTTGACAACTATGATCCTTGCCAGGGCTGCCTTGATAAGATTCCTGGTAGACTTCGGCTCCAAGGAGTCTCTGGGAGCTCGTGCCACGTGTTCTGTGTGACCTGGGGCTGTAGCAGCAGAAGGGGGTCAACAGAAGTGCTTTGACCTGTGCCACTTAGGTCAGTTGCAGCCTGGAAGGTGTCCTGGTGATGGGGGTACCATGGGGAGTCTTTAAGGACGAATATGTGCGACATACTCTAGTATCCCGACAAGGCTCCCACAAGGCAAAGGGGCCTGTTCTGCTGGCCCGCCTGGAATGGTTTCTGACCTCCCAAACTGGGCCCTCCTACACAAATCGTTTTGCGTACCATTATTATATAAATTGCATGCATTGACAACAGTCGCCGAAGTGGGCGGTAGCAGTTGGGAGCAGTTCTCCTCTACTATTTCTGATTAAGTTTTACCGTTCGGATACTTTTATTTGAAAAAGAAACAGTTCCGGAATGGCTTCATTTTAAAATAAAAGTGTAGGAAGAAGTTGAAACTTGAACTTCAGTGCACTGCACTGAACGTTCCCTTAAACAGCAGGCCCATTTGTTTGGGGGTTTGGTTGCGTGTTCGAGGGGGCGTGGGGATGGAGTTTGTGTGGAGTGGGGCAGGCCAGCAGCTAACATAGTTCCGCTACTTCTTTCCAGACACTTCGACCACTGGTTGACAGACTTCTAGTCAACCGGAACCCTGGTGATCCTGAGTTTGTTTCAGTCAGTAGGTGACCTGCACCTAGACACTCCTCGGGGACTTGGTGTAACGTACAAATATCATACGTAAATCAAGCTGTCACATTTCCAGGAACCGCACCCTCAAGGCAAACAGCTTTTGCTCTACAGCCGTGGAAAAATAAGGGCAAACATGTAGGCTGTAAGCCTATGATGAATCACGCCATTCTAGTTTTTGGTGATAATTGCTAATGTCACTGGTGTGGATTATTGATTTATATTAAGCATCGTAAGCCAGTTGCATGGGCTGTTTGCTTCTGGTCTAACTGCTCTGGGCCTAATAACTCAGAGGCTGTTTAGTTAAATCTTTGCCATTTATTCTGCTGTTAAAGTGTGCATTAGTATCCACATTTAGGGCCCGATTCATGGATATTTTTGCACGGTTCAAAGTGACTTTGCACTGCTGAAAAGTGACTTTGCACTGCCGACATAACAATGATTCATGGAACTGTGCAAAGTGTATTTTTGCAGTGCAAAGTCAGTGTAAAATCAAATGACTTTGTACTGATTTTGCTCTGCACTCATAGGTTTTTCTGCATCTTTATTGTTAGTACTTGGCACTCGTAAATGTTCGTTCATTTACCTTATCTAAGAGAAATATGACCTGCATATGTTGCATATCCTCGGTAACTCCCGTTGTACCTTTTAGAAGCTTCTCGCTGTTGCATCCTTGACCTTTGGCCAGCAGATATTCTTTGTACATGCATGAATTTGTATTTCCAGCCTCTGTCATCTGTGCAGCTCTGATCTCTCCTTTGAGTTCTTTGCTTACTAACTTTGAGAGTCAGCATCCATCTTTCAAACATGGCCACTGCCACAGTGTTATGTTTTCTAGTGCAGCAATCTTCTATATGGCACATCTACCTTGAGGTTCTGTGTATATACATTCACTGCTCATCTGGTTACTTATCTTCTTTGTATATATTGATTATTCTTACTTCTACGTCTGTTTAGTCTTGTTTCTGCAGTTACATCTTCCTTTAAGTATTTTTATATCGTTTCAATGTGTCATTGTATCTTCTCCTTATGATATCACTTTGCACCTGTCAGATGTTCCTTAGAACACTCAATATTTAGTGGTGTCTGCAAATCTCCTGCTACCACCTCAGTACAAGGATACATTCGATATGGTTGTCTGAGCGCATAACGTTTATCAAACACTTAATGCGGCATTACAATGATAACTGGTGTCATGCACAATGTCTTCCTGTCACTCAGCTAGTATGACGGAGATGGGGGGGGGCAGCCTATCAGTGACATACACGGCTGCCACTCTACATTCCCTCCTCTGGTCGAGTCCTCAGCCACCTCCTCCTCAATTCTTTTATTTTTTCTAAAAAATGACTTCTTTGGGATCCATATTTTAGTCACCCCCCTCAGGCCACCTGCATTCTTGATGTGTTCATCTACGCTCCAGGTCATGTCATAGGTCAACACTCCGCAGTTTGTTGACAGAACACCCAATGCCCTACATAGGTCTTATGATCCTTTTGGCAATAAAACTTTGTTCCTGGGGTACCAATGGACTTCCTTTAATGTGCTCATGTGTAGTGTTTTCAGTCAGTGTGCTCATCAGTCACAGCATTCGCATTGATCAATATCTTCATCCCAATTGCTTTCTTTGCTGTCTTCTTGCATTGTCCTATCAAATATTCTTATAAGACAGAATCCCAGCAATACTAACACTAGTATTGCACCAAGTAGTTTGAAGGCATTTGCCAGCCAAGTTGGAGCCCATCAAAACAGAGATAAAATCCAATCTTCATCCCCGGTCTTGTCTACTTTATCCACCATCTTCATATGCAGGGTTGAGAGCATAGTTACTGCTTCTGCCAGGGTTCATTTTCTTCATCGTGAGCAGGTATGAATGTTCAGCAAGAAGGCCCGATCTTGGTGCACACGCCTCCTCCGTTGCTGTAATTAAGTTCAGGACATACCTGTTCAGGAGGGCCATGAGCGTGATTGCCCTTAATTCTTCTCTGATCGAACTGAATCCTTTTATTGCTGTGTTGATCGTTTGTAGTACCTCCCACCTAGTGATCTGTAACCACTTGATGTTTGCTGTAGCCTGAAATCCTGGCATGAATATAGCTGTAAATAGCATTGCTGTTCTACTGAACAGTTTATGTTCATCTGGAATGTCATGATAAGCTTCTATTGATTTTGCTGAGAAATAGGTCTCCCTCTTCTGTCAACTGAGTTTGAGCGATCTTTTCTTCCTCACGTGTCATCAATTTTCAGAAGGTCTGTGATCTGCAGGTTGCTTTCTGGTACTACTAAGACTGGTATGTTTATCAGTACCAATGAATAAATGCCTCCCCATTCTGGTGGCAACTTCATGTATGCTCTTGTTCCACAGGCCCAGTAGTGGTCCATTAGGACTGCTGTTCCTTCCTCCATGCCTGGTATGTCAAAATCTCAGCAACACTTGAGGTTTTCTCAAACCTTTTCATGCCATTATTTCTAAAGCATAGGGACGCATTCTCCAGGGGTAGTATCTAAAATGGTCCCCCCTCATCGCCGACCCATTTTAACAACCTTGCAATCTTAGGACAATGATCCTTGCATTCTCTTTCTGCATTCATCACAACTACTTCCCATTGTCCTGTTAATGCCATTGCCTTGCACACAATCAATCCATCGGTCCATCCTTCAGGAGTAAGGACTGTTCCTTTAATTCGTAGTTGACCTCTTTCCTAGCAATCTCGTATTTCTATCATTTTTGGCCTTGCATTGAACGCCTTGTGATCATGAGATCTATTATGGAGCACATGTGTGCCGACGTTCTTCAGCAGACCAATACACAATCAAGTTCCCAACCACTGTGGCATAGGCCATCCCATACCGGAACCTGGTGCCTGGTGCCTGCAAAATAGCCAATCAAAGCGATTTTGAGCAGTACCTTCTCCAAAGGTCAGGACAAGGGATGGGTGGACAGCTCCTCCATCCATGGCCTGGTCACCCTGCTACATGTGAGTGGCGTCTACTGGTTCTGCAACAACCTGGTCAAGGTAGGCTTGTTACTGTTCGGTTTGTGTGAGCTGATGTACCACAGACAAGCAATATCTTTGCATAGATGTGACAGTGCAGACAAGGAATACAAAGTTAAATGTTTTTTTAAGAAGCTAGATTTCTTTTGGGTTGATGTGAATATTTACTTGAACTTTACACAGGATTTTCATATAATGAAAGATAATGCTGTGTTAATGACCACCACCGGGGACTTACCCTGATTGTAATGGTAATAGGCCTTAGGATCTTTCAAAGGGGCAATAAAGATTCCCCATTTATGAATTTCTAGGACGGGAACTAGACAAAAAGGAAAATAGATTTTTAAAACATTTCAGAGCCCAGTGTAATGAATTCCTGGAAGATATTGACTGGGTTGCTAAATGTTTAATGAATGCCACTACACTATAAAAACAAATGTAGGCAAAAGCTAAAGTATGGGATTTCTCTGAAAGTCTGTCAGAACTGAAGAAATATAAACTAACTTGGTCCTAACAGATACAACATACATCATGGTGGAGATGCATGCTTACCTATTGAAATTCCCGAGTCCTATGATCAGACGGGAATTTATGTTGTTACTGCGCTTAAATATTCCACACAAGCTGCATTCTTGCAGGTTATGTAAGATGGGTAAGGCACCTTCTTAATGTAACCAACATGAGATGAAGAAATGATTAACAGAGCGTAAAATGTAAAATCATTCAACATGATTTTGTTAAACAAATTTATTTATAGGAATGTATGATGACTATGATAACGTATGAAGTTGTATATTCTGTGTATGTTATTTTAATATTTGTATCAACAATGTGAAAAGGTATTTATGAACTATAGCACACTTAATTCAAATGTAAAATAAAGAATCAGTCATGGGAATGCATGACGGCTAGTTGCTTTCCGAACTTGATGGCAGAGTGTGGAATGCTATATCCTGAGTGATTGAGGTATGTAGTGGCGTTCCTCACAAAGCTTTATATTGAGTCCATCCTGAATGATGAGGGGATGACTGTAAATAGCAGGGTCACAATCTTTATTTGTACAAAATGGTGTAGGATAATAACCGGAGTAGGGATAAGTAAATAACTCAAATAAATGAAGTAATGTTCCCTCCCCAGAGAATGTCATTCCTTTATTTCCCTCTGGCTGTTGAGGATTTATTTTCTTTTTGTAGCCATTTTGGACATTGTGTGTATTTTCAAACAGTTACACCACTTTCAAATGGGACAATAGAGATTTAGTTCTAGGTGTCACAAGGCATGCTCACGCCACTTTAACTTGAGGAATTTGACTGGGATTCTTAATCACCTCCCACTCCTTGCTTTTTTTTTTAAATAAAGCATGTAAGCCGAGATCTTGGTCCTAGCACTTGAAATTAATTCTCCCACATCCTTGCCCCATTCTAACTTGCACTGCTACAGAGTCGCAAATTGATGAAAAGGTTGACTCAATCTGCATCAATGGTATGAAAAGGACTTCAACCCATAGGTCGAAGTGGGCGGGAGCGGTTGGGAGTGGTGCTCCTATACTTTTTAGTTTTAAGTTTCACTGTTCCTATACTTTTATTTTAAAAAGATACCATTCCGGAATGGTTTCGTTTTAAAATAAAAGTGTAGGAAGAAGTTGAAACTTGCACTTCAGTGCACTGAAGTGAACATTCCCTTAAAGAGCAGGTGTGTTTGTTTGGGGGTTTGGATTGTGTGCGGAGGGGGTGCAACGATGGGGTTTGTGGGGAAGGGGGCAGGCCAGTGGGGGAACATAGTTCCACTACTTCTTTTCGTACACTTCGACCACTGCTTCAACCTCTTCTGCTTTTAAGGGGTTTGTCAAGCTTGCTGTGTAGATTGTCCTGCAAGGACGTATGTTGTTCATTCTCCAGAAATCTCTGCATCAAGGCATTGCTTAAACAACCGCCATGCTTCTGCCAGCAGAAAACACCACTAGTTTCTGAATTGTGCATGATTGTTGATCTCTGGTTGGAACTCGGACCTATAATACTAGCCAATAGTGTTTTTATTTTGACTGCCACCTTAGGAAAAGACCAGGAATGTTCAGAATGGAAGCAGGAGGCAAAAGCTCTACAACACGCATAAACACAAACACCATTGTCAGAGGTTGGTTGTGGGACTTCTGAACTTTGTAACTTTCCTTCCCAAACATATGTAAGTCCTAAAGTGTAGTTCCAGCCTGAGACCTTGATCAAATAGGCGAGTGCCTCACCTATATCTCCTAAAGGTAGGACTATCCTTTTCAAAACAATGATTTAGAGAGCTCTGTCCCTCAAAGGCTTTGCAATATCTGAAAGTATAGACATTGTAGATTACAGAAAGTTGATTTGCAGTTTCTCTTATATGTAGACGCTTCTGTAGAGAAACTGACTTCGGACTGCGGTTACTACAGAGCACAGCTTCATCTCCTTCACTTTGACTGGACGAAGGAGGCCATGTCACCTCTGATCTTAGATGCTTACATTGGTGGGAGCGGTAGGGTGGGAGAAGCATTGCAGCCTGCAGCGGGGTCTGTATTGCGTGTTAGTTAACCATTGACCAAGTTAATGGTCCCGACCCAACCATCATCATGCTATCAAGATAATCTGAGGTCTTCTGTTCCTTTTTTATCGCAACAGTTTGCCTTTCTACATTTTTGGTCCAATAATTTCCTATCAAAAACCTTCAGCACATAAAATGTGTAACACATGTAGAGGCTTTGTTGCATATACGTTTCTAAACCTTTACCTTAGAAAAAAGACTAGAATATTCATTTAAGAGTCTCAAACCTCAACATAAGCAAAGAAAATACAGCACCTCAAGCTCTCTGGGGGAAAGCAAAAAAGTAAACACCCTATATGTTAGCAGAAAAGTTTGATACTCATGAGTGTCCATGTAGTCTCTCATTTTTTACCTTGTGCTTTGCTCCTCCTACATTTCCACAGACAAACCAATTCTCTGAGGGCCTGAAACCTTGGATTCATTTCTCACCCCACCCTTTGTTGGATCAAAGGCCCATATCTCTTCGGAATCTGGCGTGAAAAGCAAATGTTTCAGAGGACTACTCTCCTCATTGCCAATTTCAGTAAGCCGCGCACAGTTCTGATGGATTCCTTCCTCCTAAGGATTTTTCATATTTGATGTCTCTTTTGCTGCGCGGCTGCTCTTCAGAACCGTTTCTGCTACCATGGATCCAGCACGGCTCCACCTGATGCCTCTGCATGCCCCACGCCAGGCATGACGGCTAGAGGCGCTCCACCTCGTCATCTTAGTTCCCTTTTTCCGCACACTTTGCTTGTTTCAGTAACAACGCTTTGTTCCAAATATTCAACTTGATCGTTTTCAGCCATGGCGAATCCATTCATGGCCTTGTGTTTTAAAGCCTGCATTGAATGCAGACTTCAAATGTTGGTCTTCGACCCCCACAGTGTTTGCTTTACTGTCTCGGTGAGGAACACAACGCGTAGGATTGAGGGTCATGCAAATCGACGGACCCAAGGCTTTTTGAGAGCAGGTGGCGGAACTCTTTACCTTTCTCCTTAGGGACAATGGTGATCCACTGACCCATTCGAGGTTGCCCGGGCGTAGCGTCAAACAGAATAATGGTCCCTGGTCCTCAAGGACAAGAAGAAGAAACACTGCAAGAGGTCTTGTTCCTTTGTCCAAACAGCATTCTTCTTCCTCCTTGCAGTCACCGATCCAGGGGCACCTCTGAGGACTAGGAGCAGGGTCGGACTGGGACAAGAAATAGGCCTGGTCACCCCAAAAAAGTGGCCCACCCCTCGCCTCAGAAAAGTGGCCCACCCCTCAACTCACGACCCTTGACCTCTGATGACATCACCAGAAGTGATGTCATTTGACCCCACCCCAAAGTGACATCCCGGGAAGCGATGAAACACAACCTTTCACCCCTTGACAAAACAGAAAGTGGCATCAAATAGCATTGTTTCAAGTACACTAAATTACTGTGAATGCAAGCAGACATCCAAGGCCAAATGATAATATGTTATTGTATAGCACTTACACTTAAGCTCTTTTTTATAGAACAAATATGCATACACTATCACCCAACCTGTGTTGGTACTCATTTAGCAACCTAAGAAGGATGAAAGGCTTTTTGAAAAAGAAAAAGTAAAAATTGAAAAAAATACATATTTTTTTCCCAATTTTTTTTTCTTCCAAACCGGCCCAGGGTTGACCAGAATCCGGCCCCGACTCCCCAGGGTCGATTTCGGCCTGGCCACGGGCCGAAAGGCAGAGCTGCCAATCCGACCCTGACTAGGAGCAGAGACATAAGGATAGGGTCTGAGTGGGCAAGGCCCGCCCAAAATCTGTAAATGCCCACTCAGCAGCGCTGTGTGGACATTTGTAAATGTCACTCTGCAGGCTCATTCGTGCATTCCAGAAACCAGGAAGCTCTCCCTGCTTCCTGATTCCTATCTGTGCCTGAGGGGGAGCAGCTGAGGAGGCAGCATCGTGCTGAGTCCGGTGGGAAACAGGTAAGAAAAAACAAATGTGTTTGTGTATGGATGTGTGCGAAGATTGTATGCATGTAGGAATGAAGGCATGCCTCCATGCATGTGAAGTGATATGCGTATGTATGTGTGCAAGGAGGTGTCTTTAAGTGCATGCATATGAATGAATGCAGTGTGTGTGGTGTAGATGGGTGTGAGTACGCATGTGAATGAGAATGCCTTTTGAATGTTCTGGGTGCACATGTGAATGACCGCAAAGCTGTGTGGGTGTGTGACTAGTGGGTGAGCGTGTGTGTGTATGTATGCAAGGCTGGGGTGGGGGAGCTAGGCAGGAGATTCACGTTTGAACATTTAAGACAGGGGCATGAAATGTTTGACTGGCATTTTGTCTTATTAGATGAAGGAGGGGTTGCGGTGGGGGAGGGTACCCCAATTGAGGCTGGCAGGGTACTATTGTGGCATGTAATTTCGTACTTGCATTAAGGACAAAGGCAACATGTAAGTGCTCTTATATGGGAAGGCATGTTTCCATACAGTGCCGTGGCATTTTTTTGTACTGGTGCAAAGTCCAAAGGGAAAATGATGAGTGCTCTTACACAGGAAAGGTGAGGACATGTTTGCTTATTGTGGGATGGAATTTCTCTGTATTGGTGTAAAGATCAAAGGCAAGATGGGGAGTGTTATTACATGGGGGAGCATTTGTTCAGCTGTCAAGGCAACGTTTTCTTACTGTGGCATAAGTTGTACTGCTGCTGGGGGGAAAGGGGCAAATAACCCATAAGATATGGGGAGAGTTGCGTAGCCAGCAAAGACATATTTTCTTACTGTGGCATGGCTTTTCTTAGTTTGGGCTAGCCAAATCTATTGCATTAGAGTACAGATAGGGATTAAAGGCATATGAGGAGGGACACACAGCTTGTACGTGGTGTTTTGTTATTTGCCCACCCATTGAATGTCTATGGCCATGCGGATCCCTATGGCCATTACCATCCAGTTCTTGCCCCTCCTCTCTGGCCAAAACACCTCCTCATGGGAACTCTTTCAGCTCGCTTTGCTCAAGCCTTATCATCAAACTTTGCACTCGAAGTGCCGGCCAGTGTTTTTTCAAAGCATTCTACTGGGAGTTAAATACTTCATTGGAGTTCTACACACACTACTGGTGTAATAACAATGTCTTCAATGTCTGCCTTCAGCAAATCAATTTCCGAGCGCTATGTGTGCCCTTCACTGAAGTCTTGTTAAAACGAGCACTGGCAAAGCAAACAGTGTTGGCTTCTGTATAGTTATGCATTTGCCAGGCACTGCTATTAGATGCCTATATACTCATAGCATTTTGCACCAGCTACCATATAAGGCCAGTTAATTCCACATGGCTGTGCCTGGCAAGTGCCTTTCCCATGCCTACACCAAAGCCCAAACTGTTGCTATTGCCAATGCTTATTTTTTACTGGCATTAAGGCTAAGCTAAGGGGCGTATGTTCTTATGTGGAGATACTGGCATATATTGGCTGAGCCAGCATGAACATATTTTTTTATAGCATCATTACTGGCACTTTGGGCAAAGCAAACATGAGCATGTTCTAATTTGGGAATACTGGGATATATATATGTGCACCAGCATGGTCATGGATGGGTAAAATTTGTATGAAAGGTTTTCTACACTTGCAGAGTACTGGCATATATTGGGAGAAGGCATCATAAAAATGTGTTGGAAAATGCTTCTGTGCATTGTTGGTGACTTAGCATCTACTGGATTTGTTTCCTGTGTCTTACCCTACAAAACTACAAAAAAGCTACCAAACTATGTGGCTTTCCCCCCAATTTGTCACAGAAAGTGTACTGTAAAATGCACCCTTTTAACCTAATATTTAAAACACTATCTCAGGGGGACAACCCCCCCAACCCATCGTGATTGGTTTGCGCCTCCTTGCTATTCATTTGGCCAGAGACAAAACAGACTCCTTGTCCTCCGCAGGTTCTCCTTGGGATGGGCCCTACTACAGCAGCGCCACACCGTGAGAGGAGAAGCTCTCCTCCGACGAACGACACAGCGACCTGGAGGTTCACTCAACCACTCCAGGTGAAGGCCACCCTGGCCCCCAATCCGCCTGATTAGGGTCATCTTGGTCCCTCATATCACCGCCATTTGCCTTTTGCGCCATTCTGCACACCCATACTGAGCTGCAGCCAGGCGCCGGCACTATTGAAATGGCTGCCGCAGTTTTGTTTACTGGTTGCTAGGCAACCGCTCTGCCGGAATCAGCCCTGATTGGCTGCTGCTATCCTCCTTCCTGCATCGGCCCCGCCAGAAGGTGGGAGCCGGCCATTGCAGAAAGGGCCGCTTAGAAAGCCTTTAGGGCCAGGCCTGTCTGTTCCTGTCCGTGGCGGGCCGCTGGCACCTTGCCCTTGGAGTTCAACAACCTTGTGAGTAATCATCATCTGCTCCCTTTGATAACCGAGACTTTTGCATTTGTTGCAACTCCACTCCCATAATCCCCGTCTATTTTAGTGACTATGTTCATTATGACATTACTCTGCCATTACCCTACAATCCCCAGAGTCATTAAGAGTGTCTGCCACGCCGGGCTTGTCTCTTTAAGAGACAGGGACTGTGTCACGTGAGCCCGACACGTGACGCGTGACGCGAGGGGGAGGGAGTTCCGATCGGGCATTCGAGATTTGTAAAAGAATAAAGAAGACGTGTTTACAGATCCTCGGCGTGCCTGTCCTTATTGTGAAGGCCCATCTGGGCCTAACAACTGGCGACGAGGCGTCTCCTCAGGCCGCTGAGTCCTCCTCCTCCTCCTCGCCCCCGGCGCCCATCCTGCTCCGCAGCGCACGTCGGGCACCGCCAGCCCGCCAGCGCCCGCTTCCTCCTCCACATCCGCTGCCTCACGCCGATCCCGGCCCTGCTTGCAGCACGCTCCCCCGCACCCCCTGCGACACGCAGGAAGGACGCGTGCATCATTCCTGAAGAATCCTCCTCCTCTGCTGCAAAACAAAAAAAAAAAATAATAATACAAATGAAACCAACACGTGTGCTCCATCAGCAAGCCTGATCCCAGGCCCTGATTCCAGCAGCAGGCCTGAGCAGCCCAAGCAGCGCAGCAGCAGGCCTAGGCCCAGGCACCCTTCAGCAAGCTTGAGTACAGGCCCTGATCCTGGGCCCAGATCCCAGCAGCAGGCCTGATCCCAAGCACCCGCCAGTACGCCTGACCCGGGCCCAGCCACCGCCGGCAACTTATCGATTTCGGGGTGCATGACCATCCGCCAGCCACACCATCCAGGCTCCAGAGACTGCCAACGGGACCCCGGTGAAAGGTGGGTGTCACCCTGCGCAGCCTGCTAGCCCACATTGCCTGCCACCAAAGCAACGGACCCCAGATACAGTCGCCCACAGGTGAACCACACCGCTCACCGCCACAATGAGCGCGCCCCAAGATCAGCAGGCCCCGGCTCCTCCGTCCCAGCGGGGAGCACAGCAACCACGGCATGGCGCATGCCCCCCCCCTTCTCCATGATGCCGCAGGCAGACAAAGGCCCAAGGTGGGTCGAGTGGTTGGAAGACTTCAACACCTTCATTGACGCCGCGGGAGAAGATAAATCCCCGAGTCTGTGCAGCATGTTTCTGAACCTTGCGGGGAATGACATTAAAATACTGTTGAAAACCATTCCACCAACAGAACAAGCTGACTTCCCAGCCCTTATCGCAGCACTGAACAGACGGTTGGTGATTGAACCCAACAGGGACTATGAAAGATACATTTTCAATCAGTGCACGCAGAGGATAGACGAAACGGTTGACGAGTTCATCACCCGCCTACGAATAAAAGGCGCAAACTGCCACTTCCACGCTTTCTCCCTAGATGAGGCCATAAGGTTGAGAGTGATTGAAGGGTGTGTATCCCAAACACTAAAGAAGCAACTTTTAAACTAACTGGCACCGCCTCCTCCAAACATGACAAAAACGAGACAATTGCAGCAATGCAGGCCAATAATGCCAGAACTACAGAGAGAGAACCCAATCTCAACTACTCAATGACCCCAAGAACACAACGCCAGTGCTACCGCTGTGGAATGCCGTATCCCCATGCAGGGACATGCCCCGCATTGTCCCAGAAATGCGGCAACTGCGGGAGAGAGGGACATTTCCAATCGGTCTGCAGAGAGGGCAAACCATTCCCGACCCAAAGACCACCAGTCGCCCCGCAGTTCAAAATACCCTACAGGAATCCACAAGGCCAAGGCTACCAGTTGCGCCCTTTTCAACAAAACCCGAGAAGATATGTCAGAGTAGTTGAAGACATCTACCCATCGGAAGAACCCCAAGGCAATGAAGAATATGAACAAATATCCCGCATAAGAGATGAGTACGACGGACCCCCAGCCTCCATCTCTCAATACGAGGCAGACCAACAGCGCCTCGAAGATGAAGGCTATCAATACAATCACTGTTGGCAAGATGAGTACGTCAACCTCATCATGGACGAAGGACAAGCACGTGAAGCACCCAAGATACCAATGGAAATAGGAGGCCACCAGTTCTGTTTCCTGGTTGACTCAGGAGCTACTGTCAACATAATGGGTGAAAAGGAGTTCCACCAAATTCCCAAGAAACCAGCCTGTTCATATTCTTCATTGCCTTGGGGTTCTTCCGATGGGTAGATGTCTTCAACTACTCTGACATATCTTCTCGGGTTTTGTTGAAAAGGGCGCGACTGGTAGCCTTGGCCTTGTGGATTCCTGTAGGGTATTTTGAACTGCGGGGCGACTGGTGGTCATTGTCCCAGAAATGCGGCAACTGCGGGAGAGAGGGACATTTCCAATCGGTCTGCAGAGAGGGCAAACCATTCCCGACCCAAAGACCACCAGTCGCCCCGCAGTTCAAAATACCCTACAGGAATCCACAAGGCCAAGGCTACCAGTCGCGCCCTTTTCAACAAAACTCGAGAAGATATGTCAGAGTAGTTGAAGACATCTACCCATCGGAAGAACCCCAAGGCAATGAAGAATATGAACAAATATCCCGCATAAGAGATGAGTACGACGGACCCCCAGCCTCCATCTCTCAATACGAGGCAGACCAACAGCGCCTCGAAGATGAAGGCTATCAATACAATCACTATTGGCAAGATGAGTACGTCAACCTCATCATGGACGAAGGACAAGCACGTGAAGCACCCAAGATACCAATGGAAATAGGAGGCCACCAGTTCTGTTTCCTGGTTGACTCAGGAGCTACGGTCAACATAATGGGTGAAAAGGAGTTCCACCAAATTCCCAAGAAACCAGCTTTAGTGCCGTCTGAATCCAAAATATACCAATGGGGCACCGACACTCCACTACAATCAATTGGTTTCTTCGCCCGTCACCTCATCCACGGCAACCGTGCCATAACGACAAGCATACATGTAATTCGCAGTCCAACGAAAGGAAGGTGCCTCCTCAGCTACAGGACGGCATCCTCCCTGGGACTCATAGACATACACGTCCGAGACGGTGACAAGATATATTCGTCAGAGCCAACTCAAGCAGCGAAAGAGAGCGTGTGAAACGTCCAAGCGGATCCAGTCGGGCTGGGTGCCATCCTTGCCCAAACAAATGGAGCAGACACCCTCCCGAGACATGTGGTGGCCTATGCCAGCAGAGCTCTCTCAAAACCTGAGTCCGCGTACTCGCAGGCGGAAAAAGAAAGTCTAGCAGCAGTCTGGGAATGTGAACACTTTCACAATTTCGTCATAGGAAAAAAATGTACCCTAATAACGGACCACCAAGCCCTGCTCTCACTGTTCGGCAACCCACGAACCAAGATGCCGCCAAGAATTGAACGTTGGGGCATCCGCCTGCAAGAATATGACTATCAGATAATACATCGTCCGGGGGGGGAACACAACCCAGTGGATTACCTGTCGAGGCACCCCACAGGAGAATCCACGCCGAGGAAGGGAGATGTGGAATACATTAGTTACGTTACCACGAACGCACTACCTCCTGCTATATCACTAGAGACTGTCGCAGAGGTGTCAGCTGCCGATCCGTCCATAGCACTGGCTATCAACCTCACGTAGCACAACAGATGGAAGACAAACAGGAAATTTCTGACGGAACATCCAGACGCAAATCGAGATGAACTGGAAAGGCTGGCAAAAGTTCATACAGAGCTGGCCGTCAAGGACAAGTCCATAATCCTCCGAGGGTGCAGAATAATAATCCCAGCGGCCCTGCGGTCAGACATTATAAAGACGGCCCATGAATGCCACCGCGGGGTGGACAACACCAAACGGCAACTTCGGTGCCACGTATGGTTCCCATTCCTTGATGCGCTAGTAGACCGTTGGGTACGAAATTGCATAGCATGTCAATGCACAGCCAGGGATGAAGCTCCAGCACCGCTACAGTCAACTCAGATCCCTGAACACCCATGGGAAAGAGTAGCAATAGATTTTTATGGGCCCCTCGAATCCGGGGAGTACCTGCTCTTGTTCATTGATGAGCACTCTCGCTTCCCAATCGTGAAGAAATCGCCGTCAACAGCCTTCGCTCACATAGCAGCTGTATTTGACGAAGTTGTCAGTGAGTGGGGCATACCAGAAGTCATCAAGTCGGACAACGGCCCACCGTTTTGTGGCCACGACTTTGCAACCTTCGCCAAGCATCTGGGATTCAAACACCAGAAAATAACACCAAGGTGGCCACAGGCCAACGGGATGGCCGAGAGGTTCATGTCGTCTATCAAGAAGACTCTACAAAGAGCCAGACTAGAAAATGTCGACCCTCACCAGGCCCTGTGCAGGATGCTGCGGGACTATCGAAACATGCCACATGAGGCAACGAACAGGACACCGGCTGAGATGATGGTAAAATACCAAGTTCGCACACGCATCATAAGACATCCCACCAACAAACCGGAAGCAGACCTGGAAGTACTAGCGAGAGATGCGGAACGGAAGGAACGGGCCCGCATTCAAACAGATGAGAAAAGAGGTGCTCGCCCAAAAGAGTTCCAGGTTGGAGACGAAGTACTGGTCCAACAGACGATGATCAAAAAGACTGACCCAAGCCCCTCCCCACAGCCGCTCCTCGTGACGGCCACAAAAGGAACCATGGTGACAGCTCGAAATGAAGAGCGGGAAATAACTTGAAATTGTTCGCAATTCAAGCTCACTGCCATTCAGGGCCAGCAGGAGCGACAACCCCCGGATCCGGAACCGATGCCTTTGGACCCGAGAGACTCACTGTGGTCGCCTCCGAGATTTTTACCTCGCCCAGGAATGAAGAGAGCGCAAGGGCCAGAAGATGATACTGGAGAAGCTACCAATAGTCGACCCCATCGTGTCGTGAAGAAACCGTCACGCCTAGTTGAAGAATGTTAATGTTGTTGTTGCAAGGACATTTGTCCGGGGGTGATGTCACGCCGGGCTTGTCTCTTTAAGAGACAGGGACTGTGTCACGTGAGCCTGACACGTGACGCGTGACGCAAGGGGGAGGGAGTTCCGATCGGGCATTCGAGATTTGTAAAAGAATAAAGAAGACGTGTTTACAGATCCTCGGCGTGCCTGTCCTTATTGTGAAGGCCCATCCGGGCCTAACAGTGTCATCTCTAAGTTCTCCCATTGCCACGATTCCATCACAAATGATTGATACCTAATGTTCTTCATTTGTTTGCGTTATCCCCTGTACTGCTCTCTATCACTGGGAATCATTGTGTAACTTAAATATTTAGTGAAGATAATATCATGCTCTGTACTAGCTTACTTGTGCCATCTCGCCGGCACCTTTCAATCAAACTCAATTGTGCCTTATTTTTCCAACGTATTGCACATGCCTGATTGGGATTGCTGATATCCATCACCTAGCAACAGCTCGTGCGACCCCTTGCATGAACCTAGCCTGATGGCATCTACTCATTACGAATGACTGACTAATTTAGATATTCAGTGTTACCACTACCATGATCTGCACGAGCCTGTTCTTACAATCGTGCTGACTCTTCTTGCATCTCGCTTCCCACGTATAACACGTGCCCGATTATGCCTGCTGATACCTACTGCTAAATCCAGCCTGTGCCACATTAGCTTGACCACACTGACTTATTGTGAATTACTGCTGACCATAGACTAACACACTACTACTACCTATTTCAACCATTTGCTGAAGTTAGCATGGTTCTTACCTAGCACCTCCTTGACAGTCTACTGGCCCTCACAACTCTGTACCTACTTCTTTCCAGCAAGCTGTTTGATCTCCTGCCCGCTGAGAAAATGCCCCTACCCTGTCTAATTAAACCAACACCATTTCTCCCCCCACTACAAGTAACACAAGACTTCCCCCTTAGCAACTGGACATCACTCCTAGCTACTCCAACCTGCAACTCTGGTAAAAGCAGCACCAGCCTAACTAATCCTAATGACCCATCTTACCTTACTCCTCTTCAATGCATCGAGCGGTTCACTACTAAACCCACTCCCAATCAACCATGCCGTGGTGTCCATAGGAACAGTAGACTTGGATCTAGACTCCTTTATGATGTATACGCAGCTAACATCTATCATGAGACGGCCGCAACTCCAATTTCTAACTCAATTGTCTGCACCATGCCTCCCACACCCAACTAGCACAAGCATACCACTAAAAGAAAACACAAGCAAAAGCGGAAAGACTTCATATGTCAGTGCAAACCAAGCCCCCTGAGACCGTAGCCCCTACCATTAAAGGAGCCTTAATAAACGCAATATTTGTCATTGCTCATGCAACAGACATAGCAGACCTAATCACAGATAACAAACTCGATTTCCTAGCAATATCCGAAATATCTCAAACATGGCTTCATGCTGCTCCGGGGCCATCCTTAATGTTAGCCATACCTGACTCCTATACAATTATTCGAGCAGCTATGCAAACCTCTAAGGGGGGAGGAGTTGCCTTCATAGCTCGGGCTAACCTGGCACTCAGACTCTCCCCCTCCCCCACTATCAACTCCTGTGAACTTCTGACAGCAACATTAACAACCTCCCACTCCAGCACCATTACTCTTCACCTCATATACAGGCCTCCTGGACCATCTGGAGACTTTGAGGAGGACATTATTACACTGCTCTCAGACAATATCAAACCTTCAACTCAAATTCTATTCCTAGGCGACTTTAACTTAGGCCTTTCCGACTCTAATGACCTGGCTGCTAAATCCTTGGAAGATGCCCTGAGCGAAATCGATTTCACACAAAGAATTAACCAATCTACACCTGCGAAAGCAAGAATGCTAGACTGGCTGCCCGACCACAATTGCGGCACCTCTATATCTGCCATCGAACCTGTGTCCTGGACTGACCACTCTATGATCACTTTCACAGTCAATGCTACCCAACCGGCCACCAACACTAGGAGTATAGCACCTCCCTTACTTACTAGGAACGAGTGTAATATCACAGCTGAGAACCTAATTCCTATCCTGATTCCAACACTGAACTCGTCCACTACCGAAGACCCGGAAGAATGAATCAACCTATTCAACAACACCTTGGGCCTCATTACGACACAGGCGCTAAGTGGTTAACGGCGCTGTAAAAGGCTGCGGCGCGTTAACCACTTAGCGCCTTACTACGAGGTCCCTTTGCAGGACCCGACCTGAACGGCTGGTCTGGACCAGCCGTTAAGGTAGGGACCCGCAAAGGGACCTCGCAGGCAATTACGGTACCGCAATTTGCGGTACCGTAATTGCCGCCTTTCCCATTCCCATTGAGCCCTATGGGGCATAAATGGGAATGGGGAAGGGCCATGGTGAAATGGGGAAATACCGCCCCGCCAACCTTGGAATGGGGCAGTATGTCCCCATTTCACCATGGCAGACTCGTTACAACATCGGCACCAACCATGGTGCTAATAGCGCCATGGTTTAGCACCGGTGTTGTAATGAGAGCCCTTGACTAATGCCTTAGACACCATTGCCCCCTTGAACCGCCACAAAAGTAAACCAAAAGCACATCTCAACACATGGCTCACCCCTACATTTAAAAACTCTTAGATCTGAAAAAAGGAAATGTGAAACCACCTGGAAAAACCTACCCAACAAAGAGAACAAAGACAAAGTCTCCAAAATCTCCTCTCTATACAAAGCAGCAATCATTAAAACTAAACAAGAAACCTATAACGACAGGATTCTAAACACAAGTTTCAGCATCAAGGAACTATTTGGAATTCTCAGAGAGTTAGAATCATCTACAGTCCCTGACTCACCCCAAAAGCAAAGACTGGCGCACTGGCATCCAAAGCGCCTTAGCCAATAAAATTGTCACTCTGCAAAACAAAATTGCCACTAAACGACTGAACATCAACCGCACTGAGACCACCAAGAAAACGGAAAAACCTCTAGCCCTCAACTCCATACTAGAATTTAAATTGCCCCAGTTACCACATCAGAGGTTGTAAACATTATAGCTTCTTTAAAACCCTCTCATTGCCAGGGCGACATTTGCCTGGCAAAAATTATAAAAGATACTGCCAGGGATCTCGCCCCCTTCATCACAAGGATAATAAACGCATCCTTCAAATCATGTCAGGCCCTACTAACCTGAAAGACACCTGGGTTCTCCCATTACTAAAGAAAGCTTCGCTCTACCCCACTATTCCGACCAACTACAGACCCATAACAATGGTCACTTTTTTACTGAAAATGATCAGCAAGGCAGCATACATCCAAATCCAGACTTACCTTGAGTCTAACAATCTCCAGGGCTCATACAGTCTGGCTTCAGACCCCTTCACTGAACTGAAACAGCCTTAATTGACTTGACAACACAAATTGATCTTTTGAAAGACAACAGACAATGTGCTCTACTCCTTCTGCTAGACCTCTCCACCGCCTTTGACTTGGTAGACCACAACATACTCTGCGAACACCTCACCTCATCGACCAATCTTTCACATGAAGCCTCTAATTGGATCAAGTCATTCCTAAATAACAGAACAATGAGGTTTTCCTCCCCTACGGACTCGGCTGACCCCATTCCCATTACTTGCAGAGTGCCACAAGGTTCTTGTGTCTCCCCCACTCTATACAAATTCTTCACTAAACCTCGATTCAACATATTGGACCGCCTGGGTGTCATCTACACCAACTATGCAGATGACACCCAGATACTGATACCACTATCAGGCGACTATGACACTGACAACGCCCTACTCAACAAAATCTACCTTGTTATTCAAGCCTGGATGGCCACCCACAGCCTTTGCTTGAATGATGAGAAGACCGAACTTTTCATCCTAGGTGCCTCTTTACACCTCAATAAACTTAACACTAAATACGCGTCCTTCAACATAGATGGCAATATAATTAAATCTGCCAAAGAAACCAAAACGTTAGGCTTTTATATCGATTCCACTTTGAGTTTGAAGAAACAAGTTAATGCACCGCCTCGGCTACAGCCTACACTTGTAAGCTTATTAATGCCTGCAAAGCCTACCTATGTACAAACAGCCGTATAACACTAGCTCGAGCACTAATCCTATCTAAATTTGATTACTGCAATGCTCTATATGCAGGAGCTAACAAACAAGTGCTAAATAAACTGCAAACCTCACAAAACAATGCCCTGGGGACAGCTCTGAGTATTCCAAAGAAAGACCACATCTCTGAAATGAGACGGAGCTACAAATGGCTATCAATCTGAAATAGAATCTACTTCAAACTGGTCTTCATTTCACACAAATGTCTTAATAATGCTGCCCCACAATACCTGAAAGACAAAATTATCCACAAAACCTCTTCCAGACCCGCCAGATCAGCCAACTCCTGCTGTATCATCACCCCTCGCTTTAACCTAAAAAGAGCTGGTGGCTCTAGCTTCCCGGTTCAAGCAGCCACAGCGTGGAATGCCCTCCCACTTAATTTAAGAACGGACCAAACCTTCCACAGCTTCAGATTCAACACAAAAAAGTGGCACCTTGCAAATGATGTGTCTGTCCTGAGTGCCAGGGTTTAGTAACTCTGCTATTCCACGACCATTATGCCTGTACCTCCGACTGCCACTGACCTGTCTATTATTTATGCATGTTGTGCTTGCCTTGATTATTGAACATTACTGTCATTTATCCCTGTACATCTCAAGCCTGCCTACTTATTTTTGTATATGTATTCCAAGCTGTCTTGTAATGCGCCCATTTACCTCAGGGTCCAGAGCGCTTTATAAATATTAAACAAACAAACAAACTTGTTAGACAATCCTAGCTACACCTCTGACTGGGGGCCACAGGCACCTTTCTGACACCCAATCCTCCATGCTGGAGGAATGGGAGGCCTTTTGGCTCAAGATGCTTGACATCTTCGCCAAGGCCCCCGCGCAGACTATGCCGTAGGGATCCACTGCACTCAGATGAGCCAGTAGCGGGCCCACAGGCAGGTAACTCTCTCTATGCTGCAACGCTCTGTGTTCTGATGTTGGTCTTCTGGCTTTAGCTCCTCACTCCTTCCTTCAACCTGGCAGTTGATGCCCGGGTCCTAGAGTTTTGATCTGGCTAAAATCCAGAGGGTGGCACCTTCCGACTAGTCTTTCCTGCCTGCTCATGCCTCACCTGAAAGCCTCGGGGTCCAGGCTGCCACTGCAAATCTAAAGGCGTTATTCCCTCTACATCCTGAAAGAGAGAGTAGGAAACTAGATGTCTGGGGAAGATAGGTCTTTGGCCTAGGCAGCGTGGGTATAAGAGCCATCAACATCTTCTGTGCCATGGCCAAATTCTCCTTTCGCCTGTCATCACAGCAGTTGCAGAACATCTCCCAATGGGAGATATGAGAGGGTTTTGAAGTCCTAGTCAAAGACGGCAAGACGTTCCTACATATGTTTCAGTCGGGCCTTGATACCGCAGACTGTGTGGCTCATACAATAGCCACAGAGATGGTGTTGAGGAGGTACCCCTGGCTGAGTATCTCTGGTTTCAGCCCGGATGTCCAGGTTTGTGGCATTGCATTGCAATTGCCCGCATTCTTCACTTCTAGGTTCCCTGCTGACCTCTGTGTTTTGCGTTTGGTCCTGTATTGCATCTGCATTCTCTACTTCTAGGTTCCCTGTTGTGCTCTTTTCTTTCTGATGGTTCAGTACTGCATCTGATTTGTAGGTCCATTGTTCTTCTTTGTTGTGCCAGCCTCCCTTTTGTGTCCCCCCAGTGCCTCCCTCCTATCTGCCCCACCGGTGTGTCCTGAAAGACAAAATTATCCACAAAACCTCTTCCAGACCCACCAGATCAGCCAACTCCTGCTGTATCATCACCCCTCGCTTTAACCTAAAAAGAGCTGGTGGTTCTAGCTTCCCGGTTCAAGCAGCCACAGCATGGAATGCCCTCCCACTTAATTTAAGAACGGACCAAACCTTCCACAGCTTCAGATTCAACACAAAAAAGTGGCACCTCGCAACTGATGTGTCTGTCCTGAGTGCCAGGGTTTAGTAACTCTGCTATTCCACGACCATTATGCCTGTACCTCCGACTGCCACTGACCTGTCTATTATTAATGCATGTTGTGCTTGCCTTGATTATTGAACATTATTGTCATTTATCCCTGTACATCTCAAGCCTGCCTACTTATTTTTGTATATGTATTCCAAGCTGTCTTGTAATGCGCCCATTTACCTCAGGGTCCAGAGCGCTTTATAAATATTAAACAAACAAAAAAACTTGTTAGACAATCCTAGCTACACCTCTGACTGGGGGCCACAGGCACCTTTCTGACAACCAATCCTCCATGCTGGAGGAATGGGAGGCCTTTCGGCTCAAGATGCTTGACATCTTCGCCAAGGCCCCCGCGCAGACTATGCAGTAGGGATCCACTGCACTCAGATGAGCCAGTAGCGGGCCCACAGGCAGGTAACTCTCTCTATGCTGCAACGCTCTGTGTTCTGATGTTGGTCTTCTGGCTTTAGCTCCTCACTCCTCCCTTCAACCTGGCAGTTGATGCCCGGGTCCTAGAGTTTTGATCTGGCTAAAAAGCACAGGGTGGCAACTTCCGACTAGTCTTTCCTGCTTGCTCATGCCTCACCTGAAAACCTCGGGGTCCAGGCTGCCACTGCAAATCTAAAGCTGTTTTTCCCTCTACATCCTGAAAGAGAGAGTAGGAAACTAGATGTCTGGGGAAGAAAGGTCTTTGGCCTAGGCAGCGTGGGTATACGAGCCATCAACATCTTCTGTGACATGGCCAAATTCTCCTTTCGCCTGTCATCACAGCAGTTGCAGAACATCTCCCAAGGGGAGATATGAGAGGGCTTTGAAGTCCTAGTCAAAGACGGCAAGACGTTCCTACATATGTTTCAGTCGGGCCATGATACCGCAGACTGTGTGGCTCATACAATAGCCACAGAGATGGTGTTGAGGAGGTACCCCTGGTCGAGTATCTCTGGTTTCAGCCCGGATGTCCAGGTTTGTGGCATTGCATTGTAATTGCCTGCATTCTTCACTTCTAGGTTCCCTGCTGACCTCTGTGTTTTGCGTTTGGTCCTGTATTGCATCTGCATTCTCTACTTCTAGGTTCCCTGTTGTGCTCTTTTCTTTCTGATGGTTCTGTACTGCATCTTATTTGTAGCTCCGTTGTTCTTGTTCTTTGTTGTGCCAGCCTCCCTTTTGTGTTCCCCCAGTGCCTCCCTCCTATCTGCCCCCCCGGTGTGTCCGCCCCTAACTGGCTCCCCTCTGCCTACACCCCCTTTCCTCCCTGCATCCCCTATGGTGCTCTCTGTCTCAGCTATCTTTGCTAACTACTTTTCCATCGACTATCCTATCCCTCTCACTAGGTTTGGCAGGAAGAAGTTCAAAAGGGAAATCCTAGTCTCCAACCCAGGCCTCCCTATCGCTGATACCTATACCAGTGCTTCTTTTAGACAGACCCTTACAGACGTTGTAGTTCCCTCTCCAGGCCTATGGACCCCCCATATGGTCTCTGTTCTCTCTCTCTTTTTTCCTCTTCTCCCATTAATGGTGTTACCCGCTGGGGGGCCCTCCTGGCCCCCTTACACTCCCCTAAAACCATCATTAATGTCTACTAAAGGGCACCATCTTGGTCCAGTGCCCTTAGGCCAATCTCCTCATCTTTGACATAAGCTTCCTGTGCCTTATCAGCTTCCTTTCCTCTCCTGCTATCCCTTCTTACCTCTCTCTGGCTCCTCTACTGCCTCCTGCCTCTGCCACCTCTTCGACACCCCCTGATGCTTCTCTGGCCACCCTGTTGCTTCCCTCCTCAGCCACCCCCCTGGCACTCTCTTTTCCCTCTCTGACCACCCTGCCTTCTCTTCCTTCCTCCGCCCATTCTCGGGCACCACCAACACTTCTGCAGGGTGTACCTCTGGCCTGTACCCCTCCCCAGAAGTCCTTCAAATGTGGCAACCTGCTCCACATTGCTACTCTAAACTCTCGTTCAGCTGTCAAACACTCCTCTGGCATCTGCCATATCCTGGTAGGGCTTGATTAGGATGTAATCAGTGTCACATAGACTTGGTTCACGGCCAGCTCTATCACAAGTTTCGACACTCTCCTTCCCAATGGCTACAAGATCTTCTCCAAACCCAAACCCAGTACCAACCATCCTGATGGGGGTGTAGACTTGATTTTCCCAGAGTGGATCCCTGCTTCTATCATTCCAATGCAGCACTATTCCTCCTTTAACTGCTTGGTCTAAAAGCTCTCCATCTCTCCTGGCCTCTCTCTCACTGTGGGCACTAACTACAGGTTACATGGCCAGGTCACCCCCTTCCTCTCTAAGTGAGCTGACCTCTCCTCCTCACTCCTTGCCTCTACCTCCCAACTTCTCCTCCTCAGAGACTTGAACATCCACTTGGATGCTACCAGCCCTTCTTCAGGACTCTTTTGCAACCTCTGCAATTCGCTCTCTCTATTCTTCCCTCTGGCCCGACTCACTCTGCAGAGCACACCCTGAATGTTCTGATCTCCTCTTCTCAACCCCTCTCACCACTCTTTTATTTTGGAGTGATCACTTTCTCCTTTCTTCCCACCTCTCTCTCTCTTCCCCGCAGGTCAGGCTGACTCCAGCACTGTCACTACCTTCTCGGTCACACAACCCATGAAGAGTGTGCCAGTTGAGGCTTTTGCTGCTACTTTCTCTCCTGCTCCTGCAACTTTGGCTAACTCACACCCTGACACAGCCCTCTCTAACCTTCATCTCTCTGTATCTAACATTCTGGAGGTCCTTGCCCCTGTCATGAGGATCTGCATGAAGCCCAAATCCAAGTGCAACTCTTGGTATAATTCTGACCTTGCTGCCCTTAAACGCAAGTGTAGGGCGGTGGAGAGGAAGTGGAGAGCCTCGGGCGCACCCCCTGACAAATGGCCTGCCGCCTGCTCAAAGGCAGTACAGACTCTTTATCCTCTTTAAGAAGAGAGCCTACATCCAAGCCTGCATCTCTGTGGCATCTAACAACTCGTTCAAACTTTTCAAAATCTGCAAGGAGCTGGCTAATCCTGCTGCAGTCTCTACCTCTCATGTTCCCTCCCAGGCCCTCTGCATGGCCTTGGCCTCTCATTTCACTACTAAAACTCAGGACATCCTGTCCACCCTCTCTTCCTCTACCTCCTCTTCCTCCTCCTGTGCCACTCCTGGCCCATATGAGGCCATCTCTCCTCCTCCTTTATCCTACTTTCCCCGGTTCACCGCTAACAATGTTTCGAGACAAGTACAGTCAAAGAAAGTCTCAGCAAAGCAGGTTCTCCCCTGCTCATCCAGAACTATCAAGGACCCCATTGACACCCTTTCTCCAGCTTTGGCCAATTTCTGCAATCACTCCTTTGCCACTGGAACTTTCCCCTCACCCCTTAAGCACTCTCTTGTGCACCACTTTCTAAAGAAGCCCTCGGCCGATCCTTCTTCTCCGGGCTAACTATCGGCCGATCTCGATCACTCCTTTCCTGAACAAACACTTGAAAAGGCTGACCATATCCCAGCTTAATCTACATACTGAATCTGTTGGTTGCCTTCATGACCACCAGTCTGGCTTCAGACTTCCAGAAGCATGGAAACGGCTCTCTTGAACACCTCTGAAGATTTGCTCTCCAATCTACACTATAATCTCCCTTCTGTCCTCATTCTCCTTGATCTATCCTCTGCTTTTGACATGGTCAACCATGCCATCCTGCTCAATCATCTCTGGGACAACCTTGGTATTACTAATCAGGCCCTGGCCTGATTGACCTCCTGTCTCACCAAACCGGCCCTCCAGGTCCAACTGGGGTCTTTCCTCATGTCTATCTCTCTCTCTACTTGAGGTGTTCCCCAGGGGTCTAATCACTCTCCCTGGCTCTTCAACCACTACCTGGCACCTCTTTCCCACTGCCTCACTACTTTATGCTCCAATTTTCAATGTTATGTGGATGAAACTCAGCTCTCTTTCAGGTTCCTCTCGGCCATCTCTCATACCAGACTGTCTGGCCGCAATTCAGGAATGGTGTGACGCCAATGATCTCTGCCTTAATGCCAGTAAGACTGAGATCCTCCTCATTGGGACACCCGCTCTCTCCTTTTCTCTCTCTCTCTGCCCACCCACTCTGGGCCCTCTTCATGCTCCCTCATGTGAGGCTAAGAACCTTGGTGTCATCTATGACTCCACCCTCTCCTTCTCTCCTTCTCTCCTCACATCTCGAACGTTGCTAAGAAGTAAAATTATCAGCTGCACCTGCTCAGAGGTATTTTCCTTTTCTCAATTTCCACCAGAAGCTCACTGTCTCCAGAGTTCTAATCCTCTCTAGGCTGAACTATTGCATCTTCTAAATCTTCCTACCTCTACTCTTCGACCTTTACAACTTATCCAGAACAGGACTGCAAGACTTGTCCTTGGCCTCAAGCCCAAGGATCGTATCTCCCCAGCTCTGAAATCTATACACTGGCTCCCTGTGGCTGCAAGGATCAAGTTCAAGACCATCTGCATTGCCCACATGGCTTTCTGGGGCCGCTCAACCTCCAACGTTCTCTTCCAAAACATCTTCCTTCTCGAACTTTATGCTCTTCCACCTCCAACTCTCCGAGGGTCCGACGCTTCTCCAAGAAGAGCGTTGGGGGCATGTCTATCTCCTCGGCTGTGGCCTACCTCTGGAACAGCCTCCCTGCCTCTCTCAAATTTGAGCAGAACCATCTCTGGTTCCAGAAGCAACTCAAGACCTTCCTTTTCACTTTTGCTTTCTCACTTCCTCTCCCCTGCTGATGCACCCTACGCGCACTCGTCACTTGGTCACGCTCTGAACTCGGGCACAGGCACCTGCATGTCCAGTTGCCCTTGCACTGCCTCATGGATTCCTAAGTACTTAAGGGTCTGTATCTGCAACCCTACAGTCCTTTCTCTCTGCACTTATGAGCCATCCACTGGCTGCACTTGTGAGTTAACTGCACTTCCCTTTTCACCTCACCAGTGGCACTTCTTTGCTTCCCTCTTCCCTGCACTTGCGCAATCTGAATTACACAAGGCCTAGTAAGATTGTTATTTTGTCTTCCCTTTTTTCCCCCTCCTTGTCTTCTCATGCCATGCAACATTTGTGTACAGGAGCGTTATAAATGCCACATCATATCATATCAGGCTAAGCTACTTGACAATTTGTTTGGGGCAAAGGCCAATGAGTCTTTTCAGAAATGTTAGTGCTCCAAGGTGAAGGCTAAATCTCTGGGCATAGCAGTGCAACAAAAACAGCCCATGGGCAGGGGCACAGGTTTTTGCCCCTTTGCCTCCTGTAAGTGACTTCAATTCAGCACTCCAACTAAGTCAATTCCTAGTCTGGGATGCCCAATGGAAGCCCTTATTTATATATTTTTATGACAAGTTCATAAATCTGGATGATGAACCGTTATATAACGCCCCTCTCCTAGAATCCCCCTGACCTCACTGAGCCAAGAAGTAGGTTTGTTTTGCAAATTAAAAAGGTTTATTGGAAAAATTAAACAATATATATATCACACTTTTATGAATAAATTAATATTTGATAGCACTCTTATGAATATGACAGTGATTAACAGTGGATAATATTACAGTAGCACAATTCTTTAATTACTTGGGAGTTGGTATAGAAAGGATAAGGTAGCAGAGAATACTTTGTATGGTTTTAATGAAAAGCAATGATGGAAAGAATGCAGCACAGAAATAAACTGATATGGTTTCAACAATAGATAAGAGGATCACTTTTTTCTTTATGACAACTCATTCGCCCCCTATGCAATATGAAGAGATGGAAATGAGGGCACACAGGTTTTCAGGAATACAATCAAAAGCAGTTCAGTTCCCCTCTAGCAAGCTTAGAGCAACCGGTATGCTTTTAAACAGTCAAAAATACTTCTACATGTGATTTGCAATGAAGTGAAAAATATGCTAAAAATGATTTTAATTTCCTATAGGAGATTCAGGGTAGGTGATAGCTACTTTGAATTAGTTCAGGTCAACACTTGGACTGCACTCTCTGCCACTGGTTCTGCTCACAGCGTCTGGTCTGGGTCTACTATCGGCACTGCACAGCTTTCTGGTCTGGGTCTGCTACCTGCACTGCACAGCGGTCTGGTCTGGGTCTGCTACCGGCACTGCACAGCGGTTTGGTCTGGGTATGGTTCTGGCACAGGGTTCTAGCCAGAATCAAACAGCAAGCCCGGCTGTTGAATAGTTTGGTTAGGTGGCTGGATTCTGAGGCCTGCTGAGAAGGATTCAGCTTTTGGTTCAGGCCTCTCTGCTTTAAGTTCTGGAGTCTATCTGGAGTCTATCGTCCTTCTGGATATTGTCTGGTCTGGCAAAGTGCTGCGCAAGAAAGTGGAAAGAGCAGTCCCTATCTGGCTTTCAGTGGTTCTTTGTATGTCTTTTGAAAGTGGGTGGGAAGGCTGACTTTCTATGCCCAACCCACTAAGGGTTCTGATAGGTTAAAGGATTTACTGTCCTCTGACTGGAGAACGGAGTAGTGAGTCATCCTGTGTCATCAGGTGTCATTTTTATGGCTTTAAGGAAAGAACACTCCCCTTTGGTTTCTTATAGAAAATCAATTTTACCCAAAACACATATTTCCCAGATACACAAGTTGTTGAAATTACATGTACACATCACAGATTCATTAAAACAGGTTGCTGTTCAACCCTGATCTTTCTAAGAGCTTGGGTTCCGAAATGACAACATTTTGCACTTTTAGTGGGTTTCGCCATATAGGTTTTTCATCAAATCTTCCACGGAGGTACACCCCCTCCCTGCGCATATTACAGTAAGTTTTCATTTTTATGATATAACCACAGTGTCTGCAATATTAATAAAACGTGGGGTTCGGTCTCAGAACATCACACAACGTCCAGCTTAGTCTCAAATTGTGAGTGAAATTTTCATATTAAGAATCCCCAAATTGTACATTTCTGTCAGCTTGATACAATATTTTATAAGCAATTTAATAAAACATACATTTGCTTTCAATTCAGTACACCCATTTGTTTGCCCCCGCCCCCAGGAACTTGGCTTGACTCCGAGATCATGTGTCTTGCCTTCCCCAGAGCAGTGTTGACAGTTTACATCCCAAATCCGCATATTCTATTCAGCTGAAGGCATCCATTGTCTCTTTCCTCCAGGCTGCAGGGAAACTCTCCTGCTCTTTTAATCAACAGGACCCTGTGATATGCTGTGCTGTTGGTGTAGGGCCGGGGAAGAGTAGGTGTTAAGAATTCTCATTGACCAGCAAGCCATATTCCTTTGCACTGACTTTGCTCTGTGTGCAGCCAAAGGATAGGGTCTGGCAATAGTCTCCTGTATTAACACTGATAGAGGCAAAAGTGGATGGTGGCCTATCTGTCAAGTTTTCACTGCGCATTATTGGATGATCTCTGGCGAGCAGCAAGCTTTCCGGCGGCCATTATGATGTTTCCCATGTCAGTAATGCACAATGATGTGGTAGGGCTTGGATGCGTGGATGAAAACATCCCACACTCCTATGCCTACTGGGGCCTCTACTTCCACTGTGCCCTTCTCTGCATCACCGGTAGGAGGCAGGACTTCCCAGTTTGCAGAGGAGTGGAATCATATCACAGCCAATGCATTGCCCTTATAGGTCCCTCACAAGGGATACTGCCTACCCTTTGCTTAAAGCCTTCCAAGCAATCCACCAACCAATCAAGACTTACCTCCGGAGCACCTCTGTTGGATGAGATTCATTAGCTTCTGGCAAAAGGCACCATAGATTCAGTACCCCGCTCAGAACAAGGCAAGGATTGGTATTCAACCTATTTCCTGCTGCCAATAGAGGACTGGGGCTTACATCCCATACTGGATCTTCGGCTTTTGAACCTGTACCTGAGCAAGGGCAGGTTCAAGTGGTTAGTTTTGCTCAGATTCTTCAAGCCCTCGATTTACAGCACCGGTTCATCTCACTGGCTCTACATGATGTCTACTCCCATGTGTCCATCCACCAAAACACAGGAAGTACCTGAGATTAGTGGTGGGGCATTGTCACTATCAATTAAATGTCAGGCCATTTGGACTATTTTCGGAACCCAGGGTTTTGACCAAGTTGCTGACACCGGTAGCGGCTCGCCTCACAAGGGTAGGCATTCATATCTTTCCCTATCTGGACGATTGGCTTGTCCAAGACTACTCTACGGAGCAGGCATTGGCACACTAACAAGCAGCCTGTTGGTATCTTCACACTAACAAGCAGCCTGTTGTTATCTGCACAAAAACAAGCAGTCTGTTGCACAACCTGGACTTCTCCCTGAACTTCAAGATGTCTTAAGATTTGCTGTCTCAGTCCCCCTTTTTTACCAGTGAGTTGCAGGCATTATCAGTTAAACCCTCCCTATTTGTTTTTCTCCAAAGAGAAGGTGACGCTGAGAGTTGGGCCATCCTTCCTTCTGGTCCATAATGTCCATCTCTTGTAAAGATCCATCTTCCTGTCTTATTTACTCTGCCTCATACTTCCAAGCCAGAGAAACTATTCCATCGGCTGTACCCGGTGCAGGCCCTCAACTAACTACATTTCTCAGACAAGGAGGTCTATGAAAGATGATCCCGTTTTAGTTGGTTATGCTGGTGCACCTGCTTGAAGGGCTGTGACCAAGCAGACCCTGTCAATGTGGATCATCCGCTGTGTTAGGTAATATTTCCTTTTGGAGTGTAATTCTTCCCACTTTCTAAGCACCTAGCATTTTGCTGGACTATTAGATTTTGTGTCTATTTCTCCTGAGTGAATTGGAACCTTTTTCCACACTCACTCCCTCTTTTACACTGTACTTGGGAACTGTTTCTATCTCTTTTGGATACTCTTTTATGGAGTTACACTTTCCTCCATGTTTTCTGACATCTATACTATTGCAGCACACAGCACTTTCTGTGCAGTGTTGCCGGCAGCTCCCTGAGCTTTCCTTTTTATTTTCCCCGGCTTGACTACTGTAACCAAGGCAGGCGGACACACTTTTGTCCCTCTTGTATTTTATTTTGTGAGATCAGCATGCCGCACTCAATGTGGAGTGCTGAGTGGAAACATTGGGCCTCATTACGAGGCCGGCGGCCGCGGAATGAATGGTGCTGGTAAGGGACCGGCACCGTTCATTCCGTGCCGCCACATTACGAGGTATGCAGCGGGTCACGCCCTCGACAACTGGCCAGACCAGACGTGCAGAGCGGGACCCGCTAGCAGTCAGGATGCTAACAACGGGGCCATCATTAACGGGCCCGTTGTTAGCATCCTCCCCATTCCTATTGAGCCCTAAGGGGGCTCAAATGGGAATGGGGACGTACCGGGTCTGGGTCCCGCGAAAGGGAATTACCAGGCCCTCCAAGGTCAGAATGGCCCAGTAAGTCCCCTTTTGCAGGACCCGGACGCGGGCCCGAGTTTGGGGTAGCCATGCTGCTAAAAACAGCATGGCTACCTCCAAACTCCTAATGAGGCCCATTGCCTCCCTTTTCTCGCTATTCTAGTAACATTTAGTTAATGTTACAAGTTCATCTGGCAGGCTAGGGGCAGTGTACCTTTTTAGTGGACTTTTGACGCAGGCTGCCATCACAGCTGCAACAGGGACACTTGGATCACCATTTATCTAAAACGGTGGCTGTACTTTTGTAAGCCCTGTTCATGATGACTTGTTAGTTTAACCGTCTCCTACCTGCCTGGGTGGGAGAGGTTTGACGGGTCTTTTGTTTTTGGCGGGCTTGCCAAGGTGCTCTGAGTGCCTGAAAGGACAGGAAGTGGGGGAGGTTACCGAAACTCCCCTGGTCTTTGTCCAGTGTGCCTGCCTGGAACCAGTTTGAACTGGGAGGCTGGCTGTTCCCCTGTGCAGCCACCCCCCAAATTTGCATGAGAGGCTTGAATGGTGATTGGTTGTCTCGACCAGTTTTCTTGCATGAAAGGCGAGGGTCTTGGAGCTGAACCTCAGAATTGATCACTGGACTGAAGATCCGAAGAGGAATGCGTAGAAGGGCATCCGAGCAACTTCCAAGTGACGGCCTAAGCCACTGCGTGACCACTGCAGAACTGACCCTGAATTCCACATGACAGGGAAGATCTCTTGTAGTGGACTTCCTCCCAAAGACTAGTGTGACCAGCCACTCTGAAGACAACCTTCATTTTGTACCTCTTAAGTAACATTTCACTTACTGATATTTTACCCATATTTGTGTGAACCCCTAAACTTTTTGCTTTTGTTTTAGACTCCTGTCCTGACTTTCTGTCAGTGGAGCAAAGCCTTCAGCTTCACTCAACTGGGCCATTATGGAGAAACGACTTGTCTTTCAGGCAGTCAGTACTGAGAAACTTTGTTTCTCTTAGTCGTATGAATGTTGCCACTTTTGGCAACTGTATTTCAGTGCACAAAGTACAATACTGTACCAAGCACTTGGGTCCTTGTGTGTTCATGCCCATGGCCATGCCACAATGTCTTTTATCTTCTCCTGTGGCCATTTTGTCCATTGGCCTTCTTCCTGGTCTTTGCGACCTGGGGGGTCCTTATTTGGGCATGAATTCACCCATGAAAGCCGGTGCTTTTTGTGGGCTAATGCATGTCACGTGTGTAGGTACACAGGAAGTGGGCTGGAACTGTCCTGATCCCAATCACACTATTAGTGCCAGGATATCTGGTGTGCACGAGAGCATAAGAGCCGCAGTGGTCCCTGATTGGACCCCTGCTGGCGTGCATGAGTGGGGCAGATCACCTCATTGGTCAGCTGTGACTGAGCACTCACTGGACTTTGGGCTATGAGGAGGGAGCCTGAGTGCAGACCCACAGATAACCAATAGGTCAGAATCAACTTGTACACGGAGCCAAGTATCCAGAGAAGTGAAGCAGACCCAAGGACGACTCGGAACAGCACAGAGAAGGTTTGACACTCAGAGCCTGCTGGTGTCCCGGTAGAACCCTGCTTTGTGTTTGATCTGCAAAGACCTGCAAAGGTGAGTCAAACCCTTGGAGTGGTGGGACCAATCACTCTCAACGCCTCCTTGTTGCCCTGCAAACAAGCATTCTTGGAAGTTATCCCAACAGTGCCATAAAATGTTTTAAAAGGGTAAGTGTTGTGACCATGTACATGGACTTATCATCCCAAGCACAACTCTGGTTACTCTAAGCCTCCCTATGTCCAAGGACCCAGGGGATTTTGTATGGCTTGTGGACCAAGTGACCATGTGTTGGGGGACACCAGATATAAGGTCAAAACTTTTGGGGTCCACTCTGTGAATCTGGCCTTCCATCATGATGAGAAAGAGATACTCCCATGGGCATCCTCTCTTCTGATTCCTTACCCTGTGGGATAGGATCAGAAGTAGACTTTGTTTCCCTGGGATCCTGGGAACCTGGAGTGGCTGAGGCATAAGCCTCCATCCATGGCAATACTAAGCATTACTTTAAGGATATTATCTCGATAGATGGTGTTGTTTTGTCTCGAGCTTTGGGGAACACCTAGTTTGCAGCTGCACATCATCTCTGTGCCGAATTCCGTTGACCCAGCTGCTTTGGGCTGCGAGAGAGGAGCGTGCGTCAGATCATGAGACTTGGGTAGGACAGTTGCAGTCGCTGCTGGTGACTTTCCCACCTTTTTTCAAGTGGCTTGAGACCAGTTGCATCAGTGCTTTCTTTGTCCTGCATTCAGGACAAAAGATCCAGCTCCAGTTGTAAACTGGACCTGCATCTGCACCCGCAGCGCCTGTGCACATTGAAGCTTAACCAAGGAGGGGATTTCATACTTCAGGCGACTATCTCCAAGGCTGCCAAGTTTGGACCCAGAGTGAGCTAAGGGTGGTGAGTAATCCTACCACTTAACGGTGGCCCATAGTTTATCCAACCACACAAAGGATCCCTTGTGGTCCTTGCCTTGGGTGACTCTTGCTTCCTAAAGCCTACAAAAATTGGGGACATCTGTGTTCTCCGCAGCAGATCCTCCTCTGACTCTCGATCCGAATCTCGACACTGCAGAATCATCTTGCTAACTTTTCCTCCCCATTGAATATAGTACTCTGTAGCTTTACACATCAACAAGCGCTTTTACACAAAAACTTGACACTGAGCATGAGGCTCCAATCTTCTTAGGACTGGACTTTTTAAGTTAGGGATATTCATGTCTGGTGATAGCCAATGTGTTAAAGTTTGTCTGCTTTCCCTCCTGACTGGCTTTGGCGGGAATCCACACTTTACTGCATTGACCGAAAAGTGGCTGTACATATATTTTACATAGTGTGTGTTTAAGTAGTAATATTACTGTTTTTGCCATTATTCACTTGTGTTTCTTCTGAGCCTAGTAAATTGTGTACTTTTGATATACTACTGATTCTTGTCATGCTACTGTGTGTACTAATGCAAAACCTCAGATCACCAAGACTACTCCTGAGACTTAGCCTTGACTGCTCTCCAAGCCAGCTTCAATTGTCCTGGCCGAATTCACAGAAGTGTTCCCTGTTTCAATAACAAGGGTGGCCTCCTGAACTTCTGTGAACCAGAGCAGAGTTTAGAAATCCCTGCTAACAGCGCCATCCTATGAAGAGCTGTGACACTCTGGGGATGCAAACTCCCAATACCCTGGGACATGTGTCATTTTGCGGTGCAACCTCATGTGATGCCCGGGTCCGGGTGAAATCTCTTGGCCTGCAGTGACACTTTTCCAATCCTTGAAGTCCCCTCAAATAAGTTGAGAACCGAAGAAAAGTCTCCCGGATGACAACCGTTGCTGAACTGAAGCCTGTGAATTGCTCCATCGCATCAGTGCTGCAAAGATCCACTGCTGCGCGTCCCACTGCTCGAGTGCATCTGTCTGTTACCTTCAAAGTTCCTTCTTCAGCCATCCACGCCCAGAAATCCAAACAAGGGACATCTGTCACCTCACCTTGAGGGCCAGCCTGCTGCATCATGTTCTTCATTGATACAGTACTGATCCAAGCAGAGGTACTTACCTTGGTCTGGTTATGTTGCTCAGGTGTTCTTCCAGTGCTGCAGTTAAGCGGTTACTTGCATCCCCCTCCAAGGCACCCATTGGGGTCTAAATTGCTGAAACTAACTATTACCTACCTGCACACCTGAAGACATCCTCCAAGGCTGTTTCGTTTGCTGCTTCCTTACCTCCTGCCTCCTCAGCCCTTGGTCACCGGACCCCATTGCCCCCCTTGACTCTTTGGTACTAAATTAGTATTGGGTTGAATTTTATAAGAGTGATTAAGAAAGAGTTCACTAAAGTTGCAAGAAGTAATCTAACTTTGCTTTTTAGTATTATTAGTTTTCACTTACATTTGTGTTGGTTTACATTTGTGATTTAAAGTGTGCTACCTTTTATTCTACTTTGAATTTACTGTGTGGATAGTATTTAACATGATTATTTTCTAAAGCCTTAGTGTCTATATACTAAATAACTATGTTTATATAACTGCTAATGTGTCAGTGTTTACTTGAACCACGTGTAGGCTCTGAGTACAGCGTGCCTCACTACAGCCCTCATCCCTCCTAGACTAACCCTGTGTGCTCATCCATTGCTACCAAACCTTTGGGTAGTTCAGGCTAAACCACAGAAGGTGGGGTTTTTCATGTTCTGTCCCAGACAGTAACTTGTGGAAAACTCCCTAACACTCTGCATCTCGGAGTGCTATGTTTAGGCTGGTAAAGATCTGCCTATAGGTCTCAGGACTCATTCCACCAGAGTACTGGCTGCCACCTCCGCTCTGCAAAATGGAGTCCTGGTTCCGGACATTAACCAGTAATCCTTAAGAAGAGCAAATTACTTACCTGTTGGTGATGATCTTTCTGATGGCTGTTCCTCGCATGGATTCCTCATCACTCTCCCCACCTACCTCACTTGGTGGATTGCTAGTGCACCTTGATTCTGCGGTCCCTCAGAATCCGAGTGCTAGGGGGAAAAGGTGGAACTAAGGTTAGTGGAGGTGAGGTGCTGTTGGAGTAGATATCCCTTTTTATGTGAAATTCGCTCCACCTGTGAGTCCCCCATACTTTTTGCTGGACCACTAGATTTTTGACTAGTTCTCCTGAGTGAGTGGGAACCTTTTTCCACACTCACTCATTCTTCTACTCTGCTTTTGGGAAACCTTTTTACCTCTGTTTGGTTTTCTTTGTGGAGTCATGCTTTCGTCCAATTTTTCCGAATCTACATTTTAAAGCAGCACACAGCACTTTCTGTGCAGTGTTGCTGGGCGCTCGTAGAGCTTCCACTTTAGTATTTCTTTGTTTTCCCTTATGTGGAGTGTTGAGGGGATCCAATGTCTCTCTTTTCTCCAGTCTCCAGTAACCTTTGGGTTACTGTGATGAGCTCTCTGTTAAGACTGGTGGCAGTGTACCTTTTTGCATGACTTTTTGTGGACTTTTGTTGCAGGCTTTCTTCAAAGCTAGAGTAGGACACACAAGGGATGCCATTTACCCCAAATGGTGGCCATACTTTTTTTAAGCCCTGAACAAGATGACCTGTCCTATTGGATGTCTTCTTCTACCTTTCTGGGTGGGGGAGGATTCTCTGGTCCTTTTGTCTTTGCCGGGCTTCCCCAGGAAAACCTGCAAAGGGTCTCTGAGGACAAGAAGTGGGGGAGGAAAATTAAACTCCTCAGTCCTTTGACCTGCAGTGTGCCTGACTAAAACCAGTTGAGACTGGGTGGTTGGCTGTCCCCATTGGGCAACCACCCCTCAGGTCTGAATCATGCATGGTTATAATTGTTGGACTCAGCTGGTGTTCCTAGATAAACTCTGAGATCCTGGACCTGAAACTCAGAGTCAACCACTGGAGTAGAAGATTCCAAAGAAGAACAATGAAGAAGGATGACGCAGGCAACTTCCAGTGACCACCAGAGACTTCTGAGTAACTGCTGCTGTCCCAACCTCAACTTCTAAGCGTCAGGGAAAATTCGAACACAGCGACTTCCTCCCTTGGACTGGTGGGCCTAACCAATCCCAAGACGAACTACAATTTGCTCCATCCTTGGAAGATCTGCAACCTCCATGGCCTGTAATTCACCAATACCCAGAACCTGTGCTGCATCGTTGTGCATCATCGCCTGAAGCGTAGTTTCACCTGGAACTTTGTGGCCATCCTCCTAAGCTTACAGTGACTCACTTCAGCTCCCCAAAGTCCCCTCACCAGAGACGAGGACCGAGAAAAGGAGAAGAGTCTACTGCTACGACAACCATCCTTCAATCCTGAAAAGGGCACCAAATGAGCCAGAACCACGAAAATCCTTTGCTGGGAATATGTCTGCACAAGAGCTGTAGCCAGATCCACTGAAGTCCCTTTCTTCTGTCGGCAAAACAGAGAACCCTGTGACCGGGTCTGCTGTCACTTCACTGCTGGAAGTATCCTGCAGCAACTGCTTCTGCACTTGAAGGACTGTTCTGCTCCTGGTAAAACCTACCTAGAGTCTGCTTGTCTGATCCTGAGGGCTGCAGGATAGCCTCTATCCCGCACCCCTTCAGGTCTCCATAGAGCTATATCTGGGTGAACAACACATTGAGCTCTAACTCTGCCTTAGGACACTGGTCCTTGGGGCAACACTTCAAGGAAATCTCTTGACTTGTGAAACATAACGTTAACTTACCTGCAAAACCCTGAAGAGATCCTGTTGGACTCTACCACCCTGAACCTGGTACTCTGTTTTCCCACCTTTTCTGCCCAACCTCTGGTCACTGGTGGCCCACGTTCCCCTCAGAACATTGTGAGACTCAAATAAGATAGGTTTGGACTATTTAAGACGGGCTGGAGCCAAGTTACTGAACATTATGAGTTTAGAAATGTTTGCCTATGTTTCATGTTGATTTACTATGTGATTGTTTTTGAAAAAGCTATTCTAATGTGACTACAACTGTAGTTTACTAACCACAGAATATTACAACTGTTCTTCTATTGTTTTACTGTGTTATAGTGCTTACTTGACTTGAAAGTTATAACAGTGTGCCTTTTTTATTGTACATATTAATAACTATTTGTTTATATAACTTCTCAGTGTATCAGTGTTTTCTTGGACTAAGTGTATGCTCTGAGTTCCTAGCACCTCACTACAGCCCACCTTCCTCCTTATACTAAGTCTGGCTGCTCGCCAATCTACCAAACCCTTGTGTGATTCAGGCTAAACCTAAGTAGTGTAACCCTGTTCACCCAAGGTGGGCTTTCCCAAGTGCTGTGTCACACAGTACTTTTGTAAAAACCCCTAACAGACGCCTCTATGTATGCTCGCCCAGATGTCATGTGTGGCGCAGGGCGTGTAGAGGTGTCTGGGGGTGGGTGTCATGATGCGTACCTTGGTGGCGACACGTTTTCGATGAGCAGCTGTGCTGGGACATGAATGTCAGAGATGGGGAATCCGTGGGAGGGACATCCATCAGAAGGAATATTAACGAGAGGTAGGGTTGGCCGATATATTGAGTTTTGGAGATATAGCAATATATTTTCAAAATCGTTATAGGTTAAGACAATATCATTAACACTGAGATATATACATAGATATACATTATTACATATACTACAAAGTTGCATTCTTTTTAGGATTTCCAAAAAAGGCAACAAAATCCATGTCCTACTTAGGGAATTCTGATTTTGTTTTTATAGGAGTCTGGTGCAGGTCTCTAGGGTGTTGGTGTTTTATGGGATGTTCCTTTGTTGATCTTACTGGGGGAGGGTGTTGGCTGGTCTCTCTGTGGTGCAGCAGTAGGTTTCTAGGGTCTCTAATGACTGCTATTTCTGGGGATATGACTTGTTCCTGAAGGAAACTGTCATTGTTGTGTCCATGGGGACAGGGTTTCTGGTGTCACTACAGAAACTGCCTTTGGTCAGTATCCCGTGGTATCCACGAAGCAAATTACTTCAATGTAATTTACTTTGTGGAAATTACTTTGATTGTTTTGATGTGTTTAAGTAAGTCTTATTCTGTATATTAAAATTATTCTATTTTGACTTTTTGTTTATGTAAGTGTTAAAAGAATAAATACAACTTGGAGGAAAATACTTAAAAATGTGCATATGTTTGTGGGGTAAGAGGTAAAAGGGGGTTGGGGAGGGTATTGAGGCAGAAGTGAAAGGGAAGAGCGGTTTTGGGGGTCCCTCCCAAAAAAAGAAGCATTTCAAAGCGTTTTTTCGAAGAAATTTCAATGAAATAAATTGCATCAAAGTGATTTACTTCGTTGAAATGACATGGAACCAGAGGCAATCAATAATCTCTCTTGGGGCTCCCCCTTTTATCCATGGGATGCTGTCACATGTATCTTCTATGGATTCCACTGAGCTGTCTAGTGGCTGTCAAACGTCTCCCAGGTAAAGTGAGATTCTGCCATGGGTTACTCCAGGGTGATTTTACAGTTTTCTTGGGGGTAGGCTTTTTTGCTCATCCATCATAGTAAAACCTCAGTATGTCTTCCCCTCGGGGCTCTCAGTTAATAGATACTCATAGTGACAACATTCCAATTTCCAACACTGGCATTCAAATACAGGGTTCAATAATAATGTCAAAAAACATTATGAAGTTAATGGCTGGGGTGGTTTACCAGACTGGTAACCGACCACTAGCCTGATGTGTTAGGCCCAAGTGAGGGAATTATTGATATTAGCTCCTAGACAGAAGTTCAGGGTTCTAATGGCCCTTTTTTAAGGGCAATCAGCTTTGCACATAAACCGTGGGACAATTGGCCCTCATTACAAGGGCTACCGGCCGGGTGCCGCCGACCTCGTAACAATGTACCCGCCTGATATCCTGGTGCCACCGGGTTATTACAAGTCTCGGCGGCCCGGGATGTCAGGTGGCAGGAACTGTAAGTCCACATTCCTGTGGAGTCCCATAGGACTCCATGGGAATGGGAACATGGAAGCACCGTTGCTAACGGTGAAGGTGCTTCAGTAGAAACCATGCCTGCAGGGGCCGGTGCTCCCAATAGGTCAGATCTGCCGGGAGCACCAGCCCCTGTGGGCATACTTATAGTCTGATTTTCCGGAAAGGGTGCCGGTACGGTGCTAGGGGCACCCTTATTTCCAGACTACCAGAATTGTAATGAGGCCCAATGACCCTTTAAATAATAATACAATGAAGATGGCAATCTAAAATATTACAACTAAGGTTGCTTCCCCTGTAAATAGCAAAGAGAGCGTGCACTGCATCCCGTTACAATTTCCATTGTAGCATCTTGAGAGAAGAAGAGAATGGGAGTGGAGTGGAGGAGAGAAGGTAAGTGGTCTGTGGAACTGGAGGGGATCTGGGAGCAGGGATTGCGGGTGGCTCTGGCGGAATACAGTAGAATCACCATGGCGGGACTATGGGAGATAATGTGGGCTTTTATTATCACATTCATCAAATGTTCCTGGCCACCTGAATGGCTGGCACCTCTCCCACGAATGCCGATCTAAAAGAAAACTGCCAAACATCACAAGCAATTTCCTCCTACAAAGCTTCCTTCCAAGAACCCAACAAGCACACCATGAAATGACTAAACCAAACAGCCTTTTTCTGAGAACTTGCCTTGATTTCTGCTTTCCACTCTCCTCATACTCCAGATGTATTCACAGCCAAGCAAAATTACTATCTTAATCTTAATCTTATTGTTTTTTTTTATTTTCTCATGCTCATTTCGTTTTTCTCCTCAATGATCTTCTAGCCTCCCTTTATCCTTTCTCACTGAGCACTTCCTGGCTGTTGTCATGCTTCATATTTCACTTCTGTGATTGAGAAACCTAATTTCTCTGTTTCGACTTCAGGTATCTATGGGCTCCTATCTCTCTTCTTTTTCCCGTTCCTCTTTTTGAACTCCACATATTCCCCACTTGATTCTCCTCCATCCTTGCTAATTTCATCTGTTTTCTCTCCATTATTTCTGTATCTCACCTCAATTCTGATTTCCCCCCTTTCTAGTGGTATATTTCCCCACTGTTTTGGGCATGCCACTATTCTACCTATTATTAAATAGAACTTCTGTTGATTCTTCTCTTCCTGAAATTGTCGCCCCAGTTCACTCCCCCATTTGTCTCCTATCCTCTTGAATGTGCTGCCTTCACCCACCTTTTCAATTACCTTGATGCTAAATCCCTTACTTGCTCTTGAGCCTGGTTGGCATCTGCTAATCTAACGTGTACCCAGTGTAAGGGTGCAGAAGTAAGGCTCGGACACAAGGGTGGCATGCTTTTGGATATAGACTTTTATTAATAATACAAGGGTTGGAAAATGACTCTATTTCCCAAAAGCTACAAGGTGGTTCCCTGCCTCAAAGAAAGCTAGTGAAATTGTCAGGAAATCTGATATTAAAAAGTCTGTCACTGTTGGGTCCAAAACCCACTACTGTCACTAACACAAACAACATCAAATAACTGTGCAAGGATGCTCTTTCTAACAACAGATAAGTTCAAAATCTTGCTGGTAATAAAGTGATGAAAAATAATGTTCCAAAATACATGCTCCCAAAGGGTTATGCTCCTTTCCCCTAGACTTCTTCTTATTAACAGTCGCTGTACAACTCCAGAGGAACTGTTTCTTACCTCATAGTTTTTGTAACCTATCAGCTTAGCACGGCCCGGTACCAAGGTTAGGATTCATTTTTCTTATCGGTCTTAGGGATCTTGACCCTTTTATCCTTAATCCCTTGTGTGGATGCAGGTCCCAGACTCACACAGCTTGGTTTTCTTCCCTTCCAAGCAAGTGTTTTCTCCTGTAGTATCTGTTTTCTTCGTTCAGGGTCCTGGACCGTTTATGCTTTGAACTTTGGTTCAGATATGGTTATGAGTCCCAGACTTGCACAGTGTGCTGTATCTACTTGATTCACTCTCCAGTCAAGAATACAACTGTCTCTCCTTTGATTCAGGGTCTCCCTGTCTCCAGTTCCAGAGCTCACCTCTATGCTTTCCCAAACCTCTCAGAGCTCCCGGTCAACCTGCGTAACTGTTTGCTTCTTTCTTGGCAGTACTGACGGTTGCCGGGCAACTATGTCCTTCCTGGAGGCTCTGTTGAGTTCGGATGTCCAGTGGCATCTGCAATATCCCTGCAGAGTGAGACTTCTCTCCGGTCATGCGTTCTGTTTCCACAGTGCTTTGCCTTCCATCTGTGTCTGGCTTCCGCTATTCCTCTTCGGAGGATGACTCTCCCTCTCTTGCGTGTCCACAGCATGTTTGTTTGAGCTTGAACCTGGATGATTTGGAAGCTTGTCAGATTAATTTATTCATCAGCTCCAAACACGGGGCTCAGAAAACTAGACCACTCGCTTGTCTTCACACGAGAAATCCTTGTACTCGTGGCCATTTTCTTCATAACAGTATCAGCCCTAAAGCGACATGTGCAAAACTAAGTGCTATTTGGTCTTTCAGTATTGGCATTTATGTTAGCTTGACTGCAGACATAATACTTAGTATTATTTGGTTTCTCAATGTTGTCATGTGAGTTAGTTTGGCTAACCAGACAGCAATACATATTAGGCCCATCCAGGGAAGAGGACGGAAGAACTGTAAGAGGGGCTGGACCTGATCCAGCGGGGAGATACCACGTTCTCTGATGATGATCGTCCCCAATCCCAAATTGGGATTCCTTCCCCATGTGATCCTCCCTCGGTGCACCACCCCCAGGGGGACTATTGTACTATAGATGCATCACCCTGACCCCATGGGAAAGGTCTTCCCCTAGGGACGAAGGCATGACATCTTCAGATTTTTAACACCAGACTCACAACAAGGTTGGCACTGTCTGGACCCAGGGTGCCACCTGTTCCAATTGACACCTGCCTGTCCCCCTCTGCAAGAGAAATCACAGGCACAGATGCCCCACCCTCTTCCTCATGCTGATTGATCTGCTGGTGAACCATCTCTCTTTCCTCCACGTCTTGCTCTTCCATTTCCTCCTGCTCTTCCATCTGTGCTTTCACCTCGCCTGGCTATGAGTAACCGAGAATCTCTGCTGCACCCTTCTTCATCTCCTCTACAAATCTAAGGTCTGGTATGGCATTGTCCAGGAGTGATCCTAAACGAGCTGCAACTACAATGCACCTCTACTGTATGAAGCCTGTCAGTCCTTCACAGTCACCAGAACCTCATGCTACACATCTCCCTCCTCCATCTACTCTTGTGGCAGTGTCAAACTCTCAGTTGTTAACGAATACATGACCAAGGCTGATTAGCCTTTGGTGTGGGCTGCACACCCTTAATACCACTCCAGTGATTATATAAACTTTGATAGGTCAGTATGTTTAGAACTACTTAATTTATTTGTTATCTCTTCATAAATAAATTAGAAAGAGCATGTTCAAGTTAATTCAGAGTTACAAAATCATTTATCTGTGGATGCAAATAGCTGCCAATGCATTTCAGCCTTCTCTGTCCTTCATCAGGGCATTTCTATTCAATTTAATCAACAACATACAGTAATATCAATTCAATCAATACAAACATCATCAGTTCATATTTTGACATATTGTCAAGTAACAATTTGATTATTCCACCCCAATATGCAGTATTCCATCATGGTGTGAAATCATTCCAAGGAATAGGAAACAATATCAATCACAAAGAAAATAATGGAGTATCATCATAGAAAATCATATGGTGTGAGCCATCAGCACAAGGAAGTGAGGGCAAATGTGTCATTGATTATTTACAATAAGGTCACATACACAAACATTTGACAGACAACAGTAAGACAACATTCAGAGAGAGAGAGAGAAAGCATAAATAAACAAACAAATAATGTACATCATGTGAGCTAATAACATATTTCTAATTCTATATTGCATACTGAGAATTTGATTTGTTGTGATAAATGATGTTGTAACTCTGAATTACATTGAATGTGCTCTTTCCAATTTATTTACGAAGAAGTAACAAATAAATTATGTAGCTCTAAACATTTAAGATACTGACCTATCAAAGTTTATATAGCCACCGGAGTGGGGGTAGCCCACAACAAAGGCTAATCAGCCTAGGTAAGTGACTTCCTTACACTTCTGGTAAGTTCCTTTAAGCTTTATTCAAGTCTTCTTAAGTTACATCAGCTTAGCATATCAGGAACAATTACATGGAACAGACAATGGCACCCATCACCCAGGCAGGTACACTTGCAAGCACATCACAACACAGCTCCCTTTCTTCCAGAGACACCACATACACAGAAAGCACATCACAACACATCTCCCATCCATCCAAGATCACCACAAACACACACGATGTGCCTGTTTAAAGAGAGATGTAACTCTGTAAGAATACCTAAGGTAGGCGTCCCCCCTTTTATTGAACTTCGACTCTGCACAATGAGGGTGTCCCCCCTTTCTACTAGTCTACTATAGCTGACCTTTTATGCAATACTTTTATAAAATGGAAAAGTACAAACACACCCCTATCACCCAGGTTGGTGCATTCTTGCTCGACCATTTACCTTGTGCGGACACTTAAATTGGTGGAAGGCATGACCTTCCAGATTACCTTGATGGAAAACTCACTATTTCAAACCTCTCAACACTGGTGGAAGGCATGACCTCCATGTCTACATTCGTGGGAACTCGTAATCTCTACCACTTACCATTGTAGGAAGGCATGACCTCCCTGTCTATCTTGATGGGAAACTCACAATCCACAACCTCTTAAACTGGCGGAAGGCATGGCCTCCCTGTCTACATTGGTGAGAACTCACAATCCTAACCACTAAACCCTGGCGGAAGGCATGACCTCCCTGTCTGCCTTGGTGGGAGCTCTCCCTCCCAACCACTAAACACTGGCAGAAGGCATGACTTCCCTTTCTACATTGGTAGGAACTCACAATCCCAACCACTAAACACTGGCGGAAGGCATGACCTCACTGTCTGCCTTGGTGGGAGCTCTCCATCCCAACCACTAAACACTGGCGGAAGGCATGACCTCCCTGTCTGCCTTGGTGGGAGCTCTCCATCCCAACTTCTTAACACTGGCGGAAGGCATGGCCTCCCTGTCTACATTGGTGGGAACTCACAATCCCAACCCTTACATTGGCGGAAGGCATGACCTCCCCTTTTTACCTTGGAGAGAGACTCACCATCCCATCCACACACCACGTGAGAAACGCACTCGCTCACAACCACTCATGCTACCCGGCTTCATGTTACCATTCATTTACATATTAAAACAATTTCCAAAGCGGTCATGTATGGCTCAATACTTTGTCATAACCAATTACTTAATACCATAGGTCCATACGTGAATCAGACCTGCAAATTCTCAATTCCTCCACAGCATCATAAGGTGAGGGCCCTCATTCAGTGGGTGGCCCAGAGAGCACTGGCCTGTCCACCAGCAATTCGGCGGCCCTGAGGGCCCATCAATCTAGGGTTGGTGGCAGGCTCCAGGTGGGAGCAATGTCATGCACCGGATCAAGGAAAATGGTGCAGGGCTGCCCATGCCGGATGTGCGGTCGCCACCTCAGAGCTAAGTGACAGTGACTCTCAAGAGGAGTGGAGGATTGCAGCTCTCGCAAGTGCTTCTGCACCCTCTGCCATCAACAGTGTCCGGCAGCTCCCCAGGACTGAGGGGGAAGTGAAGATAGTGGCTCATCATCCTGCCATCGACCCAGCACCCTGCCATGGTTCTTTTCCCCCATCATCCATAGACTAGGCCGAGGTGGCCCCTGGTATTTCCAGGTGAGGCCATGCTGGTCCTGAACTTGCATCTTACCACCAGCATCCCGCCAAGTTTATCCTGCTGTCTAGAGACTAGACCGAGGTGGCCCCTGGTACCCCCAGGTGTGGTTATACCGGCCTTTGAACCCAAACTGTCATGAAGAGTTTTCCATCAAAGTCGGACTGGTGCTCTGTGGACCGGCAAGTAGTCACACTGGACCCAGTAATTATACACCTCGAGGCTGGGTGCCCGAACACCTAAAATCTCGCCCATTCAAAATGTTGTGTGAAGCTGTGTTATTGAGCTTGTGGTTTTTGTAGTAAAGGGTGCCAGATATGAGCGATGGTGTTGTGTCAGTGGTGCAAGATCCACTCACCCAGGTTAATAAAGGGTGTGCGTGCAGCAAGAAAATCCAATGTGTAGCCAGTCTGCTTACCAGCCCCTACTGGCACCCTGGGGTGACCTGCGCCCTTAAGTGTGTGGAGATTAGTTGCGGGTGTAGATTTAGCATTATGGGGGTGTGATGTTAATTTGTTTGGTTGTTATGGAAAAGGAGGGTTGTTGTGTGTCACCCCTCCTGGGAACAAGGTAGCTCCCAGAATGGGGACAATGGTCACATGGTGCTAACCATTTGACCAACCTAATAAATAGGACGGGCTGTTTCCGGCTCCTCGGTCTAAGAGAGAGCTGACTCAGGTGTCTTTATTTAAGGCACCATGCTGGTGCTGCACCGCGTGCAGCAGGCCCAATGGCGGGCACCTGCACTGTGATGGCGCCCCTGCTGGGCACCACTGTCCACCATTGCGATACAGGCCGTGTGACAGCGGCTGTCTGTGCAACCCTGGCCTGGGTGCCCTCAGAGCCGGGGCTGCAGTGAGCTGGTATCACGACCCTCGCCCAAAGCCCCCTCTGGCAAACCCATTGGCCAGGTGGAGTCAGGACTCGGGCCTCTAGAGCCTGGCATCCTCTTCAAAAGCTGTCATGGGGCCAGTCCTGGCGCCTATGGCACGAGGCTCATACACCATGAACAACAATGTGCTTGGGAACTACTTTATTGTATTGTCAGCCAACATGGAGGCATCCACATATCTTGTTTCCTAAGAACCAAGCTATGCGGTCTAGTGTTTTGGGTGTGGCAGGCCTGGACCTACTTTCCCTGGTACTACTTTACCTGGGCTATATAAACCACACCCTGACTGCAGAACATGTTTCGTGTTACTTTGCAGCTTGCAACGTGACGCTCACCATGTCCAGCTATTCCCTCGAACCTCGGAGAAGCAGAACCTGCAAGGAGACAAAAGGAACATCATTAGCAGAAGCATCTTACCTGCAGTCTTCATCTTTAAACACTCGCAGCTACTGAGAACAGCTTCCTCGAATCTGCACGCCTCCCGGACAGAATGACCTGAAAGAGGAAGATAGAGGCAACATTAAAGAAAGCTGTAGAGACATTTACAAATTACGAACTGCTCAAATGGCTTACCTGGCTGGTCGCCTCTCGGCTGGCACCAATCCGGACATTCCACTCATGCTGAAGAACACCGCGACCTACAAGGAAGGAAAACACAGGTTACCAAACGCAAGACTTTGCAGCGCTGTGCATAGCGCTTACTTACCGCATCATAGCGCTCTTAATGCGCCATCATTTACCAGCGGGCTCAACCAAGCCAGTTCACCGTGCTGAAGCTCCGCATAACTAAGGGAGAAAAAAGAGACATTTTAAGCAAAGAAAGGCATGCAGTATAGCAACAATACTAAAGAACAGCAATAAGACCTACCTGAACAATATCAAACGGGCCGGCGTCTGTGAAGTAACTGGACCACACTCGCCCATGAAAGACAACACGCCCCTGCAAAGATGGCAGGACGGAGAGCACGCCTAATTCTTCCACAAGGCAGAACCTTCCCTGCAGACCATATCAGGGCAAAGCTGAGAACCATACCAGCGAGTAACCCAGCTGGGTGCCGTCCCTGTGGATACCAGGTGAGCGTAACAGAACACGAAGCCTACCATAACAAATCCACCTGGGCACCAAGGAGACATCAGAAATGGACCAATTGGCCCAATTACTAGGAGAGCTTCGTGCTGAGGTTCATTCTGCCGGACAACAGACTAATGCCCTCCGGAGAGACCTAATAGTGACCAAAGAACGCACTGAAGAGATTAGCAGGCAATACTTGCAATCACAGGCAGGACAGACGCCTCTACCTGGAAGCAATCCAACGATGCAAAACCCCGCCATACCACCCACTCCGGTACAGATCACGTTACCTGGAACAGTGCCCCTGGCACCACCAGAAAGGTTCTCAGGCGACCCACGGAAGTATGCGGCATTCATCAATCAGTACCACCTTCATTTTCTTTGTAGGCCTGGAGCATTTTCAAACGACCAAGCTCAGGTAGCTTTTGTCTTATCATACCTGAATGGTAGTGCAGCAGATTGGTCGGTGCCGTTGGTAACCCATGACGATCCTCTATTACATGACTTTGGGGGGTTCCGGAGAGAAATGGAAAAACGTTTTGCTCGCCATACCCAGGAACAAGCAGTAGACAATGAACTCTTGTCCCTTCGACAGGGGAATCAGGACTTGTTAACGTACATTTCTACCTTCAACAGACTGGTTGCCGAAGCTAGGTGGCCAGAAAACAAAAGAACCACGCTATTCCATCGAGGCTTACGAGGCGAATTAAAGGACGTCTTAGCCCATGTGGTTGATCCACCCAGAGACTGTGCAGAATTCATAAATCTGGTCGTGCAGCTAGACCACCGGTTGCAGGACCGAAAGGCAGACCGGTCTAAAACGGACCCTCGGACCGTGTATGTTTGACCAAGGGAAAACACACCCCGTGTACCTGAAAATGCTGTAGAACTCATGCAGATTGGAGGGATACGGCCTCCATTAACAAAACAAGAGTGGGACAAAAGAAGACAACAACAGCTTTGATTGTATTGTGGGAAACCAGGACATTTCCTGAAGGACTGTCCAGTAAAACCCCCAAGAAGAACAGTTGGGGCCACAGAGAAGGATGAAGCTAAGGAATCGGGAAACTACCAAGCTCGACAAACATAGAGGTCAGTTTGTCCAGTGAGAAGAAAGAGTTGCTGACCTCACACTTTGCAATACCAGTGATCTTAATTAACCACCAACAGTCGTCAAGAATGCATGCCGTTGAACATACATCGATAGCGGAGCAGTTGGAAATTATATTGATCAAGAACTGGCAGCAGAGATGGGGCTTCCTTTGGGTTCTAAACCAACTATGGACAAGGTAACCACCGTGGATGGGACAGAAATCGCTTCCGGACCAGTATCCCAGTGCACAGCCAGGGTAACCTTGCTGTGTCAGGACAGACATCGGGAGTCTATTTCATTCGATCTCATCAAGGCACCTCAGTTCAGGCTAATACTAGGAATGCCATGGTTGGTTGCTCAAGGGCGTTCAACCTACCAGCGCCTTCAGACCATACCAATGGTATATAAGGCGCTATATAAGTGCAAAATAACATAACATAACATAACAACCCTTTAATAGACTGGCGGCATGAAAATTAACCTTCCCCGGTGACTGCTCCCCTGCCTGCTATTACCAAGAGGAGAAACCTGACGACTGTATCCCCATGACTCTGGGAGCGACATTATCAACCCTGGGAGCAACTAATACCTTGCCAAGTGAATACCATGATTTCCAGGATGTTTTCCGAAAGGACCAAGCCAATACATTGCCTCCACACAGGCCCTATGACCTTGTTCCTGGTGCACAAATTCTTTGCGGCAGGATCTATGCACTCACAGAACCAGAAAACCTTCATTTGAAATCCTATTTAGACCAGTACCATGCAAATGGATTTATCCATCCTTCGAAGTCCCCCGCAGCCAGTCCTTTGTTGTTCGTATCGAAAAAGGAAGGAGACTTGAGAACCTGTATTGACTACTGCGCATTGAACCAGATCACTTATCCCTGAGATGCTAGACCAAGTTAAAGATGCCCAGATTTTTACCAAATTGGACCTTCAAGGGGCGTACAACCTGGTCCGAGTCAGAAAAGGAGATGAATGGTAAACGCCTTCCGTACTAAGTACGGCTTGTTTGAATATCAAGTCATGCCCTTTGGGTTATGCAACGCTCCTGCGGCATTCCAATATTTCATGAATGACGTCTTAAGGGAGTTAATTGATGTGTGCGCCTTAGTGTACATAGACGACATCTTAGTATACTCAGCCTCGAAACAAGATCATGCCAGGCACGTTCGTTCAGTCCTCACCAAGCTCCATCAACATTGCTTGTTTGCAAAGCTTGAAAAATGCTTTTTTCACGTCACCGAAGTAGAATTTCTTGGTTTTATCCTTACTCCAGGAGGCATCAGAATGGACGTGCACAAGGTAGATGCCATTCTAAAATGGCCTTCACTGACGTCTCTGAAAGGGGGACAAAGCATGCTGGGCTTTGCAAACTTCTACCGCCGGTTCATCCCAGACTTCTCTCAGGTTGTGCACCCAATCACAGTACTACTACGAAAAAACAATAAAAAGTTTGCTTGGACCGAAGAAACAGAAGAAGCCTTTCAGGAACTTAAACAAAGGTTTACCTACACTCCAATCCTGCGACATCCTCGTCCAGACCTCCCTTATGTCGTTGAAACTGATGCGTCCAGTCTCGCAATGGGGGCTGTCCTTTCACAGAGAGACTCGGAAACCGGCCAGCTACATCCTGTGGCTTTCTGGTCGAAAAAGTTCTCACCTCCAGAGATTAATTATGCCATCACGGACAAGGAACTCCTGGCTATCAAATCCACCTTTAAAGCCTGGAGGCACTACCTTCTGGGGGCCAGACACACCATTACAGTCATCACAGACTACTGAAACCTGCAATATCTCAAAACAGCCAAGGCACAGTCCTTGCGCCAATTACGGTGGGCCCTTTTCTTCACCAAATATGATTATGTAATCACATTTCGACCAGGAGTCAGAAACGGAAAGGCAGATGCCTTATCTCGCATGGGCATAGATGAAATAGTATATACAACTCCAGACCCAGCACCTATTATACCTGAAGACAAACTCTTGGGTATCACGACAGCCTTAACACAAGCAGAACTACGAAAAGGAATCCAAGGGACAATGAATCCTGATGCCTACCTCGCATGGCAAACTCAAGGAGAACAATATACCATCAAGGACCACCTACCCTTTTTTAGGGATCGCCTATATGTACCCAAGAAGTAATTAAAACAGCATATTATTTCAAACTATCACGATTCACTGATCGAAGGGCATCCTGGGATCGCCAAAACCCTAGCTAAGGTGAAAGAGAACTTTTGGTGGCCTACCTGGCGTAAGGATATCATTCAGTATATTCAGTCCTGCGGTGTCTGCGCACAAAATAAATCACAGAAACAAAAACCACCTGGTCTCCTACAACCATTGGACATTCCTCCAGTTCCATGGCACACTCTTTCCCTTGACTTCATTACTGATCTACCTCCAAGCCAAAGGTTCAACACCATCCTTGTAGTTGTGGACTTATTCTCGAAGATGGCCCATTTTATTCCTCTCAAAGGCCTCCCAGACGCAGCCACTTTAGCAAAAGTGTTCCTGGAGGGCGTGGTTAAGCGTGGTTAAGCTACATGGCTTCCCTTTGGTTCTGGTCTCTGATCGAGGCAGCCAGTTTGTTTCAAACATCTGGAAAAAATGCTGTGCAATGGCACAGATCGACGTTCGGCTATCTACCAGTCACCAACCCCAAACGGACTTTGGGGTTGGAGCCATTACTCAGGCTTTCAAAAAGGCAAAGGAACACCGTATTCATGTCAAAGAAAAACAAAAGAGATTCAGCGACCAACACCGGAAAAAGGCCCCTGATTATCAAGTAGGAGACAAAGTTTGGTTAGCCGCTAAATTCGTACCCATCAAGGGAACCCAGACCTTTCATCCCAGATTCTTAGGACCCTATACCATTAAAGCAATTATCAACCCAGCAGCCATGAAACTGGATTTACCACCTAATCTACACATCCACCCGGCATTCTATGTGTCCCTCCTGAAACCAATGCAACCCGGAACACGGATTGGGACACCACCTAAACCCATACTTGTTGATAGAGAACCAGAATTTGAAGTCAAAGATATCTTGGACTCTAAATACTCTAGGACCAAGCTATATTATCTCGTTGATTGGAAAGGATTTGGACCACAATATAGATCCTGGGAGCCCAGTGAGAATATCCACGCACCACGTCTAATCAGGAAATTCCATCGGAACTTCCCAACCAAACCGGGGCCAGACAGAAGGAACACCATGGGAGGGGCCTTAGGGGGGAGTGCTGTCACGACCCTTGCCCAAAACCCCCTCTGGCAAACCCATTGGCTAGGTGGAGTCAGGACTCAGGCCTCTAGAGCCTGGCATCCTCTTCAAAAGCTCTCATCGGGCCAGTCCTGGCACTTATGGCGCCGGACTCATACACCGTGAACAACAATGTGCTTGGGAACTACTTTATTGTTTTGTCAGCTAACATGGAGGCATCCACATAGCTTGGTTCCTAAGAACCAAGCTATGCAGTCTAGTGTTTTGGGTGTGGCATGCCTGGAACTACTTTACCTGGGCTATATAAACCACACCCTGACTGCAGACCATGCTTTGTGTTACTTTGCAGCTTGCAAAGTGACGCTTACCGTGTCCAGCTATTCCCTTGAACCTCGGAGAAGCAGAACCTGCAAGGAGACAAAAGGAACATCATTAGCAGCAGCATCTTACCTGCAGTCTTCATCTTTAAACACTCGCAGCTACTGAGAACAGCTTCCTTGAATCTGCACGCCTCCCGGACAGAACGACCTGAAAGAGGAAGATAGAGGCAACATTAAAGAAAGCTGTAGAGACAAATTACGAACTGCTCAAAAGGCTTACCTGGCTGGTCGCCTCTCAGCTGGCACCACTCCGGACATTCCACTCATGCTGAAAAACACTGCAACCTACAAGGAAGGAAAACACAGGTTAGCAAAGGCAAGACTTTGCAGCGCTGTGCTTAGCGCTTACTTACTGCATCATAGCGCTCTTAATGCGCCATCATTTACCAGCAGGCCCAACCAAGCCAGTTCGCCACGCTGAAGCTCTGCATACCTAAGGGAGAAAAAAGAGAAATTTTAAACAAAGAAAGGCATGCAGGATAGCAACAAAACTAAAGAACAGCAATAAGACCTACCTGAACAATATCAGACGGGCCGGCGTCAGTGAAGTAACTGGACCGCACTCACCCATGAAAGACAACGCACCCCTGCAAAGATGGCAGGACGGAGAGCACGCCTAATTCTACCACAAGGCAGAACCTTCCACGCAGACCACATCAGGGCAAAGCTGAGAAGCATACCAGCGAGTAACCCAGCTGGGTGGCGTCCCTGTGGATACCAGGTGAGCGTAAGCCCACTTGTCTTACTCCGGTGATCCGGACATAGCAGCGTGACTCCTGCCTGACGTCCACTGCATGGATGCTGCCTCATTGTGCATGTCGGCTAGCCCCAACATCCAGAGCGGCCCGCCCCAGTGATCGCGTAACGGGCCCCACCACACTAAAGAAGCATCCGAACCTCATGTGTGGGGCAGCCCGGAGAGAAGAGCAGTGCCACCCAGCCCTGAGTTGTGTGAGTGGTGCAGCCAGGAACCAGGCAGTCTGGCCTCACACTTTGTTAGCCCGCCATGGGACAAGACGGGGTGGGACTTTAAGAGCAACTACGCTGGCCCACCTGGGCGAGGAGCAATATCGGAGATAGAAGGGGCCCAGTGTCAGATGGGTGGGGCAGTGAAGTCATTGATGTCCCATACCTCTGAGAAAAGGTGACCATGCTGAAGAGAACGCCTGTGCCTTATCGACTGGCACCAGTGAGCTTGTGGTGGGCTGTCCCTCTGCACCACACAGTCATGTAGGATGTAGGCCCTGCCCATTATGCAGTGCAGCACGGTGAATACGACAGTGCCAGAGGGTGCTGGACCAGCGCAAAGACAGCAAAAACCCACTGGGTGCAGCAATGAGTGTGGCAGCTCCCCCAAGGCACAGTGTGGATGCCGAAAAGACCATTGTTCAGCTGGTTGGCAGAGGTGAGCACTGTGGCCCTCCTAGGGCATGAGGCACCACCCGAGAATTAGAAAGCAGGCCGTGGTGATTGTGGTGTTCACCCACCACCAGGGCATGGGGACGTCATGAGCAGATTAAAGATGTATAGGCTGTGCAGCAGTGTTGGCAATTCCCCAGTTTGTGCAAGGGGCACTTCTGAGGAGAGAACAGTGACTGGGAGCTTTCCAGCCTGTAGGAAACAGCCAAGCGAGGTAGGCCCCCACCTCCATTCCACCATCTGGGAGAACAAAGGTACTGTAAAAGATTTAAAGCCCAGGGTATGGCAAACTGCAGCAGTCACACCTATGTAAGTATTGTACACAGTTTTAAAGTGTATATTTTTCTGTTTTTTATGTGTGCACTATTTATATATTTATAATTTTGTATTTATTTAAGTATGCATGAATAGTTCTTTTCTATATATATTATAAGGGGGTAATTGTTTATAAGATGGGGTTTGGGTAGGTTAGGAAAAAGTAATACTCTGGCGTGAGGCAATAAGGGGAAGTAGTGGACTGCCAAAGAAGAAAAAGGGGGACTGTTTCATCAATTCCACACTAAGAGTCTCTCGATGACTCTACTTGAGTAGGATAGTCAGATAAAAGGTGAGTTACTTATATGTAGAGGTTAAGTTTAATGATGTTTATGTTTAAAATAACAAGTGGTCACCATTGGGGCTCTTAAAATCCACCTTTGTGTCCAAGGTCCATGCAAGGGGTTGACATTGGAAAGCTAGGATCTCAGGGGTAACCCAGTTCCTGGTACAGGAAGAGAGAGTAGTAAGATTTTCATTTTGCAGGTTTCCTAGAGACCCTCTGCCTGCAGCTTGTATGTGGAGAAGGGGATGTTGTGTGGTCCCTCGCCTGTGGAGGGGGTAGAAGAACACATGAACTGCCAGGTCCGGGCAACAATGCCAGGGATTGAAAGTGATCCTGAACCTTCAAGAACACAAGGAATATCACCTGAATATCTCTTGACACTGATTGTTCTGCCAAAGGGAACGACTTCTGTCCGAGTGTGGGCACCATTATTGGCCAAGGTGGGTCCTACAGGATCTCCTGGAAACCTGGAAACTTTAAATATCAGGGGACGGCTGATCCAGTAAAAGCTAAAAACAGGACTGGGCAATGATCCTGAACCAACTTATCAAGCATGGAATATTTGTATGCTAGCAGTGCTCATGGCCACTGGAAGACAAACATAAAACCAAGGTTTTCTGCATTAGCGTAGGGGAGCTGCAGTGTGTTTGCTTGTGCACTTAATGTATACAACTTTAAATGTGTTTTGGCATATCATGGTACCCAGGAGGTTCTTGTCAAGTAATAAAAATGCTGATTACTTGCATATTTTATTTCAGAAATGCAATTCGACTCATTGGATCTAGAGGCTAAACCACAAAATCAGAATGGCCCCAGGCCAAAGAAACCACAAAAAAGTTTCTACATCAGTCACCACCTTGTGAACCCTTTGTCCTAAGGTTGTAAGTATCAGAATTGTCATAGATGAACTATATAAGAGTGCAGAGTTAAACATAATGACTCCAATTATGAATGCATTCTTTATCAGACTGTGGTTGGGGGTGTTACTTGTTGCAGCTTTTTCTCCCCCCTGGAAATCCTGAGGGACTGGCTGGCTGCTGGTCGCATTAGTTGACGGCTGGGAAGGAGATTTCTTTACTCATTTCGTATTTCTCTATCCCTAACATAGTGCAAGTATACACAGTTGGCTGCGACTTTTTCCAAGATCATTAGATTGGAATCTTAGGGCCACCCCTTTCCACAACACCAGCCCATTACTTTCATAGTAGATAATTATACAGGCAGCGCTTGGCCCCAAAAGACAATGGGCCTCATTACGACCCGTGCGGTAACCATGGAGCCAGTAGCGTCATGGTTGCCTCCGGTATTTTACTGATTCCGCCATGGTGAATGGCGGAATTACCGCCCCATTCCAAGGTTGGCGGGGCGGTAATTCCCCATTCACCATTGGCCCTTCCCCATTCCCATTTTTGCCCCCATAGGGCTCAAAGGAAATGGGGAAGGCGGTAGTTACGGGACCGCAAATTGTGGTACCGTAATTACTTCCAATGTCCCTTTGCGGGTCCAATCCTTAACGGCTAGTTTTACCAGCCGTTAAGGTAGGGACCCGCAAAGGGACCTCGTAATTAGGCTGTAAGTGGTCAACAGCGCCGCCACCTTTTACGGCACTGTTAACGCCTTACCGCCTGGGTCGTAATGAGGCCCAATGTGTTAATAATCCTGGTCACTACAATACTTTTATAAGCAACTGGCATTTGGTTAAAATAGATGTCTTTTTCATGGGGCAGAAGACTTTACCAGTGTCTTGGAAATGATTCCAGCAATTTGCTGTGGTTGCTCTGTTCGGTGTCTTACACGCTTTATATGTTTTCGTTGAAACTGCAGCTTGATGTTTTTATGAGGACATTTTTAGCTCTAATTATTAACATTCTGCATGGATGAGTTGAATCATTCCGCCTGTGCATTTATGAAGTAAAGCAACTTTCAGTCGTATTTATTAAGCATTCAAGTAAGGAGATTAATGACCAACTTCAGCTAATGCCGAGCAGCAGATAGTGGAAAAATGTGCCATGGTTTATTGATGCCGACCATGTTTAGCAGGGCGCTCTTCTTATGAAGAAGTCACTTAAATTAGAGAAGCCTTCAGCTGGGTGGTCAGGATAGGAGCAACCTGGTGATGCTGGTAGATGGGTCCTCTACCGTCCATAGAACTGCAGCTGGGAACTACAGCTAGTCTCAAATCTTGTGGTTTTTAGGGGGCATTGGGTCCTCCTCCAGAAGGCCTGAACACCTGATTCCTACCCAAAGTGATTCAATGATCAATTGGTTCTCTTTGCGGACATTACTCTCATCTGTTCCACCAAATCTCCAATGCGAATTTCAAGAGGCTAAAAGGCATCCCGCAAATGACTCAGAGTGATAACCTTGCTAATCGCGACAGAATATTAGAAGCAGCTTATGCATATTTTTCCACCCTATAGCAGTGAGGGCCCTGAAGAGCAACTCATTCATACGAGACCCTGGAAAAATGCCAGCCCACCAAATGACTGAATAGTGTGACGAATCTGGACAATTCGTCCCTTCTCCCCAGGGCACTTTCAGGGTGAAATGCATCACGTACATATACATGGACATAAACATGGCAGTATGAGACCTTTTTCTCGTCTCACATCATACATTACAAACAGGTGCATCCATAACCAATTTCACTGACTTTCTGAGATGAAAAGAAAATTACCCAAAGATAAATAAAATCAAAATAGAAGTAAAACGAAATAATAAATAAAGAACAATTTTACTCAAAATAGTGAAAATATACTAAAGCATTACTCAAAACATCTTTTAACCCTTTATGAAATTGTATGCATAATTCAAAAACATATATACAGGCTATAAATCACTCTACAAATATAAGACCAGTCCTAATAGATACTACTCATGTACTACTGTCGTGCTCGTTATTGGGGTGTGCAGAATTGGGAGCCCTTTGAACATCAGAAAGGTGTACCCAATATCACAGCTCTCGGACCTTTACCGCAAATGGAGTGGCATAGACAATGGTAAAAGGCTCATTGTATCTAGGTTAACTCCACCTGCGCACAAAGTGCATTATGAACACCTGATTACCCGATAACAATTGAAGAGGCTGTGTAGTCGTTGAAGTAGATGCATCTCTGGTTGATTCTTCAGATCGCCATGGTGCTATCTGTTGAGAGATACATTTAATGGATCTTGTCAAAAGAGTCAGGTAGTCCTTAAATTGCTCACCCAAAATGGACGCTGCACTGTGAGCATCAGGAGATATAGGTGTATCCAACCGCATGCCAGTTACCACTTCATGTGGTGATAAATGATGATCCTTATAGGGCTGTGTGTGCAAACTAAATAAAGCAAGGGGGAGACAGTGCACCCAGTTTCTCTGAAGGGTGACATATAACTTAGAAATGTTTGCTTTGAGCAATCCATTGACCCTTTCTCCAACCTTGGCCAGGCGATGGTAAATTGTGCACATCTAATACTTGATGCCTAGCAATGCGGACACTTCCTTAAAGTGTTAATTAAAGAAATGGGTGCCATTATCTGACCGCAGCATATCACAGACACCCCAGTGAAGAAAAACCTCTCTCCCAAAAGGTTTGGCAGCACATTTACCATCTGGGTGTGCATAAGGACCTGCCTCAACCCACCGAGAAAAAGAACATGCCACAACAATCAAATATCTACACCCTTTGCACCGCTCTCCCATGTCAGCGTAATCAATATGGTGCTCCCTATATGGCACAGTAGGGTAGGGTAAGGCACCTCTTATTGTTCGTAGGGTGTGACCAGTACTGTAAGTGTGGCATGTGATGCAATTTATCAGCAATTTGTTAAGAACTTCCTAACGAGTGGGAACAAACCAGGACTCCTCAATATCTGCAGCAATATGTTGTTTTTACAAATGGGATGGATGATGCAACTGGTCGAAGGCAATCAGCAACAGTTTGCGCAGCATAACCACTTTACCCATAATATCCTGCCACCATAATAAATCTGTAGGGGACTATGTACACCCTTGCATCTGTCACAACTCTTTCTTCTCCTGTGGGGCTTGACCTTGTAGTTCAATAATCTGTGCAACCGGAAGGGAAGTGTGTGGGACAGGCAACTGTTCCTGTCTCTGTGCTACTGGATAGTCTGAAATGACAGGCATGGGAAGATGCTCAGCCTGCTTGGCTGCCGCACCGTGGCCGCATTTCCCAGTGAAACTGCGTCTGTGTCATTGGTATGGGCAGTGTATTTAACCACCGCAGTCACAGAAGGTTCGGAAAAGGCATCGATCAATTTATCCAAAAATGCTGCATGTTGAACTGGAAACCCATCAGCCCTTCTGAACCCTCTCCTTTTCCACCTCGCAAGCCCCAGGTGCAACACTGTGGTGATGTAGGCTGAGTCTGAATAAATAGTCACCTGACACCCCTGGGATGCTAGAACCGCCTAATTTAGCGCTGTGAGCTCCGCTGCTTGAGCTGAATAATTCATGGGCAGCATTTATTGCAGTACCCCCTCATACTCAATGTACACCAGGCGGACAACGGCTGCACCAGTATGTCTCAAGCCTGTGCCCTGGTCAATAGCTGCTGACCCATCAAAGAAAAGCACCGCCCTCCCTCGAGAGCGCTGTCTTTCGCTTTTGGCAGCATGTCCTCCTGCTCCCCCTCAAATGTTACACACATGTGTAGCAATGTCCTCCTCTGTACACAGTTCTGTCAAGAATGTAGCAGGGTTTACTGTCTTGCACCACACTATGTGGATGTTTGGGCTGGATAGAATTACCTCATATGCTGAGGCTCGCTGTGTGGTGTGAGGAACTCATGGTGGCAACAGGAAAGACAGACACAAGTGATCACAGTTCAAGTGTGTTTATTGAACTATAAATGCAGTGTAGAAAAACGCCTAACCTGAATCTAAATCTAAGATGGGAGCAAGCGTCAACCATCAAATGAAAAATAATGTAGTCCTAGTGGCGTTGTGTCAAAATAAAAGTGCCTATACTAAGAAAAACCTATTGCCAATTCCTTAGAACTAAGTACAGAAGAGTGTGGGATAGGGTATCAAACTAAAGGAAACAGTGTTCAACTAATATATCAGGATGAGATTGATTTGAGATCTCCCTTCCGCATGTTTTTAACACGGGACTAGGTGGGACTTTGGAGCACAGCACACGCTCTAGCTTTCTCAGCACGCGCCGACAATTCCATTCCAGCAATCTTCGATGGTAAAGTCTCTTATCAATAAAAGTCTCTTGGCCTCAAGGGCCTGTTGCATTCCACAACAAACAAACACAAAGTTCTGCTTCATATATACTTTGGGTGACGGCTTCACACATGGGTTCCCCTCTTCTGGGCACAAAACCCTCAGTAACTGTATTCAACAAATTCATAACACAGTCCCCATCTCAGTGAACTTTGTGGTGACAGCTTTCCACCCCTGGATCTCCCCTCGATCAAGCTCAGATCCCAAATGACAAGGGGGACACTTTCCTTCCCCTTGTCTTGCAATACTTCTTGCTCTCACACGTCTTAATGTCTTTTTAAACAAGTTTTCAGGCTTTGCCCCTTTTTGTCAGTTTCCTTCTGCTGGGTTCACGCTCGCTGACTTTTCCGATACAGTTCATGTACTCATTTTCACAATGTGGGATTCACTTCCCTTAGCTTTCGCAATCATCGTCCAGTCAAAGACATTTGATGGTGCAGAGGATTTTACAAGTCCCCTATATGACCACTTTGACATTTCTTCACCTCGTCCCAAGGCCTGCTGGTTACCGTAGTCTTTCTACCATTGAGTAATCACTCAGAGTTTCCTGCCTAAGCACACACGTGGTGCCAGACTCCTCTGTTGATAGTTGTCCCTCTCTTTAGCTTCTCAAAGTTCAATTTAGCGGTTGGCTATGTTTTGCTCAACACATTTCGGTTTCTTATCGATACTCCCCTTGACTCACCGGCTGCGATGAGCCATTTGCCTTTTTTTTTCCATGGAGTGAAGGTTGGCACCACCGAGAGCGAGGTCGACGTCCTTCACCGGCTTGGCTATCAGCGGAGGAGGGATTTGTGTACCATATGCATCTGCTGCAATACATGCTTGCATTTGTTTGCATTTGTTTTCTGTCTTATGTTTCCATTTGCAGAGGTTTCACAGGCCTGGCTTCGAAAGGGCAAGGTCACGTCTCCCCTTGTCACCCTCCTCTTGTTCTTCCCAGGTTTCCCACAGCATGTTGAGGACATCTCTCGGTTCTCTTCGATAAAGCAATTCAAAGGGAGAGAAACCTGTGGAGGCTTTGGGGGTTTTCCTCACCGCAAATGGTGCCCATGGGATTATGCAATCCCAGTCTTTCCCGTCCTTGTCTACCAGTTTTTGGAGAATAAGTTTTAAGGTCTTTTTGCATCTTAATACCAGGCCATCGGTTTGCAGATGGTAACCAGAAGTTCGCAAGGTGGTAATGTGGAGTAACTCTTTGACTTCGGCCATAAGATAACTCATAAAATTCGAGCCCTGGTCCATCAGTATTTCCTTGGGATTTCCGACCCTGGAGAAAGACCGTAGAAGATGCTAAAGGATCTGCTGGGTGGCATTATTTTGCATTGGGAATGCCTCCGGACATCGGGTTGCATAATCCAAGATCATAAGGGCATATTTGTTACCCAATCTAGAGGTTTCTAGTGGTCCAATTATGTCCATACCAATTCTGGAAAAGGGGAGCAGGTGAAAGGATGTGCATGCTGGTCTTTTGACACATTTTGCACATTTGGATGAAGGTTTTTACATCAGTGTGAATACCTAGCCAGTGAAACTTTGAACTAATGTGTGCCTGGGTTTTACAGTGTCCTAAATGTCCCCCGGTAAGGTGGGAATGCGCACTTTCCAGTATAACCTTTTGATGGCTTTTGGGTATCACAAATTGTGTTTTACCATACCCTCTATAAGGCACTCCGTTTCTCTAAGCCTTCTTCTTCGGGTATTGCTTATAAAAAAACTTCAGCGAGAACTGGATAATTTTGTTGGCCAAAGGCCAAGTCTAGATAGATGGTGGGATCCTCTCCCTTCCTTTCTTTGACGTCAATTGATTCATCGGCTTTCCCAAAGCCTAAGTAACCTCTTTCTGTTTTATCCGGTTCACTTTCTTTAAACTGAGGAAATAGAGCTCTTTCCAAAATCCCCTGGGCAATTTGATCTCCCCAACATACCCCAAAAGAGATCTTGCCATGGTTTTGTAAGATAACCTTCACATCTCCCCAAAAGTCAAGATCATTAAGCCCTGCTAAGACGTCTATCCCAGAGTTCCATGCCAGGCCAGATTTTGGGGCTAATGGAATGTAACACCCCGGAGGGGGTATCAAAACCAAGTCTGTATGAATCATTCCTCTCATCCCAGAGGGAATGGTAGCTTCCCTACTGCTACAGATGTCAAACCCTATTGATTCCTTGGTGGCGATGAAAGGGCTAGAGGCTATCTGACTACGTTTTTGAATTTGTAGGGTTCCCCAATTAGTTTCAATTGAGTCACATCCCAATCTGACACCATATGTAAGGAACTCATGGTGGCAAGAGTAATGATAGACACAAGTGATTACAGTTCAAGGGTGTTTATTGAACTATAAATGCAGGGTGGAAAAATGCCAAGCATAAACCTAAATCTAAGATGGGAATAAGTGTTGAACATCAAAGAAAAATAAGGTAGTCCTAGTGGCGTTGTGTTAAAATAAAAGGCCTATACTAAGAAAAACCTATTGTCAATTCCTTACAGCTAATTAAAGAAAGAGTATGGGATAGGGTATAAAAATAAAGGAAACAGTGTTAAAATAATACTTCAGGATGTGCTTGCATTGAGGACTCCCTTCCCCACGTTTTTAGCACGGGAAAAGGTGGGACTTTGAAGCACAGCACATGCTCAGGCTTTCTCAGCACGAGCCGACAATTCCATTCCAGCTATCAGGTTCTTTGATGGTAAAGTCTCTTTGCAATAAAAGTATGTTGCCCTTGAGGGCCGGATGCATTCCACAACAAACAAAAACAAAGTTCTTCTTCGCGTATACTTTGGGTGATGGCTTCAGCCCTGGGCCACCAACAACAATGGGGGACTCCAAGCAGAAAAAAAAAAAAAACTACACACGGTCGTGCTTGGAAGGAGCAAATATATACATAGAGCAACTAAAGGACCAGAGTATGGATTCTTGTTTAGGTGAATAGGCAAGGTTGAAACTATAGGGGCACAGCTAATCTAAAGTGCAACTGGATAAATACAGACCACTACATAAGGCAGGAGGTGAAAGAATTTAATTCACATCCTAAATTCAATAGATATTTTTATTTAATATACTAGAATATATCATAAGAATTTTAAAATCTATTAATGTATCAAAAAACATTAAAGTCATAAAATACAATTCATGAAAAAATATTGGTACATGAATGTCAAGGAAAAGAAAACACAGAACAATATGCAACACAACCAGACCCATACAAGTCACCAATCACTCCATTCATACTAAACTCATACATCTGTAAAATGCATGCCTCAAATATAATGGTGAAAAACACAGACTATACATAAACACAAGTGAAATAATAAGGCAAAATGTTATAGCACCATGTTCAAATTCTAGTACATGACAAGCACTATACTACTAGAATATCAATAGAAAGTCCTGGAATTAGAGACCTTCAAAAGTCATATTAATTAACAACTTGGGCCACAACAAGAGTGAACCACTTAGAAAACCGACATGTTTCTTTCCATCTTCATGATTCGATTAATTGAGCGGAAATTCATCAGGGTGACTTAAGAACTGAAGACATCAATGATTGATGGTACTGGATAGTTGCAAAGCTCCGTAAGCCAGTCTTGCCATAGCACCTAAGCAAAAAGAACAGAGATTACTGGTCTCAAATCAAATATTTCCTTGAGTTCAGTATATATCTGTAGCACGCTCTATCAATGGGCGTGAATACAAGGTCACAAGACCTGTTCAAATCCACCTACAGGCGGTCACAAACAAAAAATGAATGGACCAACAGGGTATAGAAACTAAATAAATGCGGTTCTAGCCCAATGTACAGTGCAAGAGAGTGAATACAAAAGAAGAAAAATGTGATATGTAGACCCCAAAAGAAGACAATCGTCTGGGGAAGAGAGCACAGTCTCAGACTGTGCTCTGGATGTAAAAATGACACATAATTCAAAAATGGAAATAAGAAATAAATAAATAATAAAAAACAAAAGACATGTGCCAGTTCAATTTAGAGCACGGCAGTCTGGTACAAAGCACACAGTGCGTGAACAGCAGGTAACTTTCAAGTAATGAACCACTGGCACCAATGGTTAACCATAAATGATGGGCGTCAGAGTGTCAAAGCAGCAACAAATGGCTCTGGATACATAAAATGCTACACTCAATGGTCTAGAAAACTATAACGTTTACCAATATATGTTCAAGTAAATGTGGAACAAGGTAGAACTACAGTCAAAGTCACACTTACTCTGCCGTGGAACGAATGACAGTATCAAGCCCAATGAATGGGTCAAAAAAGTGAAGCCTAGCACAGCATAACCAAGCGACAATCCTGGGAAGACATGCCCTATGGAAATGAAGCATGAAATCAAATGAGGCAAATAGCTAAAACAGCTAATATATGAACTCATAATACAATACGAGTAAATAAAAGCAAATAACAGTCAAAAGCTAGCAAGAGTTAACTGGGGCAATGATTAATAGACACCGAAGAAACTTACTTGAATAAATCGGTGTAGACATCAACAAGGTTTGTAGTTAAGCAGAAGCGTACACAACCAGGCAACTCGCGCACAATTCATAGATGCAGGGTGGATCGTGGCAGATGCATCTCAAAAATGGCTCTTCAAAGTGCCTAGCAACTGAAACAATGAGTACACGCACTATAAACGAATTGTCCAACCTCTCGGTGCATATGCTGTAAGCATGCATGGTGTCTGAAAAGTGGCTGCCTCACTGCACCAGGTGGTAAAAAATTCCATAATTTATAAAACGAAATTGCAGAGGGAGAATAACCAGCATCCACAAAGCAATGAAAGTGCCAAGCAAGGCTATGCAAGAATGTACGTAACAGTATGAGGCCGGCACCTATCGTGAGTGCATGTTGTTAGGAATCGTGCAGGTAATGGTTGGCAACTCGATGCCGCCCGTATAACTGAATGTGTCAGGTTGCGGGGTGACCACGGAACAAACTAGTTCTCAAGACAAGCAGCAGCAGCACCGTGAATCAAAAGTCAAGTGCCCTCGTGTGTGGCCAATATATTAAAGCCCACAAAGTGTAAAATCGCATTCTTACCGGCAGCATAAGCAGACGTCTGTTGTCCATAGTGAAAACACGGTCTCACAGGAAATTAAAGAAAGGACTGGTAAACATGGGTCTGCCGGCTCAATATATACTCAGAGCATCATGAAACTGGTCACATGGGAAGGCACGTACAAAGTGAACTGGTACGGCCATGTTGGAAAGGTGTATACTAACACACAATGGTGTTATAAACGTCAGTGGAAAAGGCACTAAAAGTACGGATGTATAAACGGGACAGAATGATGTGAAAACTGTCAACCTGAGTGCACCGCGCTGAGTGCACCACATACCTGAAAACAAAAATGGTTCCGAGTAATAAAGAATTCAGAAATGGTTCTATCCAGAGGCGGAATTCCATGCAAAAGAAGGGAATCAGAAAGCGAGATCTAATTGTTCATTGAGGCCAATTGAATGGCTTTTGGTAAGAAATATTAACCTCATCTCCTCCTTTATCAAAATGCTCCTACTGCTAATGCCACCATTGGCAGTACTTACTTTTTTCAAAACAGTCCATTCCAAATCTTCACAGTCATGATTATTCACCTGGAAATGACCGACCATAGGGGCTGTGATGTTTTTATTCCTGATGCAGCTCTTATGTTCGGTGATGCAAATCTTTATTTTACGTTCCGTTTGTCCAATATATAACTTGGGACAAGGGCACCAGATGGCATATATGACTCCACACGTGTTGCAGTTAGTGAAGGTACGTTGTTGCCAGGGTTTTGTCAGACCTATATCAACATTTGTGGTGCGTTTAGTGGAAGAGCAACATTTACAACTGCCACAAGGTGCGTGACCACTCGGTCTTACTAGGCCCCATTGTTCAGTAATGGTGAGCTGGGAAGTAGAATGGTTGCTAATGTCATTCCTGGTGACAAGTTCTTTGAGATTACGTCCGCGTTTAAACGCGCATCTAGGTACCGAGACTGGATTGTTACTTTTAGATAAAAGATGCCAGTTTTTCTTAATTGTGCTGACAATCTTGTGTGACAGAGGATTATATGTGCTAACGAAAACCAACCCATCTAGATCAGATGTGGAGGATTTTCGTTTATACTCAAGGAGGGCTTGTCGATGGTTATTGGAAGCCCTTTTAAAAGATTGTTTTACAATTTGACGGGGGTAACCTCTTTCTATAAGATTATTGCTCAAAATCCCAGCTTCCTCCTGAAAGGTAACGGTATTGGTACTGTTTCTCTTCAACCTCAAAAATTGGCCGAAGGGTAGATTATCACGAAGTGTTTTAGGATGAAAGCTATCATACCTCAATAGGGGGTTCCTATCCATTGGTTTATGAAATGGTTTCACTAGTAACGTGTTGTTGATGTTGTTTACTAGGATCGTAAGGTCTAGAAAGTCAATTCTGTGTCTATCATACTGAATAGTGAATTGTAAGAAAGGGTTGATGCCATTGAGCCAATCGAAAAATGCCAATAGTTGCAGTTCGTTTCTGTGCCAAATCATAAGCACGTCATCAATGTACCTTTTCCATACGGTCTGGTGCTGGCGAAAGATGTTGGTTTCACTGTAGATCCTCTGTAATTCAACTGAATTGACATAAAGGTTGGCCAAAGTGGGGGCTACCGATGAGCCCATAGCCGTACCATGGATCTGTTGGAAAAAATCATTATTGAATTTGAAATAATTCTCTGTCAGGGCTAGAGAGGTGCACCAAAGAATGAACGAGTTGGGCATAATACCAGGTGTACGTTTAGCCAACAATAACTCTTCGATCATGTCTAGAGTGGATGATTGTGGGATCTTGGTATATAGTGAAACAATATCCAAGGTAACCAAAATATCTTCACTACTATTGAAAGGAAAATGTTCAATAAGATTGATGACACTGGTAGAGTCTTGTATGAATGATTGCATCTCTGGCACATAACCTTTTAAGAAAGAATCTGAAAATGTTGCTAGTGGTTCTAGTAACGAGTTGGTACCTGAAACTATCGGTCTTCCTGGAGGGTTGACCAAAGTCTTGTGAACTTTAGGTAAGATATAGAATTCAGGAACTCTGGGGTCGCTCTTAACTAGATATGATGCCTCTTAGTTAGTGATCCATTTCCTGTCTCTTGCTTTTTCTACTTTGATTGTGATCATGGCTATCAAACGGGCCGTTGGGTCATTACTCAAGGGCTTGTAAAAGCTGGTATCCGCCAGTTGTCTCGCACATTCAGAAATATAATCAACACGATTGAGAAGAACAATGGCACCGCCTTTGTCGGCACTACGGATAACGATGGATTTGTTGTTTTTAAGTCCATCTATGGCTAAACGTTGAGCGTTCGAACAATTCTGGAACGTACGTTTCATTGCTGTGGCATCTAGTTTATCTAGTTCGGAAAGAACTCTACGTTCAAAGACCACTGACTCAGGGCTGTGACTAGAACTAGGTGGACAAAAAGTAGAGGGGTTGTGAAGCCCGCTATTGACCTGCTCCATATCAGATGGATTATCCCTGAAGTATTGTTTCAGATGTATTTTTCTGAAAAGATTCTGTACTTCAAGGCGTGTATTAAACCGGTCATAGGAGGCCGTGGGTACAAACCCAAACCCTTTTTCCAGCACTGTAGTTTCCACTGTGGTGGGTGTATAAGTGGAGAGATTTATTAATAGGCTGTGTTGCTCCTGGTCACCCTGGGCTCGTAATCCCATGTTCACATGTCCTGGTCTAAAAAACCAGTCAGAGGACCCCGTCCACGCTGGGTGGGGCAGAAGTTGTGAGCTCTCTGTCTGTTGTTGCTATTGCCCCTATTCCTGCCTGAGCCTCGTCTCTGAAATCTATAATTAGGATCTTGTTGGGAACCGTCATCATCTGAGCTGTGTGAGCTGTAGGATGTGTTCGCAAATCGGACATTTTTCTTAGCTGTTCTTTGGGCTCCGTTGTATTGTTGATTGGGGACATATCCCTCTTGCGTATACCGGAAAGCCTTTTCGTGTTTGTAATCAGCTAAATCTTTTTTTAATCTTCTGATCCTGTCCCTCACTGTAGATTCTTTGAAATCATTCATCTCTTTGATAATTTGTTCCAATCTTATAGTAAAGGCTTCCAGCGGGACTAATTTCTTGATTTCGTCTTCCAATTTTGCCAATTCAATGACTTGTTTATCCGTCATTTCTTTCGCTGTATCTATTATTAAAATCAGCCAATCACGCCCACATTTGTTGGCAATATAACTCCATCTGACAACAAACTCCTTGTTATCAAGAAAAAGTCTGGGCTCATTGTTCACAACGAGTCCTTGTGGTAAAACTCCATTTCTAAGGTACTCTAACATAATAGTACCATGGAATTCTGTGCGTATCAAGCGTTTTTTCATTTGAAGAAGCTCATCCCAGTTACTGATGTTGGTTAAAGGGGAACTTTCGCCCTCGGTGGAGAATAAGGACGACTTTGCTAATAATTCTAAGACATACTTGTCATCGTAACTGCGTGTTTTGTCCGCCGCCATGTTAAAAAAATAGTAAATAAACACACCAAAATCAGAATAGGAAATCAAGCTAATATATGACACTATTCATTAAAGACACTTCTACAAAGTACCACTCTCTTGCAACTGAACGTATAAAGGTGGATATAACGTCCCACGACCAATAGCCGTGTGAAAAACACCAACAAAAATGGGGGACTCCAAGCAGAAAAAAAAAAAAAATCTACACACGGTCGTGCTTGGAAGGAGCAAATATATATATAGAGCAACTAAAGGACCGGAGTATGGATTCTTGTTTAGGTGAATAGGCAAGGTTGAAACTATAGGGGCACAGCTAATCTAAAGTGCAACTGGATAAATACAGACCACTTCATAAGGCAGGACGTGGAAAAATTCAATTCACATCCTAAATTCAATAGATATTTTTATTTAATATACTAGAATATATCATAAGAATTTTAAAATCTCTTAATGTATCAAAAAACATTAAAGTCATAAAATACAATTCATGAAAAAATATTGGTACATGAATGTCAAGGAAAAGAAAACTCAGAACAATATGCAACACAACCAGACCCATACAATTCACCAATCACTCCATTCATACTAAACTCATACATCTCTGAAATTCATACCTCAAATATAATGGTGAAAAACACAGACTATACATAAACACAAGTGAAATAATAAGGCAAAATGTTATAGCACCATGTTCAAATTCTAGTACATGACAAGCACTATACTACTAGAATATCAATAGAAAGTCCTGGAATTAGAGACCTTCAAAAGTCATATTAATTAACAACTTGGGCCACAACAAGAGTGAACCACTTAGAAAACCGACATGTTTCTTTCCATCTTCATGATTCGATTAATTGAGCGGAAATTCATCAGGGTGACTTAAGAACTGAAGACATAAATGATTGATGGTACTGGATAGTTGCAAAGCTCCGTAAGCCAGTCTTGCCATAGCACCTAAGCAAAAAGAACAGAGATTACTGGTCTCAAATCAAATATTTCCTTGAGTTCAGTATATATCTGTAGCACGCTCTATCAATGGGCGTGAATACAAGGTCACAAGACCTGTTCAAATCCACCTACAGGCGGTCACAAACAAAAAATGAATGGACCAACAGGGTATGGAAACTAAATAAATACGGTTCTAGCCCAATGTACAGTGCAAGAGAGTGAATACAAAAGAAGAAAAATGTCATATGTAGACCCCAAAAGAAGACAATCGTCTGGGGAAGAGAGCACAATCTCAGACTGCGCTCTGGATGTAAAAATGACACATAATTCAAAAATGGAAATAAGAAATAAATAAATAATAAAAAACAAAAGACATTTGCCAGTTCAATTTAGAGCACGGCGGTCTGGTACAAAGCACACAGTGCGTGAACAGCAGGTAACTTTCAAGTAATGAACCACTGGCACCCATGGTTAACCATAAATGATCGGCGTCAGAGTGTCAAAGCAGCAACAAATGGCTCTGGATACATAAAATGCTACACTCAATGGTCTAGAAAACTATAACGTTTACCAATATATGTTCAAGTAAATGCGGAACAAGGTAGAAATACAGTCAAAGTCACACTTACTCTGCCGTGGAACGAATGACAGTATCAAGCCCAATGAATGGGTCAAAAAAGTGAAGCCTAGCACAGTATAACCAAGCGACAATGCTGGGAAGACATGCCCTATGGAAATGAAGCATGAAATCAAATGAGGCAAATAGCTAAAACAGCTAATATATGAACTCATAATACAATACGAGTAAATAAAAGCAAATAACAGTCAAAAGCTAGCAAGAGTTAACTGGGGCAATGATTAATAGATACCGAAGAAACTTACTTGAATAAATCGGTGTAGACATCAACAAGGTTTGTAGTTAAGAAGAAGCGTACACGACCATGCAACGCGAGCACAATTCATAGATGCAGGGTGGATCGTGGCAGATGCATCTCAAAAATGGCTGTTCAAAGTACCTAGCAACTGAAACAATGAGTACACGCACTATAAACGAATTGTCCAACCTCTCGGTGCATATGCTGTAAGCATGCATGGTGTCTGAAAAGTGGCTGCCTCACTGCACCAGGTGCTAAAAAATTCCATAATTTATAAAAACGAAATTGCAGAGGGAGAATAACCAGCATCCACAAAGCAATGAAAGTGCCAAGCAAGGCTATGCAAGAATGTACGTAACAGTATGAGGCCGGCACCTATCGTGAGTGCGTGTTGTTAGGAATCGTGCAGGTAATGGTTGGCAACTCGATGCCGCCCGTATAACTGAATGTGTCAGGTTGCCGGGGTGACCACAGAACAAACTAGCTCTCAAGACAAGCAGCAGCAACACCGTGAATCAAAAGTCAAGTGCCCTCGTGTGTGGCCAATATATTAAAGCCCACAAAGTGTAAAATCGCATTCTTACCGGCAGCATAAGCAGACGTCTGTTGTCCATAGTGAAAACACAGTCTCACGGGAAATTAAAGAAAGGACTCGTAAACATGGGTCTGCCGGCTCAATATATACTCAGAGCGTCATGAAACTGGTCACGTGGGAAGGCACGTACAAAGTGAACTGGTACGGCCATGTTGGAAAGGTGTATACTAACACACAATGGTGTTATAAACGTCAGTGGAAAAGGCACTAAAAGTACGGATGTATAAACGGGATAGAATGATGTGAAAACTGTCAACCTGAGTGCACCGCGCTGAGTGCACCACATACCTGAAAACAAAAATTGTTCCGAGTAATAAAGAATTCAGAAATGGTTCTATCCAGAAGCGGAATTCCATGCAAAAGAAGGGAATCAGAAAGCGAGATCTAATTGTTCATTGAGGCCAATTGAATGGCTTTTGGTAAGAAATATTAACCTCATCTCCTCCTTTATCAAAATGCTCCTACTGGTAATGCCACCATTGGCAGTACGTACTTTTTTCAAAACAGTCCATTCCAAATCTTCACAGTCATGATTATTCACCTGGAAATGACCGACCATAGGGGCTGTGATGTTTTTATTCCTGATGCAGCTCTTATGTTCGGTGATGCGAATCTTTATTTTACGTTCTGTTTGTCCAATATATAACTTGGGACAAGGGCACCAGATGGCATATATGACTCCACACGTGTTGCAGTTAGTGAAGGTACGTTGTTGCCAGGGTTTTGTCAGACCTATATCAAATTTTGTGGTGCGTTTAGTGGGCCCCCCTCTACTGAGCTCAAATACCCCAGAGTAAATGTATTGAACAAATTCATAAAACAGTTCCCTTCTCACTGAGTTTTGAGGTGACAGCTTTCCACCCCTGGATCTCCCTCAACCGTGCGCGGACCCGAATTGACAAGGGGAACACTTTCCTTCCCCTTGTCTTGCAACATTTCTTGCTCTCACAAATCTTAATGCCTTTTTAAACAGGTTTTTGGGCTTTCCCTCTTTTTGTCGGTTTCCCTTTGCTGGGTTCACTCTCGCCAACTTGTCCGATATTCAGTTCATGTACTCATTTTCACCATGCAGGAATCATTTCCCTTAGCTTTCGCAATCATCAGCCGGTCAAAGACTTTCGACGGTACAGAGGATTTTACAAGACCCCTGTATGACCCCCTTGAAATTTCTTCACCTCCTCCCAAGGGTATCAGGTAATAATATCGCCATTTATATGGTCGCCGTAAATAATATTGCCGGGAAAATGTAGTGGCGATATTATTTGGGTGACCATATAAATGGGGACAGGGGCAAAAAAAAAATTATAATTTACAAAAAAAAAAAGTTTGGGGGTTGCGGTGTCCCCCGCATGTTGCATGCAATAATGGCGCCACAAAAAACGGGCATTTCTCGGCGATATTTTTGCATGGCAAGATTTTTGTGGCAACATTATTACATGGAACCTTCCCAAGGCCTTCTGGTTATGGTAGTCTTTCTACCATCGGATAATCTGCCAGAGTTTCCTGCCTAAGCGTCAATGGGGTGCCAGACTCATCTGTTATTGGTTACCCCCCTCTTTAGCTTCTCAACGTTCAATTTAGAGGTTGGCTATGTTTTGTTCAACACATTTTGGTTTCTTATCGATACTCCCCTCGACTCACCGGCTGCGATGAGCCATTTGCCTTTTTTTTCCTTGGAGTGAAGGTTGGTACCACCGAGATCGGCGTCCTTCACCGGCTTGGCTATCAGCGGAGGAGGGTTTTGTGTACCATATGCATCTGCTGCAATACATGCTGGCATTTGTTTGCTGTCTTATGTTTCCGTTTGCGGAGGTTTCACAGGCCTGGCTTCGAAAAGGCAAGGTCACGTTTCCCCTTGTCACCCTCTCAGTATTCACCATCTTTCGCCTGCTCTTGAACTGCCTTGCTGAGTTGGCCCTCACGTCGTGTGGCCTGATTTGCTCGTATTGTGCTCTTTTGCTCCACCTTTTATCCCTGTGGGGAAGGGAAAGGGCCGTCAGGTGTGTGAAGTTCTGGTCTATTGCCTGACTTTGCCTGACCATGATATTGGGACACGTCAGGTAAACAGCTCTGGTGTTAGTCTGTTGTCTTTTGTGCTGTGCGAAAGTGTTTGTGTGGAGAAGGGGGGGCAGTGTTTTGGAATATCCTACGTGGTAGAATGGAGAAAAGGTTTTGAAAGAAGGGGGATATTGCATCTCGCCCGTCGGTGTCCCACTCCCACTCCAACTCCCCAAGGACCCCCCCATCCAGGTGATTCTCCTTCACTGGTCCACCCCCAGGAACTGGATCCAATAGTGATGACCTTGTCCTGGCCACCTGGATGACAGATCCCAAGGAACTAGCTAGGGAGACACCTTCAGGTTTCTCACATACCCTTCCTCCATGTGATCTAGCCACATTTGTTTCACAGGGGAACCGGAAAAGAAAATCTACATTTCCCTGGTCTTTTCCTTTTCTGTGTTCCACAGTGAATCAATAGGGTTGTAGTTCTATAAACCATTGCATGACCCCAGGGTTAGATTCTTTGCATTGGCTAAACCAGACGAGTGGTGAGTGGTCTGTTCGATTGTCAACCTTTGTCCTAATAGGTATTACCTTAGATGCATAATGGCCCACTTGATGGCCAGGCCTCTAGTTCCAACACAGAGTAATTTGATCACATGGGAACAACTTGCGGCTGGTGATCAAGATGGGATGTTCTAATCCAATGCAAACCTGGGATAGAACGTCTCCTAATCCTGTAAGGGAGGCATCTGTCTGTAAGACAAACTCCTTAGAGAAGTTGACTACCTTTAGGATTGGGTTCTAACACAGCGTTTGCTTCAAGGTGTTATAACTTAGCTCTTCCTCGTCATCACAATGAAGTTTCTGGGTTTGGCATTCTTAAGTTTATTGGTCAGCTGGGCTGTTTTGGCCGAAAAGTTAGGGGCTAATCTTTGGTAGTACCATATTAACCAGAGAAAATCTCTAAGATCTCTTTTAGTTATGGGAGTTGGTGTATCTAAGACAGCTTTTACCTTCTCATGTTGTGGTTGGACATTTCTGTTCCCTACGAAGAGGCCAAGATATTTTATAATGTACTGTATGGATATGTACTTTTATACTTGTACTCAGCTGGATTAGCAATAAAACCTGCGTTTTTGAGGACTTTCATGATGGTTTAAAGATGGAAGAGATGGTCCACCCAAGTCTTGCTTTAAATGATGATATCGTCAATATAAGCTCCACGGAAATCCAAATAGGGTAAAAGGATTTTATCCATGAGGCATTGGAAAGTCGCTGGTGAACTGTGTAGACCAAAAGGTAAGACTTTAAATTGCAATAATCCTAACAGCGTTGAAAATGCAGTCTTTTCCTTATCTGGTCCATAGGCGGGAACTTGCCAGTATCCCTTGGTTAAATCTAGGGTAAATAGAACGGTGGCTGCTCCGAGTTTATCAATTAGGTTGTCAATGCATGGCATGCAATAGGCATCGAAGTCCAATATGGCATTAACTTGCCGAAGTCAATACAGAATCTCCAGGAATGGTCAGGTTTAGTAACCAGCACGATAGGAGAGGACCATGAGCTTGAGGATGGCTAAATAATGTTGGCTTTCAACATTTTGTTGACTTACTCAATCACTATCTGCTTAGGGGCTTCCAGGAGTCGATATGGTTTTAAGTGTACCACTTTACCCTTAGGTGTTCTGATATAGTGGCATGCATTCTTTATTCTCCCTGGTTATTCCGAGAATACATCGGGAAATGAAATTACTACATCCTTTAAGCCTTGTTGGTGTTTAGTACATAACTCGGAAGGAATTAAATCAAAGTCATCTATGACTTCGGGAACCAGGCGGCTAATAATTTGGAATGTGTGGTTGACAGGGTCTCTTTACACTCTTTCAAGAGATTTACTTGACATAATTGGATTTTCTGTTTCTTATCCGGTTGGGCTACTCGATACTTAGAGGTTCCCATTATTTCTACTATTTCATAAGGACCGAGCAATTTGGAGACCAGTTTCTTTTCTGAGGTTGGAAAGAGGACTAGTACTTTCTGTCCCATAGAGAATGATCTTAAACTCACTTTCTTATAAGTGGCTTTTTGTTGGATTTGAGCCTTTGCGATGTGAGCACAAATTAAGTCTTGGACCAACTTCATATGTTCTCGCATTCGGTTGGCGGTTTGCGAGATGGGAATAGGGGACTCCTCTTGTTCTTCCCAGGTTTCCCACAGCATGTTGAGGACATCTCTCAGTTCTCTTTGATAAAGCAATTCAAAGGGAGAGAGACCTGTGGAGGCTTTGGGGGTTTTCCTCACTGCAAATGGTGCCCATGGGATTATGCAATCCCAGTCTTTCCGGTCCTTGTCTACCAGTTTTCGGAGAATACGTTTTAAGGTCTTTTTGCATCTTAATACCAGGCCATCGTTTTGGGGTTGGTACACAGAAGTTCGCAAGGTAGCAATGTGGAGTAACTCTTTGACTTCGGCCATAAGATAACTCATAAAATTCTAGCCCTGGTCCATCAGTATTTCCTTGGGATTTCCAACCCTGGAGAAAGACTGTAGAAGATGCTAAAGGATCTGCTGGGTGGCATTATTTTGCATTGGGAATGCCTCCGGATATCGGGTTGCATAATACAAAATCAGACTGACATATTTGTTACCCAATCTGGAGGTTTCTAGCGGTCCAATTATGTCCATACCAATTCTGGAAAAGGGGAGCAGGTGATGGGATGTGCGTGCTGGTATTTTGACACATTTTGCACATTTGGATGAAAGTTTTTACATCGGCGTGAATACCTAGCCAGTGAAACTTTGACCTAATGTGTGCCTGGGTTTTAGAGTGTCCTAAATGTCCCCCGGTAAGGTGGGAATGCACACTTTCCAGTATAACCTATGGATGGCTTTTGGGTATCACAAATTGTGTTTCTACCATACCCTCTATAAGGCACTCCGTTTCTTTATGCCTTCTTCTTCTGGTATTGCTTGTAAAAACGCTTCAGCGAGAACTGGATAATTTTGTTGGGCGAAGGCCAAGTCTAGATAGATGGTGGGATCCTCTCCCTTCCTTTCTTCGACGTCAATTAATTCATCGGCTTTCCCAAAGCCTAAGTAACCTCTTTCTGTTTTATCCGGTTCACTTTCTTTAAACTGAGGAAATAGAGCTCTTTCCAAAATCCCCTGGGCAATTTGATCGCCCAAACATACCTCAAAGGAGATCTCGCCATTGTTTTGTAAGATAACCTTCAAATCTCCGCTAAAGTCAAGATCATTAAGGCCTGCTAAAACGTCTATCCCAAAGTTCCACACCAGGCCAGATTTTGGGGCTAATGGAATGTAACACCCCAGAGGGGGTATCAAAACCAAGTCTGTATGAATCATTCCTCTCATCCCAGAGGGAATGGTAGCTTCCCTACTGATACAGATGTCAAACCCTATTGATTCCTTGGTGGCGATGAAAGGGCTAGAGGCTATCTGACTATGTTTTTAAAATTGTAGGGTTCCCCAATTAGTTTCAATTGAGTCACATCCCAATCTGACACCATATGTAAGGAACTCATGGTGGCAAGAGTAATGATAGATGCAAGTGATCACAGTTCAAGGGTGTTTATTGAACTATAAATGCAGGGTGGAAAAATGCCAAACCTAAACCTAAATCTAAGTTGGGAGAAAGTGTTGAACATCAAATAAAAATAAGGTAGTCCTAGTGGCATGTTAAAATAAAAGGGCCTTTACTAAGAAAAACCTATTGTCAATTCCTTACAGCTAATTAAAGAAAGAGTGTGGGATAGGGTATCAAAATAAAGTAAACAGTGTTAAAAAAATACATCAGGATGTGATTGAATTGAGGTCTCCCTTCCCCACATTTTTAGCACGGGAAAAGGTGGGACTTTGAAGCACAGCACATGCTCGAGCTTTCTCAGTATGAGCCGACAATTCCATTCCAGCTATGAGGTTCTTTGATGGTAAAGTCTCTTTTCAATAAAAGTCTGTTGCCCTTGAGGGCTGGATGCATTCCACAACAAACAAACACAAAGTTCTTCTTTATGTATACTTTGGGTGATGGCTTCAGCCCTAGGCCCCCCTCTACTGGGCTCAAATACCCCAGAGTAAATGTATTGAACAAATTCATAAAACAGTTCCCTTCTCAGTTAGTTTTGGGGTGACAGCTTTCCACCCCTGGATCTCCTTCAACTGGGCTTGGACCCCAATTGACAAGGGGAACACTTTCCTTCCCCCTTGTCTTGCAACATTTCTTGCTGTCACAAATCTTAATGTCTTTTTCAACAGGTTTTCGGGCTTTCCCCCTTTTTGTCGGTTTCCTGTTGCCGGGTTCACTCTCGCCAACTTGTCCGATATACAGTTTATGTACTCATTTTCACCATGCAGGATTCACTTCCCTTAGCTTTCGCAATCATCAGCCGGTCAAAGACTTTCGATGGTACAGAGGATTTTACAAGACGCCTTTATGAACCCCTTGAAATTTCTCCACCTCTTCCCAAGGCCTTCTCGTTATGGTAGTCTTTCTACCATCAGATAATCGGCCAGAGTTTCCTGCCTAAGCATCAATGGGGTGCCAGACTCCTCTGTTACTGGTTTCCCCCCTCTTTAGCTCCTGAAATTTCAAATTAGCGGTTGGCTACCTTTCGTTCAACAAATTTCGATTTCTTATCAATACTCTCCTCGACTCACCGGCTGTGATGAACCACTTGCCATTTTTATCCTTGGAGTCAAGGTTGGTACCACGAGACTGATGTCCTTCCCCAGCTTGGTTATCAGTGGAGAAGGGCCTCGCGTACTATAGACATCTACTGCAACACAGGCTGACCTTTGTTTGCGGTTTTATAGGGTAAGATCACGTCTCTCCTTGTCACCCTCTCAGTATTTGCAGTCTTTTGCCTCCTCTTGAACTGCTGTGTTTAGTTAGCCCTCACCTCATGCGGTCTGCCTTGCTCGTACTGTGCTCTTTTGCCCACCTTTTATCCCTGTGGGGAAGAGAAAGGGCAGTCAGGTGTGCGTGATTCTGGTCTATTGACTGACTTTGCCTGACCCTGGTATTGGGACACTTCAGGTAAATGGCTCTGGTGCTAGTCCGTTGTCTTTCATGTTGTACAAAAGTGTTCCTGTGGAAAAAGGGGTGGCCAGTGTTTTGGAATATCATACGTGGTAGGATGGGGAAAAGGTGTTGAAAGAAGGGGGTACCGCGTCGCGCCCATCTGAGTCCCGCTCCCCAAGGACCCCTCATCCACGTGACCCTCCCTCACTGGACCACCCCCAGGCACTGGATCCAATAGCGATGGCCGTGACCTGGCTACCTGGATGACAGATCCCCGGGGACTAGCTAGGGAGACAACTTCAGGTTTCTCACAGTGGTCAAAGTGGATTTAGATCATTCAAGAATTTCAAATATTGCATGCTCCACATACAATGGTACAGAACACCCCATGGTGGTTGTGGAGCTTTTTTCAATCGCGAATGCAGCAGCAGCAATCGCCTTCTCACAAGGGAACTGTCCCTGCTTTATTGAGTCTAGCACCTCGCTGTAATAGTCCAATGGCTTGTGGCCATAGTACTCTTTTGGGTCAGTACTGCCGACATTATTTGACCATTAGAATGGGAGAACAAGCAAAACTCTTTGGTGTACTCAGGGTTTGCTAATTCTAGGGCAGTGGATATGACCTCTTTCAAATATCTAAAGCTCCTAAGCATGCCTTCTGCCGATGATATCTTATTGTCTATCTTTTGTGCTTCTTTATGGCCTTTCAACAAGGGTCTAGTGTATGTGGCATAATCAAGTATCCATGCAGTGCAATAATTACACAGCCTGAGAAACATCTGCATTTCTTTGACAGTCTTTGACTGGTGAGCTCTGCGCACTGATGCAGCACATTTAGGTATTATTTTCTTTCAATGGACAGATATTAATTGTCCCAAGTAAAGAACTTCCTGTAGGAAGTATTGCAACCTTGCTTTGTCCACCTTGTACCCTTTATATGCTAACAGCTGCAAAAGCATAACAGAATCTCTGCAGCACTGTTGTTCTGTGTCACTTCATACTAACAAGTCGTCCACATATTGAATGATGGTGCTGGGTACCTGTTTGTTTCCTATACCTGCCTGTAGTAATCTTATTAAGATACTAGGGGATTCACTGTCTGCCATGCGTAAACAGGTGAGGCATTGAGAGTCTGGTTGCAGGTGTATTGAAAATAAGGCATTTTTTAAGTTAACAGCAGTAACACGTGTTGCTTGTTCTGGGATGCTTCACAAAATGGTCACAGAATTGGGAGCTACCATAAATTCTGCCTCTACAACGTCATTCAAGGGGAGGAGATCCTGGATCATTATCCAACATGACCCCTTCGCCTTTTTTATCAGGTATATGATGTGTTGCATTGGGAACTGGAGGGCACAATAATTCCCTACTTTAAGAGTGCAGAAATGGTATCTCTTATTCCCTCCTCTGCTTCTTTGGAAGGGGATATTGTTTCGCCCCTGGAACCACTGCACCTTGCTTGTGTGTGATTCAACCGGATGCCACTCCCTGTAAGAGGTCTACATCATGGGCACTGGTTGTCCATAACCTCTCTGGCACTTGTTCAAAATCCTTTTCAGTGAAAGAGGGTGCTGTTACAAGGGCCATCGGGGAACATTCTACTTTATGATATTGCAGCATTATCTCACAGGGTATGCAGAAAGGCAACACTATCTTTCCATCATCAACTCGATCCTTAAACAATTCTGCATCTGTTATATGATATGGCATTCATAACACACCTGTACACAGGTGTTTCTAGAAGCGACAAGGCAAGGATGGGGAAACAGAGGGAGGACAAAACAATGATCTTACTAGGCCTTGTGCCATTCAGATCACGCAAGTGCAGGGAAGAGGAATGGGAGAAGTGCTGAGGGGTGGGGGAAATGCAGGTAACTCAAGGGCAGCCAGCAGGTGGCTTATAAGTGCAGAACGGGGGTCTGTAGGGTTGCAGATACAGGCCACAAGTGCTGGGGGTGCCAGGAGGCAGTGCAAAGGGCAACTGGACATGCAGGAGCCTGGGCTCAAGTTCAGAGGGTAGCCAGGTGACCAGTGCATGGGGCAGTCGGGGCATCAGCAGAGGAGAGGAAGAGAGAAAGTGGAAGCGAAAAGCAAGGTCTTGAGTTGCTTCCAGAACTGAAGGTGGTTCTGCTCAAGTTTGAGAGAGGCAGGGAGGCTGTTCCAGAGGTAGGATTCAGCCAAAGAGAGAGATCTGCCCCCAACTCTCTGCTTGGAAACGCGAGTGACCCTCAGAGAGTTGGAGGTGGATGAGCGGAGGGCTCGAGAAGGGAGATGTTTAGGAAGTGTTAGTTGGAGGTAGTGTGGTCTCAGGCCCCAGAAAGCCTCGTGGATGATGCAAAGGGCCTTGATCTTGATTCTTGCCGCCACAGGGAGCCAGTGAAGAGACTTCAGAGCTGGAGTGATACCATCCCTGGGCTTGAGGCCAAGGACAAGTCTCGCAGTCCTGTCCTGGATAAGTTGTAGAGGTCGGCGAATAGAAGCAGGAAGATTTAGAAAGAGATTGTTGCAGTAGTATAGCCTAGAGAGGACCAGAGCTCTGGAGACATTGAGCTTCTGGGGAAAGTGAGGAAAGGAAGTATACCTCTGAGGAGGTGCAGCTGATAGTTTGACTTCTTAGAGATGTCAGAGATGTGAGGAGAGAAGGAGAGGGTGGAGTCGAAGATGACCCCAAGGTTCTTAGCCTCACAGGTCGGAGCAGGAAGAGGGCCCAGAGTGTGCAGCCATAGAGAGAGAGAAAAGGAGGGAGCTGGTGTGCCGATGAGGAGGATCTCGGTCTTACTGGCATTTAGGAAGAGATAATTTGAGGTGCACCATTCCTGATTTGCGGCCAGACAGTCTGGCATGAGAGAAGGAGAAGAGGTGGCTGAAGGGAGTCTGAAAGAGAGCTCGGTATTGTCCGCATAACACTGAAAGTTGGAGCAGAAAGTGCTGATCCAGTGCACAAGAGGGACAACACAAGTTGAGCAAGAGGTAGAAGAGAGGAAAGACATCAGTTGGACATGAGAGGGTCGATCAGTGAGAAAGGGGGTCAGCCAGACCAGGGCCTTGTCAGTGATACCCAGGTTATCATGGAGTAATTGAGCAGGATGACATGGTTGACCATATCAAAAGCAGAATAGAGATATAGAAGAATGAGGACAGAAGGAAGGTTAGAGTCAATATTCAAGAGCAGGTCTTCATGGGTGTGTTCAGGAGAGCCGTGTCCCTGCTTCTGGCAACTCTGAAGCCAGACTGGTGGTCCTGGAGACAACCAAAAGATTCAGTGTGAAGATTAAGCTGGGAGATGGCCAGCTTTTCCAAGCGTTTTCCCAGAAAAGGAGTGATGTAGATAGGGCGATAGTTAGCAGGAGAGGAATGATTGTCAGAGGTCTTTTTAAAAAGGGTGTGCACAGGGGAGTGCTTAAGGGGGATATGGGAAGGTTCCAGTGGCAACGGAAATTGGCCAAGGCTGCAGCAAGGGTGTCAATGTGGTCCTTGATGGTTCTGGATGAGTAGGGGAGACCTGCTTTGATGAGACTTTCATAGATCACACTTGTCTAGAAGCATTGTCTGGCGTGAACAAGGAGGAGGAGGTAGAAGAAGAGAGGCTGGACAGGATGTCCTGAGTTTTTGTAATGAAATGAGAAGCCAAGGCCATGTAAAGGGCCTGGGAGGGAACAGGAGCGGTATAGACTGCCGCAGGGTTGGCAAGCTCCTTGCAGATTTTGAAGAGTTTGGCCGAGTTGTTAGATGCCACAGAGATGCAGGCTTGAATGTGGGTTCTCTTCTTGGTGAGGACAGAGAGTCTGTATTGCCTTTGGAGCAGGCGGCAGGCCAGTTTGTCAGAGGGTGCACCTGATGACCTCCACTTCCTCTCAGCTACCTTGCACTTACGTTTAAGGCTGATGCAGTCGGAGTCATACCAAGAGTTGCACTTGGATTTTGGCTTCAAGCGGATCCTCATGACAGGGGAAAGGACATCAAGAGTGTTAGAGATATAATGATGAAGGTTAGATAAGGCTGTGTCAGGGTGTGAGTCAGCCAAAGGTGCAGAAGGAGGAGAGAAAGTAGCGATGAAATCCACTGCTGAAACACGCTTCATGGTTTGGATAACCGAGAAGGTAGGTGGCAGTGCTGGTGTCGGCTTGGCCTGAGTAGTAGAGAGAGAGAGAGGTGGGAGGAAAGCAGGAAGTGATCAGTCCCGGAGAGAGGAGTGTTGAGAGGGTTAGAGGGGGAGAGGCCTGAGGAGATCAGAACATCCAGGGTGTGCCCTGCAGAGTGAGTTGGGACAGAGGGAAGAATATATGTAGAGATAGTCGAAGAGGTTGCAAAAGAGTCTTGAAGAAGGGCAAGTAGCATTGAGGTGGATGTTCAGGTCTCCGAGGAGGAGAAGTGGAGAGGTGGAGATGAGGAGGGAGGAGGAGAGGTCAGCCCACTCAGAGAGGAAAAGGGCAGTCTTGCCAGGTGGCCTGTAGAGAAAAAGTGGCCATAGTGGCCACAGGTGAGAAAAAGGCCAGGAGAGATAGAGAGCCAGCAGACCAGGCATTCAAAGGAGGAGTAGTCCTGCATAGGAATGATAGAAGCAGGGTTCCACTCTGGAAAGCACAAGGCTGCACCCCCAGTGAGACAGCTGGTTCTGGGCACAAAGAGGATCTTGTAGCCATCTGGAAGGAGAGTGTCAAAGCTTGTGATAGAGCTGGCCGTGGACCAAGTCTCAGTGAGACAGAGTACACCCAAATCAAGTTCTTCCAGGAGACAGCAGATGTCAGAGGAGTGTTTGACTGCTGAGCGAGAGTTGACAGTAGCAATGCGGAGGAGGTTACCCCCTTTGAAAGACTTCTGTGTTGGGATACAGGACAGAGGTACGCCCCGTGGAAGCATTGAAGGTGCCCGAGAGTGGGCAAAGGAAGAGGAAGGAGGAGAAGGCAAGGTAGCCTGGGAGGAGGAAGAGGGTGCCAGAGAGATGGCAGAGGAAGGAGGCAAAAGGGTGGCCAAAGAAGCAGCAGAGGGAGCAACAGAGGTGGCAGAGGATGGAGGCAGCAGAGAAGCCAGAGAGGGAAAAGAAGGGATAGCAGGAGAGCAAAGGAAGTTGATAAGGCACTGGAAACGTCTATCAAAAAGGAGGAGGTTGGCCTGAGGGCCTTGGACCAAGAGTTTCGGTAGACATTAATGATGGTCTTGGAGGAGTGGAAGGGGCCAGGAGGGCCTTCCACCGGGTGCCACCATTAATGGCAGAAAAGGGAAATGGAGAGTGAACAGAGACCATATGGGGGGTCCATAGGCCTGGATAGGAAATGACAAAGAGGATGTCGGTGAGGGTTTGTCTCGAGGAAGCACTTGTGTAGGTATTAGCAATAGGGAGGCCTGGGCTTGAGCCCAGGATGTCCCTTTTGAACTTCTTCGTACCAGATTTAGTGTCAAGGATAGGATAGTCGATAGAAAAGCATTTAGAGAAGAAAGATGATACAGAGAGCACCATAAAGGGTGCAGAGAAAGAGAGGGGGGTGAAGAGAAGGGAGGGTGAGGGGGTAGGCCGCACTGGGGAGTGGGCATGTGGGGAGCACTATGGGGTATGCACGGTGGGCAGGACAACGGACAGAAAATCAGATGCAATGCATAGACAACAGCAACGTACAGCGCACAATAAGGAACACAAGAAGAAGGATGCAGTTGTAAAAAAGAGCAACAAGGCACAGAGTGCAGCAGGGGACCTGGCAGGGAAGAAGGGCAGTGCCAATAACAGAGCAAGGAGCACAACAGGTGACCTAGATTGGTGGAAGCAGGCAGTACAGTGAAAGCAAAAACTAAGCAAAGGAGGACAAAAAGTCAATTACCAATGGAACCTAGAGGTAAAGGAGGAACACAGCAGGAATGCAGGCAATGCAATGTAAGCCAACAACGATCGTGGAGAAACAAAAGCGACAAGAACAGTACAATCAGCAAAGGAACCAGTAAGGAATGAACAAAGCAGGAATGCAGACAATGCAATGCAATGTAAGCCAACAACTGTGGAGACAAACGTCAAGAACAGTACACAATAGGGGAGTGAAGGGATGGCAGGAAGTGAGGGGACCTAGGTTGCGAAGGAGAGCAGTGACTAAGAGAAAAGAGGGGAGTGCGCTGCCAAGTAGAGAGGGAAGCGCACACGGCCTAAGAGTTGCGAGAGGGAGTGGTAGCATAAGATGCAGGGGAGCGCACATGGCCTAAGATGTGGGAAGAGCACGTGGACAACATGTGAGGCAGTGCACATGGCCTAGATGCGAGGGAGCACACACAGCACAGATGTGAGGGAGCTCATGTAACCTAGATGCAATGGACCACACGCAGCCTAGATGTGAGGGAGCGCACGCAGCCTGAGATGTGAGGGAGCGCATGTGGCCTAGCATGCGAAGGAGCGCATGTGGGCAGGGGAGAGGTGCGAGCATGTGGGGGGTGCCAGAACCGGTCACGGGGAAGCAACACGTGTGCAAGGGAGAGGGTCACCAGGTCAGGGGGGGTTGCAGAGAGAGTAGCAAGCTAACTCTCCCATCACTTTCTTACCTTGCGGCCGCAGACCTCAGGGTAAGGTTGTCTGCACTCACTGTCTACGCCGCTACCCCTTAGCCACAAAAAATACCTGTGTCGCTCAACATCGCAAACTTGCCCTGCGAAGGCTTTGCCACAGATGGTTCGTACCTCTGTTCTTATAGGAATGGAAGTGTGGATGTAGCAAAGCGTGCTATTTATAATCTGGCAGCATCTCATTGATAGCCCAGAAGACTCTCAAGACTCCTTGAATTCTGGAGTCTGGAGAACCCGCCTCACACCAACAAGGAAAAAACCCTCTTGGGAATAAAAAACCCTTGCAGCGTGCTTTTCGTCAAAGCAGGACTTGATTGCAGCGTTGTTGTCTCCCAAGCAGGACTCCATAGCAGCAGGATAGAAGATCCAGAGCAAGATGCGTGTCGCGGACCCCCACATCAATCGTAGATGAATGAATGAGAAGCCAATGTAAGGGAAGGCCAGAGGGAGAAACAACTGGGGAGAATAGATAACAAGGGGAACCAGTACGGAAAGGCAGAGACAGAAGGAAAGAAGTAACCCTGAAACGAACAAAGTGACAGAAGCCCTGTAACCAGGAAGGAAAAAGGAGAAAACAAGTTAGAAGCACCAAAGCTTACAAAAACTACGAAGCAACACATCTGCTTGCCATTGCACTTTTGCTTATGCATTGGTGATGATTGCTACTTCTATCATCTCCGCCGGTAGCTGAAGGTCGCCATTTTGGGGAACCACTGGACCTTTGTTCAGACTTCCACATTTGTCAGGGCAACTCGCCGCCATCTTGGGTGTAATAATGCATAACATGAACTGTACCTTTTATATCTATGCCACAGACACCAGATGTTAAGGGGGTGTTTCCTGACAGTATGCCTCCTCCACGGAGTTCCCGGTCCAGGTTTCTAGGGATGTGTCCTATGGAAATTCCGTAACAACCTAGGTGCATTAACATTCGAGATGGATTTCCAAGAGCGGTCCACAGGCCCATACCCCTTCCAGTCTACCAGGTATTGTAGCCTTCCATGAAAATTGCTTAAATCAGATTGCAGCAATGTCATATTCCAGACCATCTGTAGTATCCACAGGTGTGGGGTGATTGAGAGTGGTTCTGCGAAAATGGTCAAGGACATGGAATTTAGTTGTGAAACATGGAAAACTGGTTGTATACGATTCCAGGAAGGGGGTAATGTCAATCGATAAGCCACTGGTTCTAGGATTACAGTAATCTCAAAGGGTCCAAAGTACAGAGGTGTCAGTTTTGTAGATGTCAAACGTCGGAGCAAAAATCTGGAAGATAGCCAAATGTTGTCTCGCACTTTATATGCAGGAGTCCTTTTTTTGTCAGCACAGAGCTTGGCCTGAGCTCTGGTGTGTTCCAATGCCAATAAGGTGGATGCATGTCTCTTTTTGATTTCACCGATCAGGGTGTCTATAGCTGGCAGTTTGTGATTCTTTTTCTGAACCATGGGTTCTGCAACTGGGTGGTAGGCATATGAGCAGTAAAACTGACTAACCCCTATAGAGGCATGCCAGGTGTTGTTGTAGGCAAATTCTGCAAACGACAGGAGCTTGCTGCAATTGTACTGAGTCGCCGACAGAAAACAATAAAGATTCTGTTCTAAAGACTGGTTGACTCTTTTAGTCTGACCATTGGTCTGAGGGTGATAACCTGATGAGAGAGCTCTCTCAATTCCCAGAATTTGACGCAAACATGCCCAAAAGGTTGAAGTGTGTTGTGAATCTCTGTCAGAGATAATTTTAGCGGTTGGTCCATGCAGGTAAAAGATGGTTTGAAAGAAACATTTTGCCATTAGAGAAGCCATGGGAAGTTGTGGAAGCGGAAGGAATTAAGCCATTTTAGTGAGCACGGGCCTCATTACAACCCTGGCGCTCCCGAATTGAAGGGGGGCTGGTACAGCACCGGCCCCCTTCATTCCGGGAGCGCCGAATACAAGCTTCCCATCGCGGGATGCGGATCGCACACCTGGTAAAACCAGGCGTGCTTTCTGGGTCCCGCGAGGGGAAGAGGGAGGCAATAGCGGCCCAGATGTAATCTGCCCGTTATTACCTCCCTCCCCATTCCCATTGAGCCCTATATGGGCTCAATGGGAATGGGAAAGGGTTCCTGCATGGAAGACTTACCGGGTCCTCTTATCTCGGAGTAACCCGGTAAGTTCCCATTGTAGGAACCCGGTAATGGAGCCCGGAACTGTGGCAGCCATGGAGCTAATAGCTCCATGGCTACCGCCATTCTCGTAATGAGGATCCATGTCCACAGTTACCATGATAGTGGTATTACAAGAAGAAAGAGGCAGATCCACTATGAAGTCCGGGGAGATGTGCTGCCATGGTTGAGAAGGCAATTGGGGTGAACTAAAAGTTCAAAAGGCCTCCAGCGGGGTACTTTGACTTGTAAACATACAAAACAGGCAGAAACATAGTTCTTAACATCCTTGTGCAGACTTGGCCACCAAAAATGCCTGCTGATGAGATCAAGGGTGTTACTGACTCCCCGATGACCTGCACTCTTGGAATCGTGGCACATGGATAAAACCTGTCCTTGTAAGTCTACTGTGGGCATGAATAACTGTTGTTTGTGGAAGTGTAAATCCTGGGATTCCGTAAGATGATAAGAACAGATGATGTCTTGCAACTCCAGCATTTGTTCTTGGGTCTGGACTCTGATGAGTTCAAGGAAGTCCATGACAGAAAATAGAAAGGTTACCTGAGGAAAAAGTATCTCACTTGGGATGACTTCAGCAGATGTTTCAGCGGAACGTGACAAGGCATCAGCTTGAATATTTTCTATACCTGAGATGAAAGTAAGGCACATGTCATATTGGGAGAAAACAATAAGCCCATCGGGCATGTCTGCTATTCTGACATTCCATTTGCTGGAGGACCTTCAGGTTTCTATGGTCTGTCCGAACTATAAAAGGATATGGAGAACCAAACAGCAGATGTTGCCATTCCTGACAGGCTCTCTTAATTGCCAATAATTCTTTTTCTAAGACCGTGAAATTGCTTTCCAATGCAGATAAGGTTTGGGAGAGATAGGCTACAGGGTGTTTAAACTCATATTCCAGCCGTTGTTTTAGCACTGCTCCAATTGCAGCATGGGAGGCATCAGTTTCAAGAATGAACTGTCATTGTTGATCAGCCGTTTTAGAATGGGAGCAGAGATTAATGCATCTTTTAAGTCTTGAAAGGCTATTTGAGAAGTGATTCCAATCAAATGTCTTCCCTTTTATCAGGAGTTCAGTTATGGGCCTGATCTTGTTGCAAAAGTTTGCTTTCTGTAAAAATTTGCGAATCCTGGAAACCTCTGTATTTCTTTCATTGAATTTGGAGACTTCCATTGGAGAATAGCCTTGACCTTAGATGGATCCATAGAAGTTCCTTCTTCAGACAGAATAAAACCCAAATAGGGAACCCTGGTTTGGTGAAAAGTGCATTTTTCTATCTTGGAATATAGGTCATGTTTTTGCAATCTCCTTAGTACATCTAAGATGTGGAGAATGTGATCCTTCAGAGTGTGGGAATAAATCAGAATATCGTCCAAGTAGACAATGATATAGTGAAGTAATATGTCATAGAAAACATGGTCAATAAACTGTTGAAATATCGCACAAGCATTGGACAACTGAAAGGGCATGACTCTGAACTACTAGTGGCCAAACGGGGTACAAAATGCAGTTTTCCACTCGTCCCCTTCACATATACGAATCAAATGATATGCCCCACGTAAATGTAATTTGGTGAATAATTTTGCTCCACGGACGGCTTCCATACTGTCCGCTATCTAGGGCAATGGGTACTTATCTTTTTTTTTTTAAACTTATGTTTATTGATTTTACATAAATAACACAAAAGAGATAAACATTGCAATTTAGAACATCCCTTCCCCCTCCCCCTTCCCTCCCCTTGGATCGGATGAAAGTCAAATTGTCCCGGGTTCTCATTATGCGTTGAAAATATCTGAAACTTTAATGTTGTGTGGGCACCACTGTTCCATAAAGTCTGACTGTAGATATTGTAGTGTCCCTTCCCACTCTTTTACAAACTTGTCTCCAGTTCCTTGGATTTTGTGGGTGATTTTCTCCATTGTTATATGGGACCATACTTTCTGTAGCCAAGTAAAAGTCATTGGGGTATTCTTGTTTTTCCAATTTTGTGCTATAGTGGTCCATGCTGCTATGAGTAGTCCCATAAAGCTTCTCCATTGTGATGTGTGATATTGTCTTGCTGTATCATCTCTGAATCCGCATAGCCACACCTCTTCCCCCATCAAACCCACATCTGGGAAAATGTTGCCCATTTCGTTTTTCACTTCTTCCCAGAATGGTTGTATGCCCCTACAGTCCCACCATATGTGCCTCCACGTTCCCACTTCATCGCAACCTCTCCAGCATAGGTTAGGTGTGTTTGGGTACATCGAGTGGATCTTCTCTGGGGTATAATGCCACTGTGTCATGATCTTGACCCACATCTCCCTGGTTTGTGCCGATCTGGTCATTCTGGGGATCTGTTTCCATAGGTCTGCCCACTGACTGTCCGAAGGTTCCTTCCCCAGTGTTCTGCCCCATTTTATTCTGTATGCCCATTTGACGTTTTCCCCCTGTGAGTTTATGTATTTGTATAGCGTTGAGACCCACTTTTTTTCCCCCGTGTTGGAGATGATGTGTGTCTCAAACCCTGTGAGGTCCCTGGTTGCTGCTTCTGTGATCATCGGGGAATTCAGCCAATGTTTTAGCTGCTCATATTTATATCTGTCCCTTCTGGATATATTCTTGTCAGTAAAGCAAGATTCGAGGGATATGATTTCTTTGTCGGCGAACATTTCCCCAATTTTAGTGATACCCACCTTCTCCCAGCTATCATATGCCCCCTGTTCCATCCCTGGTGGAAATAGTGGGTTTCTACTGATTGGTGTAAAGGGTCCTATTGCTGTGGACATTATGCCTTTTTTTGTTTGGGCATCCCATGCTTCTAGCGTGGATTTCATAATTTCACTTATTCCTAGGTTCACATGTCTGTGCTGTCTCTGTTTCCAGAGGAGTTCTGCCAGTGGGGTCCTCGCAACTGCTCTGTCTTGTTTGACCCATATCTGCTGTGGATTCTCCCCTACCCACTCCCTCAGGACTCTCAGCTGTGCCGCCTGATAGAATTTTTTGAAGTGGGGGAGCGCTAACCCTCCTTCTCTGGTTGGGACTGTAAGGACCATTCTGGCTGTTCTAGGCGTTTTCCCCTTCCATACAAAGGACAACACCAGTTTTGTTATTGATTTAAAGAACGAGTCTGGGACACCCACCGGGAGAGCCTGAAAATAATGCAGTACCCTTGGGAGGACGGTCATCTTGATGGCTTGAATTCTACCCCACCAGGAAATCTGTAATGGGTTCCATCTGCCTAGCTCTTTTCGGATGTTTATGCGAAGGGGTGGGTAGTTTTCCCCATAAAATTGCTCTATTTTTCGAGGTACACTTATCCCCAGATATTTTATACCTTTCTGTTCAATCTTAAGGTCTAGAAGTTTTGCTTCCCTTTCAATATTCGCTCTGTCCCCTGCCAGGATTAGTATCTCTGATTTTTTCCTATTTATTTTTAGGCCCGAAATGGCCCCGTAAATTTCTAGTTCTCTCACTGCATATGATAACGTGGATTCTGGGTCCTGTAGGGTTATTAACATGTCGTCCGCATATGCGATCACTTTGTGTTGTTGACCTGCCATTTCTATCCCTTTTATGTGCACTGATTCCCGTATTTTAATTAGGAGGGGTTCTAAAAACAAAGCGTACAGCAAAGGTGAAAGGGGGCATCCCTGCTTCGTTCCTCTCGTTATCCTCACCGTGTTCGTAACCTCGCCATTAATGACTATTCTACTGGATGGGGAGTTGTAGTTTGCTCTGATGCTCGCAATATATTGTTCCCCAAACCCCATGCGCTCCAATATTTTGAATAAAATGGACCATTCCACCCTATCAAAAGCCTTTTCGGCATCTACCGACAACAATATCGTTGGGGTGTGATTTATACCTATTTTTTCCACTAAATGGGCTAGCCTCCTTCTGTTATCATGAGTTTGTCTGCCCGGAATAAAGCCTGATTGGTCTTCACTTATCAGTTTAGGGAGAAGCGGGGATAGCCTCGTTGCTAGGATCTTCGTATAGATTTTTGCATCCAGATTAATTAGGGAGATTGGCCTATATGAAGCTGGGTTTTTAGGATCTTTACCTTGTTTGTGAAATAGCAGAACCTTCGCTTCATTCATAGTGGGGGTCAGATTACCCCTGTCCTTAAAGGAGTTTAGGAGCCTCGTTAGGATCGGGGTCAAAATGTCTGCATATTTTTTATAAAATGAGGCCGTAAACCCATCTGGGCCTGGGGCTTTGTTACTTGGGAGTCCCTTTATGGTTTTTCTGACTTCCTCCTCACTGATAGGTGTCTCTAGTGACTGCTTGTCCTCTTCTGATATTTTCGGGAGGTTTATGGCTTCTAAGTATGAGTCTTGGGAGTTCGTGTCAGGGAATTCAGTGGAATAGAGAGTTTGGGAGTAATGTCTCAATGATTCCCCCATGTCTTGTGTGCATGTTTGGGGGACTCCATTGGTGTCATAAATGGCTTTAATCGTTGTTTCCTTCTGTTTATCCCTCAGTTGTCTCGCCAGGAGCCGGTCTGCTTTGTTTGCTCTAATATAATATCTTTGCTTCAGATAGAGTAGGTTCTTCTCTGCACCCTTCGTTCGGAGCATCTCTAGTTGGCCCTGTGTATGTTTCAGTGATTTTTTTAGAGCCTTTGTGGGGTGTGTCAGGAGTTTCTCTTGGATATCTTCGATTGATTTTTCCAGCTCTTTTTCCCACCGAAACCTTTGTTTATCTCTTGTGATTTTCAACGCAATCATTTTCCCCCTCAATACTGCTTTAAACGCATCCCAGATTGCTTGTAGCGCAACCTCCCCAGTGTCATTATGTGTAAAGTATTCCTCTATCATTTCCCTTATGGATTCCTCTGTGATTGGGTCCTGGATCAGCTCCTGCGGTAGTTTCCACCTCCATAGCCCATTCTTCCTCCCTGGGAGAGTCACCTCCAGCCACAGCGGGGCATGGTCCGAGAGGGCTATTGTGCCCTTATCCAGTCCCTGGATTTTACCCAGAAGTCCCACTGAAACCCAGAAGTAGTCAATTCTGGACATGGTGTTGTGGACATGTGAGAAGTAGGTGTACCCCCTCTGTTCACCCTTCAGTTCCCTCCAAACATCGTTCAGGGCCATCTGTTCTATTTGCTGCCTCAGACGTTTTGATGGTGCCCCTTGGCCATGCACGTTCCCCGTACTCCTATCTATATGCGGATTCCATGCCATATTAAAATCTCCCCCCAAGATCACTTCCCCTTTAGCAAAGCTTTCCAATTTCGTGAGAGCATCTCTAAGAAAGCCGTCCTGTCCTTGATTGGGCGCGTATATTGAGGCGAGTGTGATGTGAAAGCCTTCAATTGCTACATTGGCGAAGGCAAACCTCCCTTCTCTATCCATGCTTGAATCTAGTAGTTTAGTGTCCATTCCTTCTCTCACTGCAATCAGTACCCCAGCTTTTTTCTCCGTTGTCGTTGCCTGAGCCCAAATATTGTAGCCTTTTATCCGGATTTTCTGCTTATCCCTCGTTCTGATGTGGGTCTCCTGGAGGAGTAGTACGTCCGCCTTCTCCCTTTTAAACTGCTTTTCCAGTTTAGCCCTTTTTGTTGGGTGATTCATGCCCCTTATATTGTAAGTCATAATGCGTAGCACCCCCATTATGTTATATTTGTTTGTCGTTGCCTCGGGTCCCTTTCTGTTCTTGATTCATTTCTTTGATTCATCCGATCCCTTCCCCGCCCTTGAACTCCCCCACCCCCCAACAATGAACTTTAAACCAACCAAACTGTCCCCCGAGTTGGGCGAGGGTTCCTATTGTTGCTAGAGCGTTGCGCCCATCGCTCCCTGCCCTTCTTACCCTCGGGGGGTATGATATGGGGAGTCCTAAACCCCAGAGATCCATCGGTCTTTGCCTAGTTCCAAGCCGTCGGTTCTTCCCACGACCGCCATCTGCGTGTTGTCTGTTCCGTTCCGTCCTCCTCCCCCACCCCGACCTTCATTCCGTACTTGCTGTTCCTTGTTCGTACCCTTTGTTTGCAAGTTCCTGAGTTCTTCATGTAGCTTTTCTCCAGGATTCCCTCCCTGCATTAGACTTCTTTTGCGTAATTGTTTCCCAACCCATTGGTCTTCTCATTCGATCCCTCCTGCTCGATGACTCCCCCCACTCCCCCTCATCTTCCTGTAGACCCAATGTGCTCATACCTTCCTCCACCGTGGTTACTCTTCTCTGTTTCCCTTCCCACGTAAATAGCAGCCCAAATGGGAAGGTCCATTTATAGCGGATTTGCTTTTCTATCAGAGTTTTCACCAGTGGGGCCATTGCTCTCCTTTTTTGTAGGGTTATCAGAGCGAGGTCTTGGTATAATTGGATGTTTTGACCGTTCATTTTAATGTGTTCCAGTTCTCTGGCTCTCCTGAGGATCTGTTCCTTCTGTGGGTAGGATGAAAGAGCCGCCAGGACATCGCGTGGTCTTTCCCCTGGGGCCCCCGATCTTTTTGGACCCACTCTGTGGATTCTGTCGATTCCGATTTCGTCAGCGTCTTGGGACCCCAGAATGTCTCTAAACACCTCCTTTACCGCCTCTTTCAGATCTTTGTCTGGCACTGTTTCCGCCATGTTCTTGATGCGGATGTTGGAGCGTCTAGAGCGGTTCTCCAAGTCCTCACATTGAAGTTCTAAGTTGTGCGTAAGTGCCACCAAGTGCTCTTGTGTTTCACTAGCTTGTCTCGTGTCTTCTTCTAGTCCCTGCACCGTTTTTTCCACTATGTCCGTTCTTTCTTCTAGGTTGTTAATATCGGTTCTGATGTCTTTAACCACTTGTTTCATTTCGTTTTTCATAGTGGTAAATTGTTCTTGGACTGTGGACATGAATTTTTCTTGTAAGTCCATGAACCAAGTTTGCATGTCTTCCCTGGTCAGTGGTTGCATCTGTTGGGATGGTGACTCTGACTCCCCCATGGGTTCTCCCTGGTTTCTCCCCCTCGGTTGCGATGCTCCCTCCGTTGACCACATTTGCAGAATGTCTGCGCCTTGCTTCGCAGATTGGGATATCTGTTGGATGGGGTTCCCCTTTCCTTTTGCTCTTGACATGGTGGCGTGATCCGTTTGGCTGCCTATGGGGCTACCGTGCCTTCTTGTAGCCCTCCGGATGGCCCCTCTCCCAATCGTATCCTCTGAGATGTCTCAGTGAGCGGGGGGGTTCTCGAACCAGGCAGACTCGCAGACTGCGTCCTCTCCTGCCCCCGTCGGGTCTCGATGTCTGTCTATTTTGGGTGGGGGCAGTTCCCCTTACATTAGTGTCTTCCCGTTCTACGCCCCCTATTTTTTTTTTTTTCTTTTTCCCCCGACTCCTTTTCCTGAGTCCCCCCCTTTCGGGGCGTTGATCAGCGGGCGGGTGGTTTTCAACCCCCCCCTTGATGGCTCACCTTTCTTCTTCCGCGCTGTTTCAGGGCGGCCCCCACTTCTCCTCACCTGCGGTCCGCCCTGTGCGCGCTGCTCTCACCCTGCGTTGCGGCTCCTCCCCGGTGCCGCGGCTGTCGCTGTGTTTCCTTCCCCTGCGGCGCTCCCCGGCTATGTGGTCCTCTATGGCGCTGGAGCGTCTCCTTAGGCACCGATGGGGGAGGGGCCGATCTGCTCTCTCCACGGGCCGCGCCCGCGTTCGTCCGCGGCGCCGGTTCCCTGTTGGGAGGGGTTGCGGGGGGGGGTCTAGCAGTCGGGGGGGGAGGTCGACGGTCGGACACGGCTTCGATCGTGCTGTGTTTGGCGGCCCGGGCGGAGCGCGGATTAGCTGCGACTCCTCACCCCGGCGGCCATCTTGGAATCCAGGGTACTTATCTTTAACAGTGATTTTATTCAACCCTCAGAAGTCTATGCAGGGCCTGAGCTCTTTGGTGTCTTTCTTTGGAATGAAAATAAAGAGGCTCCCGCAGGAAACCTGGACTCAGTAATGACCCCATGGTGTAGGTTGGTAGCCAAACATTCTTGTAAAACTTATTTTTCTGTTGCAGACAATGTATACAGCTGACCAAATGGTACTTCTTGATCGGGAACCAGTTCGATCGAGCAATCATCATTCCTGTGAGATGGTAATTCCCTGTATTCCTCATTCGAAAACACAGAAAGAAATTCTGATAGCAAGTTGGCAGGGCTTGAACCACATCTACTCTGGAGGACGTGGTAGTGCCGTGGACATTTTCTAAAGGACCTTACATTCCTACCGCTCCAGCTTGTAAACAGTGCTGGGCACAAAACTTGGACCTCAGAAATATGGTGCCAGCTGCCCAGTTTATGTAAGGGTTGTGCACCCTGAGCCAAGGCAATCCCAATATTAGGAGATAATGAGCAGCTTTTATGAGATCAAATTGTAACTTCTCAGTATGAGAGGCTAAAGACATGGCAAGGATACCAGCACTTTCCTTAATGACTCCAGAAGACAGGGGTTTCCCAGTCTACAACTTACACCAGAATGTGAAGTTCCTTAGATTGTCTAGCTAGTTCATGAGAGCGGGCCCAGTCATTGTCCATAAAATTCCCTGCTGCTCCGCAATCGATGAGAGCAGTGACATCCTTAATGGACACCTGGGTATCCCACAAAGTCACTTTTACTAATACCATATGGGTAGTGTGAACATTGGCACAATTTGTTTGGGAACTCACTGATCCTTCCTGAACCTCTGTTCCCTTTAGGTTCAGGACCTGGTGTTTCCTGAACGACATGGAGGAACGATGGGACAGTCTCTAAGTAGATGTCCTTTGGAGCCACAGTACATAGAAAGCCGGTTCCCTCTCATGTGAGTGCGTTCTTCCAATGTTAACGGGCCTCTTCCAGCTCCAACTTGCATAGGTTCTTCCTCTGTATTAGCTTTAACTGGGTTTTGGGGATATTCAAAGACAGTTCTTCCACTCCTATTCTTTCGTCTCTCTGCTTTTCTTTCCTGGATTCTGTACTCGATTTGGACAATAAGGGTGATGAGTTCTGCCAAATTCGGCAGTCGAGGGATGCGAGCGAGCTCATCCATAATCTCTTCGGAGAGTCATCGTCGCCAGGCTGTTTCATTGGCCATCTGTTTAAACTGAGTAATGTAAGTCAAAGTATTCAATGTGCCTTGTTTAAAATTGAGCAGATTTTTCTGGGTCGAGACAATGATCTCGGTATGTGCGAACATGGCACGTAGCCCGTGCACAACAGCATCTCCTGCGCCCCTGTGTCTCTCAACACTGCGTCCTTGTGTGAGGGCTTTGCCTCAGAGGGTCCGTACCTCGGTTCGAAAGTGTGGATGTAGCGAAGTGTGCTACATATAATGGGGCAGCATCTCCTGTGCACCTGCATTACTCAACACCATGGCCTTGTCCTGCGAGTGCTTTTAGGGGTACTGTTGGCTCAAAACACCATACAGTGCACCACTCGCATCTGTCTGAATCAGTCCCAACTACAACAATCCTTTCAGAAGCTCTAGGGTCACAATGGGTCTAAGGATTAAATCAGATGGTATCCACAATCAACCTTTACCAATTTGGGGCACTGCATTAAGTAAAACCGTAATCCCATACACAAACATATCAGGATGAACAGGAATGCCGCAAACCATCACCTCCCCTTTTCTGCCATGTATTTGTAATTGTAATTGTGATTGTTTGTTTGTAAAGAGCTTATACGCAAGTGAAGAGCTTCAAAGCAGGAAGGGAACAAGGGGATATCATTGTTATTATTAGGCCTTGAAGATTCCGAATGATCAAAGAGCAATAACTAGCATACTAGTCCGGGGCATTTCTACTAGTGTATGTGCATGACAATTAGTGGGGGAAAAAGGGAAAAAAGGGAGAGCAGGAGAGCAACATACAAGACAAAAATGTTTGGTCATCAATGTGCCTATGCATGCAGGCATAACCAGCATAACCAGTTTAGTGGGGGGAGATAGAAGAGGAACAGGATAGACAAATATTCTAAGCCTAGTACCATCAAGGTCGTGTTAGTGCACAGAAGTGTGAGGGAGGGGGGAGAAGTGCGACCAGTTTAGGGGCCAGGGTTAAGTGCCGAGTGGGTGCGACTCTCATGGAACAAATTCCGAGTGCAGTAGTGCAAGCCAGAGTGTGGTGGCCCGGAGGCAAGTGAAGGACTGGCGGGGGAGCCTGGGACCTGTCAGTCTCTGGAGGTGCACCAGGCAACCAGTCAGCTGACTGAGCAGATTGGGGAAGAGAATGAGGAGGGAAGCAGGAGTGAAGAGAATAGGGTTAGCAAGGAAGAGGGAGAGAAAAAGAGGAAGAGAAGAGGAATGTCTTGAGAAATTTATGGAACTTAAGGAGATCCAGCTGAAGACGGAGAGAGGCAGGTAGGCTGTTCCAGAGGGAGGCACCTGCAGAGGATAAGGATCTACACCCAAATCTATGTTTGAAAAAACGGCCCACCTGCAGAGAGCTGGAGGAGACTGAGCAGAGGGCTCTGGGGGGGGAGAGTATTTAGGAAGAGAGCATTGTAGGTAGTAGGGGACCTGGCCCCAGAAAGAAAGCCTTGTGAACTATACAGAGGTATTTGAACTTGATCCTTGCAGCCACATGGAGCCAGTGGAGGGATTTCAGCGCCAGAGAGATGTGGTCCCTGGGTTTGATGCCAAGGATAAGGGTTCTTTTCTGGATAAGTTGAAGATGTCAGAGAGTAGAGGTAGGGAGATTGAGAAAGAGACTGTTGCAGTAGTCAAGTCTGGAGAGAACCAGGGCTCTGGAGACACTGAGACTCTGGGGAAAGGTGAGAAAAGGTAGAATACATCTGAGGAGGTGAAGCTGGTAGTGGGACTTTCTGGACATGTACACGATGTGAGAAGAGAAGGAGAGAGTAGAGTTGAAGATAACCGCTATATTCTTTGCCCCACTTAACACCATTGCTCTCATAGGGCTAATTCCTGGGGTAGCAAAAATGATTCCTTGATCTGTAATGTGGATGGTCATGTTTAATTTACTTAGGAGGTCACACCCTAGCAAATTTACTGGTGAGGTTTATGTACATAATTTAGATGAATGCACCACTATGCCTCCTATTTCGATTGCAACATCGTTTGTAAAAATAATTGTTGCCACAGCCCCAGAGAAGCCCTGAATGTCAAGAGTGTCACCTGATAGCGGGAAGTTTCCTTCACTAATGCACAATTTAGTGTCACCCGTGTAATAAAGATGAATTGTTTATTTTCTCAGCACCCACCAAGGGTTTCTCATATGGGTGGGTAGTCACAGACAGGACTGGACACACAAGAGCGTTCTATGGGCTGTTCCAGTCAGGATTTATATTTGTACCTGGAAATGAAATAGGGTTGCCTCCCAGGACATTCACTCCCTGATAATGTGTCACTGTCCCATTAGGAATGGCATTGCCTCCGGGCATTGGGGCGCTGTATGATTGACTCGGCGGGGCAGCTTGTGCTGGGGCGCCGGGTGAGGCAAGCAACTGTGTCTGAGGGGGTCATGGTGGCAGCTGCATATGTGCTTGGTGTATTTTATATGGTATAGACGTGAGGATCGGGGGCATGGAGAGGTGGTGCTGCTGTGGTATTGGACCACGGAAGTGTATGTATCGTATCCTGCTCACATTCTACTTCTGCACTCCCTTGCAAAATTACCAATTTTTCTGCATCCCCAACACTGAACTGGTCCTGCTCCTCCTCTCTGTCCCATTCCTGCGACTCCACCTCTGCCCTTCCTCCTTGAAACCCCCCTGTCCCATGCTGCTGACCTCCTTGGTACCATTCAGGTTACTGCGACAGAGGTCCACTATCCCACTCCTCTGCGCCTGGCCAACATGCTGCTATTCTTGCGTCCGTTCGTGCTGCTGCCTGCTCTGCTGAGTCTGTTTGTGTAACTGCCGCTACCGCCCCTTCAACTGCTATTTTCATTAAAAAGAATTCCAGCGAGTTTTGTTTTCTCAGCCTGCATCCACTGTGCCATTTCCTTCTCTCTTTCTTTGATCCGCTAACAGTTTTGTATAATAATAGTCTGTATTTGATAACAAAATAGAAAAGTAGAACTGATCGGTCCCACTGTTCCCCCATCTCTGCCCTCCACATCTCCTGTATTTTCAAAATATACTGGGCAGGGTCTTCATCATCCCTCATTGTCTACTTCATTATGGACTGCAATTCTGGTATATCAGGGTAAGCCAGCTGAAGTGCAGCCCACACCTGCCCTCTGATGTCAATGAAGTGTGCTCCATCATGCACATCACCGTCTATTTTAACTGCTGGGTATACAATCTTAACCCAAACATCACCTGCCTGATGTCCCACAGTTGCTTACAAGCAAACATTTTATTTTTTCTACTCCTAAAGGGATTCCAGCCAGGGTCAGATTGACCCCTTGGCCTCTCGGCCCGTGGCCGGGCCAATAACGTCCCAGAGGCATGGGGGCTGGTTTCTGCCCAACCCTGGTTCGGTTTTGAGAAGAAAAAAAAAGAAATTGAAGAAGAAAAAAAACACCTGCAACAGCATAAATCATCAAAGCAAGGTAACACATTACCTTGCTTTGATGATTGATTTGCATGAATGATGTGTGCATCATAAATTATGATGACTGCATCATTCACATGCTGCTGCAGCATGCAAAGTTGAGGGGCCGGGCCGGTGACTGTCACTGTGCAGCCACTCCAGGGGGCACAGTGCCCCTGCCGTGGCTGTGCTGTTGTACAGTGTTAAATATGTATTAGTGATAAATGACCAATTTTAGAGTAGCATGAGCATCCATTTCGGACTATGTATTTTGCCTTTCGCAGGTTGCAGTAATAGCATGTTTTCTTTCTGTCGTTGTCTCTGTTACCATCATCACAAGACATTCCATCTCAGTGTCCTCGGTCACTTGACAAAATCCTTGTGCCTAAAAGCTTCTGTACAGTGTAGAAATATTTGACCATAGCACATCAAGTGGTCCTTGACATCATTGTGCCACAATTAATGCTTTGTTGTAATGTGTCTATCTTTCCCATCTCTCTGGCATGCTGTTCAGGATGTTTGTTTGCATGTATGAGGTAATGAGAGCTCAGAGTATGGGATTTCCTGTGAGTGTGGTGCTTTCCCAATTTTGCCAGCCTCTGAAGCCTGGAAGTAGATGCATGCAGGCTTGACATGCAGCCAACTTTGCACCAGACCTGCCGATGAACTTAACTGGTCTGCTGTTAAATCTCAGTTATCAGTTTAATGGTATCCACTACAGAATAATTGCTCATTTTACTATAGCATATAGGATAGCTCAGTGGGTTGAGCGCACGCTGCTGCAATGTGTGTGTGATCTGCAGGTTTGAATCCCAGCAAGGCCATCTCAGCCTTTCACCCTTCTTAGGTCGATAAATGAGTACCAACACAGGTTGGGTGATGGTGATATTATATGTATATTTGTTCTATTAAAAAGAGCTTAAGCGTAAGTGCTATACAATAACGTATTATCATTTGGCCTTGGACGTCCATTTGCATCCACAGTAATTTGACAATATGGATCTATACACACAGATTTTAATGATACATATGGTGACCCATTCTTGTATGAAATGTATATCACATTAGTGAAATCATAACCATAGTTTTCATAGTGTATTTAGGAACAATTCTATTTGATGCCACTTCCTGTCTTGTCAAGGGGTTTCATGTTTCATCGGGATGTCACTTTGGGGTGGGGTCAAATGACATCACTTCCGGTGATATCATCAGATGTCAAGTGGCGTGAGGCAAGGGGTAGGCCACCTTTTACAGGTGAGGGATGGGCCACTTTATTTTGGGTGTCTGGGCCTATTTCTTGTCCCAGTCTGACCCTGATCCCAGCTGTTTGTTTTTCAAAAGTGTATACCCATTTCCCAGCACCTGCAGTGAGGGGCAGGAGTGTTTTGATCAAGTTGTCCATCTGGGTCCAAGGTAGGTACTGCGCCCTCCCAGGGCGTTTATGCAATAATGGCAACTGCTTGCCCACTCTCCTCCTGCCTTCTTGCCATCACTTGCCTTTTTCCTTCCCACTGCTGCCTTCCCAAATCTGTTCCTGAATTGTGGACCCCACAAGCTCCCTACCCACGGGGTAACTGCCAGCAATTCCTTGTCATCCTCTAATTCATCTATCGTGTCCCACTCATCTTCCCGCAGCTCCCTGTTTGTATCCCCATCCGACCTCACCGTCCAGTAATCCGTACTCCCTGCCCCTCGTTTATCACCCTTCTCCTTTTCACTATGAACATCTTTGATTGCGGTACTGTCTAATCTAAACAACATGTCCCCGGCCCTCCACTCATCTAGTCCACACTCCGATTTACGTCCTTCTTCCCTGAGAACCCACAACCATGCCAGTTTCGTTTGATATGGGGCAGTAACACCGATATGATATGATATGATAGTTTATTTATATAGCGCCTATACACAATGTGTTTCAAAGCGCTTCAAGGCAAGGGAAGGGAACAAGAGCAAATACAATGACATTCTTACAGGCCATGAACAGTAAGGATGTGAAATTAACTATCGTACTCAGCCTGACGACATTTAAGATAGTGCAAGGGCTAAAACATAGATAAGGAAGGGAGGGGGAGAGTGGGAAGGAAATGGAAACAGACAGGCGACTACCGTACTAGGCCTGACAACATTTCTAGTAGAGCCAGAGAAAAACAAAAGGTGAGGGAAAGGGGTGCAGAAAGGGAGGCGAGGAACAAAAAAAGCGACTATCGTACTAGGCCTGACAACATTTCAGATAGTGCTGGAAGGGGGGTGGGGGGTGACAGTAAGGGAAGGTGGGAGGAGACAGACAAGGTTGCTATCATACTAGGTCCAGGGACAATTGTGATAGAGTAAGTGCATAGAAGAAAGTATGGGGAGGAGGGGAGGAGATAGGAGAAGGGAGAGGAGGGCAGAAAAGAGAGTAAGCAGTCAAAAAGAGTGGAGACGCAAGAGGGGAGAGTGAATACAATTGCTGAAGTCAGTAGTAACACATCATGTTGCAAGCGAGTATACAAGATGAAGACGGGAACAGCATGATTCAGGGTCACCATGAGTACAAGATGCAAAGGACGTCCAGCATGAGAGTTGAGAAAGGGTGACACACTGTGAACCAATCAAGTCCATGAAAGTCAAATCCAGCATTGGCCACAAGACGGTGATGGTGAAACCAGAATGTGTTCAGGACACACTCCTGCAGAAGTAGGCTGGAAGCCGGGTAGAAGACTCAAGCAAAACAGGCAACATCTGTGTGTGAGAAGGGGGGGCACAAGGGAACATCACGGGGGGACCAGAGGGGGTGGGGATGGCCTGTGGGGACAGAGGGTGTTAACACATGTTGGTGCATGCTCACCTGCTGTCTGAGCAGGGGGTTGGCCCCTGGGTCCTCCTGGTCCGAACAGGTCCAAACAGGAATAGCCCTTTTCCCGATGAGGTTGGTGCTGTGGCAGAAAGGGACAAGTATGTTCGGTTGGTATATCCCATGGTACGAAGGGCTGGGTAGCATACTTCCAGGAGCAAAGAAAATAATTTATCCTCAGATACTACTGTCTTAACTACCCTTGGAGTTGGGCCGTTTTCACACTGGAATTTACTGTCATCATTGTCCTCTATGTCCTTCACCATTTCCCAAAATTCTAAAATCTCTTTCCTCGTTTGGAGTTTTTTACCTTTATATTTATTGGCCAAACATGTGTACATATTTTCCAGTATCCCTCTATTGTTCATACCTTGCTCTGGCTACAGACAGAACATTCCCTCTTGTTTTCCGCAAGCCACTGCTTATGATATTTTTCAATGTTGTCTTCATACAACAGCAATGCACTACACATATACTCTAATGGTGTAAAAGTCATTTTTGCTGTGCGACAGCGCGTTTGTCCCCAGACCCCTTGTGCTGTTTGTTCATTGTGTGACCTGCCCTCCCCATCCCTCCACCTGCGCTCACATTGGCTTGTGGTTCCTGTTTAGTGGTCAGCCTAGGCAGCACCTCCCGTGGCAGCCCTCTCAGCGAAGGGCCTGAGGCTAAGGGCAGCTCTAGTGGTGTCTACCATGTCCGCTGTGGTAGCAAGTATCCTGCACCCATCAACCTGCTGCAACTCCTATCAGGTAAGTTAAATCTGGGTGTGTTGTATTTGCGCTGCTCAAAAAACCTAGCCTTTTCCCACCTTCTATGAAAGTTGAATCTGGGTGTTTTGTATTTGCTGTTTTCAAAAACATCACGTTTTTCCCCCCTTCTTGGAAAGTTAAATCTGGGTGTGTTGTATTTGCTGTGCTCAAGAACGTAGCCTTTCTCCCCACTTCTATGAAAGCTGAATCTGGGTGTGTTGTATTTGCTGCACTCAAAAAATGCAGTCTTTTCCCCCTTCTCGGAAATTTGTATCTGAGGGTTTGCATTCTGGTAACTCTTTCACTGTCACTGTGTCTCTCTAGGCTTCCTACCTATATCCCCCCTCTCGCAAGTCATGCCGTTCATTGTTGCGAGTTTCTTGTTCCCCTCCTGTGTCTTCCTTTGTTGTGAGCCCAGCCCCCTTCCCCTCTGTTCATTTTCTGAGTTGTGTGGCACAGGGCTGTGCGTCTCACTCTCTTCTTTCACGTCCTTCTCCTCCACCTACCACCTCTGCACCCCCAATGTTGCTCTTTGTTTCTCCCGTCTTCTCTATCTAAAATCTACTCTATCTCCTACCCTATCCCTCTCACTAAGTCTGGAAGAAAGAAGTTAAAGTGGAACATCCTGGTCTCCAACCCAGGCCTCCCTATCACTGATACCTACAACAGTGTTTCCATCAGACAGACTCTCACCGACATCCTCTTTGTCATTCCCTCTCCAGACCTATGGACCCTTCATATGGTCTCTGTTCTCTATCCATTTTCCTCCTCTCCCATTATTGGTGGCGCTAGGTGGGATGTCCTATTGGCCTCTTTCCACTCCTCCAAGACCATCACTAATGACCATCTGAATGGGACTGTATCTCAGATTTGGGGGGTTCTATGTTAAGGTAAATACCAGGATCCTCCCCCTCTTCCTCCTCACCTGTGTCTTGTTCCTCAGAAGAGCTCTCTGTAGATATCGTCCTTCTGTTTCTCCAAGTTCCCTCTTGTCTCTCTTTCCAGGGTTTGGGATGGACTCGTCTGGAGGCCACCTTGCCAGTTAGCAGACTGCTCGGCAGTGGGACCCTCATGGAGTCCGCCCCTAATTCCAGAGAAAAAGGCGTAGGCCGGAAAAAACCCTGGCGTGATGATTAACTGCTGCAGGATGGAATGCAGGAGAGCGTAGACTACGATTCCCAGAAGTCTCTTCCAAAATCCAAACAAAGCGGAATCCAGGCACAACAAGGCGGTAGCGGGAAGAGAGTGGAATGCAGCAGAGTGGAAGCGGGATCCGCACACGAAGAGGAGCGGGAACGAAGATTGTAGTAAATGGACCAGAGGAGAGGTGCGCAGAGCGGGGAATGCAGGATCCAAGGTAAGCAGGCGGCAAGCGGGAGGTATAGCGGAGGAAAGCAGGAAACAGAAACCGAGCGGAGAAGCAGCAGGAGGGCAGAGAAGACTCACACGAAGAGCGCGTAGGAAGAAACTCAGCGTGTAGACCCAAAGCGGAAACAGAGGTTGCAACGCACTGGCGTAGCTGTCCGGTGCGTAGATAACGTTGAGCCTCAGGGGGCGTGGCAAGGCAGTCCGGACACTAGACCGCAGCAGATGGTTCTGTTAGTGTTTCTCCCATCGAGTCCACAACTTCCAGGACGGACGCGTCGTGACACTGTCTTGGTTCAGGGCCTTCAGCCCATTCTCCTCTTTTTTGATAGGTGTTTCCTGCATCTTATCAACTTCTTCCCGTCTCCTGCTACTCCTTCTCCCACCTCTCTGGCATCCTCCTCTTACTCCTCTGCCCACCCTCGGGCCCCTCTACCACCTCCACAGGTCATACCTCAAGCCTGCACCCCTCCACGGAAGTCTTTCAAATGTGGCAACCTGCTCCACATCACTACTCTCAACTCTCATTCTGCTGTCAAACCCTCCTCTGACATCTGTCATTTTTAAAGTTGACCTCCTCCTGGTCACCCCACTCCCCTTCCTCCTCCTCACCTGTAGTGTCGAGATCCGGTCCTTCTCCGAACCTCTTCTTCCACAGCGCCTTTTTTTGGAGTGCGGGTAAGGTCTACCTCTGAAGGAAGCCACCCTGACCCTTGGTCTAGGGGGCCCCTCTTCCGTAGTAAACTGGTCCAGGGGAAAAAGCTGTGCGGCATAAAAAAACCCTATCCGGCTGTGGCTTACTGGTCCTTTTGCTGAAGGCGCTAGATGAGGAGATCCAGCAAGGGTGTGGATGTAGCGAGGACTGGATGGCCAATCATTGAGTGTCCAGGAAATAGGCAAGGAAGACAGGTACGTTAGAACAAATAATGGAGCAAGGAAAGAGAAAACGAAGATCCTAGTGGGGGGAGAGAGAAAGCAAACAGGCGGAAAAGCAGGGCTGTCATGAGGAACGAGCACAGTAGCAAGAATGCTGAAGACGGGAAAGAGAAACCTGGCAGTGCTGTCAGAATGGAGGGAATACAGCGCATCAACCCGAAAGCCTAATGCGCGAAGGTTGCAACGCGTAGGCTTCCGGGTTGAGGCTACGGAAAAAGGCTTCTGACGGTGTTAGCCTAGGAAGACTAGACCGTCAGCGGACGATACGTGGGAGCGTGGCGGCTCAGGCTAATGGCGGCCCAAATGCCATTGGGACACGACCCGCCAGCCCCCACGGCGTCTGACAGTCATCTCCTTGAAGAACTCAACCTTGATGTACTTCCTCTCATCAAGACATGGCTCATGGCCTCTCACTAACTGTGGCCACCATTTACAGGCCACCTGCCCAGGTTGCCCTCTTCCTCTCTTAATGGGCTGATCTCTCATCTACTCTCCTTGCCTCTACTGCTCACCTCCTCCTACTTGGGGACCTTAACATCCATTTGGATGCTTCCAATCCCTCCTCAGGGTTCTTTTGCAATCTCTGAGACACTCTCTCTTTCTCTATTCTACTCCGGTCCAACACACTCTGCCGAGCACACCTTGGATGTCCTCATCTCTTCTGACATGCCCCTCTCTAACACTATCACCACTCCTCTATCTTGGACTTGACACTTTCTGCTCTCCTCCCACCGGACACTCTCTTTCCACCAGGTGAAGCCTACCCCAGCACTGCCACCAATCTTCTAGGTCACCCGGCCCATGAAGCGTATGTCAGTGGAGGCCTTTGCTGCTACTTTCTCTCCTCCTCTTACTCCTGCAGATGACTCACACTCTGACACAGTCCTCTCTTGCCTGCATCTTTCTATCACCAACACTCTCGATGTCTTTGCCCCTGTCATGAGAATCCACCCGAAGCCTACCTCCAAGTGCAACTCTTGGTATGACTCGCAATCCTTTAACGGAAGTGTATGATATGTGATATGATGATATGATATTTTATTTATATCGCGCTTGTTCACAGGTATTTCAGAGCACGACCAGGCAAAGGGAGGAGAACAGAGGAGAAAACAAAAACAACAATCTTACTAGGCCCAGTGACATTGAGAACACGCAAGTGCATGGGGAAGGGAAAAAGGGGGAAAGTGCATGGGAGGGGGGAGAAATTGGAAAGTGCAGAACATAGGAGAGAACAGGATAAATAATAGGTAAATAAATAAATAAATAAGTTGATCAGAAACAGTGATAGTGCAGCCTGTGAGTGACAAAGTACAAGGTTAGTCAGATAGGGTGTATCTGATAAGTGCAGAAGAAGAATGGGCGGGGACTGTATAGGTACAGATGCAGGCCCCAGTCCAAGGGATGGCCAGGAGGCAGTGCAGGAGGGTGGCAGAGTGAGTAGGTACCTGGGCCCGAAGGACAGAGGGTGGCCAGGTGCAACAATGCCAAGAGAGAAAGCAGATCAGCAAGAGAGAAGAGGGGCAAAGGCAGAGGCGAAGAGGAAGGTCTTGAGGAGCTTCCAGAACCATGGATGGTTCTCCTCAAGGTTAAAGGTGGCAGGGAGGCAGTTCCAAAGGGAGGTTCCAGCCGAAGACACCGATCTACCTCCAGCTTCTTTCACTGAAAAAAGACTGACCCTGAAGGAGTTAGAGGTGGAGGGTGGCTGAGGTGAAGTGTTTGGTGGCTGAGAGTAAGTGGAGGCTATCGGGCACACCCTCCGACAAACTGGCCTTTCGCCTGCTCCAAAGGCAATACAGACTCTCTGTACTGCCCAAGAACAGAGCTTACATCCAAGCCTGGGTCTCTGCAGCCTCTAACACAATGGCCAAACTCTTCAAAATCTGCAAGGAGCTGGACAATACTGTTGCAGTCTCCACCTCTCCTGTTCCCACCTAGGCTCTCTGTACGGCTCTGGCCTCTCACTTCTCTGCTAAAACCCAGGACAACCTTTCCTCTCTCTCCTCCTCTCTTTCCTATTCCTCTCCCTCTACCTCTCCTGGCCCTCTTCTGGGAACTTCTCCCTCTCCCCTCCCTTCTCCTCTTTTTCTGTGATCACTCCTGATGATGTTTCTAGACAAGTCTGGTCTATGAAATTGTCATCCAAGCAGGTGCTCCCCTGCTCCTCTAGCACCATCAAGCACCACATTGACAACCTTGCTCCAGCCTTGGCCAATTTCTGCAATCATTCTTTTGCCACTGGAACTTTCCCCTTGTACATCCCCTCCTCAAGAAATCGTTGGCCGATCCATCCTGTCCAGCAAACTACTGCCTGATCTCTATAACTCCTTTCTTGGGAAAAGCTGGCCATCTCAAAGCTCACTCTCCACACTGGATCTGTTGGTTGTCTGCATGACCATCAATCTGACTTCAGAGCATCCAGAGGCACGGAAACTGCTCTCCTGAACACCCGTGAATACCAGCTCACTAATCTTGAATCTAGCCTTCCTTCTGTCCTCCTCCTCCTCCTTGATCTTTCCTCTGCTATCGAAATGGTCAAACATGCCATCCTGATCAATTGTCTCTGTGAGAACCTGGGCATCACAGATCAGGAACTAACCTGGTTGACTTCCTTCCTCCTCGATCATCCCTCTCAGGTCCAACTGGGGTCCTTTCTCTCCACCACCTCTCTCTCACCATGTTGTGTTCCCCAGGGCTCCAACCTTTCTCCCAGGTTTTTCAACCTCTACATGGCCCCTTTGGCCCACCTCATCTCTACCCTCTCCTAAAACGTTCAGTGTTATGCAGATGACACTCAGCTCTCCTTCAGGCTCCCCTCTGCCTCCTCTCCTCTCTCGCTCATTCCTAACTGTCTTTCGTGATTCAGGAATGGTATGCCTGCAATGATCTCTGCCTCAATGTCAGCAAGACAGAGATCCTCCTCATTAGGACCCCTGCTCCCTCTCTCCCTCTTTCACTCTGGCCACCCTCCTGGGCCCTCTCCCTGCGCCTTCTTGTGACCCAAAAAACCTTGGGGTTATCTTCGACTCCACTATCTCCATCTGAACTCACATCATGGACCCCTCGAAGAAGTTCCACTAGCAACTGCACCCCCTCAGAGGTATTCTTCCTTTTCTAACTTTCCCCCAGAAGATCAATGTCTCCAGAGCCCTGTTTCTCTTTAGGCTGGACTATTGCAATATCCTCTATCTCAACCTGCCTTCTTCTGCTCTCCGCCCTCTGCATTTAATCCAGAATAGGACTGCGAGACTTGTCCTTGGTCTCAAGACCAGGGATTGTATCTCTCCAGCCCCAAAATCACTCCACTGGCTCCCGGTGGTTGCAAGAATCAAGTTCAAGACCCTCTGCATTCTCTACAAGGCTGTATGGGGCCAGGGACTGCACTGCATCCAACTGTCACTTCCTAGAACCCTTCTTTCTTGACCGTCAGTTGCTTATCCAGGCAGAGGGTGGCAGGTAGGTCTCTTTCCTCTGCTGGGGCCTCCCTTTGGAATGGCCTCCCTGGCCCTCTCAAACTCGAACAATACCACCTAAGGTCCCGGAAGCAACTCAAGACATTCCTTTTCCCTTCTGTTGTCTCTCTTGCTGTCTCTTGCTGGCCACCTGTCTGATGCGTTTGCTGGTCACCTGGCTACACTCTGAACTCAAAGAGCACCAGGCTTCCTCCACGACCTGCAAGAACCTGCACTATCTCCGGGCCTCCACGCACTTAGGGGCTGCATCTGTAACCCTACATTCAAACCCCGCCCCCTTTTTTCACTTCCCATATCTGGCTCCCCCAGCTGCACTTACTCAGAGAAATTGCTGTCCTGACTGCACTTCCCTTGCTCCCCCCAGCACTTCTCCTCTGCCCCCTGCACTTGCAAAATCTGAATGACACAAGGTCTAGCAAGATTGTTGTTTCATCCTCCCTGTCTCCCGACCTTGTCTTATCACACCCAGAAACACTTGTGTACATGTGTGTTATAAATGACTCATCATATCATGTTGAGAAGCCTGATATATACAAATATGTCACACCATATACAAAATACAGTTTGTTTTAAGCGTTCCTATCAGTGTTTCACTCGCGATCCCCTGTCCCCTGCTGCCCACACCCTGTTCTCTTTCACTCACTCCACGCACACACACCCACTCTCCCCACACACAACACCCACACCACTTCTTCCACAGGCCCTCCCTTGGCCTCCCACCACCTACACAATACAAGCTAAAACACTAAACCAATAAGCCAAAACAATAAACGAAAATAACAACCACAACTTCATCTTATTCCCCCATCTGAAATATATTGGGCACAGGAATTCAAGCCCTCTGATTATGCGGATCCCCTACTTCTGTATTCTCTTATCTTATTTCAAAATATGGCTCCATCTTTTTCCCTAACTCGGAAAAGATCCCACTATGTTTCTCTTTTCATTTACTATATAAAAAAATATATAATCGCCACATGGTCTTTGCACACTACTCAACTCAGTTACTCACCATTGCACCATACACCATTGCCCCCTCTTCACTGTACACAAACCCACAAACCCTTATTCCCTGTTCCCTCAATTTCCCTCTCAGTGTTGACCCTTGTTGCTTTTATCCCCAAGAGGTGTACTTACGTCTGCATGTTCACCCGAGCTCCTCCATCATGGTGTCCCATTAATGGCCTGCACCATTTTAGGAGTCGCGCCTGCTCCAAAGAGCAGACAGGAATTTGGTCAAAACGGCTACTGAATACCACTACAGGTTGTGCGCTTGGGACTGGTCGCTGCAAGTGGGCGCAACCACTCCAGATGTGTAGCCTGGAATCCTCAGTCTCTGCGGAAAACCTGTGATCATATTGGGGTCACTAAATTTGTAGAATACCCCTATACACTCACACCAGAAAAAATACAACCGACTAGGGAAAAAGGCAGAGCACCCCTCTTGTAAGGAGAACAAGTTTTAATCTCACCAAAAATACAAGTACGTGCCAGCAAAGAACTCTGCTGCCACGGAGCACTCCAACAAAAACAGCAAGTGCAATAGGTTTTAAAGTTACACTGCTTCATAAGTGACGTACATTACATCAGTTACAAATCCAGGTACCTTGTTGGTGCGATCTTATACACATATAGCCTGCTCTCTACATGATGCCAGGTGCTTGGTCCCAACATATTCTGTCCATCTCCTTCCACATTGGGATCTTCGTCTTCCGTCATTGGGTACAAAGGCTTTAATTGGCAATTTAAGTTATACAAGTCATTATTTCTTAGCTTCCTCAGTGCACCTGGTACCAAGGACATGAGCAAGGCTGATGCTTTAGAGGTTGTGATAACTTTCTCAGACCTACGTGAATCCCTGCTGCAATGCCAGACACGTTGGCACCGCCACACTTTCCCCACATGCAGCATACATTTGTTAGCTTCTCTCCTGTCACCTAGCAGCACAAATCCCATGAACTATAGTGGGGGCAGCCCGCCCCTGCTCTCTAATCTTCTTGATCGATTGATTACTTTACAGTTTTATGGCCAGGGGTCTTGGATGGTCAGTGTACATAAATGTTTGTGTCCGGGGCTTGGGGGTGTCGGGCCGCCATAACTTATGGATCTGGACAGTGGAGTCCTAAAGCCCTCACCCCCCTTTCTCATGGGATTACTCTTCAAAGAACCATTCCGGCCCTTTCTTGGCACTGGAGGCACATTCCTCTGGGTTGCATGCACTACTGATAAGACATAATAAAGAACTGTGTGTGTGTGTACTCAAAAGATTAACCTTCTTCGAAGTGACAAATGGCTGCGAGCAAAGACACGCACACCCTTCAAAACCTGTAAGTGTACTTGCAGAGCTATGGCACAAGTACTCAATTTCAAAATGGCGTCTAACTTCTAAAATGGAGTGTCATTACACACGTGATACTAATATCGAAATCCACTATAACTCCATTACAATCCAGCTTCTATGGGTGATTCTCCTCCTCCCTCCATTCTCCAAATGTACCCACCGTATCTCCTCCTACAATCGCCCCATCCTGAATTGCTGAGGAGCCTGTGACCTTTGCCCCTGCTTCCCAAAATAGTGCCAGTAGCAAATCTCAAAACGACCCCATTGGCTGGATACATTCTGGTGCTGGCTTTACAAACAAATGCTGTCCAGAACATGTTGTCTTGAACGCAGAGACCCAGATAGTCAAAGAAGCTGCACTTCGACAGATAGAATTCATCACTGTATAGAGCTATGGCATGCTTTGTGCCAAATGCAGTAAATATAACTTTGCAGGATTTAAACCTCTTTCTGCTGTATATTCTCTACGATGTGATGAGCATCTCCAAGGCTACTAATGATTGTGCTAGTATGACCACATCAATGGGATTCAAGGCATGGAACATCTGCTGTGACTGTTTCCAAGGTGCTAGACAATACATTTGTGTATGAAAACAACTGGTGTTTTAATGTATTTCTTTACTTCTTTGGCATTCACTTTGTAAATACATTCCCTTTGTCTCTTTCATCTCTTCAAATCTTTACTTTGTCTGTCCTTCACTTCTTCCTTCATTCACTTTGTCATTACAGGGAGAGATCTCTTTGTTTCTAACTTATATTCTTATCCCTATCCACCCTTGACACCAACACTAACCTTGCAGCTAACCTTAACCATATTGCCACCTTGAGCCCACTCCTAAGCCTGTCCTTTCCTCTTCAACAAACCTCTAACCCCAACCCTTTCCATACCACTACACTAAATCTAAACATCATCTCATATCCAAACTCTAAAACTAACTCTATCCCTGATCCTAGCCCTATCATTATGTTGAACTTTATATCTAACCACGACAATACCCTTCAACTAACCTTTCTGTTGGGCATTACTCTCTCTCCATCCTTCATCCTTAACCCATCTGTTCGCCTAGTTTGAGGAGTTATTCTTCTTTCGCCGTCCCCGTTCTCAATCTCTCTATTGCCCTCACCATTCGAGGCGTTACCCTTACAATTTCCTCAGTATCCCATTTTCCAAAAACTGTAGCTGAAGGAGACCTTACCCATCTCTGTCTTGCAACCACTGAAGTAATGGGGGTTCGAACTTGGGGTTAGTATATCCCTCTGCAGGTTATAAAGGATAGCCCCCATATGGTGGCAGGGCGGAAGGAATCTCTGCAGCATCCTTTCTCAGCCCTTTTTCCTCAATTTTAACACTGTGGGACTTACTGCCCTTTTCATACATCCTCCATAATTCTAAAATATTTAGGTGCTCCTCTAACTTTGATCCCTTGTGCCTAGTACCTAAAAAGGTATATATGTTCTCCAACATTCGCTTATCATATATCGCTTCTTCAGGACAAGAATGAAAAATGTCAAAAAATGAAAGCCAAACCCGGCACACAATTTCAAACCAAAAAAAGCCACCTCTACCCTCAAGCTCCTCTTGCACCGGGTTTATAACCTGGCCCAAAGTCGGCCCTTCCATATGGCTGGACTTCCGGAGTCACTGAATAACAAACTCACATGTTCTCAGGAAGAGTACATCGGTAATCCAGATCAGCACCAAGACGTAAACCTAGGACCCACTAGCACTTCATTTTATACAGGCGCAACTGACCATTTGATATTATCGCAGCTGGCTGAATGCAGTTTGACGCCTTCGCCCATCATTCAACCTCAGTCAACCAACTCTACAGGTTGCACAAAGCTTATCTTGCCAACCCAGGTCTCTGCGACCTACACACACCCAAGCTATGAGGGGCCGGCAGTATACAACCTTCCCATGTACTAACCAGGTAGCCCCAGTTCACCAACTCTCCCAAACACATTTCCCTGAAGATCCCCATGTATATATGTCTGTGGAGGTGTCTTCAAGACTACCATGTCCCTTCACAGTGGCTTTCCCATGCACAAATCTCTTCTCTCGCATGCACATATAAAGCTCCTTGCATCCCATCTTTAGGCACTAAATTGCATGCCATTCAACTACATTGTGTTCACACTGAATCCACATATTTGTCATTATATTACTACGTGTATGGAAAACTAAAATGTATCAACTATACTCAAAATAACACTAATAGTAACACTCGTCCCATTCTCATTAACTATACTAGATACATACCAGATTGCAACATCGCGCTGACATCGCGTCTACCCCAGTCACTAAACCCTTCTTTCCCATTAAAAGCACTATCAACCATCCCAACACTATCTGCAATATATGGTATTATTACACAGCAAAAGACTTTCATGCTGCCTGTGTTAAAAAATATGCAATGTTTTCGTCACCTTAAAACTCTTCCATGATTGCACCCACAATATATGCCAATGTACCACTGTGAATTAATGTGGCCAGTGCAAGCACTCACATTTCCCCCAAAACACGAACATGAACACATATCACACACGAGCACACACATGCATGATGTACAGAAAGAAACTCACTGATTCACACACACATGCACACATTCTGTTTTGTACACACACAAGCACACACACGCCGAATTTGCAGTATGCACACACTTGTTCCCCTTTTTTTAAATGTACCTTTCACACCATGATGCTGGCATCCTTGTTGAGCCACTTCCTCCACTTAGGACTCTTCACATCAGTTAGCTGTCACAAACAGCAACGTAGACTACACAATGTTGGGACTTGGGGAAGGGGAGCATTATACAAATTCTAATAGTGTCGGCAAGTAAATGGAAAGCATATTGGATGGGCACTATATGCAGCTGATATAGTGCTACTAGAACTGACCCCGATAGGCCTCCAGAGGAAGCTGAATGCCCTAAAGTCTTATATTCGGTTTGGAAATTAACAGAGGAAAATCCGAGATCCTAATACTAAAAAATCTAAAAGGCTCACAGAATAAAACTGAAAAGTTTAAATGGAGGCTGGACCAAGAAGAAATAAAACAGGTCAAATGTAGCAGATACTTGGGAACATACATCAGTGCAAGTATAAACGCTGACCCGATGACAAAGAAGATTGTGAGTCAATGTAAACAATTGACAGCACAAGGTGCCATAATTCACAAAAGGTATGGCAAGTTCTCATACACTCCAGTGCTAAGCTTTTATAAGGGCAAAGTAACACCGGTTTTAGTATATGGAGCGGAAAGTATGTTTGGGTGTCCAAACAAGCTTTGGGCAAGATGTGAAGGCATTTTCTGGAAGAGAATTTTACAACTGCCCAAAGCTGTCCGACAGCTTGCATACTATACGAAATGAGTCTCTCAACCCTAAACATGAGAATTATGTGGAACACGTTAGCGTTGTACAGTAAGACTACCGCAGAAGCTTACATACCACAATTTGAGATCATGTGGGAAACTGAAAATGGAAAAAAAAGATCTCTTACAAAGATGGAGAGTCGTATCTAAAAACATCCTAAGCCAATTGAACACTGATGAAACCACATTAACCAACAATCCAAATGCAGTTAAAAAGAAATTACTCCAACAAGACTGAATTCAGACAATTGAAAAATGGGATGAATATAAATGCATGAAAAATTGACCAATGGACGCAAGAGGGCTTAACTGTCTAGCCAAATACCTGAAATATTTCCTTGTAAGCGCCTGCGAAACTTATATATGAGGTTCAGATTGAACTTATTTGCTACTAAAGAGATCCAAAAATTAAGACATGAACCTGGAAGTGAAGACGACAAATGTTGATTCTGTATAAAGTCAGAAGAAACTTTGAAACATCTCGTACTAGACTGCTGTGAATTGAGAGATTAAGAACACGGTAGCTAGGTGCAGAACTGGCGAAATTCACGACATATAGTCAAGAGGAATGGTGGATTAAACTCCACAATGACGAATCCCAACGACAAACTGTAGCGCTAGCACTCTATCTTGATGAACTGAATAAGCTGTTGGAGAGAAATGAAGTATCTAGTAAGGAAGGTTGCAACAGGAGCAAGAAGAAAGTGAAGGGAAGAGGAAGTCTTGCGAAGTAAAAAAGGTTTTTAATACAAACTGAATTTGTAAAGTCAGATTTTACACAGCTTATTATACTTCGAATTTTCTTTCTCTTTAATTTATTTTATGACGAAGTAGTTCTCTCATTCCACTTTCTTTTGTTTATTTTCGGTGTAGCTGAATTGTTTAATTTGTGCCACATAATGTAGTTCATAGAATGCTTTGTTGTCTTCTGTTTTTTTCTTTTTCCTTCTTTTCTTTTTAGTTTTTTAAAAAAAAATTGTGTTAGGTGTTCTTATTGGTTTTCGTTGTCTTTAATTATGTTTAGGTCTGAGTGTGGCAATAGTCTGTGTCTGTATTATTTTTTTTTAAGTTTGTAACAAGCTGTAATAAAAAAAATAAAAATAAAAAATAAAATAAAAATAGTGTTGGAAATCGGGGGCTCCGACATCATGACCATGGAGAGGAATAGGGAAGCTTACAAAATTATCCCAGGGAAGAGAGGAACTCTGGTGCAGTACAGCTGCTCCTTCCCATATATGGTATAAAAATAAAGGAAGAATTTCAGAATCTATTCGGCCAATGAGAGCCATTTTGGGTCGGGACCTTAGTTTTATGTAGCTTGACAACACGTATGCAGACATCTATTAGCAGAGGTAAGGATACTGCTGGAAAATATGCAACATCACTAAAGTAAGAGCAATGAATGAAATCTTAGTCCCACCCTTTCCTCTTGCTGCTTTTCTGTTTTACACATTCACAAGAAATTAAAAATACAAAGCTCAAGCAATGATCACCAATCACCCAAGCCCCAGTGCATAAAGCCCACTATGGGCTTTTATACATATAACAATGCTTTGTTAAAGAATAAAATGTGGGCATTGATCTCTGTTGCTGCTCAACATTATTGTTTGCATTTTATTTTTATTTTAGAGCTGTTGTTCCAATAACATTTCTGTACCTGTAATTATGTGTTTTTAACATTGTTTTCATGTTGCACTTTAATGTTTCACTTTGTAAACATATGTTGATATGATAATGCACTGTTCCCAGTTGCATCTGAGCACTGTTCAAAATCTATTTAAATCATAACAAATCAAAATGAAATTACATCACCTCCCAATCATGTTTGTGGGATATCAGTCCCACTTTGTAATCATTTTCAATGAGATTTTCAGTTTCAAATAAGCACTGATTGAGGTCTATTGGAGTGGTAGCTCCAAAACAATTATTTCCTTAAACCAATATAGTTTTGCATAAATAATTATGTCATATTTTAGATGCATATGTGAACATGTTATGTATTGTTAAAGGATATTTATACTGCACACCGTCACAACCGGAGTGGTCCCCTGACGCTCTGGGTGATCTAAAAAGCAAGAGGGTAGGGTAAATTAGTAGGACTGAGCAGAGACAAGATCAAGAGAGCTGTGATGTGCTGTTGGCAGGTTCAGTTTGGTTTACACCATTCACTGAGCTTAGGTGTTTTCTTCAGTTGGTTACCTTCATGAGCTGTTGTGCAAGGCTATGTGTGGTTTGCTTTATTGTTGCAGTGTAGTGAAGTGTGTGTGGTTTGTTGTGCTTTAGAGGTATGGCTGTGTTAAGTTCAGAGTTTGAGAGGTGTATTCAGAGGGGTGAGTTTAAAAAACAAATGTATTAGTAGGGTTGGTTAGTGGCATCACTATGTAGATGGGGCGCATGTTGATATCCACAAATCCATCTGGATGTGATGCATTCTAATCTTCACAATTCTATCTAGAAGTGACTCATGCTAATATTCACAATTCTGTCTAGATGTGAATGGGGGCTACTCTTCACAATATTCTCCCTGATTCATTGAATTATTTGCGCGTAAAACGCACATTTGCTCGCCATTCTGCCCAAAATCCCTGTTTGAGGTATGGGGATTTTCGGGAAGAATGGCGCACAAATGTGCGTTTTACGAGCAAATAATTCCATGAATCAGGATGATTGTCTGGATGCGACGCAAGCTAATATTCACAATTCTGTCTAAATGTGATACCGGCTTATCTTCACAGTTCTGTCTAGATGTGGCACAAGCTAATATTCACAATTCTGTCTAGATGTGACAAAGGCTAATCCTCACAGTTCTGTCTAGATGTGGCATGAACTTGTATTCACAATTCTGTCTAGATGTGACGCACGCTAATATTCACAATTCTGTCTAGATGTGACAAAGGCTAATCCTCACAGTTCTGTCTAGATGTGGCATGAGCTTGTATTCACAATTCTGTCTAGATGTGATGCAAGCTAATATTCACAATTCTCTCTAGATGTGACATAGGCTAATCCTCACAGTTCTGTCTAGATGTGGCATACGCTAATATTCACAATTCTGTCTGGATGTGACGCATGCTAATATTCACAATTCTGTGTGTGTGTGACACATGCTAATATTCACAATTCTGTCTGGATGTGACACAAGCTAATATTTGCAATTCTGTCTAGATGTGATACAGGCTAATCTTCACAATTCTAGCTAGGTGTGACACAAGCTAATCTTCACAGTTCTGTCTAGATGTGACGCATGCAAATATTCACAATTCTGTCTGGATGTGATGCAAGCTAATGTTCACAATTCGGTCGAGATGTGACACAGACTAATCTTCACAGTTATGTCACATTGTGACTCAAGCTAATATTCACAATTCTGTCTGGATGTGACACAAGCTAATATTCACAATTCTGTCTGTATGTGACACAGGCTACTATACAAAATTCTTTCTAGATGTGACACAATCTAATATTCACAATTCTGTCTAGATGTGACACAAGCTAACATTCATAATTCTGTCTAGATGTGACACAGGCTAATCCTCACAGTTCTGTCTGAATGTGACAGAAGCTAGTATTCACAATTCCGTCTGGATGTGACACAGGCTAATATTCAAACTTCTGTCTATATATGAAGCAAGCTAATATTCATAATTCTGTCTAGATGTGACACAAGCTAATATTCACAATTCTGTCTAGATGTGACACATGCTAATCCTCACAGTCCTGTATAGATGTGGCACAAGCTAATACAATTCTGTCTAGATGTGACACAGGCTAATATTCACAATTGTACCCCATCCATAACTGCCCAAATTGTAAACTGCGGCTGACTAACCTCAATTGGCTTGATGCAAACAGCCTCATCATGAGTTTGGCAGTATTCCGGTGGATTTCCCATTGAGCGCTATTTGCGCTAATGCCATGCTGCCTGGCAGAAAGTATGTGATATCACAAGTCCGCGTGCACACGCACAGGGACATGGCATTAACGCAAATAGCGCTCAGCAGAAAAATTGTCCAGGAACCTGTAAATCCATCGCACATTGCGCGACCGCAGAGCCACTGCATTAATAGCGCAAGCTAATAGTGTGCAGGGAAACGTGTCACTGCCGTAACGGGAAATGAGGCGGCGGTCATTTTGGAAATCATAATCCATTGAAAATCACAGCCCCTGCAAACCATCCTCCCCTGTAAACATTGCAAAATGTCTCAGGAACGCATCAGGGGTAAGTCTGCCCTGGAAAGGGTGAGAAAACCCAAATTCAATTACCAGGAGCTAGCCATACTGGTGGAGGAGGCAGTGTCCCATCAGGAAGAGCTATATGGCGGGTCCGAGTACGTGGCCTACTCTCCCAGCACAGGAGTGCAAGCATGGCAACTGGAGGAGGGCCAGCCCCACCACCACCCGAGCGTACCCCCTGGGAGGAGCAGATGACAACACACATTAATATGGGCACAATTGAGGGAGTCGGAGTAGCGGAGGCTGGCACCGGTACCCAGGAGGCTGCAGGTGAGACCCCCCCTAAAAATCCATGAACCTGTAAGGGCATGCCCCAGACCCTTAATGAATGTATGTGCATGCAATGTGTGTGAGGCACTGCAGCAACCCACAAGTGACCTGTCAGGGCTGGGCGGGTTGCTAGTGTTACTCATGGTAAGCTGGTGTCCCACGGTTGTTTAAAGACTTGGTTGCGGCCTCACATGCAGTGCTTAAGGAGAACTTCTCATCTACCTTGCAGGCAAAGCAAACGGGGCCTGAAATCAGGCAAGAGACTACATTACCCAGCAGGCTGTGTAGTTCACAAGCCTGCCAGGAAGAAAAGACACGCACGCGGGCCACACCCAACCATCAGCGCATGCGCGTGCTGCGCATGCTTTTCTCCGCTTGCTATTCCGTCCGTAGAGGAGAGAGGACGTGTTCCTTGGAGTTCCCTCAGGGGCAAACTCACGGGGCAAACTGCCCGCCTGAAGACTTCACAGGCCCCGTGCTTCACTTCAGATAAGTGCCGAGTGTAATCTGCTAACGGGGAGAAAGACTAACAAAGCAACCGAAGCCACGCTGCATGCAGACGTAGCACTTAGGCGGTTAGACCGCAACGCATGGCGCCACGCCGCGGCGCATGACAACCCACATTACATTAACCCTGCATGAAGAGCGTACTATTGGGGAGACAGGCTGAAGTTACGTTCCGGGTGAAGTAACCCGAAGCGAGCCGTCTCAGATTATCCCACGGGGCGGGGCAGGAGGCAAGAAGTACGGAGCCACGGGTGAAGACAACCCGGCCCGCGCTCATCAACTGGCCGTCTTTCATAGCTTTTGGGTGCAAGTTAGTGAGAGTGAGTGGAATCGACATATGCTCATTATTCCTTTGGTGTTTTTCCATTGGGACACCTCCGCTACAGAACTATTGGACTACCTGAGCCGTGCTAAGGAGACCACGACTACGGACCGCAGCTAAGTGCAATCCTATTCTGTTTGGTGTGATTAAGTGTAACTAAGGGCACTATGTAAAGGTTCTAGGAGCTGTGTAAAGCCAGTGCATGAGTTATTACCCGTTCTGTGTTGTTTACAGTTGATGAAGGGCAGTAAGCACTTGATTAATCTTAGTCAGGTACAAAAACCCTGTGGTTAGAGCTCCAAGTAAAAGCTCCAGAGGGGTGGTTTGATGCTCCACTAAAAAGGCTCCGATCACTGGCAAGAGAGTGACTGGTGTGCATGGTATGAATGGGCGGAGAACACGCCACAAGAGTTCTATCACAAGAGTTGCATCCAAAGGAGGCGGCAGGAGCCGAGGAGCATCTTTCCTTAAACCCCCGTTCCCATCCATAACCTCTTCCTAACCCTTGTTCCGGTGTTCCTATAACCCTCTACCTATCCAATCTTCAGACCCTAACCCTCTTTCCCCGGTGGGTTGCAGTAGCCTGTGTTACTTTTGGGTCCAGGCGCCAAGACCCTACGGGGAGGTAGGTGTTCGTGCTGCCTCTGCGTCAGTTGGGACAAGATATCTGACAGAATAGCAAGCCCACGTATTATAAGCACCCAGGCAGCACGACCAATATGGCAGACGTGGTAGGTTTGTTACAGGAGCTAAAACAAGAACTAGCAGCAACCAGGCAAGATTATCTTGCCCTGGCAGGGCAGGTCCAAACCTTAACTGTCCAGAGTCAAGCTCAAGCAACCCCGTTACCCCGTGACCCTCCAACGCCAGTCCAGATGCAAGTGTCTAGTGAACCCCAACTCCCGATGGCTGCCCCCGAACGGTACCAAGGTGACCCTCAAAGGTACAACCAATTTGTCATGCAATGCCAGCTTAATTTCTTAACAAAACCTACCGTGTTTCGCACAGAGCAGGCCCGCACTGCCTTCGTAATATCATACCTGACTGGAGATGCAGCTTCATGAGCCACACCCCTGGTTCGTAAGGACGATGCTTTATTGTACTCTTGGGACGACTTCTTGGAGGAGTTTGGTCGGATATTCAACCGGCGTTCAGCCTCTTTGCAAAAGGACAGGGAATTGTTGACACTGCGACAGGGTAGTAAGGAGTTAGTTACTTATGTGACCTCTTTCAATAGATTGGCGGTGGAAACAGAGTGGCCCCAAGAAAAACGAATGGCACTGTTCTCCCAAAGCCTGCGGGAAGATCTAAAAGACTTGATTGCACAAGTAGATCCTCAACCAAGGGATTGCTCTGGTATGATTGATCTAGCATTGCGTCTGGATCAACGCCAAAGTGACCGTCGTCAGGACAAAAGAAGGTGGGATGTCAAATCATTGGTACGTTTAGATCAGCAGAGACCCGGAAGGTCATCTGAGAGGAGCGCAGGTTCTGAGGAACCAATGCAGATTGGAACAGTACGGGGGCCATTATCCAAAGAGGAGAAAGACAAGAGACGGCAAGGCAAGCTCTGTTTATACTCTGGTAAAGCAGGGCACTTTGTGAGAGAATGTCCCACAAAACCAAAAGGGAACCAACCGGGAGACGCCACAGCTCGCCAGTGAGGGTGGCCCAGGCGAGCTTAGTAGAAGACACCCCGAAGAGCCTGGCTAATACATTTTATGGAGTAGCGACTCATGTAATATTGAAGGGACAGCTGAATTGGCAGGGTGAACGGGTTTCAGTAACACTCATGGTTGACTCGGGTGCGACGGGAAACTTCGTTGATAAGCAGTTAGCGTTGAAGCTTGGCCTCCCATTGGTCAAGAAGAAGCCAGAAGAAGAAGTAAAAGCATTAGATGGGTCTCCATTGTCTTCAGGACCTATCACACAACAGACGCAAGACCTACGGTTGACTTGCGGGGATCAGCATCAAGAACTGTTGTGGTTTGATGTGATAGCAGCTCCGCATTTCGGTTTCATCTTGGATCTACCTTGGCTGCGCTCGCATAATCCTCGGATAGACTGGCCTTCGGGTATAGTTCAGTTTTCATCAGACTACTGCCGGGAACATTGTCTACAGTCTTGTGATGCTCAGATCATAGGGAGTACAGATTTGATACTACCTGAAGAGTACGTCGAGTTCAGGGATGTCTTCAGTAAAGCTGCAGCAGAAACTTTACCACCACACAGGTCATTCGATTGCCGCATAGATTTGGAAGAAGGAGCTGTGCTATCATGTAGTAGGATCTATGCACTTACGGAGGCAGAAAACGAGCATCTAAGAACCTATATTGATACTAACCTGGCAAACGGGTTTACACAGCATTCGACTTCACCGGTCTCTTCCCGTTGTTCTTCGCCCCTAAGAAAACGGGAGATCTACGCACTTGTATCGATTATAGAGCAATCAACTGGATAACTATTAAGAACCGATACCCGCTGCCATTAATACCGGTTTTATTGGATCAAGTAAGAGGGTCCACTGTGTATACTAAACTGGACTTACGCGGAGCATATCATCTCGTCCGCGTAAGGGAAGGAGACGAGTGGAAGACCGCGTTTCGGACCAAGTTCGGTCTATACGAGTACCAAGTGATTCCGTTTGGACTCTGCAACGCCCCAGCGGCGTTTCAGCATTTCTTGGATGAGGTTCTGCGAGGATATCTGGATGTTTTCGCAATTGTATATATCGACGATATCTTGATATACTCACAAAACATGGAGGAGCATCAAAAACATGTGCAAGCTGTTCTGCAAAGACTATGGGAACACCAACTATTCGCAAAGCTTGAAAAATGTGAGTTCCATAAGTCAACCGTAGAATTCCTTGGGTTTATCCTTTCTCTGCAAGGAGTAACCATGGACAAGCGAAAGGTACACGCCATACTATATTGGCCATCACCCCGCTCAGTCAAGGAGGTTCAGACCGTATTGGGATTCGCCAACTTTCACAGGCGTTTTATCGAAGGTTTCGCTCAAAAAAGTGTATCCTATCACCTGACTTGTCAAGAAGGGAGTGGATTTCCTCTGGAACGCAGCAGCAGAAGAAAGTTTCCAGGCGCTTAAAAAGGCTTTTACCACTGCACCAGTGATGTTACACCCTGACCCAACTAAACCCTTCATAGTTGAAACGGATGCGTCAAGCTATGCAATCGGAGCTGTTCTGTCGCAGCGTGATGATCATGGGCAACTCCACCCTGTGGCCTTCTACTCTAGAACCTTGTTGCCAGCCGAACAAAATTACGTGGTTGCGGATCGAGAACTATTGGCAATCAAGGTTGCGTTTGGTAAATGGTGGCACTATTTGATGGGAGCTAGGCATACCGTCACCATTTACACTGATCACAGCAATCTACAATTTCTAAAATCAGCTAAAGAATTGAGCCCCCGGCAATTGAGGTGGGCAATGTACTTTGCAGAGTTTAATTTCATTGTCACTTATCGACCCGGAGCGGACAACAGAAAAGCAGACATCATGTCTAGGTATCCGGAGTCGTCATCACCTTCGGTGGAAAATCCAACGGAATCAAAACCCATTGTTGACCTGGGACGAATTATCGGGAGCATTGTAGTGCAGGACATGTTCCAAGATATCCGAAAGGCTATGACCGCACAAGAACTGGTACAGTGGACAATGCAGAACACAGACCACACAGTAAAAGAAGGACTTCCATTCTATAAAGCTTGTCTCTACCTCCCAACCACCCGATTACGGAAACAGGCTCTTCAGTGGTGTCACGATTCGCCCTTCGTGGGGCATCCTGGAGCGACTAAAACACTAGAATTGCTACATCGACACTTCGGGTGGCCTCAGTTGACCCAAGATGTTCGGCAGTACATAAGTCAATGTGAGAATTGTCTACGGAACAAAACTGACCACCAACGACCAGCAGGCTTGCTTCAACCTCTACCCACGCCACCGAGACCTTGGCATACAGTTTCATTGGATCTCATCCTTGACCTTCCTGAGAGTTTGGGGTTCACGTCAATCCTGGTGGTCATAGACTACTTAACAAAAATGGGACACTTTGTTCTGTGCACAGGCACGCCTACTGCTAGCGATATGTCCGAGCTATTTCTGAAAAATATAGTTCGACTCCATGGTTTACCTCAAGGAATTATATCGGACAGGGGACGCCAATTCACCTCCCACTTTTGGAAGGCTTTTTGTAGAGCCGTAGGAATTGAAGTACGTTTGTCTACGGCCTATCATCCCGGGACAGACAGTCAGACGGAACGCCTGAACCAAACACTGGAGCAGTATTTACGATGTATGATTCACAACCAAGACAAGTCATGGGCCAAGGTGATTTGGCTAGCTGAGTTTGCCTACAATAATGCAGTTCACAGCTCTACTAAGGCAACCCCTTTCTACGGGACTTATGGCTTCCACCCAAGATTTCAGCCAATACCAGAGTTAGCCCCAAGGGCCCCAGCTGTGGAGGAACGAAGGAAACAGCTCATCAGTAGCTGGTGAGTCATACAAGACAACCTGTCTTCAGCAAAACAGAATTATAAGAAATACGCAGACAAAAGACGCACACCAAGCCCACAGTACCAAGTTGGGGATACAGTTTGGCTATCCACAAAAAACTTGAACTTCCAAGGTCCAAAGAAATTCCAGCCGAGATGTGTTGGCCCATACCCAATTGAAGAAATAACAAGTCCGGTAGCAGTGCGTTTAACCCTACCAAAGCATATGCATATACATCCTGTATTTCATGTATCCCTACTAAAAGCAGCTCCCTCGTCCTTGAAACCCAAAAAGCCCCCACCTTTGCTGGTTGATGGCAACCCCGAATATGAGATTAAGGCAATTCTGGACTCGTGTGTTAAACACAATAAGCTCTGGTACTTGATAGACTGTTAAGGTTATGGCCCAGAAGAACAATCCTGGGAACCTGCGTCCCACTTGCATGCTCCTTGGCTCCTCCGTCAATTTCACCAAAGGCACCCGTCTAAACCTGGGCCTGCGAGAGGGAGGGGGAGTACTGTCAGGGCTGGGCAGGTTGCTAGTGTTACTCATGGTAAGCTGGTGTCCCACGGTTGTTTAAAGACTTGGTTGCGGCCTCACATGCAGTGCTTAAGGAGAACTTCTCATCTACCTTGCAGGCAGAGCAAACGGGGCCTGAAATCAGGCAAGAGACTACATTACCCAGCAGGCCGTGTAGTTCACAAGCCTGCCAGGAAGAAAAGACACGCACGCGGGCCACACCCAACCATCAGCGCATGCGCGTGCCCGCTTTTCTCCGCTTGCTATTCCGTCCGTAGAGGAGAGAGGACGTGTTCCTTGGAGTTCCCTCAGGGGCAAGCTTAAGGGGCAAACCGCCCGCCTGAAGACTTCACAGGCCCCGTGCTTCACTTCAGATAAGTGCCTAGAGTAATCTGCTAACAGGGAGAAAGACTAACAAAGCGACTGAAGCCACGCTGCATGCAGACGTAGCACTTAGGCGGTTAGACCGCAACGCATGGCGCCACGCCGCGGCACATGACAACCCACAGTACATTAACCCTGCATGAAGAGCGTACTATTGGGGAGACAGGCTGAAGTTACGTTCCGGGTGAAGTAACCCGAAGCGAGCCGTCTCAGACTATCCCACGGGGCGGGGCAGGAGGCAAGAAGTACGGAGCCACGGGTGAAGACAACCCGGCCCGCGCTCATCAACTGGCCGTCTTTCATAGCTTTTGGGTGCAAGTTAGTGAGAGTGAGTGGAATCGACATATGCTCATTATTCCTTTGGTGTTTTTCCAGCGGGACTCCGCCGCTACAGAACTATTGGACTACCTGAGCCGTGCTAAGGAGAACACGACTACGGATCGCAGCTAAGTGCAATCCTATTCTGTTTGGTGTGATTAAGTGTAACTAAGGGCACTATGTAAAGGTTCTAGGAGCTGTGTAAAGCCAGTGCCTGAGTTAGTACCCGTTCTGTGTTGTTTATAGTTCATGAAGGGAAGTAAGCACTTGATTAATCTTAGTCAGGTACAAAAACCCTGTGGTTAGAGCTCCAAGTAAAAGCTCCAGAGGGGTGGTTTCATGCTCCACTAAAAAGGCTCCGATCACTGGCAAGAGAGTGACTGGTGTGCATGGTATGAATGGGCGTAGAACACGCCACAAGAGTTCTACCACAAGAGTTGCATCCAAAGGAGGCAGCAGGAGCCGAGGAGCATCTTTCCTTAAACCCCCGTTCCCATCCATAACCTCTTCCTAACCCTTGTTCCGGTGTTCCTATAACCCTCTACCTATCCAATCTTCGGACCCTAACCCTCTTTCCCCGGTGGGTTGCGGTACCCTGTGTTACTTTTGGGTCCAGGTGCCAAGACCCTACGGGGAGGTAGGTGTTCGTGCTGCCTCTGCGTCAGTTGGGACATGATATCTGACTGACCCCTCGTACCACCGTACCGTAGCGCACCCTAGTCCCCTGAGTACGTATACTGCATCAACACAAGACCCAGGGGAAAGACATCCATGGCCATGGCACAGCAACGTGATGTGTGAGTGAGTGTGCATGAAACCCCCTCCAGAAATATGGGTGCCATGCATCCTCAGAACACCTCTGAAGATGTCCCGCCAACATGTCCAAGCAGTATCCCTCCCCAGTACCAATTTGCAAATATCACAACATGTGGAGTCACCAAAATGCAATGGCGAAGCATGATTGAAACTGTGTCGAAACCCACTGTAAGGCATGATATGCATGATACAAATCTAAGCTACCCTCAACTCATAGAACGCCCTATGTACCCCACAGGCACGCAGCGGTCACCACATGCCGATGATGTTGATGATGAGGCAACAACATCCAGCCACTTGACCCGGCGCGCTTCCACCAGCACCACCACCCCGCAAAGGGTCCAGGCAGAAAAAACATGATGCCGGACACATCCCACATCACCCCACCGGAGCCCAACCAGATGGATGCAGCATCCACAGGGCCGCAGGGCGACAGTGCCTCATTCCCTAAAGCCAACACGGCCACCAAGGGCGTGGAGGGAGCCACAAGTGGGTCTGACGTTGATAAGGGCCACACACCCACAGCAACAAGACATAGTGCACTGCTGTTGTCACCTGGCCACAGTGTCACACAAGAGTTGTCCACACACCCTAGGGTAGCCCAGACCATGCGCCAGAGGATGCACCCACGCCACACGTATGTGTGCATCAGACCCGCACACCCCAGCCAGATGTGGACACACCGTCATATGGCTTGCATGAGGAAAGTCTCTCAAACTGCAGCACCCCGATCAGAGGTGGCACCATGTCCCCAAACAGCCCCCCTCCCAACACAGGCAGAGCCATCAGTTCAATCCACAGCACACCTCAGAGACCCAACATCACGGTAGCAGCAGTGATGGGGCGGCTGGATCTGATGGAGGCCCAACAGCAGCACATTGATGAAATGTCAAAAGATCACACACGCCACATCAAGGCTAGCAGCCGTGCAATACGGAATGCTGCAAAGTCGATGGCACGCGACAATGCACGGACACGTAGAGTCGTGGAGGTGAACTGGATGGACCCCAGCCGGCCCATGAGACTGGGGGTCTCCACACAGCCCTAAGGATGAGCAGCAGCATCTTAGAGATAGATGGGGATGCAGTTTCGTACTCTTGCATCAAATAATGATGACAACTCAATAGTTTGGCAAAGGGAGTCCGTTTAATGATGAGTACAAAAAACGGGGAGTTCATTGAATTTCAGCAACCGCTCGATCTTCCTTCTCGCTTAAACTCCAATTAATTTCAGAAAAAACACAACATTTATACCAAAAACTCATCATCATTGACGTGTAGTCTTACAAACCTAACATGCAACTTGATTGGTTATAGGAAGGTAACTTTAACATAGGTACTATATCTGTATATGGGAACAGGGAGAGGGGATTGGATAATAATGTCAGGTGGGGCAAATAAGCCCTTCCTTCGAACTGGCCACTGTAAAGGTCACTTAAAGTATGACGTCCCATTGGCTCTACTCTCTATAGGACTCTAGATTGCATGGTCCACTATGATTGGGTTGGCATCGATCCCACACGTACTTTTCAACTTGCTCTTAGAAGCATGCAGAATAATCACCCAGGTGCAGGTTACAACCATTCATCACCTCAGTGGCTGTGTGTCAATTACTGTCTTGTAGTTTGGCCTTGAGTCTGCTTCTTGGTCTGAGAAAATTAAGGAGTATGGGTTCTGAAAGTCTCCATGCCTAGGTGTGAACATCTCATCCCTTTCTGCTTGCCTTGTCACGTGACTAGGACACTGTGAAATCGGCCTCTTCTTCATGCATTTTCATGTTTGTATTTTCATGATTTATTTCTGCCAGTTTTCTACCATCTGTGGTTTATCTCGACCTTACTGAACAGGAGACTCTGTTATTTTTCTCTTTAATTGTAGGCATTGCTAGCCTATTCCAACCTGATACGACCTTGGCTTCTTTGCATGGTTACCTTCAGGCAATTCCCGTCTTTAATTCTTGCTTTGTTTGCTGCGGCCCTCTCCTCTTCAGACCTTTAGTAACCTCTATACAATTCTGCTCATGTGCGTAGTGGATTTTCACTCATCTATAAAGTGCTTTTGAGGTAGATATGTGTTTGGTTGGCGCTTGCCGTGATCTATTTTACTACCAAACATAAGCAAGAGTCACGATTTCTCTGCTTTTTGCGGTTTCTTGTGTATGTACACGTTTAAACTGGCTTAATGTCTTCATCGTGCAGATGGCATAAGTTTCTTCATCTTGAAATCAACTGTTTCACCTTAGGCTGACAATGTCACTTATCCATGGTATTTCGTCTCTTTATCAGCATTCTCAAATCATTATATACTCTATATTTGTTTCAGTACGATCTCTCATGACGTCACCAGTAGTCTTCTTTTAGTATCTTCTTGGCAACTTTGGGTATTCTATTCTGACAACCATCCTTTTGTCTTGTCTGTGGATATGGATTTCTCAGTGGGTACCTTACTGTCCAGGTTTGCTTAGGTGTCAGTACTTCAATAGCTGCTGTTACTCCGATAGGCACTGGGCAGAGCCCAACTGCGGCTCTCTGTTGGTTTATCTGTTCTCCATGCGTTATATATTTTGGCGTGAAAGTTCCTGGCACTTCGAAGGGGGTGGCTGGCGTGCGGATGAGGCCTGGCACTTCCTCTACAGAGGGATGCACAGCGGCCCTGACAGGTTCTGGCCAAAGGGTACAGGAGCTGTACGAGGTACAATCCGCACATGCCGAGCAGATGCGGGAGGCAAACAATTTGTTCCGCCAGCAGCTGCAGGTCTCTGGGGCTATACAATCTTCCTCAACCACGCCCACTGAGGTATCCCTGGAGGCATCGCCCAGGCGATGGTCCCTGCTACATCTGACCCACCATTCACCGGAGGGACCCGGCCGTGGGAAGCAACCACGTCTATCCTAGGCGCACATGTCACAGTTGTGCAGAGCCAACTAGCATTATGTATGGGTGTTCTGAGGGGGGTTGGGGGAACGTGTGATGGGGTGTTTACTGGGGGGGGTGTTAATTACAATAAATCCAGTTCAAGATTCATACATAGAATGGGCATTCATGATTGCGTTGTAGTACTCTTTATTCCACAAGTGGTATGTGTCAATTGTTCCGATGCACTGCATCAAAAATAATTGTTAATCAAAGCCTGTCTGGCCAACCTCCCCTCCCTCACTGCACCCCGGTGTGCATGTGGCATTGCTTTCATCCACATTTTCATCATCACTCCCATCCCCAGGTGGCTGGCCATAAGCATCAGGGGGCTCTGGCACATGCCGACGACAGCAAATGTTGTGAAGCATGGCACAGGTAAGTATGATTTTGCCAACTTTATCAGGTGCATGCATCAATGCACCTCCCGTATGGTCTAGGCACCAGAATCGTGCCTTCAGAAGTCCAAATGCCCTTTCCACAAAGATGCTTGTACGCCCATGGGCAATGTTGTATGCCAGTTCAGCAGGAGTGTGTGGATGAGGCACAGGAGTCATAAGCTATGTGTACTGCGGGTATCCAGAATCACCTGCACAGGAGAGAATGTGCACATTGGGGCAAGGTTGGTCCAGTGGGTGTAGAAGGCTTGGTGATCAGTGACATTGGCAGCACAATTAAGTATGCGCTGTGAGTGGTCCTCCTAACCCAAGTGAAATGTAGGCATACATCTTTCACCTTCTGAGACATGCATGGCCTGAATTTTACATGCAGCAGTGTATCAATTGATATGCGGATTCATTTGTGTGTCACTCTCATGTTGTACACGCATGCTAATTCCTATTTGGTTACTTTCATTGTGGTGTGTGTTGTGCAAGGTGCGACAATCAATCAATGGACCATTTAATGCATGCACAACCCCAGTGTGGAAAAGCCACAGTACTCTGTCCATTATCACTGTGTGGGGGTATCCTTATGTCTGCATTTTCATTGAACACGTTGTTAGGCCATGTGCAATGGCATTCGCTATGTCTGGTGTTGCGTTTTCTACTTTGTCACAGACATGTACATTTGGCCAGGCATGTGATTGCCCAATCAGGGGTCAGTATCTCAGGGATGGTCATTACTACAACTACTCATGTATAGTGGCTTTATGAATATGCCTACATTAGGACTCTATTGGCATTACTGTCTGGTAGCCAGGGTGGGATGTTTCTTCTTTGTCAGGGTGGGGTGCATCACTGCGACATACACAAGATGATTAGTGGTGGTTGTACTTCTATATATGACTGTGCTTTCACATGTGTGTGACATTCAGACTGTGTTGTGCTGTGTTGAATGTGTGCAAGGTTTCACGTGCGAGGCACAGGCATGGGAATGTTGCAGTGCTGGTGCTGCCTGTGTCGCATGCTGGCATGCAGGGATTCCTCTGTGTATGGCCCCCTCCCACAGCAGATGCAATTTGGCATGCATTTGAGGCTAGTTTTGTACTCACCCAACAGCCATGTGTATTGGCCTTGGTACCTCTCCATGTAGGCTGGCAGGGTAACTGTTGCGCAGGACATGGAGCCGTGCGTGGATCCTGGGTAGCAGGTGCAGCAGTGGGTAAAGGTTAGGTCAAGGCTACATGTCATCGGCACGTTCATTGAATGGTAATTCTTACGGTTCCGGTAGGCTGCCTCATGTTGCCGGGGGTCTACTAGTGCTATGTTTGTGCAGTCTAGAGCTGCTATGACGTTCGGGACTTGGGCAATGGCAAAGAACAGGCCCTTGAGCTGGTTGACCTGTGCCTGTGTGGCTGACAATGCAATGTGCTCATTGACATGGAGCAGCAGTGCATCCAGCACCTGTCCCAGCACGGCACTGAAGGTGGACTGGGCCATGCTGTGCATCACGCCAACAGTGTGTTGGTAGCTGCCAGTGCCCAGGTACTGTAGTACCGACACAAGCTTGACAAGTGGGGGCACAGCAGTGCTGATGGCTATACGGCTGCTTATGTCTGCCTGGATGGTGCCCAGAAACTGCATGATGGTTGCCCTGTCCAGCCTGTACTCGGTCACCAGCTGCCCAATAGTCAGGGCCCAGGGTGTTGGCCTGACCCTGGGGATGGCTAGGTGCCTTGCTGGTGCTGGTTTCTACCTCCTTCTCTTCATCCCCAATACCCCCTATGCTCCCAGGGCCCTGGGCTGGTTGGCAGGCCTCTGCAGCTCCAGGCGCAGCAAGTAGATGTCATCTTCAAGGCTCCCGGCTCCAAATGGCAACATGGTGTTGGGGAAGGTGTGTTGTGCATGGGTGGGTCCTTTGTAGGCCTCTGATGTGCATTGGTTTCACCTGGGCACTTGTTGATGTCTCTTCCCTGCTCCTGCTGGTGTAATGGTGTTGGGGAGGGTGGGTTGTGCCTGGGTGGGTCCTTTGTAGGCCTCTGATGTGCATTGGTTTCACCTGGGCACTTTTTGCTGTCTCCTGTGTTTTTATACTTCCAGCATTTGGTGAGGGGTATTTTTGGAAGATTTTTCTCCGGTTTTCTGGCGCTAATAGCACCTACTCCGGACTCCTGATGGCTCTGTAATAGCGCGATTGGGTGCCGGCGCTATTACAGCCAGCGGTGGTAACGCCAGCTGTAATGGCGCCAGCAGGATTTGTACTCATGATCCAGCAGAGCGGTATTGGCGGTGCTAATACCGTTACTGACGCATTTAAGGGTTACCCCCAAACTCGTGCTGAGGCCCAAAGTATGGTAACCTTACATATTGAGGCTTGAATCTGAAGGCTATGTTATACAAGTGAGGTAAATGCTGACTATGGCTGAAAGCAACAATTAGTCTGAGTGCCTGGAGAGTAGGATATTGGGTAATGAGACAGGTGGGGTAGTTAATGGAGTACAGTAATGACTGTTCCCCCTACCTACACCGCATTTACCTTATCAGTTGCTGCTGGTTGATGGCTGCAGGCTTCCCAGGTGAACATGGGCAAACATGGCCTGGAGCTGCTTCTTCAGGAGCTGCTCTTTGCCTCTGGCCCTTACCCGAGGGCTACCCGGGCAGAGCTTCCCTGGCAAACACTGTTAAGAGGCAACTCCCTCTGAGAAGGACCCAATCAGGAGAAGAGGAGGCGAGTGGGGGTGGGAAAGAGGGCAGGGCAGAGGTCACCAGAGAAAACCTGGTACCGTAGAGGCCTGGAAAGGTGACCAAAGAAGATGAAATGAAAGGAGAAAAAAGACTGAAACACAGGACAAAGGAGTGAAAATGGAGGCAGAGGTCTGGAAAGAGGGTGAAAGGAGAGAAAAAAGCAGATAAAACAGCAGAAAGGAGCGAAAATTGAGGTAGAGGTTTGGAAGGGGGTCAAAGGAGAGAAAAAGTGGGGAAACGGCAGAAAGGAGCCAACATGGAGGCAGAGGCCTAGAAAGGGGGGAATGAGGATAAAAGGAGAGAAAAATCAGAATTAAACAGCAAAAAGGAGTGAAGCTGAAGGCAGAGTGCAAGAAGGGGGACACTCACCTCACAGGGGCCAGAACTCAAGATTGACTGGAGCGTCCAGTTCCCAGAAAGGAGGTTTAGGTTCCTTCTGAGGACCCAATCAGGGGAAGGGGAAGCGGGCAGCGGGAGGGAAAGAGAGCCAGGCAGAGGTTGCCAGAGAAAAGCAGGTGCAGGGGAGGCCTGGAAAGGTGAACAAAGAAGGTGTAATGAAAGGAGAAAAAGGACTACGTCAGAGACTTAACAGACGCCTTAAGGAGAGAACTGCAAAGCTAAAATTGACATTGAAGAAGGGATGTCTGTATTGCCTGTCCCTTGCATTATATGCATTAAGGAATCAGCCTGGGTTGGACCACCAGATCCCACCCCACGAGTTAGTGACAGGGAGGCAAATGAGAATGCCTTTGTCTCCTCTATCGAGGAGCAGCGGTGATGCCCAGAAGACTGCAGAAATGTTAGGAAATGAGTTACGTGCTTATTTGACATGTATGACCGCTAGTATCTCTGTCATTTCAGATCAACTTTAACGCAAGGGGGGGTCGGTCTCAGGACACAGATGAAGACCAGAATTGAAGAACTATTACCTGTACCTAGACGTTTTAATGTAGATCCAGTTCTAATAAAGAATTTCACCAGGAAGTGGCAGGAGCCATGCTTTAGTGGTCCCTGCTTGGTGAAAAACATTACTCCCTCAGCAGTAAAAGTCCAAGAGAGACATGCTTGGATCCATTTGAGCGACGTAAAGCCATACGCTGGTGAGACTGACACACACTGACTATCGATTCAGAAGCAAGACAAAAAGAAGAAGTTCAGCACGTGTAGACCCGATCACTGACGAGGAAGAAGGATGCTAATGTTGCTGATTAAATAAATGGAAGTGTGCATTTGGACTGAGGCTCAGCCCGGACACTCCTTATAGATATTACAGCAGGAGTGCAAACTCAGTTCTTGAGTCACACGAATCCTTTGAATTGGACTTTAGAAAGTTTTGACATTCTAAATGTGCCAAACTTGGAGTTCGAATTTGATGACTGGAAACGTGAGCAGTTTCCAGACTCATTCCTCACTGAGTTTTTATTTAGATAATTGAATGGTCTTGACAGATGCGGATGACCATAGGCTACTTCTCGCTGTTTTTGTTTTCATTCTTCAAGCTTATCCTCCTCTTGTTGCGTGCAGTGTTGATATACGCACTTTCCTGCATGATCTTAAAAATGGCCCTGCAATCAGGAGGCAGCTTGTAGCAATAGTTGAAAAGATCCTGCAGTTACCTGACCATTTAACAGAGTTGCCTGAATAAAAAGGTGTTTTCCTTGCTTAAAGCAGTATATAGGCACAATGACGACTGTTGAGAATGGGACAGTTTTTAAAAGTGAGCAAACTCAATGACGTGTGGAGAATCGTAATTGTTGGGGATGAATGTATTGGTGCATAATATATGCGTGCTCAGCATTTATCCTTATTTTCCTGATTTTGTTAATACATATAGTTTACTTCATTGGTCCAAGCAAGATAGAAGTACCTTTGATTCTTCCCACTACATTGACCAAGACCGTTTGTAATTTTCCCCACACCAGTAGCTCATGTGAGGGTGCATTTTTCTATGACAAGTGTACCAATGATCTCCCCTGTAGGAAGGATCATTAATGATATACTTCTTGGGTATTATGCAAGCACTTACTTTGCATGAGAGAGACACTAGACAGCACAGGGGACTTGGGTAATAACATGTGGTATCAGCACATGAAAAAGGTGAGAGAGAGAACGTCCAAGGAGAGTTGCTATGTTTGTGCTCTCTTACTTTATGTTATGGGGAATTCTAATATATTCATAGCTATAGAAATACCAGTGAAAAAAGCTCATTGACTGACACACCTAGCACCTTGCCATAAGATAGGTCAGTTCCAGGGTCGAATACCATCCCTGATAGGGGTGACCAAGGCGACAGATCTAAGAGAAGATAATTATGTGCAAGAACTAAAGACAAGAGAGAGGCTGGACACAAGGGGCCTCATCACGAGTTTGGCGGTAGCCCTTAAATGCGGCGGTAGCGCTGTTACCGCCACATTTAAGGGTCCACCAAATCACGGCTTCGGCTGATTTCCCCCCAGCTTTTAGCTGGGGGAAATCAGCTAAGAATTTGCCGATTTTTGGTGCGTTTACCGCTGCCGTGAAATCCGTCAGCGGTAAAAGCGCAAAATTTCCCCATTGAGCCCAATGGGGAATGGGCAATACCCGTTCCACCAAACCCGTGATCCAGTGGTTTTGGCAGTAGGGCTAATAACACCAGTGATTTTAGCGCCGGCGTTACCGCCCAACTTGTGATGAGGCCCAAGGAATCAAGTGATAAAATATGACCAGCCTGAAAAAAATGGAGCAGGAATCAGAAGAGAAGAAAACAAAATGCTCAATTGTCAAGGAAAGGATCCCGAAGAGATAGAAATATGTTGGGAAACTGGACAATTGCAAATCAAGCAAACAGTGTTGTCCCCCAAAGGATGGGCTGAAGAATTGGTTTTGTGCAGAGCAATACCTGTCACAGGAAGATGGGAAGGAGTTGGGTCACATGTGGAAGAGAAATGCATGTATCTATGGCTGAAAATTGTGAAATTACTGACATGGGTCGATGATCAAGGAGGACCTTTACAGATAGTACCTCTAACAAGTGCAGAGCTGTGCTTCAGAAACAATGGCACGAGAAAGGTTGGAATGAATCAGCAGTGCGGTCAAATTTTCGATGTACCAGGCATGAAGGATGGAACAGTAGTGATAATGGACCACTACTGGGCCTGTGGATCCAGAACGTATATGACGTTGCCCAAAGACGGGGGAGGGCTGTGTTCTATAGATCTCATTCATGTTCCAGCATTGGTTATTCCGAAGAATGACCTGAACTTTGGAGAGTTCCCAAAAGCAGATGCTCACATGAGGAAGAGACGATCAGTTGGATTTCTCAATCGGACAAGAAGGGAGAATTACTTTTCAGCTAAGTCAATATAAGCCTTTGATTCGATTCCTTATGAACACAGGTTGTTTAGCCAGACTGCTGCAGTATTCACGACTATCTTCATGCCAGGGATCCAGATGATGGCAAATGCGAAGTGGTTGCAAATCACTCACTGGGAGCTCCTGCAGACGATCAACGCTACCATAAAGCGATTCAATGCTATCAAAGAAGAATTGAGACATAAGATTGATGACCCTGCAGAACAGATATGTACCAGACATGATTATAGCAATGGATGGAGGTGTTTTTTCCAAAATCGTAGAATCATGTTGCACATTCATACCTTCTCATGATGACGAGAATTGGACCTTGACAGAGGCCATAATGATGTTAACGAACTTACACATCAAGATGGAAGATGAGACAGAAGATATTGCAGATGACAGCTTGCATCAATCTTCTCATGGATTCCACAATGGATGGCGAATATCTTTAACTTTCTCTGAGCACTATTGGTGATGATCATGTTTGGATTCTGTGTGATCAGAATAATAATCACATAATTGCCCCAGGAGGATAGCTCAGCAGCAACGTGCTCGCCTTGGAAACAAGACGACGCTAAGCAACACAGGTTCATTCCCCAGGTCTGCGCTTAGATACCTCTGGGTATTATTCACGTTATAAATACGCAACTAAGACATATTCCTGTAACAGCACCTCGATGCCCCTGGGCTGGGTGAGCAAATAAAAAAAAATTTAATAAAAACACAGTGCAAGAAGACAACTAAGAAAGCAGTAGGAATGAAGATCATGATCGATTTTCAGTCTGGGTTTGGACCCAAGGAGCTGACAGATGAAGAAATCAGAAAATATATAGAAGCGAGCATTCTAGCACCTGAGGGAATGAAGTGCATGTATCAAACCAACCACAAGAAGTATGTGGGAAGATGGATCTACTGCAGCCCAAATGGACAATGTAGCATCATGACCTTGAGTGTTGATGAACATATAAAATCAACAGGATCTCTGAAAAGAGTACTGAAGGTATGGACTCCAAAGAAGCACTTTTTCAGGAGACAATGTCTAAATTTGGAAAAGGGTGAAAGAGTGGTCGAAGAATCAACCAGAGGGGGGAGTGTAGAGGAGGAGCCAAATGCCTCAACCAGAAATCCAACCCCTATTTTGTCTATGTGTTGGAAAGCGGAAATTGCGACATGCACAACGCCAGTAATGGTACCTATCCGAAGAAATATCCGCAAGATAAGGTATCCATTGATAACGGCCTACATGATGTACCCATGAAGAGATGACAGTCTCTTAAAGGTGGTTCCTGAAGAAGTGTGAAGTGATGAATGCAAGAGACTGGTGATGTTACATGAAGCAAAGATGATGCACTAAGAAGAGATGCCAAGGGAGAAGGCCAATGGACCTTATAGAATCTGATGACGAAGTGAAGAGTTGAGCAACATTTTATGTGCAGAATGAAGATTGCACGTACAAAGAGCACTGAATAAAATGAAAGTCGCTTTATAACTGTATAGATGCTGCAACGCAAGTAGACCAAGCAATCATCAAGGCAGACTATACGTAATGAATAGACTGCAGGCAGTGTCGCCAATATATATATGTGTATAGAATCTGAATGTTCCACATCGCATTTTAGCAAACCAGGACCCCATGCGCAAAAAGATCTGAAAGTGTGGTGCAGCAGAGACAGGCAGCTGAAGATGGAGGAAGAATCGAGAAGGCTTGTCTGTCCCAGTGTCAAGGGTTGAGACAGCCAAGAAACTGGTTATCTATTCGAGAAAATACAATGAACGTGAGAAGCGAGGTGAGCCCCTGTTGAGGTACAATGGAAAAACACTATGAGTACCAAGTTGTATTCATTTAATAGTATTAAATGCGAAAAAGGAGCTAAAACACAGTCTCCTGTCACATGGGGTAGATAGAAATAGACTTTGGGCAAGCTACCTCGAGACTGAAGATAAGAACGTGCTTGCACTCCCTTCTATTCTCAAGCGCAGTGATAGTTTGCAAGTCCGAGTTCAAAGACAATTCAAATGGCAGACAGCAGGAGTGATGATGGATGGTGGGTTAATTGGTTGGGAAGGGAGGGTCAAGTCCACCCACAAGCACCTGGGCTACCAGCTTGCGTTCTGCTAGCGAGTGGAATATTCCAGAAGGGTACAAGCGTGCCAACCAATTATAGAGGGCCACATAGCAAAGAGCCCTATAGCTTGAGAGCCAATGAAACGTTGTGCATTTGATGACAATGAAGATGATTTGCACTAGGGGTGGGCATAGTTGTCCACCTCACTATAGAGACCCAATCATAATCTTATCCCCCATAGAAAGTATACCGAGATGTTCCCCATAGACCAGGGTTGCACAACTGGTTTTCTCGGAAGGCCGAATGTACCTTCGAAACTGCGTACCGTGGGCCGGACTACTAATGTGTTGCGTGGAGTGGTTGAGGGGTGACCACACGACGTGAGCAAGGGGGTGAAGCAAGGAAAATTAAACAGAAAAAGCTTCCTGGTCATGAAGGTGGGGCCCTCAGAGAGTAAGTACTGTGACTAGGAAGAACAGAACTAGAAGTAGTGAAGATTACCGGTGAGTAACACTCCCCATCTTACCCATGTTAGGTTATCACCAGCAGATAAACACTTTATTTGCAAGTGCAAAGAGCTGCAACACCATTCAGTACCATATATTTCATACAAATGAACACGTTACCGTCTTCACACATTCACAGTCTCTCTCTCTCTCTCTTTTTGTCATTTTTTCTCATCCCTCTTCCACATTGTTACTATTTCTGTGTCTCTCCCCTCTTTCATTGTCTCTCCCTATGTTACTATGTCTGTCTCTGTTTCTTTCCCTCTCTTCCCTTCTTCCTCTCTCTCTGTTATTCTGTCCCTTTCTCTCCTCTTCCTCTCCCTCCCTCTCATGCCGAGGAGCATTTTGCTTGAAGGTCCGGGGTGAGGCTCTGCCACACCCTGTAAGCAGCACTCCATAAGATTGCTCCCTCCTACCTCTGTGTGCCAGAGTGAGCCGGCAGAGCCTATTTACATGCTCTTTTTTGTCATTTTACTAAATTATCACCGATCACATTTCCCTCCACAGCATGCTCGGGCAAATCAACTTAAAAATAACACTGTGGCGTGAATATGAAATAGAATTTGCACGAATCATCCACCCGACTCACCTCCTGTTCCATTGCTAATCTAGTGTTGAATCAGAAAGCTTTTGTTGCTCTTACACTCTTGTCACTATGCACTTGTGGCACCATTGACTGGGCACAACATTAAAGTCACTTTGCATTTCAAAGGGCAATTACACGTTTCCTCTCAACACCTTAATTCCTCTTGTAGGAACGTGGAAAGTGCTAAAATATGCACGGTTGGGAAGAAAGGCGGCCAATATGCTGTTAAGATGTCCATTACAAATGACCTTCTCTACTGCTGGCCTCCTAGCCAGCAATGGTCCTGGGCAAACTGTTTGTTTACTTAAGCAATGAAATGCGGCCGACTGCTTGAAGTGGGCCGTATCTCGTTGAAAAGTAAACACTCCTGGAGGCTGCACATCACAGAATGGAGGGCAGCATTTGGCCCGTGGGCCGTGTGTTGTGCACCCCAGCCATAGACCAACCACAATCCCAGTTAGGTTTTTCTTACTTTGCCACCTAGTATGACGTCAATGATTAAGTGTTTTTGCTATGAAAGTGTATTTGTTCATGTAAAACGTTGAGAGATATGCTTTGAGACGTCTGTTGTACTCCCTGTTTTAGACAATTGATATTAAAACAGCTTAGTTTTTCCAACTTCCTGAGTCTGTCTTGTTATTGGTGTAAGAGTAAATCCTGCATCCCCATCCATCCAATAAGGTGTTACCTCGCTTAAAGGGCCTACAGGTTCAGACTCATGCTCTCTAGGTGAAAGACAGTCCTCATCAGATCCATCCTTCCAACAAGCCACAGGTCCTTCACTCCTTCCTACAGTCGATAACCATGCTACCACTGGACAGAGTTAATTTACTTTACGAAAGTGACTACACAGCAATTTGTTTTGTAAGGAAATGCTGCTATGCTGCTCCAACACAGCAATCCGAAATATACATCTAGCAATATTGGTCCCACCAACGTTTCAATGGCGGTTGCTCTCCTGGTTTTGGTGGCCATTATGGATGGATAACTTAGCTGTATGTAGTTTGAAAACAGAAATGGAGGCTGACAGAAGCAACCATAATTAAAAGATCTCATACACTGTAAGGCAGCATCAAATAAAAAATACATCGGTGTAACAAGCAGTAAGGGACCAAGACCTTATTTTCAAAGTATAATTTAAACAGCTCCCACTTAGAACACTCCATTTAAAAAAAGCCCACAGCTCTCTTTTAAAAAAAAGGCCGCAGCTGCAACTGAGCTTTCAGCAGGATGCGCTGGTCACATCTGACGGAGCAGCTGAGGTCCCACTAAATATGTACCTGTAAAAGCGGTGGCACATCGCAAACTCTCTCAAGCCAGACCTAAAAAAACGGACGACCATGTACAAATAACTTGTCGTCTGCAGGGCGCTTGGTAGGACAGCTGTTTTCTGAGGCACTTTATATAACATGTGTCCGTTTTATGCAAATAAATGTCACTCGATACTTAGAAGGAAAAGGGATGAATTGAACCCGCTGACATTTACATTGGCATTAATAATTTTTCTTTGGTTAATGTTATCCTCAAGGAGTATTTTCACACAGGGGTTTTTTTTTTCTCCATGAAGTGCAAGGATATGAGGTTGGAGCTAAATGTTAAAAGGAGAAGAGTTGGGCCAGACTGATTGTAATGGTTTTTTATAATGCGCTTAATACCCATGGGTTTCTAAGCGCGACCCGGGGACGAACCCAGGGACCGAACTGTGTTGCTCGGCGTCGTATTGCTTCCAAGAGGAGCGTGTTGCCCACGAGCTATCCTCCCGAGCCTCTTTGATGCACACAAAGGATAAAGATAAAGAATCAGGGATGAAGGGTCCGAATTTAAGGTTGTAGTGTTAGGGGGTGATGTATATGGTCAATGGTGTGAAGGGGGTGGGGTTATGGACATTGCATGGAGGGTTATGCACGAATGGCAAGGGCTTTTGTGCTCAGGATTATTGGTGAAGTACAGAGTGAATAGTATTGGGTGAATAGTATGGGGTGTCATTTAGAGGTCGACGTTTAGAGATGAAGAATTAGGAGTGAGGGTGCGTGTATAACTGTGAAAGGGTAACTGGAGAATTAGGGGCTAGTGTGGGAAGCGACAGTGAAGGGTTGACGTTATCGGTTGGGTGGCTGGTTATGCATGAGGGAATATAGGTGAAAGGCTGGAATAAAGGGTTAAAATGATGGGTTAGTCGTTAGGAGTAGAAGATTATTTTAAGAAAAAACAAATTAAGGGGAACAAAGCACATGAAATCAACTCATGAAATATTCTTCACTAATGTAAACATGCTACCTCAGTTCAGGGCATCACTCTTGAGAAAGTTTCACTATAGTGTCAGTATACAAAACACTTCAGGAAGTAACAGATTCCTGATCCTACCCGTCACTGAGCATCTGTGGTCCGACCTGTATTGTGCACGTGGAGGTTGGTGCTATGCGCTACTTGAGGTTGAGCACGCCGAATTGTATCTGCTTTCGCTCTCTTGAGGAATGACACATCAAACGAGGGTTTGCAGGTTGCCCTGAAGAATGCCATTGGAATGACTGATGGGGAACGTTCCCGCCATTACGCATCAGAGTTGCGACATCTGATACTGGGCATGCGTACAAAAGAAATATCTTCTATGGATTGCAAAGTGTCAATGTGGAAAACCAGACGAAGGCGGCAATAACTGGCAAGTGGTGTGAGTGCCAGGGCAAATGACGTCAGTGCCTAGCTGGTGCCCATCCAATGCAAACACAAGAGCCAGCATTGTTGTGTTCAACTTTGCGTGTTTCTTTTTGGGGCTCAACTATGAAAACCTGATTCGAATATTTTCAGCTTTCCTGAACATTTAATACATGTCTTCTTACGAAAAAGCAATACTGGGTTAACAAAGGGGCCTGATTCATGGAATTTTTAGCACAGTGGAAAGCAGGGCTTTAAGTGGGGTAAGAAATCGAGGGGGGGGGGCTCGTTTGGGGGCGTGGCTTGTGGGAGGGGCGTGGCCTAAAAAGTACGCAAATCGTAGGGTATACACACAAATATATATAAATGTTATATATTTGTGTGCGTACCTTACTATGGTTTGTGTACTATGCAAGCCATCTTTTCTAAACATAGAAATATGTAACATATTTCTACGTTTATAAAAGATGGCTTGCATAGTACACACACCATAGTAAGGTACGCACACAAATATATAATATTTATATATATTTGTGTGCATACCCTACGGTTTGCCTAGTTTTCAGGCCATCTTTTTTAAACATTTCAGGTTTATAAAAGATGGCTTTGAAAGTACACAATTCAAGCCATCTTTTATAAAGCTTTGACTACGGCACAAAATTGTCCGTCGGCAAAGCTTTATAAAAGATGGCTTGAAATGTGTACTTTTCAAGCCATCTTTTATAAACCTCGAAATATGTCGAGGAATCCCCAGGTTCGCCGAGGGTTAAAGAAACCTCGGCGACCTGGGGAAACAAAGGGACAGTAACTGCCTCAGGAGACCTCTCGCGCGAGGGGTCACCAGATGCAGTTACTATGACTGAAGGAAGTGGCAGCCAGACACAGCGTCGCTGTGGCTGGCTACCACTTCTGTCAGCTTGCCTGTCTTCATTGCAGGTGCATCTCCCGTCGCGGCTGCGGCTGCGGCCGCGGCCGCGACGGGATAGTCCATCCCGCCAATGTTGCGGTAGGACGGAGGCCCCGGCAGGGCACGGCTCAGTCCCACTTTTTGGAGACTGTCGGGGCCCGGCCCCGGCAGGCCCCGGCCCACTTTAAGCACTGGTGGAAAGTGACTTTGGAATGGTGGGAAGTCAATTTTCACTGCAAAAATACACTTTGCACATCTCTGTGAATCAGGGTGTTGATTGGGAGTGCAAAGTGACTTTGCACCGTGCTAAAGATTCCATGCATCTGGCACACTGTGTCTCGCACTTGGAGTATAGGAGAGGCAGATATGTGGAAGCTACTCCAACTTCTGGAGCTGATGAAAACGAAAAACCCGTTAAAAGGTAGTCCACCATGTCATCTCTCGAAAGGACAATCAGCGCCAGGGGAGGAATGACAGCTTTTGACCTGATGGGCAAGTATAGTTTTCTGGCCATTGGTGCAGTGGCCTAAATCCACAATGCAGCGTCCCCGACTTCCTGAACAAATCCATATAATAGCAACTCTCCCTCCCTAGTACTCCCGTCTTGACATTACTTTCCTTTTATGCAACATGTCTTTCAGTTCTTTTCATGTTTTCTTAGAGACCCAGCCCCCAGGAAACCATACCAATATACTAAATCTAGTAAATTGATTTCACAAGGATGATATCATTTTGTGAAATGGGAAACCTGGTATTTGAGTCCAGCTTTCTCGTGTCCCAGTTTGCCACTGGAACCAAGTCAGAAGAGCCCAAAACATGTTGGAACGGCATAAAATACATACCTGGTTTCCTGCCTCCCTGCCGTACAACACAAAACCCATACCTAGCACCCTGCTTATCGGCCCCCCCAAAACATGAGAACCTCACTTGGCATACTGCCTACCCACCAGTACACATTTTCTAAATGATAAATATTTATGTAAGGAGTAACACAATAGATTATGAACCCATTTAATTGAAACTTTCCCTACATATTGTTAACGAAACAAGGTGCTGTGATCAAAAGTTATTAGCTCAGGGTAGCAAAATGTGTCAATTTTGGTAGGTGGGAATTTAAGCCCTAGCTTCCTGTTTCCAGAATTTTAACTTCGACAGCAAGAGGAGATTTCATCTTCTCCGGTTCCCTCTTCAATAATGGAACCAAAAAAAGACTTTCTGGAAAGTTGTTATTCAAGGGCTAAACAATTACACTGTTCAATAAATCAGGTTTTCAAAGGACTCATTCACATGACAAAGTGACCTGACAAAATATAAGAGACGTCTTAATTGAAACATACGTTCATAAAGCAAGTACGCATCAGTTTGTCACAAAAAAGAAAGTGGTTGAACCTGCACCACAATCGGGTACAGCGGCATGCAGGTTAGACAGATATCTCAGGAGCGGGCAATCTGGTGACTTACCTTTTCTTATTTGTACTACTGTCTCTTTTACTCTATTTTACTTGCCCATCACACTTCAGTGTGCTTCCTTTGCAGCACATCCTTGATGCCCTTTCAGCGTCTTCCATACAATTAACTTTCAGACTTCCATTCCCCTTTTTCACCAGCTCTTTACCTTTGACTCAATTCCCTTCCCTCACCCTACCTTTACTTGCTCACATTGCTAAGTTACCAATTCCTTGCCACACACCCCCTTCCATTGCCCTGGCTCACATGTAGATAATAGACCACCTTGATTTGCTAATCGGCCTCTGCAAAACATGACGAGAAGCTGTGGTTGTGGTCTTGCTGGAAAATGTGGTTATGGGGTCTGCCCTTGTGAAACGCAGAGCAAAAGACGCAGAGGGGACTTGACTTTTATTGTGCTCTCAAGATCCACTTTCTTGAAAGTCAGCTGCATATTTCAGTTCATGCAATCAGAGGCCATGGCAAGGAGAGACCATATGGGAGCAGGTGATGGAGGAGTAAGATCAACCGATCATACTGATTTGTGTTTTCAAGGATGGTGGAGGGTACGTGTGTTTATGTTCAGTTTGTGTGACTGTGGTGATGTGGTGGATGTTTTTGCAATTGCTGGAATGCATCTGTGGTCATGTGTCAATATATAACTGAAAAAGTTGTTGATTTGTATAAGTGTCTTGTTGATCAAAGAAGTCTGTTCTAGATAAGACACAAAAATGAAAGTCATTCAAAGTTGGGTGGCAATGGCAAAATCGGCCTTATTAAGCAAATACAGCTGATTGTACTGTTGGCCCAATTCAAGGGTTGATCAAATGCAGCCAGCAGTATTCCATGGGAATACCGATGGCAGTATATTCAGCAGACTTTCATCTACAAATCTGCCTGTTTTTACCTCCACCTAAGAGGTGAAATTAAAAAAGCCATAGTGGACCCATTTAAAAAAAGAAAATGTTTCTCTACCGATGGGAAGTGCAGGCACTGTCTTTTAATACAGTGGACAACATTTTTACAAAGGGCCTTGCTAAGGGCGTGAACAGGTGGCCAGCTCAGATGCCCTCGCCCACTACCATACCCATGTTTTGCAGAAAAGGGTCAGAAAGGATCCTTTTGTGCATAATACATGTACACTAGCAGTATAATCCATTTGCACCTTCACTTTGAAAGGTGGAAATGGAAGCTATTTCCTTTAAAAAACACCTTTTTACATTACCACCTGCAGAGATGGTATTTGTAAAATACCTCTAGAGGTATTCCAAAAATACCATCCCCGCTTGTGGTAAACTCTGAATTGGACAGATTTTCACAAATATCACTGGTGGGGGTGGTAGCTTTCTCCAATGGTACTTCACGAAGGAAATCCACCCAACTCTGAATGAATCGCTTAGTTTGGAGTCTACAAATAATTAATACTTGCATGTTACATCTTTCTGTGCATGTTTTTCAACTGTGCCCAATAGTGCCGCAACCAATCCATCAGCCATTCCTATAAGCCTCATATAGTAATATCCATTGATGATGTTCAGGGTACTATTAAATTCTTTTTGTAATGATCTCACCAGGGATCAAGAAATTCACCAGACGAAAAGGGAAGCATTCCTACAGAATAAAACTGGGTACAAACCCTAAGATATGGACCTTTCTTTCTTGGCAGGTATGAGTCGTGATAAGCTGCTGATGGGGCCCTGACCTCCCACATCTTATCATCCCAGCTGCTGTCTGTCCTCTCCACTTGCCCCAGCTCACCCTCCACCACTGGAGGTTGCACTTACCTTCTTCATAGCACTTCACCTGCTGCTCACCATGAGCACTACAGCACCTATACCATACCCCTCCCCCCCGCACTTGCACGTTCTGAACACTCACAAGGCATAGTAGGTATGTCTTCCCCTTCCCATTGTCTCTTGTTATATTGTATTCATTATTTAACAATGTTGTAATTATATTGCCTATCATCCCCTGTCACCTCCCTGTTGCTCTGTGGGCGCTTTGAAACAGTATTTGTTTCCTGTATAAGCGCCTAACAAGTGAACGATAAACACATAAACAAACAAATAACAGACCAATTGTGTATAGCTCACAGTGGTGCCAACATTACTATCCAAGGTGATAGAATCTTGTCATTTCCATGGGTACACTGCTGCTGGCGATATTAACATGCCTCTGTGCTTAGGCTTTTCCCACTCGCACTTACCCACTGTGGATGGCCATGTGTGGGGACCAACTGCAACATCTGCAAGTGTTTCACCCTATCTAAACAGAAGCCAAGCCAGCCTGAAAGCATCCGGCCCTTGAAAGGCAGGATAGATACTGAAGGATTTCACCTTTTCCAATTATTGTTTTACATTTTGAAGCTTGTCCCCCTGCCCAGTCCGCCCCAGATCAGCACTCTCTTTGGTAGATAAATACCTGGGGCCAGATTACAGAAACGTTGCACCGGTGCAAGTGCAAAGTTGCACGGTATTAACAGGAGAGCAAAATATGTTTTCCTTTGCTAGTGTAATATCATTAGGGGTCTCTGATTAATAGCATCCTTGTGTATGCTGTATCTAACACATGTACACTTGACAATGGCCCTCATTACGACCCTGCCGGAGATCGTGGTGCAATATGCACCATGGAGCACGGCGGAAAGCTGCCGATACCGCCATGGGGGTTGGCGGATTTTCCGCCCCATTCCGACCTTGGTGGGGCGGTAAATCCCCAATCCCCATTTTACCCTTCCCCATTCCCATTTTTGCCCCATAGGGTATAATGGGAGTGGGGAAGGCGTTAATTACGCCACCGTAAAGTACGGTGGCGTAATTAACAACAAGGTCCCGTAGCGCCATGGATTTCTCCGCCCGGAAAAACCAGGCGGAAAAAGGCTCCATGGCGCTGCGGGAACTCGTAGTAGGGCGGACGGGTCCGCCACGAATACCGCTGGCGTAAACCCACTCCGCCAGGGTCGTAATGAGGGCCAATGTATTTATCAGAATAAGGGCCTCATTACACGGATGGCGGTAAGGGTTTACCGGTACCGGTATTTTACCGGTACCGGTAAATCCTTACCACCTTACTACGAGGTCCCTTTGCGGGTTGGGGAATTTAACGCCTGCTTTTTGCAGGCGTTAAAAACCAACCCGCAAAGGGACCCAGGGAGCTAATTACGGTACCGTAATTGGCGCCTTCCCCATTCCCATTATGCCCTATGGGGCAAAAATGGGAATGGGGAAGGGCAATGGTGGAAGGGGGAATTACCGCCCCTCCAACCTTGGAATGGGGCGGTAATTCCCCTTTCCGCCAAGGCGGTGCCGGTATTTTACCGGCATGAACCATGGCGCTAATAGCGCCATGGTTCTCCGCCATCTGTGTAATGAGGCCCTAAATCTTTTATAATTAACAGGTAGCACTTGATGTCAGGAGCGTCAACAGATTGAGAATGGAAGCTTCCTCCGACTGATGTATGTTTTTGTAATACACAAGAATGCAGAAGATTTCATGTCAGGGGTGCATTTGAAAAGAAGAGTAATGTTATTTGGAGCACTCCTTAAATATAAACATGTTGAAAATCGGCGCGTGCTTACAATATGTGTAACTCATGTACGGCATCATCTAGGCTTGAAGCAGTAATTATGGATAACTCAAGTACATGGGAAACCTTCCCGATGTCTACTTCGTACCTATCCCCTTCCTACCAGAGATGAGGGGGCTGCTGGGTGGTGTATGGACTTGAGGGGGCTGCCAGGGGTAGTGTTGGAGGTGAGGGGGGCTGGTGGGTGGTGTCTGGATTTGAGGAGGTTGACAGTACACCCCCTATCCTCACACTGCCTTCACCTCCAACACTACCCCAGGCAGCCCCTAACAGTGCAGTCCCGTCCCAAAACCGTTCTCACCTCCAAAACTCACCCAGGCAGCCCCCTGACAGTACACCCCCCACCCCACACCACCCTCACCTCCGACACTTCCCCAGTCAGAACCCTGACAGTACACCCCCCTCCACTCAACGCCCTCACCTCCAACACTACCCCAGTCAGCCCCCTGACAGCACACCACCTCCCCACACTGCCCTCACCTCTGACACTACACCAGCAGCCCACTGACAGTACACCCCCCTCACCACACCGTCCTCACCTCCGACACTACCCCAGTCAGCGCCCTGACAGTACACCCCATCCCTACACCACCCTCATCTCTGACATTACTCCAGGCAGTCCCATGACAGTACACCCCCCTGCCCACACTGCCCTCACATCTGACACAACCGCAGGCAGCCCCCTGACAGTACCCCACCCCTCCCCACACTGTCCTTGCCTCTGACACCACCGCAGGCAGCCCCCTGACAGTACACCCCCCTCCCCACACCGCCCTCACCTCTGGCACTACCCCAGGCAGCCCCCTGAAAGTACACCCCCCTCCCCACACCGCCCTCACCTCTGGCACTACCCCAGGCAGCCCCCCGAAAAGTACAACCCCCCACACCGCCCTCACCTCCGACACTACCCCAGTCAGCCCCCTGACAGTACACCCCCTTGCCCACACTGCCCTCACCTCTGACACTACCCCAGGCAGCCCCCTGATAGTACATCTCCCTCCCCACACCACTCTCACCTCTGACACTACCATAGTAAGCCCCCTGACAGTGCAACCCCCTCCTAATACTGCCCTCACCTCCAACACTACCCCAATCAGCCCCCTCAAGTCCAGACACCACCCACCAGCCCCCTCACATTTAACACTACCCCAGGAACCCCCTCAAGACCAGATACCACCCACCAGCCGCCCTCACCTCCAACACTACCCCAGGCAACCCCCTCAAGTCCAGATGCCACCAACCAGCCCCCCTCACATCCGACATACCCCAGTCAGCACCCTGACAGTACACCCCCTTCCCACACCACCCTCACCTTCAACACTACCCCAGGCAGCCCACTGACAGTACACCCCATGCCCCACAATGCACTCACCTCTGACACTACCGCAGGTAGCCCCTTCAAGTCCAGACACCACTCACCAGTCCGCCTCACCTCCAACAATACCCCAGGCAGCCCCCTGACAGTACATCCCCCTCCCGACACCTCCTTCACCTCCAACACTACCCCAGTCAGCCCCCTCAAGTCTAGACACCACCCACCAGCCCCCCTAACCTCCGACACTACCCTAGGCAGTCCCCTCAAGTCCAAACACAACCCACCAGCCCCCCTCACCTCCGACACTACCCAAGACAGCCCCCTCAAGTCCAGACACCACCCACCAGCCCCCCACACCTCTGACACTACCCCAGCCAGCCCCCTGACAGTGCACCCCCCCACACCGCCCTCTCCTCCGGCATTACCCCATGCAGCCCCCTGACAGTAGCCTCCGCTCCCCACATGGCCCGCTCCTCCAACACTACCCCAGGCAGCCCCTGACAGTACAGCCTCCTCCCGACACCACCCTCAACTCCGACACTATGCCAGTAAGCCCTCTGACAGTCTCCCACACTGCCAGTCCAATGCATGACTGCAACTCACTCAAACCTCTGTGGTCTGCCTCCACCATAAAGGAGACCGCCAATGTGTCCACCGCCAACACCATCAACAGGAAGCCCTGAAGATCAATGCATGACCGGAGCATCCGCTGTCACTTCCTGGCAGACCTGAATCTGCAGCACCTCAACCAGACAGCACAATATTGCACCAACAACACTGTGGCCACCTCATCCACATATGACAAGTGAATGCAATGCAAAGTGGCATGTGCATATTGACCATGGGCCACTGCAATAGCATCAAAGCACATCAGATGGATGTGTGTTGAGGACAGAAGTAAACAGAATTAAACATCGGCCAGATCCAAAAATAATGACAAGGCGCATTAAAGCCTGAGCATAACTAACCTGGGTGTAAGGGGTGGCAAAGTGTCTGTCAGGGACTACAACATGACGGGCCTGAGCATGGGTGACGGGAGGTCAGTCAGCGAGTGCATGGCTCCTTGAGACAGGAAATGGGTGCTGCCATACAGGCAGAGCAAACATGGGACACGACTGCATTCCAGTGGTAGAGGTTGAGCAAGACATGAGAGCAGGCAGTGTGTGACAAATGCGCAAGTGATGTGACCAGGCCACCCATCCACAGTGAGCTCACCTCCCACCACAGAACCCACAATGCTAAATACACAATACAGTGTATCGAGTGTGGGCACATACTCAATCCCAAGTATGTGCAAAGGGAACACATGAACAACAGTGTACCTGAAACGAAAACAATGTGAAAGTGTGCAAACACATATGAGTCAACCAAAAAATACATAACACATCCACAGATCATTGCAACCATACCCGGATGCACATCATCTCACACACACTAGAACCCTCCTCCCCAACCACAGTGACACAGTGATGCTAAAAACACAGTGATGCTGCACATGTAATGGAAAATTAAAACATCCACTGCAGCCTCCAGTCATCTGATGGCCTCACCCACACATGCCCCCACACATGGCAGGCACATGTGCATCCCTCCACCCACAAACATCACGGCAACAACATGACTCACACACGCATGCCACAATACAAATGACCTGCAATGGAGAGATGCACTGACTGAAATGTCAACAATCAAAGGTGCAGACACACAAATTAACTGCATGAAGTGTGCATATAAAACCTGCATTCAATAAAACTATATACAAAAAAAACTGGGAAGGAATGTCCAAGTAGTCCGGGGTAAATGAGGAAAACTGAAATGAACCCTATTCCTAATGAACTACATACATGAAAAACAGGGAAGGAAAGACAGTGTAGTCTGGGGCAAAAAAAATGAAACCTTAACTAAATAACTATATAAAAAGGCAATTGGCTAGTCCTCCTCAACAATATCTGCCAATCTGCCGACCAGGGCTGACTCAGATGCCACGTCCTCCTCTGCCAACCTGCCGACCAGGGCTGACTCAGATGCCACGTCCTCATCCCTTTGTCGGCCCTACATTGTTTCCTGGAGGGTTTGCAGGGTGGACAGCAAATGGCGTCCCGCACTGACCTGCAAATAGCCTCCAGGATGGCAGCATGCCTCCTTGCCCGACGCAGCACCAACTCAGCCCTGGACACCATCACAAGCGCCTCCTGTCCCACTGCCTCTCTACTGAAGTGGGAGAATGGAAGACCAGGCTCCCGTCCTTCACCTCTCGCGCTTGGCCTAAAGGGTCACGACCCAGACACCCGCCACGAGAAGAGTTTGTCCATTTACCAGACGACCAGATACCCTGGTACAGGAACATACGGATGTGTCCATCTGCCTGCCCAGCAGCCCGGACTGGCCATGCCGACACCTGCGGCACGGACCAACTAGACTAAAATCTACACGTCGTTAGAGATGCCATGACGACCTAGACAACGGGAAGCACATCTGTACAAATATACACACTGGACATTCCCACACCGATCTACACGAAGAATATACTCAGTGCTATGACGTAGGCGACAGGCATATTCACGGACGTGCATCTTTATTATTTTTTACATAGGCTTTCAGAATGCAGAAACGCAAGACGCGTCATGAACTTATCTACAAAGCTTGCTCACGCTTCTCTTGCAACCAGTTACCACCATGAGAAGTATAATGAAGACACGATACTGGTCATGGAACTATATGCTACTATAACCTAAAGCACCTATGCACCAAACGGATCACTTATGCACCAGGCCCAAGTAGGCCTCAAACAAGAGCTCCCGTGGACATTAACAAAGCAAAAGTCAGGTTGCTGATCCTGCAGAATGAGCCCGGCGATGCAACCAGCCAAGGTCGCAATGTTGCAAACCCACATTGCAAGAACAAATCATCAAAGGCACGATGTTGCAACCTCGCACTCTGCGCACCAACGTTAAGGTCACACCTGCAAATTAAACCAGACACACAGTGGAAAAGCAATATTAATTGTGCAGAATTCTGCCTCAAACACGGTCCCTCCCCACGTGACCAAGCCGAACCTGACGAGATGCCAAACCCAGGAGAAAGGAGGCGTCTGGATCCCTCGCTACGAGGCACAGGCAGATACACTTGAAAGGCTCAATGGACATCTGCGACAGTGGGAGCGGTCAGCCTTCCAGCTATGAATAAATCCTCACATTGTCTGCACGTACCCATAGTGAAACATTGTTGCAAATTGCAGGTACACCGAGAGCTGGGAACAGCGGTGGTCCCAGGCTGGGAAGCTCACGGGCGCACCAATCAGAACATGGGGCTCTTATCACTGACGCCAGTAATTTTAACCAATCCTCAGGAGTCTTCATGTAACAATTCTCATGTATCTAATTGTAGGGACAACCCAGATATATCACCTGACTACCCTTTGTCCACTAATATTGTTCTCTATATGTGTGCTATACTTACCCTACCACTTGAGCAACCAATTAAGAGTGGCGATAGGTTTTTTGTTAACTTTCTGAAGTGACGCAAGTAGCGCGTCATAATACAGTAAAAAGGGCCTGCGAGCCCCACGATTGTGTGTGTGTCAGGACGGACGCGTACGCTCCATGACCCATCCCTGCCGTTTTGTCTAATAAACAGCAGAGTCGCCTTGCTCCTTGTGTGTGCCTCATACTCTATCTCATCTGGGATACACGGGAGGAGTTGGGGCCTCCCTGCCTGGAGGTCTGCGGACGGCCCGGCCGACCCCGGCAGAATTTCCCCCCGACAAGTTGGAGGCACTGCTGAGATCTGTTTAAGATCGACTTTTTATTTTTTACTTTTTCCAGGCACTCCCGTTGCGAGGAGGCCCGGCGGCGCGGCCCCCTCTGCCATTGCCCCCTTCTGAGGACTACAGGACCATCGCGGAGCTGCGAGAAGACCGGACAGCACAATCCGGATATTGGCCCTCGGGAGCCGGTTGAGAAGTATCCCGCCCGCGGTTGGCGAGTGTCCAGACGTGGTCCAGACGAGGGGAGATGGCGAGCCGCTCGGAGGGGTGCACGCAGTCGAGCGGCCCTGCATCGAGAGAACTTGGTGAGCATGACACGCACAACAAGCAATGCGAAATTGTGAGGGAGGGGGGAAGAAGTAAATAAGGGAGGAGGGAGGTGTTGTACAGACGCACGGCGAAGGTCTAACAACTTAGTGTTGCCACTGGAATGAATGGTAGCGAAACGAGTGCGAGAGCAGTCGGCTACGTCACGCGAAAGAGGGGGGGGAGCACGAAAACATCACGTGCGGCCGCTCGTAAAGACACTGATTGGCCTAAGTCGCGACTACGTGTAAGGGTGGGTGTGTGTGGCTTCCTACGATTTGGCATTTATTGATCAATGAGTAGACGAGGATCCCTATTGTTCGAGCAAGAAACTCGATAGGTAGATGACGTTTCCCTGTAGGCGGTAGCTAGTTGCCTAGTTGCCCAATACGGAAGATAGTTGGCTGGTTAAGCCCTCCTGTTGAGGGGCGTATCACACGCGAGGCGACGCAGTGTGCGCAGTCCGATTATATTATTGATTTGATTACCTTGTTCCAGGAGTGACAGGAAGACAGCTGTAGGGTTAGCGGGGATAGATCGCAAGTGTATTTTGAACTAAAAAAAAACATATGAAGAATGTACCAGTAGTTCGAAGAGATCGGTGATGTCACCAGTAGGGATTTAATAGGATATCGCGAGCACAAGGAACTTTGGGTTTGAGAGTGGTGAGGAAGAGAAATATGATAAGGGAGCGGACACGGAGATAAACGATAGACTAGTAAATTGGAAAAGGAGAAGGGGAGAGGGGCGTGGCTGCGCACGGAGAACACCGGCCACGGCAAGTGTAAAAGGGGGAGGAGAACGGGGAAACAGGACGACTGTATAAGAGCGTTGTAAGGGGTACGCAGCCGCAGGGGGCTGCGTACGCTTCGGCCGCAGGGGGCCGTAGGGGAAGGAATATACAATATAAAATCATACACATATATTTTTGTTTTTTTATGTTTTTAATCATTTCTACTGCATATTGTGCCAAAGGATTGTCGTAAGTCCCCACACTTGCGGGGCCAGGTAAACAATATAAGGTTGTATATTGTAAACTGCTAGTGAAGGGAAGGGTAACAGGGGGAGCGCCACTATGTCATACGGTACAGGGTCGGGAGGGTGGGGGAACACCCTCACTACCCCACTACAACACATATGCACCACACTGCCACCCCATAGGGAGAAATTAATTAAGTACAGCATAGAGTGGACCCAGGGGACGGATAACAAAATGCTAACACCATGGCCGCCTAATGGTAGTTTCGATCCATATGCCCAACATTCACTGCTAAACCATCTGCACAATACATACAAGGGGAAGAAGTTGGCAAGCCATGTGGAGGTGTTTAACTTATGGAGGATGTTTCAAGGGTCCCGACCAGGACCAAATGGAATGTTCACTATGGGGGAAACACCGGAAGAAAAGGAGATTAAGAAAGAAGGAGAGAATGGGAAAAAGGGCCGTGAAAGCACAAAGAATACGGGGAACGGAGGAGAGGGAGGAGAAAAGATTGATAAATCAGACGACATAAAAAGGGAACCCAGCAACGAGATACCCATAACACCGGGAGTGAAAACAGAGGGAGGAGGGTTGTACCCTTTAAGAGAATTAGGAGAAATAGAAGGACAATCAAGGGCGGCTGAAGGATACTCGAACCCGGCATACAGCCCTCCACCATATGTGGCTCATAGGAAGATGACAGTGGGGGAGGGGAGGATTGGAGAAGAGCAGACTGTAGAGATAGGAAATGATGAGTGGGTAGCTGCACAGATATTATTGAAATTACGAGGTTCGCTAACTGGAGAAGAGAGGGAGGTGGTAAAGAGAACAGACGAGGATAGTGCAAGAGAGAGTGAAATGAGGGGAGAGGAGCTATTGCGGCAAAAGGAAGAGATTTTGGAGGAAAGATTAGCAAAGCTAAGGGATGAGCAGAATGAATTGATCAAACAGCTTGAGAGGGAGGAAAGAGAGAGAGTGAGGAAAAGGAAAGAAGGTAAGAACGAATTGGAAAAATTAAGGGAACGAAATGAGGAGCAAAGGAGAGAAGCTGAAAGGGTAAAGGCAGCAGCAGAAAGGGTATCAAGAGTAGTGCTGAGAGAGAAGAAGAAGGAAGAAGAAGAAAAGGAAAAGGAAATGGCAATATGGAAGAGGAGGGTACTATCAGAGACAGCTAAGAAATATGAAGAGGGGAAAGTAATAGAAAGCATAGTAGAACGAGAAAGGGTAAAATGGGAGAGGAAGAAAGAGGATGAAAGAATATTGGAACAGATGAGCAACGAAGTGATGGAGGAATTGAAAAGAAAAAGGGAGGAAAATAGTAGGGAGATGGAGGAGAGAAGTGAAGGGGAAAGAGAAGGGAGGAGTAGGGAGAGTGAAAAATGGGGGGATGTATATAGAAGTAGAGAAGTAGCAACAACATCAGCACTAGGGGGAGCAGTTGGTAACAAAGGAAAGGGAGAAATAGACCTAATAGACTTAGAAACAGTAACAATAAAAGGGAAAAAGGCAGAGTGGGGGGTGCCATTTATGAATGATTTTTGCAGTGAGGAGGAAGAAGGAGTGGAGAGGGAAGGAAGAAAGAGTGAAGGGAAAGCTTAGATAAGCTATACCTTACTAGAACAAACATAGACTCGCCATGGATCAGTAGGAGATGGGAGGAGCTGGAGAGAAGTAAGGAGGGAGTGCAAGGACTAGTGGAAAGACAAACCCATGAAACCACACCACCCCCATCACCATCACGCCCTCCCCCATCACACCCTTCATGTTTAACCACCGCACGCTCGCTGCACAGAATAAAGCTCGCGCCCTTCATGGACGAACTTACACCTTATGCATGTCGGCTTAGGGACCTCCCTAGTCGCAGGCAAGGCAGACAAATAAACATGCCCACATTAAATACAGGAAATGACGAAAGGAGGGAAAAGGATGGAGAAGGAGTTAGGAGCAGGGGTAATAAGGACGAAATTGAAGAGGTAAAGGAAACAGAAGGAGAAGAGGGGTGTGAGGACTCGATATTATGGAACGTAAAGGGTGACACAAGAAACAACTTAATGCCACTGTTGGAGAGAGGAGGGGTTAGACCACAGTACGTCCCTTGGAAGCATACGGATAAAGAAAATATAAAATGTAGGCTCCCATCACTAAGTGGAGGTGCGGGTAAGTGGATATATGAAATGGAAAAACACACCGCAGGACAGAAACTAGCAGTAGGAGATGTGAAGGGCCTGTTAATATCAATATTAGGGGATAGAGCGGATGACATTTGGAAGAGAGCGGGATTCCATGGGGTAACAATAACAAACACATCGCATGATGGGGCACCATTTGCAAACTGCAGACATGCGCTATGGCAGGCACTGAGAGTACAGTACCCAGACACATCAGACATAGGAGCAATTACTTCCCGTAAGATGCGTGAGAATGAGGATCCTGTTGATTATATCGAGGATATCCAAGAGAAGTGGCGCATGGAAACTAGAGAACAATGGGACAAAACACCAGCCATATTTTATCATATACTAGTACAAGGGCTCCCAGAAGGAGTTCAGAAACAACTAAAGAAAGTAGTGGGAATGGAAGCAAAACCATGGCCAGAAATACAACTGACTATAGTACATCACTGCAGGACATGGCAGGGGAAAATGAAACAAAAGGAAGAGGACAGGAAAACAGAAGAGGCTAAACTAGTACAGAAAAAACTTACTAAATACACAATGGAAGGGGCACTAATAACTACGCCCACACCAATGGCCCAAAGCCCCACACAAGTAGTGGCTGCACAAGATCCCACCCAAATAGCACCTCCACAGTCTATAACACAACAAGTGCCGCAACTACAATTACATGCACCAAACATGGGAGGAGGGTACCCAATGCAAGGAGCTGGGTATTATAGTTATAACAGGGGGAGAGGAGGATTTATGAGAGGGAGAGGATATGGATATAATACCCAACAGCAGGTGGGAGGACTTAGAAATCCCTACCCCACAGGGCAACCAGCATACCAGGACAACACAGGGAGCTTCCCATGGCAAAGCAGGGAACCACCCGTGTGTTGGAGTTGTGGATTATTAGGACACATGTCACGTACGTGTAGGGTCAGGCCAGGAACACCAGCATGGAATGAACAGGCACAACTTAGGACCTCACAAGAACAGCAGGGCATACAACAACAGCAGACGTTGCAACAAGGAAGTGACCCACAACAACAAATAACACAACAACAGCCACAAACGTATTCACCGCCACAACAACAAGTAGCGCTAACACAACAACCCCAAACTCAACAAACGCAATTGGGTAGGGTGACGGTCTTGGGACACAACCCTTACACAGGGAATGGCCAATCATTGTACCCCCAATAGGACAGCCCACAGACGGCCTTGGTGTGTCCCATCCTGTCAGTAACACCTAATAGTGCGGAGGAGCCACGCATAGAGGTAACGATAGGTGACAAAAAATTATCATTTCTTGTTGACACCGGGGTAACCCGGTCTTGCATAAGGGAAGGTAAATTTAAGATGTCAGGCGAAGCCATGAACACCCAAGGATTTTCTGGGGCTAAAGGGTTGGTTCCCTTTACTGATAACGTTCCCTTATCTATTGGAGATTATGATCTTTCAGTTCCACTTTTATATTATAGTGCCTCACCAGTAAATATACTGGGGAGGGACATAATGAACAGGTTGAATATGACGATCTCCTTTACAGAGGATGGCATAATTTGCTCTACTCCAGGGATTAACATGCTCGCAGCACGACAGATTATGCAAGCATACTGTGGACAGACAGCAATTAGGGCGGAACCAGTAGATGGGGAGCTATTCCAGTATGGAACAGACATGGCATTTGCATTGATGCCAGGGATAGAAGGGAAAATATGGAGGAGGCCAGCAGCCTATCTGTTCCGACCAGAAACACCTGTTAATGAACCAGAAGGAAAGGTGTTTGTAATGGACATTGAGAGCATTATTGCAACAGCTGATTATATTGCTGTGCACGCCCAAGATAAAGAAGGGAGAGCATGGAGGGCAGTGATAGCACTAGCAGAAGGATGTAGGTTGACCCAGGTGTCAGATGAGGAGCTGTTTTCAGAAGAAAAGGAGGAAGGTGAAATGGTGTTCATGATGAGTGTAGAAATATGGCTAAGAGTGGCTCATAAACAAGTAGCACAGAAAATTGCAATGGCACTTGAGGCACCCGCATGCACCCCAGTCCCCTTCTTTAAGGAGGATATGGCAAGGGTGCCCAAATCATTATGGACTATTAGCCCTTACGACGTGGGATGCATAAAAAGCATAGGGGGTGTAAGGATAAAATTGAAAAAAGGTGCCATACTACCAAGAGTGAAACAGTACCCACTGTCAAAGGAGGCAGATGAGGGCATATATGAAACCATAACGGCCCTTATAAACAATGGTATATTGGTCCCCTCAGAGTCACCATGTAACACAGCTGTGTACCCAGTGCGCAAGGCTAAAGGGGGGTCTTGGCGCTTCATACAGGACCTCAGGCCCTTGAACAACATAGTAGAAGCAGAGTATCCAGTAACAGCAAACCCGGCCACAATCTTGTGTGGCATTCCAGCAGAAGCATCACGATTTACAGTGATTGACCTTAAAAATGCTTTTTTCTCAATACCATTACACCCAGACTCACAAGATTTGACAAGCTTCAATCACCGAAATACAAAGTGGAAACATACCAGATTGCCACAGGGGTATTGTGAATCACCCTCAATTTTCAATAGAGTAATACAGATGGATTTGGGTAATGTTGAGGTGGAAAGCACAGTGTTACAGTATGTGGATGACATAATAATTTGCAGTACAAACCAAAGTAAATGCAGAGAGGACTCCTTAAAAATGTTGACGATATTGGCTGAAAAAGGGTACAAGGTAGACATTGAAAAGATACAATACTGTCAGGAGCAGGTACTTTACATTGGCCAACTGATATCCCAACATGGAAGAAAGATTGCACCACAAAGAGCACAGGCCATTTCAAGCACTCCAATGCCACAGACTGTGAGAGAACTGCAGCAATTTCTGGGGCTGTGCAACTACTGTAGAGCATGGGTATTTGATTACAGTTCATACATAGGACCCCTGCTTGAGGGTTTGAGGGAAGCAAATAAAGGGGAGAAAAAGTTGGGGTGGACTATGGAAATGAGGGAGGCCTTTGACGAATTAAAAGACGCGATATCAACTGCTCCAGTACTGGCATCCCCAGACTATGAGCGACGATTTTTTATATTTTCACATTGCGACTCAGCAGTGATGAAAGCAGTGTTGGCCCAAAAAACGAGCATGGGCTATAAACCAGTAGCATTTTACAGCGGTCACTTAGACCCTGTGATGTTAGGTCACTTCCCTTGCGAACAAGGTCTCGCTGCAGCTGCTTTTGCAGTGGAAAAAGCATCAGCAATAACCATGGGGTGTCCAACTACACTGTTTGTGGAACATGCACTATTTGCAATATTGAATAAACCTAAGTCCACACTAACAACGCAGAGAGCATCAGGTTATGAGATTATTTTGTCTAGAGCTGAACTAGCAATTGTTAGATGTAGCACGGTTAACCCTGCAAGGTTCCTAGCAGAAGTAATTGAGGAGGGAGATTACGCCCATGACTGCACCCAAATAACTGAAATGTACTCATGTACTAGAAAAGTTGAAGAGAACGCACTCGAGGAAGGTGAGCTTTTGTTTATTGATGGGTCATCAACTATTGATCAAGGGGATGGGATACGGAGGACTGGGGCAGCAGTGGTAAAAATGATGGAGGCGCCGGTATGTGTGGCTATGAAATGTGTACAATTACCACAGCATTACTCTGCTCAAGCCGCGGAACTGGTTGCACTAATATTGGCATTAAAGGAAAGTTTTGACAAACGAGTAACTATATATTCCGACAGTGCATATGTTACATCCACTGTCCACTCAGGGCTATCAAAATGGAGAAGAAGAGGGTTTAGGAGAGCTGATGGCACTCCAGTGCAACATGCCCTCTTATTGGCTGAACTAATTGAAGTAATAAACGACCCCCAAGAACTAGCCCTAGTAAAATGTACCGCACACACCAATGGTGAAGACCACGTCTCAAAAGGGAATGCAGCAGCAGACGCACATGCGAAATATGCTGCATACTTTGGTGAGATATGGAACCCCCCAGACTCACAGAGAGGGAGAGGGAGGGGAATGGCTAGGGAGATGTTGATAAGAGAAGGGTACACCCATCTCCCAGCCACACAGATTATGGAGCTACAAGCGGCTGCACCAATGGCCGAAAAGGAAATATGGGTAAAAAGAGGATGTACAATGTCACCAACCGACGCACTATGGCGCCAGGGTGGCACTGGAAAGGTTGTAATACCGTTGGCACTTTTAAACACCGCCCTGAGCCAATTACATCACCCAGCCCATACAGGCAAGGAAATAATTGCAGCACGAATTAGAGAAGATTGGTTCTGTCCCGAGTTAAATTCTCATGTGTCGAATTTTATCAGCAATTGTCTCACATGTCAACAGTTTACGGCCGGTCATACCCTAAAAGTGATAAGAGGTACCATACCCCGGCCAGAGGGACCTTTTCGGCACCTTCACATTGACTATGTTGATATGATAAACATATGTCAAGGTAATAGGTATATGATTGTAGTAGTATGCCCATTCTCTAGGTGGATTGAAGCAGGGCCCTGTTCACACCCAGATGCATTTAGAGCAGCCAAATTCCTAGTAAGGGAGGTCTTCCCCAGGTGGGGAGTGTGCGAGGTCTTAAGTTCAGACAATGGCCCGCATTTCGCAAACGAAATGTTCCAGCATATCACATCCTTGCTAAGCATAAAACACAAATTTGCATGTGCATACCACCCACAGGCTAACGGTATATGTGAACGCCTGAATGGCCTATTGAAGGAGGCAATTGCAAAAATACAACAAACAACAAAGAAAAGCTGGTTGTATTGCCTTCCATTAGCCCTATTTGAATTAAGGAATAGGCCAGGGTCCGACCACCACCTCACCCCTCACGAGGTGGTTACTGGACGTCAAATGCGCCTTCCCCTAACGCCAACGTCAAGGGCATTGACTGACCACGAAAGTTCAGCGAGTGTGTTAGGTGATGAAATGTATCAATATGTGTCTTCTTTGATTACTAGTGTTGTGTTTGTGTCTCAACAGCTCGAGCGCACACGGGGCGGGTCTACCAGCAATCAAGAAGAAGGTGCCAGTACAGATTTGGAAAAGGAGAACTTGTGCAAACTTGCCAAAGGTGACCACGTGCTACTTCGCAATTTCAATAGGAAGTGGAACGATAAGAGGTTCACTGGCCCCCATCTGGTAGAGGACGTATCAACAAGAGCAGTAAAACTAAAGGACAAGCGTGCCTGGAACCACCTACATGATGTAAAGATCTACAAACTGCAGACCCGCCCCAGCGCCAACGACAGGTCCATTGGAAGAACAGCAGCAACATCCCCGACAGCGGAAGAAAGTTCTACCACAGACAACGACCCAATTGTTCCCTTACCGTGTAACTACCCAGTTTCCCCAGAGACAATAACTGACGAAGAAAGGGGTGATCCCCATACTGCCCACCCCATGGTCACACGTTCAAAGAGTAAAAATACTTCCGCCATCTGAGCACAAACCCCCCGCCCATTGACCCCCAAGTATAGTTATAACTGAACTGAAAGACATTACCTGCACAAATACACATGTAAACAAGTGAATGTTCTCTTCTTTTCTCTCGCATATACAGGAACTGCGTATTATTGTATTGTTAAGAAAAGCTAACTAACAAGTTCACTACCCAGGCGTAGATGGTAATCCCAGACGATAACTACCCAGAAGAATTGTCACACCAATTTGTATACGAAATAAAAAGGCCAACATACCTAAAGAAGAGGAGGGTACGTGTCTACTACACAGCATTCCTCCTGGCCATAGAATATTCCATGCCCCACCTCCGCCCATACTTGCCGGTGCTAAGAGACCGATCGCTTAGAGTAGCATGGGAGCAGCTCTTCGCCTAGGCACTGAATGACTATTTGATAGGGAGAGCTTAAACCAAACAAACAACTAACATTTAATAACAAGCATTTTGAGAATTTTTAGGCGGGCAACTTTAACGTCGCAAGAATACGCTGCCAGGACTGCAGCAAGGTAAGAGCAAAATGCCGGTGAGACTAGCATATGTAATAAAAGTAATAGGGATTTTTATGATCACCGGGTTCTTGGCTGCCTCTGTATGGCAGTACAGCTATGCTATTAATTTTATTGCTGCACCCAAACCTAATATACCCCCGTCCCCTGCTGCAACAGGTGTTACGTCAGGTGATATTAGTAACATTGCACCCAAGCAAAATAGAGTTAAACGCAGCACATACTCAGACAATAAAGGTATTGATAATTATATACAAGATTCAGCACACGTTACAAACAACATATGGTACCAACACATGACCCGCATTGGTAAGCAGACAACTGAGGACAGCTGCTACGTTTGCTCATTAATACCATACGCCATGAGTGCTTCACGAACATTTGTTGCCACAGAAATAGAGGAAAAGACAGCACAGTGCATAATATACTTGGCACTGTTCCAAACGAAAGGAAGATTTCAAGGGACAGTAGTACACATGACATGGAAAACACGAGACTCGTACCCATATGAAAACAACTTCCTCAAGACCTATTTGAGTTACCACAAGAGCAGTTTACATGCTGAAGCATTCAGATATATAACAAGTGGTCCTGCAAAAGGAGAAACAAAGAAAGTAACACTGCAGTATCTACCATGTGATTGGTACGCCACTGAAGTTCCGGGTAAACAAGGATGTTGGGAGAGGCCGCTGTTGACGATAACAGGGAAGGTGTATCTGGACAACAGCTGGGAAATAGGAGTGATTGGCAGCAACATGGTAACAAAGGAAACTATCTCAACTATCGAGGCACACAATCACCGATGTTGGACGACGTGGATCAAGTATGTACCAATGCTCACGTGGGTAGAAACAGATGAAGACCCAATAACAATACTACCGCTGACTGCGCCCAAGGTATGCTACCAGCATAAAGGAGAGGTGGACGTAGGATATAACACCAATTGTGCAAGTGTGGTGGAGTTACCTGAGGGGGGAGCAGGAACAGCAGTAATAATGGACCATTATTGGGCCTGTGGAGAAAAGGCATACCATACACTGCCTCCCCTGTGGAATGGTGTGTGCACAATGGTGCACGTCAATGTACCATCACTAGTGGTACCCAAGAAGCATGTCAATGTGGCGAACTTTCCCAAAATGGATGAAGGGGACAAGAGAAAAAAGAGATCTGCACCACTTCAGGAGGAGCAAGGGAACAGGACCAACAGCAATGATACTGTCCTAAATAGAATAAAAAGACAAGGAGAGCCATTGACAGGAAATTACCTGTGGGGAAGGTCGGAAACGGCACTAACCTCAATACCGCCAGAACACAGACTATTCAGCAGAGCAGCAATGTTCTTCTCCTCAATAATACACCCGGGACTGCAGGCTTACGCAAACGCAAAATGGCTTCAAATAACTAGATGGGAACTAATGATGACCATCAATTCTACAGTAAATGGGTTTAACGCAATAAAAGAGGAGCTGCGAGCTATAAGGATGGTAGCACTCCAGAACAGATATGTGTTGGATCTTCTTACAGCAATGGAAGGAGGAGTTTGTGCAAAGATAGGACAATCATGCTGCACGTTCATACCTGCCAACGATGCTGACAATGGTACACTGACAGAAGCTGTTTCACAATTGGCCCAGATGCACTCCAAAATGATGGATGAAAGTAACGGTGTAATCAAGGATAAGAGCTGGTTTTCACTATTATGGTCATGGATGCCATCCTGGCTGTCAGATGGACTGAAAATAATAGTGGGTTGTACTATTTTGGCTGGAGCTACGCTGATAATAATTAGATTTTGGAAGGCCCGGAAGGCACGTACCACTGACGAGTTGCTCGAAATGGTGGGAATGCACCCCTTGATGCCAGCAGATGACGGCCAACATACAGGTGTGATAATACAGGAGAGGGAGAAGTTGCGCACCCAAATAATCACCAACCATCTAGACCCACCATCAGTAAAGATCGAGAACCCAAGAAACCCCAGGAGCTACATAGGGAAATGGGTATACTGTACTCCTGGAGGAACATGTGAATATATGTATTGGTCATTTGAAGATCATGTAAACCATTATGGACATCTAGGAGGAATAACTAAGATATGGCGAGTAAGAGGAGATAACGAGAAGGATATGTTTGTGGTCGACAAGTCGACCAGAGGGGGGACTGAAGTGGGAGAATGGAAGACCAGGCTCCCGTCCTTCACCTCTCGCGCTTGGCCTAAAGGGTCACGACCCAGACACCCGCCACGAGAAGAGTTTGTCAATTTACCAGACGACCAGATACCCTGGTACAGGAACATACGGATGTGTCCATCTGCCTGCCCAGCAGCCCGCACTGGCCATGCCGACACCTGCGGCACGGACCAACTAGACTAAAATCTACACGTCGTTAGAGATGCCATGACGACCTAGACAACGGGAAGCACATCTGTACAAATATACACACTGGACATTCCCACACCGATCTACACGAAGAATATACTCAGTGCTATGACGTAGGCGACAGGCATATTCACGGACGTGCATCTTTATTATTTTTTACATAGGCTTTCAGAATGCAGAAACACAAGACGCGTCATGAACTTATCTACAAAGCTTGCTCACGCTTCTCTTGCAACCAGTTACCACCATGAGAAGTATAATGAAGACACGATACTGGTCATGGAACTATATGCTACTATAACCTAAAGCACCTATGCACCAAACGGATCACTTATGCACCAGGCCCAAGTAGGCCTCAAACAAGAGCTCCCGTGGACATTAACAAAGCAGAAGTCAGGTTGCTGATCCTGCAGAATGAGCCCGGCGATGCAACCAGCCAAGGTCGCAATGTTGCAAACCCACATTGCAAGAACAAATCATCAAAGGCACGATGTTGCAACCTCGCACTCTGCGCACCAACGTTAAGGTCACACCTGCAAATTAAACCAGACACACAGTGGAAAAGCAATATTAATTGTGCAGAATTCTGCCTCAAACACGGTCCCTCCCCACGTGACCAAGCCGAACCTGACGAGATGCCAAACCCAGGAAAAAGGAGGCGTCTGGATCCCTCGCTACGAGGCACAGGCAGATACACTTGAAAGGCTCAATGGACATCTGCGACAGTGGGAGCGGTCAGCCTTCCAGCTATGAATAAATCCTCACATTGTCTGCACGTACCCATAGTGAAACATTGTTGCAAACTGCAGGTACACCGAGAGCTGGGAACAGCGGTGGTCCCAGGCTGGGAAGCTCACGGGCGCACCAATCAGAACATGGGGCTCTTATCACTGACGCCAGTAATTTTAACCAATCCTCAGGAGTCTTCATGTAACAATTCTCATGTATCTAATTGTAGGGACAACCCAGATATATCACCTGACTACCCTTTGTCCACTAATATTGTTCTCTATATGTGTGCTATACTAACCCTACCACTTGAGCAACCAATTAAGAGTGGCGATAGGTTTTTTGTTAACTTTCTGAAGTGACGCAAGTAGCGCGTCATAATACAGTAAAAAGGGCCTGCGAGCCCCACGATTGTGTGTGTGTCAGGACGGACGCGTACGCTCCATGACCCATCCCTGCCGTTTTGTCTAATAAACAGCAGAGTCGCCTTGCTCCTTGTGTGTGCCTCATACTCTATCTCATCTGGGATACACGGGAGGAGTTGGGGCCTCCCTGCCTGGAGGTCTGCGGACGGCCCGGCCGACCCCGGCAGAATTTCCCCCCGACACTACCACCAGTTGACTCTCATACTGCCGGAACACGGATGAGATGTTGTTCAACCCCCCCACGTGGTCCTCCTGCTTCAAATTTGCCACCTGCCTCCTTGGTGTGGTTTGCCCTGCCACAGTTTGCCTCCACGTAGTTGCCGCCTGCTGCCGATGTGCCCAGTGCATGCTCTGTTGGTACAGCCTCCAACGTGATGACAGCTGTCAGGGGCGTACAGTACCTGCACTGTTCTGAAGTGCCTGCTGTCCCTCAATTGCCTGTGCCCCTGTCGGTGTGTGGGTAGGCATGGTGACCACCTCAGCCAATTGAACTTGGGACTCCCACCTTGGCAGGGACATTAGCTCCACCTGATGCAGCATTGAGGGTGGGGTTGGTGCACAGGGTGCCGTGCTGGTATGTGGCCAGGAGGCACCCCGGAGTACGACTGGTGCACAGAGGAGGAAGCCGAGGAGGTCATTGTAGAAGTGAACAGCCCATGGAGCTCACCAGGGAACAGGCCTGCTGTCAGCAAAGCCAGGAGGCAGTACAGCTCATTGTGATGATGGGCAAGCCTGCCTATCATCCCGAAAGAATGCGGTGCACCTCATCAGGCCGGCCAGCAGGAGCAGCACCTGATCGCTTATGGACACATCGGCTGGCAAGAGGATGATGGTCTGGGTGGAGGCATCTTGGAAGACGTGCACTGCTGCATCCGATGGCCCAGGGACTGGATTTTTAACATGCACCTCCACTGTGGCCTGCACAACCTCATACCCCTGGGACAAGGTTGCAGCATGAGCACCCACCTTTGACACCCCCACCTGACCGCATGGGCTGGGCTACAATGGCCACATCCTCCACCTTCCCCTCCATCAACATGGATGACTCCATGGTGTCTTCTGTCGTGGATGTGCTCTGTATGGCATCAACCTGTCCCACCGCTGCTGAGGAGTCCCCTGCCGCCCTCACCTACTGGGACTTACCCCCAGCAGCCACGCCTGATGGTCCTGGCGCTATGCCAACACCTGCTTGGGCATCTCTCCATGCAATCACACCAAACAACATTCCTCCCTCACAACCCGCCCTATGAGCATGACCACATACATGCATCAATTGCAGAGGCACACATGAGTATGCCATAGCCCCAAGCAAATACACATGGCATGCGCACATATCAACTTTGAGTACACAAGCAGCGCCATGACAGATCACATCAAAGTCCCCGTAGTTGCAATGCCACAACTTGACTATGCCAAACACCCACACGCACGTGTCTCCTCCAAATGTAGAGGTTGCATAGCCACACATTGCAATTGTCGGCACATCAGGTCCATCATGCATGTACCTGACATGGGCACCACATCCTCATCTGGCACCCTTGCCATCCAAGTACATCTAAGTATTAAGTGACAATGCAAGTGCACAGTTTGCCAAACTGTACAACAACACACACTGTAAATACCAGCGCATATCCAAACAACAGATGGGGAGCATTGTATATGGCCTGAATGCCGCTGTTGATCGCTGAAAAACACATGCTGCAAACATAGGGTGTCACTACAAACATGCAGGCACAAGCACAACACACATGCACTGTAGAGCAGTGCACCAGATGCCTACTCACCAGAAGACTCCACACGCTGTATCCAATGGCAGACCTGTGTATGCAGCTCTGGGTTGAACCTTGCCAGGACTCACATGTTGGTTGACAAGAACCTGCACATGCCTGCGTGGTGCACCTTCACAGTAGCACCGGCCTTCAGGGCACACAGGGCATTGGTGTGGGTACCCGCACTTATTGAGAGTCTTGGGCCAGCAGAGTTCTACCCCCTCCACATTGATGGCAGCCATTATGCCCCCCAGATCAGCTTGCATCCTTCCTTGCCGTGTTGCTTCGCTGGGTCGAAGAGGGCATCATAATTCTCCACGACCTTATCCACCAGGATGACAACTTCCTTGGAGCTGAAGTTGGCAGCCCTCTGCCTTGCTACCATAAGTTTGTCGCTTTTGTCAGAGGAAGATGGTGCAGACATGGCAACCCTTGAGGCAAGAGTGGGTGGGCAAACTTGTCATGGAGATGGGCTGTGGAGCAGTGTGGTGGAATGAAAAGGTGGGAGTCTGACATGGCAGCTGAGGTGGTAACAGGGCCGGAGACAGGAGCACAGGTAATGGCTGGTCAGCAGGCACTCCCAACGCAGTGCAGGTGGGCAGCCACTCACACTGGATAGGCAGCATCAGATGCAGGGTGGGAGACAGCACAGGGTAGGAGGAGGCAGGTAAAGTGGCACAGGGGCAGGAGAGTGGATCTTCCGTGTGTAGCTGCGAAGGCAGCCGGAAAACATAGTAAAGGCCCTTAGCACGCAAGTTACGTGACACGAGGCTCACAGCATTGACAGGGACATTCAAGAGTTTGGATGTGTGACACTAGCTGTGAGCACGAAGGACCGACGATGGAAGATGTCATTTACATGTATTTGGGGTGCCACGTAATCCGAGCACCATGGTTTTGCTTTTGGGGATTGCCTCTGCACAAATGCACATATTGTTTTGCCATTTTGAGGCCTGTGGTGTGTCGCGTATGCAATTTTTGTGTTTGGTGGAGCCACTGGGTATTGTGTACCTCTTTCTTTGGAAGCTTCACCGGCATCGCGTACGCAATTTATGAGTCTGTGGGTGCCACTGCGTATTGCGCACTGCTTTCTTCTTTTTTCAGAAACTTTCCGGGTATCGCGTATGCAATTTTTGAGACTCTGGGTGCCACTGCGTATCACGTACCATATTTATTTGCTTTTGGGGATCATTGGGGCCTTGCTGGAACACAAATCTACTTTGCACATCAAGTAGACTGTTCCCTTACTCACATTGCCCAGTACAATAAGTTGGTGTGCCTTCCATTTATCCCTTACACCTGTGACATGAGTAGAAAGGCCCCAAGAGGGAAAAGGGGCAGACAGGGTTGGGGATGTGGTGAGAACACATCTGCCCCAGCCCCAAGGAGTCAGGGACGTGGTGTGGAGACATTTGACCCAGCCCCAGGGGTTTGGGGACGTGGTGTGGAGACATCTGCCCCAGGAGGATGTGGCAAGCCCCAGTCCACAGGTGGCCTGGCACCTGGAAGCAAACATGGTCCCAGCCAGACAGAGGTAGCACCAACACCTTGTGCGCCTTGGGCCAAGAAGGGATGCCCTACACAGCAGGAAGAGGCTCAAACCCAAAGCACGGCAGTTGATAGTTAAGATGGGTGAATATAGGTCAACAAAGAAGTTTACACTAATGGGAAACTGGGATGATTGGGGATGCAGAGAATGTCATTTTAACTGGAAAGGTTTGGATAGGGAGAAGAAGAGTTGAATGGGAGGGGACGTACATTGTAGTGGTGTGGAGTTATACATTCTTGGAAAAAAAGTAGAGAAATGGTCAAATAAAAGGAAGGGAACATTTTCAAGGATTTATACAAATAAATAAATAAAAATGGTGGGGTGCAAAAAGGGGCTATCAGGATGTGCACTCGAGTGAAGGAGCGGAAGCAGAGCAGCACACCGGGGATAAAGTGGGCAGTGATGCTACATGAAGTAGCAGGGTGTGTGGAGTGAACTGCATGGACAGGGGTGCATGGATGGCCTCTGGTGCAGTCAGGGGGAACAATGATGACATGGAACATTTGCAAGGGTGACCATGGAGGCGCATTGTCCTAGAAGGAGGGATGTGGTGTCACTGCGTGCAGTGCGCAGAGGGAATTAAACTACAAGGACAGAGAATGCGGGTATGGCAAGTGGTGCAATGGGGGTACAGCAGGTGAGGTGAGTCGCAAAAGAGCAGGGGAGCAAGTATTTACAATGGTGAACACAGGGGTACATTAACAAATGAGGAGGGTGGTGGAGTTACTGCGTGGGGGAGAAGGAATTAGCCTGCATGGACGGAGGGTGCAGGTATGGCCCCCAGTGAAGCAATAAGGAGGGGTGTTGGGTAAGGAGGGGGGAGCAACTGTTATGGTCGGGGTGAATACAGGGGAGTACCCATGCGAGATTACAGTGATTGGTAGATGGCCAAGAGATGTTGTTCAATATGCTGGTCCCTAAGCAAATGAGGTTGAGATTGGTGTAGAGTTACAAGGTATTGCAGTGATTGGCAGTGGAGAGGAGGGGAGACAGTTTGCGTTTGGAGTGATGAATATGGGAAAGGAAAGGGGTTAGTTGTGGCAATAGTTTGGGGGTCCTTGAGGGGAGAGCATACGGTTGATAGAGGAGACCGGGGTGATGTCCTCAAAATACTCACTGTATTGACATCACACAGGCCAGGGCTCTTACTTGTCAGAAATAAATAAATAAATAAATAAAATAAAATAACAATAAGGGGAGCATCGGTGGGGGCTCGGTTTTCAGAACAAATTTGTTGGTGGCAGCAGAGGGCTAGTGTGCAGGCGGTTTCAGGGAGTAGGGAGCAAATGAGCATGTGGAATAAGGGCAAGAGGGTGTGGCTCTAAAAATAAAAAAAATAAACATTTATTTAAAAGGGTCCAATGTGCTGTCAATGGTCTATTAGGGCTCAGAGGAAGTGCTTGCGGGGGAGCAAATGGGTTCGATGGATCGAAAGTGGAGGAAGGGGTTTTGATGAAAGTGGTAGGTTTGGCAGGTTAGGGGGAGAGGTTGGACGAGGTGGGATGAACAAGGTTTGGGGGTTGGTGCATCATAAGGGTGCTTAGTGCAGAGTTACAATGGTTTAATTGCGGGAGGTTTGGGACAGTGAAGTTGCTTTTAAAAGAATAAATAATTAAATAAACTCAATAAATAAAGAGGGGCAGTGTTGTGCCCTGTTATGAAACGGAACATTGCACGCACACGTAAAGAATAAAAATAGGTTTTGGTTATCAGGTCAGGTGGGAGACACCAGAAAAAGGTGGGAATGGGGTGGGTTGTAAGAGCATGAGCAGCACAGGAAACGTTATGGGGGGTGGGGGATTTGCCAGAAGGGGGATTTAGTGAGCAAGGAGGAGGTGCAGGGCCTTATAAGCCATGGCCTGTCACATTAAAGCGACCTTTTCCACTAATGGAGACTCTGAGTATGTTGTGCAGTTCAGCCCAAAAGGGGCCATTGGCACTCTCCATTTCACACTTGTGTCACCAGAGTCCAGTAATAAAAGATAAGGCTTCAAGGAAACAGACCTGGGGGAATGTCCTGGGCCCTGTGAAGCACTGCTAAGGCTCCAGCATCACGATATGTAAAAGCCCTTGATAGGTGCAAGCTTGCTTATACAAACAAAATATAACAATTTTATCTGTATTTCACTGAGGCAGATCTCCGTATTTTACACTTCCAAAAAGCACTCTTTTCCTTGTTTTCGGGGCCGAGGATGCGTGCCACACGGCAATTTAACTGCCAGCACCATGAACTGTGACCGGCGCCAGGCCAACCTCGTGCCCTGCACATCCTTCACAGAGAAGAGGAAGCCTGCTGCACTGGGGTGGGCACTTGCAGCGAGATTCGGGGTTTGCGGAGAGCACCTGCTGCAGTCTTGTGATGGAGACACAAGAGCTCCCACTGTACGTGCTGGTGGTGCAGGTCACGGTATGTGAGACGCTCCGTTATTTCCTGGCGCACCTCGCCCTCCTTCACCCTGACACGCCACAGACACCTTGGTTCACGTACATTGGGCACGGAGATTGGCTCTATGGGGCACATGCAACCCAACCAGGCTGGCAACTTTTCTTCTTAAAGTATGCTGGAGATATTTCCTGGCGGGAGAGACGTACACGCCCTGGGGATTGTTAAACCCAGTCTTCTCGTCAGAGCGTGCCCACGCATTTTAGCAATACGTAAATTACCCCGATTTTAGATTTACATCCTCTCGGTTGTGCTTCAGCTGGAGACGACTGTAGGAGCTACGTCACACAGCAGGGACGTTGGCACTGACTGCTGCGAAACTTCATAGTAGCTCCGGTCTGGAATTCAGTAGTGAGCACCTCCCACACTGAACGAGTTGTGGAGTGTGTATTTCCTGCCAGGTCCGTACTCCGAGCAGCTGGCAGGGTTGGGCCACTTGTCCGCATGTACCAGCCTGCCCTCTTCTCAGAATGCCGACTAGCTAAACCAAGCTTGCGAGACTCATCTCTGACTCAGCGCAGGTGCGGGGATTACTACCCTCCGGGCACAGCAACGGATGGAATATCACTCTCTCATGTAGCTGTTACATGTATTTTAGCACCCCCCATTTTAGGTCTCCCGACAGCTCCCATCGATACGTGCACAATGACGTCATGAAACTGTCATTTGAAGACATTGTTGTCAGGTCTCAGTCTACACTTTAACGTGTCGATAGCAATCACGCTCACACCACGCGTTTTTTTTCACTGCAGCGTGTTATTTATAACATTTGCAAGAGAAAGCTAAAACATGGGAAAACGTTTTCCCTTTCTTATACAGGAAACGTTTACTTTGACTAACCCTTTGAATGCTCCTATTAAACGCGCTAATTGGCTTAAACTGCCTGCATCACAAAGCTGTCACAACCAAACCCAACTCTATGCACCCACGCGTCTCGGTTTCATGGGAAACTTGAACATTTGGTTAATCTCTTCCCAGGACCCTACCCTTTTGCCCCCCCCCCTTGCTCGCCTGCTTAGAAGCCACTTGTGGCATTCAGCGTTTTACAACTCGAAAATATATAATACACAGCTTCCAAATGGATCCTTCTAATGAGGGCCTCCTTTATCCAGTCCAAGCTTTTTAACCAACAGCATGTTGAATGCTGGGATTTGAAGTCCTTTGTTTGTAATAAAAAGTTGAACTGCACATGACAAGGTGAAATGTGATGTTGGCCATCCAGGATGGAAGAGGGTGGCCCCCAGGATATGAGAAGGGTTGGGGGGGAGGTGGCTCGGTGCGGCGCCTCGGTGCGGCGCCTCGGTGCGGCACCTCATGGAGTCATCCACTCGGCCCCTCCTGACTTCCATTGTCGGAAGGAACCCTAATGACGCCTAATGCACCTGCCGCACCACCATAGTGACGCCACTGGGTGGAGTCACAGCCACGGCTCAAGTTGAGGGTACACATGTGGGTGGACGGGGTCTACCCACTTTTTTCCAATGTGGACTCATTCCCCCCACATCTAAAATGAGAAACATTGAAAGTCTTCTTTGAATGTATGAATTAAAGCAAACTCAGGGGTAGCAGTCATCAGGTTTGCAGGCTGGACACTTCGCCACTGCACTATATAACCTGATGAAAAATAACAAACAAGTAAAGGTGAAATGTCCCATTTCGGTACTGCATGTTCCAGGGGAAACATTAGTATTGGTTTAAAACATGCACACCTTTTAACGTTTTAAAAAATACTATAAGAAGAAAATCTCCTCTCTTGGTTTTGTGTGTGTGTTGATTTTATGAAAGGCAAATGCCATTCGTCCTGTACAAATATGGTGGTTATGCATAGCCATTTTAATGAAATGTGCATATTTCACCTTGATATGCTAATTTCTGGCGACAACACACCCCACTGTGTTTGTTGATGAGTATCCCAACTTTTATTTTTAGGACTTGACCCCTGGACAGCAGAAAGGGCCTTGTATCCTCTGTCTCAGAGAGAGATTGTGAAGGGGTGGGGCAGGGCACAAGGGCCCGCTCGCCGTTTGTCCACCTGGCGACCGTTAAATCCTCCTCTGATTAAACCCTCTCCAATGTAGCAAAGTTTCTCACAGGGGTAACGCGTTGGTTTTGGAAGCAACACAACGCAATCTCAGGAACGCTATTGGGTGCATAATAAGAAACTAAATACATTGTTTGTAAATGCTGAGCCTGTGCAGCCAGCCTTGTCATAATAAAAGTAAAACATGTTGAATTTACTGAGTTGGCCGATTTTACTATCTTTGCATTAAACTAATGTGTTTTACTTCACCACAATATTCCAAAACATGTATTGCTATCCACACAATATGCTAATAACCGTATATACCTTGGGAGGGCTGATTAGCGCTTGGAATAAAGGCCATTCCCCCATCTATGGCCATCTGTTTCACTTCCAGCAATAACTTGGTGGCAGGTCATTATCCCACGATAATGACACCTCCCTCGTACACATCTCTCCATGTACAATGCACAAGCACTAACACAGCATGCACATCGCACGATATCAACTGGCGATGCATACCCTCACTATTAAAGAAATGAACAGAGAGGTTGTTTCTAGTCATTTTCAGATGAAAGTACTGTTGTATTTAAGACAAAAGCTATCAGGCTGACAATATTCTTCTTTCTTGCTTTGAGGTCCTGGGGTTATTTGCCACTCATTTTTATGTGATACACAATTTGAAAAACAAAATCCTTGTATTTGCTATATTAAGGATCCATATGCCAGGGGGCGTCTTACAACCTATAAAATGCACGCATTTGACCTGGTCTGAGGGAGGGCTCAAAATAAAATAAAAAGCCAATTAAATATGTCTCCCTTAGTTGGCGGCAGCCACTGCCCTAGGCCCACATATACCCACTGTGTTATGAAATCCTGGCCATGCAACTGTTACGGCAAGACAGAGACATAGTCACATAGAGCCTGCATTGACGAAAAGAACAGTAAGTCACGCACCACTCCAACCTCAAAAAGTTCTGACCACCAGCCAGATAGATACTCAGCCCCGTGGGCTCTAATTTTCGAGCCAAAAGCCACTAAGAGATACTACGTCTTCATGTTCCACCACTTCAGGTTGTAGCCACAGATGAACCGCAGGGTTTTTGCTGTGACACCACCACTGTCGTTCAGAGCATAAGGGGTGCTCGGACTTCCTCGGATATGCCTATAAGCACTAGGGGTGTTGTTTTGTCAGTACAAATTAAGTTTACCTCTCACTTCAGAGGTGGAGGCCACGTCGCTTAAGTCAGGACATGGCATTGAAGAGGCAGTGGGTCGCTGCAGCCGCCACACGTTTCGGCCTGTAGGTCGCTCACAACTCTGGTAAAATTGCTCTGGTGGACTGACTTCTCCTGCGATGCAGAGAGCCCTCCTGGAATTGAGATGTAGTTATGAGTCTGACTTCCTCACAGGGGGTTTCAGCTCCAGAAACAGGATTATCTCTCACTTCAGAGGTGGAGGCCACGTCACTTAAGTTGGGACATGGCACTGAAGGTGGAGTGGGTCTCTGCAGCCGCCACACTTTTCGGCTTGCAGGTCGCTCACGGCTCTGCTAAAATTGCTCTGTTGGGCTGACTTCTCCTGCGATGCAGAGAGCCCTCCTGGAATTGGGATGACGCTATGAGTCTGACTTCGTCACAATGGGTTTCTGCCCCGGTTACAGGAAGTGGAGCATTCCGTTAGGACACTTCCAGCAGCCAGATGGCAGCGCAGCAAGAGCTAGCAATGAGTCCATGACCCGGTTGCACTAGCACCTCGCGGCTTGTCTAGAGATTCTACTACCCTTCGCCAGGCCCTTCTTGCTACTTTTAGATTGTGTTATTGATAAATGATGCATCAATATTTTAGTTTTTTAGGAATCACAGCACAGGTGTTGATTCATCATGGGGTACATATTTAATTGTGTAAAGTGGTCGGGGATAAGGCGTTATCATTCACACTGAGAATGGTAGCTGGATTGCCTTCAATTTTCCTGTGACATGGTCTGGGATTTCCTGTGGTGGGCTCAGTAACCTGCTACATCTGGACTCACAGTCATGGTGACTGGTGCAGTGGATAGGGGGTGAGCTTGAGGGAGGGGTTACAGATTTTGTTTACACATGCCAAACCCCAGTCCTTGGGAAAAATAGGCATTGTTTTGTGAACTTGTTAGCACATTTCGTATTATTGTGTGAGTTGTTCAGTTTAGGAAATTGCTGTAAGATTTCAGTATTGTGTCCATAATTGGATTTTCTTTACCGTGGCCACCTGAGCCTTGAAACTCACCTCGGCTGACGCTTTTGTGCTATCCTTAGATGCCAGGTGTGGGGGAACACCCGGTGCCAGCCACAGCCCCGTCATGCTCGTGACGTCTGTACATCTCTTAGGAGGAGCCAAGTTTCCTGAATTGAATACACCATGATTGCACTCGGGCTTTGTGGAGTGTATAATTGAGGACTAAGGGGAAGGCTTCAACATATCAGCTGCAATGGTTGGTTTGACGCGCAGCCATGACGGAATGGTTGGTTTACACAGTGGAATGCAGTGGCTCGAGTTGCACAACAACGCACCCCCATGCTTCTTGTGATCACGCGTAAACCACACCCAGATATATAGTGGCATTGACGTCACTGTCTTTCCGCATGCAAAAAATGGCATTTTGAAGCTCAAAGGCGCACACTCTGTGGCTTTTAATAGCTGGTACTTGCATAATTGAACTTCTGGCACCCTTTTTGTGACCTAATTGGAAAAAAGCCTTTACAGAGGGAGTAGCTTTGTTTAACTGGAGACACTACAGAAGCAGTACATCTTGGGCCCGCCAACAATTAGACAAATACTATTCAATTCACTGTTTATAACTCTGGTAACTAATGACATTCAAAACCTTCGTGCAGTATGAGGTGAGTCCTGAATAAGACCGGGCGACGCTGTGTACATAAGGCTATGTTTCCTTATTTGTTATAGCTGCATACAGGGCAGTTTCTAGTCCATTTGTTGCCCAGGGCAAAACACTTGGAATGCGCCCCCCCACACTCTACCACCCCGCACGCCACTCCAACCTCCCTAACTACACCGTTAAGGAGGAACTCCTAGCCAAAGTCAATAAATCAGTGCTAAACAAATGAAATCGGTTTTATTACATCATGATTCAAGAACTTTGCAGTAACTCCTCGGACAAAGCAGAGTACACAAACAGTATATACTACGTTTAAAGATTTGTGTCCATTGTTTGTCTATGTTAAGGGCACTCTCCTTGACTTTGCTGCTGCAAAAGCATCTATTGCTGCTGCATAATCAATGTTTTCAACAAGTTCACTCTCAATTGAAAGTATTGGCAGAGCTGATAGCCTTTCCTCGGCCATTGTGGAGCGCAAGTATATCTTTATCAGTTTCAGTTTACTAAAGCTCCACTTCCCACTTTCATTGGAATGGTTAGTAAGAGCCTTATGGCAACCCACACATTTGGAAACAACCAATGTGTTTTTGTATGATGTGTATGATGACTGTGCTGCAAAACTTCAAGGGGCGTAATAGAACTCTTCTGAAGCGATGGCTGGATATATCTCAGTTCCTCGGCCATCTGGGAACCATCTATATCAGAAACTGGTGAAAGGAAAGAACTGCAGCTGGCTCATGGGTAGGTATATAGCCACGTGTACACGCTGTGACCCGAGAATACTAAGACAGGCTATTCGCAGACATTATTTTGCATTTGTGTATGCATACATCTGCTGCCTGGGAATCAGTCGTAGTGCAAAAAAGAATGTGAGGATCGTTCTCACTTAAACATGCTATCAAATTAGAGTGACCAGATTTAAAAAGTAAAAGATCTGGACAGGGAAACTAACAAAAGGAGGACTAACTCTTGAAAGTGGCTGTGAAGGCACTACACTTCAGTATTCTTTGGAGGAGAAGGGGGTTAAGTGTTAGTGTACAAAGAAACACATATTATAATGCACTTATCACAAACTAACACTATCTTAAATTGTAAAATGCAGCATTTCTTCTGTGTCAGATTGTGCATTCCTGCCTGCCAGCTAAGAAGACCTACTACAGAAAACTGGGACCACTGCAGTTTTCAATCGGAACATAATCTTGAGAAAGCACCAAATACCGGACAATCGCGGAAAAACCGGGATGTCTGGTCACCCTATGTCAAATTCAACAATAGTATAAAACAGCACATATATAGAAAATACCAAGTAACATAATGGGATTTTGAGCCATGCAGGGAAATTGGCAATAATATTCTAAACATGCATGCAGAATAAAGACGAAATGCAAATATCCATATGCACGCTCGTCATTAAACACCCAAATACAGTAAACACAGAAACATCCATTGTGCAGATATCCTTCTAGGCACACGTTTAAATACGATCGATCCCCTCAGATCCATTCCAGAGTCGAGGGGTTTGCAGAATGATGTGAAGAGCTTTATTTCGGCTTGTTGTTAGGGGTGAGCTCTGCGTGTGCAGAGTCACACAGAGAGGTTTTATAGAATGGATTCCCGTGGTTTGTCTCCACACTTTAATACTGTCCCAGCCTCAATGACTGAAACAGCGCAGCCCGAGATGCTGGCGCCGGCGCCAAGCAGAGAATGTGAATGGGGGAATCCAAGGGGTCCAGCGGGAGCGAGGCCACGGCCAAGCTCTAATTACCATTAACTCCCATGCTTTAGATCTTGGCCTAACTCGCTAGTAAACATTGGGCCTCATTACGAGTCGGCCGTGCCGGAATCCGGTGATTCCGTGACAACGGTTATTCCACTTCCGCGACCGCAAGGTTGCGGAAAGAAGGGCCGATTACAGCACTTGGGTCGCGCGCAACACACCGAGGCGGAAACGGAGTGACCGCCGTCATGTAAACACCCACGCACATGGACTTTACGCCACAGAAAACGGTGCTAAACCCGTGTCCGCCCTCGCCGACACGGAAACACCGGAAGCGGAAACACCAACACCGGAAGCGGAAACAGCATGATCGCAGGAAAAAACGGAAACAGAGAGGCGGCCATTATATAAAGCACAATCCACTGCCATCCTCAGACACCACAGGTCAGAATACCTCCCTGAGACTGACAACTCTTCGAATGGCATCCAGGATACCAGCACGCAGACAGCGAAAGCCGCGCTTTAGTGAGGCTGAGCACATTGTTGAGCATGCGGAAATGCTCTTTAGTGCAGATCAGCGACGCGCTACTCCGCAACGGCACAAGGAGGTGTGGGCGGAGGCAGCACGCAAGTGCACAGCGGTCGGTGTGACCACACTCTCTGTGAAGGACTGCCATAAGAGGTGGGATGACCTCAGGCTCCGGGTGCGCAACCTCATGACTGCAAACCGCCAACACAGCACTGGCACTCGTGGAGGCCCTGCATCCCCTCTTAAGTTGCAACCGTGGGAGGAGCGCTGCAGCAGTGTCATGCACCTCAAAGGCATCCACGACATAGGAGAGGCAGAGGCAGGAGTGAGCCCACCTGCACATGCTGGTAAGTGCACATAGTACAAAGCCATAAGTGTGAATGGGAGTGACCCAATGGACCCACTCACAATGCCCCGCCCCCCAACAGGGCAGGAGTGACCCAATGGACCCACTCACAATGCCCCCCCCCCAACAGGGCAGGAGTGACCCAATGGACACACTGACTGGCCAGATGACAAATAACACATCCCCAAGGCATGAACCCTGGAAATGCACACAGTGCGTGCCTGACTGGAAGCAGACACACACACACCTGAGTGCATCAATAGTCACAAGTGTGTACATGCAAGTGGTCATGGATTATCATGTTGGATGCATGTGATGAATACATCTAGTAACATCACACTACTAACAGCATGCCCTCTGTATCCCCACAGTCGAGACAAGTGACAGCGACGGCCAAGAGGCAACGCAGCGGCCACCTGCAGGCGCCCAACTCAGCACTTCTGCCCAGGAGGATGATGCTAGCTGCTCCAGCACACAAGCACCGGCTGCATCAGGCACACCGGCTACATCAGGCACACTGGCTACATCAGGCACACCGGCTACATCAGGCACACCGGCTACATCAAGCATACCAGCATACACCACCATCCCCATGCAGACACCCACCCTAGCCCCGGAAGATGATTCGCAGCCCATCTGCACAGCTGAGGAGGCTGCATCAAGTGATGGAAGTGCCCCGGCCATGCAGGCCGAAGCAGTACAACAGGGTGAGGGGGACAACATGGATGAGGTGTCACCCATCCATTGCCTACAGTTCAGCCCCCAAGAACTGCACAGCCCCATGTGCTCCCCAACTCCCTCCTTGGCTGAGCTCAGTACACGCTTGCACCACTTTGAGCAACAACAGGCCACCCTGAAGCAGCTGGTGGAAAGTCAGCTGGAGGAGACCAGGCTGCAGCGCGAGGAGGCCGTGCATCAGCGGGAGGAGGCCAGGCTGCAGCGTGAGAGCAATGCTATGTTGGTGCGGTGGCTCTCCAGGTCGATTGGACGATTTGCGGCCACCATTGTCACCCTGGCACGCCATGTCAGGGAAGAGAACAGTGTGCAATCCAGCATTGCTCAGTCAATGTTGGTAGCCCAGCAGGCGTTTCAAGGGCACTTGCCCACAGTCACACCGACAGTCACCTCAGCCAGCACCATCCCATCCAGCTCTGCCACTGCCAGGACACGGAGGCGTTCTAGTCGGGTGACTGGAGCCACCAGCAAGGACACGGCACCGCATAAGCGCCCCCGCAAATAGTCGCATGTGGGGATGCCAGTCAACATGACATTTGGGGACACAATGGGTGTAGGGGGGTGGGTACATTTGGGTAGTGGGGGAGGTCCATTAGGGGGTTATTTGTTTGGTGCCTGGTTGGGGGTGTGTACGTTTGGGTGGTGGGTGGGCATGGGTGTACAGCTTACCTACCCAATGCACTTTCTTACCTGGTATATCGAAAATACAACACCTTTGAAAAGTACCATAATGAGTGGACATCTGTCATTTCATATGCAGTACAATTAAATGGTATTTCCGGTCCTAAATTTCTATTGTCCCTAAGGGTCGGCCATGTGTTTTTAAACATTAATCGGTCGATCGTAGTAAAATTTGATATGGACCTTACCCGACCTTTCATCCACTAAACAAACGATAAATCTCACTTTTATATAAATAGACAATTATCTCCATATTTAGGGTTCTCTAGGGCTGCAAAGCACGCGGACAATATACAAAGATGGAGTGTAAAATTCAAGTTATCAGGGATGGCTTTACACAGAATGTTCCAAAGTAAGAATGTATGCACGTTCACAGTGAAGGTCAGCTGCTTCGATATATTGCTCGCGGGTCGGAGTGGCCCACGACTAGCAGTATAAGGTTCTATTGTTTTTTGACCTTGACAGACAGGCACCGTGCCTAAAGACTTCTTTTGAAGGAGGGGTGCAAAAACGTAAGAGATGATAAGGATAAAAATTCAGAAACGAGACAGATTTTCATGTTTGTTCACTATAAGAAAGATCGTTGGCACAGACGGAGTCGTATTTAGGGACTGCATTACGCCTAGACAATGGAAAATGCAAATCTAATGTAAGTAACCCTTTAGATGATTTTATACCGGAATTTATTAAAAATAGCATAGCGTTAAATGCCGGTTAAGTTCTACTTGTTCGTTCAATGTGGCATTTTGTACCGCGCGCTATCAACGCCGAAGTGGTCCCCTGGCGCTCAGGCGGCTCTGAATAAGGCAGAGGAGAGGGGGTGGGTTAGTGGGAATAACGTAACATACTCCGTTGCACTATCCTCGTTAGCAAATAGTTTCAGGCTGGAGAGACTAATTTATGTTTTTAATACAGGTACATCTTTCCATACTGCCAATGCCATCATTTCCAGACCCCGGCCGACGGGTTCTTCAGCTGCCAGGTGCAGCTCCATGTCAACAACTTCACCACCCTGACCATTTAATGGGACGATCGGCAAGGACCAATATGCCCTTACGCGGTACTAGCGGCTAGAAGCAACATACCAACCGTTACGTTGGTGTAGTGCCTCGTTGTTGGAACAGCCTTGCGATTATCAGTGCAACCATAGTGCTTCTTTTATCGTAAACCAACACCCTGTGTACCGCAAAGGAACAGCGCGTGACTCAAGATGAACTTTTGCGGATCGAGAGCAAAGACAAATGCAAATCGCTGAATATTCTCTAAATAATTGAATTAAAATAAATGTACTTTACCAATTGTACAATCTTGCTGTTTGCTTTTAAACCACAGTTTCATATTCCAAATTGTGGCGCGCTGTGTTCTGAGATGATCTGTGTTGTTTTACGGGTTCTGTGTGAAGTCGCGTAGAAGTCGACTGGGCGCGTTTGGCTACGCAGCCCAGTAACGTCATGGAGAGAGGCAGGGAATATGAATGCTTTGTTGATGTCAGGCTCAGGGGCGGAGAATATGATTTAGTGCCGCAAAAGCAGGTCAGCCAGGGCGATGGGGCAAGTGATAGGATTATCACCTAATGTCGGCGCACAGCAGCCTGATTTATTGTTTGTTTAGTGGACGAAAATTCGGGTAAGGTCCATAGTAAATTTTTTTACGATCGACAGATCCATGCCTGAAAACACATGGCCGACCCGTAGGGACAATTACAATTTGGTCACGGAAATACCCTTTATTCATTTAGTGGCATCACCATATCCCTGAAATGCTGTGGATGTGCTGTCTCTCAAAAGTAAATGCGAATCAGTGCATCCTGTGCTCGTTGTCCATCTAGTGGACCCCCAGCAGGTGGTTGTGCCATCCCATCCCCATCCCCATCCCCATCTCCGTCTCCGTCACCATCCCCATCTTCATCATCTCCGTCTGGGGGCATTGGAATGTTCCTGCGCAGGCACAGATTGTGCAGCATGGCACAAACGAGCGTAATTTTACCCGTCTTCACTGGGCTGTACAGCAGTGATCCGCCAGATCTGCTTAAACAGCGGAACTGGGCCTTCAGTAGTCCAAATGTCCTCTCAATCATGCCACGTGTGCGGACATGTGCCCTGTTGTACGCATCCTCATGCCTGTTCCTTGGCCTCCGTACAGGCGTCATCAGCCATGGCGTGAGTGCATATCCGGCATCTCCTACATGGGATGTAGATGTGGGAGACATGTCAGTGTTGGTAGTATCATGTCTTCATCAGATGCAGTGCAATCTTGTGTCATTGTTCATTCATGCGTATGTGTCATGCAGTGTTTTCACTGATGGGTGTTAATCTTCTATGGCCATCATAGTGGGGGTTGGCAGCTGTACATTGACCAATGCATTGGTGTGCATGTGGCTTGTGAGTATGGCATTGTGCAGTGATGTGCACACATGGCAGGGTCACTCCTCAGTGATGATATAGTAGGTGCAGGATGTCTCATGTACAGCCATCATGTGCATTGTGAGTGCTGTGTTGCATATTATGAGGGGGGGGGGTTTGCTGTGGCTCCAGGTGTATGTGCCAGCGGGAGTTCAGGCTGTGTGTGTCAGGTGGCAGGTTGTGTACGGCCACACTGTGGCTACCTGTCATGTTTTGCTTTGTGAAGTTTGGGTTCTGCTGTCTATTCAGTGGATGGGCGGGGGGTGATGCATGTGCAGTCGCAGCAGCCCACTCACGTAGCTCATTGCCCTGGTCACACACACACACCCCTCTTCCACAGGTCCGGAGCATTGGCAGCTGTACTCACCCAATAGCCATGTGCTTTGTCCAGCATAGCGTTCCATGTACTGTGGCAATGTTGAATTCCGCAGTACCATTGAGTCATGGGTTGAGCCTGGGAAACGTGCGCAGCAATGTGTAATCACTTGCGTCGCATCACATACCATCTGTACATTCAGTGAGTGGTAGTGTTTCCTATTGCGGAACACCATTTCAATTGCACGTGGTACTGTCAGCTCAATATGGGTGCAGTCGACTGCACCTATGCAATTTGGCATGCCTGCTATGGCATGGAAGGCCAACTTGGTGGCAATCACCTGGGGGAGGGTACGGGGTAGGGCAGTCTGTTCAGACAAATGGCGCAACAGGGCATCCAGTACCTGAACCAGGATTATTGAGAAACAGGGTTGTGATAGGCCATGCAGTACAGACACGATCTTCAGGAGGGGGGGTGGCGGTGGGGGTGTCTATGTGGCTGCTGATGTCGTCCTCTATCAGGCCAGTGATGTACAGGATTGTTGGACGGTCCAGCTGGTATAATGTGTGGATCTGTCCTGGGATGAGGTTCCAGGGTGAGGCCCTGATGCGTGGTATTGCAGGCTGCCTGCGGGGTGCTGCTGGCGGGGCAATGGGGTTTGCCATGGGTACAGGGTTAGCTGGTTGCCGCCTGCGCCTCCTATGCCTCCGCCTCCTCCTCCTCCTCTGCAAAATTACTGCCATCATGTGCAGTGCTGCCTGTTGGTTGAGTAGGCCCAGTCCCAATGCTACTAGAGCTGCTGCCTGCATGGTTCTGTTTTGAGTTGGGCTGGGTGTGGCCCTTTTGTACGCACCCAGTGGCCTGCTGGGTCCAGCTGGGCTGATTTGGTGCAACTGTGGCCTGATTCAGGACACCAGGCACAGTTTAACGTCTTGTTCGCTGTGGCGGCGGTACCGCCACCGTGATCACGGTTTTACCGCCATTTTGTTGTCAGTGTTTCCATGTCCGCGCTAGTTGTGATGCTCGCGGTATTTCGTATTGCCGGCAACGGAGGAGTTTCCGTGCAGGCGGAGTTTACCGGTGCTTTAACGCTGCGGTGGCGGTTGGAGGTGGTGCTATTTCCGGGTTCGCAGGTCATGATTAGGCGGACGCTTAAACGGTGCCGGTATGGTTATGCCGGCTGCGTTAATTCCAGACCGGAGCAGTTGTAATGAGGCCCATTGTCTTGATTAGGGCAGAGGCAAAAACCCCAACTCAGTCCTCAAGAGCAACCGGAACAAAAAATGAATTATGTTTGGTTTGATAGCAGGTCACTGTGGAAGTTAAAATGCCTTGCCTTTCCTTGCTCCAGAGCACCCAAATACAGGAAACACAGAAACAGCCATTGTGCAAATATCCTTCTGATTTTTAAAAACATTTTTTAAAGATATTGCTTAAAAGCAAACAAAGCATAATAAAACAACATGGCAAACACATGCACAGTATGAAATACGTCCCAAAGAATGCCGAACGCTATGCACACAGTTTAAAGAAACTTTGGTCTGTACCTACCTTCTTTCTGAGGAGTTGTGCACACAAACGAGTCGGGATGCAATGCACTCATCTTTCTTCGCAGGGCCCGGGAAGCCAGGAACTCTCAAAGGAAAGCAGCCGTCTTTATTCCACCATGGTGTTATATTCCTGCAGGATTGCAGAGGCGGGTGGCCACCAGGAAAGGCGCCCTTTTATGCCCCACCCCAAGTGGCGCAAAAGTTCTCAGAGCCTCTGGCTTCCATAATGTCGCATAGTACTTGCGTCGCAAGTACTATGCGACATTAAGTCAGAAGAGGAAGCGCCAGCACCTACTACAGCTACTGTGCTGCGGAACTCTCCCCACTGCAATCGAGCCCCACAAACCGGGAAATGTCACACTCCAGGGACCTGGGCAATTGCGCCCCGGCCAGCCACCAACTTCGCCCGGGCCAAGAAACGGGCCTTGATGCATATGTTAATGCGTGATCCAACACATTATTAAATAAGGTAATATAATATAGAAAAAAAGTCATCAGATATTTGATGGCAAACAAGGTATGCTTAATATGGTGAAGGGCGCCATAAACATATATCCTGCATCATAATCATATTGGACACACACATCTACCCTAAACAGCTGTTTCGATGTGGGTGGGTTGTTGACCTGAACCCTCCCTCGTCGTCATCAGGGTTTCAGTGAGATACTATCAATCTTCCACACTTGAATATATCTAAAAACGTAGTCCTGTCCCAATCACAATTAATTAATTAATTAATTAATCTTTTATAATGCACTTTATACCGGAGACCAATGTCTAAGCGTGGGACCGGGAGAGATTCAAACATATGTCGTTCGGCGTTGTCTTGCTTCCAAGAGAAACGTGTTGTCCCTGAGCTATCCTCCCGGCCGCCATGATGGCTTATGAGAAAATGAAATGCATGGCGCAGCTGTGTAATGCTTGATCATAATGCCCATTCAGAGTGTAGCAATCACGGTCATATCAACACTTAACACAAATCCATCAATGATGCCCATGCTCCAGATCGAACTACTATGATGGGCCTGTGAACACTGGCACTGTGGGCATCAAATTTCAGAAATTGAGACTAATTTGTCTTTCAGACTAATTTAATTAAAATGGCAGATTGGTCAAATATGAACATTTGCACTTTGGAGGGGTATTTCAGAAATGTTGTGCCGCATTTGAAAAGTGCAAATGGTGTAAACTCTGTATAAGCTGGATGGTGTAACAGTCAATGTATCCACCCACGACCCCGGACATACCCTGGATGCAATTTTCTGCAGGGAAGGACTATGCGTATCTTTGCCACCTACACCAATGTTATGGAGTCACCACTACTTAATACCAGTTAAGAGTTTGTTGGGGTGCTTGTGCCTCGCTTTTAACTGAAAGGGGATAGATCTACATGTAAGATTTTAATTGCATTATTCTATGGGTTCTAGACCAAAAAGAAGTGTAATATTTTACAATGGTTACAAGTGTCCGTTGTCACAAAAGGCAATTGGTTTACAATGTGCCACAAGTGTCCAGTGTCATAAGATCCAAAAAGTTTACAAAGTGCCAACATACTCCGTTTGGGGGTAGCTCACGGCTCTGGTAAAATTGATCTGCTGGGCTGACTTCTGGGATGCAAAGAGCACTCCTGGAATTGGGATGTAGTTATGAGTCTGACTTCTTCACAACAGGTTTCAGCCCCATCAACAGGATTATCTCTCCCTTCAGAGGTGGAGGCCACGTCACTTAAGTTGGGGCATGGCACTGATGATGGAGTGGGTCTCTGCAGCCGTCACACTTTTCGGCCTGCAGGTAGCTCACGGCTCTGGTAAAATTGCTCTGTTGGGCTGACTTCTCCTGCGATGCAGAGAGCCCTCCTGGAATTGGGATGACGCTATGAGTCTGACTTCGTCACAATGGGTTTCTGCCCCGGTTACAGGAAGTGGAGCATTCCGTTAGGACACTTCCAGCAGCCAGATGGCAGCGCAGCAAGAGCTAGCAATGAGTCCATGGCCTATTTGTACTAGCACCTCTCAGCTTGTCCAGAGATTCTACTACCCTTCGCCAGGCCCTTCTTGCAACTTTTAGATTGTGTTATTGATAAATGATGCATCAATATTTTGGTTTTTTAGGCGTCACAGCACAGGTTGTTCATACTTGCCAACAACACAGATTCAGGAAGTAGGCTACTGCTTTTTAAGCAGTCCTACCACCTACAGATTTCAGTGACAGATCCTACTGCTTTTTACAGTGGCAAGTAATTTATGTGACTCTAAGGCAGGAGCCCAGGACAAAGCATGCAACACATTAGTTAGTCTGTCTGTACAGTGGACTGGCAGGTGATTACTTTGATTGCACTGACCTGACAGCTACTTGACTCTGTCCTGCACTCTTGCCGGTACAACCCTTAGGTGAACCAGCAGTGAAAGCAAGTGGCAGAGTGTAACACCATCACACAGCATCTGCCGACAATTTGGTGTTACCATTCAGAATTATACATTTTTAACATTTCAACATCTTTCCATGTTGTGCTGTTTGTATGTTTTGTATTTTCCTGTGATGTCATTGTTATGGGAATTATTAATTTTCAAACTTGGAAAATCCTACATCTTTTTGGTCACAGAATGTTGGCAAGTATGGTTGTTCATTCATCATGGGGTACATATTTAATTGTGTAAAGTGGTCGTGGATAAGGCGTTATCATTCACACTGAGAATGGTAGCTGGATTGCCTTCAATTTTCCCGTGACATGGTCTGGGATTTCCTGTGGTGGGCTCAGTAGCCTGCTACATCTGGACTCACAGTCATGTTGACTGGTGCAGTGGATAGGGGGTGGGTTTGAGGGAGGGGTTACAGATTTTGTTAACCCACTGCAAAACCCCAGTTCTAGGGAAAAACAGGCATTGTTTTGTGAACTTGTTAGTACATTTTGGTATCATCGTGCGAGTGTTCATTCCGGAAATTGCTATAGGATTTCAGTATTGTGTCCATGATTAGATTTTCTTTACCGTGGCCACATGAGCATTGAAACTCACGTCGGCTGACGCTTTTGGGCTATCCTTAGTTGCCAGGTATGTGAGGACGTCAGGCTTTGCAGACGGGGAACACCGGGTGCCAGCCACAGCCCCGCCATGTTCTTGACGTCTTTACATCTTTTAGGAGGAGCCACGTTGCTGCACTACTCAATTGCATACACCATGATTGCACTCAGGCTTTTGGGAGTGTATAATTTACAACTAAGCCGAAGGCATTGGTTTGAAGCGCAGGCGCGGCCATAACGGAATGGTTGGTTTACACAGTGGAATGCAGTGGCTCGAGTAGCACAACAACGCACCGCCATTGCTTCTTGTGATCACACGTAAGCCACACCCGGATATATAGTGGCATTGACGTAGCTGCCTCTCCACAAGCAAAAAGTGCATATTGAAGCTCAAATGCGCACACTCTGCGGCTTTTAATAGCTGGCTACTTACACAATTCAACTTACGGCGCCCTTTTTGTGACCTAATTGTAAAAACGCCTTAGGGGAGTAGCTTTGCTTACATTATGTGAGGGTCTTGTGTCAAAAATCAAGGGAGACCCTACAGGAGAAGTAAATCTCAGGTCTGGTAACAATTAAACAAATAAGATTCAATGTACTGCTTATAAGCTCTGGTAACTAATGACATTCAAAACGTTCGTGCAGTAGGAGTGCCGAATAAGACCGGCGACGTTGTATACATAAGGCTACACTTCCTTATTTGTTATAGATGCATATGTTACTGCGTGATCCAACACATTATTAAATAAGCTAATATAATATCGAAAAAAAGTCATCCGATATTGTATGGCAAACAAGGTATGCTTGATATGGGGAAGGGGGCCATAGACATATATCCTGTGTCATACTCGTATTGGACACACACATCTACCCTGAACCAACAGCGGTTTCGACGTGGGTGGGCTGTTGACCTGACCCCTCCCTTGTCGTCATCAGGGTTTCAGTGAGATGTTATCAATCTTCCATACTTGATTATATCTACAAGCGTACTCCTGTCCCAAGCGCAATTCATTAATTCATTCAACTCCTTCCCGCCCTCTGACCAACTACCCACCCACATCCGCCTTCCCAACTCTGTCTTCCCCCTCTCACATCTTAATCAACCCGCCTACTCTTCCTAACCTCCATCGACCTGTCTGCAACATTCATCAACCAGAACCCGCTGACACCCTACGTCCCCTGTTCCCTTCCTATCCCTGCCCCACTGACCTTGAATGCCCCTCCCCACCACTCCCATTAACCCCCTACCCACACCATACAACCTCCAGGACAACCACCACTCCGAAGTCAGATGCATCCTTTTTAATGCCCGCTCTGTAGCAAAAAACAGACACAGCATCTTTGACCTCCTCTCCTCCGACAATCGTGACCTAGGCCCTCATTACGACCCTGGCGGAGGACCATGGTGCAATTTGCACCATGGTCCATGGCGCAGAGCTGCCAACTCCGCCATGGGGGTTGGCGGACTCACCGCCCCATTCCGACCTTGGCGGGGCGGTTAGTCCCCAATCCCCATTTACCCTTCCCCATTCCCATTTTTGCCCCATAGGGTATAATGGGAGTGGGGAAGGCGTTGATTACGCCACTGTAGATTACGGTGGCGTAATTAACAAGAGGTCCCGTAGCGCCATTTATTTTTCCGCCCGGAAAATCCGGGCGTAAAAATCACCATAGCGCTACGGAAAGTCGTAATCTGGCGGAGAGGTACGCCATGCATTACGCTGGCGTAAACCCCTCTCCGCCAGGGTCGTAATGAGGGCCCTAGTCTTTATAACAGAAATCTGGTTCTCCGACGACTTTGCCCCTGTTGCTCATGAGGCTTTCCCACCCGACTACTGCCTCATCCCGCTCAACAGACCCTCTAGAGGAGGTGGCGTGGCAGTCCTTTTCAAATCTCACTTCTCCGTCTCTCTCGTCGACTACCAGACATGCAATCGATCATGCAAATCCCTTCTTGTTAAACTCTGTGACTCTATATCCACCATCCAAGTAAACAACCCCTCTCTGACTGGTTAGACATCCCCACCAACCCCATGACCCATTCACTGGTCGACAGCCTTAAGGACACACCCTAGATGCTATCTTCAGCTACCACAACCTGATACATCTAGCCCCCCCTTACCACTCATCTGGTCAGATCACTTTCTCGTCCCTTTCTCCATCCTCTCCCCTGCCTCCGGCCCCACCCCCGAACCAGCCACCCCCCTTCGCCGCAAATGCTGGAACAAACTAAAGATCCTCCCAGATCTAGCCGAAGCCATGCTTCACAGACCCCCCACAACTACCCCCTCTGATGAATCTCTAACCATCGACTCCTTCGACTCATGGCTCAATGACTCACTAACTTCACTCACCCCCACATGCCACTCCTCCTCACGCCTTGGACCTTTCCCCAAATGGTTTATGCCTGAGCTGAGGAATGCCAAACAACTAAATAAATCCCTGGAATGCAAATGGTGAAAAAGAACAACCAATCTCAGTAGATCCACCTTCGCCTTGCACCATCGCAACTATAAAGCAGAAATCCGAAAAGCCAAAAAGGTCCACTACAGCAATCAAATTCTCAATTATGGAAACCGCAGCAAGGAACTCCACAAAATCATATCTGAATGTATCAAACCCACCTGTCCCTCTGCCCAATCTACCCCATCACAATCACTCTGCAACTCTCTCTCACTCCACTTCTACACCACAGCTCTCGACAGAACGACTTCCCTCACCAACAAACTGGCCCTCCTCTCCCTGCCCCAAAATCCGACCACCCTATCAACCACCCCCCCGCTCGCCGCAGCAACACTGAATTTACCCACTTTTGACTACTTCAAACCAAGAGATGAATTTCTCGACCTTCTCTCTGCTTGAAAACCCTCTGGCTCCCCCCTTGACCCCTGCTCCGCCTCAGTCCTCAAAGAAATATTCTTATCCACCTGCGCAGGAGAGTACACAAGAACTATCCTAATTGATTCCCTCAGCTCTGGAATCTTCCCCAATGCCTTCAAAATTGCACATGTCAAGCCTCTTCTAAAAAAAATTTCCCTCAACCCCATTGACCCCAAAAATTACCGCCCCATCTCGAATACCAGATTCCTTGCAAAACTCATCGACTGAACTGCATACTCCCTACTAAACGCCTTTGTCAAATCCAACAACCTCCTTGACCCTGCCCAATCAGGCTTCAGACCGCGACACAAAACCGAAACCACTCTGGCCTCAATCTGGGACAATCTTAAGATCACTGCTGACTCGGCAGGATGCACTTCACTAATTCTCCTAGAGCTCTCTACAGCTTTCGATATAATTAACCACTCGATCATGCTTGAATACCTCCACTCCCTAGGAATCTGTGGAACCACTCTCAAATGGATCGCCTTCTTCCTCAACAACAGGAAACAAATAACCCTCCTCTCCTCTTTTGCCTCGGCCGCTCACCCAGTTAATACCGGAGTACTGCAAGGCGCATGTCTATCAGCGCTCCTATTTAACCTCTATATGTCCACCCTCCCTGGAATCATCCGCCGGCACAATATCCTGTGCTACAACTAAGCCAATGATACACAAATCATCCTGAAACTCCTAAACTCAGACTCCAACTCTCAGCCCGACCTTGCAGCCTGCCTCCTTCATATCGACCGTTGGATGACTACAAACCACCTCCGCCTGAACCCCACTAAAACCGAAATCATGGTGTGCAGCAACACTGAGTTTCTCACCTGTCCACTGCCTTGGCACTCATCCATGGGCCTACCACCCACCCCCTCAGCCACAGTAAAACACCTTGGATGCACTGTGGACTCTGACCTAACCCTCTCTCGACAAATCAACAACGTATCTAAGTCTTGTCATTACCATCTCAAAATTCTTAGGCACATTTTCCCCTACCTCTCCTTCCCGAACAGACTTGCAGCTATCCTGTCCATTGTAATCTCGAGACTGGACTATGCTAACTCCCTATTCCTTGGAGTCCCGGCATACCACCTTAATAAACTGCAAAGAGCACAAAACGCTGCTGCCAAAATGCTACTAGCTCTGGGTCCAAGAGACCACACCTCTCCAGCTCTCAGAACCCCCACTGGCTCCCATTTGGACAAAGGGCCACTTTCAAGACCCTATGCATCACTCACCATGCAGTGCACAAAACTGGCCTTCTATACCTGCAAGACAAGCTAAAACCTTACCTCCCTCCCCGCACCCTAAAATCAAGCTCTGCCCTCCTTTTAGTGATCCCAACCACCAACTCCATCAGGATCTGAGGATTCTCTTTCTCAGCCTTGGCCCCTACTCTTTGGAACTCGCTTCTACCTCACATCCGACACACCCAAGACTATTTGTAATTCCGCAAATTACTAAAAACATTGCTCTTCCCATAACACCAAGGACCACCCTAAAGATATGTCTGAACCCCCAGCAACCCACTGACGAAACACACAATGAGACTGTGTACCTGGTGTTCAAAGACCTGCAATTCCACCCACAGGATAGGATGGAATGGATGTAATGGATCGAGTGGATTGAGTTTGATGGAATTGGATAGCATGTATAGAGTGAAAGGAATGAGTGGAATGAATGGAGTTGGTGGAGTGGGTGGAGCGGACGGAGGGGATGGATGGAGTGGATAACACGTGTGGATGGAGCGGATGGAATGAATGGAGTCGATGGAGTGGATGGAGCGGATAGAATGAATGGAGTCGATGGAGTAGATGGACTGGATAACATGGCTAGAACAGGATGGAGTGAATGGAATTGGATGGATTGGATAACATGAATGGAACAGGATGGAGTGGATGGAGTGGGACGAAAGGGCAGGAATTGGATGGAGTGGATGGAATGGAAAGAGTGTATGGAGAGGATGGATTGGATGGAGTGGATGGAACAGACAGAGTGGATGGATTGGACAGAGTGGATGAAATGGACAGAGTGGATGGAATGGCTCAAATTCGATCACATGCATGGAGCTGGATGGAACTGGATGGAGCAGGTGGAGCGGATAGAACTGGATGGAGCTGGATGGAGCTAGATGGAGCTGGATGGAGCGGATGGAACGGATGGAGCGGATGGAACGGATGGAGCGGATGGAGCGGGTGAAACGGATGGAGTGTGTGAAACGGATGGAGTTGGTGAAAGGGATGGAGTGGATGAAACAGATGGAGTGGATGGAATGGCTCAAATTCGTAGACATGCATGGAGCTGGATGGAGCAGATGGATATGGATGGTGCGGATGAAACTGGACGGAGCTGGATGGAGCTGGATGGAGCGGATGGAATGGATAGAGTGGATGGAGTGGACGTAGTATGTTTGTTTGTTTGTTTGTTTATTTGTAGGGCGCCCGTACCCTTAGGTAGCTGGGCACACAACGTATCAAGATTACTTATAGCTTGGTTACAATTGACATACATGAGGCTTATACATATATACATATATATAGTTACAATTTACATGGTACAGATACATACAGGAGCACGCAGTGCTTACGGTTACTAGATCGTTGTAGCCTGAGAAGAAGGAGGGGGGGTGAGGAGGTGGGGCAGTGAGTTATTGATCATTGAGTCGTAGCCAAGAACGGGTGTTGCGCCTAAAGCTGTTATAGGATTGCTCACTCGGTAAGTGCTATTTATTTTTTTTTTAAAAATAAGCACTAGCTGCGGGTTTTTCTGGAGGAGCCCGGAAAACTTAGAAATAAAACCGCAGCTTTAAAAACATTGTATTTATGTTTGCGGTCGCTTTTGAAGCGACCGCAAACATAAATACAACGTTGTGTTTGAAAACGCTGCAGTTTTTCTTTCCAAGTTTCTCAGGCTCCTCCGGCTCAGAGGAGCCTGAGAAACTCGGAAAGAAAAAACGCAGCGTTTTCAAACACAACTGCGTTGTGTTTCTGCCTGCTGTGGTATCACTTTGGGTCTCCGGTGCTTATTTTTTGTTTTAAATAAATAGCACTTACCGAGATTCATCTGCAGCTTTGCTGCTCTGGTCTCCGGTCCCCGTCCTCCGCGTACAGCACCAATGAAGGAAAAGTGGTAGCTTTTGTTTACTACAGCTGGCTGGCTTTTCCTTCATTAGTGCCGCAAAAGCCAGCACAGGCGGGCATCCATTTCACAAAATGGATGCGCCCATGTGCTTGCTTTTGCGAATTTTGAGCTTGAATAGCTAAAAATTTTACATAGGAAGTGTCGGGGGGAAATTCTGCCGGGGTCGGCCGGGCCGTCCGCAGACCTCCGGGCAGGGAGGCCCCAACTCCTCCCGTGTATATCTCGGATGAGACAGAGTATGAGGCACACACAAGGAGCAAGGTGACTTCTGCTGTTTATTAGACAAACAGCAGGGATGGGTCAAGGAGCGTACGCGTTCGTCCTGACACACACATAATCGTGGGGCTCGCAGGCCCTTTTTACTGTAGTATGACGCGCTACTTGCGTCACATCAGAAAGTTAACAAAAAACCTATCGACACTCTTAATTGGATGCTCGAGTGATAGGGTTAGTATAGAACACATATAGAGAGCGATGCTAGTGGATAAAGGGTAGTCAGGTGATATATCTGGGTTGTCCCTACAATTAGATACATGAGAATTGTTACATGAAGACTCCTGAGGATTGGTTAAAGCTATTGTCGTCAGTGATAAGAGCCCCATGTTCTGATTGGTGCACTCGTGAGCTCCCCAGCCTGGGACCACCGCTGTTCCCAGCTCTCGGTGTACCTTTAGTTTGCAACAATGTTTCACTATGGGTACATGCAGACAATGTGAGGATTTATTCATAGCTGGAAGGCTGACCGCTCCTACTGTCGCAAATGTCCATTGAGCCTTTCAATTGTATCTGCCTGTGTCTTGTGGCGCGGGATCCAGACGCCTCTTCTCTCCTGGACTTGGCATCTCGTCAGGTTCGGCTTGGTCACGTGAGGCAAGACCGTGTTTGAGGCAGAATTCTGCACAATTAATATTGTTTTTCCACTGTGTGTCTGGTTCAATTTGTAGGTATGACTTTAATGCTGGTACGCGGAGTGCGAGGTTGCAACATTGTGCCTTTGATGACTTGTTCATTGAATGTGAGTTTGCAACATGACGACCTTGGCTAGTTGCTTCGCCAGGCTCATTCTTGCAGGATCAGCAACCTGACTTTAGCTTTGTTAACGTCCATGGGAACTCTTGCTTGAGGCCTACTTGGGCCTGGTGCATAAGCGATCCTTTTCGTGCATGGGTGCTTTTAGGTTATGGTGGCATATAGTTCCATGACCAGTATCGTGTCTTCATTGTACTTCTCATGGTGGCAACTGGTTGCAAGGGAAGCGTGAGCAAGCTTTGTATAAGTTCATGACGCGTCTTGCGTTTCTGCATGCTAAAAGCCTATGTGAAAATAATAAAGATGCACGTCCGTGAATATGCCTGTCGCCTAGTCATAGAACTGAGTATATTCTTCGTGTAGATTGGTGTGGGAATGTCCAGTGTGTATATTTGTACAGCTGTGCTTCCCGTTGTCTAAGTAGTCATGGCATCTCTAACGACGTGTAGATTTCAGTCTAGTTGGTCCGTGCCGCAGGTGTCGGCATGGCCAGTGCGGGCTGCTGGGCAGGCAGATGGACACATCCGTATATTCCTGTACCAGGGTATTTGGTCGTCTGGTAAATGGACAAACTCTTCTCGTGGCGGGTGTCTGGGTCGTGACCCTTTAGGCCAAGCGCGAGAGGTGAAGGACGGGAGCCTGGTCTTCCATTCTCCCACTTCAGAAGTTTTAAAAAAAAAGTGCTAGTATTATTTTTTAATGTTGCCTATCTATTTTTAAAATAAACATTTTTACTGGACTATCCCTTAAACTCAACTGGTAAGGCGTTCCAGTGCTGGGCTGCTTTTACAGGGAAGCTTTTTCCACCTGTTTTTTGTTGGCGGAATCTGGGAATTTGGAGACAGAAGGAGTTAGCTATTCTGGTTGGTCGTGAGGATGATTTCCTAGTTATTCTTTCCATTAGGAATGGGGGAGCTGCATTGTTTAGACATTTGAAGGTGAGAGTGACCATTTTAAAAAGAATCTGATCAGTAATTTTTAGCCAGTTTTGGTTTCTTCTTAAGTGCGATATATGCTCTCTGGATGGGAGGTTCAACGCCGTTCTTAGCGTGTTGTTTTGCAGCGTTTGTAGTTTGTCGGTGATATACTTATTAGCACCTGCATAAAGAGCGTTGCAGTAGTCTAATTTAGACAGGATCAAAGCGTTGGGTAGGATAATACAACTCGCTGGTGAGAGGAAGGGTCTGCAGGCTTTGATACGTTTGCCAGTATAGGCGGTGGAGGAGGCCAGCGAGTTTACTTGTTTTCTTAGGGATGATGTGGAGTCTAGGTTAAAACCTAGTGTCTTCACTTCTTTGGTAACTTTGGTAACTTTAATAATATTACCATCAATGTTAAAGGCACTATAGTTGTTGTTAAGTTTTTTAGGTTGTTATCTGAGCCAAGGATCAGGATCTCTGTTTTATCATCATTCAGTCAGAGGCCACGGGTGGCCATCTATGCCTGAATTAGGGAGTAAATCTCATTCACTAAGGCTGTATCTGACATGAAATTGCCCGTAACGGGTATAAGGATCTGAGTGTCATCCGCGTAATTTGTATAGGTGACACCCAGCCTGTCCAATTTGTCAAATAAGGGCTTAGTGAAGATGTTGTACATGGTGGGTGAGACACATGATCCTTGGGGGACCCGGAATGTGGTTAACACCGGGTCTGCGGACGCTGGCGTGGAGAAGATGCTCATGCTTCTATTGTCAAGGAATGATAGGACCCAAGCTATAGCTTCACTTGAAAAGTGGGCTGCCGTTGCGAGGTGTTTGCATAAAACTGCGTGGTCCACCAGATCAAAGGCCACCGACAGGACAAGGAGGAGTAGCATAGCTGTGTTTTCTTTATCATTGAGTTCATTAATTTGGGCTTTAAGGTCTATTAGTGCTTTCTCCGTGCCGTGCTGGTGCCTGAACCCAGATTGGCGTGAGCCTAATAGTTGGTTTGTCTCAAGGTATTTTTGGATTTGTATATAGGCCACTTTGTTGATTATCTTCAAGAGAAAAGGGACGGTCGTGATTGGTCTATATTTTGTGGGTATGGAGGGGTCTACGGATTGTTTTTTGAGAAGGAGTAGTAACCAGGACTCTTTAAGACTGCTTGGGACGGAATTGGATGTGAAGGACGCATTAATGAGATTGGAGATGAAAGGGGCTAGTTCTCTAGCTGCATCCTTGATTATTTGGGTGGGGCAGATATCACCTTTGCAGTTAGATGGTTTTAGGGAGGCAATGATTTTTTTTGTTTCCAGAATGGAGATATTGGAGAATTTGAATGGTTCTAGGTTAGGTTGTTTATTTTGTTTAGTTTGTAGAGCTTTTATTTTGTTTGCTAGAGCGTTTTGAATGTTGGTACACCATTGTTCATCTTTAGGTAAGTTATCCGGTGGAGGTATGGGGGATTCTAATTCGCGTAAGATAACAAATAGTTCCTTGGTTTTGGAACCTGATTTGGATATTCTTTCATTATAGATTTCTTTTTTGGTTTGAATGATTTCATTTTTGTATTTATGGCCGAGAGTTTGAATTTTAGTTTATTTTCTTCTGAGAGTGTGTGTTGCCAAATGGTTTCTAGCTTCATTTTTTCCATTCTAAGTTATTTTAAGTAGGGGGTGAACCAAGTGTTCAGGTGTGCCTGTTGTTTGCTTTTGCAGTTCTTGAATGGGGCAATGGAGTGGAGTCTAGAATCTTAGTCATAGTTTCATTATAAATGTCTACTAACATATCTGGGTTGGAGTTGCTTGGTATGATGTTGATCACTGGGAGGAGACCAGGTAGGATGTTATTTGTCGTGATATTTTTCCTTGATCTGGTAGGAAGTGGGGGTGCCATTATTTTAGTTTTGTTTGCTTCTTTCTTGAGTGTTAGATTGAAAGCAATCATGGAGTGGTCGGTCCAGGGTAGAGGTGTGATTTTAGTGATCTTAGTTGGGCAGTTTGCAGTGGCTACCCAGTCTAGGGTCCTGCCTTTGTCGTGGGTAGGGGCGAAGACTTCTTCGGATAGCCCATGTTTGTTAAGCATGGCAGCTATGGCTTGGGCTTGTTTATCATCAGGGTCATTTAGTTCTAGGTTAAGGTCACCTAGGAGCATTATTTGATAAGAATCTTTCGTATTACTGGCTAGTAAGCTGGAGATATCCTCCTCGAACGAGCCTAGGGGTGCTGGAGGTCTATATATAAGGTAAATGTTTAGAGTGCGACATGGAGATATGGCCAGTTTAACTGATAGTAGTTCACAGGATTTTAGTGGTGGTAATGTAGAGATTCTTAATTCTAGATTAGGTTTGGTGATAATAGCTAGTCCGCCTCCTCTGGACCCATTAGGTCTGTCCATTCTTAGGAGTTGGTACTCTTTGGTATAGCCAAGGACAGCGCTGGGCCCGCTGCATCATGTAGCCTGTCTGTCGCTATCTTCCCACCATCCTGTTCACGTGCCTGGTCTCGGGCACTCTAAAGATAACCAGCACATCACATCACTACTCTTACTCTCTACTATACACCATCACTCAACTAGAACACAGCTATACCCCTGATTAATTCAGCCTAGCTGTGCACATACAAATACAACCTCATCAGCACCTCATCACCCTAATAAAATGCAGCTAGCCGAGAACATTCCGGCATAGTTGCTCACATATGCGTCCTTCAGGCCTAACGCAGCCAGAACCCACTCTGGATGTCTACCCACCAGACTGCACACATCCAACTGACATCTTCAGCACCACACCTAAACGCTAAAACGCAGCTACCAACCGACAACTACAACAGCTGCACACTTATCTGGTGCACCCACGCACCCTACGACACTATCTCTCTCTACTGACCAGAACTACGGTTCCCAAGGGCGTTCAACCTACCAGCACTTTGAGGTCATACCAATGATATATAGAGCGCTATATAAATGCCAAGTAACATAACATAACATAGCATAACACCTTTTATAATGCGCTTTATACCGGAGACCAGTCTTTAAGCGTGGCACCGGGAGGGATTCAAACATGTGTCATTCGGTGTTGTCTTGCTTCCAAGACAAACGTGTTGTCCCTGAGCTATCCTCCCGGCTGCCATGATGGCTTCTGAGAAAATTAAATGCATGGCGCAGCTGTGTAATGCTTGATCATAATGCCCATTCAGAGTGGAGCAATCACGGTCATATCAACACTTAACACAAATCCATCAATGATGCCCATGCTCCAGATCGAACTACTATGATGGGCCTGTGAACACTGGCACTGTGGGCATCAAATTTCAGAAATTGAGACTAATTTGTCTTTCAGAGTAATTTAATTAAGATGGCAGATTGGTAAAATATGAATATTTGCGCTTTGGAGGGGTATTTCAGAAATGTTGTGTCGCATTTGAAAAGTGCAAATGGTGTGAAATCGGTATAAGCTGGTGTAACAGTCAATGGATCCACCCACAACGCCGGACATACCCTGGATGCAATTTTCTGCAGGGAAGGACTATGCGTATCCGCGCCACCTACACCAATGTTATGGAGTGTCCACTACTTAATACCAGTTAAGAGTATTTTGCGTTGCTTGCGCCTCACTTTTAACTTAAAGTAGACTGATCTCCATGCAAGATTTTATGGGTCCTAGACCAAAAAGATTTTGCAATTGATCACGGGTTATAAGTCGTTACAAAGTGTAATATTTTACAATGGTTACAAGTGTCCGGTGTCACAAAATGCAATTGGTTTACAATGTGCCAAAAGTGTCCAGTGTTATAAGATCCCAAAAGTTTACAAAGTGCCAACATACTCCATTTGGAGGCACACGCGATTGTTTCACCCTTTTCCGGACTTTCTCAAGGCACAAAGATATCATATGATATGATATGACATTTATAACGTGCCTGTACAGGACAAAAACAACGCTCTTACTAGGCCATGTGTCATTCAGATGGCACAAGTGCAGGGAAGTGGAAGGGGAGATGTGCCGAGGGGGGGAGAGGAGACGTGCAGGTAACTCAATAAGTGCAGCCAGCGGGTGACTCATGAGTGCAGAGAGAAGGGACTGTAGGGTTGCAGATACAGACCATAAGTGCTGGGGGAGCCTGGAGGCAGTTCAAGGGAAACTGGACATCCAGGCGCCTTGGCCCAAGTTCAGAGGGCAGCCAGGTGACCATTGCGTGGAACAGTCAGGACATCAACAGGGGAGAGTAAGAGAGAAAGCAGAAGCAACATAGAAAGTCTTGAGTTGCTTCCAGAACCGGAGGTGGTTCTGCTCAAGTTTTAGAAAAGCAGGGAGGCTGTTCCAGAGGGCATCCCCATCTGAAGAGAGAGATCTGCCCCCAACTCTCTGCTTGGAGAAGTGTCTGACCCTCGGAGAGTTGGAAGTGAATAAGCGGAGAGCTTAAGAAGGGAGGTGCTTAGGAAGAGAGAGTTGGAGGTAGTGCAGTCCCAGGCCCCATAAAGCATTGTGTACGATGCAAAGGGTCTTGGACTTGATCCTTGCCGCCACTGGGAGCCAGTGAAGAGATTTCAGAGCTGGAGGGATACGATCCCTGGGCTTGAGGCGATAGACAAATCTTGCAGTCCTGTTCTGGATAAGTTGCAGAGGTCGGTGATTAGAGGACGGTAGATTTAGAAAGAGGCTGTTGCAGTAGTCCAGCCTAGAGGGTTCCATGTGTTAATATCCCCGCAAAAATAACGCCATACAAAAATATCGCCATATTTCTGCAGCGATATTAGGGCATGGAACCTGCGGGGGACACCCCTGCAACCCCTACATTATTTTTAAAGGAGCGGGGGACGCCCCCGCAAGCCCTGCTCCCAAGAACCCCAAAAATTATCCCCCCCAAAAATATCACCTATGGCAGTTCCAGACAACCATATATACAGTGTAATTTTTGGTGCGGATAATATGTAGTGATACCGCCTTGAGAGGACCAGAGCTCTGGAGACAATGAGCTTCTGGGGGAAGATGGGGAAAGGAAGAGTACCTCTGAGGAGGTGCAGCTGATAGTTAGGCTTCTTAGAGACAACAGAGAGGAAAGAAGGAGAGGGTGGAGTCGAAGATGACACCAAGGTTCTTAGCCTCACAGGTAGGAGCAGGAAGAGGGCCCAGAGGGGGCGGCCAGAGATATAGGAAAGGAGGGAGCTGGTGTTCCGATGAGGAGGCTCTCAGTCTTACTGGCATTAAGGCAGAGATCATTAGCGGCACACCGATCCTGAATTGCGGCCAGACAGTCTGGTACGAGAGGATGCGGCTGAGGGGAGCCTGAAAGAGAGCTGGTTGTCATTTGCAAAACACTGAAAGTTGAAAGTTGAAGCAGAAAGTAGCAATGCAGTGGGCAAGAGGTGCCAGGTAGTGGGTGTAAAGCATGGGAGAAAGGTTAGACCCCTGGGGAACAACACAAGTAGAGAGAGAGAGAAGAGACGAAAGACCCCAGTTGGACCTGAGAGGGTCGGTCAGTGAGAAAGGAGGTCAGCCAGACCAGGGCCTGATCAGTGATACCCAGGTTATCACAGAGGCGATTGAGCAGGATGGCATGGTTGACCGTATCAAAAGCAGAAGAAAGAATGAGGACAGAAGGAAGGTTAGAGTCAGGGTTAGAGAGCAGGTCTTCACAGGTGTTCAGGAGAGCATTTTCCATGTTTTTGGCAGCTCTGAAGCCAGACTGGTGGTCATTACAATATTCGTATGAGTGTTATACTGAGTTGAGTGTGGTTCTATTAGTACATAGTTCAATTGGTACTGTCCTTCCCAATTGTAACACAATGCATGCATATAAGTTAGCATACACAATTGTACATTCTCTTTTGAGCAACTAGGTTTTCAAGATTTGTGAGCAGTAAATCTATGGTTTTCAGGTTGAGGACTGAAGTTACTGTCTTCATTAACAGGGTCTAATTCAATGGTTAAATATCCTTTTTTCCTTATGGTGCTTTTTAGAAGGGTTGTGTCAACCTCTCATTTACATCGAATAAACCTTGACATCTTAAATGTGTAGCATCATACTTCCAGAGGTCACCCTCAATTAGTTTCTTTAACAATTTCCTCTTGAGCATGGGTCTTGTAAAAAGGAGCTGGTCTCTTTGTCGGTCTGGAATTCACCCAGGATGGCGGCGTTCGGCTTGTTGCGACAAGACCCATGTCTGTGTTGCAGAGAAAAAGGGAGGGAGCACAAAGGGGAACTATCAGCAGGGTCATACTGAAAGCAACTTGTAAGACTGCTTTGTTGCTGAAATGCCAAGCGCATGCTTGAGGAAAACCACTGTTCCGTCAGAGTTTTGCCAAGAATTGAGGACTCCAGATCTAGTTTGAGCTGAGGGTGTCAGGGTTCACTTGGCTAGGGCCAAGCCTGGCCTTAGCCATGAGTTCTGGGGTGTGAGGGGCCTGGGTACAAGAAAAGGGGTGCAAGAGGACTGGGGGTAGAAAAGAGGGGTGTGAGCAGGCTGGGGGTTGGGAAAAGGGGCATGAGTTGGCTGGGGCAGACAAAGTGGTGCAAGGGGGCTGGGGCCGAGAAGAGGTGTGTGAGGGGGCTGGGGCCTGAGAAAAGAGGTACAAAGGGCCTGGGGCTAGGCAGAGAAGTTTTTATGGGAGGGCAAAAGGGGCACTAGCCCTGGGCCCCACCTTGGAGGGGGTCCCACAAGGCTGCATGATCTAAAGAAGTAAGATTCCATTGTTTACCAGACTTTAATAGCACATGCCAGGATATTTTATGGTGTGCTGCTGAGGCTCTAAACCTATTGCCTGTTTTGACAAGTACATAAGTATATTCTGCCTTGATCAATTCATGATGTAATGCGTTCTGTGTTCACTGTGGTGTACATAGTTTGTGTGTTCCTTGCGGCACAACTCCTGTACCATTTTGTTCGTCCTGTGGGAATTATGTTGATCATGGCACCAACTCTTTGTGTGTAAAGCGTTTTGCTAAACAAAGGGCAGGGGGCGTTCAACTTCCATTGCAGGCTCCCTCCTTTGGAATAGCCTCCCCCTCCTCCTGCGCATTGAGCAGAATCTTCTCAAATTCTGGAAGCTCCTTAAGACTTTCCTCTTTTCCTCCTCCTTCCCTCCTTCTCTCCTCTGCTAATCCCACAGTTGCTGAATCAGTGTCCATGGCCCTTATGCATCTTCGGGGCCCTGACCTCCCACACCAATTCTTCCCAGATCCTATCTTTCCACAGCACTTTGCATCTGCACACCCTCCGCTCTGGAAACTCGCATGTACACGTCCCGGGCCGTGTAGCACTCTACATTCCTAGCACTTTGTCCATGGCTCACCCACGGGCTCGGACTCCCCAGCACTTATCCCTCTATCCTTCTTCCTTTCTGCACTTGCATGTTGTGAATACTCATAAGGCATAGTAGGTTTGTCCCCCTCCCTCTTCCCCTCTGCTCTTAAATATTGTTTTTGAAATGTATTTCATACCCCCCCTGCCCTGTGGGTGCTTTGAAAGAGTATATTATTGTGTAAGCGCCTAACAAGCAAACAATAATAAATAAATAAATGTGCAATAGCCAAAGTTGATATGCATATTGATACATTGACTGCCACAATGGTTCAGAAGTTGGCTCAGTGTGTTAAGCACTCATTGCAGAAATGTGTGTTCATATGCAAGATTAGAATGTTTTTTATTTATTTATTAGCTATTTATAAGGTGCTTATACAACAAGACAGTGGGGGTCATTACGAGTCGGACGGTAGGGGATACCGGGCACCGGTAAGGAGACCGGTGCCGGTAATCCCTTCCCGCCCGATTCCAAGGTCCCCTAACGGGAACCGCAAGGGACTTGTGGTCGGACCACACATCCCTTACGGGTCCCATTAGGGGACCAGGCCGCTAATTACGGGCCTGCCATTAGCAGGCCCGTAAATAGCGCCTTCCCCATTCCCATTGAGCCCTATGGGGGCTCAAATGGGAATGGGGAATGGTTGGTGCAATGGGGACTTACTGGTCCCGCCAGGGTCGGACTAGACCGGTAAGTCCCCATTCCACCACACCGGACACGGTCACGGTATGGAAGGCAGCCATGGAGCTAATTGCTCCATGGCTACCTCCATACTCGTAATGACCGCCAAGGGACAAGGGAAGGGAACATGGGAGCAAATAAACTATGAAAATGACAATGAATAAAATAGAAAAAAAGTGGTCCTACTAGGCCTTGTGACATTCGGAGCATGCAAGTGCAGTGAAAAGAAAAATGAAAAGGGGGGGGTGGAGGGGTAAGTGCTGTTAGGCTCGGGAGGGGGAGGAAATGCTGAGGTGCCCATTAGGAGGAAACAGATAAGTGCAAGGGCAGAGATGTCCCAGTAGAAGAGGGAGGTCAATCGCCCAGACAGGTAAGTACAGGGCAGAGAGAAACTACCCAACAGGTGGGTGTGGGCCCAGTGGTAGTGCAGACGGGTGTGCTGGGGGTGATTGGGCAGAAGGCCAGGACCCTATTGGACCCTTGAGGAACCATGCCACCAATCTCAGTGAAAGAGGGGATGGTTAGCACACGAGGGGAAAGGGAAGGAGGAGGAGAAAAGAAAGGTCTTGAGTTGTTCGCAGAACTTGAGGTGGTCCAGTTCAAGACAGCAAGATGGAGACTGTTCCAGAGGAGGGAGCCAGATGAGGAGAGAGATCTACCCCATCTCCCTGCTCGGAGAAGCATTTGATCAGCAGAGAGTTGGAGCAAGAAGATCAAAGGGATCTGGAAGGAGAGAATTTAGCAAGAGAGAGTTGCAGGTATCATGGTCCCAGGCCCCAGACAGCCTTGTGGATGATGCAAAGGGTATTGAATTTTATCCTTGCAACAACCAGGTGCCAGTGGAGAGATTTTAGATATGGAGAGATATGGTCCCAGGGCTTGAGGCCAAGGATTAGATTTACAGCCCTATTCTGGATTAGTTGAAGAGGGAGAAGCGAAGAAAGTGGCAGGTTGAGGAGGAGGCTATTACAATAATTCAGCCTGGAGAGGACCAGAGCTCTAGAGACAATAAGCTTCTGGGGGAAGGTGAGGAAAGGGAGTATGTCTCTAAGGAGGTGAAGTTGAAAGTGGGCCTTCTTGGCAAGGTCCAAGATGTGATGAGTAAAGGAGAGAGAGGAGCTGAAGATGACCCCAAGGTTTTTGGCCTCAGTGGAAGGACAGGGAGGTGAGCCCATAGAGGGCGGCCAGAGTGCAGGAGGGAAACGGGAAGCAGGTGTACCAATAGGAAGGATATCTGTCTTACTGGCATTAAGACAGAGATCATTGGAGGAGCAGCAGTACTGTATAGCAGACAGGCAGTCAGGGATGATAGAGGAGGTGTATCACTGGAAATGAGGAGAGAAGTCAGATATCCGGTGAGCAAGAGGTGCAAGGTAGATGTTGAAAAGCCAAGGCGAGAGGATAGAGCCCTAGGGAGCACCACATGTAGAGAGAGTGGTGGAGGAGGAGAACGAGCCCTGGAGCACCTGGGAAAGGTGGTCAACCAGTACAAAGCCCGGTCTGAAATACCAAGAGTGACTTGGAGCCGCTTTATGAGGATAGAATGGTTGACCGTGTCAAAGTCGGAAGAGAGGTCAAATAGAATGGGAACAGCAGGAGAATTAGAGTCAAGATTTGCAAGCAGTTCTTCACAGGTGTTCAGGAGAGGAATTTCTGTGGCTCTGAATGCTCGGAATCCAGATTGATGAACATGTAAACAACCCACAAGCTCATCGTGTTGGGTCAGTTGGGAGGAAGACCAACTTCTCCAGGAGTTTTCGAAGGAAGGGTGTAGTAAAGATAGGGCGATAGTTGGCCAGACACAAGGGGTCGGCTGAAGGTTTTTTTAGGAGGGGTTGCACAAGGGAGTGCATGAGACAAGAAGGGAAAGAGCCAGATGCTAAGAAGTGGCTGCAGAAGTCAGCAAGAGCCGTAGTGAGGAAGGAGATGTTGTCCTTAATAGTTCTGAAAGAACAGGAAGAAACTTGTTTGAATGAGACCTCCATAGAGCAGACTACTCTAGAGATATCATCCATTGTGATAGGTGTCATGGTTCATAAAACGGCACACGCCAGCTAGGGAACTCCTTCCCCTACAATGGATGTGGCGCACAGAAAAATGCTTTTTACGTTTAATATACTGCAGATTCTTTTGAGTAGGCCTCCAACCCGTCTCACATCCAACCTCCACAAACACCCCGTGTCACAATGGACTAGGAACCAGGCCGGTGTGTATCAATAAGATATTTATTAATTTAATATTTAATGAAAAAGGAAAATCAAACAATTTCACAGCCACCAATGTTGTGGCAACACAAATGCAATGATCTCTACAGAACCATTAGATTACGATATCCTATTACAATTCACACAGTTCTTTAATGGCAAAACAGAAAAAGAGCAATTTTTACAAAGGCATAGCACAAATGGTTTAGCACTCCCCCTGCAACACTGACCCCCAAACATCAGCTAAACTTGATTCCTTTGAATGGAAGGCAGTGGCAAGGAGTAGGAATAGAGAGAGAAAATTGGATTTGGGGTAAAGCCCACAAGATGGGAAGCTAGCAAAGAAAGTGAAAACCCGTTTTTGGAGCAAAATGGCAGAATGGGACCTTGATTATTACTCACAATGGCTAGGGGACAGAATGAAAGGAAATTCGAATTGCTTACACTTTGGGAGATTTGAGAAAGTTTAGAGAATACTAATCAGCACATCAGGGCAACAATAGAAATGAAGTGGGAAAATTGGTTTTGGGAGAAAGCAAATGCAAAAGGGAAAAATACAGCGGCAAATGGAAATTCGTTTACACTGGTTTTACAATGACAGGCAGCTCAGGGAAGGTGTTTAGCTTACAATAGGAAAATCGGTTTTCAATGACAAGGACAGAGGCATATAACAGGTAGACTTCTAGGCAAAAGGGATTGCTCACAGTGGAACAACGGTTTGGGTTTTAATAGGACAGATGCAAATGGGAATTTGTTTGGTAATGCACACAACACACAGACAAATTTGGTTTTCAGTTACAAGGAGGCTAATTCTTTTGAGGCAACACTTTAATGACCATAATAATTAAATAAAACACCAGGGACAAGATGGTTGATTTTGAACTTCAACAATCTTGAACCTTGAATTTCAATGGGGAAATTAATTGATTTACTTAAGAAAAATACTAAGGATTTACACAGACAACTGAGAGTTTTTTTTAAAGGAGATCTGCTAACATACACGGGCTAATAATAGATTCTTCTATGGAAAGGTGACTGAATTACACTGGCAATTTTGGGGTTTTCAATGGGGTTTTCAATGGGAGAAATATTGGATGCAATGCTACAAAAATGAAGGGCTTATGCAATTTAGGGCTGGGGTATATGCAACTTACATAGCAAGCCTTGGTTTGGGATTCAGGAAAGCCAGCTGGCTCTCAGGACACTCTGGCCAGCTAGGGCAAGGGGTCTGGTCACTGCACTTTCAAGGATGGTAAGGTTCAGCTGTCTTCTCTCCGTCCTCCTTCTCCTGTCTCCCCGGATTTTGGTGTGCCTGTCCGTCTAACCTAGTACAGTCCCCCTTATATAGCATGAACAATATCACTAACTTTAAAATCTATGGGAGTACCCTGTAATTATCCCTGCTGCTCGGATAGGACAGTTTGCCATTCCTCTCTCCGACCTCCTGGCATGATTGGTTCAAGGGAAGAGAGCACAATCTGTCTGTTTGCATTTATTACAATTCTTTGTTCTCATTACCACTTTTTGGCAAAAGCTAGTTAATTCTCATAACTTCATAATTCTACTAGCCCCTGCCATATGAACTAGATATGCGGTTTTAGTTGGCCATAGGAAATTAGGTAAGCCGATCGCCAACTCTGTACGAGGTAGCATGGCCCTGTCGCACATTTTTGTCATTTTCATAAAATGTACAATAGCTATGACTCTGCAAATGACCAGGCATATTCCTAATTTTATTTTCCATCTCTTCATCAACTGTCACATTTGTCCCATTTTTAGATCAGCCAGAAAACCAGTCCAATCCAACTGGCCCTTTCAGTCCCCAAAGACCTAGGACAATGCAATTAATACCTTTAAAACCACCTGAAATCACATGAATAAATAGCATAAAATGAAATTAATTCTCATTCTGAGTGCTGCGGAAAAAATGCCTAAAATGAAATCAGTCTTTTAATGTTAATAGGGAGTGTCGGTTTCCCATGTGGGAGGGCTGCTTCCTCCCCCACAACCATTTGTCTTCCTCTGGTCTCAACCGGTGACCAGAGATTTGTATTAGCTCCTTTGAACTTTGCAGTTTGCTCTTTGAGGTGGGTGCGGGAAGGGCTCACACCTCCTGGTCAAGCTTTAGCCACACTGTGCCTTCTTTGAAATCTATGGGCTCCTGCCTTCATTTCTGGCAGAGCAGGGAATTATGACGACCTCAGTAGCATCACATTTTACTGAGGGAGGGTTCACTGGTAGGTGTGACTTCCATCTGGAAGCAGGGCTTTTAATTGTGAAGTTTCCTGCCTCAGCCCAAACAGTTTTTTCCTGTAGTAAGTGTCTCTTCAAAGGTGACTGGAGTCTTGTGGGTTGGAACATAATGTACATTTGCTTGGGCCAACCCCCCCACTCCATTATAATTCCCTGACATGTTCTGTGTGAGCAGTGCTGTCTTTCCACTGTGGCTTTTTCAAACTGTTTTTCTTTTCACCCGTGTGCAGGCTTTTTGCTTTGAATGTTTAAAATCCTGTCTTGTAGGTCACAGGATTATTTGATTTCACCTTTTTGAGCAAGTTTGCCTTTGCTGTTGATCCATTGATAATGAGGGCTAGGCCCCCTTCCACATGGTTCTTTAATTTGACGTGAACAAAAGAAAAAGCCAAGCCATTTTTCGTTTGCAGTGTTTGAAGGGCTGCTTTTTAAGTGAAAGGGAAAGCAAAAACTGTTTCTTATTGTAGTGTTGAAATTCTCATTCCTCATTTGAATTAAAAGTAAATCAAGGAGGTTTTTGGATGCAGTGTATAACTTCTTGTCATTCAGGTGAAATAAAAGGAAAGCAGGGCTATTTTTGCTTATAGTGTTCCAATGCTTGCCACTCAAATGACAGGGAAAGCAAAGCAGGCCTATTTTGGTGGCAGGGTTTAAATGCGGCTCTTCAGGTGAAAGGGATTTCTGTTTGGGGCCTTTAAATGGACCCTACATAGGTTAGAAGGTGAGAAGGTGAGAAGAAGGAGAGAGTGGATGGGTGGGGGTGGAAGAGATACCAAGGTAGGCAGGGGGGCAAGGTGAGGAATGGAGGAAGGGAAAGAAGAGAGAGATGTCAGAGTTCTAGAGGTGAAATGGGTGGCCAGTGCAGTGCAGTGGGCCGAGAGGGAATAGGTGAGGTGGACACTGCATTCCAGCAAGATTGGTTGAGCCTTTACTATGTCTGAAGTTTATAAACCTGCCTGTATATGTACCTGGTTTTGCAGCACAACAGGTGCTATTATCAGCAATGTACCTACACCAGATAGGGGTTGCTGTAAAAACTAACATGTCATTCGTATGGTGAAGGTCTAGAAATTATTCAGATGGGGTGTTGTAAAACCTAGTCAGTCACCTCCAATGATGAGCATAAATTGTTAGTCCAAGATGTGAATAAGTATCTAAATTCAAAACTGTGGAACCAAAGTGATCATGTTTGAATCCTTGCTTTGCCAGCAGACGATGCAGTGATCCTGGTCAATTTATCAAATATCTCTAACTTTACTGTGCTGCCTTCTGTGAGGTTTGCCTTCTCGCATGCTGGTGGCCTTGTTTAGCCCGTTATTTGATCTTTCTTCTTAAGAAGGACATTTGAGTGGAAGGGGTGGTGTACTGAATAGAGCGAATCAGCTGTTGCAGGCTTCGGCAAGCATATTCTGTACACAAAAAACAGTACGATTTTTTTTGTATAAGTCAAATATTTGTAGGCACGTTTATAAATGACAATTTCACAAGCCCTTGTTTTGCAAGTATTTAAAGCTTTACAATACAAAAGACCAACTCAGATTAGATCTGTTAAATAACATTGATTGGTATGCTGGTATTTATATACTTTCCTTGATGATAAAGAGAATTGAAGCTAGAATAATTCCCATTTTGCGTAACACACTTTTATAATATATTGTTTTTAAAAATTGTCATTTTTGGTAATGTGATTAGTGCACTTTCCAAGTCAGTTTTCTAAAATGAGATTTCTTTAGTTCATGGTACGAACTGGAAAAGAAAGTGGTCAAATACAGAAATTTTAGTGTTTGCACACATCCCAGCTTCGCTCCTTAAAGAATGTGTGATCCTGGGCATCTCATTTAATCTTGTATTGCTTAACCTCTCAATAATGCCAGTCCCTAAATCTTTCAATATTGTCAGCCCTTCAGAGCGATTTCCTTCTCACGGTATGATCTTCAAAAAAGCCACACACTGGCTATAGTGTTGCTTCCACCATAATAGTGAGCATTGATATATTGCACACTAGACACTTGTTCCTTTGATCTCTAATGGCAACACTATTAGAAAACCTTGTTCCACTTCTAATCTCAGTCTGTCTGGATCCAGATACCTTCTTGGAAGCTTTTAATCTGCATTCAATATCCATGATAGGGTATGTGTACCTTCCTCATTCCTTCCAATTGGTCTTCTTCATCCATGCTTGAGCACTTTTTCATTCAGTGAGGCAGTTAATGTGAGTTCTCTGTCTATTCTGGCTTACATGTACTTCTTACATACAGTCCTGCATTAATACTACAGGCTGCATACCTTCCTGGATGCTATTGAAAAAAGTATCCTGTATCTATACTAGAACAGAAGTAACCTCTTCGTAAACTGCTAATGTTGGCCTTCAAATGCTACTTGTTTATCATTCTGACTAGTGCAAGAATGAAGAGGGTAAGGGGACTTAAAGGGAGTAAACATGAATATTTTGAATGCTGCGAGGCAGCATATCAACCTGTAGGTTGTGATAGCTGTTAAGACGGATTTCTGAACTCTGTCCTGGTGGCGCAGAAGTTCAGAAGGCCAACCTAATTACTTGGAACAGGGTAACCTCTGGACGAGCCAGACCAATCAAGGTAGTGATCGCGGCGGTCAAGACTAGGTCTCAAGAGGGGTGAGGGTGACTGAAAGCCCGCAATGAGCACACAAAGCAAGAACACTTACAAACTACTCCAAACAGTTGTTATATTAAAAAAATATACACATTTATTCCAAGGCCTTTAAAACAATGACCGTAGCGAGAAAATCACAATATAACAATAGTAAGCCAACACATACCATACCAATACAATATATATACAAATACAACAAGTCTCAAGCGTTATATGCACGAAATATGTAGTCCACCTAAAAGGGAGGAAAACAGGCAGTGCGAAATAATGCTTAGACCCAGTTCGCCTTCAGAGGCACCTAACTAAAAGGAAGTCCGAGCCCTGCGAAGAGTGGAGCCTTGTGCTCAAAAGTACCTGCACACGCTGATGCCAACGGGCAAAAGGGGAGTCTCTTCTAAGGAAATCAGGCAGTTCAGTTCAGTGCACAAATGAAGGAGAACAAGTTCCGCAACACAAGCGCAGCCTCCACTGTGGGCAGAAGCAGAGCGCGAGTACGGAAAAGGGTGCTGTTTAACACAGCGGGGAAAAGCAATGGGCTCCTGCAGGAGGGCGACCAGATCCTAGCTATGCTACTCACCGGTCCCCGATGCAAGCAGACCCAGGCTTCTCCGCGTCAGTTTCAGCAGCTGGCAGGTTCAGAAGAGCAGGGAACGCCTTGTCGTCGTGTTGAGTAAAAAGACATCCCAATCGAAGAAACCCGCACAGTTTGTTACCACAGCAGGGCAACGGAGCGGCCGTGTGTATCTGAGCCAAATGTACACTACTCACTTCAGACCTGGGAACGCCAAGTGTACGAAGCGTGTGAGAGTGACAAGGACTCGAAATACTACACAACCTGGCGGCGGTTACAGAGCAAGACTCCCGTGTAAGCTGGTCAGTCAGCTGGATGGCCCAGAGACGCTTCCGAAGGCTTACTGGCAGGAGATGGTGAAGATGCCGAGAATAGCTGTTCCCGCTATTCCAAGGGTCGAAGTACCAGTACAGGCCTTCTGGTTTGATCAAAGGTGAAAAGGGTTTCACAAGGCGACAGCCGTGCAGAGGAGCAGTCCTTCAGCGGGTCACCAGCGATTCCTCGGTTCAGCCTCTTGATTGCAGGATACTTGGCTCCTGTATTCCTTCGTTCGTGAGAACTCAGGAGATCGACATGGTAGTGGTGTTTCCAGCCCCCTCTTATCCACGGTTCCCTTCGCGCCAAAACGGAGGTGACCCAATGGGAGATCCACTCATCAACACACACACCATTCGTGGACCAATCACGGACCACGGTGGTCCCAGGCATTCACACCACCCTAGACTCTCTGGCACCCAGGATGTGTATTGGGAACAAACATCACCCGCCCACATCCTGGAGTCACACACAAGACATGTAGAAGCCCGCGAAAGCATCTGTGTTTCGCGGGAAAGTACATGCCCAAATAAGGAAGGCCCCGGGTCGGCTCGACCTGGGGAAGGTGAAGGGAGCAAGACGGTCATTGGACAGGACAAAGGAGCCTCGTGGTCTGGCCATTTTGGGATCCAGGCCACCATTTTGGGTAAAGCGCAGAAAACGCGCTTAGAACGCCAAAAGGAGCTCAAAACACAAAAAACGATCGCTGCCACCATTCCCGTCCCTGAATCTCTTGCACCGATCAGATACAATCCTAAACGAGTATCTAGGGCCTGTAGAAGGCTAGAGACCCAAGAGAGCTGTAACTTAGCTTACAGTGCCCTCTTGTGTCATGTTGCACGAAAGCCGCAACATGATAAAAGAAACTACGGGAAACAGCGTTCCCCGGTACTGACTGTCTTAAGGGCATGTCAGTTTCCCAGTAAGAAAGGAGCGAAAGCCCAGAGGAGTGCGGCAGAAGGCTGCACTTCTCTGGCAAAGTCAAGAACAAGGTGAAAAACAACAGCAAAAAGTTTAGGGGTTGCCACATGGAAGGAAAATTACCTACAATTACGAAATCTTTCCTAACAATAGCGACGAGGGGAGTGGGGGGTGCGACCAGACATTCTTGATCACTTAATTCCTTAGGTTTGATGGAGGGGGCCCCAAAGATGTCTGTGTCCAGGGCCGAAAGGTGCTTAAGATGGCCCTGGGCCTAGGCCTGAGAAAAGAGGTGTGAGGGGCCTGAGAAAACGGGTAAAAGGGGGCTGGGGCCGTGAAGATTGGTACGAGAAGGCTGGCAGCCGAGAAGAGGGAAGCAAGGAGGCTGAGAAAAGAGGCCTCACCAGGCTCGCCCAGCTCTAGATCTAAGGATCAGAACTCGTCATCTCTGGCCCCAGTAGATGAGAGAAGAGCGCTCAGGACTGAATGGAACCAGTGGCCTGAGAAAGAAGGTACGGACAGCGAACCAATGTCTAAGGGAGAGGAGAAAGTAGTATGAGTTCACCAGAGTGTAGGAAAAGCTTAGAGAGACGAGCCCAGCAGTGCCGGATGCTAAGTTTGGGATTGCTGTGCTGTACACTAAAGTGCAGGCGCCACTGTGATATGAAGATCAAATCCAAAAGGTTTTACTAAAAGTTGTGATCATGACAGGCCTTAAGAAAACAGTGAACTGCATATTCTGGGATTTGCATACTGATCACTGTCGCACACAGAACATGAGGTGCTGAGACAGAGAAAAACTAAACAAAGGATGTGAAGGAAGTTGTGGTTTTCGTGGCAAAACCGGTGTTGCTGAGAGGTCTCAACAGGCCCAAAGTTGACGGTATGCTTAGAGTTTCAGTCCTGTGACTCTCCAATATGACACAAGAGGCACTGCAAGAAAGAGAAAAATAACTGTGATAGGTTTATGGACATTGTTTGTTCAGACAGCAAAAGCGTGTGCATGATGGAAGATGAAGTCCAGTCATTCCCCATTGTGGCACCACAAGCTCTGAGGAAAAGAAAGAGAACAAAGGATAGTATTTTATTAGAAGTTCTTGTTATAACACTTCAATACGCTAAGTGTTTGGCATTGACACACCTAAAGACTGTATCATCTGCTCTTGGAATGCGCTGCATTATTATCGAGACGCCCATTTTATTTTAAGCCTTATTCTACAGCGACAGTGTTTACGCACAATGTATGGAGATGCTGGAAAGCAACTAATCATCTCTCATTGTCCATTACACTAACAGCCGTTTTTATCAGAAATTTGTGAACAATTAGGCGATATTCCTGCTGTGTCTAAAACGGTGCTAAACTTATCTGGCTGATAAATGGATTTGAGCTGCTCAGGTTTTAGTTACTAGGAGCGGTCGATAGCTTCTTACTTCTTACTTTGGGATTGCCCTATTCCTTTTTTAGAATTTTTAAGGATTGTCTATGATGTTTGTTTTAATATAGACTTGAATGATTTTAAGTGGAGCTTTTGTTACCATGATTTAACTTTATTTTTGCAAACTCACATTGAGACTTTGGTCAAATGTTTTATAATGTCTGATGGTTTGTTGTATACATAATGTAATGATGCAATTGTGTTGTGACAATTTTGTACTTGTTTTGATGTGTTTTCGTCTATTTGTGAAAGGTTTTATTTAAACCATATTACATTAAAGAAAGAATAATAAAAAATCATATTAGCCACTGAAAGAAAGCCAAAACCTAAGTTAAATGAGGAACGTTCCTGGCAGGGGGAATTGTGATGCAAATGTTAAACTGCAGCCTGCATTAAATGCAATGTGCACACATTTCACTTCACTAGAATTTGTGACAAACACAGTTTCTGTGTGCTACACGTCTCCAGAGCCAGGCATCCTGTTGCTCAGTGCAGAAAAGAGTAAAGGGGGTGAGGGCAGGCTTTATGGAAGGGTCTGCCCAAACCTTTCTAGAGACTCCACTGTACCAGCAACATCCACTACTGTACTCCAAAAACTAGAAATGCTTCTAGAAACCAGTTATGCTCATTCGCCAAGCAACCAGCCTGGCTCGGTTACTCACATGGTGAGAATGGGGCATGACGCTGGTCCAGAGGAAGCCTAGGCATTCTGGGTATGTGCATCATGAATTGCTAGACTCTGGAAATCAGAGTCTGAAGATTATAAAATGGGATAACAGGGTGATTCAGAATCAGACCTGGCATCAGGGCCTTTCAAGCTATTCGGTTAGAATGGGACCCTACTCGTTGTGGGACCCCCTTCAAATTTGACAAGAAAGCTTAATAGTGTTTCTTGATGCAGAGTATATTAGTATATTATATAGTATACCAGATGTAAGAGGGATGTATTGAATTCAGAAATATTCTTGAGCAGTCTTAGACATGAGCATCACACTGACATAGATAATGTGACAGGCACACCCAAACTCTTCATCCCATAGAAAGTACCTACACAGACAACATACTGTTTGGTTAAGGGATTATTCCACGGACACAGAGTCCGAGTACAGTAAGTGGAAGAGGGCGATGTTGTTCATAAAGATAATTACATCAAGATAAAGAAAATGGCAAGAAAGGAAGAAACAACAGATCTTATATTGCATTATGAAACAAAGAGATCCAGGAGAGGGGAGCTATCATTCACAACGCAACACAAACTTTCTTGCGCAAATGAGACAGGACATCCACTGCCTTGATGCAGGACGAGACCATGATAAGATATAGAAGGTGCTATCTTTTATCAGCATGAGTGGGTGGATGGGTTAATAGGATGTAGGGTAGAGGGACTGGTGAGGTTTGCAGAAGAGGTGGCTATCAGTAATACCAAAACTTGTTTTAGCATTTGGGAAAGTCATATGCAGACACTGACATGGATAGATGAAAAGAAGCAAGCCGTTAAAGTACAGGCACTTACACAATCTTCTGTGTGTTTCAGATCAAAGGGTAGCGTTAAATTTGGAGTGAACGAAAGGTGCACAAGAACAATGGAGTACCTGAGCCTACAGGAGGAACAGCAGCCCTAATGGATTATCATTGGGCATGTGGCACCCTGGCATATATCATGTTGGGCCAGTGTTTGTTCCCTTGTTACCCTGCACTCATCAGCACTGGTGCTACCACGTTCTGATCTTGTGCCATTTTCAGAACATCCTGTACTTAGAGATGTGTACCACAACCGGACTTGACATTCCCTGAACTTGCAAAGACATTGGGCCTCATTACGAGTCCGGCGGTACATGAGGCGGTAAAACCGCCTGGTTACCGCTGGACTCGTATTACCATTCTGCCTCCGTGACTCCCGGAATTACCAGGGCATTACAGCCCCGGTGTCCCGGGAGTCACGGAGGCGGAATGGTGTTAATCCCCATTCCCATTGAGTCCTATAGGACTCAATGGGAATGGGGAAGTGGAAACACCGGCACCATCTCGTGATGGTGCTGGTGTTTCCACGTCCGCCTGCAGGCGGGAGGTGTTCAACCCGCCAGGTCAGACCTGGCGGGAAGATCACCTTCTGCCTGCAGGAGTCGGGATCAGGCGGTCCAGAAACAATGGTGGCGGCGGGTTTACCGCCACCGTTATTTCCGGACCGCCCGACCGGTAATGAGGCCCATTGTGTAACGCTCACCTGATTCCCGTAGAGGCGCCGGTCTTGACTGGGCGTATACCGTATCTGCAAAGGTGATGTGTAACACACGGCTGGCTCTTTGGGCTGGACCTCTGTGCACTGTATGTCTGACTTGAAGGGTAAGATGTCTGCAGATAGAAAATATGGGATTAAGGAACTGGGTTATTGAATGTCTCTCTCTTCTTCCCTTTCTCTTCTCCTGTAGAACCCCAAAGGTTAACGCTCTCACCTTAGGTAAGTGAACGCCGTGCTCTCCATCTGCCTCGGGGCAGGGTGCTGTAACCAGTTTCTTCACTGGATAAGGGGAGCAGGCCTCTTGACTTCAGAGGACTGCTGTCCGTCGTTTACTGCACGAACGGTAAGTTTCGAGTAATTCTAATGTCTTCAAAGTCTTTAGTAATGATGTTTCTTGTTTTGCAGGGTTCCGGCGATGGCGGATGACGGGCTGAAGTGAGTTGAAGATGGAGCCCGTGTGATGAATAGAAGCGCCTGGAAGCACGTAAGTAAGCGCTTGTTGCCTGCTTCACGATGCGCTCTAACTGTCTTTTTATTTTGCAGGTACAAGTTCGGAGCGGCTGCAGGGTGCCGGAATACCCACTGGGTTAGATGTGAGTATTAAAGTTCCCCAATGTCTTTAAACGCACCTTGTTTTGTCTTTCAGATGCGGGATGCAGCGCCGAAGGCCTCCGGAGCGTGTGAAGAGTTGGTAAGCTTTTGTCTTTCAGATGCCGGAATGCAGTGTGAAGACCTCCGGAGCGCACGAAGAGTAGGTAAGCCTTTGTCTTTCAGATGCCGGAATCCAGCGCGAGGCGTTGGTGACAGCCGATGGACCAGGTAAGTGAAGAGCTGTCACTGAAGACCGTAATGCTAACCTGTTCTTTCTTGTCTTTATAGGTGTTGCTGAAGACTGGATTCAGGATGGTAAGCCTTTTTCCTTAGGCCCAGGATCAGATGCAGAAGACACGATGAACGTTCTGCTGCAGAGGATGCAGAATAACGCAAAGCAAGATTCATCCATCGGGTGTGGTTTAAATAGCCTCCTGTAGTGCTTAGATGTCTCCTTCCACAGCCACGCCTAGGTAAGAAAAGAGTTCCTGCTTTCCAGAAGAGTTCCAGTGTTCTGAATCTAGGGAGTGGCTCCTGCCCCACCCAACAGGAAAAGTAGTTCCAAACAGAAGAGGATCAGAGGCTCAACTGGCAGGCAAGTAAGCAGCATGGTCTGCTGCAGGTAAGTCCACCCAAGCATTATGAGCCCGGCGCTTCCAGCGCTGGGACTGGGCATATTTATGAGCCTGGTGCCACTGGCGCCAGGACTGGGTCCAAAAAGGTCCCAATTGGGACTGGTTGGCACTCGGAACCTGGGTTATGGATCTGCTTCCAAGGGAGTTGGGAAAAACCTGACCTTTTGGAAGCAGAGATCATGACACATTGTCGCGATAATAATAATTTTTTCCAGGAATCGTCTGACAGACTGGAAGCAATACCTGCCGAGTTTAATCTTTTCTCTAAAACTGCAACCTTTTTTGCATTGCTTCTTGCACCAGGTACACAGACAGCTGCTAGTGCTAAATGGATTCAGATCACTCGATGGAAGTTGTTGCAGCTGGAAAATGGTACAGAGCATGGTCTCAACGTGATCAGGGAAGATCTTTGTGCAGTTAGGTTGACCACCCTGCAGAATAGGTACGTCATCGATTTAATGACTACTATGGAATAAGGAGTGTGTGCTAAGATTGGAATCTCCTGTTGCATGTACTTTCCCTCAAATGATGCTGCAAATGGCAGCCTGACTGAAGCGATCAATGCACTGCACACACTGCACACTACTATGGAGAAAGAAAGCAGAGGGTGGACGAAGATGACTGGTACACTACCATTTATTCTTGGGTGCCCACTTGGTTGAACAAGATCATAAAAGTGCTAGATCCTATCTTCATAGTGGTGCTCATTGCTCTTTGTGTCTGCCAGAAAACGTTGGGTTGCTTCAGAGGGTTTGGGGCTAAGAGGACAACCAGGATGTCACTGACACTGAAGAATTCCAATGACATTGCCATACTCCTCTCGAGACAGGTTTCAACAGCGACAGATAAATGGAATGGCAAGGTTGAGCATCAAATGTTTAGAATAGGGAATATAATTGGTCCCTCAGGAACATGTTTTAGTCCTCCCCCAGACCTTGATAATTATGCTGAACACTGGATAGATTGTGAGGCAGACAGCGATTGTTCTTTCATGACACGCATGCTGGAGAAGTAAGTAGAGGAGTGAGGAAGCTTGCGTGGGATATGCAAAGAATGGGTTCCAAAAGATGATTAGAATAGGAAGATGGAGGAGGGGTTATCAGTTAATAAATTACCCCAAGGGATAAGTGTAAATATGCAAGTGCGCTGTCCCAAACGTGTGGGGAAATGTACATTGAGAAAACTCTTTTGGCAAGGTATTAGGCCAATGGTAATGACGTAGATATCATGTGCTTTTTGTGGTATGACACAGGGCCCCATTGCGAGTTGGGCGTTAGCCCTTAAATCCAGCGGTAACAGTATTACCGCCAGGAATACCACTCCACCTGATCACGACCCTGCAAAATTAGCACTGGTCCCGAAAGGGACTGGTATTAATACAGCTGGTGGTAGCACAGCTGACGTCATTACAACCAGTGTTAACACTGCTGACAATCCAGCACGTTATCACAGACCTATCACAACCGCATTTCCAGCTGTATTACTGCCCGGTAAACCAGCGATAATACAGCAGCAATTACCCCCAATCTCCAGCTGGAGGTAAATGAACCCAGGTGCCAGGAAAAAAGCCACAGGTGCATACAATGCACACCAGATGAATACACAAGACCCACCCAGGCCCCAAACACACTTCTCAACACCATGCTGCCATTTCCTGATGGGAGCTTTGGCCTGCAGTTTCACATGCTGCACCTGGAGCTACAGATGTTGGACACCCAAGGCAGGGCACAGGGAGCACAGGGGGGTGGTGAAATGAGGATGAGGAGGAGGAGAAGGAGACCAGCCACAGCAAGGTGTGCACCCATCCCCAGGATCAGGCTTTCACCCTGGGCCCTTAGTGACATTCAGGTAGTAACTGAGTACCAGCTGGATCAGGTGACCACCACAGAGCTTCTGGCCATGATACAAAATGACATTGAGTGCCCACACTGGTTAAGCTGGTGTCAGTCCTGTAGTTCTTGGGGGTGGGCACCTTCCAGCACTCTGTGGCCATGATGCATGGCATTCGTCCAGTCGACATTCAGTGCAGTCCTGGACCAGGTTCTGGATGTCCTGCTTTGACATGTAAAGCTGCACATGTTACTGGCCACCACTCAGGCACAGGTGAATGACCTCAAGGCATGGTGTAGAGGAGGTCCCAAATAAAATCTGCACTCCCGTCGCCCATTTTGAAGTACCAGGAACGTTCACACTGAGATATGTGACATATGACGAGCAAATAAACCAGCAGAGAGCCGCAGTAGGACTCTGCCCAGTGCCTATCAGAAGAACAGCACCTATTGAAGTATCGATACCCAGAAAACCATGGACAGTAACGTATCCATTAAGAAAACCCTACCAACAAATGAAACGAAATGAAGATTACCTAAGTACAGTTCCGGAAGAAACCAAAAAGGTCTTGATGGAAGATGAATGGTGACGTCACGAGGACCCGGACGGGCTCACAGATAAAAGAAATGACGACCCGAGAATGACACAAAGAGACGAAACGCCATGAATAAGGATATCGTGAACTTAAAGTAAAAGAACAATGTCAAAATGTAAGAAAATTAGGCTGTAAATACGCTTGGAACCGCAAGAAAGCTAGGAAAACAGTGCAGTTTGCTATGCTTAGTAGAAGAGTAGTGCGGCAAGCGCCATTATACATAATCTACCTCAAACGGAGCACATTATTATAAGTATATTTCTACTTTGCACAAGAAGCAGAATCAACCCAGGTTACTAAAGGCCATACGAGAAAAGATTAATATTTACCAAAACGAGAAGAGACGGCTGAAACGAAACTCAGCAGAGGCAACTCGTGCCAGGAAGGCTAAGGTTAGACCAATAAAAGAGGCAAACAGTAGCTACATCTAATTGAAACTAAGAACAGAATATCTTGCCTCTGAAAGGTTGAAATAAGAAGGCGAAGCCAGGTGGTGGGTGAAACGAAAATCAAATACACAAATTGAGAGAAAAGAGACGAATTCACGGTGTCAGAATCACGTGACCAGCCGAGCAAGAAGAAGTGAGGGCTCACACCTAGGCTTGGCGCCTGACCAGGCAGAGATATCAGAACTTTTCCAGACAGAAGATGCAGTCTTGAGGCCAACAACAGTGAAATAATTGACACATGGCTACTAAAGTGATGGTTGATTGTAACCATAATCGGAGGAAGGCCGGGTAACTAAGGGGACCCCGCACCTGGCCGACCATTCTGCATGCTGCTAAGCGAAGTAGAAAAGTATGCATGAGGTTGGTGCCAACCCAATCAAAATAGACCAAATAATATAGGGTTCTATAGTTAGTAGAACCAATGAGACGTCGTACTTTTAGTGACGTCTACAGTAGTCATTTTTGAAGGAAGGTTTTAGACGCCCACCTGAAAGTGGTTACCCAATCCCCTCACTCTGTTACCATATACAGGTATAGTACCTATAATAAAGTTACTTTTTCCTAACCAATAGAATTGCATGTTAACTTTTAAGTGTTACACGTCAATGATGATGATTTTTGAGTATAAATGTTACAACTTGTATGAAGTTCGTTGGAGTTGAAGCGAGAAGGACGATCGCATCACTGCTGATATCGATAACTCCCCCTTTTCTGTACTTGTCATTAAACAGACTCCCTTTGCCAAACCATTCAGTTGTCCATATTGATTGGTGTTGGAGTAATAAATCTGCACCCCCACCCATCTCACGGGTGCAGCTATCTTGCCTTAAAGTGCTTCTGAGCAGACCTCAGCTCTATGGGCCGGCCGGGGGTCTCGGAGTGCACTTGGTAGCAGAGATTGATGGTTATCGATTATCACCTATTGACCGTCGACATAAAGTAAACTCTAGGTCCTCGGCAATATCACAAGTCCTTTGCCATTCGGCTGAGTAGACCATGAAGCTCCCCGCTGACAGTGGTAGATTAAAGATGAAAAATCTGTAGAACGAGGTCTGAAGGAACCCGTGTTACCCACCTAACCCCTTCCCATTCCTACGGGCAGCTGAGCGGGAGAAAGGTCGAAGAAGGCAGTGACGAAGGCGGTGATCCTGAGGGTCCAGAGAGGAAACATGCGAACTGTGAGGGGGCTTCATTACGAGTATGGATGTAGCCATGGTGCTATTAGCGCCATGGCTGCCTCCATACTGGGCTCCAATACCGGCTTCCTTCAATGAGGAATAACAAGGTCATTCCAACATTGGAGGACCCGGTAATTACTCCTTGAAGGAACCATTCCCTATTCCCATTTCAGACCCCATAGGGCTCATTGGGAATGGGGAGGGAGGTAATAATGGGCACATTACTAACAGCCCGTTATTAGCTCCCTCTTTCCCTTGTGGGACCCGGAAAGGACGTCTGGTTTTACCAGACGTTTGTTCCGGGTCCCGCAAAGGGCACCTCGCAATAGGCGCTCCCGTAATGAAGGGTGCCGGTCCCGTACCGGCACCCTTCATTACGGGAGCGCCAGGGTCGTAATGAAGCCAAAAGTGTTTTGGCAAAAGAGCATGCTTTAGAACAAGTAAAGGGAAAAGGTAACGGAGGGAGGCGGAGAAAACAAAATATAGCCAGAAGTATAGAATAATGTATATATATAGGGGGAAGGGAATAATGACTCGAGAATAATGAAGTAAATAGAGGAAAGGTACCGGGGAGGACACCCAAGAAAAGAGAGGTTAACGGGGAGGACACCCGAGAAGAGAGAGGATTCACCTTATTCCTACGCTAATATAGCAGCTAAAAGAAACGCGTATCCAGAGTCTCAAATAAAGGGGAATAGACTACCACAGCGATTAAAGGCGCCGTGAAAGGGGTACGTTTAAACTCCATGTCGGGGTAAATTTAGAGGCAGAGATATATGTGACCAGGTGGTGTTCGTCTAGTCTGTTAAACGTCTGTCTTACATGTTGTTTGTTGTGACGTCATAAGTCAAAAATGTTCTTTAGAACTGGCCACCAGGGGGCACACGGATGCAGACCTCCTCCGTGTGAGCTCTGACCTGCGACCCTCAAAAGTGCCCTGAGCCCCCACTTTTGACCCCCCAACACACGACAACTGTCGCACAAGGGTGGGGGAACCGAATCCCCACGCGGCGAGCGAAAGCCCGGAGAAAATCGGAGCTTCCTGGCCTGGTTAAGGTCTCCTGGTACGTGCCTCCTCCTCCAGGCCTGCGGAGCCCCGAGTGAACACTGCGACCAGCAAAAACTCTGAGGCTATCGACTCCGCCCCCGCCTTCTTGCGGGGCCATCGAGCAGTGCTGAGGCCCCCCGCAACGGCTGCAGCCCCTCAACGCGACTTGTGAGCCCACACGGAGTAAAGAGACCCCGGACTGTCACAGAGGAGTCAGCCCTCCCAACATCACGGCCTACACGGCAACACTTGAGCGCCCCCCAGGCACGGCCCATGGCCCATCACGCACGGGGGAGTGCCCCTCCCCGGTATCGCCTCTGCCCACCCACAACTTTGTGCCTGGTTCCGGCAAGCCAGACCCGACCTTGCTCCCGCACGCAAGCGGAGGGGCGCTGCCCACGGAGGCGGGCGCGGAATCTCCCCTTCTCTCCCACTCGCCCAGGCCCAATCACAGTGCGACACACGCACGTTAGTGACCGCACGGGAACCCCCAGCTCCTCTTTGCTCGCAGGCCTCTGCACACTGCTCAAAGTGCGCACTCCCAATGCAATGCCTGCAAAAGTATAAATAGCATTAAGGCAACCCCCGAGGCAGCCACAAAACCCCCATGCTCTGTACCACGGAGACTTATTCGTAAAGGAGGCGCGGCCAAGCACAACGCTCCTCAGTCACCTGCAGCGGATACAGATCCCCACCGTTGGGTGCTATTTACACGCCCCGGTGCTATCTCTTGGTGACACACAGCCATAGAGCCAACCCCCACCTAGCAGATACAGGGCAGGCCACAGCACCAATCACCTAACTAGATAAGTCGACCCTATTATCTCCTGGGGAGAACCTGCCGCCCCCTCTGGGAATTCCACACGGTGGCACCAGCCTCATTTGGCCGACTGAGACGACCGAGTACCACACTCCCTGACCTGAGTATCACAAAATTTGCCACTGGCCACAGGAACTGGCCCCTGGACATTATCTAAACCTCCTCTAAGGGACACACTCACCGTGCCTCCGACATCAGGATAAATCTCTCCCTTACACCAGAGGCAATCCAGAGGGTTGGGCCCCCACTTGTGCGGCATGTGCCCTCCTCCGCACGCCTCCCCTGAGGTCCGCCTGGAACCCGAGACTTTCCCCTACGCAATCTTACAATGGCCCACAGCCCGCCCCTCATTTGCAGCAGCCCATTGCGGACACCGCACTGAACCCGGAGCCTGGCACTAAAGTGAACGAAAGGTGTCGCAGTCGGAGGATAGAGCCCCTGATCCCAAGGCTTGTGCCTCCTCCAACGCTAGACTTACTCTAACCAAGACACTCCGGAGACCACGTTATAACACACCCCCAGACCAGTTTACTGCATCGGTGCTGAGGGTAGTGCCCCCGTTCTAGGGGCGAGTGCCTCCTCGCACCTATACATCGCATGACCACCAAATCCAAGCTAGCCAGGTACGCCTACATCCCATCACACCCAGAGCCCAGACCTAACGGCACGATGTCGGCGGACCCCTCCGAGACGGGGGCAGCAGCCACCAAAGGGGACATTGCCGCCCTCCTGAGTGAAACAAGAAATATGGGCGCCAATTTAGGCGGCAAAATCGACAGAATGACTCAAAGGGTAGACAATATCGAAGAGAGACTAGAAGGGGTCGAGAACAACCAAGCTTCAATCGACACACTGGAGGCCCAGCTAGACCTCCGCATGCGCAATATAGAGAAAAGAGAGGAAGATATCCGTCTGAAGATTGACGATCTGGAAAATAGGGAAAGGCGTAATAACCTGCGATTTTTTGGAATTCCCGAACGGGAAGGCGAAACAGAGGAGGACCTTAAACACACCATACATGACATCATCAGAATCCTGACTGCGGATGAGGACATTGATGAACCGGCAATAGAAAGAATACACAGAGCGGGGGGTCCGTCAGGAGGTCTGAGGTCGGTCCTGGGCAGATTTCATAGATATCAAGAAAGAACAAGAGTTCTCGCAAAAGCCAGGTAAGGCGATACACTCACCTTCGGAGGAGCCCAAATAACCATCTTCCAGGACCTATCCTCGCTCACTTTGGCCCTGTGATGCTTATGTGGCCCTCTAACCAAATGGCTCAAAGAACAGGGCACGAGATATAGGTGGGGTTACCCCTTTTCCCTCACGTTCGAACACGGCGGCAGGAAAATAACACTACGCTCTGAAGAAGAGATCCGGGAATGCATTGCAGATCTCCTCGGTGCTAGCCCCAGAGAGGGGTCACAAGAGGAAACATCACGAGATAGGGCTCAATGGCGACCTCGAGGCCTGAGAAGGAAGAAAGTCAAAGGGGCCAGAAAATACAGGCGGCCTAACGACACACCGGAACATGCCGACTGATGTGGCACACGCAGATTTTTAGATCCACCGAGACATACTCAAGAACTACGGCTCAGGGACCTTGCAACGATTTGGAGACCGACACACTACAACCAACAGAGCTGGCCCGGAAGGAACCTCGCTCCAGAGCCAGAACACAAGATCCACTGGTGGCCAAAGGACCCTGAAACCGCATGTATCACTATATCTGTTACTTATCGATGACAGTTGTTGTTGTGTGTTAAGTTGTAACTAAAGTTGACATTTTAGGAACGGGGGGCTCTCCATGTTGACGAGATGTTACTCGTGATGGGGGGTCACGTGGTCACGACCCTCATGCGTGGTCCGATAGTAGACCAGTTGTAACCACCTGGTTTAACTCGGATGCCATCGATCCAGGATTCAGTTCCTTCTAAGGAAAATGTGGTGCAGATTATTGGAACTGAAAACAACGGGTATAATGTTTAATACCCGGAAAGGGGGGGGGGGGTGGTCTGACAGTCTCAGCAGTCCCTTTGGGTGTGGGACAATCAACAGAATACTTCCAACACGGCGAAGCATGATATAGATCGAAATGACGTGTTCAAAAGTAGAGGCACCTACGACATTACTTCCAACATGGCAATCTCCTACAATGGACAGCGTGACGTTGCAAACGATTTCCACGAACATATCAATGTCCCACAGACATAACTAGTCAAGTGACAGGCAGGGCACACTTAAAATTGGTACGCTGAACGTTAAGGGACTCAACTCCCCTACCAAGAGATCGCTGGTAACGAGAGAGTTCAAGAGGGCCAAACTGGACATACTCTTCTTACAAGAAACCCAATATAGCAAGGGAGAAGAGAGGAAGGTTTTATATGCTAAGCTAGGCTATGAATACTGGGGCTCTGGCCCGCTGAAGAAGGCAGGAGTCGGCATATTAATTAACAAAACGATCCAGTTTGACCTCTTGAAGTCATGGATGGACGTCAGTGGCAGAGCACTAGTCCTATTTGGCAGGATACAAGGCACTGTCGTCACCCTTGCGGCAATATACGCCCCCAATACAGGACAAGACAGATTCCTGCAGAAGATAATCCCGAAAGTCATGAGCGAAGCAGAAGGCGACGTAATACTTGGAGGTGATCTGAATACGTGGATGGATCCGGAACAGGACAGACAATCAGGTTGCATCTCTACGCCCCCTTTCGCGGGTGCCAGATGCCCTCCGGCTGCAGATATGATGGCCGCCTACAATCTTACCAATGCGTGGAGACATACCAATCCCAACCGATCTGGCTTCACTTTCTTCTCAGCGCCACATGCAACCTTTTCCAGATTAAACTATATATAGCTAACCGTAGACCTCACCGCGGCAATGACTGAAGGCAATTTAATTCCTGTCTCATGGTCAGATCACGATATGGTCATGGTCACCCTCGATCAGATGGCCCTTCCTCGAAGATGCTCCAAATGGCGCTGCAACGAAACCCTTTTCAAGGACCCAATTTTCCGGGACCAATTAGAGCAGGACATCACCCAATACTTTGAGATTAATAACATGGGCAAAACCTCCATTAAACCAATTTGGGAAGCAGGCAAGGCGACCTGGAGAGGGCTACTTATCAAAGAGGGAGCAGCGAAGAAAAGAGAAAGACAATTGATAGAAATTAGGCTCTGAAACGAAATTACCCAACTGGACCTTATGGCACAGTCAGCGGACCAAGATAGACCACAAAAGATTAAAGAGGCCAACGGCAAGAGGGATGAACTACGACAACTGGTGGTGGGTAGCATTGCACACAAGCTTCAATGCCTGAAGCAGAAACAATATGAGCAGGGGGACAAAGCAGGCACCCTATTAGCCGCAAGATTGGGAGGCCAACCTCAAGAGAGGTGGGTGCCCATGATCCAAACAGAAGGGAATTCCAGCGAACCGCTCCCCCCCAGTGTCCCCGAAGCTTTTGCCGACTTTTACGAAGAGTTACACACATCACGCGCTGCTTCGCATCCAGAAGCGATAAGTGAATATATGGACAAGATACCCCTGCCCACTCTCCCACCCGATACAGCACTTGCCTTGGAAGCCCCCATCACAGGAGAAGAAATTGAGGAAGCAATCAAAAGACTTCTAACTGTAAAAGCCCCCGGAAACGACGGGTACATGGCAGGGTTCTATAAAACTTTCAAAGATGCCCTTCTCTCATTCATGGTCGACCTGTTCAATAATATCCTGCAATCCGGAGTAGCGCCCGAATCCTTCTCTGAAGCATTGATAACAGTCATCCCCAAGGAGGGTAAGGACCCAAAGCTGTGTGCTTCCTACCGCCCAATATCCCTTCTAAATATCGATGCCAAAATGTATACGCGAATCCTCACTGCAAGGCTGGAGTCACACATGCCCGCAATAATCCACACTAAAGAAGATCGGCCTAGGCCCCACACTCCGTCAAGGGATCAAAGCAATTTACACATCTCCAAGAGCATCGGTCCCGGTGAACGCCCAATTCTCCCGTTGGTTCCCCCTCAGCAGGGGTACGAGGCAGGGTTGCCCCCTCTTGGCAATACTTTTCGCGCTGTCCCTCGAGCCCCTTGCCGTAATACTGTGAGCGGATCCTGCAGTGGAAGGGATTCGGGTGAATGGCAAAGAATACAAGCTAGCCCTGTACTCAGATGACATTCTGCTCCATGTGTCGAACCCAATGTCTTCCATTCCGCGAGCGATCCAGCTGATAGAGGAATACGGCACACTCTCGGGATTCAAGATCAACAAATCCAAATCCATTCTTTTTCCACTTCATGATCCATCCCCGGAACACCAAATCGCCCTTGAACACCTCGGGCTGATCATCGGAGGCACAACACTGAGATATTTGGGGATTAATTCAACGCGACACCTCGACGACCTTTACGAAGCCAACTTCCCTCCGCTTCTCGAAGCCCTCAAGACTGATCTCAAAAAATGGAAACCACTGACAATCTCTTGGATGGGACGCTTAAATGCAGTCAAAATGGTGACCCTCCCACGGTTCCTGTACCCCTTTCAGGTCTTGCCCATCACAATCCCGGAGCATTTCTTCAGACAAGCCAGAAAGGCTATACTAGAATTTCTGTGGAACAGGAAGAAACCCAGAATCCCCTATGATGTGTTAATATTGCCAAAGGACCTAGGAGGAGTGGGCTTGCCGGACATAAAACGCTATTATCAAGGCACGCAGCTCAGAATTTTAATCCCACACCTGCGAGATAAGAAAGACCTCCAATGGGTCCAACTGGACAACAACATTTTATACAACGTAACTCTGGCAGAATGGCTATGGGTCCCCAGACCAAAACTTTCGAGAAAACTGCGCAACCATCCGATACTAGGCACAATGTGGAACATATGGAGGAAGGGGAAAGAGATGTTGGGAGTCACCACGTGGCCTTCGCCCCTGAGCCATCTCTGGTCTCCTGGGATCAGAGAAGAAATCCCGGAACACGCGAGATACCAATCTTGGTTTGATGCTGGCCCCGAGAGAGTCGGTCAGCTGTGGAGAAAAGGGAAATTGATTTCAATAATGGAACTAGAAGAAGCCCTCCAAATCCACCCAATACCAGTCTTCCTGAAACTGCGACTGAAAGGCGTCTTATCCAGAAAGGAATGGAAGGCCACCACACAGAGAGAACTAACGCCCTTTGAGACGATCCTAGACACAACTACCACCTCCAAAGGCCTTATAGCACGAATGTACAGGGCTTTAATCACCAAAGATGATGCACCAAACCACTGCCTTAAAGCAAGATAGGAACGAGACTTCGCCAGAGAGTTTGACCAGCGGGCCTGGGACAAGATTTGCGAGACGCCATCCAAAATATCAACTGCGGCCCAGTATAAGTTACACGCCATAAAATTACTCCACAGATGGCAGTACGATCCATACAAGCTGTCCAAAATGTTTCAGACCTCCAGACCGAGATGCTGGCGACAATGCGGAATGAACGCCGACTACTGGCACATGTGGTGGGCCTGCCCCAAGGTCCGCATTTACTGGCAAGAAGTTCTGGGATGGATCAAACAGCTGGACGGCATAGAGAGGGAAATGTCACCCCTTCTGATCTTATTTGGCCTCGAAGAAGAAGATGACGAAATGGTCAGGGTAAAAGGTCTAATAGCCCCTCTGCTACTCGCGGCGAGAGCAGCTCTCGTGATAAAGTGGAAAGCCCCACGCCTACCAGATAAAAAGGACTGGATACAGATCGCCACGAACATTTACACAATGGAAAAAATAACAGCAATACTACATGACAAAGCCGCACGACAAGAGGAAGCCTGGTGCGACTTCACTGCACAATACATCCCATGCTCAACCACGGATGACTCAACACAGCAAAGAGACTAGCACTGAACCTAAGCCGCCACTGGCTGAAAGCCAACGGACCCATTGCCAGCAACCCCGGCCTGTCACAAACCATATTGGAGATCTATGACCTCAGGACGATCGAAGATGAATGTCACGCTGCCAACTACGATTCAGAATAGCAATGCCTCAAAGGAAGAAGACTCGAGAGCCGGGAGAGAGGGTGGGGGGAGGGGAGGGAGAGGCTTTCATTCTTTCTCCCCTTTTTTGTTCTTTGTTTTGTATCCCTCCTCTTTGGAACAATAAACGTTAATGTTGATAAATGTTGTTAAGGTGGACTGAAACACTCGTGAAATAGCTCTTAATGTATAACATGTTCCCACCTGTATGTTAATATCCAATGGTAAAATTAATAAAAGTCAAGTTGGAAAAAAAAATGTTCTTTAGAAGAACTGACTTAAATATTTACACGATTGAATAACTTAGATATTATAGTATACGAATTGCTGTTTTTGAGTAAAATAGTAGATATAAAATTTTGTGGGAAAGAAATCGGGATTAGAGCTTGCAGTGATTGGTGCTCGCTCATATTGTGGGAATTGTTTAAGTCATGTGAAGCTGTGACCAGTGTTATATAAGGAGAAATGGAACAGATTTAAACATGGAGGTCATAACTTTATTAGCACACCTGTGCAAACAGTTGCCGAAACATGCACCTAAACTGAAAAAATACAGTACTGGGTGGGTTAAAGGAACCACCCACAAAATGTTTAGCCGTGGCCACAGGGCGGGTCCTTATCTAAAGCTGTTTGTAACATGTGACGACATATTTGCACGCCACATACACAGGCAGAAAGTTAGACAAATGCCTAGCTGTTCTAGAGCTTAGGAAGATGTATGAACAAGAGAAGGGAGAGGAGCTGCCAATAAATTGGATACTTAATGTATGCACAGAGGGGGGTGAGATGCCTACCGCTCCACCCACCCCATCCAAAATGAAGATTGAAGAAAATAAAGATGAGGGGTTATACCCGCTGAGAGAACTTAAAGCAGCTACAGGGTATAGTAACCCGGCATATGAGTCACCTATGCAAAGAAGTGACGAAAATCAAGGGAAAGAAAAGGACAAGGATATCACCTCCACAGTCCCAAGGGACAAGGAGAGACGCAATGACGAAAAAAGGGACCAGACACAGACAAGTGCATCTCTCGACTAGGAGAGAGAAGGTAAAAGATGGAAAGGAAGCGAATTTAGAACTGATGAGATAGCATTTGCAAAAGATGAATGGATGGAGGGCAAATTTTATTGAAACTCGATGGCAAAGGCATTGATGATGCGAAACAAAAGGAGAGGCTAGACAATGTACAGAGAAAGAATTGAGAGACGAAAGAATAAGGGAAAAAGATCAGCTATATCGTGAAGAGCAAGAAAGACAGCTCAATCTCAAACAGAGAGCAGCCAATGATCAAGACAGACAGAAGCAGCAAAAGTTAGAAGAAGAGCAAATAATACGAGAGAAGAGAATAAAGAGACGAAGAGATGAGGAAATCCAAAGGGCAGATGAACGTAGAAACGAAAAGAAAAAGGAAGATAGGATCAGAGAAGAGGCAAACAAGTGCAGAGAATTCGATGAAGATGTAGAACGTAAGCGAAGACAGAGAGCACGCAATATTGAATATCTGGAGAGAGAAGTTAAAAAACCTGAGCTAGCAGTAGATTGGGAAGACAACGAAAAATTCTTTCTTGAGTACGATTCAATACCAGGCATGTCTAGGGCAAATATTGAAGATGACTTCGACACCAGAAGCATCGGAGAAACGATAGATGGAATATATGATGAAATAGGGCTAGAACAAACACCCCAAGGGGAGGGAGAAGACGAGCGCCTAGAGAGCACTCAGCTTTAAGACACTGAGGATGTCTCCCGAAGTAGTGGGAATAGCGAACTACCCCTGGATAGATTGGAAATAAGTAGGAATAAAGAAGACGCAAGAAACTGCACGAGTTGGGGACAGACAATGTCCGACGCAGAAAGGGAGGAGCGCGAAGAAAAGGAGGAAGAGAGAAGGTGCGAAAGATGACTCCCAAGGGAGAAATGGATACGATGGTCAGACACTAGCGAGTCTGCGCGGAGGGCATCAGAATTAGCCACAAAGTCAGGCCGACATAAAGAAGTATCTCACGGTCAGAGGGGGGTGTCTCCACCGCCCTATGTGAGCAGGCTTAGGACATTGCCAGGCAGGCGGCGATACAGGAACATTACCAATAGACAGGAGAACAATGAGAGAAGAGAGAGAGAGCTATACATCCCGATTTCCGTTACTCAAGAAAGGGGAGCAAGACCACAATATATTCCATGGCCACACATGGATCGAGAACATTTGAAAAACAAGCTTCCAATGCTGGAAATGGATACACGAGTTACAAAAGATGACAGGAGGAAACACGTTAGCTATAGGGGATATCAAGGGTCTCTTAATCGCCATATTTGGTGAGAGAGCAGATGATGTGTGGACACAGGCAGGTTACCCTGGTGTGACCACAATTAATACAGCGCATGACGGAGCTCCATTTAACAATTGCAGAGCCACGATATGGAAGGCATTACGAGTGCTTTACCCAGACACTTCTGATATGGGAGCTATAATGACACATAAAATGAATGAGTCTGAGGATCCGTTGATTTACATGCAGAATTTTCAAGACGCGTGGGTACTGGAGACTCATGAATCTTGGGAGAAATCTATACCTGTGTTCTACCATATATTGTGCCAACGGATGCCAGAGCCGGTACAGAAACAACTCAAGAAATTGGTAGGAATCGAGGCTAAACCTTGGTCAGAAGTACAGCTGACCATCGCACACTATTGCAGGCTACTGCAAGAAAAGAATCGCAAAAAGGAAGCTGCACGAAGGGCGAAGAAGTGAAATTGGTGCAGAAGAAATTGCCAAACTATGCTCTTGAGGGAGCCATGATAACTAGCACAGCTGAGTCAAGCATGCCACTGGTCAATAATCCACAACAGAATAATCAGGGCAGTACTGGGTTTTACCCCAGGGGAAGAGGATTTAGAGGAACCGGATGGCAGAGTAATCAGGGAGGTTTCCAGAATAATCAAGGAGGTTTCCAAAACATGCAAAATGGCAATCAAGATATGTCAAATGGGCAAACGATCCGACCACCGCCAATATGTTGGTTATGTGGGATGACCGGGCATTTGGCGCGCACATGCAGAAGCCAAGGCATGGTGCAGAACGGCCAAGGAACAGGAGCAGGTACGGTGAGTCCACCTGCTTTTTTACAGCAGGGTGTTGCACAAAATCACACGGTGCAACAACAAGCGCCAGGAGCGCAACAAGGTTTGCAACCTCAGAATATAGTGAGTTTTCCACAAGGACAGTCCCAACAGCCACTGAGGCAATTGTCACAAACGATGAGCGCAGGGCAGACCGTGAACCCTGGAATGGGAAGTAACACTGGGAATGGGGGAAATCCATCAGCACACGGTGGGCCTAAACTATATATGGACTAGGACAGCTCACTGGGAGCCCTGATGTGTTCTATCCTATCCGTGACACCAGACCCTCACCGGGAACCTAGGGTGCATTTCGTCATAGGGGATAAAGTATATTCCTTCTTAGTTGACACGGGTGAAACACGTTTGTGCATAAGTGAAGGCAAGTTTTCCTTGTCCGGCGGTGCCATAAATACTCAGTTTCACAGGAGCTACAAGTCGTGTTCCCTTCACAAACGCACTTCCAATCTCTATAGGAAAATGTGAGATGAATGTGCCTTAATTATATTCACAACAGACCCCAGTAAACATTCTGGGTAGAGATTGCAGGAGTGCATAGTATGTTGAACTCCAGGAATGCACTATTCAAACGTATGCAAAGTGACTAGAGCATACGCAGGACACACAGCTATGTGGGCTATACCAATAGTGCCAGAAATATTCGCGTATGGAACGCGAATACTAATGGCAGGACTGCCAGGCCTTGCAGACAGAATCATGAGGACCCCAGATGAGTTTCTATTTAGGCCAAGAAAACCGATGCACGGGGAAAAGGGACAAGTATTTCCCTTGATGATACACACAGCTGCAGTACGAGGGAAAATGGCCTTGATAGATGGTTATGACGACGAAAGCCGACAATGGTGCACAGTAATCGCCATTGAAGAAGGATACCGATTGACTGACATCACTGATGACGATCTGTTTGAAGAACAAGCAGATATGGAAGAGACAATAATGGAGGTGAGGCTCACCTTTTGGGTGAGAATGATCAAAAGAGAAGTGCCTCAGAGAATGATGTTGGCCCGAAACCGTCCTGAGTATTTTGATGACGACATGGCCCAGGTGCCTGTCTCAGTGTGGACCACAGGACCCTATGACGTAGGCCTATTGAAAGGGGTTGGAGAGGTGAAAATTAAACTGAAACTAGGAGCAATTTTACCCAAAGCTCGACAATATCCCATGTCCAGAGAGGCAGATGAACAGATTTTTAAGACAATTTCGGCTATGATGGAGCAAGGCATCTTAGTGACGTCAGAGTCGTCATGCAATGCTGTGGTTTATCCGATTAAGAAATCAAAGGGAGGGTCTTGGAGGCTAATTCAGGATTTACGCCCAATAAATGATATTGTAGAGGCTGAGTTCCCTAACCCGGCTACAATCCTATGTAATATACCTGTTGAGGCAAAATATTTCACAGTGATTGACTTGAAAAATGCATTTTTCTCAATCACGTTGCACCGTGACTCACAAGATCTGACATCATTCACATTCAGACAGATGCGTCTGAAAAGCACGAGGCTACCCCAAGGGTACTGTGAGTCTCCTTCTATTTTTAATAGAGTCCTGAAGATGGACCTAAGCAATATTGCATTGGAAAACGCTGTCCTACAATATGTGGATGACATCTTAATTTGCAGCATGACAGAGGAGCAATGCGGGGATGCTTCTGTTCAACTATTGACTATACAGGCTGAGAAAGGACATAAGGTTGACAAAGAGAAGCTGTTATATTGTCAACAAGAAGTGCTACACATAGGCCATCTGATCTCGCATGAGGGAAAAAGAGTGACCCCAGAAAGGGCTGAAGCCATACTGAACACGGCTAATCCACACACGATATAACAGATGCAGAGCTTCTTAGGCCTGTGCAACTATGTCAGGGCATGGGTCTTCGACTATAACTCTTACACCAAGCCTTTGATTCAGGCCTTAAAGAAGGCCCAAGTGACGAAAGAAAAAATTGAATGGTCTGAAACCCTGGAGGAAGGATTTGCTGAACTCAAAAAAGCTATTTGCACGGCCCCAGTTTTAGGAATTCCCAACTATGCAGAGGAATTTTACCAGTTTTCACACACGAATGGCAGCGTTATGACGGCAGTGCTCACACAGCGAACCACATTGGGGTACAAGTCCCTGGCATATTACAGTGGGAATTTGGACCCGGTGATGAAAGGCCATATCCTGTGCGAACAAAGTTTGGCTGTCGCAGCGTTCGCCATCGAAAAAGCTACTACCATTGTAATGCGATGCTCAATGACGTTGTACGTCGAGCACTCGCTATTTGCTATTCTACAGAAACCAAAGGGCATACTGACATCTCAGAGAGCTTCTGCTTATGAAGTGATCATATCAAATCCATCGATTAAGGTAGTCCGATGTAAGATAGTGAACCCAGATATGTTTATAGCAGAGCCAGTCACTGAAGGAGAACCAATACATGACTGTGCTAACTATGAAGAATTCTATGATGAAATTCCCAGGGTAAAAGACAATGCTTTGGCAGGAGGAGAAAGTGGGCCTCATTACAAGTCAGCTGGTCCGGAAAGAATGGTGGTGGTAAATCCGCCACCACCGATCTTTCCAGACCGGCTGATTAAGAGTCCTGCAGGCGGGAGGTGTCACTCCCGCCAAGTCTGACCTGGCAGGTTTAACACCACCCGCCTGCAGGCGGACATGGAAACAATGGCACCATTACAGCATGGTGCCGGTGTTTCCACTTCCCCATCCCCATGGAGTCCTATAGGACTCCATGGGAATAGGGATTAACAGAATTCCGCCTCTGGAATTACCGGGTCACCGGGGGTTGTAATTCCCCAGTGATTCCGGCAATTACGGAGGCGGAATGGTAATACAAGTCTGGCAGTAACCTGACGGTTTTTCCGGCTTGGTTACCGTCGGACTCATAATGAGGCCCAGTGTCTTTATTGACGGTTCTATGAGAATCGATCAAAATGATGGGCAAAGATATACAGGCGTTGCTGTAATGAAACACATCGCAAATTGAGAATTTCGAGTACTCCTCAGTGCACGAATACCATCTCATTATTCAGCGCAGGCTGCAGAATTATTGGCGTTGATACTCGCCATTGAGAATCACGCAGACCAGGAAGTAACGGTGGACAGTGACTCCGCCAATGTGACGTCAACAGTGCACGCAGGCTTAGCGTTCTGGGAAAGGAGGGGCTACTTCCAAGCAGACAGCACGCCAGTGCAGCACGCAGCCTTATTGGACAGGCTCATTAAGGCACTACAGCACTACAGCTCGGCATAGCGGTTGTGAAATGCACAACCCACACGTGAAGGACAGATTTTGTCTCACGCGGAAACCAAGCAGCAGACACGGAAGCCAAACGTATGGCATCCAAAAGTGAGACGATCATGGAAATGGAAGTCACCCATACCAATGAGGGAATGATGGTTGCAAGGACTACACCTGAAAGCTATAACAATCTAGGGCAAACACAGTTGATGGAACTCCAAGGGGAGGCACCACAGGAAGAGAAAAATCTATGGAAACGGTGAGGGTGTTCTTTAAACCCCTCTGACAGTTTGTGGCAACAAGACAGCACTGGTAAACCGGTGATGCCTTTCGCCCTGTTAAAATTAGGGCTGGAGCAGCTACATTATCCAGCACACATGACAAAGGAAAATCTAGTGGCAACGCTCGCAGAAGACTGGTTCATACCGAACTTACCCGAGCACGTTGCATTTTTTATAGTGAACTGTATAATCTGCCAACAAGTCACAGCTGGGTACACATTAAAAGTTATGAGAGGAGTCATCCCCAGGCCAAATGGGCCTTTTCAGCACTTGCATGTCGATTATGTCGACATGATTCAAGTATATAAAGGGGACAGATACTTAATTGTTGTGGTGTGTCCATTCTCTAGATGGATAGAGACATGTACATGTATACACCCAGACTCTACCTGTGCGGCCACATTTTTAGTGAGAGAAGTATTCCCAAGGTGGGGGGTGTGTGAAGTCATGAGATCAGATAATGGAGCTCACTTTGCATATGAGACTTTCGAACAGATTAGCTTGCTGCGTGGTATAAAGCACAAGTTCTCATCAGCGTATCATCCGCAAGGTAATGGGATATGTGAGAAGCACAACGGCTTATTAAAGGAAAGGCTAGCCAAGTTGAAGCTTACTCTAAGGAAGGGATGGTTGCACTGCCTTCCTCTGGCACGTTAGGCACTCCGGAACCAACCCGGTTCAGACCATTATCTTACGGAACACGAGATAGCCACAGGAAGAAGAATGCGCACTCCCCTGACACCCCGAGATAGAGCTAGATGTGATGCCCAGTCAACAGGAGAATGTTTAGGGTCTGAAATGCAAAATTACCTGAATTGCATGACATCTTGCCTCACTGTAATTTCAGACCAGCTGCAGCGACGACGAAAAGGGTGCAGGGCAGCACAGAACACAGAAGGGGACACTACTACAGGCACAGCTCAAGGACTTTGTGTACCATCAATTTTCCCTAGAGATACTGTCTTGGTAAAGAACCATATGAGAAAAAGGTGGGACGAGCCAAGGTTTAACGGTCCCTTTACAGTGGAGGACTGCACTCCTTCTGCAGTGAAACTACAAGGCAGAAGAGCTTGGATTTTTCTGGGCGATATCACACCCTACATCAGAGAAGGCCCCCTGCCTGCACCCCAGCGCAAGGAGAGTACGAGCAACGAGGAAGAACCACAGCACGTGCAGATGAGATCCATGACGAAGAAAAAGGATGCATGAGCAACAGCCAAGTAAAGACAAAGGAAGTTTTGTGAGATAGTTGTGGTCTCACTTTGGACATTCCTCTGAGCAAAAAAGAGGATAAGGACAGATAAACTGGACACTCTGTGCATCCTAGTTGCAGGGTGAAGACAATTGCACTTATAAACCACAACATAATTTGTTGAATTTGAACTTTGGATTGAGGCACACTAAAACTGTGACGAGGAAATAACATGCCAAATTTTGATCGAGGACACATAAATTGGAAGAACATACAGTACCCCGATTCCTTACACACAGAGACCTTGTTCAGAATCACTTATGGTGTCCCTCAGTAGTGACATCTCCAAAGATGTTGTGACATACTTCAATCTAGTGCTAAAATCGTACCCATCACTGGTGGGGAGCCTCACAAGTGTCACTGACTTTCTTCAAGATCCTGAAAACGAAAAGATCATAAAGAGAGTGCTTACTGTAATCACTGAGCAATTCCTCCTACTTCCTGAATACAGTGAGGAAAAGCCAAATGTCCCAAGCAGAGAAGGAAGTAAATGAGCTTGTCAATACATTGTTCTTTCGTATATTCGAAGACTGTCCAAATCTTATCAGGAGAACGACAGATGTACTCACGTTTCTTCGAGATCCAGCAAATACAGAACATCTAAGCAGACTCTTAAATAACATTGTGATCTTAGTTGCACTCCACGCAAACGGAACGTGCAGACACTGTTTACATTGATGTGAAAACATACAATCCTGAACCTCAGAAAGACAAGACAAATGTCCCTGTCACCAGAAGACAGCAGGTTGGCCAGCAACGGTTTCTTTCTTTTAATTACTGACTTTCCAGAGCTAGTGGGGAGACCTGTCGATGTTGACATCCTCACCTTCATCAGTGATCCAGCTAATGCTACACAGATGGGCATGCTCTTGCATGGAATAGTGATGCAAATGGAACTCTCCAACCATCAGCAGAACTATTTGAGAAGTTTTAAAACTTTCCACCGAGGGACAGATCGAGAGAACATTGCCAGAGATTTTGTTTCTTATTTTCTATTAAAAAAGGCAATATGTCTTCAGGAATGAAGCAGATAAGAGGCATAGACTGGGAGCTGACATACTTTGAACATGCACAGTAAAGAGACTCGCTGAATTATCGCTTGATTTTGACACTTCCCATATCCTAGTAAAAGAACTGTATCCCGAGATAATAGACAATTCAGTAGTCACAAGAGGAGGGACAATTGTTTAACACTTGAAACTCACTACAAAGAATCCGAAAGACAATATTTTTTAAAGGAGTATAGTAAAAGTTAACATTTTGGCGAATGATCGAGATGGGGATCCATAACAGCAACCTTGTCCTCCTGCAGGAGGAAAGACTTCCATGTTTCTCTGGAAGTAAATGCTGCCGCCTGACATACAGGAGCATAATGTATTTGTGTATTATATTCATCATTGTGTTACTGTCATTAACGATCAGAACTGCATCATTGGTGCACAAAGCGTTCCAATTCCAGTGCACCCACGAAATGATGTGCACATGAAACCCACGAAAATACCCAGAACTTACATAGTCATTCCAGTCCCTAGAAGATCTGATGGTGGAATGAATGAACTTGAGATGGATGTGATTAGCAATGACACACACACACTTGAGTTAACAAGCAACTCGAAAAGCCGGAGACAGGGTCGGCAGAGGGTGAATGAAAAAAAGGTTGCTGACAACCACACGCATGCAAACACGGAATGCACACACAACAGGCCTTGTGTCAATGACTGCAGAACCACAATTCAAAGCCTCAGAGAAGAAGAGACTGCCTACTATGGGAAATAACGCTACAAGTAAAGTAAAGAGCCAAATGGAGGAAGCAGACGTAGTGGAAAGACAAGAAGAGCTGGAAAGAAAGCCAACAGAAACAGCTGTATCAAAAACTCTTGAGCCAACACCAAGAAAGACAAGAGCAAACTCAGAGAAAATATCTGCACAAGCACAACTGATAGCTGACACAGTATAGCAATTCATAGCCAGAGAAAGGAAAAGACTAGAGGAGCTGAAGAAGAAACCCACAGAGACAGCAGTGACAAACATATATGTTCCAGTGAAAGGGACAAGTACAAGTTCCACAGTACAGCCATATACCGGACCAATGTCAGGGTGGATGAGATGGGCATTTATAACCAGCAGGAAAAAGATGTAGGAAAAAGATGTATGAGGACAAGGAAAGAACTGCCAGACTTTTGTCTACTCAAATGGCACAGATGAGGAGGCCTGCACCATGGACCAGGATGCCTGAGAATCCTCCAGCAAGAAGGAGCCATACAAATGCATTCAGGGATATAGTTATAGAAAACTACATGAAAACATTAAGAATCAAGAGCATGCAAGGAGATGACAGTGCACAGCACATTTGGGAAACAACATTTGGTACCAGCACATGAAAGAAGTCGGAAGACGAAACTCAGAGGGGGAATGCTTTGTTTGTGCACTCCTACCATACAGCATGGGGAAGTCCAAGATCTTCGTAGCTGTAGAAATGTATGTCCAGACAGTACACTGTCTTTCACACAAAGCCATGTGCAAGACTAGAGGCCAGTTCATGGGCAGTGATGCCTCACTAAAAGGGGCAACTGAAGCAACCGACCCAAATTAAGACGATGCAGGACCATAAAGACGAGAAACAATGGAAAAACAAAAGACATTGTTATCAGATACGAGAAACCTCGAGTTAAAGGAGCAGAAATCAGAAGAGAAGCAAATCAGAAGCTAAATGTCCAAGGAAAAACCCCAGAAGAGGCTCGAAGTTGGAAGAACAGAGGCCAAATGCAGATTTGGGGAACAGTGCTTTCATCAGATGGAAGGGAAAAAGGAGTAGTGATTTGAAGAGCATGGATGGTCATAGGTCAATACAAACCTATCATCAACATAGTGTGAGATGGATGCAAGCCATTATGGCCAAAGCTTGCAAAACTGCTGACATGGGTCGAAGACAGAGGATGACCCTTGCAGATAGTTCCACTGGAAAGCCCAAAATTCTGCTTCAGGAATAATGGCACAAGAAAAATGGGAGAGAATCAGTACTGTGGACGAGTTTTTGACGCCCCAGGAATGGTGCACGGAACTGCAGTAATTATGGATCATTATTGGGCATGTGGATCCAAAGCACACATCAGACTGCCGAAAAACTGGGAAGGTATATGCACCATAGTGAATGTCCACCTTCCAGCATTGGTGATCCCGAAAAGTGACCTGAATATTGACAGTTTTCCAAAAGCAGATGTTCACCTGTGGAAAAAGGGATCTGTGGAGCTGATGACTCAATTGAAAAGGGAAAATTACTTCTCTGCCAAATCAGAAGAAGCCTTTCATGCAATCCCATATGAACACAGGCTGTTAGCCTCACCTCATCAGTGTTCGCGACAATTTTCATGCCACGATTCCAAGTTGGAGCAAATACTAAATGATTACAGATAACCAGAGTTACTGCAGACCATCAACATGACAATAAAAGGATTCAATGCAATCAAGGAAGAGTTAAGAGCCATCCGACTGATGACTCTCCAGAACAGATATGTCCGCCCCAGAAGGAACAAAGTTTCTCTGTCCCAGGAAACATCGAAACTATGTGGGAAGATGGGTTTACTGCAGCCCAAATGGACAATGTCAATTGATGACATGGAACAAGGATTAGCACGTGAGAACAGCAGGAAGTTTAAAAGGAGTAATAAAAATATGGACTCCAAAGAAACACTTCTTCAGACCATCATGCATAGACCCAGAAGATGAAGAAGGAAGGAACCCAGGCGATGAAATCAAAGTAAATGCAGAAGAACAAACAAAGACGTATCCAAAGAAGGAGGTGAAAGTGGTCGATGAATCGCCCAGAGGGGGGAGTGTAGAGGAGGTCCCAAATAAAACCTGCACTCCAGGCGCCCATTTTGAAGTACCAGGAATGTTCACACGAGATATGTGACATATGACGAGCAAATAAACCAGCAGAGAGCCGCAGTAGGACTCTGCCCAGTGCCTATCAGAATAACAGCACCTATTGAAGTACTAATACCCAGAAAACCATGGACAGTAAGGTATCCATTAAGAAAACCCTACCAACAAATGAAACGGAATGACGATTGCCTAAGTACAGTTCCGGAAGTAACTAAAAAAGGTCTTGAAGGAAGACGAATGGTGACGTCATGAGGGCCCGGACGGACTCACAGATAGAAGAAATGACGACCTGAGAATTACACAAATTGACGAAACGCCATGAATAAGGATATCGTGAACTTAAAGTAAAAGACTGATGCCAAAATGTAAGAAAATTAAGCTGTAAGCAAAATGAAGATAGTCGACCCGTTTATACCTGTAAATACGCTTGGAACCGCAAGAAAGTTAAGAAAACAATGCGGTTTGTTATGCTTAGTAGAAGAGTAGTGCGGCAAGCACCATTATACATAATCTACCTCAAGTGGAGCACATTATTATAAGTATATTTCTACTTTGCACAAGAAGCAGAATCAACCCAGGTTACTAAAGGCCATACGAGAAAAGATTCATATTTAGCAAAAGGAGAAGATGCGGCGGAAACGAAACTCAGCAGAAGCAACTTGTGCCAGGAAAGCCACGGTCATACCAATAAAAGAGGCAAACAGTAGCTACATATAATTGAAATTAAGAACAGAATATCCTGCCTCTGAAAGGTTGAGATAAGAAGGCGAAGGCAGGTGGTGGGTGAAACGAAAATCAAATACACAAATTGAGAGAAAAGAGAAAAATTCACGGTGTCGGAATCACGTGACCAGCTGAGCAAGAAGAAGTGAGGGCTCACACCTATGCTTGGCAACTGACCAGGCAGAGATATCAGAACCTTTCCAGACAGAAGATGCAGTCTCGAGGCCAACCACAGCGGGATAATTGACACATGGCTACTAAAGTGATGATTAATTGTAACCATAATTGGAGGAAGGCTGGGTAACTAAGTGGCACCCCGCACCTGGCCGACCATTTTGCGTGCTGCTAAGCGAAGTGGAAAAGTATGCATGGGGTTGGTGCCAACCCAATCACAATGGACCAAATAATCTAGGGTTCTATAGTTAGTAGAACCAAACAGACGTCGTACTTTTAGTGACATCTACAGTAGTCATTTTTGAAGGAAGGGCTTAGATGCCCACCTGACAGTGGTTACTCAATCCCCTCACTCCGTTACCATATACAGTTTTAGTACCTATAGTAAAGTTACCTTTTCCTAACCAATAGAATTGCATGTTAACTTTTGAGTGTTTCACGTCAATGATGATGATTTTTGAGTATAAATGTTCCAACTTGCATGATGTTTGTTGGAGTTGAAGCGAGAAGGACGATCGTATCACTGCTGATATCCATAACTCCCCGTTTTTTGTACTTGTCATTAAAGGGACTCCCTTTGCCAAACCATTGAGTTGTCCTTATTGATTGGTGTTGGAGTAATAAATCTGCACCCCCATCCATCTCACGGGTGCAACTATCTTGTCTTAAAGTGCTTATGAGCAAACCTCGGCTCTATGGGCCGGCCGGGGGTTTCGGAGTACAATGGTTCTATGCCATTGCACAAGTGCCCAACGTCATTACAGCCATCGACTGCACCACTGTTGCAGTGGTTGTGCCCCAGGCCCATGAAGCAGTCTGTTGGAACAGCAAGCACTACCATTCTTTGAATGTGCTGATGACCTGTGGGCTTGACCTAAACATCAGCCACTGCTGTGCCCGCTACCCTGGATCCACCCATGACTCCATGGAGCTAGGCAACAGAACACTTTCGGCCTACATGGAGAACACATCGCTACTAACACAACTACATATCAGACCACAATGACAGAATGCACCTGGAATGTGCTGCAGTGAAGATCCACACCCAATCACCCAACAGCGAGTCCAACCAGGGCCCCAGATAGGATTCCGAAGTGAGAGAATACCACTCCCAATTCCCCAAAGTTCTGTGTTAATTAAATATGGAGGATTAAACATGTGCATGAACATCACAGAGAGAGCATCCCATTAGAGCATTGAAACATGTATCAACTGTTAAACCAAATTGGTGGTGCAATGCACATTTACCATCATCCAGTGGAACAAGCAAATGCCTACTTCCCCTGATCTTGCAGTTCTAACAATAGCACCATCCTTTGGGGCTCCATGAACCACTGGCCCAGCCCTATCTAAGGTGCATTGCAGGTTGAACCTGGGCCACACAGCTCACGTTGGCCTTGCGCAATAATGGAAAGGAATCTTCTTACACTTATTATAGGTACAAACTGCGAGCCCATGTCCATTCATGAGTACAAGTGTCCCGTCACCCGTGCACCCCCTTACCTGTAGTGCTGTGTCCACCCACGCCACATCAGCAATCCCATGTGCAGTCGACTGTCAGCCGACACAGGACAGCCACCTTAACAACACAGTGTGCATGTACAGGACAAAAAATGCATGGAATGAAATTGAAATGACGGACACCCATCACACATTGCATGGGCCAGTTGCTCACAGGAATGCCCATGGTGCGTAATGGTTCAATAGTCTGATTCTGCAGACCCACGCAAGGTACACATGCCTGATATTTTCATCCCATCCCATGCAGGTGACTCAGGATACCTGCAGCTCACCTGGCTGATGACCCCTGAACGTGACCCTAGAACACCACATGACCATGCCTACAACCATACCCACAGCTGGACAAGCATCGGCATTGAACGTGCTTTTGAATTTCAAAGGCAGATTCAGGTGACTGGATCGCAATGGAGGGGCACTCATGTATGCCAAGGACAGAGTAGGCAAAATCATCCTGGCCTGTGCAATGCTGCACAGCATCTGCCTCCCCTGGAATGTGCCTCTGCCCTCTGACGCAGACAGGCAACACCCAGGGGCTGATGATGACGAGGACCATGTGGCCGGAGCCAGGCCTGATGCACACAGGGATGGGGTGAGGGAGGGGAGGTTGTCCAGACAGACACTGATTGACAATTATTTTTGACACAGTGACTGGGCCCAATACACTACCTGTGCATATTTTTGATTAAAGAGCACTAATACACCATCATGAATGTCCTTGCATTTATTTTGTTTTCAACGGGCCTCATTACGAGTTTGGCGGCAGCCATGGAGCTATTAGCTCCATGGCTGCCGCCAAACCGGGCTCCTTTACCGGGTTCTCAGAATGGGGAATTACCGGGCCATTCCGAGTACGGAGGGCCCGGTAATTCCTCCCTCTGGGAACCCGGGACCGGACCTTCCCCATTCCCATCTGAGCCTCCATAGGGCTCATTGGGAATGGGAGAGGGTGCAAACAACGGGCCGATTGGTGACGTGGCCGCTTGCCGCATCGGGAGAGCACTGTTGCAGCCGGTGCTGTGACCTCTGGTGTGTGGTTCCCTGTTGGGACTCCTCGGTGGGGGTGGTGGAGGGGATGGAGGCGGACGGATGGATCTGCAGCCAGAGGAGGTTGTTAGTGTCCCTTGACTGTTCCGCAAATATGGAGAGGCCCTCACATAACTCCCTTACCGTATGCCCAAAACCGGTGAGGGATGCTGTGCACGTCTCCACCTCCCTGGTCAGGGCATTGTCCCTGGCCATTGTCTTAGTTGCACTATGGATGGCACGGCTGATGGCCTGAATGTGCCGATTGTGTGCCATGGCGAGGCACTACATTTTCTGCTGATGTGCCTCCATTACATCCAGTCGCCCCAACATGACGGCTATGGGACCGGTAAGGGGGGGTGGGGTGGGGCTGCAACACCTGGCGGGACTGTCCTGCCTGGTGGGGCTGTACTGCCCGGTGGGGCTGTCCTGCCTGGTGGGGCTGCAACGTCACGGCGGGGCTGCTTGTGGAAGATGCATAGGACAGGATGTCCTCGTCAGTCACTGGGCTTGGTATGTGATGGTGGCGTGCCCGGCCCTGTCTGGGTAGGCTGTGCGCTGCTGCACAGACAGGGCTCTGAGGTGGGGTGCCTACATGATGCTCCTGGCTCTGGCCATGTTTGGGGGACGCATCTGCCTCTCCTGCCTCACTGCTTTCACCGCCCTCCTCCTGTGTGGCAGCAATTGTGGCTGTGCCATTAGGCTCCACATGCTCTGCCCTGGTTGGTTTTGCCCTTGTTTCAGGTGTTGCACTGCTGCAATGGGGTGTGGTGGTGCGGGTCCTCTGCTGCAGTGTCCCCTGGCGGCCCCTTTGCGGCGTGCTGGTGGAGGCGGGGGTGGGTGCACAATGGGATGGCCCGGCTTGTCCCTCATCTTCGGATGCCTCAGGTGAAGCTTGTCTGCCTGTAAGGGACACAGGGAATGGCATTAGGGCACATTCACTCACATATTTTGGCATGCATAACTGTACTTACAGGGTGGGGTGTTGCACAGGCTGTTTTGACTCATGCATGGGCCTGGCCTGCTTGCATTTTGCAATGGGTAGGTATATATATTTGCCTGGTGAGGGAGGGGGGACACTCTTGGTAATGTGCATTTCCTGTGGTGGCATGGCAGGGGGGCATTGATGTCCTAGCCAGTGCATGTATTGGATGCGTCTGATGCACAGTGCCAGCTGCGCTGTTGCACTCAGTGATAAGGGGGTGCTGCTACTTCATACGTCCACCTGCCAATGGGGCACTGCTGTGCCCCCGCCATCGCTGTGTGTTGTATGGTGCTTGGATATGTCCTTTGTCTGCCCTCCCCACAGCTCTGGGTCACAGGGGTGGCCTGGGTGCATTGGCACATGGGTACTGCGTGGGTGCCTGTGGTGGCTCCCACACACTGCACTCGCTCACAATGCCCGACACATGGTTATGAACATTAGGGGATGGTGTGGCGGCATGTCCACATTACAAGTGGTTTTGGGGGAGGGCTGACTCACATTCAGCCTTCTGGGTGCCAGTGCCTGTTTCTACTCCTCCAACAACCTCGATGGAGGCCATGTCAATTATGCTGTTGCACAGCTCCGCCCATGGCGTCAGCTCCGGCTAGTGGTCGTTCTCCCCCCACTGTCGGTCCGGTGCTGTGCCAGAAAGCCCCAGACCTACAAGTCATTGAATATTTTGCAGCAGTCCTCGCCGTCCCTGGGGACACAGCCCACCACAGTGACTTTTTTGCTGATCTCTACCCAGATCTTCGTGCGCTGCTGGGACCCAGTCTCTTTTGTTGGTACCAATAGAGTTCATCCTGGTGCCCAAGCACCTCCTCCCCTAGTGTTGTCTGTTCACCTGCGGTGAACTTGGGCTTCAGCTGCCTATCCAGGGCAGACCTGGTCCTAACATGCTCCTGGTACATATTCTGGGCTCCGATTCACTGGATGGCTTCCAGGGGCTCCGATTTTCAGTGGATTGTAATTTCCAATACGGCCACCGCTCTGTTTACCGTTCCGGCAGTGAATCGTTTCTCGTGGGCGCTAAAAGTAGTAGACGGTACCCCGATTCCCGGCGCTATTGGCATAGGACAGTATTTACATTAATGCTGGGATCCTGTGCATGTGTCTGCCGACTCATGATACAGCGGTTTCTGCGCGATGAATCCCGATGTTTGCGCTAATAACGCTCGATGTTAATAACGCCCAGATACCGCCCAATTCGCAATGAGGCCCACAGTCTTTAGAGTAGTAGTAGTTTGTCACACTTGAGGGCGGTTTAGGTTGTTTGCTGCACAATGAAGTAAAAAATGTTTGCTCATATTGCATTGTTTTCATTACACATACATTGTTATGCAGTTAGAAAAAAATGTAAGATTAAGATTGTGCTCTATTAAGTATAGTTGTTAGTTGTTGGAATGATCAAGAGGTCTGCCATGTTAGATTAAGGGCATTCTTAAAGACGGCAGATTTTGGCATTTTACTGTGCTAGCCTGCATTTTTTAGCTATAGTCATTACGTTGAATTGTATTGCTGCCATTGAGCAGAAAGCTCCAAGTAGCCTAGGTCAGGGTGGAAAGGGATGCTGAACAGTTTCCAGTTACTTGTTGTAAGGGAGAAAGTTCTCAGAGGCCAAGACGAGACTCGAGGCAGCAGGTGCCTTCCCACATAATAGAGAAATTAATGCACAATGGCTGTGAAGGATACAGTGAGATATGTGAGAAGGTCCCAGACACCAGCATTTTCAAACTATAGACCTAGGCTGTGGGCACAGTGCCCCCTCTGTGAGAGTGAACAGTGGGGATTGTGGTAAAATGCCTTGGTAATTTGAATAAATAGAAGAAATACAATTCTAGGAGCAGGGCCTCAGACATTGTGAGAAGATAACTAGGAGGTTGCTTCCAGAGTTGGCAGCATGTATCGAGATGGAAGTTGCAGTGTGAGCAGGTGCATGGGGCAGAAAGCCAAGAGTCCCAATTATGGGGAAGGGATTGTGGTGCTCCATGGGTTGCAACAAAGTATTAAACTCGCTGAATTCCACTCACTATAGGATCCAATCAGGGTAGAAATTATTAATTGTAACGTGAACAGTGCCAGACAATCAAAACAATGCATTTTGTGCTGACTATGAAATTATGTTATGTTTAAGGGGTGGTATTTTGATGGAAACCTCTAATTATATTGTTTAATGTATGGTGTTCTTCAGGAGCTTAATGACGAGTAACCAACGGAAATGTTAGGATTAGAATGAATTTTGTATTTTACAAACATGTTAATCTTGCATTTATTTCTGCTTTAAATATTGTAGCCCGGAGTGGTCATGTTGAGATGCTCTTCAGTTCAGTTCCACTGAGCTCCTGATTCTACTGGCTGTATTTACAGATTAAAAGCTGTATTTTCTTGCAATTTGTGCACTCTATTCTTGATTATTTTTGTTTTATGTTTTAATTACTTTGGTATGCTTTACCATAACATTCCTTTTTTATTTTCTCTCTCTATTTTCCTTTTTTCTTTCTTGCTCTCTCCTTTTCTCCTGCTCTGCCCAGTAATGACCATCTATGTGGTGCCTGCACAACCAAAGGTTCACTAAGGTAGAGGTGCTTAATTCTCGGATCCTTAGAGTTAAGCTTAATTTGGCAATGCTGCTGCCCAATAGCTGTTTCCCCCTCAAGCACATATGATATCTGTGTCTGCCTGGATAGAGAGTTGGCCATGGGCTCAATTCAAGTTCACTTTGTGAACTGGCATGAGTATGTTCTGCATGCCAGTGTGATTCTGGGTATTCATCATCTGCTCATTGTGCTTTCACCAATTAATTTATGGGCGAGGCAGTGACTGGTGGAGAGGGAGGGGCCATGGAGGCTCTGCCATTCTGCCCTCTCTAGATGGCATGGGATGGGAAAGCGAGGAAGGTGTTTCTTTCAGAATGTGGCGCCATCCAACATGGCTTTCGCAATGCAGACACTAGCAACAACACCAAACCAAAATGGTGAGACTATCAATGTTCCCTCTAATTATTATTCTCTATGTGCGGAACTGGCTGGCTGTTGTGCACACATTATTTTCCATGTGCACAACTGACTAATGAGATAAGCCACTTTGTGAGCATGGTATGTAGTGAACTACCATCTCAGAAGAGAGTTTGGAAAGGAATTTCCTCTTACCAACCACCGCAATTCTTTACAAATCTGTGTAAAAGGTGCATTTTCCAAAGACATAGGTTAAAAAAAGGACGTTATATGTTATAAAGAGAACCCATCAACCAATCCAGGACTTCAACATCTGCCTGAGTAACTTGCAAACGTACTTCTGTGCAGAGAAAAATTGGTGTTTTATGCCACAGGAAAAACACAACAAGGGATATATGCTTTTGTAATACACATAACGATCTGGCTGTCAATGAATTCAGACAGAATACAACATTTGCAGATGAATTAATGGCAATTAAAAGAAATCTGTCATAAACCATGCAAATAGGAGTTCCAGGGCCACTTTAACGAAGTAATACAAGGGACAGGAGAGAATGCTGCTAATAATTTGTGTAAGAATGATAATTGCATCAGAATAATTGCACCTCTGAATATGATGATCAAAATGCCTGTGCCTCTGCTTACTATCCTTATTACGTTATCCTGTGAGTTGTGATAGCACCAGTCTTACAGCTAAGAGACATGTACACACTATCCATTTTACTCCTCACCCAAAAAAAGGAAAACATGCCTGTTGGGTAAGAATTAGTGCAGGTCAACTGGTGTGGGACTACACAAGACTTATCTCCTTGGTATTAGGTAACTCACCTTTTAATATAGGCCTGTACTACACAGGTTGGTAGTGTGACTGAGCAGCCAGGCTTATCTTAAGAGGGCTAATGTGAGCTGTAGAGCTGTGCAATGAAACCAGTAAATACAAGTATCCAATTAAACACCTACACACTTAAAGTTATATATTACATATTTATTTATTTATACACAACAATATTTAAAACATTCTTTAAAAAGCAGTTATTAGCTGTAACATTAAACCCAAGTTAGGATTCAATTCAAACAGTGAATAATAAAGCAGGTGAATAAGTCATTTATATGATACACATCTTTCAGCATCCTAGGGTGACGTCATTTGAGGTCAGTATAGCCTTTATATAGTATCACCTTTGCAATATTGAGTTTTTAAAGAAAGTAAAGATTAGGGTTAGATCAGAACAGACTAATACATTATTAGAGCAGTTCGATTCTCCCAAAGGGATGCAGGCAGTCAATTATCCCAGCATTAAAGTGTTCAATATTTAAAACATGTAAGGGAACTAGCACTACCAAAGCCAATAGGTTCAGAAGGAGGCACTTGGGGAGCCAGGACAGCCAAGGTCAATGGACAAAGTCGAAGTTCTGATGCACTTCTTCTTAGAAAAATGTTCTTAAATAGTCAGTGTTCAAAAGAGAAATCACAGCAACTCAAGAGGAGTCACCTTTAGAAAGCAAAAGCTGTAAGGTCAATGCAGGTAAGTTGAGGTCAACTCAGTGTAGGGTTAAATTGCACTCCCAAAGATAGGAAGCACCCCAAATGGCAAAAGGTTAAAATACCCCAAGCACCACAGTACCTTGAGAATGAATTAAGTGTTGCAGCTCGTTGCCTTCACGATGCAGTGAAAACAACAGAGTAAAAGCCCAGAGGAAAAGAACTAACAAGAAATGGCGAAAAAAGAAGACAGGAGCCATTTTGTGAAAATGGTCACCCTTGTGTGCAGCAATGCAGCTGAGGTATCAGCCTGTAGATACATGTCACTAGGTAGTAAAAATGAAACCACAACCACCAGCCATTCAAGTGAGTTAGTGTAACAAAATGTTACATGAGGAATGGGTTAATGGAATTACTATGTAACCCCCCTCACCCCACCCCCACCCCCAAGCACTCCACATAGGGTTGGTGTGCTGGACCCATGAAGTAAAAGGTACATAAAACAGGGGTCATCTTACTATTCTTGGGAATAGTAGTTCACCCAAGAAAATGTAGTTAAACATTAGAAGTCCAAAGGACTTCTCAGTGGCACTGGACAAAAGGTGCTGAATGTCACAATGCAAAAGCAGATGCCTATGCAGTGTACCAGACTCCATAAAACAGTAAGGAACATAGAAATTCATAGTCAGGAAAACACATGAGGGAGTGAGAAAAAAGGTTCCACTCACTCAGGAATAAAGATAAAAAATAAAAAAACATGAATCCAGCAAAAGAGCTGGAGGTCTCTAAGGTTAAGGGTAATTGGCACAGAAATTAAAATTCTCCCTAACAGTGCCTAACAAAAATGAAAACAATGAACATATAGGAGCCTCCCCCTTCCCAACCGCTTCAACCCACAAAGCTACAGAGATATTTGTTTGAATCAGTGACCAGCAGAATAGTGGGGAGATGCTAGAGACGATACATATAGGCACATAGTTATATTGAAAAGCCCTGAGCAACTGAGCATTGAAAGAAAAAGAAGGTGCAAATGTTACCAGAATCGTCTATCCTTTAGCAAACAAGAAACCCATTTCCTTCACTGTACTGGCAAAACGTTTGGCTTGGTTTTTTAATTTGCTACTTTGTTAATTACCCGCAAGGAGTGTGCACCTGTGCCCTTCTGCCCATATCCTTCCCTGACGCTGTGCTAACCTACAATCCTAGTTGATAGAGCACTGTAGAAAGTGATGGATTGTAGCAGTAAACAATCACTAGGCTATTTACAGACACTCTGCGAGCAAGGCACATGCCTCAACATGATATTGTGTGCATTTTAAGAATGTCATGACTGCAAGTACACAATTATTGTGCAGTGCATACAAGATTGTTTGCAGCATACCCCACCTTTATATCAATGTGTAGGATTACACAAGTGCTCAGTGAAACAGTTTGTGTATGGCCGTGGGTTACCATATAATGTGTGAAGGTCTATGCCCAATGGACCTCTGAACTCTTGGAAAGGGTGCAGATTGTGTGAAAAGGTGCCCTGATACTATAGACCCATAATGCCAGGCATAGTCCATACCCATTATCCCTTGTAGGCCAAGTAAATTATATTGCAATGTTGCTCTCCACTTACAGGGTAATGGTAGCAATGCTAAAGTAGGGGGCTCTGTGCATCACATTTGGCTTCTCAAAATCCTTAGAGGGAAAATTCATATTTGAGTTTTAGAATGCGTTAACTTGCAAGAGAACCGCTTTAAAGCACTTGCGTGTCATATGTACAAAGAAGACGAAATGTGGGATAAGGTTACACATCCACGTAGTCTGATTACTTACTGCCAGTATCCTATATGTGAGCTGGAATATCAAGACTTGTTAGTTATTTTAAGAGAAAGAAAATGTCCAATAATTGCTGTGGCTTGTGCCTTATTTAATCTTTTTGAATAGGTGAAAATTGTCTGTGTGCACTGCTAAAAATCTTCTGAGCGGCACTCAAAAGGAAGCTGGGCAAGCGCACATGCGCACAGCTAAGAGGGAACATTGGAGACTATCCATTCTTTCGCTGGGGTGTTGATTGTTGGTAAAGTTAGGGTAAGGGCTCTTTGCCAGTTTTTGGACTCTCTCACATATCACTCTTACTAAGCACCATCTCAGTACGCTCCTCTGCCATGGTCCTGCCTGGCTCCATTGGACATCAGCGTTCCACCTCTCCCTTTTGTGCATGGTCTGGTTTCCCCTTCTGTCTCCTAAGTGTTGCTGGTATTCTATTCATTGCAATTGCCAGTCTTTCTCATACAGGGCTCCAGCCTCTCTTACCCCAATCTTTACCCTTTCCCTACTAGGTAACCACCGGTCTGCTTGTTTACCTAGTACTGCATCTGAGGAGAATTGTGTATAATGATTTTGATGTCCAATCTCTAAGTTGTAAGGTGACTTGACAGTTTGAAATAGAAACCCAGAGCCAATTGTATCCAGTGTCATGTTTTCATCTGAAATTTACAAGACAAAACGATTGCATTGTTGTGCAAACAGGAGACACAAAGCCTGTGTCTGTTTTTGGTTATTTACCCACCCATAGACTGCTGATTGCAATGTTAATTCCTATGGGCATTTACCCACCAACTACCTGTTCCTCCACACTAAAATCACACCATCCTGGAATGTCGTTGAGCTAGCTGTATCAAGCAGTAGCATCACACTTTAGTCCTTTCTAAGCAGTCTCCTGAGAGTTAATAGTTTAATTGCAGCTGTAAATGTGCTACTAGTTTAATTAAAATATATTAACCATGCATAAAACAAAAGAGGTGATGGCTGAAATTCTTAGAATTAAGCTCAAACCTCTGGAAATTGTTCTGGGCAATCATTCTTTAGCCTGCCGAGCCATTACAGAAAGGAGAAAGACCATATGCAGATCAGGCTTAGCCCCACCCCAAAAAAGGCAGTCCAACCTAAATTGCTAGGTCACATCCCCTCTACATAAAACCACAAGTAACCCCAGACATGTTTCGGTCTCATTGGGCATCATCAGTGAGGCGTAGCTTGGCTCTCTCGGCCAAGCAGACTCGGGACCCAAATCTGGGCATAACAGTCACATTCAGGTGAAAAAGCAAAACAAAAGAGGGGATGCCTGGAAAGTTTAGAATGAATCTCAAACCTCTGGCAATTGCACTGGGCAACCGTCGAGACCATCGTAATCCAGCCTGCCAAACCTTTACAGAAAATGGAAAGACCATATGCAAATCTGGCTTGGTCCCGCACCAAAAGTGGGAGAACAACCAGAACTGCTAGGTCACCTACCTTCTGTACGAGACCACAAGCATCCCTAGAAATGTTCAGCCTCATTGGGCATCATCAGTGAGGTGTAGCTTGGTTCTCTAGGCCAGGAAGACTCAGGACCCACATATGGGCATATCCGACCCAGCAGAGTGGCAAAGCAAAACAAAAGAGATGATGGCTGGAAGGTTTAGAATGAATCTCAAACCTCTGGCAATTGCTCTGGGCAACCATCCGGATTAGTTCCACCTTTCAGCCACATGGCTAGTAAGAAGTATATGTTTTTATTGCATCTGTTTCTTGCAATAAAGTCCTGTTTAAAAGAAGCATCGACAAAAACCACAGTTGTTTTAAGACAGACATTTGCCAGGCACTTCTATCAAATGCCCAGGTACTCACATCATTCTCCAACTGTTGCTATTTTATTGCCAGGTACCAGTAGCAGCACCTGGCAATGCCTCTCCAATGCCTATATGTAGCCCCTGCCTTTCTGGCTCCAGCCTGGGCAGGGATCGAGCTTTCCCTACAGGCCAGGGACAGATCCATGGGAACAAGCTACCCCCGCCCCCATACAAGGCCAGCTGGATAGAGAGGGGCACTGAGCAACCTGCACATAACATTGTTATTAATACAGAAGATTGGCCATGGCCTGAGTTGTAACCTTCTTTTACATTATGCGACACAGAGACTAAGGTGAATTTATTAGTGATCCCAACGGGGACACCGTTTTATTTATAAAAATATGAACAAATATTACCTCCCTAAGCATTTTCTACTAAGACCCATCTTATCGTTTCCCCTGCCCTGAGTTCTCTCTGATGAATCTGCCCTGTTAGCTCATCCTCCCTTAGATGGGGCAAAGCTACACCCATAGGTTGGAACTGTTGGAACAGACCCCTGTTTCCTACCTGGAAGCCCGCACAGTGAGGAATTGTCAAGAGGTGACCCCGGTGGGTGGCCCTGTGGCAGGCCACCACTCATCACTTCCCTTTCTCGCCAGGGTACACCCCTACAAAACCTTGCTATCCATTTCCCCTCCCCATTTCTAAACAACTACCCAACACTATTTTCTTGCTTAATTACTAACACACACTATGGCCCTCATTCCGAGTTTGGAGGTAGCCATGGCGCTATTTGCGCCATTGCTGCCTCCAAACCCGGGTCTGTGTCCGGTCTGAATGAATGAGGATTTACCGGGACATTCCGACCTGTGCGGACCCGGTAAGTCCCCATTCACCCGACCATTCCCCATTCCCATTTGAGCCCCCATAGGTCTCAATGGGAATGAGGAAGGCGCTTATTACGGGCCTGCTAATAGCAGGCCCGTAATTAGCACCCTGGTCCCTTAGCAGGACCCGTAAAGAACGTGTGGTCCGACCACATGTCCCTTGCGGTTCCCGCTAAGGGACCTCGGAATGGTGCGGTAAGGGATTACCGGCACCGGTCTCCTTACCGGTGCCCGGTATCCCTTACCGCCCAACTCATAATGACCCCCTATGACTCTTAACCTACACACACAAACACATATAAATATACATTTAAGTGTGACCAAATAAACATTTACATAAATGACAACAATAACACCTTAATATACATTATATTACATAGGGGTGCCTGCTCCTTCTCAGTAGCTCGGGTGGCACTGTCTTTGGTGGTTGAGAGTTCTTTCATTGGTGATGCCCCTCCACCACCAGGGCATCACATCACGTGGGACACATGCACCTATTTTTCTTCTGGTTGGCCCTGTCACCATGTGGGGCCACACGATCTCCATCTCATGGCCAGCACTTTATAAGTGTTCCTAGGCAGCCCGTCAGCCATGTGGGACAACCTAAACACTGGTACGCCCCCCCAGCACTCTTCATCTTCTTGGTAGCCGGCCCATGCGCTGGAGGGCTGCCGCACCTACTGCCAAACTCTGTGGTGTTCTTGACATTCTTTGGTCGCCTGCAAGCCTTGGGTGGGCCATCCATGTCACCACAACACCCCACGGTACACTGTCCCTTCATGCTGCATCCCTGTTGACATGATGATGCCACGATCATTCACCACTGTGCCCAACTACGCATCTCCATCATAGGTTACCCTCTCTCTTCACTGCACCTGTGTAACGCAAGAGGATCGGCCCAGTTATCTTCAGAGAGCTTTGATCGGCATGCCAGCGTGAACCAGGACAGCCAACCCAGCCCTTTAAGACGAGGTAGCAATACTGTGAGATGAATGGGGATGCAGAAGTTACTCAAACATGAATAATCGAAACGACTCAGGAAGTTGGCAAAAGTTGACTGTTTTAATGTCAATTATCTAAAACAGGGAGTACAAAGGACATCAACGGACATCTCACAGCATAGTCTCAATGATTTACATAAAAAACGTCATACTTATAGTAAAAACTCATCATTGATGACGCTGAGCTACATATTTTCTAATGTCATCCTATGTGGCAAACTACGAAAACCTATTGGAGAAAGTGATTGGTTCTAAGGGAACATGAAATAAAGTTATAGGCTCCTTAACATCAGGTGGGGCAACTAAGCCTTCCCCTCAAACAGGTCATTATAAACATCAGTAAATACAGGATGTCCCATTGGCTACATAAACTACAGGGCCCTTAATTACGTGGTCCCCTAAAATTGGTTGGCACTCTTACATCCGTCAGTACTTTTCCACCTACGTTAGCAGCACGCAGGCAGGACTTTCAGGTGCTGGTGAGCTGGCCATAACCATAGCTTCCCACCAATTAGCATATCATCTATCATCACCTCAGTGGTCTGCATGACAATTAAGGCCCTTGAACTGGGCCTTGGAAATGTTCTTTGCTCTGGAGAATTCAGGGGAGTAGAGGCACGCTCTGCCTCTCTGCATAGGTGTGGTTCGTCATGTTTGTCCAATTTCATCCCTTCATGTGACAGAAGACCACAAATTTGAGCTCTCGTGCATTTAAAATACTATATTTTAATGGACCTCTGATGTCTTCCTTGTTTTCGTCCATCCCTTCTGAACAGGAGTTTCGTTCTTTCTCACGATTGTAACTAATGTCTGCTCATCCTAGTCCGATAAAACCTTGGCTTCTTGGGACTCATCCTCCTATATATTTATACATTGGTGCATGCTGCAATCTATTCACTACATAGATAGCCTCAAGAATACTTTGTCTGCTTGAGTTTATTTGCATATGTACACGTGTAAAATGACTTGATATCTTCATCGTTTCTGTAGCATAAGACTCTTCATCTTGATCCCAAGATGTCACTTATCTGAATATCTTCATTCTCTTGTCTCTGCAACCCTTCTATATACGTCAGTCTGGCTTCATGTGACGTCACCAATCTGCTCTTCCAGACATTTGTTCCGCTTCTTCTGGGATTTCATTAAAATGGCCATCATACTGTTGTGTATGCAAGTATGACTTTCTCAATGGGAACCTTGCTTCCAGGATTCTCCTAGGTATGGGTATTTTCAATGGTACTGCATGTGTTTCACACTCTGGTTCCCAACATATAGGCAATATCGGCAAGATGGTTGAGGTGGGGGTACTTGGTTCCTTCTCTACAAGAGTAGCCATTCTTCACCCGGGCCCCTTGACCACCCTCCCTGATGTTGTGGAGTTGACTTACGCAACCAGCTCCCCTTTTCAACCAGGCTGTGTATGTGGTGACTCATAACTTAACTTCGCCGCCCTCCTGACTTGGCGGACAAACTGCCGCCTCCTTCCTCTTCACCTCCCTGGCAGATGCAAAGCGGGAGGGCTTACCTTCTGGGCCCGCCCCATCTGACCCTGAGCTGGGCCATTTTCTTCTCTCTTCCTTTAATTATTACCTATTTTCTCCAACGGTCTTACTTTAGAATGTTTTCTCTCCTGCCAAACCCACTCCTGGGCAGGGTAGGTTCTGTGCAAGGTTCCTTTTCATTTATTTTCTCTTCTCCATTCCATCCAGCCCCAGGCTGGATGGTCCAGTCCAAAGAGGTGAGTCCATAACAAACACAAACACACCTACACATTACATTTCAAAAGAAATGTCCTACACCCTGGTGTATGACCTTATTTCTATGTTTCCCTCAGGGAACAAGTATGCTGCCCTGCCTATATAGGCCCAATTGGGCCACAGGCTATTTATGCAAAAGCCAAAACTGTTGCTGATACTTGTTTTTGGTTGCAGGGAAGCAGAGTTTTAAAAGTGTGTTTTCATGAATAAAGAAAAGGACTTAAAAGTGTGGTATGAAAAGAAATGTCAGATGGCTGATATGGGTGGAGAACATTTTCATAGAAAGCTAGCCTTGACAAGCTCTGCTGAATTCTTCTCATCTGTGACTTACATACTGCATGACCTTTTGCATCAGTCAGTCAAATAACTATTCGGCTCCCGGGCCATCAAAGTACATCCTAATCACAACAAACTAGTTACTTAGAATCGAAAATACATCATATCATGTCAAATAATAAGAAATTGGTTGTATTCCTCAAATCCTTTTTGATTCCATATCACAGTTCAAGATTCCACAGGCCTGAGGACACAATGTTTCTCATTTGGCCTTCTCCCCTGTGGTGTAAGATTCACGCCAGACAAGGCAGAGTTGGACGGAATATTTCAAATGGTCCAGCAGCTCTAGAATAAAAATATGGGCTAATTACAATCCTGCTATTTGCAGTCTAGCCATGACTCCTGGCTCTACCAAAAACACCCTTGGCCACTCTTTGGTGCCAAAATTCCAATTTTACAGAGTCACAGGGGTTGCCACCCTCATTCCGTACTCTGAGGCAGCTTGCTATAGCTTCCCTGGTCACAAAAGCACAACCCTTTACAGTGTGGAGCCAGTGCAGGCATTTATTTGAGAGTGCGTCCCTTGGTTCATGCTGGCCAGGTGGCAGTTTAGATACCCCATGAAGAAAAACGGTGTCCCTTCTTGGCCCTCCTAGGTGTAGGCAGATGGCAGAGTTTTCCCTGGGGCAGAATCTGCGTGCTCTATTTTCCATCATGCTGAGGCCTTGGATTCCCACTACGCTTATATCCAGGAGACTATCCTCCCGTACAGTGGGCATGGAGTTTTGGATAGGAGCCTTGATGACTTCCCTAAATGTATTCAGGTGGGCAGATTGATGATTAGATTAGCAGTGGGTGGTAGCCAGGGGTTGGCTCACAATGTCAAGTTTACAACAATCAGCCTTCTCTTCCATGGCCAAAGAACCATGTGTGCCTGACTTTGTGGGACATTCCGGAGGTGAGTTGTAGAGCCCCTTTGCATCCAGTGGGTCAGTGTGTGTCTCCTGCGTGGGTCCCCCTCCTCTCCTCCCATGAATTTCTATCAGACCCCGTAGCAGTTTTTTAATATCTGCAAGTTCGAAGAGCACTTGTTTGCAAATGCATCCCTGGACGGTGTGGTTCTCCTTAACAGATAGTTCAGGATTAGATTCAGTGCCTTGACCGATTAGCTTAGGTGCCCTATGTGGGGTCAAAACGGAGAAAAGAGCTGTTCCCCGGGGAGATGGTCATCATATTCTCCAACCAGGTGCTACTGGTAGGGCTAAGAGCAGGCTGATCTTCAAGTGGGACATCAATCTCTGAATCCATACAGGCCTTTAGGCCAAGGGGGTCAACTTTCTCTGCAGAGATGGGCATAGAATAAACCTTGGTGTGACCGACTGAAGGGTTTGGGGACCAAACAATTGCTCTGAAGAATGGACTTGAATGGCAAACCCCCCCTGTATCAAGTGGGGGTAACAACTTACAAAATAGGCTGATCTATCGTCATCCATCAACAGTGCTGGTCGGAGCTCCGTCCCAAGGCTGGGCAGTTCTGATAAGGATTGGGAGTAAAAATGGGGAATGCTAACAGGGGAAACCAAGGGGGCAACAGAAACATTGTAATGCGTGGAGGTCTCGGCTGGGGTTAGTGGTAGAGGGCCATTTCCACTCCCTGTGGTTTTATCTTTGTCATTAACAGCGCATGCAGTGGTTCCTAAGGTGATCAACAGGCCTTTGTTTATAGCCGATTCATCTTGGTTTTTAACTGTGGAGTTTTCTTCAGGACACACACCAATCAGACCATTCAGACGGCTAGTTTTTTTCCCTTCATGATGAACTGTGAAGTTTATTGCTCCCCCTGCCCACCCACCCTCGAGACATCTTGGTTAAACCCCATGAACTGGTGAATTTCTTTTATCAGAGAGTATGTCTCCCCTGTTTTATTAATAGCACTGTGAGCTTTTCCTATAGAGACTGTTTCAGTTTGAATGTCACACTCCCCATGTTGCAGTTGTTGGTTACACAATAATCGCCTTACTGACAGGATCTTACGCTTGGACTTGGCCTCTGCACAGGCTTTCATGATTGGCAAGGGGATGTGATGTATACAGTGTGGGTGTGTGGGGAGTGGGATTGAAGGGGGCTCCATCGCCTCCATTAAAAAGTTTTCAGTGTTGCCCACACGCTGGGATCCAAATGGTCAAGTGCCCTACTCCAATCCCCAACCCAGTTCTTTCCAGCTCTCACCTCATGGGGTACTTCCAGTGAAGTCGCTTGTTTGCAGTCCAATGCTTGGGTTCACAATTGTAGACTCTTCACTGCTCACCCTGCTGTCACGGAACACCCCAGTGGGAGCACAACATCCCGCGCACTTGACCCCATGGGCTTCAGCGCTGGCAGGCCTTGCTGCCGGTGATGAAGAGGAGGGTATGTGACCTAGAGCTCCGGCACTGCAGTCAATGGAGTCCCACCTGGGACAAAAGACAGCAGCCCCTGCGGGAGTGCAACACCCCATGCCCTTGACCCCGCAGACTTCAGCCCTGGTGGGCCTTGATGCCGGTGATGAAGTGGAGGGAGGCATGTCCTAGCGTTCCAGCGCTGCAGTCAATCGAGTCCCTCCTGGGACAAGACAGCAGCCACCGTGGGAGTGCCACACCCCATGCCCTTGACCCTGCGCGCTTCAGCCCTGGTGGGCCTTAATGCCGGTGATGAAGAGGAGGGGGGCGTGTCCTAGTGCTTAGGTGCTACAGTCAATGAGTCCATCCTGGGAAACAAAACAGCGGCCCCAGCGGGAGCGCAACACCCTGCGCTTTTGACCCCCTGGGCTTAAAATGGGTGTTTTCATGAATAAAGAAAAGGACTTGCAAGTGTTGTTTGAAAAGAAATGTCAGATGGTGTTGGGAAAGATTTGTCTTTGATGAACCTTTCCTTCCATCTTTATGGAACCCCCAAACGTTTTGCTTTTATTTTTGAATCTGACCTGTACTTTTCACAGTGCAGTGAAGCCATACGCTTCACAGCACTGGCCTTTTCTCATATATTATGGGGAAACTGATATGTCCTTCAAGCTGTCAGTACTGGGAATCCTTGTTTTCATTAGTTGTGTTACTATGTTACTACTTTTGGTTACTTTTGTATCATTTGTGGTAACTATTTTTTAATCATTGTGCGAAGCAGTTTATACTGCAGTAGAATGGGGTGCATTTTTTGTTGCCCTAAATTAACACTCAGAGGAATTTTGGTTACTCTAGGTGTGCTAAAACGATAAGCTGGTGGCAGCAGTGACTTTCCCCCACTTTTTGGGGATTTTGGTTTTAGCTTTACTGCGTTTACAGTGTTTGGCTACTAACTGTGGCTACTGGTCAAATATAGCCGTGCTAAGAGATTTTTCACCTGCCCTTTTGCCATCTTGTTCTTTAGCCTTCTTCCTGGCATGAGAGGTCGGAAAAATCCTTATAAGGGCTTCCAGTGCCCGGGAAAGCAGAAGCTTTTGTATGGGCTACTGGAGGGCTGTCTGTGTTTGCTGGCAGGATGTGGCCTGGGTCTGGGGTCTGTCTGACCCCAATCCACAAACTGGTTGCAGTGTGTCTGAGTGGTATGCATGAATGCTCCCGCCAGTGGTCCTGATTAGACCACTGCTGTTTTGTGTGTGTGGGCTAGTCCTGCTATTGGCTAGTGAGGGCAGCAGCTCTTACCTGGCTTTTAGGATAAGAAGAGGACCCCTGCACCCACTCTTCAGAGATCCTGGAGAAACCTGAAAGAGCCAAGTATCCTGTCCAGCTGCGAGACCACAGAAGAACCCGGAGACCTGACTAAAGGAGGCCTGGCAACCAACTTCTGCTGCTATCCTGGAGGAGCCCTGTCTTGCTGGTCTTCTTTAGTAGTCCTGCGAGGGAGCTGCAACCCTTGGAGTGGAGGTACCGTCCATTCCCGACGTTTGCTTGCTGCCCTGCCAAAGGAAGTGTTCAGAAGTGCCCTGCAACTGTCCTTTGGCTGACCACTTTTGTTTTTGGGCTACCGTGCTGCCGGTGTCACTGTACTGAGTTTCGCCTGCAACATGGGGGATCCTCAGCTGACCTTACGAGGCTAACCTCTTATTGAGGGGACATGAGATAGGAGGGAAAGTCTGACTGTGGCTGCTGAGTCCTTTTGCGTCACACTGCTGCAGGGACCACCGTCCAAAATAGCTTACCTGACACGAGTCCACTCCTGAGAGGGGTGCTACATCGAGTTTTGCTGCATTCTTCAATCAAGAGTCCTTACAATAGTGAAAGACACCAACCGGATATCAGTTCGAACCTGTAACCCCAGTGGATCGAGGACTGCATCTTTCAGCGGGAAAAGCAATGTCGGAACAACTTCATTTGTTCTGCCAAGTCTGGGGAAGAATCAGAGTATGGGGGTAAATTAGAGAGCTCCTAACCTACCCCTATACTCCCATTATAAGTGAATGGTCTTATAATAAACCTTATTTATAACAATATTGGCTTTGCCATTGCTTGCTTGCGCAAGACATCTGACCGCTGGGGCTACTTTTGGGCATTAGTCTAACTTGAACCCTAATCCTAATAACCCTTCACTGGACCCCAGAGACACTACCTGCATTTGGTCCTGCTCCCTAATGTCTGTGGAACTTTAACCCAAACTATTGGGCAAAAGGCCCCATGCAACATAGGGCTGGACAATTTTAGTTAGGTATCATCTCTGTGGACCATAAATGCATAATACTTGGCTAAACTTTCCTTTGCAGGAGTTTCTAATGTGTATTATGCCCTATTATAAAGTGAATGTATGTATGTATTTAGTTTGATAGTGTTGTGTGCTAAGTCTACCTGCTAGTAGTCATTTTCCTATATTGTGTTTTGGCCATAATTCAATAACTGTATTTTAATACATCCTATATAAGTGTAATCTGTTATTCTGACTGTGTGACCTCAATGTGGCCGCCTTACAAGCTCACCACCTCTGAAGAACTTAGCCTAGACCGCCTGTCAGTGCTACCTAAACTGGTTTGGCTACAGCTTCCCAGAGTTGTTCCTGTGACAATATAGGTTGGCCTTCTATACATCTGTCCACCAGGTCAGAGAATAGAAAATCAGTCCTAACAAATTGGTGGCAGCAGTGGGATGACACTCTCCACATAACAGCTGGGTCTTTTGTGAAAAGGATCTGTATTGGGTACCAAAGTGTAGCTCACTGGTGGTGTGTCCAGATAATACTTACACAGAACACTGTATTTATGCATTGCCTTGTAGAAACAAGTCACCTACTGTACTAAGTATCATGGAAACAATCACTTTCACCACTTTAAGTGCCTCAAAAGTGGATCAGTTGAGAAGGTTGTGTGCTGAGAGGGGCTTGACAATCTCTGTCACAAAAGCAGTGTTGGTTGTAAAAATTCTGGACTTTGAAAGAAACAAGGTTGTGCCTAACTTAGCAAATAGTCCTGATAGTGGAGCTGGGGCTGGACCCAGCACCACTGATGTAATTGCTGCCACTCCAGGGGCTAATGTTGAGAATGAGGAGGAAGAACGTGCATCCTCTGGAATTCTGGCTGTGACCTCTTCACATGCTGAGGCAATGCTCAATTTGAAAATAGAGAGCCATAGGCTCAAGGAGAATGAGCTTGCATTTGAAATGGCCAAATAGGATTGTGAGGGGGTTGAAAAGCAGAAAGACAGGGATCACCAGCTGGAATTTGCCAAGTTCTTCCAGAGGATCTGGAGATGATTCTGGTTTCTCTTCACATCCTAGGTTTCCTAAAGATCTCTCAAGTATGTATGAAGAGAAGAATGAATTAATTGACTGGCTTGTAACATTTGAGTGTGCATGGGAGTTACAAGGAGGGAGTGATGCTGACAGGACTGCATGGTTGATCAGAAGACTGCCCCATTCTGGCTGCAGTGCCATTATGGAAATGTCAAAGGCTGACAGATTAGATTTTGTAAAACTGAAGCAATCTCTTATCCACAAGTTTGGGAAGAATCCTGCCTAATACTTGAGTGGGTTTAGAGAATACAAAAGACAATAATGTATTACTTATGTGACTTGTTTTGCAGATTCTAGAAGGCTATCACCCACCTTTGAGGGTAAGATCAATTTGGTCATGCTTTAACATAGTGTTGCCTCTTGTTCCCCAGAACTTAAGCAGCATTTGGCTGACTCAAAGGAGTTAAATCCCAAGAGGCAAGCCATTGCTTCTGACTTATGGCTATCACATAGATTGTCCCATCAGGACAAGCCTGCTTCAGGTAAGCAGTAGGAGGGAAAGAAGCAGAAAGAGAAAGAGGGTGGAGGTACTGATACACCTATGTCCAAGAAGGCTGACAATAGGTTAATAAGGGGAATTCATCAGATTCAGGTCAGGGTAGTGGGACTAACCCTCCAAGCATGTGGGCGGTTTCTCTAAGCCTCCCAATCTGTCAAGTTCCAATGGGACTTGTTACACTTGTGGAGCAAGTGGCCACATGAAGGGGGACCCCAAATGAAAGGGTAAGACCTTGGGAGTCCACTCTTCCAGTCTGGCCTTCTCTCAGTATGAGGAAGAAGGGATGGCACGGGTGCCCTTCCCCTTAGACTGCATTCCCACAGAGGAAGAGTCTGAAGTTAGTCTAGATTCCTTGGAAACTAGTAGTGCTGGAGCATTTTCTCCCATCCCAGTACTGTTGCATAGTGATAATTCTTATGAGGATAGTGTTCAGGTAGTAGGTGTAAATACCTCTAGTGTTACGAACAGTGTGCCCAGTTCTACTGAAGCAGCTTCCTTCATGGTAAACCCACAGGGTCTTGCCAGAGTTCATGTGGGGGATACTCAGTTGGCTGGTAGGCCCTCTATTAATGTTCCAGTAGCACCTGTCATTCATGCTGTGAATAGAGAAATTGTCAGGGCATCTGTCAATATGAATGGAGTGGTTCCTAGAACAGTGCTGGGTGATGTAGAGGAGGTCCCAAATAAAGCCTGCACTCCAATCACCCATTTTGAAGTACCAGGAACGTTCACACCAAGACGTATGATGAGCAAATAAACCAGCAGAGAGCCGCAGTAGGGCTCTGTCCAGTACCTATCAGAAGAACAGCATCTATTGAAGTACCAATACCAAGGAAACCATGGACAGTAAGGTATCCATTGAGAAAACCATATCAACAAATGAAACGAAATGAAGATCGTCTGAGTACAGTCCCTGAAAAAAACAAAAATGTCTTAATGGAAGACGAATGGTGATGTCACAAGAACCTAAAACTGACTCACATGTAGAAGAAATGACGACCAGAGAATGACATAAAGAGACAAAACGCTATGAACAAGGATATAGTGAATTTATAGTGTGAAGGCGATGTCAAATAAAAGAAGCTTAAGCTGTAAGCATGGCAAAGATATTTGACAAGTTTACATGTGTAAATACGCTTGGAACTGCAAGAAAGCTAAGAGAATCGTGCGGCTTGCTATGCTTAGTAGAGGGATAGTGCGGCAAGCGTTATATACATATCTACCTCAAATAAAGCACTTTATATGAAGTATACTTCCACTTTCCACAAAAGCAGAATCAACAAAAATCACTAAGACCATTCGAGAAAGGTTTCACATTCAACAGAATCAGGAGCTGAGCGGCAGAAACGAAACTCAGCAGAGGCAACTCGTGCCTAAGGGACCAAGGTCGTATCCATCAAAATGAATGAGCAGTATCCACAATCAACTGAAGCAAGGACCAGAATGCTAAGCAAAGTGAAAAAGTATTCATGGGGTTGCTGCCAACCCAATCACAGTGGACCAAGTAATCTAGGGTCTTATAGTTAGTAGAACCAATGGGACGTTGTACTTTTAGTGACATCTGCAGTAGTCATTTTTGAAGGAAGGGCTTAAATGCCCACCTGACAGTGTTTTCCCAATCCCCTCACTCCGTTACCATATACAGATATAGTACCTATAGTAAAGTTACCTTTTCATAACCAATAGAATTGCAGTCAACTTTTGAGTGTTACACATCAAGGATGTCAAGTTCTTAGTATAAATGTTAGGATTTTTATGAAGTTCATTGGAGTTGAAGCGAGAAGGAAGATCACGCCATTGCTGATATTCATAACTTCTCATGTTTTGCACTTGTCATTAAACGGACTCCCTTTGCCAAACCGTTGAGTTGTCCTTATTGATTGGTGTTGAAGTAATACATCTGCATCCCCATCCATCTCACGGGTGCCACTATCTTGTCTTAAAGTGCTTCTGAGCAAACCCTGACTCTATGGGTCGGTTGGGGGTCTCGGAGCACACTTGGTAGCAGAGGATGGTTATCGATTATCGATTAGAATAAGACACCCATTGACCATCGACATAAAGTAACTCTAGGTACTCGGCAATATAACGAGTCCTGCGCCATTCAGCTGAGTAGACCGTGAAGCTCCCTGTGGACAGTGGTAGAATAAAAATAAAATCTGCAGAATGAGGTCTGAAGGGACCCGTGTTACCCACATAACCCCTTCCCACTCCTACGGGCAGCTGAGGGGGAGAAAATCCAGAGAAGGCGGTGACGAAGGCGGTGATCCCGAGGATCCAGAGAAGAAACATGTGAACGGTGAGTGAAAAAAGACTAATGCTTTGGCAAAAGTGCATGCCTTAGAACAAGTAAGGGAAAAGGTAACGGAGGGAGGTGGGAAAAAACAAAATATAGTTAGAAGTAGAGAAGAATGTATATATATATATATATATGTATATATATATATATATATATGGGGAAGAGAATGATGACTTGAAAATAATTAAGTAGACAAAGGGAAGATACCGGGGAGGGCACCCGAGAAAAGAGAGGGGGTACCGGGGAGGACACCCGAGAAGCGAGAGGATCCGCCTTATTCCTACGCTTTTTATACAAGCAGCTAGAAGAAACTTGTATCCAGAGTCCCAAATAAAGGGGAACGAATAGGCCACCACAACGATTAAAGACGCTGTGAAAGGGATACGTTTAAACTCCATGTCGGGGTAATTTTAGAGGCAGAGATACATGTGAACAGCTGGAGTTTGTCTAGTCTGTTAACGTCTCTCTTATGTGTTGATTGTTGTGACGTATTAGGACTGAAAGTTTTCCTTCGAGGAACTAGCATAAAAACTGTGTGATTGGATATTTGGCAGGTTGTAGAAGGTAACCTGATGTTTATTGAGTAAAATAGAAGATATAAAATTTTGTGGAAAAATCCGGATTGGAGCTTGCAGTGATTGGTGCTCACTCATATTGTTGAAATTGTTTATGTCACGTGAAGCTTTGACAACTGTTATATAAGGGGAAAGGGAACAGATTTGAGCATGGAGGATATAACTCCATTAGCACACCTGTGCAAACAGATGCCGAAACATGCACCTAATCTGAAACAATACAGTGCAGAGTGGGTTAAGGGAGCCACCCACAAAATCTTTATGCCTTGGTCACAGGGCGGGTCATTATTTAAAGCAATTTTGCAACATATGACAACATACTTGCACACCACATACACGGGAAGAAAGTTAGACAAACGCCTAGCTTGTCTAGAATTGTGGAAAATGTATCAACAAGACAAGAAAGAGGAGCCGCCATCAGACTGGATACTTTATGAATGCACAGAGGGGGGAGAGACGCCCACAGCACCACCCTCCCCATCTGAAACAGAAAATGAAAACAATAAGGAAGAAGGGTTATACCCGCTCAGGGAACTTAAAGCAGCTACGGGATATAGCAACCCAGCGTATGAGTTACCTACGCAAAGTAATGACGAAAATTAAGATAAAGATAGCGATAATATCACCTCCAAAGTCCCAAGGGACAAGGAGAGATGCGATGATGAGAGAGGAGACCAGACACAGGCAAGTACATCTCTCGACAAGGAGAGAGAAGGTAAAAGATGGAAAAGAAGTGAAGATAGAACTGATGAGATAGCACTCGCACAAGACGAATGGATAGGAGGACATATTTTATTGAAACTCGATGGCAAAAGCATTGATGATGCAAAACGAAAGGAGAGATTAGATGATGTACAGAGGAAGGAGAAGGAAAAAGAAAAAGGATTAAGAGACGAGAGAATAAGGAAAAAAGATAGACAGAGACGAGAGCAGTTATATCGTGAAGAGCAAGAACGGCATCTCGATCGTAAACAGAGAACAGCCTATGATCAGGACAGACAGGAGCAGTGAAGGTTAGAGGAAGAACAAAGAATACGAGAGAAAAGAATAAAGAGACAAAGGGATGAGGAAAACTGAAGGGCAAATGAACCTAGAGACGCAAAGAAAGAGGAAGAAGATAGGGTCAGAGAAGAGGTGAGGAAGCACAGAGAATTTGATGACGATGTAGAACGTAAGCGAAGGCAGAGTGCACACGATCTTGAATATCTGGCAAGAGAGGTTAAAAAACCTGATCCAGTGGTAGACTGGGAGGACATAGAAGAATTCTTTCCTGAGTACGATTTGGTACCAGGCACTTCTAGGGCGAATATTGAGGATGACTTCGACACCAGAAGCATCGGAGAGACGATCAATAGACTATATGATGAAATGAGGCTAGAACAAATACCCCAAAGGGAGGGGGAAGATGAGCGCCTGGAGAACACTCAGCTTTACGACCCTGATGATGTCTCTCGAAGTAGGGGGATTAGAGAACTGTCCCTAGATAGACTGGAAATAAGCAAGAACAAAGAGGACGCAAGAATTTGCACGAGTTGGGGGCAGACAATGTCTGACACCGAAAGAGAGGAGCACGAGGAAAAGAAAAAAGAGAGAAAATGCGAAAGACTATTCTCAAGGGGAAAGGGATAAGATGGTCAGACACTAGTGAGTCTGCACCAAGGGCATCAGATTTAGATACACCGTCAGACCAACACAGAGAAGTATCTCCCAGTCAGAGGGGGGTGTCTCCACCACCCTATGTGAGCTGGCTTAGGACATTGCCAGGCAGGCGGCGATATGGAAATATTACCCCTGCGATAGACAGGATAACAATGAGAGAAGAGAGAGAGGGCTATGCATCCCAATTTCCGTTGCTCGAGAAAGGAGGGGCGAGACCCCAGTATATTCCATGGCCACACATGTATCGAGAAAACTTGAAAAACAAGCTTCCAATGTTGACATCGGGAGCCGGAAAATGGATAATGGATACATGAGCTAGAAATATGACGAGAGGGAACACATTAGCTATAGGGGATATCAACGATCTCTTAATCGCCATACTTGGTGAAAGTGCAGATGATGTGTGGACATGGGCAGGCTACCCTGGTGTGAGCACAGTTAATACAGCGCATGACGGAGCTCCATTTAACAATTTCAGAGCCGCGGTTCGAAAAGCACTACGAGTGCTATCACAGATACTTCCGTCATGGGAGCTATCATGACATGTAAAATTAAGGAGTCAGAAGATCTGTTACTTTACATACAGAATTTTCAAGACGCATGGGTACTCAAGACTCCTGCATCTTGGGGGAAATCTATACCCGTGTTCTACCATATATTGTGCCAAGGGCTGCCAGATCCGGTACAGAAACAGCTCAAGAAATTGGTAGGAATAGAGGCCAAGCCATGGTCAGAAATACAGTTGACCATTGCACACTATTGCAAGAAAAGAAAAGAAAAGAAAAGAAAAGAATCGCATAAAATAAGCTGCACGAAAGGGTGAAGAGGCAGAATTAGTGCAGAAGAAATGATCAAAATATGCTCTTGAAGGAGCAATGATAACTAGCACAGACAGCTCGAGCATGCAACAAGCCAATAATCCACAGCAGAATTATCAGGGCAGTACTGGGTTTTAACCCAAGGGGAACGGGGATTTAAAGGAAGAGGATGGCAGAGTAATCAGGGAGGTTTCCAGAATAATCAAGGAGGTTTTCAAAATATTCAAAATGGCAATCAAGATATGTCAAATGGGCAAGTGATCCGACCACCGCCAGTGTGTTGGTTGTGTGGGATGACAGGGCATTTAGCACGCACATGTAAAAAGCAAGGCATGATGCAAAACGGCCAAGGAATAGGAGCAGGCATGGTGAATCCACCTGTGTTTGTACAGTAGGGAGTTGCACAGAATCACACGGTGCAACAGCAAACGCCAGGAGCACAGCAAAACCCACAACCTCAAAATGTAGTGAGTTTTCCACAAGGACAGTCCCAACAGTCACTGATGCAAATGTCACAGACAGTAAGTACAGGACAGGCTGCTAACCCTGGAATGAGGGGAAACACTGGTAATGGGGGAAATCCATCAGCACAAGGTGGGCCAAAACTATACATGGACTAGGACAGCTCACTGGGAACTGTGATGTGTTCTATCCTATCAGTGACCCAGACCCTCACCGGGAACCAAGGGTGGATGTCGTTATAGGGGATAAAGAATATTCCTTCCTCGTTGACACGGGTGCAACACGTTCGTGTATACGTGAAGGCAAGTTTTCCTTATCCGGCGATGCCATAAATACTCTGCGTTTCACAGGAGCTACATGTCGTGTTCCCTTTACAAACGCACTTCCAGTCTCTGTAGGAGAATGTGAAATGAATGTGCCTCTATTATATTCACGACAAACCCCAGTAAACATTTTGGGTCGAGATCTAATGACAAAGTTAAATATGGCAATCTCGTTCACGGAGGAGGGTATACTATGTTCAACTCCAGGAATGCACTATTCAAACGTATGCGAAATGATTGGAGCATACGCAGGACACACAGCCATGAGGGCTGTACCATTAGAGCCTGAAATATTCGCATACGGAATACATGTGCTAATGGCAGGGCTGCCAGGCCTTGCAGACAAAATCATGAGGACTCCAGATGAATTTCTATTCAGGCCAAGAATACCTATGCACGAGGAAAAGGGACAAGTATTTCCGTTGGTGATACACACAGCTGCAGTACAAGGGAAAATGGCTTTGATTGATGGTTATGACGATGAAGGCCGACAATGGTGCACAGTAATCGCCATTGAAGAAGGATACAGATTTATTTATTTATTTATTTATTTATTCGCATTTGTTAAGCGCACATCAGCCCGAAGGCATCGTGGCGCTGGTTACAGAGTTGCTTACTTAGTTACATACAGTTCAAGTGGATACATTTTTTGCATGTGTGCAAAAGCAGCAGGAGTACATGCAATCGTGATTAGTTGAATAGTGCAGTTTTAAGCTTTTTTCGGAAGGAGAATAGAGATGTATCAGCTCTGAGGTCAGTGGGAAGAGAGTTCCAGAGTTTAGGTGCGAGGAAAGGGAAGCCTATACCTCCTGCTTTGGTTCTGTTGATGCGAGGTATTGTTAGTTGGTTCGTATATTGTGCTCGTCTAGGTCTTGTGGATTGGTATCTATCTATCGTGTCTGATAAATAGGAGGGAGCTGTTCGGTTGATACATTTGTGGGTGGTTGTGAGGATTTTGAAGGAAATACGGTCTTTAACTGGGAGCCAATGTGCAGCTATTCTGGCCTGTGTGATGTGTTCTCTTTTGGGTATGCTGAGGGCTGCTCTGAGGGCATTGTTTTGAGTGGTTTGGAGCCTAGATAGGTTTTTTTGGGAGGTTCCGGCTAGGAGTGCATTACAATAGTCTAGTTTGGCTCCTATAGTTGCTCGGGCGATGGAGAGGCAGCTATCCTTGGTTAGGAATGGTTTTATTGCATTAATGAGTTTAGTAGTAAGTGCCGAGGCCGAGACTATGGCGCTGACTTGTTTGTCCATGGAAAGTGTTGCGTCTATGTGAACCCCCAGTGTTTTGACTGAGGATAGGACAGGGATGATGCAATTGTCTATGTTGAAATTGATGTACAGTGGGTTGAGTTTGGAGAGGGTCGATTTCTGTCCTAAAATGAGGATTTCGGTCTTGTCCCCGTTCAAGCAGAGGCCGTTGGTAGCCATCCAGGCCTGTATGGTAGAGTAGATTTGCTGTAAGGTAGATGCGTCTTGGAGATAGTTTCCTGTCAGGGGGAGGAGTACCTGTGTGTCGTCGGCGTAGTTTGTGTATGTGATTCCTAGCGTGTCAAGTTTGTCAAATAATGGTTTGGTGAAGAGGTTATAGAGCGTGGGGCAGTACAGGAACCTTGTGGTACCCCACAGTGGATGATGGAGGGTGCAGCATGTGCTGTGTTAGAGAACACTTTCATTGCTCTTCCCTCTAAGAATGATGTTACCCAGGATGCTGCGTCCTTAGAGAAGTGTGCTGCGTGTGTTAAATGGCTGGTAAGAGTGGTGTGGTCTACCAAGTCAAACGCCGCTGAGAGGTCAAGGAGGAGGAGGAGGGCAGGCTTGCCTTTGTCTAGGATGTTAGTAATTTCATTTTTTAAGTCTAGAAGGGCGGTTTCAGTACCGTGTCCCTTGCGGAATCCGGATTGTCTTTTACCTAGGATAGCGTTCAGTTCCAGGTATAGTTGAATCTGTTTATGGGCGGCCTTGTCGAGTAATTTCAGGAGGAAGGGGACTGTGGTTATGGGACGGTAGTTGTTAGGGTTGGTAGGGTCTAGTGTCGGTTTTTTTAAGAGAGGGCGGACCCAAGCCTCTTTAAGGCTGTTTGGAACTATACCTGTTTTGAAGGATGCATTGATGAATGCTGTGAGAAGGGGGGCGAGTGGTTCTGCGCAGTCTTTGATGATTTTTGGGGGGCATACATCACCCTTACATTGTGATGGTTTGAGGTGTCTGAGAATGTCAGTGACCTCAGTTTCTGAGATTTCGGTAAATGTGAATTTGGGCCCGTTTCTTACTTTAGCATGAGGTTTTATCTGAGCATGTTCACTTTGTTTGGGTAGGGTTTTAAGGTGGTGGGATATTTTGTTTTGGAGGAGGTTTATTTTTGTAAGCATGGCTGATTGGATGCCTGTACACCATGCCTCGTCTTTGACGATCTCATCAGGGCATGTGGGTGGTACGGTTAGCTCTCTGAATATATTGAAAAGTTCTTTGGAGTGGAAGTTGGCATTGGAGATGCGGTTGTTGTAAGTTTCTGATTTGGCATGGAGGATTGCATCTTTGTATTTTTTTGCTATGGCTTTGAAGTTAGTTTTTGTGGTATCACATGGGTTAAGCTGCCAGTTGTTTAGGGCTAAGCGTTTGTCTTTGCGCAAGGTCTGGAGTTCCTGAGTGAACCAGGAATTGGAATGGAAGGATTTTTTTTCTTTTTTGATTTCTAATGGGGCCGCAGTGTTGACAGCCATAGTGATGGTGTCTTTGAATATTTCTGCGAGGATGTTGGGGTCATCGGAGAATGGGGGCGCTAGGCAAGGTAGATTGAGGAGTGCAATGATATTGTCTGCAGTGAGTTTTTTTGCGCTTCTTGCTGAGGTTGCTGGGGCTTTAATAGGCATTTTAGTGCTTGTTAAGATAGGGATGTCAAATAGGAGAAGGTTGTGGTCTGTCCATGGGAGGCTGGTATTGGCGGTGATGGCTGTATTGCAGTTGTGATCTATGATCCAGTCAAGGATGCGTCCTTTAGAGTGGGTAGGTGTGATGATCTTTTGAGAAAAGCCTAGGTCTAGGAGGTCCTTGGCTAGAGAGATGGCAGTTTTGTCCTTAGGGTCATTGAATCCTAAGTTAAGGTTGCCTATGAGAAGTGATTTAGTAGTTTTTTTAAGGTTGTTTCTTAGGAGGTGATTGATTTGACCCATGAAGTTAGCGGTTGGGCCAGGAGGACGGTATATGGTGTGGATATTTATTGTGCTATTTGGAGAGAGTGTTAGTTTGACTGATAGGATGTCTAGATTACCTTCCTCTTGGTAGGGTATGGCTCTGATGGGGAGGGTTTCTTTGTGAATAATGGCTACCCCCCCTCCCGTTTTGGCTGTCCTGTCTTGTCTGAGGATGGCATATCCTTGTGGAAGGGCGAGTGAAATGGCTGGGCCGGAGGCTTCGTTGAGCCATGTCTCTGTGATAGCGAGTAGATCTAGGTTTTGAGTAGTTATTAGGTCATTTACTTCTAGTGCGTGGGCATTGAGTGACCGAACATTGATTAAGGCGCATTTGTAAGGCGTTGGGCACGGGCAGGAGATTTTTGAGGGTGTGGTGATGGAGTCAGTTTTAGGTCCAGTGGTGTAATGAGAGTGGGAGTTACTGCTCGGTGTGGTGAGTGTGTGTTTAGGTTTCTGGCAGGTGGATGTTTTGTTATGGAAGTGGAGTGTGTGCATTTTATAGGTGCGTGAGCTAAGTCTGTGGTTTCTGAGTGGTAGGTGTGTAGGAGTGGCATAGTGGTGGGTTGAGATGGTGCGGGCTCGGAGTCTGTCTAGTCTGAGGTTGAGGCTAGGTATCATTAGTGCTATGTTATGTGGAGTGTGAGATGGCTTGGGAACGGGGTCTATTGTGTGTGATCGATTGTGCAGGCTGATTTGATAGTGGTGGTGGTGCTTTAGAGTGGAGGGGTGTGGTGAAGTAATCAAAGTGAGTAGTGTGCTAATTAAGCAGGTGTGGACGGGAAGAGAGTACATAGCAAAATATTAGTGGCAGTCTACCTAGATTCCAATTTAGCAAAAAGGAGCAAAATGCAGTGTATCAGCAGTAGATAACAGTGGCAGTCTACCTAGATTCCAGTTTAGCAGAAAGGAGCAAAATGCAGTGTATCAGCAGTAGATAACAGTGGCAGTCTACCTAGATTCCAGTTTAGCAGAAAGGAGCAAAATGCAGTGTATCAGCAGTAGATAACAGTGGCAGTCTACCTAGATTCCAATTTAGCAAAAAGGAGCAAAATGCAGTGTATCAGCAGTAGATAACAGTGGCAGTCTACCTAGATTCCAATTTAGCAAAATGCAGTGTTAGGCATATTAAGGGATATTCAGATACGCATATAGCGTATCTGAATCAGCGACTGATGTCACTGATGACGATCTGTTTGATGAGCAAGCAGATATGGGAGAGACAACAGTTGAAGTGAGCCTCACGTTTTGGGTGAGAATGATCAAAAGAGAAGTGCCTCTGAGAAAGATGTTAGCACAGAACCGTCCCGCATATTTTGATGACATCATGGCCCAGGTGCCAGTCTCAGTATGGACTACAGGCCCCTATGACGTAGGCTTATTGAAAGAAGTCGGAAAGGTGAAAATCAAACTGAAGCCAGGAGCAATTTTACCAAAAGCAAGGCAATACCCCATGTCCAGGGAGGCAAATGAAGGGATTGTTAAGACAATTTTGGCTATGATGAAGCAGGGCATCTTAGTGATGTCAGAATCATCATGCAACACTGCAGTTTCCCCTATCAAAAATCAAAGGGGGGGTCTTGGAGGCTAATTCAAGATCTAAGCTGATAAATGATATTGTTGATGCCGAGTTCCCTTTAGTCCCGAACCTGGCTACAATTCTATCTAATATACCTGTTGAGGCAACATATTTGATGGTGATTGACTTGAAAAATGCATTTTTTCTCAATCCCGTTGCACCGTGACTCACAAGATGTGACATCATTCACATTCAGAGAGATGCGTCTGAAAAGCAAGAGGCAACCCCAGAGGTACTGTGAGTCTCCTTCTATCTTTAACAGAGTCCTGCAGATGGACCTGAGCAATATTGCATTAGAAAGTGTTGTGCTGCAATATGTGGATGACATCTTAATTTGCAGCACAACAGAGGAGCAATGCAGACACGATTCTGTTCAGCTATTGACTACATTGGCTGAGAAAGGATATAAGGTTGACAAAGAGAAGTTACAGTATTGTCAATGAGAACTACTCTAGATAGGTCAGCTGATCTCTCATGAAGGGAAAAGAGTTACCCCAGAAAGAGCTGAAGCCATACTAAACACAGCCAAGCCACACACGGTAAAGCAAATGCAAAGTTTCTTAGGCCTGTGCAATTATGTCCGAGCATGGGTATTCGACTACACCAGGCCTTTGCCTCAGCCCCTAAAGAAGGCACAAGTGACAAAGGAAGAGATTGAATGGTATGAGACCATGGAGGAAGGATTTGCTGAACTCAAAAAAAGCAATTTGCACAGCACCCGTTTTAGGAATCCCCAATTATGCAGAGGAGTTTTACCTGTTCTCACAAACGAATGGCAGCGCTATCACAGCAGTACTCACGCAGAGAACCACATTGGGGTACAAGCCCCATGCATACTACAGTGGAAATTTGGAGACAGTGATGAGAGGCCATTTCCTGTACAAGCAAAGTTTAGCTGCTGCAGCGTTCACCATTGAAAAAGCTACTACCATTGTAATGGGATGCTCCATGACTTTGTACTTCGAGCAGTCGCTATTTGCTATTCTAGAGAAACCAAAGGGCACACTGACATCTCAGAGAGCTTCTGCTTATGAAGTGATCACGTCAAATCCATCGATTAAAATAGTGCGATGTAACATAGTGAACCCCACTATGTTCATAGCAGAGCCAGTCACTGAAGGAGAACCAAAACATGTGTGTGCAAATGATGAAGAATTCTATGATGAAATTCCCAGAGTGAAAGAAAATGCATTAGTAGAAGGCGAAAGTGTCTTCATTGACGTTTCTTCGAGAATCGATCAAAGCGATGGGCATAGATATACAGGTGTTGCTGTAATGAAACACACCGCTAGTGGAGAATTTTGAGTACTCCTTAGTGCACGAATACCATCTCATTATTCAGCACAAGCTGTAGAATTATTGGCGTTGATACTCACGATTGAGAATCATGCGGACCAGGAAGTAACCGCCTATGTGAGATCAACAGTGCATGCAGGCCTAGCGCGCTGGATAAGGAGGGGCTACCTCCGAGCAGACGGCACACCAGTGCAGCACGCAGCCTTATTGGACAGGCTGATCAAGGCACTACAGCTCCCAGTGGGCATAACAGTTGTGAAATGCACTGCCCACTCGAAAGGGACAGATTTTATCTCACGCAGAAATCAAGCAGCAGACACGGAAGCCAAACGTATGGCATCGAAGAGTGAGACGATCATGGAAGTGGAAGTCACCACACAAATGAGAAAATGATGGGCACCTGAAAGCTATAATAATTTGGGACAAATACAGTTGATGGAACTCCAAGGGGAGGCACCACGGGAAGAAAAAAACATATGGAAAAGCTTGTGGTGACAGGACAGTACTGGTAAACCAGTAATGCCTATAGCCCTGTTAAAAATAGCACTGGAGCAATTACACTGTCCTGCACACATGTCAAAAGAGAATCTACCGGCAATGCTCGCAGAAGACTGGTTTATAGCAAATTCAACCGAGCACGTTGCATTTTTTATAGTGAACTGTATAATCTGCCAACAATTCACAGCTGAGCACACATTAAAAGTAATGAGAGGAGTCATCCCAAGGCCAAATGGTCCTTTTCAGCACTTGCATGTCGATTACTTCGACATGATTCAAGTATGTAACTGGTACAGATACCTAATTGTTGCGGTCTGTCCATTCTCTAGATGGATAGAGGCAGGTCCATGTACACACCCAGACTCTACCTGTGCGGCCACATTTTTAGTAAGAGAGGTATTTCCCAGGTGGGGGGTATGTGAAGTCATGAGATCAGATAACGGGACCCACTTTGTAAAAGAGGTTTTCGAACAGATTAGCTTGCTGCTTGGTATAAAGCACAAGTTCTCGTCGGCGTATCACCCACAAGGTAATGGGATATGTGAGAAGCTCAACGGCCTATTAAAGGAGAGAATAGCCAAGTTGAAGCTTACTCTAAGAAAGGGATGGTTGCACTGCCTTCCTTTGGCACTGTATGCACTCAGGTATCAACCTGGTTCCGACCATCATCTTACGCTGCACGAAATAGCTACAGGAAGAAGAATGCGCACTCCCCTGACCCCCCGAGACAAAGCTAGATGAGATGCCCAGTCAACAGAAATCTTAGGGTTTGAAATGCAAAATTACCTGAATTGCATGACATCTTGCCTTACTGTAATTTCAGACCAGCTGCAACGATGACGAAAAGGGTGCAGGGCAGCACGGAACACAGAAGGAGATACTACTTCAGGCACAGCTCAAGGACTTTGTATTCCATCCGTTTTTCCTAGAGATACCTTCCTGGTAAAGACCCATACAAGAAAAAGGTGGGACGAACCAAGGTTTAACGGTCCCTTTACAGTGGAAGACTGCACCCCCTCTGCAGTGAAACTACAAGGAAGGAGAGCTTGGATCTTCCTGGGTGACATCAAACCATATATCGGAGAAGGCCCCCTGTCTGCACCCCAGCGCGAGGAGACTACAAACGACGGGGAAGAACCACAGCACATACAGACGAGATCCATGACGAAGGAGCAGGACGCATGAGCAGCAGCAAAGTAAAGACAAAGAACTTTTGTGAGATAGTTGTGGTTTCATTTTGGACATTCCTCTGAGCAAAAAAAGAGGATAAGGACAGATAAACTGGACACTCTGTGCATCGTAGTTGCAGGGTGAAGAAGAAAAATTGCATTTATAAGCCACAACATAGCCTGCCGAATTTTGAACTTTGGACTGAGGCACCCGGAAGCCTTAAAAAAGGAAAAGAGAGCATGCGAAATTTGATCGAGGCCACATAAACTAGAAGAAAACCTGTATCCTGACTCTTTCCACACGATAACCTTGTTCGGAATCACTTATGGTGTCCCACAGTGGCAACATCACCAAAGATGTGGTGACATACTTCGATCTAGTGCTAAGATCTTACCCGTCACTGGTGAGGAGGCTCACAAGTGTCACTGACTTTCTTCAAGATCCGGAAAACGAAAAGATTATAAAGAGATTTCTTACTGTGATTGCCAAGCAGTTCCTCCTACTTCCGGAGTACAGCGAGGAAAAGCCAAATGTCCCAAGCGGAGAAGGAAGAAAATGAGATTTCAACAAATTATTTTTTCGCCTAATTGAAGAGTGTCCAGAACTTGTCGGGAGAACGACAAACGTATTGACTTTTCTTCGAGATCCAGTGAATACAGAATGTCTGAGCATAATCCTAAATAGTATAGTCATTCACAGTGAAGTGAAAGTTTTCAGTACTGAAACTCAGCAAGACAGGACAAATGTCCCTGTTACCAGAAGACAGCAGATTGGCGAGTAATGTATTTTTCCGCCCAATCGAGGATTTTCCAGAGCTTGTGGGGAGACCGATGATGTTGATGTCCTCACATACATCAGAGACCCGGTAAATTCTGCACAGATGGGCATGCTCCTGCATGGAATTGTGATGCAAATCGAACTTTCTAACCATCAGCAGAACTATTTGAGAAGATTTTAAACTTTCCGCTGAGGGATAGATCGAGAGAGCAGTGTCAAAGATTTCATTTGTTTTCTTTTTCTTTTATTTTAGTACTGACAAGGACACAGCATGTTTTCGGGAATGAAGCAGATCAGAGGCGTAGACTGGGAGCTGATACATTTTGAACATGCACAGTAAAGAGACTTGTTGAATTATTGATTGATTTTGACACTCCCCATAGCCTAAACAAGAAAACTGTATCCAGAACTAATAGACAAATCCAGTGGTCTGACATGGAGAGACAATCGCTTAAGTTCTACAGCTCACAATTTTGTATTTTTTTGTATTTTATTTATTTGTAAAGTGCACCAGGCCCATGGGCATCCAGGTGCATGATTTGGTTACAGGCATGTTACAGGGTATATACAGCAAAAGAACAAGGGAAGGGAATAAAAGGCAATTTATATTAAAAAATGCAGTTTTTAGAACAATATTCAAGTACTATACATATTAACAATCAAGCAAGGCAGCTAGCAGGTTTGAGCAATTGTAACAGAGTGCCAGCGGGTGCTAGTAATCAGGCTGGTCTTGGGCTGCCAGCCATGCCTTGGCTTTGCTCTTGTAGGTCAGGGAGGATGGTTCTGCTCTGAGTGGATTGGGAAGGGAGTTCCAAAGGTTTTCCGCCATGACTAGGAAGCTGCTCCCGCCGGATCTCTGGAGGTTGAAGCGGGGGATGGAGAGGCAGTTGGTTTGGGCACTTCTGAGTGGTCTTCAGGATGTGTGTAGAGAGAATCTACTAGCCAGGTAGCTAGGTGCTTGAAGCGAGAGGCTTTTGTGTGTTAGCGAAAGTGCTTTGAGAGAAACTCTTTGGGAAACTGATAGCCAATGGAGAGTCTGTCTGGTGTCTGAGATGCGGAGGTTTCTGGGGATGTTTAGTGCCGCTCTAATGGCATTATTTTGAATGATCTGTAGTTTGCTAATGTTGCATTGGTTAGTGCCAAGGTAGAGGGCGTTACAATAGTCGATCTTCGACAGGACCAGGGTCCTGGCTAAGGTAGTACAGTTGGCTGGTGATAGGAATGGGCGACATGCTGTGATGAGCTTGCATGTATATGATGCCGCAGAGGAGACAGCGTTAACTTGTCTCGAGAGTGATAAGGTGGCGTTGAGATAGCTACCAAGTGTTTTAGTATCTTTGGCCACTTTGATGGTATTGCCAATTGTGAAGGATTTGAAGGACGGATCTAGCTTGCTAAGTCTTTGGTGAGAGCCTAGGATGAGGATCTCCGTCTTTTCATCGTTCAAGCACAATTCATGCTGCGCCATCCAGGTCTGGATGACCTGATAGATGGAGTTGATAGCTAGAGTGTCAGTTTTGTGGTCGCCTGTGATAGGGATGAGTATCTGGGTGTCATCGGCGTAATTGGTATATGTGACACCTAGATAGTCCAAAATATCAAAGAGTGGTTTCGTGAACACATTGTAGAGTGTCGGGGAAACACACGAACCTTGGGGGACCCCGCAGGGGACTGGCGCGGGCTCAGCCATGGCAGAAGGGGAAAAGACTCTCATGGATCTGTTTTCCAAAAAGGAAGTGATCCAGGCCGTTGCTTTGTCCGAGAAGTTGGCGGCGGTTTTGAATAGAACAAGCAGGATCCAGAGACAATATTATTTAGAATTTGTATTAAAAGTTAACAAACAGGATCCAGAGACAATATTTTTTAGAATTTGTATTAAAAGTTAACACATTCTACAGATGATCGAGATGGGGTTCCAGAACAGTACTTTAGTCCTCCTGCAGGAGGAGAGATGGTCATAGTTCCCTGGACGTAAATGCTGCCGCCTAACCTACAAGGGCATAATGTATTTGTGTATTATGGTCATCATCATTTTATGGTCATTTACTATCAGAACTGCATTTTTTATTGGTGCACAAAGCGTTCCAATTCCAGTGCACCCACCTAATGATGCACGCATGAAACCTACGAAAGTACCCAGACCTTACATAGTCATTCCAGTCCGTAGAAGATCTGATGGTGGAATGGATGAACTTGAGATGGATTTGATTAGCAATGACACACACACACTTGTGGTAACAAGCAAATCGAAAAGCTGGAGACAGGGTCGGCAAAGTATGAATGTGAAAAGGTTACTGACAACCACACGCATGCAAACATTGAATGTACATAGACCAGGCTTAGTGTCGATGACTGCAGAACCACAATCCAAAGCATGGGAGAAGAAAAGACTGCCTACTATGAGAAACCCTACTACAAGCGAAGTGAAAAGACGAATGGAAGAAACTGAACTCTGGAAGACACAAAAGGAGCTGAAGAATAAACCCACAGAGATAACATTGCCGAGCAGATATGGTCCAGTAAAAGGGACAAGTACAAGTTCTACAGTACAGCCATATACTGAACCCAAGCCAGAGTGGATGCGGACATTTCTAACCAGAAAGAAAAAGACACATGAGGACAAGGAAAGAACTGTCAGACTTCCATCTACTCAAATGGCACAGATGAGGAGCCCTGCAACATGGACCGGGATAGCTGAGAATCCTCCAGTAAGAAAAAGCCATATAGATGCATTCAGGGATGTAGTTATAGCAAACTACATGAAAACTTTAAGAATCAAGAGAAGCATGCACGGAGACAACAAGAACTAAACGATTACTTGGACAGCACAGCACATCTGGGAAACAACATTTGGTACCAACACATGAAGGAAGTTGGAAGACGAAGTTCAGAAGGGGAATGCTTTGTCTGTGCACTCCTACCGTACAGCATGGGAAGTCCAAGATCTTCGTAGCTGTAGAAATTGATGTCCAGACAGCGCACTGTCTTTCGCATGTAGCAATGTGCAAAACCAGAGGCCAGTTTATGGGTAGTGATGCCTCACTGAAATGGGCAACTGAAAAAACTGATCCTGATGAAGATGATTATGTTCAAGACATAAAGACAAGAGACAGAGCTCATACTAGGAATCATGTGATCAGGTACGAGAAACCTGGAGTGAAAGGAGCAGAAATAAAATGGGAAGTGAATCAGAAGCTAAATCTCCAAGGAAAAACTCCAGAAGAGGCTCGCAGTTGGAAGAACAGAGGCCAAATGCAGATTTGGGAACAGTGCTTTCACAAGATGGATGGGAAAAGGGGTAGTGATTTGCAGGGCATGGATGGCCCTCAGAGCCAGCAAGGAAGCAATTTAAAATTCACAAAGGATATGCAAGCCATTATGGCCAAAGCTTGCAAAACTGCTGACATGGGTAGAAGACAGAGGAGGACCTTTGCAGATAGTACCACTGGAAAACTCAAAATTGTGCTTCAGGAATAATGGCACAAGGAAGATGGGAGAGAATCGGAACTGTGGACTGATCATTGACGCCCCAGGAATGGAGCATGTAACTGCAGTAATTATGGATCATTACTGGGCATGTGGATCCAAAGCATACATCAGATTGCTGAGAAACTGGGGAGGTATATGTACAATAGTGAATGTGCACATTCCAGCGTTGGTGACACCGAAAAGTGACCTGAATATTGACAGTTTCCCAAAAGCAGATGTGCACCTAAGGAAGAAGAGATCTGTGGAACTGTTGACCCGAATGAAAAGGGAGAATTATTTTTCTGCCAAATGTGAAGAAGCTTTCATGCAATCCCGTATGAACATAGGCTGTTTAGCCTCAACTCATCAGTGTTCACAACAATTTTTATGCCCAGATTTCAAGTTGGAGCAAATACTTAATGGTTGCAGATAACCAGATGGGAGTTACTGCAGACCATCAACACAACCATAAAAGGATTCAACGTAATCAAGGAGGAGTTAAGAGCAGTCCGGCTGATGACCCTCCAGAATAGATATGTCCTTGACATGATCACAGCCATGGATGGAGGAGTTTGTGCAAAAAACGGAGAATCATGTTGCACATTTATACCTTCTCACGATGAAGAAAATGGAACTCTAACAGAAGCCATAGGTATGCTGACAAAACTACAGAATCAGATGATTGATGAAACTGACGAAGTTGATGATGACAGTTGGTTTGGATCACTGTTCTCATGGGTTCCACAATGGATGGTAGATGCATTCAAGTTCCTGGGAGCCCTTCTAGTGATGATATTGCTAAAGAAACCATAGGGATGAAGATCATGATTGATGTCAGGCCAGGATGGAAACCCAAAGACCTGACTGATGAAGAAATAAGAGAATTTGTGAAGGCCAGCATTCACGCACAATAAGGAACAAAGTTTCTCTATCCCAGGAAGCACAGAAATTATGTGGAAAGATGGGTTTACTGCAGCCCAAATGGACAATGTCAACTGATGACGTGGAACAAAGACGAACACGTACGAACAGCAGGAAGTTTGAAAGGAGTAATAACGAGATGGACCCCAAAGAGACATTTCTTCAGACCATCATGTATAGACCCAGAAGATGAAGAAAGAATGGACCCAGACGATGAAGTAAAAATGAATATAGAGGAATCAAAGAAGACGGATCCAAAGAAGGAATGAAAGTGGTTGATGAATCTCCCAGAGGGGGGAGTATAGAGGAGGTCCCAAATAAAGCCTGCACTTTAATCACCCATTTTGAAGTACCAGGAACGTTCACACCAGATATGAGACATATGATGAGCAAATAAACCAGCAGAGAGCCGCAGTAGGGCTTTGTCCAGTACCTAGCAGAAGAACAGCACTTATTGAAGTACCAATACCAAGGAAACCATGGACAGTAAGGTATCCATTGAAAAAACCATATCAACAAATGAAACGGAATGAAGATCATCTGAGTACAGTGCCTGAAGAAACCAAAAAGGTCTTAATGGAAGACGAATGGTGATGTCACAAGAACCTAAAACGGACTCACATGTAGAAGAAATGACGACCAGAGAATGACATAAAGAGACGAAATGCCATGAACAAGGATATTGTGAACTTAGAGTGTGAAGGCAATGTCAAATAAAAGAAGCTTAAGCTGTAAGCATGGCAAAGATATTTGACAAGTTTACACATGTACATACGCTTGGAACCGCAAGAAATCTAAGAGCATCATGCAGCTTCCTATGCTTAGTAGAGGGATAGTGCGGCAAGCGCCATATACATATGTACCTCAAATAAGGCACTTTATATGAAGTATACTTCTACTTTGCACAAAAGCAGAATCAACAAAAATCACTAAGACCATTCGAGAAAGGTTTCACATTCAATGGAATCAGGAGCTGAGCGGCAGAAACGAAACTCAGAAAAGGCAACTCGTGCCTAAGGGACCAAGGTCGTATCCATCAAAATGAACGAGCAGTATCCACAATCAACTGAAGCAAGGACCAGAATATAATAATATACTGCTTTGAAGGGGCAAGATAGGAAGGCGAAGGCAGGTGGTGGGTGAACATAAAATCAAATACACAAATTGTTGAGGAAAAGGCAAATCCATGGTGTCTGAATCACACGACCAGCCAAACTAACAGAGCAAGACCCCCACACCTACGCATGGATGTGAGCCAGGAGAAGATATCTAGACAGAAGATGCAGTCTCGTGGCCAACCACAGCGAAATAATTGACACATAGCCACTAAAGTGATGATTGATTAAAGGAAGGCCGGGTGAGTTGAGGGGCACCCTGCACCTGGCTGGCCATTCTGCGTGCTGCTAAGCAAAGTGAAAAAGTATGCATGGGGTTGGTGCCAACCCAATCCCAGTGGACCAAGTAATCTAGGGTCCTATAGTTAGTAGAACCAATGGGACATGGTACTTTTAGTGACGTTTGCAGTAGTCATTTTTGAAAGAAGGGCTTAGATGACCACCTGACAGTGTTTTCCCAATCCCCTCACTCTGTTACCATATACAGATATAGATATAGATATAAAGTTACCTTTTCCTAACCAATAGAATTGCATGGCAACTTTTGAGTGTTACACGTCAAGGATGACGAGTTTTTAGTATAAATGTTAGGATTTTTATGAAGCTAATTGGAGTTGAAGCGAGAAGGAAGATCGCGCCATTGCTGATATTCATAACTCCCTGTTTTTTGTACTTGTCATTAAACGGACTCCCTTTGCCAAACCGTTGAGTTGTCCTTATTGATTGGTGTTGAAGTAATAAATCTGCACCCCCATCCATCTCACGGGTGCCGCTATCTTGTCTTAAAGTGCTTCTGAGCAAACCCTGACTGTATGGGCCGTTTGGGGGTCTCTGAGCACAGTGAGTTGAGTCTTCAAGACTTAGGTCCTGAGAGACACTCACCAGGCGCTTCAAGCACTAGGTCTGAACACCAGGCTGTTTTAGCCAAGCCTAAGAGAAAGACTAGGTCTAAAGGGAAACCCCTGGCCAGTGGAGTCAGAAACAGAGGCTGAGGGAAGGAGAATATTCTCCCTGCCTTACCTACAACATCTGTTGAGGTAGTTGGAAGTGTCCCTATTCCAAGTTTGGAAGAAGGACCCCCAGAAAACATTGAATCCTATGGGCCTCCTCAGCTGCCTAGTATACAAGTAGAGGAGAGTCCCATTAGAGAGAGAAGTATGAGCCAACAAAAGATAAAACCATCAGGGACGTCATTTAGGGGTCGCCAGAGGTCGCAAGAGCGACCGCTGGCGATTGGCCAGTGACCTCTGTCAATCTCTTGCGACCTCTGGCGTCTGTCCAAGCAGAGGAGGGGGCGTGGCCACAGCTATCTTGCCGTGCTGCATGGTCCTCCACTTGCAAGTTGCGCATGGCGCTCCTGAGCTCCAGCTCCTCCAGCAACAAGGCCCGGTGACTACACAGACTCATGTTGGGGTAGCAGACAGTGGCTGTGTGTGAGACTGAGAGGTGGGTGGGGGCGGGTGTGTGCGTCGGGCTTGCTGCAGCGTGTGTGTGATTTGCGCTACTGGTGCCCAGCCCTCGCCTGTGGCCACGGCGCTGCCGCAGCCCAGGCTGAGGTTGGGTGCCATGACACCACCAATGGTCGGGAATATGTCTGCGGTGGCTGCGATGCGGCCGCAGGCCCAGGGCCACAGGCAGACGGCACTGACTCCGAAGGGCAAATAACATGCTGTTCAACAACCACCGATTAGCACTTTTCAGTTCTTAGGAGAGGTACTAACAACAACTTTGTATAAGAAAGGAAAGGATTACACATTTTACATTCAAGTGCAATTTATTTATGTAATGTATTTCTATTTTACGGCAGTTTTGAAAACCTGACTGGATATTAATAAGTGCGTCATCGAGCCTAACGCTAAACCAGTCAAGCGTATTAACAAATGCGAACACCTGTTTGTGATGCAGGCAAACTGTTCCTTCCGCCAACCGCACAGCCAGGCAGACCAGTTCTTATTTCCCTAACACTGACACAGGTCACCCGACTGAAAACGGTGCTGTGGCTGCCTTGGATAAAAGCAGTCTTTCTTCGCTCCTTTCGGGAAAGACTGGATGACACATGAAAGGCCATGCCCACAACGGCCTTTCTTACAAAAACTCCCCTCCATCAAAGATGAAACTGAGACAGTGTGTTTCACCAACGGCCATGGTGGAACGCACGATGGCCGTTGGTGAAACTTACCTCATCCACAATGATACGCTGTTACCCCACTGCAGAAGGGAAACAGCTAGGGGAATGTGCAGTATCCAGGCTCTGGCATGCCCCGGTGAAAAGGGACTACATGTCCCAGAGTGCTCTGGTTGTGCAGGCACCTGGCAATTTCGGCCATGCAACGATCATTACACCGAGGCCATACGCTCCTGGGGCTTACAGCCCTGCATCTTTCCTATGCCATTCCCTCTCCGACTCCGTAGTGTATCTACAGCGCAGCATTGCCTTCACACCATGCTGTTGCTTGACAGCACACTCTACTTTCTACTAGGGCCACCTTCACCCGCAGCTTTCTTTATTTTTCATCTTCATCGCTTGCAATTAACACCCTCTCAGCATTTCATCCTGGCTCCTCATCTCAGCATTTCATCATGGCTCTGCATCCTCATCGGCATAAGCAACATGGACCTTAACACTGCTACATATGATGATCCATTCTTGTATGAAATGTCACAATACAGTGATATCGTAACCATATTTTTCATAGTGTACTGATGGATAATGCTTTATGAGGCCACTTCTTGTGATGTCATGCGGGGGTGTGTCCAAATGACAACACTTACTGTGATGTCACACTTGGGGGCGTGGCATTGTGATGTCACTTCCGCTACCCCTGGCATTTTGGTGAAATGACGTCCCTGTAGGCCTATGGAGAAATACCTGCTTCCAATGGGTGAATTGTCCTGCAGTGAACCAAAGAGTTCAACAGGAAGGTGGGGTACTGCAAAGTAAGCCCACAGAGCCCACCAGAGCAAACCTTGAGAGGTTGGAGGTTACAGTTGGTGTGTGACATTCCCCTGGTGATGCATCCTAGTGTCAGGACATCACCTGTGTGGTCTAACACACATTCTTGCTTGCTGTTTGCCCATGATGGGGGTCGCAGAGGAAAACCACTGTAGGAGTCTAACTCTCTGTCACCAGGTTGACAGGAGTGAGACAGGATATCAATTACTCCAGAGTTCACTTTTAGGAGTGAACTCATTGCTACCAGAGAAAAGGCCTCATTTGTCTAGCCCTTCGACTCTGGAGACCTCAGGCAATAGGTTACAATTGGTGATTGCTGATCCCAATCCCATATTCCTTTATGCTAACCCACAGGGAATGACTGCCAAATCAGTCATTGACACCCTATTGTATGACAGTTACAGAGGTAGCTCCTCTATTGTGCTCAGTAGTGGTCAGACCCAGTGGAGGGATGGTGAAGTGACCTGTCAAGTGTCACTGAGCTATCATCCACAGGATGGTCTGAGAGAGAGATCTGTCAGATCGCTCATGAGTTTGATTGAAGCTCTCAGTGAGCCCCAGAGAAGGAGGTGGGCCTTCTTCTTTCAAACTTGTGCTGTAAATCCCTGACCACCTGTCAGTGGTCTGGGCCTTGCCATGTTTCACAGCTTCGCAAGGTAAACTATTCAGAAGGCCTTGGTGGACCTGTCCAGGTTACCATAAAGTTTCCTATGTATAGTATGAAGGATTCTATTTTGAGAGATATAATTGGAGTCCTAACTTTTACTACAGGAAGGGAGTCAGAACGATCAGTGTCTCTCCCTGCCCTGTGTTTCAGCAGTCCTGCTAATGGTGCCAGTGAGGATGGCCTAGTGTCTCCTCACATGACCCCACATCACCAAGGTGAGCTGGAGAGTTTGCTGAGGCAATCTCTGCCCTTGTTGCCACTGACACCCTTTATAACAGGATGGTGTAAACAAGACTGTATTCTGGGAGTAAGTGAACCCACCACGTTTGGGTATTGTGGTGGCTCAGAACCAAGAGAAAGTTCTGACAGTTGGTGTGGGATCCACTCTGTGTTGGAACAAAGAGTGTTTGAGCATTCTAGCTGTCAAGAGTTCAGTTCTGAGGAACTGGAGGGAGATATAGGTAAAACCAGTTGTGGATTCTTTATGGACACTAGAGCTCTGTGTTCAGTCCCCAAGACAGAAGCACACTCTTCAATAAAGGTAACACCTTAGTGGATCAACTCTGTATTGAAAAGTACAGCTGCTGTCATTTTCTCTCTGCAGGGTATGGCAACATATCCCTTGCAGTCTATGCTGAGGAGGAAACCACAGTTTCAGCCTTTTCAGAGCCCTACTTCGGTGTATGGAGATCTGGATTGGTGGCTGCAACTGACACATGTCAAATGATCTTAGCCCCTGTTCTGAATGGGAAAATGGATCTCAGCAATACATGTCTGGATGACATGGCAGATTAAACCCCCAGTTGGAAGCAACTGGGTCTGACTCAAGAGACTGGCTGTCAGACCTTCATCAGGCCAACTTGTTCAAGAAGACAACCAAGGGTCAAACTGAACAGGAGCCATTGGCCTTCCTCATGCATAAAGTTTGTATATGTGGGGACAAGATGTAGTGGCATTGAAGTACTTCATGTACAGAACAGGGCAACCCCCACTACCCAAGCCCAAGTGAGAACTTTCCTGGGCCTCCCTTGGAAACACAGGAGCAAATTGGCAGCCTATAGCAATATAGCTGTCCCTCTAACTCCCCTCACTACTCATAGAGGATCTAAAGAGTTCTTATGGACTCCTGAGTGTGAGAAGGCCTTTACTGGCCTGAAAGAATCCCTAGGTCAGGCCCCTGGTTTAAGGGCACCTGATTGGAAGAGACCTTTCTTCGTGCAGATAGATGCCTATGACCCTGGGATAGTTTGAAAACGTTCACAACTTAATAACGAAGGTGAGCAACATCCTATATGTCTAATCAGCTACCAGTTTAGGAGTGGAGAACTCAGTTGGCCCCAGGTGGAGAAGAGTTGATTTTCCATTGTATAGTGCCTTAGGAAGTTGAGGTCCTACCTCCATGGGACTCACTTCACTGTGTATGCTCACCCTAAGCCTGTGAAGTGGTTGATAGATGTTAGGGGAGAGAATCCAAAGTGGCTCAGGTGGTTCATGACTCTGCAGGCCTTGAACCTCACTATTGGGCATAGGCCAGATGCAAATTGTAGCAATTTTGATGGGCTGTCCAACAGAGATAACCGAATGGAATGGAGGACCGATGCAGGGGTGGATTTGCTCCCCCTGTCCCTTAGTCTGGGGGGTGGTGTTAGGAATGATTTCTCTTTACTGCACCTTACCGTCCACTTTCATGGAACCCCCAAACGTTGGGCTTTTATTTTTTAATCTGACCTGTACTTTTCACAGTGCAGTAAAGCCTTAAGCTTCACTACACTGGCATTTGCTCATATATTGTCGAGAAACTGATTTGTCCTTCAGGTTGTTAGTACTGGGAATCCTTGTTTCCTTTAGTCGTGTTACTATGTTACTACTTTTGCTTACTTTTGTATCACTTGTGGTAACTTTTTATCATCGGGCACAGCAGCTTACACTGCAGTACAAGGGGGTGCATTTTTGTTTTGCCCTAGACTAACACTCAGAGGATTTGTGGTTACTCTAGGTGTGCTAAAAGGATAGGCTGGTGGCAGTAGTGACTTTTACCCACTTTTTGGGGATTTTCGTTTTACCTTTACCACGTTCACTGCATTTGGCTACTCACTGTGGCTGCTGGTCAAACATGGCCGTGCCACAAGATTTTACGCCTGTCCTTTTGCCATCTTGTTCTTTAACATTCTTCCTTTCCTGAGAGGCCAGGAAAATCCTTATAAGGACTTCATGTGCCCAGGAAAGCAGAAGCGTTTGGAAAGGCTACTGGAGGGCTTTGTGTGTTTGCTGTTAGGATTTGGGCTGGGTCTGTCTGACCCCAATCCACACACTGGTTTCAGTGTGTCTGAGTGGTTTTCTTGAATGTTCCCGCCAGTGGTCCTGATTGGACCACTGACAGGGTGTGTGTGGGCTAGTCCTGCTATTGGCTAGTGAGGGCAGCAGCTCTTACCTGACTTTTAGGATAAGAAGAGGACCCCAGCACCCAGTTTTCAGAGATCCTGGAGAAACCTGAAATAGCCAAGTATCCTGTCCAGTGGTGAGACCACCAAAGAACCCTGAGACATGACTGAAGGAGGGCTGGGAACCAACTTCTGCTGCTGTCTTGGAGGAGCCCTGTCTTGCTTGTGATCTTTAGTAGTCCGCTGAAGGTGCTGCGACCCTTGGAGTGGTAGGACCATCCATTCCCTACGTCTGCTCGGTGCCCTGCCAAAGGAAGCCTTCGGAAGTGCTCTGGAACCGTCCTGTGTCTGACCAGCTTCATTTTGGTGCTACTGTGTTGGCAGAGTCACCGTACCAGGTTTTGGCCTGAAATTCGGGGGATCCTGAGGTGGCCCTTCGAGGCAAACATCTGCATAATGTTGGAGTCCTAGCATCGAGGGGACCCGAGATAGGAGGGAAAGTCCGACCGTGGCTGCTGAGTCCTTTTGCGCCACCCTGCTGCGGTGACCACCGTCTGAAATAGCTTACCTTACCCGAGTCCAATTCTGAGAGGGGTGCTACATCGAGTTTTGCCGCATTCTTCAATCAAGACTCCTTGCAATAGTGAAAGACACCAACCGGAGATCAGCCCGAACCTGTTACCCCTGCGAATCAAGGACTACAAGTTTCAGCGGGAAAAGCAACGTCGGGCCATCTTCCCTTGTTCTGCCAAGTCTGGGGAAGAATCAGAGTACGGGGTAAGTTAGAGAGCTCCTGACCTACCCCTATAATCACATTATAAGTCAATGGGCTTATAATAAACCGTATTTATAACAATATTGGCTTTGCCAGTGCTTGCTTGCGCAATAAACATGACTGTTGGGGCTACTTTTGGGCATTAGTCTAACTTGAACCCTAACCCTAAGAACCCTTCACTGGACCCCAGAGACACTACCTGCATTTGGTCCTGCTCCCTAACGTCTGTGGAACTTTAACATGAACTATTGGGCAAAAGGCCCCAGGCAATTTAGGGCTGGACAATTTTAGTTAGGGATCATCTCTGTGGACGATAGGTGCATAATACTTGTCTAACCTTTCCTTTGCAGGAGTTTCTGATGTGTATTGTGCCCTATAACAAATGTCTATATGTATTTAGTTTGATAGTGTTGTGTGATAAGTCTACCTGCTAGTAGTCATTTTTCTCTAGTGTGTTTTGGCCATAAATCAACAACTGTATTTGTATACATCCTTTCTAAGTCTAATCTGTGATTCCCATTTTGTGACCTCATTGTGGCCCCCTTACAAGCTCACCACCTCTGAAGAACTTAGCCTAGACTGCCTGTCACTGCTACCTAAACTGGTTTGGCTACAGCTTCCCAGAGTTGTTCCTGTGACAAAATAGGTTGGCCTCCTATACATCTGTCCACCAGGCCAGAGTATAGAAAATCAGTCCTAACAAATTGGTGGCAGCAGTGGGATGACCCTCGCCACATAAGATCTGGGTTTTTTGTGAAAAGGATCTGTATTGGGCACCACAGTGTAGATCACTGGTGGTGTGTCCATATAATACTTACTCCGAACACAATTATTTTTTATTGCCTTGTAGAAACAAGTCACCTTCTGTACTAAGTATCATGGAAAAAATCACTTTCACAACTTTAAGTGCCTCAAAAGTGGATAAGTTGAGAACGTTGTTTGCTGAGAGGGGCTTGACAATCTCTGGCATAAAAGCAGAGTCGGTTGTAAAAATTCTGGACTTTGAAAGAAACAAGGTTGTGCCTAACTTAGTAAATAGTCCTGATAGCGGAGCTGGGGCTGGAACCAGCACCAGTAATGTAATTTGCTGCCACTGCAGGGGCTAATGTTCAGAATGAGGAGGAAGAACGTGCATCCTCTGGAATTCTGGCTGTGACCTCTTCACCTTCTGAGGCAATGCTCAATCTGAAAATAGAGAAAACTAGGCTCCAGGACAAAGAGCTTGCGTTTGAAATGGCCAAATAGGATTTTGAGAGGGTTGAAAAGCAGAAAGACAGGGATCACCAGCTGGAACTTGCCAAGATTCAGGCTTTACAAGGTTCTTCCAGAGGATCTAGAGATGGTTCTAGGTTATCTTCAAATCCTAGGTTTAATAAAGATCTCTTAAGTATGTATGAAGAGAAGAATTAATTAATTGACAGGCTTGTAATCTGTGAGTGTGCATGTGAGATACAAGGAGGAAGTGATGCTGACAGGATTTCATGGTTGATCAGCAGTCTGCCCCATTCTGGCTGCAGTGCCATTATGGAAATGTGAAAGGCTGATAGAGTAGACTTTTTAAAACTGAAGCAATCTCTTATCCTCAAGTTTGGGAAGACTCCTGCCCAATACTTGAGGAGGTTTAGAGTATACTAAAGAAAAGAATGTATGACATATGTGACTTATGTTTCAGATTCTCTGAAAAACTTGTGTGGCTGGATAGAAGGCTGTCAAGTAACCACCTTTGAGGGTAAGGTCAATTTGGTCATGCTTGAACATATTGTTACCTCTTGTTCCCCACAGCTTAAGCAGCATTTGGCTGACTCAAAGGAGTTAAATCCAAAGAGGCTCGTCAATGCTGCTGACTTATGGGTATCTCATAGTGTGTCCCATAAGGACAGGCCTGCTTCAGGTAAGCAAGAGGAGGGAAAGAAGCAGAAAGAGAAAGAGTGTGGGAGTACTGATAGAGCTATGTCCAAGAAGGCCAACAAAAGGTTTAATAAGGGGAATCCATCAGAATCAGGTCAGGGTACAGGGAATAACCCTCCCAAGAATGTGGGTGGTTTCTCTAAGCCTCACAATGTGTCAAGTTCAAGTGGTACTTGTTACACTTGTGGAGCAAGTGACCACATGAAGGGGGACCCCAAATGTAAGGGTAAGATCTTGTAGGTCCACTCTGCCAGTCTGGCCTTCTCTCAGTATGAGGAAGAAGAGATGACAGGGGTGTCCTTCCCTTTAGACTGCATTCCCTCAGAGGAAGAGTCTGAAGGTAGTCTAGATTCCTTGGAAACTAGTACTGCTGGAGCATTGGCTCCCATCCCAGTCCTGTTGCATAGTTATAATTCTTATGAGGATAGTGTTCAGGTAGGAGGTGTAAATACCTCTAGTGTTACGAACAGTGGCCCCAGTCCGCCTGAAGTAGCTTCCGTCATGGTAAACCCACAGGTTCTTGCCAGAGTTCCTGTGGGGGATAGTCAGTTGGGTGGTAGGCCCTCTCTCAATGTTCCAGTAGCACCTGTCATTCATGCTTGAATAGAAACATGGTGAGGGCATCTGTCAATATTAGGGGAGTGGTTCCTAGAAGAGTGCTGGGTGAGTTGAGTCATCAAGACTTAGGTCCTGAGAGACACTCACCAGACGCTTCAAGCTCTAGGTCTGAAAACCAGGCTGTTTTAGCCAAACCTAAGAGAAAGACTAGGTCTAAGGGGAAACCCCAGGCCAGTGGAGTCAAAATCAGAGGCAGAGGGAAGGAGAATATTCCCCCTTCCTTACCTACAACATCTGTTGAGGTAGTTGGAGTGTCCCTATTCCAAGTTTGGAAGAAGGACCCCCAGAAAACCTTGAATCCTCTGGGCCTCCTCAGGTGCCTAGTATACAGGTAGAGGAGAGTCCAATTAGAGAGAGAAGTATGAGCCAACAAAAGATAAAACCATCATGGTTAGGCCTATGGATAAAGGTCTGCTTCCAATGGGAGAATTGTCCTCCGGTGAAGCAAAGGGTTCCACAGGAAGGTGGGGTACTGCAAAGTAAGCCCGCAGAGCCCACCAGAGCAAACCTTGAGAGGTTGGAGGTTACAGTTGATGTGTGACATTCCCTTGGTGATGCATCCTAGTGTCAGCATATCCCATGTGGTCTAACACACATTCTTGCTTGCCCAAGATGTGGGTCGCAGAGGAAAACCACTGTAGGAGTCTCATTCTCTGTCACCAGGTTGGCAGGGGTGAGACAGGAATTCAATTATTCCAGAGTTCACTTTTAGGAGTGAGCTCTTTGCTACCAGAGACAAGGCCTCATTTTATTAGCCCTTTGGCTCTGGACACCTCAGGCAATAGGTTGCAATTGGTGATTGCTGATCCCAATCCCATATCCCCTTATGCCAACCCACAGGAAATGACTGCCAAGTCAGTCATTGACACCCTATTGTATGACAGTTACAGAGGTAGCTCCTCTACTGTGCTCAGTAGTGTTCAGACCCAGTGGAGGGATGGTGAAGTGACCTGTCAAGTGTCACTGAGCTGTCATCCACAGGATGGTCTGAGAGAGAGATATGTATGATCTCTCATGAGTTTGATTGAAGCTCTCAGTGGGCCCCAGAGAAGGAGGTGGGCCCTTCTCCTGTCAAACTTGTTCTGTAAATCCCTGACCACCTGTCAGTGGTCTGGGCCTTGCCATGTTTCACAGCTTGGCAAGGTAAACTATTCAGAAGGCCTTGGTTGACCTGTCCAGGTTACCATAATGTTTCCTATGAATAGTTTGAAGGATTCGATCGTGAGAGATAGAATGTGAGCCCTACCTATGACTACGGGAAGGTGAGCCAGAGTGATCAGTATCTCTCCCTGGCCGGTGTTTCATCAGTCCTGCTAATTGCTCCAGTGAGGATGGCCTAGTGTCTCCTCACTTGACCCCACATCAGTAAGGTGAGCTGGAGAGTTTGCTGAGGCAATCTCCCCCTTGTTGTCATTGACACCCTTCATAACAGGATGGTGTACTGTATTCTGGGAGTAAGTGAACCCACCAAGTTTGGGTATTGTGGTGGCTCAGAACCAAGAGAAAGTTCTGACAGTTGGTGTGAGATCCACTCTGTGTGTGTTGGAACAAAGAGTGTTTGAGCATCCTAGCTGTCAAGGATTCAGTTCTGAGGAACTGGAGGGAGATACAGGTAAAAACTGTTTTGTATTCTGTATGGACACTAGAGCTCTGTTTTCTGGCCCCAAGACGAAAGTACACTCTTTTTTAAGAGGTAACACCTTGGTGGATGAGCTCTGTATTGAAAAGTACAGCTGCTGTCATGATCTCTCTGCGGGGTATGGCAACATATCCCTTGCAGTCTAAGCTGAGGAGGAGACCGCAGTTTCGGCCTTTTCAGAGCATTACTTCAGTTTATTGACTTCTGGATTGGTGGCTGCAACTGACACATGTCAAATGAGCTTAACCCCGGTTCTGAATGGGAAAATGGATCTCAGCAATACATGTCTGGATGGCATGGCAGATTAAACCCTCAATTGCGAGGAACTGGGTCTGACTCAAAAGACTGGGTGTCAGGACCTTCATCAGGCCAACTTGGTCAGGAAAACAACCAAGTGCCAAACTGAACAGGAGCCATTGGCCTTTCTCACGCATAAAGTATATGTGGAGACAAGATGCAACCTCTTGTCAGTGAAGTACTTCATGTACAGAACTGGGCAATCCACACTACCCAAGCCCAAGGGAGGACTTTCCTGGGCCTCACTGGGAAACACAGGAGCAAAGTGGCAGCCTATAGCAGTATAGCTGTCCCTCTACCTACCGTCACTAATAGTGGACCTAAAGAGTTCTTAGGGACTCCTGAGTGTGAAAAGGCCTTCACTGGCCTGAAAGAATCCCTAGGTCAGGCCCCTGGTTTAAGGGCACCTGATTGGAAGAGACCTTTCTTAGTGCACACAGATGCCTATGACCCTGGGATAGTTGGAAAATGTTCATAGCTTAATACCAGGGATGAGGAAAATCCTATATGTCTAATCAGCTACCAGTTTAGGAGTGGAGAACTCAGTTGGCCACAGGTAGAGAAGAGTTATTTTTACAATGTATGGCGCCTTTGGAAGTTGAGGTCCTACCTCCATGGGACTCACTGCACTGTGTATGCTTACTGTAAGCTCTTGGGGTGGTTGATAGATGTTAAGGGAGAGAATCAAAAGTGGCTCAGGTGGTTCATGAGTCTGCAGGCATTGAACCTCACTATTGGGCATAGGCCAGATCCCAAATACAGCAATTTTGATGGGCTGTCCCACAGGGATAACCGACTGGAACATAGGACCCATCCAGGAGTGTTCCCCCTGTCTCTTAGTCTGGGGGCAGGGGAGGGTGTTAGGAAAGATTTTTCTTTACTGCATCTTTCCTTCTATCTTTATGGAACCCTCAAACGTTTTGCTTTTATTTTTGAGTCTGACCTGTACCTTTCACAGAGCAGTGAAGCCTTAAGCTTCACTTCACTGGCCTTTGCTCATATTTTATGGGGAAACTGATATGTCCTTCAGGCTCTCAGTACTGGGACACCTTAATTCCCTTAGTTATGTTACTATGTTACTACTTTTGGTTACCTTTGTATCACTTGTGGTCACTTTTTATCATTGTGCACAGCAGCTTACACTGCAGTACAATGGGGTGCATTTTTGTTGTGCCCTAGACTAACAGAGGATTTTTGGTTACTCTAAGTGTGCTAAAAGGATTGACTGGTGGCAGCAATGACTTTTCCCTACTTTTTGTGGATTTTCATTTTAGCTTTACCACGTTTACCGTGTTTGGCTACTAACTGTGGCTACTGGTCAAACATGGCCGTGCCACAAGATATTTCGCCTGTCCTTTTGCCATCTTGTTCTTTATCGTTCTTCCTGGCCCCAGAGGCCAGGAAAATCCTTATAAGAACTTTCAGTGCCCGGCAAAGCAGAAACTTTTGGCGGGCTACTGGAGGGCTCTGTGTGTTTGCTGGCAGGATGTGGTCTCAGTCTGTCTGACCCCATTCCACAAACTGGTTTCAGTGTGTCTAAGTGGTTTGCATGAATTTTCCCGCCCGTGGTTCTGAATGGACCACTGCTGGGGTGTGTGTGTGGGATAGTACTGCTATTGGCTAGTGAGGGCAGCAGCTCTTACCTGGCTTTTAGGATAAGAAGAGGACCCCTGCACCCATTCTTCAGAGATCCTGGAGAACCCCGAAGGAGCCAAGTATCCTGTCCAGCTGTGAGACCCGCGAAGAACCCTGAGACCTGACTGAAGGAGGCCTGGCAACCAACTTCTGCTGCTGTCTTGGAGGAGCCCTGTCATGCTCGTGATTTTAGTAGTCCTGCGAAGGAGCTGCGACCCTTGGAGTGGAGGGCCATCCATTCCCAATGTCTGCTCGGTGCCCTGCTAAAGGAAGCCTTCGGAAGTGTCCTGGAACTGTCCTGTGTCTGTCGAGCTTCATTTTTGTGCTACAGTGCTCCTGGCGTCACCGTACCAAGGTTCGGCCTGAGACTTGGGGGATCCTCAGGTGGCACTATGAGGATAACTTCTGCAGAATTACGGTGTCCTAGCATCGAGGGGACCTGAGATAGGAGGGAATGTGACCCCAGCTGCTGACTCCTTTTGCGTCACCCTGCAGTGGTGACCACCGTCTGAAAAAGCTTACCTGACCCGAGTCCATTCCTGAGAGGGGTGCTAATTCGAGTTTTGCTTCATTCTTCAATTGAGAGTACTTGCAAAAGTGAAAGACACCAACCAGAGATCAGCCTGAAATTGCAACGTCGGACCATCTTCCTTTGTTCTGTCAAGTCTGGGGAAGAATCAGAGTACGGGGGTAAGTTACAGAGCTTCTATTCTAACCCTATATCCTATTATAAGTCAATTAGCTTATAATAAACCTTATTAATAACAATATTGGCTTTGCCATTGCTTGCTTGCGCAAGACATCTGACTGTTGAGGCTACTTTTGGGCATTAGTCTAATTTAAACCCTAACCCTAAAAACCCTTCACTTGACGCCAGAGACACTACCTGCATTTTATTCTGCTTCCTAACTTCTGTGGAATTTTCACCTGAACTATTGGGCAAAAGCCCCCAGGCAATTTAGGGCTGGACAATTTTAGTTAGGGATCATTTCTGTGGACCATAAGTGCATAATACTGTTTTATCTTTCCTTTGCAGGAGTTCCTGATGTGTAGTTTGCCCTATAACAAAGTGAATATATATATGTATTTAGTTTGATAGTGTTGTGTGATAAGTCTACCTGCTAGTAGTAATTGTTCTTTAGTGTTTTGGCCATAAATAATCAACTGTATTTTATACGTCCTGTCTAAGTGTAATCTGTGATTCCCATTGTGTGATCCCATTGTGGACCCCTTACAAGCTCACCAATTCTGAAGAACTTAGCCTAGACTGCCTACCACTGCTACCTTAACTGGTTTGGCTACAACTTCCCAGAGTTGTTCCTGTCACAATATAGGTTGGCCTTCTATACATCTGTCCACCAGGACAGAGTATAGAAAATCAGTCCTAACAGATGGGTTGATATGGGTGGAGAACCTTTTCATAGAAAGTTAGCCATGCAAAACTCTGCTGAATTCTTCTCATCTGTGTGTGTCACACTGCATGACCTTTTGCATCTTAGAATGCATTGGCCTCCTCTAGATACAGTGCAATTTGGAAGCTCTGATGTGAAAGTTGATAACTGCTCATTTGTGCACCTACGTGTATAAAATTATCTCTGTTGCCCATGAATAGAGCTGTGCGAGGGTCAGTGCTTTGAATGTTCACATCGTAGCCAGATTGGTTCCACGTCCTCCTCAGCAGAAGTTGGTTTGCTCTTTCCTCGTGGGGCCTTTGCTGGTTCTATCTGCTGGACTAAGCAGTGGGGAAAACTGAGCGTGGCTGTCTGCTAGCCTCAGCATCTCACCGAGTGCACGAAATCTGTCACGCACTTTATCACACAGTAAACATGTGCTTTGAGAAGGGTCTTTTGCCCTGCGCTTGTAGATGAGGCGGTGGATTGCCGTTACATGCCTACTTTGCCCTATAGGCCATTTGTCACTATAAAGCTCGCTCTGGCATGTCCAGGCCGGCGCGTGCCTTATTGAGGTGCTGCCTGTCCTGATCCAGCACCTCAAGACCGCAGCGCATGGACAAGCACTAGTAAGCCACGTAAGGGGTTGCTGATAACCATGTGTGCCAGAACGAAGGAGTTTTTCAAGTTCCTCAGCCTGCAAGCTCCTCCAACATGAATGTGCGCCAGTGGAGTAACTTTGCCGAAAATGTTGGGGGGTGGGAGGGACATCAAATATAAAGGAAAGGGGCCCTCCCCAAATGAGGAGGACAAAATGGAATGCCACGAATGTTAGGGGGGCTGGTGGGCCAAACACCCTTGGCCAGTGGAGTGAGAAACAGTGGCAGAGGGAAGGGGAATATTCCCCCTGCTTTACCTACAACATCTGCTGAGGTAGTTGGAAGTGTCCCTATTCCAAGTTTGGAAGAAAGACCCCCAAAAAACCTTGCAGAACTATGGGCCTCCTCAGCTGCCTAGTATACAGGTAGAGGAGAGTCCCATTAGATAGAGAAGTACAGGCCAACAAAACATAAAACCATCATGGTTAGGCCTATGGCATAAGACCTGCTTTCAATGGGAGAATTGTCCTCCAGTGAAGCAAAGACTTCATGTCTAAAGGAAAGGGGCCCTTGCCAAATGAGGGGGACAAAATGGTATGCCACGAATGTTGGGGGTTGGAGAAGCAAACACACCTATCATCCCCCTAAAATTACGTTCATGATGGACGCTACAAAGCAGTTCATCAAAAAGGCACACTGGAACCTATTGTAGAATCTACGGGTTTAGGGCTTCAAACAAGCTATCAGCCCTGGACCCACACCTATTGGATATAGCACCTAAAAACGGACTCAACGAATGATCAGCCCACCCCCTATCCTGAAGAGAACTGCACATTTCTCTGTGCAATAACAGCTCTCCCAGCTGAACTATTCTGCAGCTTTAAAATGGTCCGTGGTGGAAATATGTTTTTTCTTTTTTTTTTTTGTTGCTTTTATTTATTGGCAGAAGCTTACAGCATACACAGTCAGTTATGTCTTACATTACATGTAGAGAGCCAGATTACACATATTCATTTGATAACTGTAGGATGTGTTTTCAACGCTGCCAGGACGCTACCTGGGTACCCGTCATGGGTAAAGTTAATGTTCCAGGTGGGCAGGGCAGAGGTGAGCCCGGTTCACTGTCGGATTGATTGGAAAGGTAGGTGTGGAACTCAGTCCATACGTTCTTCGGGCGAGAGTGTGAGGGCAGTGAGTTAATGTATTCCTCTTCGCACGTTTGAGTCCAAGTGAGTGCATTTCGCGAGATTGCATAAGTCAGGGGGGAGGGGTGTTTCAAGTGTTGAAGAACACATTTTTTGGCCACCGTATAGCTTATATTTAAGAAGGTCAAAATGTTTCTATTCCTAATATCTCCCCACATCCCAAACAGTACCCCGGTTGGATTTTGTGTCTATTACAGTACCTGCAATCTCAGAGAGTGCCTGCGGAATCTCCTTCCAAAAGTCGTGAAGTTTAGGACACGACCAGAGTATATGTATATGGTCAGCTTCTTCAGCATGGCATCTCAGGCATGTGTTAGTTGAGTGTCTGGTGAACTTGTTGAGTCTGTGTGCGGTGTAGTATAATCTGTTCAAGATTTTGTACTGCATGCAATGGAGCCAGAAGCTGAGGTAGACCCTACATGTTAGGGAACACATATTTTCCCATGTGGTGTCTGAGATTTCAAGGACTAGTTCGATTGCCGGCGCATTGCGCGCTATAGATGGTTGGTCTGGGTTTTCACTAGTAGTAGCTTGTACAAGGAGGAAACCACTCTCTGAGCACTGCTAGAATTGGCAATGTATTGTATTTCAGGTGTGTCAGGGGGTTCAACTGGGTAGCAGGGCCACATGGTACGGATAGAGGCGCAGAGTCTATAATACTGAAGCATTTTCATTGCTGGCCCTGTATGCCCAGCTCGCCATGTTTGGGGTGTGATGAATCTCCCCTCTGGGAATAGATTAGAGAGCATTGTGTATCCCAGATCCCTCCAGTGCTGCGCCAGTGCAGCGTCATGCGTGGGCTCTAGTCCGGGGAATTTCCAGATTTGGAGCTGCCTATAGTAGGGGGCGCGCCTCTGTCGATGACTGTAGCATTCAGCCCCATGCCTTCAGCGTAGCCGCCGAGGAGTCAAGCGGGGCGTCGTCTTTGTAGGCCCGATGAAGAATTAGTGTTTTAGGGTTTGTTTCATCCGCTGCCAACCGTTCCAGTTTAACATGGGGTGGGATCTCATTGTCTGCGTACCAGTACGAGGCATATTTGGCCTGTGCTGCCATCCAGTATAGCTTGAGGTTGGGGGATGTGAAACCCCCTCTCTCATAGGATAGGGTCATATGTGTCCACATTTTACGTACCTCTCTGGCATGCCAGTGAAATTGTGTGCAAATGCTGTGTAGCCTATCAAAGAATTGTTTGCCAGGCCAGATAGGGACGTTTGCGAAAACATGTAGGAGTTTTGGGACCAGAATCATTTTCACTAGTGACAGTCTACCCACCATAGCGATTGGGAAGGAGTGCCACCTGGTGATTTTAGTTTCAACATATTGTTCTGCAGTAGTGTAGTTGTCAGCCAGTAGCGCTGGTCTAGTTCTAGATATTTGGACTCCTAGATACCGGATGCCATCCGGTGACCAGCAGAGTGGGTACTCGCTTGTGGGGTGTTGGGTTGACATAGTGAGTGGGAATATCTCAGATTTACTAAATAATAATAATCATTTAGCATTTATATAGCGCTACGAACCCTCAGGTATCTGAGCGCTGCTTACTCATTTATTGACCTCGGAATGATGAAAGGCTTAGTTTGGCCATGCTGGGATTTGAACCTGTGTGAGCAGGCTCTGCATAGATGTTAAAGTGAGCGCTCTACTCACTGTGCTATCGGACCGGCTACTACAATTAATCGTGAATCCGGAGAAGGTAACTAGTCGGATCAGATCGCGTGGACTGGTCTCTGATGTACAGGAGTACATGGTCTGCATATAACGAGGGTTGTCTTTCAGTCGTATTCCCATTTCAGCATGTTGTGCTCTAACATAATCCGCCATTGGTTCTATGACCAATGCGAAAAGGATGGGGGAAAATGGGCGGCCCTGTTGGGTGCCTCTGCTCAGCGTGAAGGGGGCAGACCGCTGAGAGTTGACTAGCACACCCGCTTTAGGGCACGTGTATAGTAATTTGATGAACCTAATTGCTTCAGGCACTACGCCCATCTTTTCCAGGACTTCCCACATGTATTGCCAAGAGACCATGTCGAAGACCTTTTGAGCATCAAATGTGACAGCTACTGCCTCCACCTTTTGGTCAATCCTGGGCATCATGTTAAAGAGTCTTCTAATGTTTAGGGAGATTGACCTTCCGGGTACAAACCCCCCCTGGTCTTCGTGTATGAGATAGGGCATGACTGGTAGAAACCTGTTTGCCAACGTTTTTGCAAAGATTTTGGTGTGTATATTCATGAGTGATAGGGGCCTATACTATCCACAGTCAGTCCCCAATGTTTTCCGGGTTTCAAGAGGATAGTGATGGTTGCCTCACGTAAGGAGTGGGGAAGAGTGGACTCAAGGAGCGATTGATTCCAGACCTCTAACAGTCGTGGGGTGAGAAGAGCTACGTGTTCCTGATCGGAATCTGGAGTGAAGCCATCTGGCCCTGGGGCCTTACCTTTTGGAAGTTCAGTGATACCCTTGACCATCTCATACAGAGTGAGCGGTCTTTCAAGATCGGCTCTGGTTTGACGGCTAATGGAGGTCATGGGAATCTGATCAACCAGGGCTCGAATAGTGTGCACATCGTGCGGTTGGTCCGATGTTTATAGGGTACTGTAGAATTTGGAAAACACATCAAGAATTTGGTGGTCGGCCCATTGCAGGGTGCCGTGTTCGTCGGTAATACACTCTATTTGGGTGTGACCTCCCTCCAATCTGCTCAACGTAGCCAGTGTCTTACCTGGTCTCTCTCCCTCCCCATATTTTCTCGCTGCCTGGGGTGTGAGAAATAGCGAATTTCCCTAAAGGCATGTGACTGAAATAATTCTAGTTCGGCACGTATTTGGGCCAGTTTAGTGGGGCTTGCCGCTGTTGCACATTCTTGTTCCGAACCTTTAAGTTTGGCTTCGGAGTGGTGGAGATCAGCTTTAATTACCTTCAATATGCCTGCTTCTCTAGATATAGACATTCCCCATATGTACGCCTTAAAGGTTTCCCATCTTACCCCTATGGTTGTGTCATGTTGGGTATTGCACTCGAAAAATGTTTCAATGTCAGATTGGATCCCTGCCTTGAATAAGATATCCGACAGAGCTTCCGATTTAAAGTACCAGGAAGCATGAGTGGGTGGTGATGTCCCTAGAACTGTAGCCAGTGTTACTGGGGAGTCGGATAACGTGTGGGTGAGCATTTCGATGCTTTCAACCTTGCCTATCAGGGTACCCAATGTTAGAAACATATCAATTTGCGATGAGCTATCATGCACCGAGGAGTAGTGCGAGAATTGTTTTTCTTGAGCATGCAATATTCTCCAGGTATCTTGTAGGCCCAATGATGTCATATGTGAGGTTAATATTCGGGCCGCCCGTCTTAGGTTTCTGGGGGCTGTTCCCGTTCTGTCCCAGTTAACATCTAGTATTAGATTCATGTCTCCCCCCCAAATTATCTAGATTCCTATGTATCCCATTAGGATGGAGACCACTTTATCAAAGAACTCTGGGGTGTCAACATTTGGGCAAAACGTGTTTACTAGTAAGTACTCCCTGCATGGCATCGTGCAGTGTAGGATAACATATCTGCCTTCTGGATATATGTAGGTTTTCTTCAATGTGAATCTGATTGACTTATGGATTAGTGTCAGTAATACTCTTGTGTGTGTTGAGAAGGTGTTATAGAATCAATTTAGTTGCCATTACATTTCAGGGAACATCCCAGATTTCCTGCCTTTGTTCGTCAGACAGTGCATTTGTCACAGACATGTAATCTATTCCCAACATATGTTTTGCCATGTCACTCCTGCCATTTCTGTTTTTACCCGCCCCAACTTTGGCGTCCCCCTCCCTCACTGCCTTCCCCAAAAAGGCCGTGTTTGTGCCCCCCACCCCTGGTTCCGTCTCCGGTTATCCTACCCCAACTTGGCTCACCTTCACGGAAGGTCCAACAGGGACCTGAGAACACTTGAACCTTTAATATAATCATTACAACTGCAAGGGGGTATGCTGTTGCTGCACATCCGCCAACACAGGATCCAAATAAGTCTACTTATCATTGTTGTATGTGAGAGGCGGCTGGTGTTTTCATATGCCGCTATCAACTCATGTCAGTAAAGAGAATAGCAACCTTAAGTAGAGTAGTGTCAATCGGGTACCTTTAGTCAGCATGGTTGTTCTCTATTTGATCGTCGGCGGGGTCATCTAGTGGAATTTGTGACTCAATGGGCCTCATTACACGGAAGGCGGTGGTCCAGGGTGCTGTTAGCACCCTGGACCATGCCGGTAAAATACCGGCACCGCCTTGGCGGAAAGGGGATTTAAAGCCCCATTCCAAGGTTGGAGGGGCGGTAAATCCCCTTTCCGCCATTGCCCTTCCCCATTCCCATTTCTGCCCCATAGGGCTCTATGGGACTGGGGAAGGCGCTAATTACGGCACCGCAATTTTGCGGTGCCGTAATTAGCTCCGAGGTCCCTTAGCGGGTTGGTATTTAACGCCTGCAAAAAGCAGGCGTTAAAACTCCAACCCGCTAAGGGACCTCGTAGTACGGCGGTAAGGGTTAACGGTCACCGTTGCCATTAACGGTGACCGTTAACCCTTACCGCCGTCCGTGTAATGAGGCCCAATGAATTTTACTGCCTTATTTGGGACGGTGAAGAATGAGAGTTTACCCTTAAAAGTCAGTTTGAGGCGTGCCGGGAATAACATGGCGTATTGCATGTTCCCTTCCCTGAGCATCTTCTAGATCCTGAGGAATTGGCGCCTTTCCTGCTGAACTCCAGCGGAAAAGTCTGGGAAAATCCTGAACATTTGCGAGCCCAGCCTGAGCTCTTTTTTTTCCCGGGCAAGGCAGAGTAAGTGGTCCCTGTCACGGAAGCAGAGAATCTTTGCAGTAATAGACCTGGGGATGTCCCTAGGTTTGGGACGTGGTGCCAGTGCTCGATTAGTGTGCTCAACTGCAAAGAAAGGGGAAAGATCAGGGTTACCCAAAAAATCTTTAAGTAAGTTCTCAGTGGCCATCTCCATCCTTCCAGTAAGCGCATCCTTGGGCACCCCAACTATTCAAATGTTGTTTCTACGTGAGCGGGACTCGAGATCGTCACACTTATTTTTGACAAGGGATGCTGCATTTGCATTGATATCATCCAGTTTTTCATATAGGGCCGCAAACTTTTTGGCCATTGTCTTCATCATACTGGTGATATCAGGAGAAGGCACAGAGATGTGCATGAAGGTGTCGTCTTGACTCAAGGATGTCTGCCACTGTTCAAGAATTGGTGTTCATTTTACGAATTTGTCCATGGTGCTGGTTTTCTTTCCCCTTCGGGCACCTTTGGTCATGGTAGGTTGGCATGTCTCTTCCCGTACTCCCGCCTAGGGCCCAATGCTGGGTTCCTTGTCAGTGTACCTAGTGATTTTCTAATACTGGCGGCTCACTGGTGTACCAGTTGGGGTACCTCTGGGGCAGGAGGGCAACAGGTTGGTTGAGAGGGCCCTGGGGTATTTTAAGTGTTCTGTAGAGGTATCTAAATCCTTGAGGTGCGAAGTGGGCAAGACAAGGGTTAATAGAACTCCACAGTGGTTCACCACCACGCAGCAGAGAGGATCGGTGGTGTAGATTTAGCAAATAGCAAGATATGGGGAGGCCATCAGGGCAATGGTAACCTCGCTGATGTCCCCAAGGTTGAGGACACAGCCCTCAGTACGTGCGCCCGCAGTGGGCCACTGCGGGCCGGTCTGGTTGGAATTCCATTAAGGAGAATTCTCTGCAGTATGTAGCTGTCGTACCTATGGGCAGGTGTAGTGTGGGATCTCAGTTGCGTGGGGGAGTGGTACAATGAAGCAGGTCAGTAGGGCAAGAAAGGCGCTGGATCGTAAAATGCAATGTGAATAGTTTCATCCAGATCGGAAACGTGTGTGCCTCCAGTTGGAACCCCTACACATTGCAGCACTTACTTAGGTAGGATAGTGCAGGGCGTTGGTACAGGATCGCTGGTGGGGTTGCAGTAGTCACAGTAGGTAGCACAAGGGTGTACTAGTTGAAGGAGGGTGGCCCTGAGATGTTGATTTTGTTTCCTGGGATGGTCTAAGGATAGCAGGCATCAGCACCAGATCATGTCTACCAGCTGGACAGATATACGCGGCTCCACCATGCCTATGTCCCCATGAGTCTAATGAGGTGCTCAGGCCCACATCAGCAGCTGTCCAAGGAGTGAGGCCCAATGTTCAGGCGTCAGGGCCAGCCACAAATCAGTTACGAGGTTTGCCGGCTCTTGCTCAATGCAGGTTGGGCTTCCGGAGCCTCCCGCACCACCAAGGAGGAGGAGGCCCCTCTGCAGTCACAGCCCAGTCCCCTTCTCAGGAGCTGGCGAGCAGGATCAGGGGTGTCCCAACAACTGGGGCCCACCTCGCCCGAGTCTAGGCACAAGGTAGTGGCAGTCTTGCAATGTTAGTTGGCCGTGGTGTGGATCCCCAGGCCGGCACCCGAAGAGAGCATAGCAGGGGAGAGCCGCCGCGTCCCCTCCGGTGTGGCATTCACGACCACCGGAGGGAGGATCTGTTGATGCGTTGATGTCCGGCCAGTGAAGGTACCCTCCGGGGCAGTGTCGAAGGATTGGGTCTGCTGCTCAGCTGGGGAGGAGGGGGCTGGTGGGTTCTCCAGGGTACCTGGGATGCGACACTGGGGGTGGTGGGCGATTCCAGTAGTTAAAGTGGCAGCGCGAGTCAATCTCATACGGCGCCTCAGGCAAGGGCAGCCACAGAGCTGTTGCCAGTGGTTCGTGTCCTGTTAGGGACACCAATGGGGCCACAGTGTCGGCGGGTCGCAGAGGCTATTTTGGACGGTATTAGACAGGAGTAGGTTAGGGGGCAGGAGGTTGTATCCCCTCTGGTGCTGGCCTCGTATTCATCCCCCATGGGGTCAGGTGTCTCGCTGGCATCGGTGGAGCACAGCCGCTCATCATACGGTGGAGTGGCCGATTCGTTTCCTCTCGGCTCCAGCTGCATCCAGCTCCTGGATATTACAGTTGAGGAGGGAAGACGGTGGGAAGCAATTCACCGTGCTGCCAGCCGACACCACACATCATGGATGTTCAGCCTGCCTCCACGCAGCACAGCTCCGGCTGTTCCCCGCACCTCACAGGGTGGATGGGTAGCATCGCCGGAGGAGCACAGGTCCAGGTTGGCCGCCCCTCGCCTACGCAGTCGCAGGTGGCCCAATCTCGGTATAAGACCCGCCAATCTTGCCAGGATTTGATCTGATGGTACCCCTTCCTCTCAGCACACAGGGTCCATAGTTTAAAGATCAGGAGACCTGTAAAGCCGCTGTCACAAGCAATTTCATTCCGGTGCAGTGCAGAGCAATAAGCTAGGCAGCCATTTTGCAGGCTGCTCAACAGTGCCCCCAGGAAGAACTGTTTTGACCTTCAGTGTGTTGTTTGCAATGTAATAGGATTGCCTTCTTTTTAGATGTATACCACTGCCTAGGCTATTTATTTGATAATGCAACCATGTGCAACATTGTATCTCCCTTCATTTTCCTACCTGCTCCAGAGCTCGGCCGAGTTGCTCGACCACCACTACCACTGGTGAACCAGTGAAGTTAAGAGACATTCTTTACCTTATTGTATTCAGGCTTTGGGGTTTTAAAAGAGCTGATCTAGGGCCACCGTTTGGCCTTCTAGGCGCTTCCTTCACGATACAGAGTGGTGTAAAAGACCCATAACAAAGAAGGTGTTTGACCCTGGAATTGACCTCTCATATGGCAAAGTGCAAGGTGCGTCAGGCAATGAGCTTTTTGGATGTCTATTTCTATGAATATCTTGGATTTCCCCAAAGCATAGGGTAGGAGAGCACAAACATAGCACCCCTCCTTTGACGTCATTTCTCCCACCTCTTTCATGTGCTGATACCACATGTTATTCCCCAAATGTGCTGTACTGTCTCAATAATTATTTAACTCATAATCATCTTCTCTTGCACTTCTCCTTTGTCTCTCTTTCTTAAAGGAAGTGTTTACCAGATACTCATGAAATACATCAATAAACATACTTCATACAGGGGGAATCATAGGAACATTTGTTACCGAAATGGGTGTCTTCACATGTGTCACTAGTGTAGGGATAATCACATATGGACTGGGCCTCTGTGTAATGGACATTTCTGCAAGGGTCACTGGAGAGGGGCAAATTAAAGGGACTTGTGCTTTCTTTGGGCCAATAAAGTAAACAGTGTGTACCAAAAGGCCCAGGAAAACAATAATAAATGCTGTGCATGCATATATTATGCACCAATACATCAGTCCCCACCATCTTTGATTCCCCATGCGTCTCTGAGCTTGTTCAGTTCCCACCAATGTGTCATTATCAGGATTCCACATTGTGTCTTTGTACTACTTTTAAGGTAGGAAAAACTTGTTTTAATCAGGCAAATTTGTCAGATGCTCAGGCAACTGCAAAATCTGTTCAATTATCGCCAAGAGTAATCTCCTTTTTACTGGACCATTCTTAGGATTATGCAAGAACACACAAACGTCAGTATTTTGCCCCACTAGTGCAGGATATGCCTGAAGAATAAAAATAAAAACAATGAGCAGGAGCCTATGAATGTCGACATCAGATAGGACCATTTGGGTGACCAAAGAGAAACTCTGTAAGGAATGAATCAGGAAACTGCTCCCTCTTCCAATTCTTATCCATGTGTTCTCGTTTAGGCATAATCATGATTCATTATCAACTTTCTAAAGTCCAATTTCAAAAGATTCTTGTGGCTCAAGCAATGATTTTGCATGCCTGCTATAATATCTATAAGGAGTGGCCACGATAAGCCACAGTCTAAATGAAAATTTGCATTTATTTAATCATCAATCTTAGCGTCCTTCTTCCTCGTCATTAATCAAGTCTGCACGTGCTGAACTACTTCTTGTTGCCTTGCTTCAGAATCACTGGTTGGGGGTGCATGGGTCTCACCAGCATACGGCTTGATGTCACCCAAGTGGATCCATGCGTGTTGTTCTTGGACCTTTACTGCTGAGGGGGTGATATTTTCCACAATATATGGTTCACTAAAATGGGGCTCATGCCACTTCCTAGTGAAGTTGCGTACTCAGATTGGATTTCCCACAAAAAGTCTAGGTACAGGTAGTAATTTTTCAGGTCCGTTTGCTGAATGGTCTTCATCTGTGTCCTGAGACCGACACCCCTTCCGCTTGAGTTGATCTGAAATGACAGAGATAATAGCGGCCATATATGTTAGGTAATCCCATAACTCATTTCCTAACATTTCTGCTGTCTTATGGGCATCACGTCTATTCCTCGATGGAGGAGTCAGAGGCATTTTCATCTGCCTGCCTGTTACTAATTCAATGGGTGTGAGGTGGTGGTCCAACCGAGGCTGATTCCTTAATGCATATAATGCCAAGGGCAGGCAATAAAGTCATCCCTTTTTCAGTGACAATTTTAACTTAGCAATTCTCTCCTTGAGAAGACTGTTGAGTCTCTCACATATCCTGTTCGTTTGTGGGTGGTAAGCAGAAGAAAATGTATGCTTTATGTTCAATAATAGACTAATCTGCTCAAATAATTTATTAACAAAATGGGGGCCATTGTCGGATTTCAGTACCTCACATACACCCCACCTTGGAAAGACTTCTCGTACTAGAAACTTTGCTGTACAAGTGGCATCAGGTTGTGACCATGGACCTGCTTCGATCCATCTTGAAAAGGGACACACCACCACCAACATATACCTATATCCACTATTTACTAAGTCAGCTCTCTTAGTGTGTGCTGCACACTTAACTATTGCAATTACTGCTGAGAGCTGTAGTGCCTTTATAAACCTCTCCAATAATGCTGCGTGTTGCACTGGAGTGCCGTCAGCTCGGAGGTAGCCCCTTCTTTTACAGTGGGCTAACCCTCCATGTACAGTTGACATCACATAGGCAGAGTCACTGTACACCGTTACTTCCTCCCCTTCGTATTTCTCAAGAGAGATAAGAAGCGCTACCAATTCAGCTACTTGTGCCGAAAAATAAGATAGCAGCCTTATGCTTGCCTCAATTTCAAAATCCCCATTTTCCCTGTGTCTCACTGAAGCTGAACCAGTCAGTCTTTCTCCATTATTTTGATTGATTTTTGATGACCCATCAATAAAGAGAATCTCCCCTACTGACAGCGCGTTTTCCTTTGCACGCGGTATGTCATCATAAGACTCTTCATAACTGGTGCAATCTTGTACATGATCACCCTCTGCCACGGCCTCAGCTACAAATGTGACAGGGTTCACTATTATGCACCTGACTATTTTACCTCATATGCATCGGCTCTCTGAGATGTCAACGTACCCTTATGTTTTTCCAAAATAGCAAAGTAAGCATGTTCAACAAACAACGTCATCGCACATCCCATTACAATGCACGTAGACTTCTAAATGGCGAACACCGCTGCTGCCAGCGATTGTTCACAAGGAAAGTGTCCTCTCATACTGGATCTAAAATCTCACTGTAATATGCCAGAGGTTTGTACCCAAATGTAGTCCTCTGTGTATGCACTGCTGTCATAACTGTCCCATTCATGTGTGAAAATAAAAAGAACTCCTCCCAATAATTTGAAATTCCTAAAACTGGAGCTGTACAAATTGCTTTCTTTAATTCTTCAAATCCTTCCTCCATTTCCTCATTCCATTATATGTTATCCTTTAGAGCCTGCAAAAGTGGTCTTATGTATGAACTGTAATCAAATACCCATGCTCTAATATAATTGCATAGTCCCAGAAACTGTTGCATTTGTTGTGTGCGGTTTTGCTGTTTTCATAATCATCTCAGCTCTTTCAGGTGTAACCTTCTTTCCCTCATGTGAAATCAAGAGGCCTATGTACAATACTTCTTCTTGACAATACTACAGCTTTTCTTTGTCTACTTTATATCCCTTGTCTGCTAGAATAATCATCAACTGAATCGAGTCTTGCCTGCACTTATCCTCTGTCATGCTACAAACCAAAATATCCTCTACGTATTGCAGCACAACACTTTTCAAATCAATATTGCCTAGATCCATCTGGAGGACCCTATTAAAGATTGATGGAGACTCACAGTACCCTTGGGGCAATTGCGTGCTCTCCAACTTAGTATGACGGAACGTAAATGACGTCAGATCTTGGGAGTCCTTATGCAACAGGATTGAGAAAAATGAATTTTTCAAGTCAATCACTGTGAAATATCATGCCTCAATGGGGATACTACATAGTATTGTCGCATGATTCTGAACTAGAGGAAAGTCTGCCTCTACAATCTGGTTAATCAGCCTAAAATCCTGAATTAAACGCTATGGCCCCCATTTTTATTTTTTCACAGGGTACACTGCGGTTTGCACGGTGACTCTTACGTCTACGAAATAGTCTTAAAAATACCTGCATCCACCTCTTGAGACATGGGATACTGTCTTGCTCAAGGTAAAATTGCTCCTGGCTTTAGTTTAATCTTGACCTCTCCTACCCCCTTTCAATAGGCCTCATCAAAATATGCTGGGTGTTGCCGAACTATCATCATTTGCTGTGGGACCTCTCTTTTCTCTAGTGTGATCCAATGTGTAATATCCATCTCAAATACTACTACTTCATTATCTGCTGGATCACCTTTAACAATATCCTCATCTGGGACGTCAGTCATTCTGTACCCTTCCCCAATGGCAATCACTCTTCTCCATGGCCTGCCTTTGTCATCATTTCCTTCGAGCAAGGCCAGTTCCCCTCAAACGATGTCTGAGACTAACACTAAGGAAATAATCTGTCCCCCATCTTCGTCCATACTGAATAAGAACTCATCAGATATTCTCATAGTTTTTCCCACTATGCCGGGTAGCCATGTTAACAGAATGCTTATCCCATAAAGAAAAACTTCTGGTTCCATCGGCACTCCTCGTAGGGCCATTTGCCCTGTAAATGCCATTATAAATTCACCCACGTTCACATAGTGTATCCCTGGAGTAGAACACGCTATGCCTTCATCAGTGAAGGAAATCGTCATGTTAAGTTTCGTCATTAAGTCTCAACCCAGAATATTAACTGGTGTCTGCTGCAAATACAATAATGGAGCAGACATATCACATTCTTCCACAGAGATTGGTAAATCATTAGTAAAACAAACTCTACTTGTAGCTCCAGAGAAACCTTGCACATTCATAGCATTTCCCGACATTGGATATTTGCCCTCTCATATACACGAACGAGTAGCACCAGTGTCTACTAAAAAAGAAAAAGGTTTGCCTCCTATCGATACATCAACCCTTGGTTCCTCTTGAGGATCTGGTGTCACCGATAGTACTGAACACATCAAGTCACCCTGTGAGCTGTCCTATTATGGATATATGCTCATCCCTTTACCTGTGAAGTGACTTCCTCCCACCACAGTGACACCCCCTAATCTAGGCGTCATTAATTGCCCTGTGTTTGCGCTCTGCTGTATCTGCATGGGTGCATGCTGTGACTGTCTTTGTGGTGGATTCAATGGTGCTTGCTGTGGCTGCTGTGCCTGTTGCATGTGTGGCGCTTTTGCTTGATACACTGTCTGATCTTGGGCATATCCATCCCTAGCCTGTGGGCTATATGCTGGAGGGTAAGCTGTCCCCCCTCTTGCGAATTGTCCATTCTGTATATACATTTGGCTTCCACATATGCGGGCGATGTGCCCTGTCATGTTATGTTATGTTATCTGTACTTGTAGAGCGCACGGTCGCTCAGGGGCATCATGGCGCTGGAGAGGAGAGCTGCTCAGAAAGGAGAAAAAGCCACAAAAAAAAAGTGGGAAGCTAAAACAGAATGGTCTTGAGTGGTCTTCTAAAACCAAGGTGATTAGGAACAGTCCTTAATACCGAGGGGAGATTGTTCCAAAGTTTAGCAGCTGCTATGGAGAAGGCCCTTCCGCCGACCCTCACACGATTAAATCTTTGAACAACAAGAAGATTAGCAGTGGAGGAGCGTAGATCGCGTTCAGGGAGGTAGCGGGAGAATTTAGTCTGCAAAAACTCAGTTGTCATGCCACATGTCCAACATATAGGGGGTGTTCTTCTAACTTGCCCTCCTTGGTTAAATCCTTCTTGCATATTCTGATTATCATTCTGCATATTCTGCATATTCTGAAAGCCACTTTGATTATTTATCAAACATCACCTTGATTTATCCTTGATAATTATCCTTATCTATTTGCGGCCATGGGATATAATGTGGTCTGGCCCCTCCTTTCTCTAATAGAGAGCACTGCGAAAACCCAGGTCCACAATTGGCTCCAATTGTCTGCCTATCCATAGTGGGGACAATGGTTCTGCGTTGTCTTCTACATGGCAATGAACTTAACCTGTTCACATATGGTGGTGACTCTCCCCTCTCACTGTGTGATCGTCCTTTAGGGAGTTGGTATATGCTATAGCATTTGGCGTCCTATCCTTAGGTTGCTCCAGATGAGACCATCTTACTTCCTTGTCTGTCAGCATGCATCCTTCGGGACCACATGCATTTCCCCCCTCTTCTCTGCTGAAGGATTCCCTTTCTTCATCTGACATATTCAGACCTCAGCTGCTATGACTATCGTCCCCTTCACCCTTGTTTAATGTTAGCCTGTCTAGACACAGCACTCTATGTTCGAGACTGAACAGGTCCTTTCTTTCTCTCCATGGTTGGAGGACCAAAGACTGACCTCCCTTCCCTCGGCTTTCCGATTGGCTGGTTTCCCTTAGGACTTGATAGGCTTTATCGATCCTATCTTCGATGCTCCCTATGTCAAAATTCTCTTCCAGTGCTGCCCTAGATTGCCCTGGCATTATTTCCTTTAATGGAGCAAATTCCTCTATGTTTGCCCATTGTAATACTGGATACGGTTCCAATAACTCTTTTTGAATTCGCTGAATATCGCTTTCCCTTTATCTCATTTTCTCGTTTGGTCTCTTCATCTAATTCCCTTCACTTCCTTGCCTCCCAGTTAATTCTTTCCTCATCTTGTCTTTTCTCCTCCCTTCTCTCATTTTCCCTTCGTTCTTCTTCTTCCCTTTGCCTTTGCATCCTTTTATCTCTTAGTTTCTGTGCTTCCTCCTCTTCTCTCTGTCTTTTCTTGCCTATCCTGTTTTTTCAATTGCTTTCTGCCTGTTGTCATATTTTCTTTGCTCTTCTGCCCTTTCTTCCTTTCTTTGTTGTTCCTCCAGATACGTCTGCATCTGTTCTCGCTACTGTCTGCTCTTTCTTTTGCTTTCATCTTCCTTTAATCTAATTTCTCGTTCCCTGTCTTTCTTATCCTGTTCATCTTGATCTTCCCTTTGCCTGACTTCCTCAATACATTTCCATCGAGCTTAAGTAATATCTGTCCACCCATCCATTCATTCTGAACTAGCGTAATCTCATCAGCTTTGTTTTTTTCCCCTTTCCATCTTTTAATCTCTCGTTCTATGCCTGTAGTTACATTCAATTGTTCACTCTTTTCCACTTTGTTTTGCAAGACCTTAAAGATCTCTTCCTTCCTTCTAGTCTCTTCTCGACTATTGTCACTGCTATAAGCGGGTGGTTCATATGTCGGGTTACTATAACATGTTGCCACTTTCAGTTCCTTTAATGGATACAGTCCTACATCTTCCGTACTATCGCCATTTACTTCCAGCGAGGTAAGGGGAGCCGAAGGCTCAACACCTTCCTCCTTGCTGTGGTTAAGCATCCATTCTTCAGGAGGGGGGTCTTCGCGCTCCTCCTGGTACATTTTCAAGAGCAAGAGCTCAAAAATAGGTAACCGTGTCTCAAATTTCTTTCTCCTGTACGCTGCGTGCAAGTATGTGGTCATGTGTTGTAATACTGCTTTTGACAGAAATCCCCCTTGTGGTCACGGCATGAACATTTTATCTGTTGTGCCCTTTACCCAGTCTGCACTGTACTGTTTGATCTTGGGAATATGTTTTGGCAGCATCTTACACATATGCATCAGTAGATTAACTTCTTCCATTATGACAAGTCTCAATTGACTGTCGATACTTACCAGTGTGGTTACGTAAAAATACATTTCAGAAAAATAACAAATATGAGCGCGCTCCAACACTTGCCGTTCAATGCCTCTGTTTCTCAATTATTCTCAAACTTCCTACGGTCGGTACTGATAATGACCTAGGATATATAATGACCTTTTGTCTCTACTTAACACAGCCTATCTTTGTCACTCTTCAATGCTTTTGTCAATAAATAAAATACACAAACAGACCAACTAGTCGACTTCTCACATGCACACCATGGTATATTCTTCTTTTCTCTTAGCCGCTAAATACTCCAATAGGAGTTTGAGTCAAGTCCTCTCACAGACTGGTGTGCAGCCTAGATTACCCACTTGGGTTTTGAAAGGAATCCTTCTAAAATTCCTTGAATTAGGACCGTGGGCTTCATATGGAACACTTCTCGTCCAAATCTTTGACGCTCCTCGTCATATACTACACAACCCCCCGTTACTTTGTATGTATGGTACCACAATCCCATTCCCGCAGTTTGCCAGTCCCCTTAATCTACTCACCATTTGCCTTTCAGCTCCAGACCCTCAGGATCGTCCCCTCCTCCAATCGCCCACCGTCACCTTTGGTCCGCTCAGTGGTTGTGGAAACCAGGAGGGAATACGTCAAAGAGGGATTCGTCCCACATGCATCGATTTTCTTGCTAGTTTTCTATGTCGGCCACTCTCCACAGGAAACTTTGCGGTCCTCTGGCTGGATGTGGAGGGTGTCCGATATTCTGAAATTCCAAAGGCCTACTTATCGATGGGTTTCTGAACCATCCCCTTTCTGCTACCAAGTTGACACCAGCTGCCTGACCCTGGCCAGAGCCCTCATACTATCCCGTTTAGACTACTGCAACGCCCTTTACCCTGGGTCCTCCAAAGCCACCACTAGCAAGTTACAAGCCCTCCAGAACAACGCACTCAGAGCGGCCCTGGGCATCTCAAGAAGAGATCACATCACAGCACACAGCCAGCAGTACAACTGGTCCCCTATCATAGACAAAATCTCCCTAAAAACTGCCTCGCTCACTCACAAGTCCCTCAAAAACGCCGCACCCATATACCTGATTAACAGATTTCACAGACTGACATCCCTGAGACCAACAAGGACAGCATATAGAGACTGCCTCTCCATCCCTAATTACAAACGCTCGACCATAGGAGGTAACAGCTTCCCAGTTAAAGCGGCTAAATTGTGGAATTCCCTACCACCCACCCTCAGAATGGACTTACCCTACCAAAACTTCCGCTCCAAGATGATGCCACGGTCTAACACACTGAGCCAGGCCCGACTCCCCCTCTTGTCACTTGGCATACTGGACACAGAACTGTTAACTGTATATATGTATATATTCCTGCTTACCTTCATTTTATTGTGTTTATGCCTTGTAGATACTTTATTACCTGCTTACCTTCATGTTATTGTGTTCATGCCTCGTATGTATTTTATTGTCTGTAACTAAGGTTCGCGTATTCTTGTATCTGCTGCGCCCTGTTACCCTAGGGTATTCCGGCGCATTACAAATAATAAACAAACAAACAAACAAACAAACCCATAGGTCCTTCAAGAGGAGGTAACACTCTATGAGGTGGATGGAGATGCAGAAGTTACTCAAACATCAAAAATAAAACGGACTCAGGAAGTTGGCAAAGGTTAGGCTGTTTTAATAACAGTTATCTATAACAGGGAGTACAGTGGACATCAACGGATGTCTTACAGTAAGATCTCAAAACATTTAATAAAAAACACTTATATACTAAAAACTCATCATCATTGACGTCATACTACGTGGCAAACTAATAAAACGTATGTTGGACTGTGATTGGGTAACAGGAAACATCTAGGTATACTTTCTATGGGGTTTGGGGTTGTTATTGGGTCTCTACTGTTAGGTGGACAACTCTGCCCACCCCTAGTCACTGCTAGCGTCATCAAATACTCAATGATTCATTGGATCTCTAACTGCAGTGCTCTTTAGTAAATGGCCCTCTACAATTGGTTGGCACTCTAGTACCCTTCTGGAATATTCCACTTGTTAGCAGCATGCAAGCTGGTAACTCAGGTGCTGGTGGGTTGGACTGATCATGCCTCCCGACCCAATTAGCCCATCATCCATCATCACACAAGCTGTTTGTCATGAGAATAGTATTTTGAACTTGGCCTTGCAAGCTTCACTGCTCCTGTGAATAGAAGGGAGTGTGAGCAAGGCCTAATCTTCTGGTCTCTGCGTTGTTTGCCCAATGTTTATTTTCATCTGACCATGTGACTCCAGACCACATTTTGAGCTCCTTGCTTGTATTTAATGGTATTAAATGAATAAAACATGGCACTCATTGTCCTTCCATTGCACCTTAACAAGGGCTCAGCTCTCGCTTCTCGTTCATTGTATCTTTTCATGATAGATAACCAGTTTCTTGGCTGCCCCAATCCTTGACATGGGCCAGACAGACCTTCTTGATTCTCCTTCCATCTCCAGCTGGGCTTATTCTACTGTGCCACACTTTCAGCTCTTCCATTCACAGGATTTCCAGTTTGCTAAAATACGATGTGGAACTTCCAGATTCCTGTGCCGATGAGTAGTGATTAAACGAGGCATGTTAACAGTGATTAAATGCATTATCACTTACTAAATGAAGCTGTATACTTAACGGTGCAATGCTAAATAGTGCTTTCTTCCTGTGCCCCCAGTGCACAAGAGGTCTCAAACACATTTTCAAATGCAATGTGGGACTATGTTTTTAAGGAGGCGGGCTGAGGGAGGCAAGCGCATTTAAAATGTGCCTTTATGCACATACTTCTCAGTGCCTGCACATGGTAGGCCTGATTTTCAGACTAATCATGTGCAGGGGCGTGATTTAAGATTCGCAAGGGGCACACCTGTGACACCTGAGGTCTCCCTTGCTACCCCTGTTGTCTCCCTCGCTACCCCTAAAAAAAGAAATTAAATAAGATTTTTTTTTTTTTTATGGAAGATTCTCGGCTGGGGCCAGCACCATGTGGCTCTTTGTTTCTGGAGCCGCTGGCTTTCTTGATCAGGCTTCTTAAAAAAACATGGAGTTCCACAATTGTAACACTTTTAGCTGTGACCCTAAATAAGAAAGAATAGGAATAACAAATAATTTGTCTTTCTGGAATTCTATACAATAATTGCTAGACTCATCAAAGGTTTATTTCAAGCACACTTCAGGGGGTGAATCACTTATTTAGTCTGTTCTTAAACACCTCAAATTCACAATGCAGACAACGACATCCACAACGCATTTAGAGTACAATACGCATTAATTTCGGACTATGTATTTTGCTTTTTGCAAGTTGCAGTTATAGCCTGTTTTTTTCTGCTGTTGTCTCATTTATGACCATCACAAGACATTCCAATTCGGTGTCCTCAATCACTTGACAAAATCCTTGTGCCTAAAAGCTTGTGTACACTGTAGAAATGTGTGACCATAGCACATAAAGTGGCCCTTGATTTCATTGTGCCACAATGAATGCCTTGTTGTAATGTGTCTATCTTTCCTATCTCCATGGCATCCTGTTCAGGATGTTTGTTTGCATGTATGAGGTAACGAGTGCCCAGAATACAGGATGACATTTCGGGCCAACCTCTGAAGCCTGAAAAGTAGATCCATGCAGGCTTGACATGTGGCCAAATTTGCACCAGACCTGCTGATGATATGGCCTGCTGTTACCCGTTTAATGGTATCCACTACAGACATGTAATTGCTCATTTTACTATTAGCTGGTAATATAGCTATAGACGGTAAGATAGTTCAGTCGGTTAATCGTTCACTGCAGCGATGTATGTGTGATCGGCAGGTTGCAGGCTCGAACCCGACAAGGCCAACTCAGCCTTTCATCCTTCTGAGGTTGATAAATGAGTACCAACACAGGTTGGGTGATATTGTATGTATATTTGTTCTATATAAAGTGCGTAAGTGTAAGTGCAATATAATAACACATCATAATCATTTGGCCTTGGACGTCTGCTTGCATTCACAGTAATTTGATAATAAAGGCCTATACACATTGATATTAAAGATGTTATGGTGATCCATTTTTGTATGAAATGTATATCACTTTACAGTGTTATCGTAAACATATCTTTGTAGCGTACTTAGGAACAATTCTTTGTGATGCCACTTCCTGTTTTATGAAGGGGTGAAAGGTCGTGTTCCATCGCTTCCCATGATGTCACTTTAGGGTGGGATCAATCAGAGGTCAAGGGTCGTGTGATGTCACTTCCGATACCCCTGGCATTTCGGTGAAATGACGTCCCTGATCATGTGTGCCTTTTACTTCTGAATCCACTTCTGAATCCATTTAAAACCCAATTCGTGCTACTCCAAACTGTCAATACCTCGACTTCCTAATGTTGTATGCATTAGATTCTTGGCGATACATACCCGCCTCTCAATGTCAAAAAGTTCAAAATGTCATTTTGGCTAAATAAATATGACGTTTTTGTTTACATCAAGGGTTCAGTCCTCGGTGTAACCTATTCGTCCATTTAAAACGTCCACATATTGCCCCCCTTGAGAGGTGAATGTTTCAAATTAGGCCTGCGGGACTGTAATCTACTCACTTTAGGGTGCATATATTACCCACTAACCTATTTTGCTAGGATTGGAATCAGATTAAGATTGGAACCTATGACCTCCCAGTCATAAACACAACTCTGTAACGAATGACTCAACAGCTTTACCAAGTCACTGTTTTTAGATCCTGCAAACTAAATTACACATCTGAGCAGTGGGCATCCAGATCCCAACGCTATTTTCCTGGAATTGGAATATATGTTCTACCGGTCACACAAAGACCTCTGCAACAAGTGCATTAACCAGCTGAGCTTCCTTTTTGGGATTGGAATTCATGATCTGCAAGAGACATGCATCTCTGCAGCATGTGCTCAGGTTACAAAATATGACCAGTTTACCCAATGCCCTTTTTGTAGTATACACATTTCCTTGCTGGTTCTGGGGCAGTCTTCTTTGTACCCCAATTATTTACGAGTCTGTATAAAAACTGGAGTATGCAAAGAGGCAGACAACATGTGTAAAGCACATTAAACTCAATTAGTTGGGGCAGTTAAAAGCTGTGATTACATTAGCTAAGTTATTAATCCTCGTTTTATTTACCGCTGTCTCTGCAGTAGGTACATTTACCCAAGGTGGTATTTTAGTAGAATTCGGGATGCATACACTCCTCACAGCTAGTGGACTCTTCTCTTTATATGGTCCTGCTGGTTCTGCACACACAGTTCTTCAGCTAGCCTAACACACACTGATCTGCACAAAGTGATTGCACACTGCTGCACACAGTCCCAACCAACAGTCCTGCACCCAGCCAGCATACACTCTTCTAAGCACAGCCCGTGTTGCCCTGAACACACAGCTCTCACTCTGGACAGATTCCCTCAATCCCTACAAACTGCTCTGCGTGAAGGCCTCACACATGCTGCACACAGCCCGAATAACACAAAACTATGCCGGTATGCCTCGCTGCTCGGTCCACACAACCTTCACAGTCATTGCATCATTGCACACTACTTCTCACACACCCCTCATGGTCTGCAGCCATGCATTTTGCATGTAAAGCAGAACCAGTGAGGGTTTTCTTTTCCTCCATTTCCCATTCTCAGGCCGCTCCTCATTCACTACTCAGAAATACTCTCTGTATCCAGGGCCCAATCTGGCTATCTTTTTTTAACATTTATTTGTATTAGCATTTTAGTCTTTTAAAACCTTTAGCAAAGTTGTCGTCACATTTCGTTCATGTTTATCTGATCCTTAGAGTCTAAAGCAAATTAGTCATTAAAGTGTATAATTAAAATTACTCCTGGTCCTCTTTCTCCAGGCATTCTTTTAGGTATTTTTAATTGGAGCGACCGCCAGTGAGGTTTTCTCCCCCTCATCAGATGCGTCCACCATTCCTCCCTAGAGAGTGCATGTGTAGCCTCCAGGAAACGGGAGTAGAATCTAATCCTTGTCCCTGTCAATGCCGTGCAGGTCACGAAGAACGCCATCTTGCTTACACAATCTACACATGACGTTTCTGGAGCCCTTTTGGTTTCTCACTGAATTGTCCTCCTTCGTGTTATACATGTTATACATCTTAGCCTCATACAGGGTTTCACTTTGTTTTTTCTACTTTCTTGATTCGAGTTGTCACAGTAACTGGAAGTGATACCTTTCTGAAAAAGTTCCTTGAGTCGTTGGATTTGGCCAGTAGCAATTGTCTCTGTCCTTTGGAATTACTGGTGAACTTTGATTTTCCTTCTCTTTCTAGGAGTAAACAGTGGGTATGTCATTGTTAAGGTAGGATCTTTGTTCTTTCCCCCCAGAATTTCCGACAATGGCTCCAGGAGTGGAGAGGCCAGGTTTTCAGAAAGTTCGCTAATAGCTGCCTCCTCTTAGTACCGTCTGGGAGGGACAGGTTTACTTCTTTCTGTTGTCTCACTTGATCCGTGTGATTCTCTGGGGGTCATGTTGTTACCCCTATCTGCTCTCTACTGGACCTCTCCTTTTGACTTTCTCCCCCGCAGAGGTTTCCTACCCAAGGGGTTTCTTTGAAGATATGCTTGGTTGTAATGAAATCTTCAATAAAGATCAATTTAGAGTTCAGCATTGCCAGTAAAGTGGTGTGGTTCTTGAGCGTGTTGTTAATACCTTCATAAAGTTTTACAAAAGGTGCCAGCGCAATAGTGACCCCTGACATCTGGCCAAAGAGATCTTGGTTTCCCTTTTCATGTCTGTTGTTACTTTCCCTTCTTTGGGGTTTCTCTTTTCTTTTCTCAACTCTTGCAAGTGATGTAGGAGATTGCAAATCTGAAGTATCCCATATCCCTCTTGCTGCAGGGCATTGTGCGCCACCAGTGTTTTGCCATTCCAGATTTGTCACATTCTGCTCCAGTTGCTTGTTTCCATGATCACTCGACTTAGGCTCGATCGCCCCCTTCTCGAAAGTTCTTTTGTTCTGCCACATAACCTTGCTGCTTCTTTAATGTTGGGCTGGTCCTTTTTAGGCATGCGATTGTCACCTTTATTAGAGTCCTTTATCAATCTTGTGTCTACCTGATCGATCATTTCATTTCATCTCAATATTTCTTGTTGCAGGTCTAACGGTAGTTCACTCTGGCTAGGTGGTGTTTTAGTTTCCGGATGATGGGGGCTTTCATGGTGGTTTTTCCCATTATTGATCAATTACCTTTCCCCCGCCCCCACCAATGGAGAGTGGTCTCTCTTCCCCATCACTATTGGTGCGGTTTAGTCTGGATGAAAGGAGTAGGTCCTGAGCCTTTTTTGGGGTGGCGGTCCGCCCTGGGGCATACTATACTCGTTTTTGTTAATTGACCTATAAGGGAGTTTGTTTGGTAGAGCTACCACTTCCAGCGTTCCTTCCAACAGTTCCACATCCGTGAGTTCTTTGGTAAGAGCCAATAGGTGTTTTTTTCCGGATCTGGGTGATTCCTCTCGTTCAGTCATATGTTACTGCAGGCTTTGGGGTGAGCTGTTGTTTCCTTTCACTGAGTCCTTGAGCCTCTCCATTTCCACTGTGGCTCAGGGGCTTTTTAGGGTAGTATTCAATGTTTATCAGGACTACCCAGGGGTTATCGTCCATCGTCTGGCCAGTAAAGGAGGACATGTCAAGTGGTTGACATATACTAACCGGCAGACCCCCAGCCACACCAGCAGTCAATGTTGGCACCGTGTTTCCTTTCTCGGTTTCATGCAGATTGATTGTGGGTGGGTTTGAGCAATCAGCCCCTCGTGTCTCTCGAACCCCCACACCCTCTGTCGCCTCTGTCACCTTTGCTTGTGGGGTACATACCTCTTCCACGCTACTTATTGTAGCCTCTCAAGTCCCACATTATGATGCAGTGGGTAAACCCTTGAGTCTACCAAGTCGGGAGGGGGTGTCCGCCGTCCCCAACCCTTCTTGCACTTCACCATCGGGTGTACTAGCTGTTGGACCGGAGCATTTGTAGGATCCAAACTAGTCTGTGCTTCATGTGCGAGTTTGAGTGAGGCTTCATGCAGCAGTTTTTAACGGCAGCACTATGGGAATTAGGGGGGCCATTGCTCCCCTATCCATACAGGGGGTTAGTTCAGAATATCTCAGCTTCGGATAAGGGTCTAGTCGGGCAGGTGGCTTAAGTGCTTGGACTGGATCTGGGCTCTCTATGGATGTATGTTGGGTGGCAAATGGGGGCAGTAAGGTACAGTTTGACCCAGCCCCAGGCCGCTCGTATTCTCCCCAGGCTTACCCGTGTGTGTGTAGCTCGGGGACGGGAACGTGGTCAAAGCTGGCGAGCCACAAGGGTCCTCCGAGGATAGATGTGAGCTTCTTAAACTTCTCAACCGCTCCTCTTGGTCCCTTCCTTCCTCCGGGTTTAGGGGTTTTTTCGGCATGTTGACACTGGGGTTCCCTCTGGTCTCCGTGTTGACTTCAGTGCCTCCCATCACTTGCCTCATGGCCTTCTGCGGCTGACTGGTGAGTGACTGGACTCAGCGCAGGACTCTCTGCAACCGAAATCAGCATATATAGCTTTCCTTACAGGTGAAGATAGGCCTGGAACAGATTTTCTGTGGGTGGTATGTAATGTGGTGTGGGTGTACACAATGGAATGCGTCTGTTTGCTGACTAAAGGTTGCCAGCAAGCATTGACCTTTATGGTAAGTCTGATTTGTTGTGCGAAAGGAAACATTAGGGTTCACGGCTGCACCCGCCATGTCTGACTATAGACTATTTGCAATGCTACCCATTCCCCACATTCTCCTGCAGTTTGCTGTGGCAAGGGAGGCATTTTAGATCGTTGGTAGCATGACTTCACACCGAAAGGAAATACTGAGCCCCCTACTACGCTTCATCAGGCTCCCACCACCACTCCCCGAGGTCTTCAGTGTCTGGTTATAAGGTTTTGACCACCAACAATATGAAGTTGGCACAGTGGCGCAACAGCCATTGAGGAGATCGGGCTTTAGCCTCCCCCTCACAGAACTTTTGGCTATGTTGACCTGACGTCGCTGACCTACAGTGCTGTGACAGAACAGGACACAGACAATAAACAGTGTCCCCGACTTCACAGCTAGCAAAGGCCCAGCCCGATGGCCTTACAAACGTGGTGCTGAAGAGAGAGACCCAAAGCTTTATGATATGATATGATATGATATGTTATTTATAACGCGCTTAATACCCAGAGGTTTCTAAGAGCGGACCGGCTCCCTGTCGTCTTGCTTCCAAGGCAAGCACGTTGCTGCTGAGCTATCCTCCCGAGACTGCCGAGCTGCGATGTTACAGACGTTATTTTGAAAAGTCTGTAATGAGAGAAAGATACCTTACACCTGGAGGCAATCCATACTTATACGGTCTATAAAAGGAGCAATGGTCGCAGCCTTGTAATTATAGTCGGCGTTTAATGCTCGACGTCCGTTAACCTTTTTTACTTGGGTTGGGACGTCCTGCTTGTCGAGTCTTTTCCAGACTGGTTACTGAGCTGGCTTCTCCACCACACACAATGTCTGGCTAGTGGACGTTTTGATAGGAAACGCTCTTAGTAAAGAGACTCCACCATTGTATGTTTCGTTTGTGGATTTCCTAGTCTCTTTTAATTCACTAGATCAGCCTTAATTATGGCAGAAGCTGATAACGTGTAATATCCCAAGCTGGAAGCTCTGCCTTTTGCTGCAGCTGCATGAGCAAGCCTGCATTCAACCTATCCCGACTGGTAAGGGGCTTAAACAGGGTTGCGTGCTGGGCCCCCTGCTTTTTAACGTTTACTTGGCGAGCTTGCCGTGTAGACTGCAAAATGTGTACAATTGCCATCCTACGATCGGTCAGGACCACATACCACAACTTACTGGCTGTATAATCGCCTTACAAATGCACGATAAATAAATAAAGTAAGGACGTAGAATCTTATACGGAGGATGTCGTCCTGGTAGACCACGCTTACAATGAACCGTGTGTGAATGAAGTCTAAATATCACTCTGTGAACACTATGGCGGGGCAGATGCATATAACTATTTGGGGCTCCCACTTTGTGTAAAGAAAAACGTTATCAAGATAACTGCTAGGAAGAAGAGAAGGGCTACTGTACAGACTCATTTGGTTATAAAGCTTGCTGATGAGTAGGCAGGGGTTATAGGTCATAGTATCGACTCAAAAGGGTCGAATGACAAAAGGGTTGTCAATTCGACCGAAAAAAGGATCGACATTTTTTTGTTTTTTTTTGTTGTGGGGGTCCTCCCCCAAACCCCTGTTTTTGGTGTAAAAACCCCTTTTTTAAGCTAAACTACAGCAAAAAAAAAGATATACAGTTTTTTAAAAATGTCAATCCTTTTGTTTTCGGTCGAATGCACTCTCACCTTTGGCATTTGATCCTTTTGTTTTCGAAACTTTAACTGGACACCGTAGGCAGGCTATAGTTTGAAAGGTAAATTGATGATGTATATCAAAGTGTTTGCCCCGCTGTCCTGTATGGACTGGAAGCGCTGGTCATGAAGGACTATCATTGGTTGAATGTGGTGGAGGGTACGTTCAGGAGGCGAGTAAAGGGACTCCCCACCTGTATACTGGTTGAAGTAATCACTGGTGGGTCTGGACTTAAAGCGGAGGCGAAGCTTGCATCTAAACGCCAGAAAAAAGATCCCAAATGCCCATTGCTAAGAATCATGGGGAAAGTAATGTTCTCCGATCACAACACCACTGGGGCCCGATTCATGGATCTTTTAGCACTTTGCACCGCCAGCAAACACCCTGCTTCACAGAGCGGTGCAGAGTGTATCTTTGCAGTGCAAAGTCACTTTTAAGAAAAAATCCATAAATCTGGCGGTGTTTACCAAAATCCAACTATCACATTTTTCAAGGTATTGGATGGATGCCAATCTGGGAATTAGAATGTCATGCGCAGAAAGCTGAATTTGAAGGGGAAGTTAATTGGTGGGATTGGAACAGAAACTACCTTCACTTATTAACAGTAAACATGTATCAAGAGAATGCCTGGGTCATACATGACACCCCAGCGTTGGGGGCCGGGACTTAGGATCCCACGCGAGAACAGAACGTGTCGAATTTGTAGAGTTCAAAACAGCATTGAAGCACATAGGCACGTTTCGACAGGATGTAAGCTTTTGGACAATTTATACATGCATAATCTAGAGAGGTTTATTTATGACTACGATGCAATCAAGAGCATAGATTTATGGAAATATTGTCTTGATGCTGGTAACCAGACACTGCACATTGCACTTTATAAGATATGGCAGTAAGTGCCGCGACGGCTAACATGATACATAAGAACGTATTATGCATCATATAGGAATTTTAGGTTTTGACATTAATGTAGGCACGTTTTTTTTATTTTTAAAGTGTGGTGTAATATGACTGTGTTTTAGGAAAGATCTTTTAGAGTGTTATTGTTAAATGGCAACATTAGTATTGATTATTTTATTTACTGTAAAGTTTGATTAAGTCGAGTACACATTGTTAAGATTAGTATTGGATGAAATGATCATGAAATGAGGAAATACGTTTGTTAATGTGGAACATATACATGTATGATATTGTAACTGAAAAGTTCAGATGAACTGAAACACATTGATACTAACTAAGTCAATAAATAAACCGTTTAATTGTTAGCACCTGCGTTCGTATCCATATGTTTTTAGGCAATTGAAATTGTGAGGGGGGTTAGTACTTGCAGGTCAGAAGAGTGATTAGAAGATTAGAAGGGTAACGGGCAGGAGACAGGTTATTGTCACATCAATTATTAAATGCGTCCTTTCAGACGTAGAGGGGGTGCTGGTTTAGCGTCAGCACTCAATTTAAGTGGTGTACTCCCTGCTCCAGCACAAGAGCGGGGAGTTCATCACTTCACCGCCCTATTTACCAGAGCAGGTGCACATTTGTCTCTCTCCTCGCCCCCCCCCCCCCCCTCGCGGGTGGGGCGGTGCCGGGGGAGGGTGGCCGCCATTGTGTTTTCTCGCCTCGGGGCGCCGCCAGAACTAAGGCCTGCCCTGCCTAGTTCGGTATGTTCAATACTGAAAATAGCTCGGGTGCTCTGCATTTATCATAGGAAGGAACGGGCAGGTGAGCAAACGGAGCCTCGCAGACACCAAGACGAAAGCAGAATCGTTCAGCTCAAGTGTGTTCACGCCCTGTCGATGTTAAGCCAAACACAAGTGAACAGGGGAGGGAGAGAGTTCGCGCTGAAAGACGTGCACATTTTCCCGCTGTCACTCCCGGCGGTGAGCAACGCCTTATTTGCGGCGGGTGAGATCATGAATCATATGTCAATATGACATAGGATTTGTGAATTAAGTACTAAAGTCTCTTGTGAAACGGATACCGATGGGTGAATTTGTCTCATATTTCACACATTATACATTGGGAAGGAGGCAGGGTGGGATTTACCCTGGCATTCGGGTGTGGGATTGGAAGGTTGCCAACGCACCCACCCACTCGTCACCACCCCAGCGGCTATACCGCTGGAGTTCTGTAGTCGCAGGCCGCACCGGTAGGGTCCCGTGCGGTCCAGCGAGGGTCCCACTACTCACCATACGCTTCGTAGGGAAATCCCTCACCGTGACGCCATGACTGTCAGCGGAAAGGGAGACGGGGGGTGGGGGTGTCCTTGTTCCAATTGCATGCCCTAGCTTTGATCTCAATTGTGAGGGATCGTTTCTCGATGTTAATGACATATCACTTCATGATTATCCTTGATGCCTTAGGGGCGGACTCCATCCCACCAAGCACCAGAACTGAACTGTGAGACTTAAAAGGTTATGCAACTACATCCCAGCACTCCACACTCGGCTTGTGCTTTGGTGGGGGCCATGGGACTCAAATACATCAATCCCACTACTCCACAGGAGGATCGCTCAGCAGCAATGTGCTCGCCTTGGAACCAAGACAACACGTCACAACACGGGTTTGATCTCCGAGTCGGCACTTAGTAACCTCTGGGTATTAAGCGCGTTATAAATAACCTATCATAAATCATATCCCCCCAACCACAGCTAACCCAGAATGATTCCCATGTTGCTGATCGGTGGAGGGATGGCCACGCAAGTGGAGAAGTTATCCGCATAGCAGCCAGGCTGTTTTGGTAGCTCCACCCATTCCCCCCGCCAGTCACCTGCATTGTCATTATATTCCTGGGAGAGGTCTTGAGCTATGTTCCAGTACAGAAGACTAGGCTTCATCCGGAGTTGGGCTTTAGCCCTTAAATGCGGGGGTAACGCTATTACCACTGCATTTAAGGGTTGGCCCAATCCCGAGTATGGCCACATTCACCTCCAGCCTTGAGCTGGAGGTGAATGCGCTGGCGGAGAGGGCATTTCTGGCACTATTACCACCCATGCAATTTGCGTCAGTGCTAATAGCGCCACCAGCCCCATTGGGTCCCAATTGAGAATACCAGCTATGCCGCTACTCGTGATCCGACACTAATTGTGTTTGACCGAGTAGCAGTAACGCTAATTGCGTTGGTGGTATCTTGGTGCAATAAGCACCAGGATACAGCTAACCTTGTCATGATCCCCTCATCAGTGTGTTTGTTGGCTGGCAGCCATTTGCCTCAAATACTGTCTCTGGGCAGTCTATAAGTCTGTCTATGAACTCCCTCACACTTCAGCCAGCCAATGTATGGTTACTGTTTGGCTGGAAGGGAGAGGTGTTGACCATAAACCAGCGGGTATATGTCACCTCTTAGGTGTAGCCACTACATCCGGGGGTTACCACGCACCAGGAACATCACATGCAGACATTTAAGTACACATTGGGCCTCATTACACGGTAGGTGGTAACCATGGCGCTATTAGCGCCATGGCTACCCCTTACCGCCTTCTGGGTCCGGGTAGGCGGTATGGGGACTTACCGGGTCATTCCGACCCTGGAGGACCCGGTAAGTCCCTATGCCAATTACCATTCCCCATTCCCATTTGAGCCCCCATAGGGCTCAATGGGAATGGGGAAAGAGCTAATAACGGTACCGCAATGTGCAGTACCGTTATTTGCTCTGAAGTCCCTCAGCGGGTCCCTTCCTTAACGTGTGGTCCGACCGCACGTTAAGGACGGGACCCGCTGAAGCACCTCGTAGTAGGGCGGTAGGGGATTACCGGCACCGGTGCCCTTACCGGTGCCGGTAATCCCCTACCGCCTACCGTGTAATGAGGCCCATTTCATTTAAGAATTGCAGGTTTTGTTCTAGGACACGCAAGTATTGTTACCAGTTATTATCCCCTCCAGGATCGACATTCTTACACCATTTAGATCGAAATGTATTTATTATATACATAAATGTATTGTACAACTCAATGCGCCAGAGATGGATCAGGTGGTGCTGGGGGAATTTAAGTGATTTGCCCGTGGCTGAAACTACCGCAGGCGAAACGTTTGCATGAGAAAGGTGCGAACTACCAAAAGTTTGCACCTTTTGCATGCAAACACACATACATACTCACACCCATGCACACAACACACCCATAACAACCCCCACCCACACCCCCAACATGAACAAACCCCACTTACGGGCATCTTCACGCTGGGTTGCTGCAGCGCCAGTTCCCTTTCACTTCTGTGATCAGGAACCGTCACCGCAGGGTCCTTTTTTTTCTTTTTTTTTTAACGGAAGGCTGCGGAGATGTCCCCCGCAGCCCCCGCTCACTATACCATAAAGTGTAGTGAGCGGGGTGATGCGGAGGACACCCCCGCACCCCCTGTTTTTTTTTTTTGTTACAATGCTACCACCAAAGGTTCGAACTTTTGGTGTTCGAACCTTTGGTGGTAGCATTTTCAGAACTTTTGGTCATTGCGACAATTTGTTTTTGGTAAAATCGTCCTATACCGTGCTGGGGGACATTTCGAAGGCTGCGCTGTAGGGCCTCAATCTCTCACCCCCTGTTGATCTGAAGACAATGGATTGCTCCAGGGGAATGGTTGGAAGTGGAAAACAAGGGTTGGGGAGAAGAAGAGAGCAGGACAATGGAGGGCCTGCTCTCTCAGGGAGTCCCCCAACAGGGTGCTTCAGGCTTTTCTTGGGAGTTACAAATAACTATCTTAATACCAAAGAGTCAACTGCCTCTACTGTCCATGGCATCACTCACTGAGATGATCAAAACTGTATTTGGACTGCTGAGAGATCATTCACCCTATTCACAGTACTTTCAATAACCTAGTACTCTGGATAATACCACCAAATAGACATTAAATATTGAGTGCCCACCCTAAAGAATTCAACAAGGGGGTCCACAGATCCAGGGGGCTTCTTCATTATACCGATCAAAGAAATGACTTGCACAGATCCAAGTATCTAAAGTGTATTCAGCTCTCGATTTTACAAATGGATGTTGGATATTGGACAGTATTTGTGATCGGTGAACATCAATATAAAATTGCCCTCATCTTCGGAGTAGCAGTAAACATAGACTTTGGGTACAGCAACAGTGAGAATGAATTTGATATGTTCCTTGATAAGGCCATGCCTGGCATCAACAAAAGAGGAAACCTGGCCTATGTTGATGATCAACTGATAACAAGTCTTTTGGCACAATTACAGACACCAGCCATTAAATCACCATTCCAGAAAACGTAATGGTGCATAACGAAAGAAAACTTTCTAGGGTAAAAAATTAAGCCTCAGAAAAAGAAGGTTGAAACCTTACCAAAATTAAAGAATCCCACACATCTCTGTGAATTACGAAGCCTCCTAGGACTGCACAATAATAGTCGCAAGTTCATAGAGGATTACAAGGATTACAAGGAGATCACTCAGCCCTTAGTCCACTTATTAAAGGCCACCAATGAACCATCAGGATGGGCAGCTCCCTGCCCACTGTTGCCACCACTCACGGCTGCTCCCCATGCTGTCAAAATATATAGGGTTAAAGCTGCAACTCCCACCGGCTTATTGTAGTTGACGGATGTACTTGCTACGACAGATGTGTTATTAACAAACGCGATCGTGTCTTGACATGAGACAAATGTTTAAGTATGTTTTTAAACACAATCATCCTTTACATTTTGCTCTGATTCCATAGGTCTTTATGTGACTGGCAATTAAAATAATACATTTGAGTTCCTGCTTTAAATTTTGAACTACATTCAAGAGAGACAAGGCATGTTGGAGAAATTGAGAACGCTGGTGACCATCATCTGTGAAGGATCGGAAAAGTAGATATATCAAGACCTGTCTATGCTGAATCTTGCAAGGAGAAAGAAACATGAATCCCGGACCTTGCGTCTTAAAAAGTGGGGTATGAGATATAGATGGGGTTTCCTGTTCTCTCTCATGCTTCAATAAAGAAACAGTGCACGCATTGACAATTGTTTTCTTTCTTTATAATTGTTCTTTTATAATGCACTTAATTCCAACAAGTGGTTTCTAAGCACAGGATCGGGATTCAAAGCTGTGTTGCGCTGCGCTTTCTTGCTTCCAAGACAAACACGTTGCCCCTGAGCTATCCCCTCCTCCCTTTTCGAATGAAGTGGATGGAAATGAGTTAGAGGAGGAGGCAGGGTAACTATGAATCTTGATGCAAACCTTCACGAAGAGGTGAAGTCCAGCAAAGAATGTTCAGATCTAGAAAGTACAGAAGGTGGCGCACTTCATGCCCCCATTAAAGTTTGGCAGGACTGGGGTGACGGCTAAGAGAGTATCACGAAAATGTACAGTTCGGGGAGGGAAAGGTAGATCAGAATAAAGTAGAGGAGAACATACCACTGAATGTGTTAATCAACTTGGAGCATGCATTTGGTTATTCCCTTTGGTTTTAACTTGCACATCTGTGTTGTGGGGTGTTCTTTTAGAAGGTGGGGACATAGATGGGGAAGTATGTTTTTGTCTTGACAGCGCTCTCCCTGCGGTGTCTTGGATTTCCTCTGAGCTGGGCATCTCTCTTGTGAATGGTACTGGTGAGGTTATATATAAACGATTTTTGACTTGTTTTGTGAGGGATTCGTCATTGAAAGTGGGGGGACAGATGGGAGGACTCTTGGGGGTGCAGGTGTCCTCTGTGTGGTTCTTTGCATTAGGAATAAACAATGTTGAAGAGCAGATGATCATGTAAAGATGACACTATGTCCTACTACTTGAGCGTGGGAGTGATGTGTTTACATTTCTTAGTGCTTTGATACGCATCCTGCAGCATGCTGGGCAGATTTCAGAGGGGGCGGGGTGGCATCTCGGACTCCTGAGAGTAGGACATTGTCACTATCTAGGTGGGACATGCAGTGATCTCTTCTCCCTGCATCAGCCTTACTAATGCTTCTATGCTCCTGTGATGTCCTCCTCTTCCCACTCTCCTGGCTCATCCCCCTGTACTCCCGCTCCTTCAATGCTGCCCCTCTCCTTCCTCCAACCCCATGCCCTGCTCACCTCCACCTCCATGTTCCCCTCTCTCCCATCTGTGTCCAAATGCTGCCCTCCAGGCTTCACTGCTTCCTCTTCTGGCTACATGTACCACCAGCCCTCCATGTTCCCTACTTCATCCCTACGTCTGTGTCATACTCATATCTCCTCCATGATCAATTGCCCACGCCTCAATGATTCCACGTCTATACCTCCATGTCTATACCTCCATGCTACTTTGTGCGTTCTTCCTATCAGCATTCCTTCCTCCATGCTCTGATGCAGCATTTCCCTCTTACTCCATGCTCACTGCTCCTCCGTCGGTGCTCTGGTGCAATGCTCTCCTCTCCCTCCATGACAATATGCTGTCCTCCCCATGTTCATCCCACTCACAGATCCAGCCAACCACAAAGCTGCCTGCTCTTCCTTCAAGGATGCCAGACTGCACTCTCCTCTCCTTGCATGTCACCACGCTCCCCTCCTTGCACCCATGCCATGCACCCCTCTCCCCTGCCTGCTCCATGCTGATTTCTTTGTGCCCACACCCTTTATACCTGCGTGCTCCTCTCTCAATGCTTCCCAATGCTCTACTCATTGTTACCCGCATGTACCTTCCACTTAGCTTCATGCTACCCACATCACCATCCCATTCCTTGCTACATTCCAACACCATGCTCCTTTCAAAACTCCCACCATGCACCTTCCCTCCATGCACCGAATACATGTGCCTCCCTCCGTGCAGGCCGTCATGCTCCCACACAATGTCCCGCTCTTCCTCCTTCCTCCTGCCTCAGGGCTTGCCAACATTGCTTCCATGTCATGCTCCAATCTCCTCACTTATGAGGTTTCCTCAACTTCACAACAGTAAACCGGTAAGATAGCTGCAATCTGAACGTGATCTGCAGGTTGCAGGTTCGAATCCTGGCAAGCCCAACTCAGCCTTTCATCCTACTGAGGTCGATAAATGGGTACCTATTTCGGTTCGGTGATATTGTATGTAAATATGTGCTCTGTAAAGTGATTTAGATAAAGGCGCTATATAAATAACACATCATTATCATTAAACGATTCCAATATCATTTCTCTTCCCTTCCGCTCACCTGCCCCTCCCCCTTTGCCCGGCCAATAGCAGAGGAAGGGACATGTACCATCGTTCTGTTTTTCTCTTCTGCTCGTAATGGAAAGGGCCTGCTGTGGACACAGAATGGCGGAATGCTGGTGAGCCGGCAGCCTGCACAGTCTGGGGAGCTTGTTGGGGTAGCTCATGCCTGCTCAACCCATAACGGGCCAGGGGGACTGACGGACGGGGATGGCATCCTAGGAACAGTGGGCATGGCAGCTGGGGCCAGAGCAGTGGCGCTGCGTACAGACCGCTCAGTGTGTAGTGACCCAGCAGTGCACCAGGCCGGACCTGGAGCTGGCAGGCTGACCAGAGAACAGGAGCATTTAATGAGGCAGAAAGTAGCACTATTGGTTCTCGGGGGTACAGGCAGACCAGCGTCGCCATTTGTTTTATGGGTGTGACGGCAACATGGATAGGTGGAGGACACACTGGTGCCTGTCTCAAAGAAGACATTTTCTGGCAGGTCATGCAGGTTGTTTTTCTCTGACCGCTCAAGGAGGGATTCCAGCGCACATGATCAAGGCGGGTAGTCCCGTAAAAGGCAGAGAAGGGAGAAGCGAAAGAGTGCTCAATTTCCCTAACTCCCCATGATAAAAGCAGAGTTCAAATCCCTGATCGATTTGGCAATCACCAAGGACTTACTGAAGGTCAAGGGCAGAGAAGCCCATGGAAAAGCAAGGATCCAAAAGAAGAGGGGGCTCCAGGTGCTGAGGGCTGGGATATTTCCAATGAGGCCACATGTGCGAAACCTTAGATTTTTCAGAGATGTACCCTGATCAGAAACGGGATTTCCTTTGTGACTACAATATTATTGGAACATGACAGGTGCCTCTCATCAAAGCAATCCATTAAGCAATTTCAATCAAATAGGAAGACACTGAGCTTCTAAAATTCATATCAAAGTCATTCCCAGTTTGTTTGTTTGTTTGTTTGTTTGTTTGTTTGTTTGTTCACTTTTATTGCGCGCCAGACCCGTAAGTAACAGGGCGCAGTAAGAAAATGCAAAGCTTACATAGTTACAAGAGATACGATATATACAATAAAGGCTTACATAGTATCCATAGTTATAAAATATACACGACATACAATAAAGACATATGTGGTTACAAAAATATGCAATGTACAAATATACAGGTTACAGAGAGGCACAAAGTTTAAATGAGAATATAGAGGCGAGTGAGAGTCAATTGATCAAGGTACGAAATAGACCTAAAGGTAGGAGACTAGGGGTTGGTGGAGATGAGGTATTTGATGACATTTTTTCGGAAAAGTGGGTAAGGTTGGTCTACTCTTAGATCTGGTGGCAGATGCTAGGCAGGGATTCTATCCTTCCTGAAAATGTGACCCTTTGGTGCCTAATCTAACAGGTAGTATGTCCATGGCTGCAGTGGTTATGGCACCAAGAGACACAGTTGGACACAAGGTGGATTCTGCTCCTAAAAAGGCCTTTGCAGGGACCTACCTGGCTCTTCAGGCAGGACTCTATCTCGTCTATACTGCTCAGGCTGTACTTAACGACCTTCTGTGATGTTCAGCTTGTGGGAAGAGGAGAGGGACTCCAGTGAGGTTCTCCATTACATTGAGCAAGATGCTCAGCAGCTATACAAAAACAGCTGTGGATGTTGTTTCAGCTACGGCTTTGGCAGGTTCTGCTACTATGGCCACATGCCTGAACATCAATATCAAAGAATGGAAGATCAAAGCAAGACAATTATATTGGTGCACCTGCCATTCCTGGGGAATGTGTTGGTTGCACCTAAGCTTGATGAACTGGTTAAGAAGACCAATGAGAACCATATATTGACTCAGAATTGATAGAGGAAGGGCCAAGAGAAGACGCGTTCATCAAGGCAACAGGCACAACCTTTTCTGAAAAGCATGGGTTTTTCTAGGGAAGAGAATTACCCAGGTTTAAGAAAAAACAGTCATCTACATGTTGGGCTATGCCAAAGCAGCAGAATACCTGATTATCAAAGGACCAGCAAGGAGGTGGCCATTCCCGTGATGAGGTCCGCTTATTGCACTCCAATAGAACTGGAGGACATTGATAATAGATCCTTGGGTGAGCCAGATTGTATCAATAAGATGCGCCACAGAGTTCTCAGAGCTTCCTCCTCACACAGGTCTGAATTATACACAAATTCTGAGCAATAGGGCCAAGCGGTCAGCTCTGTGTACGAGGATTCAAGATCTAATTCAGAAGAGCTTTGCGGTATAAGTAGTGGTCGAAGTGAGCGGGAACGGTCACGAGCGGTGTTGCACTACTTTTATTTTTTACTGTTAACAGGTCCTCTACTTTTGTAACCATTTTCACCATTCTGGAACTGTTCTTTATGAAGTTAAAGCCCACTTCTCCACTTTACCACCCGATATCAGTTACAACTAAATTGAAATCTATTTCAACTCAATTGGCTGTCGAGCAACATGACTGCAACCCTTGAAAAATGTGTTGCTTGTTTCTCCTTTCCTTCCTACTCTGTCCCCCGCCCGAGTCACAGCTCCACTACTTTTTTGGTACACTTCTATCACTGTAAGTACCAAGGGAGGAGCCGGGGAATGGGTACTATTCTCCAATATGCCTGAACAATAGAATAGGAGGGTTTCAATTCGTCCTGAACCTAAAATCTTTTAAACTGGATTCCGATTTAGAACTACACTATGGACTTGTTTTAGAAAATCTTCTCACTGCTGCAGAGCAGTCTGTTTTTCACAGCCCCCAATCTCAAGGATGCATACCACTATGTGCTGATAGTACCTTGTCACCAGGAATATCTATGGTTTGCCGTACTGGGAAAGTATCTTCAGTACGCAGTGCTTCCTTTTGGCCTAAATACAGCACCCAGGATCTTCCCCAAGTTGGTGCCCTGGTCATGGCTCTACTACATCAGGAAGCATAGAAGATGTTTCCCTGATCTTGACCATTTTTGAATCTGGGGTCCTCTTTCAAGATGTCACAGGCTCATACCAGCAGAGTGTGTGAGGTGATATCAAAGTACCAATTTTTTTATCATTTACATAAAATCCAAGTTAATCCAAATTCACTGACTGGACTTCATTGGGGCCACTGCACCAAGAGATGTATGAATAGTGTACCTTCTGGTAGGGAGAACAGAGACGTTGCTGCTCAGGTTGTCTCAATGACTGGCTCACCAACAAGATTTAACACAGAATTGGCTCAGGATCCAGGTCCTTATGGCAGCATCCATCTTCCTTGTGCTCTGGTCTAGATTGCATCTAAAGATATTGGTCCACCATATAGAGAGGTCCTGTAATCCTACATCAGGTATTTACAGCAAGATGGTCCCAGTATCAGCGGATATAAGAGCATGAGTAAATGTGAACTAGGAGAACCTGATGAGGGGTGTTCATGTAACCGTTGGAACACAAGATACCAACACTGGATGCCAGTTATACAGGATGGGGGACACCTGGAGACATAATTCAGCACATGGTAAGTGTTTCAAAAAGAGAGCTTGAACTCCTCAACTGGAGTGAATTGTCTGACAACTTCAGAACCCTGCATGTGTTCACCCCATTTCTGCAAATAGGAGCTTTTCCGGATGGTCAACATGGTGGAAAAAGCTCACATCAACCTGCAATATGTGGAAAAGGGTTCCATCCATGAATCTGGTGGCAGGGAAGAACTTCTCCTGGATTATGCATCATTTGACCTCCTTGTTGCCGATTCACATCCAAGGGTCCTTTTAAACAGACGCAGTTTGGTTGAGCATGGTGTTCCATTCCTCTACAGGGAGGAGTCTCAAGGCAAGGGCATTAAAAATGATTTTCAGACAGCTTCCAGGCCGAAAACGAATCTCTTTTCCTCTCGGGAGAAAGCACCATTGTCCTTGTTCTACAACAGGCACTTGACCAGTTGGCCTGAGAATGTTGTGCTTTGGACTCGACATGGGCATGGGCTTGTTGTATACCTTCCCTGTAGTGCACTCGATTTGAAGGGTGCATATGAAAATAGTTTTAGAGAGTGCAGGCATTCTTCTGGTGGAACCTGGGTGGCCATGGAGGACTTCGTTTCCCATTCTGCTGCAGATAGCAACGATTCAGAAGTTGCTTCTCACACGGATCCCATCTCAGTTTCCCGGGTTTGTCAATGCTGAGGTTATCCCGGCTCAGATTCTCCACCTAGATACTGAAGGACAAGTACTGAAGAATCTAGGAAGGTTGGATGAAGGAGCATTAGCCATTCTAAACGATAGATGTGTGGACACTAGGCAAGCACACTCACATCATTGGAGTTCATTTCAGTCCTGGTGTGCAGTGAAAACACCCAATCCCATGCACTGTCCTCCCCCTGGAATCCTTGATTTATTTATTGTGGGACGGGGGTTTCAGAAGACCTGGTGGTAGCATCCCTGCAAACGAATAGGCTGCCATCAAGGCCTTTAGTGGGCCTTGAGGTGGTATAGAGGTACTAGAAGACCTGCTAAATAGGTTTATTACTCTCAGAAAGAAATGAATACTTCAGTGAAAACTCCCACACATTTTGGAAGCTCTTACTAGCCCTCCATTTAAACCTCTGGACTCAATTGGCTTGGAATCACAGTCTTACAACACCATGTTCTTGGTTGCTGCATCTTCCATTAGGAGTCAGGGAGGTTTAGAGGCTCTGTGGGGCATGCCACCATGCTTGCACGTTTACCTTGAGTACCTAGTCAGAAGGCCCATGGTTTCTTCCAAAGATATGCTCATCTTTTCATTTGAACACAGACGGGGCTCAATGCAAATTGGGCAGTATTCTGGTGGTAAATCTCCCAGAAAACTGTGCAATGGAATTATCATTACTGCAACTTGGTTCGGCGGAATTACTGCCAGATTACGGTAATTAGGTAGATTAGGGCAGTGGTGCAGTTAATCCCCATTTCTGAGAGTCCATTGGAATCTATGATGCATTTTCGATGGAATTATTGCTGCAGTAATTCCCCCGATTTTGCTGATTTTCAGCAGAAAGTGGAAGGATTTACCTCCAGCATCATGCTGGAGGTAAATCCCCCACTCCAGGGCCATACTCGTAGTATGGCAGAACAGGGAAAGTGGCAGTAATTGCATTACCGTCAATGTTTTCCCACAACACCATACTCGTAATGATGCCCATAGCTCTTCAAGCCTTCGGATGCATGTCAGGGTCAGGTGATGAAATAAAACATACCCTTCTGGTTGTCAGGAGGGTGGTGCTACTTTATCTGGCCTAGACAGAGTACTTCAGGGCACATTGTGAGTTGTTTACCCCCTTTAGGACTAACAAAATTGTGTGGAAACTTGCTAGTTACACTAATGCCTAGATTAATGAGGGTAATCTCAATACGTCAGCTGCTATCACTCACCACTTTACTCACGTCCCGCCTTCTCACCCTCTAATGAAGGCGCCATCAGGGCCCAGTGTCTGGGTGCTTCTAGGACTATGGTAGGTGCACCCACCTCTGGCATTGCCCAGCGAAAGGTGAGGGAATGGGAAAGGGAAGGACAGGAGGGAGAAAGGGAAGAGCAATGATCTTGGGAAAAGTTTCTATTGTGACATTTTAAATGAATGCATAGAATTTGCTTGACACCGACCCCATGTCAAGATGCATGCTAGCTGCAGTGCAGATAGAAGGAGCCATGAGACACACTGTGCGAATAACGTTTTTTTTTAGTTACCAAGAGCTGGGTTTATTAGGCTTATGGAAAAAGAAAACATCCTTGATACAATCTTAATGTTGAGCCACTTCTTAGAAGCACCCATTCAAAAAGCATGATTTGCCAGCATTGTTTAAAAAAATTTAAATTATGAGTTACCAGGGTGAGTGATTTTAATTTCCCGCCTTTTGGTTGGATTCTTGTTGAATGACATCTATGAAAAAAATTCTACATTTGAATATTTCTCAAAAAAAAGTGCCTATGCCAAAGATTAGGCTTGAACAACCTCTTTAAATAAGTATTGTGAAGATTCACGTAAAACTGGAAGTGGGATTCAGGGATATTCACGGACAGCCAACATTAAGAGCCATACATTTCCAGGGAAGTTAATGAAATTATCGGATGTTTGAGCTGGTCCAACTTGATTCTTAGGAATACATATGGAAAAAAACTTGAATAACTGCAGAAAGGGAATGAGGGAGGTACAAATATAGAGGTGGGGATAGCTGCACAAGGGGGTTATCAATAAGAAGAGATGTGCATCATTGAATATTGTCTAGATGCACCAGCACATTCAACTCTGCAGCAAGGGATCTCAATAGGTGAACTGTGATCTGTGCGTAGGCTTCAGATCAAATGTTTGAATATGAGAAGGAACAACATAGCATTTCATCCTTCTTAAATTGATAAAATAGCTATCTTGTAGTTGGCATAACCAGTTATGGGATTTCCTTGACAACATGTAGAATCAATCACGTGTCCGGCTTGCCAGAGCCTGTTTGTTATCATTCAGACATTGGTTAGCTGAGTACCACTGGGGTTATTTGGTTTTGGTGCATTTTGGTGGTGTAATTACCAACATATTGCCAAAACATTGCTAATGTAAAGAAAGAAACTGTAAAGGGGCGTTTAAGGAGCAGCGTATGGCGTTGGCATGGCAATTTCCCGACGCCTGGGCGATGAAATGGCTGAAACACCATTCGGGCCTTGACCCTCTCGCTCACGTCTGCCGGCTTGCTGCTGTTGCTGGGGAGCTGTGTGCGCTCTGAAGTAGGAGCAAAACGACTGCACTTAACTATAAGCCTGGTAATATTTTCATTTGAAGGCAATAATGCTTGTTGTTACTTGTGTTGCCATAGTAGGGATTTCACAGCAGGCATCCCCCATAGAGCCGGGGCAGAGCCAGTGACGCGATATGTCTGTGTGATGTAGCATTTTATTTTTTTGGGTTTGCTTACATTAGCAGCATTCGGATTAGTAACTTTAAAATGAGGACAATCCATGGCTTGTATATGAGACCTACACAAACTGGTGGGGTTAAGGCCGACTCGATCGCGTCAAGCATTCACAGCACAATGCAGCCATGCATCCCTCAGACGATGCTTATTTGATTGGTGGCATTGCATTTGTTTGTGTTCTTTGCAAACATATACTTGGCAAATACAGCACACCATCTTTGCCATAAATGATTGCTTTTGAAGAATTACTGTGTTTGACAGCTGAAAGGAAAGAGTTAATTTTGCTTTCTATTTGATGCAAGCTGCTACTTGCATTAGCACTGCAAACAGAGCCATTGGGGGTCATGCCGAGTTTGGAGGCAGCCATGGTGGTATTAGCACCATGGCTGCCTCCAAACTCAGGTCCGGGTAGGCGGAATGGGAACTTACCGGGACATTCCGACCTATGCGGACCCGGTAAGTCCCCATGCCGAATACCATTCCCCATTCCCATTCGAGCCCCCATAGGGCTCAATGGGAATGGCGACGCCGCTAATAACGGGCCCGCAAATAGCGGGCCCGTTATTTGCTCCCTGGTCCCCTAACGGGACCCGCTAAGGACGTCTGGTCTGACCAGATGTTTTCAGCAGGTCCCGCTAGGGAACCTCGGAGTAGGGCAGTAAGGGGTTACCGGCACCGGCATCCTTACTGGTGCCGGTAAGCCCTTACCGCCCACCTCGGAATGACCGCCTATGAGTCTTCCACCGTACCAAACCCACCTGGACACTCATCGTCAGCCATCCCATTTATCAAGGAACAACCCTGGAACACAGGCATTGCATGCATCAGTTTTGTAATGCACATTTTTAAAAATAAACCAATGAATTATGAAAGCTGTGCTGATTTCTATCCCCAAAAAATGTGCAACCCTTCGTTTGTGATAATGATACGCATAGATGTGGGGTGTTACACATGTATCCAATGCCCTCTCTTTGTGTAATGTTCGCTGGTGAGCCACTATGGTTTTGAGAGAATAATAAACACCACATAACAGAAAGAAACACAGTCTGAAATCCTAAGGAAGGCAGGGATCCATTGCACCTGCGCACTACTGAGGCTATTATGTTAATGGGATCACACCTGCAGCACTACCCTTCAATCCTAATGTTGGACGGAAGGCAGTGTTAGAAGAGAACCAAAAATAGTAGTGAAACTGTGACCCCAGTGTGGGACAGGATAGGCAGGAGGGAAGCAACGTGCAACACATTTTTCAAGGGTTGCAGCCATGCTGGTTGACAGCCAATTGAGTTGAAACAGATTTCCGTATAGCTGTAACTGCTATTGGGTAGTACAGGGGTGAAGTGCGCTCTAACTTCACAAAGAACAATTCCAGAATGGTGAAAATGTTTGCAAAAGGTAGTGGAACTGTTAACAGTAAAAAATAAAAGTAGTGGAACTCCGCTCGCCACCGTTCCCGCTCACTTCGATCACTGAAGGGAGGTAGTCAAACCATTTCCCCTTCTGGGCAGGGGAAAGAAGAGTCAGGAGTCACTGATGCTGAAAGACTGTGGCCCACCACAGGAAATGAGACAGATATTTGTGGCCTTTGTATGTACAAAACGACTCGATGGAGGCATTATTAACCTGTATCTGCTTCATCGCGGGTGTTAAATAGTTATGCACCTAATTGGAATCCTTTGTTGTACCACAGACTGCTTTGTTTCTTTGTGTGTTTTTTATAGAACATCGCAGGAGAGTAAAGTCAAAATCCTCCAAGAATTGAACTGAAGTCTTGGTAATGCAGTGTGCAAGGCAGACATTTACAGATGACTGTTCAGCCTTCACTTTGTCAGAAAGTTTATCTCAGCAAAATATGGGATTGTCGAGGAACATATAATTAATAATAAATATTTATTGCTGAATTTTAATCAGGGCACACCTTTGCAGTCACTTATTACTGTCCATTGGCAATAATGTGATTTATTTTGCTTTGCAGGGCATTGCTATATATGGAAGAATTATGAAATTACTTTTTCTCCATCAAGAACTTGCGCCATGAAAAATTGTTTGAAAGAAATGAAAAAAAACATGAGGAGAAACTGATTATTGTAATGCTTAACAAGCTATGAGGACACTTGCCCTGTTTGGTGTCTCCGGTTATTATCATAATTATGAATTTTGTATAAGGCGCCACACGCCCACAGGCCTCAGTGCGCACATAAGTAGGATAGTCATGGGAGAAATCAGAGGTAAAACCAGAATATAAGCAGAGTGAGTTAAAAAGAAAGGTTTGAATGGCTTTCTTAAAGTGATAAATGGCAGGAATATTTCTAAGATCCATTGGGATTGAACTCCAGACCAAAGGGGCATGAACATCAAAACTAGTGCCACCAGAATTCTGTAATTTAAAGTGTGCCTGTAGAAGTTTATAAGGACCATTGGAGCAGATGGCCTGAGTAACCGGAGTCCTCTGAATTCTCCTCGTTAGGAGATTGGTTAGATAGACATTTATAGGTCAAAGATTAAAGACATTTTATGAGTTATACAGTGTTTAACTGGTAACCAGTGAAGGGCTCTGAGCTTGAGTTATATGTTCTGTTCTCTTGAGTCCACACACAGCCCTGACTGCATTGTTTTGAACAACTTTCAGTCTCACAATATTGGTTTTAGACATTCCTTCAAAAAGCTGTTACAGTAATCAATTTTCGAACTGATAAGAGCTGTGGCCAGTGCAGCAGTATTAGTATTTGACAAATATGGCTTAATCTGTTTTATAAAATCTCTGAGTGTTTTCATCCACGGATTTGTGTTAATTACACAGTTTGAGATGATAAATTTACCGTATTTGTCATTAAGTTTAGACAACGTTGGCTAGAGCCCACCAATATTAGCTCTGTTTTATTGCCATCTAAGGCAAGAGAATTATCATTCACCCACCTTTGAATGATGCCATATGCCTGATCCATAATACAGTAATCCCGTTCATATTCACCCGTCATCTCCAAGACCACTTGGGTATCGTCTGCATAATTAGTATATTATATGCACTGATCATCCAGGAGGTAAAAAAGAGGGCAGGCGTATAGGTTAAAAAGAGTGGGCGAGAGGCATGCTCCCTGCGGAACACCACAGGAGAGTATCTCTGGGCAAGACATAAATCCTCCTGAAGCCACTCTAGCAGTTCTAGATCCTAAAAAAGATGCTAGCCAGGATATGGCAAATTTGGAACAGTTTACTATTGTATATAGTCTCTCAAGAAGCAGGCCATGATTGACAAGGTCGAAGGCAGCCGAGAGATCAAGCAACTTAAGCAAACCTATCCGCCCTGAGTCCACAATGTGGGTAAAATTCACTTTAAGGTCAAGCATGGCAGTCTCTCTGCCATGCTTGGCATGAAATCCTGACTGTAAAAGTCCCAGAAGGTCAGATTCTTCAAGATAGTTCTGGAACTGCAAGTATGCCACTCTATCAAAAATGTTCAACTAAAAAGGAACCTTAGTAATAGGACGAAGATAACTAACAATATTGGGGTCTAATGCTTCCTTTTTGAGAACTGGGGTAATCCAAATATTTTTAAAACTGTCCGGCACTACTGATGCAGAGAATGATGTGTTGAAAATGTTCATAATAAATTGGGCAAAACAGATAGCTGCATCTTTAATAATACTGGCAGGGCTTGCATCATCAGGGCAACAAGACGGTTTAAGGTCGCTAACAATTTTTATTAGATCTTCCGATTTTTTGCCAAAGCAGAATTCATCATTCTTAAAAGAGGTAATTGAAGGTGCAACCTCAGGACTTCCTGTGTCCATGTCTGTTATAGTTAAATCAGAATGATTAACTAGAATCTCATATCGATGCAAGTTAAGTTTGGAGGCAAACCCTTGTTGAACTTCCAGACACCAGGAGACACTTTTTTTGATCGCAGGATAAGTACCAGTTTTTCCTTCAAGTTCATTAAGAATAGAAATGAGTTCTTACTGGCAAGATTTGACAGACTCAATTCTTTCTTCAAAGTGTTCCTTCTTGGCTGAAATAATAGATTTCTTATAGTTAAGAGGCGCAGTACGATATAACTTAAGGGTCAACTGACCAGGCAGTTTCCTCCAGGCTCTTTCAGCTCGCCTCTTTAATTTCTTCTGTTCAAGAATAGAATCAGTTTTTACCTAATGTTTCAGTTTTACTCCATTTAGTCACCACAGGAGACAAACCTCATTCGAGTAGGTAATGTTGTCCAACAAGCGGCGAACTGTATTAGTGGAAGCTTTACGAAAGATCTTATGAATAATCCTAACTTAGGTAGAAACTCTAACTTTAGTATCCATTTTAACTAGCTTACAAGGAAGTAGGTGCATAAAAGTGATCAAATAGTGATTAGACCAAGGACAAACAGTAATATCAGGAGGGGTGATATTAAGATTAAAGGTTAAAACCCAATCTAAGATATGTCCTTTCCTATGGGTGGGAGCCTTGACCCATTGTGAAAGTGCAGTGGATAAAAGAGAGTCAAGGAGGGGGCCTGCCATATTATCATTGTCATGATAACCCCAATAGTTAAAATCACCATGTATTAAGAGGTGGGAAAATGGCTTCATGAAATCTCCAATGAGCATCAGTAGCTGCTCCTCGAACAGTGGTGTAGATACAGGGTAAGTATTCCAATAGTGTTGTTACAATCCATTTTAATTTTAATAAATCTGTACTGACATTTGTCCAAAGTAGAGGTGGTTCGAGAAAATGTCTCAAAGGTATCTTTGCGAATAATCTCGGTTCCCCCTCCCTTACTCTGTAGGTGATATGTCCTAAAAATTCTGAAGCCCGCTGGTATGGCCAAAGAGGCCGCATGATTGGCAGTATCAGAGAGCCAAGTTTTAGTTGAGCAGACAAGGTCAAGTTTCTGGCTATCAATGAGATTGGTTATCTCTATGCCATGTTTTACAAGGAAGCGGGTATTGAGTAGAGCAGAATTCAGATGACATTGAGTAGAAGGCAATTTCTTAGTGTCACCAATTAATTTATCCATGGAATTATGAGAGGATGAAATAATAATTATAGCAGCGATATATGATTAGGATGCTTGAGTGCTTGCTAATATCATATATGTCCTTACATGAGGGCCAATGCTAAGTAAGGGCAGCAAGGGATGCAGACACACAGACCGGCTGCTCCCTCTCATGCTGGCACTCTCGCTCCTGATATGCATACAAATACTAACCTAGGAACTACAGTGCAGGTGGGAATTGTAGTTCGGACCACTATCCTAGCTACACAAAGAGTGGTTATAGATTCCTTGCTCCTGTCACGCTAAGAGAGCAGACTAACACTTAGGTTGTCTGGATTTAGGAAACTAAAAACACACAGGTAAGCGTGATAAATGAACAACACTAAAAGCAGATTAAACAGTGTTAAAAAGCTAATTTTTAGAGTAGGCCTAGACGAAATATCAGCAATTTCCTAACTAAAATGATCAAAGGCTAGCAACAATTACTTAAAACAATCATGCATCCAGCAACATACATTTTTTAACAAATGTTAACAAATGTTTACACCTCATCTGTGGCTCACGGGACATCGGATGGTCCCAGGAAGGGCTTGTACTGTTGCTGGAACGCTAGGGGGTCTCTGTGCTCAGACCGTGCTCTTGAAGGCCTGAGGAGGGAGTGCCTCTCTGGGCACTTGGCATACCTGCTGGAGAGGTATCCGATGAGCCTGGAGGACCTGTCCTCTGATGGATATTTCACCGCCGGCCCTCTCACTGGGGGACCCATGCCGGGTCTGGATAGAAATAGCAGTGTGGTGACACCATCGGAGGAGCCGTGGGAGGCATCTCTGATGTGGGCAGGGCTCATCACCCCGTGCGCAGTATAGGCGAATGAGCGACAGCCATCTTTTTCAAGATTGCACAGCCTTAACCCTTGAGGGACTGAGATCTCCCAAAATTCACGGGATGAGGTGTCACCTGATAAATGCTTCAACACACAACACCTCACAAGCTGGCAATACCAAGCAGTCTCAGAGGAGAGCAACACCCAGCTAATTATACACTCCAAAATTCTGGCTAGGACACAACAAGCCCTGTCTCCCCTACACCCCGATTCACAAAGTGGCCCACAAAAGAGGCAGACAGTGGAATGGCTACTGGTAAGGGTAAGAAAAAGGATAGAGATGCAGCAGCGGATTTCTTTGCACCGCATAGGTGCCTACCTAGCAATGAGGAGGCTTTTTCTACATCACCATCATGGGATCCAGTATTGGCCGCATTGGCAAATCACCTGAGAACGCCTGGAAGAAGAGTGCTTCTTCCAGGCGTTCTCAAGTGAGCGTGGCTGAGCCCCAACCCTCCAGGGCCTTGCTAGCATTCTTACAAATTGTTTTGAGGCCCCCAGGTCCTGCCTGCACCCTTCTCTCTCCCTGTGTCCCTGCTTCCCCTTCCCTCTCTCCTCCCGCCTCCCAGCCCACCTCCCAGCCCGTGATTGGCTGTTCCTTTGACATTGGCAAACCTAGTCGCCGTACCAGCCCCTGAGCACATTCTTCATCCAGGCGTTCTCAGGTGAGCGTAGTTGAGCCCCGACCCTCCAGGGCCTTGCTAGCTTTCTTACAATTTATTTTGAGGCCCCCGGGCCCTGCCTGCACCCTTCTCTCTCCCTGTGTCCCTGCTTCCCCTTCCCTCCCTCCTCCCGCCTCCTACCCTGCCTCCCATCCCGTGATTGGCTGTTCCTTCGACATTGTCAGACATAGTCGCCGTACCAGCCCCTAAGCACCTTCTTCATCCAGGCGTTCTCAGGTGAGCGTGGTTGAGCCCTGACCCTCCCGGGCCTTGCTAGCGTTCTTACAAATAGTTCTGAGGCCCCCGGGCCCTGCCTGCACCCTTCTATCTCCCCGTGTCCCTGCTTCCCCTTCCCTCCCTCCTCCCCCCTCCCAGCCCGCCTCCCTCCCTGATAGGTTTCTTCGCTCCTTTTAACTGACCTCCCCAGGGCAGCCCTCTGCCCGTGCGACCCCTCTGGCTAAGGGCCCCAGTCAAAGGGCGGCTCCTATTGAGGCGGCTCCATATCGTGTCTGCAGGTGTCAGCAGGGGAAGCCAGTGGCCTGCCGTCAACCAGCAGCAACTAGTAAGGTAGGAGTGGCCTGGGTTAGGAATAGAGCCTTCACTCTACCCTGATAACCCTGCCACATAGCATCCTTACCTATACTAGTATAATACTGTGACTACTATCCTGTGCCACACTGAGATAACACTATGGTTATTGGCCGTATTTAACTGCATTGTGTAGGCCTTTCTTCCACTTTACAGGACTCTCAGACCTAAAAATTGCATTGTTAAACCTAGTCCCTTTTCCCCTCTATACCGGACTCTCAGACTTTGGTGTGTTTTTCTCCAGTATTTAAATTGCATTGTGAAAGTATTAAAAAACATTGCATTGTGAAACCTAGGCCATTTTCTCAACTATACAGGACTCTCAGACTTATGTGTGTTTTTCTCCAGTATTTAAATTGCATTGTGAAAGTATTTTAAAAATTGCATTGTGAAACCTAGGCCTTTTTCCCCACTACAGAGGACTCTCAGACTTAGGTGTGTTTTTCTCCAGCATTTAAATTGCATTATGAAAGTATAAAAAATGTGCATTGTGAAACATAGGCCTTTTTCCCCAGTATACAAGACTCTCAAACCTAGGTGTGTTTTTCTCTGTTATTTAAATTGCACTGTGAAGAAGGGCCGTTCTGTGGTTTTGCTTCCTAGCATAGCATTCATCAAGCAAACATTTCTTCCATTATCTAAGCTCCTGTCGTCTTGTCCAAATGTCTACTATTGTCTCGTCTCTCTCTCTCTCTGTCTCGTCTGTTTGCACCCCTCCCTGTGTCCTTCCCTAGTGTTCTCCCCGGTTACCAGTCATTTGGTCGAAAACCAAATGGTCGAATGACCATTTGATCGAAGTAAAATGGTCGAAAAAAAAAAGGTCGAATTTTTTTATTTTTTTTATTTTTTATTTTATGGGGGGGTTATTTTATGGGGGGGTTCCCCCCAATCCCCCTTTTTCTTTATTAAAAAATATTTTTTAAGCAACCCAAACTAAAAAAAAAAATATAAATAATAAATAAATAAATTCGACCTTTTTTTTCGACCATTTTGATTCGATCAAATGGTCATTCGACCATTTATTTTCAACCAAATGACCGGACACCGTTCTCCCCACCCCCTCCCACACCCTTCCTCTTCTCTCCTCTCCCTATGTACTTTATGATGCTCTCTTTTTCGCCTATCTTTTCTAACTTCTTCTCCATCGACTATCCTGCTCTCCTCACTAAATCTGGTAGGAAGAAGTTCAAAAAGGACATCATGGTCTCCAACCCAGGCCTCCCTATCGCTGATGCCTATACCAGTGCTTCATACAGGCAAACCCCTCACCGACATTCTCTTTGACGTTCCCTCGCCACACCTATGGGCTCTATATAAGGTCTCTGTGCTCTCTTTTTTCTCATCTTCTCCCATTAATGCTGGCCTCATTCCACTCCTCTTAGTTCATCATGAATGTTTACTTGAACGGTACCGTCTTGGTCCAAGGCCCTCAAGCCAACCTTCACCTTTTTGATAGATGCTTCCCGCGCCTCATCAATTTCCTTTCTTCTCCTGCTGTCCCCTCTCTCCCCTCCATGGTTCCTCGCCTCCCTCTGCTGACTTCCCCCTTTGCTACCTTGCCCTTTCCTCACTCCGCTTCTGCCCCTCCTCGGGCTTCTTCTACACCTCTGCAGGGCGTACCTCTGATTTGTACCCCTCCCGCAAGTCTTTCAAGGACGGCAACTTTCTCCATATTGCCACTCTAAACTCTCACTCAGCTGTCAAACACTCCTCTGACATCTGCCGCCTCCTGGAGGAACTTGACCTCGATGTCCTCGGTCTCACAGAGACTTGGTTCACGACCAGCTCTGTCACAAGCTTTGACACTCTCCTCCCTGATGGCTACAAGGTCTTCTCCATGCCAAGATCCAACCGGTCCGGAGGGGTGTAGCCCTTATCTTCCCTGAGTGGATCCCTGCCTCTCTCATTCCTACGCAGGCCTACTCATTTTTCGAATGCCTCATTTGCAGACTCTCTCTCTCTCCTGGCCATTCCCTTACTGTGGCTACCATCTACCGGCCACCAGGTCACATTTCCTCCTTCCTCTCTGAGTGGGCAGACCTCTCCTCTTGCCTCCTGGTCTCGACCACTCAACTCCTCATTTTTGGAGACTTTAACATCCACCTTGATGCTTCCTGTCCTTCCTCTGGACTCTTTTGAGACCTCTGTGACTCTCGCTCACTCTGTATTTTCCCCTCTGGCCCGACTCACTCTGCAGGACACACTCTGGATGTTCTGATCTCTTCAGACCTTCCCCTTTCGATCCCTCTCACCATTCCTCTCTCATGGAGTGATCACTTCCTCCTTTCCTCCCGGATCACCCTCTCTACCCCTCAGGCCAAGCCAACTCCAGCACTGCCACCTACCTTCTCAGTTATCCTACCTATGAAGCGTGTGTCATTTGATGCTTTCGCCTCCACTTTCTACCCTCCCTCTCCCCTTGGCTGTCTCACACTCTGACACAGCCCTTGCCATGCTCCACTCTGCTATGTCTGATACTCTCAATCTTCTTGACCTGTCATAAGGATTTGCTTGAAGCCCAAAGCCAAGTGCAACTGTTGGTAGGACTCAGACCTTGTCACCCTTAAACGCAAGTGCAGGGTGGCTGAGAGGAAATGGCATTCTTCCGGCACATCCCCTGACAAACTGGCCTGCCGCCTGCTCCAGAGGCAATACCGGCTCTCTGTCCGCACCAAGAAGAGAGCCCACATCCAAGCTCATGTCTCTGCAGCATCTAACAACTCGGCCGAACTATTTACAATCTGCAAGGAGCTGGCCAATCTTGCTGCAGTCTCTACCTCTCCTGTCCCCTCCTAGGCCCTCTGAATGGCCCTGCCTTCTCATTTCACCTTTAAAACTCAGGACATCCTGTCCTCTCTCTCTTCCTCTCACACTCCTCCCTCTACTCTCTGCTCTTGCTCTAGCCCATCTTCGACCAGCCCTCCTCCCTCCTTCTCTGCCTTTCCCCTGTTCTTCGTAGACGAGTTTTCTTGACAAGTTAGATCCATGAAAGTCTCATCAAAACAGGTTCACCACTGTTCCTCCAAAACTATCAAGGACCACATTGACACCTTGGCTCCTGCTCTGGCTGACTTATGCAACCACTCCTTCCCCACTGGAGTCTTCCCTTCACCCCTGAAGCACTTCTGTGTGCACCCTCTTCTTAAGAAACCTTCTGCTGACCCTTCCTGACTGGCTAACTATCGCCCAATTTCTATCACTCCTTTCCTGGGCAAACTCCTGGAAAAGCTGGCCATCTCCCAGCTTAATCGCCACACTGAATCTGTTGGTTGTCTCCATGACCATCAGTCTGGCTTCAGAGCTACCAGAAGCATGGAAACTGCTCTCCTGAACATCCGTGAAGACCTGCTCTCCAACCTTGATTCCAACACCCACAGTGTCCCCATCTTACTTAATATCCCTTCTGTCTTCAACATGGTTAACCATGCCATCTGCTCAACCGTCTCTGTGATAACCTGGGTATCACCAATCAGACCATGGCTTGGCTGACTTGTTTCCTCCCAGGTCCAACTTTGGTCCTTCCTCTCCTCTATCTCTACTTGTGATGGTCCCCCGGGGTCTAACCTCTCTCCCTGGCTGTTCAACCAATACCTGCTTTTCTTGCCCACCGCATTGCCGCTCTCTGCCCCAACTTTCAGTGCTATGCGGGTGACACTCAACTAATTTTTAGGCTCCCTTCTGCAACCTCTTCTCCTTCTCTCATCTCTGACTGTCTGTCTGCTATCCAGGAGTGGTGTGCTGCCAATGATCTTTGCCTTAATGCCAGTAAGACCGAGATTCTCCTCATCGGCACACCTGCTCCCTCCTTTCCTGTCAATCTCTGGCTGGCTTCTCTTGGCCCTCCTCCTGCTTCCACCTGTGAGGCTAAAAACCTTAGGGTCATCTTCGACTCCACACTCTCCTTTTCTCCTCACATCTCTGATGTCACTTAGAAGTCACACTACCAGCCACACCTCCTCAGAGGTATTCTTCCTTTTCTACCTTCCCCCAGAAGCTCACTGTCTCCAGAGCTCTGGTTCCCTCTAGGCTGGACTACTGCAACAGCCTCTTTCTAAATCTGCCTGCCTCTTCTCTCCGCCCTCTGCAACTCATCCAAAACAGGACTGCCAGACTTGTCCTTGGCCTCAAGCCCAACGATTGTATCTCTCCAGGACTGAAATCTCTGCACTGGTTCCCAGTGGTGGCGAGGATTAAGTTCAAAACCCTCTGCATTGTCGACAAGGCCTTCTGGGGCCTGGGGCCTCAATACCTTCAACTCTCTCTTCCTAAATATCTCCCTTCTCGAGCTCTTTGCTCATCCGCCTCCAACTCCCCCAGGGTCAGTCGCTTCCCCAAGCAATGAGTTGGTGGTAGATCTCTTTCTTCTGCTGGGGCCTCCCTCTGGAACTGCCTCCCTGCCTCTCTGAAACTTGAGGCGAACCATCTCCGGTTCCAGAAGCACCTCAAGACCTTCTTCCTCTTTGCTTCTGCTTTCTCTCCTCCTCTCCCCTGCCGATCTCCTGGCTGAAACTGAACCTACACTTGTTACCTGGCTACCCTCTGATCTCGGGCCCAGCTCCCCTCCCCGCCAGTTGCACACCTGCACTGCCCCCTGTCAACCCTTGTACTCTGGGACTGTTTCTGTATCCCTACAGCCTCCTACCAGCACTTGACACCTGATGTCTGCACTTACCCTTGCACTTGCCACCAGCTGGCTGCACTTTTTAATTATTGTCTTTATTTATTTTACTGTTTATCCTGTGTACTGCACTGCCCCCTGCCCCCGCACCTTCCCCCTCCCCTTCTCTCCTGCACTTGCGTGATCTCAATGTCACCTGGCCTAGTAAGATCGCTGTCTCTGTCTACCCTCTGTTCCCCCTCCCTTGCCTCATCGTGCCTTGAAACACTTGTGTATAGGCACGTTATAACATATCAATATCATGGATGGAGAACAAGTTTGATAAACTGTACCAAAAAGTGGTGCAACTGGAAACGAGAACCTCCATGCTTGAACATAGGACAACAGAATTGGGCCAGCAATCCACTCAAATGTTCCTGTTGAGGAAACAAATGGGGGATGAAATGAAGGCACTGATCAAGGGAAACAAACTGATGGAATATTGGCTGGAATATCTCAAAAACGTGGTAAGAGCCAAGCAGATTAGGGTGATAGGTCTCCCAATTGGTGCAGAGGGGGATGACCTGATTACCTTTCGTCGCAAATTAGCTGCCAGATTTGCTTGGTTTGGAGATGGAGGAAGACCCCATTTACATAGACAAATGCTACAGAATTAACATACAGGCCACCAATAAGAATACAGAGTCGACAATCGGACCAACGCTCATTGTCAAACATTCTGCAAAGGATCAGGCGATGTATCAAGATCACATGGTTCTCCTCATTCCGGGTCTGGTACTTGCGACCGAGATGAAGTGAAGGAAACCTAATGTACTTAAGAAATCCTTTCTATCTCGAGGAGTCAAAGCAGGGCTGCTTAGGTCTGCAAAGCTGAGGGTTACATGGAAAGATAAAGATCTTGTGGGGTGCAGAGAAGTCAGAAGAAATGTTGAAATTGGTTCCTGAAAAAAGTACCACGATCATAGAGAAAGGATGAAGGGCTATGGTCCCCGGAAGTGATCATGTTATTTGACACCCAGGGAACTTTGGAACTTAATTTTAAGGTATATCCACTCCTTTCAGGCTGTTAGGATGGTGTGAGGTTATTGAGTTGGTAGTTGTTTGCTGTGTGAACAGTGAGGACGGGGAGCTCACTGTACTTATCGCAGTGATGAAAGATGCAGATTGGTGCTGAAGGTTTCTTCATTAGGATAGCTACATTCTGAGACTGAACACCAGGGTGTGGGGCAGATGATGTGAGCTCCACATGTGAGGGAATGGAGGTAGTGGGGTTATAAGGGGACTGTACAGTGCATTGAGCTTTAAGTATGGGAATTTGTTTGATGTTTTCTTCCAGGAGGGTGAGCAGTGCACTACCTAGTGCAGATCTTGGAATTCCCCGGCCGTCTCAACTACTGTTTGCAATTTCTCTCCCCCTATATTAACGAGGACTCTCAGAAAGGGCCAGTAGCGACTGTGGTTTGGGGGACATGTTCTCTTGTACTTTGACTAAATTATGTGGAGGCCTCTCACTAGGAGGGCATTGCTCTTGTTATTTTATGTAGCTTCAAGTAAAAATAAAAATAAATATATTTTTTAAAACTACCTGTGGCTAATATATTCAGTAGCCCGCATTGTCTATTTCTGTTGAACTCAAGAGTTGCTAGGCGAGTTTTCTCTCCCCCTCATGTGGGTTAGATTGTGGGGGAGGTTTTGGTGCTTTGTCGAAAGATCACATATAAAGGGGGAACCAAGATCATCCATTTTGCCCGCCTCCTCAGCTCCTTCAATGTTTGTGATTCTGAGGCTATGTATCTTGATGTCATGACCTGGGCGTATGATGGCAATAGCTGGCAAATGGTATAGAGTACTTGGACACATTATGTCAGTAGCTGGCAAAAGAGAAACTAATTGACCGATACAAAAGTCACAATTATTGGCTTTCTAATTCCTTTTTTAACTGCTCCCTCATGCCTCCCTGCTTACTTTTACTATCAACCTCACCCTACTTGTAAGAAGCAATACCAAGAGGTTGGAGAAGTTAAGGTTGTGGGTGTGCTTGCAAACTAAGGACTGTGATCAGGGGCCGTCAGTCAGTCTTGGTGTAATGAAGATTACCAGCAAGTAATCAAAGCCTTATCCCTTTGGCTCCCTTAATCATCACAATCCCTACAAAATGAGGGTACTGCAAGCAGGCCTCGATCCCAAAGCCCAAAATGAAAATAACCCTGAAAATGCTGCAACACGCCTGTGCTTATAAATCACTGTTGAGCAGTGTTCTGTACATGGCAACTGATCTTCCTGGTAACCTGAAGGCAATGGAACCAACCATGTTTGTAGATGCATCCATTACTTAATTTTAAGCGTCATTACTCCTAATCCTACTCTTCATTCTCACAGTACTCACGTTGGAGATATCACACATTGCAAAGAGGAAACATTTTGTAAAACGTTACAATACTTTTTTAAACCCTTCTCCCTTTTTCTGAGGCTCCCCACTTTACCGATAGTCCACCTGATAATACCAGCCATGCCAAGGTCAGTTCACCAATAATCAGTGACAGGGGGGAGAAAGTGAATGTAAGTACTGTGGTGGGAGAGGGAGAGTTGCGTGTAAACAGCTTAGTGAGGAAGGGTGTATCGAGGAGTAAAGATTACTCGTAATTGAAGAAATCCCACTGTGCCGCTTTTCTCGTCCCAATCTTACTTTTGAGGCATATAAAAGACAAGAATTGTGAAGTGAAAATAGAAATCAAAACACTGAGACCAAAGGAGATGCAACACAATTGCACAGGAATACTCCATCAGTATCAAAATATAAAAACTTAAAAACGAAGACAGCAAGCAACCAATCCCCCCTCTGCACGTCTTATGTCCGATGGAGTAACCTCCAGAAGCTGTGACCCCCAGGCATTTAAAGGGTTCCGGGTACTTAAGTGCAAAGGAAGGTGGAACTAGGAAAACTGGAAAGAGGATTACAATATTTGCTGATATTTGAGATGGGAAGGGGGAGACAGCAACTATATGCTCCTGGCTCCTGCAAAGCTCTCAAGTTCCCCATGCCATTTCCGAGAAAGTCATCCATTCCTGTTTTTTCCTCTTGGAATTTTTGGACGTGTAGCCCAGAATTTAAAATGGCAAAGGCAAAACTACAATTCCCAGAATTCAAAGAAAAAACAGGACTGGCTGCCTTTCTCATCAAGGCAATGAGTACACACCAAAGCTCTGCTCCTGTTGCGTTGAGAAGGGCTTGAATCTCAGGTTACCTGTGATGCAACATGACTCTTTAACACTTAACTGAAAAGGTGCACACATGCATACACTTACACGCAGGGCTTTAAGTGAGCTGGAGCTAGCGAAGGGAGAATCCCACCAAACTCAACAAACTGCTGCAGAGCCAAACACCCCCCTTTGACCCACTATTAAGCAGCCAATACGAGTAATCCTGTGCTCACGCGCTTATTTAGAATTTCAGGGAAGTGATTGATTTATGAGCTGTGAAAAGAATCTATTAGGGAAAATTAGAGGTAGTTCACTCAGGCAAAGCCTCAACCCTGTCAACTGATGCTGTCCAACAGAGTATATGTAGAGTATGTTTTGCATACATTTTACAGTTAAGGTAAGTGATATGAAAAATGAAATTAGCATCATGGCCATGTGCTCTACAATATGTGTCCAGAATGGTTGCATGCTTGAATCGCTATCGCAGACATATTTGTTATAAATAAAAATCGGTCGTCATTCTCAGATTCCCAAAATGTGCTTTGATTGTATCCAAAGCATCGAGGAACCCACATCAGTGCTATTGGTACCTTCACCTTTTTCACCGGTGACTTCAAAAATCGAGGGTGATTTACTCACTGAATTATCTACTGAGTGCTTGTTCACAGATAGCGCATATTTACAAGCTAAGGCAGAGAGGTTTATTTACAAAATATCAAGACTGAATGGAAGCATGACCACCAGAGACCACCCTGAGTGACCAAAAAAACATGTTTGCAGGGTCTGATGACATGTACAGACTACACCCTACGCCGGTGGTCAGTCATTTTTTCATAAAAAAAATGTCGAATGACAGTTTTTCCGAAAAAATAATGTCGAAAAAAAAGTCAAATTCCGTTTTTGAAAATTATATATTTATTTTGGGGTCCGGGAGTAAAAAAAAATGGGTAAAAAAAAAAAAAAGGGAGGGGTTGGGGGGATCCCCCCATTTCGAATAAAAAACGTATAAAAAAAAAAAAAATTCGACATTATTTTTTCGAAAAAATGACTCGACATTTTTGCATTCGAAAAAATGACTATAAACCCCCTACGCCATACCCAGCATTCTGTTTAAGCTGCACTCCCTTTTTAGAGCTTCCCTTACGTTTCACTTCCCACCTAACGAATTTGGATGTACTCCAGTTTGATTACCACATTCCATGCCTTGTGTTACCTCACACTGACTCACCGTTTCTGCACAGCCTTTCATGCAGGTCACCAAGACGTGCATTCAGCAAGCTTAGCGTGACCTGTCATTTTTCATGAACATTCACGTGTAAGACTATCCCTATACACGCTTACTGAACATTTCCTTTCTGTGAAGAAGCATAATCCATTCAAATAATACTGAGAATTCCTGACATGCCCGTGCATTCAGAATGTGTCGCAATGACGCTTGCTAAGCGTTTCCTATGAACGCGGGTTCACCAAACATTCTTTCTCCATGCACTCATACTATGTTCTATCAGTACAGATTCACTGATAAGGGTTACGTGGCAGCCTCTAAGACAAGTTCCTTGATAGTGCCTCTGCTGACGCAGGGTAACCCCTAGATTGTGCAGAGCCCTAGAAATTTTGGGCCTCTAATTTGCATATGTAGTAACATTAGTGACATCACAGAAAATGACACCACAGACTAAGTATTTGGAACTCTGGGAGATCATACAACTTACGTTAAAGGAAGGTGCCTGGAGTAAGCCAAGAGGCACACTTTGAGGGGTCCAGTATAAGATTGGTCACCGTTATTATACACGGGGACACATTAAGAATGGAGCTTTTGTGGAGTAGCTGACAGTGAGAGCCGAATCACTTGTAGAGACTGCTCATTTTGGCAGATAAAGCATAGTGAGGCATATGCCCAGGATACAACAATGTGGTTGAGTAACTAAGCCGGGATTAGAGGCAAGTCTGAAACCCAGGCTGTGAACACATCTTCTCAGTTGAAGTTGGTAAAAATACTGTTTGTCACAAGTTCTTTTGCAACGTTGGTTTGAAAATCCCATCTGACTATGGAATGCAGTGCAAAAAAATAAATTCCGGTTTGTTAACTGTGAATTAAACCTCTCCATTCTGCAACCTATCTGCCCAAATCCCTTGATCTCGTAAATAATCATGACCCACTTGCCCTCTCCTCCTTTCCCCTCCGCACCCCATGTTTGGCTTTCAACAATACTCAGTTTGATAGTTAAGACTTAAGTACAGCAATCCTAATGAACTAAATTAACACATAAAACAATCCTTAGGGAAATGAGTTAAGCAAAAAGAGTAAGATTGTAGTGTTATGCCCCCACCCCATCTTAAATGATAAGCTACACATACCAGAATAATTCAACAAGGGGCTAAAAATGGTCTGATGGTTTTGTAAATTTACTTTCAAGACTTAAATACAAACAGCAAAATATAATGCATGAAAGGGTAAGCTGATTGCTTTTCATAGGCGAGAGCATATACGGAAATGGGACATTCTGCAAAAAATAAAAGCTTTTTGCTTTGTGAAATAAGCATACATGAAAATAAGGGAGATAGTATAAAACTTTGTGTGTGTGTGACATATTTTAATTGTCTTGCAGGACGACATAAACTTAGCTGTCTAACTGATGCTTTGTGTGTGCTTTCAGAATAAAATACCCTTATTTGACTTCTTTCCACCTGAAGGTTAAAACATAAGTCCTTTTTGAAAACAATGGGTACACAAATGAACAAGGACTTAGAAATGGATTCCATTTAAATTCTCTGCAATAATAAAGAGAATATTGAGTAGTAAGTGTCTGCAGTGAGACCGGATGTGCCACATCTACTGGTATGCAGGGGAGGTGGGGAGAGAGGAGTTGTCACACAGTGCCTCACAGGGGATGTGGAGGTGACAGCACAGCCTCATCAGGAAAAGGAGACTCACATCTGTAAGCAGTGCAGTCCCTCTGGAAACTCTCCAAATTATTCAGTACACACATGGCAGGTGGTGCCTGTGGGGCCTCCATGAGTACAGGGCCCTGGGCCTCGATGAGTACTGCCCATGCATCAAGCCGGCATGTCTACAGCATCTACACTCCTTAAACTGTGCGAGTTAGGTAAGCATATCATGCAGCATGCAAAGTTGCTTGTGGCATTGCGTGAGGAGGGCACTTATTTGAGCCAGCTGGCATGGCTCTCTGGATTTGCCCTGCTGGTACTTGAGATGTTGTGTAGCCTCTCTGTGCTGCCTGTCTCCTTTGTAATCTGTGTGGACAACCCAGATGTCCATGCTCTGCTCCTGATCTACTGCTGATGTGAAGGAAAGCAGAGAGCAAGCCTGTGTAATTGGGTGAGGCTTCCATGAATGGGCATACCCACCCAAATTAGATGGTGTCTGACACAAGCTCCCAGGGCATACTGGTATTTGTAGTTCGAGCTCACTGAATCCCTTGAGCGTCCTCAATGAAGTTTAGATCTGGAAAATAAATGATTGGATTGTTCACACTGTCAGGGTTGTAGGTTCAAGAAGTCAAGTGATATTTCTGGGGTAGAGGAAGTTATGGTGGCACTGGCTTTACCCACCCAAGATGATATGGGGTTGGGGATGATGGCTCTTGCTCCCATATTTTCCAGAACCTCTGTGCCCTCAATATTGCCCCAAGAAATACCCACAGCAGCCCTGACTTTGAAGAACAACCAAGATATGATGTGGCATTTATGATGGTTTATGGTCAAAGGGTTGAATCAAAAGATACGAAAAACAAAAGAATCGAATCAAAAGATTCGAAATAAAAAGTTTCAACATACCATTTTTAAAATGTAAAAGTGCATTTCTTTCGAAACCAATCCGTCGACAATAGTCATTAATTGGTTTCAATTGAAATGCACTTTTACATGGTAAAAGTTGCATTTCATAGCTGTTTTGGTTGTAACGTTGTAACATGGAGCTGTCCAGTGCTGAAATTACAGGATGGACAGCTCCATGTAACATTTCAAAGTTATTTGTGTATGTTGGAATTTAAATGACGTTTTTTTTAACTTTGAAACGTTACATGGAGCTGTCCAGACCTGTAATTTCAGCACCAGACAGCTCCATGGAACGCTGCAAGGTTTTAGTGTATATTGGGGGGGTTTCGCCCCCAGACCCTACAACCTCCATGCCATCCTCTCACCCCCAACCCTAACCCTAACACAAGTTTCAAAAGGCAAACTTTCAAATTTTTTTCGAACAAATTGTAATTCGAAACTTTTGTATTTTGAAAAAAAGATTAGAAAGTTTGCCTTTCGAAACGTTTGCATTCGAAAAAATGACTGGACACCATTTATGATATGTCGTGGCATTTACAACGCACCTGTACACAAGTGTTTCTAGGCGCGACAAGCAAGGGGAAACTGGGAGGACAAAATACAGATCTTACTAGGCCATGAGTTATTCAGATCGCTCAACTGCAGGGAAGAGTGAAGGGAGAAGTGCCAGGGGAGAGGGCAAGGGGCAAGTGCAGTTAACTCACAAGTTAATCCTGATCATTAATAGCATAGGTTTACCAGAGACGATTGAGCAGGATGGCATGGTTGATCATGTCAAAAGCAGAGGATAGATCAAGGAGAATGAGGACAGAAGGGAGATTAGAGTGTTCAGGAGAGCAATTTCTGTGCTTCTAGCAGCTCTGAAGCCAGACAGGTGGTCAAAGAGGCAACCAACAGATCAATATGTAGATTAAGCTAGGAGATGGCCAGCTTTTCAAAGAGTTTGCCCAGCAGGAGTGATGGAGATCGAGTAATAGGCAGAGAGGAAGGATCGGCCAAGGGCTTCTTTAGAAGGGGGTGCACAAGAGAGTGCTTAAGAGGACAGGGGAAAGTTCCAGTGGAAAAGGAGTGATTGCAGAAATCGGCTAAGGCTGGAGCAAGGGTGTCAATGTGGTCTTTGATAGACACAATTAGGATCAGATGAACAGTATAAATGCTTTGGATAGTGTTTAATGAAAATATTAGGATTTGCCCATGTGGATCCCTATAGATCACCTGCTAAGTTCTCCCTGCGCATTCCTTCCAGTGGGTGACATCTCTTTTGTGTATCAGCCCTGATCTCTCTGAGGGAAAAGAGAAACTTAAAGAATTCACGCCAGGGGGGATAGGAGCTTTTTGTCATCGCATGTTGGAAACATGGGGGCATTTCTTTCTTCGCCTGAAGTGCTAAACATACTGAACACACTGTACAATCTAGGAAATGCAAACGTCCCATCTAAATTAGCCAGAATCACTTTTGTAAACTCTAAAGTTTGACATAGCTCCTCAAAACCCAAAGAAAAAGAGTGAACAAATGACGGGAGGATAATATACAACGCCAAGTAAATATTTCACAAAACTTTAGGTTTGATGGAGGGATTATATTGAAGGGTGATGACTTCAGTTGAGAATTCAGATTGTATCACCAAAATAGATTTCAGTATAGAAGGGCACCTAGCTCCCCACTCCTTCTCACTGAAATAATGAGCACAAAAAGCACAGCCTTCATTATGAAGATCTTTAAATCAATATATAATGATGCAACAGGTGGCCTCCCTTCTCCAGGGCCTTCTGAGGAATAGCAAAGCCCAAGATGGACTACAACTTTGACATGGAGCATAGGAAATATTTCACAGTAGCCTGCATACTAAAAGTTCTTCCTCTAAACCCCTCACACACAATCTATGAGAGGACGCTGCTAACCCTATCTCAACCATCCTGAAAGAACTGCAAATTGTAAGTTATCTGACATTCAAGAGGAGGGATAGAACTCATTTCACATAAGGCCTGAATCATTGCTCAATGCATGGAATATCATTTCAGTGTAGAAGATCTTCTGGCGATTTGCACTAACTCAAGAGGGAGGGCCTGTCTCTACGCGCTTCGCTCTCACGTTTCAGACTGACTGTCCCAGACTGATTGCCCACTGAGATGAAGGAGGATCCCTATCTACTCTACAGAGGGAATTATTGGAAGATAACAGGGGTGAGATGTTGCCATCTAAACCAGGAGACTGAACCAGGTCCTGCTGGGCCAAAGAATGACTTCCAGGATCACCTGCACTGGAAAGGGGAAAAATGCATTAAGGCATGAATGAAGCTTGCAGTGACTCATAGTCAAAGTCTCAGGCTGGTAGATCCGAGAACTTAGTTCAGAAAATGGGGCGGATCCATAAACTGGGGAAGCAAACAGCTGTTTTAATGGCTGACTGGAGCACTGACAAATTGGCCTAAAACATATTGGGCATAGAATCTGTTCCTTCACAGTCTGAAATCCACGCTCAATGTTTCTCTCTGAACATTGCCCACCTCTTGATGTAAGTGAAAGTAAATTGTGCTCTGCCGATAGAACCAAGGCCAAAGATAGTCTCTCCTGGCATCTGGATCTGGTCTCCTATTGTCGATTTATGTAAGCTACAGAAGCTGTGCGCCTGATGTGTAGTGATTTTCCCTGAATAAATTGAAGCATTGTCTTTATGGCCCTGAAGATTTCCTCCATTCTCTCCATTTAGAAGACACGCTGGACTCTCCAAGAGACCAGTGACCTAGCATTGATATTTCCTCCATTCTCACTCAACAGGTATGCATTCATCATGATAATCATTGACATGTGTGGATTGAGAGAAAGACGTTGTGGTTGACTTGCAAGAATCAACCAGTGTAGAATTCTTCCAAACTGAAGTGTGCCTGGAATACAACCTTGAGACTCGGAGGGACTTTGCCAGTGGGGTTACTGATGCACACAAAGCCACAAAATCCTGCACTTTCATCCGTTGATACACAGGGGCTTCATGTTGCCAAAGCAATTTACTCAATGCCTGTCTCATCCCCTCCTGTTGACACCCAGAAGCATTGTCAGACCGTGCTGCTAAGAAGAATGACTCGAGGAATGTTAGGTATTGCAAAGGGCAGAGGAGTGCTTTTTTTCTGTTCAAGGGAAACCTGTGGTCTGTTAACAAGTGGCAAGTCCTTTCAACCTCATTCTTCATCATCCAAGAGGAGGCCCAAATCAATCAGATATCTAACTATGGAAAAACAATGATTCGCAACATGACAAAAATGGCCATTAGGGGAACCGGAACCTCAGTAAATATTCCTGATATGGTTTTCAAACCAAGTTGGAGTATGATAAATTGGACATTAAGATCTCCAATGGTGAATTGAAGGAATCTGTGGTCTTAGTTTCTTGGGAGAATGTGAATGCATGCATCCACAGGTTCCAATGATGCAATGACCTCTACTTTTGAAACCAGAGGAATTACCTTCTGGGAGTTTTCATCTTGAAATAATGGGTCCCTGTGAATGTGACAAATCTCTTGAGCTGTAATACCAATGAATGTCCAACTCCAGATTTTGGGTCCAATGTGAATATGAAGTATGCTTCCTGTCCTCTCTGGAATGCTGGCATTGGCACAATTGCCTTCTTCAGTTCCCACTCTCTTACTCCCTGAAGAAGAGTGTGCCCCCTTTTCAGATTGGGAGGCCAAAGCGTACTCTTCGAACCTCTAGCTGAAGAATTGGAAAAAAGATTGATCTTTGGACCGTGCTAGTCATCTATAGATCTTAGACTGATTATTCCCAGCTTGGGGAGTACAACCTTAAGTTTTCTCTGACCGTCTCCAAGAGGTCTTTCTCTGCAGAGAGGAGTGCTCAGACCTAGGTGGAGATTGTGTAATTGTGGTAGATGTTAGAGCACTGGTTTTGCTTAAGATAGAGTGAAACACTTGAAAAATAGAAAGCCTTGAATTATTCACTGGCACCGTCAGTGCTCTTCTAAGGGCACTTGCATGCCACTTGCATGCTTATTTTCTTTTATTCATGTGTGGACTATTTCCTCTAACTGTTCACCAATTAATGTATCCCCCTTGAAATGTAATCTTTAAGGCCTCATTCTTAGATCCAGTGCTCCAGTTGGCCAGACGAATTGGCTTCTTGCCTAAAGTGAAGATCCCATGTTTAATGTATATTTCCCAGAAGTCATCAACAGGTGATTGTCCCATATATGATCCATATGTAATTGCCTTCAGTGAAATATGAGCACCTGCAAAATTTTTTTTTATAGCCGAGTGAACCTCTTATTCAACTCAATGCTTCACAGGAGGCTTCCTCTTCTGCCATAGAAAGACGTCAGCCCCACGGTTGGCGAGCAGAAAATCCACCTCCAACGTAGTAGGAATTCTGTTTTCCTCTCCACAGTCTGGGAAGAGCTTCACCACGAAATGAGGAATAGTAGTTCATAACGTTCCAATTCCCTATTTTGAGATTAAATTAATAGTAATCCCTTCAGGCCAGACTCCTTAAATTTCCTAATTATAAGCACTTATGAAGGATCTGGTTCATCTTGATAGTTGATCCTATTCTGATGCACTTGTGTAAGAACGTTTGCAAGAGAATCTTTATCCAAGTACTTGATCCTGGGTTCATATGCTGCTATCATCCCATGAATTTGCAACCGGCACCTGGGAAGAAGAGGAAGAAGAATCTATTTTTCTGGATTCTGTAACCAGACACTTCCTTAGGACTTTGTTTAATTAGTTTCTGGATCCTGACATCAGAATGAGAGTTATGGTCACCTGTCTGAGATTATGTTGATCTTTTATGCAAAGGAAGGGTTGAGTGGGAATCAACCACTGTATTCTCTGCCGTAGCTGTCGGGGGGGGGGGGGGGGTGCAGAGAGAAGTTGGACTTCTACCTCAAACCCACATTTGATGACTCCTGATGTACAGTGGTACAGTGCTGTTTCCTGCAGAATTCCATGGTGCTTGGTGTGAACATCAGTGGAAGAGTACCCAGGTACCATTGGCCATTTTTACCCCATAGGGAACAGCTCTAGCCTTGTCCCTCAACTTTCAGTGCCCCATGAGGTCCTCCTAGTGTCAGTATACAGCATCTGTACAGAAAGTGAGTCCTGCCAGCAGGCCTCATGGTCTCTATTCCGGTGAAGAGGAAGAAAAGTCAGGTCATTGACTACAAAAGTAGGGAGAAGGGCTTGGATTTAAAACAAAGGAGATTTGTAGTAAAGGGTTCTTATTCCAGAGGGGTGATGCCTCAAATGTTAAGGCCAGGGACGAGTGACATTCACCTGGTTGAATCCCATGTTGCTGCAGTTCACCTATCAACTGAGCACAAAAGCCTGACAATCCACACATCAATGCAACCTGCACTCCAGAACGACAAGTGCTAGTTCATAAGCAATTGTCCTTCTACTGTCAGTAAACAGCATCCCACTTTGATGTGAGGTTGAACATTTATAGACGTATAGAAGATATACATTGGTTACATGTATGAAATGTGCACATTCAGGATGTACATGTACGTGTGTTTTATGTACATGTACATTTCAGCAGTGACGTTGATGTACGTTTTTCAAATGTGTAGGATACGTACAGGAGCTGTACATTTCATACATGTATGAAAGCTAAATCTTCTATGTGCCTCATTTATGTATGGCATTTCTCACTTTAAAGTGACTTGTGACTTTCCACATATTTACGAGACATATACGATCTGTGCATTTCATGTAAATTTATACCAAATATGCTATTCATACGCCAAACACTGATATTCCATACACTCAAGCGCCATAAACTCATACTCTAGACACACACCAAACACTCATATGCCATGTGTTGCACACTAATAAACCACACACTCATATACCAAGCACTCATATGCCATACAGCCATACTCCATAGGTTTGATGTTAGTTTTCATATGCACATGCATGAAATGTACATGCACACATTTCAAAAATGGAGCTGCCCAATTTTAAGATGTTCATGTTTTAAGATTTAGCTTTACCTCACAATTGAACAGAACACATGGACATCACCTATATGACATCTACACCTGCATGTACAATTCATACATGTACATGACAGGACTTAATTTGATGTTTGTTTTTGTTTTCATATGCATAAGAGACGAATAGGAGTTGTTCATGTCCTACATGTAGGCAATGTATATCTCCTACACGCCTCCTAAAATTACAATCACTCACATCAAATGCAAACCTCACTTAAATGTGAGATTACATGCATTTAAGATGAATATAGGACTTATGCATTTCTAAAAGGTTATAGCAAAAAACTCATATGCCATACACTCTTATGCTTGTAATGTAATTGACATGGTTATGTACGGTTACGGTGATGTCTAATGTATGCTCAATATACTTTCAATTTTGTATTAAATTATTTTGCAACTGTGGTAATAGAAATGACAGTTGCACCTGTACTGGCAATTCCCCCAACAGCCAACCGCCCCATCACTTCCCAATCCATCAGCTCCAGACAATGAATGAAAATACAAGCTGAGAAGGGTTCAGTAAGCCATTAGGAAAACACTAAGAGCCACGTATTTGCCGTTAAAAGAACAGTATGTTGTGCAAGAAAAGTATAGTGCCATGTAGTCGATCTAGAAGTAGCATGCAGTGTAAGAATGGACAGGTAAGGGTATTTGCTGCACGTAGACATGAAGAACACTTACATACACACATGAAGAACAGTAACATGTAAGACACAAAGGAAGCAACATGGCGGAGAATGAACAAGCGTACTGCCAATATTTAGACCAAAAACTGCTAGGCCTCACTTCTGAGATGCTGCAGCCTAACATAAAATTGCTTAAAACGAGTTTCCAGGCTTCACCATGCTCAGACAAACCCCAGATACTAAGGTCAGTTCACCGATAGGAGGTTTTCTTCAGCAAGCTGAAACCACACCAGATAATGTTTCCCAGGGCAAGTAGTTGGATTAATTAGTTTTAATTGGTAGCAGTAAGAAATACACATTTCATTGAATGACTGGTACAAGTGGATACCTTGCCAAGTGATCTTATTGCCAATCAATGTGCAACGCCCCAAGTGACTGCCAAGAAACAATACACACATGTTAGTATAGCAGAATATTCAATAAAATAAATAGAATTGAGCTGCGAATAGTGGTCCTCTATCACGTGATTCGCACAATGGTTGTTCATTCCAGGCCAAATTAGATAGTGCACCGGCTACTACCATAGCACATCCAGACATGTGAATGACATCCAAGGCCAAGAACAAAGGCGGACAGATAATACCTCAGGCCTGGGTAAAGAGGGAAGTAGTTTATTTAAACCCGGATTATAGCAGTTCGCCCATCTCTCCCTACCCACCATGTGAGTTGGCATCCTGTAAAGTGTCGAGGGTGAATGAGGAAATGTCTGACCAATGAAAATATGCTTTTCTTATTAATTAGAGTAGTAGAATGCAAGCCAATGGCATGTCATGTTCAAGTTTTTTTTATCTAAAAGGGGTTTTCTCTAGGAGGAGGTATTAGTTGTAGAAGAACCTATCATACAAAGTTTAACTATAGAGTATTATATATCCTACACTGTACTAACCAATCAACTATGAGAATAGAAATGTTTTATGATTGTATTAGCAGTGACATCTATTATGACTACTTGTCTCGTTAAAGGGGTGTTGTTTTTGACACCATTTCGAAGACTATTTTGTACGCTCTTTCAGCTGCCCTATGTTTTGGAAAAAGCTGGGTTTTCTCATGAGTATTTCTTTATTAGTGGTATCTTTGAGCCTTTCAGAACATTTAGAGGCACTGCTGAGATATCCAGTGTTCAACGAAGGGTCAAGGATTCCTCGCTGCGACTCCCCTGGACAGCAGAGTCCACCTGCAGTGAGCCGTTCGAGTGCACATCTGAGAAACGGTTGCCAGGGGCCAGTTTCAGCTAAATCCTGCCAGTCTCAGAGTCGGAATGCTGGGTACAGATGGCAAAGCAGGCAGATAGAGGAGACTCGATGCAGGCAGACATTGAGAATTGAAGAGTGTGAGTATACTGGTGCACAAAAATACCAGTGGGGAGATATTGTATTGTTGTGTTGTTTTGTTCTTTAAGTTGACTAAAGAGTATTGAAGAAGAGAGAGACAAGAGATACTTCTGAAGATTAGTTGGCGAAGGCCACGTAGAAGGGCAGAGAGCCCAACCTCCTTTGGGGAGCAGTAAAACAAAATAAGTGGAGATACCCTGTGAAGGGAAGACAGCTATGTAGAATATATTTATTGATGTTCATTGTATTGTTGTTATTTGTTATATAATAGGACAATAGAGGTGGTTTGGTGTGTGTGTCATAGTAGCAGTTACGATAGTTTTGAGGCAAGTGTGGAATAGATTTAAGTTTTATTTTGCTGGTGTGAGTTAGGAGGGAAATTGTATTTATTTTGTGGGGAATTGTGAGGGAAGGGCTGGAAAAAGGGGGAAGAACCAGTGAAATTGTGCTGAGGTGATGATTGTTGAAATACATTGGTAAGTTGAGTTTTATATTATTATAATGGCAGACACCAACATTGTTCACTTATGTAAATCGCTCCCCCAATACAAAAGTAAGATTTTGAAGTACCACGTGCAGTGAGTTTAAGACATGGCTGGCAAAATGGTGAAGCCATTCCCACAAGAAGAGACACACTCAAAGTATCTGCTGCAATATATGCAAACATATTTACACTCCACACATAAATGAAAGCTATTACAAAGTGGACTAATCATACTCAACTTATGAAAATGTTTGAGGTGGAGGAGCAGATTTAAAAAGAAAGTAGAAGTCAAAGTGACGATGAAAGGCATGTGAAGCCCACAGTACCTCTTCCACCCCATGTCGTCCATACTCGACTGCGCCAGGATTATGCCCATTGAAAGCATCTGGAGGGCACAGTAACAGTAGCAGAGCATGTATAACACAACAAAAGAAATAGCTTCGAAGCACAGATAAAGAAAGCAAGGGAAGAGTTAAAAAGGGTGAAGAGCATAAAAGGAGAACAAGGAACAGCAGTCATCCTTACAAAAGGGTGGGTGGACAGATATTTAAAATAGATGGACAGACAACAGACACTGAAGATGTAAAGGTTTTACAAAGAGAAGATGAGCAGGAGAGGAGGAGAGAAGAGTGCAGGAGACAAGTTAACACTAGCATAAGTAGGAGAATGACAGTGGACAGAGAAAGAGGAGAGAGTGTGAGAGGAACTGTAGGTAGCGCTAGCAGAACTATAGTAAGTGAGATTGAAGGGGGAGTGTGCGTGAGTGGAGGCAGGAACAATGAGTCGTTAGATAAGGTAGATGAAGAGGAAGAAGAGTGTGAAGATGAAGAGTAAGAAGAGACAGCACAAGCCCCCCAAACAGGGACTCTTGAAAGAATATAGTATCACTTAATAGACCTCTGGGATGACAAGCTAGTGCAGAGAGAGAGCCCATTGCTGCCCGGGTCTTCTCTCTATACATTCAGGAAGGAAAACACCATATGTGAACAGATTAAGAAATTTGTCAGGCTGACGATCAAGTCAAGACAGCAACTAAAGGGATGAAGAGTACAGCAGCACCCGTACACAAAGCACGGGCAACACAGTTACCATTGCTCCAAAAGGGTATGGTGCTAGCACAGTATGTGCCATGGCCGCATACAGATAAGAATAATTTAATGGCTACCTTACCATCAATGACAGCAGGAGCAGGAAAGTGGATTTATGAGTTAGAAAATATGACAGCAGTGGGGGATGTGAAGAATTTGCATGCTTCAACATTGGGAGAACAATCAGATGATGTATGGAAAAGGGCAGGTTATCCTGCTGTGATGGTGCAAAACAATGCACATGACGGTTTTCCATTTAACATTTGTAGAGCAGACATTTGGAGAGCACTCAGGGTCTAATACTCTGATACATCAGGAATGAGTGCCGATATGACATGCAAGATGTGGATAGATGAGGATCCTGTGGCATATATAAAAGAAATACAAGAAAAATGGCTTTCAGAAACAAGAGGAGGTTGGGACAAGAATTTACCCATATTGTATCACATTGTAGGTCAAGTTTTTCCTGATGAAGTGCAGAAACAGCTAAAGCAATTGTAGAGATTGAAATTAAACAAAGGCCCGCGATTCTGTTGAATATTGTTAATTATTTTTGACTGAAACAAGAGAAAGAGAGGAACAAGATAGAGGAAAGGAAAACAGGAAGCAACATTGGTACAGAAGAAATTATCAAAGGTAACAGTAGAAGGGGCTATGATTACAAATGTCGGAGGTGAAAACTATGAACAGTAATATCAACAGTAGGGGGCTGGTGCATACATAGGAGCAATGGGAGAAAATAACTATTAGCCCAGTGTGAGCAGGTACGTGCCGAGGGGTAGGGGGCATGGTGTTGGTGACAGATAGGGAGGAGGATTTGGCAGGAAAGGACCACAATTTCTGGAGCATAGTGTTGGATGTGTGGGAAGATGGGGCATTATGTATTGGTGTGTAGGAGTGGAGGACCAATGTACGGAGGATGGCAGCAATTCAGCCCAAGAGGTGTACCTGTATTTCCCCTGCAATATACCACACAGGCACAGCAACAGTAGGGCACATTTCAATGCAGCAGCAGTCATTTTCACAACAGACATAACCACAGGTGCAATCACAGACGATGCAGCCGCAGATGCACCAGACTTCACAGCAGTATACACTGCAAACACAGCATTTACAACAGCCGCACAAAGCACTGAATCCACTACAAATACAAACACAACATTCCGGACAGTGGGACAGGAATATTTTGCCACAGAAGACAATATCCACAACAGCGGGTGCCACAGTGAGGGGAGGGAACTCCTATCCACAATATGACAACCCACAGAGAAGTTTGATGTGTCCAGTGCTATCAGTAACTCCCGGCCTGGAAGAAGAACCCCGGGTGGGTGTGAAAATAGGAGACAGGTTGTTTTGTTTCTGGATAGACACCAGAGCTATGAGATCTTGTGTCAGGGAAGGGGGGTCTCCACTGTCACAAAGAACAATGAAAACACAAGTGTTTTCTGGGGCAATGACAATGGTTCCATTCAAAGAACAGCTACCTATCACAGTGGGAGAAGATACGATGGCTGCGCCATTGTTGTACTCTCGGGAAATAGTGGTTAACATATTGGGAAGAGATCTGATGCCCAAATTAAACATGACAATTTTGTTTACCAAGGAAGGAATAATATGTTCAACACCAGGCATGTGTTATGGAAAAGCAAGAGAGTGTTTATGGGCATTCAATGGCTGGAATGCATTCAGAGGGATACATTCAGAAGTATTGCTTTATGGGGTACAAGTGTTGATATGATGGCTCCCAAGAATATGAAACAAGTTGCTTCGATTACCCACAGAGTTTTTGTTCAGAGAACAAGTACCCACAGACGTGGCAGAGGGAGAAATAATAATGATGCATCTAGAGGCAGCAATAGTGTGAGAGAACAGAGAAGTGTTTCAGGGGACAGACAAAGAATGTGTTAGCTGATTCACAGCCATAGCACTAGATCCATCAAAGTGATTGAGTAACATGACAGATGATGACCTATTTGAAGATGACAATACTGACGTCAAAGTACTTTTTGAAATATCCATTCCATATCAATTGCAAATGCAGTACAGAGAAATACCTCAAATAATATAATTTGTCAAAAAAGTACCATCCTTAGAGGCGCTGTTGCACAGCGACCAAGATGGCAGCTCCTCACAAGACCTCCCAAAACCTAATGCCATCAATGGGTGAATATCGGCTTCTGAACTGTCCTGCATGCTCTCTTGTTACCAGGGAGTGACCCCTAACTGTGTAGGCAGGGTACTGAAGATGCAACAGGGCCGATTGTGGCTGCTCCATTTTGAGTTGCATGGAGACCGGGGTAGGCGGGTGGGCAGGAGCGAGTGACCAGCTCATGCCTGTGCTGCCTGTTGGAGCAGGGAATCATGGGACTGAGCTTAATGAGGTGCCCGCTGCAGACCTGTGGCCGGAGACAAGGAGAAGTGCCTGTGCCCCTAGTTCCCCCACTCTTTCTGGCTGCGTGTCTGCTGTTGTGCTTGTGCCATAGTGAGCATCACAGAGGGCCTGCCCGGCCCCTTGGTGGCTGCAGTATTGAGCCCTAGTTGATGCTGGCCAGTCAGGACTCTGAAAAGCTTTGCATCCTTGTGGCGGGAGGCGGCCTTTTGCAGCAACAACACCTACAGCTGCATAAACATCCCTACACAGTCACCAGCTGATGCTGCAGGCTCCAACCCCACTGAAATTAACCTTGATGTCCTGCCCAGAGACAGAGCGGGAGCGTTTAGTGCCCATTTTATAGGTGTGACCCAGCACAGTGATTGCACACTTTTTAATCTCTGAAATTCCACCCTGCTTGCTCCCATGAACTGTGAGTGCTGCATCCAGTACAGAACTTGTGGCGCTGATGCCATCTTGGCTGTACAAGGGTCGGCCTCTGCTCCTTCCTACTGGCGAACAGTGCCTGCTGGGACTCTGCTAGGTTGCGCAATTCAACTTCGGCAATTCATTTTGGGGGCTTCATAGCCCAGGAACGCCCTGCGCCCACGACCCAGCGACAGTTTAATGCGGTAGGTGCCATAGACTGTATTTTGGCTGATATTAGGCAAAGCACACGCAGAATCTAAAACCCAAATGTGGCCCTGCTGCCCTCTTGGTTGTGGGGATGCTGTCTCTGAATGCCTACCCGAGACGTGAGGAACCACTGGACTGCTGCCAGACTGTGTGCTCTGGTCCACACTGCATGTTCATATAGCTGCACCAGTGACTACTTAATTGCTGGAAGGGCTCTGCGCATTTCACAAAGATGACAAAAACGGGTGCAAAAAAGCAATGCTCCATGAATCGTTATGCAAAGTCCACCCAGAAAATGCAGAGACAGCCAGTACCATGGACCGTGAGGCCGCACCCAAAACCCAGTGCATGATGGCGTGCATGTAAGAGGGGTTTTCAGCGGTACATAACAAGCTGCATGATATTACCACCACTGTCGGCTCCATTAAGGTACAACTGGAGAAACAGCCCAGACATGACGGAAGAGGAGCCGAGAGTGTGCAGAGTGGAAGACGATGTAACTGCTATGAAGGTGAAGGTAGCGACACTCTCCAATTAAGTACTCAAATCAAGTACATATGGTAGCAAAGAACAACGATGAGCTGGAGTCGGGGTCCGACCGCAATAATATCCGCATCATTAGGGTGCCTGTGAGCAACACTGAAACCTTGCTGGAGTCATTTATAGAAATTTTATTTTATTTATGTTTTGGGTATTTGTAATGCACCTATAGAGCAAATGGTGTTTCAAGGTGCAACAAGACAAAAGAGAGGTGGGTGCAGGGATGAAGAATAACAAAAAAAACAGTCCTTCTAGTCCTTGTGTCATTTGGATCGTGCAAGACCAGTAACAAGAAGTGCAGGGGAGTGGGGAGGTGGGTGGAAGTGCCGGTCAGAGTGGAATGTGCTAAAGTTAGCGAGGGAACGGAAAGGAAGTGCAGGTCGGAGTGGAGAGTACGCAGGTGCTGGGGGGCCAAGGGCTGAAGAGGGCCCCTAGAATAGGCGAGTACTAAGGGGAGGCCAACTGGGAGGATAAATGCAAAGGGAATGCAGAGAGTGCAGGGGAATGAAGGTCCACATGCTAAGTGAGTGGAAGGGGCTGGAAGGGCTCATTAGGGTGCAGGTTCATCCAGGCTAGTGCAGGGGAGGGAACCTGGTAGGGAAAATGCTGGTGAGGGGTTGTCAGGGAACACTGAGGTACTGGGGTAGACTAGGTGAGGAGGGCCTTGTGCCCTGTATGAATCAGAAGGAGCCAGGCATCCAGTCAATGCAGCTGAGGGGGAAATTAGCAGGGAGGGAGAGAGGGAAGGAAGAAGAGAAAAGGAGGGTCTTGAGAAGCTTCCAGAACTTAAGGAGATCTGGCTCAAGTCTGATAGGGGCAGGGAGGCTATTCCAGTAGGAGGCTCCTGCAGAAGAGAGAGATCTACCCACACTCTCTGCTTGGAAAAGTGTCTGAATCTGCAGAGAACAGCCACAAGAAAGCGGCCTTCTCCCACTCCTGGGCACTCCCGCCAATTCACTGCAATTTGTAATTGAGCCTGCCCATAGATCCTTGGTGCACCAAATTTCTCGGTGGCCATTCAAAGGGAGAGGAGGAAATCCCTGGCAGTAAAGAAGCACCTTCGCAACAGAGGCCTAAAGTATGCAATGTTATACCCCACAAGCTAGGCATAGAGTTGAATAGCAAGACATTTTTTTACGTTACTCGAGGAAGCTACACAATTCTGGATGAGAATTTGACGCTGTCATGAACCTTTGAATAAATAGCTTATCTAGAATCCATATCTCGCCTGCCTGCTTTGTCCACTCCTCAGATCTCATCTGGTGTTGTCCCCTGGCACTCCATCTACGTTTGCTTCGTGCAGAGAGGACGTCGTTGAACAGTGATATGTGCCTCAGTGAACCTACTGCCTGCCAGATATGGTGTGTCTTAAGAAGGAGGAAAACAATTTGGCAAAGAGAGTCACTAATCAACAGCGCTTGTATCTAGAAAGTTAAGAAGGAAGCACCAAGGCTGCTGGTGTCTGGGCATTGTGGTTATACTGCCAGTATAGTTCCACTGAGGTAAGTACAAATTCAAAACGAGCGGGTCCCAGTCACACTGAGCCAAGGAAGTATGCAATTAAGGGTTTGTAGTCCAAAGGATGTATTCAACACAGAAACAGCCTGACACGTGTTTCGAGCCTGAGACAGCTCTTCATCTGAGGCTTGACTGCAATTGTGAAACTTATAGGTTTGCCACAAACAAAAATCACAATAGACATTGTTAATGGAAAATTCCACTTAAAGAGGAATAAAATAATCAAACAAAGCGGAGCATAACATACAGGGGCAGGACCAAGGAGTGAGTTTGCCAAGTTGCATGAATAAATTTTACACATAAATTAGTGCAAAGGCAATGAACATAAACAGTTAACAAAAAGCAACAGAAAAAAATCAATACAGCATTGAGTCGAAGTTCATTAGTTGGTAGGTGTTCAATAACCGAAGGAAACAAGAAAAGAGGAACAAAAAATGCAAAATTACAATGTGTGTGACTACAGCAGAGCAATCATAAAACTAGAAACCTAATAGGTCTTTGGATATCAACTTATATTCAAATAACATAAACCCAAGGGTATTACCTTGACTTCAATTAAGAACCTTGTAAATGCTATGTGTGGCCAGCACCAAGAAACCTCTGCAGAAATAGAATGTCATAAGGAAATTACCAAATTAAATTAACCAATGTAAAGTAGCGTGGCAAGAGAAATAATCAAAAAGCATACCTCAATTTTTTGCAATTGCGGTAGTACTAAAATGAAAATAGGAAAATAAAAAGAACAAGAAATCTATGTCAATGTACTTAAAACAACCCGTTACATGGTGATTCGTAAGTAGGTTAAGAATATAATGGAAACGCGGCATCATAGAAGACTAAGTAGGAATACCAATAATTGAATAATTAAAGGCACGTAACTACAATGCGTGTAAATTGCAAGGGGCCTCATTACGACCCTTGCGGAAATCGAAAAACGATGGCGGAAATGCAATACCGCCATCGAATAGCGCTCGGTGCGACTATGACCCGTCATCGCAAAGTACGATGCCATTAGCGACACCGTAGTGAACGCCAATGCTAACTGCACCAAGTACGCGCGCGCGCGCCATGCCAAACCGTAAATACCACCATGGCGCAAGGGTACGCGAATTCCGACCCTAGCGGACATGTACCTAACGCCATCAAGCATGGCGGAAAGTACCATTCCGCCATGGTGAGAAGTACGGCATCGCGAATCAACCGTAAACGGCCCCACTGAGTGCCTGTACACCGCTCCCTGCCCACAAAGTACAACTCCCCGTAGGTGCAATGAAGTCACAATGCAACCAGTGAAATGTACAAGTCACCCATGCATGCCAACGAACAAAAGATCCACAAGAGGGGCCAATGGGAGCTGCAGGGCACAGATGGCACGAATACAGAAGCCATTCCAATGGACATGACCACAGTCCCCCCCCCCAAAACGCACGCAAACACAGGCACCTGTGACCAGCAATATTCCGAAAATCACATCATTCCACCAGTCCACCTGGCTGACCGGCATCTGTTACACAAAACCCAATCCCCCGCCCCTGAGCATGACAACATTCAAACTGTCATATTGGCAGCCCCCATCCCTGACCTCACTGGGCTTCGTAGGCAAACGCGCCCAGCACAGTACCACGCAACTAAACTCCGAAGCTGGAACCCAATGCAGATCTCTTCACAATACATCGCTCCCCAAATAGGAATATGCCACATCACTCGCAAAGAAGAACGCTACACGGCCCATATCAGAATAGGAATTTAATGCACAACAAAATCACCAAGCCCATACAGCCATTAGGCCATGAACTCCAAAACACATTTCACCATTGTGGGCTGCATCCGCAAGAAATGACCAGCTACTACTTGTGTGACGCCCTGTTCCATCATGGTACACAGAGCCACATTCACGTACGAAAAGGCAACATGGAAGCGCACAGAACCGCAGGGCCGTCCCAATGGGGAGGTACTAGTCCAGCTGAAAGGCCGAAATGTTGCTCTGAGCCACCAGTACTGCGTAAGGGCATGTGGCCCATTGGCGATCGTCCCATAAGATCGTAATGCTGCTCCACTGATTAACACGAAGCAGCAGGTGTCGGGAGTAAAAGCCATCTGCAGGAGTGGCATACAGATGGCAGTGGCAAAAGGGGAGGAGATACCTGTCAACCAAAAGAAAAGAAAAAGAACAGAATGGCCATCAGAACTACATCCGAACAACTCACTTCAATGATCACACTGAATCCACAGCCATATGCATGCTAGCCCACTCCAAAGGATCATCACCACCCCAAAACCACTTGCGACTCATAACCATCTATATCGAGGTGTAAACACCATCACAAACGAGTGTACCTGTGCATGCGTCTGTGAAAACAGAATCCATCTGATGGGATTGTTAACGTGCATGGACACAAGTGTCTGGAGGCGCGTCGAGAAAGGGAGGGCTCAACAAGGCCAGATAGACGATGGTCCCAGTATGGCAGCCCTGCATCACATAGCGCAGGGGAGGCGGATAGATTCCAAGAAGCCCTGTACATGGCAAACTCTGTATCAAATCATCTGCCCATGCATCCATTCATCATTCCCTCATCCCGGTATAAAAACGCCTGAACATTTACTCACATAACATTAGAAATATCCATTGAGTCTGTGCGTTATGCAGCCTGCAAAATCCACAGTGCCCCAGCCCGTAATTCCAGTGTTGTGAAGTAACATGTATTTGGGAACGTCCGGCCTCATCGCCCACGTCGCTATTGCGCATCCCAAACTATTCATATCAATCATTGCTTCCTCGCCATGGCCCCTGTCTCAAGGACATTGAACAATAGAACGTTATATTTGCAGTCAGACCTGTGGGCATCTCCTCGCCGCGAGCTGAAAACCGAAAGCGCCGCCCTTCGAATTCCTCATTTGCAACATCACGTCGAAAAGGCATCTGTGGCCGTTTGAAATCACAAATTAATCCATCTAGTGCGGCTGTGTGTGAAAATGGCAACTGCCTTCACCCACAAATGGGACGCCCCGCCCGTCGGTGCAACTCGGTACAGTGATGCATGAGGGCCCACCGTTACTCGAGTACTACGTTCCACTGACCCTTCACAAGTCTGTTCGCGACGGCAAAGATTGTATGTGAAACAATGGGACCATAGCCGAATGTACATATCAACAAATGTTACACGGCCATCAGGTACAAATACATGATTGCAATAGCAAGATGCCATTACCGAATTGCAGCGTTGTGTGCGGGAAGTGCTCGGCCAAAGGGGAGAGCAGCTTGCACAGGTGGAATGAATCACCACAGGTGGAGGCCATACAGCCTGAAAACACATAAATTGCACACCCAGTCTCCTCCCACAACCACACCCACTCCGAAATGCTACCGGCAGGACTCGCGATGTTGGCCCTGGGGGACCTGATAGCACTGCAAGTACTCCAACTCCAAGAAGAAGACGAACACCAACTACAACCGGCCGCACGGAGGAGACGCAGGAGGAGGAGGAGGCCAAGGCAGGGCCAGCAAGGGCCGCCAGCACAGCCACTACCACCACGCAGGCAGCCCGCAATCCCACGCCTCCGAGCACATCCGTTCAACCTCACTGATGAGCAGATCCACACCCTCTACCGTTTGGACCGGGACACCATAGCCGCCATTGTGGACATGACACAGGCTGACCTTGTCAGCATGATAGATAGCCCAACCGCCATCCCACCCCTACTGAAGGTGGTGTCTGTACTCCACTTCCTGGCCACAGGCACCTACCAGCACACAGTCGGACAGTTGCATGGCATTTCTCAGCCACTGTTCTCACGGACACTATTGCAAGTGCTCGATGCCCTCCTGCAGCACGCAGACGACTACATCTCCCTACCACGCTCGGAGCAGGAAATTACAAACACGAAAGTGGGATTCCATGCACTTGCCGGCATACCGGGTTGCATTGGTGCCATCGACTGCACCCATGTTGAATTGGTCGTCCCACATGCCATGGAGGCCCAGTACCGCAACCGAAAACAATTTCATTCCCTGAATGTACAAATGGTGTGTGACTCCAACAGGATCATTACACATTGTTGTGCCCGATTCCCTGGATCAACCCATGATTCTATGGTCTTGAGGAACTCTACAATACCACGCTACATAGAGCGACACGCAGGGAACAGATCCTGGCTACTCGGTGAGTCTCATTACATGCATGATAATGTGGGGTATGTGATTCGGCAATGACCTGGCAGGAGGGGGGGGGGTGTGCGTACGTAGCAATGGCATTCCACATAATCCGTTTATCGTCCACATACAGGTGATGCTGGATATCCACTGAAGAGATGGCTCCTCACACCAGTCCGGAACCCACGGGACCAGCATGAGGAGGACTACAACCATGCCCACTCACGTACCCGTGTAGTCATTGAACAGGCATTCAGCCTACTGAAGACTCGTTTCCGCTGCCTCAGCAGGTCTGGCGGGGCACTCCTGTACCGCCATGAGAAGGTTGCAAAGATGGTGATGGCATGTGTCATGCTCCACAACATGTGCGTACGTAGAAATGTGCCCATGCCCCCTGACGCAGAACTGCAAGCACCTGATGATGGTCATGATGAGGGTGGGGATGTGGCAGCACCTCAAGGAGTCTGCGAGGCACCGGAGGGCCGTGACATTCGTCAGCATCTCATTGATGCATGCTTCTAGCACTCACGCCTGGTGGCTGATACATGGACACGGTACTCGTGGCACTGTGTGTGTCTGGTACATGCACAATATGGACTGTACGCCTATGATGGCCTAGTACACAATGATCATTGTCCACACATCTCATTGGTTGATCGTGCACTGTTTATGGCATATGTGATATCATATTGAACACCCTATCGACCCGCCACCCAAGTGAGCCCAACACACCCCCTCCACCCTCCTACCTCCCCCCCGAACACCAGTGTCCAAAGATGCTCATTGTCAGTGGGCTGTCGCTATTGCAAGCCCCCTCTGCGGGTATCAGGGGCACCCCTGCCTGTGGAGCGCAGGTTCCTCCCAGATCTACGTTGGGGGCTGCCCTGGACGGAACTTGCAACGGATGATGTCTCTGCCTGCTCACGTCCATGCATGTCCCTAAGTGTTTGTGAGAGCTCAGTGAGCACACGGCGCACTGCGGCAAGTTCGGCACATACGTCTGTGGACGTCGCATGCAGTTCCCCCCTCAGGCTCTCGGCGCTTCTCTCCATTTGGACTCTCAGGCTCTCGGTGCTAGTCTCCATTTGTGCCCTTAGTGTCTCTGTACTTCTCTCCATTTCTGCCCTAAGTGTCTCAGTTGCTGTTTCTATGTCTGCCTTAGTGCCCCCACATTCATCGGCATGGTCCTTGAGGAGCGTGGCCAGTTGCTGCTGTTGCACGATTAACTGGTCGAGGGACTGTTGCCTCTGCTGGGCCATGGCCATTTGCGGGGGTGTCACAGAGGGGCTGTTGACCTCATGTTGCCTTGCCAAAGGGCTTGTGGGGGATGGCCAGTCGTCGTCTTGTGGGTGCCCCTGCGTGGTATCCTCATGTTGTACGGGATGGGACAGACAGGGGGATTGGGACAGGTCATGGATGGATCTGACTTTGACATCCCCGTCTTCTGTGTCGGAGCATGCTGCCATCAATGGGGTGTCACCTATGGTGCTGCTGCCACCAGAGGCAGTGCCTTCTGTGGCATCCGTTGGGGGGACCTGTGGTGGTGGTGTTGTGGGCATGCTGGCTGCTGGGGTGCCTGTTGATGTTCCCTCCTCTGTGCTGCCACCTGATTTGTGCTGCTGCCGTGTCTTGATGCCTGCAGCTGAGGTGGAGGGTCTTTGGCCGTTGGTCTTGGCCCTCTTTGCAGGTGTGCTGGTAGGGGTGTCCTGATGCTCGTCGTTTGGATCGGACCCTGTGGTGGAGTAAAGGAGGGCGAGGGTTATTAATGGGTCTGTGGGTATTGGAATGGCATTGTATCACATGCATTGGGGTGGTACCTGAGGGTGATTTGGGTCGGGGCCTTGGAGGTGCTTTCATTTGTGTGTGGAGTGAGGGTGCAGTTGTTTGGCAGCCTGCAGTTAGGGTGTGCCTGCTGCACGTGTAGTGGGTGTTTTAGGGGTTTTTAATTATTTATGTATTTATTGTGAGTTTTAAAGTGCGCTATCAGGCCGATGTGTGTGGACGTTCTCCTGGACATGTGTTTCGGTTGCACTATGTGGACACATGGTACTTCACATGATTGGACATTGTGGATTTAGCATTGTTTTATTTGGCCCACCTACCTGAATCTTCGGATGTCTGCACTCCTTTCTCCATCCCTCCGACTCCCTCTATGCTCTCCATTCCGATGGTGGAGGCACAGATTTCTTCCCAGGGGGTCAACTTGATGGGTGATTCAGGACCTCCCCCGGTGGCTGTGGCAATGTTGCGGTTGGCAGATAGTATGCTGCGGACGCGTATCCGCAGGTCGTCCCATCGCTTTCTGCATTGCTGTGGGTTGCGGGGTGCGGTCCCCACCGCACTTACACGCTGTGCCACCAGAGCCCATATGGCCTTCTTGTTCGCAAGTGCCGTCCTGGTCATTTGCGTGGAGAAGACGACGGCAGCATTCTCCTGGAGGGTCTCTGTTAGCACGGTGAGTTCCTCACGGGAGAAGTGGACCTGCCGCTTGCGGTCGCACGCTTTCTTCGCTGCTTTTCCCATTTTTCTTGGTTTCGCTAGGGTGGATGACGGGTTGGGGTGTGTCTCAGGGTAGTGTTTTTAGTGGTTGTGTGGATTTTGTGGTTTTATAGGTGTACGGCGGGATGTTTCCCGTTCCGGGCCCATGTTTTTACTTCCGTTTCCGTATATTTACGGTCACCGTACTTTCCGGTTGGCGCTCACTGCGGTGTCCGCTGTGATGGGTGGCGGTATTGCACCTAGGGCGCCGTACGGCGGTGGTGTGGGCCGTTTTGGGGTCATTTCCGCCATCGCGGACTTTGCACTTCCGCCATGGCGTGGTGCTCGTGCCCGATGGGTTGGAATGGGCCGCGCTTTGCTCCATCGTGCAATGGCGGAAACGCTATTTACACTGTGGCGGCCCGGTCAGTCACTTTCCGCCAGGGTCGTAATGAGGGCCAAGGTATAAAATTGCTTGATTGGGTAATCTGAATATACCATATGAACTAGATTATAGATGCACAGATCACAAGGATGGTACAAAAACGTCTTACCTAGACGGCCGTGACAGATTAACAGCAAGGAGTGCAACGCGGCAATCATGAACATGGAAAAGGGGACTTAAAAACAAAGCCTCTTAAAGGGAGGCAGTAAAGTATGGCCCGTACGTTGCCGCATAGTGAATGCAATTGGCCGCCATGTTGGGTGTAGCAAAAAGAGGAGTTAGGATACAGATGCAATATCAAGGCCAGTGCCAAATTAAAACCTAAAATGCTACCATAACTGGGAATTGGAGAGCTAAGTGAAATGACAAATCTAATGTAAATTGAACCTTGAAAATTGAAAAAGAAAAATTAAGAAAAACGTCAATTCCTAAAAATTAATAGTTACACTTGTAATTACGCGCAAATGAAATTGCCAAAGCAGAGACTTTGAAAAAGAAGATTAAATGTAAAGAATACACAAGATTGCTAAGTGCGACTGCAACCGCAAGGAAGAGGAGAAGGAAGTCAAATTTGAAGGGGAAAGTGAGGTGTGGGGGGTAATAACCGCAGCTGAGACAAAAGGCACTGTTTTTGAGTGCGCTGCTGGAAGCCAAACAAATGATGTACATAGAAAACACAAATACAGTTGATACACTGACACCAGTAAGCATGAGCAATGAATCAAAAATAGTTTAAAGGAAAGTAGCGAATTCATGGTCCAAATTTACTCCAGATATACAGTTCGATATTTGCATATTAATGTGGCTTCTAATTGTCATAATTTCAAGGTTAGATTACCGCCTCTACGGGGCAGTGTAACGTTACATAAACCCACAAAACGAATGTCATCCTTACAGTCCAGGTAGTGTGATTTTTGCCAATGATTGGCGAGAGGGTATTTCACATCTTGGCTGCCAATAGTAGCTAAATGTTCACAGATGCGTATCTTGAGTGGTCTGATAGTACTGCCAATATATTTAAGGCCACATATACAAATGATGCAATAAACTACAAATTTGCAATTGCAATTAATGAACGACTTAATTTCATGATCACCTCTTGTTCCAAAGGAGACTTTAAATGTTTCCAATGTAAATTTGCACATGTTACAGCATCCACATTTGTGAAAGCCTGTAACTCATGCAGAGTGCAACCAGGCAGTAGTCAGAGTTGGCATGCTCATGAATGAAGGACAGAGTTTATTTTTTAGAGACTTTCCTTTATTGAACATTATACTAACGTGAGGATCTAGCCAATTGGCAATATCTGAGTCAAGATGTAACTGGTGCCAATGTTTCCTCAAAATATTGTATATTTTATGGCTATCCGAATTAAACCTTGTAATTAACCTGATTTTCTGAGTGACTGATGACTTATCACAATTTTTGGGCACTAACAAATCCGCTCTCTTAAACTGTAGCTGATACTTTGTCGAGGCAGGTATTGTTATAGCCTCTCTCAAGGAATCGCGATTTGATAAGAGTGCTTTCATGATCAAAATCCTACAAATTAGAACAATTTCTCATAGCGCGAACAAACTCTCCTTTTGGGATATTCGCTATTACATGATTTTTGTGACAACTTTATGCATGTAGTGTTGAATTAACAGAGGTAGATTTACAAAAAGTTTTGGTTACCAGGCCATTTGGGGTTAAATAAATGGAAAGATCCAAGAAATCAATGTGAGTTTGGCTAAAGGCTGACGTAAATTGTAATCCCCAATCATTGTTGTTCAAGAAGGAAACAAATTCAAGAAGCAGATCTTGTGTACCAGTCCAAATCAAAATAAAGTCATCTATATAGCGTTTCCATAGATATATAAAGGGAAGAGAGACAGAGTTAGCAAACACAAATGACTGTTCAAAATAATGCATGAAGGCATTCGCAAGCAATGGTGTAAAGCTTGCACCCATTGCCACACCAATCAATTGCTTAAAATACACATTGTTGAATACAAAGACATTGGGCCTCATTATGAGTCCGCCGACCCGGACCTAACGCCACCGGTATAACCACACCGGCACCGTTTCAATGACCGTGTAATCACGACCCACGATCCTAGAAAAACCACCACCACAAACCGCTGCCACAGAGTTAAGGGATCCGTAAAATGCGTCGGTGGCGAAACTCCCCAGTTACTGGCACACGAAACACCATGGGCATCATGAGTACCACGGACATGGAAACTCTGCCATAAAAATGGCGGAAAAACCGTGGCCACAGAGGCGGTATCTGCGCCACCGCGAACATGACGTTAAACAGTGCCTGGTGAGCTGAATCGGCCACAGATGCAGCAAATGAGCCCAGCTGGACCCAGCAGGTCACTGGGAGCCCAGAAAAGGGCCACACCCAGGCCAACTCCAAACACAACTATGCAGGCAGCAGCTGCAGCAGCAGTGGGACTGGGGCTATTAAACCTACAGCCAGCAGCGCACATGGTGGCAGTAATGTTGCAGAGGAGGATGAGGCGGAGGCGGAGGAGGTGAGGCGGCAGTTAGCAAACCCTGCACCCATGCCAAACCCAATTGTGCAGCTGGCACGACCCCGCAGGCACCCTGAAATACCCCGCATCAGGGCCTCACCCTGGAACCTGACCCCAGGACAGATCCACACATTATACCGGCTGGACCGTTCAACAATTATGAACATCACCGCCATGATTGAGGACGTTATCAGCAGCCACATTGCCATTTCGACCGCAATCCCCCCCTCCTAAAGGTAGTATCAGTACTGCATTTTCTAGGCACCGGAATTTATCAGCACACAGTTGCTGAGCTGCACTGGCTCTCACAACCATGTTTCTCTAAAATATTGGGACAGGTACTGGATGCCCTGCTGCGCTATGTTGCGGAACACATCGCCCTACCCCGTACTCTTGCAGAGGTCATTGCCCCAAGTTGGCCTTCCATGCCATTGCAGCCATGCTAAATTGCATAGGTGCATTAGACTGCACCCACATAGAGCTGACAGTACCACTTGCAATGGAGATGGTGTACCGCAATAGGAAACGGTACCACTCACTGAATGTACAGATGGTATGTGATGCCAGACAGGTGATTACACATTGCTGCGCACGTTTCCCAGGGTCAACACATGACTCAATGGTCCTGCGGAATTCCACATTGCCACGCTACATGGACAAATCACATGGCTATTGTGTGAGTACACTGCCAATGCACAGGCCCTGTGGAAGTGTGTTGTGTGCCCAGGCCAATAACCTGTGTGTGTGGGCTGCTACAATTGCACATGCATCACCCCTGGCCCATGTAATGTACGGTCAGCATAAACCACACATCACAAAGCTACACATGACAGGTTGGCACAGTACACACCCTGCCAAATGAGACATACGACCAATGCTACCACAAGGCCATACAAGTTGATCCACTCAATACAGCCACCCACACTTAGCATCACTGACCCCCCAATGCACATGACGGGTGCACATGAGACATCCTGCAACAGCCAAATCATCACAGCCCATAGATTGACTCCTCCTTGTGTCCTCGTCATTGCACAGTGCCATACTTACCAACCACTATTGTCCGCAAGGGCAATTACATATGCACAGCAAATCATTGGGCATTGTCCAATGCCACCATCTACAATAATTACCCATGATTGGCAATCAGCCATCCGTCCAACCACTGCTTGGCGCATATGGATGAATGAATGATGACACAAGATTGCACTGCATCAGATGAAGAGATGATACAACAAACACTGACAAGTCCCACACATTTCCATCCCATGTAGGTAATGCTGGATATGCACTCACGCCATGGCTGATGATGCCTGTACGGAGGCCAAGGAATATGCATGAGGAGGCGTACAACAGGGCACATGTCCACACACGTGGCATGATTGAGCGGACATTTGGCCTACTGAAGGCCAGGTTCCGCTGCTTGAGCAAATCTGGAGGATCACTGCTCTACAACCCAGTGAAGACGGGTAAAATTGTGCTTGTGTGTGCCATGCTGCACAATCTGTGCATGCGCAGGAACATTCCTCTGCCACCAAACACAGAGAATGATGATGGAGTTGAAGATGGGGATGGGGATGGGGTGGCTCCCGGGGGTGCACAAGATGGCCAACAAGCACGGGATACACTCATTCGCATTTACTTTTGAGAGACTGCACATTGACAGCAATGCATGCTTATGACGATGCCGGTGAATAAATGGATTTTGTCTGCAAATGAAATGACGGATGTCCACTCATTGTGGTAGTTTTCAAAGGAGTTGTATTATCAATAAACCAGGAAAGAAAGTGCATTGGATAGGGAAGCTGTACATCCGTGCCCATCCACTACCCAAACATGCCCACCCCCAACCAGGCCCCAAACAACTAACCCCCTAATGGACCTCCCCCACCATCCAAAAATACCCACCCCAACCAGGCCCCAAACAACTAACCCCCTAATGGACCTCCCCCACCACCCAAACGTACCCACCCCCTTACACCCATGGTGTCCACAAATGTCATGTTCACTGCCATCCCCACATGCCACTATTTGCGGGGACGCTTATGCGCAGGCGTATCCTTGCTGGTGGGTTGAGTCAGCCGACTAGAGCGCCTCCGTGGGCTGCCAGTGGCAGAGCTGGATGGGGTGGTGCTGTCTGAGGTGACCGTCGGTGTGACTATGGGCACGCGTCCTTGAAACGCCTGCTGGGCAACCAACGTTGACTCTGCAATGCTGGATTGCACACGGTTCCCTTCCCTGACTTGGCGTGCCAGGGTGACCACAAATCCTCCAATTGACCTGGAGAGCCGACGCACCGACGTTGCATTGCTCTCACGCTGCAGCCTGGCCTCCTCCCGCTGATGCATGTCCTCCTCACGCTTTCCACCAGCTGCGCCAGGTTGGCTTGTTGTTGCTCGATGTGCTGCAAGCGTGTACTGAGCTCAGCCATGGAGGGAGTTGGGGAGCGCAGGGGGCTGTGCAGTTCTTGGGGGCTGAACTGTAGGCCATGGATGGGTGACAGCTCATCCATGTTGTCCCCCTCACCCTGTTGTACTGCTTCGGCATGCAAATGTGAACTGAGAGTGGTATTTAGATTCATGGAATTTGATTGCAGTGCAGATGGGCTGTGAATTATCATCTGTGGCCATGGTGGGTGCCTGCATGGGGATGGTGGCCTCTGCCGGTGTGCCTGGTGCAGCCAGTGTGCCTGATGTAGCCGGTGCTTGTGTGCCGGAGCAGCTAGCATCATCCTCCTGGGCAGGAGTGCTGCGTTGGGCGCGCGCAGGTGGCTGCTGCATTGCCTCTTGGCCGTCGTCGCTGTCACTTGTCACGGCTGTGGGTATACATAGGGCATACAGAGGGCATGCTGTTAGTTGTGTGATGTTACTTAATGTGTCCATCACATGCATAAAACCGAACAATCTATGACCACTTGCATGTACACACTTGTGACTATTGTGATGCACTTGTGAATATTGGTGCACTCAGTTGTGTGTGTCTCTGCTTCTAGGCAAGCACGTACTGTGTGCATTTCAGGGGTCATGCTTTGGGAATGTGGTACTTGTCATCTGGGTGGTCAGTGGGTCCTTTGGGTCAATCCTGCTCTGTTTGGGGGGGGCATTGTGAGTGGGTCCATTGGGTCACTCCTGCCCTGTTTGGGGGGGCATTGTGAGTGGGTCCATTGGGTCACTCCTGCCCGGTTTGGAGGGGGGGCATTGTGAGTGGGTCCATTGGGTCACTCCTGCCCTGTTTGGGGGGAATGGGGACATTGGGAGTGGGTCCATTGGGTCACTCCCATTCACACTTATGGCTTTGTACTCTGTGCACTTACCGGCATCTGCAGGTGGGCTCACTCCTGCCTCTGCGTCTCCTATGCTGTGGATGCCCTCGAGGTGCATGACACTGCTGCAGCGCTCCTCCCACGATTGCAACTTGAGAGGGGATGCAGGGCCTCCACCAGTGCCACTGCTGTGTTGGCAGTGTGCAGTGATGAGGTTGCGCACCCGGAGCCTGATTTCATCCCACCTCTTATGGCAGTCCTTCACAGAGCGTGTGGTCACACCGACCGCTGTGCACTTGCGTGCTGCCTCCGCCCACACCTCCTTGCGGCGTTGCTGAGTAGCGAGCCGATGGTCTGCACTAAAGAGCATTTCCGCATGCTCGACAATGTGCTCCACCAGAACTGTGAGCTCAGCCTCACTGAAGTGCTGCTTTCGCTGTCGGCGTGCTGGGATCCTGGATGCCATGATGGTGTTAGATGTGTTGTCAGTCTCAGGAAGGTGTTCTGACCTGTGGTGTCTAAGGATGGCAGTGGATTGTGCTTTATATAATGGCCGCCTCTCTGTTTCCGTTTTTTTCCCGCGGTCATAGTATTTCCGCATCCGGTGTTTCCGTGTCGGTGGGGGCGGACACAGGTTTTGCACCATTTTCTGTGGCGTAAAGTCTGTGTGCGTGGGTGTTTACTTGACGGCGGTGACTCCGTTTCTGCCTCGGCGTGACCCACGTGCTGTAATCGGCCCTTCTTTCCGCAACCTTGCAGTCACGGAAGCGGAGTCACCGTCGTCACGGAATCACCGGATTCCAGCATGGCGGACTTGTAATGAGGCCCATTGTTTTGCAAAGTAAATATCAAAGGTTCTTTCACCATTTCAATGTGATCAAAGTAAGATGCAGAGAATTCACGAAATAGGAAATCTACACTTTGTAGTGCTTTTAAGTGGTCTATCAAAGTATATAATGCTTTGACATCTAAGGTGACCAACCAACATTTATTATGAAAATTGAGATTGTCAAGTTTCTAATGTGTGCATTGTATCTCTGATAAATGTGGGGGTCTTCAGTACAACTGGTAAAAATAATTCATTAATGTAGACTTAATTAGGCTCTAACACACCACCACCTCCATTGACTATTGGTTTCCCCTCTGAAATGTTTTCAAATTCTTTATGAATTTTTGGGAGAAAATAGACAGTGGGCCTCATTCCAACCCAGGCGGTAAGTTACCGCCTGGGTCGTACCTTTACCACCATGGCGTAAACTATGTTTACGCCATGGTGGTTGGCGGACTTACCGCCCCATTCCGAGGTTGGCGGGGCGGTAAGTCCCCAATCCCCATTTACTCTTCCCCATTCCCATTTTTGCCCCATAGGGCATAATGGGAGTGGGGAAGGCGTTAATTACGCCACCGTAAATTGCGGTGGCGTAATTAACATCAAGGTCCCTTAGCGCCATGGATTTTAACACCTGCTAAAAGCAGGTGTTAAAACCTCCATGGTGCTAAGGGACCTAGGAATCAGGCGGTAAGGGTCGGCGCTGTTTACGCTGCTGTAAGCCCCTTACCGCCTGGGTCGGAATGAGGCCCAGTGGGAATAATGGGCCCATCTACCGTGAGTAAATGTCTTTTCACATCAGTGAGCAGACCCAATTTATGCCATTTCAAAATGACTTTGTTTGCCGCTGCGTGGATTGCCTTCAAGGGATTATTGGGAAGTATAGAATAACATCCTACCGAGTTAAGGTGCCGCATGCCCAGAGAAATGTAATCGAGTCTGTTCATAACAACAACATTGCCACCCTTATTGGCCTCTTTGATGATTAAATCAGTATTGCCAGACAACTGTTGGGTTGCTTGAAATTCAACTTTATTAAGATTACAATTAGCATGGGATTTGTGTGTTAAACCATGATCTTCTAGCGAATGAATGTCCTTAATTACCGCCTGGTAAAAGGTGTCAATGATATTGTCAGGAGGAAATGTAGGTGAGAATTTGGATTTCTTAGTAAGTTCTTTAATACGTATGTTTTGCTGAACAATATCAAGTTCTTTCAAGACTTGTGAAATACTAATTTGGGATTGCGGTGCTACATCATCCAGAGTCATTAAGACGTGGGTAGTAAGAAGTGTTTGTAATGAAATTTGAGACGGAATAGGTGTGGGTGGTGGAGGTTTGTAATTCCGAACTTGAGTTGCAAAACATTTTTTATGTTGAGTTTTCGAATGAACTTAAAAAGATCAATTTGTATATCTACAAAATTATTGTTAGTTGTTGGAACAAAAGAGAGTCCCTTGTTCAGGACAGACGTTTCAGCTGAGGAGAGCAAATGTGAACTGAGATTGGTGATTAGATTCATGGAATTTGATTGGACAGTTGTTGCTGAGACATTGCTCTGGTTAGTCTTCGAGAGGGTGGTGCATTTTTCCACTGCCTAGGCCTACCACCCCTTGTGCCCCTGGTTGTATGCCTGCGATTTAGATATTTGTAGAGACTTGCATCTGAAATCGTACTTTTTTTGCTGCAGTGATTCGGTTGCCCTTTTTGTAGCACCCAAGTAGCTCCAAAAAAGGCGAAGGACCTGTTGGAACTGATGCCATAGAATCTGAATCAACTAAGTCATCTTGTTCAGTTTCATGCGTAATGGGAGAAGAAGGAGTACCAGTTTGAAGATTAGACGCAATGGGAGTCTGAGGCTCGGAATCACTATCTATATCTGAGCCTACTGGAGTGGAAGCAAGACTACTAGAACAAGATCTGGAGACCTCATCATATTTTTCCTGATATGTATAGATTCTGTTGTCTCTGTAGTCACGATCATCTCTCGAAAATTTGTGAGATTTGCACATTTTAACCTTGTCTTGAAGTTTACATAATATTTCATATAGTGTCTTAAAATTCTTATCAATCGTAGCCCTAGGGGCATCAAATAGGTTAATTTGGTCTTTTAGTTTATCTATTTCAGTAACTGTGCAGGAGTGCTCACGTGTAGCAGGTTCAACTAATAATTCCAGCATTTTATTGGAGCTAGTAGTGAGATTTTATTCCCATTCAGATAGGAGGTCTGTGTCTAATGGGTCCTCAAAATCAGGTAAAATTAGGATTCTGAGGCCTCTAGGTATTTTATGAGGAAACATTGGCACCTGTTACATCTTGACTCAGATATAGCCAATTGGCTAGATCCTCACGTTAGTATAACGTTAAGCAAAGGAATGTATCTCAAAAATAAACTCTGTCCTTCATTCATGAGCATGCCAACTCCGACTACTACCTGGTTGCACTCTGCACGAGTTACAGGCTTTCACAAATGTGGATGCTGTAACATGTGACAATTTACATTGGAAACATTTAAGGTCTCCTTTGGAACAAGAGGTGATCATGAAATTAAGTCATTCATTAATTGCAATTCCAAATTTGTAGTTTATTGCATCATTTGTACGTGTGGCCTTAAATATATTGGCAGTACTATCAGACCACTCAAGATACGCATCCGTGAACATTTAGCTACTATTGGCAGCCAAGATGTGAAATACCCTCTGCCAATCATTGGCAAAAATCACACCAACTGGACTGTAAGGATGACATTCGTTTTGTGGGTTTATGCAAAGTTACACTGCCCCCTAGAGGTGGTAATCTAACCCTGAAATAACAACAATTAGAAGCCAGATTAATATGCAAATATCAAACTGTATATCTGGATTAAATTCAGACCATGAATTTGCTACTTTCCTTTAAACTATTTTTGATTCATTGCACATGTTTACTGGTGTCAGTGTATCAACTGTATTTGTGTTTTCTATGTACATAATTTGTTTGGCTTCCAGCAGCGCACTTAAAAACAGTGCCTTTTGTCTCAGCTGGGGTTATTACCCCCCACACCTTGCTTTCCCCTTCAAACTTGACTTCCTTATCCTCTTCCTTGTGGTTGCAGTTGCACTTAGCAATCTTGTGTATTCTTAATATTTAATCTTCTTTTTCAAAGTCTCTGCTTTGGCAATTTCATGTGCACGAAATTACAAGTGCAACTATTATTTTTTAGGAATTGACGTTTTTCTTAAATTTTCTTTTTCAATTTTCAAGGTTCAATTTACATTAGATTTGTCATTTCTCTTAGCTCTCTAACTCCCGGTTATGGTAGCATTTTTGGTTGTAATTTGGAACTGGCATTGGTATTCCATCTGTATCTTAACTCCTATTTTTGCTACACCCAACATGGCTGCCAATTGCATTCACTATGCGGCAATGTATGGCCCATACTTTACTGCCTCCCTTTCAGAGGCTTTGTTTTTTAAGTCCCCTTTTCCATGTTCGCGATTGCCACGTTGCACTCCTTGCTGTTAATCTGTCACGGCCGTCTAGGTAAGACATTTTTTTTTCGATCCTTGTTGTCTGGGCATCTATAATCTAGTTCAGATGGTATATTCAGGTTACCCAATCAAGCTATTTATGCCTGGCAATTTACACACATTGTAGTTACGTGCCTTTACTTATTCAATTATTGGTATTCCTACTTAGTCTTCTATGATGCTGCGTCTTCCATTGTATTCTTAACCTAATTACAAATCACCATGTAATGGGTTGTTTTAAGTACATGTACATAGATGTCTTGTTCTTTTTATTTTCCTATTTTCAGTCTAGTACTACCGCAATTACAAAGCATTGAAGTATGCTTTTTTATTACTTCTCCTGCCACTCTACTTTACATTGGTTAATTTAATCTGGTAATTTCCTTATGACATTCTATTTCTGTAGAGGTTTCTTGGCACTGTCCATACATAGCAATTACAAGGTTCTTAATTCAAGTCAAGGTAATACCCTTGGGTTTATGTTATTTTTAATATAAATTGATATCCAAAGACCTATTACGTTTCTAGTTTTTTGATTGCACTGCTGCAGTCACACAGATTGTAATTTTGCATTTGTTGTTCCTCTTTTATTGTTTCCTTCGGTTATTGAACACCTAACAACTAATGAACTTCGATTCAATGCTGTACTGATTATTTCTGTTGCTTTTTGTTAACTGCTTATGTTCATTGCCTTTGCACTAATTGATGTGTAAAATGTATTCATGCAACTTGGCAAACTCACTCCTTGGTCCTGCCCCTGTATGTTATGCTCCGCTTTGTTTGATTATTTTATTCCTCTTTAAGTGGAATTTTCCATTAACTATGTCTATTGTGATTTGTGTTTGTGGCAAATCTATAAGTTTCACAATTGTAGTCACGCCTCAGAGGAAGAGCTGTTTCAGGCTTGAAACACTTGGCACAGTGTGACTGTGTGACTGTGTAACTGGGACCCGCGTGTGTTGAATTTGTCTTAAGAAGTATGTTAATACTTGGTTTTTCATGCGTTTAAGTATGTTGATCAGCTCAGGTTTGAGTCTGTGTACAGGCCTCCCCGTGCAATGTTGCGCTGCTAGTTGGGAATGTTTTTGGTGGGATATCATCACGCCAGTACTAAATGGGATGCGGGTGTGGAGCTGGAAATTGAGGTTTATAAAACAGCACTTTGCAAACACTTTGACAACTACTTGGAGGACGATGAGCACTGACGGTTGTCCTGGGGTGGATAGGTGCCACTGGTCAGGTGTAAGGGGTGGAGCTATGATACTATTACAGTCATGCTGGGAGAAGTGGCATGCCTTAGCTGGAATAGACGCAGCCTGTGAAACCTGGTCAAGAGGCGGAAACTACTTCTTCATATAGAAAGACACAATGCCAAAATTATATATCTGCAAGAGACTCATGCATTAGCAGCGGGCTGTGAGGGGGTTTGCCAGAATTGGGGCAGAAATCGATTCTACACTACATATTCCATACAGTCGAGGGGTGTGATAATGCTATTGCTAAATGTCTAACATTGTCAATCCCCAATGTTATGCCAACATCATAGATACAATAGCCCTGTACTCATTGATCCCAGTCCTGTGGGGAGGTAACTTCAACACTATTCTTGACTTGCAACTAGATCGATCTACCCACACCCACAGGCCCCTGTTGAAGGCAGCTCACATTATTACGGAGGAAATGACTACCCTGGGACTGGTGGATGCCTGGAGAGCACGGCATGCCTGTTCCAGCTCCTACTCCTTCTATTCGTCAGTTCATGACTCCTTTTCCCGTATCGATATGTGGCTAATTTCTGACACGCTACATGGTGGGCGGGAGGTTAAGAAGACATACATGCTTCCCAAAACCTACCCTGATTATTCTCCTATTTGTATCGCCTTCACGCTGCATTCACTCACCAGATCCCACAGCAGCTGGCGATTAAAAGCATTCATGACTAATATAGATGACCACGTGAAATTATACTTTGAAACTAATGTGGGCTCAGTGTCCTTGACCAGAACACTTTGGGGAGTCTTTAATGTTTATATATGCGGAATTGCCATGTCTGCCGAGTTCAGTGTACTCAAAACCATCAGGCAAGACAGAGCAAACTGTGAAGATCAGCTAGGTGAACTAGAACGGGGATTGACAACACCCTCACACGGATAAAGGAGGCAATATATAGCCTTAAGCCGCACGCTGACCGGGAGCTTAAGTTCCTCGACACCCTGATGACTGCCAGGAGATAGGGGGAGGGCGAAAGGCTGGGTAGATTGCTGGACCACATGGCACACCATGAAGGGGGCAGCGGATGCATTTCATTTATTGAAGATGAAGCAGCAACACAGTGCACACATGCATCTATAAACAGATGGTTTTGAGTACACTGAACTCGGCAGACATGGCAATCCCGCATATATAAACATTAAAGACTCCCCAAAGTGTACTGGTCAAGGACACTGAGCCCACTCTTACCTTAGAGGATATTGACAGATTTCTCGAAAACCTCCCGATCAGTCAACTTTCGCAGGAAGCCACGATCCTCCTTGATCTCCCAATTTCCCTTGTTGACATCACCCGGGCGATTAACGATCTACCATCAGGAAAAGCACCGGTTACAGATGGCCTCACAGGCAGATTTTATAGACACTTCAGGACACTATTGGCCCCTTACTTTCTGCAGCTATTGCATGAAGCTCTTAAAATGCGTGTGCTCCCTAAAACCACGTGGTAAGCTGTTACAACAGTCCTCCTGCAGCTGAATAAAACTTCAGAACGGTGTGACTCCTACAGACCCTTCTCCTTAGACGAACACAGATATCAAAATATTTGCAAAGATAATGGCCACCCGAATAATGCCATTTATGACTCACATTGTTCACCCAGACCAATCAGGGTTCATCCCTGGGAGGTCCACCGCACTGAAGTTACATCACCTCTTGAATATATTAGCACAGAGAGACCCTGGGGCCCAAGCAGTGGCAGCTGCACTTGACATTCAAAAAGAATTTGACTCTGCAACCTGGCATTTTAAGTATGCAGTGTATCGAAATGTGGGTTTGGTACATGGGTTCTCTTGTATTTGCGCCTCTTATACACAGTTCTGACAGCCAGGGTACACACTAATGTCCCCAAAATTCATGATAGCCAAGGGCACCAGGCAGGGCTGCCCCATGTCGCTCTTAATATTCACCATTGCCATTGAACCATTAGCAGACCTGATACGGCTTAAACACAGACACTGGGAAATCCTAATGTGAGGGTTGCATGAAATTATCTTCCTCCTACACTAATGATTTGCTACTTTATATCAGAGACCCCGACATTCACCTAGCAACTATCATGAAGGAAATCCCCACTGAGCCTCATGACCAGCAGGTGTTTACGTGGGCTCCATACACCATTCACTACTTGGGGAATGTAACAGCCCGACACGGCGCCACACTATATGACCACAAGTATCTACCTATGTGACGCAGCTGGTGACTAAGCTTAAGAGTTTGGTCCGATTACCCATCACCATTGCTGGCAAGATAGCACTCATTAAGATGACTGCGCTCCCCAAAATCCTCTAAATTTTCCTTAATATTCCACTGTGGCCTGGATGGTCATAGCTGTGAGTTTAACTTTGCTACCATATGTGTAGTGTTGGGTTACTTCGTGTCATGGAACCATGACACAATATAAATGGATCGAGCCGAGGAAGGAGGTGCAGGGGAGAGGACAGAGGAGTGTTGGCGTGGCAGGAGAGCGTGGCTCGCACTATGCCACACAAACCATTATTATTAGTAAAATAAAACAAGTACAACCTTACTTACTGTCTCCAGGTCCCATGCTTCAATAACTGCATTGGCCTGCCGTCAAATATGGGAGGAGATAGGTGTATCCACCCCATTCCATAGGGATCTCCCCCTCTGGAATTGCGTAACCTCCTTACCTCAAGCAGACATCGTCTCACAAAGGATCTGGGCACAACATGGGCTTCACACGTTAGGGGCTCTATACTTGGAGGGTAACTTTATCCCCACCAATGATGTACCTATGCCTGTACAATGTGAATCCTCACTGTGGTTGCAATGTGCGGGCCTGTGTAAGGCATGCAGAGCAATGGGATGTTTCCCAGTGGCGCCTGAGAATTATATGATACTGGGGTACATATTAACTGCGAGCAAATGCTGTGGCCTAGTATCTTATTTATAGCATTTCATCCAAAGCCGCTCTATAATTCTGCAGTTTAATGCTCATTCTAAACGGGCAAGTGACCTGCAGGTGGACATCATAGATGACCTCTTGGTGGACATGTGCATGCAGACATGCAAAGTGTCGTACAACTCAAGGTTCCAATTAAGGCAACTGAAAGTGCGGCACCACTAAATTACATGCCAGTTAGGGTAAGGTTGTTCTTCGGGGAAGGGACAGGAGCTTATTCCAGGTGTGACAGTACTAATGCCAAATACTGTCACATGATATAGGACTGTCCATTACTTACACCTTTGTGGAGTGATGTTTTTATGACCATGTCGGAAATGATAGGCAGGAATGTAGACCCTTTGCCAATGCACTGTTTGTTTCATATTTTTTAACCCACTGTGGTTTGCACGAGGAAAACTGTAAACCTGTGCTTTCACCTAGCCAAGCGCTGTTTTTACTTCAAAGGATGAGTGCGGGAATCCACACTAAAGATCACTGGATGAGAGATGTTGTGTGGAGTAATGATATGGAAGAACAATGGGCATGCATGCAACCTGTCGAATCCCACCCAAGAGGCATTTGGGGCCCACTCAAATTCTATCTCCTACGCACATGGCCTTCAAAAGATATTCCCTCAGACTTGTAATTGGCTTAAAGCAGAGCCTCTGTTGCTATTGTGTATGAACTACCAGTAACTAGCACATCCCTTCCATGTTACTGCAATGTACCCTTACGGAATTAACTGTACCCGGTATGTCATGTCATAAAGTGTTATGATGTACTATACCAAGTGTGCCGATAAAGAAAGAAAAAAAGTAACATCCTTCATGCAACAAGATTTGGAAAATGTTTACCCTTATTTAAACAGTATCCCATGTCAAGAGAGGCAGATGAATGAATTTATGACACAACTGCAGCCTTGATGCGACAAGGTATTACTGTACCATCAGAATCCCCCTGCAACATGGCGGTGTACCCAGTGAAAAAGGCAAAGGAATGGTTATGGAGATTCACACAAAAATGTACACCCCTTAAACAATATCGTAGAGGCAGAGTTTATTGTTGTGCCCAACCCGACTACAATTTTGTGTAACATGCCACCCACTGCCGCACATTATACAGTGATTGATCTAAGAAACACTTTCTTTTCTATTCCATTACACAATGATTCTCAATATATTCAGCATTTACTTACTACGGGCCCTGAATTCAACACACAAGATTGCCACAGTGGTACTCTAAATCCCCCTGCATTTTTAATAGAGTCCTGCAGATGCACTTGGGAAATGTATAGACGCAGAGTACAATTATACAGTACGCTGATCATTTGTTGGTGTGCAGCACCACACAAAAGAGTGCAGGGAAGACCCAGTAATGTTGCTGGCCGAGACAAGCTACAAGATGGACAAAAACAAATAGTCCCAGGAAGAAGTACTATATTTGGCCCAGATAATATCAAAGGAAGGGAGCAGGGTGATGCCTGACAGAGCAGAGGCAATTGCAAACACACCTCATCTAGTGACAGTGAAAGAATTACAGCAATTTTTGGGGCTATTTAATTACTGTTGCGTGTGGGTCCTTGAATATAGCCCATCCGTGTGGGCGCTTTTGAAAGGTCTGAAGGAAGCACATAAAAATAAAAGCCCCATAATGTGGAAACTACTCCTTCATATAGAAAGACACAATGCCAAAATTCTATATCTGCAAGAGACTCATGCATTAGCAGCGGGCTGTGAGTGGTTTGCCAGAATTGGGGTAGAAATCGATTCTACACTATATATTCCATACAGTTTAGGGTTTTGATAATGCTATTGCTAAATGTCTAACATTGACGATCCCCAATGTTATGCCAACATCATAGATACAATAGCCCTGTACTCATTGATCCCAGTCCTGTGGGGAGGTAACTTCAACACTATTCTTGACTTGCAACTAGATCGATCTACCCACACCCACAGGCCCCTGTTGAAGGCAGCTCACATTATTACGGAGGAAATGACTACCCTGGGACTGGTGGATGCCTGGAGGGCACTGTATGCCTGTGCCAGCTCCTACTCCTTCTATTCATCAGTTCATGACTCCTTTTCCCGTATCGATATGTGGCTAATTTCTGACACGCTACCTGGTGGGCGGGAGGTTAAGAAGACATACATGCTTCCCAAAACCTACCCTGATTATTCTCCTATTTGTATCGCCTTCACGCTGCATTCACTCACCAGATCCCACAGCAGCTGGCGATTAAAAGCATTCATGACTAATATAGATGACCACGTGAAATTATACTTTGAAACTAATGTGGGCTCCGTGCCCTTGACCAGTACACTTTGGGGAGTCTTTAATGTTTATATATGCGGAATTGCCATGTCTGCCGAGTTCAGTGTACTCAAAACCATCAGGCAAGACAGAGCAAACTGTGAAGATCAGCTAGGTGGACTAGAACGGGGATTGACAACACCCTCACACGGATAAAGGAGGCAATATATGGCCTTAAGCTGCACGCTGACCGGGAGCTTAAGTTCCTCGACACCCTGATGACTGCCAGGAGATATGGGGAAGGCGAAAGGCAGGGCAGATTGTTGGACCACATGGCACACCATGAAGGGGGCAGCGGATGCATTTCATTTATTGCAGCTGAAGCAGCAACACAGTGCACACACGCATCTATAAACAGATGGTTTTGAGTACACTGAACTCGGCAGACATGGCAATCCCGCATATATAAACATTAAAGACTCCCCAAAGTGTACTGGTCAAGGACACTGAGCCCACTCTTACCTTAGAGGACATTGACAGATTTCTCGAAAACCTCCCGATAAGTCAACTTTCGCAGGAAGCCAAGATCCTCCTTGATCTCCCAATTTCCCTTGCTGACATCACCTGAGCGATTAATGATCTACCATCAGGAAAATCACTGGTTACGGATGGCCTCACAGGCAGATTTTATAGACACTTCAGGACACTATTGGCCCCTTACCTGCTGCACCTATGGCAGAAAGCTCTTAAAACGCACGTGTTCCCTAAAACCATGTGGAAAGCTGTTACTACAGTCCTTCTGCAGCTGAATAAAACTTCAGAACAGCGTGGCTCCTACAGACCCCTCGCCTTAGACGAACACAGATATCAAAATATTTGCAGAGATAATGGCCACCCGACTAATGCCATTTATGACTCACATTGTTCACCCAGACCAATCAGGGTTCATCCATGGGAAGTCCACCGCACTGAACTTACATCACCTCTTCAATATATTAGCACAGAGAGACACTGGGGCCCAAGCAGTGGCAGCTGCACTTGACATTCAAAAAGAATTTGACTCTGTTTCCTGGCATTTTATGTATGCAGTGTTATCGAAATGTGGGTTTGGTCCATGGGTTCTCTTGTATCTCCGCCACTTATACACAGTTCTGTCAGCCAGGGGCCACACTAATGGAACACTGTCCCCAAAATTCATGGTAGCCAAGGGCACCAGGCAGGGCTGCCCCATGTCGCTCCTAATATTCACTATTGCCATTGAACCATTAGCAGACCTGATACGGCTTAAACATAGACAATGGGAATTCCTAATGTGAGTGTTGCCTGAAATTATCTTCCTCCTACACTAATTATTTGCTACTTTATATCAGAGACCCCCACATTCACCTAGCACCTATCATGAAAAATATCCCCACTGAGCCTCATGGCCAGCAGGTGTTTATGTGGGCTCCCTACACCATTCACTACTTGGTGAATGTAACAGCCCGACACCTCTACCACTCCTTTACCACTACTTGCAGCATCGTACCATGCCCAAAGCACTCAAAAAAAGTGCAGAGTGCTTGCGCAAGGAGCGCTTCTCACCAGAGGAGCTGAATGTACTGGCCGTGACGCTGCAAGAGCATGCAGAGGTCGCATTCTCCACCAACATGTCTCGACCTGCAGTGCACGGAAGAAGGAGATATGGGCAGAGGTGGCGCAGAAGGTGAGTGCCATTGGCACCACCCCCCACACCGCTAAACATGTCTGGAAGCGCTGGGATGACCTGCGTTTACGCATGCGGAACATCCTCTTGGACAACCGCAAGCAGGCGATGGCAACAGGTGGAGGTGCGGACTCCCCCATTAAGATGCAACCCTGGGAGGAAATCTGTGCAAGCACCATTGGGTTGGAGGCTATTGAGGGAGTGGGGGACATGGAGCGAGGAGCCCCGTCATCGGCCGATGCAGGTAGGTGTCCCAAATGAAACACTGCAATGACCAACACAATGATGTCTCCCTGAACTGACAGTGCAATGATGGAAAGCAGGGTCCACTAGACATATATTTGCAAGACTGCCTACAGGCAGTGCACAGCACCATCTTGTCCACATGCATGATGCACCCCATATATGTCCCATCCCAGACGCATCCCTGCATCACCCTCCCAAAAGCCAAGCAACCGTATGTCAGTACCCCAATGCCAATCATCTACCATTCCATATCAATGCAGCTACCCGAATGCATACCTGATGATTGTAGACCCATCACTAATCCTCTCCTTCTCTTGGTCCCCCACAGACACGCCATCAGACAGCGCCGACCAGGCCCCCAGGGAGGATGCCGCAACACCACACAAGAAAGCTAGGGGCATGGAGGGACAAAGCCGCCCCTCTACATCAAGGGGAAGAGGGCAACCTGGACCACAGCGGAAGGGCAAGACAACCCGAGAACCCACAGCACCAACGTGCACTACAGCCCCCACCACAGCACCCACAACAGCCACCAACATACTGGAGCCAGTGGCAGAAGGCACTATTTCGGCTGCCAGTAGTACTGTGGGGGAGACAGCTGCCACAGCAGCCGTGTCTGATGACGAGGCAGATGTACTGCCACATGGCACAACCACCACTACAGGCCCCCCGCATTCACCACACCTCTCCCCATCCAGCATACACGACGGCAACAGCCATGAGCTGTCTCCTGGGGACTCATGACCCGGTAGTTTCAGCCCCACGCCAACTGTGCATGATGAACCTAGCATGTCAGTGGCACCTCATACATCCCCCAGTGTCGTGAACAGCCAAGAGGGAATCAGGGCTATCCAGAAGCAGCAGGAGGAGTTAACAGGGCTGTTGACACAGCACATAACGGAATGTGGCCGGGCAAGGGATGAGATGAGGGAATGTGCTTCATCCCTCATATCTGCAATTGAGACCTCCTCAAAAGACATCTGCAGTGAATTGGCAGCAGTGCGGTAGGTCCTCTCCCAAATGGTGGCAGCAATGGAGGCCATGCGTCCGGCACAGGTGGCAGGACAACCTGGGACATCCAACAGTGCCAGCTCCACTAAGTCCAGCCCCCTGCATAGGTCTGGCCAGAACCTCCGCAGGTCAGACAGGGGTCCACCTGCTGCCTGAAGAGGAGAAGGGTTGTAGGTTCAGCCAGGTATTCTGGTCACATGTGGATTTATGGTGCATGCCAGTGTATACCATGTGTGGGGAAGTTGAGGGGGGAGGGGGACGGGGGAGAAGGTGTGTGGGGAAGTTGAGGGGGGAGAGGGGAGAGGGTGTGTGGGGAAGTTGAGGAGGGAGGGGGAGAGGGTGTGTGGGGAAGTTGAGGGGGGAAGAGGTGGGGGAGAGGGTGTGGGGGGAAACTGAGGGGGGAGAGGGTGTGGGTGTGTTGGGTGGAGGGCTTGTGCACTTGTTAGTTACATATTCTGAATACACCTGTTATGAAATCTGAATTCACATGTGAGGACATTGCTTATTGTGTACGTGTGCTTTATTGGTGAACAGTCTATAGTGTCCATGTCCCTGACACACCCATTGCCCTGAGTTCCACCTCCATGTCCACTCCCCATCCATGTGTACTAGAAACATTGGTCAATCAGAGTCTGATGCATGGCACGTCCCTCCTGTGCATTGCTGCCTCCCTGAAGTGCAGCCCCATCTCCACCCTCCTCATCCTCGTCATCAGGTGGTTGCAGTTCAACATCAGGGGGCAGAGGCACATTGCGTCTGATGCACATATTGTGTAGCATGACACATGCCATGATGATCTTGCCCACCTTCTCATGGACATACAGGAGTGCCCCACCAGACCTGCTGAGGCAGCAAAACTGTGCCTTCAAGAGGCCAAAGGTCTGCTCAATCACCACACAGGTATGTGTATGCGCACGATTGTAGTCCTCCTCGTGCCTGTTCTGCGGGTTCCGGACTGGGGTAAGGAGCCACCTCTTAAAGGGATAGCCTGCATCACCTGCATGTGGGCAACAATGATTATGTATAAGTCCTCACATCACATGGGACCTGTATCAATGACACCAAAGCATGTATTAATTTCCTGTATGCGCCCACAGATCCATGAATGAATAGAGACATATGATGTGACTGCTATGTGTGTATTCGTCTTATAGGCAGGTGTGCGTGCCATCGTCTATTGGGCGCATGGGGGGCCAATTCCTTGTGGTTGCTCATGCACTGTGGTAGTCCACGATGGTTGTTCCCGTGATCTGGGTGATGTGCAGTGATATGTATGCTACCATACTGTCAACGTTGATGGCAGCGCCATAATGATCTCACTTTGCACGACAAATAGTGACATGCTGTTTGGCGGACCTCTCTGTTGGTGTAGGGGTGTGTTCATGTATTTTGCCCTCATGTGGCTCCTTTGGACGCAGTAATGGAGACCTTTACTTTTTGATGATTGTATTTGGCGCTGTGCATTGGCCATCCTCATTGCTTGTTGCTGAATTGTGCTGTGAGGTCTATAGTCTGATTATGTGCAGTGTACATGTTGATGGCTATGTAATGGTTGTTGCACTGCATCATTATTGTGGTAGTGCAGCTTACGTCTTGTATTTTGTGTCGGTCAAGTCTGGCCTGCTTTGGGGTATGAGCATGGTACATCCTCTCAGGTACTCTCAGCCAGGTGAAGTATGCATCCCCCCCCCCATCTCAGCCAGGTGAAGTATGCATCTCTCCCCCAATCACCTACCCAAATTGCATTTCCATGAGCCTGACATGCAACTCACCGAGAAGCCAGGATCTCTGCCCTGCATGTCGCTTCATGTAGCGTGGTATTGTGGAGTTCCGCAAGACCATTGAATCATGGGTTGATCTGGGAAATCGGGCACAACAATGTTTGATGATCTTGTTTGAGTCACATACCATTTGCACGTTGATGGAGTGGTATGACCTACAGTTGCGGTACACTACCTCCATGGCATATGGGACCGCCAATTTGACATGTGTGCAGTCGATGGTGCCAATGCAACCAGGGATGCCGGCCAGTGAATGGAAACCAACTTTGGTGTTGGAGATCTCCTGAGCTGTCCGTGGTAGGAAAATGTGGTCACCTGTGTGCTTCAGGAGGGCATCGAGCACTTGGGTCAACGTACGTGAGAATAATGGTTGGGATATGCCATGCATGTGCCCCACTGTGTGCTGGTAGTTGCCTGTGGCCAGGAAGTGGAGCACTGACACTACCTTCAGTAGAGGTGGGATGGCGGTGTGTATTTCAATCAGGCTGACAATGTCGTTATGTATCATGTCCACAATGGTGGTGATGGTGTCCCGGTCCAGACAGTACAGGATGTGGATCTGCTCAGGGGTTAGGTTGAATGGACTGGCTCAGATGCGAGGGATTGGGGGATGCATGCGTGGTACCACTGGCTGCACTGGTGGGGCATGCTGGGCCTGCCTCACCCTCCTTCTCCTCCTGCGTCTCCTCTGTGCTGCCTGTTGTTGTTGTTGTTGTTGTTGTTGCAGCAGTTCCACTGGAATCATGTCCTCCAGCCCCAGCATTGCTAGTAGTATTGGAATCATTTTGGTGTGTGACTGGATGTGGGAAGCGGTGGGGTGTGCTCCTTTTGTGCTGGCCCAGACTATCTTGCCTCCACCTGTGCTGATTGTGTGCACCTGTGGCAGTTGGGAGCACTGCACATGGCCGTTTACGGGTGGTCCACGATGCCGGTATTTACTCCATGCCGGCATGGTACTTTTCAGGCTTCAGTAGGCCATAATTTGCATGTCCGGCTGACATGTGATGGCCTCCTCTTTACGCCATGGCGGTATTTCCGGCATGAAGGGTCACGTGCCCGCACCGATGCCACTATTTGAGGCACTGTTAGTTACGGTGCCGCTAATAGCGGGTTGGTGGGTCGTAATGGCCCAGAGCAGTAAACGATGCCGGTAATCCTTTACCGGCATCGTTTATCCCTTACCGCCCAACTCGTAATGACCCCCTTTGTCTTTACCTTAACTAGGCCTTGCATTCATTGCGCATCTTAACAGATCTGATCAGGTACAGAACCTTGTCCTCATATACTTGGTAATGTTCTAGCAGAGATCCTCTTAGGCACTGTATTTGAGGTATTAAGAAATATGTTACGTGCTCACTTTACAGATTATGATGACATCCGTGACTGAACTTTTCAGTGCATTTACCTCTTTGCATATTCAGCACAGCAGTGCCTGTCACATGAGTGGCCTCCATACTTTATGAAGATTTTGGATGATATATGGCTAATCATGGGTGCACTCTTTTTAAGCCTTTTATATTCATGAGTGGCAGGATTTGGTGATTGCTTCCCGTTTTTCTGGGGCACCCTTACTTTTGCTGGTATAGTGGGTGCCTTTGGACCACTTATTGGATTACTTTGATCATCTGATTATTATAAAAATAATTCACAGCACTCATGTTTCTTTCTCCATCACCCGTTTTGATTGTCCCTCCATGCTCATCAATCTTCTTTCCTTTATTTGTGGTTATGAATTAGGATCTTGAGAAATAATAAACACAATTTCTATGAATTTAGTTTCATGTATTCCATTTGATATGTGCCTTTAGTTTGTATTACTTCATATGTCTTTCATTTTAGAGTTACGCATTTACACATTATTGCCCTGAAAAAGATGTGGGCGGGCTGTAGTCTGAGTTACTTCTCAGTACTTGACATCCCTCAGCAGCAATGAAATTCCAAGAGATCTTTGACTAACATACTCGGACCTACTAGTCAAGCACTCCCATTATATTTTGAAACACGTGTAGGCTAACAAGGTGGGCAAGATTTGCTGAGTTCACCTAGGCCATTGTTGGTCGACCTACTTGGAGGGAGGGTTAGAGTTGACTGAGTGTGGGTTAGGTGTGACCGGTCTTTATGAATGCTTTAGGTTCGGACAAAAGAGAAAAACTTAAAACACGTGGTATTAAGATAAAATTCAGAACCTTTGTCTTGTTAATGGAATGTATATACCAAATGTATTTTGTTCACCCGGAATATTCAAAGTGATGTATGAATTGGTAATTTTGTGAACTCAGAATAAGAAATGTTCATAACTGTGTTAAGATTAAAAGATGTGTCTATTTTTTGTCTGGAATATGGTTACTGCAGCTTTCACGACCCGGCTGGGGGGCGTACATGGCGTTTAATGGCTCACCAGCCCGAACTTTATAGGCCCGAGCGAAGCAAGGGCCTCAGCTCAGACTGCGGGATGTTAAACACCATGGCCCTCATTACGACCCAGGCGGAAAGTAACTGACATGACCGCCATAGCGTAAATAGCGTTTCCGCCACTGCACGATGGAGGAAAGTGCGGCCAATTCTGACCCATCGGGCACGAGCATTACGCCATGGCGGAAGTGCAAAGTCCGCGATGGCGAAAATGACCCCAAAACGCCCCTTACCGCCTTCGTACGTCGCCCTAGGTGCAATTCCGCCACCCATCTTAGCGGTCACCGTAATGAGCGGTCAGCGCAAATTACGGTCACCGTAAATATACGGAAACGGAAGTAAAAACATGGGGCCGGAACGGGAAACAGCACGCCATACACCTATAAAATCAGAATCCCAACACAACCATTAAAAATCCGACCCTGAGACACATCCCAACCCGTTAGCCACCCCAGTTAAAAAAATAAATATGTCAAAAGTTGCTAAAAAAGCGTGCGATCGCAAGTGGCAGGTCCACTTCTCCCATGAGGAACTCACCGTGCTCACAGAGACCCTCCAGGAGAATGCTGCCGTCGTCTTCTCGACGCAAATGACGAGGACGGCACTTGCGAACAAGAAGGCCATATGGGCCCTGGTGGCACAGCGGGTAAGTGCGGTGGGGACCGCACCCCGCAACCCACAGCAATGCAGAAAGCGATGGGACGACCTACGGATACGCGTCCGGAGCATACTCTCTGCCAACCGGAACATTGCCACAGCTACCGGGGGAGGATCGGAATCACCCATCAAGTTGACCCCCTGGGAAGAAATCTGTGCCTCCACCATTGGAATGGAGAGCATAGAGGGAGTCGGAGGGATGGAGAAAGGAGTGCAGACATCCGAAGAATCAGGTAGGTGGCCCAAATAAAACTATGGCAAATCCACAATTACCAACCATGTGAAGTACCATGTGTCCCCATAGTGCAATAGAAACACATGTCCAGGAGAACGACCACATACATTGCCATGACAGCGCCCCTTAAAAGTCAGATTAAATAAATAAATATTTAAAAGTCCCAAAAACACACTCTACATGTGCAGCATGCACACCCTAACTGCAGACTGCAAAATAACTGCATCCCCAATCCACACAAAAATGAGACCACCTCCAAGGCCCTGACCCAAATCACCCCCAGGTACCACCCCAATGATGTGATACAATTGCCATTACAATTACCACAGACCCATAAATAACGCTCGCCCTCCTTTACTCCACCACAGGGTCCGATTCCAACGACGAGCTTCAGGACACCCCTACCAGCACACCTGCAAAGAGGGCCAAGACCAACGGCCAAAGACCCTCCACCTCAGCTGCACGGATCAAGACACGGCAGCAGCACAAATCGAGTGGCAGCACACTGGAGGGGACTCCAACAGGCACCCCAGCAGCCAGCATGTCCACAACAGCAGCACCACAGGTCCCCCCAATGGATGCCACAGAAGGCACTGCTTCTGGTGGCAGCAGCACCCTAGGTGACACTGCATTCATGCCAGCATGCTCCGACACAGAAAACGGTGCTGGCGAAGTAGGACCCATCCATGACCTGTCTCAATCCCCCTGTTTGTATCATCCCGTACACCATGAGGAAACCACGCAGGGGCACCCACAAGACGACGACTGGCCAACCCCCACAAGGCCTGTGGCAAGGCAACATGAGGCGTCCAGCCCCTCTGTGACACCACCGCAAATGGGCATGGCCCAGCAGAGGCAACAGTCCCTCGAGCAGATGATTGTGCAACAGCAGCAACTGGCCACGCTCCTCAAGGAGCATGCTGCTGAATGTGGGGGTTCTAAGGCAGCCATTGAAACATCTACTGAGACACTTAGGGCAGTAATGGAGCGAATTACCGAGAGCCTGAGGGGACAAATGGAGAGAAGCACCGAGAGCCTGAGGGGACAAATGGAGAGAAGCACCGAGAGCCTGAGGGGGGAACTGCATGCGACGTCCAAAGACGTATGTGGTGAACTTGCCGCTGTGCGCCGTGTGCTCACTGAGCTCTCACAAACCCTTAGGGACATGCATGGACGTGAGCAGGCAGAGACATCATCCGTTGCAAGTTCCGTCCAGGGCAGCCCCCAACGTAGATCTGGGAGGAACCGGCGCTCCACAGGCAGGGGTGCCCCTGATAACCGGAGAGGGGGCTTGCAATAGCGTCTGCCCACTGACAATGAGCGTCATTGGACACTGGTGTCCGGGGGGGAGGTAGGAGGGTGGAGGGGGTGTGTTGTGCTTCATTGGGTGGTGGGTCGATTGGGTGTGTAATGTCATTTCACATCTGCAATACAATTCTTCATATTAATCCAATGAGATGTGTGGACATTGATCTCTGTGTACGAGGCCTATCTTGGCGTACAGTCCACATTGTGCATGTTCCAGACACACACAGTGCCACAAGTCCCGTGTCCATGTAACAGCCACCAGGCGTGAGTGCTAGAAGCATGCATCTATGATATTCTGACGTAATTCATGGGCCTCCTGTGCCTCGCGGACCCCTTGAGGTGCTGCCACATCCCCACCCTCATCATGACCATCTTCAGGTGCTTGCAGTTCTGCGTCGGGGGGCATGGCCACATTCCTACGTACGCACATGTTGTGTAGCATGACACATGCCATGACCATCTTTGCAACCTTCTCATGGCGGTACAGGAGTGCCCCGCCAGACCTGCTGAGGCAGCGGAAACGAGCCTTCAGTAGGCCGAATGCCTGTTCTATGACCACACGGGTACGTGAGTGGGCATGGTTGTAGTCCTCCTCATGCTGGTCCTGTGGGTTCCGGATTGGTGTAAGGAGCCATCTCTTCAGTGGATACCCGGCATCACCTGTATGTGGACAACAAAGGATGTTCGTAGAATGTCATTGCCACGTACGCATCCCCCCCCCTTCCTGCCAGGTCATTCACACATCACCTACCCCACATACTCATGCATTAAATGAGACTCACCGAGTAGCCAGGATCGGTGCCCTGCGTGTCGCTCCATGTAGCGTGGTATTCTAGAGTTCGCAAGACCATAGAATCATGGGTTGATCCTGGGAATCGGGCACAACAATGTGTAAAGATCCTGTTGGAGTCACACACCATTTGTACATTGATAGAATGATATTGTTTCCGGTTGCGGTACTGGGCCTCCATCGCATGTGGGACAACCAATTCAACATGGGTGCAGTCGATGGCACCAATGCAACCCGGTATGCCGCCAAGTGCATGGAATCCCACTTTTGTGTTTGTAATCTCCTGCTCCGAGCGTGGTAAAGTGATGTAGTCGTCTGAGTGCTTCAGGAGGGCATCAAGCACTTGGAATAGTGTACGTGAGAATAGTGGCTGTGAAATGCCATGCAACTGTCCGACTGTGTGCTGGTAGGTGCCTGTGGCCAGGAAGTGGAGTACAGACACCACCTTCAGTAGGGGTGGGATGGCGGTTGGGCTATCTATCATGCTGACAAGGTCAGCGTGTGTCATGTCGACAATGGCGGTTATGGTGTCCCGGTCCAAACGGTAGAGGGTGTGGATCTGCTCAGCTGTGAGGTTGAACGGATTAGCTCGGAGGCGTGGGATTGCGGGCTGCCTGCGTGGTGGTAGTGGCTGTGCTGGTGGGGCTTGCTGGCCATGCCTTGCCCTCCTCCTCCTCCTCCTCCTCCTGCGTCTCCACTGTGCGGCCGGTTGTTGTAGTAGTTGGCGTTCGTCTTCTTCTTGGAGTTGGAGTACTTGCGGTGCAATCAGGTCCCCCAGGCCCAACATCGCTAGTCCTGCCGGTAGCATTCTGGAGTGGGTGTGGTTGGGGGAGGGGGTTGGGTGTGCAATTCATGTGTTTTCAGGCTGTATAGCCTTCACCTGTGGTGATTCATTCCACCTGTGTCAGCTGCAATGCCTTTCGTGCGAACACGTCCCGCACACGGCGCTGCAATTCGACGCATGGCATCTTGCATTTGCATTCATGTTCTTAATCCCGATGGCAGTGAAATATTGGTTTATACTGTTGCACATACTATATTTGCATTCGCGAGCAGACTTGTGAAGGGTCAGTGGAATGTAGTGCTCGATCAACGGTGGACCCTCATGCAGCACTGTACCGACGTTCACCGACGGGCGGGGAGTCCCATCAGTGATTGAGGCAAGTTACCATTTTCACACACAGCCGCACTACATAGATGTATTTGTGAATACAAGCGTTCACAGATGCCTTTTCGACGTGATGTTGCAAATTAGGAATTCGAAGGACAGCGCTTTCGGTTTTCAACTAGCGGCGTGGAGACGCCCACAGGTCTGACTGGAAATGTAACGTTCTATTGTTGAATGTCCTTGGGACAGGGCCCATGACGAGAATGCAATGATTGATATGATTTGAATGGGATGCGCTATAGCGTAGTGGACGATAAGGCAGGACGTTCATAAATACATGTGACTTCACTACACAAGGAATCCGGGCAGGAGCACAGTGGATTTTGAAGACTGCATTACGCACAGACTCAATGGAAATTTCGAATGTTATGTGAGTGAATATTCAGGCGTTTTCATACCGGGATGAGGGAATGATGAATGGATGCATGGACAGATGATTTAATTGGGAGTCTGCCATGTACATGGCTATTTGGAATCTATCTCCTTCCCCTGCGCTATGTGATGCAAGGCTGCCATAGTGGGACCATCGTCTGTCTGCCCTTGTTGAACCCTCCCTGTCTCGACGCGCCTTCAATCACTTGTGTCTATGCACGTTGATGATCCCATCTGATGGATCCTGTTCTGACAGGCGCATGCACACAGACACTCGTTTGTAATAGTGTATTCACCTCGATTTATGTCGTTATGATTCGCAAGTGATTTTTGGGTGCAATTGATCCTTATGAGTGGGCTAGCATGCATATGGTTGTAGGTTTGGTGTGTTGAATGAAGTGAGTAATACATATGAAGTTCGGATGCCCATACTTTTATTTTTTTATTTGGGTGACAGGTATCTCCTCCCCTTCTGCCGCTGCCATCTGTACGCCACTCCTGCAGATGGCTTCTACAGTCGACACCTGCAGCTTCGAGTTAATCAGTGGAGCACCATTACGATCTTATGGGACGATCGCCAATGGCCCACACCCTTACGCAGTACTAGTGGCTAGGTGCAGCATACCTAGCTTCCAGCTGGACTAGTGCCTACTTCATGGGACGGCCCTGCGGTCCTAGGCGCTTCCATGTTGCCTTTTTGGACGTTGATGTAGCCCCTGTGTACCATGAAGGTACAGGGCGTCACACAAGGGGAAGCTGGTCATTTATTGCGGATGCAGCCCACAGTAATGATGATCATTTGGGAGTTTATGTTCAAATGGCTGTATGGGCTTGGTGATTTTGATGTGCATTAAATTTATATTCAGATATTAACCGTGTAGCGTTATTCTTTGCTAGTAATGTGGCATATTCCGATTTGTGGCGCAATGTATTGTGAGGTGATCTGCATTGGGTTCCGGCTTCTGGGTACAGTTGTGTGGTACGTGCTTATGCTGATGGTTGGTTTGACTACTGGCAAGTGTACAGGGCTGGTGCAGTCTCCCTCAGGTTACTGCTTTGAATGTTGATTTACACTGGTGGCAAGCGATGGGGGTCTGTTGCTGTTTTGTCTCATGGGATTTTCAGTTCATTTTGGTGTACTTGCACCTTCAGATGCCTGTGCTGCATCAGTACGGCAATGGTGTGTTGCCAAATGTGGATGGCCACTCACAGGGCACTTGGGGCCCCTGCATGCATTTGTTCATTGGCATGCATGGGTGACTTGTACATTTCACTGGTTGCATGGTGTGACTACATTGCGCCTACGGGGAGTTGTGCAATGTGGCCAGGGAGTGGAGTACAGGCACTCAGTAGGGCCATTTACGGTTGGTTCGCGATGCCGTAGTTCTCGCCATGGCGGAATGGTACTTTCCGCCATGCTTGATGGCGTTAAGTGAATGTCCGCTGGGGTCAGCATTCGCGTACCGTTGCGCCATGGCGGATATTGCGGTCTTGCACGGCGCGCGTGCGCGTACTTGGTGCAGTTCGCGTTGGCGTTCACTACGGTGTCGCTAATGGCATCGTACTTTACGGTGACGGGTCATGATCGCAACGGGCGGTATTCGATGGTGGTATTACATTTCCGCCATCGTTTTTCGGATTCCGCCAGGGTCGTAATGAGGGCCCATGTCTGTCCCCCAGCTGGAGCATGAAAGCTATTCACACCCTGGGATTTCCCAGGGTGCGGATAGTTTTCTTTTTTTTCCTTCTGAATGGGAGATGTGCTCAGCGTGAGCACATCTTCTGTCGGAATTAAAAAATCAATTAAAAAAAATATCTGCTGGCATTAAACTAGAAAATGAACTAGGTCCCTTTTCGGATGATGTCAGCCATGGAAAACAGGTTCCAAAATGGCAACCGTCATCCAAAAAGGGACCTAGTCCCTTTTCTATCTTATGGTGGTGGCCATTTTTTAACCTTTTCCTTCACCACGGGCAGTGAATGCACAATCGCACCGGATAAAGGTAGGTTGTGATTGGTCAATCTGCCTTTCCTGGGTGCAAACCATGAATATTTTGAGATGAAAATTGTTATGAATCATTGTTATATTAGCGATTATCTACTGCATCAGTTGGTTTGTTCATTTTTATACGCTAGCAAAGAGGCATAATATACATTATATTATAGAAAGGCGGTCATTGAGTATCAAGTACCATAGGAAACCTGAAAAATGAATTACTAATAACCTTTGACTCGAGTGACGGATTTTGCTGAAAATTTGCAAACAAAATGTTTGTCATAGGCATGCACCAAGACTGGAAAAATCTGTTAAAAAATAAAACGTTATTAAGAAAGTTAAATAACACTGTTTCTGCCTAGTCCCCATTCATTTTCCCATAAAGAAAAGGTCCAATGTAAGCTCAAGCGCACAGCCAAAACCGACTCGATTTCTGGGATGTGGGGGATTTTGGGTTATTGCATCAAGTAGGTTTTAAAATATTTGACGGACTAGGAGGCGACCCCTTCGGGATATAGCTATATCTCCCATGGTGCTTTGCAGGAGAGAGGCTTTATAGAAGCACGAAAAAGGGAAGATCCTATTCACAATTTTCATACAAAAATTAATGCTGATGCATTTTGATTAGCACAATTATTAGTTGTTAAAATAAATAATATGTAGACAGAGCATCTAAACAAAGTCAGCAATTTAATACTTGAGATCAATGATTATCACATAATACAGTGCATATATTTCAACAGCCATAGACCTTGTATGGCCCTAAAAGTGCAAGTGCATATCCATAGACAATGGTGACAACTGGTCAAGCATTCAACCACATCAACTCTTACCATACACAATCTATCCATACTCATACATCACTCACCCAAACCATAATTCAAAGAGTTTTTCATAGCGTAAACAAAAACAAGTTCAATTAATAGACCCCAATGCCTGTATCCTTTTCAACAAAGCGCATCAATGTGTAAACCTGTGAAATATTGTTGTTTTATCAGTTAGGTCAATATGTTAGTCTTAAAAAAAAAATAACATTTTGAACATTGTAGTAAAATGGTCAACTCGAGTTTCGGCTTTCAGGTCACAGACTCAAAACAACCGAGCCTTCTTCAGGGCACATTATTTCATCACCCAAGGGAAATTTTCACTGGAGCTGAAAGACAACCCACACCAAGTTACATTGCTGTTTAACCCCCTTCTGGGTAATAGATGCCCTGGCTATGGTTGGAAGATACAATTATTACCTTATTTCCCACTTCATATGTGCGAGACATGCCACTTTCCATTGTTTGCCCAAACCCTCATTTCTGGTTTGTGCCGCCAGCCTCCAAGATCCTGCCATAAATGAAAGTTTAATTATAACCATTTGTGATAAGGGACCATGAAGAAAAAACTTTGTTCAACCGACAAAAATCATCCCAGAGAGAGACATCTTTCCTCCTCTACAAAGCCAATGTGACATGACACTACTCGTACCTCCCAAGCTTCACCATTTGCCAAGATCCATCAGAGAGTAACCTTGATCTCTGCAAGCTGTGACCTGTTACGTAGTGCCTACGCCCACTTCTATTTGATCGAGGTGCTCAGGTGTATTTCTACCACAAGGACAACACCAATAAAAGGGCACCATCGGCTAACTGTCTATTGTGATATTTCTAAAAGATTCGAAATTCAAGATTCAAACAGCAGGAGAGGGGTATTCCTGCCTGGACTTGCAAGTTTACATTTTTTTTTAACTCACCATGTAGTGTGTGTTCTTGATTAAAGAACTTGAGCGTTCCTTTGTGTACTGCGCTTCAGATTAGCAAACTGTTCGTTTACCTGCTGGTCAAAATAAGAGACGAGCTCTGTGAATTTCCTATGTGTCAGAGTGACAAAAGAGGCAGTTAATGCACAATTTGGCAGGCTGCTGCTCGCATTTGCAGACTTACCGGCCCAGACAGACCAACAAAGACATGCAACTGCTGAACCGTGATGCCGGTCAGTGCTGCAGAAAAACGACATCCGCACTCTGTGGCTTTTTGAACTAGCTCACATTGTTGGGTTTGTTTTACATGGTGCGCAGCAGCGCTCCAGTTCCCCTCCATGTTTGTGGTAATGCAGCAAACGTCTGTTTTTCGTGGAGAGCCATTTTGGAATGGAACCAATTTCCAATACAATGGGCCTCATTACGAGGTGGGCGGTAAGGGATTACCGGCACATTGATAACCGCAGTTATTTGCGGGTGCCTACAGATAACCACAGGTATTTGTAGTGCATTGTCAAGCTAATCACAGTTATAGTAAAAAAGTAAACAAAAAAAAAGAGTTACACAATTTTTGTGGAAAGTGGACATGGCCGAAGGCTAGTGGCCCTTTAGTGTTTTAAAAATATGGCCAGGACCAAAGGCCCTGGCTACTGAACCCAAAAGATACATATAGTGTGGGGCAACTCCCAATGATCAGACCAAGAAAATACAACCTGCTAGGGAAAAAGACTAGGTGCACCTGCTTTTGAGAAAGACGACAGTTTAATTTTGTATACAAAAGAAAAAAGCAGCAGAGTATTATAAGTCCACTGCCACAGAGCTCTCTGATGTTCTTCGTACAAGATTCAGATTTTATTAAACACACAAATCGTCACTCATGACGTAATCGATATGCAGTGGTAATCCCCCACTCTCATTGGCTGCCGCCAAAGTACATGCTACTGATTAGATATGGCCCATCCTCCAACTGATTCTGCTGTCTTTTCACTTGACTTCACCACATGTGACTAACGTCTGCGTTCATCATGGAATGCTGCAAAGCAATTGGTTAACATCAACTGGCACCACCCTACCTTTTTTCCTAACCACGTGACATGCACCTGGTTATCAATATGAACTCAGCGGGACTCTTCAAGGTCAGCCTGGTCCTTGCAGACTAAGCAGCCTGTTTCTCATCCCAGACACTTTGGCACCCATCATTTCCTCTTTATCAGTTACCCCTCCAAGAGAATACATTTTGTGTCCCACTAATCAGTCCAGTTCACAAAGGATTTGGGGCCCATTTCCCTAAACATCTGGTAGTTCAAATGGAGGGACCATCATTCTTGGGGGCGCTAACATCTTAAATCTTGGTTCATGTTTTGGCATCCCAAGACCTATGCCTTTGCTCTCAGGAATACGACCTTGGTACTAGGCCGCATCATTTCGCTTTTTCGGCTGCACACAATCCTACCTAATTAGTTCAAAGACCTTAATTGATGTGTGTGTTCTTTGCTGTGCCTGAGAATCAGGATGCAATGGTGAGATGAGAAAGGAGGCCTCATTGTTCTGTTTTGTCTATGAAAACATGGTCTGCAAGGATTCAGGCCTACTCGTAAATGCGATGTTAGTTCATGCTATGATTGTCGTGTGTATAAGCATATTACAGCCTACATAATTGAATTGTGTCATTGCTTAAATAACCTTTCCCTCTTATTATTTCCTACTCCCGCCAATGCCCCTCCTCATAATACAACCTCTTTCCCCCTGCATCATCCCTGTGTTCATTTCCATAATCAAATATGTTTTTCTCAATTTAAATCGTCTAGGAGGGGCGGTGGTCTGGACATGCATCCCAACATTCCCCTTTTAGTTAATCTTTCATCAACTAATGTATCTCTTTCTCTTTGTCGATCTGCTTCATCCTTATGGAACCCATGCTCTACATACATGGTGTAAGCTACCTTCCGCTCGCACATACTTTTCTGGAGTACATGTGAGAAATATGGAGTCCCCATCACTCGGTAAATCCACCCAGTGCTCAGTGTAGTTCTCGGGGTCTGGTGGGGTGATGTTAGTGCACCCAGGGGGTGTAGGGGCTGGGCAACCCTGATCAGGCATGCTTTGTTCAAATCCTCAGTTTGGGCCTGCCCTTCTTTTGTGCCTGTACGAGGCACTCTTTTCCCAATGGTGACCATCATTTTTGCACTGCTCGGGATACTCTTGGCAAGCATCAAAGCATCATCTGGCATGTGCAAAACACCACCAACAAGTACAAAATGATCAGAACCAGAAAATTCACTAGTGCTCCAAGTCACAATGGTGCCCATGAGAACAATGTTCAGGCTGCACTCCTGCTTCGTTTTCCATACCGGTATTCAACTTGTGCAAGGCCACTATGATATGCATCAGGGACCTGTTCTCGTCATTTGGAGCTATGTACGTGCAACATGACAACCCAATCTTCTTGTACATGACTCCTTCTATCGCTGTTAGGAGATCTAGAGTGTCATCAGCTGGATCGCCCTCAGTTCACTTTTGATAGCATTAAGGCCTTGTTTGGTGTCATTGACCAACTGGATCACTTTCCACCGAACGATCTGCAGCCACTTGGCATTCGCTGCAGCCTGGATTCCTGGAGTCATGAGGGAGGCCTGTACTTATCTAGAATTTCCTTCATCAGTTTGGACAATTCCTCCGACAGATAGTTTGATCTCTTCCTTCTCAACTTCACTGAGTGCCTGTTCTTCTTCACCTGGTGGGGTTGGATAGGTGGCAACATTGACTGCACCACCTCTCGTTCAGATGCTAGTGTAAAGTGTACTTCTGGCACCACCAGGATAGTTGAGGGCAAGGTTGTCAATGCACAGTTGCCTCACCAAAAGAGTGGAAGCTGCAGGTATGCTTGTTGACAGCATACCCAGTATATATACATGTATCTCTCTGTTTGTTCCTTTTGCCATTTTTGGAATGGAGAGTATCTTAATGCACTTAGTGTTAGTGCCTACTGGAACAGTTCCATGCCCTCGAAAGCAGAACTGGTATTCATCCCTTGCTTGTACTTTTAGTGGTGTTTAACATGCTTCAATCATGTCAGTTTAGATATGTGTGCACACCATATCTCAAAAGAGTTCTTATTGATGTTCCATATAACTTCTTCTCTGAGCCCTGCCAACCCTCCTGCTGCACAGCCCACCATCGCCTTCTTCCATCTGTTTGATATAAACAATACTCCGTCCAATTTCAACATAGGCCAAGGCTTGTATTGTGGGGCACTGTTGTCTTTTGCACATTTCTCTTAATCTGTGTCCATTAGTGCAACTTGTATTTTATGCCCTTGGAACACACTTCAAACCTGACACAGCACTAAATGCACCAAACACTGAGCCTCTAAAGACGATATCTCCTGAGGCACTAACATTTTGGGTGCTGTTGTACCGCTGTTACACCACTGAGTTCAAATAACTGTAACATACATTGTTAAACTCTGGGTGGTGCACATTGGACATTGTAATGTAAGAGATACAAGCGGTGTGAATTTCAACTAGGGGCCGAGAATTTGAACAGCAACCCAGATTCTGTAGAAAGTGAATGTCTGTGAGCAATTAATGCTGGTGTGTACTTCAGCTTGGGCATATACCTGAGCGCTGATGTGAGACAATGATGAGGATTCGTATAAACCAAAGGAAGGGTAGCTTTCATTGGTTAGATAGCATAGCATAGCATAGGCACAGTGTAAGTTTAGTATAGGAAATAATATCTTGATACTAACTCCTAACATACTAATTATTAACCATTTACCCCAAACCCATTAACATAATTAGTGATTAGAATGGGACAGTTTAGTCCATGGTAACGGGGGCAAACTAAGACTCTCCAATGCTGTTTAGAAATAAAATGCAGGAATTGAGGCTGCTTTTGCGAGGGGGCGTGAGCTGAGGAATTTGAAGAATCATTCTACCTAAAGCAGCCATTCTTTCAGTTGCCAAAATTAAAATGTTACATGTCGATTCTGGTCTATTGAACCAAACTCTGTTCAAGGGTGACTGTGAAAAAGAATAGGGACTTCTGGAAGTTTCCAGAAGACTTGGCCATGCCAGAGGGGATGTATGATTGATGGGAAAACATCTCTGCCAGGGGCTGGAAGATCATATACCTTCCCTAGGAAGATATAGCTTGAATTGGTTGGCAGAGAGAGGGTTTAAAAAGGTGCAGAGACAGAGAGAAATTAGGGGTTCTTTTTGTCAAGAGAGCAAGAACTAACAGAAGTGAAAAAAGAAAAATGAAAAGTCAGAGAGCCTTTTGCTTGGGGTGCGATTCTGAGCCAAACTGCCTGTGTGCCTTCCTGGAAGAAAGGGGGAGCTTCATTAATTCACTGGGAAGGTGGGAGAAAGAGAGTTGGAGAGAGTGTGTGTGTGCTTCCAAGAGGGGTTGCTGCCAGTTGGCAAAGACAGAGCCCTTCTAATATTTATGGTAAGCATGAAGTGACAAATAAAGAGAATTGTACATACTGTAGATGCATTTGCAATGATTAGGAGAAGGCCAAATTAGACTTCAGGAAAGCCCCTTTGTTCATCACTCATTGGAGTACAAATTTGTTTTCCGATGCCAAACTAGCTGCCTGCAGAAATGAAGAGAGTTACTGCTCGCAAAACTATAAGAGCAACATTTATATCACAAGGTTATGAAAAAAAAGGTATACTGTGCCAATAGTAAAAGGAGGCCACACTTTGCTGAGTGTGGAGGAGGATTATTCACTTGGAGTGAGAAAAAGCCAGGAACTGGCTCTGAAATTGCTATTGGCATAAATGTGTTGCATAATTTCTGACAGATTGTGAAACCAGCATGTGCTGATAAATGGGAATATGTATCTTATTTCTCAGCTTGCTTTCAACATTATTATGATTGTACATTGTGTGTTCTTCTGTGTGTTTTTATTCTGATCTGCAGAAAATCTATGAAGTACCTTAAAAAATAATGAAGGCTGTGCATGACTGATTTCTGTTTGGCATATGTACTTGGTAACGTGTAGAGAGTTGAATTTGGTACAACCATATCTGCAAAAACAGGATAAGAGTTAGAGTGCCCTACATAACACTAGGTCTGTTGCTGTCCTCAGTCAGTGCCCTGAGTAAAAGGATACATTTTGCAGTGAGCTGATCTCCACGTTAGAAATCAGACAAACACATAAAACAGTGCATGAGACAGTAGAGGCCAGGAGATAAAAATATTTTACAGTATCAAACAGTATTTATTGGTTCTGATAATACTCTTTTTCCTCCTCTAAACCCCTTTTTATTCATATCTTGAAATCCATAATAACGTATCCTGTATCTTTATTTGCTTAAAATGCACCAGTGTGGTTAGATATTCATTATTTGATGTTGTAGCTTCTAAAACATCAAAAACGTGAACATGATATGATAATTCATTTATATTGTGCTCATACACAAGTGTTTCAGAGCGCGACAAGGTAAGGGAAGGGGAACAGGGGAAAACAAAACAACGATATGTACACTAATTTTCAGTACTACTACTACTACATTCCCGCACCCACTTTATATGGCCTACATATAGAACAAGAATATATATATATATATATATATATATATATATATATATATATATATATATATATATATATATATATATATATATATAAAAACAATGTAAAGGCAAACCCACACATAACTGAATATAACATGCTACTGCAAAAGACGATTAAAATACACATTTTTAATCTTGTGCCATAATCGAGGTGTTTTAATAAACATGGCGCAAGAAAAACACTCAAAAACACTTAACAAATAAAACAAAATCAACAAAAAAGAGAACAAGACAAATAATAGAACGAATACTGCTGTGAATAAAAAACTATATTTGGCAAATATTGACAATAACTTAAAAACATTTGTTCAAAATGCTTGCAGGTGGGGAGACAGTCTGTGGTACTTTTCGAGCATCAGATAAATGTACCCAATACCACAATTGCATTAGTTTAACAGTCAAGAGAGTAGCATAAATGACAGTCTATCTGCCATTATAACGAGGCTCACTCCACCTTCCCACAACATTCTTAATAAACACCTTGTCATTTGGAAACAATTGTAATGGTGGCGAGTTTGCAGATTCCGGTGAAGCACTGTTATTGGCGTCTTCCGATCTCTGTGGCGCAATCTGTTGAGAAAGGTATTTAATACACTTGGTTAACTGAGTAAAATACAAATGGAATTCCTCCCCTAGGATCGACGGATTCTGTGAGCATCTGAAGCGCCATGCACAGGAGTTAGAGGCGTGTGCATACGTCTTCCTGTCACAATCTCATGAGGGGATTGATGATGATCCTTATAGGGCTGAGTCCTTAGACTGAAAAAGGCCAAGGGGAGACAATACACCCAATTCCGTTTCAGTGTTGCACACAGCTTGATCAGTTTTGTTTTGAGCCGACCGTTGCTCCTCTCCACAATTTTGTTGGCCTGAGGGTGATAAATGGAACACAGGTGGTGCTTTATTCCTAAAAGAGCTGCAATCTCCTTAAACAGCTAATTGAAGAAGTGGGTACCATTACCACTAAGGATTGCACACTCCCCATCAGGGAAACACTTCCATCACCAAATACTTGGTGACTGATTTGGCATCAGGATATGCACACCGACCAGCCTCAATCCAACTGGAGAAAGGACAAACAACCACGATCAAGTACCAAAAAGAGTTACACTTCTCTCCCATATCAGTAAATCTATATGTCAATTTCGGAATGGACCAATAGGGCATGGTAAAGTGCCTTTTAGTGTTTTCAAAGATTGTCCTGTGCTATAGGTCAAGCACACCACCCAATTAGATGTAAACAAAAATAACAATTCCTGAATATTATGCACATACCGATCTTCCTGAATATCTGCTGCAATGTGTTGTTTAGCTATGTGGGCAGGGTAGTTGAACTTGCAAAGGCCACCACCGTCAGTGCATGAGGCATCATGATCTTCCCCATACTCAATTGCCTCTGCACCAGGTCAGTTGGGAATTGTGCACAACCTCTCTTTTGCCACAGTAACTTTTCACTTTGTGGGAACCTGCCTTGCATTTCAAAATTGTCTGTAACTGGGAGGATTGTGTATGGCACCTGCAAATGGGCTTCATGTTCATAATCGATGGATTCTCAGGTCTCTCTGGGACTGACAAATAAGTGGCCTGTTTCGCCGCAATGTCTGCCACCATTTTCCCAAGGGAGACAAAGTCTATGCTGCTTGTGTGAGTGGCACATTTTTCTATTGCGGCAAGCGTAGGTTGAACGAGCGCTGCAATCAGTCTATCCAACAAAGCTGCATGTGGCACGGAGATCCTTCTGCTCTACAAAACCCTCTCTTCATCCAACTTGACAATCCTGACTGAACAGTAGTTATGAGGTACGCTGAGTCTGAATATATCATTACTCGACACCGCTGTGCTGCCTCAAGCACTTCAATGGAGGCAATAAGTTCTGCTTCTTGTGCTGAATAATGAGTTGGCAGCCTCTGTTGTAAGACAACCTCAAATTCTCCCTCAACCATACGCACCAATGCTGTCCCAGTATGTCTCTGACCAATCTCCTGGTCAATAGTTGAAGACCCTTCAGAAAAATATACTTCTCCTTCATCAAGGGCCGAGACACGAGCCTTAAGAATACCATCTTGTGGGCCTTCATAGGTAACACAGTCATGCACCTCATCATTGTCAGTAATGGATTCAGTTAAAAAAGTTGCTGGATTCACTGTCTTGCAATGAACAATATGAATAGACGGGCTTGACAGTATTACTTCATATGCAGAAGCCCTTTGCATGGTCAAAGTGGATTTGGATCTCTCTAGTATCGCAAAAATGCCATGTTCCATGTACAATGTTAGTGAACAACCCATGACAATATTCGCAGACTTCTCAATAGTGAAGGCAGCAGTAGCCAATACTTGTTCACATTGGAACTGCCCTTGCATAATGGAATCTAACATGCCACTGTAATAGGCCAAAGGTGTATGCCCCATTGTGCTGTGTTGTGTCAGTACAGCAGTCATCATTTGACCATCAGAATTTAAAAAGAGATAAAACTCTTGCTTTAAATCAGGGCTAGCCAATACTGCAGTGTAGAAATAGCTCCTGAAACTTAGTGACCATCTCATCAGTGCAAATAATCTTATTTTGTGTATGCTGTGCTTCCGTTAGGGCCGGAAGCAATGATTTGGTGTATGAAGTGCAATAAAAAATCCATGCTCTGCAATAATTACAAAAGGACCACAAAGGTCTGCACATACTTCACTGTCACTGGCTGGGGTGTGGCGTGCACTGCTACTGCTCGCTTGGGAGATATTCTTTTGCCATTCACGGAAATCAACTGTCCCAAGTACAACAATATAAAGCATGCTCTGCCATTTTCTCTGCTAAAATCAAAGCTGCAAAAACCCTATACCACACTATTAATATTGAGTCCTTTTTATCTCAGCCTAGGGCCTTTTCTCAGTTGTTAAGGCTCTTGACTCATCATAGAGATTGATCCCAACCGTCACTCCTACCCAAGAGCTATGTGGTGCTCTGTTGCAATATTTTATCATGAAGATTGACACTATTCGACAAAACATCTCTACAATAGTGACTGTGGACTTATTGGCCGTAAATATCTCTTCTCCCCATGTTACCCCTGTTCACTCTCAGGCAAAGAACTGGTCTACTTCCCCCAGATTCTCAGAAGAGACAGTTCTGGTGGCTATTTTAAAAATCAAATCTTGTTCCCCTTCCGATGCTACCCCTTTACGAGTTATGAAAGACATTGCCCCAAATCTGCTTTCAGAGATTACGGGGGCCATTGATGATTCGTGCCAGTCTGGGTTGGTCCCGCGGGAATTGAAGGCAGCTAGGGTAATTGCCCTTCTGAAGAAACCATCTTCAGACCCCTCTGTTCTATCTAATTTCCACCCCATCTCACTTTTACCTATCCTGTCTAAACTCTTGGAGTCACTGGTGCCCCCCCCTGCTGTCTACATTCCTCGAATCTTCCTATCTTCTCTATTCTGCTCAATCTGGTTTTCACCCAGGTAGGGGCACGGAGAGTGTTCTGGTCGCCGTCCAGGATGACATGGTCAAGCTGGTGAATGCAGGTGGAGTGAGAGCTCTGATTCTGTTAGATCTTTCAGCAGCTTTCGAAACGGTCGACCACTCCATTCTGTTATCCCGTCTTGCCCAGTTTGGTATATCAGGGCAAGTAGAGGCCTGGTTTATGTCATTCCTGGCTGATCGTACTCAGACCCTCTCTATGCCCCCCTTTCCCTCTGCTCCTTGTCACCTCAGTTGTGGAGTGCCGCAAGGCTCTTCCTTATCTCCTATTTTGTTTAACATCTACATTTGGGCCCTTGTATGTCTGATCAGCTCCTTTGGCATCAGATGCTACTCGTACACCGACGATACTCAGATTCTGATCCAATTAGACCTCAATCAGGCTGATGTGTCATTGTGCGTATGGGAGTGTCTAACAGCCGTGGGAGAGTGGATGAACTGCAATTGGCTCAAATTAAATGGAGATAACACTGAGGTGATGGTGGTGGGTTGCCCTCCTAACCCCACGCTTTGGGTGTCCTTTTTCTGGCCCACATCTCTAGGCCCTCTCCCTATCCCGGTAGGAAAAGTGAAAACTCTGGGTGTTGTTACCTCAGCATCACTTTCTATGGACAAACAGGTCACTGCGGTGTGTCAGGCTGGCCATTTTCAGTTGAAAATTCTAAAAAAGGTGCTGCCCATTATCCCTGCCCTGCTGTGTCCCACTGTAGTGGCGGCTATGGTGATATCGCGGCTAGACTAATGCAACTCTCTGTATCTAGCCCAACCTAAGGGTTTGATTCAACGGCTAAAATGACTACAGAATCTAGCCGCATGGGTGGCAACTGGCACGCCCTTTGGAGCGCACATCTCTCCGTGCTTCCTACTCTCCGTTGGCTTCCAGTGGCCTAGCGGGTCAACTTTAAGGCACTATGGGCCTCATTACGACCCTGGCGCTAATGGGTTCATGGTGCCGTAAAAGGCTGCGGCGCAGTTCTCCCATTAGCGCCTTACTACGAGGTCCCTTTGCGGGACCCGACCTGAACGGCTGGTCTAGACCAGCTGTTAAAGTAGGGACCCGCAAAGGGACCTTGGTGCTAAGTACGGTACCGCAATTTGCGGTACCGTACTTAGCGCCTTCCCCAATCCCATTGAGCCCTATGGGGCAAAAATGGGAATGGGGAAGGGCCAATGTTCAATGGGGAATTACCGCCCCACCAACCTTGGAATGGGGTGGTAATTCCCCATTGAACATTGGCGGACTCGTTACGATACTGGGACCAACCATGGTGCTAATAGCGCCATGGTTTAGCACCAGTATCGTAATGAGGGCCTATGAATAGTTCATCATGCCCTTCATAACCACGGTGCTGAATATCTCCAAGCCAAATTCACCTGTTATTATCCTACTCGTAGCCTTCACTCTGCTATGGCCAAACAATTGTAGTGCCAACGTATAAACGGGTTCAGGTTGGTGGCCCGGGCGTTCTCCGTTTCCACTACAGCCTTATGGAATGACCTTCTGCTTTTTATTAAGAAAACATGAAATGATCTAGCTTTCAGAAGGTCAGTTAAAACATACTTATTTTAGGCTTGCCTCGAAGTGATCAGTAGCTGCCTTCTCTCATAGCGTCAAGATACCCCTGTGGGACTGCAATCTAGAAGTACCAGTAACATAACATAACATAACAACATATTCTGCTGACAATATTGCAATTGTGTTCTGTCCAATTTGTACCCTTTGTCATCCAAAAATTGTAACAAAGCTATGGAGTCTTCCCTGCATTGATAATCCATGGTATTACACAACAATAAGTCATCCACGTATTGCATTATGGTAGTGGGGACAGAAATATTGCTTAACACTTCATGTAGCTTCCTATTAAAAATACACTGGGACTCACAGTACGCTTTACGAAGCCTAGTATGTTTGAATAAGCTCCCAGCAAACATAAATGTGTGAGATACTGTGAATCAGGATGCAGGGTCACCAAGAAGAAAGCACTTTTCAAGTCCACTACAGTGAAATGGGTGGCCTCCACAGGTACATTACACAATATTGTGGCAGGGTTCAGAACCACTGGGAATTCTGCCTGTACAATGTCATTAAGAGGGTGTAGATCCTGAGTCATTCTCCAACTAGCACCTTCCGATTTCTTCACTGGGTAAATAGCCGTGTTACAGGGTGAATTTGAAGGTACTATAATACTCTGATGTAAAAGGGCCATAATAGTGCCATAAATCCCCTCCTCTGCTGCCTTTGACAGGGGATACTGTTTTACTCACGGGAATGCAGCACCAGGTTTCAAAGTGATGTGTATCGATGTGTCCACAATTTATCAGGAACCTTGCCCAAATCTGCAGAGGTAAATGAAGAAGCAGTCCCTACTAACAAAATGGGACCCTTCTGCAGCTGGTTTTCCCCTAAGACATTAACAGTTCTTTGAACTTTCCTTAACGTGGCTTTTGCAACTTTCGTTCAACACAATTTGGTTTCTTATCAGTTCTCCCCTCTACTCACCGGCTGTGATGAGCCGCTTGGCTTTTCTTGTCTCTGGAGTCAAGGACGGTACCACGGTAGCAAGCGTCTCTCCCTGTTCTGATTATCAGTGTAGGCGTGCTCCATGTACTGTTGACATTTGCTGAAACACAGGCTGGCATTTGTTTGCGGTCTTATGTTTACTTCCACGGAGGCTTCACAGGTCTGGGTCGGAAAGGACAAGGTCCATTATCTCCTTCGGTTCTCGCCGGCTTTCTCCTCCTCTTGAACTGCCGCCCTCGGATAGCTGTCTCGTCGTGCGGGTCTGCCCTGCTCATCATGTGCTCTTGTGTTCCACCTTTTATCCCTGTGGTGAAAGGAAGGGGCCATGGGGTGTGTGTGGTTCTGCTCAATTGCCTGACTTTGCATGACCCTTGTGTTGGGAAAGTGTTTGTGTTAGAAAAAAGGGGGATAGAGTTGTTAAGTATCATATGGGGTAGTATGGGGAAGAATTGTTATATGCAATTATAACCCTCATACTAGGTGGTTTGGTAAACTCAGAAGGACGAGATTGGTAGGGTATGTGAAACAAACGGGAATGACTGGGAATATTATCATGAAATTAACTGGGGAGATTGTGGGAACGGTAGTGTTTTGTCAAAGTAGACTGGGTGTTCGGGAATTAACTATCAGAGGGATGTGCAAAAGAAAGATTGGGAGTATTCAGGTAGGAAACAAGCTAGCAAGGATTCTGGGAGATGTGGTTTTTGAGTGAAACAGAGTTTCTAATGGATTTAGCAGATGTGGAGGGAATTTCGTATTCTGGTAAAGGAGATTCATTGGGTAGAAGGGAGGTCGAGCTGGTACAGCCTAATAAAGCCTCAAGGACCTCGTCTTCCTCATCCCTTTCTCTGGTATAATACTGCGCCTCACCTGGGGCATTCCCCTAAGCATAACACCGGGCTCCCCTACCCAGGTGATCCTCCCTCACTCATCTACCCCGAAGATATGGATCTGAGAGAACGCCAGCCTTTCCCAAGCCACCTGAATAAGGGATTCTTGAGGTCTGCTTGGGAGAATACCCTCTGGTTTCTCACAGTTGTTACTCAAGATATGGGGGCCCTTTTGCTGTCCCTGATATACAGTGAATGACAGCACATGACTTGTTCCAGGGGCGGATAACTGCTGGAAAGTTGGTGGCAGAACGGGAGGGGCTGCCGGCATTGGTACACCATAAGGCACCATCGGAGGCATCTGTCCATATGACTGGGGGTATGGACCTGGATCTCCATGCGAATAAGGATACATCTGCTGTTAAGGATATGCATACACCTGTCTACTCCTACATTCTCTTTAAAAATGACCCTTGAGTCTGTATGTCCAACACTGACCTGCTACTTCTCCTCTCGGGCTCATTCCTGCAAAACCCCTTTGCCTTATCAAGCATCCAAAAATCCCCCTATCCCTGTTGAATCCCCCTGGAAACTCCTGTTTGTATGAAGGTTTGTACCCACCTGTCCACCCGTTCTCTCTTCCCCACCCGGGTGCTGCGTGTATGTCATCCTGAATCACCCTAAGGTCTACCGAACCTTCTGTCTGCACTACTGCCACGGCCCCTCCAATGCAACCTTTGCTAACTTCTTTTGAACCAGTTTCGCTTCCTCTGCTTACGCTCGCTGCCCGGATTCCTTCTCTTTTTCTTTCAACCTGTTACAATGATGGATAATAATAGACTGCATTTCCGCCCAACCATTTGCGTCAATCCCCACTATCTTGTCAAGTGCCTTCTGCACCTCTTTCGGGAGCTCTCTATTAATCATGAAATAGAAAAAGGGAATCGCTTGATCCCATGAATCCCCTGTCTCTGCCCGCCACATTTCTTGTGTATGTAATATGTATTTGGCTGGATCCTCGTTGTCATGGATGGTTTGTTGCATATTCGACTGAAGATCGGGTGTGTCTGGATACCGTAATTCTGCCCATAGTTGGGCCCTAATGTTGTTGAAAGGTGCTGCTTCATGGCTATCATTGCCTAATTTCACACCTGGATACCCTGCTTTAATCCAGATGTCATGAGCCTGGTCTCCCGGTTTTGACGCAAACTTTTCAAATCACCTATACCCAAGGTTGTACAGCTGTATGCTTTTTAAATGCATATATCTATTTACACAACCCGGCTGTGTGGGACAGGACTGTTTTTTTATGAGATTGTTTTGGTCCATGTGTGCCCAAGGGAAATACTGTGCTCATCCTGGACTCTTAAGCAACAGCGGAAAGTGTGTTCCTACCGACTTCCTAAATTTCTACTTTCCCAGCACCAATCTCTTAGCTACTGCCATTCACTCAAACCTGTTATGTAACCTATGTTCCTCACAAACGTTCTACTCGAGGGGATATTACACGTGGCTGTTCTGCTTCTTCCAACTCATCTACCATGTCCCACTCTTCTACCCCTTTGTGTGTACAGGCGTATTCCTCCTCCGACCTTGCCATCACAAAATCCACACACCCCTCTCTCTTCTCCTTCTAACTTCCCATTCCTTTTCTCCGTGCACACCTTTGATAGCTGTACTATCTATTCGAAACCAAATGTCCCCTGCTCTCCATTCATCCACTTTGGTAGGTGTCTGTTGTCCCTCTCACTGTTCTAATTTTAATCATGCCAATTCACCTTCCACTATCCTTAATATATCTAAACGCTCCTTTTGTGGTTTTGCATCATCTCCCTCTTGTCCCTTACCCCTCCCAGCAGCTGACGCTGTGGGGTTGGGAAAATTCTGATAGTGTGCCGACAAAGGTGGCAGAGGGGCATTGTAGGCAATGGGCCATACTTAGGATGTGTATATCCTGACGCAGCCCATGTGGTGTAACATCCAAATGGTGGACACCTGTCTGTTTCCATGGGGGCCGCAGGGGCACTCGGGACAGTAACCATAGTAGTATTAGTACTACACATGGTAGTCACCTCACCTGGTGCCTTAGAATAATCGGTGTGCCAATCCTCTAAATCTTCCAACATTTTCCACAATTCCAATACCTCCTTTCTGTTTTTTTTTTATTTCCTTGCCTTATATTTAGCTGTTAAAAATGTACACTGTGACTAAGAATCTCTCTATTATTTGTGTCCTGGATTAAACATCTCCCCCTTTGTTTCTGCGCACCATTCCCTATGACATTTAAGAATCTTATCTTGAGACAACTGAGTGGTTGGCTCCATAATAGCTACTCTTTCACATCAATATTTGTACAATGTTTCCAAATTCCCTTTGTCCCGCCCCAACAAACCTGTATCCCCTCCATGTACCCTCTTTTTGCACCCCACACTCAACCCTCTTTGCCCACACATGCACAAATACACACACGTCTTTCGCCCTTCCCATGTCACACCTCAATAAACTCTACTTTAACCAATACTAACCACACCATAACGAAAACTTGTTAACAATAAAATCACAACAAATTCTACTTTTTCGTTCCAACACCCCCACTTTATTGGGTGAGGAGATCCCAAGCCACTAGGGCCTCTAGCACGACTACTTTTTCATTCCCAAGCCCTCCCTATATATTGGATGGAGCAATCCCAGGCTCGCTAACTATACAGAGCCTCTATCCATATCCTCTTTTCTTCCATTATACAGCGCTGTCTTTGCCCCTATGACCTAAGGAAAACATCATGTTACTCCACAAATCATAATATAAAGGCCTCAATATATATATATATATATATATATATATATATATATATATATATATATATATATATATATATATATATATATGACACCACATGGTTTTCTATTTCATCAGTCCACACTCTCCTCTCCACACATACATATCCACTCTCCAAAACTCACACACTCTCCTCATATCCCACTTATTTTTCTCCATAAGGGGACACACCTACGTTTGGGTGTTCATCTGAAGTCCTCTGACCCGGGGTCCCGTCAACGGCCTGTACAACCGGGGGACCGCTCCCCGTTCCAAAGAACAGATAGGAATTCTGATAACACAGCTCCTGTAAACCTCTCACAGTTTATGCACAAGGGGGACTGGTCGCTGCAGGTAGGCGCGTCCTTTCCAGATATGCAGCCAGTAATCCTCTGTCTTTGCAGGGGTTACTGAGATCACGTTGGGGGTACCCAGAAATGTGGGATAACTCCCAACTTGCTAGAGAAAAAGACTAGGTGCACCCGCTATTGAGAAAGACAAGAGTTTTATTTTCTATAAAAAAGGAAAAGGCGACAGGGTATTAAGTCCACTGCCATAGAGCTCTCTGACATCTTTCGTACAAGAATCAGATTTTAAACACACAAATCTTCACTCATGACGTAATTGATATACAGTGTTAATTCCCCACCCTCATTAGCTGCCACCTATGTATATGCTAATGATTACATATGGCCCTTCTCCAATTGGTTCTGCTGTCTTTTCACACTTCTTCACTACACGTGAGTAACATCTGCATCCATCATGGAATGCTGCAAAGCAATTAGTTAACATCAACTGGCCCCACCCTACCTTTTATCCTAACCATGTGACATGCACCTGGTTATCAATATTAACTCAGTAGGACTCTTCAAGGTCAGCCTGCTCCTTGCCGACAAAGCAGACCTTTTCTCCTTGCAGACACATTGTCATCCCAACATGCCCTCCCCACTGTATGGGTGCCATTCATGAGCTCTCCCAGGCACAAAACATATTACAAGTCGTTCTCTGTTTTCCACTTCATCAGTTACCTCTCCCCGACAATGAACTTAGTGTTGAACTAACCAGTCCCGTTCACAAAGCATCTAGGGCCCATTTCCATGCAGATCTGATAGTTCAAATGAAGTGACCATCATTCTGGGGGGCGCTCACGTCTTCGTTTTGATTCATGTTTTGCCATCCCAAGACCTCTGCCTTTGCTCTCAGGAATATGACCTCGGTACTAGGGGGCAGGCCTTCACTTCATCGGCTGCACACATTCCTACCTAATTAATTCAAAGACCTTAACTGGTGTGGGGGCCTCTGTGTGTTCTTTGTCGCCCCTGGGTATCGGGATGCAATGGTGAGATGAGAAAGGAGGCATCATTGTGCTGTGTTGTCTATGAAAATATGGCCTGCGAGGATTCAGGCATACTCGTAAATGCGATGTTAGTTTGTGCAATGATTGTTGTGTGTATAAGCACATTATAGCCTACCTAATTGAATTGTGGCATTGCTTAATTAACTTTTCCCTTTTATGGTTTTCTACTCTCGCCAAGTCCCTGCCCCCTACACCGTCCCGTGTTCATTTCCATATTTTTTTGCAATCTAAATCGTCTAGGAGGGGCGGTTGTCTGGACATTCATCCCAACAATAATGTGCACAGCCTAGTGAGTCCAAAATAAATATATTTGTGGAACATGTACAGTGGCCACGTCTGAAGACCCTGGCTAGTGGCTTCAAAGGGTCCAAAAGAAACATACTGGGGGAACATGTACGGTGTACACAGATGAAAGCCCTGGCCACTGGCCAAAGACCATAGATAGTGGCGCAGTAGTGTTTTAAAATGTACAGTGGACATGGCCATTAGCTGTGCTCATTGGCCAGGGCCAATGGCCCTTGCTTCTGGTCCCAAAAGACGCAAATAGTGGCCAACAAGTTGGTCTAAAAGAAACGTATTGGGGGAACATCTACAGTGGTCACTGCTGAAGGCCTTGGAAATAGCTAGTGGCCCGTAAAAAAACTACGGTATAACAAAACCCCTGAAATTCACTGAAAAAATGTAAGTTGAGCAGATTAATCGTGACAAAACGTCGAAAGTGGGAAGTCATTACCAGCTGAACTTGGTGCATTCCCGTGTGCAACGCCCATGAGGACACACATATAGTAAGAGAAGGAATTCAGAATGACATACAAAATGGCCTTATGGGGGATATAGCATTAGTTTTGTTTATTCTGTTTATATTATTTATATAGGACATGGGCTAGCCCGTAGGCATCACGGCGCTAACAAAAATAACAAAAACAATACAATCAATAAATAAATAAGATAACACAATACATACACAAAAAAATTATACAAAAAACATGCAACATTGAGTACAACATACTTCTCTGATAGAGAAACAAAGGGGAAGGCAAATACACAGTGGAGTGTAAATAAGGACATACCGAACAGTAGCCAGGCAGGGCATCTATGAGAAATACATGTAGGGCTGTCCATTCCATACAAAAGTCCTATACAATATCAATTACCAAGTTCATACACATACTCAAAAACAAGGAAGTTAGCTAACACCACAACCCACAAGTACACAAGCTCTGTTTTTCGGAGAACACCACCAGTCTCTCTTAATTTGAGCCTGTTATAGGGGACATCAACCGGAGCGCGTCGAGTTAAGCTGGTCATGACTTCCCACGTCTGTTCAATTTCAAGTGTTTTGTTGCGATAAATCGGCACTTTAACTAAAGTTATTCCAGTTAATATATATATATATACAAATATATATATATATATATATGTATATATATATTACATATTGTACACAATATGGGATGTTTAGTAGCAAAAGGTTTGTGTTCAATATATAACAGATGGAGAGAGGCAGAAGAGGAGGGGAGACATGAAAAGACGGAACTAAAGAGAAGAGAAGAGAAATGATTGGAGAGAAAAGGAGACAAGTGTAAGATATGTAGCTTAAAATACGGGTGTTAGGGATACGGGAAAAAGGCAAGAAGGAATGAAAGAAGAAAAGAAAGAATGAACAAAAGAAAGACAGAAGGAAGAACGAAGGAAAAATAAAGAAACGAACTTGATTTAAAAGTAAAAATAAAGCAAGAACAAGGGGCGAGGGAATGCATGATAAGCACTGCGATGAAAGGGAAAATGGTCGTTTCTATTCATTTTGGCCACAACAGTTTTGGGGAAATGAAAGAAAGCACGCAGCGGCGAAGTACAAAGGAATGGCGAAGAGAAGTGTGACATGAAAAGTTAGCGAAATGTACAGAAAATACACAATAAAGAAAAAGGAGAAACAGAGTAAAGGACGCCACCGACGAAATATTGATAGAAAGGTTAGGGCGTATGAACAACCGGAAAACAAAGACGGAAAACGTGTGGGAAAATACGAATCCGAAAAAAGAAGAGAAAAGCAGAAATGCGAAGAAATGCTTCAAGGGGAGGCTCGGGCGAGGCTCCGAGATATGAACACGCACTTGACCTGCGTACAGTGTGTTCCTCGGGGTGTGATGTCACAGGCCGTGCCCCCTTCGGCGCGCCCTTTCCCAAGATGAAAAGCAGCCCCCGTCAGTCACAGAGAAGTATTTTAGATCTGCGCTGTCAGAGCGCATTGAACTTCTCTCCTCTTAAGATACCGCCATTCGTAACTGAACAAGCCTGGGCGAAGGCTTCCTTTAACTTCCCCCATTCCGATTTTAAGAACAGCCATGGGATGCTGCGTTGCCCTCCCCTGACTGACCGCCTCCACCGCTGGACCCGAGAGCCCACCGTGACAACCGGGGCACGTCTGTGCACGACTGCAAGCCTAAGGTAAGCCTTGGACGCCACCTCCAAAGGGCTCTCTCTCTCTCTCTCCCTCTCTCGCGCTCTCTCTCAGCCACTCTCTATCTAGGGCGAAGTGGCTATGCGTAAGTCTGGAGGATTCCGACAGACCTGCCCCTCTGAGGGATGGGGAGGCACCGCTGGGGCAGAGTGCGTGAAAGACCCTGCCCCAGCCCTCCATACATTTCAGAGGCCAGGTCTGGCAGGCAGTTCTCCGAGCTCCCCCGTTACGCTTTGGTGAAGGTCGGGTTACCTGAGTACTCGGTGGGCGCAGCAGGTGGCATAGAGGGGACCACGTTCTGCGCACTTTGCCCAGTCTGGTCCAGCAACATCTGCAGTGTGGGGGAAGGCAGCTTGAATCCGGCCAGCAGGTGTTGGGGTGCACCGTCACTTCCTAGGGTGATCATACGTCCCGGTTTTGTCAGGACTCTCCCGATTTTTGGTGCTTTGTCCCCCTTTCGCAAGATTGTGTTCCTATTGGAAATTGCAGTGGTCCTGGTGTTTTTGTAGTAGATCTTCATGGCTGGCAGACAGGAAAGCACAGACTCACACAGAAGAAATGCTGCATTTCACAACTTAAGATAGTGTTAGTTTGTGATAAATCAAATATAATATGTTTTTCTTTTAACACTTAGACCCGCTTCACCTGCAAACGCTACTAAAGTGTACTCCCTTGACAGCCACTTTCAAGAGTTAGTCCTACTTTTATGTTCGGTGCCTTGTCCCGGTTTTTTACTTTTTAAATCTGGTCACCCTACCTTCCCCCACCTACCCTACCCAGGGTACCAGATCATCATATCCAGGTACCCTGAATACAGAACACAGAAAGGCTTCTGCCAGAAGACGATTTTTCAGGGTCCCACAGAGCGGGCGTATGTTGCCCGTCTCGGGTTAACCAGGCCGGGCTCTGTGTGTGGTGGGGAAGAGGGGCTGAAGAGGGCAGAAAGGGAGAAGAGAAGATAACGGCTCCTTTTCTGAAGAGCGCACAGAATCCTGGGGCTGGAAATAACAGGCATTACTGTTAGCCAATTTTAACCTCAGTTTGGCAACTTTTGAAAGAGGCAGCACTGAGCCATAGGGACGGTGCCCTGTGTCTTACGGGTTCTAAACAGATGTCTGCAGCAGGTGCATTAACCCATGAGCTATCTTTCTTTTGCTGCGGCCTCTGAACCCTATCTGAACTACTGCACACCGTTGAACATTTGATATCTTGTGTGATATATCTACAAGGCTATCCTTTATCTGCCTGGCAATAAGTTAACCGTGCCCCCTTCTCGAAGTCAGCATTTTTTAGTTTTGTTTGGAGTTGGGGGACAAAGGCGTGTTTCGGCGAGATGGAGGGGATTTTTGGAAACCTCATCTGCAAGTAATCGTGCATAGCCACGTGTGCTGCTAGTAGGTCATTTCTGTCTTAACGCCCCTTTTGTAAAGAGGTGCCGGCTATGTTATGTTATAGTGATGTATACCGAGCACAGGTGCCATTTTCATGAACTCCAGGCGCTCTGGCCGGTCTGAAAAGGAAGAAGGGCTGGGAGGTCTTAGTGGGATTGGGAGAGTAATGTGCAAGGGAGCTTTGGTGTGCTGTTGAAAACGGTCACTGTGTGCTATCTGCTGGTTTGCAGTTGGTAGACATGTGGTGTTTGGTGTATGAGTGTGTATGGCCTGATTTGTGTGTAATCGGTTTTGTTTCCTGTTGGCTGTTGCAGAGTGTGTGCAGTTGGTGGTGGTTTGGGGTTTTTGCTGCGGTAGAGGTATGCATGTGTTTTGTTCAGTGTGTGAGGGTGAGTGCGCACGATAAGGGAGAGTTTTCAGTAGGGTTAGTGGAGTCGTCTGTGCCCGCTCTTCTGTGCCATGGTTATGCTGATCTGTCGAGTTCATATCAGTCGATGCTGATTTGCGGTAGAATGCTTTATTTCGTTGGGTAGCGGTGCCGGTGGCAGTTTGCAGTTGCTAGACATGTGGTGTTTGGTGTATGAGTGTGTATGGGGTGATTTGTGTGTAATCGGTTTTGTTTCCTGTTGGCTGTTGCAGAGTGTGTGCAGTTGGTGGTGGTTTGAGGTTTTTGCTGCGGTAGAGGTATGTATGTGTTTTGTTCAGTGTGTGAGGGTGAGTGTGCACGATAAGGGAGAGTTTTCAGTAGGGTTAGTGGAGTCGTCTGTGCCCGCTCTTTTGTGCCATGGTTATGCTGATCTGTCGAGTTCATATTATTTGATGCCGATTAGTGGTAGAATGCTTTATTTCGTTGGGTAGTGGTGCCCTTGTCAGTTTGCTGCATACATGTTCATGAAGGATGTGTGTTCATGGCCCAGGCTTAAAGGTTCAAAGAAAGTTCAGATGTTGCGTGACTGGCAGATTACAGCATTGAATGTTAGCCTGGCCAACCCATACATTTAATTCCTGATTCATGGAAGTGTTTTATAATGGCGCAATCCCATAGGAAAACGTTTCCTTGAATCAAGCCCTCAGTCTATTTGGCTATCACATATGCTAGTTTAGTGTGCTATAATTTCAAAACATCCTTTGATTGTCCAGTACATCTGACAAGATATCGCTGACCTGTGTGTTCAGCAGCACTCAGAACACCAGTTTGCATGCCCTCAGGGCTGGCTTCATCCTTCAGAGGTCGATACACAGACCTGAAATCGGGCAATAGTAACAACACAGCGCTTAGAAGCTGGGATCAAGGGCTATTCGTTGCTTAATAGCTACACGTTGTGCCATTAACCCACAACCCTGGGCACTGTCAGATGTACTGACATTACCCAATTTCCCTGCTAATCATATTTCTGGAAAACACCTTATTTCTTTATTGCCAGCTTCTCCAATAGTTCTGCTTTGCATCGTGCAATTTGTAAATATTCTATAATTATCTGTACGATACGTGTAGATAGTTCAGAGAGGTAAGCACCTGCTTCGGATATGTGGTCATTCTAAAATTCACAAGACCCAAGCCCAACAGTGCCCACTCAGCCATACATTCTCCCATGGTAGCTACATTGAGTTAACTTGAGTTCTTGGAATATTTGGCATGGAACGATATTATTATTATCATGAATATTTTGATTATTATTCTGATCATATCTGCACGTTGTGATGTTAACTCACAGCGCTGTTTACTGTCAGATAAACGGACATTGTGCAATGTCCCCACTGGTTGCCCGACCCAGCAATGCCGCTGCTTTCCAAACATACATGTGCAAACATTCTGTTCTTTTCTTGTACACCTGCCAATTGCATTCAATCATCATGCAACAGCCCTGCCTACCAGCACCCTGTAATTTCAGAAAAGGCTCTAATTCTCGAATACAATTCTCCTATCCTACCCTTTCAAGACTGTCTGTCACTACTTGTAGCGTGTGCACAGGTGTGTACATACTTCTTGCTTGGCACACACCTATTCCTGTATTGAGAAGCTTGCGTTCTTCATTGAAGAAAGGCATTAATGCATTAGTAAAGGACCTATCCTAACACTTACAGTGAATGGGCAACTAAGGCTAAGAGAGGGGACACAGCCTAGTGGATTCGCATTCACACACGAGTGGAGATCCTGCACACCCAGCCCCGCCATGCCCTTTGGACATTCACTAGAGTTTCAAATTCCCTGTAACTTGTGTTCTCATGACTGTGGCTGTTTCTTCCCCCTTACTTTTTTGGGAAATGTCTCAGTTCCGTCCATCATGTCGGTTTAACAATGTTAGTTTCGAGTGAACTTCTTGTCAGTGGCGCAAGTCCTTCCACTATTTCCGTTGAAAGGAGGTTTGCAGGAACCTTTTGGGTATCTGCTTGCGAGGTTGGTCTACAAAGTTGTCCCCAACATGACGGGGCAGAGGTTGCTCCACCTTTTTCAGTTCTCTGCAGCATGTCTCAAACCTGTCCCCTCTCTGTGGACACCTGTATGCATTTGATAAGCCAGATGTTGTTTTTTTGGGAACAGAATTAGTAGAAATACCTCGAACTAACTTGCCGTACTTCCGTCCAGAGAGGGAAATTACCTTATGTGCATTCGTTACTTTACAAGCAGGGGATCATCCGCTGTGATGTAACATATAGGAAAGGCGTCAGATGAGGAAAGATTGTCACTGTGCCTAGTTACTGTTACAACCTTGTCCACACTAACCAATAGATTTTTTCTGAATCTTCTCCAGGGATGGCGGAAAAGGCTCCCAAAGAGGAGAAGACGTATGCAAAAGTAGGGCGACGAATCTTCACTCTGCTCTTCGCAGCCTTGGTTCTGGGAGGCCTGGCCTGGACGTACATCGATGGCTTCCAGTTGGCTGCTGACGAGTTTGCCATTGTGGCCTTTGGCCTCTACGGGGCCTTCTTGACAGTCCACCTCATCATACAGAGCTCCTTCGCCTTCCTGGAACACCGGCGGATGCGTAGGAACTGCATGAACTGCAGCTACACAAAGTCTGTGGCACTCACCATCTCAGCGTATCAGGAGGACCCGGCCTACCTGCGAGAGTGCCTGATGTCCGTAAAAAACACACAGTATCCCCCGGAGAAGCTGCAGATCATTATGGTCATTGATGGCAACAGAGAGGACGACCAGTACATGATGGACATGTTCATGGAGATCTTCCAGGATGAAAATGTGGGCTCCTACGTCTGGAAGCACAACTACCACTCATGGAAACCAGAGGAAGCCTTGCAATCAGGAGGGGAGGAATATGCTTACCAGAACCCTGCCGATCTGTCCTTGTACAGTGAAATTGAGATTGAGGACCCGGGACGGGTAGTGGTGGAGGAGCTGATCCGGACCAAGCGATGTGTGTGCATCATGCAGCAATGGGGCGGTAAACGGGAGGTGATGTACACCGCTATGAAGGCCCTGGGAGACACAGTCGACTATATCCAGGTACGCTTGATAAGATAAGACCACAGAAAGAATGGGGGGGGCGGGTCTGCGTATTGGGCTGGTCTATTGTGCAATATGAAGGTTGGACAATTCATTGGGTGTGTTTAGAAGCACTTTAGCTAAGCCCTATATGACTTTAAGAGGTACCAATATGCCACCCTGTTAGCCTAGAGCAGGCTGTAATTCTACCAGCTCTTCAAAGCCCCCGCTCCATCGCACAGAAAGCCAAACACTGGCCTGTCATACGCATTGTGTTTAAAAGGTACGGTCTAGTTGGCATACCAACATTAACGAAGCTCCATTCTATTCATAAACCCGGGCCTCCTGTGTAGGGCACCCGCCTATCAGCCAAGGGCTTTTAAGAAATCCAAGCATGTCAGAGATGTCACACATTCCCCATAACCCAGCAGGCCTCTGCAGTTGCCCTGGTTGCAGCCTGGCCTTTTGTGGCATCCTACACGGGGGTGGGTGGGTGGGTTAGAGAAGAGCAAGCACCTTTCTAATAGGAGCATCAAAGAGACCTATTTGTGAATACATGTGCCTAACATAACAGAGAAAGTAGGGCAAGTTGATAGAGGGGAGGGAAGACTCTAAACCCTTCACCACAGCTGGTGAGGTTTGGGTCTATTTGACCTAAAACATTTGACCTAATCACATTTGATCACATTTATTTGACCTTTTTGTTCGGTCTAAAATGCGGGGGGAGACCCCTGCCACTTCCCCTCAACCTAATCTATACCCTTACCCACCCCATATATATATTTAGTTAAATTTGACTGAAAAAATGGCCAACAAATTAGATCATATGTTTTGGGTCAAATGTTTTTAGGTCAGTTATGCTAATACCACTGGTGAGGCATTTATGAATGAAGGTGGCAGCAGATCCTAGCCTAAGTCAATGGCAGTTCTATTCCCTGGCAAGGAAGCCACACATATCTTCGCCTGTCCTGCTTACCTGGGTTCTTCCATGAGAGTAAACATGAGTGGGAAGAAAATGTAAATTTATTTGAGGTGCAAACAAATATTAAAATGTTGTTGCGCTCCTGAAAAGATGGGAGCAAATGCGCTTCTACTTTCACATTAACCTTGTGCTCTCTGGCCGCGCAGGTGTGTGACTCTGATACCAAGCTGGACCAGTTGGCCACCCTGGAGCTGGTGAAAGTCCTGGAATCCGATGACCGGTACGGCGCGGTGGGGGGCGACGTGCGCATCTTGAACTTGTCCGAGTCCTACATCAGCTTCATGAGCAGCCTGCGCTACTGGATCGCCTTCAACGTGGAGCGAGCCTGCCAGTCCTACTTCAACTGCGTGTCCTGCATCAGCGGCCCACTAGGTGAGTCCCCTCGGCCGAGCCAAGGATACTTCAAGGGGGTGCGCGCTGACCGCGTCCAACCACTCAGGCTTTCTGTAGGGGTTGGGGATATTCAGACGCAGATGCGAAGCCCGGATTGTCTACCAAGTGGGGCCTGAAGCTAATGTAGTTGGTCCCACCGCAGTGATATTAACATCTATAAATGCCCACAAAGCGCTGCTGAGTGGGCATTTACAGATTTTGGGTGGGCCTTGCCCACTCAGGCCCTACCCTGTCTACGCCTCTGTAGACAGGCGATTCCCAAGACTTGAGTTTTTTTTAATAACACAGAATTGAGCGTCCCCGCGGGCCACTGAGCCTAACCCAGGTGTCCTAAGTGAGATTTTCCCATCCCCTATAGAAGAGTCATGTTTCATGGGGAGTATTAAATGCTGTTCCCCCTGAAAAAGCTGAAGTGCTGGGGAGCAGAACCTGTCTCTGCCCCATTCTGCTGCAATTCGGAGACTGAGGCCAGCATTCATTAGCTTCATAAAGCCACTGCTGCCACAGTCCAGTGAGAGCAGCATGTGTTTTCAGCCTGGTTTGGAGGGCAAATCTTATCCCCACTAGGGCTTGAAGTGGGCAGGGGCTACATAAGGTGGAGCCTCAACCGTCTCCAAAAAGCGCCCCCGAGTCAGGTCTCCGCTGGGGCTCTCCCCACTACCCCTACTTTGCAACTAAACCTTTTCAATCCGTTCTCAGCCCAGTTGGAAAGGCAGGCGCATTCTTATCATTCATTTTGCTGCACCCGCCCCTCCCTTTTGTTTCTTAATACGAGGATCCAATTCCTGCAAGCACCTGTTTCACAACTCAGCAGCGACCGCATCGTGGGGAGGGGCTGAGTGGGATATGCTTGCATCCCCATGATGAAAGGGCTGACTGCAGGGGTGAGCGCCACCGATTAAGAAACAAAAGGAGAGGCAGGAGTAGGAACATTAATGTTAGCAATACACTGGCCTCTACAACTGAGCTCCTTTTTCCCCATAGAAAAGGGTGCTTCCCCGCTCCTGTTCCCCCTCTGCAAAGTAGTTAGGCAACAGCGGAACATCCCGATTCCCCACCCCACTTAAAGCACCGGTTCCCACTGACAGCACTATTTTTCAAGGGAATTATGCCAAATGAGTCTATTGACCTAGACCTGAATGTGCCTTGGATGAGAGGCGAACATCCATCCTTTCCCAAGGGCTGTGCAGTGGAGCATGTGTTGTGGGGAAAAGGTGGTCTTCCTTCGTGCACCTCCCAGGGGAATTTCTATCTCCCACGGGAATTTCTACTCCCCTCGTATATCCAAGGGAACACTGCTTTGCTCAACTGCACTGCCAACCAAACTGCAATACCTCATTAGCAAGGGACACACTTGATAGTGGGATTTCATTCCACGGCCCAGAAGAGAGCACATGAATAAGGACTGATCGAAAGGACATAATCGATTCTGTGTCAGAGCAGGCGTCCAGTGGCTCCCAGATGTGTCCCGTTGGCTTAGGATTCGGCCATGTTCTTTGCTCTGTTCTATTTGTAGCTTTCCTTTTGAAGAAGGACAGAACCCCCCCCCCCCACATTAAAGCACTGACCCACCTCTTAATTACCAAAGGATCTGTTTTATTCATCAGATACATTAATGGCACACTCTTTACTCTTGGGAAGAGGACGAAAACACTCTGTGGATATCTAAAAGTCATTCAGACATCTACTCACCCCAAAGTGTTCCATTGTCCTGCAGAAGGCACCAGGGGAAATATATGGTGAGCGGGAGCGGGGCGACACTTCAGAGGTTGCACCACACAGCGCACTCGACCATCGAGCTGGCCAACACACGCCCTATAGGTTCTTTTTGAGCTTTTTGGAGTATGGCACCTGGAGGAAGCCGGTCCACTAGAGCCCTACTGGCGCGGGGGTCTTTTGCACCTTCATTTCAGCACATTCTTCAAAGCCCCCCATCCAGGGTCTGTTGGTGCAGTCTAACAGTGAAAGGTGGAGTGAGATTTTGCAAATGCTGGGGTCAGTCCAGAATCAGGGACCGGCTCTTGCATACCTCCTCCAAAACCCATCATGTTTGCAAAGTACTGAGTCTACCTCAATCAAACAAGGGTTTGGGTAGGTGCCTGTGGTGGCCCCCACCAACAAGCGCATGACAGCACTCGTTAAGGCAGGAAATAGGTCAGAAATGGGAATGACTTGGATCCAGAAGGTGACCTGCTCTCTGTCTCCCCTGCAGGCCTATACCGGAATGACCTCCTGCAGCAGTTCCTGGAGTCCTGGTACAATCAGAAGTTTCTGGGGACCCACTGCACATTTGGAGATGATCGGCATCTGACCAATCGCATGCTCAGCATCGGATATGCCACGAAGTAAGTTTCTGATTCCAAAATGGTGTATTTGTAAGAAAGATCAATAGGAGGTCGGCTGGCGTTTGGGTGACATATATACGGAGGAAAATGTAATGCAGAATTTTATCATATATTTAATGCACCACAGGGGCATTAAAGGTCTACCCTGCCGACCTTCACCATACACATAGTGGAACCCCTGCATTCTGCTATGTCAATAACATATAGATGGTATTACCCAAATTGTTCGAACACAATTGTTCGAATGTCTGAATTGACTGAATTTCAAGGGTCCGAATTCACCTTTGCACAATTGACCTAGGTTTGTTTTTATATATATATATATAATGGGTTTGGGTGGGGGATCGCAGGAGGTTTTCCATTGGGTCGGGGGTTGTGGGCGGTGTCTCCCCACATATATGTAACAATTGACCTTCAAAATTCGGTGAACTGTGCAAAGGTCAATTGTAATTCAAACAATTGTAGTTCGAACAATTCGTATACAACCATATAGATACCATAGGGTGGGCTTAGATCTATTTTCAATTCCCTATATACTGTAGGGGCATAGCAGAAGGAAGGATGCCTTCTATGCTTATAGAGCAGGGTGTGCGGTCATCTTCCACATAGTGTCACACCGCCCTGCAGTCACCTGTGTTCCAAGAGTGACATCAAAGGCCTAATTCAAGCAACGTTTTGCACGGTGCAAAGTGACTTTGCACCACCAACAAACATGTTGAAGCAGGCCAAATTCAGAGCGGTGCAAAGTGTATTTTGCAGCGTGCTAAATGGGCCTAATTCACAAAAAAGTACGAAGTAGCAGAATTAGACCCGGTTCAAAGTGTTTGTTGGCAGTGCAAAGTCACTTGGCACCGTGCAAAACGTTCCATGAATTAGGCCCTAAATGTGAAAAAAAGAATGCCTCAAGACCCTCCTGGGTCCGACCAGCCACTGCAGGGCTATGGAAAAAGCACACAGTTGGACAAGTCTTGGGGCACGTCTCTAATGGCACCCCGAATCACGCTGTGCGGGTGTGGCAGAACTCCCGAGCTTCAAGTGGCCAGTGAATATTTGAGGAATGTCCAAACGATTATGGGGGAAAACCCCACACGTTTGCAGGTCGATTCCCAGGATGTCAAACCATGACCTTTGTGCATTGGGTTCTGGACTCCTGCTCAGGGTCGCAAGAAATGTATGTACCAATTGCAGAAAAGGCCCCTCTCACTGCATGGAGAACTATGCCCACTGCAGGCAAGACAAGTTTACTTCCTGATCATTTAAACATGTGCCCCTGACACCAAAAGAGGAACCTCGTTTGGCTATGAAACCATGAGTAAAGTGACAGCAAGTGAGGTGCTTCAGAATGAATGTAGCGGCTTCTGCATTGATCACGTGATGCAACCCTTTTACTGACATAGAAACATATCTACCTCTAGCAAAAGGGGTGATTCTTAGTGACCTCGTATGCTGCATTCACACTGACCTCTAGAAAGATGTCTCTCATGAGCTAAAAGAAATATGCACTAAACAGAGGCACCCAACCTGTGGCTCTCGAGATGTTTTCCCCAAAGCTCCCATGATCCCGCATCATTGACTATTCTGCTTATTATTATATAATTGTAATTGTTTATTTATAACGTGCCTAATACCCAGAGGTTTCTAATAGTGGACCCGGGGATCAAACCTGTGTTGCTCTGAGTCGTCTTGCTTCCAAGACGAGCGCATTGCCCCGAGCTATCCTCTTTAGCGCTGAGGCGAGTTCTAGGCCAAAACATCAGGACAGCCTCAGGCTGCCTTCTAGCGCATTTACAGCAAGAAATGTGCCTCTCGCCAACCTTAGAACCATTTCTGCGACTATGGGAGGTTCCCCTCACTAACCATCGACACATAATGTGGTTCATGGCAGCAGACATGCCTTTCCTTGCCCGCTCCTGAGTCTTGTCTAACCAGAATCTTCTCTCTCATAACCAGATACACAGCAAGATCCCAGTGCTATTCGGAGACGCCGGCTCAGTTCTTGCGGTGGCTGAACCAACAGACGCGCTGGACAAAGTCCTATTTCCGGGAATGGCTCTACAATTCCCTGTGGTGGCACAAGCACCACCTCTGGATGACCTATGAGTCCATTGTCTCTGGGATTTTCCCGTTCTTCGTCACTGCCACAGTTATCAAGCTCTTCTTCACCGGCAGCCTATGGAACATCTTGTGGGTCCTGATCTGCATTCAGCTCGTTGCCACCCTGAAGGCACTCTACGCATGCTGGCTGCGTGGCAATATGGTCATGATCTTCATGTCTCTCTACGCCATGCTGTACATGATCGGCCTGCTTCCTACCAAATACTTTGCCATCATCACCATGAACAAGAGCAGCTGGGGGACCTCTGGCAGGAAGAAAATGGTTGGGAACTACATGCCTCTCCTGCCTCTGTCTATCTGGGGCCTTGTGTTGCTGGCCGGGTTGGGGTATACCATTGCATATTCGGTTCCACCAAAGAAGGACTGGGGGACTGAGAAGAGCCAACAGGAGATACAATACCTAATTTATGGCTCTGCTGCTTATGTGTTCTACTGGGCCTTTATGGTCCTACTCTACTGGATCTGGATCAAGCGTGTGTGCCGAAAGAGAGCAGACTACTACAACATACACGTGTAAGTGGTGGCAGACAGGATCTAAAATCATTATTCAGTGTAAGGGCAAGATATTCTTCAGGTGCGATGCCGAAAACCACCACAAAGGAGCAGATGCAACCAGGAGAGACTGTGCTGTCCCCTGACTCCTCTCCAAGAGCTACCTCAACACTAGCAAAGACTTCCTTTGTTGTAAACGCATTTTGAACACTTCTGTGTGATCGTGCACCTTGTGACTTTTTGTTTGGACCACACATGGTCAGACTCTGCCATAAGCCCTTGACATGTTGCCCTCTGAGAATGCATGTGTGTTATGCAGGGAGTTGAGAGCATGATGGGGACAGTATGTCAACCTATCAGACACATCTGTAAAATAGGTTGCTGAAAGGGTGCCTAGTCGATGAAGGATCAGGCCTAGGAACCCTTAACAGAGTAGCGAACAATGCTAATTCCATTGAACAAAAACAAATGTTTTTTAGACCAAGCAAAGCCATAAAGGTGTTTGAAATATTTCCCAGCAGTCTGTGTGAAAGAAATCCATAGCCATTGTGGGGAGACAAAGACAACACCCATAGGACTCTGACACACTGACGAGTGATAGGTTCGACCAATCGGGTTGCTAATGGAAGGGAACCCTTCTCGCATGTCTGTACGAAACAGTAATTCCACACAGGGATGCTTTGCCTACATTGGTACAAACTTTAGACACAAAATTAACAGACACAAAGGGGCGTCCATTCTCTATTTTACTTAGAACTAGCTGAACAGAGAATAGTGCCTCATGCTAGTTGCTGCCTTTTTAGAGCTATAAAGGTCCTTCTAATTGACCTTCTGAAGCGTCAGGTTTATGCTTCTCCCCTTCTACGTCTCAAAGCTTGTGTCCCTGCACTCACATATGGCCAAGCCACTCTAGGTGCATGCACTTCCCCCAGTTGGCTTGCCCAACCCCAAGGATATAATTTTCTGCAAAAGAGGGACGTTTTATGAACGTTCTCTGGCGAAGAAGCCTCCAAACTTCAATTTCACGCTTGAGCACATCTCAGGTCCATCACACAACCACACACCGACTACCTTTAGTGCCCCCTGACACTGTGCTAGAATCTGCTGTCACCCAAATTGCTTAGCTCTTTGAGTGGGCCTCCATGCCTCTGAACTGATCAGAGCTCCACCCGATCCATCAGCAATGATTGCAACACCAACAGGCCAATTTCCACCACCATGTACACTCCCACTACACCCCTAGTGTTTCTTTCCACATGTCTGTGCTTTGGTATCCCTCTCTCTCTCCTTTCTCTCACCACTGCTCCTCCTTTCCCTCCACAGACTACGGTCTGATTACTCCCGCAGCTAGGGCACGATACGCCACCTTGCAGACAATCCTCAGTGGGCCAAGACCACTATGTTGGTGATGTGTGCAGTATAAATACTTACTAAAGTACAATAGCATTGTAATGACAGTGAACATTTTCACAATAGTGCAATTTGAGATAAATGCTAATCTGGCAGCCATGGTGTTTAATGGGGTTCCTATACAATCTGTGAGGGTGCTGCGTGACGGTGTGACATGCATTCATCGTTCACATAGTGTGACGAGGGTCCATTCCCTACTATGTGGCTTCTATAGGAGTGGAGAAGACGAGTCAGATTTTCGAGTTACACTAGAACTGATGCGACAATTTCATGAAACACAAATGTAAAGCTTTGAAATGGACAAGGTTGAGGATTTGCCCTGTGGGGGTGACACAAGCACAGTTGATCGTGTTGGTGCAGTCAGAAAAGAAGAGGAGCTTTTCCGGTGGGACATTACAGGCAGTGGGTGATTGTAGTTTCTGGTGGTTGGGGCGCTCTACAGCAGACTAGAGCCTGTGAAGAGCCAGTATGCCTTGCAGATGACAGGCAGAGGGTGATTGTAGTTTCTGGTTGTTGGGGTCTTGTACAGCAGACTAGAGCCTGTGAAGAGCCAGTATGCCTTGCAGATGACAAGCAGAGGGTGATTGTAGTTTCTGGTTGTTGGGGCGCTGTACAGCAGACTAGAGCCTGTGAAGAGCCAGTATGCCTTGCAGATGACAGGCAGAGGGTGATTGTAGTTTCTGGTTGTTGGGGCGCTGTACAGCAGACTAGAGCCTGTGAAGAGCCAGTATGCCTTGCAGATGACAGGCAGAGGGTGATTGTAGTTTCTGGTTGTTGGGGTCCTGTACAGCAGACTAGAGCCTGTGAAGAGCCAGTATGCCTTGCAGATGACAGGCAGAGGGTGATTGTAGTTTCTGGTTGTTGGGGCGCTGTACAGCAGACTAGAGCCTGTGAAGAGCCAGTATGCCTTGCAGATGACAGGCAGGGGGTGATTGTAGTTTCTGGTTGTTGGGGTCCTGTACAGCAGACTAGAGCCTGTGAAGAGCCAGTATGCCTTGCAGAGAGTCTGGTATCTTTTCGATGTGTATTTTCCAGGTTCACCTTTAAGAGCAGCCTGCCTCTCATCACTTCCAACCACTCCACCATTGTATGAGCCTGTTGCCTCTTTTCCGATTGTTTGAGCTAAAAAAAAATCCTCAACTAACCCCTGCTAAGGACGAGTATGCTTGTCGTATTTGCATAGAATTTCATAGAGCTCAGAAAGAGTGTCATCAAAATATCCCATCAGCAATATCTCAAAAAAGTAATTGATTCCTTCCCTGGTGGAGACCCCAGTGAGCCCCCCTAGGCCCTAGCTATCTTTTCCTCCTAATCAATATAGTCTTCTTTTTGTTACACCTGGGAGACCCATGTGGTCCCCTTACCCTACTGTGTGCTAACCCTATGGTTCTTATCGTTGTGTTCCTGTTGGGACTTGGACACATGTACTTTCATCATGCAGGCAGCTCAGGGAACAATGTGTGTGCGTCTCAATGCCAAGTTGACCAGGCTATGCACGCTCGTGTGCAGCGGCAGGCTTTAGATCCTTGTACTGGCCAAACAATCACGGAAGGAACTTGTTTGAATAAGCGCTTTTATAAGCAACAATATGGGTATTTGGCTGCATTGGGAAATGCATTCATGACATAAAATGGCTTCTGACCAACTCTTACCATTTCTGTACCCACTCATGGCAGCGTGGGATGGCACTGTTGATTAGAAGATCACTGCAGTCGAGCAACTCTAGCGAAACTAAAGAAATCTAAAATGCGGGCCTGGAGATGTCAATCATTGCACATTTTCTTTTTTGAGTCTTAAGGGGGTTTTCAATCCTGGGCACTTCAGTCATTGGGGTTATTTAGGAACCCTAAAGAAACGTTATTCTGGAAGAGGAGCCACACAACACACTGCTTTGTTTGTTCATTGCACTTCACTAGCAACTTGAACTGGCAGACGATGTTTCTGGAAGCCTTGTGGATTACACATGGGGACATTGTATGCCTTGTAGGTAGCGGTGTCAGAATCTTTGTCTTAGAGCTAAGGAGGCACAAACGTTTTTGTGGCATCCACTCGCCCTGATCATAATTCCGCGACCGACATTTCTTTCATCCTCATTTCCCACGAAACTATAAACGTTTGTCACCTGAGGACAGCCCTCAAAGTTCTGTTTACAGCATCTCCCAGGAAGGTGTTCGAAAGCCGTAAGTGGTCTGAAAGGTTGCTTTATTTACACATGTTAATAGCTATTTATTTCAAACACGTTATTTAAATGTTTCTAGTATCACCAACAGATGTTTGATCTTTGTGATATGCACTGTTTCTGTACGAAATAAAGGTCATTTATTTTTTCATTGGTCTTTAGTTGTGCTTTCTTATGTCCAAAGGTTTTCAGCCAAATCTACCAAAGCATACGAAAACGGGAGAATTCCCCAAACACACACAGACAATTCAAATAATCCTCAATCCAGGAGTGTTATCAAATGGTCTGATTAATCATGTTTATTGCATTGATATTTTCAACATTTTGCGAAAGGGAAGGCAGAAGTGGAAAAATAGTTATTGGCTTATCACTCTTCAATTGACCTACAACCTCCTACCCAAGCATTTTTTAGGCACATAGAAGATAGTAAGGGGGTCATTTCATGTGAAATGCAAATTGAATGCAGGGACCACCAGCATGTGCACCTACACAGCCTTAATTTACAATAGATGGCAATTGGGTGCATGGGGCCACCAGCGTTAGCACTTACATGCTGTTAGGTCCCCTGCATGTAATATCACACATTTATAGAGGAAAAGGAAAGAGTTAAAGCAGATAACATCGTTTTTACTCTTTCCTTTTACTATTCATCTTTTAAAAAAAATAACTACCTCTGGTAAATTTCGCTTTGCAGGTGGCATTTATCAATGGATTCTTATGGAATCTGCCTGTTATTTATCAGGTGCTAAATCGAGGGGGATGCCAAAGGAATCCATTAATTGTACACGTGCATGAACATCTCATGCAAGCGTGACATTTAGTGCACTCACACGACAGTACCTATTCATATGTGTTGGTTGTTGTTAATCAAAAAAGATTCAATGGGAGTCATTGCATCACCCGACACTCACACCCTCTGTTGCAAACATATTTATGATGTCCACATTGCAGGCAGCAGACAAGTTGACGTGGATTAGTGCAGTGTAGTAAGAAGCTTCTCCTGGATGTCATGGTGGTCAGTTGGAGATCACACATTTGGGCACCATTAAATCCTGGAGTTGAGTGGGGACCTCACTCTCTAGAACCTTGCTTGGGTAGAGAAGGATTAAAAGTCTGGCCATTGGAGAAGATGCCCGCTGCATGACAGGGCTCATCAAGGGTTGTAGGACAAATGATCGAATCTAAATGGTCGACAGGACAAATGGTCGACACCAAAAGGTTGACAGGTCAAATGATCGAATTTCTTTTCTTTTTGTTTTTTCACATTTTTTTGGGGGGGGGGGGGCCGGGGGCCCCCCTAACCCCCTTTGTTTTGCTTAAAACCACTTTTTTCCCTAAACGAAAACCTAAAAAATATATATATGACTAAAAAAAAATTTGATCATTTGACCTGTCGACCAAATTGTGTCGACTTTTTGACTGTCGACCCTTTGTCTGTCGACCATTTGACTAGACACCCTCATCAAGAGCAGGTTTGTAACTGCTTATTGTAATATCCAGGCCGTTTAGGGCAAAACATGAAATTATTTTGTTCAGTCCAGATGGCTATGACGGGTTCTACTTCTTGTTGGGTGCCTTGGTTTTGATGGCTCTCTGTAATGCCTCAGTTGATTCATCAGTTTGGCATAGGTGAAAGAGGCGGGAATGAGCAGTGGGTGGTTTTTATTGGGGGCTGGAGTAAAGGATTATCAATCGTTTTGAATCAAGCTGGGTTAGGTGATATTTTGCACAGCTACTCACAAGGGAGGGTGGGTCTGTCTCTCTGCAGGAAGTGAGTCCATTTCTGGCTTTATTTTTGAGGTTGTCCTCCACTTCCAGCTGTGTGCAGTATTTAGTTGGCAGTACAGCCAATGCTGAAAACCCTATTTTGCACAAGAAGGAAGACCCAAAGGGTAAGAGAGACTGTACAGCAGACTGTGCCAATGTAGGATAGTCCTGGGTTACTTTCAGCCAAAAAGCACCCACTGCAATGTTCTTAACTTCAGATTGCAGGGTAGTGTCAGACCGAAGCTCAATCAGCTCCTCCTGTGTATCAACTGGAAGATGCACCACCTCCTCTGCCCCTTGTGATTGGTGGTAGGACATTCATTAATATATAATCAGCTTCCTCAATTGTTTCTGCAAGCAATTGGAACTGCTCTGCTACCCCAGTTTCAACAGTCCTTTTCCAGAGGTCTAGCTTCATCTTGAAGGCAAATACTTTTTTATTCATTGTAAAAGAATTGCAATTGGCTCTTTGCAAAGACGTATTGAGGGTCTTAAGCTTGTCGAAATTATCAGCAAGGTATGCCAAGAGCACAAGCCAGTGGGGAGCACAGAGATGGTTGGCTTTGTCAGTATCCACATCCGGAAGGAATTGCTGCACTTCATTTCAGATAAAAATAATGAGAATAACTGGCAACTTTTCATACAATTAAAGTGAATTTGGGAATTATATTGGCAAGTAGGCTATGCTCCTGTGGGAGAGGTGAGGCCATTGAGGCCTATGTTCCATCAACTTGAGCACATCACAACAGACCTCCTTTTTCTGGACAGCAGGGGTTGCACCTCTGTGCATTGCACAGTGCACAGCCACTGCAAGAAATGAGGACCATGGGGGCTCTGTTCTATCAACTTGAACAGAGCCCCCATGGCCCTCATTCCTCTCCTGCTTAGAGTAAAAAGAGCCTCATGAGACAGCCAGCCAGCAGGTATAAAAACCACTAAATGTGCACTGAACAGCTATAAACCTTCTTTGTCAGCAAGTGGCTGATGTGGAGGAACCAGTTTTAGAACGCAATGTGGTGATAACACTGTATATCCCGTGGGAGTTGACACCGGAAGGACTTCCAGAAACACAGCTTGTAATGAGAGCATTGACAGCACATACTTTAAGCCCCAGAACAAAAATAGACTAAGGAATATATGTCTGTGCTACGAGACTACTGACTGGCAACATGGGGGCAGTTTCTGGGTGCCCCCCTGAGGCTCAAAGCCCCTTTTCTTTGAAAAGGCCCTGATGTCATTCCTGGCCACTGCTGCTGCAGGAGAAACAAGGACCATGGCGGCTATGTTCTATCAACTTGAACTGAGCCCCCACAGTCCACATTTCTACACTGCTTACAGTGAAACCACTCTGAGGCACGCATCTTATAATGCGAGCACTGCAAAGTGCACATTTTATGCCCCTGAACAAAAAAAAGAGCAAGGAATGTATTGCAGTGTGAAAAGAATGCTGACTGGCAACATGGTGGAAGCAGTTGCTGCCCCCCTCCCCGGGGCTGAGTGAAAGCCCCTCGCGTTTGAAAGGGTTCAAATGCCCTGGCGCTTTTCCATGCCCACTCAGGAGAAACTCGGACTGTGGGGGCTCTGTTCTACCAGCTTGAACAGAGCCCCCATAGAGCTAATTTCCCCTACAGCAGGTCTTGCAGTGGAAAGTGCACAGTCACTGTTGCTGAAGGAGAAAAAGGGACCATGGGGGCTCTGTTCTATCAAGTTGAACAGAGACCCCACGCTGCCATTCTTTTTTCACTCGTGTTTCCAGGCACTTACCTTGCACATGGATTTACCCGCCCGCCCCGCCATCCCCTCCCATCTGAAAGTAGGGCACAGAACCATGAAGTCACTAATGGGCCATCAATAGCAATTTTGTGCTCTACATTCAGATGGGAAAGGCTGGTCTTGGTGGCACAAGAAGGTGACCATTTTCTGTCCCTGAAGAATGGAGCCTGAGACCCTCCTACACAGACCCGGCCCCTGTCGCACTAAGCATGTATGACGGGGGCCATATCGGATCGGGCTGCTCCTTATTGCTGAAGCAACAGCCCGATCCGTTTTTAATCCTTTTTTTCTTTTCAGGCTGTGGGTGCGCACCCTCCCCCCCCCTGGACATGAGGCTGTCCCACCCAGAGGGGCGCACCCCACAGTTTGAACACTACTGTTCTAGGGCATCTCTGGAGCAGCAATTGCCAGGTAGATGTTTACTAGATCACATGATGGCTTCTCTGGCTCTTTGAACTGCTGTAGTTGATTTCTTCATCTGCTTCATGTGGATTTTGCAGTTTATTTCGTCAACCTTTGTTTTTGGTGTTGCCCTGATATGGTCCAGGTTGCTCTCCTGTCATGTCTCTTTATTTTAGCTACTTCCAAACCGAGAGACATATTGGTTGTGCCCAGATCATACATATTCCTAATAGAATTAGCACTTGCTTTTTTAACCTTTCTTCGGGGGTTCGACTAAAGCTTCAAATGGCAAAGCTTCTCTGGTATACCTTTTGTGGGTTTGATGGTGGAAGCAGATTAGGCAAGAATAGCATGTTAACCCCCTGCCATCCATGCAGAAGTGGTACAGCATGGACAGTGGCAGTGCAAGCGTCCATCAAACACAAACGAGGTCATGCACATGCATCAGTAGTGCAAACGCCTTAACACAACAACGGTACAGCTTCATTACACAAATTAAATAGCACAGGGGGTGGCAGTAAAAGGGTCACTCGCCCAATGATCACGGTGAGAAATGGCAGCAGCACTGCAGGATTCCCCCACACACAGAGTAGGCACAGAATGGGGAGTAGCAGTGTCACCGTTCTTCACACATTTGATATAGGCACCTTATGGGCAGCAACAGTGCGTGTGTTATTCAGATTCGAAGAAGAAATACAATAAAGAAAGCATCCAAGTGCTTTCACCTCGAAAAAAGGTACTTTTTTAATATTTTTTTGTTTAACGTATTATATAGTAAAAAAAAAATGACTATTAATACAGCAGAATATCAGAACCTGCCCATCAATCAATACACACATCAGAGATTCCAATGCAGAAGGGCCCATGACAATAGCACATCCCACGCGCCCCGTGCTGCTTGCAGCAAATGGTCCAGGATAAATTGGCAATGCTGCCAAGGAATGTATGATCTTTTTCCAAAGGAGATTATAATAGACAACCCATGCCTCGTGATGCCCATTCCTAAAAACAGTCAGTCCACACTTCTTCACCCAAGGAGTTCACATGAATGCCCGCAGACCTAATTGTTAATTGTCTTAACGTTAAAACGGAGGGGCAGAGCATCAGGAGGCGCTTAGCAGTTTCCAAAACCATCTCCCCACACAAACAACAACAATCTAAAAGCAATTGGAATTTATTTGCCACACTCCCAGTATTTCCAAGGACTTGACTACTTTAACGTTGATTTTTAAGTGGTACCACACCAGGGAGTTTCCCACGAAGTGATTGATGTAACTCAGAAGATCACTTCTTGGCTGAATATGCTCCATAAAAACAGTAGCAATACTTTTTTAAGCAAGATTCACGATCAGTTGTTCCTTATTTAATGAAAAGAAGGTGGCTTTCATCGTGTTCTTAAACTGGCTAAGTGTCATGGCAAGTGCATTTTCCGGAGCCCGCCCAAGCCACCTAACGGCAATAAGCTTAATATTCTAGATGCAGCTAGCTGACATACAATTAGCACTGGACGCCATCACCTCTTGCTTTTGATTGCTCAAGGAGCCATCTGCAGAGTTTACAAGCTCCCAGTATGTGGTTAGAACACTCAGATGGTATCGAGCAAGAAGTGGCACAAAGTCAAACTCCAAGTAGATCCTATCCATTGATGTGTAGCAAGGCAATTTCTTTAGGATGGCGTGCTCAAATTTAGAGAGCTCAATTGTAGCCAAGTGAGCCCAAGTCACCACACCGTATAACATAATGGGCCGAGCCAATAACGCCAGCTATATGACTAGCCTTGATCTTGATACGGTCAGTTTGTGTAGCACCACACAATTTGGAGTTCAAATTTATACCCAGGTATTTATAGTCAGAGACTACCTCGATTAACTTCCCATCCATCTGCTACTTAATTCCTTTTGCCTTCTTGTTGGGAGGATTAAAGATCATTATCTTAGTTTTCTCAATGTTCACTTTAAGGGAGTTCACCTTAGGAGGAATGGAGACCACCCGGGGTTAGGTCAAAGAGGACGAGGTCATCTGCATAACCCATCCAATAAGGAAATAGGAGTATCTCCTTATTTAGGTGGTATAGAGGAGGTGTTAGCGAGGGCCTCACCTTAATACAAAGGTTGAACAACATTGGGGCCAGGATGCACCGTTGCATAACCCCCTTCCTAGTGGAATGCCAACAGGTCAGGTCACCACATTGGTCCATACAAACTTTGATCCTAGTTTGCTGATCTATTGCAATGATCATTTTTAACAAGCCAAGGGGGATATCCCTTGAGCGCAGCTTCCTCAATACCCTGCCCCTGTCTATCATATTAAAAGCTGTGCTAAAGTCAACATATGCCACACAGACGGATATCTTATGAATGGACCAAGCCTGTTGGATAATAGTGACCAAGGTGTGATGAATCAACTACCAGGGTACAAGTGGTCCAGGGATGAAAATAGGTTTGTAAACATCAATCAACCCCACACCTCTAGTACACCATAAGGGATCTGAACAGATTGGAATACAAGTAAATTATAAGACCTCCTTGTCCAATTTTGGTAACGTGGATGGAACAGCAGGCTTATCTCTGTAAGGTTGTGGATCGCTGGTTAGTTGCAACACAGCGAAAATACAATTATTACGCAATGATAAAAGGGACTGCCCAATCAAGGTTGCATACAAATATCTACTTTATTACTACAACAGACAGTTCTAGCACACTAAAATTACAACCCCCACTGTAAAGGAACACAGAGGACAGACAGTTTCACAAAGGAATGGAATGTGTAAGCGACTTCAATTCAACACTACAGCTAAGTCAATGCCTAGTCTGGGATGCTGGGGGAAACCCTTATTGATATATTTTTATGTCCAGTTTGTTTACTCTGGATGAGAATCCTTATATAACACCCCTCTCTTAGAATCCCCCTGACCGCACTGAGCCAAGAAATAGGTTTGTTTTGCAAATTAAAAGGTTTATTTGAAAATTAAACAATATATATATATATATCACACTTTTATAATAAATTAATGTTTGATAGCACACTTGAGAATATGATGTTGATCAACAATGGATAATGTTATAGTGGTACACTCTTTTTAATGGCTTAGAAGTTGATATAGGGAGGATAAAGTAGCTGAGAATGCTTTTATGGCTTCAAGGACAATGCAATGATGAATGAAAATGCAGTACAGAAAATAAACTTGATATGATTTCAACCAAAACAATGCAATCACTTTTCTTTGACAATTCACCCCCCACCCCTCTATGCAAGGTAAAGAGATGGGAGGAAAGCACACAGTTCTCAGGAATGCAATCAAATATAATTCAGTTCCCCCCTAGCAAGCTTAGAGGAAAACAGGTAGGAGTTTTAAACACAGGCAATATACTTTGATGTGGTATGCAAAGAAGTGAGAAACATGCTTTTAATTCCCTATAGGGGTTCAGGGTGAGTGAGAGATACTTAAATTAATTCAGGATCACTTTAGCAATTCTCTATGAATGATTGTCAGGTTGCACACGAATTTCAGCAAGGAAAGCAAGGACAAATAATTTTACACGTGGCGGAAATTAAGCAAAATGTCAAATCGCGGCAAATTTAGCCATGTGCATAGAGCGCAATTACGGAGGCACTATAAGGAGTAGTTGGTTCTAGGCTCGTTGGAAAGCTTAGAATCTTAGCTTTAAGATGACAGTTAAAACTCGCTCCAAGCCCAAACGGTTCCGGAGATACGGCCGATTTAGTAAAGGTAGTTTTTCAGATTTTAAATTTTAAAGCTCAGAATGACAGATGACAGTTTTCAGTTTTAAAGATGACAGAATAACACGATTCTAGGAGGCAGTTCTAATAGGCTAAAATAGTTTGGATTAGATTATTTTAAACTAAGAGATTGGTTTTGGCACAGTGCTAGCTGCGTACTCACACTAGATTTTGGACAGGAATGCGACTTCGTCACCGATCAGGCCAGGATTGGCTGGACTTCTGCTAGCAGTTCTTCACAGCGATCTGGTCTCTGGTTCTCTTTGGTTCCGGATACAGCACTGCTTTCTGGATACTGCTACAGGTTCTTGCAAAAGTTCTTGGCAAAGAATTCAAACAGCTCGCCCGGCTGTTGAATAGTTTGGTTGGTTTTGAGGCCTGCTGAAGAGGATTCAGCTTGTGGATTCAGGCCTCTCTGCTACAAATTCTGGAGTTAATTTCTGGTCTCTGGAGATTGATGGATTTGAAGTCTGGATCTCTGGATGTGAAGTCTGAAGTCTCCTGGCAAAGCGTCCCGCAAGAAAGTGGAAAGTGAATGTCTCTACCTGGGTTTCAATGTTCCTTTTATGTGTTTTGAAAATGGGTGTGTGCCTGGGCCTAGCTAAGCCTGCCCCTCTCACTTATCATTGGCCAAGGATTCCTCTCTCCCTTGATTGGGGGAAAGAATTGGAGTGTCAGAGTGATGCTGTAGGTTTTATGGTCAGAGGAACCTCCCCTTGTCAAATTGCACACAAATCTATTTCTGACCCAAACACATATTTATCTATGTACCATTTTTCTAATATTATAGGTCCAGTTAACATATTTTCTGTAGCACTAAACCATCCAATCCCTGTCTTTGTACGATGTGGTGTCCACTTATGACAGAATTCTCCCCTTTTCATCCAGATAACGACCTCTAAACCTTTCCAGATTTTACACAAATGTGCACCAGGGATATGGGTTTCAGATGATAAAGTGTCAGATTTTTAACATGCATACATTTGGAGTAACAACCTTTTTTCCGCTACTATCCCCAAGAACATCCCACAGGGTCCTAACACCTCTTAAAATGTGCACAGAAAAATCACAAAAATGATGATGTTATTTATATAATTTTGACAAGTCCGCACTGTGAATTATCCTTCTTTTTAAAATCATGCTCTGGCCCCGAAGGGGTGTGGTTTTCCAAAGCACATGGTGGAATTTCTGGTTTATCCACTTCCTCCAAGCTCAGCTGGCTTTCACAGGCACTGCCCCTCCCAGTTTCTCCCAAGAGGAAGCCATTTTACGACCCCCCCAACATAACATTTGCCTGAGTCCAGGACAGGGCTTTGTTCAACTTCCTGCAGTCCCCAGGTGCCCCTCCCCTAATCCAATCAGAGAGGTGTCATCTCCTTTTGGCAGGGGCAGCAGGATGCAGCTAGGCCTGGGAAGAGTGGCTGAACAGGTTTCTCCTGTCGGGGGTAGTTGTCAGGCAGAATTCAGCTAAATGTCACTTTAGTTCCCAGTTTTCTTCATTCAAACCCAACTTACAATTTTTGCACATGCAGCTAGAATGCTGATTCTAAGTTCAAAACTATGACATTTAAACAATTGCAACCTATGTGACACTCACAAGTAGGTCACTCATTTATTCTAAACATTTCGATTTTAGTGGCTTTCAACCCAAATTCACTTAAGCTGCTGACATCCCCAGCTATTTTTTATATATTCATTAAATAATTACTTCCTTCAAGTAATTTCAGAATATAGTTTTACATTGTATCCACCTCTTAGCAAGTCTTTCCTTGGCCTGGTTTGGGTTCATTTGTTCAGTTTTACACAAAAGTCTTTTAAAACGCCGGCTTTCTGATAGTGGTGAGCACCAGTATTGCATCCATTTTTGTCATTAAGAAAATTAATTCCCCACAGTTCTGGGTAGCTTTTGGCAATCAGCATTGCCATTCCCAATGGTTTCAGGCTACTGTGTGTGTAGCCCAATGGTGGTTTTAGGCAGTGCCCTCCTGTGCTCACAACATAGGCAAAAATGGGTGGCAGCCTATTCTTCATGTTTTCCCTGTGCACTCTCTGGGGAGTTCTGGCCATCATGATGTTTTCAATGCCAGTAATGCACAGTTTTATGGTAGGGCTTGGATGCATGGGTAAAAACATCCCACAAGCGTAGTCTGGATACTGACAGGAAGGTAGTTGGTAAAGCCACAGTCTTATAGTTCAAGATTATTTGGTTTCAGCCCAAAAAGGGGCAAATGGTCATAACTGTCTCTAGGGGCCTCCGGAGAAGGACAAGGGAGGCAGAACCACAATGTACCTGGTGCTGAAGAAGTTCTTGGTGCTCGACAGCATTAAGGCGGTTTCAGGGCACTGCGCAGCCCATGAGACAGAGTTAGTGGCAGGAGACAGCTGTGGGTACCAGGCGGCAGGTAGTTCGGCAAGCGAGGCTGGACGAACGTCTACAGGCTGTCTGGTGCAGCAGCTCGGGCCAAGAATCATTGTCTCTGTGCTGGCTGGCAGATCTAGAATTCTGGTCAAGGCATTTCAGACAGCACTGTTGACTGCGGCGTGATAACAGTCAGCAGTGCAGCCGGATGCGGTACGAGGACTCGACTCTCTCAAAATTGTCCTTAAAAAGATGGACGCTGGATGATGCTTAGGTGGCACTCCTCTTAGCTTCTTTGCAGGGCTCGTGTTCTTTCAAGGCAGATGCCGCAAAGCTCAGGAGGGTGTTAGCAGGCAACAGTCTTGTCCTTTTTCCAGAGACTCTCTGGCACTTCCCATCTAGGAAGCTTGCTGTCAGACCTTAGCAGGGCACCCTGTGTGCTGGCTGGGTACTGGCTGAGTACCGGTTCTGGAGCTGCTGGATGGGCCCTCTAAGTCTGGTATCTCCCTCTGTTCCCTGGGAGAGGTTTAGTGGAGGGATCTTGCTTCCCTTAGGGAATTCCTGGCCTTCCTTCACTGGCGGAAGATGTAAGATAGACTGTACCTTCAGCTCGGGTCCAAATTAGTCCTTCTTCTTAAAGTCAAATGGGCCTCAGTGATTGGTCCAGGCTAGGCCCACCTTAATGAACTAATCTTGGGTCACCGCCAACAATCTTCAGTGATGCTTCAGGTCAGAATCAGAGCACTTCGCAACAGACAGGGGAAGGATGACAACATATACTTCTAAGTCCCACGAATCTTCCGGTCTGCTGTACATCAAAGTGTCTCCCTAACTGAGCCCTATGTGGCATTTGATCACAACATAGGCCTCCTTTGAAGTAGGGGGTTGCAGGCAGACTTTTGTGTCCTACAATTCACATACTTCCCAGCTCTGAAAGGAGTGGTTCCAGACAGGACATTCACTGCCCTTTCATACCACGGAGGGGTCTTAGTACCAAGTTGACACATTGCATTACAAAGAGGTGACTGGTGTTTGGTCTCCATTGTCACTCCCTGCACCCAGGCCTTCCCTGAGGCCTGATAATTAACATTCTTCAGTATTCACTGCCACCAGAAAAGTTTCACAATGGAGATGCAAATCCACCGGGTCTTAACATTCTAATCAGGCTGCCCAGGGCCAAAGGCTTTTGATGTACCCACGGCTGTCAGGTGTCAGCTACACATGACAGGGGAGGGTGGCGCTGGTAAGCTCTGTCCTCCCAGAGTACATGACTATTCTTCTGCTGTGCAGTGAGCTTGAAAAATATGTTACTGTTGATGATTTTTCAGAACATGTTGGTGTCATTAACGAGAGAAGCATGTACTAAGTCCTGCCATGGGAACATTGGACTTGATGCCTATGCCATTTCAACCATTTGCGATAAGCATTTTTAATGTCCTTTGCCCCAAAGGCGAGCCTAGCTGAGTGCGGTTCCACCTGCGCCAACCTCCGAAAATCTTTATGTACAACCCTTTTTTAGCCTTGATAATGTATCAAAATCATGGCGATGAGATTTGTTAGGGCCAATCCCAATGCACGAACGAGTAGCGTGTTTTGCCGACGTTCTATTCATTCAACGCTTTCCACACAGTTTTGTAGTTGGCAATAATAGTATGGCTGGCAGCATTTGGTGATAGACCTTCAATATTAAGGCTGGCCAGGATAACGTTTCCAGGAATAGTGGAGGCCAGCTGGGAAGCAGCCCTAATGTTGTAATCACTCCAGGACAAGCAGTTGAGTTGGCAGTTGACCTGCAACAGTCCACTAGGAGCTAGTCTCATAGGATTACTCTTTAGGTCTAAGCTAACAATAATTGTAAAATGGTTGCTCCCCTGGCATTCGAAAACACACAAGTCAGAAATCGGTAGCGATGCATTGACAGAACAAATATATTCAATAATTCAGCATGAGTTCAGACAAATTCTAATATATTGGGGAGGAGAATCCGATGGAAAGGCACCATTTGCCATACTAAACACGTCAAAGATAGCACATTTGCTCAATTTAACCCTCGTTTACAGGTTTTGTCAAGCCTGCCACCCACAGTAGGTCCGCATTAAAGATCCATCTCCTCTTCTCTCCAACCAACATCTCGCGGTACCCTGAAGTTAACGTCCGCACAAATTATAACAGGCAAGTGTCCTACCAGGGAGTTAATGTGATCTTCCACGTCCTCCTTTATTATGGCTTCATGTCAACCCACATACGGGGGATCGTGAATATTGATGATTATCATTTCTCTGACCTCAGTGGATTCCCTGGGGAGTGAAAATCTAATAATCAGGACATTTTGGGAGACACTAGGTATTACTACCAAACCCAATGGTTTCTTGACTCCCAGCGCCAGTCCCCCCTTTGGATGACCCCTAGGACGCTGTGTGCTTAGTGAGGAGATAATGTTCCACCCATTGATGATTAAGGGTTCTATGAGCCCGGTCTCCTGCAATGCTATCACACTAAAATTGTGAATTTGGTCGAGCAATCCATCACCTGCAGACAAATGAAGGTGCAAATTGACAAGGGGGGTCCTGGGAGTCTCTCTGCCAGACATTAGTCCTGGTTGCGAGAGACTTACCCAGAGTCTTTAGCTCACTATCTTTCACAGAGAAGAAATATCCCAAACATATCAGTCTTTGTCCTGCCCTGGGGCAGTCCAGCACCGAAATGCTAGGCAATTCTCCTCTGAACAAGAGTACCAACAGCATCCCCAGACACGTGTTTCGGTCTGGTTGGACCTCATCAGTAGGGAGGAGCTGTGCCTCTCTAAGAATAGTGAGCAAGGGGTCCACGTCTGGATTCCCCTAGTAACTTAGGGTGAGACTCAAAGTTACTTAATTATACAAATTGACAAGGGGGGTCCTGGGAGTCTCTCTGCCAGACATTAGTCCTGGTTGCGAGAGACTTACCCAGAGTCTTTAGCTCACTATCTTTCACAGAGAAGAAATATCCCAAACATATCAGTCTTTGTCCTGCCCTGGGGCAGTCCAGCACCGAAATGCTAGGCAATTCTCCTCTGAACAAGAGTACCAACAGCATCCCCAGACACGTGTTTCGGTCTGGTTGGACCTCATCAGTAGGGAGGAGCTGTGCCTCTCTAAGAATAGTGAGCAAGGGGTCCACGTCTGGATTCCCCTAGTAACTTAGGGTGAGACCCAAAGTTACTTAATTATGCAAATTGACAAGGGGGGTCCTGGGAGTCTCTCTGCCAGACATTAGTCCTGGTTGCGAGAGACTTACCCAGAGTCTTTAGTCTGGGGTTTCTGTTGGTACTCTTGTTCAGAGGAGAATTGCCTAGCATTTCGGTGCTGGACTGCCCCAGGGAAGGACAAAGACTGATATGTTTGGGATATTTCGTCTCTGTGAAAGATAGTGAGCTAAAGACTCTGGGTAACCAGGACTAATGTCTGGCAGAGGGACTCCCAGGACCCCCCTTGTTAATTGACAAATGAAGGTGGCCATGTGTATTCCAGCCCAAAAGGAGAAAGGGGGAGCTAGGAGTGCTGCAAACAAAGTTGTTTCACCAAGTTTGCTAACCAATCCCAGTGACACTCTTCTACCCCTACCCCCCTCCCACTGGCAGCCCTCCCAAGTAAAATCGGTCATTGTTAACAAGACAGTTATCAAAAACATTGGTCTGTGGCTTTTGCTCAGGAATTTGTTTTGTGAGGGTTCTCCCTATGCCGCTGCATTGCCTCTTATCTAACGAAGAAGCATTGTCACAAACAGCTCCATCATTGACAGCAGTTGCTGTAAGACTCCCAGATCGCTCATTGTTCGTAAAAATGGGCTTGGAGTCGCTATGCCTAAACAGGCATCAACTTCAATTGCTCTGCACTCATAGCCAAGCCTATTGAATGCCACACAGTAAGCCATGACATAATCTAGAGAATTATCCTTGTTAAAGAACACAAGCGAAGTAGCCTGGCTAATGTTTTCACAGATATCGACGATCCTAATGTCGTTGCTTCTAATGAAACGTAGCAGTAGAATTAAATGAAAAAGTTCCATTAGACAAGAACGGTTCAGATAAAGAAGCTTGCCGTCACCGACTACTCTTTGGATTTGCAGAACCATATGCTTACCAGAGAAGCTCGAAGTCTTCTGGTTCAATTCTACATAGATCTGTTGGAACGAAGGCATTGCTTACAGGACGATTTAAGTTGTGGACCTTTCCCCCACCCCCTGGGGAAAACAATTCTTCCAAGTTGTATTCCAAGTCGGCCTCCTCAGTCACTCCTTGTGTTCTTTTGTTTAGTTTCTGCATATTCAAGATTTGAGTCCCTGAGTTATCCTCAGAGTGACCTGAGTGCAAAGAGTTGACCTCAGGTTCTATCACAGTTTGCCATTTCGAACCTTCCACCGTATGAGAGATGATGTTGGCTGCCAACACAGTCTCCTCCTCCTCCATCATTAATATTGATGTCAATGACACACAGTTGTGTCATTTAGTGCTATTCTTATGTTGGACCTTATGAATGGGAACATTCTTGAAATTCTTTAGACAATTTACATCCTACTTGCCAGGGTTAGAAACCACTTCAAGGAAGGTTGCCATTCCTTTCTTTTTAGATGAAAGGTCATCATACATGATTGCCTGTTTATGTACCTTTTTCTTATTTTTTATACCATGTATCCAGGCACGGTTTGACCTCAGAAGGGGTAGAGGTCGGAGTAGGCGTACTCGCCAGACTGCAATCTGATGTTTTAATCATAAGCTTTCCAACTATATAATGGATGTTTTCCAGGCTGACGGTGTGTCCAATCAGGCTGTTAGAAAAAGTGGCCATTGAGCCTTGGATAAGTTTAAGGGAAGTATCCTGCTTCTCTAATTATTTGGCTATGGAGTCAATTCTAGCAAGTAGCTGATTCAGTACATTTTCCAAGACAGAGAACATATTCGCAGAGGAACTACTAATATCGCCACTGTCACTTTTGTCACTGGCAGCGTCACTATTATTTGACTCATTTGATCCTGGTAGACATTCAACCACAGCAGCCTTTGAAGATGTGTCAATTGGCCATGACACGGGGCAAGCCCCAACAGAATTATATCTAAGATGACTGACCCCTTCAACCCCCAAAGCAGAACTTTTCTGGGATGTAGACAAAAGCGGAGTCATAGAACCCAGATCAAAAGACTCTTTCCCCAACAAGGCTTCGGCTCATGTTCAGGCAGTGGCTCAGGCACCACCAGACTAGACCAGCATAACAGGTGCCCCAGACAAAATTGGACTAACAGGGGCCACGGCCGTTGTCAAGAGTGGACCAAATGAGTTCTCTATATGTAGGTCATCTAGAGGTTCCTGATGTGACTGAGAGCAACCAGCTACCAAAGCAGTCACCACAGTTTCAATAGTTTGATCCAAGGCAAGGAGCTGATGTCAAAAGCTCTTCAGTCAATTTGGCCAGCAGCAGCAGCTCTGGAAGAGGCAATATCCGAAAATGAGAACAAATCTGTGATTCTTTTATCAGGCTGGCAGCCCGGCGCAGGCTCGCAGAGATGAAAGGTCTTTTGCGGACAGCTTCTAGAGAGCAGATGCAAACCCGAATTGGAGTCCAAAGATGAAGAGTGAAGAGGCACCACCTCAACCAGTGTGCTTAAACAGTCCACACTCGTTAGGTTAGGTACAATGGTTCCATGTCTTAAAATCGTGGCAGAAATGGCTGTGAATACAAAATATCACTGCAAAAATGCTGTGGTTTTGCCGCAAAAATCCAGTAACGGATGCGGGGGACACTACCGCAACCCCGGGACCCATTATACCATTTAAGGGGAGGTGGGACAACCCCGCAACCCCTGCTCCCTAATGGGGTAGACCTTTACCGGGTCAAACCACAGCATTTTTGCCGCGATTGTTTTTACTGGCGACATTTTTGCCGCTATTTTATTACCCGATACCGGTACAACACAATCAGAGACAGCAGACACTGCCAAGTCATTATATGATGAGGGCACATTTGCAAAGGGCCCCATTCCGCCTTGTTTAGCGATTGCAAGTCTTTTTGGGGTGCGGACTACTGCCCCTCCAGTAGCAAGTTGCTTCGGTGTGATGGCAACAGTTAGGGTAGCGTAGCTCAAAGGGACCAACCCCCACAGTTACTTCGCTCCCTCTGTAAGGTCTCAGCTAAATAACCTAGCACAGTGACCACCTCAATGGGATAAAGCTACAGAATAGCACGTTTGACAGATGAAATCATGTAAAAGTATGAACACGTAGAGAAGTAATTCGGGTTATTTACCTAGATATTACCTCTGTGTTCAAAGGTCAGAAGATTGAAAAGCCATGGAAAGCTGTGTGTACTTTATTCTGTAATTCCCATCCTTAATCTGGGTTTGGGATTGCTTCAAGCCAAGTGCCAAGGAGTCCCGCGAGGCACCCCCACCCGCACTCCACGAAACAGGCAGATGAATGGAAAGCCGCCTCCCCCGTGGGAACAACACTGTAGACAGACTCAGCAAGAGTCAAGCAGTCCCAGGAAAACACACTGCAGCACACCGAACATTAAGGTACATTATGGACAGCATACATACACATCTCACACACACACCGGGCACTGCAAGAACAGACTTAGTGAAACCCCGCCAAACACAGAACATGTACTGCATGAGCAGCATATGCACAAACAGGCGTAACACGCAGGCTCAGATTGGCCTAAAGTGCAATAGGGCAATGCCCAACATGCTAGTGAGGGTGAGGTTATTTTTGGACAAAGTGGGACAGTTTTTTTTTTAGTTACTTCAATGTGCAGCTAGTACTTTTGACCAGTGTTACTGAACAAACATTCTTTTAAAAGCACAATTTGCAACACATTTTACCAAAATGGTATGGTAGGGAAGCATTATACAGTGACGTACATTTGAAAAATGTCCATTTAAGAGCAATTTCTCATTGAAAGCTAAGTATTAAATTGTCATCTTCCCCTTTCCTTACCCTCACTGAAATAAAGTCATGTGTTCATGTTGTTAGCCAGACCCTCAAAGTGCTTTTCGACAGTGCAATGAAACCATTCAGGCCATGTAGGTTTGTAAGTTATTCCAAAGTTTAGATTCATAGCACGAGCATGCTAATTTGTTCTACCTTTTGCATTTCATGATCCCAAAACATGTCATCATCATGAATATAAATAGAGATGTCAAGCTCTTCAGACAGCTAGGAAGGTGCATTAAGAAAGCACATTAAAGAGGCCTTGGGCCTTGTGGGCAATTTACACATTAAAAAAAAATAATAATGTAAATTAGTCGCCTTTGCCTTGCACAAGCAGTAGAGAACTCTTCATCATCTTAAGAGAATTTGAGTCCCATACACGTCCAATAGAATCTTGCACTAAAGATAAGATTTGGTGCACCAATATTCAGACTGCGCTCCTCAATAAAATCTCCTAATTAAAAGATAAAACAGACACAAAAAACTTAGCCTCTCAGCAGACCGACCCATACCTAAGTCGCTGGCGACACCTGGAAAACCTTGTAACTCTATAAATTCGCACAGGTATCCACAAGGGAAGTAGCGTACATAATAACCAGCCTTAAACAATCCAGATGCCAGGGGGACACATGCCCTGCACCTATCATTGGAGAGGCAGCCAACAAACTAGCACCATTCATCGCCTCACTAATAAACGCATCATAAAATCAGGCACTGTTCCGACTAATCTAAAAGAAGCCTGGTTCCTACCATTATTAAAAAAAAACATAATCTCGTCCCCAACACCCTGACCAATTGCAGACCTACAACCACCATCTCTTTCATCCTGAAAATCTTAGACAGGGCGGCATATCTACCGATTCCAACACACCTCAAAACTAACAATCTACTAGGACTTTGTAGTCGGGCTTCAGACCTAAACACGGGACAGAATCAGCCTTAACTGATTTAAAAAAATCAAATGGATGACTTAAAGGGCAAAGGCAAGCTTGCACTCCTTTTCCTGCTGGACCTCTCGGCCGCTTTTGATTTAGTTAATCACAAAGTACTATACAATCACCTGAAGACTATTGCATTCTTATCTGCCAAAGCCATTGCCTGGATACAATCCTTCTTGGACAATGGAACCATGAATGTTTTTTCTGCAACAGCATCTGCCGAACCGGCACCAGTTACAGGTAGAGTTCATCAAGGGTCATGTGTCTCCCCCACCATGTACAATATTTTCACCAAGCCACTGTTTGATGATCTTGACAATCTTGGTGTCTCCTACACTAACTATGTGGACAACACTCAGATTCTCGTTCCCATCACAGGGGATTATGAAACAGACTCAAACCTCCTCAATAAAATCGACCTTATCATCCGAGCCTGGATGGCCACACACGGTCTATGTCTTAATGACAAGACCAAGCTATTACTCATTGGCTCTTCAGCAAGACGGAAAAAATTGAGCAACCATTTCAAATCCTTCAATATAGATGGCATCAAGATAAAAGTATCTAATGAAGTCAACACTTTGGGGATCTATCTTGACTCAGCCTTAACAGCGAGGAGACAAGCTAACGCCACAGCCTCTGCTATGGCATACACTTGCAAATTAATCAACGACTGCAAACCATTTCGCTCAACAGCAAGCTGCACAATGCTAGCTAGAGCATTAATATTATCTAAACTGGACTATTGAAATGCCCTATATCTAGGGACAAGCAAGTACAATGTCAAAAAACTCCAAATACTGCAAAATAATGCACTAATATCCATGCTCAATTTCCCAAGAACCCAGTACATCTCAGCAACAAGACACAACACCCAATGGCTCTCAGTCAAGGATAGAATCACTCTCAAGACCCTAACTCGTACTCACAAATGTCTATACAACTTGGCCCCAGAATATCTAGCATGTAAATTCATCAGAAAGTCATCTGAACGACCTACCGGAACCATTCACCTGCACAGTTAAAAGTCCTTAGATTTAAGCTCCAGAAAGCCGGCGGAAGCAGCTTTCCCGAGCTTGCAGCCAAACTCGGGAACACGCTGCAAGCTGCACTAAGATCTGAACTGTCCTTCTTTTGCTTCAGAAAAAAAGCTAAAACCTAGCTTTTGTCACAAGAAATCTAACTGATATACCTTCCTGCCTCTTGTAAGTGATTTCAATCCAGCACTCCAACTAAGTCAATGCCTAGTATGGGATGCCCAATGGAAACCCTTATTTATATATTTTTATGTCAAAAGTTTGTTTAATTCTGGATGATGTAACCTTATATAACACCCCTCTCTTTGAATCCCCCAGGTCTCACTGAGCCAAGAAGTAGGTTTGTTTTGCAAATTAAAAGATTTATTTGAAGAATTGAACAATATATAGATTACACTTTTATGAATATGAATAATATCTGAATATCACACTTATGAATATGAACAATGATCAGCAATGGGTAATATTACAATATCAACAATCTCTTTAATCAGTTAGGAGTAGAAATAGGAAAATTAATATATCAGAGAATACCTTGTATGGGTTCAAGTAATGGCAATGAAAGGAAAGAATGCAACACAGAAATAAAACTTGATGTGAACTCAATCAAAGACAATGTGATCACTCTTTCCCCTGTTACTACTCACTCCCACCACTATGCAATATGAAGAGATGGAATGGGGGCACACAGGTATCAGGAATAACAATCAACAATTGCAGTTTCAATCCCGATTCCCCCCAGTAAGCATAGAGAGAACAGGTATGATTTTAAAACAGGCCAATCGCTTTTAAATGAGGTTTGAATTGAATGGGAAAAATGCTAAACATGATTTTAATTTGCTAAAGGAGATTAAGCACTAGTGAGAGTGGCTTTGGATTGGTTCAGGTCAACACTAGTAATGATTATAGAATAATTAGCAGGTGGAAAACGAAATTCAGAAGTTGAAAACAAGAAACAGCTACTTTATATGAAGTGAAATTGAGCCAAATTGCAAATTCTTGGCACCTTTTCCACGTGGGGGAAACGCAGCAGAACTATCAGGAAGTGGATTATTTTGGGTTCGTTTGAAAGCTGAGGATGTTAGCTTCAGAATGACATTTAAATTTCGCTTCTAGGACGAGTGGTTCAAAAGTTACAGAGGTTTTTGGGAAGGTAGATTTTTCTCAGAAAAGAATCAAGATTTCAAAAATGACAGATGCGCTATAAAGATGTAGGAACCAATATGGACTTATGCTAAGGGGCTATGAAAGTACAAGATACCCAATGGGACAACGACTAGAACAGGGCACCTTCCACTCTGACTGTTGTGCGCCAGGACACTTGACTTATAAAAATATCAGCCCATAGATGATTATTGCTACAATTATCACAGACAATATAATGAGAAGAATTCAGGATGGACACAAGATTCTATAATGCAGTTCTGGATAGGTTGAAATGGATCGAAAAGGATTACTTTAAACTAAGAGATGACTATGGACAGTTCTATACTAAATACTCACTCCTATGGCTTTGGAATGTAATGGGCCCGTCAAAGATCTGGTCAAGGGTTTGGACTTCACTCGCCACTTGCTGAGGACAGGCAAGACAGACACTTTCCACTCATCAACTGATTCCTTGGCGAAGCACCCTGCAGGAAGATCCAGGCTCCAGACATAGATCCAAAAACCAGACCTTAGAATTAATATTACAAATACACATCACATATTAATTAAGGCACATCTCTGTTCAAGTCCCATGTTCCTACGAGTTTCGGTTCACAATTGACAGTTTTTTCGCGCTTTTGGTTGGTTACACATTTTCAGATCTGTACAATGTTTTACATATACATGCACGTAACATCTGGTCATGTTCCTAGCACAATTACAATAGCTACAATATTAAAAATTCTTGTGGTTCAGTCTCACAACATCGCACAGAGTCCAGATTAGTTTTAAACTGTGAGCGATTTTTTCATTTTAATAATCTCTAAGTTTCATATTTTTGTCAGTACGGTACAATATTTTAGAAGTATTTTCCTTAGACATATATTTAATCCAATGTCAAATCCACATTTTCCGTCTGGCTCGCTTTCAAGATCTTGGCTGAGTCAGAGGGTCACATGGCTTGTCTTTCTGCCAGGGCAGTTTCTATTGACGCCTCAAATTAGCATGTCCATTCAGCTCAAGCGAGCCCTTTGTCTGCACTCAGAGAAAGAGGCCAGGGTGCCCCACCCAGTTCTTTTTCACACCAGCCTGCCAGTTTCTTAGCAGAGGGCCGGGGGAAGTTTCCTTTGTTCAGGGAGAAGGTGTGGAATGTGTTTGAAGCCCAGTGTGGGAAACTTTGCTTTTTTAAACCCAATGTCTGAAATTGTCCTGTCTTAAAATATAACTTACATTTTTAACAAATACATCAACCAATTTCTTACTTCAAGCCTTTTTAGAATATAGTTTTGAATTGTATCCACCTCTTAGGCTTCTGATAGCAAGTCTTTCTTTGGCATAGTTTGAGATCAATGTACAACTTTACACATGATAGGTTTTAAATCGCCGGCTTCTGACAGAGGTGAGTAACGGTACTACACCCATTTTTGACAGATTGCTTCCAGCAAGCAATCTTCAATGTGGATTTTCCTCTGATAAGTGTACTTCTGTGGACATTGTATTTATGTGGATTCTTGCAGTAGAATGATGTTTAACACACAACAAGGAGGTTGGATCTTTTTGGGTGGTTTGTGAGCAATCATTTTTGCAAATTTGACAACCAATAAAAACAGATTTTTGAAACAGCTCTGTGTTTCTTTTGCAATGATTTTGCTCTGTGGGCAACCAAATGATGGGTTTTGGCAGTGGTCTCCTGTGTTACCACTGACATAGGCAAAAGTGTATGGCGGCCTAATTTCCCAATTTTTTACTGTGCACTTTCTGGTGATTTTTAGCGAGCAGCATGCTTTCCGGTGGCCATTATGATGTTTCTGCTGCAAGCAATGCACAGTAATGTTGCAGGGCTTGGACTAGTGGGTTGAGACATCCCACAAGCCCCCCTCTTGTGATTGGCGTTGATCGTCCATCAATGGAAACTCGAAAGACTGGGATGTCAGCCTCATCTCTTCTGATTCCAAAAATGGCAAAGTTCAGCATCTTTTCCTCCATCAGAGGTGGATTGATCGGTTTTCCTCGCCAGTCCTGATGTGAGTATTGAGCGATACTCCGGGCCCCTCGGATCTTTCCTCCCGGTCCTCAGGGATCCCCCCTTGGTTTCTGTCTCCATGGTTTATCTCTCCTAGGATGACAAAGCAAAAACATATTTGTAGACATTTCCCCACCACTATTTATGTAGTGGGGCGGACATATACATTTTGATTAATCAGGATACATTTTTATTATTGTATTTTATAGACTATATGTGGAATATTTTAGAGATGGAATTTTATGGATCTGGAGTGGCCCCCTCTGGGGTTCCAGAAGACTCCTCCAGTTGCTGCAGAGTGTGCCTAGAATGGCAACACTTTAGTTGATTAATGTGGGCCCACTTATCTTCCCCCTCTGCCAGACTGCCTTTGGGGATGCAGATCTTGTAGGCGACTGGTGAGATTTTGTCTACAATTTCAAAAGGTCCCCTCCAAGTAGGCACAAATTTGAGTTGTTTGGCCTGGTTCCTTTGGAAATTGTATAAGTAGACATGGTCTCCTACATTGTATTCTTTTCTGGTAGTCTTCAAGTCATAGTGGGTCTTCATGCTATCGGCTGATCTTTCTAGATTTCGCTGAGCATAGGCAAAAGCATGTTGAAGGTGTTTTCTTAGATTTTCAACATACTCATGAGTTGTGGAGGCATTGATCAATGACTGCTCTTGGGTTCCGTAGAGCAGATGCTGGGGAAGCACCATCCTGCATCCAGTCATCAGCTCAAAGGGTGACATTTTAGTTGCAGATGAAGGGGTAGATCTGATGGCCATTAGGACAAGAGGTAATCGAATATCCCAACTTGGCCCAGAATCTGCCACAAACTTTTTTAATATGCTCACAATTGTTTTGTTGTACCTCTCCACTGCACCGCTAGAGGCTCGCCAGTAAGCAATGTGTAGCTTCCTTTTAACCCCAAGTATCTCCCACATCTTTGTCATTACTTCACTGGTGAAATGGCTACCTCTGTCTGACTCGATCGTTTGGGGTAGTCCAAAATGCGAAAAGATGTGGTTGATCATCAGGGCATCTGCTGTTTCTGCCTTGCAGTTTGTGGCCGGGAGACATTCCACCCATTTAGTAAACGCGCATGTCACGGTCAACATGTACTTGTTCCCTCTAGAGGAGCGAATCACGGGCCCGATGAAATCTACTTGCAAATCTGACCATGGCAGTGTCATCCCCCTCTTTTGGAGAGGCGCACAGTGTGTGAGGGATGTTGGCTGAAATTGTGCACACACAAGACACCCCTTCAAGTATTGGTTCTAGGTCCTGCCCCATGTGTTGCCAGTATGCAACCTCTCTTAAGATTTGAAGTGTTGTATGAAAACCCCTATTAGCGGCTGTGGCCACATCATGGGTGTGACTTAACATCAGGCTTTGGAATGAGGTAGGAACCACCCACTGATCATAGCCAGGTAGGGATTTCCTCACCAACACACCGTCTTGGATTCAGAACATTTTTGGACATTTCATCAACACTCTGAGGTCCTCTTTCCCAATGTAATCAGTATCCATCAGGGGAAAGTCCTCAGGGTCCTTAATGTGTTGATAAAACGTACCAATTATTGGATCCCCTTTTTGAGCCGTAATCAAATCAGCATCTGGGGTCTCCTTATTCCATTGTGCAGTTGAGAGATCATTTGTCTGGGACCTAGTGATAGCAGTGACCTGGATTTCCCCGAACAGGGACTAGATCTCTATTAGATCCCCTTGAATGGCCCCGGTTTTGGCCAGCTGATAAGCTAAGTCATTTCCAGTTTTGTCTGGTCCCTCTACTTTGGATGACCCTTGATCTTTTTCCAGTAGATGGTCATCCCATTCAAGGTGACCAGATAATCAATACTCTGAATTAATTTCCCATGTTTCAAGGGTTTGTTATTAGCACATAACATGCCTCGGGTCTTCCAGTTAACCAGGTGCTCCACGAACCCGTTTTGTGCATAATCTGAATCAGTGATTATGACCAGTTTGTGGAGTTGATGTTGGACAGCAGTGAGGATGGCTTGATGCAAAGCCATCAACTCTGCCACTTGACTACTTCGGGGACCAATCTTGGACCCAGCGGACGGTTCTGGGGACTCATTCACCCATGCATTCCCTACGCCGGCCACAAGTTCTTTTTCCCCTTTGTTCTCAACATGGTAAGAGCATCCATCCACATAGACGGTGGGCATTCCCTCACACTTGTCTTCTTCAAAGACTTTGCGTGGGGAATTAAGGTATGCGTCCATGTTGTCCTTGATTTTTAGACTCTCGTCCTCAAGACAGTTTTCTCTGGCACAGTCATGCAAGTCAGCCAGACCTTGCGCGAGGGGACTCTTCTTGTTTTGGCCATATCTGACCTCCACAGGAAAGCCTTGCATTGACAGAATCCAGGAAGTAATTTGGGAATTACTCACATTTCCGGCCCAGATTCTGTCAATTTGGAGATATTGCTGAGGCTGGTGTGGAGTCTCCACTATGATGTGTTCCCCCTGGATGAACGGGCGGTAATTCTTCAATGCCCACACCGTTGCCAGGAGTGCCTTCTCACAATCATTGAATTTTTCCTCCACAGAGGATAAAGTTTTACTCACATAGGAGATTACTTTATTGACCTTGTCATGCTTTTGGTATAATACTGCAGTCAAGCATGTATTAGAGAACCCTGTCTCCAAGAAGAACTCCTTGTTTCTGACAGGTTAAGCTAGGCAAGGCGCTTGTGAGAGGCTTCTTTTGAGTTTGTCTTACTGCCTCGGATTGTTCTGGACCCCATTCCCACTTTGCCCCCCCTTCAAAAGATGAATGAGGGGTCTGGTGATCTCTGCATAGCCCTCAATGAACTTTCTGCTGTAATTAGTCAGTCCAAGGAGGCTCCTTAGTTCCTGCAGAGTTGTGGGGTCATTCAATTTCTGGAGTGCTTCCACTTTCATTTCCTGGGGACAGAGACCCTGAGGAGTAATCTCATGCCCCAAGAAATGTACACGGGTTCTACACCACTGAGCCTTTTGAAAGGAAAGTTTTGCTCCGGCTGCCCTCAACTGTGTCAGAACATAACGGATCTCTGCTATGTGTTCCTCCACAGTTGAGCTTTTGATGAGGACATCATCTACATAGGCCAGGTTACCCCTTTCACCCAGGTCCGGCATGGCCTTATGTTGAAAAATGTTGAATTCATTGCCGAAGTTGATGTATCCGAAGGGAGTCTGGGTCCATGTGTACTGCTGGCCCCCAAAGGTAAAAGCCAGCTTGTATTGGTCCTCCCTACTGACAGGTACAGTCCAGTATCCATTGGTCAGGTCTATTACAGTGAATACCTGTGACCCCTGGATCTGGGCCAGCCCTTGGTGAATGTAGAGAAGGGGCCATCGGGAAGTATGGACCCGTTTGTTGAGCTCCCTAAGGTCAGCGCAGAGTCTCCACTGGCCGTTTGGCTTCAATATCCCCAGCACCGGATTATTGAAGGTGCTGTGGACTGGACGGATCATCCCACGGGACTCAAGGTTTTTAATTATTTCAGTAAGGGACTCTATTGATGCGAGAGGCAAGCGATATTGCTTCACAAACACTGGAGTCATGCCAGGGTCCATGAGACTTGTTGTTGTGTGGATGTCGGTGCGACCACAGTCATATGAGTCCACCGCGAAGAGATCTTGAAAATCCAAGAAAACTTGTTTCAACTTTTGCTTCTGCTCCAGATTCTCACAGGCATCAGCTAGGTTGACTCTCTCTTCAACCATCTGCCTGGAGCCTGGCAAGACATCTGGTTTCACTATCTCAGCGGCCTCCTCCAGCTGGGTGGAGAAGTCCCTGGTCAGAGTGCTGATTTGGACTGGTGGCTTCAGGTGGGGGAGGCAGCCCTCATGGACCTGGAAAATCACCTCATCCCTCCTGAAGTCACAAGTAACATCTTCCTTGCCATAAGGGCAGGAAGTGTACACCAGGAAGTTCCCCCCATGCTGGGTAAATATCCTGTCTGGTGTTGCGTTGTCATCACTGTCACTGTCAAAACAGTCCTTGGGGATTGGTCCTAACAGTTCATTGCTTAAATCAATGGAAAAATGTCGGCCATCAACCGCCATTCCAATAAGGGTGCCTGCGCCTAGAGTGATACTCTTTAAGTGGCTGTTATCCACCTCTATTGGAATGGTGTCATGTTCTACATTGACTAGTGGTGTTGGGTTTACCCCCAACCCTTGCTGTTGGAGAGAAGCATTTAGATGAATATAGGCATCAGGGTTTTTCAATTTCTGTCCTCTTTTAACTTTCACTTCCAGGGAGAATTGTGGGGTCCGTTCTGGGATGGTGACTTCCTCTCCAATCTGAATTTCAACTGCATAAGGCAGCAGTTGAGCTGACCTAAATGCTTTCTCTGGATCATGAAAGCCAATGGGATTATCCACTAATCGGGACCAAGCTTTGAAGTTTATTAGATCCAAACTAATGGCAAAGTGATGAGAATGTCACTGCCTAAGTAAAAGGGGGCAGTAGAGTCTCGCAAGACCCAACAATTATGGACTATGCTCTTGTTGCCTATGGAGATTTTGAGCATACACCTGCTTGGCAGGGGATGTTTGGAATTGGGTGCTTCCAGATCCATTTCCCATTTGTCTATAAGTCTAAATGTGGGAATGGCTGGATCTTTTGAGAGTTGGCGGAACATGGCTTCGCTGATGAAGCTCTTACCGTTGTTCACACACTCAGGCGAGAACAGAGTCCTTCCCTGCATTTAACTGAACAGGGATGAACAACTGCTCTCCAATTTGTTGAATATCAGCCAGGCTCTGAGCTGATTTCTCATCTCTATGGACTATAGGAGTGGGAATGTCTGATTGTGGACTGGTAAAGAATTTCAGAGTGTTTCCTTCCAGTGTGGAATGCCACCTTAAACTGGAAGGAAGGTTGATTTTCAGAAATAGGGAGGACCCCCCATCACCAGCCGGTTGTCCTACTGCTATTACTGTCACGTCTGTAATTTGGTTGTTCTGGAAGTGAAATTCTACTTGGTCAGATTTTTGTTCAACCATGTGGCATGTGCCGTTTAAAATAACATGGTTGACGCTCTGTTTCAATTTTATTGGTCGGCTAGTCTGGGTCCAGAGGACCTTGTTTACACAGTCTATTAGGGGTGATAACCTTCGCAGGAGGTCATTCCCTAGTAAACAAGGGGTGCCCTCTGGAGTCACAACTATGACCGGGTGCTTCACCTTGCGTTGCCCAATTTAATGTCCAAATCCACAGTCCCCTCGACGGGAATTTCCTTCCCGTCAAAGTTTTGAAGTTGTCCTGGAAGAGAGGTGAGAGGAATTTGGTAATTCTCCCCCCTTCATGAATTTAGTTCATCAAAGGCATTTTTGGATAGAAGGGTAGCTTGGGATCCTGTGTCCACCAGTGCCAAAATTGTGCCATGCCCCTGTACTTGAACAGGGGCATAGTATCTTCCTTCCTTCTCCGCAAGGGGACACAGATAATGCACATTTTTGGACAACTGGTGGGCTAGTTTTTTAGTTTTGGACATTGAGAGAGAAGAGGTTTGGGCAGAATTCTGTGGGGAGTCTTGGGAATCTGAAAGAAAAAGGTGGCAACTAGAGATGGGAGAAGATTTGAGTTCCCCTGGTTCCGGTTCTGGGCCAACCCCACCCCTTTTTGGAGGCAGTCACCAGGATGGGTTTGAACCAGGGGATTTTCATGTTGTTGGTTCTGGGATGGGATGATGGGTGGCGCTAGCTCAGTCTCCACATCTACCCAGTCTGGATTTGAATCCATTGGGACCCATTTTTCCTTGGGAGGAGTTCCCCCATCTCTGAAGAAGAAGATCCTTTTCCCAGGATCCTCTGAGGACCCCTCTCCTTCAAATTGCCAGAACTGTACCTCCTCCACAAAATGGGTCTGTTTGGGTACTTTGTTTCTCCTACCCCCTCTCTGCTCCTTGGGTGGCAGACTTTCAGGGGCAGGAGATTTTGTTTCCGATTCCTGGGTTTCCAGGGGCTGTTTACAAGTGGGGAAGGAAGCTTCCTCCAAGGCTTTACACCCCCCTTCTGCTTGCGCCTTCTCCCTTGGAACTGGTGAGTTGTCGGGGTGCTGCCCCCGTCATTGTTCTGTAGCACAAGGTCCAGAGTTGGAGGCTTTCTGTGCCGGCATGCTCATCTGAGGGTTCTGCTGAGCCCTCAGCATGCTACCCAGATCCTGTGCCATGTTTTGGACCTGGCGCTCTAGCTGTGAAACCCGCTTAGGCTGATACAGGGTTCTGTTTTCTCCCCTGGGCTGATCCCGGGAAGGGTAGCTATCCCTTCTCTGGTAATACCCCGGGTTGGGAAGATTTGGGTACCCCTCCACCCTTGGCCTCCCCTCTCCCAGATTATGTTGTCTGGGCTCAGGAAATTGGGGAAAGAAGGATGGACGATTTTGGGGTTGAAAGTTTTGTGGGTACCTGGGAAAAAAATTCTGCCCAGGATTTGGGGAATTTCTGCCTTCCTGGGAGAATTAGGAGGGAAGTTCCGTGGGTTAGGTGCCTGGTTGGATCCCCCCTTGGGCTGGAGGAGTCCACACATAACCCAGGATGGGTCTCTTCCCCTTGTAGCGGGGACTTACATAGTCAGGGGAGTGAGGGGTCCCATTTGTGGGACTGCCTCCTTGGCTCCCTGTCTGTGACTGGCCCAAGGGCCTTCTGGGCTTGGAATCATTCTGCTGTGCAGGTGGGTTTTTAGGCCCCCCCCATCTCCAAATCCAAAATGGGGGCAACCTTTTCCTCTGCCACCTTAGCAGCAGCAGGGATGTTGGTTGGTTTGGTGCTTTTTGAGCATTCTTGTTTTCTATGGGCTTTTGCACCTCATAGATTCGGGTGGCCTGTTCAATGACCCCGTCTAGTGATCTTTTCTCATGACAATCTCCCACTAGCTGGTTCATTTCATTTTTAAATTTGTTTATTGGCATTTTTCAGTGATATCAGTTACATGACAATCAAAAGTGCCGTGCACATATATGATCGCAATGCATTTTAACTTAACATTAAACATTATTATAAACAACAACAACTGTCTCCATGTTCTGTTCTTACAGTTCCGTGTCTCTTGTCTCAGGAGGGGGTGGGGGGGTAGTCAGAGGGTTTAAAGGGGGTGGGGGGTGTCCTCAGATGGCCAGCTTTATCTCCAGTGGTCTCTCCTGGGCTGCCCTTTTTTATCGGGTATGTTTAGCCTGGGGCCTTTAGTTCATGGGGGCTTATCGTCAGAGGGGTAGAACATATGTCTGGTGAGTCCTCTCCATGCCTCGAGCGCCCTGCTGGATTCATCAGTGGATCTGGCGACGCAATCCTCCCAAGCTTTGGTCTCAGCTAACACCCACCGCTCCGTTTCACTTTGCCATATTTTGTATTGTGGTCCCGCTGGTTTTTTCAGGACATGGCAATGGTTCTTTTGGCAGTATGCATGCCAAGTCCATGAGTCGTACCGTGTGCTTAAGCTTGGCCGACTAGCTGGGTCATGATGTATTTTGGTAAAGCATGGAAAAAAGTATTAACAAATTCTTTGCTGTCTGTGCGCACCCTTCTGGTAGTCTGCGCAAAGGCACGCTTTAACTCCTGCACAAATTCTTGTGGGGCTTGATCCTCCCCACATTGTAAATTTTAGGCTGCCTTGCGAGCCACTTGGGGATTTCTGTGAACAGAAAAATGCTTTAGGATGGCCGCCCTATATGTGGACCATCTTGAATGATTTTGGTCCTCCAGCCCCGCAAAGAAACTGGAGTATTCTGGGGAGAAAGTCCATTTCACATGCTGAATGCAGCTACTGCTGTCTTTCAAATGGAAAGTCTCCATCATTTGCTCAAAGAGCTCTAAGTGTTCCCAAACAGAATACTTAGCGTTCTTATGATAAGGCGTGATGACGCTCCTTATTGCCTTGATCTGTTTTAAAGGGTCCTTAAGCAAGGCCCTTTTTGCCTTATTGGCCTTCTCGGTTCGGGTAATCTTGGTCCATTCATCCACTGACTCAGAGGCACTGCTCCCAGAGGTGCCCGTCTGGTCTTCTAGGTTCTCCTGGATTCTGTGAGCCTGGGAATGGCTGGCAGAATGTGGGGACCTAGTCTCCTGTGTCCTGAGGCACTCAGAGGAGTCTTCTGATTCCTCCTTGCTCCCAGGATTTGATGGGTATCCCCCCCACTGTATTAACTGGGCAGAGGTCTTTAGGATGCCCTTAGTGGGCCTACTCCCCTGGAGTTCCCCACTAAACTTCACAGTACTTTGGTGCCCACACCCAGATGCCTGCCCATCCATACCTGGGAGGTGCTGATCTATGAGCCCCATACTTCTAACTGGATAGTAATCTGCTATCCCCATGGCCCTGGGATATGGGGGTGGCAGAGTCCAGGGACTGGGAGAGATGAAGGCTTCTGATACTAGGGTTCCTGAGGTTATGCTCAGGTGTTTCCCTTTCCCAGCGAACCTCATCTCTATCAGCCCCTGCTCCCTGTTGCCATGCAAGAACCTGAGCTTTCTGTTCCTCAATCAAGGCCTTACTAGTCTCTATCAGTCTCTCTTGCATGGCTATCTGTCTAAGGAGCCTATCATTGTTCTCACAGAGAGCCTCATTTTCTCTCTATGCTTCCTGGTTTGTCTTTGAATACTGGTCTTTGCTGCAGGAGGGTTACCTCCTGAGTCCTGTCCATACTGGCCTGCTCCTTCCTTGCCAGAGCATCTTCCACCCTCCTGGTGTGCTCTAACAAGTTTTGATGCTCTTTTTGGAGGTCATCCAGTCCTTGGAGGGCCAGGTGATGTTCTTCCAGTTTCCCTTTTAAGTGACAGGCTTCCTGGCCTAAGGTGTCCCTTTCCTATGTAAGAGCCTGCCTCTATGCTGCCAGGTCGTCCCTCTGCCTTTGAAGGACACCAGCTTTCTGGCGCTCTTCATCAAACTCTGCCTGGGTGTCCAGGTCTTTCAGAATTAATTTGTTGCTCTGTGCCTTCTCTCTATCTAGGTGGCCTTGCAGGGTGACTACCTGCTCTGTGCATACCCTGTTGAAGTCCATTTGTTGCTCCAGCTTTTTCTGGCTCGACAGTAGAGAGTCCACACTTTCTTGCTACTCCTTCTGCAAGGCCAGAATTCTGGTATTCTGTTCTGCCTTTTCCTGTTGCAGGATACCCATATCCTCTTTGATTTTAACTATATACTGCCTGCTTTTATTTTCTGACTCCTGGCTCCTCTGCAGCCTCTGCTCAGAAGAGTCCAGATCAGATTGGGCCTTTTCCAATGCCATCAGTTGCCTATTTGCCAGATCTTGGCCTTCAGCATATTTCTCCTGTATGGCTCCCATAGATAAATATAGGTATGCCGCTATCTTGGCAATCTTATTTTGCTCATCCTTAGCCTTAGGGGCCATATATAGTTCGCTCAGGGCCACATGTTAGGGACCCTGGTCTCTCCATTTATCTGACCCTGTTGCATTGATCTGTTGTGTGATTGCCTGCAACCACACATTCTGGTCCTGCTCAGTCCATTCACCTCTCACAAATAACATATGTAAAAGGTGTTCTCTAGCCATCTTGATGTCTACCAATGTCGCCATTCTGGAAACTGATTTACTTCCTGACTTACAGAAGTTTATTGTTTTATTTTGCAAAACAGACCGTTTCCTTGAAGCGTTCCCTTTTAAGGGGTGCTTTTACAGCGTAACACAGCATGGTAGCCCAACAGGATTTATGTATCCTGTCAGTTAGCACACTGTATTAAGCTGCACAAGTGGTAGGTCTAATCCAGAAATCCCAGACGAACCCCCAATCTGTAAGTGATTTCAATCCAGCACTCCAACTAAAACAATGCCTAGTATGGGATGCCCAATGGAAACCCTTATTTATATATTTTTATGTGAAAAGTTTGTTTAATTCTGGATGATGTACCCTTGTATAACGCCCCTCTCTTTGAATCCCCTGGTCTCAATGAGCCAAGAAGTAGGTTTGTTTTGCAAATTACAAGATTTATTTGAAGAATTGAACAATATATAGCAACAATCTCTTTAATCAGTTAGGAGTAGGAATAGGAAAAATAATATTTCAAAGAACACTTTGTATGGGTTCAAGAAATGGCAATGATGGGAAAGAATGCAACACAGAAATAAAATATGAAGTGAACTCAATCAAAGACAATATGATCACTCTTTCCCCTGTTACTACTCACTCCCCCCACTATGCAATATGAAGAGATGGAATGGGGGCACACAGGTATCAGGAATAACAATCAACAATTGCAGTTTCAATCCCGATTCCCCCCAATAAGAATAGAGAGAACAGGTATGATTTTAAAACAGGTCAATCGCTTTTAAATGAGGTTTGAATTGAATGGGAAAAATGCTAAAAATGATTTTAATTCGCTAAACGAGATTCAGCACTAGTGAGAGTGGCTTTGGATTGGTTCAGGTCAACACTAGCAATGATTATAGAATGATTAGCAGATGGAAAACGAAATTCAGAAATTGAAAACAAGAAACATCTACTTTATATGAAGTGAAATTGAGCCAAATTGCTAATTTGCGGCAACTTTTCCACGTGCGGGAAACGCGATTACAGCAAAACTATCAGGAAGTGGAATGTCGTTATGGGTTCGTTTGAAAGCTGAGGATGTTAGCTTCAAAATGACATTTAAATTCGCTTCTAGGACGTGTGCTTCAAATAGTTTTTGTGAAGGTAGATTTTTCTCAGACAAGAATCAAAATTTGAAAAATTACAGATGTGCTTTAAAGATTTAGGAACCAATATGGACTTATGCTAAGGGGCTATGAAAGTACAAGATACCCAACGGGACAACCACTAGAACAGGGCGCCTTCCACTCTGATTGTTGTGCGCCAGGACACTTGACTTTCTTCAAGAATATCAGCGCATAGATGATTATTGCTACAATTATCACAGACAATATAATGAGAAGAATTCAGGATGGACACAAGATTCTACAATGCAGTTCTGGATAGGTTGAAATGGATCGAATAGGATTACTTTAAACTAAGAGATGACTATGGACAGTTCTATACTAAATACTCAATCCTATGGCTTTGGAATGGAATGGGCCCGTCAAAGATCTGGTCAAGGGTTTGGACTTCACTCGCCACTAGACAGGTCTCAGGCCCTGGGTTCTGCTCTCATCAAGGCCCTCTGGTTTGCACGGCCTCTTGGACTTTGTCTGACGGGTTCTGGGTTGCAGCTCTGCTGGACGTATCTGGGTCTTGGTTCTAGCACGGGGTTCTTAGCTAGAACAGCAAAACAGCTCAGCCAGGCTGTTGGATTTTGTGGTGCCCCTTGGAAATTTAGGGGTTAGAATCAGGTTGCTTAAGATTCTGAAGGCCATCTGAGAAGAGTTCAGCTTTTGGGACTGAGCCCTTCTGCTTCAAAGTTCTAGAGTCTGGTTTCTGGATCTAGGTCTGGAGCCTGGATCTTCCTGCAGGGTGCTTCGCCAAGGAATCAGTTGATGAGTGGAAAGAGTCTGTCTTGCCTGTCCTCAGCAGTCCCTATTTATGTATTTCCAAAGTGGATGGGGAGGCTGATTCTACTATGCCCAACCCTCTAAGGATCTGATAGGTCAGAGAATTCCCTGTCCCCTGATTTGAGAAAGGAACAGTGTGTCATCAGGTGTCAGAGTGATGCTGCCATTTACAATCTAGGGAAGAACCCCCCCCCCCCCTTTGCTTTTACCCAGAAAATCTATTTTTCCCAAAAAACATATTTCCAATAAGCACAACTTGTTAATATTACATATACACATCACAGATTAATTAAGGCACGTCTCTGTTCAAGTCCCATGTTCCTACGAGTTTCGGTTCACAATTGACAGTGTTTTTGCGCTTTTGGTTGGTTACACATTTTCGGATCTGTACAATTCTTTTACATATACATGCACGTACCATCTGGTCATACTTCTGTAATTTGTCATGTTCCTAGCACAATTACAATAGCTACAATATTAAAAATTCTCGTGGTTCAGTCTCAGAACATCACACAGAGTCCATATTAGTTTTAAACTGTGAGCACATTTTTAATTTTAATAATCGCTAAGATTCATATTGTTGTCAGTACGGTACAATGTTTTAGACATATTTTCCTTAAACATATATTTAATCCAATGTCAAATCAACATTTTCCGTCTGACCCGCCTCCAAGATCTTGGCTGAGTCAGAGGGTCACATGGCTTGTCTTCCTGCCAGGGCAGTTTCTATTGACGCCTCAAATTAGCATGTCCATTCAGCTAAAGAGAGCCCTTTGTCTGCACTCAGAGCAACAGACCAGGTTGCCCCACCCAGTTCCTTTTCACACCAGCCCCACAGTTTCTTAGCAGAGGGCCGTAGGAAGGTTCCTTTGTTCAGGGAGAAGGTGTGGAATGTGTTTGAAGTCCAGTGTGGGAAACTTTACTTTTTAAACCCAATATCTGAAATTGTCTTGTCTTAAAATATAACTTACATTTTTAACAAATACATCAACCAATTTCTTACTTCAAGCCTTTTTAGAATATAGTTTTGAATTGTATCCACCTCTTAGGCTTCTGATAGCAAGTCTTTCTTTGGCATAGTTTGAGATCAATGTACAACTTTACACATGATAGGTTTTAAATCGCCGGCTTCTGACAGAGGTGAGTAACGGTACTATACCCATTTTTGACAGATTTCTTCCAGCAAGCAATCTTCAATGTGGATTTTCCTTTGATAAGTGTACTTCTGTTGACATTGTATTTATGTGGATTCTTGGAGTAGAATGATGTTTAACACCCAACAAGGAGGTTGGATCTTTTTGGGTGGTTTGTGAGCCATGATTTTTGCAAATTTGACAACCAATAAAAACGGATTTTTGAAACAGCTCTGTGTTTCTTTTGCAATGATTTTGCTCTGTGGGCAGCCAAATGTTGGGTTTTGGCGGTGGTCTCCTGTGTATAGATTCATCTTCCTCAGTCTATTCAGGGTCTGAGAGACCTAAGAGGATCCTGAGGAGGATTAACCCTGCCTTCTTAGAGTAGCTTCTGGAAAGCACTCATCATACAGACATACATGAGGTAGAGATAGTGCTTAATATAATTTCCTGTAATTGACGCAGATGACCTTTAGGTAGAGTTTCCTATCAGTAACATACATGTGAGTTTGGCAAGGAGATTTCCCACTGGTTCAATGTAAAATTAACCGTTTATTGGGCAGCTTTTAGATCTGTTGATGACCCTCTGGAAAAGCCTGTGTGTCAGTTCATGAGCAAGGACACAAATCTTAGCCGGGCTGATTTGTTGATCTTCAGAGAGTGTCATGAACATTGATAAGGGCATTTTGGTCTCTTAAGCTGAAGGCGGGGAAGAGGTCAAGTAGGACCTGTAGTCAAGAGACCTCTCGCTTGTCTATGATGTGGGGTGCATCATCAGTGATCTGGGTGGTGGAGGTTTTGGTATTGGATCTATGTCAGAAGCCAGACAAATAAAATTGCATAAAGATGTGCTGGGCCAGCACATCTGGCTCATAATTTTTTTCAGTTAAAGGGAAGAAGCTTTTGCAAACGTCTCTCCAATGAGGGTTAGATGTGTGATATGGCAGTAATTAATTAGGTTATTTGGGTCAAGAGTTGGCCTCTTCAGCAGTTGGGGATCTGGCCTGTCTTCAATTCATGAAGGATACTTGGATTAAGAGCGGGGTTGATTGTGCAGAGAATGGGTGTGAACGTGTGTGACTGTTTCCAAGCTATGGCACCGTAGCCTTGAACATTTTGCACAAAAGGACAATCCTAGGTGCTCTGAGACTATGGGCGTGATGATGGGGACTTGGTGCAGTGTACCATCTTAATAACATAAAACAAATGGAAAAAAGGGGACATTTTCTTAATTTGTAGGGGATTTGTAGAAATGATTACATTTCTGACGAACAACCTCCTGAATTGTGTTGTTATAAGAGGTTTCCAGTGTACAAGCTGCCCAGATCACATTTATCCTGTCTGTGATTCCGTTTTTGGAGCACATTCACTTCTGTTTCCCACCCATTCTCCCCAATTTACCTGGTTAGCTGAGAAGCCCTTCAATGCTGATATTTAGTGCACTGCTGTTCACATTTGTTTGCTTGTGACCTGAAAGCTTCCCTCCCTGCTCCTCGGTAATGTGTGGTCTCCTTCCATGTGAGTTAAAGCGCTCTTCAAAGCATGCCATAGCTCATGGCAACAGCCAAAGTACCGAAACATAACATGACAGTCGGATGCCAGTCTGTTACTACAAACAGAAGTAAAGACATCTGGCCCTACTCTCCCTTCCAACCCATCAAGACATCCACTTCTGCATTTCTCATAGTATAATGAACACATCCTGCATTGGGAGCTCAGGCTATATTTTCCCACAATAGATGGCTGTGTGTACTTTGGCTGCCCACTTCCAAGTAAGGCAGCACACATCCCACTTGTGCACCAAAATAAAGTCTAGCATGACATGACATGCTATGGAACAAACTCTCCATAATAATGTTCCTGGCATCAAGGATTAGGCTTTTTCAACTTTCCTTAACAAGTCTGACCACCCCATCAGTTTACCTCTGTTACCAACAACATTCAACTTTATGCACTCTTTATTCTTGGCTCAGTCTTGGCAGTCACAGATGTATTGTTTTCGAGTTTAAGCTGGCTAACAACGTATAGCGATGCCTGGGTAAATTAGCCACCAACATTCCTGATATCCATTACAATACTCTAGATCCCCTCGTGCATGCAACATTCCATTGTGCACTAACTTACAATTCTCCAAATCTGCAATTGAAATACAACCCAATTATCACAACTCTGTAGAAAATATCTTCCTCCTTCCTTTTATAATTATAATTGATCTTTTATGACACACTTAATATCAGGGTCCAGTTTCTAAGCGAGAGCCTGGGATTAGAACTGTGTTGCTATCTATTAAGACAAACGCGTTGCCCCTGAGCTTTCCTCCCTGCCTCCAAGAGTTTTACTGAACTGTGGTCCACATAACCAGAGTGACATGCACCAATTCCATCACAAACATTCTTTGCCACTGCATCCCTCCCTCTCCATGTTCACCTATTTACCACTTTGCCATCCTATCATATTCCCCTAACTCTGTTTATTTTTCTTCGCAGACAAAGGACATGATACCTCTGGTGGGGGCACAGTATGCCACTACATGGAAAAGACGTGACCCTCTCATAATGCTACAGTGGCAATTTGGTGCAGTAGATAGGTATATTAACATCACATACCTTCTTAAATGTGTCTTGTTCTGCTGGGTTCATAGTGTTCTCTGAAGCTGAATAGGTCAATTTTGATCTGGAAACATGGGCTGAGTAATGGGGCGAGGAGACATTCAGGCCCAATTCATGGAATAATTTGCGCGTAAAATCAGGGACTTGCATGTGAGGAATCCGCATCGGTCCAACAAGTCACTCTGACACTATGAAGGCCTTGTGCGAGACACCAAGTGAGGGGCTAGCCGGGCCAGCGTAGCCACCTAAAAAGGGGGCGGCATACGTTGAATGAGGAAGAACAAGCGAAAATGTGGGCGTTACGAGGAAGGTTTCACCATCAAACTATCTCACCGCCCATACGCGTGCAAAACAACCATATTCATGGAATTGAGCAGGGATTGTCAGTACACGGAAAAGCATGCTCAAATCTCGAAACACGTACGCTACGCGATAACAGGCGTAAACGTCAATGGGCACACAAACAAATGGATAAAAAGCATGCATGAACAACAAACGCACTTATACAGCCATGATGAATGCACCCTTTCGAGGAGGATGGCCAGGGCCCGGATCTTCTACACAAGGACCAGCCTTTTTGGGATGCCTGATGACCAGGTCTATGGCAGGTATAGGCCCCCCCCATATCATCCTAGACCTGGTCACGGAGTGGGAAGATGACATCACATCACCCACCCTGTGCTACCAAGCACTTAGCCCCTTGCAAAAGGTGCTCTCTGTACTGTATTTATTGGCCACTTGCTCATTCCAGCGGACCACGGCCATAGTTGGTGGCATTTCACAGGCCACGCAGTCACCCTGCCTACACCAGGTGTTGGCAACAATGGCAATACATCCTTCCGTGCGCCGGCATAGCCATATGCCCAGAACACCTGCCGAAAGCCTAGCAGTGGCCCAGGATTTTTATGGGGCAGTGCACTTCCCAAAAGTGCTAGGTGCCATTGATTGCACCCATGTTGCTCTACGTCCACCTCGAGCAAGAGAGCACATCTACCACGACCGGAAAACACTGGCACTCCATCAATGTTCAGGTTGTGTGTGATGCCAAGGCCATCATTACTTCAGTCTATGCCAACTATCCTGGCAGCACCCATGATAGTTACATCTTCAGGAGGTCCCCCCTACACTCGGCCCTGGAAGCTGGGAAGCATAATAACACATGACTCATTGGTGAGTAGGAACGGCCATGCACATGCATGCATGTTGCACATACACAAATAGACACGGTCAACAAATGACAATAGCAACCATTCTCACCTCTACAGGGGACAGTGCCTACCCTATGAGCACACACATGATGATGCCAATACGCAATCCCAACACACCTGCCCAGGTAAAATACAACACTGCCAATATTTCAACTCCGGGCATAGCGGAGCGTACTTTCAGAGTGCTCAAGTTACGTTTCCACTCCCCTGACCACTCTGGTGGTGTTTTGCTATATGCACCACCAGTAGTTTGCAGGATCATTGTGGCATCATGTGTCCTGCAAAATGTTGCAACACAGCGTGGAATCCCGGTGGACATGGTCGTGGCACCCCATCCACACCCACAGGCCCACCGCTTGCGTATGGCTGGGCAAAGGGCACGTGGAAAGGCTGCATGTGAAAGTGTATTTCACCTAAAATGACACCCCTGTGGAGTGCACACGAGGCCGTTACATCGAGGGTTCCATTCAATGATGACAATGGGCCAATCCACTGTGCCCACAAAACCACCCTGAGAAAGTGCCCTTGGAAGTGCTCAATTGTGCGCATCCCTTAGAAAAAAAACACATTTCATCTTGTGGTTCCAAAAGAAACATATTGAAATGGTACTACCCCACTACCACCGTGGCAACCATTCAATTAAATCACCTCTGTTTTATCAAAACCATCCCAGATGTAATGTAAAAGGATAATTATACTGTACACCATACCCACTGTATCCCTTCTGCTCTGGTGGATCTGAGTAAGTAACATATGAGTCAAATGTGTAGGCATCGATAAATTCACAAACATGACTGAGCTGCAAGCCATAAATGGCCTCAACCATTCCCGTGTACACAAACTGCAACAAGTACAATTGATAATATATGCACAGATGTCCCAGATTGTGCATGATGCGCACATACATGTCCCTATTTTTGGATGTAGAAAAGAAGTGCAGTATTGACCCACAAGTTCTTGAACCTTTCATAACGATCAATATAAATTAACATCTTACCAGTCCCCCTGGCATGCAGTTGACAATCAAATTTCATCCCATTAAATAGCCATCATTCCCTGATGGAATGATCAGCAGACAAAGAGCAAACTGAAACATAGTGCAGCAAACACATACATGAGCCAATAAAATGAACACCCACGGGCACCCCTCAGTGACATACAACACATGCAAACAACAACTCACAAGACAACCATCAACATGTGTCGCAGAACACATGCGCAAACACCTGCCCAATGCAGGCAAATCAAACACACACAACACACACGCTGATAAACAACAACATCCCCCACACTGCCTGTCACTCTAATGACATGCAGTAAATGTGCATGTCACATATCCACATTCAATAGACAATGGCACATACGCAATGCACACATCAGTGAACTATGTTCTAAGTACAGGCCCCCCTTGCCTGGAATGGGCTTCCTACCCACTTAAGACATGCTAATTGTATTGATGATTTTAAGAAGGGAGTTAAAACCCACCTGTTTAAGCTTGACCCTGATTAATTCTACGATTACCCACTCTTCCACTCTAGGGTTTTTGTTTGTCCATCATGTTTGGTTCTCTGTGAGTTCTGAAGCATTGGGCGATTTAGCACTTCCTAAACATTTAATCAAATCAAATCATTTCACAAGGGTCGCTGGGACAGAGGCTAGAAAACTCCTTGGAAATTGAACTAACCTGAGTCTCTCTCTATACTACAGAACAGATACAGTGTATATACATTTCCAGAACACTTAACACACTCCCACATTTCCCTCATGTTCCCTCACAAGTCATTACCCAAAATACAAATAGGTTGGCCCTACACAAGGACATTTATTCCCCACAATCTCTTTGGCTGCCTTTACTGTGGCACCATCCTTTTGGACAGACAATTGTTATGATATTGCAAATCACACCCAAACCTCTTGTTTTGATTCTTCATGCACGACACACAATCTTAACATGTCATGCAATACATTTTTAATACAGCTTTCCACTTGGTCAGAGACCTGCAATGCTAAATCTGACACACATGGTTTATGTATGGACACGTTATGAGGCTACAGAGAGATAACAAAAAATGCTCCTTTGATTGGGAACTAACTAATTTCTCCAACCTCTGACACTCTTGATATTTATTCTTGGCGTCCTCTCACCTTTTCATCATACGCGACTACATGTTCAATTCATCTGGCCTCCATTCCCATTATAATCTTTTTCCTGCTAATCCATTTAACCTTCTCATAGGCCATGGTCATCTGCGCTGCCAGCCACCCTGTTACAATTTTAGCCACTGCCCCTAGATTGATAGTGCCAAATGCAGATGCTTCTTCGGCCACTTGATTAATAATTCCCATTCTCTTCAAGTTAGCGCAGATGCTCTGTTCCGTCAAGCAGTCCTGAAAATCTTGTTAAGATAGTCTGAATACCACTGTATGTTTTATGCTGGTTTTTCTCTCACAAGTATTGATGAAGGTGGATTGGATGTGGGAGTAAGGCAACGTTACTCGCCATAGCAACTACTATACTCAAAGTTCATAGTCCCCCTTCCTTCATAGACCCTCCCACATTCCCTGCTAAATGAGTCATTCGGTTATGATCCAGTTGATGGAAAAGAATTGTCAAGGCTGGAGGTTGAGCATCAAGGGAGAGTGGCTGCATAAGTGCTTCTAAGTATGGAGTAAGGGGACTATGGACTAGGAGTAAAGTAGTCACTACAGTGAGTAACATTTACTTTTGTCTGTCCTCTGCAAGGAAGGTTGCCAGAGCACTTGAAGGGGATTGTCACCTCCATTTAGCAGACTCCTGCTCACAAGTGCGCTCAGCATCAGGCAGACCTTGTCTACACAGCAGTTCATCCCAAATGGCCCTCTGGATGGGTGAGGCGGAATGTCTTGCCTCTTCTTTGGATAGCCTTAGGTTCCCCCTCAATGACTGAGGGCTTTTGGCAGACTGATACCCCAATAAGTCTCTACTGGATCCCTTCTTCTGGTGTCCAAAGATGAGGGCATATCCATTAGGACATGTACCAGGGACAAAACAAAGAAACTGTATAAACCTGGAACAACATCCCAAAAGAAATAAGAAACACAGAAGATCACCTAAAATTCAGGAAATCACTAAAAACCTGGCTCTTCAACACCATAGACTAAAAAACTGAAAACCGAAACAGGAAAAAGGATGACTGAACTGGAAAGGACACGGACAACCCGAACCGACAGGCAAGCTCCCACGGCACCGGGACGGGTGACACCGGATAGACTGGGACACAGGCGACACGCAAGGAGACTGAGTCAAATACCCCAGCCAACCCCACTAACACTTTCGCCCGCCCCTTAGATACCGCCAGGTACCACAGGGTTGTGGAATTGTCGAGATATTGGCAATCACCACACTACCTGAGATGTTGACATTGGCAGGTGCACTGCCCACAAGAGTATGAAGGGAGGACAGGGGGGGCTATGAGAGAGCATGATAGAGGTGGGGGCCAGAGGAGTAAGGAACCTTGTATGCCAGACAGACCCAGATCAGGACAGAGGCGCATCATGGGAGACTACGCAAGCCATGCACCTCAATTCAGGACAGAGATGCAAACTAACCAACCCCACTAACAATTTCAACTTCTGCATACACCGCTCAAACTCCAAACCAAACACAACCAAAACCTACAGCAAAACAAACCACACAAAATTGCAACAACAAAACAAAAAATCACACATAGACTTGCACAACAGTACACAACGACTACCGGCTGCAAACACCGCAGGTCCAGCCAACGGACCCACCGGGCTGAGGCCTCCAACAGCACATCACTGCTCTCTTGTACTTTTCCTGCTTCCTCCCACTAACTCAACCGCCCCTCCTCTTTCAGAGCCGCCAGAGCGCCAGGTGACCACTCCGGTGGTGATAGCGCACGGTACAAATATCCTTTCACATTAACATTAACAAAGCTGAAAACCCACGCCATTCTATTGCAGCTCCAAATAGCTGTTCCCATGTGGCTGCAACTGTCACTCTGCCATTCTCTTCCATGGCCAGTCAGTTTTCCTGAACAAGAATGGGTGCATGTATTTTTTAATGTACGTCTGTTCAAAACTACTGCCTCCACTCATAATGGATTTTTTATTCAAGTGCCTTTTTCTACTTTATATGAAGCTTCTGTGCTTTTAAATTTCGTTGTGCTCGTATATTGTTTTTACACAATTTATGTTGCTACATTTATGCAAATCTAAAATGTATCACACTGGGCACACAATAAAACTAAAAGTAAACTTTAACAACCCTCAATTGACTTATTCTAGATACGTGCAAAACTGCACCATTGTAACAATATTGCATCAATTTTAACATTAATATGGTGCCTGCAAAATGAATTTCTCTTCCCTATTGGGATAACATCGATCTACCCCAACAATCATGTGCGTGATTTTGCTCTCTCTTACCAAGACAACACCATCATTTGCAGTCATTGCTATCCTATGCCAGCTATTGCTACTGTTTTCCTATCTAGTCCTAACCATTGCCAGATAATGTCATCATAAACCAAGGGTTCATACCACATGCCAAATACTGCTATCATATGCACGGCCACCAGCATATCCCTATTCATATGATTTATCAAATCTGTGTATATTAACCACATTTGTGAGGAATTACTCTCAAATTTTCAGCCAAACTATTTGCCAGATATTGCCATCATTTGCAAACTACTGACACCATAAAGGGTCACACTTTAAAGAGCAGAGCTATTTCCTTAATTGGATATACAGGACCTATTGGTCAAACTTTAGAAGGCAAAGCTACCACCTCTAAATTGTACATACTACAGCCTACAGGGTCAGACTAAAGACAGCAGTACCATCCCCCCTAAACTGCACATAATGCACTCTACATTGTCATATTTTAGACAGCAGAACTAGTACCTACATTCAATATGCTGCACCCTACAAGATCATATTCAATTAGCAAAGCTAGCCCCTAAACTTTATATATTGCACCTTACATGGTCAGGCTTTAGGCAGCACTGATTCTCTCCTAAACTGCAAATACTGCACCATACATTGCCAGGCTTTAGACAGCGTGGGGACTGCAGGCCACAAGAAGGCATAGACAAATAGGAGAAAAGTTACTAAAGAGGCAAGGGTAAAACTGGAAACCAAATTGAGTTGCTGTGTCATAGGAAGGCATGACATATGCAGATAGATTGGGACAGTTATGTGCAGGCAAGGGCAAATATGGAGATCATGAAAGGACTACTTGTCACTATAAAGCAGAACATGCACAGACAAAAGGACAATTTATACCAAATAGGTAAGGGTAAAAACGGAGGCCGTGTTGACCAAGTGTAGAAAGAAATAGCAGGAAATATGTACATGGGCTGTGCCAGATATAGGCTGGCAATGCAAAAAAATGGGTGGCCATCAAGGGCCTGCGTGTCACAAGAAGGCAGAACATAAACAGGCTATGCTATCAAAAGTAGGCAACACAGTCAAACTATGGGCCTCATTCTGACCCAGGCGTTAAGGGGTTTACGGCGCCGTAAACGGCGCCGACCCTTAACGCCTGATTACAAGGTTCCCTTTGCGGGATGGCTGTTTAACGGCTGCTTTTTGCAGCCGTTAAAAGCCATGCCGCAAAGGGACCTTGGCGATAATTACGGCACCGTAAATGGGAATGGGGAAGGGGCCATTGGTGAATGGGGAATTACCGCCCCACTCACCTTGGAATGGGGCGGTAATTCCGCCATCCACCATGGCGGAATTGCAACCTTAGCGTCATGGACCATGGTGCTAGTAGCACCATGGTCCTCCGCCAAGGTTGTAATGAGGGCCTATATGTCTTTTGAACAAGCTGCAAAACTATAAAAACACAATTGTTAACACTGATTTCAGAAATCATATCAAACTGCGTAAAAGTGTTGATATTAGGGTCAGTCAAATCTGTCAAACCCACCTCACTACAGAAAGGCAGCCCATCTCCATATTCTCCACCATGTGTTCTGCAAATAACTGTGAATGGGTGATGCAATTACTTCCTGGCTCAAGGCGACCTCCCTGTCAGGACAGTTAAAAATGTATTTATATGATAAACCCATACACCACATCCCTAAATTTGGAAGCACAGTCCCTATAATACATATGTGATTTGTCTTGCTTTTATTATTTAGCTCTTGGACCAAGCTTTCCAAGAAGCTTGCCAGAGATCAGTACTTATCAATGTGTGAAAGATATTTCAAATTCTAGATTGAAATGTCATTGGATGGCTGATCCTATTATCCATGCCCCAGCGTGCCTTCTTTCATTGTCAGCATGCTACTATTTGCCAACCTGCATCCTTGTCACCCTTTTTAGGCCCTTAGGATGGTGCACCCAGCAGCACTTCAAGGAACCCACACTCCACCTCCTACCTTTCCCACTCCTCATTTCATGGTGTAGTACCACCTGCAAGCTTTTTGCATCCTTCTGAAACTGAAGGCATGGCGCTGCTTCAACACTAGGTCAGTGGCGACTGGTGGGGCTGGGTGGATTTTTAATTTTTTTAATGTTTTTAAAAATGTTTGTGGTTTATTTAAACATTTAAAAAAACACATGATTAACCCTCCTCCACATCTTGTTGCGCCACATGACTCGTCAACAAAGTCACTCTTACAGCTTATTATGCCTCATATCTCATCAACAGATTTATATTGGTTAAGAGTCTAAACCAATTCCGTGAGTCCAAGATTCGCTATCAACACTTTTCATGTCAGTTCCACTGTTTTCAAGACATTTTTTTAGTTCTTCAAGAAATGTTACCAAGCAGAACATGAGTTTGCGATTTGATCCATCAAACATAAGTTGCCACCAGTCAGCGGCACAGATTGTGTGCTGTTTCCAGGTGACAGTGCCAAGAGTGCGAGATCTTAGTTTTCGTAAACTTGGGCAGAATAGAGTTAAATGTTTTAGAGTCTCCTAGCACGATTCACAAAAACGACAGGTCAAGTCTGTATTATTTTGTTTACGTAGACTTAGACGTTCTTTAGTGTCCAAAAAGTTAAATCTGAACTGCATATACAAGGCTCTCGATTTTTGATCCGGGAATTGCAGTAGAGAAGGTTGTAACTTCCCCAAGGCTCTTGCCTCACTTGGTACATCGGACAAGAGTCTAGATCTTCGCCTTTGTTCACATGTTTGGTGCCAATCTGAACTCCACAATTTCTTTGGCCAGTTCTGGGTTTTCTAATAGTGTTGTTAGTGTAATGTCATGCTCTTCCAGGATTTACAAACAGTACTTGTTCCACATCGATAGAGCAGTGTACACAGTGGCCTTACTTGAGTTCTGCAGTATTTCGAACTGTAAGGCAGGTGTCGAGGTTTTAATTTTTCTGAATAGGCATAGTAAATTCCAACTTACTCTGGCGTGCATTGAGATTAAACCCAATTCGTAGCGGATACATACCGTGGCAGTTCCTCTCGGTAGATGTAGCACTCTCACCCAGAAAATATTTTCTAAGGTGTTCCAGAGTTCATAGGAACATCCAAATGCGTTTTCAGCGCCATAAATTATTGCTGGAACAACTTTTTGTCTATAAAATGCTAAAGTTGGTTTTAGAGAGAATTTCCCATACTGTTTGTCGATTATGGAAGCTTGGTATGCCAGTTGTCGGCATTTGGATTTCGCTATTTCAGCCCATAGGGCATCATTTCCATTTTAGCTTATTCTCATGCCTAGGTATTTGGTGTCTCGTGTGGTATTCAACCCACACTTGTTTCTTATGTTTGTTCTTTACTGTCCGCAGATTTTGGAGGGTCAGTATCTCGCACTTTTGTTTGTTAATGTGAAAACCATTCTTACGCACATATACTTCAAGAGCATTGAGTTTGTGTTGCAGTCCAATCAGTGTCATATCTAGAAGTATCAAATCTTCAGCATAAACAAGCCAACGGACGTGTGTACCGTTAACCTTAGGTGGAAATGAAGAGATTGCACTGAAAGCTTCGCCAACATCAGATAGAAACAAGTTAAAGATGATGGTGGCCAATGCACGTCCCTGTTTCACACCTTTGTATGTGTGTATAGGCGTAGATAATGTCCCATTTTGATCTAACCGGATCTTAATATTTGTGTTAGTGTGTTCTCTGATTGCTTCCAGAAGACTCAGGGGGCAGTTCCATGTGCTTAGCTTTTGCCAAAGGATTCCACGATCAATGCTGTCGAAGGCATGGGAGAAGTCTATGAGTGGCAGGTATATTTTTGTGTTAGTTCTTAAAGCTTCCATCTTGAATAAGTTCAGCAGCAGGTGGTTGAGACCGCAACCCATGCCCTTCACAAATCCAGATTGTCTTGGATCTACGTGGTTGCATTCAATGGACCATTTTAGCAACTTTTGTTGTAATTGAGTTGCATAGATCTTTCCTAAAACATCAAGAAGGGCACTAGGCCTATAGTCCTTCGGGTTTGCCCTATTGCCCTTCTTAAAGATCGCAACAACAATAGCGCTTTTCCACGATGTAGGGGAAGCACGTTTACTTATTATTCTTTTGAACAATGTCATACAAAAGTCCGCCCATGCCTCAGGGTTACGCTTAATGGTGTAGCTTGTAAGTCCATCAGGACCCCACGGCTCTTGACGCATTGACTCTTGATATTGTGTTTAAAATGTCTGGTCGATCAAACTCTAGGTCCCAGCAGTCAAGTTTTGGAGGATACCAGTCCTCAACACACCCCTTTTTGCTGAACATTTCTGTATAGACGGAGACACATGTAGCTTCGGAGATTTGATTTGCTTGTAATGAGTCTAGTGGAGCAAATTTGTTGTTTATAATCCTCCAAAATTCGGATACATTTTTATTCGCCATTTTGGCCATTATTTCCTCTGAATCGTTCTGCAATAGAGCGGCATTATGAGCCTTACACCAATTCCTGTATTCTTGTCTTACTGCTTTCTTCTTTGTTATAAAGACTTCATTGTCATGTTTCGGTAGCTTTTTCATCTCCTGTCGCATTCGTCTTTTGCACTGTTGCACTTGTAGCTCAAATATGTGTTTATGGACACATTTTTTGTGTTTCAAGCCTTGTTTGTGCTCTATGAATTCAGATAACAGATGGAGGTATTCAATCTCGTTTTTTTCTTGATTTAGGTTGATGACAATTTTATTGACATCTTCATCTCTGAGTTCGAGACGTATTCTAATTGAGCAGACGGACACAGAGTAAGGCCAGGATGAGGTGGCTAGCAGACTTGTTATGTTGAGGCTCACTATCACCATGTCGTGATCGCTATGGTCCATCAGTTTGACCTCAAACCGAGTTGCTCGTATATGAACCAAGTCTCAGACAAACATAGAGGGCCTCATTATGAGTTGGCCGGAAAATCCGGCTCAATTACCGGCATGGCGGGATGTGCGTGTCCGTGCACTCAAGAACCCGCTAACAGCGGCCGATCACGAGTGCGCGAGCACGCGCGTCCCCCCATGCCGGTAGTGGAAAAACCGCCATCCCGGTAACGGCCCACCAACCCCCCTATACCGGCATTGTGGCTTGCGTCCACTCCGTAACCGCCTTCAATGAACCACTAAAAACCGGCACGGTAACTCCGGCACGGAATCACTGTGTTCGCAAAACTGGACCCGGAAATTACATCATCGCGCAGGAACGGGAAATTGGCCGGCGGCCATCTTTAAAAACACAATCCATTGCAATCCTCCACAACCACCACTCCTCCCGTGTCGTCGTGTGTCAGAATAGCATCATCATGTCCAAGGCCAGCAGGAACTCCACCCAGAGGAAGAGGAAGCAGGGTTTCTCGGACGCTGAGCTCACCATGCTCGCCAACACCCTGGAAGAGCATGCTGACATAATCTGCAGCACAGACCTAAAGCATGCGGCCCAAACCCGCAAAAAAGAGGTCTGGCTTGAGGTCGCTCAGAGGGTGTCAGCAGTGGGGAGCGCCCCAAGGAGTGTGCGTGACTGCCGGAAACGCTGGGACGACCTCCGCCTCCGTGTCCGGAGGATCCTGTCGGAGAACCGGAATGCCGCAATGGTGACAGGCGGTGGCCCACACTCCCCAGTCAAATTGATGCCATGGGAGGAGACGGCAAGTGGTTTCATCGACCCTGAATCCATTGAGGGGATCGGAGATCAGGAGGCCGGCGCAGCAATCACCACAGAGGAAGGTGAGTGTACCATCACAACCATGTATTACGACACATGATGTGGCCCAACTGATGGGGAAGTTAGAGTGGGCAAGGTGATGCATCAACATATCCATAGAATAATCATTGTCACTCCCTGCACCACATGGACGCTGAGTGACGACCCCAATCCCAACAGAGGTGCCACATGACCCAACCATGCCCATGCACCCACCACACAGAGACCAAACTAATGCTACCCCACCAGCCATACATTGATTCTCCACATACCCCCTCAGTACACCTAAAGCAACAACCCAGAAATGAAATGATGGCTGAATGCATGAACATATCCCACCGCAATTCATCATAGCTGCCATTTGACAACATCACTGATGACCTGCATCTCTTCTATCCCCCAGGCACCGATGATGAAGGTGGACCACTGGACAGGGGTGCAAGCACGTCCAGTGCACGCAAGGGGACCAGGGCCACCGCAACCCACCAGGCCAAGGAAATGACACCTGCCAAAGCCAGTGTGCCACGCAAGGCACCAACCCTGCAGGGGACACCTGCACCCACTGTACAACAACAGAGAACCACAACAGTGGGAGGCGTGCCACCAGCCACCAGGGACGTTGTGTCCACAGAGGTGGAAGATGATGCAGATTTGATGTCTGGCACACCCACCACAAGCCACATTGCCAGCCCCCAACCTCTTGAGGAGTCTGAGTGCCTCAATGTTCCCTGTCTACATGACTCTGACCTCGGGGAATCAGACTATGCGCTGTTTGAGGACAGTGCCCCGACAAGGGCTCCGCGCAGGCGCCTTCCACCACCCTGCCAGCCACCACCCTGCCAGCCACCACCTTGCCAGCCACCACCTTGCCAGCCACCACTCTGCAAGCCACCATGCTGCCTTCCTCCACCCGGCCAGCCACCATCCTGCCAGCCACCACCCTGCCAGCCACCACTCTGCAAGCCACCACTCTGCATTCCTCCACCCGGCCAGCAACCAGCACACCTGCGGACGACACCTCGTTGGAGTCCCGCCTGACAAGGGTAGAGGCTCAGCAGGAGTCCATGCTCCAAATCATGCACCAGCAGGTAGAAGCAGGGAAAGAGGCCATGAGTGACATTGTAACGGCTATTGCAGCCAATACTGCTGCAGTGGAGGCATCTACGCGTGCCTTCAGGGAGTGCATGGGGTCACTGACAGAGGCCCTCCTTGCAGGTAACGCTCAGATGCAGCGGCCACACCTTGCCACAGACAGTGGATTGACAATAGATACCTCCGCAACAACTACCCCTACCACCTCGTCACAATCCAGTCCAGTGCGTCTGATGAGGAGGAGCGCACGACGGTCGGCCATGGCACCCCCCGAACCAAAACTTCCAAAGAAGTGAATGCACGGACAATGACATTGTGGAGAACCACATTGGGGAAGGGAGCACTGTTCGTTGCACATATGGGGAAACTTTGCATCTGTGGGGTGGGATAGGGAGTTCACAGGGGGTTTTTGAGGGTTTGTGGGGTGGGAGAGGGAGTTCACAGGGGTGTTTTGAGGGTTTGTTGGGTGGGAGAGGGAGTTCGCAGGGGGTTTTTGAGGGTTTGTGGGGTGGGAGAGGGAGTTCACAGGGGTGTTTTGAGGGTTTGTTGGGTGGGAGAGGGAGTTCACAGGGGTGTTTTGAGGGTATTATGTCCGCCACATCACGTTTGATTGAAATACACCGTAGTGTGCAAGCATGTCATTGTTTGGACTTCATTCTTTTCAGACATGTGCATTCATTTTGTTTGGTGTACAGTGGGCCAATTGGGAACATCAAGGTGTGCCTGTCCTGATTCAGTGTGTCGTAGACACACTACTCACATCGTCCATGCGTTTCTATGGATTGTGTGTATTTTGCATTGGCGTACAGCATGTCTATCCCGTGCAGCACGTACTGGCAGGGGGACTCCTTCGCCTCTGTCTCCATCCCCTTCATCCTCACCCAGGCCATGCCTTTGAATGTGAGGTGGCAGTGTTACATTCCTTCAGACGCACATGTTGTGCAGCATGACACAGGCCATGGTGATCTGTGCCACCTTCTCTGGCCTACATGGGAGTGCCCCACCAGGCCTGGTTATGCTGCGGAAACGCACCTTTAGCAGGCCAAAGGCCGGCTCAATGTCTACACGGGTACGAGTGTGCACACAACTGTACTCCTCTTCATGGCAGTTCTGCGGGTTATGCACAGGGGTAAGTATCCAAGGCCTCAAGGGATGTCCTCCATCAATTGCAGGTGGAGACGAATCGGTATGTGTTGCTCAGAACTACCACCTTCAGGGAGCACAGTCATGTCAGCAGCTACTTGATGTGGGCATGCACATGTCCCAGTACGTGTAGGAAATGGTCACCTAGATGCAATGTATACTGTAATGGGATGTGGTACACTGGCTGGGATTGAATGGAAGATACAGGGTCTATTCCTGCATGCTGAGGGTCATGTGGTGCGGTATTGCGACAATGTGTAGTCTGGAGATTCATGAGGGATATTGTTTGCTATGCATGGTCAGACTAGCCGCACTGCCGTAGTTGCCATCCCATTCAGTCATGCATTGCTTGCCAACACCATGCTGCCCTGGTTGTGCCTCTTACATATTTTCATCCGTATGCATCATTTGGGATGTGTGGCACAGTGATGTGTCCTGTTCCGTTCGGCTGGTTCAGGTGAGGAGTGTTTGCCTCTGCATGCATTCCTAAATCAGTGGCTATTGGCGCACTGGTGTGCTTTCACACACACACCTTTCCCACCCTGGTGCAGTGGGCCAACCCCCCCACTGCATCCGCACACATCAGAACCCCACAGCATGGCCATGTCCTTGTGGTTCGACTCAGCAAGCTGCCAGGCACGTGGTCCAGCATGTTGCGGCATGTGATGGTGTAGGGTTGACTTGCGCAGTACCATGGCATCATATGTGGATCCAGGGATTCGGGGACAGCAATGGGTGATGATCTTGCTTGAGTCACATGCCATTTGCACATTGAGGGAGTGGTATTGCTTGCGATTGCGGGACACAGCCTCTATGTTATGGGAATATTACTATTCTACACGGATGCAGTCGATGGCACCTACGAATTTGGGCATGCATGGCAGTGCATGGAAGCATACTTTGGTTTTGGGTATATCCTGGCCAGTCCGTGCTGGGGATTCATGGCTGCCTGTGTGCTTCATGAGGGCATTGTGCACTTGGTTCAGCATACGTGTAGATGGTGGTTGTGAACTGCCATGTAGCTGGCCCGTTGGTGCCTGCAGACAGGTAGAGTAGCACAGACAGCACCCTTGGTGGTGGGGGGATGGCAGTGCGTATTTATACGTGGATGAAAATGTATCATGTACACTATGGTGGGGATGGTGTCACAGTCCAACCGGTATAGGGTGTGGATGTGCCAGGGGTTTGATTGGATGGGCTGGGTCTGGTGCAAGCGATTGGTGGCTGCCTACAAGGCACTGGTGTCCGCGCTGGTGGTAATTGCTGGCCCTGTCTCACCCTCCTTCTCCTCCTGCGTCTCCTCTGTGCTGCCTATTGTTGCTGCTGTGTCAGTTGTTGCTGTAGTTGCTGTTGTTGGAGCAGTATAGGCATGTCCAACAGTACCATGGTTGCAACTGATACTTGGGGCATTTTGGTGTGGGAAGGGTTGTTGTGTGTAGGTGTGCTCAGTTTATACTGGCTCAGCCTACATTGACTGATTCTGTGCTCCTGTGGCAGCTGCCTTGTATCCTGATTACTGTTTGCGGGTGGTCTGAGATGCCTGTGTGGCCGGCATCATGCAGCACGTGATTACCCGGTTCACGATGCCGGTATTTCCTTGTATGCGTAGGTTGTGATTCCCCCCTTATACCGGCATGCCAGTATTTACTCAATGGAGGGGCGCGTGTACGCGCCTATGCAGCAGTTAACGGAACCGTGGTTTAGGGTGCCGTTCATTCCGGGTTTGGGGGTCGGAATGCAACTGAACGGATGACTATGCCGGTATTAGCATACCGGCATCGTTTTTCACTTACCGGCACACCTCGTAATGAGGCCCATAGTCTTGAACTGAATGTTGTTCTAGTCTTCTCCACGTTGGATTTGCAGGGATGTCTCCTGCCACATTGTCGTTTAGCATAAACAATCTTCTTGCGTCCATTTCCCGGCACCATTTCACTGTGGCCTCTTTGCATGTTGTGGTACGCTTTTCGGGTTGAGGTTCAGATTTACATACTTCGCACAGTCTGTGTTGAGGTCACCGCAGATAATTAAGTTTGGAGATCCGCAATCTTCGAGTAGTGCATCTACTATTGTGGTTACTTGATCTATAAAGGATATTGTACCTGCGTGCGGCAGAGTGGTTCCAATATACATTGATGATGTTTAGGACCTCGGATACCCCATTAGGTTTCCTTGATGTCAGGTCCCTTGCCGTCTGAATAAATGGTGAGACGTTGGTGGAAGACTCTATTCTGAGGCGAATAGATTTCCTTACGGTGATCATCAGGCCGGCCATCAGTCTTCTTTTGGATTGTTTTATAGCAGGATTTACTGCTGTTTCAAAGTCTTGTAAAGTGGGACATCCAGATAACCACGTTTCCTATAAGCAAGCCAAGTCCAGATCCTGAAGCCAAGGTGTTTGAAACAAATGGCAAAACCCTTGTGTGTTCCAGGATCCCAAATTAAGTGTAGTCCTTTCGCTGGTCACCCGGCATTATTTGGTCAAATGGGTGTTTAAAGCTGACACAATCCAGGCCCATTCATCATTTTGCTTTGAACATTCCAGCTGTGAGACAGGCTCATCTGTTGAACTGGCCGGCCCATCAATTGTCATTTTTATTAGCTCCTCGAATTTAGGCACTGTGTCTTCTTTCTTTTTCTCAATGAGTACATTTCTCAGTGCAAGCTCTGATGCATCAGTTGGACTAGTCGGTTGGATGGTGAAAGAACTTGACACAGGCCTGGGGTCCTCTGTTTTGGAGCATGTCTCGACTTCTGGACACCTGTCTACACCCTTGTAGATGTCAAAACCAAGGGATAATAAGACCGAGCCTGCTTGTAACAGAATGTTGAGTATAATTTTGGAGTGCACATGCAAGTTGACTTTGTCATCCCTGCTTTCGTCACAGAATTCCACAATTTTTAAGTCTTCGGAAACTATGGCCCTTAGGCTTGGGATTAGATGAAATAGACGCAACACATTTTGGCGATTTAGGATCAAGTTGTCTGCATTGTCTATTCTTTCCAGTGTCACTTTGTGTAAAGTGTCATTTTGGGTCCTGTTATTTCTTGTTTTAGAGGCGTTCTTTTGCACCCGGTAAGGACTCTTCTTGTGGCGACTCGTCTCCTGGCCATTAAAATGAACTAAGGTCTGGTTTCCAAGTTTCGAAGCCTCCTTCGGATTGCTTTGTCTGAGTGCGTGTTGATTACTCACGCACAAATTTATGGTGTTCAGGGGCATAGACGAAGAGATTGAATTACTAGATTTGGCTATGTTTGGAGCCACACAAGATCTAAGCAGCTGCTTTCGTCTGTCCTCTATCGTTAGAAATGTTGGAGAACTGGGCTCCTTTGCGTCTTCAACAAGGTCAGGAACTTGAATCAACACACATGTTTATTGACCTTTATTCACTGTCGGTGCACTTGGATTGTCGATTGCAATCATCTTTGTAGAATCCTCATCAGATGTCATGTTGGTTAGCAAGTCTGAGACAGATGACTCTTGAACTTGGAATGTTTCCTCGTCTTCATACATGTTAGTCAAATCAATTGACTCTTCATCTAGTTCCTTTTGTGGTACCTCTTCGCCTGCCCAGTTTTTTCTTGTGTCGCTGGCTTTCCCTTTCCAACTGTTTGTGTTCCTTGTAACATTTACAGTTTTTATATTACGCAGAAATGTTCTCGAATTATTTCCTTGTCTCATTTTTTATAGTGGTTGATTTTTTGGTTTTTTTGTCGTAAGACTGTTTTGTGCAAGCTTTGCAGGTTTGGTGTTAGAAGAACCAGAGGCACCTTTAAAGATGTCAAAAAGAATAGGTTGGGTATCTCCGGCCTTATTCACGGTGCCCATGGATCCGATGTCAGTATGAGGAGCCTCCTTTGCATTGTTTGAAGTGGAGGTGACTTGTAGATTTGTAACGTCAGATTGAGTGTCACCAGCCTTCACAGGGCCCATGGCTCCAATGTCAATCAGCGTCACCTCCTTTGCATTGTTGGATGTGGGAGGCAACTTGTGGATTTGTAAGGGTTAAATTTGCAGTTGCGAGACTATTCGTCAAGGTCTCAGAGAAGGAGTTAGGTTCTGCATTCTTTGGTAGATGGTCAACTTCACAGCTGTTAGACGTAGGCTCTAAAACCAGAGCTTCCCTCTCTGCAATGCAGAGTCTATCAGGTAGGTTTTTCAGACTTTCTAAGCATCTTTCGCTTTGTTGCACTGAAGAGTTAGGTCTGTGAGGGTTACTGATGTTGTTTTCTGCACAAGCTTCAGGAGTAGAAGTCGACTCTTGGCTAGAAGCTGAGACCAAAGCTTCGCTATTAGCCTTAACTGAGTCACGTCTGAGTTCACTAGGAGTCACACCCACCGAGAATTCCAAGGGGAGGGCTGTACTTGACAAAGTAGGCACTTGTGCAGCTTCCACGTTATGCTTTTTTTTTTAAAATAGGCCCAGCGCCTCCCTAGCTACTTCTGCTAGTAGTTGTTTATCCATGTTGTTATTTTTCAGTTGGGTAGTAATCATACTCAACATTAGATCATGTTTGTGGATTAGTTCGTGTTGAGCGTCTTTGAGTTCGAATACAATTCTTGTCAAGGACAACGATTTTTGTGTTCAGCATTGCCACAAGTGTAGAGAGATCTTTGGTGTTCTCATTAAGGTGTTCATACAACTTTGTGAATGGGTCGAGAGTAATAGCCATAGAAGATATGATGGCCGAATGTATCTCACTTAGCCAGTTGTCTTGACTTGCGAAGGTTTTGGCCTTAGGTACCCCCACCCTCCTCTCTCGTGGCAGGTTTTGTGATCTTCTAATTTTAGGATAAGGTTGCTCCATGAGTAGTCAGTGGATGACGAGGATAATCTCGTTACTGGAGTAGTACATTTTGGGCTCTGTTCCAGGTTTCCCATTATCCCTTCCTATCCGCACTGTTTGGAGATGCTGTCCCATTTGGCTTTTTTTCTCTGAGAGCATCTCAGGCTGAGCGAACTGCTCGCCTCCATTCTTCTACGTTTTGTAAGAGCCATACGTTGAGATGTTGTTAATAAGGGACACTCCTCAGGTGCAGTTTGAGCATTCTTTTCTTTATTTAGCGTTGGAAAGTTTAATTGCATCACCTCGTTAACTCCACTCTTCGTGGCTCGAACCTTGTTGAGCCATGTTAGGTCGAACAATAATTTGTTCACCACGTCGAGGGAGTTACGACGATCACCGGTGTCACGTGAGTCTTGTTGTAAATGTTTGAGCTTATTAAGTTGTGCATCTGAAGACTTGTCCAAAAGTTGTGAATTCCAAATCGGAACATCGCTGGTTGGGTAAACACTTCATCTTCCACAGCCACTTCAGTGCATGCTTCATCGGCCCAGAGCATTAGGTTCAAGTCCTCTGGAAACGCTGTAGTACTGTAATACATAGACCTCTTTGCAACTGATCCTGTCACTGCTGTTTTAGGGGCGGGTAAAAGAAGGCAGGGTTGGAATTCCAGGGAAGGCGAGACCTGAGAACACAGTCTAGGCTGAGTTACAATTTCGCAGTCTTTGTTTACATCTCCCATTTGGCCTGCGGATAGTTTGAAGCCTTGCCATGCCAATTCTCGCAGTTGGGGGATCGGAGGCGGACAAGAACACAAGAGACAGCAAGTCACAGCTTCAAGATGACCAGAGTTAACAGACCCACTCGCGGTTTCAGGTTCTAACTCCGAGACAACAACATGGTCGCAGAGAGCCTCTGACAGTGGAAGAGAGTCTTGCTCAGTTGCAATAGCAGAGGGCAGCGTTAAGGTACTAATAGGGTAGGGCAGCGGTAAGGTTGATTCTTGTGGGGTCGCAGTCACAACACATTCGGCTCCTTTTGAAACAACAGCACTTACTTGTTTCATCGCACTAGGTGCCACTTCTGAGGTCAGCTCCACGTTCCACTCCACGGAAGATTGAAGCCGGTGCTGTGCTTGCGTCTTTGGGCACAGTGTTACTTTCAATTTCTCGTGAAGTCCGCTGCTCATGTCTGCTGAGTTGTCGACACCAGGGGAGTCTGCCACCAGACCATGACAGACTTCACAGACTTCCTCAGACTTCTTAGCGTCTGCCAGACTCTGCGCCCGCTCTGCGGGGGGAAGTGGTTTATGTAGAAGAGTCAGGAGTCAGGAATAAACACTGAAGAAACACTGCAGCAGGGTGTGTAGCAGCACTCCACCTCGATACCTCCTCAGACTCTGCCAGACTCCGCACCCGCTCCGCAGGGGGAGGTGGTTTATGTAGAAGAGTCAGGAGTCAGGAGTCAGAAATAAACACTGAAGAAACACTGCAGCAGGGAGTTTAGCAGCACTCCACCTCAATACCTCCTCAGACTCTGCCAGACACCGCGCCCGCTACGTGGGGGAGGCGGTTTATGTAGAAGAGTCAGGAGTCAGGAATAAACACTGAAGAAACACCTCGATACCTCCTCAGACTCTGCCAGACTCCGGGTGGATTTTCCTATTGGCATGTGGCTGTGTGGACTGTGTGAGAGGAATTTGAGGCTTATAGGAGATGCTGAGGTAGGCGCCTGGGAGTAAAACCCAGGGATTATTTCACCTGCCGTGATCGCTTGTTGGCCCGTGACAAAAGATATATGCTGCCCCAAAAGGCCAAACTCCCAGCTGGTCAGTGGGCACAGTTAGATTGAGTTTCAAAGAGACTCTCAGCTCAGCCTACCAACAGTGATACTAAGGAAGAGAAATGGGGGGCTGTGGTCCTCCTATACCAAGCAGCCCTTTGTCCGAACCAAAGGTTCTTGCCTCCCATAACTATTCTTAGCTGGCGTATGCTAGTGAGGGGAGCCTACATGTAGCCCTCTTTTCTAATCTGTCAATTCCCAGATCCTTGTTGCACATGGGGGACAATGTATCTGAGAGAAAAAGAGATTGCAATTTTCAATGATAGTGAAATGGGCATTGTCTGCAAGAGGCCAGTTGTAGGGAGGGATGCAGGGAGTACACCAGGTAACTTTTTCTTCTAACGCCTATACCACCTTTCCATGACTGACTCCCCTCTAAAATCTCCTACCATTTTACACCACACACACACAATCACATCCCCCACAGATAGTCACCACTGGCCTTGCCTAATCCCTTCAAAGCACTCCACACTATTGAACTTTTGGATCTGCACTTCTTATAACATATCCCCAAGTGTCTCTGCCAAACCCCTGAGCCAGATCAGTACTAAAGACCCTGTACTTCCAACCTGCACCCATCAACCTACGGGCATTGCAACGGCCTCTCCTGCTATATCACTAACAACCCCCTCCCTCTTTTCACACATAGTCAGGTGCAGCGCGACTAACAACATTGCCAGAAGTAGTGCTCTAAAGGAGACGACGTTACATTGCATTACATATTGCACCATTCTTAGAAAAGCTTCAGACAGCAGATCTATCCCCCAAACTTCATCTTCTGCATCATATATGGTTAGACGGATGAGCCATCAAGTTGCATACATTGCTGACTACACAGTAAAGTTTTAAACAGCAGGGTTATCTCCTGAATCAAACATACTACATCATACACGCTCATGCTTCTTTCTTGCACCCCAGCTCTATGATATGATATGATATGATATTTTATTTATATTGCGAACGTACACAGGTGTTTCAGAGCGCGACCAGGTGAAGGGAGAGGAACAGGGGAGAAACAAAAACAATGATCAGGGAGAGGAACAGGGGAGAAACAAAAACAATGATCTTACTAGGCCCAGTGACATTGATAACGCGCAAGTGCATGGGGAAGGAAAAAGGGGGAAAGTGCAATTGAAGGGGGGAGAAATTGGAAAGTGCAGAGCATAGGAGAGAGCAAAATCGAGCAAAGTCAAATAAATAAATAAATACAGGTGATAAACAGTGGTAGTGCAGCTGGTAGGTGTCAAAGTGCTAGGTTAGTCAGATAGGATGTATCTGATAAGTGCAGAAGAAGAATGGGTGGGTGAAACAACAATTTGCAGCAGAGGAGCCTGCGATCTCTGCACTCCCCATGGACCCCCATTTAACTGCCTTTGACAATATGGCCCAGTACCTGTGCAGGGCAGGAGGAAAACAGAGTGCTGAAGCATGGTGTTCCTACCCTCCCTTTGTCCTGTCCACCTCAACAGTCCTTTTGCCAAAGGTAGAGAGTCTGGGGCAAGTCTGAATGACAGGAGAGGAACCACAGAGGTCATTGAGATAGCAGCGTAATAGAAGGAATACTGTGTCCCTCTGTAGAAGGGCAAGGACTCTCCCTTCTGCCCTGATGCTCTCTGTGTGTTAACACCAAGGGATGCATGGAAGCAATACTTTTATTTGCCTCATTGCTGGAACAAGCGCCAGCAAAGAGTCAAGGCAAAGAGGGAGCACTAGCCAGCCAGGATCCAGCTAGCAGGGAGGAGGAAAAGAGGAAAATGGCGCGAGCGAACATTCCTGTAGTGGAACCGGCCTGTTGCACCCTGCTTTCGTTAAAGCAGTTCCGTGAAGCCGCCTCTGCCCTGCCAGGAGATGTCATACGTTATCAATGAATTAGGGCCCGTTCAGAGATGGTGCTGATAAACATGTTGGTAACAGGCTTAACCCCCCGCCCCCACACTTTCACTAAACTTCATAATTTAGAGTTGCAATGTTGAAACTAAAAAAGAAAGCACGGTTTCATATGGAGGAAACTACCTCTATACATTATACTATTGCATGATGTAATAAATACCACATGCAGTCATAAATCTCTAGACTCCAAAATGGGGACCAGCTGAAGGGTTCCCAGGACTCTGAATCATGCAGACCCTTCAAGTTACCCCATGCTTACCGCACGTGGTAACAGTAATTCTGTTTAGTGGTATTATCAAACTCTGAATGTTCTCCTTAGAGTAGGATAGTGCACTGGCATATTAGGCATAGTGTGAATCCTGTATATTTTGCAGGACTGGAAGTTTATTAACATCCATGGAATGTTAGTGAAAAAGCTGCTGGCCTGCAGACAGGTCAATAGCTGACCTAGAGTTAAAACCCTATTTGGCAGGCCCTTCTGTGCGCCTCCGTTGGATAATAACAGGGGGTAGTTACCATGTCATCCGGGCCCCTGGGGCTGGGTCCGGTTGTGACTAATGTCCATAGCTGCACATGCCGCTGTCAATCCCTCACACCCAATTTTCTCATGACTGAACTCTAAATTGGAGCATTCCTCCTTGCTTTTCCGTGACAGGCGTATTCCATGTCCCCCTCCCATTAGCAGCAGTTGGGCGCACCCTGAGATCTGTCAGCCAGAGCAGCCCTCTGCATAAACTGGGGTGGGGTTCAGTAGCGGCTGGTGAATTGCACAGCGTGAGCAAGTGAAATCAGCCAGGAGGTCTGGAGGGGAGTGGGGCGGGGGGTATATATAAGTTAAGACAAGTTGTTGCAATATTTCATGGGGGGCTTCATTTTTTTTTTCAATTGTGTTTTGAATAGCTTTTTACTTGGGGTTTTCCTGTTGAGAAAAAACAAACAATCGTCCCAAATATCCCAGAAATGGTTGCTTCAATTTTTAGGATTTGGTGCACTGAAAAAAATGTAGAAAATCGAGCCAGCCAATTCTAAGGTATTCAGGTCTTAATATTTATCTATATATCACGCATTAGCAGAGTACATGTCTGTCCTCTATGCATCTGTACACGTATGTTTAGGAGATGTATATTTAGTACATGTACACTACTATACACGTGAAAACTCACATCAATGTCAGGACTGACTTTGATGTGTGTTCCCATGTATATATGAGGCAGATAGGAGACGCAAATTGTAAAACTCCTACGTATGGGAGGTGTATTAGATGCCCTGTAACAATATGCATCTTCTATATGGACTGTATACGGACTGTACTCATATGTGTAGGAGATATACATTCTGTCATGCACTAAATGTATGGAAACTCACACCAAAATCAAAACTCACTTTAATGTGAGCTTCATATGTATATTCATATTCAAGGAAAAAACGTTAGTTGCAGGGACGTTAAGGTGAGAAATTGACCAAACAAAACCCAGCAAATTCAGCTTAAGCCACCGTAACTTTGCGCTCCCTGTTGCGCAGCCTTGGACCATAATGATGACCACCACATTACAATAGTAACTGGCATTAAGCATGGCCTTCTGACATGGTCAGTGTGCATGACCAAATATATGTTAACACATTAATGTACACTAGCCACTGACTTCAAACATGTGCACTGTATATTTTAAAATACTAACAGGCCACCAACCATAGACTTTGGCCTTCACCAGTGTCTATAGCCTTCAGTCATGTCCACTGTATAATATATGCATCAACCAGCTACTAGCCTTGACATTTATCACAATACTGGCCAGTAGACACAACCTTTCTGTGCCCACTATATATTCCAACATATACATGAGCTACAAGACATGGCCTTTGACTATGAGCAGTTTGTCATTGTCCACTGTATCTTTTAAACTACTAACATGACAGAAGCTATGGCCTTTGGCATTGCTCAATGTGTATTATCAGGCACTAACTAGCCACTAGCTAGTTAGACAAACTTCCCCTGTCCCCAGTGCAGAGAAACTTCACAGAACAAAACCTTGTGACCCAACTGGCAACTAGCAAATGTGGTGGAAATAGCCAAACAGCTTCATGTATGCAGTGCGATGCCCCAGGAGGAGAATCTGTGCAGAGAACATGAGGAGAAACTGAAAGTGTTCTGTGAGGATGACCAGGGACCCGTTGGTGTGGTGTGCAACATGTCACGTGATCACAAGCCTCGCACAGTGTTCCCTATCCGAGAAGCAGCCCAAGAGTGCAAGGGCAGCCCCATGGGTAGGTTATCACACAGTGCTCCTCATTTATGAGGCTGTCCAGGAGTACATAATATGCACACTGTAGGTCTGGGGCGAAGGGCTTGCATAATGTTTCTCATTGCAGACGCTAGTGCCCAGGATTATGCAGTATGTGTGCTGTAAGTAGGTCGAGGAGAATAGTGGGACTCAGTCTCACAGGGGAAGATGGTCATCTTTGTCGATATGATGGCACTCATTATACCCACAGTGAACCTCTAAACTAGGAGGTTGAGCACGTGCAGTTTCACAGGGGAGAGCAACACTGACAAATGTGAATGCCAAGTATCTCTGCAGCATAGAGTCCACACAGCATGTCTTATAAAGAACAGCTGAAGAACAAACAATGCCCATGCCATGTGAAGAAATCCACGCATGTGAAATGACCCAATAGGACAGTGGGCTTTGTCGACATAGCTAGGAGTCTTTGCACCTGTTGCACCAGCTAATCATATCACATGCTGCGGTTGCACGCCTACATGTAACTCCTGGCCGCATCAACAAACTGACCAATCACACATTGTAATGTATTGAACTGCTTACGCCCATGCCATATGACAAAATCTGCGCTTGTGACATGACCCAATAGGACGTTGCTATTCCTACGCCCGATCCTCAATACACCGATGGCGTCCCATTTTATGTAGCTGTGGCTATAGGATTGATTTATTTTAAAACTGAGTATGGAAAGAAGCAATTCACATAGGTTTTTATACATATATACATATTTACATAATAAATTATTCTTAGAAAGGACTCTTTTGGGTACAAACAGTGCACCTTTTTGCACAATGAAGCCTATAGCGGTGGGTAAGGTCAAGCAAAACCGCGGCTACGACCCTCCCCAGTCGTTGCTGCTGTTGATCGTGCCTCTGAAATCAAACACCCCTTTAGGTCACACGGTAGACACGGTTATGCATCTATGTTTTAAAAAAATGTAGTATCTTTCTATCTGTAAAAAAAGAAAATATGTTTAGTTAAAAAACATGCACACTTTAAGAAACACAATTTAATAAACATGTTTTATGACCCTCATCTCTCGTATGCAGTGCATCTCATGCATGTGTGCAAACAACACTGTTTTTCTCTTTGCGCATACTAATTATTGGGTCTTTGGGAACAGAAAACCAACCTGGGTTAAAAAAACATAAAGAATATAAAATAATATTAAAACTGTGACTACAATAAATAAACAGCGATATATAAACTGTGTAAAAATAAATGGGAGATTATACTAAATTGTTGCAATACAACAGATTAGGTAGGGTAAGTAAATTGGAGACAAAGAGAATATAGGTTGTGATAAGTAAACAACAAGGGGTAATAAACAATCACACAAGTCAAAGCACTCAAACCTTTAAAATAATATTTTTCATTTTTTGTAGCATTGTCTTTTTCACCTCACAAAACAACAAGCTCCATGAAGACAACTGCAGATAGTTGGAAATATTTCAAGATAAAACAACACTGTTAAAAAAAGGAGGACATCCTATGCACCTTGTGCAAAAAGAAACTAAGCCGTGGGCCTTAAATTGTTAAAATTCAAAGCTTGGAAACATCCAGTTTCAGTAGGATGCTACCGACAGTGAATGAACACTTAACTTTGGCAGCAGTGCCAATCTTCAGTAGCCAAATACCACCTGAGGTACTAGACATCCTATCACAGTCTGCCCACCATAGAAACAATAAAAACCCAAACAGAAAAGAAATGCAAAGGATTCAATTTTCTTTCAACAGATACAAAGAAAGCAGCCAAAGAATCAAAACGAATGAAATAATTGTCAAATAATACCATCCGATAGCAGTGGTTAATACAAAAAATACACACAAGACTGCAAATAAACCTTCAAATGTGTAAACATTTATTAACACTTACTTTCACATCAGCCACACTCTCATCATGTACACAGTATGAGTTCTGGAATCAAAAGATGACTATATACTAATAAAACTACTAAAATGGATGACACATTTTCACTGCAACATATCACAGTGAGCTACACAAATAGAACAGTAACAACAAACAATCAAACTCACAAAAATAGTTTTTTCCCCACCCAGCATCTTTCATAGTCACAGCTATTTAACGCGGCTAGAATCCTGCCTTGTAGCCGTGACTACCACACGTCTACAAACACACAACGTGCCATTTGCTGGAATATAGCCGTGACTGCACAGGGGTGCCATTTGTACCCGCGGATATCAATGTCACTCACCGGGTGGTTGTTGCATAACCGCTGGTAAACACCCCAGCCATTGCTATATTGGTATTGCTATAGCTAGGCGCAATCCTGAATACACCAATCACACCCTTTTGTATCTAGAATTCTGAGTACGGAATACGAATGACAAAACAGATAGTAGTGATACAATGTTAATTAAAAGGTCAGTAAAATAAATGTCAGCTCATTAAGTTATGTAAGATAGATTGACGAGGAAGAGAACATACTATGCATGGCAGTACAGTAAGTGAGTATACATTTAATGGGTACAATTACACAAGACAGTAACAAAGGTGAAAATACACAACCTAAAATACATTGGATAAGGCAGCTAAAACTGGTGGCTTAAGCAGCTACCTATTATTTTTTTAATTATATATTGTATGGTGTATATATACATATATATGTTAAAAAACTGTACTCCGTTGATTAATTTGCTTTATTTTTCCTCTAAGAATTTCCATTTTAATAACCACGCTCCTTTTTGTATTGAGTTTTTTTGTACACTTTTCTTCTTTTTTTTCTCCACAGTCTTCTATGTAAAAAAATCTGTAAACACACAGACAAAATAAATAAGACTCCCAAATACCTACCCGGCCACTGACCATGGCCTTGGGCCATGGCCAGTGATTATACACCCCTGACATCACTTTACCTATAAAAATAACCTTTAAAAAGAAATAAAACACAAACACCCCAAAATCTATAGCCGCAGGCATGGAACTACACATACCACGGCCTCAAATATAGCCGCAACTGTCCGAAAAACAGATGGAAAAAATGCTTTCCTAGGCCCTCACCAAGTGCCACCCTCATCTGTGCCATCTCCCCCCACTCCCGAGATGGCCTCGTCATCTCCCCTGTCTTCTCTGTTTCCCCCCACAACACAGGCTGTTTCTGTGACACAATTTACATTGAGATGTCAGCTATTCGCGGCCATAGCTGTGGCTATATAGACCTTCATTTTGCAAACTCAGTCCCTGGAAATCCTCTAGCTCCCACATTTCACTTGGTGTCCCCGAGCAACCTCCCCACCTCTAGATTAAAGTAATTTGCAATTATTTTAACCTGCAAATCGCTTTTAAACTACTTTTCAATTCCTGTCCTCCTCGGCTATAGCTACAGTTATCTCTTGCAACGAAAGACAAACAGGACAGCGATCGTTTCATTTCTAAAAACCCCTGGTTTTGGGTAAATCCTAGAGATATAGCTACCTATTTATGAGAAAGAGCACCCCCTTCAACGTCAAATATTGAAACAACTGCTGCACGGAATAACCTCAAAGCACGCATGGATCACAAGTCAACACTGTGTGCCCACGTTGTTTTGGACCTCGTCCAAATTTGCCCAGCGGTTTTGGCTGTACACTTTGCCAAAAATTGACCTTGTTTGGGAACACGAATGGGAAGAAGGCTGCAACTTTGTCTTCTTAATAACTTTTTTATTTTTTAACAAATCTTTACAAAACTTTGCAGTCTGGGGGAAGGAGGGGGCGCAAGTCCCTAATCACTTTTGGCATTTCGGTCAAATCCGATACTCAAATCAAAAGTTATTAATGATAGAATGTTGAGGGGTTCCTATGGAAATCCGACTCACCTGAACTATAGGGCGGCAGCCGGCGCCCTATAATGTAGAGGAGGAGAATAAGGTATGTGCATTTCATTTAACTTTACACAAAACACTCTTATGGCATACACACACATACCAAACCCTTAGTTTAGTTAGTTTAGTTAGTTTATTTGTATAGCTCAGACAAATCCAAGGGTAACTGAGCGCATAGACATGATGAACAACAAGAGTTACAGAGAGGTTGCACATGTGAAATACAGATGGTAGCAAGAGGATTGGGTTACAATGTGGTCCGTGATACGGTTGCACAATGCAGTATACAGTACATTACATGTAAGTATGAATTGAGTTCTTACTGCGAAGAGAGCCATGTTTTTACCTTAGCTCTGAATGCCCAGAATGATTCTTCGGCCCTGATTATCCTAGGGAGTGCGTTCCAGCATGATGCTGATAACACAGGGAAACTGGATCCACCTGCTGTTTTCAGATTGAATTTGGGAATGTTTAGTGCATGTAAGGTGTTCTAGTGGGTCTGGATGAACTGTGTCTGGAAAATTTGTCAGATAAGTAATGTGGAGCAGTCAGTGAGAGGCATTTGTGTGTAATGACGAGCGGAGCGATCTTAGTTTGATTATATCTCGGATGGGGAGCCAGTGGAATGCCTTGCTGATGGTAGATATGGGGGCCTTGTGAGGGCACATCTAAGGGCATTATTCTGTAAGACCTGAAGTCTGTTCAAATTGTGATTCGAGGAGCCCAGGAAGAGAGAGTTACAGTAGTCTAGTCTGGACAGTATCAATGCTCTAGATAAATTACACAACAAACACTCATACATCTTCAACACACATGGTTAGGCCAGACACACACATTTGCGACACTCTTACACCACATACACACACACACACACACACAAACACACACAAACGTATGCCACACAATCTGATGCCACATAATCTGACGCCACAACAGCTCTCATACCACATGCTCTTATCCCACATTCTCTTAAGCCATGTGCCTTTACGTCATATGCTTTCTGGAGCCTGGGTCCAAAATACCTTCAGCTATCCCTCTGCAAATACCTCCCCTCTCGGGCTCTTCGCTCCTCTACCTCTAACTCCCTCAGGGTCAGTTGTTTTTCTAAGAAACAAGCTGGGGGTAGATCTCTGTCTTCGTCTGGGGCCTCCCTCTGGAACAGCCTCCCTGCTAATCTAAAACTTGAGGAGAACCATCTCTGTTTCTGGAAGCACCTCAAGGCCTTCCTCTTTGCTTCTGCCTTCGCTCCCCCTCTCCCCTGCTGATCTGTTCTCTCTTGGCACTGTGCATCTGGCCACCCACTGTCCTCTGGGCCCAGGTACCGGCTCACCGTACCGCCCTCCTGCACCGCCCCCGGGCCACCCCTTGAAGTGGGGTCTGTATCTGCACCCATAAAATCCCCCCCCCCTTTTTTCTTCCTGCACTTATCAGACCTATCTTGTCTGCTGCCTTAAACCCAGCACTTGCCAATTGCTGGCTGCACTACCACTTTTTGTTGCCTTTATTATTTATTTATTATTTATCTATTTCTCCTTTGCTCTGCACTCTCCACTTCTCCCCCTTCCATGCACTTTTCCCCCTCCCTCTCTCCCATGAACTTGCACGTTCTCAATGTCACTGGGCCTAGTAAGATTGTTGCTTTGTTCTCCCCTGTTCCCCTCCCTTGCCTTGTCGCGCTCTGAAACACTTGTGTACGAGCGTGATAGAAATGAAATATCAATATCAATAACCACACAGACATACAGCACACGCTCTTACGCCACACGCTGTTACGCCTTGCATTCTTACGCCACATACACTCATGCCACATGCTTTTATGCCACATGCTCTTACGTCACACTTTCATAAACAATTAACTCTACATTATATACATTTATGCCATTCACAATTATGTCACAAAGTCACATTACATACACTGGGATAACATGCACTAACACAATATACACTGCTTTGCCATATGCACATACATCATACACCTGACACTCATAGACCAAACATTCATGTGCCACATACTCACATACCAAACACTCATGCACCACTCATATGTCAAACTCTATACACCATAGGCATACGCCATACTTTCATCTGCCATACATGTTTTTTTTATTAGGCGTTTATATTGCACGTCATGCCGGAGTCCAGCCTCTAAGCATGCAACAGGTATCAATAGCATGCTGCTCAGAATTATCTTACTTCAACGGAAAAGACATTGGTCCTGAGCTATTCACCCAGCCTTACTCATAGGTCATGCACTCATATGTCATACATTCATATATCAAACACTCATACAACATAAAAACATGCAGCCTACGCTCATATGCCATACACATCCATCATAACACACACACCACACACACACACAGAAGCCATACACTCATACGCAATACACCATATGCCATAAACCCAACACTCATAATACCAAACACACATGTTCCACACACACACTCATATGCCATGCACCATTTGACACAGAGTTATACACTTGTATGCCATAGATATATATTACAAACGCATATGACATAATCTCATATTACGTAAACACTTTTGCCATACATTCAGCCCTATGCAATATAGTCATGCACCATACACTGCTATGCCGTACAATCATATGTGATACACCCATACATGATACAGTCATGTGAGTTACATAAAGTGCATGCAATCATACACTAATACACTCATATGTAATCCACGTATACAACATACACTTATATGACACGCTCATATGCTATATGCCAAGCTCCGCACAAAAAACTCTCAAGCACAATATACTTTTACAAGAACGGAAAATGCAAAATAGTTGCCAAGGAATGTATTACCTTTATGATCCATGTCATGTGACAAGGGCCTAATCAGAGAGAATCTCTAATGGCTGGTTGTACTGAAGGCCCTCAGAGCTGTCTTAGCATCGATGCAAGCAAGGGAATCTCCCTACCAATCAGCATACAGCTCTAGAAATACAGTTTGTAGTGATTGCCCAGACTGCACAAAGAAGAGCCACTGTATGCAGTGAAGTTTTAGCCCCCCTGGCAGACCAAACAAGATGACCCAGAGAAATCTCTTTTGAACCACTAATGTTGGCCGGGTTTCTTCAGTTACTTTTACAGATTCTAGTAAAGCTAAATGTCTGTGTGTATATCTCTGAGTACTTTTCAAACTTGTGATGATGCCAAGTGGTTAGGCTATGATTCTGAGAACTGTTTGAACCACTGACAAAGCCAAGAAGCGAGGGGTTCCTCTGATGACTGCACAACCCACAGACAAAGCAACAATGTTAGCTGCAGGCTCTTAGGTGCAGGGCTCTTTGAACTGTAGTGAGTTAGGCAAGGGACCTTCTCTTCTCTATTCCCTCTCCTAGATAGGTGGCACCTGAGTGAACAATATCCAGGGACAGTTAGATTTTCTGATAGGGAAAAGAAGTGAGACCTAGGTCACTGAAAAGATAGAAGCAATGAATTAAATCTTCAATAACTTCTCCCTGTATTGTGTTAAAAGACTGTGAGCATCAGGTGGAAGTTGCTGATCTTAGGCCCTTGTCCATGACAATGGGCCTCATTACGACCCAATGGTAAGGGGTTAACAGCGCCGTAAAAGGTGTCGGTGCAGTTAAACGCTTACCGCCTAATTATGAGGTCCCTTTTCGGGTCCCGACCTGAATGGCTGGTTTTAACATCCATTAAGGAAGGAACCGGCAAAGGGACTTTCAAGGTAATTACGGTACTGCAATTTGCGTTACCGTAATTACCGCCTTCCCCATTCCCATTCAGCCCTATGGGGGCAAAAATGGGAATGGGGAAGGGCCAATGGTGAATGCGCAATTACCGCCCCACCAACCTTGGAATGGGGCGGTAATTCTGCCATTCACCATGGCGGAGTTGGTAAAATACCGGCGTCAACCAATGCGCTAATGGCGCCATGGTTAACGCCAGGGTCGTAATGACTCCCAGTGTGTTTAGCCTTCTCAATTCAGCAAATCCTCCTTGTTCAGTAGCAGGGCATTTGTTAAAGTCTTTGGAATAAGCGGCACGTGACACCAGAGCACTCTAACCCTGATGCCTTGTTTGTTCACAAAAATAGATCTTTGTCTATCATCTTTTTTTCTTTACACAAATGTTGCCACTGTGGCCTTGACCTTAACACAGTCTGGTCCTCTATCAGTTTCCTCCGACTCTCTAGATGTGCTGTACTCATTGGCTTTTCTTCCGCTGGAGTCAAGGACGGTACCAGCTCTTTTACCCGCCCTGGCTATCAGTGCAGGAGGGCCCTTTGTATCCTTGACATCTGCCACACCATTTGCCAGCTCGGATTCCCGGTTTTATGATTTTTCACTGGATGCTTTGTGTGTCTGGGTTGAAACGGCCAAGAGCAATTCCTTCCTGGTCGTCCTTTTGGTTTCCACCACCTTTCTCCTCTGCTTGAACTGCCGGCCCGGCATAGCTGCTTCATGGTGTGTTCGGCCTTTCTCAACGTGTGCTCTCATGCTCCGTCTTGTATCCCTGTGGGAATGGAAAGGGCCATCAGGTGTGTGTAGTTATCATCAATTGCGTGACTCTGTCTGACCCTTGTTTTGGGGCATGTCAGGTAAACGGCTCTGGTGTTAGTCCATTGTCTTTCACGGTGTGAGAAAGTGTTTGTGTAGGAAAAGGGGGTGGGGTAGAGTTTCTAGATATCCTATGGGGTAGAATGGGGAAAAGGTGTCATAAGGAAGAGGGTACCACCTCTAACCCTTAGCTGTCTCACTTCCATTCCCCGAAGACTCTGATCCAATTGACCCTCCCCCACTGGTCCACTCCCAAGAACTGGATCCAATAGCAATGGCCATATCCTGGCTACCTGGGTGACAGATCCCCGGGGATTAGCGGGTGAGACACCTTCAGGTTTCTCACAGCACTGACAAGTGCCCTTCCCTTGCACAACTACTGAGGAACTCCACCTCAACAAGAAGAGGTGCTTAAAAAAGTGGCATATACTTTTCAGTGTGCCCAGAACAAACCAGTTACATCAGTGCATACATTATCAATATTGATAGTGTGATGGGAAAGACACAACATTGTATGTGAAGGTTGAGAAAATAGCCAAACAGTCGGAATGGCCGGAAACATTATATGACACCTCATCTATAGGAGAAGCTGAAGCATGTACTGTTAGGGAGATTCTCAATTTATGGCTAATTTCCCTCACCTAGTGAGTCCCCCAGCAGCTTTGCTGGACTTTTGGTGTTAATTTATTTCACTTGGTAAGAGTGTGAGCTTTTCCCCCACTCTTACCCATGTTTTGCCATGTGTATTTCATCTGTTTTTGTGATTGTGGACTCTGGAGTACACCACTTCAGAAGCCCCCTTCTTTTGTGTGTTACACAGCACCTTCAGTGCAGTGACACAGGGTTGTCTTTTAGACTTCCCACCGACTCCATTTCTGAGGCTGACTACTGTCCCCCAGAAAAGGGTAAAGTTGCCATTTACTTTACTTAGTCATTTTACCACAGATCCAGTACACCCCATTTTACATGGAGTACTGGAAAGGGTTACTCTGTATCCCTTTTTATCTGTACCTCCTAGAGCATTGTTTCGCTCTTTTAACATTTAGACTTGGCTGGTGGCAGTGGTATCTACCCTAACTTTTCTACCGCAATTACAGTATATAAACGTGGTATTGTTTTAGGCTATTATATTAGCCTCAAACTTAAACCCGCTTGACCAAATACTTTTTTCTTTTGGCTCCGGTCGGGTTTAGTCGCTATTTCTTTTTGTTAAAGTCCTTCTTGCGTTTTACTTTGCGCGGCAAACCAGATTTGCCTCCTTTGTTCACTGTCTTTTGGCGGGCTTCTACCAAGAAGCCCTCCTCTAGGCGCCTAGGTGTCTAGGTAGGCTGAATGTGAGGGAGGGGTGTAGCCACCCCCTGCACAGGGTATCCTAGGAAACCCAAGCCGCACTTTGCCATGATTGGCTGAGGTGGTTTTCCGGGCTGGACAACCCTCTGCTGCGTGATTGACAGCCAGGCTGTGTGAATGGGGGATTTTCGCATAAAAGGCAGGTCTCTTGGGCTAGAAGTCAGAGTCGCCACTGGAACTACAAGGAACCGAAGAGATACAGAGAAGAAGATGACTACTGCAACTACCCGTCCCAGTGAAGCCCTGCTGCAGTCCTGAGCTATCTACCCTTCGATTACCAGAGAAGATCCATTCCGGAGTCTTCTTCCCTTGAGCCTGGTGGGGATAACCAGCTCATCTTCCACAGCCAGAGGATCCTCTTCTTGGTCGAAATCACTGCACACTGCTATTCTCATGATGCCTACCCCCAGGCATCCGGACCAAGTCCATCAGCCCCGGGAGCAGGCATCTAGACATTTAGTAAAACCTCAACAGACCCAGCTAGGGGCTATCTGGGTTCAGTCCTGGCGCCTTAGGCGCCAGGGTCATAGTAGGAATCAGGCCTGGCGCCTATGGCGCCAGGCTCATCGTCATTACTTACCTCAGGCAGACCATGCTACAAATGACTCCAATCCAACATAAAGCCTGAAAGGGACTATTCTTCTACAGGGACTATTTTTTACTCGGGTGTGGTTCTAGGGACTTCTTACCTGGGACTACTTTTGAGGCTATTTAAACCACACCCGACCAGCAACACACGCTTTGCGTTATTCTGCATCCAGCAGCGTAACACTCACCGTGCCTGCAGCCTGCATCCAGTCTTCTGCCACGCCCGCCTCGAATCCGGAGCTCCTAAAACAAAGAGGAAAGAAAGGGACAAGGTTAGAAAACAAACGTATTTCTATTCCACACCTGATTCTGGATCCATCTTGTCTCCGGACCTGTAAAGAACATCATTTCTGCACGCGCCGCACCTCCAGCTGCAGCACCGCGCCATACTCACCAGTCTTCACAGCATCCTTCGGGTCGGCGCTGCCTCCATCATTTCTTCGCCGAACTTCGGCACCTAGGAGACAAAAGAAAACCACAAGGTGAGCCGAGTGAACCAACAAATATAATTCTTACCACCATAGACTTACCTGATTTACCACCGGAGGCATCCTTTTGTGACTCTCCCTATTTTCACGTGCCGCATCTGTAAAGAGAGACAAAACAACACGTTTTCCTCGGACAACATTTACCGGACAGCGCCAGGTAATACAGACTCTTACCTGCGCGCCACCAGCTGCCACAAGAGCATCTTTTCACGAGCCAGCTGCAAGACAAGAAAGGAAGGGGGGAACAAGAGTGAACATCGGACATATTGAACTCTATGAACTTAATACTTACTGGTCCGCACCAGGAACCTCAGAGTCGATACTCTCCGGAACTCTCCCGAGCGTTCAAACCAGTGAAGTAACTGGAATCGATGCGCCCCTGCAAATCCACGCAGGATGGAGAGCTCATCTTTCAAGAATATAAGGTGAGATTGCTGTGAGGGCATTTCGGAGGTGATTAGTTGGGAAGGACTGAGGGGGTGCCATCACTTGAATCCACAAGTGGCTAAATCCATCTCTCCACTTGCAGGAGAATATTTCTATGGGTTAAGCAGACAAGATTAGGAGGGCAGATCCAGTCAGTCATCGCTGCACTACGCATCACGTGGGTGTAGACCGCAGCTGTCCGGGTCCGACCGACGCCCCTGTGGGTGCCAGGTGAGCGTAACAACTATAGTGGTACCGATAGCCATCTGAAGAGCCTCTCCTATTTTTAAGGAGCGCACCTTTTATTCACTGTCGCTGCTGCCGGCCTCATCCCTGTGTGGTGCAGACCCCTCCAGACATCCTCCTTCACATCGAAGCTCAAGGAACTGTGGGTCTGCAGGAAACTACCAGAAACAACTGCCGTGGCACCAGCTTCTTCATTGAATAAGGTACTGTGTTCACTTGAAGAAGTAGGGTGAACCCCTTTTCTTCGCCTCCAAGGCTTGCCCTTATTTTCTCCCCTTCTTATAACTTTTGCTTCCTCTGTTGACGATATCTAAGTACTCCTGGCAACGTTGAATCTTGAACTACCCGACTGTGTGATCAACAACAATAACCCGGTTCCACTTGACACTGGCTCCGGCCTATTGACTCTTGAATTCCTGTCGAATTACTGTCAAAAAGTGTTCACAAGTGTATTCCTGGTAACGCCTTTTGTTTCACAACCCCGGTCCGTTAAAACATAGGGTACTTACCTTGTGTTAGAGTGTACCAAAGTGAATTGGTTGGTTGTAGTGTATTTTAAGTGTAATTTTGAATTAATAGAAGTGTTGTGTTTATAACGAATGGTTTAACAATAAATGTACTTATATTTTTTACCTAAACCTTGAGTCAGTATTTGCTTGAGTCACAGTAATTGTGGTCCCTTTGTGTAATCTTTGCTACTGCTTATATACTCTGGTTGCTCCGCTACTTCTACCACTTTCACATAGTAGTACAGACTTGTACCAAAGGTAAAACTTGTATTACCACCTGTAGTCTTAATTGTGTGTAGTGGTCCTTAAGGGCACTGCAGGGGATTCTGCCTAACATGTACCAAGCAGGAAACCAGAGCGGCAATAACCCTTATAACTATGTTAACAGTTCTATTGGAATGATTGGGGTCTCACCTCGATTCCTACAGATTAAGAACCAAAAAAGCAAAGGTTGGAGACAACGATACTCCTAGGGCTTTACGTTATCAAATACAGATGCCATGAATAGATGGCTAAAACCAGAATCGAGAGACAAAGAAGCCATCTTGGAAGAGTTCATAGAATCACTTCCCGGAAATATGTACCGTTGGATAAGTTCACTTCATGAGTGATTCATTCATTCATTCCAAAATGCTATTGCAGATGAAATTAGCCATAAAAGTGCATTGACTAATGACAATACATATTCCAATATTACAATAACTGCAAATTCCAATACAATAACAAACATATACAAGTGTAATTACACAAGTATAAATGTAAGCCTTCAGTTACCTGAGATTGATTTAATGAATCACTGAATTGTAATGTTCGCTGGAGATAAGAGAGCAGCTTCCAGGCAAGTAGTGACATATGAGCTGAAAGTGAAAAATATAAAGCAGGTTTACAATATCTAAAGTGCAAAACACGCAATCGAATTTTGAGAGTAGATGTCCTGATGTGATCATAAACAGGGCAAACAAAGAGAAAGTGCATTGTGTCTTCCGAGGGGGCATTACAGAGAATACAACTCACAGCGTTACTGTGTCAACAGTGGGTGATTGGCAGTTACTATCCTGATAAGAGGTAACAGATTAAATATGTCCTTTGTTATTAAAATATGTTCAAATTCATAAGTAGACCAGATCAAGTATTCAGAAATTCAAAACAGTGGTCAAAACAACATGAGCTTGATTAGAACGTTTTACTAGTTCCTTGAGTTCACGTTCCATCTGTAGAAAAGCACCACATTCTGGACCACTGTCTTGCCATAGGTTACAGAATTAACTGATAGATCAGTAAAACTAATATGTGCTTTCATAGAGGCTAAAGGGTTTTTAATATATAAAAGCTAGGGGACCAATAGACAATTGGCCTGTCAGGAAAAGAAAACGTGACAGATGCAGTTGGGGGAAGGTTTCCTTCCTCATGTTTCCAAGCAATGAACCTCATCTGCTAAGTGTATCATGCCAAGTTCACTGTGCGCATCGAACGTTGGTGCCGAGCTTGGCGGACCAAGCAATGTTTTCGGGAATGGATTTTCTTCTACTTGGAGGGAGGTGCCGTCCACTATGGCGCATAGACTCAAGCCATATGAATCAATTGCTTTTGCCATGGCGCTGTAGATTCTCAACATCATACCGACAGGTTGAACTGTAAAAGCCATGGCAAAGCGTTGGATACCCACCAATACTTGGATCATTCTAATTCTCTGATGTTCTATGTGTCTCCTGACACAAAGCTGTGGTGTAAACGTGAGGTCCAGATAATCATAGCAGTCACACACCTGCACTGTGTCATCCCCGGCCTTGAGGATCGGACGTTTAGGGTGCTGTTTGCCTCACGTCAACACCAGAATGGCTGATTTAGAGGTGTTTATAAATAGGTTCAGACTGCCCATGGACTGCATGTAAGCTAATATTAATTCATGTTATGAACTTGCAGTTCTGGCAATAAGGACTGCATCCTCTGTATAGGTCAGGGCGGGGAAAGGCCTTCCACTCACAACAGAGCATGCAGGTGCACAAGGACACAACTTTGGCCACCCGGGAGTTAAGCAAAAGATACAGTGTGCAAAAGCCACTGCTTCCTGCTCTTACACATGCCACAATATTAGCATGAATTCTGGATAGTATTATAACTCAATCTTCTGGGCATCCCATTGCTAACAATATATTACAAAGCTTAGTTCTTTTAAGCTTGCCACAGGCAGAGCGTACATCAACGAAGGCGACGAAAAGCATCTCCTTCTTCATGAACATGGCGCTGGCAATGATAAGATATGAATTAAGAGCTTGCTTTAGGGTACCCAAGGCTTCTCCAAACCTTAGCTGTGTGGGCACCAGGATGTTTCTCTCGTCCACCCAGGCTTGTTTTCAACAGAAATGCTCACCTGAACATTTTAAAAGCCAAGTTTCAGAGTGCAGTAGGCCTTTATGATGCAGGAGAATTTCTGGGACCCTTCCAATACATGTGGCATATATTTGCTTGATTTCCAGATCACCAGAAAGATTCTACTCTCAGCATAGCATTAAAACCGACTGTTAATAACGGGGTCCAGACCTCCCCACGAGACCGAAACAAATCAACTGGGATACCATTTGGCCCTGGAGCTTTGTTAAGGGATTGTTTCGACATTGTGCCTGTCATTTCTTCAGTAGAGAAAATGATTAAAGGTGTGTCAATTTCGTTTTTTACCCTACAGAATGCTAAAGTAGCAACAGTAAAGGAATTCTTTTGGGCACACAAATTGTAAAAGTGTTGAATCTACTCGGAATCTAAAATTGAGGATTATAGAGTCCTGCAGCGTGGGGACTATAGTTGGGTCCAAAATTCACCAATTATCAAAATAGCCTTGAATTGGTATTTTCGACTGCTGAATAAATGTAATCCCAGCCCTCTGAGTCCAATTCAGTTTTCCTTGTGGCAAATGCTTTTTTAATAAGCTAAACGTGCTGCCCTTATGTTACTCATATTAGCCTTTTGGTCTTTCAGCGCTTTAAGCAAATTAGTTTTAGCGACCCGACTGTGATCATTGAACTAACTATTCCCTTCCTTCAGAGGCTCAAACTAGTCATTTAAAAAAATTCAGAAGAGACTGCCTTCATAGATTAGGTGAAGTGAGCAAAAATATCTGCAGCTCAGCTGACCTCACCTAAGATATTGTTTGTTAAGTGCAAGCACTGATGAATAGAAATAGAGTTAAAATTACCCACTTTGACAATCAGCCATCTAACATTTTTGCGTGAATTACTTATATAAACATCAGCCATCTCAGTGCTATTGCATAGGGGCAATTTAGCAACTAAAACTATTGGACAGTCGTCGCTATACAAATCAGCCAAAACTTTTAAATCATTGATCGAAAACCACCTACTAACCGAAAACACAAATATAGCTGATCGTTGGACATCCCTAATGACCTCAAGTATTCTAACATATCAGAATCAAATCTTCCATCCGTCTCGGGAGGATAGCTCAGGCGCAACCCATGCGCCCTCGAAGCAAGATGACATGGAGCACCACAGGTTCGATTCCCGCGTCCGGGCTTAGAAACCTGTGGGTCTAAAGCACGTTATAAATAACCTATTATATCATATCATTAACTGATTGAAATCCCTGCTCAATTAATATTTCACTAAGTTGCATACCTTCTGAATTCATTATTGGATCATTCATAACTGGAGATACAATATTGCAAAGGGAATCTCTGTGCTATAAAAAAAAGATTTCATCCTGTCCTTGTCCAAGTTTGACTTAGAAATCACCTCGTACAATGGTCCAGTATTTAGTAGAGTTACTAAATGTTTATATTCTAGCACCTCCACAAGATCGCTTAAGGATGATTTTGGCCCATTCGGTCACCAGTTATCGTAGAAATTAATTAGAAATATGGAATCCCCAAAGAAATATTTTAGATGAAGGGTTAGACTATGACTCGAATTGAAAGGGCAATGTGAGACCCCAAGCGCAAGAGATGATCTAATAAAAGTGACTGGGCCATCCCCAGGTCTCCGCACATTTTACATGTTAAGGCCTGCATTTGTAAGGACAATAACTGTCCATACATAGGCCCTTCTCTGACCATGCTCCCTGCATTAAAATTACATCATGATAATTAAGTTTACTACAGATTTCTGAATTGTCCACCTTATATTTAGCTCCTGCAATGTTCCACAAGACAAAAGCCAAAGTGGAAGATTAAAGAGGGGATAAGTGGTCCATCAATGACAGGACACTGATGGTCAGTAAATGCTAAAGGATTCGGGGCACCTGGGTGTTATCACATTGAGAAATAATGCATATTTTGCTAGCTCTAGTGGAGGCTGGCAGTCAATCTAGTTCCTCCAAAGTTGACGGTACCTCATAGTGATTTCTAAAGAGAATGGAACCTTATCGGCCGATACAATGGACTGACAAGTGGTGGTGACTGTGGTATTAGCGGGAGGTCGGGGAATGGTAGGGCCAGGGCTTTCCACTATTTGCTCAATGTTTTTACGGTGTGAGAGCATTAAAAGGAAACACTAGGGGAGAGGTGTTGACGTTTCGAATAGGGAGCAGCCCCCATACATCACTAGAGCAGTTCTGTGAGGACTCTCCATCCTTCCCACCAGACATGTGACTCAAGTGGGGTACGATGGGTTTATCTGGCTGTGCCAGATGTCATGATTAGTTCCATCTTGTAGTTAGTTTCGATTAGTCCAGATGGAGGCATAGTGGGACAGCCTCCATGAGGGTAATAAAGATGAAAGCAAAGACAATGTGATCCCAAAGCCCATTGGGCTTGAGAGATTTGAGGTAAAATACTAGGCTTGGAAGAGAGAAAGAGAGAACTATGCAACCCCCCTTGAATTATTTGTCTGTCTTTTATAGTGATGCTGCCCATCTACTCATGAGTCACTTTTGGGGGTTAATAAAGGGACCTCACACTTTGCAATGAATCCAGTGGGTAGATTTATTTAACAGCAAAACTGTCCCTTTTTAGGTGGAGGAACATCAGCAACAATGCCCATTATCCCAGCTGCCGCTGGCGGTAAATTAAAAAAACTAGGGCTGGAGAAGACAGAGGGCCTCATTCCGAGATTGGTGGTAGTCATGGTGCTATTTGCGCCATGACTGCCACCAATAACTGGTCCGGCACCAGTGTAGTTCAATGGGGACTTACTGGTGTAGTCCGACCATGGCGGGACCGGTAAGTCCCCATTGAACATGCCATTCCCCATTCCTATTTGAGCCCCCATAGGGCTCAATGGGAATGGGGAAGGCGCTATTTATGGGTCTGCTAATGGCAGGCCTGTAATTAGCAGCCTGGTCCCCTAATGGGACCCATAAGGGGCGTGTGGTCCGACCAAACGTACCTTACAGGTCCCGTTAGGGGACCTCGGAATCAGGCTGTAGGGGATTACCGGCACCGGTCCCCTACCGCCTGACTCGGAATGACCCCCAGAGTTTCCAAATTAAGAGTCAAATGTTTAGGGGGTGAAATAGAGATGCTATTAGACAGGGAAGAAACCTTGAAATGGTAGAGTTCACCTCTTATTGTGTCTAATGTCCTGTTGGGGGGGAATAGCTGTTTAGCATCAACAGGTTAGAAGGTAAATCATCCCCTTTTTATATTAGATTGAGGAATATTCTCCCTCCGAATGCAATACAAAGTGTCATCCTGTATAGACAAGCTTACAAAAAATATTTGCTTGAAAGACTTTAAAAAAAGGTAAAAACATCATTAAGATGTGATGCTAGGCCATCTATTTTCTCAGTGAGAACTGAGATTTTAATGAAGGAATCTACATACAAGATGAATCAGAAGGCGAAGGGGGGTTATTCACAGAAACTGATAATAAAGGTGGAACATCTAAGGTTTACCCAGATTTGGGGCTTTTTATAGTAGGTTCTTGTTGCAGAGAACACAGATGCAACACTACACCGGGGATGGAAGTTAAATCAGCATCAATAATTTCAGAACCTATGGCAGAGCTCGGATTATTATCCCTGTGTATTGGAATAGAAACTTGGGGAGCATTTCAATTAGGATGGTATGCAACATGCTCACTTGAATACTATCTGAACAGATCAGTCATACAACCCGGAGATCCATCTTAAATTCCACCTTAACTAGGTGTATCCTTCCTCTATTCTGAAAGATACCTCCCTCAAATGGGCATCTAATGAATCTTTAAGTTGTTTGGTGTCCGACGCCTGAGAAATATTGCTCTTTTGTGAGAGGATAAGGCTTTCTGCTTCCCCATGTTAAACACATATGAAATATGAACATACTCTATGATAGGAAGCTAAGAAGACCCAAAGCAAAACTTAAGCCTAACGAACACCAAGATATGTTAACAAAAAGGTTATCATCGCCAGTTAAAAAAAGTAAAAATGCCAAAAGCTGCTAAAACATCAGTGACCAAAATGGTAGAGATGTAATTATGTGGTCCAAAATATAATGTGTATATAAATACAATTAAGCAACTAGGCAATTAAAAATGTAAATCAAAACAATTTGTAATATGTCTCTAATGAAAACACGTAAATATGCAAAGGGTAAAGCTTAATAAAGACATAAGGCAAAGTCTCAATAAGCTGGAGACAATTTCGTAGATAAAACAGATAAATCCGCAGCCAAAAAGGACATTTTGAAAAAGTCATTGGTGGTTGCATTGTCAGCCTTAAAAAAATAAAGAATGTGGTTGCTAGAAGGTAAGCTCTTATACATTTAGGCGGCGAGAAGTTCTGTGATCACTATGCTCACTGTGTGCAACCAGAACGTTCCAAAAGCAAAAATCATAAGATGCAAAGAATGTGGACGATCTACACAAGATGAGGAACTCAAAGATTGTGTCCCACAGTCACAATGTGTCTTGTAGATGGCATGCACAGTTCCACAGTGTGCACAAAATGATAACAATTTGGAGAAAGCTGCTGAGACTAAGACCTTCTGTCCCTATGGAGGTCGTACGACTGGCGCTGGGGTTGATCTCTCTGGGCGGACGAGTCAAAAGGAAAAGGATAGAACTCTACTTGAAGGCTAAGATGGCACCCATATGCCCCCTACTAGAAATGCTGGGGAGAAGATGTGGAGAAGTAGTCGTTTGACAAGTGACACGTTCGACGACCTTGTGATGTCTATCTTCCATGCTATTAACTGGTACCTCAATTGGAAGATTAAGGGTGGCTAGCAAAGCTTGAAATGATCATTCAAAGCTAACTTCGATCTCTTTGACTGGAATAAAAACTACGCACACATACCAAACGTGGCGCACAGTTCTAAAAGACCTCAATCTTACATCAAACTAAGTCCCAATTTAGAAGTGTGATGGCTTATGCTGCGCCTTCGAATAAATGAACTACCTTTGCTTTCCATCCTGGGGCCGCAGTTGGAAATACCCTTGGAGGATAGACATTGCTGTGTTTACAGGAAAAGCGGATGTTTGGAAACATCTAGGCATCTGTTTACCGAGTGCCCAAATGCATGCCCATTATATATGAGCACATGTGAGCCCTTCGTCTACAATTATGATTCAATCAAATCTGACGAATGTTTTGCCTATTGCTGAAATTCCCCTTCAGTGTCAGTACACACTGCATTGTACAGGGTTTGGCACCATATAGAAAAGATGTTACCTAGTAACATGGCTCCCACTTAGACAGTGCCGCATTACAGCTGTTTCCAGTAGAAACAATATCTTCAAAGAAAGAAAAAACGGGTCTGTCATTCTCTGCTTTTGAACTTCCGCAACAGAGCAGGGTGGCAGAAATGTGGCAAATCCAAAAAGTCATGGAATTTGACATTACTAAACATCACACTACGCAACCATCTGAGGGCTGAGTACCCTCTAACTAGAAAATAAAATGAGGGCAGATATCTTCAACATGTGGCGCTACAGCTGTTTTACACATCAACACCCATAATGGCTGCCCATTCCCTATGCTGTCCAGAACCTTTGGGAGTTGTATTCAGACATGTGGTGTGCCAAAGGTTGTACAAACTGCTCCCTCAACTAGAATCAGAATATGGTGCAGTCAGAGACCTGTCCTGTGCACCATGCACTGTGTCCCCTGAAACTGCTATGCTGTAAAGTGAAAAGTCACACACATACTGTCTACAATACACACTGTCCGGTCACAGCTGCAGAATAAGGACATCATTAATCAGAATGAGTGTGACTCATAGGCAAATGGGTAATCCAAAAGGTGCATGTTAATTAACATCACAAGCCATCATGGCTACACCAGGCAACCTTTGAACTAACTGATCACCCAGTGGTTGACCACACCATCTACAAGCAAATATAGGGTAGGCGCCTGTGATTCCCCAGATGTTTTGTGCTTCACCTCCCATTATCCCTCCCGATTGATATCGCTGTTTAGGGCTGAATGGAGTGGTAGCTGTAGGTGTCTGGGGACAATGCGGGTCTTCTTGTTGTCGCGGGCGGCGTGCCGGTCAGCTCGAGGATCTCAGCAGTCAGGTACTCGAGCACGGCAGCCAGGTAGGGGGCTCCGACTCCTACCCACTCAGCGTAGCTCCTCTTCCGCTGCAGCCTGTGCACACGGCCTACTGGGAACTGCGGGAGGAGCGAGTTTTGGCCTTAGCACGGGCCTTCCCTCCTTGCTTTCCTCGTCCAGACATGATGCGTGAAGTGGGCGCTCGCACGTTCAAAGAGAAAGCAATGCAATGGGAGTGGTAGACAAAACATACGGCAAGCCAAGGTTTATACAAGCCATTGCCACAACTAAAAGCAGCATATGGTGCAGTCAGAGTTCTGTCACCTTGCACCATGTCCCGGCCCTACCCTCTGTCTGCAATATGCACTATCTGGTCACAGTTGCAGATTAAGAACCTCGCGTATCAGAACTTCTTGGGCTTGCAGTCAAATGGGTGTTTGCGTTTCTAAAGTTTATAGCAAGAGTAGTTTGTGTCGCTTGGCCAGCTGCAAGAAAACGCAGAGTGTATACGGCATGGGTTATAATTCTGCAACCTCGAGTAACGGTAAAACATATCTAGCCCGGGCAAACACCTGTGTTAGTGTTCTGCAAAGTATGACTGTGCTGCAGATTGTACCACTATGCACTGCAAATACCAACGTCTTATGCTGTATAGGCTGCTAAATGATCGGGGGATGCACTCTATTTGAAAAGAACTGTGAAAAGAGAAAGCATTATACCTTTCCACCGTGTGCACTTTACTGCATAGCGCATCATTTTGTTTAATAGAGTTTTAACATCAGCACCCCAGCAAATACCAAACCACCGAAGAGGGAACAGCACTTTGATTGGCATATGGTCCTAATTGAGTGTTAACAGTAGGCATGACGACAACATTGTATACTTCTATAATAATTATGGAATTTTAAAAAGAACATAAGGATAGATGTATATGTGGTTACATTTTCCAAGAATCTAAACATATTTACTTTTTTGCCACTTCAAAGATTGGTATTCCCTGCCTCTCTGCACAGCACTCTGTATGGGCTCGAACAGGGGTCCTTTAAAAGCACATTGTACCTAGTGCATGTGCAGCACTATTCTGAACCTCAGGGCGATCCAAGAACCAGTGATGTTGACTTGACAGCCGTATTCTGTCCAATGCAGGCTAGGCATTGCAGGCAGTTGGGCCCAATGAAGCTTTCTTCACTACTCCGCCCTCAGGCGTGTCTCAGGCTTGGGGTGGGGTCAGAATGAAGCCCACCCCCTTGCCTGATTCAGAATCAGTGAGAAGGAGTGCTGAAGAGACGCCGCGCCTGCTGACTCTTTCACCCCTGCCTGCTGCCAGGCAGATCAGATTGAGACATGGTTCACCACGAGCAAGTAATGTACCTTTAAAAAGCAACGTGTGTGTGTGTGTGTGTGTGTGTGCATGCATTCTTTTGAATGTGTGTGAGTGTGAGCATGTATGTATGTGTTAGAGAACGATCAGTGTTGGTGGGGAATGAGAGTGCCAAGCAGTATATGGGTTAGCATCACCAGTAGCATCGAAACATACTTTACAGAGACATGCTGACATATATGTTTTGACAGTAGAAGGAACAAATGTGTTTTTACAGTGCTAATGCTGGCACACATTTGGCACGGTCAGCATGAAAATATGCTGTACAGGGCATTGAGGGTGTTTATTGGGCACTGGGCTGGTAGCATAGTTCTCAGGTAAAAAGACTGATAGCAACTATAGGTTTTCCTGTTTTCTAAATACAGTTGTAACGTCCCAAAATATAAATGCCCCTTTTTCCTCTAAATTTAACAGAGATGCAAGTGTGGAATATTCTGCAAACTAATCAATTCCATTTCCAAACACCTGCTTCCCAGTTTCACTAAATACACTCGTGTGCCCGTAAATAATATCTTGCCTCCTGATATTCCCAGGTGCCACCACTACGAGATGCCATAGAGTGACATCATACTCCCAACAATGACTACCCCACGCTGGGTAGTGCCATTATATACCCAGCCACCCCCACATCATGCTATGCAGTCCCATTCTTGATATGTGCTAATTAAAACACGTGTCAGTCAGTGCCAAACATATGTCAGATAGTACCATCAAAACCCAGAAGCCTTCAAACATGCCAAGTAATGCAATTATATAACCATGAAGGCCCATCATATGCCAACCAATGTCAATGGGCTCTGGTAACCGCGTTGTGTTTCTGCCTGCCTTGGCTTTCACTTTGGGTCTCCGGTGATAGCCACAGCAGGCAGAAACACAATGCGGTTGTGTTTGAAAATGCTGCTGTTTTTCTTTCTGAGTTTCTCAGGCTCCTCCGAGCCAGAGGAGCCTGAGAAACTTGGAAAGAAAAACCGCAGCATTTTCAAACACAATAACGTTGTATTTATGTGTACGGTAGCTTCAAAAGCGACCGCAAACATAAATACAACGTTTTTAAAGCTGCGGTTTTATTTCTATGTTTTCCGGGCTCCTCCAGCCCGGAAAACTTAGAAAAAAAAACGCAGCTAGTGCTTATTTAAAAAAAAAAATAAACAGCCCTTACTGAGATTCAGCTGCAGCTTTCCTGGTCTGGTCTCCGGTCCCCGTCCTCCGCGTGCAGCACCAATGAAGGACAAGCCACCCACCGGTAGCTTTTGTTTACTACAGCTGGCTGGCTTTTCCTACATTAGTGCCGCAAAAGCAAAAGCCAGCACAGGCGGGTATCCATTTCACAAAATGGATGCGCCCATGTGCTTGCTTTTGCGAATTTTGAGCTTGAATAGCTCAAAATTTTACATTGGAAGTTTTTTAAAAAAAGTGCTAGTATTTTTTTTAATGTTGCCTATCTATTGTTTAAATAACATTTTTAGCTGGACTACCCCTTTAAGACAGAGAAACCCAGCTGAAGGTAACCATGCCAAGAAGTCAAGGCCATATAGGGCTGGGAAAGGCCAATAGTGGATACAATTAAAGAGAAAAAGAACAGAGTATCCTGTTCAGAAAAGTCAAGATAAGCCACAGATGGTAGAAGACTGGCAGAATTAAATCAAACACACAAAAATGCATGAAGAAGAGGCCGATTTCACAGTGTCCAAATCATGTGACAAGGCAGGTAGGAAGGGATGAGACTTTCACACCTACACATGGATCCCTGCAATACCCATATTCCTTAAGTTTCTCAGACCAAGAAGCAGACTGGAGGCCAAAATACAAAGAAGTAATTGACACATGACCACTGAGGTGATGATTGATTGTAACATAATTGTAGGGAAACTGGGGTGCAAACAAACTCCCTGCACCTGGCTGGTTGTTCTGCATGCTGCTAGACATAAGTGGAAAAGTATTAGTGGGGTGATGCCAACCCAATCATAGTGGACCATGTAATCTAGGGTCCTATAGTGAGTAGAACCAATGGGACATCGTACTTTTAGTGATGTTCCACCTGACATTGATTATCCAATCCCCTCTCCCCATTAACACATACAGTTATAGTACCTATGTTAAAGTTACCTTCCTATAACCAATCACGTTGCATGTTAGGTTTTCAAGATTGCGCATCAGTGATGACGAGTTTTTGATATAAATACTGTATTTTTTCTGAAATTATGTGGGGTTGAAGCAAGAAGGAAGATCGAGAGGTTGCTGATGTTCATTGTACTCCCTGTTTTTTGTACTTGTCATTAAACGGACGCCCTTTGCCAAACCATTGAGTCGTCATTATTGATTTGATGCTTGAGTACTAATCTGCATCCCCATCTATCTTGAGGGTGCTGCTACTCATCTTAAAGGGCTGTTTTGAGATGCCCAGTCTTATGGGACGGCTGTGGTCCATGCAGTTCACCATAGCCTGTGTTACTCACATTCGGCACCTTTCATTATAAATGTCATGTCCCACAAGACGTCATGAATCCCAATATTGCAGTCTTGCAGCTCATGTGTGGCCTCACAATCTTGCAAGCACATTTAAGGTGCCCTAAGCATTTGATGCAGCTTTTTCAGTTGCATGTTTTGGCACCGAATGTTCTGGTAACTAACTCCTCTAGCTTGTCTCTCAGAAGTCATGACACCATCCCTTCGAAGGTCAACTGACGAGTGCTGGTACAAAGGCAAGAGGCACATGGGCGGCAGCCCTCACTCATCTCCATCATGCCAGAACCACCCAGAAAGGATGCTGTGTCATATACAACACTACCAGAGCATATGGCATTACAGCCTTGCAAATACCTTTTTGACATGTCTCTTCGATATACTAATGGTTTTTGTCTGTGGAACAGACTTACATTTCTAACAATTGGTTATTTTTATGGAGAAATATGCATCACCTAATACGCCCACCACGATAATCACATGCCACGATCCGGGACAAGGGACGGGCTGTTTTTAATATGAATATTCTGTCTTATTTACAATAATAAATCAGGAAATTAAAGGTGGTCCCCTAACTTTCATAGCTGAGGATGTCAACCACAATTTTTCGCATAAATACAGGTAGCTAGTCTCCAGAAAATAAATGCAGCCTGTCTGCTAGTGTATTGCTTATATTGAAATCAGACTGCAATATCCAACTTATTTCTCATATCCACTCCAAAAATCCAGACATAAAGATTAAAAAACTATGAATGACTATTCAATGCAAAAATAGAATCTCAAAACGAAATACCTGATTGTCTGTTTTAAATAACACATAACTCAGAAGAAACAGTTCAATAATATGGGGTGGAAATTCTATTGTTCACATATCAAATTATACCAGAAACCTATGGTGTCTAATAAGAAAAAATTATTACCTGATATTCTGCACAGTAATAATTTCCAAATATTTTTTATTTTGAATGACAAGTTGTATCACAAGTATATAATAATCTAAAACATTTCTATAACAGCACCAGGGGCACCACCTTTGGAAATGCCTCAGTTTCCCATAGTGAAATATCTGGAAATTAACATGAGATAGATGCTTTTATTTTGAAGAGTAAAATGTCTTAATGAATGAATAAAGTGTCACGCTAGCATGAGATGATGACATTGAAATTAAACATAATTCAGCACATTCATTTTAATTGGCATATGAGTGTATTTAATTCTCAAACGTCTATTTATGCACAATGCTATATGGAAAAATAATGTTGGTTGTTTAAAATTACATTATTTCCTTGGGAATTTGGGAATGAAGGGCAGAAACTAAAATCCTTCCTATTCCACTTTGTGGAGAAGTAAAATCTACTCTCTTTTTTTCTATTATATAATCCATGGTATTCACAGGTGAAGCAGTTTATGAATCCCTGCAAATCTGTGAGATTATAGATTCTAGGGCACCCTCTTTTTAACATATGTCAACACATGTTAAATTACAGTTCCAGTTCCCCTTTCAATAATTTTACTTTTAAACAGTGATCTTATAAAATGCTTTCAATTACTATCTGGGATGTGATGCATTCTTGGGTTATTTATCTAATGCTATGTAATATTTTTAAATCACTTCTGATTTGTCTTCCAAAGGCCACAGACAATTAGGGATGTCAGCTTGCTCACCACATCACCATCAGACAAGCAAATCCGATTAGTCAGTCCTCCCTTTCCCAAATCCCTCTGAGACAATACTTTGTTCTCATGGAAAGACTGCGGCATTCAGTCCCTTCTGTGCAAGGCTGTTTTAAGAAGAACTTTCCACAGCTTATTCCAGTTGGAACCCCAATACACTTTCCTCCTGTCAGGCAGGCTCTTTTCCTTTAATAATTTCCCAACAACTCTCTGTTGTTCCCACGTGTTTGACTTTAAATACTCAGCAAAGTCCACCAATGCAGCATCATTTGATGTGGCAATTTCGGATGTTACAGGGGCTGTTATTGGTTCCCTTCAACTACTCCCATCCATTAGGAGCCTTCTCTCTGTTTTAACTGGCCCAATTTATTTTAACATGTCAGGCAGGAGCTGTGAGTTAGCCCACTCTCCAGGAATTACAATCAAATTGGACTGAAATATGTAATTCTATTATTATTCCCTGCATAGACCTATGCCATATACAAAACAAAATTGTATTCCAAAGTATGAGAAAATCTGAGATTAGAGGCATTCTTTCTCTGTTTGCGACTGCAATCACAACAGTGTTATACAAAATATAAAAATGTAAGACTAATTCATCCTTGTTAAGATATCATTTTAATATGTGTGTAACTGGTACCAGCCTGCTGAATTCAAATGTGTTTTTGGTTTGGATTTCAAAGTGTACAAAGAGTTTAAAAAACATTAGAGCCAATAATGTATTTCATTATTTATTTCTACATTAGAATGCTTTGTTTCCAAATCTGCACATGATTACATGTTTTGCAAGGTTCTGGTACCTTCAGGAAAATCTGCTATTATGAGCAAAATCCCCTCTTAATATGCCCATTCAATGAAACGGAAACATTGTAACAAGATGCATTCTAATTCTGCCAGGTTGGAGGTCATGGTCTGCTCTAGGCCTCTGCTATTAAGATTGAACTTTACTGTTCTACCACACCATACGAATATTGACCTTCATATTCTCTTAAAAAAATTCAAATCCATAAACTACTGGATTTGGAATTAATGGTAGGTTATACTTTGTAATTTACACACACATGCCCAGCTGTGTCCATTAACCCCTTTAATGGCATGATTACAGTGATGGATAATGGAGTCTGTTTCACAGAAAGCTGAGCGCTGCATAAAACCCCTTTCAGAGTTCAAACTAAGTTGACCAATTGGTTTTTACATGTAAAAGGAACATGCTTTCCTTTTGTAATTCTTACTGGTAGTGACAATCCAATACATTCTAATGAAGTATAGGCCTACCAACAAATGTAACTCAATCTATCAGCTTGTAATACAGACTCAGTCTGTCATTTCCTTCCACAGTACTATAAAATACTTTGTATAAATCTGCATGTTCCCTTTTCACACTTCAGCATAAATATAGCAGCTCCACTTGTGTTGTTAAATTTAACATTAGCAAAGGTGATTTTTCAATTCAAAGCCATTCAAAGTGCCCATTGTTTAATGAAAATTATAACATATTAATAAAAATGTCTTCAATATCAGCAGCACATTAAAATGGGAAGCTATTTATTAGTGGTGAAATGCAGCAGGCAGAGCAATGTGTGCTTATTGGAGTGAACATTGTCTGGGCCAAACCACCCTGATTTGAGGGAATGTTTGAGTGATAAGAACTGTTCAGGCCATTTGCATCTGAAAGCCCCCACACAGTTCCAGTTAACCACCCTTGTCTGTGCTTATCCTCACAAGTGTGTATATTTCAGTCAGTTGTTTTATCATTCAATTGCTGTATTGTATGTCATTTCTATAAAACTGAGTATTATTATATCACTTCGCAATTAACACATACAACACTATACACATATAAATAGCATACAGATCTGAGAAGATATGTGATTGAGTGCCTAAATTGCAGACTGAGGTCCAATCACAGCATTGCCACTTAACTAAAGTGGGTGATCATGGGCAAATCAGTATCTCTGACTGTGCCTTACCTTATCTGCCAAAGTGAGAAGCCCAGAAGTAATACGGTTCACTGTTCAAAAATGTTTCACACATGGTTCAATAGACTGCAGTGCTTCTCTAATAATAATAATAATAATAGTAATAATAATAATAATAATAATAATAATAATAATAATAATAATAATAATAATAATAATAATAATAAATACTCAAGGTAAATTTTGGTAATGTAACTTCCCATGTTGCATTTGGGTATAAAGATTGAGGTTGCTCGATATAAGGGAATTGTTGTGATGTTACTTCTCATGATGTCAGCACATATGGAAATAAGTGTCCCATTGCATGTTTTTTGTCGCACAGGACCTTGCAAATCATCAAACCTGCACGGCGACCAAATCACAAAAAAATGTCAAATATGTTGCACCGTCTGTTTTCTTCTGGAGGCACCAACATTCTAAAATCCTTTGCCATTACTTCTGACATTTGCATGCATTCTCCATTTTCCCTAGCACCCCCGGCCTTTCCTCTCGCACCAATTCTAGGAAGGTGCTTAACATTGCCAATAACAAACATGAAAGTGAACACTCCTGGCTCTGTTGCAGGTATGCACTCAAACTGCATTCCTACAAAGAAAAAATGCTCCGATACACTAAGCAAATACTATGCTGACTTAAAACGAGTCCATTTTGATCTCAAGCACACCAAACCTGACTTTCCTTAGTCTGCACACTATTGATATATATTGCCTTGTTGTTATGTTGTTCAATCAAATCATTCAGAGATATGATGGGTTATTTATAACACGCTTAATACCGGGAAGTTTCTAAGTGCGGACCCGGGGATCGCACCTTTGTTGCTCCATGTCGCCTTACTTCAAAGGCGAGCATCTTGCTGCTGAGCTATCCTCCCGAGACAATTTGTGGGCATGAACTATGGTGAATGGGCCTAAACTCTCCCTGACCCTTGTTATTAGACCTAGAGGAGAAATTGTCAAATGACTTAACAGTGGTGTCATGAATGACCACTCCATTCTCTTTCATTCTGCATCTCTTTGCAATTTCTTGTGTACTTGGACTCGTTCCTCCATTGCAGATGTTACATTTTCTACTGGACCCGTGAGGATATTCTGGAATCAAACTGGACACCTTCTCTTAAGGCCTGACTACTCCTCCTGTTTGGATAAGGGGCTTAACACGCAAATGATCTAAATAGGGCCGTTTCGAGGGAGTGGGCCAAGACTGTGTCTGTTTGGGCTGCAAAGGGGGAGGGGGTACACCACAGGCCGGTGTGACTCGGTGCTGGGGCATCAGGGGAAGGAAAAGACTGCCATATTTACCATTGATGTCCAAAGTCTGTGCAAGGTGGCAGCTTGCAGTCTGCTGGGGGATCAGTGAAGTAATGAGCCTGAACCACTGACGTCTGGAGATGGGGACTGGGTTGGCTTGCAGAAAGACTGTGAGCCATAATACAAGCCTTAATCAAACCCAATAGTTTTGGCTTTTGTGTGGGTATGGCATAGACATGTGCTGGGCACTACTCCTATGGTGCTACATGGCCATAGGATGACGGCAGGTGGAAAATGGTGTGAATACCCGAGTTTATGATAGCAGTGTCTAGCAAACACCTATCTAAAACCTATATTGAAGCTAAAACGGTTGGCTTTGTCAATGCTTGTTTACTAACAGCACATCAGTGCAAGCAAGAGATATAAACCAAGGCGATGAAGACCTGCTTGGTTAAGACATTTTTAATGCAGCAATAGCGTATTTAGAACTGATAGTAAGCATTAACTCTCTACACACTGCTTAGAAATAACACTGGCAGGTCACAGGTTGATGTGAATGCTTGATAGAGCTAGCTCAAAGCTATCCCTGGAAGATGTTTTTTTTTGGCGAGGAGGGGCAGTAAGTGAGTGGGAGTGGCCTTAGGGAATAGCACGACCATGAGCCATCAAAGTGTTGATAAATAGTCAAACGACACTCACAAACTGTGTGTGCCTCCTCACTTCATCTCCCTCCTAGCTGTACTGCAATGCATTAGTTGTGGCTTATAGGTGGCGCTTTTCCACCACCCAATAGCCAAAGGTTAAAAGAAAGCAAGTGCTTGTAGCGAGGCCAAGGCTCAGATGCAGAGTTCTGCCGGAAGACAGGAGATACAAGTCTTGACACTTCCGAAGTTCTTGCTGTACACTATACAGAGTTGCTTTATTTAATATTGCTGGCAGAAGCCATGCCTTTCTGTAAGCTTGCTGTTGACGGCCTTCGACGGTCACATGTCAACTACAAGAGTGAACAAAGGCAGCATCAAAAAGCAAACCTTTGAAAGTCAGGTTGAAGTGTTAGTTTAAGCAGCAATGGCATCATAAAAGGGATTTGGAGGTTTAATCCAACGACTGTACCTGGGCTGGGGCTTATGTAATCAATTTTTCAATTTTCTTTTAAAGCTACAGAAGAGACAAAGAGTACACCTGTCTGGTCTTGCCAACATCTGGACTTCTCAATCCAGGCCACGATCCATTCCATTTGGGCTTCATTTGCCTCTTGTGTTTTTGTATAAAATATTGCATGTGTTTGAGAATAACCCCAGCTCACATTGAGCTGCTCACAGCACACTGAGTTAAGAGCCTACTTACCTCTGTGATATGTGCTCCACCTGCTGGGTACCATTGCACTGGGTGATAGTATCACCTTGTCGGTACCTTCAGACACCACAGTAGCAAGAACTATGCACACGTAAAAACAAAGTACGTTTAGTTTATTGCCTGTAGCTACTGATAATCACAACCCTTTAACTGCCATGGGTTCGCACCCGACCCCTCCCCCCGTGCCAAGGCTTATTTGGGGGATTTTGGTATTTCGCCATTCAGTGACATTTAACGTTTTCTGTTTCATTAACCCCTTAAGTGCCAAGGACGAGGTATCGCGTCCTTGGCAACAGGGAGGTAATCCCAAGGACGAGATACCTCGCCCTTGGCACTTAAGCACTTTTTGTATAGCTCTTCATGATAGCATATTTCGAGTAATGGTTCTGTGGATACAAGACTCAGAATACACCTGGAACTCACCCGCAAATTAAACACCTATAAAAATGTCCTGAATTGGGGTTGTGTCAGAATTTGAGTAATCGCATAACCCTGCAGATTATTAGCTAATATCCTAGAAATCCTGCTATAAAAGGCATCATGTGTGTCTGCTTCTCCAAAATTGTCTTCGAGGGACCCCTTCCTCTGCATCCCAGAACACACCAGGGAAAGTTCGTGCTTGCACACTCCACTGACATTCTTGCTGGAAGGTGGGCGCAGTACTTAAGCCCCATCTGTTCAAAGTTCACCAGCTGGCTACATGATTTAAAGCAGCAGTCAGTGGCACGCACATTGGGCAGAGAACAGAAGCCTGCTCTAGATTGGCCATAGCAATGCCCCCCCTCCATAAAGGCAGCATAGCCTAGGTTCATCAGGGTCTCATCCAAAATCCCAAATATGAGCACTTTTTGAACGCCCTCAGCTGTGATGGGGCTCCACTGCCTTTGGACAATGCTTGCAATTAGGTCCCCAGGCATCAGAAGTGGGACTGAAGGGGACGGAAAAGGAGCTAGACTTCCAGCTCAGGTCACACATATTGCGACAAAAGCCAAATGATATTAAAGCGAAAAGCAGAGACAGAAGTTATTGAGGGTGGGGAAATAGATGTGAAAAATAAAAACAGATTCGGCCTCATTACAAGTTTGGCGGTAGCCTTGCCGGCAAAACCGGCAGGCTGCCGCCAAACTTGCAATGATTTCCGGCGCCCGCGAATGGGCAATTACCGGGGCATTCCGGCCCCACCGGAACTGGAAATTGGCCATACCCGGGTGCCGGAAAAAAGATTCTCCCCATTCCCATTCAGCCCCATAGGGCTGAATGGGAATGTGGAGGTAGGATGCACCGGCACCGTTTATAACGGTGCCGGTGCATCCGACATGCTGTGCTCGCGGGTGCCTATCTACCCGCCATGTCCGACCGGGCGGGCAGAAAGGCACCCGCGAGCCCAACTCGTAGTTTGCTGGTCGGGGAACTACGATACCGGCTATCTTACCGGTAACGTAGTTCCTGGACCAACAAACCTACAATGAGGCCCAGTGTATATATAATAATTGAAAAGTAAATCTAGTTTTCCATTGAAAAAACTGTTGTGAAATTTAAAAAATATATTTTTTAAGAAACATTACAAGCGATAGGAAAAGGAGCATTCAAAGTTCTTTCTCCTAGAGACCCTAGAGCAGGGGTCTTCAAACTGTGGGGCTGCCCACCTTGGGGGTGGCCAAAGCTTGTCCAAGGGGGCTGGGGGGGGCACAAGTTTCTTCCAAAAGGGATTATGCTGACTGATCTGAATAGAAGCTATAAGAGGAAATGACACTGAGGTGGGCCCAGCTGCAATATTTGTACTCAAGGGAGCAGTGGCGGCTGGCAACTTGTAAAGTGGTGGGAGGTAAATGTTCGACTTTGAACTATCCATTGAGCCCAAATGCTTTTGAGGGAGGTTGTGAGGAGATTGAGGTTATGTCCACACCACGTACCCCAACTGCAACAATATTTTTGAAAACGGGGTCCAAACTGTGCAATTACTGAACAATTTCACAAAAGCATTGCCTAAAAGCCCTGAACTTTAGGTACCGAAGATGTGAACTTGCAACCAACCATTTTACAGTTTCCAGTATGAGGAAGTGTCGGGATCAATTACTGGTGTGCCCCAATTCGTTTTTCACTTAACAGGCTTTTCCAAATGAATTGGGAAATTGTACAGGAGGCCCATGTTGGCTCTAGGCCTCACACACGTGGCACTGCTTGGATGAAAGCAATGACCACCCTTGTCATAGGCATTACGTCAGTACTGGCCTTTTAACCAACATTTTGTGAACTGGAAGTGTTTGTCCCACACTTATGTTGAGAAAGGTTGAAAAACAATCTCCAGCATGAGAAGTGCAGTTAGACGATTTAAAGTCAGGGCTGGGCATTAAGTGGCCATCCTAGCATAGCACCTAGTCAGGAGATGTGACGGATGCCTTGTAAATATTTCCTTATTATCACCAGCCTGGAAACCCCTAAATGTTCCCATGCCAGGGATGAAATGTTGTGCTAGCCCTGCATACTTTTTAGCTTGCCTCTTTTTACATTTCGTCACTTGCAGTTACCCATTTCTCTTAAAGAAATAACAGACATGAGCCAGAATGCAAAGAGATGTGAGGTAAAAGCCCCTGACTGGCTAAACATCTCACAGAGTAGAGGAAGTTGAACGTTCTGCAATGTATGCCCTGTCAATGTGTCCCTTATCCGGTGTCAGTAACCTATCCAGTCCGGGTTTCAAGTTATTGACTTCTGGTTCTTCTAATGCAGTTCTGCTTTTAATACAGAAAAGCAAAACTACACGTTCCAGAATGCAAAGACAAATTTAGACTGGGTGGGCTACCCATTTGTGGTGTGTGACACTCAACAGTTGTTTCAATGGCACCAAAGTTCAAAATGTGCAGTAAATTGGTAGAATTCTCTGTTAAATGTAATAAGACGTTTGCGTGTTGTCTCGGTGTGCTACAATCTTTTGTAGAGTGTGCAGGGTTTGAGCACGTCCACTTAGTGTGTGCCAGGAAAAATATTTGTAATGAACTACAAAGGTAAAAGAATACGCATCTGTCACTATATTTTCCCCACATTATTGCAAATGTGCATCACTCGTGTGCAAAATCCTTATTGGATGCACTGGTGGAGGAGTCCAGATGTCTCTTAGTGAAGGAAGAAGACAGAGCTCTCACAAGCTGATGTACTTGTCAGAAGGGTGCACGCTTTTAAGAACAGAGATTGGCATACATTTTTCTCACTGGCATACACAACGGTACATAAAACATTGCATTGGCAAAACGTAGGACTAACACACTAATAGGGTTTCCCAGAATGAGTTTGAGAATGTAGCCATCACTGATCTCCAGGTACAGTATATGCATTTGTATAATACAACTGTATTGCCTCATTTTGGGAGGGTTATTTTAAGGCAGTCCTGTGTTTATAAGCAACAATGTATTCTGGGACCTGTAGTATGACTTTTAGCAATTGGGTATGGATTACAGATACCTGACTGACCTGATGGGATTCCATGGGGCACTTTGCCATATTCGATCCGCCTTCTCTTTATTAATTAATGCGGTTTTAATTTTTAAACGTTTTTGGGTACGTGGGTAAGTGCCCCCGTTTGTGCTGAAATGTACCTTTTCCAATACTAATGTGAAATAATTCGTTTGCCCTCATCTGCTGTTTAACAGAAGTTCGATTTTTGGATGCGTGCACCCTCCACAGAATTGGTGTCAGAGACTGGGTGAGGAAAGGGGATCAAGTGCTCGGGGGATGGCATTGTATGTATTGGAGTATTTTTTATTTTTTTAAACCACTGCACATGTTTGAACCTTCAACCTTACCATTCGGAAACCCCAGCTCTAATCATTCGGCCAGCCCATCTCTCCTCGAACTTGTAAACCCCTACTTACTGTATAATTAAACAGTGTTGGGCCTTCAGATTTTAACCACTTCGTTAATCTCGCTTTCACCCTTATCTTTCCCCTTACCTTTGCCTTCTGTGTCCAGTATACACATTCTTTCCGGCACGCCCATTGTAAATTCCTGACACCCCTGCCTGCCTTAGCCCTGCAAACTACTTTCTCAAAAGTCTTTCACCTCACCTCCTATCCACTGTTTCTAACAACCCAGCTCCCTGGCCCCAGGCCGCATCGTGTCTCTAGTGGGCTTCTGCATGAGTAAACGCTACAGCGCCATCAAAGACCTTTTACCGTAAAGCGTTAGCATCCGACGTGTGTACCTGATAAGTGTCCAGCCCCACTGGACGCCAATGAAATTCACACTCTGCACACGAACTTAAACACATATCCTCACTCACATTATACATTTAAAAACATGCTTGCAGATACCCGTACTTCTCTCTCACACACACAGTACGGACATACACACATGCATACTAAATGCACACCATTGTTCTATCTTGGTATCCAGTCATTGCATTGAATACAAAGCATTGAATGCCAAAAGCATTGAAAAAAATGCATTAAAAAAAAGCGTCGAATGCATTTTTTTCAAAGGTAAAGGTTTTATTTGAATTATAATGGGTTTTAAGGGGTTAAAAACGGGGATGAAAAAAATGGCATTTGATGCTTTTTTTGTTGCTTTTTTTAGATGCTAAGGCATTCGATGCTTTGGCATTCAGTGCAATCACTATAAAGCTTCTATCTTACCTGCCAACGCACTACCTGTTGCTGTTATTTTAACTCTTGTTCAGCCGTTTCGACTCCTCCCCTACCCCTTGCACTTTCCCCCTCAGTATACCTGCACTTGCGGGTTTTCAATGTCACTGGGCCTAGTAAGATCGTTGTGCTCCATTGTTTTTTTTTCCCATGTGTTGTGCAGAGAAAAGGGACACGGGCCCTTTAAGTAAAGGAGAGGGACAGAGGGAAGGGGGGCGGGGCAAGGGGGAGGGAAAGCGGGAAAGTTAAGGGGTCGGCAGTTAGGATTGAATAAAGGAGTTGTGAAGACGTACACCCGTGTCGCTGTGTGATTTGTGGACCAGAGGCCTCACAACAGCTGTCGACAAAGACAGCCGGACCACGCGCATGAAGAAGACAGCCGGAGTTGCGGAGGGACCCGGTGCCGACAGCGGTCCATGCAGAGAGAACGCGAGGCAAGGAGGAGCCAACGCGCCCGAAGAAGGTATCCGGAGTAGCGGAAGGACCCGATGCCGACAACAGCCCCGAGGACTGAACGCGAGGTGTGGAGGAGCCAACGCGCATGAAGAGAGCAGCCGGAGTCGCGGAGGGACCCGGTGCCGACCGCAGCCCACGAGGTGAGATCGCACCGAGGAGAGAAGTCACCGCTAACACAGGAGCCGAGGAGGAGCCCTGCAGCCCGTGGAGGAAAGGAAAGAAGACGCGCACCCACTGAAAGTGGGGAGGAGCCCAGCGGGTCACTGAGCAACGCCCAGGAGATCGAGAGGTGCCAGGCGCACCCGCAGGTACCGAACAGACCCCACATGCCCAGGGGAGGGAGTGAAAGACACGACAACGTATAACGAGCCACTTGAAAGCGAAGAACTTTATGCATATGCAAATGCTTTAATGAGCCACTTGAAAGCGAGGAACTTTATGCATATGCAAATGCTTTAATGAGCCACTTGAAAGCGAGGAACTTTATGCATGTGCGAGTGCTTTAATGAGCCACTTGAAAGTGAGGAACTTTATGCACGTGCGAGTGCTTTAACGAGCCACTTGAAAGCGAGGAACTTTACGCACGTGCGAGTGCTAGCCACAAACCAAGGAGCCGGAGAAAGGTGCGACAGCGCGGAACGGCACACTTGAGAGTGAGAAAAGTGAAACACACGCGAGCACTAGCAATAAGCCACTTGAAAACGAGGAGTCACTGGCACACGCCGGCGCCAGCCACACACCACGTGACACCCGAGATCAGTGATCATGTCACAACCAGGGAGTGGAGGAAGCGCAGCAGTAGACACCACTGCACCTGCTGCGCCTGGTGTGACTCCCACCAATCCAGTCTCCTTCCTACGCCGCCCAATCCCATTTTGGCTAGAACCACAAGAAAACCAAGGGCAAAGGTGGCAAGAATGGATGGACGAGTTTGAGGAATTCATGAGGGCAGTAGGAAACCAAGACGCCCCGGACAAACTAGACATGTTCACAAACTTAGTTGGGAAAGACATAAAAAGTGTCATCAAGACCATCCCTGCAGCAGAAAGCAATACATACCAAAGACTCATTGAAGCCATCAACGGTCGACTGATAGTAGTCCCGAACAGAGACTACGAGCGCTACATCTTTAATCAGTGCACCCAGCTATCCCAAGAAACAATCGGCCAATTCATATTGCGCCTGCAAAGGAAAATAGCGTACTGTGATTTCGCCAACTTCAACGACGACGAGGCCATCCATCTGAGAGTGATAGGGGGATGCCTGTCATCGATATTCCGCAAACATCTTCTGAAAAAACCACTCCCTCTGAAAGAAATAGCTGAACTCGCCAGAGTATACGAAAGAGTGGATGCTCAGGCTGCACACATGGAGAACCCGAGAAAGATAGACTCCGTCGCAGCCGTCACCACCAATCAAACGGGCCGCCAACACAACAACACATACAGACAAGACCAGTGGAACAACGCAAGACGCCCACCACCCGAAAGACAATGCTACCTGTGCGGGTTTGAATTCCGCCACAGAGGCCAGTGCCCCGCAATTGGCCAAATGTGCATGAGGTGCGGACAAGAGAACCACTTTCAGAGCATGTGCCGGGAGAAGACGCCCCCGCTATCAGCGTATAGACCACACAACCAGCAAACGACCATAAGGAGGTTCGAGCCGCGGCCCGAGCCACAGAGACCTCTTAACCCAAGACCATACTTGGAACGAGAATACGCTAAGCCCGCCGGCAACCCCAGAACACCAAACAATCCTGGATTCATCAGTATTTAGCGAATGGGGCATCCCCAACGTAGTGAAAACGGACAATGGATCCCCATTCCAAGGACAACAGTTCAGGAAATTTGCGGCACACCTCGGATTCCACCACCAGAAGATCACACCACTATGGCCCCAGGCCAACGGGATGGTGGAGCGATTCATGGCGAACATTAAGCGCACACGCCAAAAAGCAGCAACAGACCAAGCCTCGATGCCACAAGCCATCTCACAAAAACTACGAAGCTACCGACATATCCCCCACGAGGCAACTGGGTACACCCCAGCCGAACCTATGATTAAATACAAACCACGGTCCAGGCTTCCCCAACTCGAGGACTACATGCCGGAGGAGGACGACGAGATACGACAATGAGAAGCGGAGAAAAGACAAAAAGCCAAAGAATGGACTGACCGGAAGCGGAAGGCCAAGGAACCCCTGATCCCCGTAGGAGAAACAGTGCTGGTCAGGCAGGCCCAACGCCGAAAAACGGACTCGAAACATCGGCCTGAGCCCATGATAGTGACGGAAGTGAAAGGACCCATGATCACCGCCCTGGGAGACCAGGGTGAAATAACCCGAAACGCGTCATACTTCAGACGAATGTTCCAAGAAGATGGAACTGAAGACATGCCTCTCGAGGAAGAAGACCCCATGGACCCAGAGACCCCTCCAGATCCGCCTGAGGCGCCGTTACCGGCAGGCCAGGAGGACGAAAGGGAAGAGCGAGCCGAGCGACCCCACAGGCTGGCCAGACGGCCCACTCGGCTCATCGAAGAAATGTGAAGATGGACTTCGACGATAAGTAAGGGGGGGGTGTTGTGCAGAGAAAAGGGACACGGGCCCTTTAAGTAAAGGAGAGGGACAGAGGGAAGGGGGGCGGGGCAAGGGGGATGGAAAGCGGGAAAGTTAAGGGGTCGGCAGTTAGGATTGAATAAAGGAGTTGTGAAGACGTACACCCGTGTCGCTGCGTGATTTGTGGACCAGAGGCCTCACAACACCATGTACCCCTCCCTTGCCTCGTTGCGCCCTGAAACACTTGTGTATGGGCGTGATATAAATAAACTATCATATCATATCATTACCTGTCAACTCAGGCCAGTCCCTCCTGCTGCTTTGCCTCAAGGATCCCGCGGGCCGCTGTACGAGGAACCAGGATGCTAAGAATCAAGTTTAAGAGCTCCGGGCATGCAGGCATTGCGCATGTCACGGTCTCTGAAACATCAACGCTACGTTTCCTTTTAGGCGCAATGAGAAGAGGCTGTGCAGGAGCGCCCTTCTCCCTGCAATGACCTAGCCAGCAAGTCCAATGCCCAGTGCCTGGCTGGGAGAGCTGTATGCCTCAGCCCGTTATGGCCCACTGGGAATGCGTTATTTCTAGGAATTATTGGTTGGGGGAAAGAGAGCACTCCTGTGAACAGATCTCTCTGTACCCTTGCCAGCTCTTCCTTAATGGGCGGATGGTAGGATGGTAGGGCGGATGGTAGGTAGATCGCTGCCCATCCGCCCATTATGAAGGTGCCGCCCATGCAAGGGGGGTCTCGGAAACAACATTTTTACTAAAGGGGGCTTGGCATAAAAAGGTTTGAATACCACTGCCTTAGAGGGTCGTAATCCGGTGCATTGTGCAAGCCCACTGAAAAGAACAGCTACACCACTGGCCTAATTTCCAGGGCTGCATAGAAGTCAATAAGTGGTCAAATGTCGGCCTCTGCGTGGAGAACACCCAACCAGAGAGTGGAGGAGGGCAGACAGTGCTACTTGCAACAAGATGTAAAAGTGAAGGGAATACCGGGCCTCTAGGCATTGGATATAGAGACCTCCACCCCATCCACAAATAGTTGGCTGAATGCACTGAAAAGAGTTCAGAGGTACAGGCACTCCTGGTCTTAGCAAGGGATCTATGGCCTCATTACACGGACGGCGGTGGACCAAGGTGCTATTAGCACCTTGGTCCATGCCGGTAAAATACCGGCACCGCCTTGGAGGAAAGGGGAATTACCGCCCTATTCCAAGGTTGGTGGGGCGGTAATTCCCCCTTCCCCCATTGCCCTTCCCCATTCCCATAATGGGAATGGGGAAGGTGCTAATTACGGCACCGCAAATTGCGGTACCGTAATTAGCTCCCTGGTCCCTTTGTGGGTTGGTTTTTAACACCTGCAAAAAGCAGGCGTTAAAGTCTCCAAACCGCAAAGGGACCTCGTAGTAAGGCGGTAAGGGTTAACTGTCACCGGTACCATTAACGGTGACCGTTAACCCTTACCGCCGTCCGTGTAATGAGGCCCTATGTGTTTTCACAGCTGAAAACAAACGTTGGGTAAACAATATTTGCTTTTGACCACTAAATTCCCGCTAGAACATATTTTAGGACTTTTTAATGCAATTATATAAACCAACTCCAGTCCTAGATTACGTGGGGAAAGTGTTGGCTAGTGGCTGAAAAAAAAGATTGTTTACCCAACAACGTTTGTTTTCAGCGCTCAAAACACGGCATACCCATGGCATAATGTGTACTGGAACCCCCACAGGTGAAAGGTCACTGCCCTGTTACCCTCAGGCCCATTGGCTACGCAGTATTTAGTAAAGAATGCCAGCCCCCTTCAGGTAAAACAGGTCTCAAAGTGCCCCATGTGAACAAGTAGCCCTCACCTGTCTAGCGCTTTTCTTTTCAGTCTTGCACTTGTAGGCATAGGTTTAAATTAGAAAAGTCAAAACTACAAGATTCTGATTTTCTATCCACACTAGAGAGGGCAACAACAGACCCATGAATGACACTCGAGGGGCTGTACTCTGAATGTGCAGTGATTTGTCCTGGCAGCAGACCAAGCATTGACTTTGCAGTGGGGTGCAGGGGGCGTCTGCATCTCAAGATAAAATCCTGCATTAGTGAGAGTGCATCCGGCGAGTGCTGTTCCTGTCTCCTGCCAGATTGTCTTCACCAGGTCCTCTACCTGTGCTTTGCTTTCATTTTTTCGCATTTGGATCAAGAAAAACCTCTTTATTCACTGGACTTGTGATTGCGTGTGCAAACCACGGCTCCATTACCCAGTGTCTCACAAACACACCAGGGCGTGCGCCTCCGTGCATCCAGCGAGAGCTGTTCCTGCCTCCTGCCAGATTGTCTTTACCTGGTCCTCTGTGTGCTTCGCTTTCATTTTCATATTTGGATCAGAAAATCCACTTTATTCACTGGATATGTGACTGTGTTAGGCCTTACAAGCATAGCAACCAACATTCTGGACTTTACACTGCATGTTATTACATATTTATTGTTTTTCTTGTTTCTAGTGTGCAAGCCACGCCTGCATTACCTCCACGTCCACTCTTCCTCGTCCCAGTACTTACTTCATGAGGCACCCGCCTCCGACACAGGACCTTCTTCTATTTCTTTAAATCTCTATAACTCCTCCCCCACATCCATGTCACTCAGTTTAAATTTTTCCTGCCTCCGGCAGGTTGGACTTTTTCTTCCCGGTGCGGGGCACCAGGGAGCACCGATTGCTGGCCCCCTGGGGGGGCTGTGTGGCGGGGCCCTCGGCTCCCTCAGGTGCGGCACTGCTCCTGGGCCCCCTGCGGGGCTTGGTGTCACAGTTGAGCTGGATTGCCTCGCTCGGTTCTTTGCTGGGCTCCGGACCGCAGCGTGAGCATTGTGTCCCGGGTCCTGCACGGCCCGGGGGAAGGTAAGGAGAGGGGAGGACTGGGCTTGGTGTTTTTCCCCTCTCCTCCTGTTTTGGCCATCTTGATTCGACTTGGCAGTGTGGGCTAGCCTTCCCTTTTGTTGTGAGGCCTCTCTGCTTCTTGTCGTGGGTTGACAGTGGCAGAGAGTCTTTGGGAGTGCGGGGGCTCTGTTCTGTCGCGGGCATGTCACATACCACCCGCTCCTCAGACACACACAGCACAGGATGCACCGGATGTTGGCTGCATTATCTGGGGGAAGGTAAGGAGAGGGGAGGACTGTGCTTGATGTTTTCCCCTCTCTTGCTGGTATGGCCATTTTGACTCCTTCAACATGCCGTTTTCCTCGTGCTTTGTGTGCACATCTTTATTGGAAATGATGGCAAGCACTTGGCAGTATGGGCTAAGCCTTCCCTTTTGTTGTGAGGCCTCTCTGCTTCTTGTCGTGGGGTGACTATGACAGAGTATTTGAAAGTGCGGGGGCTCTGTTCTGTCGCAGGCATGCCACATAGCACCCGCTCCTCAGAGACACACGGCCCAGGATGCACCGGATGTCAGCTGCATTCTCTGGGGGAAGGTAAGGAGAGGGGAGGACTGTGCTTGATGTTTTCCCCTCTCTTGCTGGTATGGCCATCTTGACTCCTTTGAAAGGCCGTTACCTCGTGCTCTGTGTACACATCTTTATTGGAAATGATGGCAAACACTTGGCAGTATGGGCTAGCCTTCCTTTTTTGTTGTGAGGACTCTCTGCTTCTTGTCGTGGGGTGACTGTGACAGAGTATTTGAAAGTGCGGGGCTCTGTTCTGTCACAGACATGTCACATACCACCAGCTCCTCAGACACACACAGCCCAGTATGCACCGGATGTTGGCTGCATTCCTTGCGTGCTGCCTGTGAATACGGCGCAGATTTTGGACACATCTGCAAGCGGCCGGAAGGGTACCGGCCTGGCATAGTCTACACTTCGGGTTCGAGTCTCAGCGGTGCTGACTCGGTCCTTCATCCTTCCTAGACCGATGCATTGGAACGATTTAGAGCATGGGGCTACCAGCTACTGGATACAGGGCTCAAACCACCTCTCAGTCATGTGGTGTGTTAGTGGTGTGTTTGGGTCTGTGCTAGCTATGGACGCAGACTCCTTGTCCTGTCCTCTTCCTCTAAACTGCGCAAGGGAAAGTCAAAGGAGTTGATTTGCTTTTCCCTTGTCCGGCATGGGATTATGGAAAATGATCATGGAAGTAACGGCCATGCAGGGGGTTCCCAGTGTCTCTTCTTTTAGGCCCTAGGTCCTCCGGTGCTGACGTGTTGCTTTCACGCCTCCTCTCAGACTTGTGGGAAGTGATAGGGCACATGGTGGCACATGTCTGTGCTTAGAGGGGTTCTCAGAGCCCCTGGTGCCAGTGGAGGGGGATGTCACTTCAGTGGGTTTTCCAGTATAGGCATACCTCAGGTAGGGGGTTGCTTTGATGTCGGCTATCCGGGATGGATTGCTTTGCCCCGCTTTGTGACAGTACTCTGCCCTTTTGACGCCAGCCTGGTGGCTCCTCTGTCGGCTGAGGGGGCCATAGTCTGCTGGACTTCTGGCCTGTCCAGTATCTTCCTTTTGATAGGTCAAATCTTTTTGTGGGCTGACAAGCATGCTGTTATATTGTGGCGCAGGCCTGTTTCAACGTCCTGTGATTTCCCTCTGGTGCAAGTGCAGTGACTGGCGGTTTTCCCTGGCTCCTCGTCTCTATCTTCTCGGAGGTGTATGGGACCGGTGGGGTTCGGCTTCCTGGGTAATGGGCTCCTTCTGGAGGGGGTATCAGTTGCCGTTCCTGTCTCCTCCTGTCCAGGTTTGCATGGTTAGGACTTTGGTACCCAGCTCACGGTCCAAGTAGTTGGCCATGGGATCCGTTCTCTCCGAGCGGTTGTTGTGGGTTACCGTCTTGCCCGTTCCTCTCCCTGTTCAGGGTCAAGTTTTCTACTTGCGGGTGTTCCTGGTCCCTATGCCTTCTAGGATGTGTCACCTGCTTATGGGTCTCAAGACCCTGCACTGCTTGTCCGGACGTCTGGGGAGAGCGTACTCTGGATGTTGTGCAGGGGGGGCGCTTGCTGGCTGTTCTGGGCTGGGTTCTCAGAAGGCAGTATGTCTCGACTCACCTGTTGCTGAAGTTACGGGGCACGTGGCGTCTTGCATGTTTTCCAGTTCCTTGAGCCTGTCTTCGGTTACGTCTCCTGGTGTCTTATACTCTCTCCCACTGGCTCCCGACATCTCGGCTTTCGTAGTTTTGTTTTCAGTGTCCCCAGCGCTGCGAGTGTCCCTGCTATGGTGGCGGGGGGTTTCAGGTCTACAGGCTGAGGTGTGCATGGTCCTTCCTCCTGTGACCTCTCCTACTACCAACACCAGCAGAAAGGGTATACATTGGGGGTCCTCTCAGCTCAAGGGTTGTGAGATCTGGGGAGAGCCGGTGATCATCCAATTGGCAAGAGGTGTGCCATTGTGCAAGCTCTGGTGTACTTCGAGGAGTTGCTTGACGGTCGGCGGTTTTTGGTCCGATCGGACAATACGACGGCCTTGGCATATGTGAACTGCAAAAGGGGTTCCGGCTGTTCCTTGAATGCTCTGGCAGCGCTGATAGGCACCTGGGAGGAATCTCATCTGGTGTATCTGCTGGCCTCACGTATCAGAAGGGTGGACAATGTTCAAGCGGATCTTCTCAGACGCCGGTTTTCACTCCTCTGCAGAACTGGTCCTGTTGGCCCAGGTCTTTGCGGTGACCTGTGTCAGTTTAGGGTCCTTGGTTCTAGACCTGTTTGCATCCCCGGCCTCAGCAGAAGTTCCCCTCTTCTGCTCTCGGTTTCAGGTTGAGGGGATTGGGGGATGGACGCCCTCTCTGTACAGTGGCCTTGGGGTTTTCCTTTATGCCTTTCCGCCTATTCCCCTTCTGCCCCGGGTGGTTTGGTGCATCTGAGTGTCCAGGGTGACTGTGTTGTTGTTAGCTCTGTTCTGGTGCCGCTGGAGTTGGCTCCCCTCTCTGTTGGAGCTTCGTTCCTAGGAACCTTGGCTGATTCCGAGGTGGCCGTGTCCCCTTCAAGGGGATCTGCGGTTAGAATTCCACCGGATGCAATGGGCGGTGTGGCTATTGCTCAGTCTAGGTTGATATCTCAGGGGTTCTCAGATCCTGTAGTTGAGTCCAAATGGATGCTCTTAGACCCTCCACTCTGAAGGTGTTAGGCAGACATTGGGGCCATTTCCGAGACTGGTTTGGGCAGTCTGAGATCCCTCCCCTGCGTTCTGGCCTCTGCTATCCTTCGGTTCCTCCAGGAGGGGTTTTGACAGGGGCCTGGCAGTTTTTCCAGGCTTCGCTCTCAGCGGGCCTCCATGAAATTCCTTTTGGGGGACTCTGACGGTCACTTGGATGGGGAGGTGTTGGTGGGGAAGTTGATCCAGGGTTTTTCTTCTTCCCTTCCTTGTGCTGATAAAGGGTTTTCCTTTTGGGATCTCCCTCTTGTATTACGGTTCCTTCACGGGCCTCCTTTTGAGCCCATTTCCGAGATTGATATCAAACATCTTACACTGAAATCTGCTTTTCTTATTGCCCTCACTTCTGCCCGTAGGCTTGGGGAGATTGGGGCTCTCTTATGTCACGCTCCTTTCCTGAGGGTGCTGCCAGACTCGGTGGTGCCGGGGTGTGGTCCGAAGTTTCTCCCTTCAGTTGTCTCTCGGGTTTCACACCTCTCAGGGTCTGGTTCTCCCTGACTTCTTTCATGATCCAAGAACGCCTGAGGAGGTGGCTCGGCTTAACATTGATGTCCGGCGGGACGCGTTGGAGTATTTGGCTTGGTTTGCCTTTTCCACCAATCTGATAGTCTTCTGATTGCTTGTGGTCTGGCTGGGGCTGGGCATAAAGCATCTGTGGTTTCCATTTTCCGGTGGTTCCGGGTTGTGATCTCTAGGGCCTATGTGGCTTCTGGCCTGCCTGTGCCTGCGCACAATCAGGGGCGGTCTACCAGGGGTTTCGCGGCTTCCTGGCCCGATGTAAGGAGGGTTTTTCTCTGCAAGAGATTTGTATGGCTGCCGCCTTGGCTGGTCTAGGCATTTTCATCAACCGCTATGGGTTGAGTTTCTCCCACTCGGGGGTTGGTTCCTTCGTGGTTGGAGTTTTTTGGCTGTGGGGATGTGATTTAAGAGTTATTGTGGGTGTGTTTTGCTGCACTGTTTTTGGCTCTGTCTCATTGGGACCTTTTCCCCGTTGATGCTTTGGTATACCTCATGAAGTAAGTACTGGGACGAGGAAGAGTGGACGTGGAGGTAATGCTCTGATTACTTACCGGTAATCTTCATTACTCCTAGTCCTACTCTTCCTCGTCACAGTACTGACGACCCTCCTCACCCTCCCTGCGGGGAAGGTCCCATGCTCCGGCTTGGTAATATGAAACTGAGTGACATGGATGTGGGGGAGGAGTTATAGGGATTTAAAGAAATAGAAGAAGGTCCTGTGTCGGAGGCGGGTGCCTCATGAAGTAAGTACTGTGACGAGGAAGAGTAGGACTAGGAGTAATGAAGATTACCGGTAAGTAATCAGAGCATTACCCAGTGTCCTACAAAATCACCAGGGTGCACCTATCCGCGCGCTCGCATTCGTGAGAGTGCATCCTGCGAGTGCTGTTCCTGCCTCCTTCCAGATTGTCTTTACCGGGACCTCCACGTTGCTTCGCTTTCATTTTCGCATTTGAATCAAGAAAATCCTCTTTATTCACTGGACTTGTGATTGCGGAATGCCTTAAAAGCATAGCAACCAATATTCTAGAATTTACACGGCATGTTATTACATATTTATTGTTTTCCTAGTTTCCAGTGTGCAAGACATCCCTCCATTACCCAGTGTCCTACAAAAACACCAGGACACGCACATCCGCACGGGCACATTTGTAAGAGTGCATCCAGCAAGTGCTGATCTGCTGTTCCGTGGCTCAGCAGTGCCGGGTGCCCGTCTCTTTTAATCTGTTAAAGCACATTCCCATTTGTAAACTTTTGTTCTAAAAGATTTCTTGTTGCTCTTAATTTGCACTAGATGGATGGCAGTGTACACGCTGATGTCTGAAATGCCTTTGAAAACAGGCACCACATTTAGTTGCATGGATCCTTCAACACCATTAGACAAAGGTACAGTAAGAAATCTCAACGCGATTCATCCGCACATGCTAAACTAGCGGCCTACATCTACAGGGTCAGACATCTAATATTTCTATTGCACGAGCAAGGAGGGGCCTGCCATTTCGACAACAGAGGTATTATCATCCTTAGCCCTTCCCGCTCCCTCAGTAGCTCGTTTTGTAAGTACACAAAGTGGATCTGAAGCAAGCCCACCAACCATCATGGACATGAACCAACAGCTATCGGATACTGACCTGTTAATATATTGCACTCCTCTTATTGTTGATAACGATAAGGAGATTTATGCAACGGCAACTACTGTATCACAAACTGGTGGTAAGGATCGCTGCACACCGATCGTTCACACAGTTGATACCAAGCAGATTCCAATGTTATACTCTAAAGCCGTTTAGGCAGCCACATTGTCACGTGCCCCCTTCATTGAACTTTTTTTTCTTACTTTAACACCACCCCCTTCCAAAATCAGTTCTGATGTTGTTCATTCTTCCCAATACCCAATTCTGTTGCCGACTACATGGCCTGTAATACAAGTGGGTGATACAATTAACAAGCATACCTCAAATGTATCTGATTCTCTCATATTATACACAGACTATAGGAATCGAGCAACAGTGAATTCTTTTTTTTCTTCGGCATCATCAGCAAGCCTCTTTTGCGAAGTTGACCCCGAGACTGTCATTTGACATTACCTACTTGCCCAACTTGTTTTATGAATCTACCTTAACTGCCATAAATACAATCATGTATAGTTTAAACAAACTACATGAAGCTATGGACAAGAAAATTGACCATCTCTTAGAGGCCCCGAAGAAAGAGAAGAATAAAGACACAGACAACAAATGACACCAAAGATGTCGCTTGCCAAACAGATTTCACAATGGAGCAAATACTATTTGGGGCTCAGCGTTGTCCAGTCAATAAGCAGACTCGTGATGCTTATGCCCAATGGCCGGAAACTGAATGGAATGTGACCAGCAAACCGTGCAAGCTGTCCATGGATCATTGCTACTATGTGACAACTCGACAAGATGAAATGGAATACAATGACGATGCATTGCAATTCCTCGCAGACCCCTCGACACAATCTACACCTGCTAAAAATGTTCCACCCAAGAAACATTCAATGTTACCTGTTTCTCCAATTCGTGTGCAAATATCACAACCTGAACTAACAGAGACTGAAGCTTCAACGCAATTGACTGAGGAACTTGCTAAAAAACCTGGGAGCCTTGATGGACAACAAACTCACCCTAGAGCCACAAGTGAACACTGTACTCAAGAAATGCTTCTTCCTACTGCGTGCAGCAAAAAAGGATCCTACCATTCCTATGATTTGTCAACAAAACACTAACCATCATTGCTCTCGTCATGTCCAGAGTTGATTACACCAACAACCTATACCTGGATATGCCGGAACGACTCCTGAAAAAACTACAACTCATACAAAATGCAGCAGCGAGATTGCTCCTTAAAATACTCCGAAGAGAACACATCACTCCGGCGCTAAAAACACTACACTTGCTACCAATAAATCAGCAAATCAAATTCAAATCAATGTGCATCATGCACAGGGCAATCCAGAACCAAGGCGCAGAATTCCGGACAGAAAAATAACAGCTACACCACCCAACAAGAACTCTCAGATCAAGCAACAGCACTCGCCTGGAGCCAAAACCTTAAAACAAGAGGAAACTCAAAGGATACTCTTTCTCTCACCTCGCACCAAAAATGAAAAAAACCCACCTAAAAATATACGCAACACAAGGAACCACCAACTATTCAGGAAATTGCTTAAATCGTGGCTCTTCACTGCATAATTTGATGAACATCCACATGGGCACACGCACACACCGGATAACAATGGTGAGTGCTAACGCTGACCGTGGATCCCAACAACTGACAAACTACATAAAGAAGCCAAGGAAAACAATCTATGACGTATCAAACAACAAACTAAGACTTAGCCATAACAGGATGACACTAATGACCAAATACATAACTAAACCAAGACGGAAGAACAAAAGGCGATCATCAACATCACCCTTGCCAATCAGTCCCAAACCCAGCAGACCACCATCAAAATAGACAGCGGGAATGTGGGGGCCGGCCAAACCACAGCTCCTACACCAGAAGAGGAAGACTAGACATAACCATCCCTCCAACCTAAGATTCAGATGACACTACCAGGAACACTCTGTGACGCACCATGACATCTAATTGGACGGATAGATGGCCAAGAATCGCAACCAACTACTAAGAGTGCCTAAAAATATGCCACCCAAATAATACAAGATCGGCAGTAACCAGGGCATACAATCCACTAACCCAACCTCAAACAACACATAAACTGCATCAACAGCACACAAGGCCTCGGTCCAATCAGACACTTACACCAAAGCTCAGTGCACGCTGAAAACCGAACTGAAGTAACCAACAGCAGACCACTCTTTTCACTCTTCTTATCCCTCTTCACCCAACTAGCCTACCCCCCCCCCCACCTTCTTGTTACACATCTGCCTGAGCGCCTGGAGACCAACTCTGTTGGTGATGGTGTGCTATATAAATGCCTTTAACATTAACATTAACATCATTATAATTTACTGTCCCTACTATCAGCCAAAATTGATTGGCTAGAAGCAGATACAACCACTCACTTATCTCATTCCAAAACAATTTAACACAGCAAGTCCATTCTTTTACCCATGACCGAGAAGGACAGGGCATTAATATCGCTGATTGTGGTTGAGGAGGTTTCACTGCAGGGGGCGTGTGAAGAAGTTATCCAAACTACTCCTACACACTCTGTTACTGGAATTAACTCTGATTCCTTAATTCAAGCTGCTACAGAGGCACAGCCAATTATAATTGAACAAGATCTAATAGAAAAAGCAGTAGCTCTGCCTGTTTTTGGTCTATTTCAATCAATCCCACGGAAAAAGAGAGTAAAGAATTGCAATTTGATTTGTACAAAAATGTTTAAAAAATATATATATATATATATATATATATATATATATATATATATATATATATATCTCACCCCCGGCAAAAATCACGACTAATCACAGAGCAAAAAGCTTTATCACAGAGCAAAAAGCTTTATTAATGGCTTGTCAACCCCGATTCGTTCTCCGCTTTCTCTAGTGATTACCAAACCTAACAAGCGGTTTTACCAGACTAAATTGCAAACTACCCTGCACTGGTTCCTCCTCAGCCGGAATCATCTCCTCGGCATCAGCAAGCCTTTCCATTGAGTAGAGCAACTCTGAATCCTGACATTGCACAGACCCCCCTGTTTAAGGCGGTGGACCAAGCGGAAGAAGAGATCATGAACTTCTATACCTATTCTGTTTCATTGCTCCATCAACTTGACTCAATCCTTGAGAGCCTCTATTATCCACAATACTCAAATACTTCTAATAGAACATTAGCTTCAAAACAACATGAGGAGGAATTTCCTCACTACCTACCACTTGACCAGAAGAGAGCCAGTGTCCACAAGAGGTTGAGCCAGCCGTGAAATCATCACACCAAGAGTCCACAAAACCCACCAGTCATTCTTGGTCTCGTGCAGCAACATCCTCACTTGAAAGACCTTCAAAGCATCGTAATATGGTTCCCAGAAGCGATCCTATCCTTGGTCTTGAAAGATTTTTCCTAACCATAATTGATAGGCAAAGCAACAATCGTTTTCCAAATCGCTCTACACTCCTCACTGCTTTCCAAGCTATTCCGAAACTAAAAGCCATTCACTCAGGTGACATTAAAGCAATCAGATATACAAACAGTCCCATGCACGATTCAAATGTAATTCCCTCTTATACATTGTGGCTGACCTACTAGGCCATACACAAGACGACCTAATGCAGATTGGCTTTTTACAAAAAAAACAGCACACCGAGGGTGATTTAAAACCAGTGCCGCAAGTATTAGAGAAAAAATATTATAACAATTACTCAAACCATCAATGACGTTTCTTCTCCCCCAATTGTGAGAAGCGAGCACCGTCATCTAATTGGCAAACACTGAAATACCATCTCTAGCGAATAGATGTGCCACTACTAGAAGATGGGTAGGGCGTGAGGTTCATTTTAAAGATTGTCCTGTTCCCTTTGTCCAGCCAAAATTGTCTTAGCTCTCCAAAGCTATTAATCAAGCAAATTGCAATCCGGCACAGTAATGTCAAGTAGAACTGACCGGGATGCCCATATCAATGGCTATATGGAACACAAGAGGGTTCACCCACTTACTTCATTCCGTGAGAAATAGGTCAGCCTTATATAACATTATAGCCCTTCAGGAGACATGGATAACTTGCCAACCAATATGGCTGGACTACCAAATTGCCTGGATTCCAGCCCTCAAGTCAGCCAAAGGACGCACCTCGGCAGGAATGCTGACGGCAGTAAATTTTAACTATGACATTTGTCTTGAACCTTGGGCATCTCCCTACCCGGGTATTCAATTGACTAAACTAACAACATCCATCATACATCACCCGTTAAGCCCTCAAGCGGCATTACTTAATATATATTGGAACTCGGTAGCACTAGAGGACCACACATTTTTCAATTATATTGAACAATTATTAGATTTAATTCTGCTTGATGGCCAATCTATTGTAATGCTAATAGTGGATGATCTTAATATCAATTATATTCCTAAAGCGAATATGCCTCTGTCCCACCGTGCAGCGAGATGGACATCCCTGATAAAGGCCTGTGACTTCATTCCTTTAAATGGTACTATTCCTGGCGATGTACCCTTTGCCCCCTCTTGGTCCAGAGGAGCATCTGCAGCTATCCTGGACTATGCCTTCATCTCTTCACAGTCAATTAATAAGATACAATCCTTTACTGTTATTTGTGCTGATGCCAGTGATCATAACATCTTGGAAATCAAATGGGCTGCTCCACCTATTCCTCCTCGTGAAGTGTACAACTTCTGTATCACACTTAACCAAGGTAGAAACAGGGTTAGTTGGTCATATGCCAAAGTAAACCATCTGAAAACTGCACTTACAGACTCAGTTAATGCTCCATACTCACTTAACAGTGTTGAGTATATAGATACTCTTATGCTCACTGCAGAAACTTCTACTAGTTATAACTGTCCAAAGTTTAAACATCGCCATTTCTTTGATCCAACTATTCAAGCATTAAAAATTAAATTACGAAAAGAGCTAAGGGCACACCGTAGTGATGACAATAAGAAATCAAAATGGAATATTCATACCCGGTATAGAAATGCAATTTGTCAAATAAAAAATAATCCAATGCAAATCGATGGAGAAAAAAGATGGAGAAAAAATGTTAAAGGCGATAGCATCCAAATCCACAGCTCAAATCTGGAGTCGTTTGAAAGAGGACCTTTCAGCTGCACCAGCTACCCTCTTTTTAAATTGAGTGAGTGAGCACGTTTGGATCATCCACTTTTCACTGTTATTTGCAAGAAGGCCAACTCAAACCACAGCAATAATTATCCTGAAAGGTAACCCTATCTCTCTTATCTTTGATCATGCAGACATCATGTCGCTCATAAATAAACTAAGTAGTTTGCAAACCCCTGGTCCAGACGGGTTATCAAATGCAATTCTCAAAAAACATCCTCATGAATGGACCACGATTTTCGAAATTATTTATAACAATGTACTGAAGACTGCTCTTATTCCAAAAACATGAAAGGAGTTGATTGTCATACCCATATTTAAAAAGGGCGCCCGAGATGATCCCACCAATTATCTACCCATAGCCCTGATGGATATCCCGGGCAAAATCTTTAAGAGACTAATCTTAATGGATTTATTGAAATGGATGCAAAAGGCTGAGCTATTTGACTGCCATCAGTCTGTTTTTTGTAAAAGGAATAGGCAAATCGCTAAATCTAATCCTGTTGTCAGATATAAAAAAACAAGCGATCAACACATGTCAACCTATTTTTTTTTGCGTTTATAGATTTTAAACAGGCATTTGATTCAGTCTCCCGAGAGTCTCTATGGTCAAAATTAATAAGAGCAGGTTGTCCCTCCAACATTTTAAACTTAATATGTCAATTGCATACGGATATGTCTATTAAAGTCAAGCTCACTAGAAACGGAGCGCTAACAGCAGCAATTCCAACTACTTCTAGTCTTAAACAAAGATGCATTTTAGTTTCAATTCTTTTAAATGTTTATATTAAAGATATGACCTTGTTTTAGATCTAACGCGTTCCTTCCCTCAAAAAATTGGCAATAAACATGTATCTTGACTTTTATATGCCGACAATATAGTTTTAATTGATCAAACGCCAGTGGGCCTCCAAAGAAAATTGAATGCACTTGTGAGCTATGTACAAACAAATGGTCTAACCATTAACACTCAAAAATCAAATACCTAGGTATTATACCCCTCAACCAACAAATTTCGATCGGCACTTTGTTACACCTTTCTCTCTCTTGTAAATGAATATCGATACCTGGGTCAGAATATTAATAATAGCATAGCGAAGCTCCCATATAGAGCAGAATTAAAATTATAAATGCGTACAGTAACATCCCAAGGGTGCATAATTCAAAAGAAACATGGCAGGTTCTCACATGTTCCATTCATTACCTTTTATAAACAGAAGGTAATTCCAGTTATTATTTATGGAGCCCATTCCAAATAACTGGGAAATCATACCCAATGGGAGCTTATCGAAGGTATATATTGGAAGAAGATTTGATCCGTACCGCAGAGTATACCAATGGCTAAAATATTCAAACTAGGCCTTGTTTCTTTATCCTCCATGGTTGCTTAGCAAGCCGTGGCCTTATACAAGAAGTGCCTAAGCAATTCTACTAACACTATGACTTTACTACCGTTAATTGCCACTGCCCTTAATAGCCAGGGCTCTAGTCTGATACATAACTGGGAAAACAATTGCAAACAGCTATTACTAAATGCTGACATCTCTCGCCAAACCCTAGTCGACCTACCAGATAAGGCTAAGGCCAAATTATGGGCTTGGGATTGGTGTATGACTTGGGACAGGTGCACCACCTACTCAATCTTCCCTGCTGGAGATTTCCTCTAAAGGCTTTACACACAATCCCTCCATACTTATTAAAATGCCCAGATGCCAGATATGCTACAGTTCCTTTGTGACTTTCGGCTGAACCTCTGGCCAACTAAAACACAGACTGCCTTGCGCTCAAAAATTCTGAATGCAGATTTACAGCCTGATTCATGGAATTATCTGTGTGAAAAACTCAAATTTGCGTGCCTTTCTGCCCGAAAATCCCCGTTTGAAGTATGGGAATTTTCGGGCAGAAAAGCACGCAAATCTGCGTTTTTCACGCAAATAATTCCATGAATCAAGGACTTAACCTGTCCATTTTGCAAAGCCAAGGAACAACATGATACGCTGAAACATTTACTTGTTGCTTGTTCTTAGGTAGCACAACAAAGAAGAGAAGCTTATTAAAAATGTTTAGTCAATAAAGTATTTTAACTGAAGAGATTTTATGGTCAACATTTTTTAATGCAGATTCTGTTTCGATAAATATTTCTAAAGTTACATTTGTATTAACATAATAAAATCATGACAGTGCATTTTCTTACGAATGACCAGAGCGGAACTACTACAATGTAAGTAATGTTTATTGAATGCATAATGATTGCTATGTTTTATCACATGTGTTAAGAACCCCTTGTAATTTACTAAGATGTAATTGCGCACATTTTAACTTTTTCCTTTTCGTTTTTTTTTCTCTTTGCATTCTGTCATGTACATGTATATGGTCTTACCTTGTGCAGGGCAGACGCATGATGGTTTTATGAACTGTTAATGTTGTTTTTTAATATATTGAAAAAGTTGTAATTTACAGCTAAAACAAATACATAAATAAATATAGAAATAACATCCCCATGTATTACTAAGCAGCTTGCTTGCTTATTTATGCAAGATGCTGCACTCTTTTCATAGATGCCAACTCTTTAGAATGGGTTCGAGGGTCACTTGTGCATTACCCACATTCCCATGTCCAACACTCCAAAAATGTGCATGTTTGCATAACCACACCCACCACCGTAAAAAGGATACAATGTGCTATGAACCCACCACATTGACGGCAAATTGCACTATAACCAGGAACAAGCAGAGTTCACTTGAATTTACCTTTTATAATAGTTGTATGTAGATGCTTGTATTTGCCCCAATAGCGGTGACCGCTCTTTAGTTGACTCTGTCTCGCCATTAGTTTGACATGCGAGCACTTCATCTTATTTGCATCATTCAGTGGAAGTGTGTACTGCCTTGCACTTTTGAGTTACCATTTAATCTAGGTCGGGAAGAGTTGGGGGTGCCTTATGATTTTAGGCAAAACTGTTCTGAGTTCTTGTGATCTCTATCAGTGGTTTCCTTGACATATTGAAACACCATTTACATAATGGAGCATATTCAATTGTCTGTCTGGTACAAGTGTATGCTTATTTTATTACATTCAGATATCAGCTCTCTTTTCAACTAGGCCCTACCAATAATTTGTGAAAATTACTCCATGACATTTAAACCGTCTGTTTTTTCTACGGACTAAACATTTTGGCAGATAAGGCACAGTAAGAGAAGAAGAATTGTCCAAGAGCAAACACTTTAAGTGAAGAAGCTGGCATTTGGGCCCAGTCTACAATGTAGGCCCCTGACTGACCACATGTCTACTCAGCTCTGGTTGAAAACACATAATAAACCAACCTGAGAAATATATACATCCTTATACAAACAAATTGAGCAAAAACAAAATGATTGTAGCATTATTTTACCCATTCAGAGTGAAAGTATACAAATAAAACAATACTAAGAAATGTAAGATTAATCATTCTCCTCTTCCTCCTATAACTTAATTTAAAGCCTTAAGGGAACCCAACCTCCAGCTTGTAAACATGCACAATAGAAACAAAATGTTAAGTTCCAAAACGAAAGAAAAGAAAACCCTTATTGTTCATGACATCATGGAAATAAATTTGACGGCTTAAAATGCCAAAATGGGTCGCTTTGTGATTGCATTTGAGTGCCTTGCCGGAAGATGCAGATTTCCATAGTTAACTGTTTGAAATTAGTGGACTTGGTGCCCTTTCACATGTGCAGACATGTTAGGCGATTTGCAAGGCTCTAATGCTAGGTATAGGGGGTTGGCATTAGCAACACATCAGCCTTCGAGTCGGCGAAGCCTTGGCCCATGCCAAAGTCTACCAAGCTCGAAATCACGGGACTGTTAACAGTACCACACCTCAGTACATCTATTGTAAGCAGATCATAAGCGTGTGCTATAAAACTGATGACCTGGTTTCTCAAACCAGCCCTGCTTGTAGGTTTCCTGAGACCTTTGCGGCCTCAAGGCTCTGGTGTTTAATTGCGGGCCAAACCCAGGAGTCGCAGGTGAGTTTGCAAGCATGTCTTTTTGCAATTTCTTTTTAATGATTCACTGCTTGTCTTGCCAAACGTTTCAACCCCTCTAAAAAACAGGCAGTTGCAAAGAAACGATATTCTTAAACTTAAAACTATACATTGTTTTACATAACAAAATTTATATTTAGTTTTTTATAAGATGCAAGACGGCATCAACCAATGCCTCACAGCAGGTGTTATTTCATATGTATAACACAGGAGAGCGAATAAAGACATGTCAAATTGGCCCATGTCTGTGATATGGCATTTAGTCTCAAATCACATTGGATTCTGGTACTTTAACCCTGTGTTTATAGTGAGAAATTGATACTACAAATACAGAACAAGAATACAGAATTAAGTGAGCAAATATGTCATTGTTCACAAAACATATCAGTCATTTCCCAGGGCATTTTAAGAGCTTTATTTCCACATATTATTCATGTAATTTCTGTACATATACATTGCTTTCAGTGGTATTGTCCCCAGGGTCCATTCCCACAGAGTCTTGGGTTATTTGGGTTTGACACAGGAATAGAGAACCACAGAGCATTTTAATGAAAAGCCTAAAAAGGTGACTACTTTTTAATCCATGCACACATTGTCCCCACTCTCCCCAATCACCAATCCCTTCACGGTTATCCTCACTCGTTTGGAGCACAGTGGCAATGCCCATGGTGTCAATTCCAGCTGAATCATAGATTGTGCTTTACGGTTGAGCCCTGTCCAACAATGCTACTACATGACTAGATTAGCTCTTTCCAGGCTACGAGACAGACAACCTTGCTCACTGGTGCAAACATGAGACTGTATTAGGAATATGTGTAATCTGAAGCCTACAAAATGACAAACTGTGCACTCAGAAAACCTTCGCTCATAGCCAGGCTTGGACACCTGACCAATCTAACTGATCCAGAGCAAATCACTTGACCTAAATGGGCCTTAGTGACTTTGGCTGCCAACATTGGGATAACACTGCATTTCATCTGTTAAGTGAACACCGTACAAAATGCTTCAGTCCTTCATGGGTTCATTAACTACAACTATCGCAGTTCTACATGGTATCTACGTGCATTCAACAGATTTCCACTTGCATTTTTGTACCACTTTTTTACGGGTTTGTTTTACTGCTGAAAGTGGGTGAAGACCCCTGGCACTCCTTCCTTTCACCCCCAACCATCCACCCATTCAATATTGCCTACCTCAGCCTACCTTTTGGCAGCGAAAACCAGCTATAAAATGTAGTTAACAAAGTTGTATTTTTTACATTTTTCTATTTACATTTACATTTTACAATAAGAAAAAGCAACACACAAAAGCTATACATATAAAATGAAAACAATAGTGTCGTGCAGAGTACAAGTCACATGCAAACCTAGACATCTTATAACACATTACACACCAGTCTCCAGAAAATGTGACAAGATTTGCTCAAATAATTTTAACTTCTTTCTGCCCCCCAAAAGGACTCTTTCAATAAGTGACATCCTCTGCATCTATTGCGCCCACTCTGTTTTAGTTGGAGGTTTATTGTACTTCCAGCCATGCAGTATTCACTTTTTGGCTGTCATTGCAGCTCTAAATACCCAACATTTCTGAGAGTGTGAGAAATCTTATATCTGCAAGTCAGAGCCTAAAATTAAAGCACTGTATTCCTCATCTCGGTAACCCCTTTCTAAAATATATTAACATGAGAGCATTCCCATATAATGTGTTCTAATTCTCCCTTTGTGTGTTTGCAACCCCAACATTCTTCTGAATCTCTCATACTCCTCTCTTTTAATCTCTGAGAAGTCCAGAAAACTCTATTTAGTAATGTTATCTGCCTTTCTATGTCACTCATGTTAAGTGAGGTCATTTTGATATATTCAAAAATAAATTTATCTAGTGTAGAGAAGGAGCCAAGTACCCGCACCTCAACCACTTCACCCATATTGCCTATATGTTGGGAGCGAGAGTGTGAGAAACATGCGGTATCACTAGGAATAGCGATACCAAAGAGAATCCTGGAAGCAAGGTTCCCATTGAGAAAACCATACTTGCATACAAGAAAGTATGATGGCCATTTGAATGAAATCCCGGAAAAAGCAAAGCAAGTGGATGGCCAAGACAAATTGGCGACATCATACCGAGTCGAGCTGACGTACAAAGAAGAGCTGCAGAGACAAGAGAATGCAGATATTCTATAAGGCATCAAGAAAGTATCAAGGATAAGTGACATTTTAGGACCAAGGTGAAGAAGCTTATGCCACAGAACTGATGAAGGTATCAAGCCAGTTTACACGTGTACAAATGCAGAGAAATGCAAGCAGACAAAGTATTTTTGAGGCTAGCTTTATAGTGAATAGATTACGGCATGCGCCAACATATACATAGATGCATAAGTGAGTAAAGATTGGATGTTTCCACTACGAACTATAACAGAGGTGGGCTAGGAAAGTAAGGCCTCTTTTTCCAGTGTGGCGCAGTAAGAAAGTGGATCTCAGAAAGGTGAGGCTGGATGAGCCATGAAGTCAAGCCAAGAAGGCAAACTCTTATCAGGCTAGAGTGAGCAGACATTGGATACAAATGGTGTGAAAGAACAAAACTCCTGTTCAGAAGGCATGAACCAAACAAGGAACACATCAGAAGTCTATTAGAAATTAGTATTTTTAATACACGAGAGGCTCGATTTTGTGGTCTTCAGCATATGGAAGGATGAAGTTGGACGAATAAGATGGTCACACTTACACATGAGGGCAGAGCGTGCCTTCACTCCCTGAATTCTCCAGAGCTAAGAACACTCCCAAGGACAAGTTCAAAGACCTAATTGGCAGCACCACTGAGGTGATGATAGATGATATCTAATTGGTGGGAAGCTATGGTCAAAACGAGCTCACCAGCACCTGGGAGCCCAGCCTGCGTGCTGCTATCATAGGTGGAAAAGTACTGACGGAGGTTAGAGTGCCAACCAATGCTAGGGAACGGCATGATCAAGGGTCCTATAGTTTGTGTAGCCAATAGGACGTTTTGTATCAAGTGACGTCATAGTGACCTGTTCAAGGGGAGGGCTTAGCCCCATCTGATGTTAAGAAACCAATTACTTTCTTTTGCTGTCCCATAATGGTAAAATATATTTGGATATTTTGCTTAGACCCTATCTTTTTTGTCAATAGGTTTCGTAGTTTGCCACGTAGGATGATGTTATTAAATCCGTAAATTGACATCACCTATGATGCTATAAAAGAATGCTTTTTTCTAAGATGCATTGAGAGAATTTGTGCTCAGACGTCCGTTGATGCCCGTTTTACTCGTTGTTTTAGATAATTGATATTAAAACAGTTATCCTTTTTGACAACTACCTGAGTCGTTTCGATTATTGACACATGAATACATTCTATATCCCCATCCATCTCAAGGGTATTGCTACTCATCTTAAAGGGCTGGAAGTCACCCAGTTCATGTGGTAGCAGAGAGAGGATGGTTAGATACCCATAGAGATAAGTAAGCTTTGGGGTTCCCGGCAATATCCCACAACATCTGCCATTCGGCTGAAAGGATGTGAACCTCCCTATAGATAGCGGTATTTGTTAAAAACTTTAAGCCTGCAAGCTAGGATGTGACGAATCAACCAGTTTCTACAGAATCCCCTACTGGTGTCTACATGAAGCTGAATGAACGAGAAGTTGAAGAGGCAATGATGAGGCGGACAATCCCGAGAGTCTGAAGTTGAACACACGAATGTTGAGTAAGACTGAGTGAGGTGGCAAAATTGTGTATGGGCAGTGAGTGGAGAAAGTGATAAGGGGAAAATGAGTAACGGTAAAGCAACTTAAGAATGATGAGTGTTAAATATTCAGTAAATTGACTTGAGCAGAGGCCAGGAAATTTAGAGGTATTGTGAGGAGAGTCCACGATAAAGAGTATGCCTAGTTTACCTGCGTTTTAAAGAATGTAACAGAAGAAAAAGCACCTAGAGTCCTGTAGTGGATGACATAGAAGGCGAACTTGGTTAAAGATGAGTTTAAAGAGGGCAGTTCAAACTCTGTAGGAGTATTTTTAGAGGCAGGATAAGTCTTGAGGAAAAAGGCTGAAGTATAAGTGGCCGGCCGATATGTTTGTCTGCCTGTATGTATGTTTTATGTGATTGTGTAATGATGACGAAACAGTAGACGAAATTGATAAAATGTAAAGAGGAGAAACATGAGAGTTAAAGGATTAAGTGTATTTAATGAATTTGAATTGATGGTATTTTTAGCAGTTTAACATAAAAAATACGATATAGCGGGTTTGGAGCCTGCAACGATTGGTGTACGCTCATATTGTTTTGTTTTTCTTGAAAAGTATTATTGAAATCTTCAAAGAGTAAAGGTGAGTATTGACAGTCAAAGAGTGACGTGTCAACATGGTGGATATTACTCCACTTATACACCTTTGCCGAAGCACGCACCTAAGCTTAGACAGTACAGTACAGAATGGGTTAAAGGAACCGCAGATAAAATGTTCATGCCATGGCCACAAGGGGGATCACTATCGAAGGTAGTTCTGCAGCAAATGATGACATATCTGCATGCTGCATATACGGGGAAAAAGCTAGACAAGCGACTAGCAAGTTTAGAGCTCTGGAAAATGTACCAGGAGGAGAGAGATGAGCCGTCTCATGTAGACTGAACACTTAATGTATGCAAAGAGGGGGGCGAAGAGCCTTCTGCACCACCCTCCATGCCTGAAGCAGATGGCGATAGTAAAAAAGATGATGGGCTCTACACATTGAGGGAGCTTAAGGCTTCAACGGGCATAGCAACCCAGCATATGAATCACCTGTGAAAAGCAGCGAGGAACGCCCAGAGAAAAATACTGAGAGAAACGTAATCTCTAAAGTCCTGAGGGACAAAGAGAGACGAAATAAAGAGAGAAGTTAACGACCAAGTGTACTTAGATATAGGACGAGAAATAAAGAGATGGAAAGGAGAAAAAGATAAAACTGATGAGTTAGCGGTTATACAGAACGAATGGACGGGTGGTCAGATTTTGCTCAAACTTGATGGTAAAAGCATCGAGGACATGAGGCAAAGGGAAGATTAAGACGAGCAGGATTAAAAGGATAAGAAAGGGAAGAAAGATTGAAAGAAGGTGAGGTGAAACAAAAGGATAGACAGAGATGGGAACAGTTGTATCAGGATGAGCAATAGAAGGAACAGAAAAGAGCAGAGGAGCAAAGAAAATATGACAACATGCAGAGGGCAATGGAAGAGCGGGAAACACAAGAAAGGAAAAGAATGGAAGAGGAAGAACAGAAATTAAGGGATAAAAGAATGCAAAGATGTAGAGATGAAGAAATATGAAGGACAAATGAGAGAAGAGCTATGAAAAGAAGAGAGGAAGACAGGTACGAGTTGAAGCAAGGAAACAAAGATAATTTGACGATGAATTAGAACAAAAGAGGAGGCAGAGAGAATGCGATCTTGATCGCATAAAAAATTAATTAATAGATCCTAATCCAGTAGTGTCATGGGAAGACATAGAATAGTTCTTCCCAGCACATGCGCCAATAGCAGGTCCATCTAGAGCAAATCAAGAAGATTAATTTGACTCTAGAAGCATTGGGGATGCTATCCATAAAGTCTATCATGATATGAAGACTAAGAAAGTATTGCAGGGGAAGGGTAAACATGATTGACTTGAGAGCATGCAGCTGTACGATAAAGAGGAAGCCTCATTTAGTTTTGAGCCAACGGAGCTGTATTTAGATAGAATGACTGTGGATAGAGACGAAGAGGAGAGAACTCACACGTTGGGCACAGGAGATGTCAGACAAAGACAGAGCAACCCTCCGTGAGGAAAAGGAAGGTGCCGCGTGTGGACCTGAAGGGTGTTTTTCGATGGAGAAGGAAGTAAATTGGGCGGATTTAGAGCCACCTATATCTCGGGCGTCAGAATCATTGACGCGGCTAGATCAACCTAAAGGGAAATCCCATTGTGAGAGGTGGGACTTGCCACCTTATGTGAGCAGGTTAAGTACACTGCCAGGAAGAAGGCGGTGCAGAACTATTGTCCCTGCTCTGGATAGGCAAAAAATAGGAAATGAGAGCAAATTTGGGGTTTCACAGTTCCCCTTGCTCGAAAAGGGAGGGGTCAAACCACAGTATATACCTTGGCCGCAGATGGAAAAGGGTAATTTAAGGTACAAACTCCCAAGTTTAACTTCTGCCTTTTGAAAGTGGTTACATGAATTTGAGAAAATGATAGGGGATAACACGTTAGCTATAGGGGACATTAAGGGTCTCCTGATTGCCATCCTTGGGGAGAGGGCTGATGGCGTTTGGTCAAGAGCAGGATATTTTGGTGTTACCAGGGTAAACACTGCTCATGATGGAGCACCGTTCAACAATTGCAGAGCAGCAGTTTGTAAAGCGATTAGGGTGCTGTATTCGGACATGTCAGATATGGGAGCTATAATGACGAAAAAGATGCAGGAAGGGGATGATCTGCTTGTTTATATTCAGAATTTCCAAGCGCAATGGGCTTTGGAGACTTGCAAGGCTTGTGGGAAATTTATACCTGTGTTTTATCATATACTATGTCAGGGGTTGCCAGACCCAGTACAGAAGCAGCTTAAGAAGTTAGTGGGTATGGAACCCAAACCATGGTCAGAGATACAGCTGACCATTGAGCATTATTGCAGACTCTTGCAAGAAAAGAATCACAAAAAAGATGATGTTAGGAAATGCAAAGAGGCAAAGTTAGTACAGAAAGAATTATCCAAGTATGCCCTTGAAGGGACAATGTTTACCAGTGGAGATGGATTGGGCTCACAGTCATCAGTAAACATGCCACAAATTAATAATCCAAGGCAGTTCAACCAAGGGTAATAATGGGTTTATCCCACAGGGACGGGAAGGTTTTCGAGGAAGAGGTTTTCAGAATAATCAGGGTAACTTCCAGAATAATCAAGGTGGGTTTAAGAACATGCAGAATGATAATCAAGGCATGCGGGGAGGACAGATGGGGAGGCCTCCTCCTATATGCTGGACATGTGGTATGTTGGGCACTTCTCGTATGTTTAGAAGTCAAGTGTTTGTGCTGAATGGGCAATTTTCAAGAGGGAGGACTTTAAATCTGCCTGCATATTCACAGCAGAACGGAGATGGGTTTGTTCAGAATCAAACATTGCAGCAGGCACAAGTGCTGAGAGTGCAGCAAGATTTAAAGACACAACAGGCAACAATGAACCTGCCACAAGGACAGTCACAGCATTTTCCTATGCAGATACAGCAAAGCACGAGCACAGGACAGTTAATGACTCCTAGAGTAGGGGTGTCACTGTTGATGGAGGGAATCCGGTCACAGGTACAGGGATGAGGCTGTATTCTCAATAGGACAGCTCACTGGGAGACTTGATGTGTTCAAGACTATCAATAATGCCAAATCCTCAAGAGGAACCAAGGGTTGACATTAACATAGGAGGCTAATCCTTTTAGTTTTTAGTAGACACAGGTGCAACACGCTCATGTGTATGAGAGGGGAAATTTTCGATGTCTGGAAGTACCATGAATACTCAAGGATTTACAGGAGCTACAAGCAGAGTTCCTTTTACTGATGCATCGACAGTCTCTATAGGTGAATGTGACATGTCAGTGCCATTGCTATATTCAAGGCACACACCTGTCAATATATTGGGTCGAGATTTAATGACCAAGTTAAATATGACAATTTCATTTACTGATAAAGGCATAGTATGTTCAATGCCAGGAATGCATAATTTAAATGTGAGTGAATTTATTATGGCATTTGCAGGACAAGTGGCCATACGAGGAATGCCGTTAGAACCAGAGGTGTTTCAGTATGGGGTACACATTTTGCTGACATGGCTGCCAGGATTAGTGGGCAGAACTATGCGAATACCTGATGAATTTGTATTCAGGCCAAAGATACCTATGGATGAAGAGGAAGGGCAAATCTTTCCTTTAGAATTACAAACAGCCATAGTGTGAGAAGAAATGGCTTTGCTTGATGGAAATCATTACAAAGGAAGACAATGGAGTACAGTGATCCCCATTGGGGAAGGTTACAGATTGACTGACGGCACTGATGAGGATATGTTTGGAGATCATCCATCAGATGACGAAGTAATATTCGAAATGAGAATCACTTATTGGGTGAGGGCAATCAAATGAGAGGTTCCTCAGAAAATGATGTCAGCACAAAAACGTCCCGAGTGCCAGCTTCATTATGGACAACAGGCCCCTATGACGTAGGCCTATTAAAGGGGGTTGCAGAAGTGAATATTAAATTGAAGCCAGGAGCAATTTTACCTCGAGCACAGCAGTATCCTATGTCTCGAGAGGCAGATGAAGGCATTTTTAAGACAATATCTGCTATGATGGAACAAGGCAATTTAGTGACGTCAGAGTCACCATGTAATATGTCAGTGTACTATATCAAGAAATCTAAGGGTGGGTTGTGGCATCTAATTCAAGATTTAAGACCAATTAACCAGATTGTAGAGGCTGAGTTCCCTCTAGTTCCTAATCCTGAGACAATCTTATGTAATACACCTGTAGAGACATGAAATTTCACTGTGATTGACTTGAAAAATGCATTTTTCTCAATCCCATTGCATAAGGATTCACAAGATCTGACGTAATTTACGTTTCGTCAACCGAAGTTGAAAAGCACTTGTTTACCCCAGGGGTATTGTGAGTCTCCATTGATTTTCAATAGGGTCCTACAGATGAAGTTAAGCAATATCGATTTGCAAAGTGTTGTCTTGCAATACTTGGATGACATGTTGGTCTGTAGCACCTCAGAGGAACAGTGCAGACGTGACTCATTTCAGCTAATGATTATTCTTGCAGAGAAAGGATACAAAGTCGACAGAGAGAAATTGCAGTATTGTCAAGAGGAAGTACTGTGCATAGGTCAGTTAATCTCGCATGAAGGAAAGAAGGTTACTCCTGAGAGAGCTGAGGCTATTTTGAAAACAGTAAAGCCACAGACGATAAAGCACACGCAGAGATTTTTGGGACTATGTAATTATGTAAGATCATGGGTCTTTGATTATAGTTCATACATTAGGCCCATGTTGCAAGCTCTGAAGAAAGCACAGGCAACCCAAGAGAAAATAGAGAAAATTGTTTGGACTGAGGAAATGGAAGAAGGGTTTGATGAATTAAAAAAGGCAATTTGCACAGCTCCAGTTTTGGGGATTCACAATTATGCTGAGGAATTCTTTTTGTTTTCACACACAGACAGCACTGTTATGACAGCAGTCCTTAAGCAGAGAACCACATTCGGGTGCAAGCCCCTTGCCTATTACAGTGGGATTCTAGACCCAGTGATGAGGGATCATTTTCCTTGTGAACAATCTTTGGCAGCCGCCGCGTTCGCCATTGAGAAAGTTGCTAGCATAGTGATGGGATGTTCCAGGACGTTGTTTGTTGAACATGCATTATTTGCTCTCTTGGAAAAACTTAAGGCATGCTGACATCTCAAAGTGCTTCTGCCTGTTATATCAACTCCGGCGATTAAAATAGTCCGATGCAGAATAGTGAATACTACTATGTTTATAGCTGAACCACCGGCAGAGGATGAGCATGCACATGATTGCTTGAATGTCAACATGCTGCAAGTATGTCATTGATATAGATATATGACTGTAGTGGTATTCACGAGGTGGATTGAGGCTGGACCTTGTACACACCCAGACTCCACCTGTGCCGCAACATTTTTAGCATGACAAGTGGTTCCCAGATGGGAAATATGTGAAATATTAAGATCAGATAATGGCCCTCATTTTGTAAAACGCAGTCTTTGAGCAAATAAGCTTGTTGCTTGGCATAAAGCAAAAGTTTTCATCGGCTTATCACCTGCAAGCGAACAGTATCTGTGAGAGATGCAATGGCTTGCTTAAAGAAAGAATCAAATTGAAGCTTACCGTGAAGAAAGGATGGTTGCATTGCCTACCACTGGCATTGTATGTGTTGAGAAATCAGCCAGGTTCAGACCACCTTCTTACCCCACATGAATTAGTGACAGGGAGGTGAATGATGACACCTCTCAACCCTCTAGCTAGGGTAAGAAGTGATGCCGAATCAACTGCAGAATTGTTAGGAAAGGAGCTACATGATTAACTTATTTGTATGACTTGAAGTATCTCTGTCCTTTCAGATCAGCTCAAGCGAAAAGGGTGTGGGGCTGCGCAGAACACAGAAGGAGATGCTTCAACAAGTGGAATTATAGAGATTTGTCTTCCCAAACTTTCCCCCAGAGGTGTGGTCCAAATAAGGAACTTCACTAGAAAGTGGCTTCAAAGGCCCTTTCATAGTGGAGGACGTCACACTGTCTGCAGTCAAAGTACAAAGCAGACGTGCTTGGATTTTTCTTGGTGACATCAAAGTCTATGCTGGAGAGCCCCCTACACCTCCACACCCATCAGAAGCAAGTATCGGGGAAGAACCACAGCACATGCAGACTAGATCTATGGTGGGGAAGAAGGACGCAGTAGCTGTTGAATAAAGATAAAGACTTCAGTGGACTGTGGCTTATTTTGGGACACTCTTTTCAGTCAATTAAAAAGCAGTTAAGTGAAGCTATTTGTTCTTGAGCAACAGGAGTTTGTTGACATTGGACTGAGGCATGATTAAGCCTTGATTGAAAAACAAATATGTGCCAAATCTGGAGTTCCTTTTTGACAACTGGAAGAGGAAAGAGTACCCAGATGTGTTTCTCACTGAGTTCCTGTTCGGAGGCACGCTTTGTGGTGCCTAATGAGAACATTTCATTAGTCATTCTTGCAGTTTTCATGTTCATATTGTGCGCACTGCACTTGTGGGGAGAACTACTAATGTTCATGTTTTCTTTCAAGATCCTAAGAATAGTCCAATCGTGAGGAGATTGCTCATAGCCATTGTTGAGCAGATTCTCCAGCTTCCTGAGTTCAGTGGGGAAAACACAAATGCCCCTTCCACCGGACCAATGCACACAGACTGGTCAGCTTAGCATTCTACTACCTGATTGAGGGGTGCCGCATCTTGTTGGAAGGCAAACTGATGTCCGAACGTTCCTGAGAGACCCGAGAAACAATGCAGCGCTTAATGAAATTTTGAGAGACATTATAATACAAGTGAGCGGGTACTCTGCGAGAACATTAAGAACTGAATGAAACTTTCTTTCGAGGGACAGATCTGAGGTCTACTAGTTAAAGAAAAAGCATAATCATGTCGTCTGGTGAAAGGCCAATTTGTGGCATTCAGTGGTAATTCGTATTCATCATCCAGTAAGCAGTCTGCTGATCGAGGCGATTTACAGAGCCGATTCAGCAGCTCCCAGTGGTAGTGCACAATGTTGCCCTAATAAAAATATGTTTTTTCTTCCTTAAAAAAGAGAAATGGGCAGTATTAGTAGCAATTTCGTCATGCCAGAACCTGAGAGACGTCCACAATGTATAAAAAGCCATTGCTGCAAGTGGATGTACCTTCACCTGATTTATGATTGCATTTTGTTTGTAGTGATATTGCTCTCACTTACAGTGTGCACGTCTTATTATATAGATGTAGATGTAAATGGACACTCTTGCATATCCTCCTGTACAAGAGAAGGGTACCAATGTGGCAACTACAAGGCAGCCGAGACCTTATGTGATTATTCCTACTTTAGAGGTACACATGAGAGCACCCACTCCTGTGATGAATAAACCTGGGTTACCTTTTAGAAAAAGGTCACATATGGAGATTACGCAAGACATTTTAATGTCTAAATCTTATGTTGATAGGATGAAATTTTAAGAACTTTCCCCTACAAAAGTAGTACATGTAAACACACCCAGTCCACTGACGAATGCGCCTATGATTGGTCCAGTGAGAAGAAACGATGCTGGCATGCTTCATCAGAAGATTATAGAGGCTCATAAGAAAAGAACAAGATCTAATAGAAATGCTAGGGAGGATGATAATGAGCTAAATGATTACCTGGATAGTACAGTACACTTAGGGAATAACATATGGTATCAAAATATGAAAGAAGTGGGAAGGAGGACCTCGAAGGAGGAATGCTTCGTATGTGCACTCCTGCCTTATAGCATGGGGAAGTCTAAGATTTTCATAGCTATTGAAATAGACGGCCAGACAGCACATTGTTTATAACACATAGCACTCTGCCGTACAAGAGGCCACTTCATGGGTCTAGATGCCTATCTCAAATGGACAACTGAATGACAGATCCAGATGAATATGACTATGACCAGGGCACAATGACAAGAAACTGAGCCCACATTAAGAATCACATGATCAGATATGAATACCTGAAATAAAAGAAGCTGGAATGAGATAGGAAGTAAACAGAAGACTTGAGAGTCCAGGAAAATCTGCAGAAGAAATTTATAGATGGAAGAACAGAGGCCAAATGCAGATTTGGTGATCAGTGATATCACCTGATGGATGGGAAGAAGGAGTGGTTATATGCAGAGTCTCGGTGGTCATTGGTTGTTATCAACCAACCATTGACATAGTGCAAAATGGATGCAAGCCCCTATGGCCGAGACTTGCTAAACTACTGACCTGGGTCGAGGACAGAGGAGGACCGTTACAGATAGTGCCTTTAGAAAGTGCAAAGCTGTGCTTGAGAAATAATGGCACAAGAAAAGTTGGAGAGAATTAGAACTGATGTCAAATCTTTGATGTGCCAGGAATGAAACTTGGAACAGCAGTAATCATGGATCACTATTGGGCTTGTGGATCCAGAGCATATATGAGACTACTCAAGAATTGGGGAGGACGATGTTCACTGGTGAATGTTCATGTTCGAGCATTGGTGATTCCTAAAAGTGACCTGAATCTTGACAGTTTCCCAAAAGCAGATGCACACCTGAGGAAGAAGAGATATGTGGAGCTGATAAGAAGAATAAAGAGAGAGAACTACTTCTCAGCGAAATCAATAGACGCTTTTGACTCTGTCCCGTATGAACACAGATTGTTCAGTCAGACTTCGTCAGTCTTCACATTGATCTTCATGCCAAGAATCCCGGTTGGAGCAAATACCAAATGGCTGCAGATTACCAGATAGGAATTGCTGCAATGATCAATACAACCATAAAGGGATTCAATGCTATTAGAGAAGAGATGAGAGCCATACGGCTGATGACTCTCCAGAACAGATACGTCTTGGGCATGATCACAGCTATGGATGAGGTGTTTCTGCAAAAATCGGAGAATCATGTTGCACATTTTGTACCTGCCCAGGATGACGAGAATGGAACCTTGACAGAGGCCATAGAGATGCTTACAAAACTACACATCCAGATGATAGACGAAGTAGAAGACATTGCAAATGACAGTTGATTTGGATCACTCTTTTCTTGGGGTCCACAGTGGATGGCATATATGTTCAAGTTCCTCAGAGCCCTGATAGTACTGGTGATGCTCGGATTCTGTGTGATTAAGATAATAATCACAGAATTCAAGAAGATAGCAAAGACAGCCATAGGGATGAAAATCATGATCGATGTTCAATCAGGATGGAAGGCCAGAAACTTGACAGAGGAAGAAATAAGAGACTTTGTCAAGGCCAGTATCCATGCACCAGTATCCATGAGCATTGCTTTCCAATGTATGTGGTATAGTGACCTCCACTGGTTGCGTCACCTGTGTGGTAGATTATGGCTATAGTTGTGAAGGTTTTCTTGCCAAGTGATACCTGGCCACGTGTGAAGGCAGTAAGTTTGCAGTTGCTTTTGCTTCCATCGGCATTGTATCTTAAGAGCATTACAAGTACATATTGACAATGTGCGAGTATAAGTAGCGTTGAACGATTATCAGAATTGCACGATGTACACAATATGCTATGGTTTGCATTTTTCACCAGTTGCTGAAATGGAATGGAGTCACAGTTAGGTTTTGGTACATAGACAAAGCATTAGTTGGGGACGTGCTGCTGAATGACATGGTTGCAGAGACTGCATGTATGTTTCCACATGTAGGAAAGTGTAGAGGAGGTCCCAAATATAGCCTACATTCCAACCGCGCAGGTTGAAGTACCAGAAACGTTCACACCAAGATATGTGACGTATGACGAGCAAATAAACCAGCAGAGAGCCGCACCAACAACCAGACAACCATGGGCAGCAAGGTATCCATTGAGAAAACCCTACCAACAAATGACACAAAATGAAGATTGCTTAAACGCTGTCCCAGAAGAATCTCAACAGGCCTTCATTGAAGAGGAATAGTGATGTCACAAAGGCCCGGACGGACTCACAGATGAAAGAAACGACAATCAAAAGATGACACACAGAGACGAAACGTCATGAATAAGGACATCATGAATTTAGAAGGAGAGACGATGTTGAAATATAAAGAAACTTAAACTGTAAAGCAGGATGAAGATATTCAACCAGCTAACGCCTGTACATATGCTAACCACAAGAAGCTAAGAAAACAGTGTGGCTTGCTATGCTTAGTAGAAGAATAGAGCAGCAAGCACCGCCTATATACCTACCTCAAAAAAGGACACTATATAAGTGTGAATCCACTTTATACAAAAAGCAGAATTAACTCAGGTTACTAGGGGTCAGACAGGTCAGGATTCATATTCCAGCTAAAACAAGAAGAGGCAGCTGAATCTAAACTCAATAAGAGCAGCCCGTGCCTGGGAAATTGAGGTCAGAGCAAGAGAGGGAGGTGGACAGTAGCTTGAAAGAATCGAAACTTAAAAACAGAGCAGCCTGCCCAGTGAAGGTCGAGATAAGGAGGCCCAGGCAGGTGGCAAGGCAAATAACAATTAAATCCATAAATAGAAGGAAAACTAAAGCAGATTCACGGTGTGCTAGCGCTTGACGAGCCAAGCGAGAAGAGGCACCTTCGCCTGGCTGCCTCACAAACAGAAGATACCATAACTTTTTCGGACAAGAAGCTACAGACACATAGCCACTAAAGTACTGATTGATGGAAGGGAGGCCAGGTGAATCTTGGGGCATTCTGCACCTGGGTGACCATTCTGCGTGCTGCTAATTAAAGTGGAGATTTATGCATGGGGTTGAAGCCAACCCAATCACGATGGACCAAATAATCTAGGATCCTATAGATAGTAGAACCAATGGGACGTTGTACTTTTAGTGATGTCCACCATAGTCAATTTTGAAGGAAGGGCTTAGACGCCCATTTGATAGTATTTATCTAATCCCCACACTCCCTTACCATATACAGATATGGTACCTATAGTAAAGTTACCTTTTCCAACCAATAGAATTAATTGCATGACACACTTTTGAGTGTTACACGTCAATGATGACCAATTTTGGGTATAACTGTTACTGTTTGCATGAAGTTGTTGGGAGTTGAAGCAAGACGGGCTATCGCATCACTGTTGATTTCCTTGTTTCCCCATTTTTTGTACTTGCCATTAAATGAACTCCCCTTTGCCAAACCATTGAGTTGTCCTTATTGATAGGAGTAAGAAATCCTACACCCCATCCACCTCAAGGTGCAGCTATCTCATCTTTAAGTACAACAGAGCAAGCTCTGACTCTATGGGCCGGTCAGGGGTCTCTCGCTCTCTAGTACACTTGGTAGCAGAGGATGGTTGGTGACCATCGATTATTGATTAAAATAAGACACAGATTGACTGTCGACATAAAGTAACTCTGGGTCTTTGGCAATATCACAAGTCCTTTGCCATTCGGCTGAGTAGACAGTAAAGCTCCCCATAGACAATGGTAGTATAAAGAAAAACAGCAGTCGGGGCCTGAAGGGACCAGTTTTCTCAACACATCACTTCCCCTTCCTACGGGTAGCCAATCGGGTGAAAATCCAAAGGAGGCGGTAACGTAGGTGGTGATCCTGAGGGTCCAGAGAGGAACCATGAGAACGGTGAGTGAAGCAAACATTGAGTGATTTGGCAAAAAGTGTATGCCTTAAGAACAAGTAAAGGGAAAAGGTAACGGAGGGAGGAGGAAAAAATAAAATAGTCAAAAGTCGAGAAGACTGTAAATATACAAGGGGATGGATAATGACTCGAGAGTAATTGAATAAATAGAGGTTACCGGGGTGGACACCCGAGAAGAGAGAGGTTACCAGGGCGGATACCTGAGAAGTGAGAGGATTCACCTTATTCCTGTGCTTTAATATAGCAGCCAGAAGAAACGTGTACCCAGATTCCCACGTAATGGGGAACAGTTAGACTACCACAATGTTTAAAGACGTTGTGGAAGGGGTTCGTTTAGAGTCCATGAAAGGGTAATGATTAGAGGCAGAGATATCTGTTTCCAGCTGGTGTCTGTCTAGTTTGTTAAAGTGTCTGTCTTACATGTTTTGTTGTGATGTCACATGTGAAAATTTTGTTAAGAGAACTAAGTCAAAATTTGTACAATTCGATAGCTGAGACAGAATCGCACATGAATTGATGTTTTTGGAGCAAATTGGTAATATAAAAAATGTAGTGGGAAATTTGGATTCAAACGTGTAATGTTTGATGCTCGCTCGTATTATGGGAAGTGTTGAAGTTGCATAAAAACATTAACAAGTGTTATAGAAGAGGAAAGAGAGCAGATTTAAAGATGGAAGACATAACTCCATTAGCACACTTATGCAAGCAATTGCCAAAACACGCACCCAAGCTAAAGAAATATAGGACTGAGTGGGTAAAGGTACCGTCCACAAGATGTTTATGCCATGGCCACAAAATGGGTCTTTATCTAAAGCTGTATTACAACATATGATGACATATTTGCATGCCACAAATACAGGCAAGAAGTTAGAAAAACACCTTGTTGTTCCAGAACTTTGGAAGATGTATGAACAGACAAAGGAGGAAGAGCCACCAGCAGATTGGATATTAAATGTATGCACAGAGGGTGGTGAGATGACTACCGCGCCACCTGCCCACCCAAAACGGAAATCAAAGAAAGTAAGAATGAGGGATTATACCCATTAAGGGACCTTAAAGCAGCCACGGGGTTCAGCAACCCCGCATATGAGTCACCTACATATAGTAGTGATGCAAATCAAGGGAAGGATCAGGACAAGAACATTACCTCTGCAGTCCCAAGGGACAAGGGGAGACGCGATGATGAAAGGAAGGATCAGGCACAGACAAGTGCATCGCTCGACAAGGAGAGAGAGGGAACGAAATGGAAAGGGAGCGAAGACAGAACTGATGAGATAGCATTTGCAAAGGACGAATGGATGGGAGGACAAATCTTATTGAAATTTGATGGGGAAGGCAGTGATGACGTGAGACCAAAGAAGAGGTTAAATGAGGCACAGAGAAAGGAGAAAGAGAAGGAGTTAAGAGATGAAAGGATAAGAAGGAAACTTAGACTAAGGCGAGAACTACTATATCGTGAGGAGGAAGAAAGACAGCTTGATCGCAACCCAAGAGCAGCCTATGATCAAGACAGACAGAAACAGCAAAGGTTAGAAGAAGAGCAAAGGGTACGTGAAAAAAGGATAAGGAGACAAAGAAATTCGAAGGGCAGATCAACGTAGAAATGAAAAGTGAAGGGAAGAAGATAGGGTCAGAGAAGAGGCGAGGAAGCACAAAGAATTTGATGATGATATTGAACGCAAGAGGAGACAGAGAACACGCGATCTCGAATATTTAGAGAGGGAAGTTAAAAAACCCGATCCAGTTGTAGACTAGGAAGACATTGAAGAATTATTTCCTATGTACGATTCAGTACCAGGCATGTCTAGGGCAAATATTGAAGATGACTTCGACACCAGAAGCATCGGGGAAACGATCTATAGAGTATATGATGAAATGGGGCTAGAACCAATACCCCAAGGAGAGGGGGAGGACGAGCGCTTGGAAAACACTCAACTGTATGACACTGAGGATCTCACCCGAAGTTATAGGAATAGGAAACTGTGCCTGGAAAGATTAGAAATTAGTAGAAACGATGAAGACACAAGAAGTTGCGTGAATTGGGAACAAACAATGCCCGACTCCGAAGGGGAGGAGCACGAGGAAAACGAGGAAGGGAGACGGCACGAAAGACGACTTCCAAGGGAAAGAGGGATACGATGGTCAGACACTAGCGAGTCCACACCGAGGGCATCAGACTCAGACACGCAGTCTGACTGACATGAAGGAGTACCTCAAGGTGAGAGGGGGGTGCCTTCACTGCCCTATGTAGACAAACTTAGGACATTGCCAGGCAGACGGCGATGCAGAAATATTACCCCTGCAATAGACAGGAGAATTATGAGAGAAGAGAAAGAGGGCTGCACATTCCAATTTATGCTACTAGAAAAGGGGGGAGCAAGACCACAATATATTCCATGGCCACACATGGATCAAGAAAACTTGAAAAACAAGCTTCCAAAGCTGTCATCGGGAGCCAGAAAATGGATACACGAGTTATAAAAAATGACAGGAGGAAACACACTAGCCATAGGGGACATCAAAGGTCTCCTGATCGCCATACTTGGTGAGAGAGCAGACGATGTGTGGACACGGGCAGGCTACCCTGGTGTAACTACAATTAACACCACGCATGATGATGCGCCATTTAACAATTGCAGAGCAGCTGTATGGAAAGCGCTACGAGTGCTTTTCCCAGACACTTCCGATATGGGAGCTATAATGACTTGCAAAATGAAGGAGTCGGAAAGATCCGTTAATTTATATAAAGAATTTCCAAGAGGCGTGGGTGCTCGAAACGCATGAATCTTGGACGAAATCAATACATGTATTTTACCATACATTGTGCCAAGGGTTGCCAGAACCGGTGCAGAAACAAATCAAATAACTGGTAGGAGTTGACGCTAAGCCTTGGGCTGAAATACAGTTGACTATCACACATTACTGTAGCCTGTCTCAAGAAAAGAATTGCAAAAAGGAGGCAACTCGAAAGGGTGAGGAAGCAAAGCTGATGCAAAAGAAGTTATCAAAGTATGCTCTTGAAGGAGCCATGCTAACTAACGCAGATGAATCAACCATACAGCAGGTGGCTAATCCACAACAGAATAACAAGGGTAACGTAGGGTTTTACCCACGGGGAAGAGGATTTAGAGGAAGAGGATGGCAGAGGAATCAGGGAGGTTTCCAAAGTAATCAATGAGGCTTTCAGGAGGCTTTCAAAATGTGCAAAATGGCAACCCGGATATGTCAAATGGACACATAATCTGACCAATGCCAGTATGCTGGCTGTGTGAAATGACAGGGCATTTGGCGTGCACGTGCAGAAGTCAAGGCACGATGCAAAACGGCCAAGGAATGGGAGCAGGCACAGCAAATCCACCTGCAGTTTTACAACAGGGCGTTGCACAGAATCACAAGGTGCAGCAACAAGTGCAAGGAGCGCAACAAGGGGCACAACCACAAAACATGGGGTATTTCCACAAGGACAATCCCAACAGGCACCACCACAACTACCACAGACCCTGAACCCTGCAAGGGGAAGCAACACTAGGAATGGGGAAAATCCACAAATGCACAGTGGATCAAACGTATATATAAACTAGGAGAGCTCACTGGGAACTCTGATGTGCTCTATCCTTTCAGTGACACCAGACCCTCATAGGGAACCTAGGGTAGATGTCGTTATAGGGGGTAAAGAATATTCCTTCCTAGTGGACACGGGTGCAACACGCTCGTGCATACGTGAAGGCAAGTTTTCCTTGTCCGGCAAGGCCATAGATACTCAGACTTTTACAGAAGCTCACAGTCGAGTTCCCTTTACAGATGCACTCCCAGTCTCCATAGAAGAGTGTGAAATGAATGTACCTTTATTACATTTGCGTCAGACCCCAGTAAACATTTTGGGTCAAGACTTAATGACAAAGTTGAACATGACAATTTCTTTCACGTTGGAGGGAACAGTATGCTCCACTCCAGGGATGCACTATTCAAATGTATGTGAAATAGAGCATACTCAGGACACATAGCCATGAGGGCAATACCATTGGAGCCAGAATTCTCACATATGGCATGCGTGTGCTTATGGCGGGATTGCCAGGCCTTGCAGACAGAACTATGAGAACCCTTGATGAGTTTTTATTTAGACCACGGATACCTATGCATGAGGAGGAGGAACAAGTATTTCCCTTGATGATACACACAGCAGCAGTGCGAGGGAAAGTAGCATTGGTTGATGGGTACGATGATGAAGGCAGACAATGGTGCACGATGATCGCCATCGAAGAAGGGTATGTAGTGACTGACGTCACTGATGATGATTTGTTTGAAGAACAATCAGACACGGGATAAACAATGGTGGAACTAAGTCTCATCTTTTGGGTAAACATTTTCAAAAGAGAAGTGCCTCAGAGAATGATGTTGGCGCTCGAGCGTCTGGAGTAGTTTGATGATGACATAGCTAAAGTGCCTGTCTCAGTGTGGACTACAGGACCCTATTACGTAGGCCTCTTAAAGGGGGTGGGAGAAGTGAAAATTAAACTAAAACCAGGAGCAATTTTACCAAGAGTCGGACAATATCCCATGTCCAGAGAGGCAGATGAAGGGATTTTTAAGACAATTTCTGCGATGATGGACCAGAGCATCTTAGTGACGTCGGAGTCACCATGTAATACTGCAGTTTATCCTATCAAGAAATCAAAGGGGGTGTTGGAATTTAATTCAGGATTTATGATCAATAAATGATATTGTTGAGGCAGAGTTCCCTCTAGTCCCTAACCCATCTACAATCCTATGTAAAATACCCATCGAGACAAAATATTTCACGGTGATTGACTTGAAAAATGCCTTTTTCTCAATCCCGTTGCACCGTGACTCACAGGATCTGATGTCATTCACGTTCAGACAAATGCGTCTGAAAAGCATGAGGCTGCCACAGGGGTACTGTGAGTTTCTGTCTATTTTCAACAAAGTCCTGCAGATGGACTTACGCAATATTGCATTAGAAAGTATCGTCTTTCAGTATGTGGATGACATCTTAATCTGAAGCACCACAGAGGAGCAATGCAGGCACGATTCTGTTCAGCTACTGACTATACTGGCTGAGAAGGGTTATAAGGTTGACAAGGAAAAGTTACAATATTGTCAACAGAAAGTGCTGTACATAGGACAGCTAATCTCACATGAAGGCAAGAAGGTGACCCCAGAAAGGGCTGAAGCCATAATGAACACGGCTAAGCCACACACAACAAAGCAAATGCATAACTTTCTAGGCATGTGCAACTATGTTAGGGCACAGGTGTTTGATTACAGCCTTTTCTTCAGGCCCTAAAGAAGGCCCAAGTGACAAAGCAAAAGATTGAATGGTCTGAGACAATGGAGAAAGAGTTTACTGAACTCAAGAGAGCGATTTGAACAGCTCCAGTTCTCGGAATTCCCAATTATGCAGAGGAATTTGATCTGTTTTCACACACAGATGGCAGCGTTATGACGGCAGTGCTCGCTCAAAGAACTTCGCTGGGGTACAAGACCCTAGCATATTACAGTGGGTACCTGGACCCAGTAATGAAAGGCCACTTCCCATGCGAACAAAGTTTAGATGCCGCAGCGTTCGCCATAGAGAAAATGACAATCATTGCAATGGGATGTTCTATGACGTTATATGTCGAGCACTCATTATTTGCCATTTTAGAGAAACCAAAAGGCACATTGACATCTCAGTGAGCTTCTGCCTATGAAGTGATTATATCAAACCCATCGATTAAAATAGTCTGATGTAAGATAGTGAAACTAGCAACGTTTATAGCAGAGCCAGTCACTGAAGGAGAGCCGATACATTGACTGCATGAATTATGAAGAATTCTATGATGAAATCCCCAGGGTAAAAGAAAATGCCTTGGCAGGAGGAGAGATCGTCTTTATTGACGGGTCTTCAAGAATCGACTAAAGTGATGGGCAAAGATACAGAGGCGTCGCTGTGGTGAAACACACAGCAAATGGAGAATTTTGAGTACTTGTTAATGCGCGAATACCATCTCATTATTCAACACAAGCTGCAGAAATATTGGCGTTGATACTCACCATTGAGAATCACGCAGACCAGGAAGTAACGGTGTATAGTGACTCCACCTATGTGATGTCAAGGGTGCACGCAGGCTTAGCACGCTGGAAAAGGAGGGGCTACCTCGAGCGGGCGGCATGCCAGTGCAGCGCGCAGCCTTATTGCACAGACTGATTAAGGCACTAGAGCTCCCAGTGGGCATAGCAGTCGTAAAATGCACCACCCACACGACAGATTTTTGTCTCACGCGGAAATCACTCAGCAAACACGGAAGCCAAACGTATAGCATACAAAAGTGGGACAGTTATGGAAGTGGCATGCACCCATGAAAGAATGATGGTTGCACGAACCACAGCGGAAGCCTACAATGATCTTGGGCAAACGCAAATAATGGAACTCCAAGGGGTGGCACCACAGGAAGAGAAAAACTTATGGAAACGTCAAGGGTGTTCTTTAAACCCCTCTGACAGCTTGTGGTGACAGGACAGCACTGGTAAACCAGTAATGCCTGTATCCCTACTAAAAATAGCGCTGGAGTAGTTACATTACCCAGCCCATATGACAAAAGAGAATCTAGCAGCAACACTCGCGGAAGACTGGTTCATACTGAATTTAGCTGAGCATGTTGCATTTTTTATGGTGAACTGCATAATCTGCCAGCAATTCAGCACTGGGTACACATTAAACGTAATGAGAGGAGTCATCCCCAGGCCAAATGGACCTTTTCAGCACTTGCATGTTGATCACGTCAACATGATTCAAGTATGCAACGGGTACAGATATTTAATTTTTGGGGTGTGTCCATTCTCTAGATGGATAGAAGCAGGTCCATGTACACACCCAAACTCTACCTGTGTGGCCACATGTTTAGTGAGGGAAGTGTTCCCTAGGTGGGGGGTGTGTGAAGTCCTGAGATCAGATAATTGGACTCATTTTGTAAATGCAGTCTTTGAGCAGATTAGCTTGCTGCTTGGTATAAGGCACAAGTGTAACGCTCACCTGATTCCCTCGGAGGCGCGGGTCTTGACTGGGCGGTGAAACCGTCTTCAGCGTTAGGCGTAGGATTCGTTTGGCTCCCGGATTAGGCCCCTTCTTCACTGAAAATTTGACCCGAAGGGTGAGGTGTCTGCAAGTTGAAAATCTAGGTATTAGTGGCTGGAAGGCTGGGAGAAGTTCCAAGCCCCTCTCTCCCTCTCTCCCCGTGGTACTGGGTTGTAGTCGCGCTCACCTTAAATAGGTGAATGCCGGGCTCTCCATCCTGCGTCTTGTGCAGGGGCGCTGGGTCCAGTTACTTCACTGGATTCGAGTTCAGCCTCTTGATTGCAGAGGGTGATTTGAGAGCGATGCCGCCGTTTGCTGCACGAGCGTGACTTGTAAGTATTAAAGTTCTTTTTAGATTGCTCTCTTATAATGTCTATGTCTTTTTCCTTTTCAGTTGCTGCCGATGCCAAAGAAGATGCCCTCCCGGTTCGTGGCAAGGAATAAAGCAAGAAGATGGAGAATAGGATGGCACGTAAGAAGAAAGGCTGCTCTAGGGCTGTAGAATGCACCTTAATGTCTCTTTTTGTCTTTACAGGTGATGGAATGCGGCGCGAGCAGAGTTGAGGCGAGCGTAATGCAGGTAAGTCGTTTTGCAACTAAGCGTTAGTAACCAATGTTCTTTGTCTTTGCAGGCCCGATGCCGGACGAGAAATGCAGAAAAAACGCCTTGGATGCTGCCGATGGATCGGGTAAGTTGAAGCGCCAACCTTGCTTTTGCCTAACCTGTGCCTTTTGTTTTTGCAGGAGTTGCTGAAGACTGCAGATTGGTTCCAGCAGGTAATTTTCTTATTCACAGGATCCGGAGCTGAAGATTCCCTGGAGCTGACACGGTGAGCGTCCTGCTGCAGATGCAGAATAACGCGAAGCACGTTGCACCAATCGGGTGTGGTTTAAATAGCCCACAGGAGTGCTTAGGTGTCTCCTTCCTCAGCCTCGCCCAGGAAAAAAGTAGTCCCTGCCAGAAGAGAATGAAACATCATTCTGCTGGTAAGTAAGCAGCATGGTCTGCTGCAGGTAGGTCCACCCAAGCACTTTCACACTTGTTATGAGCCCGGCGCTTCCTGTGCCGGGACTGGTCCATTTTATGAGCCTGGCACCACCGGTGCCAGGACAGGGTCCAAAAGGTCCCCATTGGGACTGGCTGGCGCCAATGGTATATGTTATGAGCCTGCTTCCAAGGGTGTTGGGTTGGTCCTGACTCCTTGGAAGCAGTGGTCATGACAACAAGTTCACGTTGGCATATCATCCAGAAGGTAATGGGATCTGTGAGAGGCTCAACGGTTTGTTAAAGGAAAGGATAGCCAAGTTGAAGCTTACTCTAAAGAGGGGATGGTTGCACTGCCTTCCTCTGGCACTGTATGCTCTTCGGAACCAACTCCGACCATCATCATATGCCACACGAGATAGCCACAGGAAGAAGAATGAGAACTCCCCTCATACCCCGAGATAGAGCTAGATGTGATGCCCACTCAACATGAGAGATTTTAGGATCTGAAATGCAAATCTATCTGAACTGTATGACATCTTGCCTTACTGTAATTTCAGACCAGCTGCAACAATGACAAAAAGGGTGCAGGGCAGCACAGAATACAGAAGGAGACACTACACCAGACTCAGCTCAAGGTCTATGTGTTCCACTCGCCTTCCCTGGAGACACCGTCTTGGTGAGGAATCACACAAGGAAAAAGTGGGACGAGCCAAGGTTCAACGGACCATTCACCAGTGAAGGCGTTACTCCATCTGCAGTCAAGATGCAAGGAAGAAGAGCTTGGATCTTCCTGGGTGATATCAAGCCATACATCACAGGAACCCCCCTGCCTGCACCCCACTGCGAAGAGACTACAGACAACATGGAAGAACCACAGTACGTGCAGACAAGATCCATGACGAGGAGAAAGGACGCATGACCAGCAAAGTAAAGACAAAGAACTTTTGTAAGTTGTGGCTTAACTTGGAGACTTCCTCTAAGCAATAAAGGGGATAAGGACATGTAAATGGACACTCTGTGCATCCTAGTTGTAGGGTGAAGAAGATAATTGCACGTATAAGCCACCACATGTTGACTTGAACTTTTGAACCAGCCGTGAGGAGAAAAGACTATGACAAACTTTGATCAAGGATATTTACATTGGAAACGGGTACAGCATCCCGATTCATCCAAAACCGAGGCTTTGTTTGGAAGCACTTATGGTGTCCCACAGTAGAGACATCACAAAGGACATGGTGACCTATTTTCACTTAGTGTTAGGATCATACCCGTCACTGGTATGGATGCTCAGCAGTGTCACAGACTTTCTCCAAGATCCTGAAAATGAAAAAATAATAAGTCAACTGCTCACTGTCATTGCCGAACAATTTATCGTACTCCCTGAGTACGATGAGAAGGAAACAAATGCTTCCACCACTGGCAGAAATAGATGAACTCATCAATACACTTTTCTATCGCATAATCGAAGATTGCCCATCTATTGTCGGGAGAACAACTGATACATTAACATTCTGTTATGCTCACCTGGTATCCACGGGGATGCCACCCAGCCAGTTGGTCGTTGGTGCCCTTTTCAATGATTCTCTGGTGTGGTTCTCGGTGGAATTCCGCTTGGAAATGAAGTCTATGTTTAGAACCGGACAGCCAAGGTAAGCCTTCCCACCTCCCTGTAATCTCAGCCCCTCCGGGTTCTCTTCTCACCTTGTTATTGAAGTTAGTGGGCTCTCCATCCTGCTTGCTGGGCAGGGGCGTGTTGTCTTTCGTGGGCGCGTGCGGTCCAGTTACTTTACTGACAGCGGCCCAAGTAATGTCTTTCAGGTAGGTCTTATTGCGGTTTATGGAGTTGTTATTCTTGCATGCCTTTTCTCTGTTTGATAATGTCTCTTTTTTCCTCCCTTAGGGGCGTGGGGCGTTCGCTTGGCGAACTGGGTAGGCTGGTTCTCGCCGGTAAATGATGGCGCACAATAGCGCTGTGATGCGGTAAGTAGACGCTTTGCGCAGCACGGAGAAATCTTGTCTTCACTAACCTGTGTTTTCTCTTTTTCGTGAGTTGCGGTGTGCTCCTAGCGCGGATGGAGTTCCGGAGATATACTGGTCGAACAACCACCAGCCAGGTAAGTCTCTAATGAATTTGTGGTTGGAATTTCTCTACTACCTTCTTTAATGATGTCTTTCTTCCTTTCTCAGGTCCTTCGATCCGGGTGGCGAACCATCCACACAAAGTTGCCCCGGAGCTGTGAACAGTGAAGGATGGAGATTCCAGGTAAGATTCTGCTGCTAACGATGTTCTTTGTTGTTTTCTGCAGGTCCGGATCTTGCCAGGCTCGTGAGAAGCTGGACAGGTGAGCGTCACGTGGCTAGTAGCAAAGTAACGCAAAGCGTGTTGTCTTGTTCGGGTGTGGTTTAAATAGCCTCTGCAAAGTAGTCCAGGTAAAGTAGTCCCTAGGCCACCACACCCAAAACACTAGACCGCATAGCTTGGTTCTAGGAATCAAGCTATGTGGATGCCTCCATGTTGGCTGAAAGCCTGAATGGAGTAGTTCCCTTAACTGATGTCTTTCCCTATTTATGAGCCTGGCGCCAAAAGCGCCAGGCTGGCCCCAAGAGGGCCTGTGAAGCAGATGCCAGGCCTTATTTGCGATCCAAAGTCTGATTCTACCTGGCCAATGGGCGTGCCAGTGGGGATCAGGGCTGAGGATCGTGACACGTTCCTTCGAGATCCAGCAAACACTGAACATTTGAGCCATCTTTTACATAAAGTAATCATTTTGGTCGCACTTCACTAGACCGGACAGTGCAAACATTGTTTACATCAAGGAAAAAACATATGATCTTGAATCTCAACGAAGAATGGACAGATGTCCTTGTCACCAGAAGACAGCAGATATGCCTAGCATGTTTTCTTTCACCTCATTGAGAACTTTCCAGAGCTAGTGGGAAGACCAACCAATGTTGATGTGCTTACATTTCTCGGAGATCCAAAAAAAAGTACTCAGCTAAACATGCTTGTGCATGCTATTATAGCTCAAATCAAAAATTCCAATCTCCATCAAGTCCTTAGGAGAAGACCGTAAAACTTTCCGTCGAAGGGACAGATCGAGGGAGCAGAGCCAAGAACCTTAGTTGTTATATTTGTTGTCATTTTTTCCCTCTTTCTTCATACTGACCAATGTCCAACATGTCCTCAGGAGTGAAGCAGACTGGGGGTGGACTGGGAACTCACGTACTTTGAACAAGCACAGTAAAGGTGACTCATCAAAGTGTTATTTTAATCTATGTTTCCCATAGTTTAGCAAAGGAACTGCATCCTGTATTAAGAGACAATCGTCTCTCGCAAGAGGGGGGACACTGTGAGGCACCTGACACTTTTTGACACGAAACTCGAAGAACAATATTGGGTGGGGAACAATAACTTGGACATTTGGCAAATGATCGAGATGGGGGCCCAGAACAGTAACCTGGTCCTCCCAGAAGCAGAGAGGCACCCCCGCTTCTCTGGAAGAAAATGCTGTCGCCTTACATATTAAACTATAATGTATTTATGCATTGTATTTATCATTATTTTACTGTCATTAATGATCAGAACTGCATTTCTTATTGGTGCACGAAGAGTTCCGATTTCAGTGCACCCACCTGATGATACACGCATGAAACACACAAAAGCACCCAGACCTTATATAGTAGTTCCAGTCCCTAGAACATCTGATGGTAGAGTAAATGAACTTGAAATGAACGTAATCAATAGTGATATACAGACATCTACGGTAACGAATGAGAAGGAAAACCGGAGACATGGTCGGCACGAAAAGAATAGAGAAAAAGTACTGACGATTATACACACACACTAAATGCACACGAACCAGACCAAGCGTCAATGACCACAGAACCTCAAACAAAAGCAGCAGAGAAGATGAGACTACCAACTGAAAAACCCTTCACAAGAAACAGTGAAAGAAAACGAGAAGAATTAAAAGAAAGACCAACAGAAGCAGTCGTGTCAGAAGCCCTTAAGAAAACAGAAGCGGCCTCGGAAAAACTCTCCGCAGGGACACAAATGTTAGTAGACTTTCTGTTTTTGCACATAACCAGAGTGAGAAAATGACAAGAGGAACTGAAGAACAAAACGACAGAGGCTGTATTACCCAATACGCATCCTCCAACACAAGGGACAAGTCCCTGACCTACCATACAGCTATATGCCGGACAAGTGGTAGACTGGTTAGCATGGGCACTTGCATGCAGCAGAGAAAAGACGCATGAGGACCAGGAAAGAACTGCCAGACTCTTGTCCACTCAAATGGAGCAGATGAGGAAGCCTGCACCATGGACCAGGTTACCCGAGAACCCTCCAGCAAGAAAAAGCCATACAGAGGCATTCAGGGATGTAGTTATAGCAAACTACAGGAAAACATTAAGAATCGAGAGAAGCTTACATGAAGATAATAATGAACTAAATGATTACCTGGACAGCACAGCACATCTAGGGAACAACATTTGGTACCAGCACATGAAAGAAGTTGGAAGACGAAATTCAAAAGGAGAATGCTTTCTTTGTGCATTTCTACCATACAGCATGGGGAAATCCAAGATCTTCATGGCTGTAGAAATCGATGTCTCGACAGCACACTGTCTCTCACACGTAGCAATGTGCAACACCAGAGGCCAGTTCATGGGAAGTGATGCCTCATTGATATGGGCAACTGAAACAGATTATCCCGATGAAGATGATTATGTTCAGGACATTAAGACAAGAAATAGAGCCCGTACTAGGAATCATGTGATCAGGTACGAGACACCTGAAGCAAAAGTAGAAGGAATAAGATGGGAAGTAAACCTGAGACTGAACGTCCAAGTAAAAACTCCAGAAGAGGCTCAAATTTGGAAAAACAGAGGCCAAATGCAGATTTGGGGTACAGTGCTTTCACCAAACGGATAGGAAGAAGGAGTAGTGATTTGCCGAGCGTGGATGTTCCTTGGAGCCTGCAAGGAAGCAATAGAAAACTCACAGAGACTGTACAAACCACTATGGCCAAAGCGTACAAGATTACTGGCATGGGTTGAAGACAGAGGTGGACCCTTGCAAATAGTGCCACTAGGAAGCCCGAAACTGTGCTTCAGGAACAATGGCACAAGGAAGATGGGAGTGAATCAGAACTGCGGACACATTTTTAAAGCTCCAGGAATGACTCATGGAACTGTAGTAATTATGGATCATTATTGGGCATGTGGATCCAAAGCATACATCAGAATGCCAAAAAACTGGGTAGGCATATGCACGATTGTGAATGTCCACGTTCCAGCATTGGTGATCCCAAAAAGCGACCTGAACATTGATAGTTTCCCGAAGGCAGATGCTCACCTGTGGTAGAAGAGATCTGTGGAACTGACAACTCGAGTGAAGAGAGAAAATGATATCTCTGCCAAATCAGAAGAAGTATTTCATGCAATCCCATATGAACACAGGCTGTTCAGCCTCACCTTATCTGTGTTCGCGACAATCCTCATGCCAAGATTTCAAGTTGGAGCAAATACTAAATGCTTGCAGATAACCAGATGGGAGTTACTGCTGATGGTCAACACGACCATAACAGGATTTAATGCAATCAAGGAAGAGTTAAGAGCCATCCGACTGATGACTCTCCAGAACAGATATGTACTCGACATGATCACAGCTATGGATGGAGGAGTTTGTGCAAAAATAGGAGAAACATGTTGCACATTTATACCTTCTCATGACGAAGAAAATTGAACCTTAGCAGAAGCTATAAGTATGCTGACAAACCTGCAGAACCAGATGATCAATGAAACTGATGAAGTTGATGATAAGGCTGCTTTGGATCACTGTTTTCATGGGTTTCACAATGGATGGTGGATGCATCAAGTTCCTGGGAGCCTTGCTAGTGATGATATTACTAGGATTGTGTGTTATCAAGATAATAATCTCGCAATGCCACAAAACTGCAAAGAAAGCCATAAGGATGAAGATCATGATTGATGTCAAACCAGGATGGAAGCCCGGAGATCTGACTGATGAAGAAATAAGAGACTTTGTGAAGGCCAGTGAACACGCACCAGAAGGTACGAAATTTCTGTAACACAGGAAACGCAGAAATTATGCAGGAAAATGGATCAATTGCAGCCCAGATGGATAATGTCAGGTAATGACATGGAACAAAGATGAACATGTGAAGACAGCAGGAAGCCTGAAAGGAGTGATAAAAATATAGACTCCAAAGAGACACTCCTTCAAACCATCATGTACAAATCCAGAAGATGAAGAAGAAATGGATACAGAAGTACCAAGTAAGATGAATCTAAAAGAGGAAGCAGAAGTGGTCGATAAACCGACCAGAGGGGGGAGTGGAGAGGAGGTCCCAAATATAGCCTGCACTCCAACTGCCCAGTTTGAAGTACCAGGAACTTTCACACCGAGATATGTGACGTATGATGAGCAAATAAACCAGCAGAGAGCTACACTAGGGCTATGCCCAGTGCCTATCAGAAGAGCAATACCTATTGAAGTACCAATAACCAGACAACCATGGGCAGTAAGGTATCCATTGAGAAAATCCTACCAACAAATGACACAAAATGAAGATCGCATAAACACTGTCCCAGAAGAAACTCAACAGGCCTTAATTGAAGATAAATGGTAACGTCATGAGGGCCTGGACAGACTCACAGATGAAAGAAACGACAATCAAAAGATGACACACAGAGATGAAACGTCATGAATAAGGACATCATGAATTTAGAAGGAGAGATGATTTTGAAATATAAAGAAACTTAAACTGTAAAGCAGGATGAAGATATTCAACCAGCTAACGCCTGTACATATGCTTGTAACCACAAGAAACTAAGAAAACAGTGAGGCTTGCTATGCTTAGTAGAAGAATAGAGCGGCAAGTGCCACCTATATAGCTACCTCAACAAAGCACACTATATAAATGCAAATCCACTTTATACAAAAAGCGGAATTAACTCAGGTTACTAGGGGTCATATTCCAGCTAAAACAAGAAGAGGCAGCTGAATAGAAACTCAAGAAGAGCAGCCCGTGCCTGGGAAATCGAGGTCAGACCAAAAGAGGGAGGTGGACAGTAGCTCGAAAGAATCAAAACTTGAGAACACAGCAGTCTGCCCCATGAAGGTTGAGATAAGAAGGCCCAGGCAGATGGCAAGGCAAATAAGAATTAAATGCACAAATAGAAGGAAAAACTAAAGCAGATTCACGGTGTGCTAGCACGTGACTAGCCAAGCGAGAAGAGACACCTATGCCTGGCTGTCTCCCAAACAGAAGATACCATACCTTTTTCTGACAGTTTCAAGGCTGACCACAGCCAAATAATTGACACATAGCCACTAAAGTACTGATTGATGGAAGGGAGGCCGGGTGAATCTTGGGGCATCCTGCACATGGGTGACTATTCTGCATGCTGCTAATTAAAGTGGAGATTTATGCATGGGGTTGAAGCCAACCCAATCACGATGGACCAAATAATCTAGGATCCTATAAATAGTAAATAGTAAATGGTACGCTGCTCACTGTTTTTTTGGGATTTCAGTACAGGCAACTCTTCAGCAGATTGCTCATACTGAAATATGGTGGTGGTTACTTCCGTCATGGCTAATTCTGCCTCATTTGCTATGAATGGCTGTCCAAGTGGTTCTTGGCTGCCTGTTAGAGAAGGTTCACTGCTCTCAGAAGTGTCTACATTTAGTTGTGCTTGAAATTCTTCTTCTTGTTGGCATTCATTGTCTAATATGGTTTTGTACTGTGTAAAGTTTCTATCTGTAATTGTACTTTCACTTGGATTGAAAGCATCTTCATACGAGGCGTGGGTGGCTAATGAATCTTCTTCTTTTCTCCATGGTTTGAAAAGTTGCAGTAGAGCCATGTAGTACAGTTTTTTGTGTTGAGGAGTTTGTAAAGACAATTTCATATAATTAGTGAGGCTGTGTTTGGTAAGTTTCACCAGGCTGCCTTCACAACTTTCCACTCTGTATCAATCTTTTTTCTCATCTGGTTTAATGTTACTTTTGTATGAGAAGTTTTCTGGTATAGGCACATGGCTTCTAAATTAATACTCCTGTTTGGGTAGTATGTGTCCAATAAGTTGTTTTTCAAAATGTCCTGGCTGTTGGGATTGTTTTTTGGCTATTGTTTGTATGTCTTCATACGATTTCAGTACCATATGCGTGGACCAAGGTTGCATAGCATACACCGTACATCTGCATGCCGTCGGAACCAGTACTCTTTTGTACCATGCATGTTTGCCAAGAGATTTGTAATACTTGACTGTAAAACTTCATCCATGTTTTGCACGTTTTGAAGTAGCTGTGTTTTGAAAATGGGAACCTGTTTTCAATGTGTGTGCAACTCCATAACACAGCGTTGCTAGTTCACTTTCAAAGAGGGGGTGGAATAGGTACTCCACCTTTTGTCTAAATCTAGGGTCCTCAGTACATGCGTAAGCAGCGGCATTCAGATGCTGTTATTTGTGTGCATCTTATATCTTCCACCTTTTCCAGTTGGGAAGAGTAGAGGAAAGGCTTGTGCTCCTACACTTTTTTCCCCATTTACTCATTGGCGCTCCTTTGGTTTGCCGCATTTAATATGTTTCTAGTGCATCGTCTATGGTGTCTTTGGAGTACAGTGGATGAATTGTATAGCGGTCTAAAATATTGGAGGCTGCAGTTGGATGTAGATGTTGAAATTGGCCAGTTGTTGAGGATCCTGAATTATTTTGGTTGTTTCTCTCAGGTTTTCTTCAATATTTATTTCTTTGAAGTATTCATTGTGGTTTTTATGGTATTGCAAGACTTCCCTAACTTTGTTTAATTCCAGTAGTTGCTGCCAATTTGTTTGGTCTTTTGTAGGTACACCATTTACTAGGATAATCAAAGATTCTTCTATTGGCCTTTGTACTCGTGGAGTATGTACATTTTCTTTCAGATCTAATGGCAGATAAACCACTTTCTCACAAATGCCTTTCAGTAATTCGCTGGGAGGCAATTTTGCAGTTTTCAGTGGAAGTCGTATTATTGTTTGAAATGGGTGCACTGTTTGGATTATAATGCTCTCATACAAATTAAGCTGCTCCTCTGCGTTTGGCAGTGGAAATACTTCCAAATTATTACTGATTGCCGTCAAGGCATTTGGATATTGTCAAGTATGTGCACAGTAAAGAGGTGTTCCTAATTTCTTTTCTGTTTTCAGCTATAAGGTACAGAGCTAATTGAAACTATTGGGATTCCTCATTGTCTTCTATTTTCTGTATTATTTCTATAGTTTTGGTGCTCTTTCTATAGAAAGTTATACGACAACACACCCATACTTTGTTTGGCATTTCACCAGATCTGCTTTTGAACTTTTGTATTTCTTTTCTGTATGTGTTATATAAAAAGTTGATAGCTGCAATGTTGTCCATACTGTTGTCTGAAAATGCTGGAGTTTTTAAGTGCTCTTCAGTTCCACAATATTTCCTTTGGATGTGCTCTATGTCTTCGAGCACTTGTTTGGCTGTACCGTGTAGGAGAATATCATTTAAATGTTGCAGTGCTAAAGCTGGGCTTTTTGCATAGTACAGTTTGTAAACTAGATTTCTGACTGTTGAATGGTAAATTGCTGATATGGTGGAAGGTGCTTTTGCAAGCAGGTCCAGAAATACAGGCTAAGGAATGTCCTCATAGTCCTGTGTAGTTGCACACTGGATAGGAGTCCATAGTTTGTAGTAGTTATATTTTTCTTTTCTCGTTGCCTTTGACATAGCGATTAAGGAACTGCTGCAAAGTTTTGATTAAGCATTGGCTAACGTTACACATTGATGTGCAAGGCCATTTGTAGGTGAGGTGTGTTGGCTTGATGGACTGGAGGGTGACATCTAAGTTTGAAGGGGGTATTTCTGAAAGCAGTGTTTCTTCTTCAATTATAGTATTGTGTAACTTTTCATACATACCCTCGACCACTCCGATTTAAGGCAATTTGGTTTGTTTGTTCTTATTTGTATGATTCTTCATTGAAGTATGGCTCTGTGTTGGTGGTGTGACTCCACTCACCTGTACAATGTAGCCAAAGGTATATATGCTGATATTGCGTTTGTTTCGAAGTAGTGCTTGCATTTTACCAATTAATGTTGTTAGTGTTTTCATTCTGTTCAAAACCACTATAACCAATTTCCGTTTCATTCTCATTGCACTGTCTACAAGAGCTTCCAGGATGACTTTTCTGCGGTAGATTTTGAGGGTTGAATGTGATTTCTGCCCTCTATTTATAAGGTTCTGAAGGACTCTGTGGTGGAACATTTTTTGTAAAAATGTATTTTTTGGAATGCTTGCTTGTAGTTACATTACCTTTTGTACATGCTCTGTTAGCAGTAGTGCGTGTTGCACTGTTTTCAGTGCTTTTGTTTTCATTCTCACATTTTGCCACATGAACTACACTGTCTTTACTGGTAGATGCATCATTTTTCCTTAATGACTGGATTAACTCTTCTCTTTCAACTTTATGTAGAAGTTCTGCTTGCAGTAGATGGCTACTTTCTATGTTTTTAGGTTGCATGGATCTATTTCTGTGTTGCTTTCTATGGAGTTGCACTTTGGTAGGCATTGTGTAGTAGCTGTTGGTGAAGAAAGGGAAGTGTGTGTGTGCAGATTTTCAAATGTATATGTGTGCAATGGGCATGAATGGGTTAATAGGAGGGTAGGCATATAAATGGAAGTGTGTCACTGTGTAATGGCCTCCGACCTTCGGTTGGGGACAGTATCTTACTATGTTGGGATTAGTATAATGGTGGCAACATAACAAACACTGAGCACCTGGAGAGGTGTCATGAGTAACAATGAAGTACATACTGGTGGATTGCCACAAATCTATATGCTACAATACAACAATAGTGCACTCTTCCAGTACGACGTAGAACACTATGATGGCATTGTACTTACTTTGCTGCTTGGTTAGAGTAGCTTTATTGCAGGTTGTATTTTCAAGTGCACACACCAGTGGCTTTCTGGAGACAGCTGGGGACTGCACCTGTATAAGAAGATGGTAAGAAAATATGTTGGCTAATGGCATAGTGCTTAAATATGTACAATACATTCTTTAAAACTATAGGGGGATGTCTTGGCAGGAAGAAAAAGTGTGTGTATAAATGGCTGGATTACGATATGAATGGGGACTTGGAGCATAAGCATGTTTGTTAAGGGGGTAGGTGGGCTATTTGGGAGTGTATTGTATGATGTCTTATTGAACACGTATGTGTATTAGTGTAGGACTATTTACTTCCAAAATGGAATACTTTGCATTGTGGAAGGATGACAAAAAGTTGCGGAAAGATGTACAGCGTGCAAAGCAGAAGGTTTTTGTATTTGCATTTGCATGTACTTCTCTGCATATACATGTTTGCTACATGAGTGGCGCCATTGTTTCCGGTGATTAATTTCCTTATGCACATTTATGAATGTTACTGCTGTCAATGCACACATACATTTTTTTCTTTTTTAAGTAATGTTGTAATCTATGAAGTGTGAAAGGTAAGTAGCAGGAAACTGTTGTAATGCATGCAATGTATGCACTTGGCTTAGTTTGGTGGGATGCGCTGACTGATCTGTTTGTGTGCGATTTTTACAAATTTGATAGGAAGTGTGTTAATGGGGGAAAGCATCGTGAAATTGACAGAACAAAAGAACAGAGTAACCGTTTGCATATAACAATGGCTGCTATGGGCAAATGGGAACTTTGCCAGCACCAACCATGGTAGGAGCCATTTCATGGTAGGTGATGGGAGAAATAACAGTATGAATTTTGAGTACGTTATGGAGAATCAGTACTAGGTACCCTGGTGCAACGAACTTATAACACAGTTGCAAATGTACTGTACAAAAAGTAGTGATACCTACGAGGCGTGGTGATGGGTAGCGATGTCGATGTATGTGGATGCAGAATGTATAGATCGTTTTACAGTACTTTCTAGTGCAGGTGCTTTTCATTTACAGGATACTTGACCTCTGCGTGTTTAATGGTTGGAATGAACTGTTCAACAGAGGTGATAGCATTAGATGCAGAATTCTTGGATGTAATTGGTGGATGCGTATGTGACTATTTAGCAGTAGCCAATGAGGGAAAAGACTACTGGAAAGGGAAGACGGACTGGCACTGCTTTAATGGGGCACAGCTCTCACGATAGTTGGGGAAAGCGTACGTGCTACATGCTGTCTTTGTTAATATGCTTGCCATGGAAATGGGACTACGAATTATCGATTCAGGTGTATGTCTGCTTTTCTGCTCCATGCTAGGATGTTCTTCTGTGCCCATGAGAACCTTAGTGCCTCTAGTTTGACGTTTGTCAGTGGAGCTGATATTTTTTTTTCCCCTATTAAAATTAGTCTTCTGTTCCACAATGTAAAATGTAATTTGCGGAAACTCATGTAATAATGTAAGGAGGAAAAGCAGAGAGCAATACCCAACAACTACTATACAAAAAGGTGTTTCTTTACACGTTGCTTTACAAAAATAAAAAATAAACACTTTTCAGAACTACCGACAAAGCAGCCATTCTCTATCATGCTACAAATATGTTTGCGCAGCCCCCCACACAGGACAATATGTTCGCGAAAGCCGCAGCATTTGGAGGTGTGCATGTGCTATATCTGGGTCTTTTCAGGGTGGCTGGAATCGAAATGAGACTGTGCAGTAATTGGGATTGGTCAATACAATTTCGTAGGTGTGGTGTGTAGCTACAGATTGTGCCAGAACATGTTTTTGCAAATAGGAATGGAGATGACTACGGGTAAGGTTGTGCCGTTCAGTAGGTGGACTATATGGCTTTTGGGTGACTCCTGGATACATTGGGTACAAGTTTATGCAGAACGATGTGCACTGGCAGCCCACCTTAGGTTCCATAATGTTGATGTGAACTGGTACGGAATACGTGGGATGAAGTGGCTCCATGTAGGTCCTGTTTATGCCAGTTTGGTTACGCTCGCTCATCCAGACGTTACTATTGTTCATTGTGGAGGAACAGTTTAAGACATGTTTGTGGCATCTCACTGCAGTTTGCGATGAAGGAGACATTTCGGCAACTCATGGAAATGTTACCAAAGTTGCACATCATTTTTTCACGCATTGCCCACAGACAGATGTGGCTGCGTTCTTCCTCGTGTGGGCCACAAATGGAGAAAGCGCGGCACAATGTGAACAAGGCTGTTTGCGCCTTTTTGCGAGACGTTGGCATGTTCTCCTTCCACAATGAAAACATTGTTTCGTAGTAGCAACATTTTTCATTCAGATGGAGTTCATCTGACTGATGCTGACAATGAGCTATTTCTACGTAATATCCAAAATGCAGTGCAGCACTTCCTGCAAGTTTAGCACGTATTTTCCCTGTGGGTGTTCACCACTTTGAACGTTGCAAACACAAACAGTACAAAAATGCTCTTTTCAGAGCCACTACTTCGCTTTGCTTATGCATACAATGTTTTTGACGGAGTCTCGCCGCCCATTGTTGACAACCGTGTACACAGCGCTCATAGGCTGCGACACTGCCTGCATGCTTTAATTCCAATTCTATTTTTGAACTGTGCAAGGTAGCTCTGAAAAGAGCCTTTTTGCCCCCCCACCCCACTTCTGGTTGTGTTGCATTGTTCCTGTTGTTATAAGACATGCCACAGAAGGACCAGGATGGAAGGGAGGTTTGGCAAAGGGTACCAACCACAGGGATAAGAAAACGCACGTGGAGAACACAAGATGGTTCATGCACCTTACTTGGGTAGGAGGCACCCTTTGTCATGCTCCTGGACCGAAGCCTCAAAAGCACTTAAAAATTGTTCCCCCTGCACAGTACCGTGTCACAGTACGTGCACAAGACAGTGACCTTTGAAAGGTATGGGTCTGTTGCGGTGCATATGGCCTGCAAGACTTGTTGCGGGACAAGCTTGCCCACTGGAGTGTCCCTAGTGGTGGCATGAGCAGATGTGAAGGATGCTGTAGAGGAAAGTAACCTATTGCCTTCTTGAAAGCGGACAACCCTCCGAAAAGCTGCCTGGTGGTTCGATTTCAGGTGCCGCCGCATGGAGGTGGTGCTGTAGCTGTACAGGCAAGGTTTTCCATGACTGAGTACTATGTTGCACTCAGTTCATTTTACCTGGTTTGCACAAGATTTGGGCAGTTCTCCAACAGTCGTAAATAGTTTTCACACCCACGACTCACGCTGGCTGCAGGCAATGTAGAGTCCCTGTACTTTATCCTCATTTTCTTTTTGATGTCCATCCCCATTATCATGCCTGTGCCCTTGCTCAGGCCCTTCAGAAGGAGGTGGCGGTGGTGAGGGTGTGGGTGCTCCTGAGTCAGAGGTAGTAGCAGAAGCCCTGGTGGCCATTAGTTGAAGAGGTACTTTCCAGGCACAGAATTGGTCAACATGGATTGCAGTGCAGTTGTGGGGTGTGCCCTTTTATAGGACTGTTGCGGAGCACGTGCAACCAGAAAGTGGCCCAAAATCTTCCCCTACAATAACTACATGCAGAAGGGAGCATGTAGGACCTCTGTAAGTGTGCACTCTCACTGTAACACGCCATACATTGCAGAAAATAGTACTTTTTTTCGATGTGCATGGGTTAGGATTGTGTCCGCCAAATAAGGGCCCACACACAGCGTGGTTCCATTCCCATGGTGACATCGCCATTGTTCTCCATTGGGACAGCTGTCCGCGGGACGCATTTTGGTCGGAATACTTTGTGGCCACATACATAGGTCTCTTTACGGATATCCTTGGCATCACAAACTACTTAAATGTATGGCACACGTGCACTGAACATTTCCAAATAAGCTTGGTGTGTGCATGGTATACTAGGTGAAATGTTCACCTGCAAAGGTACTCGCAGGACGTGGGTGAGCGCTTCCACCTACTAAAACTACATCACACGTTTCTTTGCATATCTTGGCCAGGGGGGTGTTACCAGGGGTCACAGGAAGAGATACGTATGTGCAAAGCTGTGCGACCAACAAACGTACGGTTTTACAACCACTTATAGGTGGTTCTGTGCATGCAAACATGCAGCCTGTAGTAGCGTCCTACGGATGCATCCATTGAGATTGCGCATAGGGCAGTCAGGTGCGGCGGTTGTACAACTGCTCCATTTCCCTCATGAGCGATCTTCTCCACCAGTGCTTTACCCTTCACAGTTACAATGGGCTTCTTAAAACAAAGGAAAAGGAACAAATAAATTCAGTAAAAATTTACATATCAACCTTTATTAGCACACATTGCTAGCCATTATTCAGAAAGGGAACGGGGACCAGAAACAGATACATATACCGTGGATTTCGGCATTTCTACAAGTTGGTGGGGAGTTGAAGAAGGGATTGAGGTCTCATTGAAGCGTCTCTCATGACACGCAATCTGCTGGGAAGGGGCGCATGTGCAGGTGGGGCAGTGGTATCTTATTTTCTCCAGAATATGTCCTTGTACAAAATCTTTAAAGGCAGCTAAATTGTTCATCAATTCATCCATTTTGGTGTCCAGGCGGTCTAGTTTTACATTTGCAGCATTTCCTTAAGTTTCTGTGGCTGTATGTTGCTGTGGAAAAGGTGCCGCTTCTGGTGTACTCCCTTGTGTTCCCGTATGTTCTGTTAAAGACAAACAAATGTGTTTAGTATACATGAAGCAATATATTGTAATTGTGTTACTTTTCACACTGCTTTCGCTACCTATGGGGTTGCTATGGTCACTCATTTCATCATGCAGGAAATTCTCCTCCAGCCATTCTAGGGTGCTTGCCCTTGCAGTAACTTTTTCCCTTTTCACACTGTGGTGGGTAGCAATGAGGTTATCATCCTTACTGATTTCTTCATGCAGAAAATTCTCTTCCAGCCATTATAGGGTGCTTGGCATTGCTGTGCACAAACAGAAAACATCATGCTTTCCTACTAGTGTACGCTACAGGACCTGTGCAATCATAACATGAACTTAAGTGTACTTACCATGTTGCAGTGACGTTTTGCTCTCAGTAGTTGGCGTCCCTAACTCTGCCTCTTCGTCCTTTGTTGGAATGTTAAGCAGGTGTGCGGTAAGAGTGTTGAAGGCAAACCTTACTTCTCTTGTTGCGGCATTCCATTATGCTGCATACCATGGGCCTTGAAATAGTTGCACCTTGAAACACTTGTGTATAGGCATCTTATAAATGCCATATCATATGATATCTTACCCTTTGCATTTGCGCTGTTTGTTTTGAAAGTACAGACTTTGTGCAGCTATTGCATTTTCTCTTCCCATTCACGCACTTGCTGCTGTTTGTATATGTTTCTTGTCTTTGCTGCATGGTACTACTTTTTACGACCACCTAACTCTTTCTCAGCAGGTTGGACTCCACTCAATGTCCACGAACAGACGCATTGTTTGCAGCCACTGTGGCTATTAGTATAGAGCCACCGGCTTCAGTATGCTGTACGAGTACATTTATACAAACTAAGAGTATCCTGTTAAAAACCTATGGAATTCAGTGAAAAAAACATTATTAAAGAGACGTTGTGGTTAAGTTGCGCTACTAAAACCCTATCACCTTTACTGAAAAGAACTATGATAAAGCAATGTTATGGTTAAAGTGCCCTACTAAAAACCTATGAAATTCACTAACAAAAAACATTTTTAAAGGGACCTTATGGTTAAGTTGCGCTACTAAAAACCTATCCCATTTACTGAAAAAACTATGCTAAAGGAATGTTATGGTTAAAGTGCCCTACTAAAAACCTATGAAATTCACTAACAAAAAACATTTTTAAAGGGACGTTGTGGTTACGTTGCTGTAATAAAAACCTATCAAACTCAGTACAACAACTATTTGAAAGGGACATTATAGTTACTTTGCACTAATAACAACCTATTCATATTATGGTTACAAGTATAACTGAAAAGCCCCAGAAATTCACCAGTTAGGTAAGCTAAGCAACCACAACTTGCACCACCTCTGTGCACTGCTAAGACTAACACACATGCCATCAAAAATGGCATCACAAATGTCATTGATGACATCACTGATGCCATCACATGTCTGACTCGTGCCTACAGCCCAAACCACTGGATGGATTTTCATCAAATTTGCGATATGAGTGGGGGCTCTGTCCCGAATGCGCGCTTTTGTAAATTTGGTGTAAATACATTAAGTTTTTTTTTTTCAAATGTCCAAAAAGTTGGTAAAAAGAATTAGTGATATCTGGTTCCGGGCGGGGACTCACTTTCTGATTCGGGGTCCGCAGACACCTCTGCGCCAATCAGGGGTTGGCGTGCTGTTCGCAGACATCGTTACGCACCTCCTGATTGGATGGTGAAAAATATGAGGCCTGTCATATATTTTGGAAACGTTGACCATTTTGGATCCGCGGTCAGCCGCCTGTGTCGGCGGATAACGCGGTTTGAAAAAAGTATGTAAAACACATTTGGAGTTATTTGGTGGGAGAAAGAGGGCTTGGAAAGTGTGGGGGGGGGTGGAAAAAAGTTGATATGGAGCTGTTTTTATCAATGAAAAAGGGGTTTGCAGGTGCCACCAAGTCAGCGGACATCTCTGCTGACCGCAGACATCGTAGTGAGGAAAAAGTCTGGAAAACACATTTGGAGTTATTTGGTGGCTGAAAGAGGGACTGGAAAGCGTGGAGGAGTGGAATAAAGTTGACATGGAGCTTGTCAAAAACTTGAAGGGAAGGGAATTGACACCCACTCCCTAACCACAGAAGCCGAATTAGTTTGACCCTCCCACCGTGGTTGGCATGAGTTCATGATGTTAGCAATTACAGGGGACCACATGGCAGCCAATGGGGGAAGAAGGGATTAGGGAGCGGTTTTGGATAGGGAAGGGGAAGTATGTAAACCGGAAAGAGGATTAAGGTAACAAAAGTGGATGGGTAGAGGGGAATTAGGGAAAAACCTGCCTGATAATGCCTCCTGCCTATCTATGTTACCATTAACATGCTCCCCCCTGGCCTCCGTGGACCCAGAGCATTCATAACCTACAACATGGCACACCCTCACACTATGACATGGCAATATATGGAACAAACAACAGGGGTCTCCCCTTATGATTGACAAAACTCATGACCTGTTAGGCAAGATGCACAGAAAACAAACATCAGGGTTCTCCCCTCATGATGGACAAAACTCATGGCCTGTGAGGCAAAATGTACATAAAGACACATAGCACTTAACATGCAGCAAAAAATAAATTAATTGTTTCCCCAGCACCCCTCCACTGGTTAATCTGCATGTTATCTGCACCCGCTTGCACCAGAGAGGCAAGCTTAACTCTCCATGTCGACTCCAACAGTTCAGAGTCAAAAGAATATTGTCACTCCACTAGTATGTGGAAATGGCATAGCATTCTGGTGAGTACTCCGCTGCAGAAATCAGATATACACCCACCACAAACCTACGTTAGAAATCACACATGGTTGACAATGGCGGAACTTAACCGAAGTCTGTGTGCCCGGTAAGAGCACCCGGACGCTGTAGAAGGCGCCTTACACACTAGGCTTCCCACCGTCACCGCTCGCAGCCCGGGTCTTCTTACTGTTCTCCCATTTTATTGCCATAATCTATTACAGTGAATTGCTCCTCATGCCACGTCCGCCCATGCAGACAATCATCTTTGTTGTGTATTGCCTGCTTAGGCAAGAAGGAATGTTGTGATGTCATGTAGAGTGTTGATGCCTGAATGACAGAAAGTATGGCTGAGGGTTCTAGCCCAGGCAGTTAGGAAGCCCATGCCTGGGTGATGGAGCCAGTGCTTTGTCCTATCCATGTAACTTACTTGTAATCTATGTACCTACTTGTAAAGATATACTGAGAAGTTGGCAATAAACCGTACAAGTCAACCTAAGAAGACTGGAGGTTACATCATTACAATCTTCAATAAACCGCACCTGGCATGGGCGGAACAGCAATTTTATGCCGGTTCTTTCTGCGTAACGTGCGCAGTCCTCACACCCCCAGCTTGCTGGGGCATGTAGTTCGCGATCAGCCGCGCCGCATTCACTACTGCTGTCTGGCCCTCCCAAACCTTTTCCTGACAGAGCTGTTTTGATAGGTGGAAAAAAGGTGTGCAGGTGCCACCAAGTCCGCAGTCAATTTTAGTGTCCACAGACATCATTTGGATGGTGGGGGGTCTGGGTGAGTCTTGTTATTTGAAGGTGTATTGTACGTACTTATATGGTTTAATTATATTGTGGTGGTTGTGGCCAGTGGCCAGATTCTTTGGGTCATAGCCATAGGCCATGCCTCAAGAATCTGGCCACTGGCAACCCATAGTATAGTAATATATATATAGTAATTATAGGTACTGTAGGTAGAGTATACAGTATTTGTAATATGGTAAAATTATATAATTAAAGTGTATATGGTATTTATGATAGTAAGACAGTTGGGGATAGTGCTCCTTGATGTCTCCTCCGCTTTTAACATGGCCAACCATTCTATCCTCTTTAAACGGTTGCATGATACCTTTAGCATCATGGACCTGGCACTGGACTGGCTGACCTGTTTTCCTCACTAACCAACCTTCCCAGCTGCAACTGGGCCGTTTCTACTCCTCCACCTCACTGTCTACCTGCAGAGTACACCAGGGTTCTATCCTGTCATTGTGGCTCTTCAACATCTATTTCAGCCCTATCGCTCACCTGACGTCCTTCTTCTTTTCTCATTTCCAGTGTTATGCTAATGACACAGAGCTTTCCTTAAACTTCCCTCAACTATTTTCTTCTCCTCGTTTTTATCCCTGATTGTCTGACCGCCATCGAGGCATTGTGTGTGGCTAACAATCTCTGCTTCAATGCCAGTAAGACAGAGATCTTTTTTACTGTGCCCTGTTTATGTCCTACCCTCTGACAACTCCTCTTTGGACCCTCTACTCTCACCATCCTGTGAGACCAAAAACTTTGGGCTCATCTCTAAGTCATCTTTCTCCTTTACTACTTACATTTGGGAGCTTGTAAAGAAAGCCCACTCTCAGGTTCACCTCCTTACAGGTATTCTACCTTCCTCACCTTCCCCCAGAAGCTCAACATCTCGAGAGTCCTGGTCCTCTGTAGGCTGTACTACTGCAACAGCCTCTTACTTGACCTCCCCCTTTGTTGTCTATGCCCCCTACAGGTAATCAACAATAGACCTGCACAACTTATCCTTGGCCTCCAGCCCAGGGATTGTATCGCTGCAGCCCTAAAATGTGTACATTGGCTCCTGGTGGTGGCAAGGGTGAAATTCAAGATCCTGTGTATCAGTGACAAGGCTTTCTGGGGCCTAGGACTACAATATCTCAAACGTTGTCTCACTAAATACTGCCCTGCTTGAGTCCTCTGTTCCTCTAACTCCCATTCTCCGCTTGTCAAATGCTTTTTGAAACAGCGGGCGGGAGGCATGTCTCTCTCTTCCACCAGTGCCTCTCTTTGGAACACCTTTATTGCTCCTCTTATACTTGAGCTGGACTTCCATAAGTTCCAGAAACTTCTGGAAACTCTGCCTTTCTCTTCCTGTTTTACTCAATCCCTTCCCTGCTAACTCATACCACTGGCACTGAGACTGGTGGCCGGGTCCCTCATGAAACTCACAGGTTCCAAGCCCTATATCTAGTCAACACCAGTACACCCCACCGCCCCCTTGTGGGTCTACTGCCTGGTGGCTGTGTCGCAACCCTTGGGACTCCTTTGCCCCAGCAGTTAGCCAGTGGCCTGCCACCTTGGCATCTCTTGGCACTTTCCTTCTGGGCTCCTATCAGCCCTTGGCAATCCCGACTCCCCTTTCCATTCATGCACTTCTCTTACTGCACAGTGCATATATGAATTTATAGCAGCAGTGTATACAATTTGTTGGGATAAGCAAGATTTCTACAACATTCTTAAGTGGCAGTTGGTGTGTGGAAGTTTAATTTGTTGATAGGGTTATATGTAGAGGTTTTATAACAGATTGGTGGATAGATGTGTGACTCTTTGGAAGCAGTTAATGAGGGAGTGTTACAAACATAACAGTAAAAATTATAAACAGGCTTGTCTTGTGCGATGGTGTGTATGTGCAATCTGTGTTATTTTAATAATGCATGGCCTGGAGAGGGGACTGCAGAGGCAGCATATAGTCATGAAGGTACATGGATTATAGCCCTTATTGTATGCTAGAGGAAAGTATCTGGGACAGAAAATAGTTTCTGTGCTTTTTTCTTTTCTCTGGTATACAATTGTCCATTATTTCCATTAGCATAGTAGAACATGCCAATGGAAATGTTAGAGAGCCTTATTGAGTATAGCTACTCTACTGAATAATGTGAAGTAGGTGGAGTCCATAAGCTTATTTTTCTTCTATTATTTTTTAACTGAGAAAGGTGGCTCCTAAACAAAACTTTCTTATGGTGTTTTTTGATTTTGTATTTTTGTATTATTTTCTTTTTTTGTTGGAGGAGAGGCCAGGAAGTAAGGTGGGGAGGTAAATGAGGGAAGGGGCACCAACCACAGATATGAAGGGACAGGTGAACACAGGAAGATGTTGGGCATGTGTTAAATCTAAGGTAGCGGGCAGTGTGTCTCATGATCCTTGATTACAGCCTCGAAAACACTTCAAAACTGTTCCCCCCGCAAGAGTGGTGTGTTGCAGTATATACAGAGTACTGTTGTCCTGGAATTATATGGCTCAACAGGCTTTTATATCGCTTGCAAGGTAGCTGGTGGGATTTGGTGCTCCACAGAAGTAGCGTGTGTGGTGGCAGTATTGGTTGAGGAAGATGAGGTAGAGGAAGACAGCCTACTACTTCCTGATAAAGGAACATCCTTTCTCAGAGCATCCCGGTGGTTGGCTTTGGTGTGACGGCACATGGAGGTGGTCCCATAGGAGTACTGCCCAGGTTGTCCATGACTGAGTACAATGCTCAGTGTATTTCACCTTGATAGTCTTAGCCTTCAGTACACCCCCAATGGTGGTAAAGAACTGCCACACCCATGATTCTCTCTTGGTGCTGGAGTTAGACATCTATCTCATCTTCCTGGTCCTCTTGATTCTTTTTCTGTATCATTGCCCTTTTTCCATTGTCCAGGCCCTCCAGCTAGTGGTGCTGGTGGTGTTGGTGGTGGTGGCTCCTGGGGAGGAGGAATGGCCATGGCTGATACCATTTTTGAAGTAAAATAGCAGCTGTCCTGATTTTCTTCCAAGCATGTGTTCTCCCCTGGATTGCAGATGGAAAATCAATAAGAATAGGTCTAGGAGCTGTGATAGGGTACATCTTCAGCTTGAAAGTTCCCTTTGTAGTTTCAAACTGTTCACAAAGTACAGACCTGATTGCGAAGCGTGGACCTGTTCGTGAACACATCAACACGTCATGTGACACTGTCCGGAAAGTACACAATGACATCAGACGTTCGCGAAAGTCGGCGAACAAAAAATGGGGCAAACATTTGCAAAAAGTTAATAGAAGTGTTAAACATGTGGCTACGAGGTGGGGAATGGGACAGTTTTAAGTTGAAACTTTATAGATTGTCCGAAAATGCTGCTATATTGGGGGTAAGTATGATATTAAGCAGTTGTAGCAAATTAGGGTGCACTAAATAAAAGCCTATGAAATTCAGTGAAAAACCTTTGTTAAAGGGAGGTTATGGTTACAACCATAACTCACATCACCAACGTGCACTGCTAACACTAACACTGAGGATATCATCAAAGATGACATTACAAAGGAGGCGCGAGTTATGGTATTTGTTAAAAGAAAAAAGAAAATAGATATTTTTACAACAAAAGTGGGTTTCCCATGCTTGTAGTAACAAGGACAAACACTTCTTAGCTTCAAAGCGAGGAAGGGGTCAGCCCCCTAAGGCCATGTTGCCTAATAAATGAGCCTGCCTTACAAGACCACTTAGTGAAACTAGGCCTAAGGGGGCTGGATCCTTCCTCACTTTGAAACTAAGCATGATCAGTACCATTTACTGCATCGATGGGAGACAGGCCACAGTCCCAAATGCCATGTGTTTTATTAGTTTTAAATATCTCATAGTACACAGCATCTGCAGTTTTTTTTAAAAAACTGTGCTACTGTCAGTCCTTGAAAGTTTTGCACTCAGCGACCATTTTTTTTGTTGCCTTTTGCTGAATTACATTCTGGTATTTGTAGTCTCCCAGTCAAGATGGGGGAATAATGCCAGAATTCTACACTTTTTGACTAACATAGTTCTATAAGGATGTATATATGTGGGTGACACTATGGTATGTGTACTTTTCAAGTTAGCTTTATAAAGCAGAGTATTGTCGAAAGCCAGACATGGGGGTGAGGAGGGGGAAATAATGAGAGGGCAAGTAAGTCGTGAGTGTTTGCCCACTATGTGGCAAGAGAGTTTGCAATCCTGCACACTGCTGCCGTTATTTTCCCCTGATTGTGGCTGCTTTTCAGTGCAAAATTAAAGAACACATGTGGGTGGACAGCGTAACTTTTCTTCGGGGGGCGGACGCAACTCCTTGGGTTTTTTGAGGTTGGCAAGCTTGCTCAAATATTTGTCAACTAGGATTTTACTGAGGTTGTCATGTTCCCAGTGCAGACGCTTACTCACAACACCACAAGCACTTGTTTCATATTGGGATTAACTTTTCCATCAAAACATTCACGACAGATTGCTTGTTTTAAAAGGTGAGCACATTTTATACTTTTCCAGCATATTTATTGGAACATTTCAACTCTCAGGTTATTTTTCTGGTGTTCATTAATTTTTTGTAAAGTCTAATGCTATTTTGTCTTGCGCACTTTCATCTAAGGAGAAGGTCTATCGAACTACATTTGTATATTTCACTTTAAGATATATGTTGACTTACTGTGCATACATTCATGGGTGCCAGCTTTTGATTTTCTCTATGGGGGCAAAAGTACCTGGGCAGATGTTATTTTTGCAGCTGGTCATTTTTTCCCCTTTGACGTTCTGCTTAAATGCGGTTAGTTGGGGTTATGCTATGTATCAAAACAGTCACCAAGAGACCGGCCACAAAACAAGGGGCTTGTAGCACACTGCTTAACCAAAGTGTGTGATTCTCAGCAAATAATTTAATCACACAGGGCATTAACTAAAACCATTGGGAGTTCTCAAAGCCTGCAATCTTTTATGCATAATAAACAAAATAGAGATGTGTTTATCTACAGTGACATCGTGGGTGAAAATCACTGGTGACCCGTGTCTCCCATCCAGGCAGTAACCTGACGGACCCTGCTTAGTTTCAAAGTGAGGGAAAGGCCAGCACTCTCAGGCCATGGTGCCTAAAAGTTACAAGGCCACTCTGAGCAACATGGCCTGAGTGTGCCGGTGCACAGTCTGGTGCCGTGTGTTATAGTCATTCTAAATATCTCATAGCACACTAAGAAAACACATGGCACCTGTTTTTTTAAAACTGTGCTACTGTCAGTCCTTGAAAGTGTTGGCTCAGAGACCATTTATTTGCTTTTCGCTGAATTGCATTCTGGTATTTTTAGTCTTCTAGTCAAGAAGGGGTGGGGGGGGGGGGCAATGCCACAATTGTACACTTTTTGCCTAATATGGTTCAATAAGGATTTATATATCTGAGTGACACTATGGAATGTGTACTTTTCAAGTTAACTTTATATTGTTAAAAGCCAGACATGAGGGTGAGGAGGGGAAATGATGAGAAGGCAAGTGAGTCCTGAGTATTTGCCCACGATGTGGCATGAGAGTTTGTAATCCTGGACACTGGTGCAGTTATTTACTCCTGATTGTGGCGGCTGCTTTTCAGGGCACAAACAAAGGACACATGTGGGTGAAGATCGTAACTTTTTTTGAGCGAGTAGGATGCAACACATTGGGTTTTTTGAGGTTGCAAAGCTTGTTCAAGCATTTGGCTACCAGGATTTTACTCATGGTGTCATGTTTCTAGTGCACAAGCTTACCCACAAGACCACAAGCACTTCTCACGTATTGGGATTTTGTTTAATGGGGAATATTTCATGACAAATTGCTGGGTTTAAAAGGTGAGCACCTTTTATGCTTTGGCAGCATATTTATTGGAACATTTCCTCTCTCAGATTCTTTTTTCTAAAGTCCAATGTTATTTTGTCTTGTACACTTTCTTCTAAGGGGATGGTCAAATGAAATACATTTGCATATTTCACTTTAAGATATATGTTCACTTACTGTGCCTTTATTATAGGTGCCAACTTTGATTTTCGCTATGGCTGTGGACTCTCAAAGTGGGAAAAAAACACAGAACAGGTTATCATGCCATGTTCTTTCTAGAGAGGGGAGCCTGCTACCTTTTTTGTATGAGTGTAGAAAGTGCATGGGCATATGTTATTCTTGCAGCAGGTAATTTTTTTCCCTGTTTCCGTGCTGCTTTAATGAAGTTAGTTGGGGTTGTGTGATGTATCACAACAGTCACCAAAAGACCGGCCATAAAATAAGGGGCTTGGAGTATACTCCTAACCAAAGTATGTGGTCCATGGCAAATAATTTAATCTCACTGTGTATTGCCTATAAATATTGTGTGTTCTCAAAGCCTGCAATCTTTTATACGTAACAATACCACTGTCAAAACAGGACAATATCAGTTTGTATTTGATGAACGTCTTTGAGCGGTGGGTTGCAAGTGTTTTTAAATATAGAGCGGCTGTGCCCACCAGCCATGGTCAAAGGCCATGGCTAGTGGTTTGGTAGTGTTCGGCCATGCCCACCAGCCATGACTCGAGGCCATGGTTAGTGGTCTGATAGTGTTTTAAAATGGACTGGCCATGGAGGAAGACCATGCAAGTTGTCTGGAAAAATCTATGGAATAACAAAACCCTTGAAATTCAAGGACAAAACTTTAGTTGTAGGGACATTAAGGTGAGCAATACAATGTACCAAAACCTTTGAAATTCAAGGAAAAGACTTTAGTTGCAGAGACGCTAAGGTGAGAACTTAACACAACAAAACCCCTGAAATTCAGCTAAAGCCACATTAACTTTGCACCCCTTGCTGTGCAGCCTATGACCACAATATCTCAAATATATGTGACTTGTGGATCGTTGTTCTCTAATAAAAGAAAAGTGAAATAAATGGTGTTATCTGATTGGGTGTTTTACTATGTTCCACTGTAGAAAGAAATTCTAGTTCAAAGTATGCTCTCGTCTTACTATCATTTAGAGCTGTTTTGGTTGTACTGTTTCTTCATGCTTGCATTTCACATATTGGAATGGAAATTTGTTTGCCATATATTTTCATGTTTTAATTGCTTGAAGGCAAAAGTGCATCAAAATAATCAGTGCCACCATTTGATTTGCCAATGCATTTTGGACAGGGTCCGTCTTTGGGTCTAGGACACTGTGGTTTAACAGTGAATGACAGTGTAGCCATCAATTCAAATCACAAAAACATATAAACAAATAAGTGTAATAACAATAAGCAAAAACATTATGTGCATGCCATTAGGCCAATGGTATTGTCAGCATAAATTCATCCAAAACACCAAGTTAGGGAAATTATTATTTACGTACAATGTCCGATCCAGACAGTGGGTCAAAAGACATAAAACATAAGGGCTGAAGAGGGGAGGTCGAACTATGACCCCCGTCCCGGAAGACACTCCAACCGGAAGACGAACCAAAGACAATATGGCCACCGATCGTACGAGCTAGCACCAATCCCCACTGCAGCAACGATGGACCAGTACCATGAGAAATTCCCCCTCAGGCAACCCTACAACCCAGGAGCAGTGCGAGCACTACCCAAAGTGGATTTAGATGCACAAGACGGAGCCAGAGACAGCTATATGGACAGAATCGACTAAAGCAATGAGAAGTCCTGCTTCAAGTTGTTAGAGACACCATGACGACCTAGCAGCATCAGACATGAAGCACACATGCCATCCGCACATTCGGGACACCCGCACACCCAAATACATGAAGAACACATGCGTACAGTTCAGTGAGTTAGAGGACATTGACATGCACATACTGTCTTGCATGTTTATTATTTTGCAATTAGCTTATCGCAACCATGCAGGAACAGCAAAGAAGCAAGAAGGCCATGTGTGGAATGCTTGCAGATGCTTACATGCAAATAAAACTATGGAATGGCAGGAACACTCGAGGGACCTGACCAAGCCATAACTCACCAGTCCAGGGATTGGGAAATCATAGTAGGCCACAACCGTCTCAGAAAACCTGAAGCCATGTAGAATGCTGTGCTAGCAGAACCACCGCATGTGGAACAAGGCCACCGCCAAGGTTGCAATGTTGTGAATAACATTCTTTTCCCTGAACTGAAGTAACATCGGTGGCAGAGGTGTATATTTATCCACAAAATGCAGGATAATTCAGAGCTCCAGAGCTCACAAACACGGTCTCTGGACACGTGACCCAGCCGAGCTGATAGTCGGCCAATAGTTGGCAGAGCTGGGAACAGCAACCGTCTCACGGACCAGACAATGGTCGCAACAATTTTTGTCACACTCGAGTTACAGTCACGCAATGGAAAAGGAGCACTCTAACAGCAATGGTAGTCTCTACACATGGTTATACCTCAGCCAATCACAATTCATGACCCTAGGGGTGGGGAGCTGGGGCCACCGACCAATCATTAGGTCCACACCCTGTAACAAATAGTAAATAACAGTTTTGGGGGAGGTCCAGGCCTGACACCTGACACAGCCATGTCCAATCCACTAACCTCTAGAAGGGCTACTAAAGGGGAGCTACCACTCGTTAGCCAATCCAGAGTGGAGTTAGGGTTTTGGAGAAGGGCCCAAAGGTGTGATGTTATGCTAACAAAACTGGCCTGCGAGCCAGAGTTCCTCGTGCTGTGCCTGGAGTTGCCTCTGAGCATCTTATCCCTGTTGGTTTGTTGGCTGTAATAAACCTCAGTTGAACTTGCTACTTGTCTGGACTTGCATTCCTTTTAGGATTGGGAAGGAGTTAGGCCTTCCACGAGTTTGATGTCCACAAACTCCTAGCAAACCGCCCTGCTTGCCTGGAAGTTCTCCATAACAAGTTGGTAGCAGAGGCAATGGTTTGTGAGGTTAGCCCGGCCAGAAGCTGCCTCCTTCACCACTGGACCTGAAAGTCTGGGGGACCTTGACTGGAGTTGCGAGAAAGCCGGAAAAACGCTAACTGGGGAAAGGTTGTCGGGAGCCATTAGAAAATGATCTCACCCACAATCAGTGAAGAGTCCAAGGCAGACCAGAAGCGCGAGGCGAGCAGTTGATGGTGGGTCAGCGGCCGAGCAGCATCAACAAGCACGGAACTAAGTATTGGTCTAGGCAAATAGCAAAAAAAGGTGTGAGGGTGGGTATTATATGTGCGGGAGGGGGAGGTACTGCTGTAATGTATAGTATTGCATAGTATTTAATGAGTATTGGTAGCAGGTGCGTGTTAAGTAGGGAACTGGAGATGAGGTAGAAGTCCCGTTTCTATGTCTAGGGAACATTCAGTCTTCGAGGTAAAAGGTTCCGGTGGTGAACCGTGGCTACAGAGTTGATGGACTTGGACTATAGAAGTATGTAAATAAGGTATTCCTATGAATTGGGCCTTGTAGCTTGAAGCATAGATGTTGGTATCCCCGTGAGGGTTAGCTGGAGCTATCCTAGATTGCACAAGGTGCACTATCTGGTTAAGTCTCCTGGAGAGAGGCGTTTCACACATTTGGCAACACAGCGGGTTCAGTTAGAACAATAAATAACGGGTGCACAAGAAATAAAAGTATACTCTGCCCTGGAGAGGTGGGAATACAGCTGTGGGGGTTTTGTTGGATTACTGTGGGGTTGTGAGTGGGTTTACAGCAACAGGTTATTGTTCTATGCGTGCACAACTTGTCTACATACCTGTTTGAACTTTAGCTTGATGACGTCACCCATAGGTCCATGAATGGACAGAGTGTTGTGAGGATGAGGAGCTAGCATTGTGGACTTGGGATTGGTAGAGAGGTGAACGAGTGGCGGTGCGTGAAGGTTCATGTGCAGGATTGAGGTGGTGTGCCGGAGAATAGCAGAGCTGGTGAAGGAGAGGCTGTACATAGAGTACACCGTGTAAGGTGCAGAGACGCTAGGGCTCATAGCAATTAAAGGTGATAACCATTGCATTGTAAATTTCTCCATCTGACAGCGGATTATCGAAACCCTCGATTAGAGGTCAGGTAAAAGGTTCTAGTGTACCTGATGTATAACGGGATGGTGGGGGGAGTAACACCAACACAACATCTGTGCAAAACCCTGCCACCATAGAAGAATACAATTGTAAAATATAGTATACAGTGGTCGAAGAACAATGAGGAATAAAGCCTGTACCCATGACCACCTAACGGCCGTTTCTTCAAGGGCATGCTGCAATCGCTACTGACCCACTTACAGAGCACATACAAGGGGAAGAAATTAGCAAACCGCATGGCCATATTAAAGCTTTGGCAGATGTTCCAGGAGGGGATGGGAGACAGGGTATGGATGATGATCCAGCAGGAGGCAAAGGAGGAGAGTTCTGACCCTTCAGTACTTCCTCCAGCCCACGCCATGTGTAAATTCCGATGACATAGATGATGAGCAGGGAATGTATCCAGTGAGGGAACTAAGGGCAGAAGATGGATATTCAAACCCCACGTATAAACCACCACCATATACCAAAGACGAACAACAGCGAGGGACAGGGCAGGCCACCAGCAGCTCCGAACAAAATGAGGAGGGGCTGCATGGCGCGAAAACAGAATTCAAGGGAATAAGGCAGTGCAATGGATAGCCGCACAGATACTCCTGAAAATAAAGGGCACGACAACAGGGGCAGCTGAAGGGGCAAGAAAGGCAATAGAGAGCTTGGAATTGGGGCAAGAAAGGAATGACTGGGCAGCACAGTTGGAGAAGGAGGAGCAACAGCAAAGGGATGAAGAAGCAAGGCTAGAGCATGAGGACAAGGATTGGAGAAGGGAGAAGGAGGAGGAGATAATGGAAAGGGAGAGAAAGGCAGAGATAGAAAAGGAGAGGGAAGAGTGGGAGAAAAAGGGGAGAGATTTGAAAGATGCAGTGATGGTACAGTGGAGTAGGAAACTATTACAGCAGGAAACACGTAGGTGTGAGGAGAGGAGGCTGAGGAAGTCACAGTTAGAAAGACTGGCAAGGGCACAAGCATGGGAGGACGAGGATGCGTGAGCACTATAGGTGGTAAGTGAACAGATTGCACTGGAGGTGGACAGGAGAAGACGGGATGAGGAGAGGTTAAAGAACTAGACCGCACGGCTATACGTAGGGAAGGTTCGGCAGGAAGTGCTGCTGCACGACTGGGTGCACGAGAAGAGGAGAACAAATGCAATTTATCAGAGATCGATCTTAATTCAGAGCATAAAGCCAGCACAATCACACGAAAGTAGAATTTATCAGAAGGGTTCTGCAGCAACATGAACAAAGTGTCTGACGATGAAGTCGAACACAGTGACAACGAGAGAGGGGGGCACAGCAAACTCTATCTCACAAGGACAGGAGACGGGACATCATGGGAGTGTAGGTACCAGGTCATAGGGCAGGAAGATCAGATTGCGGAGAACACACACACCTGGCAACTGACAGGTGCACTACACAGACCTCATACGTTAACAGATTGTGGGATTTCCCAGGGCGCAGGAGGGAGGAGACAGAGCTGGCTGTCAAGAACACATGACAAAACAAATACCCAGGCTAGAACCCACAGATATATGTACAGACATGGACAAATTAGACAATACAGAAGAACGCGAGAGGAAGGCATATTCACAGATGCCCCTATTGGAGAGGGGCGGGACACGACCTCAGCACGACCTCAGTACATGCAATGGAAGCACAGAGACAAGTAAAATGTCAAATATAGATTACCATCATTAAGTGCGGGAGCTGGGAAATGGATATACGAGATGGAGTAGTTGACAGCGGGGCACAGGCTAGCAGTGGGAGACGTCAAGGGACTAATGTATCCATACTAGGTGATGCGGCTACCGACATTTGGGTGAGGGCGGAATTCCCAGGGGTGACTTCCTAAAACACAGCCCATGACGGGTTACCATTTGCCAAATGCAAAGCCGCAGAGTGGCAAGAATTACTGACACAATATCCCCACATATCAGATTAGGGGCTATTATGTCATGAAATATGCGTGACGACGAAGATCTTGTTACTTATATTCAAGAGATTCAAGAGCCTTAGCGCCTTGATACTCGAGAGCCGTGGGACAAGATGATAGAAATCTTTAATCACATCTTAGTGCAGGGGTTACCAGAACCTGCACAGAAACATGTGAAGAAACTGGTGGCAGTGGAAGCAAAGGCCTGGCCATAAATGCAGCTCCCATAGTACATCATTGCAGGTTGTGACAGGAGAAAGCTAAACAAAAGGCAGAGGAGAGGAAGGCTGATGAGGTGAAGTTAGTCCAAAAGAAATTATCAAAATATGCACTAGAAGGTGTGGTAATAACAAACCCCACACAACAGACACAAGCACCGGCACCACAAACACAAAACCAACCACAGTTTCCATACCCCCCCATGCAACAATATGCCCCACCCCTTGGAGGAGGGTACATGGGTAGAGGTGGATAACAACAGGGTTATCACAGAAGGGTTGGAGTCCAACGAGGGCGTGACTTCGGGCTCCAGTCACATTAAAACTCAGGGGGCTTTCGGGGATACAAGCACCAGATGCCACAGGGACCAGGAGACTTCACAGGAGGGTTCCCAGGGCAGGGGAGAGACCCACCCCAATGTTGGACCTGTTGGCAGCTAGGACATGTTTCCAGAGCATGCAGAACTGGGGGGGTGCAACAAGGGGGGAGCACAGCAACAAGGACAGATGTAGAACACCCAACAACAGATACCACATCCAGTACAGACCCAGCCTCAGGCTGCACCAATGACAAACCCCCAGATGACAGCACTCCAAATGACAGCACCACAAATGACAGCACCACTACCCCAATATTTGAAAGCAGCACAACAGTTAGCACAAATACAGAACCATTACTCCCAGAACCCATGGACACAGTGGCCACGTTACAGATCAGGAGGTTGGGAGGGGTCACCATAGTGGGGAACAACCCCTTCACCGGGAACAGACTATTAATGTACCCTCAATAGGACAGCCCACAGACGAACGTGTTGTGTCCCATCCTGTCGGTCACACCCAATCCTGCAGGGGACCCTTGCATAAGGGTGGCGATAGAGGACAAAACCCTTTCCTTTCTTGTTGACACTGGGACGACTAGGTCATGTATTCGGGAAGGGACATTTGCATTGTCAGGCAATGCCATGAACATTCAAGGGTTCTCTGGGGCTCGAGAAGTGGTTCCTTCTTCTGATAACATCTCTTTATCTATAGGAGATCATGACTTATCATCACCCTTGCTCTTTTCCCAACAAGCACCTGAACACATACTGAGACACAACATAATAGGCAGACTAAACATGACCATCTCGTTCGCAGACAAATGCATAGTATGTTCCATACCAGGAATACACATGCTAACTGCAAGGCAGACTGTCCAAGCATATTGTGGGAACACGGTACAGAGGGGGGTGCCATCAGACCCAGAGATGTTAAAGCACAGAACAGATGTGGCGCTTGCCTGGATACCAGGAATAGCTGGAAAAGTATGGAGGATGCCAGGTGAGTACCTGTTCAGACCAGAGACACCACTAGATGACAAAGAGCGATACATTGTGTCTATAGACATTGAGGCAGTTGTGGCAAGAGCGGATTTGGTTGCAGTACACACAACAGATGACCAAGGGAGAGCATGGAGGGCAATAATTGCAGTGCAGATGGATGCAGGCTGATAGAAGTAACAGATGAGGAATAGTTTTCAGAAGAAAGAGTGGAGACAGAGATGATGTTGGAAATAAAAGTGAGGTTCTTAGAGAGGTTGCACAGAAATTGGCAATGGCCCTGGAAACACCACCGCCATTCTGGGAGGAGGATTTGGCCAAGGTACCCGACAGCTCATGGACCACAGGTCCCTATGATGTGGGGTGCATGAAAAGCATAGGGGGGGTAAAGATAAAATTGAAGCCTGCAGCAATACTGCTATGAGTGAAACAATACCCCCGACCAAGGAGGCAGATGAGGGCATTTATGAAACAATCAACGCCCTCATTGACTTAGGCATTTTGGTACCATCAGAATCTCCATGCAACATTGCAGTGTACCCCGTATGTAAGTGGAATGGGGGTTCATGGCGTTCTATACAAGATTTACGCCCACTTAACCACATTGTAGCAGCAGAGTACCCTGAAGCAGCAAACTCAGCAACAATATTGTGTGGCATTCCATCGGAAGCCAGCTGTTTCACTGTGATTGATCTCAAGAATACCTTTTTCTCAGTACCACTCCACCCCAACTCACAAGATTTGACTAGCTTCATGTATCACAACCAGAAGTGGAAAAACACCAGGCTGCCACAAGGGTACTGTGAGTCGCCATCTATCTTTAACAGAGTAATACAGATGGAGCTGGGAAATATCCAGACTGAGAGCACGGTCTTGCAGTACGCCGATGATATTTTGATTTGCAGCAACACAGAAGAAGAGTACAGGACAGACTCTGTACACATGTTGACAGTGCTAGCAGACAAGGGGTACAAGGTGGACAAAGACAAACTCCAGTACTGTCAAAAGGAAATACTGCACATTGGACAGCTGATGTTCAAGTATGGAAGGCACATTGCCCCAAAGAGAAAAACAATACAACATACACCACAGCCTAAAACAGTGTGGGAAATGCAACAATTCCTCGGGTTGTGCAAGTATTGCAGAGCATGGGTTTTTGATTACAGCACATCGACCAGACAACTTTTAACTACATTGAAAGAAGCTCAGAGAGGAGCAGAAACACTGGTTTGGGCACAAGAGATAACTGAAGCATTTGACAATTTGAAGGAAGCAATATACACGGCCTTAGTATTAGGGACCCCAGATGACAAAAGGGAGTTCTTCCTGTTTTCACCCACCGATGGTCTGGTTATGAAGGCAGTACTGACACAGAAAATAAGCATGGCCCATAAGCCAATTGCGTACTACAGTGGACCACTTGGCCCATTAATGAAAGGACCCTATCAATGCGAACAATCATTGGCTGCTGCAGCATTCGCAATGGAGCGGGCATCAACAATAACAATGGGTTGTACAACCACCCTTTATGTGGAACACGCCCTGTTTGCGATACTGCACACGCCAAAGGGTACATTGACAACATCGAGAGCATCAGGTTATGAGATAATACTATCAAAAGCAGAATTGAGGAAAGATTCAAGACTGTCAACCCAGAACTATTCATGGCAGACCTCTAGCAACCTGGAGATTGGGCTCATGGCTGTACCAAGAACATACATCAATTCACTGAGACATGCAATGTGGAGGAGGATGCACTTGAGGGGGGAGAGATGCTCTACATTGATGGGTCTTCAAGTATTGATCAAAGTGATGGGATCAGGAGAACAGGGGCTGCTGTAATGAGACTGAAGGAGGATTGGACAAGTGAGGTAGTGGTGAGTGTAAGGTTACCACCTCACTATTCAGCACAAGCAGCGGAACTAGTGGCCCTCATATTGGCCCTAAAAACAGCATAGGAACAAGAGTGACAATATACTCCGACAGTGCCTATGTCACCTCAACAGTACTTTCAGGATTGGCTAGAAGGCTCAGGACAGGGTAGAGGAGAGCTGATGGATCTCCAGTACAACATGCCCTACTATTAGGAGAACTAATTGAAGTAATAACATACCCGCAGGAGCTAGCATTGGTAAAGTGCCAAGCAATATCAAGAGGGAACGAGGCAGCTGACTATGAGGCATAATGTGTATTATATTTTGGAGAATTGTGGGAATTGAATGAGAGGGCAGAGTTCATGGGAGGAGTGAGGCAGATGGTGTTAAAGGAAGGGTACAATTACCTACCAGAAATACAAATCATGGAATTGCACGGAGCTGCGCCCAAGGATGAAAAAGAACTCTGGGTAAAGAGAAAGTGTTCAATGTCCCCCACAGACGCCCTATGGTGACAAACCAACACTGGGAAAGTGGTCATGCCACTTGCGTTATTGAAAACAGCACTGAAGTAGTTGCATCACCCAACGCACACAGGGAAAGAGGTAATTGCAGCACGTATTGGAGAATCATGGTTCTGTCCTAACTTAAATGACCATGTGGGAAATTTGATCAGTAACTGTTTGACATGCCAGTAGTTCACTGCCGGGCACACACTGAGAGTTGTGAGAGGAGCCATACCTAGACCTGAAGGCCCATTCCTGCATCTCCTTATCGACTATGTGGACATGATCCAAGTATGTCAAGGTTACCGCTACATAATAGTGGTTGTCTGCCAATTCTCAGGTGGAAAGAGGCTGGACCCTGTTACCATGCCGACGCTCTCTGAGCTGCTAAATTTCTCATCTGAGAAGTAATTCCAAGATGGGGCATTTGCAAGGTCCTGAGGTCTGACAATAGCCCTCACTTTGCCAATGAACTGTTCAACCACATCACTACTCTGCCAGGAATAAAACACAAATTTGCATGTGCGTACCACCCGCAAGCAAATGGGGTGTGTGAACGCCTCAATGCTCTGCTGAAAGAGCGTATTGCCAAAACTCAGCAGAGCACTAAGAAGAACTGGCTTCACTGTTTGTCATTGGCACTATTCGAAGTGCTCAACAAGCCAGGGTCCGACCACTACTTAATGCCCCATGAAGTGGTGACGGGACAGCACATGCATCTCCCACTGGCTCTTCCCACTAGGGCATTACAGGATTGCGAAAATGTTGCTGAAGTTTTGGGTCAGGAAATGTTTGTTTATGTCACTTCACTGGTTTCTAGCACTTCTTTTATGTCTCGCGAGATAGAGCGGACCCAGGCCAGGCCGCAAGACAACGTGCAAGAGAGTGAAGGTGACACAGAGCAGGAAACGCATACAGAACCTTTAGTGCAAATAGATGGCCTTGTTCATTTGAAAAATGTCACCCGGCGCTGGAATGTGCCCCGGTTTACAGGACCTCACGTTGTTGAGGCAGTAACAGAACAAGCGGTACGGTTAGAGGAAAAGACTGTCTGGAACCACCTGAAAGACATCAAGACCTAAAAAGCATCAGCCTTGCCCAGAAGCACAACTGCAGAGATCAACAGGGCCAACGCTACAACCAACAATGATCCACAAGAAACCACAAATTTCACCAATACCTCTGAACTAGAGACTACTGGCCACCCTATGATCAGGCGTTCCAAAAATTCCAAAATACTCACAGCAATATTGGTGCAAATACACCAATAAGAAACACTGTTCTGTCCTCTATCCAACGCATATGCCCATTGTCAAAACTACAACTTGGCTATGTGCACACAACAGCAGTACCGCAATTTAACTTTCTCTTTCTCGCACACGCAGGTTATGCACATTTACAGCTGTAACACGATTTAACTCTTTTCTCTCTTGCACATGCAGGGTGCTGCGACTGTTGATATAATTGTTACGCAAATAGCTTGATGTTATCTCCCATTGATCGCCCGAAGCATTTTCCAAACAATTTGTCCACGCTATAAGAACACCCAGACACTTTAGAGCATGTTCCCCTGAGATATACTTCTTGGTATTCGTAGAGTATTTGACCCAAACATACCCTCAATTTGAATACAGCGCATAGTCCGTCCTGCCCATTTTACGAGACGGTCCATGCAGAAAATGTGTGAAGAAATATTTGTATGGGAACTTAGTGATTACTTAGTTTGCGGAGGTTAAACAATACTTACAAGCACTAACCAAATAATGCTTTTCTTATTAATTTCAGACGGGCAACTTTATCATCGCTTCAGCTGCTCAAAAAAGGCAGCATAGGTGGTTATGATGAATAAAATAAATATTGTTATGACTGTCATGTGGTTCCTATTATCCACTGGGCTCTTGGGGACTGTTTTTCAGCAACTGTACTTTGCTATGCCTACAACTGCTGTATCCCCTACTAACACTCCCCCGGTCCAAGCAGCAAGGACAACCATGCAGGCTTTAGTGAAGACACTGCTGATAAGTTAAGAAGAGGTAAGCACAATGTTGTCACAGACATGAAGGGAGTTAACACCTATCTCACAGACACAGCACACATAACAAAAAACAAGTGTTACAAGTGAAAGACCACAAAATGAGGCTTACTACAAAGAAATGGAAATATCCATTCACAAGGTTTCGCAATATCATTTATTTCAACCCGGACTGGAGTCTCTGCGCCCCACGATGCATGCGTACAAACTCTGTGGCGGGAGAGAGCCCCGAACAACCAAAGTCACATACATATATGCTAAACAGAATCACATTTGAAACACTTGACCAGTCCCCTCATTTGATGGGGTCCATAGGTTCATGACCTTACCATGTAGGTCATGTTACTAAAGCAATGAGTCTGCATTTTCCTCCGTCCTCCTATTGACAATTTACTGTCTGGGAGCAGGGCAAAACATTGCATGGAGCATATCGTGTTCCCTGGCACAAGGTAACATTTGCTGTACAGCTTATCTGTAATGTTCCTGGAGCCTAAGGTCGGCTGCACATTATTACAATTTATAGTTCAGTGGGGAAACATGGTTGAGACAGGCGGGCAACTAACTTATAGATTAGCAATGCTTCCACAGAGACTTCAAGGTTCTACAGTGTAAGACAAACAAAGCGGTCAACAGAATGTGCATTCCTGCTTAGCAATTAGCAGAAAGTTCCTGCTGTGGCCTCCTACCACATTCAGAGTGAGGAAGGCAGGATGAGCAGGGAATTGAGCTGAACATTGCATCCAAGATGGCGAATTAAACAAAATGGCAGTGTGGCCACCATTAGTGTGGCAGTAAGTTTGTAACATGGTGCAAATGTGTTCAGGCCAATATGCATACCCGTAAGACACTTAAACTAAATCTATTTTCACACAAGCACATGTCCAAAATTGGTAAAGATACGACCAGGGAGAGCTATTATGTTTGCTCTTTAATCCCCTATGCCATGAGTGCCTACAGAACCATCGTAGCAAAAGAAATAACTACAGAAAGAGCTTGGTGTATCTCACAATGTTTCAAACACAAAGAAGATTTCAAGGGAAAACAGCAACATTAAGATGGATGTCCAAGGGTACTTTTCCATACGAAGACAATTATATTAAGATATTACTACCCGTGTTGAGCAATTACTGGCAGCTCAGTGAGGGGTTGCAATACATAACTGAAGGGCCAGAGAAAGGAGAAACAAAAATGTTCACACTGGAGTACTTGCCATGCCCATGGTCAAGAGTAAAAGACATAGGAGATCATGGGTGCTGGGAGAGGCCACAGATAATGATCTATGGAAGAGTAAACACCAATGACGGATGGGAAGACGGAGTAGTAGGGAGCAAGGCACTAACTCTAGCAAAAGCTGCAGTAAATAAGGTACAAGAAGAAAATGATAAATGCCTCAAAGAGTGACACAGATGCGTAAACTTAGTGACATGGGTGGATAATGAAGCTGGACCACTGCCTATAATTCCCCTGCAGACACCAGCTCTGTGTTATCAACACAACAGCGATGAAGAAGGAGAAAACAAAGGATGCCAAAAAACAGAGTAAATACAGGAAATGGGAGCATGAACATGAGTGTTGATGGACCACTATTGGGCTTGCGGATCCAAAGCATATGAAAAACTGCCACCAAACTGGGGAGGAATATGCTCACTAGCACACACCAACATACCCTCATTGGTGGTACCAAAGAAGGATGTGAAGCTTGATGACTTTCCGAAAAATTAAAACAACAAGAGAAAGAAGAGATCACTGGATACTGCACCATCTGTCCAAGCAGACAATGCTTTCCAACAGAAAGGACTGAGCAGAGTGAAGAGAGGGGGGAATTACTTCTCAGGAAAATCAGAAGCAGCATTGGATGAAATACCAGCATCCCACAAATGTTTTTACATCACTAATACACAGAGTTCAGACATACACAAATGTCAAATGGTTACAAATAACTCGATGGGAGTTCATGGTAACTATAAATTCAACAGTGAATGGGTTCAACACAATAAAAGAAGAGCTCTGAGCAATAAGGTTGGTGGCACTCCAGAATAGACAGGTTCTGGATCTCTAACCAGCTATGGAAGGAGGAGTTTGCGCAAAGATCGGAAGTTCCTGTTGCATATTCATACCTGCCAACAATGAAGATAACAGGACTCTCTCAGATGCAGTTAGACAATTGGCCCAGATGCTCGCACAAATGGAAGAGGAAGCAAATAGAACAGGGAAGGACAAGAGTGGGCCGGCTTATCTCTGGTCATGGATGCCGTCCTGGGTAGCTGATGGATTGAAAGTGATAGTTGGCACTCTAGCACTGGGAGCAGCATCCCTGTGTGGGATCAAGATATGTATTGACAGATGCAAGAAGACGGCAGAGGAAGTGATAGGGATGCAAGTACAAATGGAAATAGAGAGTGGACAAGCAATGGATGATATTGTGAAGGAAAGAGAAAGACTATGACAAAAGATAGCAGAGTCTGACCTATTTCAGTTTGGAATGAAGGTCGACAACCCACGCAACCCAAAGAAGTACATAGTAAAGTGGGTCTGGTGCAAACCTGAAGGTGGGTGCGTCTACATGCACTGGTTATTTGAAGATTATCTCAGCTACTATGGACATCTCACAGGGATAACAAAGGTGTGGTGGTTGGCGGATGATGGAAGAAATTGTGGTGGTTTGGTCGACAAGATGACCAGAGGGGGGCCTCAAGAGGGGATGTCGAACTATTCCCCGGTCCCGGAAGGCACTCCAACCAGAAGACAAACCAAAGACAATATGGCCACCGATCGTACGAGCTTGCACCAATTGCCACTGCACCCACGATGGACATGTAACTTGAGAAATACCCCCTCAGCCGACCCTAATACCCAGGAGCAGTGCGAACACTACCCAAGGTGGATTAAGACGTTCAAGATGGAGTCAGAGAGAACTATATGGACAGAATTGACTAAAGCACTGAGAAGCCATGCCTCAAGTCGTTAGAGACACCATGACGACCTAGTAGCATCACACATGAAGCACAAGTGTCATCCACACATTCGGGACACCCACACACCCACACACCCAAATACACGAAGAGCAATCGCATTAAATCAGCAATCAAGAAAAATTGGAGGACTCTGACCAGTGATTCTAGGGTGAAACATCTATTCGCAGAATTACCAATTACCAATATTTGCTTACAACAGGAGTGCTAACTGCAGAGACCGTCTAGTTAGAACTAGACCTAGCATTAAACATCTGCTCACATCAAGAAATGGCACATCCCTTGTGTCTACTTTAGCAATTGCAACTTTGTGAGCAAACGTGACACAATTAACCACCCATGCACAGGCGAGAGTATCAAAATCAACAGCTATGCCACATGCGACTCATCCAATATAATTTACACCATCAAATGCCCTTGAAGGATATACTACGTTGGGCAATCCAAGCACCAAGGAAAAGTTTGATGGAATGAACATAGGTCATGTATGAGGACGAGCATTAACTTGGCGATAGCAAGACATTGGAATGAAAAGAAGCAGAGCATCAACCAAATATGTTCCAAATAGTAGGTGTAATCACGAAACACAACACACATGAACATCTCAGTAGACATCTGGACCAGAAGGAGACCTACTGGATAGAACACCTCGACTTCCTAACGCCAGGGGGTATCGACGAAGAAATTAATTATATCTGTTACTTGTGATCTCTAAAACAGTCTTCCTTAATGGAAGATATACAACTTTCAGTGAACACAAATATATGCTAAGGTGTAATGTATTAGTATCCATACGACACACATAACGGTCTGAAATACAGCGTCTTCACTAACCAGTTATTGGCATAAACCCTTTGTTCCTTAATAACATTTTTGTTCAGTACCCCACACCATCTTGACATGATCAGTTTCCACTAACGTGGAAGTACGGACTGTAACCTGAGCAGTCATTAACTGCAACATCTACCTTTGTAAGGTTGATGCACAGTGTGTATGCAGCTACACACACTGGACTTTCGCAAAAAGGAGCTGATCTACCTCTATGCTACATTGCCAGCCCCTTATGTATCTTTTAGGATATGAAGTACAAGACACGATCAGTTTTTGCTAAAAGGCAAGCATATTGCAATCATTGCAAACCCAGAAAGCAATAACTGTTACATCCCCTATTCCTATGGTTTATGCACAGTGCACAAAGCAGCACACACTGAATTTTCATCGCACGTAACAAATCCATCTTCGTGATACACTGCCAGCATCCTAAATATCACATATAAATAAGAAATGGCAAGCAAACATTAAGATCACCATCCCGTTACAGGGCCAGCAGGACGCGAGGAATATGCGACTCTGCTGCGTTCCCGAATGCGCGGCGTCACTTCCCCTGGCTACGGCGAGCCGTAAACAACATAGGGCCTCATTCCGAGTATGGCGGTAAGGGATACTGGTCACCGTTGACGAGACCGGTGCCAGTAATCCCTTACCGCCACATTCCGAGTTCCCTTTGCGCCCTCGTCCTTAACGCCTGCTTTTAGCAGGCATTAGAGACGAGGGCGCAAGGGGGCTTTTTAGCCAATAACGGTGACCGTAAAGTGCGGTCACAGTTATTTGCAATTTCCCCATTCCCATTGAGTCCTATGGGGGATCATTTGGGAATGGGGAAGAGCCCTGGGGAATGGGAAATTACCGCCCTGGTCAACTCGGAATAGGGCGGTAATTTCCCATTCCACCAGGGCGGTGCCGGTACGGGTCCGGTGCCGACCAAGGCGCAACTACCGCCATTGGTTAGCGCCGGACTCGGAATGAGGCCCATAGTTAGACTGAAGACAAGCGCACGCTGGATCCCATCCAGTCGGCGCTCATTCATGCTCGAGACCAAGGTAAGATCTTCATAGCAGACAGGCTACAGTTCATTACATCCAACTCTGAATATATTGCAGTAAGAGTATACTTAGCATTCCTTTCATTTTTTATTTAATTAATGTTCACGAGTGGAGAACGCGCTTGCAGGTACGTTCTTTCCTTTACAAATGAAATGACAAAGCCTGCATACAGCAAGCATTCTAAAACTGCGATCTATTCATGATTTTGCAGATAACTGTGTACATATCGTCCACACGGCCGACCGATCAGGTAACAATTGTAGAAATGATATGGTGCCTCTGGCACTCGCTTCTTTCACATTCGTTTTGGCAATGCCTGTTAATGCATACATACTAATCAATTGCCCTTTCTTTTATGTCTTTTGACCCAATGTTGGTCTCGGACATGGTATGGTAATAATCATTTCCTTAGCTTGGTGTTTTGGATGAACATCTATGCTGACAATTCGATTGGCCTAATGGCATGCACATAGGCCCTCATTACAAGCCAGGCGTTAAGGGGTTAACAGCGCCGTAAAAGGTGGCGGCGCCGTTAAACCCTTGACGCCTGATTACAAGGTCCCTTTGCGGGTGGCACTTTAACGCCTGCTAAAAGCAATTTGCGGCACCCTACTTAGCGCCTTCCCCATTCCCATTGAGCCCTATGGGGCAAAAATGGGAATGGGGAAGGGCCATGGCGGCATGGGGAATTACCGCCCCGCCAACCTCGGAATGGGGCGGTAATTCCCCATTCTGCCATGGCGGAGTCGGTAAGTTACCGGCATGGACCATGGTGCCATTAGCACCATGGTCCAACGCCTGGGTCGTAATGAGAGCCATAGTGTTTTTACTTTTTGTTATTACACTTATTTGTTTATATGTTTTTGCGAAATGAATTGATGGATACACTGTCATTCACTGTTAAACCACATAGTGTCCTAGCCTTGTAGCCTTGAAGACGGACTCGGTCTGAACTGCATTGGCAACCCAAATGGTGGCACTGATTATTTTGATGCACTTTTGCCTTCAAGCTATTAAAAACTGAAAATATATCCAAAAAAAGTTTCCGTTCTAATATGTGAAATGCAAGCATGAACAAACAGTACAACCAACAGCAGCTCTAGAGGCGAGACGGGAGCATACCTTGAACTAGAATTTCTTTCTAGTTCTTCTTCTTCTACCATTCTTCGTAACCTTGTGCCAAGGCTTCAAGGCATGCTTCAATTATTTCAACCCTTTAAGCTAGGGGAATACAAACTATAGAACAAATCCAAAGTGGTGCCTACCCATCATCCTCTTGATACTATGTTCCATTGCCATGATCCCTTGCACCATGGGGCCTGAAAAATGACACATCCAAGATAGCTTTGCACCTGTGTGAACAGGTGCATGTCAAAAGTATCCTGCTTCTGTGTGTAGGTGTGTTTCTAAGTCATTTGTGTCAAGAGAACTTGAGGTTTCAGTATAAAGGTAGGAGCCTTGTGTGTTCGTTTTGTGAGTGGTCTTTGGTTCAATTTGTGGTAAACATGTGGAGAAGAGGTGTGGTGTTCTGTTGTTTTTCATGTAATTTGGGACGTGTGTTTAATTGTTTTGTGTTAGTGGATATGTATATTGTGCAGTAGAAAGAAGAATGCTACTGTGTTAGTGAGATGAGCAGGCAGTGTAAGCTGGGATAGGCATCTGTGGTATATTTTCCAGTGCAATAATGTCATCCTGGAAGTGATGTGCCTCAGAGCACAGCCACTGTGGGAAGAATCGCGCAGCTTCCACAGAAGGCGCAAGTACATCTGGTTGTGGATATTGGGCAACGTCTACGGAAAAATGGAAGTTCAGTAAAACAAAGGCAGAAGATATCCATGAGCAAGCAGCACTGAAGACACCCACTGGAGTGAAATAGCAGTGGAGAACTACAAAGATGTACTAAATGCAGTGGTCGAAGTGTACTAAAAGAAGTAGTGGAACTATATTCCCTGCTGGCCTGTCCCCGCTCACCACCATTGCACACCCCCTGCCACGCACAATACAAACTCCTAAACAAATGCACCTGATGTTTAAGGGAACGTTCAGTGCAGTGAACTGAAGTGCACGTTTCAACTTCTTCCTACACTTGTATTTTAAAAACAAACCATTCCAGAACGGTTTCTTTTAAAACTAAAAGTGTAGGAACAGTAAAACGTAATTTTAAAAAGTAGAGGAGCACGGCTCCCAACCGCTCTTCGACCACTGACTAAATGCCTTGTTTGGTAGGTGATCGGCTTGCCTTGAACATGAGTCATTGCTGTGTAGGGAGTCAGCCAGCATGATTTATTTTGCTCCTCCCCATTTGCCGAGCGTCTGTGGCCATGCAGTCTACACCTGCAGCCCATTTTTGTCAGTGGGGTGGTGAGGGTGCACATTGGTCTTGACCATGGGGAACATAAGTTTCTCTCCCTGCTGCTCCCACGTTTGCTTGTTGGGGACTCGGAACATCTTCATTGGTGCATAAGTCCACTCAGAACTGTTCTTGCTGCCCGCCCCCAGCCCAGCCAGCAGGTCACGAACCCTCTCAGTGTTACTCATGTTATCAACCAGAGAAGGATGAATTGCCCTACTGGCTCATCCAAGATACACACGTGCGACCTTCTGCTTGCACACACATCTCTGCAGCAGGTACAGTACATAAACTCAGTCACCTCACAATACTCATCCAGTGAGCTTCCATAGTGAACGATAGGTGAGACAATTAGGGTTGGTAAATGTAGTTCTTGAGGGGGGTGCAGACTTAAAGTTCATCTTTACCACTGTCATTGTTTTGGGAAGACTCGTATCCCATCATTTCAGCACAGCTGTGCCATTACAAATAGGACCAGCAATATGCAAATGAGTCTTCCCATTTTACCGAAAAGTGCTGTCAAGGACAAATTGTCAAGGCACGCCGCCCCTGCATGGAAACACAAGAAACCCTGTCCATATTCCAGCCCTGGGGTCTACCAGTTTGGGCCAGACTGATTACATTGGTGCACGAAACAATCAAGGCTGGCCAAAACATACAATGGTATTAAAGATCATTACTATTTAATGTATTTATCCACACATAATGTGACATGTGTGCATCTTCATACACTCATACACAAACACACATATTAAATACAGACTTACACCAACACTGCACATACCAATACCGCAATATCTACACCTAGGCAATACCTCCGGTACCACAAACACACTCGGCTCCTAGCAGTGCACAAACACCCTCTCCCAGAACTAATCTAGTATGCCACACACACACACACACAAACACACACACATACAAACACTGGCCTCAGCACCACACTCGACATACACACAAATGCAGCCCTTCAGGAGCACCACACACACGTACACACACCCATACATATACATACAGACTGGTCTACGCTCAGCTCCACACGCACACACACACACATACACACACAAACACACACAAAAACACACACACCACCACTGCACCCACCACAAACAGACATTATCTAGCACTGCATTCACACACTGAGCCAGCAGCACTACAAACACACTGAAAACAGCACTGCATAAAACCACATTGCTCTGACAAATGCAAACACATGGCACCAAACACTGTATATTCACTGCTCTCCTGGGGTGCGAACATGCATAGATTCACAGACCTACCCCCTGTCTGGGATAATGTGTAAATGTATTCAAGCAGAAGTTCCACTTCTAGAGGTGTAAGATCCAGCCGAGACAGGAGTGCACTTCTGTAAAGTGTGAGGTCCCCCGCAGGCAGAAATTCCACTTATGATGTAATGTGCAAGTGTGTGCTATCCTCTATAAAAGCCAGTGAGCCACAGTGTCCCCCACATTCAGAGGCCAGTGGACACAAACAAGCAAAGGAACTACCACTCAACCGAATGAGCCACTGTGTCCTCTGGTGGAGAAGGCATGCCCCCTGAGGCAATTCGAATACCTCACCAGTCACAACTCACACTGCACTAATGTTTCTGCAAAAGACAGGACCTGGGCAAACATTGCTGAGAGTATCAGTGCACTTGCAGTCTACTCTGTAAATGTGAGGGAGAGGAAGGAGCATTGGGACGATCTCAAACAGCTCAGGCAAGAAAGTGGCCAACATCATGACATTATGCAGTCAGCATTCACAGCAGGGCCATGTTTTGTCCCCTATTAGCTATCCGGTACTCTATGTGTCTCCAGTGGAAGAATCCTGAGGAGTAACAGAGGGTAGTGGATCTGGAGTGCCCCTTGCCTTTGTCTGGTGTGTACATGTTATGTTATATGTCATTTATATAGAACCTACTGCCATTTGTATGACCTTGAAGCGCTGTGCACATGAGTCATTGTCAAGTCTTGTCATGTACGTGTGTGCACACATATTGTGCCTGGCATTGTGCTGAAATGTTGCCCACAGGTCTGTGGGTTATAGGTGGGCTGAGAGTATGGGGGCACATGTCTGTCAAAGGGCATATGTGGTGCAAGATGTCCTACATGTAACATGGTTCAGGTCATCGACTGACACAGCAGCAGGATGGTTTAGTGTATGAGGTGTTGTGCAGACCATACCTGTGGCCATGCCAGCACATGCCATGACCCCTAATCAAGGTCCAGTAGCATGCTGCTTAGCTGATGCAGGCTGCAACGTTTACAATAGTCTGTTAATCCTGTACTGAATGGAGTGGCCCACCAGTACACAAATATATGTTCCCATCCTCTGCATTTCATAGTCTATTGAGTGATATGGACTGCAGTGTGCAAAACACTTTGGCGCTCCATGCTGGACCTCATGTTATCAGCACTTCCCGAAGATAATACACCCGCTATGATTTATATGAGGTCAGTAGTGCTTGAGAGAGTTTCCACGGTGCATTGCCCTTAACAACCATTACCCCATCCATGCTAAATGTGGACCTTAATGGATGTCAATCTGGCACTTGTATACACAGCTATTCAGGAATAATATCAGCATGGATCACTCTAAGATATCTTGTAAGTGGCCATACTTATTGGTTTCCTCTCCCAGCAAGCCTCTGATAATGATCCCATTGGTGCAGAAAAAGGGCTTCACTCACTGGGACATATGTGCATACGGTGCCTGTAAGAGGTGTGGCGAACCAGCACAAGGAGTTGGGTGAGTGAGGGACATTTTTAAAGCTTTTATAAAATTTAAAAAACTCCTAAATCTCCCTACCTCTATGTGGGAATTCCCCTACCTAACATAACTCTCACTAAGGGTGCATGTCAATGTCCAAAGCAAAAGGTCCTCTGTCAAATCTGTCACTGTCTAGCATGTAAACACACAGCTGCTATCAAAGACTTGTATAGTGGGTCTTTTTCCCTGCTTGCAACATTGTTTCAGTATGACTCCTTGCCCTGTCTGGAACACCCCTTCTATTGAACTGCATGTGTTCCTTTGAGTATAAGAGAATGGTGCAAAGAGGGAAGGGGTTCTCACTTGCACAGAAGTCTCCTGCTGTTATTGGTTTGTCCTGCTGCTAGTTTTCTTTACTAATAAATTGTCAACCCTTCCACCAGAATTGACATTGGTTATTTTTCCATGACAGTACAATTGCAGCTGTCCAACACTAGAGGGCAGTGACAGTAAATCATATTCCTTTTTGATGTTATCACTATCCAAAGCAAAATGATCTGACTGTGCCTATTTTCCATACCCTTTCACCTTGATTAATTCAAAGCAGATGTCGGTGTGCTCAGCATCTGAATGTTAGTCACTGTTTCCTTGTCCTTTTGAAGTGGAAGTAACTTTATGAGGCTATGCAAACTGATTTATGTGACAGATATACTTTGAAGCTGAAGCCCTGTGTCCCTAAGTGAATGCCGAAAGAATGGTTCATGGGGATTTCTCATTTAGAAATCAGACTTCAATTTCATAGATCAGCAGTTTGAGGTGGGCCAAAAACACCTAGCAATGTGTTTGCCCATATGTTCTTTGGAACAAGCCGGAAACAGGTTTCAAAACCCCGTCATGTATGCTTGTGAAGCAGGCCCTATGAGGGTTTCATTTCCCAATTTTTGCGATGCTGACCTTACCTTTCAATATACTTGGCACAATAAAACAACACTCACCAGTATTTTCATTCTTGTCCTTAGGCTGTAACACAATACAGTGTGAAATTAACTACTAACATGGCAGATAAAAGGAGCACATTACATATTGATTTATCACATTGAGACTGGGAATACACCTTTGCGGTAAGGACATCAGCTTTACGCATGCTATTCATATTATAAGGACATGTGAAGAAATACATTGCTTGAACAATTGAACTTTAAATAACTACTACAGTTCTGGGCTTGCCTTTCAAATGTAGTATGGTTCATTCTTTGTAAACGAAGGCAGTCAAATAGTCACTTTCCCCATATTTACACAATTCAGACGTACTATGCAGTTTAACAGACGTCCTTTTAATAGTTACAGCAAGCAAGATGCAGTCATCTCCCATAAATAAGAGTCTGTGCATATCATTTCTCTTGCTCTGCCAGGAAAACCTTTGTCATTTTTAGGTCTCTTCCCGACTTTTGTGCATAAAAGAAGTTCTTGTTTAAGCATATTTTATTCCTAAAATGTCATCAGCATTAATATGTGGTACTGGATGTATTGAATTCATGATCAATACAATTCCCAGCATTTTCTTCAGCTCTGCCAAGCCAGTTTTTAGTTAATGTTGAAAAGTATAATTTGCGTGTGCACACCTAGTTAAATCTTGCATTTGTTGTAAAAATCCTTGCAAAAGTTTCCACTTGGCAGTAGTTCTTTCACCATTCCATGAGCCGTCTAGACTACCAGCTTCAGGGTCTTGTGCAATGTATCATGCATTTTTCCATTTGGAAATCCAACCCCTTCCCCCTTGTACAGTTGTGCATGGATAAAGTCAGCTAGTCGAGGTTATGCAGTTCTGCCTGCATCTGAATATGTGTGTTTTTTGGAATATAACATGCACTGAGTCATTTATGGAATGGTCTTTGGAATGATGGTGTTGGCTGTGGCTTCCCTTTACATATGTTAGCAACTCTAATTTCGTTTGAACACAGGTGTCTCATGATATCATATGTAGGCATCTGGTATCATTAACTTGTCATCCTTTCATCATTAACGCAAATTTGCCCTATGTCATTTAGCACATCCTAAACCTGCCCTGCACAGGTGAAGAAGCTCTGGACCAGCAGATACCTCACTCTCATTACTGTGTCCCTGTGGCCAAAAGTTGAAATGGACAAATAGGTGGTTGTGGCCTGAGTTCTGGTACAGTGTCAATGTGCATGTCCCTGCATACAGCAACGTTATGTGTGACACAACAAGCAATGATTACGTTCCATGCAAGCACAGGAGTACCACACCAGAATGATAAAGGCATCTGAAGCACTTCAGCATGCCAAAGCTCTGGCAGTGCTGTGTGCTCTACTGTACCTGTGCTGAGGTTTGGAGGTAGATCATTTAAAGGGGGTCTTGCTGTCTCACCGGCGTGAATAACCAAAATCGCTTGTGTGGAAATGGGCATGACTATTTAACTTGGACCAATGGTGGTGCATTCGCATTCTCCTTTGTTGACCGCAACACTATGTGCTTGATGGTCATTGTGTCCTTGTGTAGGTGTGTTCCCTCAGGAACAGTGACACATTATAGCATCAGTATCCATTCTGTTCATTTGAACACATTTTTTGGTACTCACTGAGCAGCCACATGCCGCCATCGTCTCCCGCTTGCAGATGAGCCCACACAGTCAACTGGTGGAAGATTGAATTGTCGTTGCGCTGCCCCAGGGAAATTGGAGAAGACATCCGTGATGCAGCCTCTCGCATCATAGATCATTTTGCACATTTATGCTTGGGGTGACAGTTGTGGTACGCATGTGCAACTGCCTATGAGGGTCGAGGGGGAATGTGTGCAGTCCACAGCGCCCAGCAACCAGGGGATTAGTTGCAGTGCATAAACACCCTATTCCACAAGGCAGCTTTGCTCCACTGATTGTGGCATGGTGATTTATTGGTAGTTGACTGATGTAATGCAGGCCACTACGTGGTGGACACAGCATGACAGACTGCCCTGCAAAATGGCAGGTGTAATGCCACAGGTTCTCTGGAAGGAACCAGTGCCAAAGAAATGCAGGGCAGTCAGTAGTTTTACCTCTGCACTGATAGACCGTGAGCAACCGGTGGTGGGTTGAAGCTCTCTCTACCACTCATGGAACATGCATGTCCAGAATGGCATGAGGAGGAAAGTGATACTGTCAAGACCTCCTGGTCTGACATGTCAAGTTGACTGACCTTAAGGCTTTGCACAGTCTCTGTCCATGGCCTTCTCTGCTAGGGGGGAGATGCGTCTGCAGCAGCATCACCATTCTGTTCCAGAGGAATGAGCACTGGAGCTAACCGAGAACGGAACAGTTTCAAGGGTGACCTTTGTTTGCCCACTCTTTCTGTGAGTTGCACAGGTGTATGCTCAGTAGTTTTCAGCAGGTGTGCCCAATAAAATGTATTAGGGTACTCCCAGGCGCGGTCAGTGCACTGCACCTGTGGAGCTTCTAGGAAATATGATATAGTGGTTGTTCTGTCGAGATCCCCCATGTGTAACCACGTTGTCATTATGGGACACCACTTACTGTCACTTTGGGATTTAGTTGCACAATTTCTACTCCTTCAAATAATGCATGAAATCTGGTCAGGCATTCAGGAGCACTCAGTGACTTTTCTTGGGCCTGGGGAAACTTTACCTGCTTTGCCAAATTGTCTCAGATTTCTTTGTAATTTTGCATGATTTTTTGCTACTTGATTTAGATGGCAAACATTCCACCTATTTGCAGAATTTATGGCAAGGCATATGCCTGCTGGCCCACTTTACGCTGCCCATTGAAAAAGGTGAAACTCTGCCAATTTAAGTTATACCAAATTACACTGTTTTTCAGGCATGAGTCGAACTTTATCCAGGAAAAGTGGTCTGTGAATCAGACCCATCCTGTGCTGCATCTAGAGAAGAAAAGCAGGTGAACGCACCATTTTACAAGGCTTGGGAGTTAACCACTTTTAGCAGTGACACCTGACCCAGCCGACGATTGGGAGTAGGTGGGGGGGTGCTGCCGCCCCAAAGGGGTTGTAAGGAGGGCAAGCCCTGGAGGCCCATTTGCTTATGGGGCATCCAATAGTGTTATGGGGCATGGCCAGGGCAGATGGTTCGGGAAGGAGTTGGAAAAAGGCAGCCAATGGGGCTTTAAATGCTGGCCTGTGAAATCTGTCTTCCTTTCGACTCTGTTTTTTCGGTTGCTGATTACTGCGATTCGGTCCAGGACGTCTGTTGGGATATGGGTCTCCGAGCTTCACCCTGCGACCTGTGCTTGTCTTATTGTGCTGGTGAACGCACCTCCATATTTAAACTTTGTACCTGTGAGAGCAATGACCCCTTCGTTTGAGGGTACTTTAAGCAATTGCAGTCACATTGGAGCAGTGTGGGTAGTTGGCATGGTAAGGTTTGTGGCCTAGTGAACGTGAGATCCTTCCCCTCTCAGGAGTGTGCGCCCACAGCTTTGTAGGGGACAAGGTAGGTAAGTGTGGGCTCCAAATACAAAATTGGATTCAGGTGTCGTGTTTACTCTGGCAAGTAGCTGTATTTAGGGTGCAGCCATTTGTTTGGGTTCATCTCGGGTGGCACGTCATTGCTTCAGTCCGGTGTGGGTGTTGTCACTCCGGGTGAGGCTTTGCTTTGGTTCTTTTCACTTTCTTCCTATGTATACATTTTTTTCAATCCAGCCACCTGGCATGTGCTGCGTGTAACCTGTGTGAGGTGTTTATAGTGAGGGAGTCGTGACGTGGATTAGCCATGCCACCACGCAAGGGGGAAGAGCTGATCGATTCATCACATGTGGTGGGTGGACATGGATATCATTTCACCAAAATGCCAGGGGTAGCGGAAGTGATATCACACGACCCTTGACCCCCCGATGACATCACAGGAAGTGATGTCATTTGACCCCACCCAGTGATAGAAGTGTACCAAAAAAGTAGTTAAACTGTGACTCCGGTGGAGGACCGGGTAGGAAAGAAGGGAGCAACGTGCAACACATTTTTCAGGGTCTGCAGCCATGGTGGTTGACAGCCAATTGAGTTATAACAGATTTCAATTTAGCTGTAATTTATATCAGGTGGTAAAATAGAGAATTGTGCTTTAACTTCACAAAGAATAGTTCAGTAATTGTGAAAATGGTTGCAAAAAGTAGTGGAGCTGTTAACAGTCAAATATAAAAGTAGTGGAACACCTCTCCCGACCGTTCCCGCTCACTTCGACCACTGACCCTACCTACCCCGAAGTGATATCGCGGGAAGCGATGGAACACGACCTTTCACCTGTTGACAAAACGGGAAGTGGCATCACATAGCATTGTACACTACACAAAATATGGTTACGATATCACTATAATGTGATGTACATTTCATACAAGAATGGATCGCCATTTGTGTCGTTAAGATCAGTGTGCATAGGCCCAGATCACCAAATTACTGTGGATGCAAGCAGACGTTCATGACCAAATGATAATGATGTGTTATTATATAGCACTTAAGCTTAAGCGCTTTATATAGAAAAAATACACACCAATATCACCCAACCTGTTTTGGTACTCATTTATCGACCTCAGAGGATGAAAGGCTGAGTTGAGGCATTTAAGAACAGACTAAATCAGTGACTCACCCGCTGAAGTGTGCCTGAAATAAACCTTTAATGAGTCTAGCAATTATTGTATAGAATTCCAGAAAGACACATTATTTGGTATTCCTATTCTTTCTTATTTAGGGTCAGTGCTGAAAGTGTTAGACTTGTGGCACTCCTGTTCTTATTTTTCTTCTTTTTTTAAAGGGCCTGAACAAGAAAGCCAGCCACTCCAGAAGTAAAGAGCCACATGTTGCTGGCCACAGCCCAGGAGCTTGCATTACAAAAAAAAATAAAAAATAAACGTTTTTCTAGTTTTTTTTTAGAGGTCGCAAGGGAGACCACAGAGGTCGTAAAGGAGACTTCAGAGGTCACAGTTACGGCCTCTGGCGACCCCTAAAGACGTCCCTGTGGTGGGATGATGGCACATGGTGCGCACCAGTGTGAAGAAGGATCACAGGATGCGGGAGACAGCTGCACCAACTGACCACTCCACGCTTGAGTGTGAGTCTCTGTCCCTATATATTTATTTGCAAATAAGCAGTCAGCATTTCTGAACTACAAACAAAGTGTTATGCTGACCAATCCAACTGCATGCAGTGTACTTATTCAAGAAACCATGATTCCTACAGAGGCGACGAGGATGAGATCAGAGTAAAGCTGAAGAAGAAGCTGCTCACAGAGACAATCCAAAGATCAAGAGAGTCACAAGCAGAAGGAACCATAAATGAAATGTCAGCACAGATGGAAAATGGTGCAGCATGTGGCAACCCCTTCAGTGTTTCTGCAAAATCCTGGTAGGCCCGTCATACCCTGGCAACAATGGCTACAGAACTTCAACGTATAGGCATCAGGGCTTCAAGAATTGAGTGAGAAAAGAAAAGTAGTGGATAGGAGGCCAGAGAATTTTTCAGACTCTGCCAGTACAGAAAGAAAATGATGGATCAAACATAGTGTGTCTGGATGAAGAAGCACTGAAGAGGCTGAAGAAAAGATTTGAGAACAGAGGGAATGAATTGAGTTCCAGGAGTTCCAGATTGCAATATTATGAAAGGAAGCAATGAGAGAGCGATTCGGTAGATGACTACTTCAAGGCGCCAAGAGAGCTAGCGATCGATTGTCACTTCGGGGTCACGCTATACACAATGCAGAGGGATTAGTTGGTAGTGGGGTGCAGGAGCTCGAAAATAGAAGAGAAGATACTGCAATGTAAAACACCTACATTTGTAGAAATCCTGAACATAACGCACAGCATGGAGTAAAGCATGCTGCATAAGCAAGAAGAAGAAAAACAAAACACTGAGAGGGAAATTACACACATCAGTCAAGTAAGATGGAAAAGCAACAGACCCAGTAGAAATGAGGATGCAGAAAGGAAGGATGGTCAAAATGCCAAATGATAGGTCACTTCGCAAGAATGAGCAGGAACACAACTGTGAAGCAGATAGAGTGAGAAATGAGTGAAAGCGAAGAATCTGAAGAGGAGCCTGGACCTAGACCAGTTAAAATACTGAGCATGAATGTGATCAAGAAGAAAGGAAAGAAACAAAAAACACACTATGTGGTACAAATTAGAGGGAAGTCCAAAAGAATGATGGTCGAATCAGGATCCGACCTCATGATAACCTTTTGAATGACAGTATGAGCAAACATGGAATGTGGAAGTTCTGAAGGTCAAGAAGTCTAGATCGACATGAGGAGCCTATGGTGGCAAGGAGATAAAGATATTAGGGTACTTCAAAACATGCATCCAGTTTAAAGACTGGAGAACCAAAGGAAGAATATATGTCATAGACGTGTACGAGACACACTTCTGGGATGTCAGAGCGAAGCCGAATTGGACGTCAAGCTGGATTCGAACTACATAGAACAAGTAATAGCAGTGACAAACGTGGGGGAGCAGGACATTTTTGGGAAATATGAAGAAAGTTTTGAAGACACAATAGGAACACTGAAAGGATAAATGCACAAGATCAAATTGAGAAGCGAGACCATGGAAACCATAGAATGGCTTAGTCCAATGGTAATAACTAGGAAGAACGGTTCTGAAACAGATTGTGCATAGACCTGAGAGTGCTTAATCAGGAAGTGGTAAGCAACAACTTCCCACTGCCAAACATATTTGAGATTATGCAGTTCTTGCAAGAAGCCTCCATATTCTCACCAGATATCACCAACGCATATCATCAAGTTAAGTTGTACCCAAAGTTAAGACATTTGACAGCATTTGTGATTCTGTATTGCATGTACCAGTACAAACGCATGCCATTTGGACTATGTTCAGCAGCATTGGTCTTCCAGAGAATCATGATGAAAACTCTGCAGGGGATTGAAAATGTCAAATTCTTTCAAGATGACATATTGATACACAGTGTCACCAAGGAAGAACACAAAGCCACCCTAGAAAAGGTGTTGGAAAGAATGAGGAGAAAAGGATTCTGCTTTAAAAGACAGAAGTGTGAACTGCAAAACGAAAGGTTAAACTTCCTGGGTTAGATTGTCTCAGCAGAAGGTATGGAACTGAATGAGAGCCTGGTACAAACAATAGCAGAATCCCTGGAACCACAGACCAAAGAACAGCTGAAATCCTTCATGGGGATAATGGAGAATTACACAAAGTTAGTAAATGACTTTTCTAACAAAACAGAAGAATTGAGGAGACTACTGAGAAAAGGGTATACAATTGAATGGACAGAGAAATGGAGAGTGACATTCAACAAGGTCAAGAAAGACATAATAGGGGCATCAAACCTCAAACCATTTGATGCAAGAAATGGAATTATCATAGCCATAGATACAAGAGCATATGGAATAGGAGCATTCCTGATGCAACAGACACCAAAGGAAAGCTATACAGAGGTGTATGCATCACAGTCAATAACCGGCATGGAGCAGCAGTATTTTGTAACCAAAAATAAATGCTAGCGTGCACCTAGGTAGTAAACCACTTGGGACATACTTATGCGGAAGAAGGTTCAAGGTTTGGACAGATCACGAACCACTAGTGCACCTATTTGGACCCAGGAGCACAGGAAATCAAACATCAAGGCTAGCGAGACTGGCATTGAAGATGCAAGAGTATAATTTCCAGATGGAGTATATACCTGGATGGAGACTGCCCTTGTCAAAAGAGGAAGAAGGAAACTATCCCATCTAAAGGAAGAATGTGTCGTATCATCCATCACAGAGAAGGGTGAGCAAGGAGACCAAACCATAACTTCAGAGGAATGGCATAAAGAACCAGGAAAAGATGGAAACATAATGATGGCATTGGAGTACACCAGTGAAAGGTGGCCAGGAGAATGTTTGTGACAGAAATGCAGAACTGATGGAAAATACAGACAGAATTACACGAGCACAAAGGAGTTCTAATGAGAGGAAATGTGCTGATATCTCTGTCAGTCGGAGGAGCAACTTAATATGGCTAGGTCATGAAGGACACACAGGAATGACGCTCACCAAACAAAGAATAAGGGAGCAATTCTGGTGGCCCCAAATGGACACCGAGACAGAAAGAATTCTGGGATACTGCATGCTTTGCAAAGAAGGTGACAATGAATGGTAACCACAGTAGGACCACTATGAACAGTCGAATGGCCAAATGAAGTTCAGGTTCAAACGAGAGTACATTTCATAGTACCAATGGAATATCTTCCAGCACAACACAAGTATGCTACTGTCATAATGGTCATAGTGGACTATGCATCCAAATGGATGGAGGTTCACTGCATGATGGAAATAACAACAAAGTCAGCCATAACATGCTTTGAAGAAATATTCAGGAGTGAAGGATACTCAAAGAAAATAGTCACAGACAATGGAGTCCAGTTTCTCTCTGAAGAAATGAGAAAGTAACTGAAGATGAATGACGTAAAAGATAAGACATCCACGCTGTATCACCCCCAACAGACAGGTGGAAAGAATGAATTGATACATGAAAGGGATCTTCCAAGCAGCGTACACAGGTGGTATAGATTGCCAAGAAGAAATGAGCAAGTGAGCAAAAGCGTAGCAGCTGATCGGATGACTCCCAATAGCATCACAGGGGTCCCTCCATTTCACATGATGAGGAAGAGACTAGCGAACACGAGACTCTCACCACCATGGATAAAGCAAAACAAAAGGCCAATGGAAAAGAAATTGAGAGAAGCTGAAGGAAGAGTGAAAGAAACCCAGAGAAAGAGAAAGGAAGTGCACGATGCGAGGAAAGCAGTCAAAAGACAGGACATCAGACTCAGAGATTGGATCAAGATCAAAATGCCACATAAAGACAAATGTCCAGGTACAGTGCACCAATTCAAGTAAGTGAGATCCATGAATATTACATCCAGATAACAGACAGGAAAAAATCAAACAGAGAACAAGTGGTGCTGTACAGTTGAGGTGGTCCAAAGGAGAACCGAAGAGAACAGAAGGAATCAAAGAAAGGATCAACATGCAGCAGGAACCAAGAGATGAGAGAAGAGCAACAAGACAATCTCTAGGATCTGGTACAGAACAACCCTCTTGCAGATGGAATGAATGGAAGACAACAAAGAGGTGGAGAGGCAAATAGAAAGGGAACACCAGACTACACCAGTGAAGACCAGAGAATGAGATGAAAAAACTAGGCCCCTGAGAACCAGTAGGGTGAGAAAATCACCTGGTAAATATAAGTAATATGTAATGGACTAGCATATTATTTGTTAACAAAAAGGGATAATGTAGTGACGTGGACTAGACATGACAGAACACAAGGGGGAGGAGCGATTGTGTCATCACGCGAGGGAGTGGGATGATGGCATGGGAATGTACAAGCGAGGAGAAGGAGCACAGGGAGCGGAAGAGAGCTGCTCCAGATTTTTGTTGCGCTCTTGAGCGTAAGTCTGTGCCCCTATAAATGTAATTACAATGAAGCAGTCGGCAGCTGGGAATTCCATTATTAAAGTATTGTGACCAATCCATCTGTGTGGAGTGTACTTATTCAAGAAACCATGATTCCTACAGAAAATCATTCCGTACTTCACTGACATTAATGTCGGATGTTGCAGAGTGGGGGTGCTGCCTCACTGTTAATGGAAAGCACTCAATGTTATTGTTTCTTTTCCTGCTTGTTCCTTTGTCATTCCCGCTCGTTCCTTTGCTTTTCCCACTTTCATTACAGCTGCAATCGTATGCTGATATAGTAAGATATGGCCTTGCAGAACATGTGTTCACATTACTGGTGATTGTAATTCTACTTTGTTCCTCACGTTGCCTTTAGTCACATTCGCCGGCAACAAGCAACAGCCCTGTGGAGTCAGTGAATGAGGACTCCGACCAGGCGTTTTTCCGTTCAAGGTAGAGACTAGGCCTCCCTAAGGTCTGGTCTGGGGCACAACCGGGCCCCATAACACCCTGTGTCAGTGAGCCATGCCTGCCCTAGGCATATGTCCGTCATCTGGCAGGTCACTCCCCACCCCTCTGATTTAGGGATGTAAACATACTATTCCTGAGAGTGGAGTAGAGGTGTTTGATGCGAGAAGAGAAAAGCTGAGCCTGCTGACATTGCCTCCCCACTCTCTGCTGCCTCCCCACTCTCTGCTCCGTCCCCAAATTTATTTGGGAGTACGGGACTGCAAGAGCAGGATCACGCTCCTTGCAGTGCAGGCAATTAACCCTCTAGGAAGATAGTTACCACCGTAGTACCTGATGTTTTGAGGAACACACCTTTCCCAATCCAATGCTCCAAATGGCCAGATGCTGCTTCCATATCAAGCCCACATTGGAGCCGGAAGACCTCTCAGTCATGTACTTCACAGTACTCATAAGCCTTACAAAACATAGAAGGAATTCTATTGATATGGGACAAAAAGTAGTGAATACAAAGGTTATGTGTTTATGGGGCAGCATTCTGAGGTGTTACGAAATGTGACGATTCCCAGGATCTGATCACTTCTCCCCAGAGGGGTGTCATTCTCTGTGAGGCTAGGGAGTGTGAGCCCGCTACACAATATTCCGCTAACCATGGTGGTAAGTGGGACCTCAGAGGGAGAGACACTCCTCTTGGGGGTAAGGACTTGTTCCCCCTCTCTTGAAATTATTGCCCACACCGAAACCTGTATGTCTCTGTCTGATTCTGCTACACTTGCTGCCCTAAATTACCCCCTCTATAATTTATGCCATGCTCCCGCCTCATGGGTAGGGGTGGTGGGGTGGCTCTAATTTCATATTCTATAGTCCCTATCTCTGCTTCACCCCAAACCCCTAACAAATTCTCACTCATACACTAGCTCTACTATCGCTGTACTTTACCTCTGACCACCTCTCCTACTAATCGACTCACTCTCTCCAGATCAGCATGTCATTGTCTTAGATGACATTAACCTTTACTCTCGCTCCACGGCTACATCCACTGACTTGTCCTCCCTTCTCCATCATCACTCTTTCTCTTCCATCTACTCCTTGTCCACCCACGCTAACCGAACTCCCTCAATCTTATTCTCATCTCATCTCTATTCTCAGCCAGCAGAATCTCTACTGCCCCCTCTCCATATGGCCACTCAATAGTCTTTGCCTCTATCCTGACACCATCATCCGAGGCCTCCTTCCTCCTGCCATCCTCTATGACTATTACTAAGTACAGGTTTCGTGCCTCTGAACTCTCCATCTACCTCTCTTACCTACAGCAATTGCTTTCCTCATTTGCTGAACTAACCTTCCCAACCCATGATGAAGCCTTCTCCAACTTTAACACTACTCTTCAGGCTCCTCGCTGCGCTAATTTCCCTCTATCCCCTTTCAGCCCTAAACCCTCCCTGCCATGACCATGGATCACACCTCTCACACGCAGACTGAAAACAGCAATGCAAAACAAAAAACGCTTTGACCAGGCAAAAATCGAGACTCAGCAGTGATCTCCAAATCTACCTCTCCGCTCTTTCTATCTACTTCCTGGCTCTTGACACTACCAAATGTGAATTCTACCGCTCTCCAATTTCCTCTCAATCCTAACAACCTAGATGCCTCCAAAAATCTCGAAACTCTATTATCTCTCCCAGTAAATCCTCCTGCAGCTCTTCCACTCTCTCTGTTAATGATCTCACTGTCTATTTTGCTTCTAAAATATTTATCATTCGAGATACCCAAAAAACTGACCTCCTATCCCCCATCCTGCCCACTACATTCCCACCCTATCCTCCACTTTAGCCACCATGTTCACCTTCAACCCCACTGACACTGAAGAAATGTATGCACTTCTCCATGCAGCCAACCCTTCTTGTTCCCTCACTGACCCTCTCTCCCCTCAACTAGTGAAACTTATAGTACTCACTGTTTTCCTGTACCATACGTCCCTCTTCAATGCCTCCCTTCACATGGCCATTTTCCCTTCATCTACAAATCGGCTAGTGTCATCCCTAATTCTAAAATCCAGCCTTGACCCTAACAATCCTGTCCATTTTCATCCTGTCTCCCTTCTACCTCATTACGCCAAAATCCTGGAAAGAATATAACTGATTCTCCAAGTTTCTGGGTACACACAACCTTCTGGACCCACTGCAATATGGCTTCAGACCCCTCCACTCTACTGAAACAGCCCTTCTCAATGTAAGCAACATAAATTCCTCCACTCGTCATGACAACCTGTAGTCTATCATTCTTCTTGACCTCTCCGCCGCCTTTTCTGCTGTTGAACATTCTGACCTCCTAGCAACACTGTCTTTCCTTGACACAAAAGATAAAGCCCTTGATTGGATATCCTCCTACCTTGCCCCAAGACACTTCCAAGTGTCCTGGAACAACCTTTCCGCTACACCGAGCCCTTTCGCTGTTGAGATTTCCCACGGGTCAGTCCTAGGTCCTCTTCTGTTCACCCTATATACCTCTGCTCTCTGTACCCTCATCTCCTACGGCTTCACGTATCAGCATTTTGCTGATGACACCCAGATATTCTTTGATTTTCCCTCCCTATCGGACAAACTGGGAGACAACATCTCTCACTGTCTCACCACCATACAATATTGGATGGCATCTCACTCACTCATGCTCAGCTCCACGAAAACCAAAGTTCTCTACTTACCTACCAAATATACCAAATATATGATCCATCCACTGGACAATTTCCAAAATGTTGCCGTCCGCATACTTTTGAACCTTCCTTGATTTACCTCTACCTCCTTGGCCTGCCACTAAATTGGTTGGTGAAACTTAGAGCTACATACAGACTTCTTCTCATCATCTTCAAAATGATATATGTCCATGCCCCTCCTTACCTAATTGCCCACCTCACCCCCTTGTTTCCCCCTTGCACTTTAAGATCATCCTCGACCCACCTTCTGGACACCTCTCAAGCCCCCTGTGCTCCTTCTCATTTCCGATCCCTCTCTCTTCTCGCTCTCCTACTCAGGAATGGTCTTCCTCTCCCGCTCAATTCCTTCTCTACCACTATTTAAACCTTAAAGCCCTTCTACTCTCAGAAGAGTTACAGTTCTAACACCTTTTCACCTATCCTTCCTCTCTCCTTATGTATCTACGCAGTGCCCACTGTACTTTGCCATGTCCCCTAACCCTATAATGTTGCACTTTGTCTGCTCTCCTTTTTCTGAATTTGATGTATTGTGACACAGGCATGGTATCAAGTGAGACACCGACTCAACGTTGTTCACTTTAAAACCTTTATTTACTAAGGTTCCTGGGTTGGTGTATTTTCCGATTAGCCTTAACTCTAAAGGGATGGTTCCCTTAACTGATGATTCCAATAGCCATCACTGTCTAATAGTCCAAAATTAAAGCCTGTGTCTAAACCTATGCTTGCAATCACTTTTCACAAAAATGTGATAGGACATCTTCTTAAAAAAGGAAAATAGTGATTCAACAAAAAGTGAGAAACCAAGGTTGGTTTCAGGTGGTCTTCTCAACAGGTGCATTTTGGTCAATGTCACAAAAATGAGTTCAACAGGGCTGTTCGTAAGGCCTTCTCCGCAGGGCCCTTGCTGTGATTTGAAATACCTTCAGTGTCTCTGAGTTCCTTGGAGTTCCCTTCCACAAGCTTCAATGTATTGAAGTTCCAAACACCTCAAAAGAAAAGTACCACAGTTCCTTTTGAAGCTTCTCCAGGGTTCCCTTACCCATGCTTCACTCCTTTCAACCTTGAAAAGACAATCAATAAGTCTCCACCTTGGTTTGGCCTCTCATGGTTCCCTTCCCCAAGTTCAGGCACTTCCAGCTTTCAAACACAACAACAGTTTTTACCAGGATGCCCTTTGATTTTTTTGGTAGGCCTCTTGGTTCCCTTCACCCAAGCTCAGGCCTCTTCCAGCTTTCAATACAAAACAAAATATATCACAATTCAATTTTTTATCAAAATGCACTTTGCTTTCTGCGATAGGCTTCTCAGGGTTCCCTTCCCCAGGCTAAGGCCCCTTGTAACTTGCAACACAAAGCCAGTTTTATTGGGATATACTTTGCTTTCTTCAATAGTCCTCTCAGGGATCCCTTCCCCAAGTTCAGGCCCCTTTTCAGCTACAAACACAAGTTCAATAGCTCATTTCAAGTTGCCAGGATGAACCTTGGCTTTTCCATACAGTTCTTTACACATATCATTCACTTATGTGGTGAAGGCAGAGACTTTTGAAAACGCCAGGCTATAGGTTCCTACCCCGGCGTGACTACTCTGACCTATGACCCCTCTGTACATTTCTTTCTTCTATGTCTGTCTTCTTCTGGTGCCTCCTGCACTGCTTTACCTTTTCTTTCCTCTCTGTGCACAGTTGCACTGTCACCTTCCTTTTTATCGTTCTTCTCGTGCTACCTTGCACCCCTTTTTCTGTGACGGGCCACTCGCACCTTTGTGCAAACTTGCGCTGTTGCCTTCCTTTTATGGTGCCCCTGGAACTTTTCTTTTACTCTTCTCATGCTGCCTTCCACCCTCTTTTCTATTATGGGTCACTCATTTCTTTGTGCACATTTTCACAGTGGCTTTTCTTCACTTTCACTCACTTTCCGCTCAGATCGGTCTTTTGCTTTACTTTCTGCTCTGTTCTGTCAGTTTTGCACTTTCTGCTTTGCTCTTGCTTTCATCTGCGCTTTCAAATTTTCAGTATGTTTCTTTCCTTTAAACTATGTGCCGCTTTAACTGTTTGCGCATTTCTCCCACTCTGCTCTGATCCAAATGCACACTCCCTAGTTTCTCTTGCATTCTTCACCAAACTCACCGTGCAGCATCACATTGAGAGGAGGTCCCTCCAGGATATATGCAGGGTTAAGATCTGGGTCTAACCACCGGCCACTCAGATAACCTTGGGGTTTGCACAGGCTCCAAAGGAACGAGCACTCTCCTTAACCTGGCTGGCAGAGTGCAGGCTGCGTTTCTCCGGCTCCCTGGAGGCACAGATCCCTCACCACACTGCAGCCCTTAATCCTCTCTGCACGCTGTCTGCCTCCAGCCTGCAGCTCCTGCTTCTCTCTGCTCCTGGGCTCCTCCGGTCTGGACTGCATCCCCAGCTCGCTCATCCAGCTGTGCAAGACCACTCCTTTTGTCAAGTGGAGTCAGGCGTGAATGGTTACTATTAAATGCCTGACCCTGTCTGACTCTATTAGTGGGACAGTGGTTTCTCTAAAGTAGGTTTCCCTTACTTTACCCATGTTATTCCTACGGGTAATCATTATTGCTCCTAGTTGCCTCTTCTTCTTCCCAGTGACACCTTCTGGTTTCTCACAGTATCCATCCATCCATACATACATGAAACTATACTCATCCACTGATCCGTCTGATCAGTCCATTGCTGCCGCTCTCTGTCCCAACTTTCAGTGCTGTACGATGACACTCATTTTCAGGCTCCCTTCAGCCACCTCTTCGCCCTCTCTCATTGTCTGCTAACCAGGTGTGGTGTGCTGCCAATGATCTCTGCCTTAATGCCAGTGAGACTGAGAGTCTCCTCATTGGCACACCTGCTCCCTCCTTTCCTGTCACTCTCTGGCCGGCCTCTCTTGGCCCTCTTGTCATGAATGGCCGGTTTCGACCCTTCTGGACTTCATGGTCCATGATGCACCTCGGCGTTAACTCTGTAACCCATCCAAAATTCAAAGTTAATGTTTGCTTGCATTTCATTACTTTTAATAAGATAATTGCATCCGTTAATGCCGTTTAGCGCGTGCATGCATGTGATGTTTTGAAACTTACTTTTAAAATTACATTAATGCTGTATTTATTCTCTTCCAAACTACGCTTTGTGTCGCCTATGTGCTGTGAGCAATGACGTTGCTATGCTATCAGGGTATCTGTTTGAGTAACAGACCTGGGTGCGTGATGATGTGTCATTGAAGGACGCAGCGTAAACATGCTTGTGGTCATAAGGAAGAAGAACGCGACTGCAATATGGGCGCCTAGCTGCCTTGGAAGTAAACTTTAGTGTTGGGCCGAGGTTAAAGCTCCTGATATGATGATGGCAATTTCTTTCCAAATGGGCGCTCGCCTTGTTCTGTATTGTGTGGACGTTTAGTTGTCCAATGCACGTGTTTCGTTGTTTCTGTTGGTAAAGTAGGAATGGTTTTCTGTAGCTATGATGCCATAATCCGGAGGAAATATAATTACACCGTGTCGGGTAAATTTCACAGTACAATGTGTGAGAGTAACAAACAGTGCGAACATAGAACGCTATGAACACCAGAATTCTTATTGCGGAATAACCCCATTTTAAACTCTGCCTCCAAAGCTGTTTGAAGAGATAATGTTAGCAGTACCATGGGTTACGGGTTCTTGTATATACGATTGTGCATCCCTAAAATAGACATTACGGAATAGGTTTATGGACTGGGAGAGCTGTGGGCCCTGCTATAAAGTGCTGTAACATACGGATATCAAGAAGTATTCAATACGGTTACGGGTTTAAAAGAAAAATCTAACCTCAATCGGTTGCATAAAATTGTTAGCATTATTTGTTGTTCATGCGACTTTCAATCACCTATGAGTGGTTGCCCTACTTCTTGGTAAGCAAAAGTGGACACCTAATTGCAATGCATTTGAAACTTTCTAAAATGGGCACGGTGTGGCTTCTTAGGAGGAATAAATCATGCTGAAGCCTAGTCACCAAATTCTCAAAAACACATGACTCACATATTGGTAACCCCTCTACCCACTCTTGAGATGTTATACTTGTTACACTCACGATTCAGAAGTGTCTTCAACAGGTACTCTGTTGGTGTATACTGATATGTGGTATTCAGGGTATGTGCCTATATTGTCCGGTTAACTTCATGGGAGTAGTTATGTTAAAATGTTATTCCTGGATTATGATGCCAGGGGTGGATTGATACATTTTAGTACCCAATGGTCCTCATTACAACCCAGGCGGTAAGTTCCCTACTTTACCACCATGGTGTAAACTCAGTTTACACCATGGTGGATGGCGGATTTACCGCCCCATTCCAAGGTGAGTGAGGCGGTAAATCCCCATTCCCCATTTACCCTTCCCCATTCCCATTTTTGCCCCATAGGGCATAATGGGAGTGGGGAAGGCGCTAATTACGGCACCGTAAACTACGGTGCCGTAATTAGCACCAAGGCGGGTTAGCGCCTTGCATTTTAAAGCCTGCTAAAAGCAGGCATTAAAATGGTAATCAGGCGTTAAGGGTTAACGACGGCGTTAACCCTTAACGCCTGGGTCGTAATGAGGCCCAGGGTTTTTTCAGTAGCGGTCAAACCCATGACTCTGGGGGGGTGATGTCTAATGAAAATGAATTATTGATTAATGCTGTGAGAAATTGAGCTAATGAGTCTGCACAGTCTTTGATAAGGGCCGCAGGGCAGATATCGCCCGTGCATGCTGAAGGCTTGATGTGTTTCATAATGTCTAGGATTTCAGTCTCAGTTACTTCTCGAAAGGAAAAAGGCTTTCTGTCTTTGTTGTGTTGGTTAGGGACAGAGGCAGGAGGAGCGTCTGTTTTTGGCAATCCAAGGAATTGGGAGTTGATTTATTTTCTTGAGGGCGTTTATTTTATTCAGCATGGCCGTTTAAATATTCTTGCACCAGGAAACCTCTTTCACGGTTTCCTGTGTGTTGGTGGGTGTGGCTGGCAGTTCTTTGAAGATCGCAAAAAATTCTTTCGACTCAGATTTTGCATTGGAGACCCTTGTATTGTAGGAGGAGGATTTAGCTATGGTGATTGCCGTTTTGTAGGCTTGTAGCGTCAAATCTGTGGAGCAAGTTTGCCATTTGGTAAGCGCAGATCTCTTGAGGGATCTTAGATCTAGTAACTCTTGGGTGAACCATTAGTTGACGTGTTTCTTGGCTTTTTGTTTCTGAAGAGGGGCAATGGTGTCTACTGCCGTTTTGATGGAATTGTAGAGATCATTGGAGAACGGGGGCTTCAGAGCCGATGCCTCTATGAGCGGAAGGAGCCTTTCTTTGGTGAGGAGCCTAGAGGATCTTGCCAGTGCTGGGGGTGTGAAGGTGTTGGGTTTGATGCTGTCTTTAGTAGGGATTTGTGGAAGTGTAAGGGGTGGTGGTCAGTGCAAGGACGGGGTGTGATGGAGCTAATATCTATGTTGCAGTTGTGGTCAGCTATCCAATATAATACGCAACCTCTTATTTGTTGGGTCGTTGATTCTCTGGAGGAAGCCCAATTCGTGGAGGGACTTAGCAAGGACTTTGCTTGGCTTTTGGGTCTTTGAAGCCGAGGTTGAAGTCACCCATGAGGATGGCTTTGGTGTTATGTTTTATGTTGTCTCCTCGCTGGTGAAGAAGGTTATTTTGGAAGTCTAATAGAGGGCCAGGGGGGCGATGGATAACGTGGAGGGAAATGGTGTTATTGGATATGAATGACAGGGCATCAGTGTTGTCATCTGAGAAGGAGTTTACTTGTTGAATGGCTAGGGAGTCTTTAGTGATGAGGGCCACTCCCCCTCCTTTGTTGCCTGTTCTGCCCTTGTGAAAGATGGTGTGTCCTGGTGGGAGGGCTAGACCTATGGCAGGGCCAGAGGCTTCATGCAGCCAGGTTTCAGTGATGGCGAGAAGATCAAGTTCCAGGTCAGTGAGCAGGTCTCTAATTTCGGAGGCATGTGCTGGGAGTAAACATGCGTTAATAAGAGCGCAGTTGAGCTGGGTGGAGGCAGTGGGGGAGGTTTCAGTGTGGACAGGGTAAGATGCAGAGGTATCTTCGTCTGTGCTTTGTGGAGCTTTCTGCTTGTGTATAGGTGGCGGGAAGGGTCTTGAAGTTCCTTCCGTGGCTTGAGCTAGGGATGGCCTGGCCCCAGACTGGGCGCCTAGGAGTAGGTTTCTCAGGTGGGTAGGCCTGGGTTGGGAGGAGAGTATGGGTAGGGTTTTCGTTGGACATGCGGCTTTGCAGGTCTAGTGCATGGCGGGTGTGTATGACTGGTTGACATATCCTGCGTCGGCATGGCATGTGGGGCAGTGAGGATGGAGGGCAGAAAAGGCCTGGAGGACGTCCTAATAGGGCAGTCTGAGTTGCATATTAGCAAGTGGATGGGTGCTATGGGTGTGTGGTCTTGCCAGTAAAGGCTAGGATCAGAGTGTGGTGGCTCAGAGTGGATGCTAGGAGGCTAGGGAGCTAGGCTGACCTAGGGTGTAGGCATACACATAAGCACACCAAGGTATCTGGCCAGGTATTGTGCTACCAGACCCGGTGCTTGAATTAGTACAGGGTGATGGCCTATACAATTAAAAAATGGCATTTAGTACAGCATAATGTCTGGGCAGTGTAGTGCGTGCCGACATTGGGCACACATTATAGCTGTGGCAGTACAGGGTAATACATTCAACAGTTATTCAACCATAACAGTTATTACGAGAAAGCGGTTGGCAGCACAATCAGGTATTAATTAATACGAGGCAGCAGATGGGCAGTGAGGTACACCGTTGATATGCAATACATCCAAATGGCATTTAGTACAGCATGGTGTCTGGGGATCATAGTGCATGCAGACAGTGGGCAAAAGTTATAGCTGTGGCAGTACAGGGTAATTTATTCAACAGTAACAGTTATTACGAGATAGTGGATGGCAGTACAACCAGGTATTAATTAATACGAGGCGGCAGATGGGCAGCGCGGTACACCATTGATAAGCAATACATACAAATGACATTTAGTACAGCATAGTGACTTGGCAGCCAAGTGTGTGCCGATAGTGGCCAGGAGTTGTAGAAGTGGCAGTAACGGGCAATACATTCAGGTATCAATTTCATACAGGACCTTAAGTGGCTGCATTGGCGGTAAGCAGCGTAGGCCTGCGGTGAATATGCCGATGTTCTGGCGAAAAATGGCCTTAAGGAATAGTTAGTTTTAGGCGTGGCGGTGTGTATGAGATCTGTATTTCTAAGGACTAATGGCAGACCATTGTGTGTGGCACCACCAACTAGTCTTGTTAGAAGATGGATGTGTATGCCATTTCCGGAGGTGAAACGACGAGGAGCGTCATATGGGGTAATCCCACACATCTGGCCTCGCTGTTCCCTTCCAAGACTCCTGTTTTTGGCTCCCTTTGAGATCGAGAAGTGTAAACTAAACGAGGAGATGGTACTCATTTGTTATATATACTCATTGAATAGTTATCTGCCAAGGAACCCTAGCCAAGTCTACCATTGTTTTTTGCTGTTTTGGAACTCGTTTGGGCCTGGGGTATCTGAAGATGGTGCAATTCCATAGGGGGCCTTTCTCTGAGCTAGACCTTTTGTTCCGCTGTGTTGCGTCCCCCCCCCACCTAGCCAATTTACTTTCCACTCAGACGTATAACCGTTGTGTGAGCCACAGCATCTAAGGGACATTATTTAATGTGGCAGATTCTTAATATCTAAGGAGACACCTTACAGGAACAGTTTTAATCTACCACAGACTAACTGATAGAGACCCTGCTTTTTACGAATCCGCGCTGAGAACGAATATATATTTATTCTTATTTTGACTGACTATTTTTTTGAGAGAGATCGATATGCGGTGGTGGTTTTGATTTAATGTTAAAGTTGGAGTCTACACAGTTGTCTTTACCATTTTACATGTGCGGAGAAACGGATGCCGCTGGATGTTGGTCAAGGGAAGAAAGAAGGCAAGAAGAGCCCCTCTTTTTGTTTTTCCAATTGTTTCCATCATATTTTTAATAACAATATACTATATCTGCGGAGAAGGCAGCACCTTGACTTTTTTGTATTTATGGGATGTGGAGTTCTCATGATCTCATGCTGGTTTTTGGCTATATGTTTTTTTTTTTTTTTTTTTCTGGAGGAGGTAGGCTTTCCTCACGGATCAGTGATCTTGTGTTAGGAGGCCGGATGGGTGTAATTAGTTTCAGATTTATTTGTTGTTACATTTCTTTTTACCTGTTGCTTCAATGATTGGGATGTTTTTGAAGTGGTAAAAGTGACTTAGCTTATGTTGTGCTGTTAGGTTACTTGTAGCATGTAAGGGCTGTTTTAACATTTGGTGTTTTATGGTTGGGGATATATGTACGTGATTGGGAGGGGTACCGGGGGTGGCTTGGGGTTTGTTAGTTCTTGTTGACGTTGGATTCATACTTCTGCAGGTGGGGGTGGGGAAGGGTTTTCGAGTTTTACAAGTACAGAATTTTTTATTTGGTTTTTTGTTGTCTTTTTCTTTCCCTTATAATGCCACCTGGGAGGGGTGACCAATTGTCTGTCTCCTCATGGAATATAAATGGTCTAAACAATCCACTCAAGAGGCAGACAATTTTAAATTGTTTGAAAGATATGCACAGTGATGTTTATTTTCTTCAAGAGACCCATTTATTGCTAGATGAAGTTAATGTACTACGCAAAGGGTGGGTTGGGGAATTTTTTGTCTCAAGCTATTCGTCCAGGAGTAGAGGAGTGGCTATTTTGATTCATAAAGGCTCACCAATTAAGGTTTTAAACTCTTGCTCTGATAAAGAGGGCCGGGTGATTGCACTCTTGGTGGAAATTCAGGGTGTTCAAACAATTCTTTGCAATGTTTACGCTCCCTCGGTGGATGATGGTTCATTCTTTGAAAAAGTGGCTCAAATTTTACAGGATTTAGATTGCCGGAATATTATTCTGGGCGGTGATTTTAATTTGGTAATTGATAATATCAAGGACCGTAGTGGATCCAATATTGCATGCAGGCGGGATCCGACATTTTGTTCTTTTAATTCACTTGTTTCTGAATTTGCCTTGGAAGACTGTTGGAGATTACTTCATGCTGATTTGAGAGAATACACGTTTTATTCTAACTCTCATGGCTCACATTCTCGCATTGATATGTTTCTCACGGCTGGTTCAGTAACCTTGAATCTGGCAAGCTGTGAGATTGGCTGTATTTCCGTCACTGACCACGCACCTGTGTTTATGAGTATGGGTTTGCAGTTTGATACCTCCAGATCTTTTTGTTGGAGAATGAACACCTCAATTCTTCAGGATGAAAAGATAGTAGAAAAAATCAAATCTGAGGCTGATCATTTTGTTGTGGAAAATAGGACAGGAGGAATTGCTGTAGGGACAGTCTGGGAGGCATTTAAATGTACGATGCAGGGTTTGATCCTGGGTCTGTCCAGTAGCAAGAAGAAATGTATTGAGAGGGAAAGTTTGGATTTGGAACAAAATATTAAGCAGCTTTCAATGGATTTGATTAATGATTCAGTTAATCTGGAGAAAAGGAGAAAATTTAGGGAACTACAGAGGAAGCTGAATGAAACTTGGAAAGCTAGATCTGAAAAGGATTTGTTTAGATTGAAATGTTCTTTTTTTGATTATGGTGAAAAGTGTGATCGTTGGCTTGCCTATAGATTAAGACAACAGCAATCAGAGCGAACTATCACTTCTATCAATAGAGAGAATGGTCAGGTGAATTGTGACCCGAAATTGATTAATGAGACTTTTAAGGAATATTACATGAAACTCTACCAACGTGAATTGGGTGTCAATGGATTGAATAGTTCCTTTTTTGATGGATTGGAGATACCTAGAGTGAATGATTTGGAAAATGCAATGCTGAGTGAGGCTTTGACTGTGGATGAATTGAAATCTGCGATTGGGAAGTTGAACTCGGGCAAGTCTCCGGGCCCGGATGGTCTGCCAGCTGAATTTTATAAAATCTTACCTGATTCGGTGGTAGAACTTATGCGGGATATGTTCGTAGAATCCAGGGTGGGAGGTTTGCTTCCTGCTTCTACTAGCCAGGCCATTATATCAGTTTTTCTAAAAAAGGGTAAAGATGGTTGTTTGACTTTGAATTACCGTCCGATCAGTTTGATTAATACTGATAATAAGATCCTTGCGAAATTATTGGCCATTCGTTTGCAGAATCTTCTTGTGAAGTTAGTGCACACTGATCAGTCAGGCTTTGTTCATGGCTGGAGGACATCTAGCAATATTAGGAACCTGTTGTTATTGATGAGACATGCACAGGATATGGATGATGATGTTGCGGTGCTTTCCTTGGACGCGGAGAAAGCATTTGACCGTGTTGATTGGGACTATCTTTTTTCAGTACTGCGTGCCATGAATTTGGGAGAGGAATTTATTTCTTGGATCGCCTTGCTTTATGCTAACCCGACTGCCGCTGTCAGAACTAATGGGCAATTGTCAGATTACTTTGTGTTACGGAGGGGTACGAGACAGGGATGTCCTTTATCCCCCCTGATATTTGTTTTGGCTATGGAACCATTGGCGATTGCCTTAAGAAGTGATGTGGGGATACAGGGTCTGAGTTTTCATGGTGCTGACCAAAAGTTGTGGTTTTATGCAGATGACCTACTTTTGTTGTTACAGGATTTAACAGTGTCCCTTCCGGCCTTGCTGAATGTTTTGGATAGATTTCATGCGGTGGCTGGATTTAAGGTCAACTGGTCTAAATCTGAGGTGTTGCCACTTTCAGGATATTGTGACAAGAACTTGGTTACTGGTATTGGGTTTCAATGCTGTGAAAGGAAACTGAAATACTTGGGTATATGGCTAACCCCACTGGTGGATGAGATGGTTGTGGTGAACATGAATGAGGTATGTACTGATTTGAAAATGTGCATCCTGAGGTGGTCCTTGCTTCATTTGTCCCTGTGGGGCAAGGTGAACGCTATCAAAATGAATGCAGCTCCAAGGATTAATTTTGTTCTAGGTATGCTACCGATGAAAATTGGTCAACATTATTGGAAGAAAATTGATGGTTTGTTGCAGTCATTCCTGTGGGATAATAAACCGCCTAGGCTTAAATTGTGGAAACTTCAGTTGCCAGTAGAAAAAGGTGGTCTGGGTGTACCGAACTTCAGGGCATATCATTTAGCCTTTTCAAGTCATTTTATTGTGCCTTTTTTGATGGATTTGCCTGATAAATGGGTAATTGCAGAGGCAAGTATGTTGGGTCCGCTCCCTCCAAGGGCTATTCTCACGGCGACAAACAAATCATGCAATAAATCGCCTTTGACAGTTTTTCTGAGAGAGACGTGGAGACAGGTTCATGAATTGTTGGGCTCAGTTGCTTCGAAGACCATTCACTCATCCATTTGGTTGAACCCATGTTTTGCTATCGGGGGAAGGTCTTTATTCTGGCCGGATTGGTTTCTAGGCGGGGTGCTTTGGATTGATGATCTTCTGGTGGATGGAGGGTGGATTGGGGAATGTGAGTTACGAGCAAAGTTTCAGATTGATAATTTCAGAACTGACGAAATTGAAAAGATGTATCGGTGATGTGGCAGAGCTAGGAAGTTCAATGGTGAATCTCTATCTTATGGAGAGGGAGCCAGTTGGTTGTTCCATTGCTAGCAGGATGTATAATTGTATTGTGTCTGCTTATAGGGAAAATTCAAATTTGAGAGATGAATGGGGAAGGAGGCTAGGGTGTGAGATTTCGTCTGAGATGTGGCTGGATATGTGTGCGAATGTTAAACTCTGTGCAATTGATTTGGTGGAACGGTCAAGACAGATAAAGATCCTCAATAGAGTGTTTTGGAGTCCGGAGCGAATGTTTAAGAGGGGGCTGTTGGACTTGGATGAATGCTGGTGTCGTGGGAATGGACAGGGAAGTCTGGAACATCTGTTGTGGGAATGTGTGCGTGTACGGGGATTTTGGCACGAGGTTTGTGGTGCCGGTCTGCGTGTATTGGATTTGGATGTTGAATTGGATTTTATGACAATGATTTTGGGAGGTGGAGAATTGCTGGATGATCTCTCTGTGTTACAGAAAAAGTTTTTACTCCGTGGAGCTTGTCTGGGCAAAAAGTTGATCCTCAGGGGCTGGAAGTCACGAAATGCGCCTTCTCTTGATGATTGGGTTGAGGGGATGTCTGCCCTTGCATCCATGGAAAGGATGGCTTACAAGCGGCAAGGGAAGTTGAGGTTGTACGGAAAGGTGTGGGATGACTTTCTGCGTATTTACTGATTTATTACAAGTTATGTATATATTATATTCTGTTATTCTGTGTATTTTTACAGAGTATTTTTTTTTTGTTCTGATTGTTGGATTACTTGTGTGTAAACTTTATAAATAAACAAAAAAAAAAAAGAAGATGGATGTGTGTTAAGTATATCATGGTAACCAAACAAATGTATTCATTTTTACCTCCACAGGTTCCAAATCCCATACATCTATTGACCATCAAAGAGATGGCAGTGTCGCAAATCCACGCTCCCATCAGATAAGTAAAATGTCCTGTTAACACCTTTCCTCACTTAAATTACTACTTTCAAATGTCCCATGCAGCTGCACAGTGAAAAGCTTTTCTTTATTTGTGTTTCCTATAGGTTAGATAGAAGACCAGCCAATAAAGGACTCTCTTGTTAACCCTGGTATCTTTAGTATGTTTAAAATAATGTATCTTTTCCCCTTTGCAAGTAGTGTGGGCATTACAATGAAACTTGGTTTTAGGTACTAAATTTAGCATCCCCTGTCTTCCAGCCATACAACCCTATGTAATTCTACCACTGTTCTGTGCACTGATAAACACAGTCACCCATCCACACATTCACCCATGCTGTGGCAGGAGAAGTAGATTGGTGCCATAGGGCTGTTTTTGTATCTGCAATGTGTGGTGTGTACATTATTTGTTCATTTCTCTGCCATTATTTGGTCATGTATTTTTAGATATCAGGCAGTCTGTGTGTGTACGTCTCTATTTCCACATTCAAATTATTTGCTGCCATCATTGGTTATAATGGTGCTTGCTTGGTATTTGTGTCAGGCTGTGCCAATGAATCTGCAGTTTGGTGTGGCACCAGAAACAAAATAGTGTGATGCCAACCGCAAAATGTGTGGCCGGAGCCTTGCACAGAGTTTATCTTGGCAACTGTTGAAGATTTGTATATGAACACAGGTCACATGTAATGTAACAAGGGTGGGGGAGGGGATATGCACCAGATAGTCCAGTATTAGCAGCAAAAAACAATCATAATTTAAGATTAAGCAAGATGGCTGCTTGCTACACAGCTCTGCTCTGGGACACGAGAATCCAGCCAAAATTACAGTTATCACTTCCGACAGCTGCCCAAAAATAGTGCACCTGATAATCGGAACGGGTATCCAAGGCGAAATGGCAATCTAGAACCCCCAATGTCCTTCCTGTGTGGGGCTCTGCTTGATTGGTTGCCAGAACAACATGGGGACTGGTAAGCGGCAGGGACATCGGGAGTACTGCGTCAGAGAGTGACCAAGAAGTCTAGGTGTTTGGTGCCTGAGCTTGGTGTGGCAGCGCAGGCAGGGTGAAGAGTGACGCTCAGATCCTTGGTGGAAGATGGTGATTGCCGGAGGAACAAGGGGAGGGAGTGGCCTGCTGGCTCTACAACATCTACCTTGCTCCTCTGGCCCACCTGATCACCTTCTCTCCTCACTTCCAGTGTTATGCGGACGACACCCACCTCTTCTTCCTCTCTTGTTCATGACTGTCTGATTGCTGTTGCGGTAGGGTGCACTGCTAATGATCTCTGCCTTAATGCCAGTAAGACTGAGATCTTTCTCATTGTGACCCCTGCTTCCGCTTTCCCTCCTACTCTCCGGCCACCCTATGGGTCCCCTCCCCTAAACCTCTTGTGAGGCTAAAAACCTTGGCATCCTCTTCAACTCTTCTCGCTTTCTCTCGTCACATCGCGGACCTTGCCAAGATGGCCTCTTTTAGCTGCACCTCCTCCAGAAGCATTCTCCCTTTCCTCACCTTTTCTCAGAAACTCAATGTTTCCAGCGCTCTGGTCCTCTGTAAAATGGACAACTGCAACAGCCTCTTCCTCAATCTACCTCTATCCTCCCTTACCACCTTCATCTAATACAAAATAGTACTAACCCTACAATCTCTCCACTGGCTCCCCGTGGCTGTGAGGAGCAAGTTCAAGACCCTCTGCATCATCCACAAAGCTTTCTGGGGCATGGGCCCATGCTACATCCATATCTCTCTCCCTAAATACCTCCCTGCTAGAGCCCTTTGGTTTTCTAGCTCCATTTCTCTGCAGATCAGATGCTTTTCTAAGAAGAGAGCGGCAGTAGATCTCTCTCTTCGGCAGGAACCTCCCCGTGGAATGGCCTCCCTGCCCCTCTCCGGCTTGAGAGAGATCTCATTAAGTTCCAGAAGCTTCTCAAGACCCTCCTTTTCTCTTCTTCCTTTCCTCTCCCCCGCTAACCGCTCTCTCTGCCTCATGGGCTGGCTGCCTGCTCCCTTTGAGTCCTACAGGGCACCAGGCCATCCTCGTCCAGTCTTCCGCATCACCCCGGTCCCCCTAACCTGCACTTGCCCTTCCGGGGACCCCTTCACATCACTAGCCTGATGGGGTGTGCATCCCTACGAAGCTTTGTCCACCCCCGTCCTCACACTTACCACGTGGTCCTCTCTGCATCCCCTAGCACTTGCCCACCTGGTCTCCCCTTGGCACTTGCCTAGCCCAATGGGCCCTCCTATTCCCCTCCTCCTCCATTGTACTTGTACGCTGCCACTCTACCCCGTACTTCCCTCCCACCCTAGAATATTCCCTCCCCACTCCTCCGCCTGCACTCCTTGTTACTGCACCACGATCCAAATGACACAAGGCCTAGTATGACCGCTATTGTTGTATTCTTCCCCGTCTCCCGCCCCCACACATACTCTTTTTTTTGTCTTGTGGCGCCTTGAAACACCATTTGATGTATAGGTACTATATAAATAAGCAATAAATGCATACGTAAAATATTTATTTTGCATTGTGGAAAGTGCAAAGCTTTGCGCCATATGAAAAATGGTGGCACAATGTGCAAGTCTGACTATTTCATTCTCTTTTTGTTCTCAAATGGAATGCAGCAAGTGAGATTGCTAAGAGCTATTTATTTCATGCTTGTACATTCAAAGAGCCCAGTTAGCGTGACACCAGTGCTATTCAAATATACCTATGTGAAAATATGGGACCGTGTATTCAGGAGCATTATGACACATATAAGACATTTAAAAGTAAAATGCAGCATATTGATAATAAAACATAGTGTATAGCTTAAAATAATCTTTCCACAAAACAATCACACCATGACATCCAATCAAAATTACAATGAGGCATATATAATGGACAATAGTTTGGATCTCAGTTACATTTGTGGCATGCCATGTACTAGCTGCTAGTTCGCCAGATATGGTACTAGGTGGTAGAAGATAGTCAGATGACTTGAGTTACAATCCAGATAACCTTTAACCCAGTCTGTGTTCCAAGAGTTACTTCTATGCCGTTCCAGCTTCCCGGTAAGAGAGCTAGACAACTGCTAGCGTACGGATGGGTACTTGGAAATGGATGAAATATAGTTGCATGCTAGGGTTTTGGCCTGCTGCGTTTTACAAGCATGAGTTGGGTTTCTGGCAATCTGATTAGGTCCGAGGGAACAGCAGCACCACACATACTTATGTTGGTGATGGATTGTAATGCTAACCAGGCTTGGTAATAAATAAATCCTCTTTATTTTGGGAAGGCTGTTCGAATTTGGGTATGAATTTATTGATAGTTGATTAAAAGCACAATATACACATCTTTCACTGAAGAATGTTTAACTTGAAATGAAGGGGCTAAGGGTAATTTGGTTTAAGGGTTAGATGTTTTTGGATTCCCCACGCATGCAAAGCAGTAATAAACGGCTATTGTAATAGAAGGCTGCTTAATGTCTAACAATGCATAGGCATTTAGGCTTAGTGATGTAAACTGCACCACTGTCTCAAATTGTGAACATTTTTAGACCAGCATTTAAAGCTCGGTCTTGTTTGTGCCCTCCTTATGCAATTCTCTCTCACATCCGGCTTGGGATTCTCTATCCCCCCTCCCCCCCACTCCCTTGGATCCCAAGTAAATATCTGTCTCTAAGCAGTGTCACACTATTCTAATGGCCATCCTCTTCCTTTCTCTGAATCAGAGGCACTGAGGAGGCGCTCGCTCCAAGCGGTCTGCCACTCATTGCTAATGGTTAGCCTACTTACATTCTGCCATGGCGGAGGCGCTCGCTATAAGCGGTCTGCCACTCTGTGGTAATGGTTGTCTTTATCTCTGCCTTTTTCTCTTTCTCCCTTTTTCTCTTCCTCCCTCTCTTTCTTCCTTCCTTTTCATTATAAGCAGTAAGTCACAATTAGCTAATGGTCCTCGTTTTTCTTTTTTAGAATTTAGTTATGCATGTGTATGTGGTCATTCACATCATGCTAATTTCATACCCACCTTCACAAGGGGGATGCATGGCTTTACAAGTGGCTAAGGGAACCATAGCTCCATGATGAGGGAACAAAGAAGTAAGACCTTCATAATGGGGAGTCCAAACTTTACAAAGTGGGTATGGAGAACACATTGTTGTGGACACCTGGTTCTGAAGGAGTACGTGACATGCCCCAATAAACTGGAGAATTAGCAGACTTTATTTTTAAGTCCCCAACTTGACAAAACTCTGATCTTGACCAAATCAATATCTCAAATGCATTTTATGCCACAAATGATGTTGCTTTCCAACAGGAAATATTCTTCTGAAAAACTATCGAATACAAGACTTGAGATGGAATGTTTAGCAATTTATGCTTTGTAAGTGGTTAATATTACTATTTTATGAACTCTGTCAAGTAATCAGTGACTGATGTAGAAGCTAACATGATGATATTGTTGCTGTAGCAGGGAATTGGCAGAGCAGATGCATCTAACTGCCCATGGGTTTGTTTCTATATTTCTAATGACTGCATTCAACATGCCCCAAAACCTGGAAGGCTTAATTTGTACAACTACTTGACCAGTCACACACATTGTAATTGCCATTATTCTGTTTTGAACGAGTGTGCCTTGTACGTTGCTTGCATTTTAGTCATATTTCCCTACTTCAATCAAAGGATGTGAAATAATGTTGGATACTGTCTGGGATTAGAATTGTGATTTTGATGAAACCTCTGGGAGGTGAGAGCTGGTGCTCTGCATCGAAGCAGGGTTGAGGTGCACACCAGTACTTACACAGGCTAGGAGAAGCATATGCTGGACTTGTTTAAATATAGGACTTTCTATTTCAAAATGCTTTTATTGTGTGTTTCCAATATAGCATACAAAAGCTTCATCTATAGATCTTCTATGTGTTGTAGGACCTCATCTGGCTTCAACAGTGTTTTTCCAACTACATTTACCAGTGGCCACTATATGCTTAATGGTCAGCATAGAACAGTTTCTTTAACCTTTATACCCACACACATATTGGTTCACATGGCTGTAAACATGATTTGTAGCTGTTGCTTACATTAATTTGCCCTGTGAAAGTTATTTTTGGTACTCTAGCACACTGAGGACATTTATGACATTTGAGCGACCAGTGAATTTAGATTAAAAAAGACAAGTAAAGAGCCATAATGGAGGATAACCAACAATTCATAAGACATCTAGGTGTTGTGTAGCAAGAGTCGAGTGTCCTAGAGAAATTGCTGGTTACTATTGCAGGGGTTGAAATTAGGATTTCTTGACCAGGAACAAATGTCAGCCCCCTTGTATCGGGCATCACCAATTAGGCAGTAGCTAGTGCATAGAGTACAGCAAATGTAAACTTTGCGTAAGGCACAAATTCTAAATGTTTGTCCATTCATACATTATCCAATAAGTTTGTCCATGATTCTCTTTTATACACATACCCAAACCTACCCAGTAAATATTACAAAACCGTGTTTGTATTGCACCACTTGGTTTCGAGGTAACCAGGCTCTCCTTGGCTATAACCAGGAGCTAAATAGCTCCTAGCTCCTGGCAATTTCGAACCCTGTTATTATTTTTTATTTTATTTTATTTTTTTCAAATGGATTTACATCTTTGATGTCTCCAATGTCATATTAACATGCAATCACATATTTCAGAGGCTTTAAATATTTGTATAGCCTTTTTTAAGGTGAGCTGCCAGTGATGCACAATCAAGCTGTTTTCTTCAAATCATATGTGCCTTTTCTAAGTCACTGCAGATAGGGGAGAACAGCTACTTCAGTAGATTCCAGGTCTGTATTTATGAGGTTTTGTTAGTAAACTCCTAAAACACAACCTGGGAACATTGGGGGTCATTATGACATTGGTGGTAGCCGTGCCTGTAGTACAGGCACAGCTGCTGCCGGTGTCATTTTGTTTTCAGGTGCCCGCAAATGGGCAATTACCGGGTCATTACGGCCCTGCCGGACCCGTTAATTGGCCATTTGCATTCACTGGAAAAAAGATGCTCCCCATTCCCAGTCGGCCCCATAGGGCTGAATGGGAATGGGGAGCTTGGATGCACCGGCACTGTTAATGACGGTGCATCCGAAATGCTGTGCTCGCGGGTGCTGCTCTGCGGGTGCCTTGGCGGGCAGAAAGGCACCCGCGAGCACAACTCGTAGTTTGCTGGTTCGGGAACTACGGTACCGGCAAGCTTACTGGTACTGTAGTTACTGGACTGGTAAACTTATAATGAGGCCCATTGTGTTTTAATGGATTTACTATTTAATAAAGTAAAAGTGAACGTAAAAGACAGAACTGAAAACTATTTGCAAAGGTTTACACGCTTTGTAAATTCGGTAAACCAAATGTGAGAATTTCAGGGGTACACTAGGTTTACAAAGGTTTACAAAGACGTTTTCTTGGTAAATGAAATGTTCATTTGTGCATGAAACATTAAGTGTACATTGGGTTTACAAAGTATTCATGATTTGTAAACTATGGCAAATTTAGGGTTTACAAATTATTCATGATTTGTAAACCATGGCAGAATTTAGGGTTTACAAAGTATTCATGATGTGTAAACCATGGCAAACTTAGGGTTTACAAAGTATTCATGATTTGTAAACCATGGCAAACTTAGGGTTTACAAATCGCTGGAACATAAAGTCCAAATGGACTTGCATAACTACACGGTTTACTTATGTGTAAATGTAATGTAAACCAAAGGTTTACAGAAAAGGTTTCAAACACTTGTAAACCTTTGTAAACGTATAGTTTGCATAGGTTTGCATGCAGTTTACCAAATTTGTAAACCGTGATTTTCATGCAGTGCATCCTCCCACCAGGAGTAACATTTGGTCCACCGGGGCATCCACTAGCTAGTGAGAACGCTGTTTATGCAGGCTCGATAGCAATTGCAGTCGGTACAAACTGTGACTACCCCACTGAACCCCCTTCCCCTTCCACTTTATGTGCTCTCCCCCCAGCCTAGAGATTAAGAGCCAACAAAATACTCAGGCCCTGACATTATCGTCACAACATGGGATTGCCACTACCTGAGCAAGGAACACTAGATTAGGCACTAGGTCAACTAAATGCACCCCACTCACCTCTCAGCGTCAATTCAAAGGAGAAACTAGATTCCACAGTAAGCAAACCCCTACAACATCAATGGTCACTTGTTAAGGCAAGCAGACTGGTGAGCTTCCAACTAGCCAGGTTGCCACTAGCAGAATTTACGGCACTACCCCATACCTACATTCTACAGCCTCCCCCCATTATGACGACCAGTAAACATGACATGCACATTTCAGTTATAGGTTCCAAAGCAACAGCATCAACAAGCACTAAGACCATGGAACCTAGTCCTCACTCCCTACCCATAACACCCACACCTAGAATACACTAAGACCATATGCTGCACAGTGCCTTATCAATGCAAGGTCACTCACCGCACACGCCTTACAGATATATGACCTGATCACCACCCAAAAACTTGACCTGTTTGCCATTACAGAAACCAAGCCTCAGGCCCAGCTCTACCCTTAGTCCTCCTGGAGGGTTACACTATACTTAGGTGTGATAGAATGGAGACTATAGGTGGAGGTGTTGCGCTCATTTATAAGGAATCCCTTCTAAAGAGACCATCCAAAGATTCTACAAAAGGTTACTATGAACACCTTGCCATTAAACTTGCAACCTCCCCCTCAGACTCCATCTCCCTGCACATTATCTATCGTCAACTGGGCCCAATACCCACTTACGAAGAAGACCTCATACACATCATCATAGGTGAAAACATTTAGCCAACCTCAAGAGTTATTCTTTTGGGGGACTTCAATCTTGGTTTCCCTGTCCCGGCTGACACAGGAGCTACAACAGTAGCTAAGGCTCTCTCTGACCTTGGTTAAGCACTAAGTATCATCCCCAACACACAACAAAGGCAGAACTTTGGATTCGGTTTCAGACCCAAATAGCCAGATCTCCATCACAACCAACACCTCTTGTCCATGGTCCGACCATTACATCCTGGCCTTTAGCTTCCTGTCGCTAAAACAAGAATTACCACCTCCACCCACCTTACCACACTCCCTGACTCGCAGTTCACAGAACATTTCCAAAGAGTCCATATCTTCCTTCCTCTCCCGCTTTAGGTTTATGCAAGGCGCCTCTGACCCACAAGTACTAGCAGACATCTATGCAAGCACCCTAACCATAGCAGTAAATATGGTTGCCCCTCTCTTACCACGAAAGGACAAACGGGCAAGCCACTCTAACCCATGGTTCACAGCAGGCCTCCAAGCCTTGAGAGCCAAAGCCATCTGGAAGAAAGACTCCACAGAACTCCCTAAAAGGGCCTTTCACAAGATTGCACAAGAATATAAACAGGCAATTATGGCAGCCTAACCAGAAATGTATAACGCTAGAATAGGTAAAGCCAACGGCAAATGCAGAGACATTTTCAGAATCCTAAGTGAATTAGAGTCCCCAGCCTCTCCCCCTACCACCATAGATAAATATGGTGAGGGACATGGTTCACCAGTATCCAGAATGCCATGAGCTCCAAAATAGTCTTAGTACAACAAAAAATAGAAATGAAACTAGCCACAGCATGCCTTCATAACCTCCCATCCATTACAAAGGTCCACACTGTACCTCCATTGCAATTTAGAGAAATCTCAGAACTAGAAACGGCTAAAATTCTCATAAATCTCAAACCATCAAGATATAAAGGTGATGTCTTCCCAGCGACCACCATAAAATAATGCTCAGAAGATCTAGTCCCCTTCATTACAAAATGTATTAACACTTCCTTCTCAAGTTCGGTCCTGGCCAGCTTAAAAGAATCCTGGGTCCTCCCCCTGTTGAAGAAACCCCTCCTAGACCCAGCTATACCAAACAACTACCATCAGATCACTACAGGACAGAGCAGCCTATAACTAGATCCAGATTTACCTGGAAACTAATCAGATCTTAGGGACACAGCAATCAGGCTTCCGACCAGGCCATAGCACAGAATCTGCACTATTAGACCCCAAGATCCAACTAGATTCCTTCAGAGACAAAGTCAAACCAGTTCTTCTCTCCTTCTAGACCTATCGGCCACCTTTGACCTAGTAGACCACAAAACTGTGTGCTATCACCTCACTAGATCAGCTAACTTCTCTCAAGAAGCGTCCGCCTGGATAGCCTCGTCCCTTGAAGACAGGTCCATGAGGGATTTTTCAGGCAACGCCAATGCCCCACCTATCCCCATCTTGTGTGGTGTTCCACAAGGTTCCTGCATCTCCCCTTGCCTTTACAACATTTTTACCAAACCCCTATTCCACCTCCTGGATGACATCGGTAGCTCATGTATCTCATATACCAACTATGCCGATGACACCCAAATCCTTATACCCCTATCTGGCTCCTATGAAGAAGACTCCTATACTGTCAATAAAATCTACTCCTTAATCCAGCCCTGGATGGTAACTAACCACCTCTGCTTGAATGATGACCAGATGGAGATACTGCTTGTAGGACCACCGGGTATCCTAAAGAAACTGAGCCCCCAATTCACCACCTTCACCACCTTCACCATAGATGGAATCTGAATCCCGGTTTCACCCTCTGTAAAAACATGTGGTGTCTACTTGGTTGCCTCTCTCTCCCTCACTAAACAAGTTAGCCCTGTGGCCTCATCGGCAGCATACACGGTCAAGCTCATCAACGGAGCAAGATAATGCTTGTCCCCAAAAAGCGGCCTGACTATTGCCAGATCCATCACAGGTGTAAGGCTGACTATTGCAATGCCCTTTTCGCGGGGACATCTAAACATCAACAAACTACAGATAATCCAGAACAATGCCCTTCGGGCAGCACTGACCATTTCCAAAAAGAGACCTCATCACAGAGGCCAGGAAGAAGGCTCACTGGCTGCGAAATAGGGAAAGGATAGTTTTCAAAATTCTGTCTATCACCCATAAATATTTGAGTAACACAGCTGCGCAATACCTTTCTCAGGTAATCGAAAGACCCAAAACCAGCAGACCAGTAAGATCCTTCAATTCTCACCCCCAGGCCCCTCCAAAAGTCCAAAGGGCTAAAGGAGGTGGAGTAAGCTTCCCCACATTGGCAGTGAACCTCTGGAATGCACTCCCCCAGACCTAAGAACAGAGGACTCCTACTGGTCCTTCCGTAAGGCTTTGAAAACTTGGATATACGCCTAATCTGTCCTTCAGATATCACACGTGCATCCAAATACTTGGGTGGTATTAACCATTATTTAGCCCCTGTATTTATGTCTGTTCTATCGTGGTTGTTATTCGTGTAAGGTGATGTTTCAATAACTGGTTGCAACAGCGCCTTGATGCCTCTGGGCTTAGGCGCTTTACACATAATTAAAAAAAAAAGGAATACATTGGTTTTACAGGTTTTAGTTGGTTGGGTTTAAGTAGCTTTCAATTTCGTTTGTTTTTTTATTGGAGAAATATCTCTTACATATGCCAGGAGATTAAAAGGGGGTTACTGTAATGTGGGGATTTTGTTGGAAGTATATCGTCACAGAAGCCATGAGGTAAAAGCGGTTACTGCTAGGCATGTCATTTTTGGCCTAGGGTCAGGGAAGTTTTCAAAAGCACATTACGCAGTTTGAAGCAATGGAATTCTGTTTGTATGACAAGCCTCAGGTTTGGTGTTTTTAGAGCCCACAAGTCTTTACATGCACCGCAAGGCGGTAATCCTGTTTCAAGAAAAGCAACTGTTCGTCTGATTGTTCCTGGGGATTTTATCATACTGCTAACTGTGTATGATTTCTTGTTCGTAAAAACTGTGGTGGCATTAAAATGATCGCCAAAGACCCTTACCCGTGGTCTGGGGTGCAAATAAAATGGCATGAGTTAGAGTAAAGAGATCAAGCAATCTGCACCTGTTACAACAAAAAACAAGTTAGCCTTTTCCATTGGATAAAACATGGAATTTGTTTCATGTTAATCTCATCTTTTCTTTACTATTGTGGATGAGACATTTCAAGAAGATACATGCCAGTTAGTAGATATAGACATATGGTACAAAGCGTGAGTCTTATGCTGAACATAAACAGTGTTAGAAACAACAGTCTGAGACTTTACATCTGAGTCAAAACATTAATACAAGCAGAGGTAGGTACATAACATAGCTCGGTGCCATGCTCCGCAAATACACATATACAGTAAACAAAATAGTGAAAATACAAATTCACAAAAGTATCTAGTGTCAAGGAGCTAAAATTGTGTGTCCTTAAAGGAACAGACCTTGATTCATGTGAGTCTGACTGCAGTAAGAAATGACTAATCCTCAGTCAAAAGGATTGGTAATTTCTTACTGCAGTGAAAATACATTTTCACTATTTTATTTACTGTATATGTGCATTTGCGGAACATGGCACCAAGCTATGTTATGTACCTACCTCCACTTGTATTAATGTTTTGACTCAAATGTAAAGTCACCTTTGAGATTAAGGTGGCCTGCTCATTTCCAAAAATGGGTTATCTAAAAACAGGAGAGGTATGGGGTGGGAGGCACTACTGAGAGTTCATGGGATCAATATAAGTGTAAATGATGACTCCAGTGGATTCAGAGTGTTGGAAAAATAAATAAATAAGGTTTATAACATCCTCTGCTCTATTTTTAGATGCCCCATTTTTTGAGCATCTGGGTCAAAATCTTCAGTTTCTTCAAAAATTTAAAAATGGTTACAATATGTGAGAGAAAGGAGTGAGAGGGTGACTGATGGTTGATTGCTGCTTGCAAGAAAGCAAAGGGAGAACAGAGGGAGAGCAGTGGGACAGAGGGGGAAGCGTGGGCATGTGAGCAGAGAGGATGCAGTGGGGTGGTGGGCCAGAAATCAGAGAGAGATCAGTGGTACAGAAAGTGGAAGGAGCGTAGGCTCATGGGTTGTAGTGGGTCAAACGCAGAGAGAGGTTGGCCGGAAAGAGGCAGTAAGCTGCAGATTGGGAGAAAGGATGAGGGAAGAGTATGATAGAATAGGAGAAAGGATGCAAGATGCAGAAGTAGCACGCAAGAATGAAGGACTGTATATTACGGGAGGAATTGGTGAGCGTACGGTGTGAGTTGGGAGTATGATTTGGAGTTTGTCAGGGACTGGAGAGCGCAAATTGTGACTTGGCAGTATGACAGAGCATGTGAGTATGTGTATGACTGAGCATGAGGTTTGAAAATACAAGTTGTGATGGGGAATTCGTGAGACGTGCGAGGTGTGTCGGGTGAGAGGTGTGTGGGTGTTTGCGGGATTGGTGAACATAGAAGCGGAATATTTTCAGAATTACAACTGATATTGATTAAGAATGTTAATAATATTAAATAGGCATGCACATTAAACCAAAAAACATAGCCAAAACAAACACTCTTCTGACAAGCCAGAGACATCTAGGACTCTTCCTATTTGATACAAAAGATAGATTTGGCACCCTGGCTCTCTTGTAGCCTTGCACACGACCTCTTTTCTGCAATGCACCAATCTTGCACCCTCCACTCAATAAAAATTGTGCTGCAAAAATGCTGCCATAAATAAAGGTTTGTGCCACAAAAGTTGCTATTTCATGCCGCAAAATTTGCCATTTCATGCCACAAAATCCTGGAGGGTCTGTTTAGTTGCCCACAGCCATGTGGGAGTTTTGGTAATAGTCAGATTGCTCAGAGGGTTGAGTGCCACGTGTTGTGATCTGTGTTCAACCGGCCAGTTCAGGGTACGGGTTCAGTAGTTGTTCATTACAGACTATTTTGCTTTTCCTGTTCGTTGTCTGTGGACGTTTTGGATGTGGGTCTTAGTTTGTGCTTGATTTCTCCCTTGCCGAGCTCATTGGGCTAGCAAGAGTTGTAGCCCCAGCCTCCCAGGCACCACCCTCTCCAAGGTAACATTTTGTAGAACCTTGCTCTGATATTTTTCTGCAGGCGGATACGTCTTATTTGACATTATTTCCATCATCTCAACTCTTTTCCGAAAGTTGTAGCTTCCTTCCAATACTTTTCACTCAGGTACACTTTGAACACACCCTTGCCATATTAATACTAAATCTCAGGGTCAGGCAACGCATACGCTTCTCAAGCACCCCTCTTAGGAGACCGTGCAAATATGTTCCATGGAAGGTGCCTTGAATTAAGAGTGAGAACTATAATTTTGTGGAAGAAATTCAGGTGCAAGAATTCATCTGAGGATCAAATATTTTGAGATTTGTAATTAGGTTATGTTGAGTGCAATAAAATAGCTTACTCACAGTTTACAGGTATAAGGCAGAACAATAACTGCACACCTTTTGAATGGTGTACAGACCGCAATGAGCATGTGAAAAACCTCCCATCATGTAAGCCATGTTTTGTTTTAAAAGGGCAACTGCCAGCAAACAGGATTTTGATCTTGAGTCTTGCTATTGTCCAAATACACCCGAGCAAGGCAATCTCATTTTCTGCTTACAATTATCTGTTTTTGTTCTAAAGCATTACCATCATTGTTGTGCATTTCTTGGGAAGATCTTGCAATTAAGAGTGTTTTTTCTGACAGGGAGTTTCAAACGGAGCGTTTGTTAATAAGTCTGGGTCAGGGAGGTTGCTCCTGACAATTAGTAGTTTGGAGCAAAGATTAAGAGGACTGATCTTTTACTAATCTGTGCTAACAGCGGGCCCCCCTTTGGGTTACTGCACTGAATCTCATACTGACTTTGCTCTGAAAAAATACACTTTGCACTGTTCCATGAATCAGGGTATTTGTTGGCAGTGAAAAGTCACTTTGCACGGTGCAAACAATTCCATGAATCAAGCCCTAAATGTTAATGACGTTGTAGGATTATTTAGCGTGTTTTTGGAGTGCAGCGCCACTACATGGGATCAATATATAGCGTGTTTTTGGAGTGCAGCACCACTGCATGGGATCAATGTATTGCTATAATGCGGTACACCAAGCCATGTGTTGCCGGTGTAACATATGGATATGTAAATGAAGACAGGCTACTCAGTCAAAAACACATCATTTTTTTTCACATTTAAAAACGCACCTTTTTTTTCTCACCTGAAATGCCTCTGTTGCAGGAGACACATTAGAGGATTAATGAACTAATATAATGAACAGTACTAACATGATTCTAACTTATTAATATAATGTGTTTTCCAAGTGCAAAATGAGGCAGGCTGAAACTCATTTTAAACATTCAGAATTTTTTTTTTCTTTCGCTTTCTCTGTGCTTTTCACGGTCCTTGCGAAGGAAACAAAACTCGAATAAGCAGGCAATTAGTGGATACAGTTTCTTACTGAAAAGTGAGCTATTGTTTGAAGAAGGAGGGTATGACATGATAGACTTTTATTGGATGCACGTCACGTTAGGGGCTGTAACAGTGGTCTCTTGGTGCATCTCGGGGAGGAAGAAAGGCAGTGGACATTTTGCACAGCTTCGGTGAGGACTTGGCGGGAGTTGCTGTGGGGTTGCCTGATTGAGGGGCGTTGTTCCAGTGTACTGCTGATCTTCACAGGCTGGAGATTCCAGTCAATTAGCACCGGCTTGAGGACAAAAGAGTGCAGATTGGAACTGCATGTCCTCGCCGGGTGCTCTAAAAGGAGGCCTTGAGCCATTTTTAAGAAAGCGACCAGCCCAGAGAGTTTGTGCGCTGAACAGCTACAATTTGCTGGTAATTATCTTACACAAAATGAGAGTGCGGTGTGTGAATGAAATCTATTTCAGTCAGGCAGCGTAGCGATAGCTGCATTCTAATGTTACCATTTCGAAATGCAAGTCAACTGATGCACTGTTCTTTTTATTTTTGCAAAGAATCTAATGAAATGCCATGTATTTTGCAATTGTTTCTCTTATGTTTATTCTAGAAAAGACTGCCTCGCAAAACTGGTAATGCATGATTTTTTAAATGAAACTGATGTAAATCACAATCTGTGTAAAGGCTTCTATTTGCTTCTGTTTTTCTCTGGTGCAGTTAGTCCATATCACCTGATAAAAGGGGAGGTTATTAGGTAATATATGCCAAGCATCCCATGTGGAAAAAGTTATGTTATGAGTAATTATAAATAGCTGTGTGCGTGGTTCCACTCAGTGTATATGTGTGTGTGTGACTTCTGAGTGGAACACAATCTGATAGTCTGTTGGACGTACATGAGTCAGCAGAGAGAGAGGCCTCTGGAAATAGTTTCACTAATGTAAATAAATTAGTGATTATACCACATGTTATTGTGAATACTTTATGGAAGCATAGCTCACTTGTGTAGATAAATCAGTGATAACAGCCATAAGTGACACTTCATATGAAAATGTGGTGTTCTTGAATAATGTAGAAGCCTGAGGCCTCTAGAGATCACAAGAACAGTCTAAACAAAAGAAAGGGGGTTTGTATGTTGGGGACACAAATAAAACAAAGAAATTATGCTCATCACTATACCACAACAAAATGCATACCATCTAAATGTATCTGTGTACTGAAATAACGCATAGCCACGATACCACTATAATACCAAACCCAATCTGAATGCAAGGAGTGATCATTGCTAAATTACTTTTATTTTTGGTGGTAAGAAAATACTGCTAGGCCCCAAATCTACACAAAATGCCCTACATGTTTATGGTGCGTTGCAGGCCAGGAAAGTGATCATAGAGCACCTACTGGACGTGGCAATTGTGTCTCACACCGCCATCTGTACATTAAAGGGAACCCATTTCATAATAGCAGTGTGTCACTAAAAACGAATTTCAGAATGTCTCAAAGGGAAACCACATTCTCAGACCTAGTGCGATATTTAGAGGCAAAGTTATTTGCACATGGGACGTGGTCATCGAATAGTACCTCAGAATGGCATGACCGCATTCATGGTGAGGTGCAGAAAGGAAAACTGGACAATATTTTTGCAGAAGGCAGCATAATTCAGGTCTGCCTTCTAAGGTTATTAAATGCAGCCGATAAAAATGCAGAGAAAGACTGTTTGATACGGCTATGCGCCAAAATCTGGTTTATATTGAATAGGTCCCTGCGAATGCAAGAACATGACACCCAGCTAATTAACAGGTTAAAGACTGACTTAGATGGGGCAAGTAAAAAAGAGGAAATGTTAAGGAGCAGAATTGGATGTATGCCAAAAAGACATGCAGTTAAAATGCAGAGATTTTGATGTTCAATTGTCCAAAAGCAAGAAACAGTTTGAGGACAGTGAACAAGAATTGGTACACTTAAAAGCATTGGTGGACCACATTAGACAAGATAAAGATGAGGTTGTGTCAGAGATGCAGATTTTACAAAAAGAACATTATGAGAAAGAAAGTGACCTCCAAAATGCGTAACAAGAAATGGTTAACATGCTTCAAGAAAGAGACAAGAGGAATAAAGAATTTAATGAGTGCCAAATGCAAATGTGCGACATGCAGGAGGTAATTAATAAAATGAGTGATGAAAACAACTATTTGCAAAACGAAGCAAACAGTCTCCTTAAAAAGTGTAAGGACTTAGAACAGCAAATGTGCATTCCCATGTCCCAGGAGAGGCGACAGGGTACCACATTTAATGGAGTTGAGGTGAATTCCATTTCTACCCAAAGGGCTAGTGCCCCAGTGACTGGGCCGGTGACTGAACTTGGTTGCAGCGCCCTTGAGGGATTTGCTACTCCCATTGGGGGCCGCCACCAATCCCATACACCTGGAACCAGGATTGAGTCACCAAGTAGTGGAATTCCATGCATTGCAACAAGTAGCCCCATAAGGATAATGAAATCCATTAAAGCCCTGATCAAACCATTTAAAAAAGGAGGGGAATGCTGCATAGAGGATCACTTAGAAGCGGTTCATGACATTTTTAAAGCCCTCCAGATACCTAAGGAACAGTACAGGCAATATTTTCATTTACCTTTAGATGCCCCGACGGCCAGTATCATAAGAGGATTGAATGAACAGCAGAATATGACATGGGCGGAGTTCGAAAAAGAGATTAGGCGTCATTTTTCTCCTTTCCAGTCATTGCAGGAGGCAAAGAAAGTCGCTTATACAATCACTGCTGGGCCTAATACATCCCCTCGCCAGTTTTTACAAGACTTAAAAAGAGCATTTTCACGCTTTGATGTGTCTTTTGACCCCAATTCCAATGAGTTTAAAGCTGCCTACTTCTATGGGCTGCAGAAAGACATCATATCCCAATTGGTCCGTGAATTTCACCGTGACAAGTCCCTGGAATGGATTGTACACCAAAGCACAAAACTATATGAGGTACTCTATTGTCAGGGTAGAGAAAGTGATAAAATGAATGATACTAGACCTAAGTCTAAAGAACCCTCAGCAACAGTGATGGAAATCAGGTCAGCCAAAATGTCCCTTGAGTCTGCTCAAAGTCCAAGTAAAAATAATTTGGCACCTGAACAGAGGGGTAATCAACAAAGGTCATCACACACTGCACCAATGTTCCAATCACATGATCCTAGTAGCAGGGAGAGCTACATCAGCCCCAGGTACTTAGGAGATAGGCCCCGGGCAGGCTATCGACCTGATATGTCAGGTATGAACAATAACCAGAGACAAAATCAGGATCAAAGAAATGATGGTCCTTATCAGACATTGGGGACACAAAGCAGATTTGATCCCAATGCCATTATATATGGTAATCAGGATAGACCCCGATATGTTGATCGATTTGCTGATAATGGGAATCAACATATGGGTCAGTACCCACAACCTGAGAGACAAGACATGAGGCAGAACATGAACTACACTTCACGTCAGTACAATGATTCCCCACCAGGGGACTACAACCAAAGGATGGGTGCACCCCGCTCCCCTCCACAAATGAATCAACAGTTCAGGAACCATCCTAATAGAAATCATTCTCCTGAGAGGTATCAGAATAGATCCAATCAGGGAGAAAACAACCAATATTGATCTAGGCCACAGAGGATTCTAGAAAGATAGAAAGATTCCAGTGCCTCGAGGCCCAAGTGAAAATGTTGGCTGAGAAAATAGGAAAGCTCTGTACGACACAAAAACAGTCATCAAAGGAGGGGGCAGAAGGCCATAGCAATGATCGGGGGGCTTCTGAAAAGTGACTAAGTACTTATGATACCTGCAGCGCCAAAAAGACAGTTTGCTCTGATGTAATTTTGCATAATGACTCTGAGATGCCTAATGATTTAAAAGTGAAAATACCAGCACATGAACATGTAACTGAAAATGTAAATACTTCTAAAAGAGAGGTACGGTTTAACCTAGAACTAAATCAAACATTGGCGATATGTACAAATAAAATAGGAAAACCTGAAAATCCAAAAGAACAAAGAGACAGGTTTAAGAAAAATGACTCATGCATGGGGAATGCCAGTGAACAGGGAGTAAGTGGTGATGCTATAACTCCTTCACTGGGCAATCAAAACAATGGCCAAACACAGGCAGGAAAAATAAATGCTCAAAAGGAGGGTACAGGTCAATCGCCTGAGGAATTCTTTGAACCACATATTTTTGAAGAGGTTAAAAGGGCTGGTACCATACTGAATAATCACAAATGCACAGAATTAGACAATGACAAATTGCCAAGTGATGTTGTTACACATGTTCAGTTGGAGGGTTGTAGTGTGACCTCTGATGATACCTGGATGGATGGGCGAATGGTGGCCACACTCCAAAAAACCTCTGAACATGGGGAAATGAATAAAGTCTCTCACACAGGAATGAGCAAAAAGGAGGGAAAAATGTCTTTCCATTTACCAATGTGCTTAGCCAAAAGTGAAAAAGGCCTGAGAAAGGTGAGCCCCGAAATCAGTAAGAATTCACACTTCTTATGTGTGTTAGAGGAAGTTGAAGACAGGTATTATGCTCCCATCACTGTAGAAGAAAAATGCCAAACATTTGCAATGATTGACACTGGCGCACAATTATGTCTGAAGAATTAGTAAAGAGTATCAATGAAGAGAGATCCCCGCAGAATCAGATCATAGTGAAGGAAAATCAAGGTCCAGTGCATCATTTTAATGGGGAGGAGGTGTCTATTATAGGCGTCACCGAGGTTGACATAAAGATAGGTAAACACAGAATGAAACAGGAGGTATTGGTCACATCCATTTGTGATATTCCATTTCTGATGGGAACAGATTGCCTGAAAAGATTATCTCTGCTCATAGATGGGGTGAATGGAGTACTGTGGTCCTTAACCAAAAACCATTGAGACCTAAGAAACTAAAATCACAAAACAGCAATATAAATGAATGTCACACCGTTGCAAAAGCAAATGATGCAGTAGAGGTGTATCTCCAGAATAGTTGCATACCTAGCGTCACTGTTATATTAATGTGTCAAGACAAAATGCAGAGTGAAAATGAAAAATTACCTGTATAAATATACTTAGACCCAAGGAAAGAATGGCAAACTGCCATAGATGAGCACACCTTATGTTTTTATTTAAAAGAGAAGACATGCAAACAGAATACTGCTCCTAGAGCAGGTTCAGAAAAACACATTATCACTCTTGCTGAAATACACATGGAAGATGAACAACCATGGGTTCATGTTGGGATAAATGACTATTCTAAAACAATAAAAGACACTTGAACAGGAAAGGAGCTTCATTAATGCGAAATTGTTGCAAAAAATAATGGAAAGGGAGGAGATCCTGAAATTTAGGATTAAAAACCAGTATGTCTCTGGTTTGGAAAGTCCAGACTTTGAAAACGGAATTGCAGGTAGATGCTTGCTGAAAATTAGCATTGGACAAAAAACAATTTACCATAATGTTTGGATAGAGTGTGGAACACAAAATGACTTTTACATGGGCAATGTCATCATGCACAGAATGTGTATGGTGCTAGATTTCCTTAATCAAAAGATATGGTCACGCATAGGTGGGCCGGCATCTGAATTTGAAGACAAAAGAAGGGCTTATCATTGCACACAGCTGGTCCCTTATGCAATTGAATTACAAATGAGGAAAGATACTATCCCTGCATTCACAAAGCAGTTTGCAATAACACTGAAATGCAAAATTCGACAGCAGATGAAAGATTCTGATGCATTTGTGTGTCTGAATGAATCCATAAAACAGCAAGGCCTGGATTATGAATACATTCCATTGGTAGATGTGGGTGAAGGGTCTGTAAAAATGATGGTGAATAATAAAGGTTGTCATAATATTCATTTAGAGGAAAACTCCCCAGTAGGAATGGCCATACAAAAATTACATTACACAGCAGAACTAAATAACATGGTGATTGGAAATATCCCTAAAAAGTATGTAGATGCCAAGGGTGAGTTGCCAGAATACCTGGATTCTCAGCCCAAAGGAATGTTTAAAGTGTACCCTTATGATTCAAGCGAGGCAGTGTGCTGTCATCAAGAGGATTACATAACATTTAACTTAAATGAAAATGAAACAGAAAATCAGCCCATTGAAGTGGAAGCTGATATGCCAAAACATTTAAAAGTGGCAGCTTTACAAAGAGACACAGCCGCACAATTAGAGGAAAGCGCCGAGATTCCCATGCCAGAACATTTTCCAGAATTCTCCAAAATGGTAGAGGAGCAGATTTTTTTAGCGGATGCATGTGACAATGAGAAGGATAGAAATGAATTGAGGAAGATATTTATGGAGTTTAAAGATGTATTTGCAAAAAGATGCTTATGATTGCGGGCTAACTAATTTACATGTGGCCACACTTCCGGAAGGGTGTAGCAGTAGCCCAGTATTTGTACGTCAGTATAGACTACCGCTGGCATGTTTAGAATCATTGGCAGAGATTATTAAAAATTTGGAGTCGCGGGGAATCATCAGGCCCATTCATAGCACATCCAATACACCTATTTTAGGTGTGTTAAAACCAAACGGTCAATGGCGACTGTGTGCAGATTTGAGAGAGTTAAATAAAAGAGTGCCAGTATCCAGATGGCCACTGCCATTCATTGATCAGGGATTAGCTCAGGTACATGGTTCAAAAGCGTTCACCACATTAGATCTCACCTCTGGATATTGGTGTGTGCCATTGGCAGAGGAGATACAGAATTTATTTTCCTTTTCATTTGATAAGACTCAATACGCATGGGTTAGAACTCCATTCGGGTACGTCAATAGTGGGAGTGAATTTGGCATATTCTTGAGGAAGGCTATGCCTGATGCAGCAGAAAGAGGAACCATAGTTTATGTGGATGATGTGCTGATAAAAAATGATAGCTTGAAAAGCCATTTTGATGAAATAAGACATGTTCTTGGCCAATTGCAGAAAGCAGGCGCCAAAGTATCTTTACAAAAAGCACAATGGTGCAAGAAAAAGGTGAATTTTCTAGACCATGAAGTGACTGAACATGAGCTTAATCCACAAAAGAAGAAAATAGAGGCCATACAGAAACTAAAAGATCCTAAAAATGTGAAAGGGGTAAAAAGTTTATTAGGAATGACAGGCTATAACAGAAAGTTCATTGAAAATTATGCTGAAATCACTCAACCATTGACTAAACTACTAAAACTGAATACACCCTGGAAATGGGAAAAAGAGCAGTCTGAGGCAGTGGCTAAATTAAAGGAATGTCTTGTAAAGGCACCATGTTTAGCATACCCCATAAAGGATAGGGATTTCTTTATAGAAATAGGTTTCTCTGAACATAGTATGTCAGCAGTGTTATCACAAAAACATGATTTGAATCACAAAACCATTTCATATGCAAGTAAGGCATTTTCCCAAGTTGAAGTTAAATTCAATGAATGGGAAAAGGCCCTATTAACCACTGTGTGGGCGCCGCAACATTTCTGCCCCATTGTTCAGGGAGAAAAGGTGGTTATTGAGACAAATCATCAACCTTTGCAATTTTTAGAGAATAAAAGAATTAGGTCAGGTAATTTAGCGCAGTCCAGAATCACTTCATGGACACTAGCATTACAGGGTTTTCCTGTAGAAGTGAGATATGGCCAAAATAAAAAAAGCCCAATTTCTCAAGGTTTAGCAGATTTACATGATTGTGCAGCTCAACCAGTATCAAATGAAATAGAAGTGGAACCTAATTTGCAGGAATTTGAACAATCACCACACAAAGCTTTTGATGAAAAAACATGCAAGGACTTGCCAACTGTATATGTTGATGGTTGTGCCTTTCACATTGTAAATGACAGTGATAAACAATTAGTGTCAGGAATAGGAAATGTCTGGTTGAAGTGTGAAGGTATCCCGAGTATAGGGATGAAAATTGGTGCTAGGAGCAGTCAGGTAGCGGAATTGGCAGCCATTTATAAAGCAATTGCTACTGCAGTTGATAATAAATTCAGTGAAATTGTCCTGGTGACTGATTCTGATTACGCACGAAATAGCTTTGTGGAATACTTACCTGGCTGGAAAGCGAGAGGCATGATTACATACAACAAAAAGCCACTTAAACATGGAAAAATGATACAAGCCATAGACAAATTGGTGTCAGAAAATGATTTAACAATATACTGGAGGAAAATTCGTGGGCATTTAAAAACTCCAGGGGAGGATAAGGAGGGAAATGATAAGGCAGATCACCTGGCTAAAATTGGGGCTGCGATGGGAGAATTGCTACCTATTGAACATTTACTGGGTGAAATACAAATTGATGTAGTAAAATGTTCTAAAGCACCAAAGGAGACAGATCAACCAGTGGTACAGTGGAGTTATGATACACTAAACCAAGATCTGATTGAGGCACAAAAGAATGATTGAATTTTGGGAATCTATTATAATCATCTGATAGATCCTGAACAAAACCCTTTAACAGAAAATTATTGTATGGGAAAAGAAGAGTTGAGGGTGCTATTAAAGAATAAAAAACGAATAAGACTACAAGATGGACTCATGATTAGAGAGTCCATAACAGGACATATACAGTGGGTGGTACCCCTTTCATTCAGAGGGTTAATGCTACACCATGCACATGATGCTATTACTGCAGGCCACAGAGGCTCACAGAAAACAATGGAAATACTAATGTGCCCAATTTAAACCTGTTTCACCAATGCATAGAGCTCCATTAATGAAAAGAGGCCTAACTCTTCCACGGTCAGATTTGTAAATAGACTATGTAGGGCCTGTAAAGAGGTCGAGCAGGGAGAACCGTTATATTTTAAGTGTGGTGTGTTTGATGTCGAAGTGGATTGAGTGTATTCCTGCACCAGATTGTAGTGTGCAAACAGCAGCCACTTTGCCGGTGAATCATGTGTTTTCAAGGTTTGGGTTGCCACAAAGAATAGAATCAGACAGAGGAAGACATTTTACAAGTGCTCTAATGAGTAAGGTATGGCAAATACTGGGTGTGAAGAGAAAGCTACATGTCGCATATCGGGCGGCTTCTTCAGGTGGAATTGAACACAGCAATAGGCCTGTTGTGGACATTTTAAAGAAATTTGTGGCAGAAGCAGGTTCCAGCTGGGATTTACGCTTACCTTTGGTTTTGATGGCAATCAGATCAACTCCTGCCAAAGCAACAGGTATTAGCCCTCATGAAGTTTTAACAGGTAGGAAAATTGTGTTACCACAACACCTGCTATACAGGACACATGAACAAACACTTGTGAGTGCATCCACAGTTCATGAATACATTGATGAACTGAGGAAGCATTTACAACATGCATTTGCTTTTGTACAGAAAAATTTAGAAAAAGCTGCTGACAGTGCAAAGTCATATTATGATAAAAAGACGTCAGTAAAGGAATATTGTGTGGGCAATCAGGTGTATAAATTTAATTTTGGAAAAGGTAAACAGAAAAATTCCAAATTTCTAGCAGCCTGGCAGGGGCCATTTCGAATTATAGATAAGGTATCTCCTGTGGTCTATAAAATTTTGAAGACTGAAGGTGAAACAGCAACAGAACAGTTTGTTCATGTGAATCAAATTAAACCATATCTGTAACACTCTAATCTGATAGTCCAGAATGAGATATAAAACTCCACTAACCTGGTCGGAAAGCCGGAACCGGGACAGCAGCGGCGGAATTGAAAAGCCTCCCTGAGAGTCCTGAGACCCCCACTCTGCTGGAAGGGAAGAAAGAAACTTCAACAGGAAGAGGCAGGACCCCCAGGGAAACCCTCAAGGGGGAAAAAACCCTAGGTGTGTTGTCGGAGATCCTTGCAGACAGGTGGTTTATCCAAGGCGCAGACCTCCCGATTTGATGGCTGTATCACAGGTTCTAACGGGAGAAAACAACAGGTGAATATAGGAGGACAGCGGAATGATAGAATCGATTGGGAGAAGAGAGGGGTTTCTTACGGATGGATTTGGAGGAATCTAGTTGTTGCTGAGAGGTGGAGGGTTCTCGGAGTGAAAGGTAGAGATGGTTGGAAGGAAGCGCTGGAAGGGCACACTATAAGGTAAGAGAGAAAAAGGAATGGTAGATACCATGCAAGATTGAATACACTAGAATAGGGAGAGCCTAGAGTTCGAACTTACGGAGCGTCCTGAAATACAGAAGCGACGCGCGAAGGCGAAAGCCTTCGGTTCTGATATAGCGTCACATGACATGTCGTAATAGTCAGCTGGTTGCGTGGAAGAATCATGTGACCTGTCCTTGACGTGCACTGATGACGTGGAACCACAGTACCGCTAGAACTGGTGGTATTGACAGAAATAGATCGCGCATCTGCACAACAAAGCGCGGAACTGCACATTTTCCACCTATGTAAGTGTACAAAGCAGCGATGACGAAAAGGTGTAACAGTATGCCCTCTCTTCCTGGGGGGCGATCCGGGCTTCCCCGGGTGTAAACGAAAGAAACGTTGAATCAAAAGGGGAGAGTGAACACCAGAAGCAGGTTCCCACGTTCTTTCAGCCGGAGAATACCCCTTCCAGTCAATAAGAAATTGTAGTTGACCCCTGCGGTAGCGGGAGTCACATATACCGGCCACCTCATATTCTGTCCCGGTATCAGTGATCACCGGAGGTGGAATGGTCTTTGTGGAGCGTTGGAAACGATCAGCTACAGTTGGTTTCACTTGAGATAGATGAAAAACAGGATGAATGCGAAACCAGGCCGCCGGGAGAGCCAGTCGAACTGCTGCCGAGCCTACTTTAGATACCAACTTGAAAGGACCAAAGAACCTAGGAGATAATTTAGAAGGGACTAAGTGTTTCGGAAGAAACCGAGAGGCCAACCAAACCTTGTCCCCTACTTGTAGTTCTGGAAATTTGCGTCGATGTTGGTCTGCATACCGCTTGGCTCGATCCTGAGCTTCTTGAAGGGCCAACCGAGCCTTCTTTTGGCCAGACTGGATGATGTCTATCAAACAGTCCACCCCTGGTAATTTAGAGGGGGAGGGAGTAATGGTAGGGACAAAAGAAGGGTGAAACCCGTATGAACAGAAGAAGGGGCTAGTCTTAAGGGCAGTGTGCTTGGCATTGTTGTAAGCAAATTCTGCGATAGACAACAGTTCAGACCAATTATCCTGAGCTGCTGAGACGTAACAGCGGAGGTATCCTTCTAGAGTTTGGTTAAGACGCTCCGTCTGCCCGTTGGTCTGGGGATGGTAACCCGAACTGAGTGCCCTCTTAATGCCTAGGAAGTGACAGACTCCTTTCCAATATTGAGAAGTGTATTGTGGCCCTCTGTCGGAGACTATGACTTCAGGTAGGCCGTGTCTAGAAAACACTTCAGAAATGAAGATCCTAGCCATTTGGGCTGCCCCTGGCAATTTGACTAAGGGAATGAATTGGGCCATCTTGGTCAAGTAGTCAATGGTGACCATTATTGTCGTGTAACCTGAGGAAGGGGGAAGATCCACTATAAAATCAGTGGAGATGATTTGCCAAGGTTTCTCGGGAATCGGCATGCGGGAAAGTAAGCCAAAGGGAGGAGCTCGTGAAGCCTTAGACTGGATACATGTTGTACAGGAATTTACATAATCTTGAACATCGACCTGAAGGTTTGGCCACCAGAAATAACGTTGTATCAAATCCAGAGTAGTCTGTATTCCCCGGTGACCTGCAGCTCGGGAGTCATGGCACATCCGAAGAACCTCAGATTGAAGAACACTAGAAGGAATTAGGACCTGTGTTGCGTGGAAATACAATCCTTGATCCTTTGTAAGATGGTGGGTATAAAGAAGATTCTCACATTCAGATTGATTCTTAATGGTATCCAGCTTTAGTAGTTGAAGAAAGTCGGAAATGACTGCCACAAATCTTGCTTGAGGAAACATCTTCTCTGAGCTGAATTGCGAAACCTGTGGTTTCTTTCGAGATAAGGCATCGGCTCTGAGATTCTGGCTTCCTGGGAGAAAGGTGAATTCGATTCGGTAAGGCAGAAAGAAATACGCCCACCGTGCTTGTCTACTATTGGTGGTTTGAGCCTGCTGTAGTACTTTCAAGTTCTGATGGTCTGTACGGACCACAATGGTATGGGGAGATCCTAGTAGAAGATGTCTCCATTCTTCGAAAGCCTTCTTTATGGCCAATAACTCTTTTTCAAGAACAGAGTAGTGTAGTTCTGAGGAGGTAAACGTCTTTGACAGATAGGCCACCGGTCTCTCCTCCCCCGAATCAGTTGTTTGTAGAAGGACAGCTCCTAGAGCGTGATGAGAAGCGTCTGTCTCAAGGATGAATTGGCGGGATTGATCCGGGTTGAGTAAGACCCTGGCGGAGATGAATAAACCCTTTAAGGTCTCAAAGGCTTGTTGGGCAGAAGGATTCCAAGAGAAGACGATCCCCTTCTTGAGTAGTCGAGTAATGGGTAGAATCGTCTCAGAATAACAAGGAATGAACTTCCGATAGAAATTTGCGAATCCGAGAAATCGCTGAACCTCCTTGACGGTGGAAGGAGCTGGCCAATCTAGCACGGCAGAAACCTTTCTGGGATCCATAGAGATCCCATTTGCAGAGATGACAAATCCAAGATAGGTTATCTGAGCTTGATGGAACTCACACTTCTCTGCCTTACAATACAAATGGTTCGTCTGCAAACGACTCAGAACTAGATTAACATGTTGGATGTGGTCTTCAAGAGTGTCTGAGAATATCAAAATGTCATCGAGGTAAATGACGACACAATGAAGCAGCAAATCGGCGAAAAGGTGATCCATAAACCGTTGAAACACAGCCGGCGCATTAACCAGGCCAAAGGGCATTACTTGGTACTGGAAGTGTCCAAAAGGGGTTCGAAAGGCCGTTTTCCATTCGTCATTCGGAGCGATTCTGATGAGATGATAGGCTCCCCTGAGATCTAATTTAGTGTAGAGAGTAGCTCCACGGACGGCTTCAAGAATGTCTTTAATCAATGGCATGGGATACTTGTCAGGAATAGTGATCTTATTTAGCCCTCTATAATCTATGCACGGTCTCAATTCTTCTGTATCTTTCTTTGGAATAAAAAATAAAGAAGCTCCAGCGGGAGATTTAGATTCGGTAATGAGACCGTTCTGAATATTAGCATGGAGATACTCTCGAAGGGCACTCTTCTCCCGTTGGGACAAAACATACATTCGTCCAAACGGAACCGGTTGATCTGGAAGCAGGTCTATATGACAATCATCCCTTCGATGAGGCGGAAGTGTTGGAAACTGGGGAGTTGAGAACACCCTGAGAAAGTGTTGATGACATTTGGGAATCATACTCAAATGACCGATGGAAGGCAATTCGGTGGTAGGAGGAGACTCTGATGGAATATATAGGCCTACCGAATTGCGTGAAAGACAATGTGTGACACAGTACTCCGAGCCCAAAAAAAGTGTTCCTGCCTTCCAATTTATGTAGGGGTTGTGTAATCGCAACCAAGGCAGACCAAGAATAATGGGGAAGTGAGCCGCTCTGATTAAATCGAACACCAATGACTCTTTATGAGAGGCGATCAAACAAGTTAGCTGTTTGGTCTGTTCTCGTATAGGTCCCGAGCTTAATGGACTACCATCGACTCCTAAGATAGGTGTAGAAAAGGGTTTAGGAGTTCTGCCTATCCCGTTCTTAGCTGCCCATTTATCATCAATGAAGTTTCCAGCGGCTCCGCAGTCGAGCAGAGCTGGTATGTCCATCAAGTTACGGTCAGGCAACAAGATGGTCAATGAAAGTACAACCATGGAGGGGTTATTAGCCAATGGTTCAAAAGTGGACTCTTCTTCTATCGGGGAACCCTGAAGTTGTACTCCTACCGTGGTTCCCCTTACGGTAGGGGCTTGGCGTTTCCCGACGGCAAAGGTCTGGATCTGCGAGGAGGGACAACAGGACAATCTCGTAACAAATGGGAAGAAGACCCACAATACATACACAGGTTCAAGGCCTTCCGTCGTTCTCTCTCTATGGCTGAAATAGGACCTCTAACAGATCCTATCTGCATGGGTTCCTCAGAAGGAGTGGTCTTATGTTGTAGGGCCAAGATATCAGGGTTGAGACGAGGACCTTTCCCTTTCTTCCTTTCGATAGAACGCTCTTGAAGGCGGTAGTCTATTTGCATAGTCAAAGATATCATCTCCGCCAGATTCGCGGGCCGTGGGATCTTGGACACCTCATCCTTCAAATCCTCCGCAAGTCCTCGTCGAAAGAGAGTGAGTAGTCCGTCATCAGGCCAACCGGTTTCTGAAGATAACTGTTTAAATCGAGTAATATAGGACATAAGGTCCTTCTGACCTTGCCTGAGATCAAGAAGCCTTTCCTGCGTGGCTACCGAAATCTCTTGTCGACCAAACATGGACCTGAGACTGTTGGAGAACGCTGGATAGGAATCCAATACAGCGTTTCCGGAAGTGACTAACGGAGTAGCCCAAGCAAGGGCAGGACCCGTTAGGTGTGAAATGAGAAATCCTACCTTGTCCTTATCCGTGGGAAAGAATCGAGATTTGAACGTAAACTGAATGATGCAACTATCAAGAAATTCTTTCAACTTATGTGGGTCACCATCATACTTGCCCAAGGAGAGAGTAACGGGAGGGGTTTCAGAAAAGGCCCGAGTCAACTGTTGTTTTAATTGTGCATTGTCCTGTTTAAGACTCTGCATTTCAATAGACATAGACTGCATAGCAGCCATTAGCTGCTGCATTTGTTGTTCCATCCCTGCACCGCCGCTCCGACCAAGCTAGAGAGTTTCTTTATAAGGCGTCGCTTACTGTAACACTCTAATCTGATAGTCCAGAATGAGATATAAAACTCCACTAACCTGGTCGGAAAGCCGGAACCGGGACAGCAGCGGCGGAATTGAAAAGCCTCCCTGAGAGTCCTGAGACCCCCACTCTGCTGGAAGGGAAGAAAGAAACTTCAACAGGAAGAGGCAGGACCCCCAGGGAAACCCTCAAGGGGGAAAAAACCCTAGGTGTGTTGTCGGAGATCCTTGCAGACAGGTGGTTTATCCAAGGCGCAGACCTCCCGATTTGATGGCTGTATCACAGGTTCTAACGGGAGAAAACAACAGGTGAATATAGGAGGACAGCGGAATGATAGAATCGATTGGGAGAAGAGAGGGGTTTCTTACGGATGGATTTGGAGGAATCTAGTTGTTGCTGAGAGGTGGAGGGTTCTCGGAGTGAAAGGTAGAGATGGTTGGAAGGAAGCGCTGGAAGGGCACACTATAAGGTAAGAGAGAAAAAGGAATGGTAGATACCATGCAAGATTGAATACACTAGAATAGGGAGAGCCTAGAGTTCGAACTTACGGAGCGTCCTGAAATACAGAAGCGACGCGCGAAGGCGAAAGCCTTCGGTTCTGATATAGCGTCACATGACATGTCGTAATAGTCAGCTGGTTGCGTGGAAGAATCATGTGACCTGTCCTTGACGTGCACTGATGACGTGGAACCACAGTACCGCTAGAACTGGTGGTATTGACAGGAATAGATCGCGCATCTGCACAACAAAGCGCGGAACTGCACATTTTCCACCTATGTAAGTGTACAAAGCAGCGATGACGAAAAGGTGTAACAATATCACCCCAGACATGAGATTAAACAACTTGAGCATGTAGAAACAGATAAAGTCCCTTGAACATAAAAAAGTAGAATAAATGGGTCTAGTCAGAAGGTAGTGGCAGAGAAGTTAAATAAAGATGGTTGATTATAATAATGGCACATAAACACTGTAGTATATGTAAATATATAAATATATTTAAAAAAATGGAAGCTAAAATTTATGGAGTTGGTGTGCAAAATGAAAATGTATTAAATATTGAATGCTGTTTTATGTATGTTTGTTTTCTCTTTAACCTATGTTTTATTTCAGAAAGCAAGAGGAAAAAGGGCGAAATATTTTACAAAGCATGTTTTATTTTTGGCAAAAGGGTGAAGTTAGTATTGTGCTATGTACTTAATTTGTTTATTTTCTATTTGATTTAGAATATTAACATACATTTAATTGCTGGTTCCGGGATCGGAGGCCACGGGAGACAATGGAGTCCTAGAGCCCACGTGGACGGATTCCGGAGAAGCCCTGGAAGGGTGCGAAGACCAAAGCTGCAAAGCGATCAGCATTGAAGATGACGCCGATAATATGAATAATTATGTTGATATTCGGAGGGAACTTCAAAAATTCAGAAGCACAGGTTGTCATTGAACCTGGACCAGCATCTGGTATTGCGGTAGAAGAAGCACCAGGATTCATCATGAGTGATAGAAGGATGATTTTCCAAAACATTTACATACCATTGAATCCTGATATTTTGATAGAAAAACATTTTAACAACACTGGAATTAAAGCTGAGCAGACTAAAGAGTGGCTGGAAATAAGAAAAGAGGACGCTAAGCAGTCAATAAGAGATATATTGATGCAATTGGAGAAAACATTTGTGAATTCAGCAGACATTAAGAAGAGGAGAGGAAAAAGAGGAGCAGTGATGCTTGCTATCTCATTGGTAATGTCTATAGTTGGAGCCATAATAGGTACCACAATATCAACAGCCAATGCCATTTCAGTAGGGACGCCGAGTACTAAAGCACAACAACTGAGTGTTGACCTAGAAATAATACAAAAAACATTAGATGGGATTAGAAGGGGATTGGATGAACAAATAAGGTTCATAAATGAAACTGCGATCAAATTGAATGAACAAGCGGATGTGATGCAACGGGCAACTAAGCTGATTATTAAGCATGACAGAACACTTAGTGAGATGTTGAATATAATGAGTCCTGTTGATAGACTGTTAACGAATTATGTGAGAGAAGTTCAAACTGCAATTTCACAATTTATTCAAGGACATATACCATTGTACTTTGTTTCACAGGATATTATTTCATCAAATGATAGAAAGGTTGACTAGGAGGGAGATTGATGTGGTACAGGTAAAAATTGCATTTGAAATGGGAAATGCAATGCCATTATATGTGGACTTGGAAAGGTTGGAAATTGGATTCTTACTATGCATCCCATATGTAGCTCCTGAACCTATTTATCGAAGCAAGTGGGTACACAATGTGGGATTTTGGCAAGAGGACAAATTTATTAAGATTAAGACTCCAGAAGTGGTGGCATTTCAGTCATGGGAGCCTGAAGTTTACTTGATACCAAACTTGGAAACGTGTGTCAAATTTAAAGAACAAAATTATATTTGCCCTGGTAAACCGTTTGTTACTGATGCTACAGACGCTATTTGTGGTTTGAAATCTGACCCAAGTATATCAGAAGGTTGTGAAGTAATCATTAGCAATATGGGGAGTGAAGAATTGGCACAGACTAAAATGGTCAAAGGTAAATGGTTGATCAGCACCTGTTTAAAAAACCTGACAGTAGTACACTTAAATCATGGAACATATGTGGTTAAACAGGTGAAATATAATGTCTTTTACTTACAGGTTCCAAAGGATACAATTGTGTCGATTGGAGGGTTAACATTATTTCATGTTACGAATGACATTTGGGAAAGCCAAGTAGAAAATATTGAATTTTTTCAAAGGGATGCATTTCCAATAGACCCGGACCTAGAATTCTTATTGAATCATAAAGAGAAACACGTAGTGAAAATGAATCTAAGAAAGAACAACATTACGGTTAGTAACCTGGGTATAATAGAAGTGGAAAGATTTAATTGGGGAACTTGGGGGGAATGCTCTATAGTGGGTTTAGCTGTCCTGGTGCTAATAATGGAGGATGGTTGATTGTTTTATCAGTAAAAATGAAGATGTTGCTCATGTTAGTGGCTACAACGGGGAGAGAAAGATATCCCAACATGCATAAATTTTAAAAAGAAGAAAGGGAGCAAGTTGGATTTCTTCCAATTGTGGCTTGGACTATGGCCAAAATTCTCAGAAAAAGGAGGGGATATGTCAGATTATTTAGCGTGTTTTTGGAGTGCAGCGCCACTACATGGGATCAATGTATTGCTATAATGTGGTACAGCAAGCCATGTGTTGCCGGTGTAACATATGGATATGTAAATGAAGACAGGCTACTTAGTCAAAAACACATCATTTTTTTTCACATTTAAAAACGCACCATTTTCTTCTCACCAGTTTCTTACTGAAAAGTGAGCTATTGTTTGAAGAAGGAGGGTATGACATGATAGACTTTTATTGAATGCACGTCACATTAGGGGCTGTAACAGAGGTCTCTTGGTGCATCTCGGGGAGGAAGAAAGGCAGTGGACATTTTGCACAGCTTCGGTGAGGACTTGGCAGGAGTTGCTTTGGGGTTGCCTGATTGAGGGGCGTCGTTCCAGTGCACTGCTGACCTTCACAGGCTGGATTCCAGTCAATTAGCATCGGCTTGAGGACCAAAGAGTGGAGATTGGCACTGCATGTCCTCGCCGGGTGCTCTAAAAGGAAGCCCTGAGCCATTTTTAAGAAAGCGACCAGCCCAGAGAGTTCGCGCGCTGAACAGCTACAATTTGCTGGTAATTATCTTACACAAAATGAGAGTGCGGTGTGTGAATGAAATCTATTTCAGTCAGGCAGTGTAGCGATAGCTGCATTCTAATGTTGCCATTCAGAAATGCAAGTCAACTGATGCACTGTTCTTTTTTATTGTTGCAAAGAATCTAATGAAATACCATGTATTTTGCAATTGTTTCTCTTATGTTTATTCTAGAAAAGAATGCCTCGCAAAACTGGTAATGTATGATTTTTGAAATGAAACTGATGTAAATCACAATCTACGTAAAGGCTTCTATTTGCTTCTGTTTTTCTCTGGTGCAGTTAGTCAATATCACCTGATAAAAGGGGAGGTTATTAGGTAATACATGCCAAGCATCCCATGTGGAAAAATGTATGTTATGAGTAATTATAAATATCTGTGTGCGTGGTTCTACTCAGTGTATATGTGTGTGTGACTTCTGAGTGGAACACAATCTGATAGTCTGCTGGACGTACATGAGTCAGAAGAGAGAGAAGACTCTGGAAATAGTTTTACTAATGTAAATAAATTAGTGATTTTACCACATGTTATTGTGAATACTTTATGGAAGCAAAGCTCACTGGTATAGATAAATCAGTGATAACAGCCATAAATGGCACTTCATATAGAGATCACAAGAACAGTCTAAACAAAAGAAAGGGGTTTTGTATGTTGGGGCCACAAATAAAACAAAGAAATTATGCTCATCACTATACCACAACAAAATGCATACCATCTAAATGTATCTGTGTACTGAAATAATGCATAGCCACGATACCACTATAATACCAAACCCAATCTGAATGCAAGGAGTGATTATTGCTAAATTACTTTTATTTTTGGTGGTAAGAAAATACCGCTAGGCCCCAAATCTACACAAAATACCCTACACGTGCCTCAGCCCACTGGAGAAAAAGCCTTCATTAGGAGTATTGCACAAACATGAAGGTAATTTCACCCCGGCCCTATTACCATTGCCACAATGATGACCGGCGGAATTACTGCTGTTTCATGAACTGATGGGCAGGTGCACACCCTGTGGTGGTAACTGTAATGCTGTCTGGCAGTATTACTGCCGATATTGCTCATCTGGCATTAATAGTGCCCAAATACTATGGTGTTACTGTTACCACCAGCACACACAGTGGTATGACGTCTGGTGGATATAACAGCGATGGCCATCTTTGAAAACTCAATCCACTTTGACTCTCCCATTTCCTGCTGACATCCGGACACCATACAAAGGGAAAGGGAAAGACTTGCCTACCCGAACAGAGGCTGCACAAGCCAAAGTTCTCAGAGACTAAGCCGAACACGCTGGCAGAGGAAGTTCTGCACCACGCAGAGGCAGTAGGCAGGACAACACCACTGCCCAGATGAAGGATGCAATATGGACCTTCATCCATGACAAGGTGATGGCTGTGGACACCGTTCCAAGTGATGCAGAGACTGCCTCAAATGGTGGACTGATTTGAAGCCAAGGGTCCACAGCCTCACCTCACGCCACACCGAGGGAGAGTGCAGTTAGAAGAGGTGGCACTGTAGAACCCCTCACCCTCCTCCTAAGGGAGGGGAAGGCAAGATCCATCCTCTACATGAAGGGTAATGAGGGGATCAGGAGCACAGAGGCCGGAGCAGGAAGTCACAGTGATGGCGGTAAGTCAATCAGCCTCCATGTACATGTGAGTGCAGTGGCCAAAAGCATGCACCCCCCAGCATAGGTGAGCACATTAGGGAATGGGCAAACACATGGCAATCACAGCAAATGCACAGGGAGTACACCCATGTGCCAGGAGGCTGGGGAAATGTATTAATGTGGTGTCTAGTCAAATGGTCGACAGACAAATGGTCAACAGACAAATGGTCGACACAATTTGGTCGACAGGACAAATGATCACATTTTTTTTTTAGTTATATATATTTTTTTAGGTTTTCGTTTAGGGAAAAAAAGGGGTTTTTAGCAAAAAAAAAGGTGGGTGGGACCCCGGACCCCCCAAAAAAAATAAAAAATGTGAAAAAACAAAAAATAATTCAATCGACCTTTTGGTGTCGACCATTTGTCCTGTCGACCATTTAGATTCGACCAGTTGACCGACAACCTATTAATGCACATGCACTGTAAGTGAAATGTGTATGCCAACACATAGAAACATAAGAAGCACCCATGTGTGCCACGATGGTCCATGTTAGTAAGTGAAGCCACAATGCACTAACAGCAACAACCGACCTTGGCAGGCCAACATGCAACATGCACATGTATGTACCATGTACACCCTCAGCAGACACTACCTCCAACTAGAAGCAGCACTCATTGGTCTAATACTGCCCATACCAATCATACAAAATGTGCTTACTAGTACACACACAATGTTGCATGAGTGTTTTGCAAGCACTTTGAAATGTCTGCAAGATGACTCACAGCATGTCATTAAACTGCCAACAGCTACACAGTAGACCTGGAAGAGCCAGAGAATAAATGGGTAGGACTGAGCCAGGGCCGAGCCTGGGTTCAGGCCTGGCTCTATGATCCCACCAGGGCCAGGCCTGGAAAACGGCTGCACAAAACATAGCAGTGCATTCCGCTCCTGCTCCCCCAGTCTGCAAGGTGGTTTCTGGACTAATAATAAACCCTTTTGGGCTCACAGCACCTGCTGCCACAATTATTGAGGCATCCCCAATATTACGAAAGAAGGATGTGATGTTTCCCTTGGGTTGTCAGAGGGGGCCGTGTAATGTGTGGGGCCCAAGACAGGAAAGTGGTAGGAACTCAGAAGTCAGTTATGGTTACCAAGTCTTTCGGCGCATGATTAGCCTTTTGGAGAAGTGATGGTTTGGGCTTCCACCACCAATTTACTACATAATGCATACATTATGCCAGCAGGTGGGCTCCGGGAAGCATCTGAGTAGGTTTTCACAGTCAGAAGCAAAGATGAAAGACAAGGATCACAACAATGCAAAGTATGGATCAGGGTACAAAGCCTGAACTTACCCATCTCGTAGCTTAAATGCTTCAAACTGTCTTTGCCTGTTCAAAACTGCTCTTTCCTCTGCATACCATGTCCACTGGAGGATTTTAAATCCAGTGTGTTTTGCTAAAAATGGTCTCGACTGCAACCACAGCCAAGCGTTAGGAGCTGCCTTAGACTGCACTCTCGGCCTTCTTGATTAGGCAGTGCAGGGTAGTAAGCTTCTGCAGGACCAGGAATGGTATTTGTGCTGACAGGAGTGATCTCCTATTTGATGCCCCCTTTGAATGAATGTGGACAGCATGGCTACAGAGATGTAGCGCGTTCTGCACCCCAGCCACATAGATACAGACAATCCAACGCCAAAACACAGAGTCATAGAGCACCTACCTCCCGACCACAGAGCATCCGCCAGTGCAGCCACATGGATACCGACCATTACCACCAAGCCACAGAGTCACAGAGCGCACTGACTCCCAGTACCATAGTATTTTGAGAGTTTGGGAAGCACCTCTTCCTGTCCTGCCGCCTGATTTCCTGACTTGCCCCAGTCAATCAATGAATGACTGGGTAGGGAGCAGCAGTCAGGCGGCGGGGACTGGAAGTCAGGCAAACGCGCTCCTGTAATTTACAGGAGCTGGTCTTTTTTTTTATAAATCAACCTGCTGTGTCTTGATGCCGGCTCCTGCTTAGGGCAGGCACTGGCCGGAGAGGGAGGTCAGGCCAGAGTCCTAGGTGGGGTGCGAGCCAGCCCAAGTCCCACCAGGCTTTCCCAGCACTACTGCACAGTCCACGGACAGTGAAGAGGCCAGACCCTCCACTGCTGTCACTCCGTCTACCTCCACCCCTGAACAGGCCAGACCCATAGGCAGTGGGAGTAAGAGGAGGAGCAAGGCAGCCAAGGCACAAAAAAACACCACTTTGGAACATCTAGCACTGATGGAGGAAAGCACCATCCCCACATCTGTGCACAGTGGCCCCTCCAATGGCCATGCAGGTGGCACATCTGTCATCAAATCTTCTACAGCCACTCCACAGCCGGTAGCTGTGGCAGTCAACATGGCGGCAGTACCCGCTCTGGCACCCATATGTCATGGCTCCTGCACACCCACCTCATCATCTCGGATAGTGCAGCCCCATCCCCAACACCATTGTGGCACGGGCAGCAACTGCATCACCGAGGAGGAGGAGGACATGGGATTCCACTCCATGTGTTTCAGCCCCAACCCTTCCCACAGACCACCACCTCTGCCCGTACACAACATGGCTGAGAGGAATTCGACCATCATCATGGTGGGTGTGCACTCACCTGGGCTTTTTTAAAATTTTCAAATGAAATTGAATGATGGTAGATCATCCCCTGGAAAATGAGTGGTGCTAATCCGCACACATTTCCTGATCCACACCACAATACAGGCACAGTCCTCCTGTCATATTTAATTGGGATCTGACAGGTGGAGTACATGATGCATCTCCAGAAAGGGGAGTGTCAAACCTTCCACCTGCCATAACTAGCCTAATTAACAAACAAATACTCCATAGTCTGCACTGTCCTTTTGCTGTGCCCTTTAGCTGGTGGCAGCATTTGCATACTAATCCGAGTTTAATTCAAACAGGCCCACATGGGGCCTGGTTGCAGAAACTAAGCTAACAAAGGAGACAACTTGCTTACAGTAGCCATCCTGCAGGGAGACCCCATTCAGACGGTACAAGTATGTGCTTTGGCGGAGCCAGAAAGTCTGGTCTTGCCACAGCTTCAAGGGAGACCTGCCGCTTTAATCAGGAACCACAGAGATCTCCACTACATTAACCAGAAGGACCTTTTGATCGACAGCAGACAGGAAGATGGGTGGGACTTAGTATTGCATGTTTTTAGCCCTTTACCTTTTCTGTTGCAAAGCACACTGTTTATGACCTCACGCGTACAGGAGATTGTTGGTGAGGGTTCATGAAGGTAGGCCTATCCTGCACCAATCCCTGTGCACCATGTGGCTTTAAAAGAGGGCAGAGCCCCTCTTTTGGCAGATCCTCTGAAGGCTTCACAAGAAGCAGAAGGAATAACTCATCATTGGACCATGTTTGAAGGTACAGTCTGCCTTACATCTTCCACCAGTGAAGGAAGGCCAGGACCTCCAACAGGGAAGCAAGACCCCTCCCCTAAACATCTCCCAGGGAACTCTGGGAGAGGTCAGATCGAAAAGATGTGGTTTAACAAGAGAGCACTCTCTCCCTCACGGGTATTGTCCGATAAAATCAGTTTCACCATCTGATTAGGCATTGCTCAGAATGAAGGGGGTGCCAAAAGTGGTCAGTGTAGCTCTGTTGCTAGCTTCTCTTGATAAACCACATCTTTTCGATCTGACCTCTACCAGAGACAACTAAAGGTCTCTTTCTTTCAGAAGGTACGAGTATGTGCTTTGGCAGAGCCAGAAAGTCTGGTCTTGCCACAGCTTCAAGGGAGACCTGCCGCTTTAATCAGCAACTACAGAGAGCTCCATTAACCAGAAGGATCCTTTGATTGACAGCAGACAGGAAGATGGGTGGGACTTAGTATTGCATGTTTTTAGCCCTTTACCTTTTTTGTTGCAAAGCACGCTGTTTATGACCTCACCCATACAGGAGATTGTTGGTGAGAACCCAGGATTGTGTCACGCCACTTACCTGGAGACCGGGGTTCTCCGCACCTGCTCGCTCCCCTCCCTCTTGGCGGATCTACCCGTGCTTTTGCTTGCGGGGATCCGCCATGGGGAGAGCATCGAGGGTTCCCGTTAGGTGTCCTCTGCACATGCGCGGGAGACCACAGTCTCGGTTCCGCGCATGCGCAGTAGATTGGGCCCTCGCCACGGCGAGAGCCTGCACTCCAAGCCTCGCTTTGGATGTGCTGGCACCCGGCAACGAGAAGGTTTGCGTCTCAAGCCTCTCGGGTGCCGGTGATCCCATAAAAGGAACGTCGATCGGGGGCAGGTCGCGTCCCTGATCGTGTTCTACGCTCGCTTGTTTTGTCCAGCGCCAGCCTTGTTTTCTTCTGCCCGCTCCTGCTTGGTACTTCTGCCTGGATCCTGTCGTCCTCTCTGCAGCCCTCGGCCCATTCCTTCCTCTTGTCCTAGCTTGGAGGTCCTTTGGGTCCTGGGTCTCCCTTCCCTGGGGTGTCTCTCAATCTCTCTCCCGGGTTCCAATTTCAGTCCTTTCCCTAATTCAGTTCCTGGGTTTGGTTCCCACTCTCCTGCCTGTGCCCCTTCTCGGTTCCTTTCGGGACTTTTGGACTACCAGCTGCTGTACCAGTCTGGGCTACATCCTGCCTGCTATTCTCACTTCCTCAGTGGTTAGTGGGATTATTGCTTCTACCTTCAACTTCAGCCTCACTGTACCAGCTCTGCAGCCATACCCAGCATCAACACAGCGTTCCTCAGATCAGAGCCTTTGGAACCCATCTTCAGACAAGTACTTCGGACTCTACAGTTTAAGGACTCAAAACATCTGCCTCTCCTGTCAGTGCTTGCACTGTCCTGACCCCACGCAAATCAGGAGAGAGCGTCCCGTGGCGTTGGGAGTTGGTCCATCTTCCACCCTGTATCAACCTTGGGTGGTAGAGAGGCCGGTACCCCGCGTCACTCACGCATCTGAAAACAGTCGTCAGTCTGGATGCCACGTCAAGATCCTCACCCAAGTCTACAGGTACGCTACACTCTCGTGATTCTCACCTTAACAGATTGGTTCATTAAAGTAGGCTTATCCTGTACCAATCCTTGTGCCCCATGTGGCTTTAAAAGTGGGCAGAGCCCCTCTTTGGCAGATCCTCTGAAGGCTTCACCAGAAGCAGAAGGAAGAACTCATCATTGGACCATGTTTGAAGGTACAGTCTGCCTTACATATTCCAACAGTGAAGGAAGGCCAGGACCTCCAACAGGGAAGCAAGACCCCTCCCCTAAACATCTCCCAGGGAAATCTGGGAGAGGTCAGATAGAAAAGATGTGGTTTAACAAGAGAGCACTCTCTCCCTCACGGGTATTGTTCGATATAATCAGTTTCACCATCTGATTAGGCATTGCTCAGAATTGGGGGGGTGCCAAAAGTGGTCAGTGTAGCTCTGTTGCTAGCTTCTCTTGTTAAACCACATCTTTTCGATCTGACCTCTATCAGAGACAACTAAAGGTCTCTTTCTCGAGCCTCTCCAGCCTATGGCACTAGAAGTGTGGTAATGTGTATCCCACACAGTATTTTTTCTGGCTATCTAATGTCCTATAGCACCAGGTATTAGTGAAGACTGTCCTGAAGAAAATGGCCATATCAACACTATCAACACTGAAACTGGTAGACAGTGGTTTCTACATTTAGGAGGCCAAAGGTTGCCTACCCTATTCTGAGCAACTTATAACTCTTCAGACTCCCTCTGTGAAGTGGCCAAATGCAGGTTCATTTAAAACCTTCAGTTCCTGGAAGTCTAATCAGTGAATGACTGGTTGGATAGCTCGCAATGTGCAGTTACCTATGCATCCATGATGAAGCAGTCAGTTTGTTCCAAAAGGGAGGTAGATGGGCCCAAATGGCCAGGGTAGTTTACTTCCAGTCCATACAGCCAGTTTTCGTTTGCTTAGTTTTCAGCATTTCAGAAGGATATACATTGACAAATTAATGCAGATGGGTTGTATTATTTCCTGTGCATACTTTGAAGCCTTCAATGGGCCTCATTACGAGGCTGGCGGTAGCCGGGCCTGTAGTACAGGCACGGCTGCCGCCGCTATTCATTTTCTTCCGGCGGCCAGAAAAGGGCAATTACTGTGTCATTACGACCTTGCCGGACTCGGTAATTGCCCTTTCCTGGGCGCTGCAAAAAATTATTCTCCATTCCCATTGAGCCCCATAGGGCTCAATGGGAATGGGGAGGGTGGTAGCACGGGTACCGTTAGTAGCGGTACCGGTGCTACCATCATGTTCTGCTCACGGGTGCTGGTATGGCCTCCAGGTCAGACCTGGTGGCTGCAAGGGCACCCATGAGCAGAACTCGTAGTATGGCGGTACGGTAGCAATGGTGCCAGTAGCGATACCGGCGCCATTGTTGCCTTACCGCCATCCTTGTAATGAGGCACAATGTCTTCCTAGAGTGGGCTGTGCATGAACTATAACAAAGGGGAGGGAAGACTCTATTACATTGATGATTTCTTGTTCATAGGAGAATAAAGTTTGACGTGGGCTAGGTTCTATTACAAAGGTTCTTAGCATTGTCAGGCGAGGTGGGTGCTCTTTAACTCCCGGAAATAAGTAGTGCCCTACTTGGGTAATGAGATAGATCCAGAGGAGGGGTCATGAAGTTTGCTGCCTGAAAAGGTGGCAGCGTTCGCTGTAAGCATCGAACCTTTTCTATTAAAAGACAAAGCAACATTTAGTGAGACCCAGGCTTATATCGGCAGGCTCAGTTTCGCAGCTAGAGTAATCCCGGCAGGCAGTGTGTTCGCCGGATGTTTGGCAGGTGCAACGTCTGGAGTAAGGGGTGGCATTTGATCTGTTTGCATGCTGAACTAAATGAAGACTTGCAAATGTGGTTGTATTTCCTCAAGGATTTCAACTGAGTGCACTGATGGTTACCCCAGTGGGTGGCATGTGCACAGGTAAAATTGTTTACAGACTCACCTGGCAGCCATGGCTTTGCTGCTATTTTGGGGCTTGCACGATGCAGCACAGATTGGTCTATCAAATGGCACAGGAAGGGGTTGACCAAGAATATAATTGTCTTGGAGATGTTTTCAAATCGAGTAGCCCGCCGTACATGGCCACAAGTATTATCCAGCAAGTCCTTTATCATGTGCTCTGATAATGCTGGTGTAGTTCAGAGTATCAACAACCAGTCAGCGTGTTGCAAGGTTACAATGGGTTTCCTGAGACTGCTGGTCAGAGCGGGTTTGGAATGGAATACTGAATTGAGGAGGCGAGGCATGTATCAGGAGTCCATAATATTGCGGCTGATGCACTTTCTTGTTCACCGATGCAGAGTTTCTGACAGGCCATGCCCCAGGCAAACAGTAGAAAGACACCCTTCATCACCAAGCTCTGGGACCTGGTTGTGTGGACTTGAAATTGCAGTGGTTGGCAGAAAAGGCTCTGGCGATGTCTACACATGAAAGGTACAGATGCTGCTTACAGATCTTTTGTGCCGTCACTGATCACATGGGAACAGCTTATTTGCAGGAAAAGGTCCAGGGTTTTGGCGTATGGGAATGCGAGGCAGGATAGATTCTGAGCTGGGTAGTGGGCAATATGGCCACCAAAGCCTTCTATTCACAATCGTGGGGTTTTTCCGAACCAACAAAAAGTTTCCAGGTGAAGGAGGAACTAAGTGGTTGGAACAAGGATGCACCCGCCCTGGCAGATGATCGTGTAGGGAAGGAGCCAAGTACCCCTACCTCAACCATCTCGCCAATATTGCCTATACGATGGGAACCAGAGTTTAAGACACGTGCAGTACCAGTGAAAATACTGATACCAAGGAGAATCCTGGAGGCAAGATTCCCATTGAGAAAGCCATACCTGCATATGAGAGAGTATGATGGCCATTTGAATGAAATCCCAGAGGAAGCTGGACCAATAAATGAAAGAGCAGATTGGTGACGTCACACGAAGCCAGACTGATGTACATAGAAGAGATGCAGAGACAAGAGAATGAAGATATTCTATAAGGCATCAAGAAAGTATCAAAGATAATTGACATCTTGGGCTCAAGATGAAGAAACTTATGCTACAGAAACAATGAAGATATCAAGTTATTTTAAACTTGTACAGATGCAAAGAAACGCAAGCAGACATAGTATTCTTGAGGCTAGCTATGTAGTGAATAGATTGCGGCATGCACCAAAGTATACATATATAGGAGTAAGTAAAGAATGGATGTTTCCACTATGTGTTATAGCAGAGCTGGACCACAGAAGGAAGGCCTTTTCCAGTGTGTCGCAGTTGAAAAACAATTGAATTACAGAAGTGAATCTTAGATAGGCAAGGCTGGATCAGCCCCAGGAAGCCAAGGTCTTATCGGACTGATATGAGCAGATATTATTTCCACTTGTGTGAAAAAATGAAACTCCTGTTCAGAAGGCCTGGACGAAAACAAGGAAGACGTCAGAGTTTCATTAAATAGTAGTATTATAAATGCACGTTCAAATTTGTGGTCTTCAGTCACGTGGAGGGATGAAGTTGGACAAGCATGACGAACCACACCTACGCAGGGAGGCAGAGCATGCTTCTACTCCCCTGTATTCTCCATAGCAAAGAACATTTCCAAGGCCAAGTTGAAAGGTTTAATGGACGTGCAGACCATTGAGGTGATGATCGATGATATGCTAATTAGTGGGAAGCTATGGTTATGACCATGTCACCAGCACCTGGAAGTCCAGCCTCTGTGCTGGTAACGTGGGTGGAAAAGTACAGACGGATGTAAGAGTGTAGGGGGTCACGTAATTAGGGTCCTATAGTTTGTATAACCATTAGGACATTGTGTATTTAGTGACGTTCATAGTGACTTGTTTGAAGGATGGGCTTAGTAGTCCAACCTGATGTTGAAGAACCTATGACTTTCTAGACCAGTATGGAACGTATACATAAATGTTCCCTTTAAGCCTGTCACATTTGCCACTAGGTTTCTGTAGTTTGCCACGTAGGATGACATTAGCAAATATGTAGGTTGACGTCAGCTATGTTGGATTTTTACTATAAGTATGATGTTTTCTTATTACATGCATTGAGAGACCATGCTATGAGATGTCCGTTGATGTCCGTTGTACTCCCTGTTTTATATAATTGATATTAAAACAGTCAACTTTTGCCAACTTCCTGAGACGTTTTCATTATTGATGTTTGAGTATCTTCTGCATCCCCATTCATCTCAAAGTATTGCTACCTTGTCTTGAAGTGCTGGGTCGGCTGTCCCGCTTCACGTGGTAGCAGAGATGATGGTTCAAGAGCCATCGACCTAAGTAAGCTTTTTGGGTCCCGGCAATATCGGGCGTCCTCTGCCATTCAGCTGAAAGGACATGAAGCTCCCTGTAGATAGCGAAAATAGTTTTTAACTAATGCTTGCAAGCGTAGGTGAGCCGGGTACCTCGGTTTGTACGAAATCCCAGACTGAAGGTTGAAGCGGCTGATAAGGAAGAGACGATCCCGAGAGCCGGAAGTTGAAAAAGCGAATGGTGAGTAAAACTGAGTGAGGTGGCAACATTTTGGAATGGGCAGTGAGTGAAGAAAATGATAAGGGGAAACGAATAATGGATGGAGGTTGGGGGTAAACAACTCAAGATGATGAGCATCGAGATATTATGTAATTAACTTGAGGAAAAGAGCCAAGCAATTAAGAAACTGTGAGACGAGGAATGTCACCGTAGAGTAAGCCCAGTGTCCTGCATCATAGCACGTAACAGAAGGAGTCGTATATAGAGTCCCATTAGCGGATGACATATGCGACAGACTAATTTAAAGACGGTGCAAAGAGAATGATTCACATCCCAATCAGGGTATTTTTTAGAGGCAAGGATAAGTCTTGAGGATCGCAGACTGAGATATAAATGGCCGGTCGAGTATGTCAGTTCATTTGTTTGTTTTATGTATTGTATAGATATATATGTGGTGAAGAAATAATAGATGAATTAAGAGACGTGAAAAGGAAAAAATGAGATTTAAGAGTTAATTATTTATTTGTTGAAATTGAATTGATGATTAGTGGATAAGTAGATTGGAGTAAAAACATGATACAAAGGGTTTGGAGCTGCGACGGTTAATGCACGCTCATATTGTACTGTTTTTCTGGAAACATATTTTTGAAAAAGTTCAAAGTGTAAAGTTTAGTATTGACAGTCAAATGTGACTAGTCAAAATGGAGGATATTACTCTGCTTATACATTTATGCAAGCAGTTACCAGAGCACGCACCAAAGCTTAAACAGTACACTGCGGAATGGGTTAAGGGCACGGCAGACAAGATGTTCATGCCATGGCCACAAGGGCGATCACTTTCAAAAGCAGTTTTGCAACACATGATGACATATTTGCACACAGCATACAACGGGAAAAAAGTTAGACAAAAGGCTAGCGAGCTTAGAGCTCTGGAAAATGTACCAGGAGGAATGAGAAGAGCCACCTTCTGAAGACTGGATACTTAACATATGCAAGGATGGGGGTGAGGAGCCTTCTGCTCCCCCCACCACGCCTGAAGTAAACAAGCGATAGTTAGAAAGGTGAATGAAAATACCCATTAAGTGAACTTAAGGCAGCGGCAGGGTACTGCAATCCAGCATATTCGTCGCCTGCACATAGCAGTGATGACGGTGCAGAGAAGATTCCTGAAAGAGAGGTGATCTCTAAAGTCCGAAGGGACAAAGAGAGACGGGACAAGGAGAGAAGTGACCGACCAAGTACATCCTTAGATATAGGAAGAGAAATAAAGAGATGGAAGGGTGAACATGTTAAGGCTGATGAGGTACTGCTCACACAGAACGAATGGATGGGTGGCCAGATTTTGTTCAAACCTGATGGTAAGAGCATTGAGGAAGTAAGGCAAAAGGAAGATCGAGACGAACGAGACAAAAAAGATACAGATAGAGAGGAACAATTGAAAGAAGATGGGGAAAAGAAAGGATAGACAAAGAAGCGAACAGTTGTATCAAGATAAACAACTGAAAAAGCAGCAAAGGACAGAGGAGCAAAGAAAATATGACAACAGACAGAGGGCAATTGAAGAATGAGAAAGGTTAGAAAGAAAGAGAGGATAAGAGGAAGAACAAAAGTTGAGGGATAACAGGATACAAAGACGTAAAGATGAGGAAATACAAAGGGCAAACGAGAGAAGAGATATGAAAAGAAAGGAAGAAGAAAGAGAAAAAGCAAGGAAACAAAGAGAGCTTGATGATGAAATAGAACGAAAAAGAAGGCAGAGAGCATGCAACATTGAGCGTGTAGAAAAATAATTAATGGAGCCTAATCCAGTAGTAGCATGGGAAGACATAGAAGAATTGTTCCCAGCACAAGAACCAATGCCAGGTCCATCTAGAGCGAATCTAGAGGATGAGTTTGACTCTAGAAGCATTGGGGACACAATCGATAAAGTCTATCATGATATGAGGACTAAGAAATAACTGAAAGGGAAGGGAAAAAACGATCGACTCGAGAACACAGTTGTACGGGAGGCTCGGGTAGTTTCGATCCTAAAGAGTTGTCTTTAGACAGATTGACTCTGACTAGAGACGAAGAGGAGGGAAGCCATACAAGTTGGGGACACAAAATGTCAGACGAAGACAGAGAAACCTTCTGTGGGGAGGAGGGAGGTAACGCATGTGGCCCTTAAGGATGTTCTCTGATGGATAGAAAAGTAAGATGGTCAGAGTCTCTGGTGCCACTAGATCGACATAGAGGGCAGTCCAATAATGAGAGGGGGGACTCTCCACCTTATGAGCAGGTTAAGATTGCTGCCAGGAAGAAGGCGGTGTGGAACCATTGTCTTTGCTATGGACAAACAGACGATAGGGAATGAATGTGAGTTTGGGATATCGCAGTTTCCTTTGTTGGAAAAAGCAGGAGCCAGACCACAATATATACCATGGCCACAAATGGATAAGGATAGTTTAAGGTGAAAACTTCTGAGTTTAACTTCCGGTGCTGGGAAATGGATACATGAGTTACAAAAAAATGACAGGAGGAAACATGTTAGCTATAGGAGACATTAAAGGTCTTCTTGCCCCTATCCTTGGGGAGAGTACAGATGATGTCTGGTTGTGAGCAGGATAGTCGAGTGTCACTATGCAGAACACAGCTCATGATGTAGCACCATTTAATAACTGTAGGGCGGCAGTTCGGAAAGCTCTCTGAGTGCTGTATCCGGACACGTCAGATATGGAGCTCTAATGATGAAAAATATGCAGGAAGGGGTTGATCCTCTTGTTTACATTCTGAATTTTCAGGAGGAATGGAGCTTGGAGATTCGCGAGCCTTGGCGTAAATCTATACCTGTGTTTTACCATATACTATGCCAGGTGTTGCCAGAGCCAGTACAGAAGCAGCTAAAAAAATTGGTGGGCATGGAAGCAAAGGCATGGTCAGAAATACAGCTGACCATCGCGCATTATTGCAGATTATTACATTAAAATAATCGAAAGAAAGATGATGCTAGGAAAGGTGAAGAAGCAAAATTAGTCCAGAATAAATTGTCAAAATATGCCATAGAAGGGGCGATGTTGATTAGTGGGCAAGGGTCAGGTTCACAGCAAACAGTAGGCATGCCACAGGTGAATAACCAAAGGCAGTTCGATCAAGGTAATAATGGATTCGTACCACGAAGTAGGGGAGGCTTCCGAGGCAGAGGCTTCCAGAATAATCATGGCATGCAGGGAGGGCAAATTAGGAGACCTCCTGTATGTTGTACATGTGGAATGACAGGACAGATTGCACGCATGTGCGGAAGTCAAGGGTTTGTGCGAAATGGGCAATTCTCAAAAGGGGGGATCACATACCCACCTGCATACACTCAACAAAGTGGAGAGGGGTTTGCCCAAAATCAGACAGTGCAGTAAACACAAGCGCTGAGAATGCAAACACAGCAGACAATAATTAATCCACTGCAAGGGCATTCACAGCATTCACCCATGCAGATACAGCAGGGCACAAGCACAGGACGGTTAATGACTCCTAGGATATGGGTTGTCACTGTCAAAGGAGGAAATCCCTTCACAGGTACAGTAATAAGCATATACCCACAATAGGACAGCTCACTGGGAGACTTGATGTGTTTAATTCTATCATTTACTCCTAATCCTCAAGAGGAACCGAGGGCTGACGTCACTATAGGGGGCAAATCTTTTTATTTTTTAGTAGACACAGGGGCAACAAGCTCATGTATACGAGAGGGGACATTTACATTATCTGGGAATGCCATGAATTTTCAAGGTTTCACAGGAGCTACAATTAGAGTTCCTTTTACTGAAAACTTGCCAGTCTCTATAGAAGAATGAGGCATGTTTGTACCATTATTATATCCGAGACAGACACCTGTTAATACATTAGGTCGAGATTTAATGACAAAGTTGAACATCACAATATCATTTACTGATGAAGGCATAGTATGCTCAATGCCAGGAATGCATTATTTAAACATGACTGAATTTATTCTGGCATTCACGGGACAAATGGCCATACTTTGAATACCGCTTTAAGCAGAGGTTTTTCACTATGGGGTACGCATTTTGTTAACATGGCTACCAGGTTTAATGATAAAGCAGTGAGGATACCTGATGAGTTTTTATTTAGTCCCAGGATACCTATGGATGAAGAGGGAGGACACATTTTTCCCTTAGAAGTACAAGCAGCCATAGTACGGTGAGAAATGGCTTTGCTTGATGGAACTGATTATGAAGGCAGATGATGGTGCACAGTGATTGCCATTGGGGAAGGTTATAGATTGGTTGACGTATTGGATTTGGATAACACAGGATATGTTTAGAGATCATCGTTCAGATGACAAAGTAGTATTTGTATTACGTATTGGGTGAGAGCAATTAAATGTGAAGTTCCTCCGAAAATTATGCTAGCATTGAAACGTCCCGAGTTTTTTGATGAAGATATGGCAAAAGTGCCAGCTACATAATGGTCAACAGACCCCTATGACATAGGTCTGTTGAAAGGGGCTCGATAAGTTAAGATTAAATTGAAACCAGGTGCAATTTTACCTCAAGCATGACAGTATCCAATTTCTCGAGAGGCAGACAAAGGTATTTTCAAAACGATATCTGCCATGATGCAACAAGGTATTTTAGTGACGTCAGAGTCACCATGTAATACGTCAGTGTACCCTATCAAGAAATCTAAGGGTGGATTGTGGGGTTTAATTCAGGATTTACTCCCGATTAACCAGATTGTAGAGGCCGAGTTCCCTCTAGTTGATAATCCTGGGACAATCTTATATAGTATCCCTGTTGAGGCACTATATTTCATGGTGTTTGAACCCATTGCATAAAGATTCTCAAGACCTGACGTCATTTACATTTCAGGTAATAAAAGTTGGAGTCAGTGGGCTTCCACTAGCTGTCTCTGCCCTAACAGTTATAACACAATATAGACAGTAGATATTAATTTACATCAATTTATTCCTGGGTCTAAGTCCCTATAGTTAACTCTCTAGCCCTGTGTGTATAAATCTCGTACACTCGCTGTATGGCACAATCACCCTAGTGGGTGGTGATGTGCCGACTATAAGTGATGTAGAGATCCTAGCCCTCATCTCTCTCACTAATTTCCTCACTCTAAGTAATTAGGTGCACACTTCCTGGAGGTCGGTTTTTATTTTAATGTCACTGCCCCCAATCTGTGTGTCTTATCATTAAAAGGCTGTTGAGACATGGATTGCCAAAAACAGCAAAATAAAGATTAAAAAAGGTTTCAATCAATCAGTAGGTGGATTATTACTGTTTGAAAGGGTTAAAATGATGTATAACTTATTCAAGCTCTTTCCTCAAATGCATAACGGTTCTCGGAGTTGTGGTCATCAGCACTTTAACTTCTTCAATGTGTCAACCGGTTTCAGCGGTACTAGCAACTAGCCGCCTTCTTCAGGACGGAGAATAATGCATTCTCAGTAACAATTTGATTTCTTCAGTGGTCTCCACATCTTGGAGGTTTTGAGAGATACTTCGGTTGCTCACGGGCATGGCAGCTTGCGTCCCAATCTCTGTAGGGTTTAAAAAGAAGGACATAGGGGAATGGTATGAGGGGAGTGGTCTACTATAATAATAGGTAAGAGTAACTTGAAATACTAGAGGAGCAAGCAAGATAGTACCTGTGGTTGCACTTGTGTTCTCAATTCGATGGACTGGTCTCGCCAGTTAGCCCTTAACATAGGGTGACTTCCTGCATGTACCACCTAGGAGAAAATATTCTGAGGTAAGGTGTGGTACATCGACTCAATTAACCATTAACATAAATTGTGTCGAGCCCATGGTTTTCAAAGTGAAATAGTACCTGTGGGATTGGAATCCTTCCTGAATGACTCAAGGAATGCCTGTTCCGGGTCCTGGATACTAGTGGTGTCCAGTCCTCTTTGTATTTTGATTAAGATATGGCTGTGAAATAAAAACCATAGGGAGTCAGCTGCGTGTGCCTATGGATTGCTGCCACAGCCATCTAGCACACATCAGTACTGAGTCTGCTATGCATGACCCAGTCTTGTTATTCCTATGGCTATGCTGTTCCATAGTGGTGTCTATTATGGCTAAATCAGTCTATAATTGCATGCGTTCCGTTCGTGAACGCACTCGAAAATGTATTGACTGCTGGGCAACATGCCCGTGTCACTGGTAACAGTAATGCATGGGGGAAAGAGTTTTTAATAGCTGTTACCTTCAATGCTCGGTATCTCTCTCAGCTGGGTTTGCATCCTGTCATGATGCCTACTCCCGGAGAACCAGTCCAGGACCAGCGTCCCCGGAAGCAGACATCATGTTCCCGGGGAAAAGGCCAGCAACCCCTAGTAGGGGCCCTTTGGACACTGTCCTGGCGCCTTTTGCGCCAGGCTCATTTTGGACCTCAGTCCTGGCGCCATAGGCGCCAGGCTCATAAAGGGAGTGTTTATGTGAACTTACCTAATGCAGACCGTGCTGCCAGATCCAGACCTCTTTGAGGCCTGAAGGGACTATTTTACCTGTGGGACTATTTTGCCACTCGGGCGTGGCCGGGGAAGAATACGTACCTGGAACTACTTTGGGGGCTATTTAAGCCACGCCCAGACAGCAGCTCACGCTTCGCGTTGTTCTGCACCTAGCAGCTGGATGCTCACCGTGTCTGCTCCTGCATCGTGACTCCAACCACGCCCGCCTCCATCCTGGAACACCTGAAAGGAAAGAAGAGAAGGGAAAAGGTGAACAGAAGAACATTACCTGCTTCTACCCGGAGTCATCACGCCGGCGATCCTAAGGGAAGACATTTATTTTAAAAACGCATCGCGTTGCTCGCTGCAGCGCTGCGTTCCACTCACCTGTTCACGAGGCATCACTGTGCTCCTTAGCGACCATCTGCACAATCCGCCGCATACCTGCGCCTAAAGGGAAAGAGAAGAACAAAAGGTGAGCAAAAGGAACATATTGAGGAAAGCCAGATTTTCGCCATAAGACTTACCTGATTATTGTTGGGAGAATCTTTCCTCATCTCGGGTCGGCGCCGCTTCTTCGCCAGTAACGTACCCCGGCCCCTATGGGGAAAAAAGACACAAGCATTAGAGGGTGAATATAAGGACATTAAAGGAACAACCCATCATAAACTCACCTGAGTTTACCTTCGGCGAATTGTTTCCTCTACGCGAAATCTTCACTCAGCACCTGTGATAAAAGGGAAAAGAGACGGACTACTGAATATAAAGGCAAATAGAAAAGGAGGCCAACTCTTGAACTTTTACAACAGTATACTTACGGCACCTTGCCAGGAAAGTCAAGTAAGCTTGGATCCTCACCAATCCGAACACCAGTGAAGTAACTGGATATAATCGCACCCCTGCACCAGAAGCAGGATGGAGAGCTCTTCCTTTCAAACCTTAAGGTGAGAGTTAACGGGGAATTTCGGAGCTGGTCTGAGGAGAGTGAAAGAGGGAACTGGGAGGCCGACGCGCTACTCTGCAGGTAGTTAATCCCCTTTCTCCATCTGCAGAAGGATTCTCCTGCGAGTCAGACAAGCGAGATTTGGGGGTCCTGTCCAGTCGGTCTTCCGAGTTCTGCGCATCACCTTAGAAGAGGCCGCAGCAGTCCAGACCTGGTCAGTGTCTCCGTGGGAGTCAGGTGAGCGTTACAGAACGCGAAGACTTCCTACAATTTCCCACCCAGGCGCTATGGAGACTTCCGAGACTGATCAGTTGGCTCACCTATTGGGAGAATTACGGGCCGAAGTGCATTCCGCTCGTCAGGAGACTAACGCTCTCAGGAGAGAATTAATTGTATCTAAGGAACGAACTGATGACCTTGCCAGGCAGCTATTGCAAGGTCAGGCTGGACAAACTCCCCTACCAGGTTCAGGATGTATTCCCGCCCCAGTGGTTTCAAGTAACCCAGTGCAAATTAATCTACCTGGAAATATGCCGCTGGCCCCACCTGAACGTTTTGCCGGGGACCCCAAAAGATTTGCCGTATTCATGAATCAATGCCGACTGCACTTCCTCTGCAGACCTGGGGCCTTTCCTAACGACCAAACCAAAGTAGCTTTTGTATTATCATATCTCAGCGGCTGTGCTGCCGATTGGTCAGTTCCACTGGTTACTCAAGATGACCCAATACTCCGGGATTTTCAAGGCTTTCAGACATGCATGGAAAGATTATTTGCTCGGCACTCTCAGGGACAGGCCCTGGACAACTAACTTCTGTCCCTACGACAGGGTAACCAGGATCTCTTAGCCTATATCGCAACCTTCAATAGGTTGGTTGTGGAGACTGGGTGGCCAGAGGATAAAAGAATCACGTTATTTCATCGAGGTCTACGTGGAGAACTTAAGGATGTCCTGGCCCAAGTTGTAAATCTGCCCCAAGACTGCATGGAATATATAGACTTAGTGGTCCAATTAGATCACAGGCTTCAAAACAGAAAGGCAGATCGGTCCAAGTTTGAGACACGGGTGTTCGTCAAGACTCACGTTAACCCCAAGGGTGCCGATGTTTCTGAACCTATGCAAATTGGAGGGGTTAAAGGACCTTTAACTCAAAAAGAATGTGAAAGAAGACGGCAGATGCGATTATGTCTTTATTGTGGGGCTTCTGGACACTTTTTACGAGATTGCCCAGTAAAACCGCCCAAGAAGGCGGTAGGAGCCGCGGATAAGAACCATATGGAACCTGATTCGGGAAACGACCATGCCCGACAAGCGTAGGGGTCCGCTTGCCGAGCCTGAAAACTAACTCTCAGACCTCGCACTTCATCATGCCAATGGTCCTCGTAGATCCGGAACAGCCTGGGCGGTTGCATGCAATAAAGGCATACATCGATAGTGGGGCTATAGGAAACTATGTGGATCGTGAATTGGCTTCCAGGATCAACCTCCCTCTTCGTCCTAAAACCAGTAAAGAGGCCATCACCACAGTAGATGGAACCGAAATCGCCTCCGGGCCAGTAACACATTCCACTGCAGAGGTGACACTAGTGGGTCAGGACGGGCATCGGGAGGCTGTTGTGTTTGACGTAATCAAGGCTCCACAGTTTCAGGTAATTCTAGGAATCCCTTGGTTAGAAACACATAATCCTCGAATTGACTGGCAAGCAAAGAGGATAACCTTTCCGGATTGTGCACAAACCTGTTATCCAGGAAATCCAAATATAGGCCTGGCTACAGTAACCCCTGCCACTTTGCAAATACTGCCGGAATACCAAGAATTTCAAGACTTCTTCCAAAAGGAACAGGCCAACACGTTACCCCCTCACAGGTCGTACGATTGGCAAATCGATCTGATGCCCGGTGCACAACCCCCTTGTAGCAGGATTTATGCTCTTACTGAACCCGAGAATCTTCATTTGCGACAGTATTTAGATCAGTACCTAGCCAACGGTTTCATTCGCCTGTCAAAGTCTCCTGCATCCTCGGCTTTGTTCTTCGTGCCAAAAAAAGAAGGCGACCTCTGAACTTGTATCGACTACCGCGCATTGAACCAGATAACTGTTAAAAACCGTTACCCTTTGCCTCTGATCCCTGAACTTCTTGACCAGGTGAAGGATGCCCGCATATACACCAAGTTAGATCACCGGGGGGCTTACCATCTGGTACGAGTAAAGGAAGGCGAAGAATGGAAAACTGCCTTCCGGATCAAATATGGACTATTCGAGTACCAGGTGATGCCTTTCGGATTGTGCAACGCACCTGCTGCCTTCCAAAACTTCATGAACGATGTCCTTCGGGAACTCATCGATGTTTGTGTTGTCGTATATATCGATGACATTCTTGTGTTTTCCTCTTCGCAATCTGATCACAAAAAGCACGTCAGGGCAGTTCTTGAGAAATTGTGCCAACACAAACTGTTTGCAAAACTTGAAAAGTGTGTTTTCCATACCACAGAAGTCGAGTTTCTTGGTTTCATCCTGATACCTAAAGGAGTCCGAATGGACTTGCGAAAAGTGGATGCCATCCTCAAATGGCCATCGCCTAGCTCGGTTAAAGGCGTTCAAAGCATGCTTGGCTTTGCCAATATCTATCGCAGATTTATCCCGGAATGTTCACGTATTGTACAACCCATCACTGCACTCTTGAGGAAAAATAAACGCTTTGAATGGTCTGAGGAAGCCGAACAGGCCTTTCAGGAATTAAAAGCTAAATTTACCTCTGCACCTGTATTGAAACACCCGCGTCCAGATCTCCCATACATAGTCGAAACCGACACATCCAGCTTAGCCATGGGAGCTGTCCTGTCTCAAAGAGATCCCGAAACTAACCAACTGCACCCCGTAGCATTTTGGTCCAGAAAATTCTCGGCACCTGAGGTCAATTATGCAATCACCGACAAAGAGTTATTAGCCATTAAGTCCGCTTTTAAGGCTTGGAGGCATTATCTTCTTGGCGCTAGACATACCATCACGGTGATCACTGACCACCGGAACTTACAATATTTGAAAACTGCCAAAGCTCAATCATCACGTCAGCTCCGATGGGCTTTGTTTTTTGCTGAATTCGATTTTGTAATTACCTACCGTCCTGGCAGCAAGAATGGCAAAGCGGACGCTCTATCCCGAATAAGAATTGGAGAAACAGATACAAACTCAGAACCTGTACCGATAATTCCCGAACAAAGAATTCTGGGCATGACCTCTTTACAAACACTGGAAGACATTCAAGCTAGAGTTAAACAACTCCTGGACCCTACAGCCTTGCAGGATTGGATTCAAAAGGGGTCTTACTTTACTGTCAATGATCATCTACCTTACTTCCAAGGGCGCTTATTTCTACCACACAAAGAATTACAAGAACTGGTTATTACTCGTTATCATGATACTCTAATAGAGGGGCACCCAGGTATTGCCAAGACGGAAGAAAAGGTTAAACGACAGTTCTGGTGGCCCTCTTGGCGAAAGGACATTAAATCCTTTGTGATGTCCTGTGGTGTTTGTGTCCAAAATAAAGGTAAAAAAAAAAAAACAGCCGGCCTTCTTCAACCCTTAGACATTCCACCGGCACCTTGGCACACCTTGTCGCTGGATTTTATTACGGACCTGCCTCCTTGTTATGGATATAACACTATTCTTGTTATTGTGGATTTGTTTTCCAAAATGGCCCACTTCATTCCACTAAAAGGTTTACCGTCAGCTTCCGTCCTAGCCTAGGAATTCCTTGAAAATATTGTTCGTTTACATGGCTTCCCAGTCATACTAGTCTCTGACCGGGGAAGCCAATTCATTTCCCATTTTTGGAGAAAGTGTTGTCAGCTGGCACAAATCGACGTAAGATTATCAACCAGCCACCACCCTCAGACCAATGGTCAAACAGAGAGGACTAACCAGACCCTTGAACAATATTTACGGTGTAGGTTGCATCAATCTGAAAGTAATTGGAAGGATATTCTTTGGATGGCCGAATATGCATACAATAATTCGGTACATTCTGGAACTGGGCAAAGTCCTTTTTATACCTTATATGGGCATCACCCTGGAACCTCAGATCTTGACTCGCCTCAAAGCCTCAAAATGCCCGCAGTAGACCATCTGCATTCTACAATAACTCAAGCTTTCAAAGAAGCAACTACACATTTACAGCAAGCCAAGAGAAAATACAAGAAGAATGCTGATCTCCATCGAAGTGAGGCACCTCTATACCAAATAGGAGACCAAGTATGGCTGGCTACCAGACACTTATCGCTCAAAGGACCTCGAACTTTTAACCCAAAATATTTGGGGCCTTACTCAATTACGGCCATAATCAACCCGGTGGCCGTCAAACTCGACCTACCAGCTAATATGCGGATTCACCCTGTTTTTCATGTATCACTTTTGAAACCAGTACAACCTGGAACCCGATTAATCAAGCCACCAGAACCTATCCAAATAAATGGAGAACCTGAATTCGAGGTGAAGAACATTTTAGATTCCAAGGTGTCAAAGTCAAAACTTTTCTATCTAATAGATTGGAAAGGATACGGGCCTCAGGAAAGGTCTTGGGAACCTAGTGACCATGTACATGCACCTCGGTTAATAAAAATATTCCACCGGAATTTCCCAAACAAACCGAAACCCCCAGAGAGAACAATCTTGGGAGGGGCCTTGGGGGGGAGTGCTGTCATGATGCCTACTCCCGGAGAACCAGTCCAGGACCAGCGTCCCCGGAAGCAGACATCATGTTCCCGGGGAAAAGGCCAGCAACCCCTAGTAGGGGCCCTTTGGACAATATCCTGGCGCCTTTGGCGCCAGGCTCATTTTGGACCTCAGTCCTGGCGCCATAGGCGCCAGGCTCATAAAGGGAGTGTTTATGTGAACTTACCTGATGCAGACCGTGCTGCCAGATCCAGACCTCTTTGAGGCCTGAAGGGACTATTTTACCTGTGGGACTATTTTGCCACTCGGGCGTGGCCGGGGAAGAATACGTAGCTGGAACTACTTTGGGGGCTATTTAAGCCACGCCCAGACAGCAGCTCACGCTTCGCGTTGTTCTGCACCTAGCAGCTGGACGCTCACCGTGTCTGCTCCTGCATCCTGACTCCAGCCACGCCCACCTCCATCCTGGAACGCCTGAAAGGAAAGAAGAGAAGGGAAAAGGTGAACAGAAGAACATTACCTGCTTCTACCAGGAGTCCGGAGTCATCACGCCGGCGATCCTAAGGGAAGACATTTATTTTAAAAACGCATCGCGTTGCTCGCTGCAGCTCTGCGTTCCACTCACCTGTTCACAAGGCATCTCCGTGCTCCTTAGCGACCATCTGCACGATCCGCCGCATACCTGCGCCTAAAGGGGAAGAGAAGAACAAAAGGTGAGCAAAAGGAGCATATTGAGGAAAGCCAGATTTTCGCCGTAAGACTTACCTGATTATTGTTGGGAGAATCTTTCCTCATCTCGGGTCGGCGCCGCTTCTTCGGCAGTACCGTACCCCGGCCCCTATGGGGAAAAAAGACACAAGCATTAGTGGGTGAATATAAGGACATTAAAGGAACCACCCATCATAAACTCACCTGAGTTTACCTTCGGCGAATTGTTTCCTCTACGCGAAATCTTCACTCAGCACATGTGATAAAAGGGATAAGAGACGGACTACTCAATATAAAGGCAAATAGAAAAGGAGGCCAAATCTTGAACTTTTACAACAGTATACTTACGGCACCTTGCCAGGAAAGTCAAGTAAGCTTGGATCCCCACCAATCCGAACACCAGTGAAGTAACTGGATATAATCGCACCCCTGCACCAGAAGCAGGATGGAGAGCTCGTCCTTTCAAACCTTAAGGTGAGAGTTAACGGGGAATTTCGGAGCTGGTCTGAGGAGAGTGAAAGAGGGAAGTGGGAGGCCGACGCGCTACTCCGCAGGTAGTTAATCCCCTTTCTCCATCTGCAGAAGGATTCTCCTGCGAGTCAGACAAGCGAGATTTGGGGGTCCTGTCCAGTCGGTCTTCCGAGTTCTGCGCATCACCTTAGAAGAGGCCGCAGCAGTCCAGACCTGGTTAGCGTCTCCGTGGGAGTCAGGTGAGCGTAACACATCCAAAGTGACAACAGTCTTGTTCGCCATCTTGGATGCGGATGTTTTGTATTCAATGTTAGCGCGTAGGTCACGTGCGTGCATGCGCGTGCGGTTGAAAACTGCCAGCATCTCTTTATGTTTGTCGGTAATTGTAGTTCTTTATAGATGTGCTCATGTGGATCTCGCATTGTCACGTGTGTGAAGTCATGTGCTGCAGTGGACTACCAGAACTTCCCAAGCTTGATGGGATTTGTAGTTTGCTCGTGTAATCATTAGTAATGAAGCGTGCTCTGTAGGTCCCAGTGTATATGAATAGCCTATTTTCTGGTGTTGACCAAATCAAATGCAAATTAAATAGCAAACCTGAGGATTCAATTGTTGCTTTCTTCTTTTTCATTTTTTCATCTTATTATGGTCCTGGTTCTTTATATATACACGTGTGGGTATCGCTGGGGATGTTACTGTCTACCGTTGTGCCTTTGGCAATATTGATACCTGGGACTTCTGTGGTGCCATGGTCCTGCCATGGAAAAAAAGGAATGTTTTTGTTATATCAATTACACAAAATCCCAGGGGCTTGATGTTACCATGCATGGATCAGGCGGGATCCCGGTATGTGAAGTATCACATCAGTGCAACAGAAGCAGACTTTGTATGTTCCAAATATCCTAAATTCCCTGTGTTTTACGCACTCCTGAAAATTCACAAAGGGACGTTACCACCCCCAGGTAGGACGATAGTATCTGGGATTGGTTCCATTTTGGAAACTTTGTCGCAATTTGCAGATTTTTTCTTGAAGAATGAAGTCCAGAAAATGCGTTCCTATACTAAGGACACAACAGCGGTACTGACTTACCTTGAACATCTGAACTTGACCAACCCAGACCTCTACATTGTCACTATGGACATAGAGTCGTTATACTTGAGGATCCCTCAACGAGAGACATTAAGAGTAGTTGAAAAAGTCCTAATGGAGAAAACCGAAAGTCTAGACATGCCCGTGAATCTGATTCTGCAATTAACAGAAATTGCACTCACTAAAAATGTCTTCCTCATAGAAGATACTTACTATGAACAAATAGCTGGGACAGCTATGGGAGCGACGTTTGCCCCTCCCCTGGCTAATCTCTATGTTGCCTCCTTTGAAGAGAAACACATCTACTCAGGAAATAATAACCCCTACTTAAAGAACATCCTTAGCTGGCGGAGGTACATAGACGATATCCTCATGTTCTTTGAGGGAGATGAGAACACTCTAGCTGATTTCACCAAATGGATAAATGGACTAGACCCATTTTTGAAATTCACCTATGAGGCTAGTAAAACTGAAGCCACATTCCTGGACCTTAAAATCTAAAGAACAGGACAAACATTCTAAACAACTGTATTTCGAAAAGCCACAGACAGGAATTCTTTGTTAGAGTTTTCTATTTTCCATTAAAGAACCCTCAAGGAGAATTTACCATTCGGCCAATTCCTCCGATTTAGGAGGAATTGTACCACGCAAATGGAACATGATATACAGGCCAGAACACTCACAGCAAATTTGAGAGAGAGAAATTATCCTAACAGAATTGTAAGACAGGCATGCAAAAGGGCACGGAACATACCCAGAGAGATCACCCTGACTCAACATGAGAAAAAGGACAGAGGAGCTGATACTATTACGGCAATATTTAGCCACTCACCTGTGATTAACCTTCTAAAAAAGGAAATCCAAAAATCGTGGCATTTAGTAAACATAGATGATAACGATCTACCAGCCCCACTTTTTGCCATTAAAAGGAGAAAACACCTTAGGGACAGCCTAGTACACACATACAAACCACCAGAAACCAACACCCTCTGGAACACACCTAGAACCCTGGGACATGCTCCCTGCGGAAACTGTGGAGTATGCCAATTCACCAAGTGCACTAATTGCAATACCTCGAACGTGGTGTATTTAATTCAATGCCCATGTAATATGAGGTATGTTGGAATGACAACAAGAACAATAAAAATTTGTATCTGTGAACACAGGTCGAACATCAGAACGAAACGGTGTACTGCTCCTCCGGGTGAGCATTAAATGGCACAGCTGCACTCGGAAAATGAGATTGCATTGACTATCTTAGAAAAAGTGACAGTACCTAAAAGAGGAGGCAACATAACGGCATTACTACTAAGACGGGAACAAATGTGGATTTTTAGACTCCAAAGCCATAAAAATTGCCTCAATGAAGAAATCTGCTGGCAAGCATTGGCGGTGCAGTGAATTCTACCACACCAGCACTGGTTGCTGATGGATATCATACATCTAGCATGACACTTGACTGTATACCCACCACTGCATAAAATATATATTATAGGGGTACCACATGGGACTTATTCATCAACACCTTTCCCCTCAAGGCTCCATTAATATACTTCAAATACCGGGATCCCGCCTGATCCATGCATGGTAACATCAAGTCCCTGGGATTTTGTGTAATTGATATAACAAAAACATTCCTTTTTTTCCATGGCAGGACCATGGCACCACGGAAGCCCCTGGTATCGATATTGCCAAAGGCACATCTGTATACAGTAACATCCCCAGCGATACCCACATGTGTATATATAAAGAACCAAGACCATAATAAGACGAAAAAATTAAAAAGAAGAAAGCAATAATTGAATCCTCAGGTTTGCTATTTCATTTGCATTCGATTTGGTCAACACCAGAAAATAGGCTATTCAAACACACTGGGACCTACAGAGCACTCTTCATTACTAATGAATACATGAGCAAACTACAAATCCCATCAAGCATGGGAAGTTCTGGTAGTCCACTGCAGCACATGACTTCACACACACGACAATGCGATATCCCCATAAGCTCATCTATAAAGAACTACAATTACAGACAAACATAAAGAGATGCTGGTAGTTTTCAACCGCACGCCTATGCACGCACGTAACCTATGCACTAACATTGAATACAAAACATCTGCATCCAAGATGGTGAATGAGACCGTTGTCACTTTGGACGCGAACCCAGGGGAGAGAGATACCGAGCATAGAAGGTAACAGCTATTAAAAACTCTTTCCCCACTGCGCATGCGCGAGCATCGCATGCGGACCTAAAATACCCTCTCTTCTTTGATATCAGGTACCATACCTCCCCAAGACCATTGGTGAATGCACCTGGGCTACGGTCGACGCACTACTGGGCCAAATCGGACCTGTGGGGCCCCAACGCCGACTAGGAAAACCATCGGCCGGCTGGTGGGCGCGCCGCGGCCCACGCAGCGCGACTGGAGACGGCTCCTCGCCCCTCCCCCCTCCGGGGCAGGCCAAAGCAACACTCCCCTGGGAGCTCCGCAGTGATCGCCGGAGTGCCGCCGGAGGGGTGGACGTGGAGCGCTCCGACACCCCCCTCGCCTGGAGGCGGTCTCCCCTCCCCCCCCCCCACCCATCAACGAGACAGCATCACCCAGGGTCGAGCGGCGGAACACCGGGACGATCGAGTGCTGCGCTCCCCATCCAGAAGGCATCACGGCGACGGGGGCCGGGGCGCGACCGGACGGGGGTGTGTGCTAGCCCCAGGTCCCACCTCGCTTCCGCGCATCCCTTTGTGGTCCTGATCCGGCGCCGGGGCCCAGGCTGCCTGGGATCGGAACTTTCGTGGCCCGCAACAGCGGCGTGAGGGGAGGCTGCTCCTCGCCCCTCCCCCCTCGGGACACACCAACGCGGCGCAGCCGTGCTACGCGCTGGAGAGGCGCCCACGAGACAACGACGCACTATCGGAGGAGCTCCGCTGCGATCACCCTAGTGCCACCGGAGAACTACGCGGGAAGCGCCCAGTCGCTTCCCCTCCTGGACCAGCCACAGGCCTTTCATCGGTGGTCTCCCCCCCCCCTCCATCAGCGAGACCACCCAGGGTTGAGCCGCGGCACACCGGAGAAGACCTAGTGCCGCGCTCCCCATCCGAAAGACACCACGACGGCGGAGTCCTGATCACGGCCAGGTAGGGGTGTGAGTGTGCCCCAGGCGCCAACCCCGCCTCCCCCCCCCCAGTTCTCCACACGACCCCTTACAATCCTGGTCCGGCGACAAGGCCCTGGCGGTGACTGGGACTCCCATGGATCGTAGCACGCAATAACTGCCCTGGGAACTTTGTGGGGGCAAGACATCTCCCTCGGATCGGGGTTTTACTACACCGGATCTGCGACGGGGGCACGGATGTGAGGGTCGTCCTGCGAGACAGCTCCCCCAGGACATCGTAACCACGAGGTGAGCTCCCCCCCACCGGCCTCACCCGCCAGCCGGTACGAGAGAACCACACCCCGCTCTCCTTGAGGCCTGAACGCACCGGGGCTCCCTCGTGTCACTCCTGGCCCAACTTCGTGTTACACTCGTGCCGGTTGCCACACTGGGCTAGCCACCCACGACATGGGGAAAGAAAAATCCAAACGCCAAACCCTCCAAAGTAAGATGGACTTTTACACAACTGGGCCCCGTCAGGGAGCGCAGACCCCGGAAGAGGATATTGCCAGTGAGGAGACTCAGGATCCCCCTATCTCTCTCTCCGATCTCATGAAGGCGATTGGGGACTCGAGAACGTCGCTGGAACTCAAAATCGGCGGCCTGTCCTCAGAGGTCTCCCTCATCCGACAGGATCTACGCAACCTCTCCACCAGGGTGGGCGAGGCGGAACAAAGAGTGTCTGTCACAGAAGACACCGTCCATCGCCTGGAACAACACCTCGCCGCAATCGCTCAGAAAGTCTCCCAACTGGAATACCGCGCTGAGGACAGCGAGGGGAGAGCGCGGCGCAACAACCTGAGGATCCTCGGAATACCGGAGAAAGAGGAGGGCCCCTGCGCCGAACTGTTCCTTGAGGACTGGCTGACCCACGTCTTTGCCCCTAAGAAGTTATCCAAATTTTTCTCTATTGAAAGAGCACACAGGGTACCCACTGGCCCACCTACCCCTGGAGCCCCACCCAGAACAATGATCGCAAGGCTGCTCAACTACCGAGACCGCGATACGATCCTGCAAATGGCAAGGGCCTCCGGCCCGATCACCTACAATGGATATAAGGTTGGATTCTACCCCGATTACACCAAGGAAGTCCAAAAAGCCCGCCAATCGTTCGACTCGGTTAAGAAGAAACTCCAGTCATTATCAATCAAATACGCCCTGTTCTTCCCGGCACTACTCAAAGTCTACTACGAGGGCACCACCCACCTCTTCCACAACCCCAAGGAGGCATGGGACTGGCTTGAAACTCAAATCCTCTCGGGCCCCGGAACAAGGTGTACACCACTGGGCCCGTCCATACAGAAACCCTGGCCTGAGCGACCCTCGCCCCCTCGACCCCTGACTAATGCAGGCGACGGCACGACTGGAACCCCTACAGAAAAGGGATAAACTCTACGCAACGTGGGGACGATTCTGCAACACGTCAATGTGGGATTGCTCACTTAGCGGCCGCCACACCGAGTGCGGTGCGAGCGCTATCGCAGTCCGGGTGACCCCGAAGAAGTTCAATAAGTTAGAAGTTTGATGTTTGGGCGACAGGTGCTCCCAGTTGGGGGGGAAGTACAGGGAGGGGGGCGTTTTAGACATATAAGGAATCCGATTTATGGATCGAGAAGGCATGACACCGGCGGATACTGGCGAGGGGGGCGCGCACGGCCTCCGGGCGAAATGGCTACTAACACTACTGCTTTCCAAGCGACTGGCGGGTCGTCATGGATCGACCCACGGGCGTCTCCTCCGCGGGAGCACCCCTGCGCTCCCCTGACACTATGCACCTGCCATTGATCCGTCCAGACGACGAGCCACGGCACCCACGCAGATAGGATGACCTCCAACAAGATTTCCTTACTATCCTGGAATGTTAATGGACTAGGCTCCAGCATAAAACGAAGGCTGGTGCTCCAATATCTTAATCGCTACTCGCCGGACATAGCTCTTTTAAACGAAACACACCTGATCGGTACGAACTCCAATTTTTTCAAAAGGTCCAACTACCCACACACCTACCAGGCCGGATTTACGAAAGGCGCCAGGGGCACGATGATCCTCGTCCACAAACGCGTCCCCCTACAGGTTAGGAAGGTCAGAGCTGACCCCCGAGGCCGCTATGTGTTGCTACTTGCCAATGTCTGGGGCGAAAAATGGGGCATCGCAGCGATCTATGCCCCTCCCACGCTCACGAAGGAACTACTGTCTGAACTGCGACATGTCCTCCTGGAGGAAGAGGCCGATCTGTGGGTGATAGGAGGGGACTTTAACGAGGTCATGGACACCGATCTTGATAGATCTCATAGGAGACCCGGAGGCCGCCCCGCCTCCACGCCACTCGCCTTGTTTGCCGAGACCCTGGGAATGACGGACACTTGGCGTTCACTTCATGGCGACGAGGCCGGTTTCTCATTCTTCTCTGGCGCGCACAAATCGTTCTCCAGGATCGATTATGCCTTCATTCCTAGTAGCATAAACCACCGACTCCTGGAGGCTGAGTTCCTCGCAAGGGGAGTTTCGGACCACTCTCCACTCCTCTTGACCCTAAAGAGCACTCGCCCAGGTCCGGATCGCAACTGGCGTCTGAACACATACCATCTGCGACTCCCCGAGATAGCGGAGGAACTGGAAAAAAAGACAACAGAGTTTTTTGACCTCAATGTGGGCTCAGTAGATTGCCCGATCGCGATCTGGGAGGCGTATAAGACAGTCCTTCGGGGAGAAGCTATCTCGGCGGTTTCGGCCCACCAAAAAAGACAAATCCAGAAGATCAGAGAGGCAGAGGCATATGTCCTGGAGTGTGAAAAACAGACCCTGGAGCGCAACGACCGAGAGACAAAGGATGCCCTGTCCACGGCACAAGATGCCCTCAGTAACCTGGCCCTGGACACAGCACGAACTGCCCACCAGCTCGTCCGGAGTCAAATCTATGAACGTGGCGACAAAGCAAATAAAACACTGGCCTGGCTGGAGATGCGGCAACAAATCAGGGGACATGTACGCGCCATCAAGTCACTGGATGGCACACTACTCACGGACGACCCTGACATTGTCGAAGCATTTGCCGCCTACTATGAGAAGCTCTATACCCCACCCGCCGAGAACTCGCCGGCTGCACCCTCCCATTACCTCGACCGGATCGAGATCCCGAAACTCTCGCGACGCCAGTCGGAACTCCTGAATGCGGAACTCACAGAGGCCGAGGTGCAAGAGGCGCTAACACAGCTCCAACCCGGGAAAACCCCGGGCCCCAACGGCTTCCCCACAGAAACATGGAAATACCTCGGAGGTGGGCTGTCGACCCATATGCACCGCATGTTCCTACGTAGCAAAGAACTCGGGGCGCTCCCCCCGGACCTCAGGAAGGCATGCATCATAGTTATACATAAACCTGGGAAACCTCCGGAGGAGTGTGCCTCCTATCGCCCCATCTCATTAATTAATGGGGAAGCCAAGGTCCTCGCCAGAGCACTCGCCAACAGACTCCTGAAAGTAATAGGGACCCTTATTCATCCGGACCAGTGTGGATTTATGCCCAACAAGTCCACTCGTATGAACCTATGCAGGGTCCAACTGGCGCTGTGCAGAGCCAAAGAGATACCGGCCCCACTAGCCCTCCTGGCGGTGGACTTTGAAAAGGCATTTGACTCGGTGGGGTGGGATGCTCTGTGGGCGATCATGGACCGGATGAACCTGGGACACGCTTTCATATCCTGGGTCAGGCTGCTATATGCATTCCCAGAGGCCACGGTAAGGGTAAATGGTAGATCCTCCAAATCATTCCCACTGGGTAGGGGTACGAGACAGGGGTGCCCGCTGTCTCCGCTTCTCTTTCTCCTGGCGATCGAACCACTTGCTATTGAGCTCAGAGCTAACACCAACTGGACTGGGTTCGCCTGGCCGGGAGGGGGTGAAGACCGCCTTTCGTTATACGCGGACGATCTCCTCGTCTACCTTAGTAACCCTTGCATCTCATGCCCTATTGTTTCCCATATCCTTAGGGAATATCAGATCTTTGCGGGTCTGAAAGTGAATGAAACCAAAACTATTTATTTCCCAGTCCAGGGTGGTCATTCCGCGATCCCTGAGCCCTGCCCATACCACATCTCTATCAGGGAATTTACATACTTAGGCATACGACTCGACCCGACACTTGAAAGGTTCCCCCAACTGAATCTACACCCTGTGCTTGAACGGTTCAACAGAGACACTTCCCACTGGCAATCACTCCCCCTATCGCTGTTGGGCAGAGCCACACTATTTAAGATGATGACCCTCCCCAGACTCCTCCACGTCCTCCAGAACGCCCCATTCTCCATCTCCAAGGAAACCTTTGCACTTATCGATAGGAATCTCCGCACACTATTATGGGGAGGGAAGCAATCCAGAATCGCCCTTGATACTCTCCAAAGATCAGTCTGGGAGGGAGGGATCGGCTTGCCCTGCATACGTACATACTACCTTGCAACACAGATCGGTGTGGTAAACGATTGGCTGCATGCAGACCCCACATTACCGCACATCCGTATCGAGCTGGAGACTATAACCCCGCTATCCCCACTCCAGACATTGTATGCCACCCACGACCAACTCCCGAGGCTTCCCAAGACGATTCACCACGTCCGCCGAGCTTGGCGAGAGGCACACAAACTGGTCGGCTGGAAGGGAATCCCAACACTGTCCCAACCTATATGGCACAACGCACTCCTCCCAGAAGTAGTGAAAATGGGCGCTTTCGCTCACTGGCACGCAAAAGGGATACATACACTGGCACATGTAATACAGGGGGGGCGCCTCCTAGACTTCGAGACTATGCAAGTACAGTTTGGTCTGACGCCCATGGACCGGTTCCGACACGCACAGTTGGCCCACGCCATCCACGCCCAATTCCCAGACATGACGGACATACCCCCGTGCTCTCCCATTGAGACCAACATCCTCCCCCAAGGCATTCCTTCAAAGGTCACCTCCACTCTCTATCAGGCTCTCAATTCTTTCGGGACTACGCAACTTGATGAGCTCAGGGCGAAATGGGAAAGGGATGTGGGTCAACTGGAGCCGGAAGATTGGGTAGATGCATTGATGTCCCCCAGGGAAATTGGGATAGATAACAAACTTAGACTAATACAATTGAGAATACTCCACCGCTCGTATCACTCACGAGCTGCGATGGCCAGGTGGGGGGGACTAGATGATGGGACATGTATCAGATGCCAAATCGAGCCCGCCACCTTCTACCATATGATATGGGAATGCCCAGTGTTACAGCTCTTCTGGGGGGACTGTATTAGTAGGATCTCGGCTGCCATGGGAACACCAATCCCTAGGGACCCCAAAATGGTACTCCTGGGCATCTGGGGAGAAGTAGACCTGACAAAACATGGGAAAATGTTCCTCTCAATAGCGCTTGGGGCCGGTAAGAGACTTATCGCGGCTAAATGGGGCTCTGCTGACCCACTGTGCCTGAACCGATGGAGGAATGACCTAGACAGGTGTGCGGCCTCGGAACGCCGGATCTACAATGCGCGGGGTTGCCCCCGCAAATTTGAGAAAATATGGGGCAAATGGCTAGATGCGTAGTAAGCCCCGCCGGTCGATACAGCTCAACATCTTGCTTAACTTCACCTGCCTGCCTTGACATGCAACTGCCTTTGGCCCCTGGCCTGGTGTTGCCCCTCTTGCCTCAGATATTGTTTTTGCTGCTGCTATGCTATGCCTTTCTCATTTATTGAATGTCGATGATTCATGTTGCTTGTTATGTTGTTATGTTGTAAAACTCAATAAACAGAGTTATAAAAAAAAAAAAACTCTTTCCCCCATGCGTTACTGTTACCAGTGACACGGGCATGTTGCCCAGCAGTCACTACATTTTCGAGTGCGTTCACGAACGGAACGCATGAAATTATAGACACATTTAGCCATAATAGGCACCACTATGGAACAGCATAGCCATAGGAATAACAAGACTGGGGTCATGCATAGCAGACTCAGTACTGATGTGTGATTGATCGCTGTAACAGCAATCCATAGGCACACACAGCTGACTCCCTATGGTTTTTATTTCACAGCCATATCTTAATCAAAATACAAAGAGGACTGGACGCCACTAGTATCCAGGACCCGGAACAGGCATTCCTTGAGTCATTTCAGGAAGGATCCTAATCCCACAGGTACTATATCACTTTGAAAACCATGGGCTCGACACATCTTATGTTAATGGTTAATTGAGTCGATATACCACACCTTACCTCAGAATATTTTCTCCTAGGTGGTACATGCAGGAAGTCACCCTATGTTAAGGGCTAACTGGCGAGACCAGCCCATCGAATTGAGAGCACAAGTGCAACCACATGTACTATCTTGCTCCTCTAGTATGTCAAGCTACTCTTACCTATTATTATAGTAGACCATTCCCCTCATACCAATCCCCTATGTCCTTCTTTTTAAACCCTAGAGAGATTGGGACGCAAGCTGGCATGCCCGTGAGCAACCTGAAGTATCTATCAACACCTCCAAGATGTGGAGACCACTGAAGAAATCAAATTGTTACTTAGAATGCATTATTCTCCATCCTGAAGAAGGCGGCTAGTTGCTAGTACCGCTGAAACCGGTTGACACATTGAAGAAGTTGAAGGGCTGATGACCACAACTCCGAGACCCTTTATACATTTGAGGAAAGGGATTGAATACGTTATACATCATGTTAACCCTTTCAAACAGTAATAATTCACCTACTGATTGATTGAAACCTTTCTTAATCTTTATTTTGTTGTTTTTGGCAATCCAGGTCTCAACAGCCTTTTAATGATAAAACACACAGATTGGGGGCAGTGACATTAAAATAAAAAACAACCACCAGGAATTGTGCACCTAATTACTTAGAGTGAGGAAAGTAGTGAGAGAGTTGAGGTCTAGGATCTGTACATCACTTGTAGTCGGCACATCACCACCCACTAGGATTGATTGTGCCATACTGCGAGTGTACGTCATTTACATTTCGCCAGACTAAGTTAAAAAGCACGAGATTACCTCAGGGGTACTGTGAGTCTCCATCGATTTTCAATAGAGTCTTGCAGATGGACTTAAGCAATATTGATTTAAGAAGTGTTGTGTTGCAATATGTAGATGGCATCTTAATTTGTAGCACCTCAGAGGAAGAGTGCAGACAGGACTCAGTTCAGCTAATGATTATCCTTGCAAAAAAAGGATATAAAGTAGACAAGGAGACATTGCAGTATTGCCAAGAGGAAGTATTGTATTTAAGTCAGTTAATTTCACATGAAGGAAAGAAAGTTACTCCTGAGGGAGCTGAGGCTATTTTTAAAACTGTTAAGCCACACACGATAAAGGATATGCAAAGATTTCTGGGACTATGCAATTATGTGAGAGCATGGGTCTTTGATTACAGTTCATATATAAGGCCCTTGTTGGAGGCTATGAAAAAAGCACAGACAACTCAGGAAAGATTGTCTGGACTGAGGACATGGAAAAAGGGTTTGATGAGTTGAAAAAGACAATTTGCACAGCTCCAGTTTTAGGGATTCCCAATTATGCTGAGAAATTCTTCTTTTCTTTTGCATATAAATTGCACAGTCATCACTGCAATACTCACACTGAGAACCACATTGGGGTACAAGCCTCTAGCATATTATAGTGGGATTCTGGATCCAATAATGAGGGGTCACTTTCCCTGTGAACAATCTTTGGAAGCTACCGCGTTCGCCATTGAGAAGGCTGCTAGCATAGTAATGGGATGTTCCATGATGTTATTTGTTGAACATGCTTTGTTTGACATTTTGGAAAAACCTAAGGTTAAGTTGACTTCTCAAAGGGCTTCTGCCTACGAGGCAATTGTTAGATGTAGAATAGTGAACCCTGCCATGTTTATAGCAGAACCACTGGCAGAAGACGTGCATGCACATGATTACTCGAATTATGAAGAATTCTTTGATGAGATCTGAGGGTAAAGGAAAATGCTTTGGCAGCTGGGGAAATTCTCTTAATTGACGGTTCTTCTAGAATCGATCAGAATGATGGACAGAGATGCTGCTGTGGTAAAGCACAGGCCCAATGTAGAATTTGAAGTATTGATAAGTGCACGACTACCGTCTCACTTTTCAGCACAGGCTGCAGAATTAGTGGCGCTGATTGTTTCGCTCGAGAAAAACGCAGAAGTGCCGCAGGATTAGAAAGACCTGTGGATGCAGAGGGGGTGTTCTTTAACTCCTTCCAAATCATTGTGGTGACAGGAAAGAAATGGTAAACTGGTGACTCCTGTAGGCTTATTAAGGGTGGTGTTAGAATAGCTGCACTGCCCTGCGCATGTCACTAGAGAAATAATTGCAGTGACCATTGCAGAGGAACGGTTCATTCCGAATTTGGTAGAGCACGTTGCATTTCATGTAGTAAACTGCAATGTATGTCAAACGTTTACTGCTGGGCACACATTTTGTACAGTTAGAGGAGTTATCCCGAGACCTAATGGTCCTTTCCAGCATTTAACATCGAATATGTCGACATGATGCAGGTCTGTAATGGATACATATATATGATAGTGGTAGTATGTCCCTTTTCAAGGTGGATTGAAGCTGGCCCATGTACACATCCAGATTCCACCTGCACAGCAAAAATATTTGTACGAGAAGTGTTTCCTTGATGGGGAATATGTGAAGTATTAAGATCAGATAATGGCCCTCATTTTGTTACTGAAGTCTTTGAACAGATAAGCTTGTTGCTCAGTATAAAGCACATGTTTTCATCGGCTTATCGCCGGCAAGTGAACGGCGTCTGTGAGATACTCAATGGCCTGCTTAAAGAAAGGATAGCCAATTTGAAGCTTACCTTGAAGTAAGGATGGTTGCATTGCCTACCACTGGCATTGTATGTGTTGAGAAATCAACCAGGTTCTGACCACCATCTTATGCCCGATGAAAGAGTGACAGGGAGGCGGATGAGGACACCCCTCACACCTCTGTCTAAAACTAGAAGTGATGCCCAGACGATAGCAGAATTGTTAGGAAAGGAGTTGCGTGTTTACTTAACATGTATGACTACAAGTATCTCTGTCATTTCAGATCAGCTCAAACGGAAGGGGTGTGTGGCTGAGAACACAGATGGAGACAATTCAACTACCAGATCTGAAGAATTACGTCTTCCCAAACTTTTCCCCAGTGATCAGATCTTAATCAGGAACTTTACACGTAAATGGCACGAGCCACGCTTTAACGGCCCATTTGTCTTGGAGGATGTAACGCTGTCAGCAGTGAAAGTGCTAGGAAGACATTCCTGGATATTTCTTGGAAACATAAAGATCTACGCTGGAGAACTCCCTTCACCGCCACCCCAATCGGAAGCAAGCATCGGGGAAGAACCTCAACACATGCAGACAAGGTCCATGACAAGGAAATTGTATGCAAAGACTGTCCAGTAAGACAGACAAAGAGTACATTGGACTGTGGCTTGTTTCGGGACACTCTTTTAAGTTGCTAAAAAGGCGTGGTAGAAAGTTATTTTTTCTTGAGCCACAGTATTGTTAAACTGTCACAACCCTTACCCCATCCCCCACTGGCATGCCCACTTGCCAGGTAAGATCAGGGCTTGGGGCTCCATCAAAGCCTTGGAGGCCTTGGATCCACTCTCAAGACTCGCTTGGAGCCAGTCCTGGCGCCTGGCGCCAGGCTCATATTCATTGTGGAGAACATGTTTAAAAGGGACTACTTTTCATTGGGCCTGCAGCTAACATGGAGGCACTCACATAGCTAGATTCCTAGGAACTAAGCTATGCGGTATAGTGTTTTGGGTGTAGTGGCCTGGGACTAATTTACCTGGACTACTTTGTTGGGAGGCTATTTAAACCACACCCAAGCAACAGAGCACGCTTTGCGTTACTTTGCAGATTGCAACGCTACGCTCACCTTGTCCTGTGATACCCATGAGCCTCGGTGTAACGAACCTGCAGAAGAGACAAAAGGAACATCATTAGCAGAATCTTACCTGCAATCTCCATCGTGTTATCCGCTACGAGTTACAGTGAACAGCTTCTTCTGGACTCCGCACACCTACCGGATCGAAGCGACATGAAAAGGAAAAGGAGAAGACAATATTAGAAAAGGCATACTCCGACATTGCTAAGCTACGAACAGCACAAGAAGCTTATCTGGCTTGTCACCTCCCGGCCGGCATCACTCCAGAGTTCCACACCCGCTGGAAAAGCACCGCAACCTGTAAGGAAGAAAGGACACAGGTTAGCAAAGGCAAGACAAAGCAGCGCTGCCCTTTAGCGCTTTACTTACCGCATTACAGCGCACATAACGCGCCCTCATTTGCCGGCGGGGCTCAAACCAACCAGTTCGCCACGCTGAAGCTCTGCACACCTAGGGAGAAAGGAAGAACATTATTAATCAAAAGAAAGGCAGGCCAGAACAACAGCGCTATACAGAAGTGCTGCAACAAGACCTACCTTAGAGACACTTGAACGTGCACACGCCAGTGAAGTAACACGGTCGCCCACGCCCATTACAATGCACCCGAGCTAAGGAGACAGGACGGAGAGAACGCCTAATACCACAACAAGGCTAGACTTCCCCCGAAGACACCATCCAGAAAACTGGGAGAAGGTTCCAGCAACCAACCAGGGCTGAGTGGTGTCCCTGTGGATACCAGGTGAGCATAACATAAACTTTGGACTGAGACATGTTTAAGTCTTGATCGGGAAGGAAAGAATGCCAGATCTGGATTTCCTTTTCGACCACTGGAAGAGGGAACAGTTCCCTGATTCCTTTCTCACTGATTTTGTTTTTGGAGGCGCTCATGGTGGTGCCCAATGACAACGTTCATCAGATAATCCTTGCTATTTTTCTCTACATTCTTCGTTCATGCCCTTCGTTGGTGGGGAGAACTTTTGACATTTGTAATTTCCTGCAAGATCTTAAGAACAGTCCAATCGTGAGGAGATTACATGCAGACATAATAGAGCAAGTTCTTCAGCTTCCTTAGTACAGTGGATAAAACACAAATGCCCCTATCTGATGAAAATGCCCATAGACTAGTAGGGTTGTTTTTCCACTACCTGATTGAGGAATGCCCACATCTTGTTGGAAGACAATCTGATGCTCGCACCTTCTTGAGGGATCCGAGGAATACAGTGGCACTTAACAAATTGCTACGTGACATAATTGAGCAAGTTAATCTATATTCTGAGCGGACATTAAGAACGTCCTGAATTAGCCTTTTGGAGGAAGCGATCCAGAGCCTACTATCTGTAGTCTTCTACTTCTTGCTGAAGAAGCATCCACGTTTTGTTTGGTGAAAGGATGACTCTTTTCTATACATCAGGGACCCTGTTAATCGTCCTACAATCAGCCAGCTGCTTGAAGAGCTTCTTGAGAAGACTAAGATATTGCCAGAGTATTGCATGATGTTGCCCGAATAAAAGTTGATTTTTTCCTTACAAAGATCAAGAATGGGCAGCATCAACAGTAATAATGCCATGGCCAACAATGAGAGACCTCCACGATGTGCAAGAAGCTACTGCTGCATGAAGTGGGCCTACTTATACATCATTTATACATGCATCTTTTTTATGGGGTCATTATTTTGCTTAAAGTACGTACTGTTTACTATTTAGATCCAAATAAGGCAAGGATCCCTGTGTATCTTCCTAGGCAGAAGGAGGGTACAGATGTGGCAACTACAAGGCAGCCACGATCTTATGCGATTGTCCCCACTCCAGTAGACTGTGTAAAAGTTATTGGGTCTATGACAAATGTCACTAGGCATCTTTCCTTAGAAAAAAGTGTTATAGAGATTGTCTTTGAGCACCAGAAACAGGCTTGTAAGGAAAGACAAAGGAAAGATCCTCTAGGAGCAAACCTACACAAGTAGCACATGTAAAAGCACTGAGTTTACTGACAAATGTTCCTATGATTGGTCCACTATCAAGGAACTATGCTGACTTACTACATGAGATGATGATATAAGCTCATAAAAAAAATATGAGACCTAAGAGAAGTGCTAGGGAGGATGATCATGAGTTGAATGACTACCTGGATAGTACAGCACACTTGGGGAATAGCATAAGGTGTCAGCATATGAAAGAAGTGCGAAGGAGAACCTCGAAGGAGGAATGCTTTGTATGTGCACTCCTGCCGTATAGTATGGGAAAGTCCAAGATCTTCATAGCTATTGAAATAGACGACCTGACAGCACATTGTCTGTCACACACTGCGTTCTGCCGTACAAGCGGTCACTCCATGGGCCGAACAGCCTATCTCAAATGGGAAACTGGATGGACAGATCCAGAGGAAGATGATTATGACCAAGACCCAAAGACTAGACTTATATGTCATACCAGGAATCATGTGATCAGATATGAAAAACCTGGAGTAAAAGGAGCCGGAATCAGATGGGAAGTAAACAAAAGACTGGAGAGTCCAGGGAAATCTGCAGAATAAATTTGTAAATGGAAAAACAGATGCCAAATGCAGATCTGGGGATCAGTGCTTTCACCAGGTGGTTGGGAAGAAGGTGTGGTGATCTGCAGAAGCTGGATAATAATGGGTCCCTACCAGCCAACTATTGAAAATGCAGAAATGCTGTATAAACCTTTATGGTTGAAACTTGCTAAACTACTGACATGGGTGGAAGATAAAGGAGGACCTTTGCAGATAGTGCCTTTAGAAAGTGCCAAGTTGTGCTTCAGAAACAATGGTACAAGAAAAGTTGGAGAAAACCATAACTGTGGTCGAATATTTAAGACACAAGTGATGAACATTGGAACATCAGTGATCATGGTCACTACTGGGCGTGCGGATCTAGAGCTGACATGAAGTTGGCCAGGGACTGTGGAGGATGATGTTTCATAGTAAACGCCCATGTTCCAGCATTGGTGGTTCCTAAAAGTAACTTAAACATTGACAGATTTCCTAATGCAGATGCTCACATGAGGAAGAAGAGATTGGTGGGGCTGATAAGTAGAATGAAGAAAGAGAACTATTTCTCGGCCAAGTCAATAGAAGCCTTTGATATGAATATTCCTTATGAACACAGACTGTCAGCCAGACTGACAGCCAGACTTCATCGATATTCACGTTGATCTTTATGCCAAGTATCCATGTTGGAGCAAATACTAAATGGCTGCAAATTACCAGATGGGAGTCGTTACAGACAATCAACACTACCATAAAGGGATTCAATGCTATCAGAGAAGAGGTGAGAGGCATACGACTGATGACTCTTCAGAATAGATACGTCCTAGACATGATCACAGCTATGGATGGAGGTGTTTGTGCAAAAATAGGAGAATCATGTTGCACACTTATACCTTCTCATGATGACGAGAATGGCACCTTGACAGAGGCCATAGAGGTGCTGACGAAGCTTCATGTCCAAATGGTGGACGAAGTGGAAGACATTGCTGATGATAGCTAGTTTGAATCGCTCTTTTCTTGGGTTCACAATGGATGGCAGATATCAAGTTTCTTGGAGCCCTGATAGTGATGGTATTGCTTGGATTCTGTGTGGTTAGGTTAATAATCTCACAATGCAAGAAGACTGCAAAGAAAGCCATAGGGATAAATATCATGACTGATGTTGAATCAGGATGGAAGACCAAAGAGCTAACAGATGATGAAATCAGAGATTTCATAAAAGGCAGTATCCATGCACCTGAGGGAACTATATTCCTGTATCCAAAGAACCATAAGAAGTATGTGGGAAGATGGATCTATTGTACTCCAAGTGGCCAGTGCATGCTCATGACTTGGAACAAAGATGAACATGTGAAATCAGCTGGATGTCTGAAAGGAGTAATCAATATCTGGGTCCCAAAAAAACATTTATTCAGACAAGGATGTCTAAATATGAAGGATGATCGGAGAGTGGTCAATGAATTGCCCAGAGGGGGGGTGTAGAGAAGAAGCCAAGTACCCCCACCTCAACCATCTCGCCCACATTGCCTATATGTTGGGAACCAGAGTTTGAGACATGTGCAGTACCAGTGAAAATACTGATACTAATGAGAATCCTGGAGGCAAGATTCCCATTGAGAAAGCCATACCTGCATACAAGACAGTATGATGGCGATTTGAATGAAATCCCAGAAGAAGCAGGACCAATAAATGAAAGAGCAGATTCGTGACGTCACACGAAGCCAGAGTGATGTACATAGAAGAGATGCAGAGACAAGAGAATGAAGATATTCTATAAGGCATCAAGAAAGTATCAAAGATAAGTGGCATCTCGGGCTCGAGATGAAGAAACTTATGCTACAGAAATTATGAAGATATCAAGTTATTTTACATGTGTACAGATGCAAAGAAATGCAAGCAGAGGAAGTATTCTTGATGCTAGCTATGTAGTGAATAGATTGCGGCATGCACCAATGTATGCATATATAGGAGTATGTAAAGAATTGATGTTTCCTCTACGTGTTACAGCAGAGCTGGACTAGAGAAGGAAGTCCTTTTCCAGTGTGTCTCAGATGAAAAACAAGTGAATTACAGAAGTGAATCTCAGAAAGGCGAGGCTGGATCAACCCCAAGAAGCCATGGTCTTATCAGACTGAGATGAGCAGACATTAGTTACAATCGTGTGAAAGAATGAAACTCCTGTTCAGAAGGCATGGACGAAAACAAGGAAGATGTCAGAGTTTTATTAAATAGTTGTATTTTAAATGCAACAGAGCTCAAATTTGTGGTCTTCAGTCACGTGGAGGGATGAAGTTGGACAAACATAAGAAGCCACACCTATGCAGAGAGGCAGAGCATGCTTCTATGCCCCTGTATTCTCAAGAGCAAAGAACATTTCCAAGGCCAAGTTAAAAGGCTTAATTGACGTGCGGACCACTGAGGTGATGATAGATATGCTAATTAGTGGGCAGCTATGGTTATGACCAGCACACCAGCACCTGGAAGTCCAGCCTGCGTGCTGCTAATGTTGGTGAAAAAGTACTGACGGATGTAAGAGTGCCAACCAATTGTAGGGGGCAGCGTAATTAAGGGCACTATAGTTTGTATAACCAATAGGACGTTGTGTATTTAGTGACACTCATAGTGACTTGTTTGAAGGATGGGCTTAGTAGTCCCACCTGATGTTGAAGAACCTATCACTTTCTAGACTAGTATGGAATGTATACTTAGATGTTCCCCTTCAACCTATCACATTTGCCACTAGGTTTTTGTAGTTTGCCATGTAGTATAACGTTAGCCAATACGTAGATCGACGTCAGCTTTGACAGATTTTTACTATAAGTATGATGTTTTTTATGAAATGCATTGAGAAACCATGCCATGAGATGTCCGTTGATGTCCATTGTGCACCCTGTTTTAGATAATTGATATTAAAACAGTCAACTTTTGCCAACTGCTTGAGTCATTTTTATTATTGATGTTTGAGTATCTTCTGCATCCCCATTAATCTCAAAGTATTGCTACCCCGTCTTAAAGGACTGGGTCGGCTGTCCTGGTTCAATCGCTCGCTGCTTGAGTTGTCATCCCTCAAGGTCTTGATCAAGGTCTTGAGTACTGTATGTCTATCCATCAGCAGCAGCCATTGTTTCAGGCTTGGTTTTCAATAGCATTTTTTGCCAAGCTGCGCATCAGCAAACTGGTGCCAAGATCCCGATCTGACCAGACTGACAGGGCGTTGAGGTTAGGGGACATTAGCTAGAGTGTGTGCTTTATGTGTGTCAGGATCAGGTCATCCGAAACAGATCAGCAAGATCTTGGCAAGTCCATAGTCCTACAGCGCTTGAGTGAAGCATCATGTTGGTAGATGCAACCAACGATTACCTGTCCGCTAGGCCGGCCTTGGGGATTACATCTTTGTGCATGATGATGGGTCCCTGTTGACACAGTTCCAATTCAGGAGAGTCCTTGAAATGTCCATTGCAGACATTAACATCCCCACAGAGAGGTATACTTCCCATTCATTTTGGATTGGTGCAGCGCGCACAAGTAGGAGATTTCAGATGACCATAGAATGGAAATAGTCAGATGGAAGTCTGCAGGGGTCAAGTCCTAAAAAGAAAAGTGGGGGGACTCATTAACATACCAATTCAATGTGGTGTCACCTTAAATTAACATATCAAGGTGCCCTCTGAAAAAAGTGAGGGGACTCTGCCCCCCTGTCCCTCCGTGTACCCTCGACTTGACCTGGAAGTCTTGGAGTTTTTGCTTATATGTGCGTGCCAGGACTAAGCCTAAGTATGTGAGTGGTTGGGTTTAAGAAAGGGACGCTGTAGAAACAAGGAGGGGTCGGTAAGATGTTAAAATAAAGGGTGCAGTTGAAAGAAAGGAAATGAACGGGAAGTGGGCGAGGGGCTCCAGCTAATGGTGGAATAGTATTCTACTGTGTTGCCTCTTTCCTCAGAACTTAAGACTGTGTGGCTCGTCAGCATTCGTTCATTTCATGGGCTGCCTGGAAGGCCAGGGAAAGTGGATGGAACAACCTGAGCCTGTTGAATACCCAGATCTTTTGGTTTGGGAAAGGTGGTATGTTGTGGGGTGAGCCTTTGGGCTGGATGGTGGAGATGTAATCCAGGGTGGCTAGGCTGGATAGTTTTTTGATCCATCTTCGGGGCATCTATTTGACACACTTCGGCAGGAAGATATTGCAAGGAGCCATGCGGGGTACTTTGGTGCATCTGGGCCAGCTCTTAAAGGACACAGAGATGTTCTTGTCTAAAGTAATTTCGAGAATCAGCTGGGGAGGTGTCAGGTCTCATGAGTCCATTGAGGAGTCCATGAGAAGGCTTAAAGCAGCGATGGGAAAATACCTAAAAGGGTTGTGTTCGTCACCCATTGCTCTCTTCGAGGGTGCCCGGGTATTTTGCAGTCGACGTTGTGCATTTGTCACACGTCTGCTTGTGTATGATGCGGGTGAGTTTCTGTGATGCTCTCAAGTCCTATGGGTGCTTCTGAAGTTGTCCTGTGGGTTGGCTGTGGGTTTTCTGTGTAAATAAATAAATAAAGGTGCCAAATCATCAATTTATTTTCTGGCTCACCTTGGGCTCACCAATCACAGGTATGAAGAGGGGGAGGTGGTGCGAGCCACTACTGCCAGGCCAAACTTGTGGGGATCAGCCCCCCAGAGTGTCATGGCTGAGTTACATAGTGTATCCAACAAGAAAGTACTGTCAGAAACCACAAGGGTGCTAAACAACCACCAGCTTAATCACGGCACTCAGGAGTACAACCCGACTGTGAGGCCATGGGCAGTTGGGGGGCTGAGGGTGCTGGAACTCCTTCCAGCCCCTAACATAATTTGGGGGGGATGTTACTGAACCCTGTGCATCTAGGGAACGAACCAGTGTGTGTGTATATCAGCGAAATGGTTAAACAAAACAAGAGGGAAGTAAAAGATGTTTCTAGGAAAAGTACTTGATTGCCATAGAGAGGTGGGATTAGGTAGCATTAGACGACAAGCCCCTGGGGAGGAAGATTGTCTATTCCTGCCTCATGGGAACGTTTTCCATGGCAGCTCAGCATAGCAAACTGAAGCTCTAGCATCTGCTATGGATCACCTGCAAATGAACTCCTGTCCAAATAAAGCAGAAGCGTCCACCTTCACCCACTGGAATGTGCGTCTTGTGAATTATGGACTTGTGCCTAAATGGGGGTGTTTGAGGGGAGTGGTTGCAGAAGTGCATGCCCAGTATTTATGTGAAACCGGAGGTTTTGGTGTGGGTTGCCGCTGCTATGCGCGTACACCACCTGCATGAGGCATTGAACTATTCAGGTCTTCCCCGAGAAGGCTGGGAAACTTCGTTAAGAAGGAAAAATGTGTTACCGTCATAAATTCCCTCTCGGTGCATATCAGTGCAACCTGTTAAGCAAGTAGTGCCTAGCGCAGCTCTCCAAAGGAAACATGGCGCCCTGCCAAAGAGTTGTGTAGCGGAAATCTCCTGTTCAACAGTTGCTCTCTCGGGAGCGCCCTGCAGGCCAATTGCGCCACCGTGAAGTAGATTGCGAATGACGCGCCAGACTCGCCTTCCAGAGCCTTCAGGGGCTGGGGCAAGGCCTCTCTCACTTTCTTAGGTACAGTCGGCCACTCTCGCCTCTAAATGGTTAGGAAGGTAGGCTGGCAGTCACTCACTCACTTCTAAAATGTCATCTTCTGGTGCACCACGTACCTAAATAAAAGGCAGCTGGTCCAACAATGTTGCAGTTTGTCTCACCCTGAGAGGGGCGGCAGGCGAGTAAGAAGAGAAATGATAGAGGCAGGCTCGGACTGTCATATAGGGCACTGCCCGAAACAACAACGCAAAATGCTAGTGTGGGCCAGTTTTTTGGGGTCAAAGTGGCCTAATTTTTGGGTCAATTTGGCCCAGTTTGATGAGTTACCTCACCATGCGGCTCGTAGTTTTGAGCAGTGTTGCTGAATACATATTCTTCACAATTTTCATCACATTTTATCAGAAAACTCCCCTTTGGCTACTCAAAACTCTGTCACAAAAGGAATGAATTGCCATTCGCAACTGTGGGCGACTTTTTCATTGGTGCCCAAGACATTGTATGTCCCAGTCCGACCCTGGATACAGGCGTGTGAGCTCTACCACTTGAGCTCTCGGAGGGATGGCACAGGAAAAAGGGATCTGTAAATGCCAAGGCTTGTCAAATCATGCCCCCCCCTTCGTCCTCAATAAGCAAATCCTACAATTGTTTAAACGTTCTTAAAGTGATCATATTAAAGAAAAGACCACACACAAGAGCCCATTCCAAACATAGGAGAATGCACAAGAGACTTGGTCACAGAGCTGCACAGGGAAAACACCAGCCATCCGCAGGCACTGCAGTAGGACACATACTATACCAATGGAATACACGCCCACATGTTGCAGTATACTGGGTGTGCTGTGCATTGCACACAGAGCACCATGCAACATTTTGGCTTACTGCACAAAAACCCAGACTCATTTAAAAGTGGAAAAGGTCGCTTTAATGTGACAGGTCAAAGCTTACAATTAAACGCTTACCTGGCTCCATGGCCTTACAACTATAGAACTATTTTAAACAACCAATTAAATAATTTAACATTTTCATTTTCCCCCAACAATTAAATAATTAAATAACCATTTCCTCCTTAACTATCCCTTGTTTTTTTTTTTACTTTTTATTTGTATATGGTTCAACTACAAACGTAACAGAGCCTTTACAACATTTTAAATAACAAACAAACATTACATTGTATGTCTTAAAACATGTAAAAAACAACATTACATATAAAAACACATGAAAACATATCCAAGAAATGTGGACTCGCCAGAATCAGCGGAATATAGCATTACATGAGAGAAAATAGGAATGTTATTCCTCTTTGCATCGTAAAGTGGACAAAAACGAGTACATTATCATTTTAATAATTCATTCTACCTTCTCTCAGTTTGCATCCCATTTATGCATATCGTCAGATTACTGTAACTGCTGAGTTCTTTCTCTATTGCTTTGCAAAATCTCCCTAGAGCATAAATAAGCGGTTTATGATTTCCTTGCATCATACGAGCCCATAGGAATGGTAAACAATCAGTAAAATTGATATTGACAAAGTCCATAAAACAAACAGTTCTAAGATCCTTAAAATGCGGACAGTATAAAATCAAATGTTTTAGCGTTTCCACCTGTTCATTACATAGGGGAAATCTACAACTCTTATTCGTTTTGTACAACGTATTACTAGTCCAGGATGTAATTCCGTCTTTCGTATAAAATAAATTAAATTTAAACCGAAGGAAGACCTTGCGTATATGATTACACGGAAATATCATAATGTAGTCATATCTGGGTAAACGCTTTTTTGTGAACAAATTATATTCTTTAAACGATTTATAAGATCCTATCTGATCAATAGTGTTAGACCAATCCTTTTCAAATAATTTTTTTTTAGCATAGGCAGATCGATTATGGACATCCTCCACTGTTATGTTAGCATCATTCAGTATAGTATGTATCCTTGTCAAATATCGGACCATGTCAGTCGTTGGCCTTTTATCGATTGATTGTTTCATATCAATATATAGTGAGCTTGGTTTAGGATACATAATCTTTGCATAATTCATCAGGAGTCGCCATCTCCAACGAGTAGATAAAGCTATGATACCTAACTCATGCCTTAGCACTACATTGGGTAGTGACAGTGGGAGGGACATTGCTCTCTTCAGAGCTGATCCTTGCAATTGGTCCAGTGTCACTCCCATTTCACACAGACAAATGTCTAATGAATAGAGCATCACAGTTTCGATTTTCAATGTGAGGAATTCAATCAGTGGAGTTAGTGAAAATTTGCAATATTTGGAGTATATGATTTTTAGCTGTGAAGTAAGTGGACGGATCTTCGTATTAAGTAATTCAGTCCATTTTTTGATGGAATTTTTCCCTGCTAGATAATATCCTAAATAAATGGTGTCGATATTTAGGGGTATGATGGTTTTCATGATGTAGCATTGAGCCTTCCCAGTTCTTTTCAGGACACCAAAATTCATTACAGCGGTTTTTGTTGGATTCAGGGTTAAATTATGCCTAATGGAGAAGTCTTCAAATAAGCTTAACTTAGTTTGTAAACCCCTGGGAGTAGGATCGAAGAGAATAATGTCATCTGCAAAGGCAAGCCAATTTAGTTTCAAGAGCCCCGTCCTTACAGAGAACAAACACTCCTCATCCCACTTTTGTCCAAATCAGCTAGATATAAATTAAAGAATGTGGCCGCCAGATTACAGCCTTGTTTTAGGCCTACTTCCGTGGCGATTGAATTAGTAGTGCGGCCCTCTGATGTAATTTTATTTTTCTAGGATGTGTTAGAGTATAGAGCTCTAAACCAGTAAATTAGCACTAACGGTATATCCCATTTCTTTAGTTTGATCCATAATAAGTTCCTGATTACCGTATCAAAAGCGGAAGACATATCAATGAGTGCAATGTAAACCGGATTTGCACATTTTTGCTTAGCTCCAGCAATGGTAAAAGCCATTATCATTGCGTTCAAGGAAGTCCCCATCCCTTTCCTAAAGCCCGTTTGGCATTTGGAGTATAATTGGTGTAATTCAATAAATTTTTCTAAATCATGGAGGAGAAGTCTTGCAAATAATTTTGCTTCCGTGTCAATTAAGGCGATCGGCCGATAATTCTGGGGCAAAGAGGGATCCCCTTTTTTAAAGATCGGAATGATGTTGGCCGAGAGCCAAGATCTTGGGATATTTGCTGAATTGTGAATAGCCTGGAATTTGGATTGTAAAATTATTGCCCATAGGTCTGGATCTGCTTTATACAAACAGGGGGGAAAACCATCCGGGCCAGCAGACTTGGAGTAGTTGAGTTTGGAAATGGCCCATTTTACATCATCTATGGACCAAGTTATTTGTTGGAGATCTTGGTATCTCGGCATAGTGATGTGTGTGTTTCTAAACTGATCTGGCATTCGAAATTTCCCTTGTACCCTACCATCTCCTTAACCCTCTTCCAGGCATCCCGCTTTCTCCCCGGGGCCATGCCCCTCCAGGCTCAATACCTGTTCCCCCGGGGTGGCCCGCTTATGCAAACAGCACCACCCCATCGTTTCCTGTGCCATTCCCCCATTGTGCTTCCCCCCCCATCTAAAGGGGCCATGCCCCCGGCACCAGTAAAACCCTCCCCCGAGGTGTTCTATCTGCCCCACCCCCCACACCATTTCTCTTTACTTCCTACTCTTTAACCAATCTCCCAGCCAAGAACCCAAATCCGCCAGATAATGATTATTCCCAAACATTGACAAGTGTACACCATCCTCTCTAAAGATCATGAATCCCTCATAGACAATTTCCTTATGGTCCATAACCTGTACTGCCACTGAGGCGCAAAACTTTACCATCTCTCTGTTTATACCTTTCCTAACCCGCTCAATTGCTCCCTCGCTTCTCGCTCCCCTACAAACTCTCCGAGGCAACACTTTAGTCCACACTACAGCTGCTTTAGGCCACATTTTCCAAACCCATACCAAATCCCTTTTCATTTTCAATGTTCCCTCAAGCCCGCCAACATAGGTAGCAACTGATCCCACCGCAGACCCCCTAACCCATACCACATCCTTATAGCTACAACCCAATTGCCTGCCAAGAACCGTTTTCTCTGCTTCTTTCCTGGCCACCAGCAAAGGGAAAAATTCAAGAAATGCTATACTCCTTCCTTCTTTCAACCACAGCAATGGTCACTTCTCCGCCCACCACTTTCCTTCCCAGAAAACACAAAAACCTCCAGCCCCTGCTGCATCAGAAAATATCTGCACCTCCCATGTCACCGGGTCTCCCTGCAACCACATTGACACTCCGTTGAAGCTCTCCAAAAAATGCAGCCAAATTCTGCAATCCTCCCGCACTGCACCCGATACTCTTATCCGATGATGTGGGCACTTCGCTCCTGCCATAGACCTCGACATGTTCCTACAAAAATTCTGCCCCGGGGCCACCACTTTGCATGCAAAATTGAGATGCTCCACCAATCTCTGCATTTCAACCAGCATCATTTTCTTGGCCCCTACAGCTATCTCCAGCAGTCCTGCCAATTTGCTCACCTTGTCGTGCGGCAAGCGTGAGGTCATGGCCACTGAATCCAGTTCAATTCCTAGAAATGTCAACACCACTGCTGGACCTTCAGTTTTGTCTTCCGCTAGAGGCACCCCCAACTCTCCCATCAACTCTTGAAACAACTTTAGCATCCTTCCACTCCGCTAATAAACAGAAAATCATCTAGGTAACGCAAAACACTCTCCCATCCCGAGCTGAATGAGAAAGCCCACTGTAAAAAAGAAATGAACCGTTCAAGCAAAGCGCAGGAAATTGCGCATCCCATTGGCAAGGCTTTATCTATGTATATGCAGTCCTCAAATTGCAGACCTAACAGCCACAAATCCTCTGGGTTCACTGGCAACAACCTGAAAGCCGCCTTAATGTCACATTTGGCCATGAAGGCCCCTCACCCTTCTTTCCTCACCACCTCCACCGCCTGGTCCACACTTGCATATACAACCCCACATTCTTCTGGTGCAATGAAATCATTGACTGACATGCCCTCAGGCCATGACAAATGGTGTATTAATATGAACTCCCCTGGGGCTTTCTTGGGCACCACCCCACTGGGGATATAACTAAGTCACCCGGCAGGTCCTCAAATGGACCTACTATCCTTCCTGCTGCAATTTCCTTACTCAATTTCTGTTTTACCACCTCAACATTTTCTTTAGCTGACTTCAAATTTTCGCCCAATGGCGAACTCTTGGGCCCTGATACCCTAATCTGAAACCCTGACAGAACCCCTCACTCAAAATCTTATCCCCTTCCGTGTCTGGATAAAATTGCAACCATTTGTGCAGCACCTCCACTTTAATTGGAGTAAAAGCTTTTCCCCACAACCCCTCTACCGGATCCTTTCCCCCTCCCCCTATCTCCTTGTTGGAAACACTGTGTGATAGGGTGCTTTCCTCCACATTTGCTACACTCATGCCTGAATCTACATAAGTTCCTTGTGCAGCCGTCCTTATTAAATGCCCAACACGCTACTGAGGACTGTCCCCTGCCTCCTCCCCCCGCCCCCTCATGGGCGGGGCGACCAAGAAAGGGCCGGTAAGGCACAGGCAGCCCACTTGCTGTGTGCAATGTCGGGGCAGGCCTCGTTGGAGGCATCCATTGCAGCCAAAGATCCATGTCTATGTCCCCCCAAACGGCCTGACTGTCCTCTGCCATTCTTGCTCTGAATTCCTCATCATAGCGAACCCAGTCAAAACCTCCAAAACTCTTGAAAGCCTTCCTAATTACGACCATATATTTAAGCAGAGCCACACAACGCTCCGGAAATTTCTCACAATATACACTAGCATAAATGATAAATGCCGACGTCCAATTCTCAATCGTCACTGGGACCCTTGGGTGCGAAGCCAATTCCCTCTCATCTTCCTTAGACCCCTCCTTTGCTCTTACTTCCCTATGCAGTAGCTTAAAAACATCTACAAATTCCCCCGCCTGAATCTTTTCCCTGGTCGCTGCCATCAAGTGCGCCCCCAAAGGTTTTGTAATACCCATATACGGCAGTTTTTTCCCTTTACCTTTTCCTTCCACATCTTTTTCTTTTGCAACTTGCACCTCGGGCACCAATGGCTCCGACACCTTATCCGTTTGAACCTCCACTGAGAGAATGCCCTTATCATCTCCCAAGGCTCCAATGGCCTGTAATCCAACTTCTTTCCTTACCCCTTGCAGTCCAGACCCTTCATTTCTCATCACCCTTCTCGTGTCCCCTCTCTGCCATGCAGATGCCCATTCCTTTTCCCGCTCACCTCTTTCCACACAGCCTGTCTGTGGTCTGACGTCCACACCGATGCTCCTAATCTCTTTTCTGAGAGGGATCCTACTGTGGGGACAAAACATGTCAGCAGACTCACCTAACCGATTGCTCCCCCGACCTCTTTCCAACCGACCGCCCTGAACCTGACTATCCCAATCCCCCCTCAAACTTCTTCTCTGCTCCCCCCTTTCCCTTACCGCCCTATAACCTTCTTCCTCCCACTGCCCCACATAATCCTCCAAACCCACTTCATCACCCCTTAAATACCATTGTGGATGCAAGCTCCTGCCTGAGTTGAGTCGGTCTCCTTCTCGTGAGCCCGGGGCATCCGCCCCGCCACTCCTTTGCCGTTTTCTCGGCGGGGCCGCAGCAGCCCCTGCCTGGTCCTCTTCTCTCGGGTGAGGCATGGATTCCTCCACCCTGTAATCCTCCTCGCTAGGGGCCAAGCTGCACCCTCTAGTCTCTCCTTGTGCCGACCGAGGAGGGGCCGTACTAAAACCCTCTACCTCAACCTGAAACGCGGGGGCTGCGCAGCTCCCTCCGCCCTTGCTTCTCCTATCCAGGGGGGCCATTCCGCGCCCCACTGTAACCTCCTCAATTGAAGGGGACCTCTCTCTCCTTCTCCCCCCTGCGCTCTTACGCAGGCATTTTCCCCCTTCTCCCCTCTGACCTAGCACCCCTTTCTGTGCCCCATCTCCGCCCCCACCGTGTCTCCCTTGACCCAAATCTTTTTGAGCACCCATAACCTCTCTTCTATCGTTAACTCCCTCTCTCTCTACATCCCCACCCAAAATCATTTCACCCGCAGACGCCCTCCTATCTATCTCCCTCCTCAACTTCCTGCCCCTGGATTCCCAAACCTCCCCTCTCCCTGCCGCAGGGGTGCAAGCCACCACTGCCGCGAGAGCCCCATCTGCCGCAGCTCTACGTTGCAGCCTACCATCTTCTGACACCGCCTCACCCGTGACCTCCATCACCACCCCTTCTAGCTGGGCCTTAGATGCCCTGCTGATAATTTCCAGGGCTTCCCTCAAAGCCATAGCATCCACCAAGCCCATTTTACTAACTCCCTGGCCCACCATAATGCACAAAAAACACTAAATGTGCACTACAATTATGCCCCTTACCAATGAATTAGCTAATGAAGCCCCCGAGCCAGAACCTACCCGTGGACAAACCCCCAGAAAAGAGAAACCCCCAGAAAAATAAAGGCTAAACTAATCACTTACTAAAAAAACTAAAGTCTGTAAATCCACTGCCTGAACTATATAAAATAATTAGGAATCTAACATTTTTTTTTTTTATATATATAACAAACCCCCCTTTCACTAACAGTGTGCTACATAAAAAAAAAAAATAAACCCCTTAATAATCCTAACCTAACCCAAATAGCATAATACTTCAACAAACAACGACAAGAAGTGGGACTTGTGATGCAGAAAGCACTGAATGGCCAGAAAACAGAAATGCGGTGCTGTCCCCTTTAAATGGGTTCCACTGCCCCCAACGTCAAAAGGCTGAACAGAGCAGCTCGCTCTGACACAGCAATGCTCCGGGATATAACCGGGAAAAGGAACCCAGCCCGCACCAACCTACGGGGCACAAAGCAGTGCGTGCACTGCCAGAGGAACAACCCGGGCGGCAAGCAGATGGGACAACAAAGCCCCCACCAAACCGACGTCTCCCCCGCCCGTAAAGTAAACAGACACTAAACCTAGAAAAAGGGGAAGATGCCCAGCCCCCCCCCCGGACCACAGCCCTCACTGCCCTGGAAGCCAACCCCTCACACACGACAAAACGGAATCCAAAGAAAACACGGGGATACGAGCAATCTTATATACGGTAACCTCAATAACAGCAAAATTCTTTTTTTTTTTAAACTAACTACCTAACAGCCCCCTAAACTCTAATACCCAACACCTCACCTCACACCCCTAACAAGCCCCACTCAGGCAAGGCTCGGGAGCAGTCAACCAGGACTGACAATCTCAAAGTACAACCGTCGCCTGGCTCCCGAACCTTCCATGGACTCTTAAATGCCCCAGGATGCTCTATCCCCCTGCACGGCCACTCGCTGGCCGTGTGCAGCGCCAAAAAAATCCCCGGGGGAAACGCTTTGCGTTCCCCCCGTGGCCCCCGTTTTGCACTGAAGATTCCAACACATTTTCCTCTCTTTCCTCACTGAGTGCATTATAATGTATAGACTATCTGTACGGCTGGAACCCCATACTTAATTACTCCTTTGCCTTTTGGGTTGGGAGTGAGGGACAACGGACACCCCTCCCCCACAAACACACTTACACAATATCAATTGCGACCAGGGTCGGACAGGGGCATACACTTGTCTCGGGCACCAATGAAAAAGTGGGCTATTGCAATTCATTACTTCTGTGACTGTTTGAGTAGGACCTGAGAGGGAGTTTTTTGATAAAATGTGATGCAAATTGTGCATTTTAAAGAAAATGTATTCAGTAACACTGGCCAAAATTACTAGTCGCACGGTGAAGTATTTTAGCAAACTGGCCCTCATCGGGCCCCTTTCACCCCCAAAAACTGGGCCACACTACCATTTTGCGATTTTTTTTTTTTTTTATTGCTTTGTGCATTGCCCCAATTCCCTATCGGCCAGTCAAGTCTGATTGCGACGCTTGCAGGACAAACAGCAGAATGTGTTTAAGGCACTTTAGTAGTGATGATGAGGGCTTACATGGCAATCTGCTGAAGGCCTTTGGATGACCTTAGATTATAAGTAACACATACCTGCAATTCCAACGTCTATCTTTAGCTTGTGTCCAGGTATAGTAATGGCTGTCATTGCATCACTAAAAGGCAGATGGAATCTGGGGTGCGTCACTACAGTCAAATGTGATATTGTTTTATTCGGCAGCGCGAATTACAAATAATGAGGGACAGCAAGATTTCAGACGTTGTTGGCCACTTTACATTCCATTACATAAATAGCAGGGACAAAAACAGGCTCAACGCAAGGCAACCAAGTTTTTTTTAAAAACCTTTACATTTTTCCCAGGCTGTAGTAGGTCACAGTTCACGTCAAATGGGCTGTGTAGTGCATGAGTGCCTAGGGTCCAATTCCATTGGTGACGTGAGCTATACAAATACCTTTAACATAACATCGTTTTGGTCACAGGGACGGTTGCGTGCGAGAGAGAAGTTACTAGAAACACTGGGCGGCCCGCGCCCTGCTTAGCATCGCATCTCCACCTGTTGAACTGTCTCCAGGCAGCAGCACTTTCCACACATCCTGCACAGTGTCCAGTGCGGCGGGTCGCGCAAGGTCATGAATTAGGGAGCAGTCCGGTGAGTCACTCTCCCGCAGGGTGCTAAAATAGACAGCTTCTCCAAAACAACATGCGGGCACTGATTTACAGAGCGTTTTTTCAATGGGACTTTTAGGCCCATAATCTCTCCACACAAATGGCTTAATAACAGGCGGCGCAGGACGACAGGCTCAGACTTCAGCCTGGAAGGTGCTCTTTCAGAAGGAGGATTCAAGAAGGAACATTGAGACCAAACTTGCTTTGCAAAGCTAGCACACCAACCTGACTTCACCCATTAACACTGTGCTTTACTAAGCATTTCCTAACCATTGAAAAAGTTACATTTAGATCACAGGTAGAATTTTTACATGAGAACTCTGGTTCTATGTGATCTGCTCGAAAACATTTAGTCGAATATTTCTTTTTTACTGGTAGATTTTGCCACAAATATATGCGGAGGAGAACCCCCTTAGCTCCCCCCTAACCCCCTGCATTAGTTATTAGTCTAAACCCACCCCCACCATACATGTGAGGCAACATCTGTTAAAAAAAAACAGTACGATGAATTCTATTTCGATGAAATCGCCTGCAGCAAAAACTCCCTATCCCAAGACCTCTTCAGTCAAATGTTGTGCTCATTATTTATTAACATGGATACTCACAATCGTGTCTGTTAGTTTTAAATCTCCACCACCAGCCCACTCCAAGGGATTCAATTTAGAGTGATTTACACTCTCGGGACAAAGGATATTTTCACATCTCTGAACTGTCAAGAGGACGCATGCAGCTCCCACAACAAGTGCAATCACAGAAAAAACAAAACCCTAGGGAATATTGGACTAATAGGAGACTACAGCTTGGCTATAAACTCTCCCCACAAGAGTGCCTCCCAACATTAGATACAACCCACACCCAGTATGCAAGGAAGCTACATATCATGGTCATTGCCTATGGATCTTAGCCCATCCATCGTTCAGCATCACAGGAAAAGTGTTCAATACACCTCAAAACATTTAAAACGTCCATGCGGTAAATTGCATTGAAGATGCTTACTCCACCACTACTTGTGCCTCGTCTGATAAAAGCAAAAACAATGTCTTCAACACGTTGTGGAGTGAAACCCATGAAGGAACCTCCCAGCAACACTATAAATGTTAACATAACAAATTCCCTCGGCTGTACAGTACACGCGGCCCGACCAGCAATAGCAGTCTGCCGATAGTGTCCCCCACGCACACGCTGTACTTAGCAAATCAATCATTATGACATGGGGAGGGATGTGATGCACAAACACCCCTATGTGTGTGTTTGTGTGCACACCCCATTTTGTAAGTAAACATTGAACACCACAGGTTGTTTTAGCCACTGACGGCAGCCTGCGATAAACATATACCTGTTTTTCTCTGTAATACATGCCACACTTAAGGACTTTTACTGAGGTAGATAAATTGGGCAGCTGGCTGTGGCGCTGAAGCTTTGAGGGTGATGGATTAGCTGTTCCCAGTCAGAATCCAGAATACCTTCTGACTGGAAGAGTAGCTGTTCCCAGTCAGCATCAGAATACCTTCTGACCGGAAGAGCATTGAGGGTGCTGGATTAGCTGTTCCCAGCCAGCATTCATAATACCTTCTGACTGGAAAAGCTTTGAGGGTGCTGGATTAGCTGTTCCCAGCCAGCATCCAGAATACCTTCTGACTGGAAGAGCATTGAGGGTGCTGGATTAGCTATTCCCAGCCAGCATTCATAATACCTTCTGACTGGAAAAGCTTTGAGGGTGCTGGATTAGCTGTTCCCAGCCAGCATCCAGAATACCTTCTGACTAGAAGAGCATTGAGGGTGTGGATTAGCTGTTCCATGCCAGCATCAAAATACATTCTGACTGCAAGAGCTTTGAGGGGGCTGGATTAGCTGTTCCCAGCCAGCATCCAGAATAACTTCTGACTGGAAGAGCTTTGAGTGTGCTGGATTAGCTGTTCCCAGCCTGTTCCCAACCAGCATTCAGAATACCTTCTGACTGAAAGAGCTTTGAGGGTGCTGGATTAGCTGTTCCCAGCCAGCATCCAGAATACCTTCTGACTGGAAGATCCCTCTTCCTCTTGCTCTGTTTTCTTGTTGCTTTGTTATTCAAGTACAATGACAGAAACAGGGTAGCATACTATCTGCCAAATGGGTCTCTTTGCTTCAGAAGAACATTTGCAATAAGAAGTGATTAGTGGTAGATGGCTGCAGAGGTAGCAGTTAGTCAGCATGTCAGAGTGACTACGTTTAGTAAGATGTCCCTTAAAAAGGGTGAATGTTGCGTGGTTCGAAATAGGAGGGATGCATAACAATCTCTATGCTGTGTGATACAATATGTGCGGTTACCTTATCATACTTTTTCTTAAACTTTGTGTCTTTAAGTCTCCATAGTACTTTTGTAAAACGCAGAGGAGATTTGTTAAGGTGCTGCTTACTTCTCCACCAGGTACTTGGAGTCTTCCATTGCTGGTAAGTAAAATAAAGGAACAATTATGCTATTTTTGCTCAACGTGTATCTTATAGTGTGCAGGCCTCCTATGCATGGGCCAAAGTGCAGGTTTTTATTGACACAGTAGGACCACTGTCTATCCTAAGCCTTCAGCTCCCTCTAGCTGTGACAACAGGTAAAGCTATGCAAATTGGACCACTGTAACAGGTGAAGCTATGCCACTTGGATCATTGTATATCCTAAGGCAACATCTCCCTCTAGCAGAGCATTCTGTGTGTTTGGGCAGCCTCGACTGCGCATGATGGCATCAGACACACATACATCTGGCCTTTTATTGCAAGTAGATAATGATTTCTCTTTTGTCAGGTTGGCGTATTACATGACTTCTGTACTTTTCAAATCATCTGTTATCAGAATATTATTTTAGCTCTGTGTAGACAAAAGTCAAAATATATTGTTGCCAACTAGAGCAGTAGACATATGAGGTTGAGTGTCTAAATGTAGACTGCTATCAAATCGAAGTTTACCCATTTAACCAGTGGGTGAGCTTGGGAAAATCCTTTAATCTTGCTTACCTTTTCTGCCAAATTGGAAGTCCCTGAAAGTAATTCAATAATTAGTGTACATTATTTAAAAAAAAAACTCCCTCAAAGTTGACTAAACTATAATGTAGCATTGACAAAACCAAGTATTATGATGGCTTACAGCCTTTTGTAGCAGCAGAATCTAAGAGAGAGCACTTTGTAAAATAAATGTATATGCATGAGATAATAACTGCTATTTTGCAATATGGGGTTCTACGTTCCTGTGCCTACTTATGACTTTTAAACACTTGCATTTCAAGGTGATGAACCCAGCTTTTGCTTAAGGTGAAATAATGTTATAATGTTGGGGCAGGGTAGCGGTGTAGTGTTTGCGGTCTCCGCGTGCATTTTAGAGTGTCACACATGGTCAATATTGTCTAGAAACTGCCCTGCCCCCACATCACATAACAGACAAAAGGGTGATTTTGAGGTAAGAGAGCGTAATGTGCATTGCATGCCCTTGAGAAGAGAGAGACTTTAGAGAAGAGAGATCCATGAGAGGAAAGGAGAGACAATTGCAAATAGAGACATATGGGCAAGGCCAAGACCCTCCTTGTATACCAAAGATAGTACGAGAGGCGAGAGCCAATGGAGGCGTAAAGTGAGACAAAGATGCAGAGACGTACTTGTGAAGAGCAACAGACCAAGGGACAAACATAGGGCTCTTTGTCAACAGGGGTGCAGTGTGGAGGTGAAATAACTCAAAGAGAGATGAAAAGAGCAACTTATAACATGATTAGTTAGCGGGTGGTAAAAGTTCAGTGACGAATAAACTTAAATGAGACAGGCAGATTGCAAAAGAGAAGAGAATCGGGACGGGAGAGGAGGGAAGGGGATGTAAACATCTAAGCTGAAGGCAGCAATGTTTTGTGTTTTTGGCAGAACCTTCTTTTCTTTATTTTTATTTTTGTCTATTAAGTGGCGCTAAAAGCGCTACCTTTAAAGGCAACACAATTATCATTAAAATAAGATCTTTAACATAAGAGCTTGAAATACGGGCTCTGAATGTAGATTTGTAATGCTTTTAAAAGCAGATGACATATGAGGATGGATTTATATAGTTTGGCTATGTCTCCCACCCATTTAACACCCATTGCTAAGTGAAATCTGTAGGATTTTCCTTCATTCCTGCCATTTATCCTCCAACCACACTCCTTTTTGCACTCTTTGGCTGTAATTTGTACTGTGTGGTGAATTTGTTAGCCATTTTTACTTCCAAAATGGTGTCCTTCTGTTAATGTTATTAAAATGTTATTTGACTTGATTGGTGCTTTAAAATATATTTACTGCAGCTTTCAATTTATGTTACACATTTCACAATGTTTTTTATAAATAATAAACAAGGTAGTGTAATAGTTAAATTTTGGTTTTAAATGGCTCGGGAAATGTATATCTAGTGACTTGTGGGGGATTGGTCAAGTGCTTTTGATGTAAGGAGCACCTGAATGGCTGTACAGTTAGTTATGGGAATGTTTTGCAATGTTATTGAAATGATATGATATGATGTGGCAATTATAACGCACCTGTACACAAGTGTTTCTAGATGCGACAAGACAGGGAGGGGGAAAAAATGGAAGGACCAAATAATGATCTTACTAGGCCTTGTGTCATTCAGATTGCACAAGTGATGGTGACGGCTTGCTTTCCCTGATGTGAAGCCGTTGCCGGCTGTGATTTTAGTTTCTTAAAATTAATTTGTTTACTAACATTAGAAATCTGTGCTGTGGCGGATGAATGCTTGGGTTTCCCGATGCCGCCACCGACTTTGACTTTGTTTTACTAACAGCTCAGTCCATTCAGTCAGTTATAGATGCACGTAGGTCTATTATCTTGCCACCAGTGTGCTCCTGCAGTTAGTGCTGTCTCTCTCCTTGGCTTCCAGAATGCAGCAGCAGTGCCTGGCTGAGCCTGGGTCAGCAGCAGAGCACACTCTCCAGCAGACTGCACACACATCATCGGAGTCTATCATGGCTCAGGGGAAGCGGATGGGAGGCGACATTCCTTTGAGACAGTGCTTGGAACCTCAGGCAGACTCTTGTGGCGAGGGCCGGTCTCTGCTTGAGGACATCAGGGATCTTGCTTGAGTGCCCATGCCTTACCCCCGCTTCAGCCGGGAGATACTGCAGGAGCTAGTGGCAAGCCTCTGTCATCCCAGAGATTGCAAGCAGCATCACTGAGGTAGCGGCAGGTGTACTGTGCACCAAGGATGTCCAACTCCTGGACCGGGGATGCAGGAGGTGCCTCTGTGGAGCACAGAGGTGACTGTCAGCAGCCCAGGGTTCACTGCTGCATGGAGCTTCACAGCAACCCCCAAACAGAACAGGTACCCTGATTCGTGCACTTCACATCACTGCATAGCGTTGGTTCAAAGAGCAAATGTTTGTACATTTTGAAGGCATTTTTTCGCTGGTTGCTGAAAATGCACGGGGTCTGCATACAGCACTTGACCAGGGTTTAGTGATAATCAAGTCGCTAAATGCTTGCATGGAGTTTTTTAGACACACCTTTTAGAGGGTTTAAGGTTACGACACACCAGGTGCCTTATCAGATTTTCGGATGTAGACTTACCCTGGCCTGTCCTCTTTAATCAAAGTCTTACATATGCCCAACCCTTGTATTCTGGCATTTGAAACACAGGTTCCAGAATGCTCAAATCCAGGACAATGGGAGCAATGTACACGTACCTTGACTGAGCCATTGAACATGTTTTTCGGTGTTCCTTCTGGGACTTAAAATGTGCTCTTTGCAGCACTTGCCTCATACTTTGCATTTGCTGGAGCCCTTCTGGCTGTGACTTCCCTTGGGGTATACAGACATGTATCGTACGCGAAAACCCCCTCAACCATGGCATTCTCCCCACCTTTGTGCCATACGACAAATTGTCTGGTAACTAAAATTCTTTTAACGTATTGTTTACTATCAGATTTCACCTTTAGTCTCTGGTCACTCTATTATTCCTTGGTTTCAATCTGGCTTTCGTCCTTGCCATTCCACTGAGACGGCTCTCCTTTCTGTTCTGGACTCCTTACGCTCTGCACATCATTCTAAACACTCTTCTCCTCTCATTCTTCTGGATCTTTCTGCAGCTTTCGACACTGTTGACCACTCGCTTCTATTGTCTGCCCTCTCTTCTTTAGGTTTTTATTCTATTCTATCTTGGTTTGAGTCATACCTGCCCCAGAGGACATTCTCAGTTTCTTGGGCTGGGGCTTCTCACTCACTTATGGTGTTCCACAAGGCTCTGTCCTTGGTCCATTCCTCTTTTCTCTCTACACCTCCTCCCTTGCTGGAATTATTTCTTCCTTTGGGCTATCCCACCATTTCTACGCTGATGACTCTCAACAATTTCTATCCTTCCCACACTTCACTGATGATATTCAGAATAAACTCAGCGCCTGTCTCCTTGCTATTAATGGTCCATTCCTCTTTTCTCTCTACACCTCCTCCCTTGCTGGAATTATTTCTTCCTTTGGGCTATCCCACCATTTCTACGCTGATGACTCTCAACAATTTCTATCCTTCCCACACTTCACTGATGATATTCAGAATAAACTCAGCGCCTGTCTCCTTGCTATTAAATCTTGGATGACAAACCACTTCTTGGTGCTCAATGCTGCTAAAACTGAGGTTACTTTCTTTCCTTCCACCATTATTCAACCTCCTCGCCCCTCACCCTTCATTTCATTTGCTCAAGCTCAGTTAACTACCTCCTCTACAGCCCGTAATCTGGGTCTTTATCTAGACTCAGATCTATCCTTTAGTGATCACATCTCTCTATCCGCCCATTCCTGTCATTTTTCACGTACACAACATTTGGAAAGACAGTCCTTTTATGACATTTAAGGTCACTCAACCTCTGGTGTCTATCTTTTTCTAGCTCTTCATCTACTGTTGTTCTACCCACTTTGGACTTCCCTTATCTCACCTAGAATCTGTATTCAGTGCCTCTATTTGTGTCCTATTTCTCTGTGCTCCTCCTAACTCCATTTCTTCCTCTCTGGTAGATCTGGGTTGGCTTTCTTTCCATCATCGTCTTAAACGAAATTTGCTGTGCTTAGTTTTTAAATCTGTCCATGGCCTCGCACCTCCATATCTCTCTTCACTTGTTTCACTGTACACGACTTCTTGTTCACTCCGCTCCTCTTCCTATTCCCTTATTGTCCTCCCTCGTCCCCCTTGTGCTCAGTCTCATTTTTACTCATTTTCTCTTCTTGCCCCTCTACACTGGAATGCTCTCCCTCTTTCTCCTCATTCTATTTCTCTCTATTCTACTTTCCGTGTTCTTTGAGATCTTATCTTCTTTCTTCTGGTTAACAAGGTTACTGTCATACAGATTTCCTAGGTTTTCTATTTTGATCTGCATTTTACTGTACTGTCCTGTTCTCATGTACAGTGCTTTGGTGTTAAACGCTATATAAAAATCCAATAAATACCAATATAAACTACCTTGTTGACTATTAACCCTGACAAAGAAGAATGTATAGCTTTCCAGTGGTTATTTAGCATGTCAGCTCCCTGCTGGCCATCTCGCAGTAATCTGCAGCCATAAACTTCCTGCTGTGCTTCTTTGTCTCCATTATAATGTATGCGACTCTGCCTGATACATCTCTAAGCAAGAATGGACCCCATTCATCATGTTCAAATGGTCCGCCACACATCTTAAACCAGGCTTGTCTGTGCGACCTGGACTCACATCTCAGCAGGACGATGTTAGCTCTGGTGTAATGGTCTGCATGCTGTCGCTCTCTCTGCATGCTGTCAATTTCTATGTCCCTGCGTAAGATGTCTCTCTCTCTCCCCGTGCATGCTGTCTTACTCTACTCTCTCTGTCGTTCATGTTGCCTCTCTCTCTCCGTGTGTTTACTCACTTTCTCTGAGTGCGCAGTCACTCTCTCTCTGGCACTCTTGAAGATATACCCTTATTCCCTATTCTCCAACTCTCACCTTTTGGTCCCAGCCCTTATTTTTTCTCTCACCCTTCCTCTCACGCTCACTTTTTCTCTTACTCTCTTACCCTTTCTCACTCATATTTCCTCTTTCTCATTATGGGCACCCCCCATCAATAGCTTCCTCCATTGCTTAATTCCCCTTCTCATTCCATTGCACACTTGCACCCCTTATCGCATCCTCCTTTAAAACTTTGCACTCTCCTCCTTGCACCTTGGTGCCTATAAATGCAAAATCAAAAGAACATTAAACGCCAAAACTATTGGCATTGCCAATACTTGTTTATTTTGTTTCTCAAATGTTATGTTTTGTTTGCATTCTGCTTTTGAAAACTGGATGTCTTAATCTTTGTCAAGAGTGGGAGGAAAGTCCCGGCAACGTCGGTTGCTCAGTGCCTCAACCCCGAAGGGAGTGCCGTTTACATTGGAGGAAAACAAGAAATTCAGTTTTCAGTAATGTGACCTCTGACCAGACACTGCCTCCATATGGATGCAACGAGGCCCTGGCCCATGCCTGGGCACCCGCCCACCAGGCCCCCATCCTTCTGGCAGTTCAGTCTGCCAGCTCATGCCATTAACACTACTAGTCCTAAAAGTCCATGGCTCAGAATCAGGAAAGAGGCAGAATGAGGAGCAAACGTTAACCCAACAAGCATTGACAAAGCCAATTGATATGGCATTTACTGCGGTTTTCTGCAATTTGCATTTTTAGGAACTAGGGTACAAGGAGGAGCCATCAGTGATGGCTGAAATATGAGCGAGAAAGGGTGAGAGTGGGAGGGTGAGAGAAAAAGTGAGAATGTGAGAGGAAGGATGAGAGAAAAAGTAAGGGCATCGATCAAATGTGAGAATTGGAAAAGATGGAATGAGGGGGCATGAGGAAATGTCTTGCTGGGTGCAAAGTTGAGAGGGAGGGTAACCACAAAGAGGGAGGGTGCGAGAGAGTGACAGCACAAGGAGAGAGAGAAAGAGAGAGAGGCAGTGTACAAGGAGAGAGAGCTTAAGGAGAGATAGAGAGATTACCAGAAGAGAAAGGGAGTGCAAGGAGAGAGAGCACAAGGAGAGAGATAGCTCAAGGAGAGAGAGAGCGCAAGGAGAGAGACAGCAAGGAGAGAGAGAGAGACCAAGAGAGAGCGCAAGGAGTGACAGAGAGAGAGAGAGTGCAAGGAGAGTGAGAGAGCAAGTGAGAGCATAAGGATAGAGTGAGCACAAGGAGAGACAGAGCAAGAGTTTGCAAGGAGAGAGTGCATAAGGATAGAGTGCGAGGAGAAAGAAGGAAACGAGAGAATGAGAGAGAGCAAAATACGAGACAGCAGGAGACAGAGCACAAGGAGAGAAAGAGCTCAAGCAGAGAGAGCTAAAGGAGAGAGAGCCCAAGGAGAGAGATCAAGAGCGCAAGGAGACAGGTTGCGAGAGCGCTAGGAGAGAGGTTGCGAGAGTGCAAGGAGAGAGTATGAGAGGCAGTGCAAAGAGAGAGGGCATGAGAGGCAACACAAAGAGAGAGTGAGACAGTTCAAGAAGAGCGAGACAGTGCAAGAAGAGTGAGACAGTGCAAGGAGAGCAAGACAATGCAAGGAGAGCAATACAGTGCAAAAGCGAGAGACAGCGCAAAAGAGAGAGACAGCGCAAAAGAGAGAGAACACAAGGAGTGAGATGTGAGTGAAACCGCACAAAGAGAGAGTGCAGAAAGAGAGCACAAAGAGAGAGCACAAAGAATGAGAGAGTGACAGTTCAATGTGCGAGATAACAAAGGAGAGACAGTGTGACAGTGCAAATAGAGAGACAGAGTGCAAAGATTGAAAGAGAGAGAGGGAGCACACAAGGAGTGAGGGAACATAAAGAGAGCGGGAGAAAGAGATCGCAAGGAGAGAAAGTGACCGTAAGGAGAGTGCGGTCACAAGGAGAGATAGAGAAAGGAGAGAGAGATAGAGAGCTATGAGAGAGGAGCGAGATAGAGCATAAGGAGAGAGAGAGGGTGCAAGGAGAGAAAGAACAAGAGTTTTCAAGGAGAGAGAGGGCAAGGAGATTGCACTACGAGAGAGAGGGCAAGGAGAGAGTGAGAGAGAGCAAGGAGAGAGCACAAGGAGAGAGAGAGAGAGAGAGAGAGAGAGAGAGAGAGAGAGAGAGAGAGAGAGAGAGAGCAAGATATGAGCACAAGGAGAGAGAGCACGAGAGAGAGCAAAAGTAGAGAGAGAACCCAAAGAGAGAGCACAAGGATAGAGAGCTCAAGGAGAGAGCAAAGGAGCACAAAGAGAAAGGTTGCAAGAGTGCAAGGAGAGAGTGTAAGAGGCAGTACAAAGAGAGAGAGGGCGAGAGGCAGCACAAAGAGAGAGAGAGCAAGGCAGTCCAAGGAGAGCGAGACAGTGCAAGGAGAGCAAGACAGTCTAAGGAGAGGAATAAAGCGTAAGAGAGAGAGACTGCATAAAGGAGACAGTGCAGAAGAGAGACAGCACACAAGTGAGTGACAGCCCAAAAGTGATACAGCACAAGCAGTGAGATGGGAATGAAACAGCACAAAGAGAGAGCTCAAAGAGCGAGTGAGTGACAGCTCAATGTGAGAGATAACAAAGGAGAGACAATGTTACAGTGCAAAGAAAGAGACAGAGTGCAAGGAAAGAGAGAAAGAGAGATAGGGAGTGCTCAAGGAGAGAGGGAGCATAATGAGAGTGGGAGCGAGATAGATCACAAGGAGAGAGAGTGAGCGCATGGAGAGAGAGGGTGCAAAGAAGAGACAAAGGAAGGAGAGAGAGGGGGAGAGCAATGAGAGAGAGTGAGAGCTAGAGAGAATGTGAGAAGAGAGAGAGTGAGCACAAGGAGAGAGAGAGTGAGAGAGCACAATGAGGGAGCGCAAGGAAAGAGAGCAAGTGAGAGTGCAAGGAAAGGAGTGCAAGGGCGAAAGGAGAGAGATGTTGAGAAGCAATGTTATAGAGCACACAAACGCATACCACAATAATTCAGGTCAGAGAGATACATGTCCCCTTTCACATATACATCATGTCATATAATAAAGTACATACATGTAACGTTCAAACTGAATATTTGATCAAACGGATAAGTGACAATGGAAGAAGTGAACAAATTAGCTTTTTCCACTTTCAGATTGTGTGTGCAGAATGGATTTTGAGAGTTGTTTGCATTACCCGTGGAATGTTCCGGCACCAAATGGTAGAGAACGGCGTATCAGGGACCCCTACTTCCATTAACAAAATGGAACTGTTCACTGACATTGCACACATCAGCAGTGTGCTTGACTGGTCGATGAACCTGCATGGATCTGATGACTTATTTCAAAAAATACTTTTTAAAATTGGTATCCGTTACTGCTCTGAGCTTTTTTCATTCATTTTGCCCCGAGGACAAAGGCTATGCTACCAAGATTAATTGTTAGTGTAATTTAAATACGCATAGCAGGGTTTACAGGCTAATGTTTAGTTGAAATGGGTGTTGTTAACCCCTCAAGGAAAGAAATTGTGCACGGTTGAAGCAACCAACTGCACCAAAAGGGCTGGCAAATGGGCATCTGTGCTCTTTACAAAGAAACTGTAACATCACAACACTTCCCTCTAGGCACTGTTTGTCGACATGGGAGGCTGTGTTTACAAATAATGTTAAAGACTCATTTACCATGTCCTAGGAGCATCTTGGTCATTTAAAACACAAACCGATAAAATGAAAGTGGCCACAGGAGAAAGACAAGGGCATGTCCATCATCGCCTTAGAGGAGAGGCTACAGGGAAGCCATCCCGACATCTCCCCACATCTCCCTTAGCAAAGATTTATTCTGCAAGTACATTTAGTGTGAGGCTGAGGCCTGCATCTTAAACACAAGCTCTACAACCTGTGTGACTTATCCCTGACAATCACGTCTCTCGTGCCTGCTAATGCCATCCCAAATACCGAGCTTACAAGAATTGGAAGGAAGGCACAATTTGGCTGCAGGCAGAGTTAGAAGCTCCCACGCCACCCTAGAGATGCCTCCAGCTGGTTCTAACCCCTCCTCCATGCACAAGGTGTGCATCACTGCACACCAGTGCAAAACAGCAGCCCTGTCAGATTCACCTGCGGTATGCGGCCCCTTACCTCTCTTCCAATGTGGAAATAAAATGGCTACCTTGACAAAAAAATCACATCCTGCAGAACCAAACACATCCTACTGACATCACTAACATACAGCATATGCAATCAGGTACTACTTATAGCAAAAAACACTATACGCCCACACCCACAAACATGTACATAGACATTTTGAGAGTTATTTTAAAAACAAAATGTAACTATAACAGTAACTTATTTTTTGTGCAAAATACATTACAATATGTAACATAGCTTAAAAGCTGCATTACATATTTTTTAAACCATCAATCAAGTCAAACAACTTTTTATTAACGTTAACACATGGTGGCCACCGTTTTGGAAGTAGAAATGACTGCCAAATTCAGCATACAATCCATAGGCATCCTGTACAATAAGCACCTGGTAAGATGTTTCTAGCCTGTTTGGGGTCTTTTGGGAACGTTTTATCTGTGTTTTAAGTGGAAATTACAAATTGTTTTTTCTGCTGTGTAAGCCTGTCTATTGTCAGTAGTTTCCCTGGCTTGCAGTTGGTAGTCCATAGGCATCCTGCACTGCAAGCACCTGGTAATATGTTTGCAGCCTGTTTGTGTTATTGTTGGATGGTTTTACCTGTGTTTTAAGTGGATTTTACAAATCGTTTTTTCTCCTGCTGGTTCAACTTCTAGAGAAGTCTGCCTTGGGGGTGTAGTCCTTTGTTTCTGTTCCCTTTTCCTCTCCCCTCCCACTTTGATAGCAATTGGCTAAGGGAGTCATTGGTGCCTGTCCATTTTCTTTAGTTTCTCCTGGCTTGCGATTAGTAATCCATAGGCATACTGTACAGTAAGAACCTGGTAAAATGTGTCCAGCCTGTTTGGGGTCTTTGGGGAGGTTTTATCTGTGTTTCAAGTGGAAACTACAAGTTGTGTTTTCTGCTGGCAGGCCTGTCTATTGTCGGTTATTTTGATGGCTTGCAGTTAGTAATCCAAAGGCATCCTGCACAGCACGTAAATGGTAATACGTTTCCAGCCTGTTTGGGTTCTTTTTGGAGGGATTTATCTGTGTTTTATGTGGATTTTATAAATCGTTTTTTTCTGCTGGTTCAACTTCTAGAGAGGTCTGCCTTGGGAGGTGTAGTCCTTTGTTTATGTTCTCTTTTATTCTCCGCCCACCCTGTTGATAGCAATTGGTGGAGGGATTCAAGGTTGCCTGCACATTGTCTGTAGGGTCCCCTGGCTTGCAGTTAGTAATCCAGATGCCACAGCCTGCTTTTACTCCCTCTGATCGGCCTGTGTCCTTGGTCACGTGACCAGGAAACACCATTCATCACCAGCCCTTCTAGGGCACCCTTGCCTGAGCAGCCCTCAGAGAAGCGCCAGAGGCAACGGGCAGCTCCTGAGGAAGCAGCTCCACTGTGTGTTTGCCTGTGTTCACCTGGGGCACCTGACGCAGACAACCTACAGCGAAAGGTAAGATAAGTGTGGTGACGGTGATTAGTACAGCCATTACTCTACTCCCAACCCCACCACTACTCATATTACCTGTTATCAAACCTAATTGTGTAAGGTAGCATGTTGGCACTCCGTTTTAGGGCCTCATCACGAGTTGGGCAGTATCCCGCTCAACGCTAATAGCGCTACAGCAACTCAGTCCGGTGCAATTTGCACCTGAACACGACTTGTGGGGGTGGTAAATCCCCATTCCCCATTGGGTTTATAGGACCCAATGGGGTTGGGAAGTGCTATTACTGCTGATAGCACTGACAATAGCCCAAAAATTGTCATTTTTATCTCCAGCAAAGGAGGTCAAAATGCCATTTCCCCCCAACTCATGATGATTTAGCCATCCCTTAAATGTGGTGGTAATATGATTACTGCTGCATTTAAGGGCTCAAGCCAAACTTGTGATGATGCTCAAAGAGTGTAAAATAGCTATACTCTAGATGGAGCCTAAATTACGTAAGGGAGCCATACTTCACCCCCCAAACGTTGGTGTAGCTTTGTCATATGCCCCTGCTGCACTCTGAGATATAACTGCACTGCTCTCCATATTTAGTCATTATGTTCTGCACCATAACTAATTTGTGTTTGAACATTGCCACACCCTGTAACTAGCCATTGTAAGTCGATACGGGTGGGAAGCACAACCATTACTGTGCTCCAGAAACCTAGCCACACTTACACTATTACCTCTGTAAACGATGCTCACATAGTTGGCTTCTGAGTTGAATTGTGCTACCCTTCATAGTCAGCCATTGTGATATGCTTCATTGTTCCCCATTGTACTGAATTGTGGAAGTAAATGTGTTGCTGGAGTTAGATGTATTTTGCGGGAAATGAAATTTGTTGCACCAAATGTATTTCGGTGGTAGGAAATGTGTTACAACAGACATATTAGGAAGCTTAGCAATGCTTTTATTTTGGATAGATCTGTGAAGAATAGCCATGCATCACATTTAGGAAGAATTGTGAAGATTAGCCATGCGTCACATTTAGGAAGAATTGTGAAGATTAGCCATGTGTTACATTTAGGTAGAATTGTGAAGATTAGCCATGCATCACATTTAGGAAGAATTGTGAAGATTAGCCATGCGTCACATTTAGGAAGAATTGTGAGGATTAATCATGCGTCACATCGAGATAGAATTGTAAAGATTGGCCATGCATCACATCTAGATAGAATTGTGAAAATTAGCCAAGGTGGTCTCTGATCAAGGCATGCTACATTGGGAATTGATGCCATGAACTCCTTCACCCGGGGCACAGTATCAAGTATGCTTGGGTTGGACTTGCTCTTTTTTCTCTTGCAGATATGCACTACGCCCTCCAATTAGATGAGCTCTCTAGCACTCTTAGCTCTTGGAAGGGACAATGATACAATATAATTCAGCAATTCAAACCATAAACTATGACATCCACCTGCTATAAACAATTACGCGGGAACTGGGAAAATGGGCCCACTGGCACTTATAAGCGAACTTCAGCAATGGACTGACTCTGTTCCACCTCAAGGGAATACACTCTGAATCAGGTAAGGAATCTGGCAAGGCAAGCTCCTGCAAGTGACATCGAGGTGCTGCCACCTGTCACAATACTCTCAACGTACACCAGAGCAGGACCACTCTAACCCCAACTGCATATAACATTGCCAGTTCAGACACAAAATGTATATCACAGCCTGATCTGTTGCTTGACCTTCGGGCTCACAAGGTCCGGTATTCACGCCAAGGTCATCCTATCAGCAATATACCGACCTAACAAGAGAGAGGGATGACAATAGTGGCTGTTGCTGGTCCCTAGGTCCACTGAACACCAGTCATCGAATCTAGCTACGACTCATAAATCTGATAGAACAGAATTGGATGTAACTGTACAATGAGAAGGTATCTTCCGATAAACAATGGTAAACTCAGTGAGACACAGTGATGAGCATAGACCTGCAATTCGTTTAACCCAATACAGATAAGGAATAGGGAAAACCAACACTGATGACACTGCCAAGCAGGAAAAGACAAACTCAAGCCTGGTAACCAGAACAAACTCTGCACTAGACTGATATCTCTCTTGGCGAACCAATGCTGCGAACCTCTTGAATAGATACGGTCAGCTCAGTGGGAACTGGAAGGTAATCTGAAATAGAATTCTCCCACCAAGCCGCACAGACACTCACACATACTGATATGCTCACTCTCTCCTCTACACCAACAAAAAATAGAACGTAGCTATACCCGTCAATCAATGTTTTGCTAGCTGCACGCATACCTGCACACCTCCATGAACACCTCAACCGTCTTTAGAATGCAGCTATACCCAAAGAAACAAATTGACCTAGCTGCACATATAATCTCATACACAAGCTCCTCCACCACCAGAATCCAAACTTTGAGTTCAACAGCCTTTCTGCACACATTCCACTGACCTCACTCAAACACTGCACCAAACCTAGCATTAGAATGCACCTACACACCATGTAAACCGCACTGGCTGCACAATTACTGAGTGCACACAAGCACTATTTACTACCCTACTCTCTCCACTGACCTGGACTATGGTCCCAGAGGGCGTTCAACCCACAGCGCTTTGAGATCATACCAATGATATATAAGTCACTACACAAATGCACAATAACATAACATAACACAATACAAATGCAGGGAAAGAATGCAAAAGGGCTGTGGTTTTGGGTGGAGATGGGTGGGAATGGGTGTAAAATCACAAAGATTTGACTTACAGATGGGTGTTGCAGAATATGGTGGGTCTTCCTTTACGCTGCAGATCTCCTGATTTCTTTTTGTTTTGACTCTAACCCATGTCTGATCTTAGCTGAAACTGGTTTAAGAACCTGGCAATGGTAAATTTTTAAATTGGTGGGCCATAAATATTTCCACGGATATGACGGTGGGCACCACAACAATTTTGGTAGCTGAATAGGTAAACGTCTGAAAATCATATATGTATATATAAGGAGCATTGCAGAGAAAAAAGGTCCCTGGTCCAAGGACCCTGTGTATATATATATATATAATATAATATAATATATATATATATATATATATGTATATATATATATACACAGGGTCCTTGGACCACCATGTAGTTATGGTTAAGTTGGTGTTGCCATAGGAAGAACATTTTTTGGGTGGCTTATATCTTCGCTCCCTTGGGACGAATCCTGACCAAACTTTGCAAAAAAAAGTACATGGCCCACTTTGAATTTTTTGGCAAAGTTTGGAGAGGTTTGGTCCGGGGGGGGTAAAGTTATAGGGGGGGGTCCCAAAACTTTTGTTTTTTCCCATAGACATAATGGGAAAAAACTTTGTGCACGCCTACAGCCCAAATTCGGCAGTTATGGTAAGATAAGCAACCATAACTCGCACCACCGTGCACTGCTAACACTAACACCCAGGACATCAAAGATGACATCACAAATGTCATTGATGACATCACTGATGACATCACATGTGCATTTACTTTTCATGAAAACTCCTTACAAGGGATTCTTAAATGCTGACCAAAAACTGTCAAAGATCATTGGGATAAATATCATGAGCTAATTAGTGCATTAATCAATGCATCGAAATAAATAGCATTCTATTATGAAGTTCTATCTAGTATACTATGCTACTCATGCAGAAACATAGGCAGTGTGTGCAGCATACATGATGAAGGTGCCATATTCATAATCTTGCCATGTTGAATAGTGAAATGATAACTGCTTTCTTATTAGAGTTTTGCGTACTGTGAAACATGTAATAAGTAGATAATAAAACCCACTTAATACATAATTATTACAGACAAAACACAAAGAGACAACAACACATACAAATATGAGTATATACAGGGACAGTGAAGTAAACAAAAAAGCAGAAGAAGTAGCAGAAAGAGTTCATAACCTAACTGATTGTCTTTATGGAGACAAACTATTGCTCTGTTTCAAAGCTGCTACTTACCATATGTATGTGTAGCACATGATGTGACTGCACCCAAAGGAAAGGAGAGTGAGTATAATGTATACAAATATGACCATATACAGGGAAGGTAGAGTAATAAAAATAAAACTATGAGAAAGTGCTGATACCCCTAATGATTATCTTCGTGCACAGAAAGGATTGCTTTCTTTCAAGCCTGTGTCTTCCGCTATGTATATGTTTCATATGATGTGACTTGACCCTAAGTCTACAAATATAGTACCTTTTCAATTTTTACTTCCTGACTGTTACTGAAGAAAACTATGTGGCATAGATATCTCAGTAAAGGGAAAAAAGGGAGAGCCAGACATGAGATGTCATCAGTGATGTCATCAATGACATTTGTGATGTCATCTTTGATGTCCTGGGTGTTAGTGTGAGCAGTGCACGGTGGCACGAGTTATGGTTGCTTATCTTACCATAACTGCCGAATTTCATTCGGTTTTACATATGGCCATGCACCCAAGACTCTATGCCCTGGCCACAACCACGCAGCATATCACACTCATAGTGGCTTATAACTTTGGGATCCAAAAACAAATTTATAAGGAACAAAGTTATAAGCAACTATGGGTGGGATATGCTGCGATGGTTCTACTTATTATAATATACTTACAGGGAAATTCATAGAATTTCGCAGAAAAGTGTCGCAAGCGGCTGGCGCAGAGTGTCCGCGTGCGATTGACTGCGCCAGGCATGTGCGCTAAAACCGATTTCCGAGCACAGCGTATTCATGGATTTTAGGCTTCCAAACCAGCCGTGGCGCAGAGAATCGCAGCGACCCTGCAGCAGCGCCAGTAACGCCCCCAAGAACGCCCTCGCGCAAGGAAAAGCCATCAAAATCGCTAAATCATCGCAATGGGCTGCGCTAACCCTGGACCAGTTCACCGGGCTGGCAAACAGCAAACGCCAAGCGGGGAACGTGTATTGCAGGGGTGCGCGGGAAGTTCCACACGCAACTGGCCCCGTGCAAGCAGGGTACGTGTATTTCAGGGGTGCGCGGGAAGTTCCACACGCGATTTCAGCAGGGTACGTGTATTTCAGGGGTGCGCGGGAAGTTCCACACGCGATTACTGCAGGGTACGTGCATTTCAGGGGTGCGCGGGAAGTTCCACACGCGAATGGGCCAGTGCGAGCAGGGTACGTGTATTACATGGGTGCGCGGGAAGTTCCACACGCGATTCCATCAGGGTACGTGTATTTCAGGGGTGCGCGGGAAGTTACACACGCGAATGGGCCAGTGCGAGCAGGGTACGTGTATTTCAGGGATGCGCGGGAAGTTGCATACACGATTTCAGAAGGGAATGTGTATTTCAGAGGTTCTGGGGAGTACTACACGTGAATTGGCCGTGTGGGTCCTCCCATGTGTACGCTCCACAACCTCCACGGCCCCTGCAGGCAGCCCACACCACCGGGGACTACCCTGCACCCCTGCTCATGTCCCGCAGGCAGTCCATCCACCATGGGCATGCCCCCCAGCCAACCCACATGTCACCTTGCACTACTGATCAACAATGCATGTCTCCCATCACCCCCACCCCCCAGCACTGTGGGGCACCTGCCAGCAGGCCCTCACTCATGTCCAACTCATGTCTCCCACCACCCCCACCCCCCAGCAGTGCAGGGGCAGCCTCCACCAGGCCCCCACTCATGTCTCCCACCACCCCCACCCCCCAGCCACCAGGGGCAGCCTCCACCAGGCCCCCACTCATGTCTCCCACCACCCCCACCCCCCTGCCACCATGGGCAGCCTCCACCAGGCCCCCACTCATGTCTCCCACCACCCCCACCCCCCAGCAGTGCAGGGGCAGCCACCACCAGGCCCCCACTCATGTCTCCCACCACCCCCACCACCCAGCAGTGCAGGGGCAGCCTCCACCAGGCCCCCACTTATGTCTCCCACCACCCCCACCCCCCTGCCACCATGGGCAGCCCCCACCAGGCCCCCACTCATGTCGCCCACCACCCCCACCCCCCAGCAGTGCAGGGGCATCCTCCACCAGGCCCCCACCCATGTCTCCCACCACCCCCACCCCCCAGCCACCAGGGGCAGCCTCCACCAGGCCCCCACTCATGTCTCCCACAACCCCCACCCCCCAGCAGTGCAGGGGCAGCCTCCACCAGGCCCCCACTCATGTGTCCCTGCATCCCCACCCCCGAGGAGTGCAGGGGCAGCCTCCACCAGGCCCCCACCCATGTCTTCCACCACCCCCACCCCCCAGCCACCATGGCCACCCTCCACCAGGCCCCCACTCATGTCTCCCACCACCCCCACCCCCCAGCAGTGCAGGGGCAGCCTCCACCAGGCCCCCACTCATGTCTCCCACCACCCCCACCCCCCAGCAGTGCAGGGGCAGCCTCCACCAGGCCTCACTCATGTCTCCCACCACCCCCGCCCCCCAGCAGTGCAGGGGCAGCCTCCACCAGGCCCCCACTCATGTCTCCCACCACCCCCACCCCCCTGCCACCATGGGCAGCCTCCACCAGGCCCCCACTCATGTCTCCCGCCACCCCCACCCCCCTGCCACCATGGGCAGCCTCCACCAGGCCCCCACTCATGTCTCCCACCACCCCCACCCCCCAGCAGTGCAGGGGCAGCCTCCACCAGGCCCCCACTCATGTCTCCCACCACCCCCACCCTCCAGCAGTGCAGGGGCAGCCTCCACCAGGCCCCCACTCATGTCCCCCACCACCCCCACCCCCCTGCCACCATGGGCAGCCCCCACCAGGCCCCCACTCATGTCTCCCACCACCCCCACCCCCCAGCAGTGCAGGGGCATCCTCCACCAGGCCCCCCCCATGTCTCCAACCACCCCCACCCCCCAGCCACCAGGGGCAGCCTCCAGCAGGCCCCCAATAATGTCTCCCACCACCCCCACCCCCCAGCAGTGCAGGGGCAGCCTCCACCAGGGCCCCACCCATGTCTTCCACCACCCCCACCCCCAGCCACCAGGGGCAGCCTCCACCAGCCCCCCACTCATGTCTCCCACCACCCCCCTGCCACCATGGGCAGCCCCCACCAGGCCCCCACTCATGTCTCCCTGCACCCCCACCCCTGAGGAGTGCAGAGGCAGCCTCCACCAGGCCCCCACCCATGTCTTCCACCACCCCCACCCCCCAGCCACCATGGCCACCCTCCACCAGGCCCCCACTCATGTCTCCCACCACCCCCACCCCCCAGCAGTGCAGGGGCAGCCTCCACCAGGCCCCCACTCATGTCTCCCACCACCCCCACCCCCCAGCCACCAGGCGCAGCCTCCAGCAGACCCCCACTCATGTCTCCCACCACCCCCACCCCCCTGCCACCATGGCCACCCTCCACCAGGCCCCCACTCATGTCTCCCACCACCCCCACCCCCCAGCAGTGCAGGGGCAGCCTCCAGCAGGCCCCCACTACTGTCTCCCACCACCCCCACCCCCCAGCCACCAGGGGCAGCCTCCACCAGGCCCCCACTCATGTCTCCCACCACCCCCACCCCCCAGCAGTGCAGGGGCAGCCTCCACCAGGCCCCCACTCATGTCTCCCACCACCCCCACCCCCCAGCAGTGCAGGGGCAGCCTCCACCAGGCCCCCACTCATGTCTCCCACCACCCCCACCCCCCTGCCACCATGGGCAGCCTCCAGCAGGCCCCCACTCATGTCTCCCACCACCCCCACCCCCCAGCAGTGCAGGGGCATCCTCCACCAGGCCCCCACCCATGTCTCCCACCACCCCCACCCCCCAGCCACCAGGGGCAGCCTCCACCAGGCCCCCACTCATGTCTCCCACCACCCCCACCCCCCAGCAGTGCAGGGGCAGCCTCCACCAGGCCCCCACTCATGTCTCCCACCACTCCCGCCCCCCAGCAGTGCAGGGGCAGCCTCCACCAGGCCCCCACTCATGTCTCCCACCACCCCCGCCCCCCAGCAGTGCAGGGGCAGCCTCCACCAGGCCCCCACTCATGTCTCCCACCACCCCCGCCCCCCAGCAGTGCAGGGGCAGCCTCCACCAGGCCCCCACTCATGTCTCCCACCACCACCGCCCCCCAGCAGTGCAGGGGCAGCCTCCACAAGGCCCCCACTCATGTCTCCCACCACCACCACCCCCCAGCCACCAGGGGCAGCCTCCACCAGGCTCCCACTCATGTCTCCCACCACCCCCACCCCCCAGCAGTGCAGGGGCAGCCTCCGCCAGGCTCCCACTCATGTCTCCCACCACCCCCACCCCCCAGCAGTGCAGGGGCAGCCTCCGCCAGGCCCCCACTCATGTCTTCCACCACCCCCACCCCCCAGCAGTGCAGGGGCAGCCTCCGCCAGGCCCCCACTCATGTCTCCCACCACCCCCACCCCCCAGCAGTGCAGGGGCAGCCTCCGCCAGGCCCCCACTCATGTCTCCCACCACCCCCACCCCCCAGCAGTGCAGGGGCAGCCTCCGCCAGGCCCCCACCCATGTCTCCCACCACCCCCACCCCCCAGCAGTGCAGGGGCAGCCTCCGCCAGGCCCCCACTCATGTCTCCCACCACCCCCACCCCCCAGCAGTGCAGGGGCAGCCTCCGCCAGGCCCCCACTCATGTCTCCCACCACCCCCACCCCCCAGCAGTGCAGGGGCAGCCTCCGCCAGGCCCCCACTCATGTCTCCCACCACCCCCACCCCCCAGCAGTGCAGGGGCAGCCTCCGCCAGGCCCCCACTCATGTCTCCCACCACCCCCACCCCCCAGCAGTGCAGGGGCAGCCTCCACCAGGCCCCCGCCCATGTCTCCCACCACCCCCACCCCCCAGCCACCAGGGGCAGCCTCCACCAGGCCCCCACTCATGTCTCCCACCACCACCCCCACCCACCAGCAGTGCAGGGGCAGCCTCCACCAGGCCCCCACTCATGTCTTCCTGCACCCCCACCCCCGAGGAGTGCAGGGGCAGCCTCCACCAGGCCCCCACCCATGTCTTCCACCACCCCCACCCCCCAGCCACCATGGCCACCCTCCACCAGGCCCCCACTCATGTCTCCCACCACCCCCACCCCCCAGCAGTGCAGGGGCAGCCTCCACCAGGCCCCCACTCATGTCTCCCACCACCCCCACCCCCCAGCAGTGCAGGGGCAGCCTCCACCAGGCCCCCACTCATGTCTCCCACCACCCCCACCCCCCAGCAGTGCAGGGGCAGCCTCCACCAGGCCCCCACTCATGTCTCCCACCACCCCCACCCCCAGCAGTGCAGGGGCAGCCGCCACCAGGCCCCCACTCATGTCTCCCACCACCCCCACCCCCCAGCAGTGCAGGGGCATCCTCCACCAGGCCCCCACCCATGTCTCCCACCACCCCCCAGCAGTGCAGGGGCACCCTCCACCAGGTCCTCACAATCCCCAATCATGTGCGTAATGGTCAGCCTCCACAGCCAAAAAGCCCTACCAAGTAACCCATTCACCCACATGGAAATTTAAATTACATGTTACACCCCCAATGTTCATGAAGCTAATGAACCCATGTCCGTCACACACAATGGTTGCAATTGAATGGGAAAACACCCAACATGACATGCATGAAACCAATGAGATGATACCACACAGTGAAGTATGGAAACAAAATTGTATTGAAAAAATAAAGAATGCTAAAGAAAGGAAACAAGCTACAATGTGAATGAGAAAAAATAAGCTTGCTGTCCATATAAAAACCAAAAAATGCTAATCAGAATCCAAAAAAATGTTGTCCAAAGTCAAATGTAAAAAAATCTCCATGCAACAAAGAACTATGTAAAAAACGACCAAGGGTCCATTAGCCCAACTGAACAAAGGAAACATACTAAAAAACCTACCTAAAAATCAACTATATACAAAAAGTGGAGCAGTGTCCGTCGACTCCAAATCATAATAAGAAACAAAGGAAACCTAAAACTAAAGAACTATATACAAAGGCGGCGGGCAAGTCCAGCGGCTCACTCCGTGGTGTCCCGGGCCAGGGCATCATCGAACACCTGTTCGATGTCCCGGAGGCGGTCCAGTTCCATGGCCCCGAGCGTCCGCAGGGACGACGCCATGTCCTCCTCCAACACCCTGCGGATTGCCTCAAGGCACTCAGCCCGCCTCAGGGCCCTCCGCATGGAGTTCTCCACCCTGACCATTGTGAGCCGCGCCTCTTCCGCCCGCCGCCGCTCCGCACCTATGCCGTGGCCCAACCGCTGCCACACGGAAGACACTCTCTGTCCTGGGTCCCCCTGCCCTCCGGCCGATGCCTGCCCCTCCGATGTCGAAAGCACCGAGCCTTCATGTCTCCCACCATGTTGCTGCTGCTGCTGCTCTGCCTCTGCCCGTGCACTGCCTCCTGCTGCCTGCACATCCTCCGCCGACTGGGGTGCAGTTGTTGATGTGGCCACCCCTGCTGGACCTCCGACTCCCGACTGTGGCAGGGATGCCTCCTCCACCAGCTTGGCTGCACCGTCAGGGCAGCTCCACAGGGCACCCAGGTGACTGATGGGTGGGAAGATGGCACAGAGGACGACTGGCGCGTAGGGGGTCCAGTTGAGGAGGGGGTCGGAGCAAGCCCCATCAGACGGCGGAATCCGGCCTGGGTGACCTGTCCCAGCAGGCTGACGTGGTCAATGAGCCATTCGAGATGACGTGCAGTCTCTCCATGAAAAGACTGCAGGTCACCTCGCATGGCCCGTTGATGCAACGCCACACCAGCCAGGACAGGCTCAACCCGGACCTGGATGGCCACGTCCGCAGGCAGAGGAAGGCCAGTTGACGTCAGCTCATCCCCTGCCTGAAAACAGGTCTGGACGTAGGCATCCCTGCTGGCGCAAGATGATGCAGGGACAGGATCGGGGACAGGATTGCACACAGGCACCTCTGCGGCGGCCTGTGCTGCCTCCTGTCCCTGGTCCTGCACTGCACCACTAGCACCAGTGGGATCCCCACCTCCAGACCCCGTCTCTGGTGCTTGCACGGCCTCCTCCTCCACCAAACACCCCACCAACCTGGATGACTCCCTGCCATCTTCCACTGTTAGGCCCTGTGGGGTCCCAGCTGCCCCTTCTGCTGCCGAGGTCCAACTGCAACCTCCGCCTCTTGGACCTCCCCCCGGCAGCTGCGGCCTGGGACGCGGCACCAGACTCCTCACTCCCCGACGAGATGACAACACGGGAGGGGAGCCGGGTCTTGCGTCTCCGGCTGGCGGTCGGATCCCCGCCGCTGTGCTCCACAGCACCTTCTCCGCCCTCTTCATCAGTTGACGCTGCAGACAGGGAGAAACAAAACACAGGCATCAGGGCACTGTACAATGGACACATACACACATGACAGTTGCACATGAGTGGCATTGGCAAACCTCAGACATGTCATCACAATCCCCAACACACATGTCATAGCAACTCGCACACATGAGCCATACCACAGCCATATTGCAACTGCCACCACCATCCATACACATACAACAGCATCAGCAGCCAAAGGGGAGCCAGACATCACATGCAACACAGGAAGTGCACCACACATGTACACACACCACCACACTTGCATGCATGTCTACACCTCTGCCAAGTGTCGCACTGTTCAGACGGGCATCCATGTCACATCTGCCAATCAGGCTTCCACATACCGCTGTCACATGCATCCATGTTGCATCACTGTTGCACCCTTGTCAAATACACACACATGCACATGTACACAGTGCTCGTACATGCATCCGAAAACAACATACATGCCTGACATGACGGACATGTCTACTTACATACACATTCATCCAAACATGTGTGCACGCACAACTGCATTTGCCATGCAAGCCTACACACACAAGCACCATCCATGTCTCACACATTACAGCCCTCGCATGTGTCAGCCCCACGGCCCTGTACACCCCCACCCATACTCGACCCCATACAAAAAGATGTGCAACCTGCACAATACCGAATAATCACCACACGCACTGCTCACAATCAGGATGCATGTACACTCACCGCTCGACTCCGGACTGGTCTGCTTCTCTAGGACCTGGACGTGGAGCCCTGGGGATATGCGTTCCAGGACCCCCATCTGTTCTTCCGACAAGTGGCCCGGCGCCCCTTGGCATCCGCTGCCTTCAAGAGGCGCCGGGCCTTGTTCAGGGTCCTGGACCTGAAGTCCTCCCAGCGCTTCCTGACATGTTGTAAGTCCCGGACTGCCACCCCCTCCGCGTTGATGGCAGTCACGATGTCAGTCCAGATCCGAGTCCGTCCTTCCTTGTCGGCGCGGGAACTTCCGAAGAGGGCATCATACTTGCTCCACCAGGACACCAACTTCGGTGGCACTGAAGCTGGTGCCCCTCTGCCTCTCTGGCCGGGGGTTGTCAGTGGTCACAGATGGTGTTTGCCCCGACATGACAACCCCAGAGGCAGGAGTGGGTGGGCAACTGGGTCCTGGGGCTGGGCTGTGGAGCGATGGAATTCCAGTCGGGAGTCTTCGGTTCCAGTAGGGGTGGTCACAGCAACAGCACCCCTGGCTGATGTGCAGGCAGCAAATGGCAGTGCACGTGGGCAGCAGGCAGTCAGGCAGCAGCAGATGGCAGGTGGAAGCGTGCTCGGGGTTCTGGGGGGCAGTAGTTCGGCCTTCTGGGCAGGAGCGTGGTCTTCCGTGTGCTTACGCGTGGCCAGCTTGGTACGGAGTGATTTGGCACGTGAAAATCCTGCACGTCAGCGTGAAAATCGAGGAAAGGCCCTTAGCGCGTAAGCGCGTCAGCACGCATACGCGATTCTATTGGACCAAAGGCCCTCAGCGCGTAAGCGCGTCTGTGACGTGACCCGCACGGGTGTTTCCCACACAGCACGTGATGACAGACCACACGTGGAAAGACTGCACGTCCGAGTGTCATCGCGTGTAATTGGACAGCACGTCAGAGTCTCATCGCGTGTGATTGGTGGAAATGGCCCTACACGCAGAAGTGACAAAGCGTGTAATTGGTGGAAATGGCCCTACACGCATAAGTGACAAAGCGTGTAATTGGTGGAAATGGCCCTAGCGCGTACACGCCGCGTAAGTGACGCTGGACGTGTGGGCCTGTATAAAAGGTACGCGTAGAACACCATTTCCTTGTACGTGCTTTTCGTGGAGAGCGATTGGGTGAATTCTGTACTTCTTGTCGTTTCACACGCGATTTACTTCACGGCGTTTCAAGTTCGTATTCCCTGTTACCTCTGACAGCTTTTTCTCTTTTTTCTCTTTTACTGGTTTACCTGGGCCTGTTCCCTCAAACAGTGTTCCCTTCTACTGTTGTCCTGTCTCCTCAGACAGCGTACAAATCTTCTTTTGGCGGGGGTGTTGCCAACCAAACGCGCTCCTTTTTCACGCTCTTTTACCTGGCAGACGGTGAGTCACGCACGTATCGAACATCTGTGCTTGCCCCGTGTGTAGCCTACCCCTTCAGAGGTCATTCTAGGCTGCGTGTGACACGCATACGTTCATTCTTGTGTTACTGGGTGCCACAGCGTAGTGCAGGTTTTTCTTTCTGCACACGTGGTCTAGGAGGGGTTGCGTACACGTCATCTCCCTTTTATGGGGATCCTGTGCGTAGCGTGACCCGTCATCTTTCCCCAGGGGTTACAATCAGCCTTGCAAGAGCACTAGGGTACAATTACCATCTGGTACCCAACCCCTTTGACCCCCAATTGCCCAGGACAATATTTTACAGCCACTCCCATACGCACATTAACATCAGTGCCATGGCTGGGAGGCGAGGATTCTGTAAGGGTGGCAAAGGTGGAAGAGCCACAAGTGGTGGCCGTGGTGGATCCGGTAGGGGACGTGGTCGTTACTTGCAGGGTGAGCCTGTCCCCCTATGTGTGGAGGACCAGTCAAGGGCACCCATAATCCCCCCCCCTCCCGTTGAGGCTGATGTGGCTGACACCATCCATGCTCAGCCCTTGTTGGACCAGCCCATTGTGGCACCAGACCTGGCTGACTCCATGGCTGACTTCCAGGTCAGCAGGCCTATGACACGTGCGCTGGTGCACGTTGATGTCACCATGCCACGTGCATCTGGGGCAGCAAGGTCATCTGCTGCACCAAGTAGGCAGGGCGGAGAGGCTGCAGGGGCAGCTGCGGCTCCATCCACCCCAGCCCTCACACACCCAGCCCGGACAGTGTCGGTCCTAGTCCATGCTGCTGACATTCCCCCTGACACCATCACACTAGAGCCAATGCCTGCACCAACTCCCATGCTGAGTGTGCAATCCCACACTCCTGATACAGAGTCCACCAGGGCTCCTGCCCCTAGTGTCCAGAGCGGCGCAGGACACTCAGGATCACCACCACCTTCCAAGCGGAAGAGGAAGAGTGCTCGTCCGGCACAGGCTGATGCCCCAGACACGGCTACACAGTCCGGCCCGTCCAGGAAGCCTAGCTTCACGGATGACGAACTGAATGCACTTGTCGAGTATGTGTCCGCACATGACAATGAGATGGTCATTGTTGCAGGATCCAAGACCACACCTGCACAACGCCAGGCACACTGGCAGACCGTTGCGGACATCGTAAGTGCCCTTGGAATCGTGAGGCGCACAGCCAATGATTGCTATAAGCGCTGGAATGACCTAAAGCGCAGGGCAAAGAGTAAGCTGGCCTCAAGTCATGCCGCAACTCTAGTGACTGGAGGTGGGTCTCCAGTAGTAGACATGGAACTCACTCCACATGAGTCAGTCGCTGGGACCTACGTCACGGAGGAACAGATCCAAGGCGTGGGAGATTTGGCTGATTACGAGGCATTGTCCGGTGAGTGCACATGCATGTGTGTGTCATCCATGTGTGAGTGTGTGCGCCTGAGTCGTATGGGTCAGCTATGTGCTTCATGCAATACATCCTGCGCAGCTGCATTTGGCCATAGCAGTATCCCTTCAGCCAACAGTAGACATCTAGCCCAACTGCACGCCAGTTGCCCTTGAAGTGTCACCTTGCCACAACATTGTTGCTTAATTTTTCACTGTTCATTTAGTCAGATTGTTTGCATTCCACCACTTTTACTAGGCATGTCGCAGTCCTCTAGTCACATGTCTGACATGGCTATGGTAAAGTGGACTGACTTTGTTACCTGGATATCATTTGTTCAAACATGTCCCTGTGCAATTGGACCATTTCGGACTGGCAGCTCCAGGTGAAGAATCTGACCTGTTTGAATTAGAAAAGCTATTACATGCGGGAACTGGACTGAATGAATAGGTGCTGCCCTCCTCTCCATCTTCACTCAATAGCAATGGTACATGCCATCTGTGTGATGGCATGTGTGTTTCACCTGGCAATCACAGGCCAATGTGTGATGCCACTGCCAGGCAGCATGCAGAAAATGTGTTCATCTTCCATCTTGGTGTCATCAGTGTGTGCCATTTGCCTGCCCTTCATACGCAGTGAGGGTGCATGCATGGGAGGGTTTTAGTCATGTGGGACATGTGTCAATCAAGTACTGGTTCTCTTGCATCTCAGCCCTCATTGTGTGCCATGGTCCTAATGCCTGTTTCCATTTATTTGTTTTTATGTCTTTGCAGGGGAAGACGCACCTGATACTGCTGGGGTTGTGGAGATGGTGCAGACCCAGGAGGGGTCCGAGGGCCGACCAACCACCAGTGAGGGACGTGGTGTGGTGGTGGGTGAGAACCCACAAGTGCTGCAGGTCGTGCTCTCAAGGGGTGTCTCTGGCTGCACCTCCCCCGAGCTGTACTCAGGTGTTGATTCGGATGAGACCTACGTGCCGTCGCAGGTGAGTGTTCCAGGGAAGGATTCTGTTCTGCCCCACCCACCTGCACCAGGGTCAGAACCCTCAATGGGGATGTCAGTGTTGGCAGCTACGCCTTTGGTGGTTACGGATGCAGGGTCACACACCGCGACATCTGATCCTGTTCCTGGGCCAGCAGATCAGAGGGGGAATGCAGTCCTGCAGCCTCAGGCAGTGCCGGCACAGCAAGGCGCAGTTCGCCTTGCCCCAGACAGGTTTGGTGCCCGCCGACGTGGTGGCCGTACGCCACCTGGCAATACCGCATGGGAGCAATCCATTTACGGTATGGCAACCCAACAGGCAGCATCATCCGAGATGATGGCTCAGGCCATGGATAGGGTGGCCACTTCCATTGTCCCCCCTGAAAGGCTGATGGAGTGACTAGAGCAGGCAACCGACTCCATCTGCCAGTCACACAGGGAGGACATGTTGGGGTCCAACAGGGACAGGCGGGCGGCACTGGCGACTCTGCAGGAGGCCATCTCCATTGAGTCCCAGGGCCACAGGGAAGCCCTGAGGCAGGAGCTCCTTCACCTCAGGACGACTCTTGTTGAGCTTGAGGCTTCAACACACCAAAGGACAGAACAGCAGCTGGAGCGTCTCACCCGTACGCTCTCAGCTGAGATGCAGGCAACGAGGGCGGAGGTCCGGGCATCCTGTGAGTTGTTGCATGGGGACCTCCGCACACTCATCCTCCAGAACCAGACCTACCACACCCGCATGCTTGCAGCCATGGAGGAGCAGACTAGGGCCTTGCGTGGGCTGCCTCCCATAGTGCAACCACCTCCGGATGCAGCTGCACAGGGTGATAATAGCGACAGCAGTGATACTCCCACAATAGGGTAGCCGTGTGGGCCATGAGCCCATGGAGGTGTTTTATTTTCCCAGGATCCACGCAGGTGGGTTCTGGTGTGCATCCTGTCCTCGGACCTCCTGGGTGGCCTCCCCAACCCCCCCGGGCCCATCAATGGCCATTTTTGATTTTTTTTTATTTTTATTTTTATTTTTATTTTTATTTATTTTATTCCCAATTTTTTTGGGACGATTTGTTGGCTTCCGTGGTTCCTGTGGGCATACGCTGCATTGTGGCTGGGCACATGCAGGCTTGTAATGTATTTGGTTCAGATGCTTGGGTTTGAGTCACACACGCCCCTCCGGCTTCCCGTTTCCATGGGCTTGCAAAGGGTGTGCCCAAGTGACAGTGAATTACACAGTGACGTTGGACTCCCATGAGCTGTGTGGGCAGTCTGTAGTCAATACTGTGTATACATTCCTAGTGCATATTGCTGTTGTGTTGTACACTGCATGTTGCATTGATGTGTAACTCATCTTCTGTGTCTACCTCCCAATTTGCAGGTCCCTTCCTCATGTCTACACAAGGACCTCTAGTCTGGAGATGGTGTCCATGTTGGCAGCAGTGCACCTACAACTCTACATGGCACCAACACTGTACAGTTGGTAGTGGTGGGAGTGCAGGCATTTCCAGGTGGTGAGACTACTAATATTTAACATTTGTGATGTCATGTTAATGGTAGTACGTGCTCAAGTTTGTTGTTGGTCCGGCATTACTGTGAGCATTTCAGGTGTTGCAAGTTTCTAATAGGGACACTGTACATTGTGACAATAGTGTCATGTTGTGGGGATTACGTTGTTTACCTGCAAATAGCATTACATGGCACGGTGTGTCGTGTGGCGGTGCTGGGGTCGGGTTGGCTGACATGGCACTGTCCCCTTGTTGCATTTTGCAAGTGGGTATTCATTTTAGCTGCTTGAATGTGTAACTTCACAAAACTGCATTGGTGGTGTCTGTGTGGGTAGGGATGCACACATTGTGACACTTCCAGGTGAACAATCTCAGGCTGATATGGTTTTCACGGTTCATTCTCCAGACATTCAGGATCAGTGTCAGGTTGAGTCATCATTGATTGTCAGATGGAATGTGCCAGGGCAGTGTGCACTCCACAGGGGTGTGATTTCTATGTGAAGTAATTAGCCACTAGCTGTGTACGGGCGGCCTCCCCCCGTGCCCTTTCCCCTCCCATGCGCAGCGGCTGTGCATGTGGTTGGGGATGTGGGGCCACCACCATGTCCACGGCCAGGCCCCGGCGTGTTGCAACGTTATGCAGGACACATGCTGCCACTATGATCCTGCACACTACTGGGGGAGCGTACAACAGCTGGCCGCCAGAACGGTCAAGGGAGCGAAAGCGTGATTTTAGCACTCCGAATGTGCGCTCCACTATGCCCCGGGTTGTAATGTGGGCTGTGTTATATCTTACCTCGGGTTGCGTGGTGGGGTTCCGAATTGGCGTCATCATGTGGGGGCTGAGAGGGTAGGCACTGTCCCCTGTGGAGGTGGTGATTGGTATCATTGGTGGGGTTGTGACCTTGCTCAGTATCTGACATGCATGCATGTGCAGTGGCATTCATACTCACCAAGCAGCCATGTATCGCCATGCCGCCCAGCTTCTAGGTCCCGGCTTAGGGTGGACATTCGGTAAATGAAGCTGTCGTGGGTTGACCCGGGATAGTTGGCATATACTGAGGTGATGATTCCCTTGGCATTACATACTACCTGCATGTTGATGGAATGCCAGTGCTTGCGGTTCCTATAGATGTGCTCTGATGCCCTTGGGGGACGTAGAGCCACATGGGTGCAGTCGATGGCACCTAGCACTTTGGGGAATCGTGCCACACCATAAAAATCCAGGGCGGCAGCATGCCTTTCTGCAGGTGTTCTGGGCAGGTATATGTGCCTGCGGACTGATGGCCGTGCAGTGATGATGTTCAAGACCTGGTGTAGGCAGCGTGACTGGGTGGCCTGTGATACACCACCCACAATGGCACTTGTCCGCTGAAATGATCCAGTGGCTAAGAAGTGCAGTACATTGAGGACCTTCTCCAGGGGGCTGAGTGCTTGGGAGCACAGGGTGGGTGATGTGAGGTCATCCTCCCACTCACTCACCAGGTCCAGTATAATGTGTGGTGGAAACCTGTACCTCCCATGCACCTGGTCATCAGGCATCCCAAAAAGGCTGGTTCTGGGTGTGAATATTCTGGCCCTGACTATCCTCCTCTTCCTCCTTTGGTAGCCCACAGCCACTGCTGCTAGGAACGGTATGTTCATCCTGGGTCTGAGCTTGTTATTTTGTTAGCGCGCAAATGTATGCATTGCGCGTGTTGTAGGCGAGCGTGTGACCCGCGCACCCCTGAAATCCAGTACCCAGTCCAATAGCGTGTGGAAATTCCCGCGCACCCGGGATACAGGTGCGCTGACGTACTTGCATGTCTAAGTGTCCGCGCACCCTTGATATACACGTACATAGGCCAATCGCGTGTACGCGCACTTTTGTCCAATTACACGCGATGACACTCTGACGTGCTGTCCAATTACACGCGATGACACTCTGACGTGCAGTCTTTCTACGTGTGCTCTGTCATCACGTGCTGTGTGGGAAACACCCGTGCGGGTCACGTCACAGACGCGTTTACGCGCTGAGGGCCTTTGGTCCAATAGAATCGCGTATGCGTGCTGACGCGTTTACGCGCTGAGGGCCTTTGGTCCAATAGAATCGCATATGCGTGCTGACGCGCTTACGCGCTAAGGGCCTTTCCTCGATTTTCACGCTGACGTGCAGGATTTTCACGTGCCAAATCACTCCGTACCAAGCTGGCCACGCGTAAGCACACGGAAGACCACGCTCCTGCCCAGAAGGCCGAACTACTGCCCCCCAGAGCCCCGAGCACGCTCCCACCTGCCATCTGCTGCTGCCTGACTGCCTGCTGCCCACGTGCACTGCCATTTGCTGCCTGCACATCAGCCAGGGGTGCTGTTGCTGTGACCACCCCTGCTGGAACCGAAGACTCCCGACTGGAATTCCATCGCTCCACAGCCCAGCCCCAGGACCCAGTTGCCCACCCACTCCTGCCTCTGGGGTTGTCATATCGGGGCAAACACCATCTGTGACCACTGACAACCCCCGGCCAGAGAGGCAGAGGGGCACCAGCTTCAGTGCCACCAAAGTTGGTGTCCTGGTGGAGCAAGTCCTGGGGCAGTATGATGCCCTCTTCGGAAGTTCCCGCGCCGACAAGGAAGGACGGACTCGGATCTGGACTGACATCGTGACTGCCATCAACGCGGAGGGGGTGGCAGTCCGGGACTTACAACATGTCAGGAAGCGCTGGGAGGACTTCAGGTCCAGGACCCTGAACAAGGCCCGGCGCCTCTTGAAGGCAGCGGATGCCAAGGGGCGCCGGGCCACTTGTCGGAAGAACAGATGGGGGTCCTGGAACGCATATCCCCAGCGCTCCACGTCCAGGTCCTAGAGAAGCAGACCCGTCTGGAGTCGAGCGGTGAGTGTACATGCATCCTGATTGTGAGCAGTGCGTGTGGTGATTATTCGGTATTGTGCAGGTTGCACATCTGTTTGTATGGGATCGAGTATGGGTGGGGGTGTACAGGGCCGTGGGCTGGCACATGCGAGGGCTGTAATGTGTGAGACATGGATGGTGCTTGTGTGTGTAGGCTTGTATAGCAAATGCAGTTGTGCGTGCACACATGTTTGGATGAATGTGTATGTAGGTAGACATGTCTGTCATGTCAGGCATGTATGTTGTTTTCGGCTGCATGTAGGAGCACTGTGTACATGTGCATGTGTGTGTATTTGACAAGGGTGCAACAGTGATGCAACATGGATGCATGTGACAGCGGTATGTGGAAGCCTGATTGGCATATGTGACATGGATGCCCGTCTGAACAGTGCGACACTTGGCAGAGGTGTAGACATGCATGCAAGTGTGGTGGTGTGTGTACATGTGTGGTGCACTTCCTGTGTTGCATGTGATGTCTGGCTCCCCTTTGGCTGCTGATGCTGTTGTATGTGTAGGGATGGTGGTGGCAGTTGCGATATGGCTGTGGTATGGCTCATGTGTGCGAGTTGCAATGACATGTGTGTTGGGGATTGTGATGACATGTCTGAGGTTTGCCAATGCCACTCATGTGCAACTGTCATGTGTGTATGTGTCCATTGTACAGTGCCCTGATGCCTGTGTTTTGTTTCTCCCTGTCTGCAGCGTCAACTGATGAAGAGGGTGGGGAAGGTGCTGTGGAGCACAGCGGCGGGGATCCGACCGCCAGCCGGAGACGCAAGGCCCGGCTCCCCTCCCGTGTTGTCATCTTGTCGGGGAGTGAGGAGTCTGGTGCCACGTCCCAGGCCGCAGCTGCCGGGGGGAGGTCCAAGAGGCGGATGTTGCAGTTGGACTCCTCGGCAGCAGAAGGGGCAGCTGGGACCCCACAGGGCCCAACAGGGGAGATGGCACGGAGTCATCCAGGTTGGTGGGGGGTTTGGTGGAGGAGGAGGCCGTGCAAGCACCAGAGACGGGGTCTGGAGGTGGGGATCCCACTGGTGCTAGTGGTGCAGTGCAGGACCAGGGACAGGAGGCAGCACAGGCCGCCGCGGAGGTGCCTGTGTGGAATCCTGTCCCTGATCCTGTCCCTGCATCATCTTGCACCAGCAGGGATGCCTACGTCCAGACCCGTTTTCAGGCAGGGGATGAGCTGACGTCAACTGGCCTTCCTCTGCCTGCGGACGTGGCCATCCAGGTCCGGGTTGAGCCTGTCCTGGCTGGTGTGGCGTTCCGTCAACGGGCCATGCGAGGTGACCTGCAGTCTTTTCATGGAGAGACTGCACGTCATCTCGAATGGCTCGTTGACCACGTCAGCCTGCTGGGACAGGTCACCCAGGCCGGATTCCTCCGTCTGATGGGGCTTGCTCCGACCCCCTCCTCAACTGGACCCCCTACGCACCAGTCGTCCTCTGTGCCATCTTCCCACCCATCAGTCACCTGGGTGCCCTGTGGAGCTGCCTCTGACGGTGCGGCCAGGCTGGTGGAGGAGGCATCCATGCCACAGTCGGGAGTCGGAGGTCCAGCAGGGGTGGCCACATCAACAACTGCACCCCAGCCGGCGGAGGATGTGCAGGCAGCAGGAGGCAGTGCACAGGCAGAGGCAGAGCAGCAGCAGCAACATGGTGGGAGACATGAAGGCTTGGGCCTTCCACATCGGAGGGGCAGGCATCGGCCGGAGGCCAGGAGGACCCAGGACAGAGAGTGTCTTCCGTGTGGCAGCGGTTGGGCCACTCCATAGGTGCGGAGCGGCGGCGGGCGGAAGAGGCACGGCTCACAATGGTCAGGGCGGAGAACTCCATGCGGAGGGCCCTGAGGCGGGCCGAGTGCCTCGAGGCAATCCGCAGGGGGTTGGAGGAGGACACGGCGTCGTCCCTGCGGACCCTCGGGGCCACGGAACTGGACCGCCTCCGGGACATCGAACAGGAGTTCGATGATGCCCTGGCCCGGGACACCACGGAGTGAGCCGCTGGACTTGCCCGCCGCCTTTGTATATAGTTCTTTAGTTTTAGGTTTCCTTTGTTTCTTATTATGATTTGGAGTCGACGGACACTGCTCCACTTTTTGTATATAGTTGATTTTTAGTTAGTTTTTTTAGTAGGTTTCCTTTGTTCAGTTGGGCTCATGGACCCTTGGTATTTTTTTACATAGTTCTTTATTGCATGGAGATTTTTTTACATTTGACTTTGGATGACATTTTTTTGGATTCTGATTTGCAGTTATTTTTTTTAAATACGGACATGCAGCTTATTTTTTCTCATTTCCATTGTAGTTTGTTTCCTTTCTTTAGCATTCTTTATTTTTTTCCAATACAACTTTGTTTTCATACTTCACTGTGTGGTATCATCTCATTGGTTTCATGCATGTCATGTTGGGTGTTTTCCCATTCAATTGCAACCATTGTGTGTGACGGACATGGGTTCATTAGCTTCATGAACATTGGGGGTGTAACATGTAATTTCCATTTCCATGTGGGTGAATGGGTTACTTGGTAGGGCTTTTTGGCTGTGGAGGCTGACCATTAAGCACATGATTGGGGATTGTGAGGACCTGGTGGAGGGTGCCCCTGCACTGCTGGGGGGTGGGGGTGGTGGGAGACATGAGTGGGGGCCTGGTGGAGGCTGCCCATGGTGGCAGGGGGGTGGGGGTGGTGGGAGACATGAGTGGGGGCCTGGTGGATGCTGCCCCTGGTGGCAGGGGGGTGGGGTGGTGGGAGACATGAGTGGGGGCCTGGTGGAGGGTGCCCCTGCACTGCTGGGGGGTGGGGGTGGTGGGAGACATGAGTGGGGGCCTGGTGGAGGCTGCCCCTGCACTGCTGGGGGGTGGGGTGGTGGGAGACATGAGTGGGGGCCTGGTGGAGGCTGCCCATGGTGGCAGGGGGGTGGGGTTGTGGGAGACATGAGTGGGGGCCTGGTGGAGTGTGCCCCTGCACTGCTGGGGGGTGGGGGTGGTGGGAGACATGAGTGGGGGCCTGGTGGAGGCTGCCCATGGTGGCAGGGGGGTGAGGGTGGTGGGAGACATGAGTGGGGGCCTGGTGGAGGCTGCCCATGGTGGCAGGGGGGTGGGGGTGGTGGGAGACATGAGTGGGGGCCTGGTGGAGGCTGCCCCTGGTGGATGGGGGTGGGGGTGGTGGGAGACATGAGTGGGGGACTGGTGGAGGGTGTCCCTGCACTGCTGGGGGGTGGGGTGGTGGGAGACATGAGTGGGGGCCTGGTGGAGGCTGCCCCTGCACTGCTGGGGGGTGGGGTGGTGGGAGACATGGGTGGGGGCCTGGTGGAGGCTGCCCCTGCACTCCTGGGGGGTGGGGGTGGTGGGAGACATGAGTGGGGGCCTGGTGGAGGCTGACCCTGCACTGCCGGGGGGTGGGGGTGGTGGGAGACATGAGTGGGGGCCTGTTGGAGGCTGCCCATGGTGGCAGGGGGGTGGGGTGGTGGGAGACATGAGTGAGGGCCTGGTGGAGGCTGCCCATGGTGGCAGGGGGGTGGGGTGGTGGGAGACATGAGTGGGGGCCTGGTGGGGGGTGCCCCTGCACTGCTGGGGGGTGGGGGTGGTGGGAGACATGAGTGGGGGCCTGGTGGAGGCTGCCCCTGCACTGCTGGGGGTGGGGGTGGTGGGAGACACGAGTGGGGGCCTGGTGGAGGCTGCCCATGGTGGCACGGGGGTGGGGTGGTGGGAGACATGAGTGGGGGCCTGGTGGAGGCTGCCCATGGTGGCAGGGGGGTGGGGTGGTGGGAGACATGAGTGGGGGCCTGGTGGAGGGTGCCCCTGCACTGCTGGGGGGTCGGGTGGTGGGAGACATGAGTGGGGGCCTGGTGGAGGCTGCCCATGGTGGCAGGGGGGTGGGGTGGTGGGAGACATGCATTGTTGATCAGTAGTGCAAGGTGACATGTGGGTTGGCTAGGGGGCATGCCCATGGTGGATGGCCTGCCTGCGGGACATGAGCAGGGGTGCAGGGTAGTCCCCCGTGGTGTGGGCTGCCTGAAGGGTCCGTGGAGGTTGTGGAGCGTACACCTGGGAGGACCCACACGGCCAATTCACGTGTGGTACTCCCCAGAACCCCTGAAATACACATACCCTGCTGAAATCGCGTGTGGAACTTCCCGCGCACCCCTGAAATACACGTACCCTGCTCGCACTGGCCCAATCGCGTGTGGAACTTCCCGCGCACCCCTGAAATAGATGTACCCTGCTGAAATTGCGTGTGGAAATTCCTGTGCACCCCTGAAATACACGTACCGTGCTCGCACTGGGCCAATCGCGTGTGAAACTTCCCGCGCACCCCTGAAATACACGTACCCTGATGAAATCGCGTGTGGAACTTCCCGCGCACCCCTGAAATAGACGTACCCTGCTGAAATTGCGTGTGGAACTTCCCGCGCACCCCTGAAATACACGTACCCTGCTCGCACTGGCCCAATCGCGTGTGGAACTTCCCACGCACCCCTGAAATAGACGTACCCTGCTGAAATCGCGTGTGGAAATTCCCGTGCACCCCTGAAATACACGTACCCTGCTCGCACTGGGCCAATCGCGTGTGGAACTTCCTGCGCACCCCTGAAATAGACGTACCCTGCTGAAATCGCGTGTGGAAATTCCCACGCACCCCTGAAATACACGTACCCTGCTCGCACTGGGCCAATCGCGTGTGGAACTTCCCGCGCACCCCTGAAATAGACGTACCCTGCTGAAATTGCGTGTGGAAATTCCTGCGCACCCCTGAAATACACGTACCCTGCTCGCACTGGGCCAATCGCGTGTGGAACTTCCCGCGCACCCCTGAAATAGACGTACCCTGATGAAATCGCGTGTGGAACTTCCCGCGCACCCCTGAAATAGACGTACCCTGCTGAAATCGCGTGTGGAGCTTCCCGCGCACCCCTGAAATACACGTACCCTTCTCGCACTGGCCCAATCGCGTGTGGAACTTCCCGCGCACCCCTGAAATAGACGTACCCTGCTGAAATCGCGTGTGGAAATTCCCGCGCACCCCTGAAATACACGTACCCTGCTCGCACTGGGCCAATCGCGTGTGGAACTTCCCGCGCACCCCTGAAATAGACGTACCCTGATGAAATCGCGTGTGGAACTTCCCGCGCACCCCTGAAATAGACGTACCCTGCTGAAATCGCGTGTGGAACTTCCCGCGCACCCCTGAAATACACGTACCCTGCTCGCACTGGCCCAATCGCGTGTGGAACTTCCCGCGCACCCCTGAAATAGACGTACCCTGCTGAAATCGCGTGTGGAAATTCCCTCGCACCCCTGAAATACACGTACCGTGCTCGCACTGGGCCAATCGCATGTGGAACTTCCCGCGCACCCCTGAAATACACGTACCCTGATGAAATCGCATGTGGAACTTCCCGCGCACCCCTGAAATAGACGTACCCTGCTGAAATCGCGTGTGGAACTTCCCGCGCACCCCTGAAATACATGTACCCTGCTCGCACTGGCCCAATCGCGTGTGGAACTTCCCGCGCACCCCTGAAATAGACGTACCCTGCTGAAATCGCGTGTGGAAATTCCCGCGCACCCCTGAAATACACGTACCCTGCTCGCACTGGGCCAATCGCGTGTGGAACTTCCCGCGCACCCCTGAAATAGACGTACCCTGCTGAAATCGCGTGTGAAAATTCCCGCGCACCCCTCAAATACACGTACCCTGCTCGCACTGGGCCAATCGCGTGTGGAACTTCCCACGCAGCCCTGAAATAGACGTACCCTGCTGAAATTGCGTGTGGAACTTCCCGCGCACCCCTGAAATACACGTACCTTGCTGAAATCGCGTGTGGAACTTCCCGCGCACCCCTGAAATAGACGTACCCTGCTGAAATTGCGTGTGGAAATTCCCGCGCACCCCTGAAATACACGTACTGTGCTCGCACTGGGCCAATCGCGTGTGGAACTTCCCGCGCACCCCTGAAATACACGTACCCTGATGAAATCGCGTGTGGAACTTCCCGCGCACCCCTGAAATAGACGTACCCTGCTGAAATCGCGTGTGGAACTTCCCGCGCACCCCTGAAATACATATACCCTGCTCGCACTGGCCCAATCGCGTGTGGAACTTCCCGCGCACCCCTGAAATAGACGTACCCTGCTGAAATCGCGTGTGGAACTTCCCGCGCACCCCTGAAATACACGTACCCTGCTCGCACTGGCCCAATCGCGTGTGGAACTTCCCGCGCACCCCTGAAATAGACGTACCCTGCTGAAATTGCGTGTGGAAATTCCCGCGCACCCCTGAAATACATGTACCCTGATGAAATCGCGTGTGGAACTTCCCGCGCACCCCTGAAATAGACGTACCCTGCTGAAATTGCGTGTGGAACTTCCCGCGCACCCCTGAATTACACGTACCCTGCTCGCACTGGCCCAATCGTGTGTGGAACTTCCCACGCACCCCTGAAATAGACGTACCCTGCTGAAATCGCGTGTGGAAATTCCTGCGCACCCCTGAAATACACGTACCCTGCTCGCACTGGGCCAATCGCGTGTGGAACTTCCCGCGCACCCCTGAAATAGACGTACCCTGCTGAAATCGCGTGTGGAAATTCCCGCGCACCCCTGAAATACACGTACCCTGCTCGCACTGGGCCAATCGCGTGTGGAACTTCCCGCGCACCCCTGAAATAGACGTACCCTGCTGAAATTGCGTGTGGAACTTCCCGCGCACCCCTGAAATAGACGTACCCTGATGAAATCGCGTGTGGAACTTCCCGCGCACCCCTGAAATAGACGTACCCTGATGAAATTGCGTGTGGAACTTCCCGCGCACCCCTGAAATACACGTACCCTGCTCGCACTGGCCCAATCGCGTGGGAACTTCCCGCGCACCCCTGAAATAGACGTACCCTGCTGAAATCGCCTGTGGAAATTCCCGCGCACCCCTGAAATACACGTACCCTGCTCGCACTGGGCCAATCGCGTGTGGAACTTCCCGCGCACCCCTGAAATAGACGTACCCTGATGAAATTGCGTGTGGAACTTCCCGCGCACCCCTGAAATAGACGTACCCTGCTGAAATCGCGTGTGGAACTTCCCGCGCGCCCCTGAAATACACGTACCCTGCTCGCACTGGCCCAATCGCGTGTGGAACTTCCCGCGCACCCCTGAAATAGACGTACCCTGCTGAAATCGCGTGTGGAAATACCCGCGCACCCCTGAAATACACGTACCGTGCTCGCACTGGGCCAATCGCGTGTGGAACTTCCCGCGCACCCCTGAAATACACGTACCCTGATGAAATCGTGTGTGGAACTTCCCGCGCACCCCTGAAATAGACGTACCCTGCTGAAATCGCGTGTGGAACTTCCCGCGCACCCCTGAAATACATGTACACTGCTCGCACTGGCCCAATCGCGTGTGGAACTTCCCGCGCACCCCTGAAATAGACGTACCCTGCTGAAATCGCGTGTGGAAATTCCCGCGCACCCCTGAAATACACGTACCCTGCTCGCACTGGGCCAATCGCGTGTGGAACTTCCCGCGCACCCCTGAAATAGACGTACCCTGCTGAAATCGCGTGTGGAAATTCCCGCGCACCCCTGAAATACACGTTCCCTGCTCGCACTGGGCCAATCGCGTGTGGAACTTCCCGCGCACCCCTGAAATAGACGTACCCTGATGAAATCGCGTGTGGAACTTCCCGCGCACCCCTGAAATACACGTACCCTGCTGAAATCGCGTGTGGAACTTCCCGCACACCCCTGAAATACACGTACCCTGCTTGCACTGGCCCAATCGCGTGTGGAACTTCCCGCGCACCCCTGAAATAGACGTACCCTGCTGAAATTGCATGTGGAAATTCCGGCGCACCCCTGAAATACACGTACCGTGCTCGCACTGGGCCAATCGCGTGTGGAACTTCCCGCGCACCCCTGAAATACACGTACCCTGATGAAATCGCGTGTGGAACTTCCCGCGCACCCCTGAAATAGACGTACCCTGCTGAAATCGCGTGTGGAACTTCCCGCACACCCCTGAAATACATGTACCCTGCTCGCACTGGCCCAATCGCGTGTGGAACTTCCCGCGCACCCCTGAAATAGACGTACCCTGCTGAAATCGCGTGTGGAAATTCCCGCGCACCCCTGAAATACACGTACCCTGCTCGCACTGGGCCAATCACGTGTGGAACTTCCCGCGCACCCCTGAAATAGACGTACCCTGCTGAAATCGCGTGTGGAAATTCCCGCGCACCCCTGAAATACACGTACCCTGCTCGCACTGGCCCAATCGCGTGTGGAACTTCCCGCGCACCCCTGAAATAGACGTACCATGCTGAAATCGCGTGTGGAAATTCCCGCGCACCCCTGAAATACACGTACCCTGCTCGCACTGGGCCAATCGCGTGTGTAACTTCCCACGCACCCCTGAAATACACGTACCCTGATGAAATCGCGTGTGGAACTTCCCACGCACCCCTGAAATAGACGTACCCTGCTGAAATCGCGTGTGGAACTTCCTGCGCACCCCTGAAATACACGTACCCTGCTCGCACTGGCCCAATCGCGTGTGGAACTTCCCGCGCACCCCTGATATAGACGTACCCTGCTGAAATCGCGTGTGGAAATTCCCGCGCACCCCTGAAATAGACGTACCCTGCTCGCACTGGCCCAATCGCGCGTGGAACTTCCCGCGCACCCCTGAAATACACGTACCCTGATGAAATCGCGTGTGGAACTTCCCGCGCACCCCTGAAATAGACGTACCCTGCTGAAATTGCGTGTGGAACTTCCCGCGCACCCCTGAAATACACGTACCCTGATGTAATCGCGTGTGGAACTTCCCGCGCACCCCTGAAATCCACGTACCCGGCCAAATCGCGTGTGAGGCTTCCCGCACACCCCGGTATACACAAACACGTATTTTTGGTCAGCGGGTGTCCGTGTTTGTGGGTACCCCTTTGCACGTCATTTGTCCTGGAGGGCCACAGTATAGGACATTCATCATGGCAGTATATAGGTGCTATTTGTTGGCGCACCTTTTGGCGCACATTTCTTACAGCCGCAGAGACGCTACCGCCTGCTTTCTTGTGGCGGTCGTGTTTGTGCCTGTGCGCTGGTTTGAGCGTGCGCTTTTTTGCCCTATTCTATTCCATGAATACGTGTTGTAGGCGAGCGTGTGGGCGCTCCGCGCACTTGTGCCCTGTACTTCCCCCGTGACGCCCACGTTTTGGCAAGTTGTTCCCCATTCCGAGTGTTACGCCCGTGTTCCGCCTACTTTTGTTGCGTGCGCCGCGCTATGTGCGATTTTCGCTGTGGCCTGTGCGATTTTCGCTGTGACCTGGCGCACGCAGTTAGATGGCCTGTGCGCCAACGTGCGCCGCGCACATTTTTTTCACACATCCACTGGTTTTCTCGCCAACAGCCTTCCATGAATCGATGTGCACTGCTTTTCATGCGATTTTCGCACTTGCACTGCGATTTTCGCTATTCCACTGCGATTCGCACGTTTTTGCCCACTTGCGCCCCGCTAATTATTCCATGAATCGGCCTGTTATTCTTTGGTTTAGTAACTGGAGTACATGTATTTCTTGTTCATTTCTGTGATAAAAGAAAAGATCATGTTAGTATTGGTATTTTGTAACAACTTAAAACATTGAATAATCAACTTTTTTTTTTACCCTCATATTTAGAAGATTACAAACAAGTGTACTGTGCAATTTGCTCAGTTTCTGTGTTTGTTGCTAAAATCATTGGGTCTGTGGGAGAAAAAAAAATCCATGTTGGATTAAAAAAAAAACCTTTTTGTTATGCTACAATCTATTTGTTTGTTTGTTTTCAGTGTTCACTTGTTGTTTCTGGCTAATGCTCTATATATTGGCTTGTTGCAGATTTTTGGAGCAGTTAGATATCATTTATTTGTTTGGATATTGTAAAATTTTGGAGCAGTTAGATATCAGTTGGCGTATTCTAACTGTCTATTTTTTTATATAATTTAGTGGGATTGATTTATCTGTTTTGATATTGTAACATTTTGGGTTAGTTAGATACCAGTTGGTGTATTCTAACTATCTATATTTTGCTCTAATTTAGTGGTATTCATTTATCTGATTAGTTTTTGTCGAATCTTTAGGCAGTTAGATACCTGTTGGAATATTGTAACAGTTTATATTTTTTTACTACAAGTTTAGTTAAGGTTTAAGTACAGTTTAGTTAATACATTTTGGTTTTAAGAACATTAAATAAGCGTTTGTAAGATTTGCAGGTAATCTCTGCTTTAGAGTAATGGTACTATCATTACATTCAAACCATCCACATTTCTTTTTTATATATGCAGTGTAGTGACCTGAATTGGTTGTGGCTCCTGCGTGGTAGATTATACCTATTGTTGTGAAGGTTTTCTTACCAAGTGATAGTTGACCATGTGTGAATCCAGTCAGCTTGCAGTTGTTTTTGGTACCATCTGCATTATAACGTAAAAGCATTAGTATTATGTATTTACTATGTGTTTGTATTAGTAAGGTGGCGCGATTATCCGAATTGCAGCTAGTACATAATCTACCATGGTTTGCATTTTGTACAAGTTGCTGAAATGGAATGGATTCACAATTAGGTATTGATATATATACACGAAGCGTTCATTGGGGATTTGTTCTTGTGTCACATTGTTGCAGAGAGTGCATGTATGTTTCCACATGTATGAAATCTGAAAGATTTCATTTATAGGTATGTTTTTATTTTCCAGTACTTGTAGTAAGTACATTAGACATTCTTGTGGATCTTTCTGAGTTTATAGTGAATTTCACCATTCCAGCACAGTAGTCAGGATTGTTTGTTGCATTTCTGTGAAATACTAACTTTTGCAAACACAATTGGTCTGTACTGTGTAAGTAAATGTTGTCAACAATTGGTGGTAATTGAAATAGAATATTCATTGCTACATTTGCGTAGCAACTCACTCTAATTATATTTGAGAGTTTAAATGGACCAGGTAGTTCTGTATCTGATTGATTTTTTTTTAGTTTGTCTTCCTTCTTTGACAAAGTGCCTGGTTTACTTTCCCTAATTGATTTTTTTATGCTTGTGGTACTTGATGAAGTTTTAGTTTCTTTTACTCTCTTTGGAGGATTTGCAGTGACATCCTGTTGAATTTCTATTTGATCGAGTTTTCTTTTACAACGTTTTACTTTTGTGGAACAGAATATGTGTGTAGATGGGGGTGTACAGTGAGCAAAGTCTATTGTATTCTAAAATGCAAGGAATATCAGCGTTCACTTTACTTGCATCAAAGTTCATTATAAATAGGCCGTGAAGTGTACGTAAGCGTGATAGGAATATTGACAAACTGAATTTTGTGTCACGTGGGTATGTTTGAAAGCCAACAACTGTACCCAGTACTCCATTAACTAGTCCTTGGTCCACGTCAAGGTTGCATTTAAGCATTACTCTGCAATTTAAGGATAATTTTAATATCTTTTCCAACCCAGCTGTGTTGGAGATTTAATTTTCTAAACTATTTAGTCTTGTTGTGGCTTGCTCACACATGGGTAGTGTCATACAATGTACATCCAGTTTGTCTCTGGCGCTAATTTCCATTATTGGTTGCATTTCTTTATTAAACATTATTTCATTGAATTTGAAACAGCTTGCAAGAATTGGCATTACGGCCATACAATTGACATTTTTGTGGGCTAATTGTTCCATAACATCTGTAGCACATGCATTATAGCCATAAAGTGCATGAATGTGCCGGGTTTTCAATATTGCTTGTGCTTCTTTAGATAGTATACCAACTCTAATACTTTTTAAGATGTTGGCATAAGTGAGATCTGCAGATTGCCGCATGTTTTCTGTCAATTCTCTGTATTGGAAATGTTGCCAAAGGTTGACATTTCCAATGCTGCCAACAGTTTTACGGCAGAGTTTGTGTCCTAATGTTTTAAAAATAGGCTCACCTTTTACTGGTGTCAATTGAAGAAGAGCTCCAAAAACAATAATGTGTTTTCCTGCAAAGAGCTCTTCGTAGTTTGTTTTGAGTACTTCTTGTAATCTGAGGTGAATCAAAGCCAACATTAGGTTGGACACCATGCTCAATTAATCTATTAGTAGCATTGTCATTTGTTTTAATACTCTGCGTAGTTTCATTGCAGCTTCTGTGGAAAGTTTGTAATAGTCTAATTTGTTTTGGTGTTCTACTGGCAGGAGTAATAATAGGTGTAAAGTGACACCTCCTATGTTGTAGGCAGCTTAACCCGTGGGGGCAGTGACAACAGCTGACAGTTTGTTGTTTGTCACTTGATGAAGGAACATACTGATGATTTTGATTAGGAATGTTTAGCCAGAACCAGCTTCACCACTGGCATACAGTAGTATAGGTTTGTAATTTTGGCAGGTGCCTTCTTTGTTTTCATGTTGTAAACCATGTGCAATTTCTTTTGTTACTTCTTGAAAAATGCTACGTTGCTCATTGTTTAGTTTTGATTGTAGTATAGTTAAGTCTTCTTTATCTTCATACTGACATATGGTGTTTTCTACTTCTGTCATAGCTAATTGTGCCTCATTTGTTATTAGTGGTTCTTGGCTTCCTGTTACAGAAGGTTGACTACTGTCAAGAGTGTCCTTATCTAGTTGAGCCTGGAGTTCTTCTTCGTATTGCTGTTCATTGTGCAACATTGTTTTGTACTGTGTAAAGTTTACATCAGTTATAGTGCTTTCATTTGCTTTAAAAGTGTCTTCATATGAGTCATAGTTATCTAGCATTTCTTCTTCTTTTCTCCATGGTTTAAAGAGTTGTAGCAGGGACATGTAACATAGTTCTTTATGTTGAGGAATCTTTAATGACAATTTTTTATGATTAGTTACATTTGGTTTGATGAGTTGTACTAAGCTGCCTTCACAGTTTGTCACTCTGTATTTACCTTTTTTTTCATCGGGTTTTATATTATTTTTGTATGTGAAGTTTTGGGCTATGTGGTATAGACACATGGTTTCCAAGGTATTACTTCTGTTTGGGTAGTATGTGTCCAATAAATTGTTTTTTAAAAGGTCTTGGCTGTTGGGATCATGTTTGGCTATTGTTTCTATATCTTCGTATGATTTTAGAACTCTTTTTCTAGATTTAGCAGGACCAAGACTTAGCCATACTATATTTTCAGATTTACCACACAATGCAGTACCAGTTAAATGATCTGCTGCTTCATAAGTTCCACATTCTCTATGGGAGAACATTTTTATGCCCAAGCTGTATAATTTCTGAGACACTGTTTTGTCTGATGACAGGTCATTCCAGAGGTCTTGGAGCTCTGTTTTTTCTGCTTTGGTTAAGTATGCTGTAACATATTGTGCAACTGCAGTGGAATTGTCTGCAATGTACTGCACATCTATGTTTGCATTCTATAAGTGGGCAATGATTGCATTGTAATCATTGATATGTTTTTCTTCTTCTGTTCTTTTTATGTTATATGTATTTTTAGGTGACTTACCTTTAACACTATGTCTAAATGAAGACATGAGGTTGTTCACTTGACCTGTATTTGGAACCGGTCTAGGGAAACCAAAGTGACATTTGGTGTAGTATTTCCCTTTGTTTTTGTATTTGCAACGACAATATTTGCCACATTTGTGTATTTGAAATTGTAAAATTGTGCATGAAGATCACTGTTTGTGGCTTCTGATGGAATTTCATAAGTGACATATTTTTCAATAAACTGTAAAACAGGGGCATCACTGTCTTGACCAAATTTAGGAGCATCTTTAATCCATAAAAGCATGTGGATATTTGGTGCTCCTCTGGCTTGGTATTCTTTTCTACAAAAGAAGTGTTGCACTTCTCCAAGGGGAGAAACAGTTTTATTACAAATAAAGTGTAGCATAGCAATGAAGCGATGGTGAAAATATCTTGAAACATTAACAGGATCCAGAGAACAAAGTACTCCAGGTGTTAGTATATTTATGTTTGTTTGATATGCGTAGGAAATCATGTAACTCTTCTCACGCATATTCTGCACAACTTAATGTAACAAACCAAGTGGGTGGGCCAAGGTTTCTGATCATACAACGTACATCTCCATGACGTCGAAACCAGTACTCTTTAGTACCACACATATTTGCTAATAGATTTGTAATATTTGATTGTAAAACCTCATCTTTTTGTTGCACTTTTTGTAATAATTGTGTAGCTGACATATTTTGAAAGTGGGATGCTGATTTTAATGTGTGTGCAACTCCGTAACATAAAGTTGCTAGTTCACTTTCAAAGAGTAGGTGGAATATGTATTCCACATTTTGTCTAAATCTGGGATCTTCAGAATACATCCATAATGAGCGGTATTCTGATGCTGATATTTGAATAGGTCTATCATCGTACCTTCCTCCTTTACCAGTAGGAAAGAGTAGAGGAAAAGCATGTGCTTCTATACTTTTTTCCCATATGCTGATTGGTGATCCTTTTGTTTGACGCATTTGGTACGTTTCTAATGCATCTTCTATGGTGTCATTAGAGTGCAATGGATGAATTGTATAATGGTCTAAAGTATTTGATATTGTAACAGGATCTAGGAGCTCAAATTGACCAGCTTCTTGTGTCTCTTGAATTATTCTGGTTGTATCCTTCAAGTTTTCTTCAATATTAATTTCTTTTTAGTATGCATTATTCTCTTTAAGATATTGCAAGGCTTGTCTAACTTTATGTAAATCTACCAGCTGTTGCCATATTTTTTTGTCTTTTGTAGGTACTCCATTTACTAAGATAATTAAAGATTGCTCCATTGGATGTTGCACTCCTAGAGTGTGCACATTTTCTTTTAGATCTAATGGTAAATACACTACTTTTCCACAAATACCTTTCACTAATTCAGAGGGAGGTAATTTTGCTGTGTTTGGTTGAAGGTGTATTATTGCTTGAAATGGGTGCACTGTTTGAATTATGATGCTTTCATATAAATTAAGAGTTGTTGTAGGGGTTTTGGTAGTGGATATAATTCCAAATTATTTGTGATAGCACATGAAGGAGTTTGGTTGTTGTCAAGTTTTGTAGTGCAGTAACTGCAAAGTATTAAGGTGTCAGTTATTTCATATTTGTTTTCTGCTATAAGGTAGAGAGCTAATTCAAACCATTTAGAATCTTCATTGTCTTCTATTTAGTATGATAGGTCTACAGTTTTTGTGTTACTTTTATAAAAAAAGTTCTGTGGCAACATACACACACATGGTTTGGTAATTCAGCTGATGTACTTTTAAATTTTAGCATTTCTTTTTTGTATGTGTGTAGTAAAAGGTTGCCATGCATAGAATTGTTGCTAATTTGGTTTAAAGCTATTTCATTCTGTAAGTGGCTTTCACTTCAAAAATATTTTTTCTGGATATAGTCGATTTCTTCAAGTAGGTCTTTTGCTGTACCATGTAGAAGAATGTTATTTAAATTGGCGAGTGCTAAAGCAGGACTTTTAGTATAGTGTAGTTTATAGACTAGATTTCTTATAGTTGATTGATGTGTTGATATCCTTTTGATATCATGGAAGGTGGTTTTGCAAGTAGGTCCTTTAATGCAGGCCAATGAATGTCCTTGTAGTCCTGTGTACTTGCGTACTGGACAGGTTTCCATATTTTGCAGTAGTTTAATTTTGATTTTGTCTTTGCCTTTCACATATTGATTGAGGAATTGGCGTAAAGACTAGAACATTTTTTTGGGAATGTTACACATTGACATGCATGGCCATTTGTATACTAGATGTTCTGATTCAGTTGAATGTAGAGGTAATTGGACGTTTTCAGGGCATATTTTTGTAAGCAGTATTTCTTGTTCCATTATGGTATTATTAACATTTTCATAAACTCGACCACTTCTATGTATGGCAATTGTATTTGTTTGCTTTTGTTTGTATACTTCTTCATTAAAGTATGGTTCTCTGCTTGTAGTGTGACTCCATTCACCTCCGCAGATATTTAAGAAGTTCTTTCTGTTGACATTTCGTTTATTGAGAAGTCTTTTTTGTAATTTAGTCATTAGTTTTGTTAGTGGTTTCATTTTGTTTAAAACTAAAATAAATAACTTTCTTTTGAGAAGAATTGCTCTGTCCATCAACGCTTCTAAGATTAATTTCCTACGATAGGTTTTAAGGGTTGAACCTGGTTTCTCTCCTGTTTTTATAAGATTTTGAAGGACTCTGTGACAGAACATTTTGGCTAAAATACTTTTTTTGGTATGCTTACTTTGCACTATATCAAGAATTATAGAAGCAGTTTTATCTGTAGTGATAGCTGATTTTTGGTTAATTGTTTTCTGGTTTGTTTTACATTTTGATAGAGGAGGCAAAGTTTCTGTACTTGAAACTTCTTTTGTTTCACTAAATGACTGTATTAGCTGTTTTGTTTCAACTTTTTATTTACAAATTCTGCTAGATGCTTATTCTGGATGCTTATGTTGGACACTTTTATTTTCATTGGCTCTACTTCTGCGTTGCTTTCTACGGACTTGATTTTTGGTAGACATTCTTAAGGGTCTGTTCAAAAAAATAAAGAAGATATGGGTTGGGGTGTTCTGCAATGTATGTGTGCTGTGTGCATGAGTGTTTGAGTAAGATGATAAAGATGTATGTAATGGTGTATGATTGTGCATTGGGCAACTACAACTAGTAGGGATGGGTATTCTTGAATTAATGTGCTACTAAACTGGATTTCAGATGACAGAAAAAAGTAAGCTAGTGGTGTGGAGAAGTACAAATAGTAAATCTAATGCTATACAATTAAAACAGTTGTTTGTTCTATAACATCAACATTCTAGCGGCCGAGTTGGGTCATTTGTGTGTCGAAAAAAAAGAATTTGTGGGCCATTCTGGCTGTAAATTGCTGTTTAATAAATGGGGATTTTTGGGCAGAATGGTGCACAATCTCTATTTTTAGGCACAGAAATAACATGAATTTACTTTGCAGTGTGTTTGAGCAATAATGCAAATATTATGGTGGTATTCAACTTACTTTTTTCTAAAATGAGCAGGTTTCTTCTTAGTTGTTCTTTGTACTTCAAATGTGGCTGCTTCTTTTCAGGAGAATGGTCTTCACTGCAATTGTAAAAGAAACAAATTAGTAATTGTGTTTGTATATAGCACTGTTTTTAATTTAGACATTGATTTTTTTAATTGACATCCTCAGCGCTTTCCTCAAAACCATGAAAACTACCTTATTCACATAAGATACATTGCACCAGTTCAATACATATCATATGTTCTTAATGAATAAACTGTATATCAATGACTTACTGTAGCAAACAAAATATCAGTTCTATGCTTTGTGAAATTCATAATGTACCACTGAATATCACTATTGCTGTAACTAAGCTCTTGCAAGTAATAGTGCCTCAATGTCCTGGGCTGCTTGCGCTATATAAATATAAGTAAATAAATAAATAAATGTTTATGTTATTGTACAAGTATTGTTGTTTGAGATTTGAACATAGTGTGTGCATGCAATTTTGTTTGACTATATGCATTCTATATATTGTATTTAAAATATGTTAGGTCAACATGCTTTGAATATGTGTGTGTAAAAAGAAATTAAATACTATAAAGGTTTGTAAGCGACACTTGATTTTAGGAGATGGAAAAAAAGACAGTAAATTCATTTTACAGATTATACAAGCTAAAAGTCAGTTAATCTCTTTATATGAAACTAGAAGACTACTTTACAGAGAATATGCATACCTATTGTTTGTGTTCATGCATATGGATATGCATGGAGCTGCAAGTAGACCTCTTGGAGACTTGTACAGTATTTCTTGTAGAAGGTGCTTTCCAATGAAATGACACTTGTATTCAGAGAGATTAACAGTACATTTGCAGTGCTGATCTATGATGATGCAGTTAGATGTAGAGGTCTTATATGTGATTGCTGGATGGTTATGTGACTTCTTAGCTACATCCAATGAGGGAATGGCATAGAGAGTGAAGTGGAAATGGTAGAAGGGTTTTCCATGTTACGATATGTCCACGGACATGGCGATAGTTCACGGACATCGGGTGTTACATTCAGGGATTTTTGGGTTGGGAAGCCATGCAAATGCGAATGAGCATAGAAAGGGATTGGTCAGGAAAGGTTAGTGGGTGTGTCGTGCCAGGTGAGAGTTTCTCAGATACTCTTTTTTCTGAGAGAAGAACAGATAGCTAGGGCTGTGTGTTTCAGAAAACAGATTGTTTGGATTTGTGGATACATTGGTTGAAGGTGCATGCAGAAAGCTGTGGAGTAGCTGTAGATCTTGGATTCCCACATGTGGAAGTACACTGGCATGGAGTACGTGGAATGAAGTGGTTGGACTTGCTACCTCTCTGTGCTACTTTGGAGACAGAGCAACATTCAGATATAATTATAATTAATTGTGGAGGGAACAGTTTAGGACATGTGTCTGGAATTTCTTTGCAATTTGCAAGGAAAGAAGGACTTGGGAAGGTCATGGACATGTTTCCAAATCCTCAAGTCATTTTTTCACGGATTGTGGAGAGACAAATGTGGCTTCGTTCTTCTTCATTTGGTCCAAAAATGGAGAAAGCAAGGCGCAATGTCGATAAGGCTGTTTCTGCCTTTCTAAGAGATTTTGGCATGTCCTCTTTTCACAATGAAAATATTATGTTTCGTAGTACATACTTTTTTCATAGAGATGGAGTCCATCTTACTTATGCTGGCAATCAGATTTTTCAGAGAAATGTACAAAATGCATTGCAACCTTTTTTAGAATTACAGCATCCATTTTGTAGTAGGTGTTGAGTATTTCTAATTTTTCAAACACAAACACCCCCAAAAGGCTCTTTTCAGAGCCACCACTTCCTCCCAGCGAAAATTGCAATGGTTATGATAGGGCAGCACCCCAAAATTTTAGATGTGAAAGGCGGCTCTGAAAAGAGCCTTATTTTTGTTTTTGTTGTTTTAAATTTTTTTGGTTTTTTATACAAGACACACTAGGAGAGGAGGGGAAAGGAGGCTAGGGGGGGCACCAACCATGGGGATAAGAAAGGGCGAGCTGAGAGAGGAAGATGTAGAGTGGGTTTTATTTGGGTAGTGAGCAGATCTTCCCGTGCTCTGAGACGATAGTCTCAAAAGCACTTCGAAGTCGCTCCCCCCTGCAGAGTACTGCATCGCAGTACATACACACAACTGTGACCCTCGAAAGGTAAGGGTCATCAGCATTGTGTATGGCCTGTGAGGCAGCTTGAGGAATACGTGGTGACAGGATCAGAAACGGAGGATGAAGTAGAGGAAGTCAACCTGCTACGCTCTTCGCAAGGTACAACCTTGCGAATGGCCCCAGTGTGGAATGACTTTAGGTGTCGCTTCATGGTAGTGGTCCCAAAGCTGTACGAACCAAGCCTCCCGCGACTGAGTACCATTTTGCACTCGTTGCAGGTGACTTGAATGGTAAATAACCGCCACACCCAAGACTCACGCCGAGTGCGGGTAGTAGGGAGTTCAACTACCTCATCCTCGTCATCCTCTTCTTCCTCCTCTGCATCCTCACTCCTGTTCCCCTCTTCGGGCCCTTGGGGAGGTGGTGGTGGTGGAGGGCGTGGGGTGGTGCTGAGGCAGATGCAGCACCAGGTGGCCAGAGTGCAGCCATGGATGCCATCAGGTTCTCGATGGAAATCTGCAGTTGGCAATAAAATTTGCTGTGCTCTGTAGGATAGCCAGAAACACAATGAGAATAAGCTCTAAGGCGTGGTCTTTTATAGGGGTGATTGTACGCGGTTCACGGACATGCGCGCTGTCCGCGGACAGATCAAACACAAAAAAAGGTTCAAAAAGTTTCAAAAAGTATGTAGAAACTCAGGATTAGTATATGGGACTTGTGCTATGGTGAGTTTTTATTGAAAAATATTGTGGATTACTTGAAAATGTACTTTTAAATTGTTCGGGGACACAAAAAGTGTCCGCATTCAGAACACGCGATCAGCGTTGGCGCGGTCACATGATAGCTTCGCAAACATGTCTGCGAAGGGAGCGGCTGTCCGCAGGACTCCAAATGCACGGACAGTGCTTTGCACATACGCGTTGATGTTCTACGGACACTGTTCAGGTCCTGAAGTAATTAAAAGTGCATCACACGTCAAACGAACAGTTACGGACAGGCGTTTGTTCTTAGAACAGTTTCAACTTGGTTGAGAACAATACGGACAGGCATAGCGTCCTCACGACAACCCTATTTTGTTTAATTATGAACATTTCAGGACACTGCGTGTGTTATTACAACAGTTTCAACTTGCTAGCGAACTATACGAACAGGTATAGTGTTCTTCAGGACACCTCCATTTTCGTTTCTTTACGGACATTCCGGACACCCGCGCTGTCCGCGGACACCTAAATTGCTTTTTAAAAAAAATATATGTGAAATGACTTAGAACACAATATAAAAATTTAACTTTATTTAACATGTATGATTAATTTATGACAGAGAAGGTGAGGCAGAAACTGAAACAAAAACAGGAGAATTAGGGGTTTCAACAGGATTTGTATGAGGTGAAGAAGGGATGGAAGTCTCATCAAAATGTTTTGGTTCATGGAGAGGGTTTGGGGATAATTGACTGGGATATGGTGAGGTGGGGACAGGTACATGTGGGACAATGGTATGTGTTTTTTTGTTTAAAATGATCTTCCATAAGGTTTTATAAATTATTAAAATTAGCCAACAGTAGATCCATTTTGTCTTGTATGCTGTGAAGAGTCTTATCCATAACAGCTTTTTCTGTAGTACTTTCTATTTTGGTATGCTCTGTACACATTTTTTTTATATGTTAAATGTACATAAAATAATAGTAATTAAATGGTTTATATTGTAAAGTGTCTACCATTAGATTCACTATCTTCTGACATTTTCTCATGAGGGAAATGCTCCTCTAGCCACTCCAGAGTACTAGACATTTCTCTGAGAAAAAAAACATAATATCATTTTATTTCTATCTAATACAGAAAGTTTATAAATATATGAGTGAAATGCAGTACACTTACTATTTCAGGTAAGGTATGTTCTGAGTGGTCTGTAGATCTGCTGTTGTTCTTGGTTGTGGAGTTTCTGTGAGGTAATCATGTTGGAAGCCTATATTTTTTATTTTGATAGTTTCCATTTTAGAACGTATTGTATTTAAATGAATGGTTAATGTGTTATATATATGGGTTACACTTCTTATGTATTACTACATATAATGTGTATGTGTGCTGATTTGTGAATTTGTAAAATGTTCATATGTTATGACATAACAATTAAACATAACCCCCCCAAAGTTTTTGGATACTGATGCTGTTGTCCGAACATGTCCGCGGACATTAAAAGAGTTCGCAGACATCAAACTCAGTAGAGGGGTTCAGTATGTTCAATTTTTATTATTAAATTGTGCTACTAAAAACCTATGAAATTCAGTGAAAAAACGTTGTTAAAGGGACGTTATGGTTAAGTTGCGCTACTAAACACCTATGAAATTCAGTGAAAAAACTTTGTTAAAGGGACATTATGGTTCCAAGAAAAACCGAAAAACCCCTGAAATTCGCCAGTTGTGGTGAGCTAAGTAAACTTAACTCGCGCCACCACCGTGCACCGATTCATGGAACAAACGTGCGCCGAAAATCTTGGCACAAACAGGCGCAAGCATGAAAAAACATGCGATTCATGGAAGTCCCTGCGTGTGTTTTCCTCGGGATGTGCGCCAAACCCGTGCGTGGCGTACACAGGCGCACATGTCATTGCAACAGCTCGAACGCTGTGCGCGACGTGCACAGGGAAAGCGCACAACGTCCGCGCACACTCCAAAAAGGGGGTGGGACAAGGGGCGTAACATGCAGAATGGGGAACAACGCATGAAAAAAAAGGTGTAACAGGGGAAGTACTGCAGGGAAATACATGGAACGCCCACACGCACTCGAACAACCCATATTCATGGATTCGAATATGGGGAACCCGCGCACAGCAAAAGACGTGCACAGGCGTCAACATGTCCACCACACGAAGACAGGTGGAAGCGTCCCCGTGCACAGCATAAAAGTGCACACAAAGAACAAACAACAAACACGTATATACTGTTACGATGAATGCCCCCTTTGTCGCAGCACTGATCGTGCGACACCGCAGTAGGAGGAGAATAGTCAGGGCCCAAATTTACTTGCCACAGACCAGCCTGTTTGGGATGCCGGACGACCACGTCCATGGCAGGTATAGGTTTCCACCTCATATCATCCTAGACCTCATCAGGGAGTGTGAAGATGACCTTACTTCCCCCACCCTGTGCTCCCAAGCATTGAGCCCCTTGGAGAAGATGCTCAATGTCCTGCATTTTTTGGCCACTGGGTCATTTCAGCGGACAACTGCCATAGTGGGGGGGTCTCACAGGCCACGCAGTCACGCTGCCTACACCAGGTGTTGGCAATCATCACTGCACACCCCTCAGTCCGCAGGCACATATACATGCCCAGAACACTCGCAGAAAGGCAGGCCGTGGTCCGGAACTTTTACAGGGTGGCACACTTCCCCAAAGTGCTTGGTGCCATAGATTGCACCCATGTGGCCCTACATCCACCTAGGGCAACTGAGCACATCTATCAGAACCACAAGCACTGGCATTCCATCAATGTGCAGGTTGTATGCGATGCTAAAGGAATCATCACCTCTGTCTATGCAAAATACCCTGGCTCCAGCCATGACAGTTTCATATACAGAATGTCCGCCCTGAGCCGGGCCCTGGAAACTGGGCAGCATGGTGACAAATGGCTCCTAGGTGAGTACAAATGCCTGTGCACATGCATGTCACACACAGACAAAATACCAAAACCCCAATAATCACAACTATGATCACCTCCCCAGGGGACAGTGCCTACCCTCTGAGCAACCACATGATGACGCCAATCCGGAACCCCACCACACCACCCCAGGTAAGATACAACGATGCCCATATTGCAACCAGGGGCATAGTGGAGTGCACATTCGTAGTGCTCAAGTCACGCTTCCGCTCCCTTGACCACTCTGGTGGGCAGCTACTATATGCACCCCCAGTAGTGTGCAGGATAATTGTGGCAGAATGTGTCCTGCACATTGTTGCAACACGGCGGGAGGTACCGGTGCCCCCACATCCCCAACCACAGGCACAGGCACTGCCCATGGGAGGGGACAGGGCACGTGACAAGGCAGCCCGGACCCAGCTTGTGGCCACATTCTTCACCTAAACTCCCACCCCTGCGGAGTGCACACAGGCCTGGCACATACCAGGTGACAATCGATGATGACAAAGAGACAGTCAGCTGTCACAACCTTACTACCCTGAGAATGTTGCCACGAAGTGCTACAATGTGTGCATCCCTAGCTACTTAAACATAACCAATCCTATGTGACTAAAAAAGGAACACATGCAAGGTGTGTATCACACCTCCCACCCCCCCAAACAGGCCAGGACAATCCCTGTTATGTTACCCAAAACCTCCCAACCCACATCACCTTTGTCTGCCACACCATGACATGGCATGCAATAGCAAAAGCCCAAACACATGACCAATAAGATACAAAGTGACATGTGATAAATGGAAAGTGTCCCGAGACAATGACGATTAACATGGAATCAGATGAAATGACTGACCAACAGCCTCCCACACATACCAAGCCATACACAAATGCTATCCAACAGTCCTACCATGAACACAACACTGAATGCCTGTTCACATGCACATTGGGCAAGCCAAAATCCCTACCCTGAACCCGTGTGCTGTGTGTGTCTCCTGCAACACACTGCTCAGCACACAGCACTTTGAGCAGCCATTGTGTTGCAGATACACCTTGAGCATCACATGAAAAAGACTAATCACATCCACAACCAAATGACACATGTACAGGGTACCCAAATGGTAATAGATCATGTGCTGCATGGACACAGCGGGCCTGAGAATGCAATCTGTGTGCACCTGTGTCTATGGAAGAGTGGTTGTACGTGTGGTGGATCATTGAGCGACTGGGTGTGTCATTAGGGACATGCACTCAATATATGCATGAGAAATCAAGTGACCCTCAGTGTCCTGTACACATCACATGTGAACATTGGCCATGTGAACCCCCCAGCATGTCAAACCACACCAATCCCCTGACACCTGAAAAGTAAACACAACACAGGGACAGGCATTGACCAGCACAACATATCATGTACATGTACCCAACAATTACAATGTCAGAGCGCCCAAAACACTGTAGCCCAAGCCAACTGTCCAACAACAAAAGGCCCTCCCGTACGCATCACCTTGACCTTCAGAACATCTGTCTCTGGGGCATGTAGCCTTCTTCCCTCAAGTCTACCTGGCTACAGGATCACCCTACCCCTTGCTCGCCATGTTCCAGCTTGCGTGTAAATAGGGTCCAGCCCCCTCAGAGGCCACCTTGACTGGTAAAAATACCATATCACAGAGAACTCCAAGGAGCCAAACCCCCAAACCAGGGAAAAAGCCTGTATGCACCGAAAAACCCAGGAAGAGTCTCCAGTAGATGACTAGAAGTAGCAGGGAATGTCAAAGCACATGTACAAGCACAATGAAATAACAACCAAGGTAGCACAGTTGAACAATGTTCCAACAGGATGGGTACCATTTACCGTACATAACATACAATGATGATGCAACAACTGATGGGTAGTGTCACAGCTCTGGTGTCCAGGCGCTGGAGTTGCACGAACCAAACAACCCCTTCGTGGTCTGTGTGCCTGTAAGGTCAAACTTACACAGGCCTCTGAGACCCCAGCGGGGAAGGAGGGTCAGGGATATGTAGCATGGACAGGCATTGGTAATCAGGAGAACCGGAAAGAGGGTCAGGAGAGTGGATGTGGCTTTGCAAGGGAAAGTAGGCAAAATACAACTATTCACAAAAACACATACTCAATTAGAGAAAACATGTTCATCATGCACATTGTACCAAAACAGTAAAATGCAAGCCAAAGAGAGACGTATCTCTGGGGTGAGTGCTGGCCTCCTGCCTGCGCACTCTCAGGTCTGGTAACAGGAGCACTTCAATGTTGCAAAGAGAGCGTGAGTTACTAATCTGAATGTGTGATTACAACACACACACACAACTCCATCCATGCCCCAAAGTAAGTGACTTCTCCACAAACAAACACCTCTGTCTGCTGCTTTGTACCAATACGTTAGCTTGGCCTACCGATGGTTCATACACTGTCAATGCAGTAAGGCAGGCACATGTGGCCGTGTGGGAAATGGAACACCAATGGGTTAAGAATCACACATGATACAATGGTCCCTGGGTGAGCTGCTAGACGCGTATAGCAAGGTGCAACTTCAGTACAAGTTGTGTTCTGTCAGCCGCATATTTCAATAGGTAGTGCACCTGGCAATTAGCACAGGCAAATGACATGCACTGGCCACGAATCTGTGCCTCGCTGGGTGTCCCTGTGCGTCGTATCAGTATCTGGCTAGGGATGCTACTACCCTAATAACTATGCTTCAATGGAGCAGTGGGTACTCCAGGAAATGTTTGATGGCCCCTGCGTGTGCCCCTGGCAACTTGTAAAGCCACTTGGCATTTGGCCCTCAATGCATGCCAGCTGTACTGTGTGCTTCTCTAACAATGCCTGGCAAAGCTCCCCAGCACTGGTGCCACTTAGCATGCATGTGCAAGTGGCCTGGTGGAAGGTTGGCTGCGTTGTCGGCTCTTGTGCTGCTCACCTTGGCTGGAGATCCTGGAAACACGTCTGCTTCTGTTGGACGCCTTCGCACAAGCCCTGTGCCTGTGCTTGCACACACATCCACACGTCTGCACCATCGAATGTGCCCAGTTCTCTGGATTCGTTGTCCCTGTGTCTGCTGGCAAAGGTAGTCTGGAGGCTCATCTTCCTGAAGGAAGGGCATTAAAGAAATCAATAAGACATGAAAGTTCCCTGTGTGTGTGTCTTCATGCTGGTTGTCACTGGTCCAGGTCACAGAGCTACATCCAAACTCCTCCCACCATCATTTACAGGCCAAGGGTGCAGGCTACTGTCTACAGCATGAAGTGCATCAAGCACATATACAGGCAAAAAAATGACATACATCACAATCCACATCAATTAATGCATAAATCAATCACATGCCCAAATTCATTACAGACATCGGGTGGATGAAACGCAATCAATCCCCACTAGGGGTGTTAACACAAGTACAACAGAAGCAGACAGGCCACAGTTATGAGGCAAGTCCAAAGCCCTTGTGTAATATTTTGTAACACTGAACCATCCTAGCAAGCCCATGGTTAAGGGAAGCAGGAGTGGCATATGTGAGTCAGGACCCCAAGCTGCAAACACATACACAAGACAAGCTTGAAGGGCCCAGCTGGAACAATCAGTGGATGCTTTCAAAAGCCAAAAAGCACCACACCGTCACATGAATGCACAATAGACAAACAATATTAAACTATATTAACTAATTAAACTAACTATGAACAACCTACATAACCTAATTAAAATAACTATCAAATAGTTAATATCAACTAACTAACCTGAATTAATTAATGGCCACAAACGACCCGGAGGGGGAGGCACCCAAGAGGGGGGAGGCACAGGGTGCACCTCAACACCCACATGTGATGATGTTGAGACAAAATAAAAATCCTCCATGGGCTCAACGCCTGCACACTACGACCTGTGTGGAAGAACATTTGTCGTCCGAGTCTGCCTCTTCCTGTAAAGGACGACGTGGGTAAGGAGCCTGACCATGCCTAGGCGCAGCTTTCCCCTCGTTGGCAGCAAGTATGCCGGACAGGTGAGCTTGGTTCTGTGCAGCAATGACACGCAGGTCTGCATGCAGAATCTCTGTGATACAAGTGCTTCCTCTTGCAAGGTAACACGTGTAGCACAGAGTTCTTCCTGCGTGGTCTGGCTGGACAACCGATGAACCTCCCGGCAAGCATGTAGCTCAGCTGAGATGCTATGCTTAAGCTGCTCAAACCTCTCCTGAGACCGAGACTCAGCCCTCAGGGCCTTCATGTGTGCCTCTGCGTGAGCATCAATTGCTTGACGCAGAGACAACATTTCAGCCTGGCGTACCCTGTCAGAGGCCGCCATACCCAGCCTGAGCGAGCGGGCCGTGGACTGCACCGCCTGCCGCTGGAGAAGCACCTGCCTAGCATGGGGGAGCACGGATCAGGCCACACGTTCCATGCTCACAGCGATGTTATCAAGTGCTGCCCCCTGACGTTCTGAATTGGCAGTCATGTCTTGCTCCCACTCAGTATACCTCGGTGGCGCGCGGCCACCATGTTGCTGGGCTTGACACCTGCGGGATCCAAGGACCGGCCGTCCTTGTTGGCTAGGCACTGCCCGCGGCTGCATGACTACATGCCCTTGTCTACGTGATGCCCCAGGCACATCAGCGACTGGTGTGGAGGGTGACTCTGCGTCCCGATCCACCACAGGCGGAGGTCCCATACTGACTGGCCCCTCAGTGCAGTTGACGCGGACAGAATAGTGTCCACATCAGAATCACTCACCCCTGATGTCTGGACCTGATGCTCATCCAACTCGACATGGCTGTCAGAGTGGTCATCTGGGCTGGACTCATAGCCAACCAAAGACAAGATGGATTGAAGCACACGTGTGTTTTCGTGGACTACCACCCCACGAACCCCACTTGTGCCGGGTTGTGGTTGTGATAACAACCCTTTGCCTGGCATGACAACACCATCCTCTGGCTCCATTGTGTCATCATCTGAAAAGTGGAGAGAAAAAATACATTAGTACACATGTCAGAAGCACATGACACACATACACATAGACATCACACAGACAGCCAACACATGAAGCAGACATGTCACACACAAAAGATAACCTGCCATGCATGCCTGGTCAATTTGACATAGCATCAGTGAGTAGGCATGTAGAACAATGTTACATGGCTCAGAAGTGGGTTGATGCAGTGCACAACATGTGTATGTTACTCACTATCGACATGAACAAGTACTTCATGATGTGTATCAATAATCTTGAAGCCAGTGAAAGGGCTAGTTCAGGCATCACATGCAATCTGCATGTAATGGGTTGCAGGGCTACAAGCAAATCCCCCCCCTCAGTGAAAATGCAGGGATGCCTTGCTTGGTAGCAAAAGGCTGAACAGAGACCTGTGTATTGGCAGACAATGTTGACTGGCATCTATGACATCATCCGAGTCAACTGACAACACAGCAGATGATGATGGGACAGTAAGCAGGACCCATGACGAACCCTCAGTAGTACACCCGTGTGTGCAAAAGCCACTACACCAGTTGGACAGAGTCAGTGGGCCTGAAACTGGGGGAGGACTGTGCCCCACAGAGACTGACACCCTAAACATGTGTGTGATGCAGGACAGGGCCAGAGTGGGCATGGGATGGCTGAAGAAATCCCATGAAATGTTGCTCATACAAGACACGTACTACAATGATCATCCAGGCAAGGAAACATAGGGGCATGCATGTAATGCACATGGAGCATGAATGGGCCTTCGTGTCCCTGTGGAGCATCTGCCATCTGCACAGTCCAAGTGAGACACCCTGCATGAAGGGCAGAGGATGTACCCCACTGCATGTGTCTGGCAGGTTGGCTGGTGGAAGTTAGCATATACACAGGAGGCTTGAACAGGCCATTGCAGTAGCACAAAAAGTTGCACAACAGTGGAATGGTGTAATTGGGGTGCAGGGGGGGTGGAGGGGCAAGGGGGCATGCCCACGTGGAGTACCCGCATGCAGGCAGAGGACACATGAAAGCCAGCCATGCAATGACATAGTCCCAGTGCTGAGAGGAAAACCACCCCGGGCTACACGCAGAAGGGCCAGAGCGCAGGAACATGGACCGGAGAGGTGTCTGGGTGACTAGCATGTGAGTAGGGTGCAAGTGTGGTGATGAGGACAGTCCCTGTATGCTCTACATGTCCACCATCCTACATAGCAAGCACACATCAGTGAAGCATTGCATGACCAGCACATGTGAACCATGTACACATACCATGTAGTGGCAGTCAAGCACAACACATCACACAGGCAACACACACATGGGCTGGACATACGCGCTACAACACTCAACTGGACTGGGCATCAAAGATCTGCATCTCTCCCACTCCCTCGACCATTTCTTCTGGTATGAACTCCGCAACGAGTGCCTTGTGCGGAGTGAGGTCATCCTCCTCAGGTGGTGGCCCACCGCCAGTCACCAGAGTCATGCTGTAATTAGAGGCACGCTTGGCCTTAGCGCTGCGTTTGAGGTCATTCCAATGCTTCTTGCACTCGGCACCTGTGCGCACCTCATGGCCAAATGCACTCACATTATCCGTAACATGCTTCCAGTGGGTATTCCGATGGGCAGCCTTAGTATGACAATTCGGCCCCACTATCATGTCACGGCTGTGGGCCTTCACGTAGTCCACAATGCAGTCCAGTTCCTCATTGCCGAAAGGCTTCTTCCTTGACGTGAAGGAGGCCGTGGCTGTGTCTGGGGTCCCAGCCTGTGCTGCAGATGCAACCTTCCTCCTCTTGGATAGTGGCGCGGACCCTGGCTGGGGAATGCCGCCCTGATCACTATGGCCAGTGGGACCGGTACATTGAACCAAGGGAGTGGCAGGTTGAAGCACAACCGAAGGCCTGACTTGCGTCAGTGGCTGCTGGGTGCCCTGGAATGGACCCTGCGCAGCAACATCCGCTGTGCCAGGGTCATTGACCGCGACTGTCCTGGTTGGTAGTCTCACAACCGGGGTGTTGTTGGCTGCATCTGCCCCTGCAGTTGCCAACACCCGGCTGGTCGGGGCAGCAGATGACATTGCTGCCCCAGGGACACGTCTCTCGGTCAGGGCAGCCCTGCATGCACCTACGGAGTTCCTCCTGACCTGCTGGAAATCTTCCTGTGACTCTTCAAGTGCCAACGCAGCCTGCACCGATAGACCCTGAGCCTGGGTGGTGGTGTCCACAGCTGGTCGATGAAATTGACTGCCGGGTCACACGGGCGCCAGTGCCAGATGCAGAAGCTGCATCTCCCGGAACCACAGGGGGTGGTGGCATGACTGTACGAACACATGGCACATCATTGTGCTCAAGTGGTGCACCCCTGCCTCTTCCCCCTCTGCGGCCACCCTGGACACCCTGGAGTCCCCTACTCCCTGGTCACCCCGACCATGTCCCTGACCACGCCCGCCATGAGGAGTACGCCCAGCTGAGGTGCCCTTCACCTTTGGTGGCCTCCCAACCATGGCACAGATGGAGTAGTGCCGGCACAGATGGAGTAGTGCCAATGGGAGGTGTACACCACAATTGTCCTGGGCAATTGGGGTGAAGGGTGTGGGATGCAAGATTTTAACAGCACCCCTGCACCTGCAAGGCTGTATGTGACACCGGTGATGTAGTGACGGGTCATGCAATGCTCAGGCACCCCAAAACTGCAGTAAAACCGTGCACGCAACCCCTGCAGCCTAGGTGCGTGGAATTAACCTCCCGCAGTATGCGGTGGCACCCAGTAACACGGAAAACGTGTACGCGTGGGACACGCAGGCTACTATGACCTCGAAAACGGGTGCGATACACAGGGGCACCCACAGTGGGAAAATAGCGCACGCGAGTCACCGTCTGACTAGCGCGATGCAGAAAAACATGCATAGCCAATACCCCCGCCAAAAGAAGAGATACATCCTTGATAGCTGTGAAGTTGTGATGGTTGCGAAACAACACGAATTAGCAACACACACGTAGGTCTCCACAAAAGGCACGTACAGCGAACTGCCGGGACCGTTCACCTTTAACCCGCGCTAAGGGAAACGCCCGTTCGCGTCACGTCACTTATGCATTTAGGCCCTTTCCTTGAATTACACACATTCACACGCCGATGTGCAGTCTTTTCACGAGCTGAATCACTATGCACTCATCACGAGGGAAACGCCCGCGCGCGTAACATCACAGACGCGCTTACACGCTAATGGCCTTTCCTCACATTTCACACTGACGTACACTTTTTTCACGTGCCAAATCACTCCGTATCAAGCTGGCCACGTGAAAACACACGGAAGACCATGCTCCTGCCCAAAAGGCCATTTTCCTGCCCCCAAGAGTCCCGAGCACGCTCCCACCAGCCATCTGCTGCTGCCTGCCTGCTGCCCACGTGCCCTGCTATTTGGTGCCTGCACGTTAGCCATCTGCAGGGGTCCAGTTTCTGTGTCCACCCCTGCTGGAACAGAAGACTCCCGACTGGGATACCATCGCTCCACAGCCCAGCCCCAGGACCCAGTTGCCCACCCACGCTGGTCTCGGGGGTTGCCATGTTGGGGCAAACACCATCTGAGACCACTGGCGACCCCCAGCCAGAAAGGCAGAGGGCCACCAGCTTCGGTGAGACAGAAGTTGGTGTCCTGGTGATGCATGTCCTGGGCATTATGAGGCCCTCTTCGGAATATCACGCGCCAACAAGGAAGGACGGTTGAGGATCTGGGAGGACGCAGTGGTTGCCATCAACGCGGAGGGGGTGGCAACCCGCGACATCAAGCACGTCAAGAAGTGCTGGGAGGACTTGAGGTCCAGCACCATCTACAAGGCCCGGCGCCTCGCGGAGGGGGGCCGGGGCAGCATGAGCAACATCTAGATGAGGGTCCTGGAACACGTAGCCCCAGCGCTCCGTGCCCAGATCCTTCAGAGGCAGACCCGTCTGGAGTTGAGTGGTAAGTGGCCAAGCATTGTTGTGTGAGACAGGCATGGTGCAGTGTGCTGGTAGCCTGATACTTGCCTGTATGTGTGACATAGGCCATGTATGTATGTGTGTGTGCAGGGACATCATGGTCATGCATGTGAGACCAGTAATGTGTGAACCACATGGATGGTGCATGTGTTCCAATGCAACATGGGGAGCTGTATGCGGAATGCACACATGAAAGCATGCCAGTCTCTGTTCTTGGACATGGAGGGGGTGTGAGGGATGGGTGCTGCTGTCATGTACAGGTATGGTGCACATGTGTGAGTGTCTGAGAAGTGTGTGTGTGAATTTGAAATACCGTGGATGCATGACACATTTCCATGATGGTGTGTAGATTCACTCATGCAGTGCCGTCACCGTTGTATCCACTGGGTCTATCCACTGTGTCTGTGGTGTACAAGCCATGATGCATGACCCTCCGGTGATGTGTGTGCATGGGATCAGTGTGAGCCATGATGCATGTGAGTTTGAAGGCAACATTTTGGTTAACAGAGGCCCTTGTACATGGATGCTGATGTTGATTGCAGGCACCGGGACTGTTTCTGCATGTCTGTTGCGTACATTCACCCATGTGTTGTGGAGGGACAGGATGGAAGTGACATTTGACAGTGCCACTCATGTGTTATTGCTTCCTGTCTAGGGAAATAATGTACTGTACCCTGATGCTTGTGTTCTATGTCTCCCTATACGCAGCGTCAAGTGAAGAAGAGGGCGGAGACGGCAGCGGGTATGCCTCCACCGGGCGGCGACGCAAGGCCCAGCCACCCTCCCGGAATTACCATCAACCGGGAGCGAGGGGGCTGGTGCCACGTTTGCCACTACGGCTGTAGCGGAAGGGCCAGGTGAGCCCCCACAGGGGCTTGCATTGGCGGAAGACGGTGTGGAAACATCCAGGTTGGTGGTCTCCACAGAGGAGGAGGAGCCTGCTACTGAGCCGCACAGGGGGCCTGGTGGGGGTAGTACCACTCGTTCAAGTGGTGCAGTCCAGGGCCAGGTTCAGGAGGCAGCACAGGTCACTGTGGAGGGGCCTGTGCATGTCGCTGTCCTTGACCCTGTGACTGCACCACCATGCACCAGCAGGGATGCCCCGTCCCAGGCCTGTCAGCAGATAGGGGGGAGTACCACGTCATCTGCCTCTCCACTATCTGCAGACAAAGGTTCCCACGACCGTATGGACTCTGTCCTGGTTGGTGTCGTGCTGTGCACGCGTGACATTCGTGATGATGTGCGTGCTTCCTGGGCGGAGCACGCACACCATCACGAAGAGCAGTGTAGCGACGTGGCACTGTTGGGAGGGGCCCTGGTCGGTGGGTTCTTACATGTGTTGCGCACTCTGGCGGAACTCTCCTCGTCTGTGGAGACTATGCGCCAGTCGTTCTCCCTGCCGTCTTCCGGCCCAGATTCCACCAGGGCCCCCTGTGGACCTGGCCTGACCAACAGAGCCAGCTTGGTGGAGATCCCATCCCTGCCACAGTCGGGAGTCAGCGGACCAACAGGGGTGGACATCCCAACAACTGGAGACCAGCAGATGGAGAATGTGCAGGCATCGGACAGGGCACATGTACAGCAGCAACAGCAGCAGGCTCTAGGTGGGAGCAATGATGGTTCGGGGCCATCAACATCAAAGGGGCAGGCATTGGCCAGAGGGCCGGAGAACCCTGGAATGGGAGTGTCTTCCGTGTGGCAGCGGTTGGGCCAGCACATAGATGCGGAGCAGCGGCGGGCGGAAGAGGCGCAGCTCACCATGGTCAGGGCGGAGTTCTCCATGCGTCGGGCGTTGAGGCGGGCAGAGTGCCTCGAGGCAACTTGCAGGGAGTTGGAACAGACCATGAGTGCATCCCTGCGAGACCTCGGGGCCAGCGCAGAGGTTCGCCTCCGGGACATCGACATGGAGTTCGATGATGCCCTGGCTCGGGACATCACAGAGCGAGCCGCAGGACTTGCCCGCCGCCATTGTATATAGTTAGATAGTGTTAGGTTTCCTTTGTTTTTCTTTTAATTTGGAGTTAATGGACATTGCTCCACTTCGTGTGTATAGAGTTTTTTCTTCATAGGACTTTTTTGTAGGTTTCCTTTTGTTTGTGGATCATGGACCATTTGGACTTACATTTTATATAGTTGCAGACTTGTACATGCTTTCTTTTTCTATATTCCCATGGATCAATGTTTTTTTTAAATTTGGATTATGTTTTCATTATGGACATTGGCAATGGACCACTTTTTTATTCTACATGATTTTTTTTTTTAATTCATTGGATTTACAATATTTTTTTTCTACATCGGTCATTGTACATTGATTTTCATTTTACTATTCCTCCAAGTCAGTTGTTTATGTTTTTAATACATTATTTATTACTTCTGAATTGGTGTTGCGTTCTGTAATTGGTTTTGTGCATGTCTCATTGAACATTTCCTCAGTCACGTGTTGCCACTGTGTGGCTACGTTGTGCATTCCTGCATGGGCATGGTGGTTCATTTCGACTTTCATGGCATGGGTAATTTGGGAGTGGGTTCTGTGGATGGTTGCATGCTTGGATTGGAGGGCAAGGGGGATTAGGGTTGGCTTTAGGGACATGGGTCTGTTTTGTTAGGACATGTTGTTTGTTGGGGGCCTGCTGGCAGGTGCCCATCACTGCTGGGTGGGCGGGGGTGCTGGGGGACATGAGTCAGGGCCTGAGGCTCACTGCTGGCGGTGGGGGTGCTGGGAACATTAGTCGGGGCCTGAGGTTCACTGCTGGGGGGTGGGGGTGCTGGGGGACATGAGTCGGGGCCTGCTGGCAGGTGCCCATCACTGCTGGGGTGTGGGGGTGCTGGAGGACATGAGTCGGGGCCTGAGGCTCACTGCTGAGGGGTGGGGGTGCTGGGGGACATGAGTTGGGGCCTGCTGGCAGGTGCCCATCACTGCTGGGTGGGGGTGCTGGAGGACATGAGTCGGGGCCTGCTGGCAGGTGTCCATCACTGCTGGGGGGTGGGGGTGCTGGAGGACATGAGTCGGGGCCTGAGACTCACTGCTGGGGGGTGGGGGTGCTGGGGGACATGAGTTGGGGCCTGCTGGCAGGTGCCCATCATTGCTGGGTGGGTGGGGGTGCTGGGGGACATGAGTCGCGGCCTGCTGGCAGGTGCCCATCACTGCTGTGGGGTGGAGGTGCTGGGGGACATGAGTCAGGGCCTGCTGGCAGGTGCCCAACACTGCTGGGTGGGTGGGGGTGCCTGGGGACATGAGTCGGGGCCTGAGGCTCACTGCTGGGGGGTGGGGGTGCTGGGGGACATGAGTCTGGGCCTGCTGGCAGGTGCCCATCACTACTGGATGGGTGGGGTGCTGGGGGACATGAGTCAGGGCCTGCTGGCAGGTGCCCATCAGTGCTGGGGCGTGGGGGTGCTGGGGGACATCAGTCGGGGCCTGAGGCTCACTGCTGGGGGGTGGGGGCGCTGGGTACATGAGTCTGGTCCTGAGGCTCACTGCTGGGGGGTGTGGGTGCTGGGGGACATGAGTCGGGGCCTGCTGGCAGGTGCCCATCACTGCTGGAGGGTGGGGGTGCTGGGCGACATGAGTTAGTGATCACTAGTGGAAGGTGACATGTGGGCTGGCTTGGGGGCATGCCCATGGTGGATGGGCTGCCTGCGGGACATGACCAGGGGTGCAGGGTAGTCCCCTGTGGTGTGGGTTGCCTGCAGGGGCCGTGGAGGGGGTAGAGGGCACACCTGGGAGGACCCACACTGCCAATTCACGTGTGGGACTCGATACACACCCCACTGGATACACGTACCCCGCTCTGATAGCGAAATCGCGTGTGAATCTTCCCGCGCAACCCCGAAATCCATGTACCCCGCTCGCACAGGCCCAATCGCGTGTGGGACTCCCCGCGCACCCCAGTAATACACGTACCCTGCTCGCACAGGCCCAATCACGTGTGAAACTTCCCACGCACCCCAGTGATACACGTACCCTGCTGTAACGCTCACCTGATTCCCGTAGAGGCGCCGGTCTTGACTGGGCGTATACCTATCTTCAAAGGTGATCTGTAACACACAGCTGGCTCTTTGGGCTGGACCTCTGTGCACTGTATGTCTGGCTCGAAGGGTAAGATGTCTGCAGATAGAAAATGTGGGATTAATGAACTGGTTTATTGAATGTCTCTCTCTTCTTCCCTTTCTCTTCTCCTGTAGAACCCCAAAGGTTAACGCTCTCACCTTAGGTAAGTGAACGCCGTGCTCTCCATCTGCCTCGAGGCAGGGTGCTGTAACCAGTTTCTTCACTGGATAAGGGGAGCAGGCCTCTTGACTTCAGAGGACTGCTGTCCGTCGTTTACTGCACGAACGGTAAGTTTCGAGTAATTCTAATGTCTTTAAAGTCTTTAGTAATGATGTCTCTTATTTTGCAGGGTTCCGGCGATGGCGGATGGCGGGCTGAAGTGAGTTGAAGATGGAGCCCGTGTGATGAATAGAAGCGCCTGGAAGCACGTAAGTAAGCGCTTGTTGCCTGCTTCACGATGCGCTCTAACTGTCTTTTTATTTTGCAGGTACAAGTTCGGGGCGGCTGCAGGGTGCCGGAATACCCACTGGGTTAGATGTGGAAAGGAGTAATGGCACGTGAGTATTAAAGTTCCCCAATGTCTTTAAACGCACCTTGTTTTGTCTTTCAGATGCGGGATGCAGCGCCGAAGGCCTCCGGAGCGTGCGAAGAGTTGGTAAGCTTTTGTCTTTCAGATGCCGGAATGCAGTGTGAAGACCTCCGGAGCGCGCGAAGAGTAGGTAAGCCTTTGTCTTTCAGATGCCGGAATGCAGCGCGAGGCGTTGGTGACAGCCGATAGACCTGGTAAGTGAAGAGCTGTCACTGAAGACCGTAATGCTAACCTGTTCTTTCTTGTCTTTATAGGTGTTGCTGAAGACTGGATTCAGAGTGGTAAGCCTTTTTCCTTAGGCCCAGGATCAGATGCAGAAGACCCGATGAGCGTTCTGCTGCTGAGAATGCAGAATAACGCAAAGCAAGATTCATCCATCGGGTGTGGTTTAAATAGCCTCCTGTAGTGCTGAGGCGCCGGTCTTGACTGGGCGTATACCTATCTTCAAAGGTGATGTGTAACACACGGCTGGCTCTTTGGGCTGGACCTCTGTGCACTGTATGTCTGGCTCGAAGGGTAAGATGTCTGCAGATAGAAAATGTGGGATTAATGAACTGGTTTATTGAATGTCTCTCTCTTCTTCCCTTTCTCTTCTCCTGTAGAACCCCAAAGGTTAACGCTCTCACCTTAGGTAAGTGAACGCCGTGCTCTCCATCTGCCTCGAGGCAGGGTGCTGTAACCAGTTTCTTCACTGGATAAGGGGAGCAGGCCTCTTGACTTCAGAGGACTGCTGTCCGTCGTTTACTGCACGAACGGTAAGTTTCGAGTAATTCTAATGTCTTTAAAGTCTTTAGTAATGATGTCTCTTATTTTGCAGGGTTCCGGCGATGGCGGATGGCGGGCTGAAGTGAGTTGAAGATGGAGCCCGTGTGATGAATAAAAGCGCCTGGAAGCACGTAAGTAAGCGCTTGTTGCCTGCTTCACGATGCGCTCTAACTGTCTTTTTATTTTGCAGGTACAAGTTCGGGGCGGCTGCAGGGTGCCGGAATACCCACTGGGTTAGATGTGGAAAGGAGTAATGGCACGTGAGTATTAAAGTTCCCCAATGTCTTTAAACGCACCTTGTTTTGTCTTTCAGATGCGGGATGCAGCGCCGAAGGCCTCCGGAGCGTGCGAAGAGTTGGTAAGCTTTTGTCTTTCAGATGCCGGAATGCAGTGTGAAGACCTCCGGAGCGCACGAAGAGTAGGTAAGCCTTTGTCTTTCAGATGCCGGAATGCAGCGCGAGGCGTTGGTGACAGCCGATAGACCTGGTAAGTGAAGAGCTGTCACTGAAGACCGTAATGCTAACCTGTTCTTTCTTGTCTTTATAGGTGTTGCTGAAGACTGGATTCAGAGTGGTAAGCCTTTTTCCTTAGGCCCAGGATCAGATGCAGAAGACCCGATGAGCGTTCTGCTGCTGAGAATGCAGAATAACGCAAAGCAAGATTCATCCATCGGGTGTGGTTTAAATAGCCTCCTGTAGTGCTTAGGTGTCTCCTTCCACAGCCACGCCTAGGTAAGAAAAGAGTTCCTGCTTTCCAGAAGAGTTCCAGTGTTCTGAATCTAGGGAGTGGCTCCTGCCCCACCCAACAGGAAAAGTAGTTCCAAACAGAAGAGGATCAGAGACTCAACTGGCAGGCAAGTAAGCAGCATGGTCTGCTGCAGGTAAGTCCACCCAAGCATTATGAGCCTGGTGCTTCCAGCACTGGGACTGGGCATATTTATGAGCCTGGTGCCACTGGCGCCAAGACTGGGTCCAAAAGGTCCCAATTGGGACTGGTTGGCACTCGGAACCTGGGTTATGGATCTGCTTCCAAGGGAGTTGGGAAAACCCTGACCTTTTGGAAGCAGAGATCATGACACCTGCTCGCACAGGGCCAATCGCGAGTGAAACTTCCCGCGCACCCCCGAAATACATGTACCCCACTCAGACAGGGCCAATCATGTATGAAACTTCCCACGCACCCCAGTAATACACATACCCCACTCGCACAGGGCCAATCGCATGTGAAACTTCTCGCACCCCCCGAAATACACGTACCCTGCTCGCACAGGCCCAATCGTGTGTGAAACTTCCCGCGCACCCCCAAAATACACATACCCTGCTCGCACAGGCCCAATCGTGTGTGAAACTTCTCACGCACCGCAGTAATACACGTACCCTGTCCAGTCACATCATATGAAAAATATACATAGGGAAAGACACAATCTTGAAAGACAGCAATCTGTTCTGTGCATAAAGATAATCAATAGAGTTATCAGCACTTTATGATAGTTCTGTTGTTGTTTTATGGCTGTACTTTGCTTGTATATGCTCATATTTGTATACATTGTACTCACACTAGTTTCCTTAGGGTCCAATCACATCATGTGATACATATACATAGGGTAAATAGCACCTTTGAAACAGAGCAATCATTTATTTGCATGAAAATAATCAGTTAGGTTATGGATTGTTTCTGCTAGTACTTCTGCTTTTTTGCTAACTTCACTTTCCCTGTATATACCCATATGTGTGTGTGTTCTTGTCTCTTTGTGTTTTGTCTGTAGTAATGCAATTATGTAATACATGGGTTTTATTAGCTACTTATTACATATTTCACAGTACACAAAAATCTATTAATAAAACAATTATCATTTCATTATTCAACATATCAACATTATGAATATTATACCTTCATCACGTACGCTGCACACAATGCTATGTTTCTGCATGAATAGCTTAGTATACTAGATAGAACCCCATAATAGAATGCTATTTATATCAATGCATCATTCAATGAACTAATTAGGTTATGATATTTATTGCAATGATCCCTTACTGTTTTTGCTCAACATTATAATAAGAATCCCTTGTACACACATTTCATGAAAAGTAAATACACATGTGATGTCATCAGTGATGTCATCAATGACATTTGTGATGTCATCTTTGATGTCGTGGGTGTTAGTCTTAGCAGTGCACGGTGGTGGCGCGAGTTATGGTTGCTTAGCTTACCATAAATGGCGAATTTCAGGGGTTTTACGGTTTTACTTGGAACCATAACATCCCTTTAACAAGGTTTTTTCACTGAATTTCATAGGTTTTTAGTAGCGCAACTTAACCATAACGTCCCTTTAACAATGTTTTTTCACCGAATATATATATATATATATATATATATATATATATATATATATATATATACACAATGTGAAATCCCAAAGACAAACCCTGAGTACTGTATGCTCACCAGGTAGGTCCAGTTGACCCTTACATATTTACATATATCAGATCCTTTCTATGAAGAGCTTAATTACGCAAGCTAAGTCTCATTAAAACATTTACAGCTTTGGGTTTTCATATTGCATGCATTTACAGGGCTTTGCTATAAATGTCTTAATGAAACTTAGCTTGCATTATTAAGCTCTTCATATAAAGGATCTTATGTATATAAACATTTAAGGTTCATCGCGACCTACATGGTGACCACACAGTACTCAGGGTGTTTCCCTGGGTTTTCACTTCAGGGGCACAAATATTTCGCACAAATATGCCAGAGCGACTGAACGTAGTTAGGCAGCCTGAATCACCCAAAGAAGATTGTGTGAGGGTGTTTGAATAATGGGTTAACATGGTGCATTTTTCACCAATTTAAGTGAAAAATTTAGTAAAACCTCAGACAATTTGTAATTGGTTTTGTAGGGTAACTCGTGAAAAAATCCAATACATGTAATTCATCCACATTGCACAGAAGTATTTTCCAACGCATTTTCATGATTGGGGTGGTTGAAAATGGCTAATTCTGTTATGCAGGAAAATTGGCAGATTCCTGTCAAATTTCAGCCGATCTGCCAATTTCACCCACGGAGCGGAATTGGCAGTATGGGACCTTTGGCCAGAGTTTCCGTTAAAGGGGCGTTTGTCCGTTAAAATTTATTTTTTTGCCAAAATGTATGAATTTGTCTGTTTCGTACCTCCCAAAAAACCTAAAAATGTCATCTCAAAACAAAATATCTCCATAAGAAAATACTACCAAAAGTGCTGTAAAAAAAAGTGGAAATTCGTCCAGCCAGTGTAATGTAATTGTTGGCAGATTTCACCAATTCCGTTTCACCAGCATGTTTTTCACACACCCCTATTCATGATGCATTTTCCCACACTATATTTCCTTATGAAACATTTTCACGCTGGCTGCACCCATATATTTCCATGCCGGCTGCACCAATATATGCCAGTAATCCCAAATAAGAACCTACTCATATTTGCTTTGCATAATATGCCAGTAATGATACTCTAAAAAACTTGTGCACACTGGTTCTGCCGATGAATGCCAGTACTAACATATAAGAATATAGTCCTGTTGGTTTTACCATTAAAAATACCATGCAACAATATGGAAATATGTCCAAACTGGCTGCACTAAAATTCTGGTCTAGCTATCAGTATCTCCTGTTATCCAACTCTGATCCAGGTAAAGGGTGTCCGCCTCCCTCACCCCAGGCCAGCTGGATAGGGAGGACTGCTGCATCTGCAGATAAAATTGCTGTTAAACAGAAGTTGGCCTACACTCTGATTCCCTACCTTACTCTAAGGGGACAGAGACAGCTAGGTGGATTTCTTAGGGATTCACTAAACCTTCATAACACTAATCACTCACTTGCCGTGAGTTATTTCTAAAGAGATCTTTCCTGTCAGCCAACCTCTCCTTAGAGGGATTAGAGGGGGATTTAGAGAGAGACTGATGGAACAGACCCCTGACCTACTCCTGGCTCAACCCACTGAAGCAGGAAGCCAGAGGATGGCCTCAGTGATTGGTTCCACACTATAGGCAACCTCAGGCAGCCCACCACTTGCCTTACCAATATCAAGTCAGGGTATGCAATGTCAGTCCTTTTTCTCACTTCCTTCAACATTACATCAAGCCCAACATGGGCTGGATAGATCAGTCCAAGTAAGTCTTCCTCATATAAAACATATAAAAACTAAATAAAGTATTGTATTCCTACATCTTGGTGTCGGTGCCTTTATTTCCATATTTCACTAAGGAGACAAGCATGTAGCTCTGTCTACCCAGCTCTATTTTACCCACAGGCTGCACACGTAATAACACACATCATGATTGCTCTATCATAGATGTCCAGTAAAAAATAACTACTGTCTGCACCAAAATACCAGTCTAGCCATGCAATAGCACACACTTGCTTAATCATAGATGCCCGATAAAAAATGCCATGTCATAGAAAAAAATAGCTAGATAGACTGCAACAAAATGTCAGTATTGCCACCTAATAACACATATTACACATGCTTTATCAAAGATGCGAAATAAAAATACCATGCCAAAGAAATAGCTAGCATGGCTGCACCAAAATACCAGTCTAGCCAAAAAAAAACACTTATCGTGCTTATCGTGCTTGCTTTGTTATAGGAGACCAGTAAAACATGTAATTCCAAAGCAATATCTATGGTGGCTGCACCAAAATACCAGTCTAGCCACATAAAATGCTTCATGCTTGCTTCATCATTGATGCCAAGTAAAAAAGGTCATCCCAAAGAAAAAGCTATACTGGCTGCACCAAAATACCAACCTTGTCACATATTAACATGGATCCCCAACATAGAAGCCATGCAAAACAATAAAGCTACCAGTCTAGCACCCTAATAACACTGTTCTTGCTTTAATAGATGGCCATCCCATGATGCTGCCATATCCCCAACCCTCTCTGACCTCCCTACCACCACAAAATTAGTGGCCTAGCATGGCACAAACAAAAAAGGGCACACTTCACACATTCACACAACATTCACTCACTCATTCACACTGCACTCACCCGCGCACCCATACACCATACACCATTGGTGCACAACATACAGCCCGCTGACCAGATCTGGCCCATTACATCATGATTTATGGACAACCTAGCCAGAGGAGATCAAGAATAAGGCACAGCCCTATTCTGGCCATTTCCTCTCTAAAAGCTAGAGTGCAACCACTGACATAAGAGGCTGGCACCTTCATTCTTGTTTATTTATATACATCTAAGTCAAGAGAACAAAATCACCAAACCAAGTGAAACACAAATATGCAGGCATTGCTTAATTTGTTCCATGAAAAAGAAATTGGACCTTGCATTTTGGACAGAAAGTGAATGGCAAAAGGTTGCAAACTTGACTTACGTAAATAGCCAACTTCTTAAGCTGCAGTGACTTTCTTTTACTCATGTTTAAAATCTTCTAAAGCAAACAATACTTAAGCTTTTAAGGGAGGCCCAGCATAAAATGCATTTTTCTTCAGATGATTGTATTACATTTTTGATATTGCAGTTATGATGCAGCATGGCAGATAACATGGTATTGGATAAGTGAAACTGCAAAGTCATTTCTTTTCTTTAAAAAGCCGCCCAACATAAAACACGATCACAGTTCGGTAAACAGTGCACCTTAGGCTTGGGAGGCTTGGGAGGTTATTTTGTCAGCATCCTTGTTTTGTTGACAACAGGCCTCAAGGCCTTTCCTCTAACAAACATTCATGTTTTCATTATGTTCAATTGAAATATTACAGGATTTTCTCTGAAAATTTAGAAAGAAAACCAAGTCAATAAGTACATTTCAGAATGCACCTTTTCTCTCACTTCATTTTGACATTTTTGTGGCACAAAAAGCCTGCAGTACCCCCTTAGACTGTCCAGCCCACCACAGATGGATTTGAAATGACATCCAGCCATCCAGCAAAGCCAGATGTGCACCCCTACCATGCATTCACTCATTCATACGTGCACCCAGCACCCACCCATGCATGATATGATGTGAAATGATAAGTCATGTTTAACGCACCTGCACACAAGTGTTTCTAGGCACGACAAGACCAGGATGGGGAGACAGAAGGAGGACAAAACAACAATCTTACTAGACCTTGAGTCATTCTGATCGCGCAAGTGCTGGGGAGAGGGAGGAGGAGAAGTGCTAGAGAGGTCAGGGGGAGGGGAGGGTGCAAAGGAACTCTTAAGTGCTGCCAGGGAGCTGGCACATAAGTGCAGAGAGTCAGGGGACTGTAGGGTTGCAGATACTGGGCCTGATCATGACTTTGGCGGTAACCCTTAAATCCGGCGGTAGCGCTAATACCACCGGATTTAAGGGTCCGCCAAATCAGGACTTTGGCGGATTTCGCCCCAGCTCTTAGCTGGGGGGAAATCCACCAAAATTCGCACTATTACTGCCGGCGGGAAATCCGCCGGCGGTAAGAGTGCGAATTTTCCCCATTGAGCCCAATGGGGAATGGGGCATTCCCGAATGGGCTCAATGGGGAATGGGGAATTACTTTACCGCCAAACTCGTGATCCGGCGCTATTAGCGCCGGGGAGTTCAGCGGTAGGGCTATTACCGCCGGCAGTAATACCGCCGGCGGTAACGCCCAAGTCGTGATCAGGCCCACAGTGCCTAAGTGGTTGGGAGGCCTGGTGGCAGTGCAAGGGCAACTGGTTGTGCAGGCGCCTGGCCCCGTAAGTTCAGTGCAGGGCTTAAGTCAAGGGTAGACACGGGGGGATGGAGTCCCCTCACTTTTTTCAGAGGACACCTTGATATGTTAATTTAAGGAGACACCAAATTCAATTGGTATGTCAATGAGTCCCCCCACTTTTGTTTTAGGACTTGACCCATGGTTCAGTGGGTGGCCAGTTAACCAGTATGCGCAGCAGACAGGGAAATCAGCAAGCGAGAGGGAGAGAGAAAGCAGCACTGGGCTGGCTCAGCTCCTCCATATTGGGCAAGGGTACTGTGGGGTCAATGCCACCTCGCCCATTATGGAGGAGCTGCCACTTCACTTGAGTACACTGTGCCAAGAGGCTTCAACCCTTGTTGTATTTAGTGATATGATAATGCTCCATTGAGACTGGTGTTCTATAGTGTCAATAAACTCTGGCTGTACCCAGGTATGCGCACTCTGCACTGTAAAAGTTACAAGTTGCTATTTGTACATTTCTTCTATACAATAGCTGCGTCCAGAAGCAGAGCTTCCAAGAAAGGCAAACAATTCCTGAAGTGGAGTGTGGATGTTATCAGGGCATACAGCTAATCGTGATTTTTGCTCACATAAAACACCAAAACCTGTACTTTTCGAACGTGTTGAAAACATTCAGAAATGGTGCAACTAAGATGACACATTTAGAAAGGGCTCATCTTTCACTTATTTTAATTAGTCTAAAAGCACAAATCAATGTCAATTATTGATATCGATGCTCAAAGGGCCAGTGTTCGAAAATCCCCAGACATCATTTCAATCAAGGATGTAACTCAGTAGAGATTGTTTCCAAACACGAGGCACATTCAGAACATCAGCAATGGATTTCTAGAAGCTGATGGACACCTATTACTTATTTAATTAAGCATAAATTCTGCAACATTTTCAGATTTGTGCCCCATGTTATTTTGTTGCAAGGCCACTATAACCTGCTCTGTCTGTATAGTGATGATGAAAGAGGGGGGGTGTAGCACGTGCATCCATGGCACTTTGTAACCCTAAAGAAAACGTTGTTAGAACAAGGGGGATTGTACACAGTGGCCCTCCCCGTAGCATGCTGACTCATACAAACCAGTTAGTTCACACACAATGTTACACCTTAACTCAAATTTAGAATTCGGCCCAGCTGTTTGTGAGGGAGGGAGATCTGTGTTGGCATTGTGTTGTATTTGTGTTTTTATATAGTGCAAACCTAGTTTGAGAACAGTGTTGCCCTGTATAAGAGTTGAAGAAGCAGGAGGGTAGAGGTTACAGTGGGTACAGAGTGTTGGTAGATCTGGGGCAGAGTTACCGAGTCACAACTGCGGCTTTCCTGAGGAGCAGGGATCTCAGCTTACGGGAGTGATCCATTCCAATACATACAAAATAAATAAATAAATACATGGTCACGATTAGGCGAGCGGCCTTTTTGCAGAGGACTTTGGGAAACACCCATATGAAATGGAGCACATTTTCTCCCCGTTTGATACTGTGTCACCCACATACTCCTTAGTCTTATTAGGCCAACCCTCCCTACGTGGGTTGAATTCAGTGCTTGTTCCCCATGTAGTATATAATGTTTGACTGGAAGGACGTTACTGCTCATCGCTTCCATTTATGAACAGTAAGGACGGACTTGCAGAAAAAACGAATGAGTCATTGTTTTGGCAGGAGGCAGGATAAGTGTCCCGGAAGGCCCTGTCAGAGGGTTCTCAAAACCTCCTCACTCCAGTGACTCATGAAAGTAGCAGGGTGTAGGGTGGGTTGGGTGAGTTAGGTGGGTTTTATTTAGAGGCATGATGCTGTTTTCCTTTACTTGTTTTGTTTTGTTTTGTTTAGTTGTATAGTCCAGCCGATGATGGCTTTTTATGCATAAATAAAACCAAAACACAAATTATAAGAATATCTAAAAAGAAAAAAAACACAAACAGTGGGACTCATTATGAGACCGGTGGTAGCCGTGCCGGTAAAACCCTGCCTGGCTGCTGCCGGAATCATTTTTTTTTCGGCGCCCTGGAATGGGCAATTATTGGATAATATTGCTCCCCATTCCCATATGAGTCCCATTGGACTCAATGGGAATGTGGAGGCCTGACACACTGGCACCATTCGTGAATGGTGTCGGTGCATCCGACATGGTCAGCTCGCAGGTGCCGGTATGCCCGCCAGGTCAGACCTGCCAGCCAGAAAGGCATCCGGGAGCAGACCTCGTAGTTTGCCGGTCTGGTAACAACAGTACCGGCAAGCCTACCAGTACCGTTGTTACTGGACCGGCAAGCTCATAATGATACCCAGTGTTTCATAATCCCACAACCCAATCCTGTAATTCAAAAACATAACATTTCTTAACAAAATGAAAGACACCGTTTGTATCTTGTTCAACAGCAGCAAGAGCGAGTCAGCCCAACGGCCCCTTACTACATTACCAAACGTAATTGGTATTTTAATCAGTCCGTGCATCTAACATATGTTTAATGCTAACCATTGTCAGGTGATACATTATTACAAAATTGGTTTCCTGATAATAAGCAGCCCATAATTGTTTGAGATTAAGAGAAATGGCTGTGAGGCCGATCGTCCTCAGTGTACGCCTGCACATCATGTCTAGAATTTTGCAAAGCAACATGAGATGTTTGGTGGGGTCCAGGAACCCGTTCCCAGTACTTAAACTTCAGATGAAGGTATTCAATGACTACCTGATTATTCGGATATGCTGTAAGAAACGCAGGGTAGAAACAACCCTAGCGCTCTGTAAAAGGCATTCGCCGATGTACGATTTAGTTGCAAGGTCGACAACAATCTGTTGTCGATCTAGGGCCGATACGATCCTCTTCTGTAGTTGTAAAAAGTGTTTGTGTGGGAGAATGTGGGGAATAATTGAATATTTGAGGTACCTGTTTTCTGACTCTATGATAATGAGCCTAAAACTGTGCTATCTCAGCCTAGCTTAGTTGTTTGATTTGCACGAAAGATAATATTCAACAGGGTGGAATCCTGGTTATTTCCCAGCTTCCAGTGAAGACTCAAGCGGCAGCGTGCCAAAGTCTTGAGGCATTTCCCCTCTATTTTCTTTAATCGATCAGTATGTTTGGACCACCAAACCTCCGCACCATATAACAGTAGCGAAGGGATTTTGATTTTGTAAGCTTGACGTACTGTTCCTAAGGAATAACCACAGATTTTCTTCGCAAAAAAGTAAACGGCCACCAGATGTTTTAGTGCTTTGCTCTCAAACTTGTCCATCTGTGGTTTCCAGCACAGTTTGTTGTCAATAGTCACCATGAGATAGTCATAGGTGCTGACAACTTCTATTCTGTTGGTCCCATGCCAATGTGCACTCATTCTTTGGTTCGTATACTGGCGAGGGTTAAAGACCAGGTTTTTAGTCTTAAAGATGTTAATGATCAAGACTTTATTCTTGGAATACTGTTCTAATTAATGGAGCTGATATTGCAGGCCCTGTGGCATGCAGTCCAATAGTACCAGGTCAATGGCTTAGCCTAACCACTACAGTTGAGAACATCCCTATCTAGACAGGCAAGAAGAAGTTGCAGCTATATGCTTGTTAATGTTCGCAAGGTATATGTTGAGCAGGCTAGGTGCAACAATAAACCCCTGCTTGAGGCCAACATATGCCAGCATAGATTTTGCGACCTCAACGTTCATGGTAACGCTGACTTGGACCTTAGTGTTGGTATGGAGTGATATTATCATATTGAGTAGGTTGTGTGAAATGCCCTATTTAACCAACTTCTGCCAGAGCGAGTCCTGCCTAACGGTGTCAAACGCAGAGCCTATGTAGATAGCATAGACAGTTTGATGTAGTTTTTCCCAGGAGTATTCTACTAAGGATACCAATGCCAGCAACTTACCATAGGTCCCCATTCCCTTGCGGAACCCGGTTGGATTGTACAGTATAATGTTAACAGATGAAGAACAACCATTCAGTTCCTTCAAGAGAACATGCACAGAATCTTTAGATGGGGTGTCCAACATCGCCAGGAAGCGATCATTCTCAAGGTTAGAATCAGGGCCTTTTTTATACAAGGGAATGATCATACTTTTAACCCAAGTGTAGGGCAGGGGACCCGCAAGACTAATGATTGTAAAACAAATTTGCATGATTTGTGCCCACCATTGTGGGGGTGCTTTTTCCTTTACTTGAAAGGCAACACATAAATCACCTTTGTTTACCCTCCCCAGAAATTGATGTGGGAGCCTGGTTCCTGCAACAGTTGGTTCCCGCGACCCAAACCTGTCGTGAAATGTTGGTTGCAGCTAAGCTTGTGGACAGCCACCTCTCGAACTCCCCTTATTCACGACTGACAAAAGGGGTAAGGAGAAAGACATCATAAGTGGGGTGCTTGAGTGGGCTGCTCCGGGTAGTTGAGAGTGTTTACAATGGTTAAACAAGACAGTGGTCCTCATTACGAGTCCGATGGTAGCTGTGGTGGAAAAACCATCAGGCTGCCGCCGAACCCGAAATACCATTCCTCCTCCGTGATTGCCGGAATCTCTAGGGCAGTGGTCTTCAAACTTTTTTGGCCAGGGCCCCCCTGAGCAAAATTTGGGCAGGTCGGGACCCCCCAGAAATGCCAAATGGACAGTATATATTGCGCGCCGTCACCTGCTCCCATCAAAGTCGCTGGGCTCCCTCATCCCACTCCTACCCAGTCGCTGGTCTCTCCCCACCCCATCACACACCCAGGGCTCTCCCCACTCTGCTCCCATCACTATCCCATGGTTCCCGCCCATTGTGCTCCCACCATAGTCCCTCGGTTCCCCCATCCCGTTCCCAACACAGTCTGAGGGCCAGTGGCGGCTGGTGAATCTTTTTTAAGTGGAGGGGCATTAAGGGGAGGTTCGGGGGGGTTTCCCCCTGTGAATTTTTTTTTAAATAATAGGTTAAAATGTTGCATTGTAGAGCATACTTTTAACAAAAAATGGGTAAATAGCCAAACAGTTTGCAATTGTTGCTGGGAGTCCAGGGGGCAGGCATTGATATTTTATTTCTATCGCGCTCGTACACAAGTGTTTCAGAGCGTGACAAGGCAAGGGAGGGGAACAGAGGAGAATAAAACAGCGATCTTACTAGGCCCAGTGACATTGAGAACGCGCAAGTGTGAGGGGAAAAGTGCATGGAAGGGGGGAGAAGTGGAAAGTGCGAAGCAGAGGAGAAACAGATAAATAACAATAAATAAATAATAAAGGCAACAAACAGTGGTAGTGCAGCCAGCAATTTGCAAGTGCTACGTTTAAGGCAGCAGACAGGGTAGGTCTGATAAGTGCAGGAAGAAAGATGGTTCTCCTCAAGTTTTAGAGTGGCAGGGCGCTGTTCCAGAGGGAGGCCCCAGCCGAAGACGGAGATCTACCCCCAGCTTGTTTCTTTGATAAACGACTGACCCTGAGGGAGTTGGAGGTAGAGGAGTGAAGAGCTCGAGAGGGGAGGTATTTGCGGAGGAATAGCTGAAGGTATTTTGGACCGAGGCCCCAGAAAGCCTTGTGGACAAGGCAGAGGGTTTTGAATGATAGATGTCCGGTAAAAAGATACCATCCCTGTCCCCTGGGCCCCACTGGTCCTAACACAATGAACATGATTATGTGTATATGCAAGGCGCTGCACATTCATACAGCAATCACTCTATCATTCACATGAGCATCCATCACCATACACTCACTCATAACGCATCCATACACATGTTTAAATAAAAACAATGAACATAAACGTACCTTCTGCATTGGCCTGTGTGTGGGTGCTGCTCCAGCTGCTCTGTCCGTATGTGCGAGGAGGCGCAGGAACTCCCCCTCGGACATACAGACATGCAGTGCCCCAGCCAGCATTTCCAATGAGCTATGCAATGCTGGCGAAGCAAAACGCCCCAGCACTTGCATGGCTCAGTGAGCATGTGCGGCTGGGGAACTAAACTGAACTGTCAAAGGGAAACAGTGTTTCCCTTTGACAGTTCAGCCAGCCCAGGAGCACTCCATTAGCTGGATAAAGCAGCTGAGGGAGTGCTCACTGTTTCACTGGGCTGGCTCCTTAGCTCCTCCATAATGGGTGAGGGGCCACTATGCAGTTAGTAATGTTGACCATTGTTGCTGAATATATCACAATTTACTTACATTTTAACACAAAGCACCCCTTTGGGTACTATTGAAACAGTGGGCTTCATAACTACTCTGGCGGTAGCTGTGCCGGTAAAACCGGCACGGCTGCCACTGGAGTTGCATCCGGGTCTGGCACCCGCGAATGGGCAATTACTAGGTCATGCCGAGTTAGGCGTACATGATAATTGCCCTTTCGAAGGTGCCGGTAGATCCCCATTCCCATTTGAGCCCCATATGGCTCAAATGGGAAGGGGGAGCTCGGATGCACCGGCACCGTTAATAACGGTGCTGGTGCATCCGACGAGCTAAGGTCAGACCTGGCGGGGGCTGTCAAGCACCCACGAGCACAACTCTTACTATGGCGGAACGGTAGCAACGGTGCCGGTAGCTTACCAGCACCGTTGTTACTGGTCCGCCATAGTAGTAATGAGGCCCAGTCTGTGACTAAAGGAATGAATATCCATTTACAACTGTGGGCCACTTTTTCATTGTTGCCTGAAGACAGTTTCATGCTTCAGCCCGCCCATGTGGGCCACCCCTGCCCATTTCTTCCAATCTAAAAAAAAAAAAAAAAAAAATCTTTTTTCATGCTGAGCTCTCAGGGCCCCCCTGGGATGCACCCGCGGACCCCTAGGGGGTCGCGACCCACAGTTTGAATACCACTGCTCTAGGGCATTACAACCCCGGTAACCCGGTAATTCCGGAGGCAGAATTCCGTAAATGCCATGCCCATGGAGTCCTATGGATTTATCGCTACTGTTGTTTCCAGACCGGCAGGGTCATAATGAGGCTCAATGATTTGTTACTGGCTTATTTTAACATCGTGTGGAAGTTCTGGGTTGGCTATGTGGTTCTGCTGCTCATTTATGCCTGGTTTACAACCATGATTTCTGGTGTTAAGTATTTGTTATGTACTGGTACAAATCTGGCAAAATGCTGGCAGTTTTAGGATAAATAGGTCTGGTCTGTTAAGGAGCAATAGGCTCTCTGGTAAATTCTGGTTTCTGTTCTCAAAGGTTTGTGAAACAATTAATGGTATTCTGGTACCGTTAGTTAGCAATGTGAATAAAACTATAAAAGGGGATGGGCAAATGGGATATGTTAAGGAAAGGGGAAGCTATATTGCATGGAGTCAATTGGGGCAGCTCTGGTGAGTACAGAGCAAGTGCCCCATGAACCTTTCAGGACTACTCTGCAGAGACTCAGTAACATCTCCTCCCTTCTCAGGACTTCACAATAGTGGAGTTACAGTGTACATGGTGCAGGGATGAGTGAGGGGAGCTCATGCGACTGGTGGTAAAATGAGGGACAGATATGGGCAAGCAACAGTCCAAACAGCCGGAAGCCGCACATGAGGGCACAACTGCCCACTTTATGTATGGCAATTACAACACTGCCATGTGCAAGTTCCTCATGATAACGCTGATAACTGACATACCCAGTTCCCGCTAGAGGGAAGGGACAGATTTGATTACCAAAAGTAAAAGGGGATTGTGGATCATCCACTTTGTTGTGCCCCAATATAGTAGACAAAACAAATTGGAAGAGGAGCAGGATGAAGAATCTGCAGAAAATAGTATTGACTTTGTTACTAGCGTCTGTGCTGCAACATGGTAGGAGAGGGCAAGCAGCAGGTGCTAACGGCCCAAATGCTGGGCATTGTACAAGCAAAGGCCATAGGACCACATCAGATGCATGTATCAAGTGCACCGGTGCAGCTAGTGCCTAACACCTCGGATACTCCTGGGATCTAGCATATTCCTGGTGCCCCTCCCTCTTGCACCCTGTTTCTGATGAGTGAGGGTACACTGTTTGGCATAGATGCTATGCTTCTTCAGGGGCCACTCAGGCAGATGGTGGGAGTTCCAGTGGATGAATGGGAGGATGCATGCTTACTTACCATTCGCTGTCCCTGAACTCTGGTGGGCATGATCAATTTAGATGAGGAGTTTTGTAATATTAGGAAGGAACCTCAGCATTTTATTGAAGAAATACTCACTGGTATACGGTGATATGACCCTGCTTCGGCTAATATGAAATAGCTCCTGAAGGTGATAATGTCTCCGGAGATTAGGCAAAGACTGACGCTCCATGCTTATTGGCCAGTGACAAACACTGACATGGGAGATGCTCATTAACAGCATAGTAACATATTGATTGCTGCTATGCCTGAGATCTGGCCCCCAAAAATGACTTGAGAAAAATAGGAAACTGTAAGCAGAATAACTGAGAATTACCTAGATTGGTTAAAGATAGTGTTCACACAGCATTCACATATCACTAAACCTGACAAGTTGAGTAGAGGAAGCGATAGCTAGTTCTTTAGTTTTTGGGCCTGTTACCAAGATACAAGCGCAATTGAAAACGACCTCTGTTGGGCAGCAAAATAAGCCTTCATCAGTATTGATCCCAGTTGCAAATCATTATATGGTGTGCCACCAACAAAACAAGGAGAATATTGAGAATAAGCTAATGACTTTACAGTTACACGGGAAGGTGTAAGCTGTGAGGAATTCGAACATCCGCAAAGTGGGTGCATACTTGCCAGGGATTTTTTGAAATTTTAAATGAAATTGAATGATGGTAGATCAACCTACGGAAAATGTGTGGGGCAAATCCACACACATTTTCTTATACTCACCGCACAACATACGCATAGACCTGTGAACTCTGGGTGGACACAGCTTATAAGGGCAGCCCCCCTGCCATATTTAGTTGGCATATGATAGCCAGGCATATACCATGTCATTTCAGAAGGGGGGGGCAACCATCCAAACCTTCCCCATGCCATGGCCAGCCTAATTAACTAACAAAGGCTCCATGGATCCACCCTGTCCTTTTCTTGAGCCTCGTTGCTGGTGGCAGCATTTGCATACTAATCAGAGCGTAATTCAAACAGGCCCACATGGGGTCTGGCTGCAGAGGCTAACAAAGGAGACAGGAAACTCGAACGCCCCTTCATATGCACTGTGTCAACCTTATGCCAGCTCCCACCCTCATTATCGATTGACAGGGAAATGTCATGCCTGGGACCTTGCATTTACAGTAGTCATCCCCGCAGGGAGAACCTATTTAGAAGGCACGAGTAAGTGGTTTGACAGAGCCAGAAAGTCTGGTCTTGCCGCAGCTTAAAGGGAGACCTGCTGCTTTAATCAGGAACCACAGAGAGCTCCATTAACCAGAGAGACCATTTGATCCACAACAGACAGGAAGATGGGGGGGGACTTAGTGTTATATGATTTCACCCCATTACCTTTTCTGTTGCAAATCATTCTGGTTATGACCTCACGCATACGGGAGAGTTGGTGGGGATCCAGGATTGGTGCTTAAACCAATCACTGTGGCCCATTTCCCTTTAAAATAGGGCTGAACCCCTCTTTTGGCAGATCATCTGAAGGCTTAACCAGAAGAAGAAGGAAGAACTCATCATTGGACCCTGGCTGAAGGTACAGTCTGCCTTGCATCTTCTGCCAGAGAAGGAAGGCAAAGACCTCGAAGAGGGAAGCAAGGTCCCTCCCCTAAACATCTCCCTGGGAACAGAGAGAGATACCAAATCCAGAGGACCCTCCAGCAGCTCCAGAACCGGTACCCAGCCAGCACACAGCATCCCCTGCTAGCCTCTGCAGCAAGTTTCCTAGGTGGGAAGTGCCAGAGAGTCTCTGAACCAAACAAAGGACAAGGCAGCTGCCTGCAACACTCTCTTCAGGTTTGGGCTGTCTGCCTTAAAGGATGACACAAGCCCAGTGAATAAGCTAAGAGGAGAGCATTGGCAAGCATCTACCATCGTCCGCATTATAGAATATTTCTGAGCAGTCGAGCCCCTCGAGCTGCAACCAACTGCACTGCTGCCTGTTGTAATGCCACAGTCGCTAAAGACATCCGAGATGCCTCAACCAGTGTTTCAGAACTGCTGACCAGCACTGAGACAACGATTTCTCACCTGGCGTGTAGACCAGCCTTCAACCATCCATCCAGCTTTGCTCACCGAACTGCCTGCCGCCAGATATCTAAAGCTGTCTCCCGTCTTGAACTCTGTCACAGAACCTGCAAAGCATCCTGAAACCGAATCAACCATGTCGTGCACCAAGAACTCCTACAGTACAAGGTTAATTGTGGTTCTTTCACCCTGGTCCTTCTCCGAAGCGCCACAGTGACATTTTATAAACCATTGCTCCTGTTGTGTTGAAACCAAGTGTCCTAGAACTATTGTGATTAACTGTGAATTGTGAATCCCAAATTTCAATCTGAAACGAACTGGAGGTTCAAGCTTCCCAGTATTGGCTGCACAACTATGGAACTTTATTCCGGATCCACTTAGAGCCATTCCCTCCTTTCACATGTTCAAAACCAATGTCAAACTATGGCTACAATCCAACGACTGCTGACACCTCTCCTCTGAACGACCAGTCTCCACCTACCTAGACACCTCTCCCCTCTCCATATGTCTTCCTCTAATGCTCTTTATGCCACGGATAACTGTAAATATATCCTATTATCCTGTATGTAATTGTAAGATATGCCTGCAACTGTAACATAAGAAATGTAAGATATTTATGTAACTGTAACTTAAGATTTTCACAAGCGCCCAGTTGCCTAACGGCCCGGTGCGCTCTATAAATAAATAAACAATACAAACAATACAAACAATACTATACTGACTAATCTCCTGTCAGTATCCAAAGAGGAGGGTAGTCCTTCTTTGAAACTGTCTGTCCTCTGCATTATTTTAAAGGGTGGGTGGTATTTTGTAGTGCGCTAGAACTGTCTGATGTGAGAATAATAAAGTCGAGATCTGTATACATGCTTGACTGCACAGTCCCTTTTATCATTGTGCAATGTTTTTGCTGTGTTGCAACTAACTAACAAAACTCAACCTTTCTGAGATAAGCCTGCCATTCGGTCCACGTTACCAAAACTGGACAAGGAGGTTTATAATTTGCTTGGGTTTCCAATCTGTTTGGCTCCCTTCTGGTGTACTAAAGGTGTGGGGCTGATTGATAGTTTAAAAACCGATATTAATCCCTGGACCACTGGTGCCCTGGAAGTTGATTTGTCACACATCACACAAGCACTCTCTTTGGCAAGCAGTGAATTTCGGGGAGTGTTTGGGGGAAGGGGCAGAGGCAAGGGCAGAGGAGCCTTGCATATTGCTCAACATGGACAGCAACGATATCAGGGACAGGAGGGCAATCAGAGACAGTCTGGGTATCAAGGGCAACTGGGACATTATGTATATCCAATTACTGCAAGCAATATGGGCACTGGAAATATGTGAGTCCTTACAGGCCTCAATGAAGCATGGTCCCAAATACACAGGAGCAATGCTCATTTCCAAACCCCAAGATTAATGCATCAGGTCATCTCCCCAACCCTAGTGCGAATACACCTGATCCCTTCCTGGACCACAATGCACCAAATGCCACCTCCAGTCCACCTTTAATACCCCAAAGTGATCAAAATCCATTCTGATTCATCCTGACTCATACGGGGAGGCAAACCCACTGTTAGCTCTTTAATACTAGTGGACCAAGAGGGCCCATATATACAATGTGAGGTGGATTGTAAGTCTATTCCTTGCTTAGTAGACACAGGAGCTAGCATGCCTGCCACTGTAACTTCTATCAACACTTAAACTCATAAGCCTTGAGTCCAAGAAACTACTAATACAGTTAGATTTCCAAATTTGTATTTAATTAATCATGGTATCTAAAATATTCTATATCAAACATCTCATTCTCATCACAATTTTATATTTGTGTACTGCTATTAGCAAACAGAAAATGTACATATTATTTAACTTTGCTAAAAACGTGTGCAAACATCCTATTCTACATGTTATTCAGAAATGCTGATGTTAGTTCATTTATCGACTCTGTTTCATTCCTTCATACATACTCATTCATACTAAAAAAGTGCAAACATGCTCATAATTCGGCATCAATTACATGTGTAAAACTGTTTTCCTATGACTTCATTACAAAAATCGTCATTACATAAACCTGCCCAACATGTTTTGTTCCTTTTGTGGTTTTAGATGTAATCTATGGAACTTCTTCAGGGGCCCAATTATCTGTCAGGGAAATTGGATGTCTGCCAATATTCTAGATCAGTATATTCTAAACTGTGGGATTTTGAACAGGGTATACAACTCTGCTTTGCTATTTGTTATGGATGCTGTTTGTTCAACAGTTCATACATGTACTCTGCAGCGTTGTTGTCTATTCCTGCTCTGTTGCTTGGCATATTTCATTTAATCTATCTGTAATCAAACAACACACATATGTTGTGTTACTTGATTATTTGTCAAGATTAGATACAATTTTACACAAATCTGACATAGAATATTTCTTGTATTAGTCTCTTCATGCTATTTCGATTTTAGCATGCTTCCAATATGCTAATTACTACCGTATTTAGTGAGGGCAATCACCACAGTGTTTCCGTTCCACCACATATGTATCCTGATCCAAGACTGACTATTTTCTCTTTCGTGATTATCCTGATCTGTTTCCCAGTGAGTTAAACATGCATCATTTTTGTCTCTTCATGTGTTCTGTTTTGTACGGCAACTAATGTTAGCATGAATCAAAAAGAAACAGTGGGCCTCATTACGAGTCCGCCAGTCCGGATATAACGGTGCAGTAAAACCGTACCAGCTCCGTTTACCGGACCGGCCAATTTGAACCTGCGAACCCAGAAAAACCATCACCTCAGAGCCACTCCCGCGGTGACAACGCACCCGGAATCAGCTTTGGCGGAAACAGCGCGACGACACACCGACGCACCCCAGTTACCGGCAATGCATAACACTGTGCACATTATGAGTAGCACAGACACGGAAACACTGCCAAACAAATTGAAACATTGTGAACATCCTGGCCGTACCGCCGGCACCGCAGAGCTGGTGGTAAACAGTGGCAGGTGAGCTGAATCAGGCAACAGGTGCACAAAATGAGCCCAGCTGCACCCTGCAGGCAACCGGGAGCCTAAAAAAGGGCCAAACCCACACCCAGGCCACCTCCAAACACAACCATGCAGTCAGCCGCTATAGCAGCATTTGGGCTACTAAATCTACAGGCAGCATTTGGGCATTGTGGCTGCAGTGGGGTAGAGGAGGAGGAGGAAGAGGTGCAGGCAGCAAATTGCGAACCCTGTACCCATAGCAAACATAAATGTGCAGCCGGCACAACCCCGCCGGCAGTCTGCAATACCCCGCATCAGGGCCTCACCCTGGAACCTGACCCCTGGGCAGATACAAACATTATACCGGCTTGACCGTCCATCAATCATGTCCATCGTCACCTTGATTGAGGAGGACATCAGCAGCCGCATCGGCACCCAGACTGCAATCCCCCCCTGCTGAAGGTAGTCTTGGTACTGTATTTCCTTGAAACTGGAACATATCAGCACACTGTCTGTGAGCTGCACAGGCTGTTACAACTCTGTTTTTCCAGAATACTTGACCAGGTACTGGATGCGCATGCATCAGAGTACATTTCCCTCCCCCATACCGCTGCTCAGGTCATTGCAACCAAGTTGGCCTTCCATGCCATTGCCGGCATGCCAAATTGCATAGGTGCATAAGACTGTACCCACATAGAGCTGACAGTTCCACATGCAATGGAGGCGGTGTACAGCAATAGGAAACAATACCACTCACTGAATGTCCAGATGGTATGTGACGCTGGGCAAGTGATTACCCATTGCTGTGCATGTTTCCTGGGGTCAACACATGACTCGATGGTCCTGCGGAATTCTACATTTCCAAGTTACATGGAACATTATGCAGGACAAAGCACATGGCTATTTAAGTACAACTGCCAATGCATGACCCCTTGGCAAGGGCATGGACAGTCACCACACACCACACAGTGCATCGCTTCACATCCCACAATGCCACAGTGTTCAAGTACCTCCCCCGCCAACGGCTATGCACACCCTAGACATGTTGTTGCACCACAAGCAAGGCCGACATGAGGATGTGGGTCGCTTGCTCACCCAATGCTCCTGTTCACCCACAATGCACACAATGTGGGCTTACCCAGCAGTGTGCATTGACCACAAATTCACAGTGACTATTGTCTGACTGGTGCATGTGTCGCCATCACAGCACAATGCCACTGTCACCAGCCATACATGAACTCACGGGCATCGACTTGCACGCTACAAGCCGTTGCCCAATACCAATGCACCAATGTGACCATCAATGGCCCCAGAATGGTGTTGTGCTTCAATTCCAATCACAAAATGTGCCATATGACAGATCCACATACGGTACATGATTGCACTGTATCTGAATCTGACTACAAAACCACAAACACTGACACGTGCCCTTGCTTCCACTCCCATGTAGGTGACGCATGATATGCACTCACACCATGGCTGATGACGCCCATATGAAGGACAAGGAACAGGCATGAGGAGGCCTACAACAGGGCACACATACGCACATGTGGCATGATAGAGCGTACCTTTGGATTACTCAAGGCCAGGATCCGCTGCTTGAGCTGATCTGGTGGATCATTGTTGTACAGGCCAGTCAAGATGGGGAGAATAGTGCTTGCATGTGCCATGTTGCACAATCTGTGCATACGCAGGAACGTTCCACTGCCCCCGGACGCAGAGAATGATGATGATGATGTTGATGATGTTGATGACGATGATGACGACGGTGCTAATGGGATGTGTGCACTCCTTGGCAGGGGTGCCCAGGATTGGCAACAAGCACGGGCAGCACTCATTCACAATTTCTTTTTAGAGACTGTACATGCACATCATGTAAATCATTCATATTGCACGAAATTAAATGGATTGAATGCACATTAAATCATGGGTGTCCGCTCATCACTTGAATTTGCACAACCTTTTATTGTCAACAATAGAGGGGTGAGGGGAATTGGATGGAAAAGTAGAACACCCATGCCCAACCACCTCCCCAAAGTACCTACCCCCCAACCAGGCCCTGACCAACTAACCCCACTAAGGATCTCCCCCATCTCCCCAACATACCCACCCCCAACCAGACCCCAACCAACTAACCCCACTAAGGACCTCCTCCACCTCCCCAACGTACCAGCCCCCATACAGCAACCCCATCCCAACTGTGCGGACAAGAGTCCAATGTTTATTGCACTATTTCTGGCCACGCTTGTGGGAGTATGTGTCCTTCCCGGAGGGTCCGGCCAGCCGGCTTGAGTGCCTCCGTGGGCTACTTGCCACAGAACTTGAGGGGGTGCTGCTCGTGGAAGCCACTGGTGGTGTTACAGCTGGCACATTGCCCAGAAATGCCTGTTGGGCCACCGACATTGACTCCACAATGGAGGACATTATATTGTTCCCCTCCCTCATACGCCGTGACAGGGTCACGTTAGTTGTTGCAAATCAGCCTATTGCCCTTGACAGCCTGTGCACAGAGGTGACAGTGCTCTCCCTCTGCATCCTTGACTGCTCGCACTGCATCCTTGCCTCCTTGAGCTGCAACCTTGCCTCCTCACGCTGCAGCTTAACCTCCTCCAGTTGTTTCTTCACCAGCTGTGTGAGGCTGGCCTGGTGTTGCTCTATGCGCTGGAGGCGTGTTCCTAGTTCCACGATCGAGGGTGTGGGTGAGTGCATCGGGCTGTGGAGTCCTGAGGGGCTGAATTCCAGGTCAGGTAGGGGAGTGATGTTGCCCCCGTCATCCTGGTCCTGTGGTGCATCGTAGGAGTTGTGCAACCTGGTATACTGTTCCCGCTCGGTGAATCCTCCTCCACAGAAGTGGCAACAGGACAGGCACTGATGAGTGCGGCCGACGTGTTAGTAGGTGTTGCATCTGTGGTAACAGGCAGCCGTGGTATTTCAGCGGGGATGGGGTATCCGTGGCCAATGTCGGTGTTGCCGATGACTGTGTTACTGAGGTGCTGGCAGTGGCATCCTGTGACAGATGGGCATGCCGGCCATGTGCAGGAGGACGTGCCGTGGCCTGTTGCGCAGTGTCACTGTCTGTTGATGTGCCTGTGGGGAAATACAGGGCATGCAGTTAGTTGTGTGATGTGATGTGAATGGGTCCATCACATGCAACGCACTCCATAATCTCTGCCCACTTGCATGTACACACATTTGACGGGTGATGCACTCAGGTGTGTGTGTCTCAGCTTGTACTCAGTCACACGCTGTCTGCATGTCCTGGGGGAATGTCTCATGTGCATGTTGAGTGTGGTCCATGTCATTGGTGGATGCGTTGGGTCACTTGGGGCCTGGCTGAGGGGGTGTGGGTCATTGGTGGATGCGTTGGGTCAATTGGGGTCTGGCTGGGGGGGGGCATTCACACTCATGGCTTTCAACTCTGTGTATTTACCAGCATCGCCAGTTGGGCTGACTGTTTCCTCTGCATCGCCTATGCCCTGGATTCCTTCGAGGTGCAGGACCCTGCTACGCCTCTCCTCCCATGACTGGAGCTTCAGTGATGATGCAGGCCCTCCACCTGTGCCAGAGCTGTGCTGGCGGTGTGCTGCAATTAGGTTGCGCACTCGCAGCCAGAGATCGTCCCACCGCTTGTGGCAATCTTTGACCCTGCGCACAGTTACTCCAACAACGGTGCACTTTTGTGCTGCTTCTGCCCAGATCTCCTTGCAGCGCTGCTGGGTGCTGCGCCTTTGGTCAGCGCTGAAGAGCATAGGGGCATGTTCCACGATGTGCTCCACGAGCACAGTCATCTCAGGCTTGCTGGGATGAGCGATGCCATCGTACTGGTATATTGTAGCAGTTCCCAGAGGTAGTAGGCCCTGTGGTCTCAGAGGATGGCAGTGAATTGTGGTTTAAGTAATGGCTGCCACTCTCCTTACGGTTTTCATGAACACAGAGTTTCCGGAACCTGTATTTCCCTACACTGTTTCTGCAATGGACTGGTGTGGAAATGGTGTCACCGCCATCACGGAAACAGCGGATTCAAGACTGGCGGACTTGTAATGAGGCCCAGTGTCTTACCTCCAGGTACTTACCGCGCGCTCAATGTCAGTCTTCAGCAGCCTTATGGTCTACATCAGGGGTCTCCAACCTTTGTGTTGCAGTGAGCTACTTTCAGTGGAGGGCCAACAGCGAGAGCTACTTGCGGGTGATATCGGGGGTCAGGGATGTTCATAAACATTGGAACTTGTACATTTTTTTTAGCTGTCATTTTCCCGTTATAAATATAGGGAATAACATATCCCTTATCCCATATCCCTTCACTATTATGTTAGTAAGTTCAAAAACCTCTTTATTGCATTCTTTTTTATTAGAAGCTGTCTCATAAAAAGACTCACAATGTAGGAAAGTGATTGGGACATTCAGTGTGAAAGTTGACACTGCATGCCATCCACCAGTGTTCTGTAGTCTGGTGTATAGTGCAGATACCCTCCTTGCCATTGTGTTTGCACCTAACTGCACATCTGAAATGGCAGACATAATTTCAGGGCAGTTTTTAAAATCTTTTAAAACTGACTCAGCCACGAGAGCCATCGCACCTTTCACAACTGCAGCATTTGTAAAAGTGCACTTGTGTTTTCCCAAATAATTTGCAACTTTGAAGGATGCCTCTGTTGCAGCATTTGCTTTCTTTGCTGGTTGGGTAAAAAATTATTGTTGCATCTGCAGGGAAGCTTTTAGATCAGGTACATTTTGGGATCACAGAAGGCTTCCTTTAGGAAGGTTTAGGAAAGTTCATTTCATAATTTGTATGCATTGTCCCAAAATGCCTCTCGACATTACTCTTTTTTCCCACTGAAACTTTGGCACTGCAGATTAAACACACACACTTCCCTTTTACGCTTGCAAAAAAGAAATCAGTCTCCCACTCTTGATAAAATGATACGTCTTCTGCCTTTTGTTGGACGGTCTGCCTACTTCTGCATCCATGGTTTCAACAAGTGTCATTTGTAAATTTATTTTGGGGCTGCATGTGCAGTGTAATCTGAGGAGGATTTCAATGTGTTATGGTTTTAAAAATAATTGAGCACACAAAGTTCTGCTTAGTCAAAAAATAAAAACCAGTGCCATTTTAGCACATTCGCAATTCCTGAAAATATTAACTTTGTGGCATGCATCAATGCCAAGTCACAGAATCTAGCCAAGGATGATGACGGTCAAAGCCTACTTTGTTGAATGCCCTTAAAAGTCCTAAAGTCAAAATAATTGGTTAAAAAAAAATATCATAGCAGAAAAGTTACGTTGGCCCTGATACAGTCAGTCCTCTATGCAAAAAAAAAAAAAATATCAGGTATGAATGGATGCTGCGACTATCTGCCTTTCAAATCAACTGATATGGGACTACAAGAGGGCCAGTGCAACAATAAAGCAATTGTAGGTGACAGCATGGTGCCATGAACAGGTACATGAGAACACACCATGTTGTCCTTTCTCCTTCACATATGAAGCCCACTTAAGGACTGCTGGAGAATGAGCCATCTCCTATAATCCCTACCCTGCCAATTACTCCCGGCAGGGGCGCCGCAGTTTTTTTGGGTACAGGGGCACAAAAGTCCATGTCACCTGTTTTGTGCCCCCCACCTACGCTGCTGAAATTTCAATTAACGTGGGAGCTACAGCTCCTGTGGCAGATGATTAGGGTGGCCAACCGTCCCGTATTTTGCGGGTTTTACACGTATTGAAGGGGTTTGTCCCACGTTCTGCAGACATTCTATGCGGGGCATCCAAAGTCATGCATTTTCTTCGCCCCGGCACATTCATGCCTTTTCTGTTCTGGGCTCACACTTCCCTGTGATTGCTGGTGCTCAGACAGCAGACAGCTGCTCACTGGGTCCATGCAGCAGCTTAAAACACTGCATTACAATGGGAGCAATTAGGCACTGATGAGAAGGAGTAAGGGGCTATTAGCAGGGACTTTGGCCTTTAAGAAACGTTAATGGCAGTGATGAGAAACGGGAAGAGTGCACAATGCAGCACGCTGTGAGAAATCAGACTGGTTTTAAAACCCAAGCAATATTCTTTTGTCTGGCATTACTTTCCACGGTGCCCTGTAGGGTGGGGAAAATAAAGCTAAAGCCATACTTATTTTGCTCAAGCTGTTTCTTTAACAACTTACATAGTGTACGTTTAGTTTATTATGACATACTTCTTTATTATGTTGTAGTCTAGGGCCACAATGAGTCCACACAGAGCAACAACATTAATTCCATTTGTTAGGCCTTCACAATGCACAATAAGCAAAGTAAAAACTATTAGTCAGATATTTAACAATCTTGACATAAGGATTGTCGCTCCCTATTCAAACGTGTTACCCAAGGGCTAGACTCCACTCTTATTCTCCCTGCCTGAATCTATTTGACACTACTCACCCATTTGCACTCCACACAAGTTCTGTTTGCAGTCTCCCACTTTTTCCCGCCCCTCCCCTCTTGATTCCCAATCAATGACAGTAACCACCTCCATAAATTAGCTAAAGTCCAGTGACCAGTTCCATGATTCCCCAAGACGTAACTGGTCTCACGAGAGAGCCCACAGTTCCTTAGGGTGCTAGAAGTTAACCCCCACAACCCACAACAACCATCATGGTGGATTGCACTTCTGTAAATCCTGTGATCACTGCAGAGGTAATTCGTGTTTGTATTGTGTTGCCACGGTTTACTCTTTCCAGCTACTTCCACATCCAGTTCATTGCATCAAGTACCACATCATGACTAAAGCACAGAGCAAAGGAACTGTGAAGTGACTGGCTGACACTCCGATCACTCAGTCACCGACCTGCATTCCAACAAAACATTCCATGCACACATTCCAATGTCCTAATCTCCTGGAAAGCACATTAGTCTGCCATGAACGTGTTCTTTGTGCAGTGTTTTTAGTCAAAACTACTTTAATTTTAATAAACAGATGTGTGTAGGTTATACAATTTAAAAATATGAGACCTTTCCAAACCAGCCAGGACATTATTCAGAGCCCTTAATGACATCACGGACAATTGAAGACTGTCAGATGAACGAACATACTGTTGGTTGCCTAACCAATTTGAGGTCATTAAGTCAAATGCCACACGTGCAATCAAAAATAGATTAAGCCCTGCCAATTTGATGAGTTAATTACCTGCGTGGCTTGTAGTTTTGACCAGTGTTGCTGAATAAATGTTCTTTAAAATGCACAATTTGCATTACGCGTTATCAAAAGACTCCCCTTTGGTTACTATCAGTGTCAAAAAAGCAATGAACAGCCATTTGCAACTGTGGGCCCCTTGTGCATTGATGCTCCGGGACAATTGTATGGCCCAGTCTGACCCTGGGAACAGGGCTTGCTCCCAGAGCCCTGCTGTTTCTAGATAAACAGGCCGATTCATGGAATAATTAGCGCGGCGCAAGTGGGCAAAAACGTGCGAATCGCAGTGGAATAGCGAAAATCGCAGTGCAATTGCGAAAATCGCACGAAAAGCAGCGCACGTCGATTCATGGAAGGCCGTGCGCGAGAAAACCAGCAGATGTGCGATAAAAAAGTGCGCGGCGCACGTTGGCGCACAGGCCATCTAACAGCGTGCGCCAGGTCACAGCGAAAATCGCACAGGCCACAGCGAAATTCGCACATAGCGCGGCGCACGCAACAAAAGTAGGCGGAACACGGGCGTAACACTCGGAATGGGGAACAACTTGCCAAAACGTGGGCGTCACGGGGGAAGTACAGGGCACAAGTGCGCGGAACGCCCACACGCTCGCCTACAACACGTATTCATGGAATAGAATAGGGCAAAAAAGCGCACGCTCAAACCAGCGCACAGGCACAAACACGACCGCCACAAGAAAGCAGGCGGTAGCGTCTCTGCGGCTGTAAGAAATGTGCGCCAAAAGGTGCACCAACAAATAGCACCTATATACTGCCATGATGAATGTCCCATACTGTGGCCCTCCAGGAAAAATGACGTGCAAAGGGGTACCCACAAACACGGACACCCGCTGACAAAAAATATGTGTGCGTGTATACCGGGGTGCGCGGGAAGTCGAACACGCGATTTCAGCAGGGTACGTGCATCACAGGGGTTCGCGTGAAGTTATTCACGCGATCGGGCCTGGGGGAGCGGGCTACGTGTATTTCAGGGGTTCGCGTGAAGTTTCACACGCGATCGGGTCTGGGGGAGCGGGCTACGTGTATTACAGGGGTTCGCGTGAAGTTCCTCACGCGATCGGGCCTGGGGGAGCGTGCTACGTGTATTTCAGGGGTTCGCGTGAAGTTTCACACGCGATCGGGCCTGGGGGAGCGGGCTACGTGTGTTACAGGGGTTCGCGTGAAGTTCCTCACGCGATCGGGCCTGGGGTAGCGGGCTACGTGTATTACAGGGGTTCGCGTGAAGTTCCTCACGCGATCGGGCCTGGGGGAGCGGGCTACGTGTATTCCAGGGGTGCGCGTGAAGTTCCACACGCGAATAGCCTGGGCGCGTGTATTTCAGGGGTGCGCGGGAAGTTCCACACGCGAATAGCCTGGGGGCGCGTGTATTCCAGGGGTGCGCGTGAAGTTCCACATGCGAATAGCCTGGGCGCGTGTATTTCAGGGGTGCGCGGGAAGTTCCACACGCGAATAGCCTGGGCGCGTGTATTTCAGGGGTGCGCGGGAAGTTCCACACGCGAATAGCCTGGGCGCGTGTATTTCAGGGGTGCGCGGGAAGTTCCACACGCGAATAGGCTGGGCGCGTGTATTTCAGGGGTGCGCGGGAAGTTCCACACACGAATAGCCTGGGAGCGCGTGTATTTCAGGGGTGCGCGGGAAGTTCCACACGCGAATAGCCTGGGCGCGTGTATTTCAGGGGTGCGCGGGAAGTTCCACACGCGAATAGCCTGGGCGCGTGTATTTCAGGGGTGCGCGGGCAGTTCCACATGCGAATAGCCTGGGCGCGTGTATTTCAGGGGTGCGCGGGAAGTTCCACACGCGAATAGCCTGGGCGCGTGTATTTCAGGAGTGCGCGGGAAGTTCCACACGCGAATAGCCTGGGCGCGTGTATTTCAGGGGTGCGCGGGAAGTTCCACACGCGAATAGCCTGGGCGCGTGTATTTCAGGGGTGCGCGGGAAGTTCCACACGCGAATAGCCTGGGGGCGCGTGTATTTCAGGGGTGCGCGGGAAGTTCCACACGCGAATAGCCTGGGCGCGTGTATTTCAGGGGTGCGCGGGAAGTTCCACACGCGAATAGCCTGGGGGCGTGTATTTCAGGGGTGCGCGGGAAGTTCCACACGCGAATAGCCTGGGGGCGCGTGTATTTCAGGGGTGCGCGGGAAGTTCCACACGCGAATAGCCTGGGCGCGTGTAATTCAGGGGTGCGCGGGAAGTTCCACATGCGAATAGCCTGGGCGCGTGTATTTCAGGGGTGCGCGGGAAGTTCCACACGCGAATAGCCTGGGCGCGTGTATTTCAGGGGTGCGCGGGAAGTTCCACATGTGATTTGACAGTGTGGGTCCTCCCAGGTGTACCCTGTACACCCTCCACGGCCCCTGCAGGCAGCCCACACCACAGGGGACTACCCTGCATCCCTGGTCATGTCCCGCAGGCAGCCCACCCACCATGGGCATGCCCCCCAGCAAAGGCACATGTCTCCTTGAACTAATGAACACCAACTCATGTCCCCTTGCACCCCCACCCCCCAGCACTGTGGGGCACCTGCCAGCAGGCCCCCACCCATGTCCAACTCATGTCCCCCACCACCCCCACCCCCCAGCACTGTGGGGCACCTGCCAGCAGGCCCCCACCCATGTCCAACTCATGTCTCCCACCACCCCCACCCCCCAGCCACCAGGGTCACCCTCCACCAGGCCCCCACTCATGTCTCCCACCACCCCCACCCCCCAGCCACCAGGGGCACCCTCCACCAGGCCCCCACTCATGTCTCCCATCACCCCCACACCCCAGCAGTGCAGGGTCACCCTCCACCAGGCCCCCACTCATGTCTCCCACCACACCCACCCCCCAGCCACCAGGGGCACCCTCCACCAGGCCCCCACTCATGTCTCCCACCACCCCCACACCCCAGCAGTGCAGGGTCACCCTCCACCAGGCCCCCACTCATGTCTCCCACCACCCCCACCCCCCAGCCACCAGGGGCACCCTCCACCAGGCCCCCACTCATGTCTCCCACCACCCCCACACCCCAGCAGTGCAGGGTCACCCTCCACCAGGCCCCCACTCATGTCTCCCACCACCCCCACCCCCCAGCCACCAGGGTCACCCTCCACCAGGCCCCCACTCATGTCTCCCACCACCACCACACCCCAGCCACCAGGGGCACCCTCCACCAGGCCCCCCCTCATGTCACCCACCACCCCCACACCCCAGCCACCAGGGGCACCCTCCACCAGGCCCCCACTCATGTCTCCCACCACCCCCACACCCCAGCAGTGCAGGGTCACCCTCCACCAGGCCCCCACTCATGTCTCCCACCACCCCCACCCCCCAGCCACCAGGGTCACCCTCCACCAGGCCCCCACTCATGTCTCCCACCACCCCCACACCCCAGCTACCAGGGGCACCCTCCACCAGGCCCCCACTCATGTCACCCACCACCCCCACACCCCAGCCACCAGGGTCACCCTCCACCAGGCCCCCACTCATGTCTCCCACCACCCCCACCCCCCAGCCACCAGGGGCACCCTCCACCAGGCCCCCACTCATGTCTCCCATCACCCCCACACCCCAGCAGTGCAGGGTCACCCTCCACCAGGCCCCCACTCATGTCTCCCACCACCCCCACCCCCCAGCCACCAGGGGCACCCTCCACCAGGCCCCCACTCATGTCTCCCACCACCCCCACACCCCAGCAGTGCAGGGTCACCCTCCACCAGGCCCCCACTCATGTCTCCCACCACCCCCACCCCCCAGCCACCAGGGGCACCCTCCACCAGGCCCCCACTCATGTCTCCCACCACCCCCACACCCCAGCAGTGCAGGGTCACCCTCCACCAGGCCCCCACTCATGTCTCCCACCACCCCCACCCCCCAGCCACCAGGGTCACCCTCCACCAGGCCCCCACTCATGTCTCCCACCACCCCCACACCCCAGCCACCAGGGGCACCCTCCACCAGGCCCCCACTCATGTCACCCACCACCCCCACACCCCAGCCACCAGGGGCACCCTCCACCAGGCCCCCACTCATGTCTCCCACCACCCCCACACCCCAGCAGTGCAGGGTCACCCTCCACCAGGCCCCCACTCATGTCTCCCACCACCCCCACCCCCCAGCCACCAGGGTCACCCTCCACCAGGCCCCCACTCATGTCTCCCACCACCCCCACCCCCCAGCCATCAGGGGCACCCTCCACCAGGCCCCCACTCATGTCACCCACCACCCCCACACCCCAGCAGTGCAGGGGCAGCCTCCACCAGGCCCCCACTCATGTCTCCCACCACCCCCACCCCCCAGCCACCAGGGGCACCCTCCACCAGGCCCCCACACATGTCTCCCACCACCCCCACACCCCAGCAGTGCAGGGTCACCCTCCACCAGGCCCCCACTCATGTCTCCCACCACCCCCACCCCCCAGCCACCAGGGGCACCCTCCACCAGGCCCCCACTCATGTCTCCCACCACCCCCACACCCCAGCCACCAGGGGCACCCTCCACCAGGCCCCCACTCATGTCTCCCAAAACCCCCACACCCCAGCCACCAGGGGCACCCTCCACCAGGCCCCCACTCATGTCACCCACCACCCCCACACCCCAGCCACCAGGGGCGCCCTCCACCAGGCCCCCACTCATGTCTCCCACCACCCCCACACCCCAGCCACAATGGGCACCCTCCACCAGGCCCCCACTCATGTCTCCCACCACCCCCACACCCCAGCACTGTGGGGCACCTGCCAGCAGGCCCCCACCCATGTCCAATCCATGCCCCCCTGCACCTGGGTCCCAACATTCCCCAATCATGTCCGTAATGCCCATCCTCCCCTGCCAAAAGGCCCAACCAACTATCACACCCACCCACATATCAAAGGCAATTACATGTTACACCCCCAATTTAAATAATGCAATTGAACACATGTCTGTCACACACAATGGCTGCAAGTGAATGACAAAACACCCAACATGACATGCCTGAAAGCAATGAGATGATACGACACATTGAAGAATCAAAAAAAATATGTATTGAACAGCAAGTAGAATGGAAATGAAATAAGAAAAAACACAAAGCAAATCAAACAAAACAAGATGAATGTCCAAGAAAATAATCTGAAAAATTAAAATAAGCCAATGAAGAACCATGAAGAAGATCATCCTGGGTCCATGAGCCCAACCAAATTAAACCTAACTATGACTACTAACTAAAAACTGAACTATATACAAAAAAGTGGTGCATTGTCCAATCGCAACCAAAAAAAAATCAAAAAAACAAAGGAAACCTAACCCTAACTATACAACTATATACAAAGGCAGCGGGCTATTCGGACGGCTCACTGGTTGTTGTCATGGGCCAGGGCATCATCGAACTCCTGGTCAATGGCTTGGAGGCGGGCATGTTCCCTGGCCCCGAGGTCCCGCAGGGATAACGCAGTGTCAAGCTCAAACTCCCTGCGAAGACCCTCGAGGCACTCAGCCCGCCTCAGCGCCCTCCGCATGGAGTCCTCCGCCCTGACCATCGTGAGCCGTTCCTCCTCTGCCCGCTGCCGCTCCGCACCTATCCGCTGGCACAACCGCTCCCACACGGAAGCCACTCCCATTCCAGGGTTCTCCTGCCCTCCGGCCGATGCCTGCACCCCTGATGTTGATGGCCCCGAGCCATGATGCCTCCCACGTTGAGCCTGCTGCTGCCTCCGACGCAACTGCCTGTGCCAGCACGACTTCATCCAGGCTGATGGAAACCACCGACGCCGTCGTGCACGTGCCCTGCCCGATGATGCCGTCACATCCTCCATCTGCTGGGGTCCAGTTGCTGTGGTGTCCACCCCTGCTGGATCTCTGACTCCCGACTGTGGCAGGGATGGGATCCCCACCGAGCTGGCTGCATTGGTCGGGGCAGGTCCACAGGGGGCCCTGGTGGCATCTGGGCTGGAAGACGGCAAGGAGAACGACTGGTGGATAGCCTGCACAGAGGAGGAGAGGGCCGCCACATTGGCCAACACATGCAGGAAACCCCCGAACATGGCCGATCCCAATTGGGCCACGTCGGCACGGTGCACTTCGTGATGACGTGCGTGCTCCTCCCGGGAAGCACGCACGGCATCACGAATCACAGCCGTGCACATCGCGACCCCAATCAGGACCTTCTCCGCACGGCCAGGGGTTCCCACGTCCGCAGGTGGAGGGGAGTCAGGTGACATGGACATCCCCTCTACCTGCGGACAGGCCTGGGACGGGGCATCCCTGCTGGTGCATGGTGGTGCACTCACAGGGTCAGGGACAGCGACATGCACAGGCCCCTCCACGGTGACCTGTGCTGCCTCCTGCCCCTGGCCCTGGACTGCACCACTTGCACCAGCAGGGATGCCCCCACCAGGCCCCATGTGTGCCCCAGTGGCGGCCTCCTCCTCCTCTGTGCAAACCACCAACCTGGATGGCTCCTCACCGTCTCCCACCGTAGCAGGCCCCTGTGGGGGCTCACCCACCCCTTCCGCTGCAGCCGTGGGGGCATCCCCGCCGCCTTGCTCCACAGCGCCGTCTCCGCCCTCTTCTTCACTAGCCGCTGCGTAGAGGGAGACAAAGAACACAAGCATCAGGGCACTGTACAATGGTCCCCTAGACAGGAAGCAATAGCAGATGAGCACCACTGTCAAAGTACACTTCCATCATGTCCCTCCACAACACATGGGTCAGTCCAGGCAAAACACACACAGTAACAGGCATGGTGCATGCCATGGACATTTCCATGCATGTCCAATGGACTCTTGAAACATTCAATGATATGTAACTCACATGCATCATGGCTCATGCCTATCACATGCACACACTTCACCTCAGTCACATCCATCTGGCCCCAAACACACCAAACACAGCGGATACAAGGGTAATTTGGCTGCTTTACTGAATCTGTGCATTGTCACACACATGTGTCATGCATCCATGGCATGCACAAGTCACAGACACGCAGGTCAGGCACACAGACATGGCTACCATATATGTACCTGGCATCAGCACCCATCCCTCACCCCCACCCATGTCCAGGTACAGAGACTGGCATGCTCTCATGTTCAAAATCTGCATAGGGCTCCCCATGCGGCATTTCAACACATGCAACAACCATGTGCATCACACATCACTGGTCGCACATGCATTACCATGATGTCCCTGGACACATACATGCATACATGGCCTATGGCACACATACAGGCAAGTATCATAGAACCAGCACACCGCAACATGCCCTGTCTCACACAGTAATGCATGGACACTTACCGCTCAACTCCAGACGGGCCTCCCTCTCAAGGATCTGGGCGTGGAGCGCTGGGCGTACGCGTTCCAGGACCCTCATCTGGATGGAACTCATGCGGCCCCGGCCCCCCTCCACGAGGCGCCGGGCCTTCACAAGGGTCCTGGACCTCAAGTCCTCCCAGCGCTTCTTGATCTTCAGGACGTCGCGGGTTGCCACCCCCTCCGCGTTGATGGCAACCACACAGTCGGCCCAGATCCTCTGCCGTCCTTCCTTGCTGGCGCGGGACGATCCAAAGAGGGCATCATACTGCCCCAGGACATGCTCCACCAGGACACCAACTTCGGTGACAGTGAAGCTGGTGCCCCTCTGCCCCTCTGGCCTGGGGTTGCCACTGGTGCCAGATGTGGAAGTGCCCGACATGGCAACCCCAGAGGCAGGTGTGGGTGGGCAACTGGGTCCTGGGGCTGGGCTGTGGAGAGATGTAATCCCAGTCGGGAGTCTTCAGTTCCAGCAGGGGTGGACACAGCAACTGGACCCCTGCAGATGGCTGATGTGCAGGCACCAAATGGCAGGGCACGGTGGCAGCAGGCAGGCAGGCAGGCAGGCAGCAGCAGATGGCACGTGGGAGGCTGCTCTGGGCACTGGGGGGCAGTAACTCGGCCTTCTGGGCAGGAGCGTGGTCTTCCGTGTGTTTTCGCGTGGCCAGCTTGATACGGAGTGATTTGGCACGTGAAAATCCTGCACGTCAGCGTGAAATCCGAGGAAAGGCCCTTAGCGCGTAAGCGCGTCAGCACGCATACGCGATTCTATTGGACCAGAGTCCCTCAGCGCGTAAGCGCGTCTGTGACGTGACCCGCACGGGTGTTCCCCACTCAGCACGTGATGACGGGGCACACGTGGAGATACTGCACGTCAGAGTGTCATCGCGTGTAATTGGACAAAAGTGCGCGTACACGCGATTGGCCTATGTATGTGTATTTAATGGGTGCGCGGGCACTTACACATGCAAGTACGTCAGCGAACCTGTATCCCGTGGTGCGTGTGAATTTCCACACGCTATTGGACGTGGAACTGGATTCCAGGGGTGCGCGGGTCACACGCTGTATCCCAAGGTGCGTGTGAATTTCCACACGCTATTGGACTGGGAACTGGATTCCAGGGGTGCGCGGGTCACACGCTGTATCCCGTGGTGCGTGTGAATTTCCACACGCTATTGGACTGGGAACTGGATTCCAGGGGTGCGCGGGTCACACGCTCGCCTAGAACACGCGCAAAGCATAAATTTGCGGACTTTAACAATAACAAGCTCAGACGCCAGGATGAACATACCGTTCCTAGCAGCAGTGGCAGTGGGCTACCAAAGGAGGAGGAGGAGGATAGTCAGGGCCAGAATATTCACACCCAGAACCAGCCTTTTCGGGATGCCTGATGACCAGGTGTATGGGAGGTACAGGTTTCCACCACACATTATACTGGACCTGGTGAGTGAGTGGGAGGATGACCTCACATCACCCACCCTGTGCTCCCAAGCACTCAGCCCCCTGGAGAAGGTCCTCAATGTACTGCACTTCTTAGCCACTGGATCATTTCAGTGGACAAGTGCCATAGTGGGTGGGGTGTCACAGGCCACCCAGTCACGCTGCCTACACCAAGTCTTGAACATCATCACTGCACGCCCATCAGTCCGCAGGCACATATACCTGCCCAGAACACCTGCAGAAAGGCATGCTGCCGCCCTGGATTTTTACGCTGTGGCACGATTCCCCAAAGTGCTAGGTGCCATCGACTGCACCCATGTGGCTCTACGTCCCCCCAGGGCATCTGAGCACATCTATAGGAACCGCAAGCACTGGCATTCCATCAACGTGCAGGTAGCATGTAATGCCAAGGGAATCATCACCTCAGTATATGCCAACTATCCCGGCTCCACCCACGACAGCTTCATTTACCGAATGTCCACCCTAAGCCGGGACCTAGAAGCTGGGCGGCATGGCGATACATGGCTGCTTGGTGAGAATGTATGCCACTGCACATGCATGCATGTTGGATACTGAGCAAGGTCACAACCCCACCAATGATACCAATCACCACCTCCACAGGGGACAGTGCCTACCCTCTCAGCCCCCACATGATGACGCCAATTCGGAACCCCACCACGCCACCCCAGGTAAGATATAACACAGCCCACATTACAACCAGGGGCATAGTGGAGCGCACATTCGGAGTGCTAAAGTCACGCTTTCGCTCCCTTGACCGTTCTGGCGGGCAGCTGTTATACGCTCCCCCAGTAGTGTGCAGGATCATAGTGGCAGCATGTGTCCTGCACAACGTTGCAACACGCCGGGGCCTGGCCGTGGACATGGTGGTGGCCCCACATCCCCAACCACATGCACAGCCGCTGCGCATGGGAGGGGAAAGGGCACGGGGGGAGGCAGCCCGTACACAGCTAGTGGCTAATTACTTCACATAGAAATCACACCCCTGTGGAGTGCACACTGCCCTGGCACATTTCATCTGACAATCAATGATGACTCAACCGGACACTGATCCTGAATGTCTGGAGAATGAACCGGGAATACCATGTCAGCCTGAGATTGTTCACCTGGAAGTGTCACAATGTGTGCATCCCTACCCACACAGACACCACCAATGCAGTTTTGTGAAGTTACACATTGAAGCAGCTAAAATGAATACCCACTTGCAAAATGCAACAAGAGGACAGTGCCATGTCAGCCAACCCAACCTCAGCACCGCCACACGACACACCGTGCCATGTCATGCTAATTGCAGGTAAACAAAGTAATCCCCACAACATGACATCAGTCTCACTATGTACAGTGGCACTATTAGAAACCTGCAACACCTGAAATGCTCACAGCAATGCCGGACCAACAACATACTTGAGCACGTAGTACCATTAACATGACATCACAAATGTTACATATTAGTAGTCTCACCACCTGGAAATGCCTGCACTCCCACCACTACCAACTGTGCAGTGTTGTCGCCATGTAGAGTTGTAGGTGCACTGCTGCCAACATGGACCCCATCTCCAGACTAGAGGTCCTTGTGTGGACATGAGGAAGGGACCTGCAAATTGGGAGGTAGACACAGAAGAAGAGTTACACATCAATGCAACATGCAGTGTACAACACAACAGCAATATGCACTAGGAATGTATACACAGTATTGACTACAGACTGCCCACACAGCTCATGGGAGTCCAACGTCACTGTGTAATTCACTGTCACTTGGGCACACCCTTTGCAAGCCCATGGAAACGGGAAGCAGGAGGGGTGTGTGTGACTCAAACCCAAGCATCTGAACCAAATACATTACAAGCCTGCATGTGCCCAGCCACAATGCAGCGTATGCCCACAGGAACCACGGAAGCCAACAGATCGTCCCAAAAAAATTGGGAATAAAAGAAATCAAAATAAAAATAAAAATAAGAAACAATCAAAAATGGCCATTGATGGGCCCGGGGGGGTTGGGGAGGCCACCCAGGAGGTCCGAGGACAGGATGCACACCAGAACCCACCTGCGTGGATCCTGGGAAGATAAAACACCTCCATGGGCTCATGGCCCACACGGCTACCCTATTGTGGGAGTATCACTGCTGTCGCTATTATCACCCTGTGCAGCTGCATCCGGAGGTGGTTGCACTATGGGAGGCAGCCCACGCAAGGCCCTAGTCTGCTCCTCCATGGCTGCAAGCATGCGGGTGTGGTAGGTCTGGTTCTGGAGGATGAGTGTGCGGAGGTCCCCATGCAACAACTCACGGGATGCCCGGACCTCCGCCCTCGTTGCCTGCATCTCAGCTGAGAGCGTACGGGTGAGACGCTCCAGCTGCTGTTCTGTCCTTTGGTGTGTTGAAGCCTCAAGCTCAACAAGAGTCGTCCTGAGGTGAAGGAGCTCCTGCCTCAGGGCTTCCCTGTGGCCCTGGGACTCAATGGAGATGGCCTCCTGCAGAGTCGCCAGTGCCGCCCGCCTGTCCCTGTTGGACCCCAACATGTCCTCCCTGTGTGACTGGCAGATGGAGTCGGTTGCCTGCTCTAGCCGCTCCATCAGCCTTTCTGGGGGGACAATGGAAGTGGCCACCCTATCCATGGCCTGAGCCATCATCTCGGATGATGCAGCCTGTTGGGTTGCCATACCGTAAATGGATTGCTCCCATGCGGTATTGCCGGGTGGCGTACGGCCACCACGTCGGCGGGCACCACACCTGTCTGGGGCAAGGCGAACTGCGCCTTGCTGTGCCGGCACTGCCTGAGGCTGCAGGACTGCATTCCCCCTCTGATCTGCTGGCCCAGGAACAGGATCAGATGTCACGGAGTGTGACCCTGCATCCGTAACCACTGAAGGCGTAGCTGCCAACACTGACATCCCCATGGAGGGTTCTGACCCTGGTGCAGGTGGGTGAGACAGAACAGAATCCCTCCCTGGAACACTCACCTGCGACGGCACGTAGGTCTCATCCGAATCAACACCTGAGTACAGCTCGGGGGAGGTGCAGCCAGAGACACCCCTTGAGAGCACGACCTGCAGCACTTGTGGGTTCTCCCCCACCACCACACCACGTCCCTCACTGGTGGTTGGTCGGCCCTCGGACCCCTCCTGGGTCTGCACCATCTCCACAACCCCAGCAGTATCAGGTGCGTCTTCGCCTGCAAAGACATGAAAACAAAGAAATGGAAACAGGCATTAGCACCATGGCACACATTGAGGGCTGAGAAGCAAGAGAACCAGTACTTGATTGACACATGTCCCACATGACTAAAACCCTCCCATGCATGCACCCTCACTGCGTATGAAGTGCAGGCAAATGGCACACACTGATGACACCAAGATGGAAGATGAACACATTTTCTGCATGCTGCCTGGCAGTGGCATCACACATTGGCCTGTGATTGGCAGGTGAAACACACATGCCATCACACAGATGGCATGTACCATTGCTATTGAGTGAAGATGGAGAGGAGGGCAGCACCTATTCATTCAGTCCAGTTCCCGCATGTAATTGCTTTTCCAATTCTAACAGGTCAGATTTTTCACCTGGAGCTGCCAGTCTGAAATGGTCCAATTGCACAGGGACATGTGTGTACAAATGATATCCAGGTAACAAAGTCACTCCACTTTACCATACCCATGTCAGACATGTGACTAGTGGACAGCGACATGCCTAGTGAAAGTGGTGGAATGCAAACAAACTGACTGAATGAACAGTGAAAAAGAAGCAAATATGTTGTGGCAAGGTGACACTTCAAGGGCAACTGGCGTGCAGTTGGGCTAGATGTCTACTGTTGGCAGAAGGGATACTGCTATGGCCAAATGCAGCTGCGCAGGAAGGATTGCATGAAGCACATGGCTGACCCATACGACTCAGGCGCACACACTCTCACCTGGCACCCGAACAGAAGCCCTCACACACACACCATGCACATGGATGACACACACATGCATGTGCACTCACCGGACAATGCCTCGTAATCAGCCAGATCTCCCACGCCTTGGATCTGTTCCTCCGTGACGTAGGTCCCAGCGACTGACTCATGTGGAGTGAGTTCCATGTCTACTACTGGAGACCCACCTCCAGTCACTAGAGTTGCGGCATGACTTGAGGCCAGCTTACTCTTTGCCCTGCGCTTTAGGTCATTCCAGCGCTTATAGCAATCATTGGCTGTGCGCCTCACGATTCCAAGGGCACTTACGATGTCCGCAACGGTCTGCCAGTGTGCCTGGCGTTGTGCAGGTGTGGTCTTGGATCCTGCAACAATGACCATCTCGTTGTCATGTCCGGACACATACTCGACAAGTGCATTCAGTTCTTCATCCGTGAAGCTGGGCTTCCTGGACGGGCCGGACTGTGTAGCCGTGTCTGGGGCATCAGCCTGTGCCGGACGAGCACTCTTCCTCTTCCGCTTGGAAGGTGGTGGTGATCCTGAGTGTCCTGCGCCGCTCTGGACACTAGGGGCAGGAGCCCTGGTGGACTCTGTATCAGGAGTGTGGGATTGCACACTCAGCATGGGAGTTGGTGCAGGCATTGGCTCTAGTGTGATGGTGTCAGGGGGAATGTCAGCAGCATGGACTAGGACCGACACTGTCCTGGCTGGGTGTGTGAGGGCTGGGGTGGATGGAGCCGCAGCTGCCCCTGCAGCCTCTCCGCCCTGCCTCCTTGGTGCAGCAGATGACCTTGCTGCCCCAGATCCACGTGGCATGATGGCATCAACGTGCACCAGCGCACGTGTCGTAGCCCTGCTGACCTGGAAGTCAGCCATGGAGTCAGCCAGGTCTGGTGCCACAATGGGCTGGTCCAACAAGGGAGGGGGGGAGGGGGGGGATTATGGGTGCCCAAGACTGGTCCTCCACACATGGGGGAACAGGCTCACCCTGCAAGTTACGACCACGTCCCCTACCGGATCCACCACGGCCACCACTTGTGGCTCTTCCACCTTTGCCACCCTTACGGAATCCTCGCCTCCCAGCCATGGCACTGATGTTAATGTGCGTATGGGAGTGGATGTAGACTATTGTCCTGGGCAATTGGGGGTCAAAGGGGTTGGGTACCAGATGGTAATTGTACCCTAGTGCTATAGCAAGGCTGAATGTAACCCCTGGGGAAAGATGACGGGTCACGCAACGCACAGGAGGCCCAAAAAAGGGAGATGACGTGCACGCAACCCCTCCTAGACCACGTGTGCAGAAAGAAAAACCTGCACTACGCTGTGGCACCCAGAAACACAAGAATGAACGTATGCGTGTCACACGCAGCCTAGAATGACCTCTGAAGGGGTAGGCTACACACGGGGCAAGCACAGATGTTAGATACGTGCGTGACTCACCGTCTGCCTGGTAAACGAGCGTGTAAAAGGAGCACGTTTGGTTGGCAACACCCCCGCCAAAAGAAGATTTGTCCGCTGTCTGAGGAGACAGGACAACAGTAGAAGGGAACACTGTTTGAGGGAACAGGCCCAGGTAAACCAGTTAAAGAGAAAAAAGAGAAAAAGCTGTCAGAGGAAACAGGGAATACGAACTTGAAACGCCGTGAAGTAAATCGCGTGTGAAACGACAAGAAGTACAGAATTCACCCACTCGCTCTCCAAGAAAAGCACGTACAAGGAAAACGTGTTCTACACGTACCTTTTATACAGGCCCACACGTCCAGCGTCCTTACGCGGCGTGTACGCGCTAGGGCCATTTCCACCTATTACATGCTTTGTCACTTCTGCGTGTAGGGCCATTTCCACCAATCACACGCGATTACACTCTGACGTGCAGTCTTTCCACGTGTGCTCTGTCATCACGTGCTGTGTGGGAAACACCTGTGCGGGTCACGTCACAGACGCGCTTACGCGCTGAGGGCCTTTCCTCAGTTTTCACGCTGACGTGCAGGATTTTCACGTGCAAAATCACTCCGTACCAAGCTGGCCACGCGTACGCACACGGAATACCACGCTCCTGCCCGGAAGGCCGAACTACTGCCCCCCAGAGCCCGAGCACGCTCCCACCTGCTGCTGCCTGACTGCCTGCTGCCCCTGCACTGCTGGGGGGTGGGGGTGATAGGGGACATGAGTGGGGGCCTGGTGGGGACTGCCCCTGCACTGCTGGGGGGTGGGGGTGGTGGGAGACATGGGTGGGGGCCTGGTGGAGGCTGCGCCTGGTGGCTGGGGGTGGGGGTGGTGGTCGACATGAGTGGGGGCCTGGTGGAGGCTGCCCCTGCACTGCTGGGGGGTGGGGGTGGTGGGTGACATGGGTTAGGGCCTGCTGGCAGGTGCCCCACAGTGCTGGGGGGTGGGGGTGGTGGGAGACATGAGTCGGGCATGAGTGGGGGCCTGGTGGAGGGTGCCCCTGGATGGTGGGGGGTGGGGGTGGTGGGTGACATGAGCAGGTGTGCAGGGTAGTCCCCTGTTTTGTGGGCTGCCTGCAGGGGCCGTGGAGGGTGTACAGGGAACACCTGTGAGGACCCACCCAGCCTAATCGTGTGTGTAACTTCCCACGCACCCCTGTAATACACATACCAAGCCAAATCGCGTGTGAGAATTCCCGCGCATACCTGAAATACATGTACCCTGCTGAAGTCGCGTGTAAAACTTCCCGCGCACCCCTGAAATGCATGCGCCCAGGCTATTCGCGTGTGGAACTTCCCGCGCACCCCTGAAATACACGCGCCCAGGCTATTCGCGAGTGGGACTTCCCGCGCACCCCTGAAATACACGTAGCACGCTGGGAGACATGAGTGGGGGCCTGGTGGAGGGTGCCCCTGCACTGCTGGGGGGTGGGAAGGGTGGTAGACATGGGTGGGCGCCTGGTGGAGGCTTCCCCTGGTGGCTGGGGTGTGGGGGTGATAGGGGACATGAGTGGGGGCCTGGTGGAGGGTGCCCCTGGATGGTGGGGGGTGGGGGTGGTGGGTGACATGAGCAGGTGTGCAGGGTAGTCCCCTGTTTTGTGGGCTGCCTGCAGGGGCCGTGGAGGGTGTACAGGGAACACCTGTGAGGACCCACCCAGCCTAATCGCGTGTGTAACTTCCCACGCACCCCTGTAATACACGTACCAAGCCAAATCGCGTGTGAGAATTCCCGCGCATACCTGAAATACACGTACCCTGCTGAAGTCGCGTGTAAAACTTCCCGCGCACCCCTGAAATACACGCGCCCAGGCTATTCGCGAGTGGGACTTCCCGCGCACCCCTGAAATACACGTAGCACGCTGGGAGACATGAGTGGGGGCCTGGTGGAGGGTGCCCCTGCACTGCTGGGGGGTGGGAAGGGTGGTAGACATGGGTGGGGGCCTGGTGGAGGCTTCCCCTGGTGGCTGGGGGGTGGGGGTGCAGGGGGACATGGGTGGGCGCCTGGTGGAGGGTGCCCCTGCACTGCTGGGGGGTGGGGTGATAGGGGACATGAGTGGGGGCCTGGTGGAGGGTGCCCCTGCACTGCTGGGGGGTGGGGGTGGTGGGAGACATGAGTGGGGGCCTGGTGGAGGCTGCCCCTGTTGGCTGGGGCGTGGGGGTGGTGGGTGACATGGGTTGGGGCCTGCTGGCAGGTGCCCCACAGTGCTGGGGGGTGGGGGTGGTGGGAGACATGAGTCGGGCATGAGTGGGGGCCTGTTGGAGGGTGCCCCTGGATGGTGGTGGGTGACATGAGCAGGTGTGCAGGGTAGACCCCTGTTTTGTGGGCTGCCTGCAGGGGCCGTGGAGGGTGTACAGGGAACACCTGTGAGGACCCACCCAGCCTAATCGCGTGTGTAACTTCCCACGCACCCCTGTAATACACGTACCCAGCCAAATCGCGTGTGATAATTCCCGCGCACCCCTGTAATACACGTACCTGGCCAAATCGCGTGTGATAATTCCAGCGCACCCCTGTAATACACGTACCCAGCCAAATCGCGTGTAAAACTTCTCGTGTACCCCTGTAATACACCTACCCAGCCAAATCGCGTGTGATAATTCCCGCGTACCCCTGTAATACACGTACCCTGGCTAATCGCGTGTAAAACTTCCCGCGTACCCCTGATATGAACGTTACCCGCTTTGCGTTCCTTGTTTGGCAGCCCTGTAAACTGGTCCAGGGTTAGCGCAGCCCTTTGCGATGATTTAGCGATTTTGATGGCTTTTCCTTGCGCGAGGGCGTTCTTGGGGGCGTTACTGGCGCTGCTGCAGGGTCGCTGCGATACTCTGCGCCACGGCTGGTTTGGGAGCCTAAAATCCATGAATACGCTGTGCGCGGAAATCGGTTTTAGCGCACGTGCCTGGCGCAGACAATCGCACGCGGACACTCTGCGCCAGCCGCTTGCGACACTTTTCAGCGAAATTCTATGAACTACCCTGTTAGTCTCTGTAACAGAAAATTAGCCCACGACGAAGCGGACAAATGCCTCCGTTTCGCCCAAGACTAATTTTGAGTTACAGGGGCTCAATTCTGAAACAGCAGGCTCTGGGAGCAAGCCATGTTTATTTCTTAAGTGTGACAAGCTGAAACGGTGTCCATATGACACTCTTTCACACGGGCACCATTTCAGCTTTTCCCACGTGCGAAGGGCTTGCTCCCAGAGCCCTGCCGTTTCATAATTGAGCTCCTGAGGCAGATAATGAGCGCAGAGCGAAACTGAGGCATGCAGCTATCATGCGGAATGTCTCCCCTTCGCCCTATGCTCATTTTTAGTCATATATGCTACTCTTAGAAATGGCAGGGCTCTGATGAGAAAGTCCCGAGAGGGCTTACTCGCCGGAGCCCTGTCATCTTAAAGTAGCTTACACAATTGCAAAAGAGCCCAGGGTGAAGCGTTGACATTAAGAATGATAGCCGCATGCCTCCGTTTCACCCTGGGCTCCGTTCTGCCGAGCTGCCTGCCGCTCCTCCGACAGCACATACGAAAGGAGGCGGGGCCACAGAGGATCGGCAGACAAACAAACATAAATGCATAATAAACTTCCCCCGTTTAGCTCTATGCAGCTTGTCCTCCAATCCAAGCCCGGGCAAACTCACTAGCACAAAGGCAAGCCGCTGTGGCCAATGGGAGCACAGTTTACAGCAAGGAACTTGCTCTGGCCAATCACAGGGTGCAATCTATATGCTATAGAGATTTGCAGGCCTGTGATTGGTCAGAGCACTTCCTTTCATCATTTATTTATTTTATTTTCCTTTTTTTTTCAAAAGTCGAACACAAGCGCCTTCAAAGGCTCAGGCGAGCTACTGGTCGCTCGCGATCGACTGTTTGGTCTACATATTTCCACTGGTCATGGGTCTGTAAAAAATGCACAGCAACGGCATTTCAGGATTTAGGATGGTGCCGTTGTGTAGTATTATTACGGAGCTCTAAACCTGCTTATCTACATTAGTGTTTCTCAGCTTTTATACCTTGTTGTCATCGTCGTTGTGATCTTCTCAATTTGATGCCTCTTTTTTCTGCTTTTGCGACCTTCACTCGAGCTGTCCCTATGGAAACATGTCCGCTTTGTTTATGGTGCATCCAGCCTAAAGTCTTATCTTGCTGGCAAAGGTTAGTTAATTCTGCAGGACATTCTTACCTGTTTGTGACATGTGAGTGTCCTCTTTAGTGGCTCTTCAGTTTTGGCTCGCTCGCTGATCATTACCAGTTCCTAAAATAAACTACCCATAATTCTTTGTTCTGACGTGCAGTTTGTTGCGTCAGTTGTCCATCGATCGCATCATCGCTCACATTGTTTCTTGGTAGATCTATTATTTTGCATCCTTATTGTTATTTAGCGTTCTTTTCAATTTAGAATTTCTTTTTTCTTGTTTCTGCCATTTCCATGTGGTTTGTTTCTTTTTTTACAGTAATTAACAGTTATTTTTTATTATATGCAATATGAGGTGTGAGAAACATGAGGGTATTCTCCAAAGCACACCTCGTGAAACCCTTATTCAGGTGGCCAGGGGAGGGCTGGCGCTCTCAGATCCCAACCCTGGGGGTGGACGAGCAAGGGAGGATCACCTGGGTAAGGGGCCCTGGGGTCATGCTCATGGGAATGCCCCAGGTGAGACGTGGTATGATGTAGAGGAAGGAGAGGTGTATGAGTTCTCTGAGGCCTTCATAGACTACACTTCATCTTCCTCACCCCCTCCCATTAAATCTCTTCCATCCAAACCCACTAACCCCTCCAGACAGAACCGATCCCCGGGTATCTCAAACCCTGTAACGCTCAGAAACCACCTCTCCCAAAAACCCTGTCACCTGTTTCACCATCCTAATACTCCCAAGCCATCTTCTTTCTATCCCTTTGATTATTCTTTCCTGCAATGCCTACCTGCTCAGGTAACATACTACAGTTCCCATAATCCGCCTGGACTATTTTACGACCTCAGTTATTCCTGTCTGCTTCAAGAATCCCGTCCCTCTGATTACCCTTTTCCCGAATCACCCCAATCCCCTATGTTCGGTTATCCATCCTGGTTATTTTCGTCCATGGTCTCAACCTTCCCTATTTCGTCCAGTAGGCTTTTTTGACATGCCAAACCCCGCCCCTTCTGTTACACGAATACTGTTTCACACCCAAGACAGCAGACTAATATTAAACCTATGTACCGGACATGTCCCAACCCAAGGGTCAGGCAAAGTCAGGCAATTGACTCAAATCACACACACCTGACAGCCTTTCCTTTTCCCTACAGGGATAAAAGGTGGAGCAAGAAAGCACAAGACAAGCAAGGTGAAGGCAAGTACAGCGGACAGCAGGACAAGACGGCTACCAAGCGGCAGTTAAAAAACGGCGGCAAGGGAGAGGGTAGCGAGGAGTGTATTGAGCTTGCCCTTTTTGTCTCAGTCCCGCGGAACCTTCATCGAGGAAAGACGGCGAACAATAGCATCACTGTCCTGCAGCAGATGTGAACAGTACACGGGGCAAGCCTATGCTGACAAGGCGGAGCAGAGGAGACTTCCACGCCCATGGTACGGGCCTTGATGCCAGAGAAGCTGAAAGCCAAGTGGTTCATCACAGCTGATGAATTGAGGGGAGAATCGATAAGCACCGGGCTGTGTTGAGTGAGAATCACAAAGTGGCACATTTTTGAACTAAGGCTAATGAACTTTAAAAGGAACTGTTAAAAGTGTGAGGGGAAGACCAGCTGCAGAGGGAAAGCGGCACCACGTGGGTGCTAACTCGAGAGACTCTGGTCGAGCCCCATATTGAGAAACTACAGAAACCAGAAGGCCATGGAAAGGCAGCCGGAGGAATGCAAAGTGGTCATACGTGAGGGTCGACCAAAAGCCCCGTACATTCTAAAGACTTTGATTCGTGAATTGGCATGAAAGCAAGGGAAGTGAATCCCAAAACCTTTTAACTGTATAAAACTGAACATTAAAAAGTAAGGAGGGGTCATCCCAGAAGAGGGGGACCCAGGGGTGAACCACTATCACCCTGCTTGAGAGCCATACTAAATCTGGTGAAGGAGGGCTAAGAATCGAGAGGGGTTGGAGCCCGGCAGAAGGGGATCCAAGGGTGAAAAGTCATCACCCCAAAGTAGAAGTTAAAAGAGACAGAAAGAGTGAACCCAAAGGTGGGATGCCAGAGATGAAGCTATCAACCAAGAACTGACAGTCAAGAGAGGTCTGAGCCCGGCTGAGAGAGATCCAGGGGTGAAATCATCACCCGAGTACTGACAGTCAAGAGAGGTCCGAGCCCGGCCAAGGGAGATCCAAGGGAGAAGCTTTCATCAGAACTTTATGTGGATTACAATTGAGAAGGGTTAGCCCAGAAGAGGGGGAACCAGGGGTGAAGCCATTATCCTATTTTTGACTATTGGAAAACAATTGAGAATGGTCAGCCCAAAAGAGGGGACCAATGGGTGAACCCGTCACCCTACTAGAAATTGTTAAATACGATACCAGAAGGGACAGTACAGAGGAGGGGGACCCAGGGCTGAAACCATCACTCACATTGAACTTTGAAGACAAACTTTCATTTGTTAAAGGGACTTTTGTTTTGTTGGTTTTCCCGAAGGCATGAGACTTTCTAAGGAAATGAGACTTGGCCATCAACGGACCTGAGAACTGCCATTGGAACTGTCGTCTCGTGCTAGAGAAGCCTGAGACCGTACTGTACCTCACCAGCTCCCATCCTACCCCATGCTAAAACGTGAGGAAGTGAGACCCAAACCATTGCATCCTGACTTATCATTTGAGAACACTTCTTTCTTTTCTTGAGAACTATCTCAAACCCTTTTCTTTAATAGTTGTAAGGTTTGCAATAGGTTTCTTAGTATAGGACCTTTTATTTTGACACAACACTACTAGGACTGCCTTATTTTTCATTTGAAGGTCGACACCTGTCCCCATTTTAGATATAGGTTTAGATTAGGCATTTTTCCATCCAGTATGCCATTTTTCATTGTTCAATAAAAACCCTTGAACTGTGATCATTTGGTCTGTCTTACTTGTATCACTATGAGTTTCTCACAGAGGCCAGCTCATTTCTGTGGCCAATTGGACAGTCACTTGTGCTTTGAATGTGCTGATTTAGCATTATGCTGTCCCTGTTTGCGGCTTTTAGGGCTTATTAATGCCTGTGCTGTCATCTCTCTATTGTAAAATTCATCTCTCACTGTTGCCTGTATTATATTGTGTTGATGTTGAAGGCAAGACACGCATAACTCACTAGCAGCCATTCGATATTGTTGTTCAATCCGTTCTGGTGGCTTTTGGTAAGGAAGATGAGTTCTTGTTCTTTTCTAAAGAATTTGTTTTTATCTCTTGTTGCATCTTTTCCTGCCTTTAATTTGTAAATCACTGTCCAACATAACTCTACTGCTGTATGTTTTTTTTCATTGAAATGCTTTACCAATGGGACATTTTCAACTTTATTTCTCATGCAGCTTTTATTTTCGGTAATCCTGATACAAACCATTATTTCTGTTTTGCCGATATACAGCAGCTTACATGGGCACCAGATTGCATAGACCACCATTTTGGTTTTATAATTGGTTAAAGATTTTAGTTTCCATGGTGTTGGCAGGCCTAGGTCGCATTCAACGCTTCTTTTAGTCGATGTGCAGCATCTGCAATTACCTCATGGTGTATGGCCGATTACTTTGTTCATTCCCCATATTTCTACTAGGTTTTCTCTTTCTGAATTGGTAATATGTCGTTTTTAGTAAGCTTATCCTTCAGATTGTTGATGTGTTTGAACGCAAACGTAGGGGGATTTGGGGCTTGACTCTTGCTTCTTAAAAATCCTGCAGTTCTTGATTATTGATTTCCTGATTTTGTCTGAAAGGTGGCTGAAAGTACTGACAAACACAAGTCTTTCAGTATCTTTTTCTTTGGGATTATATTTGAGCAAGGCTTCTCTATTGTTGTTGCTTGCTCTTTTATAGGCTGTCTTTACTATTTTCATGGGATAGCCTTGTTTCAGCAGTTTTTCTTTTAGATGTTTTGCTTCATGTTTGTATTGTTGTATATTGGAATATTATATGGAATGTATATTTGTCCAAAGGGCAGATTGCTGCTGGTGTGTCTGGGATGGAAGCTGTCAAATCTAAGCAAAGCATTCTTATCCGTGGGTTTATGGTATGGTTTAGCCCATAATTTATTGCTTGCTTTGTCAACAAAGCTTGTCACATCCAAAATGTGAACTTGGGTATCGCTGTGAATTTTAAATACTGGTCTAGCTTATTTAGTCAGCTCACAAATGATTCTGCTGTCATTCTGTCACCCTTCCATATCATCAGTACAACGTCGATATATCTTTTCCATAGACGGATGTTGTTCTTATAGTGGTTTGTGTCGATAAATATTCTACCTATAGATTTGCTACATTGGGTGCTACTGTGGCGCCCATCGCGGTACCATGTATATGTTTATATATAGAGTCTTGGAATTGGAAGCAACTTTCTTTGAGAGTCATTGGCAAGCACCACAGGATGAAGGAGTTTGGTACTATTCCATATTTTCGTTTTTCCATGAGCAGTGTCTCGATCATTTCTATACCAGCATCTTGCGGGATCATTGTGTATAGTGATGTGACATCAAAGCTCATCAAAATGTCCTTCTCATGATCGAAAGTCATACATTCGATAATTGTGATGATAGCTGACGTGTCTTGCACGAAAGATTGCATTTCTTTGACGAATGGCCTTAGATAGACATCTGCAAATTGTGAGAGTGTCTCAAGATCGAGTCAATGCCTGACACGATCGGTCTCCCTGGTGGTTTATTCAAAGATTTATGTATTTAGGGAGAATGTAAAATTTGGCATTCTGGGGTTAAGTTTAATGAGGAAATCTGCTTCTTGTTGACTAATCCATCCTAATCAGAGGTATTAATCGGATGGTAGGGTCTTGTTCTAGTCTTTGAAAACACATCTCGTCTTTGAGCTGTCTTTCACATTTTTTAATGTAATCCGTTATGTTCAGAATGATGATTGCTCCTCCTTTATCCGCCCAATGGATTATGATCTCTTGGTTTGTTTTCAATTGATTAACTGCTTTTGCTTCTTGTTTGGAAATGTTCATGAATGGTCCTCAGTTGTGTTGTTGTTCTAACATGGTCATGTCTGCTAGTACCTTCTTTTCGAAAACCCAGGACTCTGCTGAGAACGAACTACTTGGTGGTGTAAAAGTCAATTTTTTCTTTAGTACTGATTAATTTGCTTCACGAGTATAGCTAGCTTCCTCAAAGAATTCTTTTGATGGATTTTTCTCATAAATGGAATAAATTCTACTCTAAAGCCGAACTCTTTTTTTTGTTGTTACTTTTTTGTTGTTCTACATTATTTCTGAATACAAAACCTTCTTTTGAGTAGGGAAAAGCCTTCTCGTGACTGAAGTTCACTAGGTTTTTCTTCATTCTACGAATTTTTTCTTCAACTGGGGATTCTTTAAAATCTTTCATTTCTTTTTGGATTTCTTCTAGTTTTGCTTTGTAACTTTCTAAAAGACCTAGAAGTTTAATTTCCTCTTCTAGTTTGTTCAGATATATCACTATTTTCTTGTACATTCCTTTTGCTGCATCAATAATTAGGATTATCCAGTCCCTTCCGCTTTTATTTGATATGTAGCTCCATTCCAAAATGAATTCTTTGTTGTCTACAAACGACCTTGGTTCATTGGTAATGATTAAACCTTGTGGTAGGGTGCCGTTCCTAAGGCATTCCAGTACTACTGTTCCATACAACTCTGTTCTTATGTGTCATTTTTTGAGCTGTGTCAGTTCATCCCAATTAGTCAAATTAGTTGTGGTGGTTGGGTCTATCCCTTTTCCAAATAGTGAAGTGTTTGCTAGTAATTCTGCCATGTTTTTGTCATTGTAGCTTAAACATTTATCTGCTTCCATGTTGTTTGTCAAAAAAGAGATTGTCTAGTCACTCACTATAGATCAGTGAAATATGTAACGTGTGTGGAACTCAAAACTGTGTGTTTGGGATCAAAAGGTCTCATGACCAATGGCCATACTAGAAATCACTTATACTGAACAAGAGACTGCAGGATAGGAGAAGCTAAATGAGTACCCATGATACTGTAACTTCTATCTACACTTAAACACATAAGCCTTGAGACCAAGAAACTGCTATTGCAGTTAGATTTCCAAATTTCCATTTACTTAATCATGGTATCAAAAATATTCTATATCAAAAATATCATTCTCATCACAATTTTATATTTGTGTACTTCCATTAGCATACAGATAAATTGCATCTTCTTTAACTTTGCTAAAAGTGTGTGCAAAATCCCTATTCTACAGATTATTCAGAAATGCTAATGTTAGTTCAGTGATCGACTGTTTCATTCCTCCATACATACTCATTTCATACTAAAAAGTGCAAACATGCTCATAATTCGACATCAATTACATGTCTAAAACCGTCTTCCTATGACTTCATTACAAAAATCAATTGCATGTCTAAAACCGTCTTCCTATGACTTCATTACAAAAATCGTCATTACATAAAACAGCATGCCCAACATGTGTTGTTCCTTTTGTTGCTTTAGGTGTAATTTATGGAACTTCTTCAGTGGCTCAATTATCTGTCAGGGAAATCGGTTGTGTGCCAATATTGTAGATCCTTACATTCTATACTGTGGGTTTTTGAACAGGGGATACAACTCTGCTTTGCTACTTGTTATGGATGCTGTTTGTTCAACAGTTCATACATATTCTCTGCAGCGTTGTTGTCTATCCCTGTTCTGTTGCTTGGGATGTTTCATTTAATCCACCTGTAATCAAACAGCACACATATGTTGTGTTACTTGATTATTTGACCAGATTACATACAATTTTACACAAATCTGACATAGAATATATCTTGTATTAATCTCTCCATGCTATTTCGAATTTAGCATGCTTCCATGTTCGAATTTCTTTAAACATTTCACTGCAGAAAATGCAAGGGGAGACTCCCTGCATTCACCCTAAATCTGTTACCTTTCTAAATATCTAAACCCAACCCCATCTACATTTGCAGCGAAGTGTGGTACTAAAATGTAAAAAAAAAATGGGCCTCAAACAACCTGGTCTGTGAGGAAACAGTCAAGTTCCAAAAAGTCTTGGTTGTGCATATCTTCAGTGACCTTTAACCTTGACTAATCCAAGACAGTTGGAAGGTGTCCTGCATCTGAGTGTCTGTGACCTTCTCAGTTGACCTCTTCATAGGCTAATGGATTTGGTTTATGAGTTGCCTTAAAACAAAGCATGGGGCATCTATTTGAAGCAAGGTCTGGTGTCATTAGTGCATACCTGAAGACAGTGGGCCTCATTACGACCCCGGCGCTAAACCATGGTGTTGTTAGCACCATGGTCCATGCCCGGGTCCGCCATGGTGAATGGCGGAATTACCGCCCCATTCCAAGGTTGGCGGGGCGGTAATTCCCCATTCACCAAGGGCCCTTCCCCATTCCCATTTTTGCCCCATAGGGCTCAATGGGAATGGGGAAGGCGCTAAGTACGGTGCCGCAATTTGCGGCACCGTACTTAGCACCAAGGTCCCTTTGCGGCACCCTACTTTAACGACTGCTAAAAGCAGCCGTTAAGGTCGGGTCCCGCAAAGGGAACTCGTAATGAGGCGTTAAGGGTTTAACAGCGCTGACACCTTTTACGGCGCCGTTAAACCCTTAACGCCAGGGTCGTAATGAGGCCCAATATATAGTATTTAAAGTAGGTGCATACTTTGAAAGCTTGTCATGAATCCATCCTGGGTTGTCATTAAAGGCTCTCTAGTCTGACCATAACCTGCCATTATTCTCTATGCACTTCCACACTGGATTTGAGGTCCTGAGCTCTTCATGAATGCCTATACTTGGGAATAATAGATTACAATCCAATTTGATTCTGATCTTTCACTCCAGCTCTTTGGGATTCATTTGGTCATTTATGAAAGCAGACCTGTCCTTTCAGTGTATATCACCCAGCAAAAGGACCTTACTAACGTTTCCATTCCTATGCTTGAGTTTCAGGAATATAGTTTAAATACATTACTAACATAGCCTGATAAAGGAACACCTTGTATATTCCCACATTGACTGGACTACATCTTTTGCTGTAATGACATCATCTTTACATATGCTATTCACATTGGAAATAAACGTGAATAAATCTGAGTATAACTTTTGATGAAACGGCTTGTGGTATTCCCTGTAAAATAACTACTTTAATTCTGGGCCTTCCTTTCACATGTAGCATGGTTCATTCTTGGAACAGTATAAACCTTACAATTTTCAAATGCACACATCCTGTGCTTAATGTTTATGAGCACAGGCTTTCACACACAACATGGGTATGCTCTGCCAAGAAGGCACTTCTCATTGTATTCAATGTAGGCCTCAACCTAACTATCTATAACATATGCTGCTCAGGTACTGCCAAACAAAATGATACCACTGGAGGAAGTAGGCCGGTCCACTGATTTACTAGATTTAATAGACTGCATACCACAGTCATCATTTTTAAATAGCTATGATCTGTGAAAGTAAATGGCAATTAAAATGAAGGGACCTGTCAATAAATACCCCTGAGATATTTCACACATCATGTTTGTTCTACTCGGTTATTATTCTTTCTATGAAGAATTATGTTTCACATTCGTTTTGAGTGTGAGGAAATATGATCACCTGACGAATTATGTCTCACATTAATTGTCAAAGTAAGAACATCTGATCATATCAAAATGTAGCTATCACATTCATTGTAAGAATAAGATAATCTGATCATAAGCATAAAGTATTTCTAAATAAAGTTCTGACATTAATTTCAATTGAAGACATTGGAGTTCCATTACATAATTTCCCAAAAAATCTTTTTAAACATTTATATTATCTTGTTTAAATAGCAGAGAAAGAAAACATCTCAGTACAACCTCAATATTATTTATTCAGTACTTTTACCTCGTCCTTAATATGTCAGGTATCCCCTTCCAGTGTTTCTAGTGCAATTTAAAATTGCATAAGAGAATGTCCATTCTTAAACATAATTAGCAAAAACTGTTACAGTTTTATTCCTAGACTAAGACAGTGGCCCTCATTACGACCCTGGCGGAAATCGAAAAACGATGGCGGAAATGCAATACCGCCATCGAATAGCGCTCGGTGCGATTATGACCCGTAACCGTAAAGTACGATGCCATTAGCGACACCGTAGTGAACGCCAACGCTAACTGCACCAAGTACGCGCACGCGCGCCATGCCAAACCGTAATTACCACCATGGCGCAACGGTACGCGAATTCTGACCCTAGCGGACATGTACCTAACGCCATCAAGCATGGCGGAAAGTACCATTCCGCCATGGTGAGAAGTACGGCATCGCGAATCAACCGTAAACGGCCCTACTGAGTGCCTGTACACCACTCCCTGGCCACATTGCACAACTCCTCGTAGGTGCAATGAAGTCACACAATGCAACCAGTGCAATGTACAAGTCACCCATGCATGCCAACGAACAAATGAATCCAGGGGCTCCAAGTGCCTTGTGAGTGGGCATCCATATTTGCCATGGCACCATTGCCGCACTGATGCAGCACAGGCATGTGAAGGTTCAAGTACAGCAACATGAGCAGAAAAATGAGACAAACAAAAACAGGCCCCCCCATCGACTGACACCAGTGTAAGGCAACATACAAAGCAGTATCCTGAGTGAGACTGCACCAGCCCTGTACTATTGCCAGTAAACAAACCAACCATCAGCATAAGCATGTACCACACAAGTTGGCAGAGTGACAGAGCAGCCAGGCTCATCTCAAGAGGGGCCAATGGGAGCTGCAGGGCACAGATGGCACGAATACAGAAGCTATTCCAATGGACATGACCTCAGTCTCCCTCCAAGAAACGCACGCAAACACAGGCACCTGTGACCAGCCATAGTCTGATAATCACATCATTCCACCAATCCACCTGGCTGACCGGCATCTGTTACACAAAAGCTAATCCCCCGCCCCTGAGCATGACATCATTAAAACAGTCATAATGGCAGGCCCCATCCCTGACCTTACTGGGCTTCGTAGGCAAACGCGGCCAGTACAGTACCACGCAACTATACTCAGAAGCCGGAACCCAATGCAGATCTCCTCACAATACACCGCTCCACAAATAGGAATATGCTACATTACTTGCAAAGAATAACGCTACACGGTTAATATCAGAATAGAAATTTAATGCACCACAAAATCACAAAGCCCATACAGCCATTAGGTCATGAACTCCAAAATACATTTCAGTATTGTGGGCTGCATCCGCAATAAATGACCAGCTTCTGCTTGTGTGACGCCCTGTTCCTTCATGGTACACAGGGGCTACATTCACGTTCAAAAAGGCAACATGGAAGCGCCTAGAACCGCAGGGCCGTCCCATTAGGTAGGCACTCGTCCAGCTGAAAGGTCGAAATGTTGCTCCTAGCCACTAGTACTGCGTAAGGGCATGTGGCCCATTGGCGATCGTCCCATAAGATCGTAATGGTGCTCCACTGATTAACTCGAAGCAGCAGGTGTCGGGAGTAAAAGCCATCTGCAGGAGTGGCATACAGATGGCAGTGGCAAAAGGGGAGGAGATACCTGTCACCCAAATGAAATAAAAAAGAATAGTATGGCCATCAGAACTTGATTTGTATTACTCACTTCAATGATCACACTAAATCTACAGCCATATGCATGCTAGCCCACTCAAAAGGATTATTCCCACCCAAAAATCACTTGCGAATCACAACTACAAAAATCGAGGTGAAAACACTATTACAAACGAGTGTTTGTGTGCATGCGTCTGTTAAGACAGAATCCATTAGATGGGATTAGTAACGTGCATAGACACAAGTGTTTGAAGGCGCGTCGAGACAGGGAGGGTTCAACAAGGGCAGAAAGACGATGGTCCCACTATGGCAGCTCTGCATCACATAGCGCAGGGGAGGTGGATAGATTCCAAAAAGCCCTGTACATGGCAAACTCTCGATCAAATCATCTGTCCATGCATCCATACATCATTCCCTCATCCCGGTATGAAAACGCCTGATTATTTACTCACATAACATGTGAAATTTCCATTGAGTCTGTGCGTAATGCAGTCTGCAAAATCCACTGTGCTCCAGCCCGGAATTCCAGTGTTGTGAAGTAACATGTATTTGGGAACGTCCGGCCTTATCGTCCACTACGCTATTGCGCATCCCATACTATTCATATCAATCATAGCATTCTCGCCATGGCCCCTGTCCGAAGGACATTAAACAATAGAACCTCATATCTGCAGTCAGACCTGTGGGCGTCTCCTCGCCGCTAGCTGAAAACCGAAAGCGCTGTCCTTCGAATTCCTCATTTGCAACATCACGTCGAAAAGGCATCTGTGACCGCTTGAAATCACAAATTCATCCATGTAGTGCGGCAGTGTGTGAAAATGGCAACTGGCTTCACTCACAAATGGGACGCCCCGCCCGTCGGTGAACCTCGGTACAGTGCTGCATGAGGGTCCACCGTTAATCGAGTACTACATTCCACTGACCCTTCACAAGTTTGTTCGCGACTGCAAAGATAGTATGTGAAGCAATGGGACCATAGCAGAATGAACATATGAACCAATATCTCACTGCCATCGGGATGAAATACATGATTGTAATGGCAAGATGCCATGCGTCGAATTGCAGCGTTGTGTGCGGGACGTGCTCGCCCAAAGGGGATTGCAGCTTGCACAGGTGGAATGAATCACCACAGGTGGAGGCAATACAGCTTGTAAACACATAAATTGCACACCCAACCCCCTCCCACAACCACACCCACTCCAAAATGCTACCGGCAGGACTAGCGATGTTGGCCCTGGGGGACCTGATAGCACTGCAAGTACTCCAACTTCAAGAAGAAGACGAACACCAACTACTACAACAACCGGCCGCACAGAGGAGACGCAGGAGGAGGAGGAGGGCAAGGCAGGGCCAGCAAGGCCCGCCAGCACAGCCACTACCACCACGCAGGCAGCCCGCAATCCCACGCCTCCGAGCACATCCGTTCAACCTCACGGATGAGCAGATCCACACCCTCTACCGTTTGGACCGGGACACCATAACTGCCATTGTGGACATGACACAGGCTGACCTTGTCTGCATGATAGATAGCCCAACCGCCATCCCACCCCTACTGAAGGTGGTGTCTGTACTCCACTTCCTGGCCACAGGTACCTACCAGCACACAGTTGGACAGTTGCATGGCATTTCACAGCCAGTGTTCTCACGGACACTATTGCAAGTGCTCGATGCCCTCCTGAAGCACGCAGACGACTACATCTCTCTACCACGCTCGGAGCAGGAAATTACGAACACAAAAGTGGGATTCCATGCACTTGGCGGCATACCGGGTTGCATTGGTGCCATCGACTGCACCCATGTGGAACTGGTCGTCCCACATGCCATGGAGGCCCAGTACCGCAACCAAAAACAATTTCATTCTCTTAATGTACAAATGGTGTGTGACTCCAACAGGATCATTACACATTGTTGTGCCCGATTTCCTGGATCAACCCATGATTCTATGGTCTTGAGGAACTCTACAATACCACGCTACATGGAGCGACACGCAGGGAACAGATCCTGGCTACTCGGTGAGTCTCATTTCATGCATGATAATGTGGGGTATGTGATGCGGCAATGACCTGGCAGGAAGGGGGGGGGGTGCGTACGTAGCAATGTCATTCCACAAACATCCTTTATTGTCCACATACAGGTGATGCCGGGTATCCACTGAAGAGATAGCTCCTTACACCACTCCAGAACCCACAGAACCAGCATGAGGAGGACTACAACCATGCCCACTCACGTACCCGTGTAGTCATAGAACAGGCATTCGGCCTACTGAAGACTCGTTTCCGCTGCCTCAGCAGGTCTGGCGGGGCAATCCTGTACCTCCATAAGAAGGTAGCAAAGATGGTCATGGCATGTTTCATGCTACACAACATGTGCGTACGTAGAAATGTGCCCATGCCCCCTGACGCAGAACTGCAAGCACCTGAAGATGGTCATGATGAGGGTGGGGATGTGGCAGCACCTCAAGGATTCTGCGAGGCACAGGAGGGCCGTGACATTCGTCAGATTCTCATTGATTCATGCTTCTAGCACTCACGCCTGGTGGCTGATACATGGACACGGGACTTGTGGCACTGTGTGTGTCTGGAACATGCACAATATGGACTGTACGCCTATAAAGGCCTCGTACACAAAGATCAATGTCCACACATCTCATTGGATGATCGTGCATTGTTTATAGCATATGTGAAATTATGTTACACACCCCATCGACCCGCCACACAAGTGAGCCCAACACACCCCCTCCACCCTCCTACCTCCCCCCCGAACACCAGTGTCCGAAGATGCTCATTGTCAGTGGGCAGACGCTATTGCAAGCCCCCTCTCCGGGTATCAGGGGCACCCCTGCCTGTGGAGCGCAGGTTCCTCCCAGATCTACGTTGGGGGCTGCCCTGGACGGAACTTGCAACGGATGATGTCTCTGCCTGCTCACGTCCATGCATGTCCCTAAGGGTTTGTGAGAGCTCAGTGAGCACACAGCGCACAGCGGCAAGTTCAGCACATACGTCTTTGGACGTCGCATGCAGTTCCCCCCTCAGGCTCTCGGTGCTTCTCTCCATTTGTACTCTCAGGCTCTCGGTGCTTCTCTCCATTTGTACTCTCAGGCTCTTGGTGCTTCTCTCCATTTCTGCCCTAAGTGTCTCAGTTGATGTTTCTATGGCTGCCTTAGTACCCCCACATTCATCAGCATGGTCCTTGAGGAGCGTGGCCAGTTGCTGCTGTTGCACGATCACCTGGTCGAGGGACTGTTGCCTCTGCTGTGCCATGGCCATTTGCGGTGGTGTCACAGAGGGGCTGGTCACCTCATGTTGCCTTGCCACAGGGCTTGTGGGGGATGGCCAGTCGTCGTCTTGTGGGTGCCCCTGCGTGGTATCCTCATGGTGTACGGGATGGAACAAACAGGGGGATTGAGACAGGTCATGGATGGATCTTACTTCGACATCCCCGTTTTCTGTGTCGGAGCATGCTGCCATTAATGCAGTGTCACCTATGGTGCTGCTGCCACCAGAAGCAGTGCCTTCTGTGGCATCCATTGGGGGGACCTGTGGTGCTGCTGTTGTGGGCATGCTGGCTGCTGGGGTGCCTGTTGAAGTTCCCTCCTGTGTGCTGCCACTTGATTTGTGCTGCTGCCGTGTCTTGATGCGTGCAGCTGAGGTGGAGGGTCTTTGGCCGTTGGTCTTGGCCCTCTTTGCAGGTGTGCTGGTAGGGGTGTCCTGGAGCTCGTCGTTTGAATCGGACCCTGTGGTGGAGTAAAGGAGGGCGAGCGTTATTAATGGGTCTGTTGAAATTGGAATGGCAATGTATCACATGCATTGGGGTGGTACCTGAGGGTGATTTGGGTCGGGGCCTTGGAGGTGGTTTCATTTTTGTGTGGATTGAGGATGCAGTTGTTTTGCAGCCTGCAGTTAGGGTGTGCCTGCTGCACGTGTGAGGGTGTTTTTAGGATTTTTAATTATTTATGTATTTAATGTGAGTTTTAAAGTGCGCTATCAGGCCAATGTATGTGGACGTTCTCCTGGACATGTGTTACTGTTGCACTATGTGGACACATGGTACTTCACATGATTGGACATTGTGGATTTAGCATTGTTTTATTTGGCCCACCTACCGGATTCTTCGGATGTCTGCACTCCTTTCTCCATCCCTCCGACTCCCTCTATACTCTCCATTCCAATGGTGGAGGCACAGATTTCTTCCCAGGGGGTCAACTTGATGGGTGATTCCGATCCTCCCCCGGTAGCTGTGGCAATGTTACGGTTGGCGGATAGTATGCTCCGTACGCGTATCCGCAGGTCGTCCCATCGCTTTCTGCATTGCTGTGGGTTGCGGTCCCCACCGCACTTACCCGCTGTACCACCAGGGCCCATATGGCCTTCTTGTTCGCAAGTGCCGTCCTGGTCATTTGCGTCGAGAAGACGACGGCAGCATTCTCCTGGAGGGTCTCTGTGAGCACGGTGAGTTCCTCACGGGAGAAGTGGACCTGCCGCTTGCGGTCGCACGCTTTTTTCGCTACTTTTCCCATTTCTATTGCTTTCACTAGGGTGGATGACGGGTTGGGATGTGTCTCAGGGTAGTATTTTTAATGGTTGTGTGGGAATTCTGATTTTATAGGTGTACGGCGTGCTGTTTCCCGTTCCGGGACCATGTTTTTACTTCCGTTTCCGTATATTTACGGTCACCGTACTTTCCGATTGCCGCTCATTACGGTGACCGCTAAGATGGGTGGCGGAATTGCACCTAGGGCGCCGTACGACGGCGGTGAGGGGCGTTTTGGGGACATTTCCGCCATCGCGGACTTTGCACTTCGGCCATGGCGTAGTGCTCGTGCCCGATGGGTCGGAATTAGCCGCACTTTGCTCCGTCGTGCAATGGCGGAAACGCTATTTACGCTATGGCGATCAGGTCAGTCACTTTCCGCCAGGGTCGTAATGAGGGCCAGTATGTTTTATATGAAAATTCTGAAGATACATATTTAATCAAAATGCGTTCTGAGCCTGTTCTATTACACTCTAATTCCATGAGTACATCAGGTTATGCAGTGAGATAGCAATTGGTTGTTTATATGAACCAAAGATCTGCAAGGAGATCATCACCCCTGATTTAATTTATTGGAAACTTTGTAACTCATGTTAACCATTTAGGGGGTAATTCATAGAATTCAGCGCACAAGTGGCGCACGCGGCTGGCGCACAGTGTGCGCATGCGAATCCCTGCGCCAGCCGCGTGCGCCAAAATACATTTCCGCGCACAGCGTATTCATGGATTCCAGCCACCAAAACCAGCCATGGCGCACAGTGGCGCAGCGACCCTGCAGCAGTGCCAGTTACGCCCCCAAGAACGCCCCTTGCGCAGGGAAAAGCCATCAAAATCCCCAATCCAGCGCAAAGGGATGCACTAACCCTGTACCAGCACGGCAAGCGGGGTACATGTATCACTGGGGGGCGCGGAAAGTTCCTCACGTTATTTCAGCTGGGTACGTGTATTTCAGGGGTGCGCGGGAAGTTCCGCACGCTATTCCAATAGGGTACGTGTACATCAGGGGTACGCGGGAAGTTTCACACGTAAATTCTGCAGGGTACGTGTATTTCAGGGGTGCGCGGGAAGTTTCACACGCGATTTCAGCTGGGTACGTGTATTTCAGGGGTGCGCGGAAAGTTCTACACGCGATTCCATCAGGGTACGTGTATATCAGGGGTGCGCTGGAAGTTCCACACGCGAATGTCCTGGGTACGTGTATTTTGGGGTGCGCGGAAAGTTACACACGTGAATTCAGCAGGGTACGTGTATTACTGGGGTGCGCGGGAAGTTTCACACGTGAATTCAGCAGGGTACGTGTATTTCAGGGGTGCGCGGCAAGTTTCACACGCGATTTTAGCTGGGTACGTGTATATCAGGGGTGCGCTGGAAGTTCCACAAGCGAATGTCCTGGGTACGTGTATTTCAGGGTGTGCGGGAAGTTACACAAGTGAATTCAGCAGGGTACGTGTATTTCAGGGGTGCGCGGAAAGTTCTACAAGCGATTCCATCAGGGTACGTGTATATCAGGGGTGGGCTGGAAGTTCCACACGCGAATGTCCTGGGTACGTGTATTTCAGGGTGCGCGGAAAGTTACACACGTGAATTCAGCAGGGTACGTGTATTACTGGGGTGCGCGGGAAGTTTCACACGCGATTGGCCCTGTGCGAGCGTGGTACGTGTATTACTGGGGTGCGCGGGAAGTTTCACACGCGAATTCAGCAGGGTACGTGTATTTCAGGGGTGCACGGGAAGTTTCACACGCGATTTCAGCTGGGTACGTGTATTCCAGGGGTGCGCTGGAAGTTCCACACGCGAATGTCCTGGGTACGTGTATTTCAGGGGTGCGCGGGAAGTTTCACACGCGATTTCAGCTGGGTACGTGTATATCAGGGGTGCGCTGGAAGTTCCACACGCAAATGTCCTGGGTACGTGTATTTCAGGGGTGCGCGGGAAGTTTCACACCACAGGGGACTACCCTCCACCCCCACTCATGTCCCCCTGCACCCCCACCCCCCAGCACTGTGGGGCACCCTCCACCAGGCCCCTAACTCATGTCCCCCTGTACCCCCACCCCCAGCAGTGCAGGGCACCCTCCACCAGGCCCCCAACTCATGTCCCCCTGCACCCCCACCCCCCAGCACTGTGGGGCACCCTCTACCAGGCCCCCACACATGTCCCCCAGCCAACATCTCATCACAATCTAGATCCCTGGCCCTTATGGTCAGCCTCCACATGCCAAACACCCACCCAAGTATTGCATCCACCCACTCAGAATTGCCAATTACATGATACAATGCCAATGGCAAGTATGCAAATGAACACATGTCCCTCACATACACACAATGGGTGTACGTGAATGTCAAAACCCATATCATGACATGCATGAAACCAATGATATGATACTACACATTGAAGTTTGATGAAAAAAATGTATTAAAAGCAACATAAATGGCATTAAAAATAAACAAACGACATTGGGAATTAAAATCAAAAAAGCAGCATGTCCGTAAAATAATGAAAAACCACAAATCATAATCCAAAGGAAAAGTGTCCAAAGTCACAGTTCAAAAAAGTACATCCAAGGGAAAAACAAAACCAAAAACCATTGCTCCATGGGTAAATCAAAAAAAAAAAACATAATCCAACAGTCAACTATATACAGATAAACAATCCAGGGTCCATGATCCCAACTGAAGAAATGAAACCTATCTAAAAATACTACGTAATAAAAAAACTATCTACAAAAATGTTGGCCATTGTCCAAAAGGTCCAAAATCAAGAAAAAAGCAAAAGAAACCTAACACTAACTACATAACTATTTACAAGGGCAGTGGGCTAGTCCAACGGCTCACTGGATGTTGTCATGGGCCAGGGCATCATCGAACTCCTGTTTAATGGCTTGGAGGCGGGCATGTTCCCTGGCCCCGAGGTCTCGCAGGGATAAAGCAGTGTCCAGCTCCAACTCCCTGCGAAGACCCTCGATGCACTCAGCCCGCTTCAGCGCCCTCCACATGGAGTTCTCCGCCCTGACCATTGTGAGCCGTTCCTCCTCTGCCCGCTGCCTCTCCGCACCTATCTGCTGGCCCAACCGCTCCCACATGGAAGCCACTCCCATTCCAGGGTTCTCCTGCCCTCCGGCCGATGCCTGCACCCCTGATGTTGATGGCCCCGAGCCATGATGCCTCCCACGTCGAGCCTGCCGCTGCCTCCGACGCAACTGCCTCTGCCAGCATGACGGCATCCAGGCTGATGGAATCCACCGACGCCGTCGTGCACGTGCCCTGCCCGATGATGCCGTCACATCCTCCATCTGCTGGGGTCCAGTTGCTGGTGTGTCCACTAAGTAGAAAAATGGGAGGGAAATCAGGTATAAGCAGAAAAAGCGGGGTGGTTTTAACCTGACGTAAATGAACTTTCAACAAAAGAGAGGCCACCTCGCTAGTTAGGTTATAGACACATAATTCGCTGGATATTGGTGGGATACTCACATCTGTGGGGGAAGTGCAAATCTAAAAAACAGAAGTCTTAGGAGAATTCAACCTGACTTCTTCAGTAATTCTGTTTCAAAAGCAAATTTTAATATAAATAGTAATCAAATAAAAACACATTAAAAACTAACATAGAAAACTAACTAAAGTGACAAGTGCTTCATAGACAGTGCTTGGTATTCATCATCAAGGAGAAAACTGTATCTCTACTATGAGGTACTCTACTAACCTCAAATGTACAGGTCAACATGTAAACAGTTCTTGAATACTTGTAACATTAATTCTTCGCTGAACATTAAACCTCACAATATATCCATATAGAAACCTTGTTGAACAATGTCTCTAATTGTGATGCCTCAGTAACCATATATTTAGAGTGCATCAAGGTTAATTGATACTCATTTAGATACTACTCAGTTGTATCTGTATAGACCCAACATGTTTCGTTCCTTCCAAGATTCAAACTAGTTGTAGGAACTTCTTCAGGGGGATAGTTGAGCCAAGGCCTACAAACGCCCTTGACCCAATTGGTGATGGTATTAGATGGACACTTGAAGACTTGATGTTGACATAACAGTGTGAGTTTGCGGATGGTTTATCCCTTTGGGTGCATAATAGACGTGCCAAAACCACTTCGTTGGTGTTGAGTACCGAGAAGTGGATCCAGTGTGAACCTAATAATAAAAACAACAAACCACAGGCTAATTAGTGTGGTTGTTTTAACTCAAATACACCATTCATTAATTGGCTCAGTAAGGTGTATGCTGGAGCTTACCGTTTCTCAGTGTCGGTTAAGCATCTTCAGGATACTGCACTTTGCTACTAAGTCGCAGTTCAAATTGGAGCCCTGTAGACATACAACAAAATGGCAGGACACTCAGTCCCCTATGGTGTAGTGATAAGGCAAAGGAATTACAACAATCTCGGCCAATGGCCTTATTTTCAAATATTAACGAGTTGATGCAGGTGGTACTGGCTTTAAGAAAAAATGGCACGACTTACTTGACTTGTGTCTCTAGTTTAAATACGTAATTTGTTGTGGTAGCAGTACTAGAGATTTTTCATGCGTGACATCAAGTGAGCAGGATTGTAGATCAAACTGAAAAATAGATAAATACTAGATTCAGTAATCAAAAGCTGGGGTGATAAACGATTTAATTACATGCGTGCTTCTGTTCACGAGTGATAAATCGTGATGAACAGAGCTAGAAAAAAAGGGCTAAACGCAAGACTATTTGGCTACATGCGAATAGATGGTAAGTGTTGGAAATATACATCCCCAATGAGATAGTAATGTGGATGTAAGGGCAATAAAGTTGCCATGAGATTAACCCTTGCATGTGGATCAAGAAGTATCAAGGTACAATCACAGGCGTGTAAAGTGGTGAAGGGAGAAGCAAAACGTATACCTGTTAATAGATGATCACAGCAAGTGTTCGAGCGTTGGTACTGCTGGTGCTCCTCTCACCGCGAATGCTCGGAAGGACTGAGCTGTCAGACGCTTTATGAGGGGTGAGTTAACTCTGGTTCTATGTCCGCATGCGCGTGACTGAGGACGCTAGTTCCTACGCTCATGCGCATATGGAGGATATTCCAGTGCGCATGTGCAAAACTGTACAGATACCACTGCTCCCCTCGTTTTTGCTCGTTTCTACGGAGGATAGGTGGTCGAAAAGATAGAGGATCCTATCTCTGAAAGCTTTCACGATGTGCCGGCTTTCAAAACAAAAGAGAGATTAACATTGAAATAGTGCTCTCATCAGTAGCATAACCTCTCTTTAGCAGATTCTGTTTCAAGTTTACAGCTTCTGGTAAATTTCAAAAAAGGCTGAATACACAAAATCCTTTTTTGAAATTTACCAGTTCTGCAAGCTATGATGCCATTAATTTTTTGGATTTAACTATTTTATTAACAAAGAAGAACGAATACCTCAGGTTAAACCATTTCACAAGAGCACTGATAAAAATTCGATGCTATTATACTCGAGCTTTCATCCTCAACATACGAGGCAAAATGTACTGTTTGGCCAGTTTCTACGTATAAAGAGAAACAGCAGTGAGAAAAAGGATTTTGTGGAAGAAGCTGTAAACTTGAAACAGAATCTGCTAAAGAGAGGTTATCCTAAAAAAGTGGTCAAAAATGCATACAAAAGAGCCTCTAACAACAACAGAGATGCAATCCTAGAATATAGAGAAAAAAGAACTAATGATGATAAGATTGTATTTGTGAGCACATATAATCCATTGTCAAATGAAATATCTAAGATTGTGAGACGAAATTGGCACATACTGGAAAAAGGGGAATGCCCCTTATCGACACCAAAATGTGTGTTCCGCAGAAGTAAGAACTTAAAAGAACTAACAACTAAAAATGATGTAACAACAAACCGGTATACACAACCGACACTAACAGAAAGTTGGGGCCTCCCCAGAACTAAAGGCCATAGTCCATGTGGACACTGCCAGTGCTGTGCACAAACGTGCAGGACAAAAGACATTGACCTGGGCCTGCACAAAAGATGGGAACAAAGAGCCTTTACCAATTTCAACTCTATGATGGTAGTGTATGCCATTTGGTGCCCCTGTGATAGACTTTATATCGGTAAAACAGAAAGAAAGATAAAAGTCAGAATAGGAGAACACAAAAGCTGTATTAGAAACAATACAGCGAATGCACCTCTAGTGGGACACTTTACCAGCCTAGGTCATAAACCGGAGGAACTCAAATGGACTGTAATTATGAAGATTGAATCAACCCAAGACTCTAACGCAGACAAACGCACCTTAAGCATACAAGAACAAAAAATGATCTTTTTGACAAAAAGCTATCCTGAAGGTCCAAATGAAAATATCGATTGGAGTGTCTTCATTAATTAATTCATATCCACCCCACTCCCCTACGACACTTTCTACATTTTAGTTAGCTCCCTGATATCTAACTACTACAGTATTAACTGTTACTCTGCGATTTCAGGCACACCGCGCCATCACTGAAATTTAATGCTCTTTCTTCCCTACACCTTATGCGCGTACGATGCAAAGGACTAGTGTTTCTACCCTGGCGCATGTGCACAACCTTGCCTTGCTCCTTTCCCATCACGGGCCCACATTCGATATGATTTTACTATTATCTACTACGATCTTACCATGAACTCGCCTACTGATGAGAGCACTATTTCAATGTTAATCTCTCTTTTGTTTTGAAAGCCGGCACATCGTGCAAGCTTTCAGACATAGGATCCTCTATCTTTTCGACCACCTATCCTCCTTAGAAACGAGCAAAAACGAGGTGAGCAGTGGTATCTGTACAGTTTTGCACATGCGCACTGGAATAACCTCCATATGCGCATGAGCGTAGGAACTAGCGTCCTCAGTCACGCGTATGCGGACATAGAACCAGAGTTAACTCACCCCTCATAAAGCGTCTGCCAGCTCAGTCCTTCCGAGCATTCGCGGTGAGAGGAGCACCAGCAGTACCAACGCTCGAACACTTGCTGTGATCATCTATTAACAGGTATACGTTTTGCTTCTCCCCTCACCACTTTACACGCCTGTGATTGTACCTTGATTCTTCGTGATCCACATGCAAGGGTTAATCTCATGGCAACTTGATTGCCCTTACATCCACATTACTATCTCATTGGGGATGTATATTTCCAACACTTACCATCTATTCGCATGTAGCCAAATAGTCTTGCGTTTAGCCATTTTTTTCTAGCTCTGTTCATCACGATTTATCACTCGTGAACAGAAGCACGCATGTAATTAAATCGTTTATCACCCCAGCTTTTGATTACTAAATCTAGTATTTATCTATTTTTCAGTTTGATCTACAATCCTGATCACTTGATGTCACGCATGAAAAATCTCTAGTACTGCTACCACAACAAATTACGTATTTAAACTAGAGACACAAGTCAAGTAAGTCGTGCCATTTTTTCTTAAAGCCAGTACCACCTGCATCAACTCGTTAATATTTGAAAATAAGGCCATTGGCCGAGATTGTTGTAATTCCTTTGCCTTATCACTACACCATAGGGGACTGAGTGTCCTGTCATTTTGTTGTATGTCTACAGGGCTCCAATTTGAACTGCGACTTAGTAGCAAAGTGCAGTATCCTGAAGATGCTTAACCGACACTGAGAAACGGTAAGCTCCAACATACACCTTACTGAGCCAATTAATGAATGGTGTATTTGAGTTAAAACAACCACACTAATTAGCCTGTGGTTTGTTGTTTTTATTATTAGGTTCACATTGGATCCACTTCTCGGTACTCAACACCAACGAAGTGGTTTTGGCACGTCTATTATGCACCCAAAGGGATAAACCATCTGCAAACTCACACTGTTATGTCAACATCAAGTCTTCAAGTGTCCATCTAATACCATCACCAATTGGGTCAAGGGCGTTTGTAGGCCTTGGCTCAACTATCCCCCTGCAGAAGTTCCTACAACTAGTTTGAATCTTGGAAGGAACGAAACATGTTGGGTCTATACAGATACAACTGAGTAGTATCTAAATGAGTATCAATTAACCTTGATGCATTCTAAATATATGGTTACTGAGGCATCACAATTAGAGACATTGTTCAACAAGGGTTTCTATATGTATATATTGTGAGGTTTAATGTTCAGCGAAGAATGAATGTTACAAGTATTCAAGAACTGTTTACATGTTGACCTGTACATTTGAGGTTAGTAGAGTACCTCATAGTAGAGATACAGTTTTCGCCTTGATGATGAATACCAAGCACTGTCTATGAAGCACTTGTCACTTTAGTTAGTTTTCTATGTTAGTTTTTATGTGTTTTTATATGATTACTATTTATATTAAAATTTGCTTTTGAAACAGAATTACTGATGAAGTCAGGTTGAATTCTCCTAAGACTTCTGTTTTTTAGGTTTGCACTTCCCCCACAGATGTGAGTATCCCACCAATATCCAGCGAATTATGTGTCTATAACCTAACTAGCGAGGTGGCCTCTCTTTTGTTGAAAGCTAGTGTGTCCACCCTTGCTGGACCTCCGACTCCCGACTGTGGCAGGGATGGGATCCCCACCGAGCTGGCTGCATTGGTCGGGGCAGGTCCACAGGGGGCACTGGTGGCATCTGGGCCGGAAGACGGCATGGAGAACGACTGGTGCATAGTCTCCACAGAGGAGGAGAGGGTCGCCAGATTGGCCGACACATGTAGTAAACCCCCGACCATGGCTGATCCCAACTGGACCACGTCGGCACGGTGCTCTCTGTGATGACGTGCATGCTCCTCCCGGGAAGCACGCACCTCATCACGAATTGCACCTGTGCGCAACGCAACACCAATCAGGACCTTCTCCATACGGCCAGGGGTCCCCTCGTCCGCAGGTGGAGGGGAGTCAGATGACATGGACATCCCCCCTACCTGCGGACGGGCCTGGGATGGGGCATCCCTGCTGGTGCATGATGGTGCAGTCACAGTGTCAGGGACAGTGACCTGCACAGGCCCTTCCACAGCGACCTGTGCTGCCTCCTGCCCCTGCCCCTGGACTGCAACACTTGTACCAGCAGGGATGCCCCCACCAGGCCCCATGTGCGCCTCAGTAGCGGCCTCCTCCTCCTCTGTGGAAACCACCAGCCTGGATGGCTCCACACCGTCTTCCGCCGTTGCAAGCCCCACCCACCCCTTCCGCTGCAGCCGAGGGGGCATCCCCGCCGCTTTGCTCCACAGCGCCGTCTCCGCCCTCTTCTTCACTTGGCGCTGTGTAGAGGGAGACATAGAACACAAGCATCAGGGTACTGTACAATGGTCCCCTAGACAGGAAGCAATAGCAGATGAGTGGCACTGTCAAAGATCACTTCCATCATGTCCCTCCACAACACATGGGTCAGTGCAGGTAAAACACATGCAGTAACAGGCATGGCGCATGCTATGGACATTAGCATACATGTCCAAGGGATTCTTGAAACATACAATATCGTTTTGGAACTCACAAGCATCATGGGCCATGCCTATCACATGCACACACTTCACCCTAGTTTCATCCATCTGGCCTCGTACACCACAGACACAGTGGATACAAGGATGACTAGGCTGCATCAGTGAACCTGAACATTGCGACAGACATGTGTCATGCATCCCTGGCATTCACAAGTCACAGACACGCAGGTCAGACACACAGACATGGACAGCATACATGTACATGGCATCAGCGCCCATCCCTCACCCCCACCCATGTCCAGGAACAGAGACTGGCATGCTCTCAGGTGGCCATTCCGCATAGGGCACCCCATGTTGCATTTGAACACATGCACCAACCGTGTGGTTCACACATTACTGGTCTCACATGCATGACGTCCCTGCACACATACATGCATACATGGCCTATGTCACACATACAGGCAAGTATCAGACAACCAGCACACTGCGACATGCCCTGTCTCACACAGCAATGCTTGCCCACTTACCGCTCAACTCCAGACGAGTCTGCCTCTCAAGGATCTGGGTGTGTAGCGCTGGGCCTACGCGTTCCAGGACCCTCATCTGGATGGTACTCATGCGGCCCCGGCCCCCCTCCACGAGGTGCCGGGCCTTCAAGAGGGTCCTGGACCTGCAGTCATCCCAGCGCTTCTTGACATGTTGGTAGTCGCGTACTGCCACCCCCTCCGCGTTGATGGCAGTCACGATGTTCGTCCAGATCCGAGTCCGTCCTTCCTTGTTGGCGCGCGTACTTCCGAAGAGGGCATCATACTACCCCAGAACTTGCTCCACCAGGACACCAACTTCGGTGGCAGTGAACCTGGTGCCCCTCTGCCTCGCTGGCCGGGGGTTGCCAGTGTTGCCAGATGTTGCAGTGCCTGACATGGCAACCCCAGAGGCAGGAGTGGGTGGGCAACTGGGTCCTGGGGCTGGGCTGTGGAGCGATGGTATCCCAGTCGGGAGTCTTCTGTTCCAGCAGGGGTGGACACAGCAAATGGACCCCTGCAGATGGCTGATGTGCAGGCACCAAATGGCAGGGCACGGTGGCAGCAGGAAGGGAAGGCAGGCAGGCAGCCGGCAGATGGCTCATGGGAGGCTGCTCAGGGCTCTGGGGGGCAGTAATTCGGCCTTTTGGGCAGGAGCGTGGTCTTCCTTGTGCTTACGCGTGGCCAGCTTGATACGGAGTGATTTGGCACGTGAAAATCTTGCACGTCTGCGTGTAATTCGAGGAAAGGCCCTTAGCGCGTAAGCATGTCAGCACGCATACGCGATTTCATTGGACCAAAGGCCCTTAGCGCATAAGGGCGTCAGCACGCATACGCGATTTCATTGGACCAAAGGCCCTTAGCGCATAAGCGCGTCTGTGATGTTTCGCGCACGGGCGTTTCCCTGGCAGGGCTTTTAGATCCCACGTGCCTTTACATTGCTCTGTACATGCTTTTCGTGGGGTGCGGTGCATGTGTTTTCCAGCTGTTGGGGTTCACATGCTATTACTTCACAGCGGGTGTTGGCTACGCGTTCTTCTACACGCAAGGCAGACGGTGAGTGGTAGCCCGCTCCCCCAGGTCGATCGCGTGTGAAACTTCCCGCGAACCCCTGAAATACACGTAGCCCGCTCCCCCAGGCCCGATCACGTGAAAAACTTCACGCGAACTCCTGAAATACACGTAGCCCGCTCCCCCAGGCCCGATCGCGTGAAAAACTTCACGCAAACCCCTGAAATACACGTAGCCCGCTCCCCCAGGCCCGATCGCGTGAAAAACTTCACGCGAACCCCTGAAATACACGTAGCAAGCTTGCACAGGCACAATAGCAGTATGGGACATTCATCATTGCTGTATATTGGCGCTTTTGTGATGCGCAGGGACGCTACCGTCTGCCTTTGTGTGGTGGACGTGTTTAGGCCTGTGCGTGTCTTTGGCCATGCGCGGCTTTGCCCTATTCGATTCCATGAATACGTGTGGTTCGCGTGCGTGTGGGCGTTCCGTCTGCTTCCCAGCAGTACATCCCAGTTACGCCCTTATTTTCGCGCGTTGTTCCCCATTCCGCGCGTTACGCCCCGTGTTCCGCCCCCTTTTTGGTGTGTGCGCCGAGGTTGTGCGCTTTCACTGTGCGCGTCGCGCACGCCGTTCGGGATGCTTCAGTGACGTGTGCGCCATGCACGGGTTTGGTGCACATCCCGAGGAAAACACGTGCAGGGACTTCCATGAATCACACGCGTGTTCGTGCGCCTGTTTTTTCACGCTTTGCCTGCTTGCGCTACTTTTTTCGGCTCACGTTGGTTCCATGAATCGACCCCTTAATCTTTGGGAATTCATGTGTCCAAAAAATTGATCCAGAATACCTCATGCTGTGACAACAATTTTTCATAGTCACCCCCTCTTGAGCATTTTGCCACTTCTTCTAACATAACTACTTGCATTTGTGTGACTTGTAGTTATTCTTCATATAATGTCTTCATAGAAATTATTTTATCTGATGGTTGCGCTGTGCTAGTTTCATCCATGCTGTTTTGTCCACATAGTATTTTGCTCTTGGACATTTAATGGCATAAATGTCACCTTGCAAATTGCAAGTAGCAAAATGTTGTAAGGATATTTTAATTCCTTTAGAAGTATGGTAAATAAATTGACCTTTTAGGGCAGGATTACAATTTCCACAGTTCAAACATGGATAATTACCCTTTCCCTGAGTTTCTAATGTAGTTTGTGCCTCAAGGCTGGTATGCTCTACAATGACCAATTATTGTCTCAGGTTGTGACTTCTTTTAAATAAAAGGTTTTGAACTTCACGAAAAGGAAATATAATGACAAGCCTTGTGCAGTTTTAGACCAATGTTTGCTGATAGAATTTTGTAAAATGATAGTTTGTTTGGAATATGTGGTTATGTAAATTAGGTCAGAATGTTCTTTCATGTTTGTGGGTGTCAATACCGATTGTCTATCCTTGGGCATAGATTTTATACTGGCTTGACTAATGTATGTGTTAACATAACTACTCTCAGTGAATCTATTTGACATAATCTATAGTTGTTTAACCAGTTAATCTTCGTCTGAAATAATACATCTAAGCTTTAGAAATTGATTATAGGATAAGTGTTGTTTGACCCTTTCTGCAAGAAAATTGTCTGCTCCGAATATACAATTCCTCTCTGTGAGTTTGTAATAGATATTAGTGATAAAACGTTCTGATTTGTAAGTGTAAGAGACATTCACATCAAGAAAATGTATGGATGGATATGTTGTTAAGATAATGGAATAATTCAATTAGTTGGCCTTCTGATCCTCACCAGATACTGAAAACATTGTCTATGTATCTACACCATTTGATGATCTGTGAATTCCAGGTCTCATGTTCTAATACATATACAGTTTCAAAAGAATTCATGAAGATGTTGGCATATATTTGGGCTGCTGCTGACCCCATAGTGTTCTCTGAAATGGGTAAATAATACTTGTTCTCAAACCAGAAATTGTTGCTATGATTTTAAGCAATTCTCTTAAGAAAAACGTTTCTGCCCCAATAGAGTCATGTTTAAGAAGTAGCCATTCAATAGCATGTATGCTTCATCATCAGGGATAGATGTGTACATTGTTGGTAAATAATCTACAGTTTTTCTGTAGTTTGCCTGTTGATTCTAGTTGGTTAAGAAAATGACCAGTATCTTTCAGAAAAGTATCAGTAGATTGTATGAATGGTTATAAAATAGAGTCGAAATGTTGTGCCAAAGGTTCACATAGACCCCCTATCCCAGAAACAATGTGGTGGAGAGGGACATTAGTCAGGTCCTTGTGTATACTTGGGAGCGAATAGAACACGTGCATAATCGGATGTGGGGTGGTAAGGAAAGCTAATGTGTTATCTGATATCCAGTTCCACTCATGAGCCTTAGTTAAGGTTTTTTAACTAGTTCTTTAATTTCTTTAGTGGGATTATTCTCTAGTTGGAGATAAGTATTAGCATCCTGTAGGTGTTGATATATTGCCTCAATGTATTTATCAACATCCATTATGACAATGGAAGCTTCCTTGCCTGCGGATTTAATAGTAATTGCCCGATTTCTATTTACATGCCTTTCTGTACAAGTTAAGTTGTGAAAACTAGTGTCCTTGTGATGAAAGGTTTTTAAATCTGTAAGAACAGATGAGTCAAATGCATCCATTGTTCGGTTTGATATATTTGGAAAAAAATGTATTATTGGGTTTAAATTTTTTGTAGTGTGGAGAAACTATTACATCTCCTTGAGCTGGTCCGTATGAATCAAGAAACGCTCTCAATTTAGGTTTACGAGTGAATTTGAACAGGTCAATCTTATCCTTGAAAAAAGAGGAGTAGTAACTGTGCAAAAGATGATCGTTTTTATAGTTTATGAGGTTCAAAATGTGAAACTTTATATTTGGATACCTTGAACACTAGGTCCATTTCTGTGTCACATTGGATCTTATTTACCTTTTTTCTTTCCCCTGATTTTGTAGCTTTTCTTCTAAGAAAGATCCAGATAGAATATTGTCATCAGCCACCTCTTGTAGGGTTGGCTCTCTTTCTCAGTTGCCAGAGGTCTATTATCAGTATCTGAACTTCCTTCTGATAATAGTTCACTAGTACTTTGACTAATCTGTGAGTTAAGTGTTTTAGAGGGCAGTTATTTGCGATGTCAGGCCCTGCTATTTTCCCATTGGATGCCTCCTGCCATGTGTAAACCATATTATTCTTATCATCAGGTGTGTCCCTGCAGAATGTACATATTTTTCTTTGTTCTAAATCTTTTTTTAATTTCCTGCAAGCTTATGATTAATTACATGGACACAGTAGCGTCCATGTAGTTATGGTTAAGTTGGTGTTTCCATAGGAAGAGCATTTTTTGGGTGGCTTATAACTTCGCTCCCTCTGGACGAATCCTCACCAAACTTTGCAAAAAAAGTATATGGCCCACTCTGAATTTTTTTTTCAAAGTTTGAAGAGGTTTGGTCCGGGGGGACAAAGTTATAGGGGGGGTCCCAAAACTTTTGTTTTTTCCCATAGACATAATGGGAAAAAACTTTGCGCACGCCTACAGCCCAAACCGCTGGACGGATTTACACCAAATTTGCGGCAGGGGCTTGGTTCCGAAAGCGTGATTTTCTGTGGCGCCCGCCATCTTGCATTCGCGGACAACCGCGAACAGCGAGGTGAAACTTGGATTAAAAATTGTATTTAGTGGAGTGTGTTGGTGTGTAAGAGTGTTTGGGGAGGGTTGGAGAGTCTGAGATAGGTTCAATGTTCTGATTTTTTTATGTGCTAGACACTTTTGTTGTGTTCGATTTGTCTGCGGACAACACGGCTGTTCTGAAATGTTCTATATAAACTAAATGGTGGGGTGTTCTGAGGACGGAGTATGTGTCCGTTTTGTTCGCAAGCAAGCTAAAATTGAGCTAAGAACACTTGTGGTGTCCTTAAATGTTCGTACATAAACAAAATGGGGGTGTCCTGAGGACGCTGTCCGTATTGTACTCTGGCAAGTTGAATGTGTTCTAAGAACACTAGCGGTGTCCTGAAATGCTCTGATTACTTACTGGTAATCTTCATTGCTCATAGTCCTACTCTTCCTCATCACAGTACTGACGACCCTCCTCACCTTCCCTGTGGGGAAGGTCCCATGCTCCGGCTTGGTAATATGAAACTGAGTGATGTGGATGTGGGGGAGGAGTTATAGGAATTTAAAGAAATAGAAGAAGGTCCTGTGTCGGAGGCAGTGGCCTCATGAAGTAAGTACTGGGACGAGGAAGAGTGGACGTAGAGGTAATGTTTGCAATTAAACAAAATGGGGGTGGTCTGAGAACGCGGTTCGTATTCTTTGTTGTCAGGTTGAAAGTGTTCTAAGAACCCTCCTTATGTCCGTTGACATTACAATTTCCTATGGCCCTTACCCGACTTTTTGTGCACTAAACAAACGATAAATCAGGCTGCTGTGCGCTGACATTATGTGATAATCCTATCACTTGCTCCATCGACCTGGCTGACCTGCTTTTGCGACACTAAATCATATCTCCCGCCCCTAAGCCTGACATTATCAAAGCATTCATATTCCCCGTCTCTCTCCGTGACGTTACAGGGTGCGTAGCCAAATGCGCCCAGTCGTCTCCAGTCCTACGCGACTTTACACAGAACCCGGAAAACAACACAGATCATCTCACAACACAGCGTGCCACAATTCGGAATATGAAACTGTGATTTAAAAGCAAACAGCAAGATTGTACATTTCGTAAAGTACTTTTATTTGACATGAAATGTTAAGAGAATATTCAGCGATTTGCATTTGTCTTTGCTGTCGATCCACAAAAGTTCATCTTGAGTCTCGCGCTGTTCCTTTGCGGTACACAGGGTGTTGGTTTATGATAAAAGAAGCACTATGGTCGCACTAATAATCAGAAGGCTGTTCCAACAACGAAGCATTAGACCACCATAATGGTTGGAATGTTGCTTTTAGCCTCTAGTACCGCATAAGGGCATATTGGTACTTGGCGATTGTCCCATAAGTTGGTGAGGGTCATGAAGTTGTTTAGAAGTAGCTGCACCTGGCAGTTGAAGAATCCGTCGGCCGGGGTCTGAAAATCGTGGCATTGACAGTAGGGAAGGATGTACCTGTTTTAAAAACATAAATTAGTCTCACAAGCCGATCTTCATTAAAAATATTCATTTTATTTATTAGGGCGTTTTAAAAACATAAATTAGTCTCACGAGCCGATCTTCATTAAAAATATTGATTTTATTTATTAGGGCGTGAAACTATTTGCTAGCGAGGATAGTGCAACGGAGTATGTTAACTTATTCCCACTAACCCACCCTCTCTCCTCTGCCTTTTTCAGAGCCGTCTGAGCGCCAGGGGACCCCTTTGGCGGTGATAGTGCGTGGTACAAAACAATATGCAACATTGAACGAACAAGCACAACTTAACCGGGTTTAACGCCACGCTATTGTTATTATATTCCGGTATAAAATAATCTAAAGGGTTACTTACATTATATTGGCATTTTCCATTGTCTACGCGTAATGCAGTCCCTAAATACGACTCCGTCTGTGCCAACAATCTTTCTCATAGTGATATAATATATAAAAGCGGTTTAGTTTCAGAAATTTCATCCTTATTGTCTCTTACGTTTTTGCACCCCTCCTTCAAAAGAAGTCTTTTGGCACGATCCCTGTCTGTCAAGGTAAAAAAACAATAGAACCTTAAAGTGCGAGTCGTGGGCCACTCCGGCCCGCGAGCAAAAAATGGAAGCAGCTGACCTTCACTGTGAACGAGCATAAATTCTTACTTTGCAACATTCTGTGTAAAGCCATCCCTGAAAAATTGCTTTTTACACTCTATCTTTGTATATTGTCTGTGTGCTAATGAAAAAAGTTTGTTAAAGGTTAACTTGCTCTACTAAAAACCTATGAAATTCCGTAAAAAAATGTTGTTAACGGGACGTTATGGTTAAGTTGCGCAACTAAAAACCTGTGAAATTCAGTGAAAAAACTTTGTTAAAGAGACGTTATGGTTCTAAGTAAAACCGAAAACCCCCTGAAATTCGCCAGTTATGGTAAGCTAAGCAACCATAACTCGCGCCACCACCGTGCACTGCTAAGCCTAACACCCAGGACATCAAAGATGACATCACAAATGTCATTGATGACATCACTGATGACATCACATGTCTGACGCCCCCTTTTTTCCTTTCCTGACATATCTAGGCCACATGATTTTCTTCAGTAACAGTCAGGAACTAAAAACTGTAAATGTACTATATTTGTAGACTTATCCTTCAAGTATGTTCTTACTATAATTCCCTTATGGTCCACTCATATCATATGAAACATGTACATAGGGGAAGACACAACCTTGAAAGACAGCAATCCATTTTGTGCATTAAAATTATCAGTAGAGTTATCAGCACTTTCTGATAGTTTTGATGTTTTTTTATTACTGTACTTTCCCTGTATTTTTATATGTTGTACTCACACTATTTTCCTTAGGATCCAGACACATCATGTGATATGTATAGATAGGGTAAGTGACAGCTTTGAAACAGAGCAATCATTTCTCTGCATAAAGGTAACCAGTTAGGTTATGAACACTTTCTGCTACTATTGCTGTTTCTTTTTCTTACTTCAATTTCCTTGTATATATTCATATTTGTATCTGGTGTTGTCTCTTTGTGATTTGTCTATAATAATGCAATTATATAGTAAGTGTGTTTTATTACCTACTTATCACAAGTTTCACTGTACGCAAAGTTGTACTATGAAAACAGTTATCATTTCACTATTCAACATGGCAAGCTTATGAATATTGCACCTCCATCATGTATGCTGCACACAATGCCTATGTTTATACATGAGTACCTTAGTATACTGGATTGAAGTTAATAATAGAATGCTATTTATATCAATGCATAGCTCAATGCACTGATTAGCACTTGATATTTATTCCAATAATCCTTGACACTTTTTTTTATTAACATGACATTAAGAATCCCTTGTACAGACTTTTCATGAAAGGTAAATGCACATGTGATGTCATCAGTGATGTCATCAATGACATTTGTGATGTCATCTTTGATGTCCTGGGTGTTAGGCTTAGCAGTGCACGGTGGTGGCACGAGTTATGGTTGCTTAGTTTACCATAACTAGTGAATTTCAGGTTTTTTTCGGTTTTACTTGGGACCAAAACGTCCCTTTAACAAAGTTTTTTCACTGAATATTATCTAAGATATGTTGTACTTCAGCACTAGAAGTGAGTTGTGATGAATTTTCCTTAAGCAATTCTATTTATTGGTGTAATTTGTCAACAGATTTTGACAGTTCCTCAATTGTTAATAGAATCAGGTCCAATAAACATTTGTTACGGATGATGTACCATTTCTGTAGATAGTCCTTATTTATTTTGTTTGCATAGCAAAGATTTAAATGTGTTTCAAAGAGCCCTTGAGTTTCGTTTGACTTTAAAATATTCACAGTATGTTGAGCCGTATGGTTTTGGTTCATTTATTTTCTTATAAGAAATTCAAAATGCCTTACTATTTCATCATTGTTCCCAGTGATGGCTACAGCACGTTCCGTATCTTTAATACGATTAAGTATCATACTTGCATCCTCTGGTGAAAAGCCTGATGTTTCTGTCTTTTTGTCTGTTAGGACACACATTTTTGGAAAAATAACATTCTCTATATGGGGAAAATCACTCCACTAGCCAGAAACAATTTAAAAATCTAACACAAGTGAGAATGCACACCCTTTTATCAGCAGTTGTTTCAGAACAGTTTATAGTCTAATCAAGAAAATGACTTGTTTAGTATATGAGGAGCAGAGGGTAACACACTCTGGCTTGCTGTGTCAACAAACCGATATGCCTCTGAGTTTTCTATTTTAGCACAGACTCCCAATGCCCAACTCATAAAAGGCATAAGTCTTATAAAAAATGTTTTAATTGTATCTCAAAGGCACATCTTGTAAATATATTGATTACATGCTATTAGTGACATACTAAATAACATACGTCTACCCGAATGTGTAATAATTAAGTAATAAATAAGTAAACATGTAAGCAAAGTAATTTTAATCAATTCAATCTCAATGTTGATGTGTGGGTGTAAACAAATACTTAACATGTTTCGGTCTCATGAACTTCTTCAGAAGTATCACCAGGCTAAACATTAAGCAAATATCTTTTGACATATGAGGTTAAAGTAGGACATCTATGTGGTAATTTTTATAAAAATATAATTTAGTTTTATTTATTCTTTTAGCCTCATTAACTGGCCAGGTGCATAGCTTGATTTGCAAAGGACACAGCTTGAAATTAAATGTCTTTCTTGCAGTTTATGCAGAACTAGCACTCAAAATTCATACCTGAAAATGGCTGGTAGCTAGTTGTGGTTGGTCTCTCACTTTGCTGTGTCCCACTCCACAGTACACTTGGTGCCTGTTTTGCTTCAGACTTGCAGCAAGGTATACATCTGATGAGTCATTTTTAAAACTTATGACAGCGAACAGGCTGCCCCAGGACAAAACACTTTTATAGATTGCTCATGGTGCATTGCAGTACTTAGGCTTTTCAGAAATGAAATCTGTCATTTATTTTTTTTGCTCAATTCAAGCGATTCCCACAGTAACACAAAGTACTCAAAATTGTATTTACAGGAGGGAAAGGAGAGTGTCACTTGAGGGGTGGGGAGGTGGAAAAAGTACCAAGTGCTAGGTCAGCACGAAGGGTGGGGGGGAGGGGCTGGAGTGCCAATTTTGACTTGCATCATTTTCTCCTTATGCATCCCCACAGGCACATCACAAGATGCAATACCGAAATAAAAGTGCATGACTGCAAAGACATGAGAAGGAGGATACTTGAGGAGAGTCTGGAGGGACTTACGCAGTGGCTGAAGGTAGGGGACCTAAAAAGGAGGAGGCGTGAACATGTAGATTGGCAGTGGAAATGGGGAAGACTTTTTAATTTTCAAGCATTTGCGCATTAATGCTGTAACCCCAAAATGCTTTGTTCCCGCACAAACTACTGGCGCAGAAATGCAAGGCTGCGTTAGGGTGGCTGCGAGTATGTTTCAGAGAGAAAAGGGAAAATACTATTGAAGTAACATGGTAATTTGCAACTGAAGAAGATAGGGGTCACTGCTAGTAGGCCATAGATCTTTAGCCTAATTGGTTATGTAGGACCAGGTTATTTACTAGTCAGGAACTTCTCTTCTGTCCTAGGCTGTAGCCACTGGCCATGATCTGTTATAAGAATTATTGGAGAGTGGACAGTTGCCTTCGCCAAAGGCCATGGCGGGCGGGACCGGGTCATTTACTAGCGAAGTGGGTATGGGTCATGGCCGTAGGTCATGGGCAGTGACTACAGTTTTTTGTATGAATTGTTGTGGCACTGACAGTGGTCACAACCAAAGGCCATAGGAGGTGGGATCTTGTTATACCTCCAGGCTATCAAAGGAGAGGTTTAATGGTCTCTGCACAAAGGAAGCCAGCAGGAAAGCAGAAACCCTAAATAACCTTCCAGAAAAAGCTTTGAAGCAGAGGGTGTGCTGTTGCGCGCACACCTGATGGCTGCCTGAGTGTTAGGCTACTCTTCAGCAAAAATCCTGAGCCTTTTAACATCCTTTTTTGGTGCCATCTGGAAGACCCAATTGACATGGAGCTGTGTCCGAGGTCTCCGTGTACCTGTGGGGAAACTTTCGGACTGAATACGACTGGAATTGCCCAGGAAACTGGTGTTGGAGACTCCGGCGTCTCAGACAAGAGGCGGGAGCCATGGAGAGGCTGCGTAGCGAAACTACCTTAGCCCACCAGCTGAGAAACGCCACCAGGCCACGCCGTGGGCAGGTTCCCCCGCAGGCATCAATTGAGCTATACTGCGCCATGAACAGCAGTGCACTGTGCATACAGTGAACAATACCTAGAAAAGCCGGCAGATAACTGAACCCCTCTCCTACACCCCTGTGCAGCAACGATCCTAATCCAGTCCGTTTGGTTGGTCTGCCGGCTGTAGAGTGAACAGCCCTGCTGTGTACATGTACAGCGAAAGCCGAGACTGGTAGATGACCTGCGTCCTCTGCTAATATCCTACATACCTCGAAGACAGGAAGGGGGAACTTAACCGACCTGACCCACGGCCCAGGCGCCGACCCCGGATTGCACCAAAATCTGCAGGGAAGGAGCCTGCAACCGGGATCCAGCAACAGACATCCGTTGCAGACCACGGAAGACTGCTGGTGACAGCAGCGAATTGGCCCTGCAGCAGTGCCCAGACATCCAATCCAGTGCACTTGTGTGACCAGCGTAGTGTGCCCAGCTCACCACCTACGCCCTGACTGCGCGAGAGACCCCACGCGGACACACGGTGAGTGGACCACCCCGCCATCCATGCTGAGGGAGCCTGGGGGAGTTTGAACCAAATCACCAGCAGCGCCCCGGGGCATACCGCTCATGGGTAGACAACAGCTGAGCAAGAAGGGAAAACATACACTAGGCAAACAGCCAGGGGGCCTTCACCATCCGGATCCTGACACTGCCTGGTGCTTAACGGCGGGGATAGCGAACGGGGACCTAACGCGGCCTCGCTGGTAACTCTCCAGCCTGCAATAGCCCAGAACTGCGAGTCGGGGAGGGGAAAAACAAACAGGCGGCACATAAAACGTCCCATGCGGGGCATTTCTCAGTGAACCCACTCCCATTTGAGTGCTCAGCAGTGAATAGCTCTGAAACAGTACTTGCATGGTAAGCAGGGCACGTTTACATTGTGCAGTGTGAACCTGGCAATACAGAGACAATGGTCTTTTGGTCTAATACCCCAATACGAAATGCCAGCAGGCTATAAACTGGGGATGCACAGAAGTACAACATCAATGATCCTATATATGCCTATGATGCTGGAGATCAGGGAGTAACCAATTGGAGAAGCACACTAACTGGGCTGAACCTGATCAAAGACAATAAACGACAAAACAAGCCACTCCATAGATCACTACTGGGGCAATACGTGAAGCGAAATCTTTGGAGGCTAAGTTAATGAAACAACGTAAGACAAGCATATTGTTGTGGTTACGTGAGAGGACACAGCCCATTCAAGCAATATTCCATCAAGCTAGCAGGACATAAAGGGCCCGGTAATCAACCCTGAAACACCACAGTCCTTCACACAATATATCTCCAGCCGCCTGGGGACTGCATATGCCTGACCTTGGGCCTGGCTAAGGCCATACTTGGGCACTCGACTCATATTGTGTACTCCTCCTGAAGTCCTGCCTCACCCGGAAACAGGGCTGCTGTGAGATCAAATGTCTGGTGGGAATACCTTATTACACTATCGCCTTATGTCTTGCTTGTAATATGGAGGCAGGATGCACTGTGGTTTTCTAAATAGCCACTACTGCGGTCCGCGGTGATCAGTCCCAGTTGTTGAGGGACTTGTCTGCCAGCCACAAAGGGACCGATAGACACCCACTCGTAAACACCCCTTGGCGATGACAAAAGGAGTCAACTCCAAGAGAAAGAAGACAGGACCTATGGACTCCTTTACAAACAGCCAGCCCCAAATCGCCATGCCTCCACCACTGACTGAACCATCTACAGCGTCAGCCGAAAATGCCAGATATGAACAGCTCCTCAGCACGGTATAAAGTGGATTTAAGTCGGTCAACGTGAAATTAGACAACATAGTAGCCACTATTGGCTAACTGAAAGCCTGCGTGGAGAAGGAAAGTGCGCAAGTGATGGAGGCAGAGGCAAGAATCAGCAATAACGAGGACTCCATTGGTCAGAACACTCGTGAGATTACCCAGTTGAAAAGCGAGATGGGCAAACTACGTGGAAAATGTGATGATTTTGAATCTAGATCCCACCAGAATAATATCCGAATTGCAGGAGTGGCAGAATCTTTCCGCAAGGGCCCCATGGAGACTAATGTGGAATAGCTGTTGAAGTGTCTCTTTGGTGGCACTTTCTGGTTGAGAGGACCCACCGCACGATGGCTCCAGCGCCCACACCCAGAGCCCCAGCCTGCACTGTACTTGCCAGACTACTGAACTACAGGGACAGAGACACTGCTCTCCGTCTGCCAAAGGAAATGGGGCATCTCGGACATGAAGGAGACATCATCCACACCTATCTGGATTTTGCGGCTGAGTACAGGCCTAGAGAAGATCACACGATCAGGTTAAAAAACAACTCCACCTATGACAAGTCCCACATGCATTGATTTTTCCAGCGAAACTGCGTATACAACACGGAAGCCGTGCACACTTCTTTGAACACCCTGCAGAAGCCATGGATTACATAGAAGCCACAATCCCATTGCCACTGCAGAGACAGAGACCTAACCAAAATAGACCCCTGCACCCTGCGGGAGATGGAGGGGGCCTGGTGGACTAGCCGCGTTGGTCCTGATATCCTTTTTGTGATTACACAAGTGAATAATGGGTGGCACCGTCAGATATTTTGTTTGTTAACCAGATGAGTGATGTCTGACTATGGCAGTTGCGAGCAGCGACATTCGCACCTCCGGAGAACTCCAAGAGTTGTTTAATGGGTATCATCGGCAGGTTGGGGTTGATTGTGCGGGTGGTGGTGGGAGGAAAATGGAGGGAAGTTTTATCCACAACATTGGGCCGATGTGTGTTGGGGATGTTTGATGAGATTGGTATAAGTTTAAAACCAGAGGGTTGCACCACTGCAGGAGCTGTCCAATCAGTTGTAATGTATTGTTACATTGGAAAAGGTGCTTATACGAATGGCACATAGAACACAAGTTTACGGGGGACTGTCTGTCAAGCTGATCTCCTGGAATGTGCAGGGGCTCAATAACCCAGTAAAGGCCAGGAAAATTGCGGCCTATGCAACACGACATAGTGCACAGATAGTGCTACTTCAGGAGACACATGCACTCAAAAATGTAAATTCCAATTTTCTGTCGAGATGGAGCCCCCTTAGATTTGGTACAGAATACTCAGCACAATCCAGAGGAGTTTTCACCGTTGTACACCCATCATTGGGCTTTCGATATTCACACAGCATAATAGATGTCCATCGAAGGTTTATACTGGTGTGGGGGGAGATAGCTGGCCATAAAATGGTAATTGTAAACACGTATGGGCCAAATAGAGATGACCCGGAATTCTATTACACAATACTGAGTAAACTAGATGCAGGGGATGATGCATTGGTACCATGGGGTGGAGATTTCAATACAATCTTAGATGTATCAATTGATCGGTACTCTGTAAACCCCCGGGGACCCACAAAAGCTGCCTCCACTCTGAGACAAATTATGGCAAAATTATTCCTGGCAGATCCCTGGCGAGTGCTCCATCCACTTGAGAAGCGATACACGTATTATTCATCTGTCCACGATTCAGAATCCCGTATAGATTTATGGCTTATAGCTCTTCCCTGGCAGGATTGGTGACTGATTGAGATATCCATCCTCGTGCCCTTTCAGACCACTTCCCAATATCTCTCAACCTAGTCCTGCGAGATGATGCCCCACAGGCTAGAGGATGGAGGATGCCCCCAGCCATACTTCACGATCCCCATATATGTGAGACACTCACATGGAAATAGAGGAATTCTTTGTATTGTATGAGGGCTCATTAAACACCTATTCTACTCTTTGGGAAACGTTCAAGGTGTGCATACGAGGCATCCTTATGGGTAAAACCACTGGACTGCTGCCAGCTGTCAGAAAGGAATTGGGTACAGTGGATACTAGACTGGCAGGGCTTGAGACAGAATACACTACTACACATGATAGGGAAACCTTTTCTAAAATACATGAAGTGCTAGGTGAATTCAATACACTGGCCGATAGATCCTTTACATTGCTACCCTTGCCAGAGCCCGCAGGTACGGCGAAAGCAATAAATCAGGGAAATTCCTGGCCAACATGATTAAGGCAGAAGGCTATCACAACCCAATTGCTAGCGTTCAGACTTCAGGGGGTGTGGTAGTAAACCGGAAGGTGTACATAAATGATGCATTTGTTGAATTTTTATAAAACTCTATATTCCAACCGTGACACCAAATCCATGGATGAGATAACCGGCTATTTGCGGGGTCTGGATCTCCCATCTCTTGTCCCGGAGACCCGATCGGCTTTAGACGTACCCATAACACTAGATAAAATCACGGCTGCTACCGCAGGGAGCAACCTGGAGCCAATCAAGGCAGATATACATACATTCGCTGAATACTCCAGGACACAAAATTAATGTCTCCAAATCGGAACTGTTCCCTTTAGCTCCAGCTACACAAGCTCTGTTGGGCATGGGTGGGTTCAAGTGGTCTCCTATCCGGGTCCGTTATTATGGGGTAGTGGTATCCAATGATAAAAGTTCATTATACATATATAATCATGAGGAACGTTTACAAACATTATCCACCAAACTACAATTATGGACCAAACTCCCTATCCCTCTATATGGCTGAGCGGCTCTCCTTAAGATGATAGTTCTTCCCAAGCTACTTTTCTGCTTTGGTAACATACCCATTTGGCCTGGCAAAACGTTTTTTAGGAAATTACAAGCACTAGCTACCACATTTGTATGGGGTGGGAAGACCGCTAGGATGAAAGGGGCCAAATGAGCTGAACCATTCACGAGTGGCGGCATCACAGCCCCAGACTTTGAATTATACTATTTAGTGGCCCAGGCTCAATTTGCAAAACATTGGTTTGACCCGGATGATACTGCCACACATATACTTGTAGAAAGGTATGCTGCTTCCCCATCCGATGTCCGGTCAGTCATCTTTAGTCCCAATCACAAAGACTTGTGTGAATTTCACCCGGTGAGCGCCACCGTGCACGCATGGTCCAAAATATGCAAATTAATTGGAGTGGAGAACCCATACAACCCAGAAATCCCTCTGTGGAATTTCCCCGGCATCGCCCCCACTTTCGATGAAGACCTACAGCAGCTGTCTGATCCGACTAAACAATTCAAAATGCGAGAGATATGTTTCCAGAAGGGGCATACATCGAACTGAAGGACTGCATTGACGCAATGGGTGGCGGGCATCTCAAACGATTTCATTTTCATCGCATTAGAGCCACGTTTTCAGCTAAATGGCCAACGTTCCCTGCTGAACCCCCCACACATGAGTGTACGAGAGCTATAACAGTGACTGATGGGTGGAGGAAAGGGGTCTTGGCTCTTTATACTCTAGTTCATTCACATTCAACCTCCTATAACACTATGAAGGAGATCTGGGAACGTGATCTGGGCGTCACAATGAGTAATGAAAAATGGTGCAGATGCTGTCAGCTTACTAAAACCATGTCCCTGAACGCTGGGCTGCGACTGATTCAATTCAAAATACTTAATCAGCAACATTACACCCCCGTTACACTGTCCAAATTCATAGAGGGCTGCACGGGGAAATGTTTGAAATGTGACTCACCTGACGCCAACGCATGTCATATGTACTGGTCCTGCCCTGCAGTGGCAATGTTCTGGGGCGAGGTCGCAGAAATCCTAGAGGAAATTACAGCTATCCCTGCATCTCCCTCCCCTCTGAAATACCTATTTAGAGATATTGGCAAAGCAGCAGAGAGCTCTAGACGACTTTTCAATGTGACATGTGCGGTCGCAGAAAACGCTGCATACTAAAATGTTGGAAATCTGTAAATGCGCTTTGCAAGAGTAACTTCCTTAGAGACCTTTCAATGGTAAACGGATGCGAAGAACAATTTGTGTTAACTGTGTTGTCAACATGCTGCCCAAGGATATCTGGGCTCTGTTCAGAAATCACTTATGTAACATGGTATCGGACAATGACTTCACACCCCGGATAACACCTTGAACAGTAAGATAAGATCTGATGTACTCGCACTATTAACATGTTGTATTGGATGAAAACTGCTGCTGAATCTGTGCTGCTCTGGTTCGATGTAACTCTTTTAAATAAAGCTTTGAAGCTTTCTTGGTCAGAAGGGATCCCAAGATGTGGGGCCCATTTCAATCGAAAAGTATGAAATGCCTTAAAGCCAGGCCTGCGAATTATGAGGGACCTAGGTAACTTAGTTGGATGGAGGTGGGAGGAGTGAGGATGAACAGAAACAGTCTACCTGCATGTGAAATACAGAGAACATCATTGTGGTGCGGGACAGCAGTGCAAACAGAGCCATATGCTAATAACAGGGCGAGCAGGGTATAGGTGAGAGCTTAGGAGACTGAGGTACACGTTTAGGGCGGGGCTGATAAAAAGATGAAAGAAATGAGGAGGCGTGGCTACTTTGTAGGAAAATGTAAAAGAGATAGAGCGTGATGGCCATATGCTCAGGGCCTTAAGTGGCACTACAAAATGAGCTGGGGCTCATTAAGGGGGCGTGGACTAACGGTGGGGGTCCTGCTGGCTCATTAGGCCACGCCCTCCTGACGAGCCTCGGCTCAATGGGCTCCTGGCATCCCTGCTAGGCAGCCTTTTGTAGAGATCAGCACCCTCTCCCCTTAGGGGAGAGGGTGCTGATCTCTGCATTTATTTTCTATAGGCTTGCCTGGCAGGGGGCAGTCCCTCGCCTATTCAGCCTTAATGGTGTCGATGCCCCTCGCCAGCTGGGGAGGGACAGTGTCACCATTGAGGCTGAAAGGGTGAGGCCGCTGGAAGCAGAGGCCTTTTTCCTAAAGACTGAAACTCCGGCGAATCTGCGGGAGTTTCAGTATTTAGAAAGCAAGGCCTCTGCTTCCAGTGGTCTCATGTTTTCTCCATAATGGTGGCGCCGGCCCACGGGAATCTCTTGCTTAAAGGGATGCCTCATAGACAGTGGCCTCGCCAGGAATCAAATTTAGGAGGGGCACAGAGGGGGCCAAAGAGAAAAGTAGGGGGGCACAGGCAAAAGTAAGGGGTGAACATGGTCACTGCTCGTCTTAGGTAGGGGGACACATGGGGGGGCACAGGGTTTCACAGGGGGGGGCCTGTGGCCGGCCCAGGCCCACTTAAAGCCCTGCATATGCTAAAAGAAAGGATGCGTTTTGATAGCATCAAGTTAGAAATCGTGGAGATCAGAGGAGAATGAGAAGATGCCATCAGACATATCAGTAGCAAGATGAATGATGCAGAGGTGGAAATAGGAAGGTGCCTGGAATGCACAAGGGCTCTAGACACAAGAAGAACACAATGGGGCACGTGCAGCCAATATGTAGGAAAGGGGCAATGACGATTGGCCAGTGGAGTGCCAATAAATTCTGAAAGAGCAAAAGGGCAAGTTTAAACTCGAGAAGAGGAAAAAGAGGAGGGCTTAGAAGATTTACAAACCTGCACAAGATGAATTATTCAACACCCGCACGTCAGAGGAGCGAACAGGTTGGGAAGGTGCGTAAGGCAGTGTAAGTGCTGTGGTATGCAAAACAGAGGGGTGTCTGGGGAAACTCTCTACCAGCACAAACATAGCCCATTGACTTGTTCTTGGGTGGATGGCCCCTGGGAGAGTCTCAACCAAGTCTTTAGCTCACTGTTCTTTTCACAGAGAAGACATTTCCCAGCATGTCGGTCTTTGTCCTGCCCAGGGGCAGTCCAGCACCGAAATTCTAGGCAATTCTCCTCTGAACAAGAGTACCACAGCAACCCCATACACGTGTTTCAGCCTAGTTGGGCAACATCAGTGAGGTGAAGCTGTGTCTCTCTTAGAGCAGTGAGCAAGGGGTCCACATCTGGATTCCCCTGGTAACTTAGGGTGAGACCCAAAGTTACTTGGTATGCAAAAAAGAGGGGTGTCTGGGAAACTGTGTACCAGCACAAACACAGCCCATTGACTTGTTCTTGGGTGGATGGCCCCTGGGAGAGTCTCAACCAAGTCTTTAGCTCACTGTTTTTTTCACAGAGAAGACATTTCCCAGCATATCAGTCTTTGTCCTGCCCAGGGGCAGTCCAGCACCGAAATGCTAGGCAATTCTCCTCTGAACAAGAGTACCACAGCAACCCCACACATGTTTTCAGCCTAGTTGGGCATCATCAGTGAGGTGAAGCTGTCTCTCTCTAAGACCAGTGAGCAAGGGGTTCACGTTTGGATTCCCGTGGTAACTTAGGGTGAGACCCAAAGTTACTTGGTATGCAAAACAGAGGGGTGTCTGGGAAACTCTCTACCAGCACAAACACAGCCCATTGACTTGTTCTTGGGTGGATGGACCCTGGGAGAGTCTCAACCAAGTCTTTAGCTCACTGTTCTTTTCACAGAGAAGACATTTCCCAGCATGTCAGTCTTTGTCCTGCCCAGGGGCAGTCCAGCATCAAAATGCTAGGCAATTCTCCTCTGAACAAGAGTACCACAACAACCCCATACACGTTTTTCAGCCTAGTTGGGCATCATCAGTGAGATGAAGCTGTGTCTCTCTAAGAGCAGTGAGCAAGGGGTCCACATCTGGATTCCCCTGGTAATTTAGGGTGAGACCCAAAGTTACTTGGTATGCAAAAAAGAGGGGTGTCTGGGGAAACTCTCTACCAGCACAAACATACCCCATTGACTTGTTCTTGGGTGGATGGACCTTGGGAGAGTCTCAACCAAGTCTTTAGCTCACTGTTCTTTTCACAGAGAAGACATTTCCCAGCATGTCGGTCTTTGTCCTGCCCAGGGGCAGTCCAGCACCGAAATGCTAGGCAATTCTCCTCTGAACAAGAGTACCACAGCAACCCCATACACGTGTTTCAGCCTAGTTGGGCAACATCAGTGAGGTGAAGCTGTGTCTCTCTTAGAGCAGTGAGCAAGGGGTCCACATCAGGATTCCCCTGGTAACTTAGGGTGAGACCCAAAGTTACTTGGTATGCAAAAAAGAGGGGTGTCTGGGAAACTGTGTACCAGCACAAACACAGCCCATTGACTTGTTCTTGGGTGGATGGCCCCTGGGAGAGTCTCAACCAAGTCTTTAGCTCACTGTTTTTTTCACAGAGAAGACATTTCCCAGCATATCAGTCTTTGTCCTGCCCAGGGGCAGTCCAGCACCGAAATGCTAGGCAATTCTCCTCTGAACAAGAGTACCACAGCAACCCCATACACGTGTTTCAGCCTAGTTGGGCATCATCAGTGAGGTGAAGCTGTCTCTCTAAGAGCAGTGAGCAAGGGGTTCACGTTTGGATTCCCGTGGTAACTTAGGGTGAGACCCAAAGTTACTTGGTATGCAAAACAGAGGGGTGTCTGGGAAACTCTCTACCAGCACAAACACAGCCCATTGACCTGTTCTTGGGTGGACGGACCCTGGGAGAGTCTCAACCAAGTCTTTAGCTCACTGTTCTTTTCACAGAGAAGACATTTCCCAGCATGCCAGTCTTTGTCCTGCCCAGGAGCAGTCCAGCATCAAAATGCTAGGCAATTCTCCTCTGAACAAGAGTACCACAACAACCCCATACACGTGTTTCAGCCTAGTTGGGCATCATCAGTGAGGTGAAGCTGTGTCTCTCTAAGAGCAGTGAGCAAGGGGTCCAGGTCTGGATTCCCCTGGTAACTTAGGGTGAGACCCAAAGTTACTTGGTATGCAAAACAGAGGGGTGTCTGGGAAACTCTGTACCAGCACAAACACAGCCCATGGACTTGTTCTTGGGTGGATGACCCCTGGGAGAGTCTCAACCAAGTCTTTAGCTCACTGTTTTTTCACAGAGAAGACATTTCCCAGCATGTCAGTCTTTGTCCTGCCCAGGGGCAGTCCAGCACCGAAATGCTAGGAAATTCTCCTCTGAAAAAGAGTACCACAGCAACCCCATACACGTGTTTCAGCCTAGTTGGGTATCATCAGTGAGGTGAAGCTGTGTCTCTCTAAGAGCAGTGAGCAAGGGGTCCACGTTTGGATTGCCCTGGTAACTTAGGGTGAGACCCAAAGCTACTTGGTATTCAAAACAGAGGGGTGTCTGGGAAACTCTCTACCAGCACAAACACAACCCATTGACTTGTTCTTGGGTGGATGGCCCCTGGGAGAGTCTCAACCAAGTCTTTAGCTCACTGTTCTTTTCACAGAGAAGACATTTCCCAGCATATCAGTCTTTGTCCTGCCCAGGGGCAGTCCAGCACTGAAATGCTAGGCAATTCTCCTCTGAAAAAGAGTACCACAGCAACCCCATACACGTTTTTTAGCCTAGTTGGGCATCATCAGTGAGGTGAAGCTGTGTCTCTCTAAGAGCAGTGAGCAAGGGGTCCACGTCTGGATTCCCCTGGTAACTTAGGGTGAGACCCAAGGTTACTTGGTATGCAAAACAGAGGGGTGTCCGGGACACTCTCTACCAGCACAAACACAGGTAGAGAGATTCCCAGACCCCCCTTTTGTTTTGCATAAATTAACTTAAGGTCTCAACCTAAATTACCAGGGCGATCCAGATGTGGAACCCTTGCTCACTGCTCTTAGAGGGGCACAGCTTCACTTCACTGATGATGCCCAACAAGGCTGAAACACATGTAACACGTGTATGGAGTTGCTGTTGGTATTCTTGTTCAGAGGAGAATTGTCTAGCATTTTGGTCCTGGACTGCCCCTCGGCAGGACAAAGACTGATATGTGGGGATATTTCTTCTCTGTGAAAGGGACAGTGAGCTAAAGACTTGGTAGAGTCTTTCCCAGGGGTTATTCACCCAAGAACAGGTCATTGGGCTGTGTTTGTGCTGGTAGAGAGATTCCCAGACCCCCCTTTTGTTTTGCATAAATTAACTTAGGGTCTCACCCTAAGTTTCCAGGGCAATCCAGATGTGGACCCCTTGCTCACTGTTCTTAGAGAGGCACAGCTTCACTTCACTGATGATGCCCAACAAGGCTGAAACACGTGTATGGAGTTGCTGTTGATACGCCTGTTCAGAGGAGAATTGCCTAGCATTTCGGTGCTGGACTGCCCCTGGGCAGGACAAAAAGGCTAATATGCGGGGATATTTGTTCTCTGTGAAAGTGACAGTGAGCTAAAGACTTGGTAGAGTCTCTCCCAGGGGTTATTCACCCAAGAACAGGTCATTGGGCTGTGTTGGTGCTGGTAGAGAGATTCCCAGAACCCCCTTTTTTTGCAAAAATTAACTTAGGGTCTCACCCTAAGTTACCAGGGTGATCCAGACCTGGACCCCTTGCTCACTGTTCTTAGAGAGGCACAGCTTCACTTCACTGATGATGCCCAACAAGGCTGAAACATGTGCATTGAGTGCTGTTGGTACTCTTGCTCAGAGGAGAATTGCCTAGCATTCCGGTGCTGGACTGCCCCTGGGCAGGACAAAGGCTGATATGTGGGGATTTCTCTTCTCTTTTAAAGGGGCAGTGAGCTAAATACTTTGTAGAGTCTCTCCCAGGGGTTATTCACCAAAGAACAGGTCATTGGGCTGTGTTCGTGCTGGTAGAGAGATTCCCAGACCCCCCTTTTGTTTTGCATATATTAACTTAGGGTCTCACCCGAAGTTACCAGGGTGATCCAGACCTGGACCCCTTGCTCACTGTTCTTAGAGAGGCACAGCTTCACTTCACTGATGATGCCCAACAAGGCTGAAACATGTGCATTGAGTGCTGTTGGTACTCTTGTTCGGAGGAGAATTGCCTAGTATTTCGGTGCTGGACTGCCCCTGGGCAGGGCAAAGACTGATATGCGGGGATATTTCTTCTCTGTGAAAGGGACAGTGAGCTAAAGACTTGGTAGAGTCTCTCCCAGGGGTTATTCACCCAAGAACAGATCATTGGGCTGTGTTCGTGCTGGTAGAGAGATTCCCAAGACCCCCCTGTTGTTTTGCATAAGTGCTGTGGTGGGCAGAGCCTACAATGATTCCTTGAGAGAATTCAGGACGTACAAAGACGCCCTTTGCAATTTTAAGCGGGAAAAGAATGGATGGGAAGATAGGAAAAGGCCTGATACAAGGTGGTGGAGATTTTGATAGGTGTGCAAAGAGGTTCGCACCCGCGATGTCTGTTTCTAAAGTAGCATCGGTGTCTGCAGCTGAGCGTGTGGAAAGTAACCGCCTTCTGATACAAGATGCAGAGGAGATTTCAGGGTTGATGCAAAGGGAGAAAGTGGAGTGGAAACACCACTGAACAGACGATCAAATGCGAGTGCAAAGCCGTGCTCGGGAGAATAAGAAATGCCATTCTTACCTAGATGCCAAGTGTCTCCTTGAGTTGATGCATATCAGGGAGTGATACTTTGTCACACCCGCGAGGCCTCTTCTATAGTAGTACGATATGTACAGTTGTGCACAGGAAGTGTATTATCTGTACTATGCAGTCTTTACCCCTTGCTAGAATGTTGACATTTTACTGTTTACCTACTGTTTACTTTCTGCCGGTAACAGCAACCAAGTCAGGGGCTTTAGTGCCGGCGAATCACTGTGCTGTAAATCTGTCAATTTTGGCAGGACAAGTTTCAGATTCATCTTCAGCTTGAGCCAGAGGTAAATACTCCACTTTAACTCCAAAAATCAGTGGATTTACCTTGCAGTAATTCCACCAGCGGTAAGTCTACAAAAAATCCCCATGAGTCCTAGGGACTCCAAAAATTGAGGGTGACCACCACTTGTAATCCTGTGGTAACTCCCTGGGACCAAGTGAAGTGGCGACAACAGTAATTGAGTTTGATGGTATTGGGGTGTAATGAGGCCCTTTGTCTTGTACGCACAGAAGATCCACAATAAAAGCAGCAAATTGCTCGCAGTTTAAACAGATTTCATTCCTTTCTTGAAATTCTAATTAGCAAACACAGTTTCACAGTTAGTTCACCTCATATTTCGCAGCGTGATATGGATCATTTGTCACATGCCTAACAGAACAAAACGGATGCACTTCAAGGAGTTTAAGTGCTGAGTTTATCATGGCAAGCAACAACACATCATTATCATAAATTCAGACACTTAAATCTAGTCCCTTTTGCACGACGCCTTGGGCAAATCATTGCTGTGTATCAGAAGCAACACGGCCCAGACACATTCCTTGCTCGCAGCAACCTGGATAGTAAATCTGGCGTGTTAATAGCAAACGGAACACGTCCCACAGGCCCTGGGCCATTACCAGCCATTACAGTCCGGGAAAGGTGTAACTGTTGGTCAACTCTATCCTTGCTGGGACTGTTAATGCTCATTGAATGAAGGAGAAGCAAACATCCAGGGACAGGCCCGCTCTATTGTCTAAGTGAAGGGATTTTCTGAGTATGTTTACTACACTTCTGCAAAAACAAAGAGAGTGAGTCTATTGTGTGAATGTGTGTCACAACTCGCCTTTGTGACAAGCTTCCAGAGATCCCGTCAGCCTCAGCCTTATATTAGGTACTCTGAATGCAGGGTTTCTATTGTGTTGTTTTAAGGCTTCATGCATGGTTCAGCTTTGGTTTGAACAGCTGTTTCTAGTGCTTAGCAAGCATTGTGTGTCTATCATTTTTTTTTTTAAAATATAGAATGGCCTTATGACTCATTCAAAAGAGTTGAGAAGTAAACTTTGAATACATAAAGCAACAATGTTACTTTTGATATGCAAGAAACATCTCTTCCTTTAAGTATTCATTACTTTGTTATCCGACCAAGAAAGTATCTTTTGTTTTTTCAAAAATGTGGCAATTTATGTAGAGCACCCGGCCAGTGACATGGGATTCTTCACATGCAGAGTACAACATTATTCCCAGATGTCAGTTCTAGAGTTGGTGCTTAGTGGGACCATGGTCATCGGACACATAGTGTGTGCCTATGCTCTTGCCTGCCTCCTAGCCAGTGTCTGTTGGGAACTTGCTCCTACTTGTTGTTGTGGAGATGCAAAGGCAAAATAGAGCATTATTCTTAGGTGCCAGTTCTAGAGTTGGTGCTTAGTGGAACCATGCTCATCGGACATATGGCGTGTGCCTATACTCTTGCCTGCCTCCTAGCCAGTGTCTTTTGGGAATTTGCTCCTACTTGTTGGTGTGGAGATGCACAGGCAAAGTACAACATTCCTTCTAGATGCCAGTCCTAGAGTTGGTGCTTACTGTGACTGTTTTTATCTGACACATGATGTGTGCCCATGCTCTTGCCTGCCTCCTAGCAAGTGTCTCTTGGGAATTTGCTCCAACTTGTTGTTGTGGAGATGCACAGGCAAAGTACAACATTATTCCTAGATTCCAGTTCTAGAGTTGGTGCTTAGTGGGACCGTGCTCATCTGACACATGGCGTGTGCCTAGGCTTTTACCTGCCTCCTAGCAAGTGTCTGTTGGGAATTTGCTCTTACTTGTTGTGGAGATGCACAGGCAAAGTACAGCATTACTCCAAGATGTCAGTTCTAGAGTTGGTTCTTAGCGGGACCGTGCTCATCTGACACATTGTGTGTGCCTATACTCTTACCTGCGTCCAAGGCAGTGTCTGTTGTGATTTGCTCCTACTTGTTGCTGAGGAGAAGCGCAGGCAAAGTATAGCATTACTCTTAGATGCCAGTTCTAGAGTTGCTGCTTAGTGTGATTGTTTTCATCTGTCCGTTGGGAATTTGCTCCCATTTGTTGGGGTATAGCACCCAGTGGTGAAGTAAGCAATTATTTCATAGTTTCTGAAAGAAGAATCAGAACTTTTAAGCAGTTCATAAGGTCTTGCTTAGTTATTCATTCTATGTCAAGTTAAGAAGTACATACAATCAAACGTCAAACTGTGAATTAAAGAAAAATAAATCTTTTAAAAAGTGAATCGGTGTATCACAAGATTGCTGATTGGATTTAATCTTAATGGTTCCAGGTATAAAGGAGAGTTTAGAGGAGTGACGGGAACTATGAATAGGATCACAGGTGAGACTCTTCTTTAATATTTCACATTGGTTCCAATTAACTAATCCTTTGTAACACACATGGCCTGATTAATTGATTTTTTTGCACAGTTCAAAGTGACTTTGCACTGCTGGAAAGGGACTTTGCACTGCTGACACAAACCCTGATTCATGGAACTGTGCAAAGTGTTATTAGTAAGTTAGTTAACACTTTGGGGCTGATTCATGGAATTTGTGCACCGAAAAACGGGGATTTGTGCACCATTCTGCCCACAAATCCCTGTTTAACAAATGGGGATTTGCAGGCAGAATGGCGCACAAATCCCCGTTTTTCAGCACACAAATTCCATGAATCAGCCCCTTTATTTCAGTGTTCACCATTTACAAAGGATACAAAGTACATGCTACAGCACAACATAATTGAATATAAAAACCAGTTAAAATGTCCTCACCAAACGTTTAAAAGCTTCGACACTATAATTACATAAATCATTAATATAATATACATCTACACATGACAAACCAAAAAACATTGCATTTGGGACATGCCTGATGTTATTAGCAATAAAGTGTTTTTTCAACCATGAGAATCTCAGATCCAAAGGATTGGGACAGCCAAATATGAAGTGAGCTAAATCCTCCTCAGACCCTCAACCTCATGTGCACCACTTACAGTTAAACAACCATTTCATTCGAGTCCTCAAAGGTAGTACATTCAGGCCGATCATTGCAACGATTTGTCTTTAAGTTGGTGAACGAATAGCACTCAAAGACAATGATCATTGCAGTTATGCCAGGCCCTCCTTAGATGCACCAGCAAAGTTAGCTTATCCATGCTTTTTATTGCAACAACAGAATTTCTCCTTCTGGCTTCCATGGATAATTGATGTTAAGAAACCTCCCCACTTCCCAATTCCTCAAAGCCGATTCCCCACTTCTTGCATAGACTACCACAGTCTTTATACCAGGGATTTATGAAATACACTTCTGTGTTTTCTAGCTCCTCTCTTATATTCAAGATGTTAGGGTTCAGTGTTTGAGCAGAGTGTAGTTTGCTGAAGTATTCCAAAAACCTAAATTCAGCCTGAACACTAATGTTAGAGACCCCAGTCTCAAATGCAAGAGGACTTCCCAGCGTGCTGGGCATCGATCCTATGAGCTTTTTTTAAACAAATACCAAGTATACAGTCCAAGGAGGTGCAAGACACACTACCCCGCAGCGCAGCACCATGCAGTAGGGCAGAATAGATCTTAGCCTAAAGGACTTGGATACATTTATCAAAGCAAAATCTGCCAAATTGATAAAAGTTTGATAAAATCACCCGAGTCCACCCAAACTAGTCCTTAGGTGGTTTTCCACCATTGCTAGATGTGCGGACCACCGACAGTTGCTTGCAAAGATAAAACCCAAATAACAATAAGAGTCCTCCTCACTTAGTTTGACCTTGTCTATGCATCATTTAAATGTGTTATTAGAAGAAAAAAAAAACAAAATGATATTTGTTTTCTTGAAATTTTATTTTAGACTGTTGGTTTTAAAATTATGCGATGCAAAGGCAAGGCTGCAGGCAAGCCCCTTAGGGGTCAGGTCTAAAAGTACTGCATCATCTGCATACAATAAAGAGGGGTATTCAGCACCCCCATTCAAGCTTTGGGGGGGGGCAGAGCCCATCGGAAATTGATATTGATATTTTATTTCTATCGCACTCGTACACAAGTGTGGATGCGAGGGTGGTGTGAAATCAGATAAAAAGATAATAAACAAGTGGGAGGGGGTAATGGACAGTCGTGATGCCATTGCTTAGTTATTCATTCTATGTCCAGTTCCGAAGTAAATAAAATCAAAAGTCAAACTGTGAAGTAAAGAAAAATTAAGCTCTTAAAAAATGATAAAGTGTATCACAAGAGGGTGGATTTGATTTAATCTTAATGGTTCCAGGTATAAATGATATTCTAGAGAAGTGACAGGAACTATGAATAGACTCACAGGTGAGACACTTCTTTAATGTTTCATTTTGGTTACAATGAACTAATCTTTAGTAACATACAGGGTCCGATTCATGGAATTCTTTGCCCGGTTCAAAGTGACTTTGCACTGCTGAAAAGTGACTTTTCACTGCCAAACCAAACCGTGATTCATGGAACTGTGCAAAGTGTATTTTTGCAGTGCAAAGTCAGTGCAGAGTTAATTTTGTAGTGTAAAAATTATTTTGCACTGACAAAAATACACTTTGCACAGTTCCATGAATTAGGGTTTGTGTCGGCGTGCAAAACATTCCATGAATCTAGCCCACAGTCTCTTGCTTCCAAGACAAACGCATTGCCCCTGAGCTATCCTCTCATGTGATCTGTGTTGTATTTCTTTAGTTGGCATCATTTAGTGTTGTTATTTGATTGCTAACCGTGTTACGTAGTTGCCATATTTCGTTTTATGGTGTATACACTCAAGTTGCTAATGTTATTCTCGTGTCATTACTACTTTATGTCTTTATAATGGGTAATTATGTTGCCAAAGTGGGATTTCCTGCCATTCTATTTGTATACGTATCTTAAAAATGAATAGTCATTCGCCAAGATGCTTATTAGGAGCCTGTATGGATGGTTAACGCGTTCCAGTGGTTGGGTTGGTGGGAAGGTGAAGAATCAGTAAATCGGGTGAGCACAAGACAAATTATTAAATGTATCTTTAGAAATTCCAGTATTTACGGGTATACACAGTTACACAATACAATGGTTATAGAGGGCTTTTCCATTGCGGGTTTAGGGAATTATAGGAAACCTGGAGGCCCATTGCTCTGCTCAGAGAGAGAATTGTTATTTGGGGTGATTTTAGATCCAGTCACTGTTGGAAAATAGAAGGAAGCACATAGTGGGTGAGGGACAGATAGGAGAATGAGGAGAGCATGGGTGTACAGAAGTGTCAGGGGGTGAATACTAGCAGACAGATTCATCCGAGTTGGGTGCAATAAGTTGTGAATTGATACAACTATGGCCATAAGGCCAGGTAGTGCTAATACTGTACTTGATTCCGGCATTTTAAATTATCGCTTTCTTCTCTCCCGAAATGCTTGTCTCAGCAAAATATTTCTCTACTATTTTGTCTCCATAGTTTTGAAATGTGGATGAAACCGCGGTATGAAGCATTGTCTATAGTTCTCCTCATATCCGTCTCCAAGTCATTCAGCATTCATTCAGCCGGGGCATTTATGCATCGCATGAAATCGCTGTCCACAACTAGCAGAGTGCAACAGTCACAGGCACATTAACACTTAGGCGAATATTAGAGTCCGAGCCCCCGTGGTCTTGAGGTTAGAGCGCACCCCGATGAACGTGAGAAGCAATTGTTGTGTGGTTCAAGTCAAATAATTGATGCTCACCTTTAGTTGGTTTCACATTTCTTTTTCTAGTTCAAACAAGTAACGAAATATAACATAAGGGCTCCATTACGGTAAACTGATATGCTTACAATTCAGTGTTACCCAATTTAAGCACTAACTATAAGCAGATACGTAAAAACTGTTGCATAGATTGGGCAGAGGACTGATAGCCTGTGGGAACTGGTTAAGGACATTGAATATCAGTAAAATCCCTTCCAGGGCAAGGCTGCAGTGTTGAGCGGCGCAGGTGCTCAGGAGACGCTGCCCAACTATACGTAGCACGCTTCGCTACATCTACGCTTCCGTGCCTATAAGAAGCGAGGTGCAGACTCTGGGGCAAAGCTCTCGCAGGACAAGGCAGCGGTATGAGTGGTGCAGGAGCACAGCAGACGCTTCCTGACTATACGAAGCATGCTTCCCTACGTCCATGTTTCCGTGCCTCTAAGAACTGAGGTACGGAACCTCTGCGGCAAAGCCCTCGCAGGACAAGGCTGCAGTGTTGAGCAACGCAATGAGGTTGCGGCCTAGACTATGAGTGCGTACGACCTCACCCTCCTGTCTATGGCCACCAGGTAAGAAGGTGCAGGGAGATTTAGCTTGCTACACTCCATGCAACCCCATTGACATGGTGCCCCTTCTCATTCTTGCACACGTGTTGTTTTTCCTCATGACCCGTCCTCGCACACCCCAGGCCCCCTCGCCCCTGCTTACTTGTGCTCCCTCACATCCAAGGTTGCGTGCGCTCCCTCGCATCTTATGCTGTGAGCGCTACCTTCTATCTTAGACTGTGGGTGCTACTTCGCATCTTAGGCCCTGTGCGCTTCCTCGCATCTTAGGCTGCATGCGCTCCTTCGCATCCTAGGCCCCGTGAGCTCCCTCACATCTTAGGCTCTGCCCCCGCCTTTCTTAGCTCCTGCCCCTGATCTTTTGTGTACTGTTCTTGACGTTATGCCCTCCACGGTTGTTGGCTTACATTGGATTGCCTGCAACCCTGCTGTGTTCATTCTTTTCTTCTAGGTTCCTTGGTGATAGTTCTGTTCTTGTTCTTTTTGTTTCTCCATGGTTGTTTCCTTACATTGTACTGCCTGAATCCCTGCTGTGTTCATTCTTTTACTTCTATGTTCCTTTGGCAGTTGACTTTGTCTATGTATTGCATCTGATTTTCTGTCGTTGTTCTGTCCTCTGTGTGCCCCTCCTCCTTCCGTGTCTCCCCCACCCTAGTGTTTCCACCCTGTCTGCCTGCCTCCCAGCGATACCCCCTTCCCCTCCCTACTTCCCCCACTCTTCCTCCCTGCACCCTCTATGGTGCTCTCTGTCTCACCTATCTTCTCTAACTTCTTTTCTATTGACTATCCTATCCTTCTCACTAGGTTTGGCAGGATGAAGTTCAAAAGGGGCATCCTGGTCTCCAGCCCAGGCCTCCCTATCGCTAATACCTACACCAGTGCTTCCTCCAGGCAGATCCTTACCAACATCCTCTTTGTCGTTCCCTCTCCAGGCCTATGGACCCCCCATATGGTCTCTGTTCTCTTTCTCCTTTCTCCTCTTCACTCAATAATGTCACCCAATGGGAGGCCCTCCTGGCCCCCTTCCACTACTCCAAGACCATCATTAATGTCAACCTAAACGGCACCGTCTTGGTCCAAGGCCCTTAGGCCAACATCCTCCTTTTTGATAAATGCTTCCTGCGCCTTATCAACTTCCTTTCTTCTCCTGCTGTCCCTTCTTTCCGCTCTCTTGCTCCTCTGACTCCTCCATCCTCTGCCACCTCTACGGCTGCCTCTGCTGCTTCTTCAGACACCCTGTTGCCTACTTCCTCCACCATCTTCTGGCACACACCTGGCATCCTTGGCTACATTGCCTTCTCCTCCTTCCTCCTCTGCCCATCCTCGGGGACCTGCAACACTTTTGCTGGGCGCACCTCTGAGCTGTGCCCCTCCACAGAATTCCTTCAAAAGGGGCAATGTGCTCCACATTGCAACTCTCGCTCAGCTGTCAAACACTCCTCCGACATCTGACATCTCTTGGAAGAACTTGATTTGGATGTACTCAGTCTGACCAAGATGTGGTTCACGGCCAGCTCTGTCACAAGCTTTGACACTATCCTTCCTGATGACTACAAGATCCTCTCCAAACCCAGAACAAACCGTCCCGTTGGAGGTGTACCCTTGATCTTCCTGGAGTGGATCTCTGATTCTATCTTTCCTATGCAGAACTATTCCTCCTTTGAATGCCTCGTCTGCAAGCTCTCTATCTCTCCTGGACCTTTCTTTTACTGTGGCGACTATCTACAGGATGCCCAGCCAGGTTTCCTCCTTCCTCACTGAGTGGGCAGATCTCTTGTCCTCCCTCCTCGCCTCCGCCTCTCAACTTCTCCTCCACAGAGACCTTAACATACACCTGGATTATACCTGCCCTTCTTCAGGACTCTTTCGCAGCCTCTGCAACTCGCTCTCTCTATTCATCCCTCTGGCCAGACTCACTCTGTGGGGAATATCCTGGATGTCCTGATCTCCTCAGACCTCCTCCTTTGGAATCCTCTCACTACTGCTCGCTCCTGGAGTGATCACTTTCTCCTTTCCTCCCTCCTCTCTCTCTCTACCCCTCAGACCAAGCCAGCCCCGTCACTTCCTTCCTTCTCGGTCATCTGACTCATGAAGCGTGTGTCAGTTGAGGCTTTTGCCGCTACTTTCTCTCCTCCTTCTGCACCTTTGGCAGACTCACATCCTGATACAGCCGTTTCTAACCTAAATCTTTCTATTTCTAACAATCTTGATGTACTTGCCACTGTCTTGAGGATCAGCTTAAAGCCCAAATCCAAGTGCAACTCTTGGTACGACTCTGACCTCGTCACCCTCAAATGCACGTGCAGGGTGGATGAGAGGAAATGGAAGGCATCAGGTGCACCCTCAGATAAACTGGCCTGGTGCCTGCTCCAAAGGCAATACAGACTCTCTGTCCTCTCCAAGAAGAGAGCCCACATCCAAACCTGCATCTCTACGGCATCTAACAACTCAGCGGAACTCTTCAAAATCTGCAAGGAGCTGGACAATTGTGCTGCAGTCTCTACCTCTCCTGTTCCCTCCCAGGCACTCTGTATGGCCTTGGCTTCTCATGTCATCACTAAAACTCAGAACATCCTGTCCACCCTTTCTTCCTCTTCCTCTTCCTCCTACTCCTCCTCCTCCACTCCTGGCCCACCCGTGGCAATCTCTCCTCCTCCCTTCTCTTCCTTTACCTTGTTCACCCCAGACAATGTTTCTACACAGGTCCAATCTATGAAAGTCGTGTTAAAACAGGTTCTCCAATGTTCATCCGGAACCATCAAGGACCACATCGACACCTTTGCTCCAGCCTTTTCTCTATTTCTGTAATCACTCCTTTGCCACTGGAACCTTCCACTCCAGTGAGAAAGGTTAGACCCCTGGGAGCACCACAAGTAGAGCAAGAGATAGAAGGGAGGAAAGACCCAAAAGGGGTCTGAAAGGGTCAATCTGTGAGAAAGGAGGTAAGCCAGGCCAGGGCCTGATCAGTGATACCAAGGTTATCACAGAGATGATTGAGCAGGATGGCATGGTTGATCGCATCAAAAGCAAAAGAAAGGTCAAGGAGAAGGAGGACAGAAGGATGGTTAGAATCAAGGTTAGGGTGCAGGTCTTCAATGGTGTTCAGGAGAGCTGTTTCCGTGCTTATGGCCACTCTGAATACAGACTGGTGGTCGTGGAGACAACCAACAGATTCAGTGTGCAGATTAAGCTTGGAGATGACCAGCTTTTCCAGGAATTCGCCCAGGAAAGGAGTGATGGAGATTGGACGGTAGTTAGCCAGAGATGAAGGATCGTCAGAGGGCTTCTTTCGGAGGGGGTGCACAAGAAAGAGCTTAAGGGGCTGTTCAACCAATACCTGCCGCATCTTGCCCAGCGCATTGCTGCTTTCTGCTCCAACCATCAGTGTTATGCAGATGACACCTAGCTCTCTTTCATCCTCCCCTTGGCCGCCTCTTCTCCTTCTCTCATTCCAGATTGTCTGGCCGCAATTCAGGAATGGTGTGCCGCCAATGATATCTGCCTTAATGCTAGTAAGACTGAGATCCTCCTCATCGCAACACTAGCTGCCTCCTTTCCTCTCTCTCTCTGGCCGCCCACTCAGGGCCCTCTTCCTGCTCCTACCTGTGATGCCAAGAACCTTGGTGTCATCTTTATCTCCACCCTCTCTTTCTCTCCTCACATCTCTGACTTCTCTAAAAAGTCAAACTATCAGCTGCATAGCCCTACAAGGTATTCTTTCTTTCCGCACTTTCCCGTAGAAGCTCACTGTCTCCATAGCTCTGGTCCCCTCCAGGCTGGACTACTGCAACAGCCTCTTTCTAAATCTTCCTGCCTCTAGGTTCCATCCTCTACAACTTATCCAGAACAGGACTGAAAGACTTGTCCTTGACCTCAAGCCCAGGCATCGTAACTCTCCAGCTCTGAAATGTCTTCATTGGCTCCCTACCACTCCCCTGCACTTGCACAATCTGAATGACACACAGCCTAGTAAGATTGTTGTTTTGTCCTCCCGCTGTTTTCCTCTCCTTGTCTTGTCACGCCTAGAAACACTTATGTACAGGCATGTTATATATGCCATATCATATAATTAACCTACATTCATATATATTTATTTTGCACAATCCCTCTTCAGCAACCAGGGATTGTGGGTTGATTTGAATTGTTGGGCTACTGCTTGAGAGTCAAGAATGATATAATTAAGATACACTTAATAATGTTCCCAGTTTGACCCCACACCCTGCAGCAAGCCTGCCAACATGCTTCAGTTACTATGAGTAGCTCTGACTTACTCCTGACTGGAAAGGTCAGGGGTATTTTCTTTGTGAATTTAATGGCACTCACTTAGAGAAACTGATCATTACTCATAGTAGCCTCTTTGTAAATTATTTAAGAAACGAGAAACGTTCCTGTAGGCTATCTGTATATGTACTTCATTGCGCTTCATATTGTGTGGTGTCTGAAGCGGCTACTTATGGGCAGTGTGGCTTGATGCTTGATGCTTCCTGGCTTCTCCGTTAGGTACTTTCCTCTACTCTTATGTTGACGGAGCTTGACGGAGGACGACAGAAGGGAGAGTTAGCATCATCCACCATGGCTGTTGGCATGCCTGATGCTTGAGGTGAGCTAGCCCTCTCGACTTATGGGCTATGCGTTCTCGACTGTTGAGACACTGATCCTGTTAGCTGATAAGGAATCGCGTCTTAAGGTATCATCATCTGTGAACCGCTAAGTATTACCCGACCCCTGCCTTGTTGTACCAATTTTGTATCACAAACAAGTTGCACCATTAGTGTACCATGCCTGCCACTAAAAGGAAAGCTGTGCATATTAAAACATTGACCTCTCGAGAAAAAAAAGTAATAAATATGATTCTGACCCTGAGGTCTATGACTTTTCCTCTGTGACTAATCCCTTGGCCTACCCAGCCTCTAATAGGGATCAGGTTTCTGAGGTCCTGGCTCTGAGCTCACCTAGGAGGCAGCTTTGCCACTCTAAGAGAACTGATTTGCCCCTCGAAGCTGAGGATGTAGTAAATGTGCAATATAGCTGCGATGAACTGATTCGCCAATGGCTTGATCTAGAAAATGCGAGAGCAGATAATCCTGAATCTTTGTCAAATAGTGAAAAGGATAGAATGAATGTCCTTCTTACTGCTATATCGTCTGAGGGAAATGGAGATTAAGGCTAATTCAGTGCCTATTACAGTACCGTTGCCATGTGCTGTTGGGGTTGACCCACAGACGTATTACTCTTCTGAGCAATGGTCACAAGTAAAGGACAATATGTCCAAAGAGCTGAATATGTGTAATAGCTTTTCTGACTTTTGCAAATGGATAAATACGCAGAAGACCACTTTCCGGGTAAATGTGACTCCTCCTGCCAAACAGATGTTTTACTTCTGCCTGTGGAATCTCAACATTGGAATGAAGTGGAGAGTTGTTGCCAGACAGAAGATCAACTAGGAACAACCAACCTGTATTCACAACCTATTGGAAATGCTTGTGATGGCTTGGTCCTGGATATTTTTGCCCCCCCCCCATTAGCACAGTAACTGTTTTACCCCTTGAAGTAAGTAACTGAATGTTGCCCAATTCTCGTTGCTTGGATGTTGGAATTAAAGCTAAATCTGAACTCAATAGGGCGTATAACCCTGCAAAAAAACATATACTTCAGGCTATGTCCAGAAGTCTGCGTATCAGAAAATCTTCCCTGCCGGTGCCTGTAGTGAAAACCATTAGGAACTCTGTTATGGACCAGAGGAACTTTATTATTACTAATATCGAAAAGCGTTGTGGGCATTAACCAAGAGAAGTCCTGTAGAATAAAGTTCTGGCATGGTTTCGGCAAAGAACTGGGCAACGAGTGGTCAGGAGTTCCGATCTAAAAATCCTGAGCAGGCCCGAGATAAATGACTGGTGTTCCCAAGAAAATAAGGACTGTGTGTTGGTAGGATGCAGGAATAGTAATTTACCTTTCTTCCTCAGTAAGTGTCGCTATTTGACCAAAGGCTCCACGACCTTAAATGTTATTGTTTATTAGATTTGGGCTTCCATTATATTTCCCTCTTTTGTTTAGAATACCTTCATTATGAGTCTATTTTTGTTGTTTGTTGCTATCTTATGTTTGTAGCCCTCTGATGCCTGCGGACTACAGCACTATATAAATAAATAAAATATGTACACCACTACACTACATCGCCTTAAACATAACTTACAATATTTCATGACAGTCAGGGATCAGGCATTTCTGTTGAAGGAACTACATGCCATCTCCTTCATCCTCAAGTGATCAAACTTTTTATATATCCAAAATATTGCACAATACAACACAACTCTGTTAGTACCTTAAAGGAAATTGCCTCTTTTTTTTATTTTATTTTTTAGCAAGCACCATCCCTTGCCTTTTAATAATCTTTTGACTTTCTAGGTTAAATAAACAACCACCCCAAAAAGAAATATAAATTATATTTAAGGGTAGTAGAAATGTATAAGTATAATATTGAAAGAATAAGCAATTTACTACGATGCTTTATTAATGCTGATGTGCTTAAAATCAAAATCCGAAATTTCAAATGTATCATTTAACTGTATTCTTTACAAAACCTTCTCAAAGGAAAATATTTGTTGGAAGAAAGACACGCATATAGAATTATTGTCCATATCATTCACTAGCTTTCATGAAAAGTGTAATATAATGTAAAAGGAGATATGTTGTGGCCTGGATGTGTGTTAGGGAGAGATACACAGAGCTTAAATAATTGATTACTTGCATTGTCTGTTTAGATTTTTAATAAATTATTTGAAACATGCATTGGCTGTGAAGAATTAAAAAGTCACTTTCTACAGTAATGAGGTTTTAAAGATGTATTAATTGCAAACTGTTACATTGCAGCACAATCTGCTTCCAATTTTCAATTGCATGTATTGGTCCCTGTCTGAAAGGATCCACTAATCCGGGATAGCAGCTGGGACCTGGAATGGAAAGAGTGCTTCAGCCACTCTAATATCCATGATTGGGCGGATGATGCACCAGGAAGACTTTTAGCTTTCACACCACCAGAATAAATAATAATAACTATAATACCTAGAAAGGTGTACTTCTGATGATGCTTCCACTTTCACTGATGGTGAATGGCTGTCCAAATTGGTATGTTTCTGCCAGTCTTGCTGGATGAAAAGTCAATGTCGGCTCCTTTGCGCTTTATGCTGTTTTTATGTGTCAACACATATGACTGTCTGCTACATGCATCTCTGCGTGAACTGTATTTGCCTGCACATTTCACTGTCTGCAAGCCACAAATCAGGTCTTCTTGCACTTCACTTGTCAGCGCATTTTACCATATGCCATGCACAACTGTATGCCTGCCCTTATGTTATCATGTGTGTCTCCAATGCATAACGTTCCGATTTCAGTGCATACGTTTTCCACGTGTCCACTGGATGCACATTTCACAACCTGCAAGGCACACTAGACCACTTGTTTATCAACCTGCAAACTTTTTTTCAAGATTGTGCATTGCTCAGTTATTTGCCTATTAATTAAGGCGTGATGCAGTGAGTTATCCCACCAATTACAAATTCAAATTCAAAGAATGCCTGTAGTCCTTTTTTCCAAAGGACTGCATTTTCAGAGTGCTCGCTGCCTCTAGTGAATTCGTGGGAAGGATTTTAATTTGCACTCTACCTGCAGTTCCTTTGTTTCAAAGATTACAATTTGTAATGGGTGCTCTTCCCACAGAGCTTTTCTCTCCCAGATTACAGTTTGCAATGCACACTCTGACTGCAGGGCATTACTTCTTCCTTGTCAGGGTCCTTACTACTCAAGACTGACTCTTTCCAAGACCCTACAAAACTCCAGAAACTTTTGTAAGACCCATTCAAGAGATTTAAGACCTTGTTTTCTGTCTCCAGATGGAGACCCTACAAGAAACTGGCTATTGTGGCCTGGTACGGATGATTCAGCAAGGGGATTTGAGTCACTCCAGTATTTAACATGGATTATAATTATTTGCATGGAAGGCAGTTGAATGCAATGTCCACCTTGCTGTCTTGTCCCTTTGTTCAGTGGCTGGTGGATCCAGCGTGAAATGTATTTATGGGGATTTACCCCCGTTGCAGGAGCAGCGCTGCAGTAGGACTGCTCTCTCCCAGCTCGCTCTCATCTCCAGTTCTGCACAGTGCATTGCCCTTCCCCGGACAAAGGCTTGCGACAGCACCGCCGGAACCGCTCTCGCGAGATCTGCACTCCACATACCTCCTTTTCTTGAGAAGCATGATGACCTACTCTGTCCCGAAATCATGATACTTCACTGGTTTTCTTCTTTCACTCTGTGGCCATCTAGCATCACTCACATCAGTTGGTGGTTGTTCTTCCTCATCTCCATCACTGCTTCTTGTGAATGTCATGTCTCCTGGTTCCACTTTCCATTCACTGAAACCACTCGACTCAACATCTTGTTCCTTTAGTTCACTGGCCATTCCCTGTTCAATCCTTTCACTGCTCTCCTCTCTTTCCATTGGTGACCTTCTTCCTTTGAATGATTGAGTGTAAGGCAGTGAACTGATTGTCACCCAAGTACCCTTTAAAAGCACTGCTAGTCTAAGTTCCACCATTTTCTTGGGTACACACACAATGTGTGCCTTTCCTCATAACCTTGATGTGTTTACTGTAGCTGGACCCTGCCACTTGGTACATTTGAGATAGTCGGATCTTCACCTGATCATCCTCTTCTACCTCAGTTCTGTGCAATGCCTGCAATTGGGTTTCCACTCTTTCATGTGGTCCTGATCCTCCACACCACCTCTTTCATGTGTATCGTGTCATCTTCCCTCACCCTGGACAGCCATTGGGGCACTAATGTGGATGCAGCTCTTCTGCCGCTTAGCATGTGGAAGGGTGACATCATGGTGGCAGGGCTCGAAGTGTATGAAAAGAAGTAGTAGAACTATGTTACCTGCTGGCCTGCACCCACTCCCCTCAAACCCCATCACCACGACCCTCCCACACACAATACAAACCCCCAAACACAACAAACTGCTGTTTAAGGGAACATTAAGTGTAGTGCACTCAAAGTGAAAGTTTCAACTTCTTCCTGCACTTTTATTATAAAAAAAAAACGTTCTGGTACGGTTTATTTTTCAACGAACAGTATAGGAACAGAAAACTTAATTTAAAAAAGTAGAGGAGCACCGCTCCCAACATATTTCTTTATCCTTCACAGTTCTTCTGACAGCAACCTCGGGGGCTCATCTCTGGATAGCAATGCTCCTCCTGCTCTTTTGGAAAGGACCTGATCTTCCCTGCTGGGATCCAGATTGATGTTTAACTTTGCCTGGTCATCCCACCCCAGCACTGCTGGTCTCTCCTCTGAAAAATGAACTCTCGTTATCATATGTCTCCCTTTAAAATCCATATTTCCCATTATGTATCCCAAAAGATGTACTGTGGCACCTCCAAATACCTTGGGTCAGTGATTTGTCTCCCGAACTTCCACTTTGTTTTTTCCTACCATTTCATACCAGGTGTGAATGGACAGTATGGCCAAGTCCGACCCTGAGTCCGCCATTGCTTTGGTTTCATTCCCATCTACCTTGATCAGGCAGTGAGGTTTCTCTCTTCTACCTTTTGTACTGTTCACCATAATGATCGTGGGTCTATCAGCTTCCCATGATTCCTCTTCTGCCGTTTCTTTTCTTGGTTTTATGGTTGTCACTTTCCTTCCCCACCAGTGACAAACCATGGCAAAATGTCCAATGTTCACACAGTGTGTGCGTTCTTCATCCTCGACCAGCTCAGGCCTCGATCCGGCAAATATTCTCTGTCCTTCCACCCCCATTGCGTTCTGTAGAATGGCCTTCTTCTTTACTGGGGCGTGATCTGCCCATCCCAAGGCATCCACATATGTAGTGAAAAGTGGTTGCCACTGGGACATGCTTCCATGGCCCCAATGGCAACTGCCAGTGGCAAATGCTTTTCATTATGTATGTAAATACCTACCAGGAGTATGCAAAAATGCTGGGGGTGCTATTGATCCTTGCATGTTTCTTCTGTGATCTTTCATGTGGCCGCTTGTCTGATCCCATCCTTGTCGCCAATTATGTTGAGGACTGGTAAGGATGATTCAACAAGGGGATTTGAGTGAGTCCTTTATTTAACATGGACTTTAATTATTTACATGGAAGACAGTTGAATGCATGGTCCACCTTTCTGTCTTGTCCCTTTATATAGTTGCTGGTGGATCGAGCATAAAATGTCTGTTAAGAAGAACTCTCATTCTATGTCTAATTTCCCTTACCAATAGAGCCCCCCAGCAGCTTTGCTGGATTTGAAGGGTTTGTTTCTTTTTACCTGCTAAGAGTGAGACTCTTTTTCCCACTCTTAGGCATTTTTGCAATGTGTGTTCTAGGCTATTTTTGTGTTTAATGCCTATGGGATCTTTTCTCTCACCCATGGGAACCATCTTTATTCACATGTGTTACACCGCACCCTCAGTGCAGTGACACAGGGGTGTCGTAGCGACCCCCAAACATAGACTCCATACCCTGGGACTGACTAATGTCTCCCAGGGCATGTAAAGTCCCCACTGACTTTACTAGTCAAATCTTATGAACTTAACCAGTACAACCCATCAGAAAAAGGATGAGGGAAAGCAACCACCAAAGGAGAACCAAGAGAATTCTAATACTTCCCATTCCTAAGAGGGCCACAAACAACAAAATAACCAGGGTAAGCCCCACGGGAAACCAAAAAGGGCTAGTGAGTCCTCTGGCGTTCAACCCGAAGGAGGTCAGCAGAAGCCCCCATTCCAGAGAGCATTTGGAAAATGCTATATCTGTGGGTCTACTGACCATATCAAAGGAGATCCCAGGTGCAAGGGTAAACCTGCAGGGATCAGCACAGTCTCCTTAGCCTTCACTCCTGAGGAGGAAGTACAAATGGCTATTGCTCACTTTGAATTTTTTACTGAAGAAACCTTGAGTCTTCAAGCAACTGTATCCTTAGAGTCCATGGGTCTGGTTAGCAAACAGAATAGGGGTGTGTATGACTCTCTTCCAGAAAACTCTAAAGTATATTACATGGACAGTGTTATTGTCAATGGCCAGGATACTCCTGCCAGACGAGAGACTGGGGCCAGCAGAACAGTAGTGGACGAAAGCTTTTTCAAGCCTGAGGATGTTGCTAAGGCACCCAAAGGTCCCACTAAATTTTCTGCAGGCCCTGTCCAGTTGGTTCCTATTTTACCAGCCCTCATTCAGTGTAATAACATGACAGTGAGGATTCCTGTCAGTGTTCCGACTGAGGTGTCTGGGAGAGTCCTGTTGGGGAATGATCTAAAAACTCTAGGAGTAGTATCCAGTACCCCCAGGCCTCCCAGTATGGAGAAGCAGAACCAAACCAAATTGGCTAGAGAGGCCACCTTGAGGGACCACTCTAGACCTGTGGGAACCTTTACAGAGAACCCCACTACAAGCCCTGGTGTTAGTAAGTTGACCTCTAACCCAGTCAAATTTCGGGCTAGTATGTTAGGGAAATGGGAGCCCCAACCACGCTCCATCATTGTCCCCCAGTTTTAAAGTCCCTGACTCCCCCTGCTTCTGAAGAAGAGGTGGAAAGACCAACTGGGCCCCTCTCTAGGCCTAAGAGAACTGGTAATTCTCATTGCTGGTGGAAAACCAGAAAAGAAAAGTCTAAGGCCAAAAACCTTCAGAATGTTGGACCTTCTACTGAAGACTCCAACTCAAATCCTAGTATTAGGAGGGAAACACCAGGGCTTGTAGTGGGGTTCTCTGTAAAGGTTCCCACAGGTCTAGAGTGGTCCCTCAAGGTGGCCTCTCTAGCCAATTTGGTTTGGTTCTGCTTCTCCATACTGGGAGGCCTGGGGGTACTGGATACTACTACTAGGTAAGGTTAGATCTAAGAGGAAGGGGAAGCAGGTACATTGCCTAACCCCAACCCCTCCACCCAAGAGGCCTAAGACTCAACCTGCTCCCAACAGAGAGGTGGTGAGGAACCATGGAGGCCCCTCTAGATCTAAGGGAATCCTTTATAAGGACCCCTTGAAAAAGCCTATCACAGGTTCAGGAGTTGTACCAACATCTGAGGGACTGGTCAACCAGATCCCCTATAGATTTAAAAAGAAAGATGTTTCTCAGGGTTTGTAGGTCATATAGCTTACAAAGGAAAACCTTTTATTTTACCATTGAGCACAGGTCAGGATGTCACCACCAAAATGCTGATGGTCTCTCTAGGATGTTTATAACCGACTAGCGGTATGAGACTCATCCAGGACTGGATTAGATCCTCCTGTCCCTTAGTCTGGGGTGGTGGGGGCGAGTGTTAGGGAGAATTCTCATTCTATGGCTAATTTCCCTTACCTATAGAGTCCCCCAGCACCTTTGCTGGATTTGAAGGGTTTGTTTCTTTTTACCTGCTAAGAGTGAGACTCTTTTTCCCACTCTTAGGCATTTTTGCTATGTGTGTTCTAGGCTAATTTTGCGTTTAATGCCTCTGGGATTTTCTCTCACCCACAGGAACCATCTTTATTCACATGTGTTACACCGCACCCTCAGTGCAGTGACACAGGGGTGTCGTAGCTACCCCCAAACATAGACTCCATACCCTGGGACTGACTACTGTCTCCCAGGGCATGTAAAGTCCCCACTGACTTTACCAGTCAAATCTTATGAACTTAACCAATACAACCCATCTTACTATGGAGCTACTGGGAAGGGTTAATAGTTTTTTCCTTGGGTTCATTTTCAAGAGGGTACCTTAAAGTTCCTCTCTCTAAAGTTTCTTGTTGGTGGCAGTGGTTACTACCAGAAATATTCAACTGTGAATATTTTCCTATGGAATTTTCCCATTGTCGAGGCTAACACTTTTACTAACAGCCTCTAACATACCGCTGGGTTATTTTATTATTAACTTTACTCCGGTAGGTTTTATTTGCCAGAACTTTAATATAAATTCTTTCTCGTGTCTTACTCTAAACTCCTAACCTAGGTAGGGGATCCTTTGTTCGCTCTTTTGGCGCCTCTGAGTCTGGGGTGGGTCTGTTGTTTGGGAGGGGGAGTAGAACCCCTCGACAGAGTTGCCGCAGCAACTCAGGTGGCACTCTAACCTGATAGGCTGGAGGGTCTCCCGCCAAGAAGACCACTCCACTGTGTGAGTGACAGCTAGGCTGTATGAATGGGTCTCTTTTTTCATAAAAGCAGGGTCCTGAGGACTGGAAGAGCAAGAGGTTGCCACTGGAACTACGGAACCGAAGGGGAGAGAAGCCAGACATCTTCAGCATCGACACCACCGGTGAAGCCCTGCCGGATCGTCTCACCACTTTTCTTCCACACGACAAGAGGAGATCTTCATCAAAAGAGCCTTCTTCCCTTGAGCTTGTGGGACCAACCTGAGCGAGGTCCCATCCTTAATGCCTGGTATAACCAGGCATTAAGGGAGGGACCCGCAAAGGGACCTTGGAATAGGGTGCAAAGGGATTACCGGCACCGGTATCCCTTTGCGCCCAGGTCGTAATGACCCCCAATGACTTTAAACTCAAAAGAACACCGATCATGATCAAGAAACAAGTGAGGTGCAGATGAACTGCTGAGGGATCGGATCCTTGACAGTCCAACATCATTTGGAGCAGAACAGCCCCATGCTGAAAGCATCCATCTAGCGACTTCAATGAGGCACAAAATGGTGATAGCGAGAGCAAGTTAAGACCTGTATCAGTGGGAATCATACCAGATACAGGTGCCAAGCAAAGACGGCGCTCTTGGAGGGGATCCTGATCGGAGAGGTGGGGACCCTCCCTGCTGGAGCAGTGGCAAGGATGTAAGTTGCCTAACTGGCCTGGGCTTTGAGTCACCCATCCTGCCTCCCATCTTCCGGAGCACTGAGCGGCTCCCGAACATAGAAATATCCAGCGGGGTGCAGAGGGACAGAGGATCGCAACACTGGAGGCATAATGGCAGAACCTAGGGGAAGGTCCCATACACTGGAATCAAAAGGAGCTTTACGTCTTTGAAGGCTCGGCCCCTGCAGCAATGCACAAATGAAAAGAACTGGGAAACATAGACCTAACAGGGGGAATCATATGCCCCCAACCCAACGGATCTAGAGAATATAGAGGAACATTGCCTTCACGGGCTGACTTGGACTATAGATCACTCTGAGCGCATAATGCCCCATGAATGCCTGACATACAAAAACACCAGGAGTGAGGGCTGGGATACCCCACCCCCTTTTGAGCAGCCACCTGGCCTTATAGAAAAGGCTGTGCTGTTGGTAGATAAGAACAACATTTCCCCTCGTGTGGAGCAGGCTTCGATCAGCCGAACAGAGGGGTGAAAGGGCCTCATCAGGCAGGTGTGCAGTGAGGTGTGCAGGAAGTGAAACTACTGAGATATATAGTTTTCCTGCTAGGGTTGTAATAATCAACTTCAGAGGGGTCAAAGCTTATTACAGAACACCTTCATCACCCCCCACCTCGGCCCCTTCATGAACAAGGTCAAGTCTGGGAAGACCAAGGAAAAGCCGGGGCCATCCATCAAGGAGCTGTTCCGACAACCTAAGCCGTCACCTGAGTTGCCTTAGCAATGAAACCCCTGGCTTGCCTGGTGCGTTCTTCTAGGGATATTCTCAGGGCAGAAGTAGCAGGCTACCAACATAAGCTGGCGCTCTATGCCGATGACCCCCTTTCCTACATGCAGAACTCCTCGATCTCTTTGCCTCACATCATTTCACTACTAGAGAGATTCCAGGAGGTCTCGGGCTTCAAGATTAATTATTCAAAATCAATGATCCTCAATGTGACAGAATCACAGGAGACAGTTGAACATCTGCAATCCAACTTTCCATTATCATGGGCCTCTCATTCTATGAAATATCTGGGTGTTCACCTCACAGCGAAATATGCCGATCTATATGCAGCCAATATTCTGCCACTTTTTGCAGGCGCTGTGCAAGATTCACTGAGATGGGGGCTCTGAAATCTCCTGGCTGGTCAGAATAACGGCAATCAAGATGACCCTATCGCCAAGGTTTCTGTATACATTTCAAGCGTTGCTGATCTGGATTTCCAGGGTGGAACCGAAAGAATTACAGGCACACATTTTTAGATTTGTATGGTCTAGAAAGTTCCCTAGGGTCGCTAGATGAACGCTCATGACAGCTATGGGTGCGGGGGGTTAGCGGTACCCGATATAGAAAGTTACCTCTTTGCCGCTCAGATTGCACCCATCCTGGAGAGTCAGGCTACGGAGAATAACCCAAAGTACTGGGTTGCGATAGAACAGGAGGCCTTAGCATCCCTCTTGCATCACTGGTGTTGGATCTCCCTGAGGGTAAGGAGACTGGGTGCACGTGGGCTCTTAACAACCAGTACCACATTGGAGTACTGAGAGAATGCTGCCCGGCGATATGTTATGACTACCTTTCCCTCCCCTATGACAGGAATATGAGGAAATGACAAGTTTCCCCCAGGATTAAACAAGGGGCATCTCCATCGATGGTCTGATGGGGGTTGAGTAGACTGGGGCAGTTTTTTCATGATAACCTCCCTCTCACGTTTGATCAGTGCAAACAGGTCTTTATGGTCAATGACCTGGACAGATATGGATATATACAACTGTGGCATTGGGTGTCCCGATCACACGTAACAACCCAGAGGAAGCGGGATACAACCTTTTTAGAGGATCTATTCATGGGCGATCCCCCAGCAGCGGGGCTCACATCCCTATATAAGGTGTTGATTTTCAATAGATTCAAAGCCGTACATGGGTACAAATCCAGATGGGAGGAAGATGTGGGAAGACCCCAAGACAAGCTCACGAGTTACAACATCTGGACGAGGGCGCGTATGGCATCCCAGTCAGTCCAGCTCAAAGAGAACTGCTTTAAACTACTTTTTTCATATGTGCTGGGGGTTGGAGCTTGAGCAATGGTGTTGATTTTGGGCTATGAAGACTCCTAAGGCCATTACACACTGGGAGCAAGAAGGTCTCACCTGGTAACCCATTTTTTGGTGTCAGCGAGTGGTTATAGCGAAACACTGGAAAGGCTGGGAAGAACCAGATATTAAGGATTGGTGGGCATGAGTTTGGTATGTAGCCACCATGAGAAAGATAGATGGGGATGGAGGAGCCCGGAAAACTTAGAAATAAAACCGCAGCTTTAAAAACGTATTTATGTTTGTGGTAGCTTTTGAAGCTACCGCACACATAAATACAACGTTATTGTGTTTGAAAACGCTGCAGTTTTTCTTTCCACGTTTCTCAGGCTCCTGCGCCTCGGTTGCTGGTACTTGGCACTGGAAAAGGTTGCACAAGATGAATCCAGAACTCTCCCCACAAAATTGGAGATGCAGGATGTCCCCAGACTCCTTTTTTCATATGTGGTGGGTGTGCCCCCAAATTCAGGGGTTCTGGAAGAAAGTGGTCACCCAAATTAAAGAGATCTGGGAGTTTGAGCTTGAGCCTGAACCGTTGGTGTTGATTTTGGGCAATGAAGACTCCTAAGGCCATTACACACTGGGAGCAAGAAGATCTCGCCTGGTAACCCATTTTTTGGTTGCGGCAAGACTTGTGATAGCGAAACACTGAAAGGGCCGGGAAGAACCAGATATTAAGGACTGCTGGGCATGAGTTTGGTATGTAGCCGCCATGAGCAAGATAGACGGGGCAATGCAAGAGCGGATGCCACAGTTTCTTTCTGACTGGGCCCCACTAATTAAGGTTGCATACGAATTGTTCGTATTACAACTGTTCGAATGACAATTGACCGAATTGTGAAGGTCAATGGTAACATATATTTGGGGGGGAAACCCCCCGCAACCCCCCACCCAACCGAAACCCCATATATATATATATATATATATATATATTACTTGGACGCGGTAGCATCCATGTAGTTATAGGTAAGTTGGTGTTTCCATAGGAAGAGCACTTTTTGGGTGGCTTATAACTTCGCTCCCTCTGGACGATCCTCACCAAACTTTGCAAAAAAAAGTATATGGCCCAGTCTGAATTTTTTTGCAAAGTTTGGAGAGGTTTGGTCCAGGGGGGGCAAGGTTATAGTGGGGGGTCCCACAACTTTTGTTTTTTCCGATAGACATAATGGGAAAAAACTTTGCGCACGGCTACAGCCCGAACCGCTGGACGGATTAACACCAAATTTGTGGCAGGAGCGGCGGCTGGGCCCAAAAACCGTGCTTTTGCAAATTTGGTGTAAATCCGTCCAGTAGTTTTTTAAAAAATGACCAAAATGTAAGGCAAAAAAATTAGTGATATCTGTGTTCGCTTCGCGGACGAACTTCCCTGTTCGCTCCAAAGACAGCACCCCGATTGGCCCATGGGCTTGCGTCATGTCCGCGGACATGCGACGTGTTCACTGATTGGATGGCGTGGGGCGTGGAGCACGTCAGATTTTCTGTGGCGCCCGCCATCTTGTATTCGCCGTCGACTGTGGCCACGCTGTGAAACTTGGATTAAAAATTGTATTTAGTGGAGTGTGTTGGTGTGTAAGAATGTTTGGGGAGGGTGGGGGTGTATGAGATAGGTTAAATGTTTTGTTTTTTTATGTGCCATACGCTTTTGTTGTGTTCGATTTGTCCGCAGAGAACATGGCTGTTCTGACATTTTGTAAATAAACTAAATGGTGGGGTGTTCAGAAGACGGAGTATGTGTCCTTTTTGTTCGGAAGGAAGGTAGAATTGAGCTAAAAACACATTTAAATGCTCCTAAATACACAAACTGGGGGTGTCCTGAGGACGCTGTCCGTATTGTAATCTGTCAAGTTGATTGTGTTCTAAGAACACTCGCTGTGTCCCGAAATGGTTGCAATTACACAAAATGGGGGTGTTCTGAGAACGTTGTTTGTATTGTTCATTGTCAGGTTGAAAGTGTTATACGAACCCTCCTTTTGTCCGCTGATAGTACAATTTCCTACGGGCCGCACCTGACTTTTTGTCCACTAAAGAAACGATAAATCAGGCTGGTGTGCGCCAACATTATGTGATAATCCTATGACTGGCGCTATTGACCTGGCTGACTTGCTTTTGCGACACTAAATCATATCTCCCACCCCTAAGCCTGACATTATGAAAGCATTCATATTCCCCGCCTCTCTCTGTGACGTTCAAGGGTGCGTCATCAAACGCGCCCAGTCGTCTCCAGTCCTATGCGACTTTACACAGAACCCGGAAGACAACACACATTATGTCACAACACAGGGCGCCACAATTCAGAATATGAAACTGTGATTTAAAAGCAAACAGCAAGATTGTAAATTTTGTAAAGTACATTTATTTGACATCAAATATTTAGAGAATATTCAGCGATTTGCATGTGTCTTTGTTGTCGATCCGCAAAAGTTCATGTTGAGCCACGCGATGTTCCTTTGTGGTACAGAGGGTGTTAGATCAGCTTAGAACACAGTGCGCCACAATTCGGAATATGAAACTGTGGTTTAAAAGTAAACAGCAGGATTGTACATTTGGTAAAGTACATTTATTTCACATGAAATGTTTAGTGAATATTCAGCGATTTGCAATTGTCTCTGCTGTCGATCAGCAAAAGTTTATTTTGAGCCACGCGCTCTTCCTTTGCGGTAGATAGGCTGTTTATGTTAAAAGCAGTAAATGGTCGCACTGATAATCGGAAGGTTGCTCCAACAACGAGGCATTAAGACTACCATAATGGTTGGTATGTTGTTTCTAGCCGCTAGTACTGCGTAAGGGCATATTGGTCCTTGGCGATTGTCCCATAAAATTGTGAGGGTCATGAAGTTGCTTACATGGAGCTGCACCTGGCAGTTGAACAATCCATCCGCTGGAGTCTGAAAATCGTGACATTGGCAAAATGGGGCAACATACCTGTTTTAAAAAACATAAATTAGTCTCACCAGCCGATCTTTATTAAAAATATTCATTTTACTTATTAGGGTGTGAAACTATTTGCTAGCAAATATAGTGCAACGGGGTATGTTAATAATAAAATAATAATATTTTCGCACTTATATAGCGCTAAGAACTGTCAGGTATCTCAGCGCTGCTTATTATTACCCACGGTGTGTGGTGCTCATTTATCGACCACGGAAGGATGAAAGGCTGAGTTTGGCCGTGCCGGGATTCGAACCTGCGTTAGCAAGCTGTGCATGGATGTTAAAGCGAGCGCTCTACTCACTGTGCCACTTGACCGGCTACAGTGAAGCGGCACAGCGAGTAGAGCACTTGACCGGCTACAGATTGGTTAAATTACTTCTATTAACCCAACCTGTGTCGTCTGCCTTTTTCAGAGCCCTCTAAACGACAGGGGATCAATTCGGCAGTGATAGTCTGGGTAGAAAACAATATGCCACATTGAACGAACAAGTACAACCTGACCGGGCTTTAATGCCACGCTATTGTTATTATATTCCGGTATAAAATAATCTAAAGGGTTACTTACATTATAATTGCATTTTCCATTGTCCAAGTGTAGTGCAGTCCCAAAATACGACTCTGCGTGTGCCAACGATCTTTCTCAAAGTGATATAATATACAAAAGTGGTTTTGTTTCAGAAATTTCATCTTTATCGTGTCTTACGTTTTTGCTACACTTCTTCAAAAGAAGTCTTTCAGCACAATCTCTGTCTGTTAAGGTAAAAAAAAAATAGAACCTTATACTGGGAGTCGTGGGCCTCTCCGGGCCGCGAGAAAAAAAATGGAAGCAGCTGACCTTCACTGTGAACGAGCATAAATGCTTACTTTGCAAAATTCTGTGTAAAGCCATCTGTGAGAACTTGCTGTTTACACTACATCTTTGTATATTGTTTGCGTGCTAATAAAAAAAGTTTGTTTAAGGGACGTTATGGTTCCAAGTAAAGGCGAAAAACCCCTGAAATTCGCCAGTTATGGTAAGCTAAGCAACCATAACTCGCGCCACCACCGTGCACTGCTAAGACTAACACCCAGGACATCAAAGATGACATCGCAAATGTCATTGATGACATCACTGATGACATCACATGTGCATTTACTTTTCATGAAATTTGTGTACTAGGGATTTTTATTATAATGTTGCGAAAAAAGTGTCAAGGATCATTGCAATAAATATCATACCGTAATTAGTGCTTTAAACAATGCATTGATATAAATAGCATTGTATTATGGGGTTCTATCTAGTAAACTGAGCTACTAATGGAGAAACATAGCATTGTGTGCAGCGTATAAGATGAAAGTATAATATTTGTAATGTTGATGTGTTGAATAATGAAATGATAATTGTCCTGAAATGTTCAAAAATAAACAAAATGGGGGTGTTCTGAGGACGTTCTTCGTATTGTGTGACTGCTTAGCTGTATGGAATGAGGGAATGGCACAGAGAGTAAAGTGGAAATGGTAGAAGGGGTGTCGAAGAGTTACGCGGTCCGCGGACACTGCGGCTGTCCGTGGACAGGGCGTGCTACATCCGGGGTTTTCCAGCAAATCCAACATGGAAAGAAGACTGTACGGATTAGTCAATCAGATGTCGAGGTTGTGGATTTGTGTTGAAAGAGACTGTGTGTGGTGAAGATGGCAGAAGTAGAGAAAGTCAGGGTGTTGGTGCTTGGAGATATGTTTGTGCATGGTTTACAACAGTACGCTCGATGCAGGCATGTTGAAAAGAACTTTGATGTGAAAGGAGTGGAGGTGGTGTGGAGCACTGTGCCTGATTGCAATGTACAGGGAATTGTACAAGTTTGTGAGGATATGGCCACGATGAACCGTCCGCATGTGGTAGTTTTGCACGATGGTGCTTTCCATTTGGGCAACGTCAGTGCCCCTACTTTGTTGGCTGATTTGGAACGCTTGGTTGAAGCCGTAATGAAGATCCTTCCAAATGCGAAAGTAATTTTTTCTGGATTACTACCTAGGGCAATGTGGGACAATAGTTCAGTTTTTTGTCCTCAGCAAAACATTGCTAGGTGTGTCATCAACCGAGGCATGTGTGCCTTCATGCTTAGAGCTGGTATGTTCTTCTGTAATAATGAGAATATCGATGACAGTAATACTGTTAATTTGAAAGAAGATGGCATCTCTTTATTTTTTATGGGAAATGCCTTTCTATTTTGGAATGTAAGGGTTGCTTTGGAGAAGGTTATGTGAAGATTTTAGGAGTAAAGTAAGAGAAAAAAACAAGAAAAAAAATATAAAATAACAGGTGTCTGTCAAGCATCTGTAAAAAAAACCAAAAAAACAGCTCTTTTCAGAGCCAACTTCAAAGGGGAAATGGAGCACACTATTTAAATTTACATTCACCACGCTCAAATTCTCGATATGTCCGCGGACATGGCGGTAGTCCGCGGACATCAAAATCACTACGTGAGGGTTCAGTATGTTCCATGTTACATGTATATGAAGTCAGGGATATTATGGTTAAGTTGTGCTACTAAAAACCTATGAAATTCAGTGGAAAAACTTTGTTAAAGGGACATTATGGTTAAGTTGCACTACGAAAAACCTATGAAATTCAGTGAAAAAACTTTGTTAAAGGGACGTTATGGTTATGTTGCGCTACTAAAAGCCTATGAAATTCAGTGAAAAAACTTTGTTAAAGGGACGTTATGGTTAAGTTGCGCTACTAAAAACTTATGAAATTCAGTGAAAAAAACTTTGTTAAAGGGACGTTATGGTTCAAAGTAAAACCGAAAACCCCCAGAAATTCGGCAGTTATGGTAAGATAAGCAACCATAACTTGCGCCACCGTGCACTGCTAACACTAACACCCAGGACATCAAAGATGGCATCACAAATGTCATTGATGACATCACTGATGACATCACATGTGCATTTACTTTTCATTAAAACTCTGTACAAGGGATTCTTATAATGCTGACCAAAAACTGTCAAGGATCATTGGGATAAATATCATGAGCTAATTAGTGCATTAAGCAATGCATTGATATAAATAGCATTCTATTATGAAGTTCTATCCAGTATACTAAGCTACTCATGCAGAAACATAGGCAGTGTGTGCAGCATACATGATGAAGGTGCCATATTCATAATCTTGCCATGTTGAATAGTGAAATGATAACTGCTTTCTCATTAGAGTTTTGCGTACTGTGAAACATGTAATAAGTAGATAATAAAACCCACTTAATACATAATTATTACAGACAAAACACAAAGAGACAACAACACATACAAATATGAGTATATACAGGGACAGTGAAGTAAACAAAAAAGCAGAAGTAGTAGCAGAAAGAGTTCATAACCTAACTGATTGTCTTTATGCAGAGAAACTATTGCTCTGTTTCAAAGCTGCTACTTACCATATGTATGTGTATCACATGATGTGACTGCCCCCAAAGGAAAGGAGAGTGAGTATAATGTATACAAATATGAGCATATACAGGGAAGGTAGAGTAATAAAAATAAAACTAAGAGAAAGTGCTGATAACCCTAATGATTATCTTCGTGCACAGAAAGGATTGCTCTCTTTCAAGCCTGTGTCTTCCGCTATGTATATGTTTCATATGATTTGACTTGACCCTAAGTCTACAAATATAGTACCTTTTCAATTTTTACTTCCTGACTGTTACTGAAGAAAACTATGTGGCTTAGATATGTCAGTAAAGGAAAAAAAAGGGAGAGCCAACCATGTGATGTCATCAGTGATGTCATCAATGACATTTGTGATGTCATCTTTGATGTACTGGGTGTTAGTGTTAGCAGTGCACGGTGGCGCGAGTTATGGTTGCTTATCTTACCATAACTGCCAACTTTCAGGGGTTTTTCGGTTTTACTTTGAACCATAAAGTCCCTTTAACAAAGTTTTTTTCACTGAATTTCATAAGTTTTTAGTAGCGCAACTTAACCATAACGTCCCTTTAACAAAGTTTTTTCACTGAGTATATATATATATATTACCAAAGCGATATATACATATATATATATATATGCAGTCAATTGTGAAAAGGTCAATTGTGACCCTTTAAATTTGGTCAATTGTTCATTCGAACAATTGTAAATGAACAATTTGGGTAATACCCTAATTACACATGTTAGTGAACACAATAACCCAAATATCCACCATAGATCCCACGAGATGACATCATTTTTATTGATATAAGTTACAAAATGTGACTCTTACCGTAACCCAGCGATACCAGATGTCGCTGAGAACTACAGCTGGAAATGTTTTATACATATTTCATAATTGATGACTATTCTCCTTTTTGCACCTGAAAACGTTTTATACATGTTGAAGAATTGATGAATGTTCTTTGCGCCATGTTCATGTTTTTGCTTGTAATTTAAAGCTATCTCTTTTTGTTTCTTCTTTTTCTTCTTTTTTAGTACGATACACTGCTCTCATTTTAATGCTTATTATCTACCACTTTGTACCATGAGGACTAAAGGAACCAAACAGATGGGCCTAAAGGAGTTGGGGACATACTACCCACATCCTTGCTATTTTGAGTCTTCCCTTCCGTTGTTTTTCTCTCATCTATAAGACCATCTATGATATGCTTGTTTTTGGTGCGAAGAGAAAAGAGTTTAATTAAATTTAAATGATTTTTATAAAATGGTTTATTAAATCAAATATCAGGATGGTTGAAGGCCAAACTTGCCCTATGCTTAGGTGGGATTTCCCACCCTGAATGAAAGTAAGGAAATTCTGAACTAGAAAGTTCAACTTAAAAGTCTGTCTTTGTCCAAAACCTATCTTTGCCCTCACAACTAAAGCTAAACAATGTGAAGGGATGTTAATAATAAAAGAAATGGTGATCAACAAAATGTTCTGAGCTTCTTCCATCTCCCTTTTCAGCTGCGCTTCCCCAAGTTCAAGAAAGTTCCACAAAAATCTTGATATTGCCCTTCTCAAGTTCAAACAGTTCCACAAATCCTTGGGGTTCCCTTCCCCAAGTTCAAGGCAACACAGTTCCATACAATCCTCGGGGTTCCCTTCCCCAAGGCTCCATCCTCAAGACAGACCTCAAGTTCATTGAGTCCCAGGGTTCCTTTCCCCAACACTTTAATTTAGCAACTTATACTTTGTTTCAGACTTTCAATGTTCAACACAACTCCAGGTCAACTTGACCCTCCTTCTGGATCACATCAACAGTTCACTTAAAGGGCTCCTTCTTGGTTTGTTTCACAATGTCTTTGGTTTTCACAATTGAGGGTTCTCTGTTCTAGGCACAGTTGTCATATCACTCGGTCCACCCATCACCGGTTACACAACCAGGAACCCTCGGCTCTTCAGCTCACACAGGTTATTCTGTATTTGCCCCGGTGTACAGATTCACATTGCAGGTTCACACTCTCTTGGCTTCTCCTGGTTAGCCTCTTGGCTTTGCCACAATGTGTCACACATCTGATGCCCGTCTTTGGCCTTTCCACCTTGTATGTATTCACAAAGTTCACTGGTGTCCCCCAAATTACATCCTTGGCTTTCCTCCATTTATAAATGCATAATTTTTGCATCATTTTTAGATTTGATATAATCTCACATGGTTGAATGAAATACATTGCAGGATGCAATCCACTAATCAATTCTATTTGAAAGCAAATAGCATGTTTGTTTAGAAATGTTTCTTTAGAAAATCACAGATGAATGCATTGTATAGTGTAATGTTGAAACTACATCTTTCAGTCTTCTGAACAGGATTCTCTTTATAAATGTGCCGGTGTTTTCCAGGTAACATAAAATGGGAACAAGTTCTTTTGCTTTCTTGTGTTTTTTTGTGTACACAGTTCCATAAATGTTGACAGCTTGTGGTGAAACCTGTGCTGTATGTCAGGTGCTGACTCTCAGGTGAGCAGGTAGCCACCTGCATCCATCAGGCACACCCTGTTTATGATAGCTGGAGAAAAACATTAATTGATAGAGCAATGTTTTGTTCTGGCACCTCCTCACTTTAAAGTTGAGACCATCTCTATGGGCCTCATTACGACTCAGGCGGTAAGGGTTTTACTGCTTTTAGCAGGTGTTAAAATCCATGGCGCTAAGGGACCTTGATGTTAATTACGCCACCGTAATTTACGGTGGCGTAATTAACGCCTTCCCCACTCCCATTATGCCCTATGGGGCAAAAATGGGAATGGGCAAGGGTAAATGGGGATTGGGGACTTACCGCCCCGCCAACCTCGGAATGGGGCGGTAAATCCGCCAACCACCATGGCGTAAACATAGTTTACGCCATGGTGGTAAAGGTACGACCCAGGCGGTAACTTACCGCCTGGGTCGAAATGAGGCCCCATGTCTTTTAATATGTCTCTACAATACCCACATTGGGCATTCAGTTACTGGGCTAATTAACATTTGTATTTGTTAATGAAAAGCCACTTGAGTAAAAGTTTAGCATTTGGTTTCTTTTGTTTATAACTTGGCACTTGAATACAGTAAAAGCATTGTTATACAGCATCATTGGGAATCCAATGACGGTGGAAATGTAAATATGCCAGAATATCGCATTTCTGGGTGCCAGATTTAAAAACAGATTTAAAAAGTCTGGTCAACGTTCTTCCTGACCTTTTTAATCTGTGTAGCGGCTATCTACCAAACTGGCTCAAGGTTGTTCAACCCTGAAACTTTATTATCCAAAATCCTTAACCAGAATTACTCTATTGACAGCAATGAGCGATGCTGGTTAATAGAATTGTACATTAAATCAAATGACAGCTAATAAAGATCTCCTTGTAGATATTATTGATGCCTTTACAGATGATGTCTGTATTATAACATGATACAACATATATGTTCTTAATATATGAGTAAAACCAAATTGACATTCAAATAAAAAAAAAGTTTTATTCTGATTTATTTACCAAGAAAGTGTTTCCTAACAATGCAACATTGAACCAATTTGTTTCTCCCTTTTGCCTGCTGAGTTTCACGGGTGAAGATACACAAGTACTAGATTGCCAAATTATGTTTGAAGAAATCCATGCAACTTTAATGGGATTGCCTGCCTGGAAAGCAGCCACCATGGAGTGGATCCCTGCAGTATGCCAGAAGGATTGGGCAAGGTTCAATCAGGTGTTATTAGAGTTGTATAATCAGGTGTGGGGGGTTGGGGTTACTCTGGAGTCTTGGCAAGAGACCACTATTGTGGCTTTCCCTAAGTAGAACAAGAACCTGAGTGTTGTCCCCCCCCCCCCCCCCCGCCCCATCTCCTTAGTCAACTCTGATAGCAAGCATTTCAAAAAGACTTTGGCCAATTGAATTACCCCTCCTTTCCATCATGTGGGGAAAGAGCAACGCAGCTTTGTGTTGCCACAGAACATACATGCACGGCTGCTAATACGGTCGATTTGGAGATGAACAGGGCCAGAAGTGAGGGTCGTGTGTGTCAACACCTACAGCAAAGGGATTTCAAAATGATGTATATATGTTGCCCAAAGTCTCTTTCCCGGGTCTAAGGCTAGGCTTGACAAAGGGACTTTGTTCTCACATAGCCTTATCATCTATATCTTCTTTACTTTGTTTGAGTTACATGAAGCTCTTAACTGCATCTATAGCGATGTCCTCTGAACTGCTTGACTCCAATACAATAAGTGTGAATTTGACTTACTCTGATGACTAAACAATCACTCATTGGAACCCCAGTGGGTCTTGCCCACAGGTATCACTAGGGGCAGATTCCTGGTTTTAGATTAACCACTGACCACATGGTCCTGGTGACATGAAACATAGATAGCTGATTTCTGCCCAGACTCTGAGCTCTGCTTGATACCTTTTATGTTGTGATCAGACAGAACCCAAAAGCATTGACTGAAGTTTATTTCTGTAAAAGTATGGCTACTTTCCAGGGACTGGTCAAGCGGGTGGACAATCTCCTCATCTCATGGGTCAAAGTAACAGAGTAAAATGATGGTATTGCTCAAACCTGATGCACAGGCAGTTATCGAAACAGAAACATGGCATTAATATGTTGCTTTCTGTGTAAACATAATTTTTCAGATTCTGAGTAAGGCGGAGTGAGAGTGGAAAGCACGGCGCTTCTTCGCTGTGGCAGTTTGTAATGCCAAAGTGCTTCCCTTATTCTCAGGGGGTCCAGGACATAAGTACAGAGCGAGACACTCCCTCGTCGGAAACTACCCGAAATCCGCCTGTTTTTCTGGTTTATGGGTGGATTCCACAGTGTCCTCAACATGTCTGTGGAATTGCATGGTAATCATTATTTATTTAAGCGTTTCTGAAGCAGCTACTGGAAATCGTAGGATTCTCAGAAGCAAACACAGCGAGACAACGCCACCACGGCTGGAAAGATCACTAGAGCCTGTTAAAAAAAGAAGAGAAGAGTTATGTCAAAAAGATGAAAAGAGGGGAAAAGGAACACTAGAACCTCAAAAGGTGAAAGATTGTAAGAAGTAACAATGAAGAGGATTGTGTGAAAAGGAGCAAAACAAGAGTTGGGGGGGACAAAAGATGGATTGAAGCAGGAGTGAGAAAGTGGGAAACGCTTGATGTGGGAGTATGAAAGTGAAAGGAGCAAGGAGGATGTAAGACATAGCGAAGGAATAAGAAAGTGAACAAGGGGTACGATTTGAATAAGCAGTTAAAGTTGAAAATAGAGGGAAGAGAAAGTTGAATGCATTAAAGGAGTAAGAAAGTGAAAAGGGAGAAAAGCGCGAGAAATACCTCATAGTAAGAAAAGAAGAAACGAGAACATAAAACAGATTGAAGAAGTGGGAACATGAAAAAGGAGCAGACAGACTAAAGGTGCAAGAAGGTGAAGAGAGAGTAAAACTGAAGTAAGAAGTAGGGAGGATAAGTGAAAAAGACGTAACTTGGGTTGCCTACCTGTCGGAAAGTAAAAACAGAGTAAAGTGGCAGCAAGAAGTAAAATTGAAAAAGGAGTAAAGAACACGTAATTCAAAGTGAATAAGGTGCAGGAAAGTCAATAATGACTAAAATGGGAGTATGAATTCTGAAGTAAAAGTGATAAAAGCTGTCAAAAAAGCAAATTTGACTGATTGGAGCAGTAAGAAGGAGAAAAGGGAGTACAGCTAGAGTAAAAGGTTAGGAGTGAACAAAGTAAATTGGACAGGTTAAATAAGGGGTGGGAAAGTGAAAGAAATTAATCAAATCAGATAAAGGAGTAAAGAGGAAGTGCACATATTGAAGGAATAAAGCGGGAGTAAGACGTGCAATGTAAAATTGACAAAAAAGGAAGTAGCACAGCTTGAAGATTTAAGAACGTTAAAAAGGATTAAACAGTAGTAAAACGTCAGGAAAAAAGGATTAAGGCAGAAGAAATAATTCAAAATGAACAATGGTATAAAGTGGAAGTAAAATAGATTTACAGAAGAAGTAAGAAAGTGATATAGGAGTAAAGCATGATTAAGACGTTAAATAGAAAAAAAGAGTATAGATGAAGTAAGAACCAGAGAAGGAGTAAAAAAGTGAAGAGGGAGCAAAGTGGGAGTAAGAAGTCAACTTGGTAAAAGGAGTAAAGAAGTTGTAAGACAGTTTGAAGGAGTATGAAAATGATAAAGGAGAATCACTGTATCACTGCATGAGAGCCCATGGTCCTCTTGCTGCACCATTGTAGCAACACTGTAGTGGGTTGTAGCAGCACTGCCTTTTGCCTATAAGCTGCAGCTATTAACCCGGACGCTGGATTGCTTTGTCTACATTATAATATATACCCTGGCTGTGTTTTTAAACCTGGAAGCATTGGGCCAATTTATTTCTGGATGGTTTTGCCCAAGTTAAAAAAAAAAGAAGCTACATTGCAAAATGTAGGCATTACATTGATTCCAGTCAGTGCCAAAATCTGGAGAGAGCCGGATTTCCCATTGAAAACTGCTTAGTGAATCAGGCCCAGGATCTCTATTTAAATTCTTCAGAAGATTGCAGTCAAGTCTGCTTTTTTGTTATTCTATGTGTTAGGGATTGAAAGGAACATTTTGCCTCATTTCCTGTAAGCACCATGTGGTTGTCTAGATATCAGCTACACACCTTTGCCATTCTCTGAATCTGGATTAGATTGATCAGGGATAATACACTGCCACAGTGCAAATGCTTGACTTGTTGCTCCATCTAAGCATGCTGTTTATTTTGCACCAAGCTTCGGAGACAGACTAACAAAGCAAAGTATTTTCCATTTACCGATGCCCCATCTTTTTATAACATATTTCCAGTTAACAGACAACTACGCCTCTCTAAATGTATGGATAGTGTATACTTCAAGAAGGTTAGATTAAATGGGCAACGATTTATAACTTGTTTTATAGTCAATGAAAGATACAAATTAGCAGGTGATAGAAATTCCAAATTGTGCTTCACTTTTGGATAATGCTAAAAATCCCTACACCGTTGACAGTCTAGAAAAGAAACAAGTAGTGCCTGAGTCAACCACACAAATGCTGAGTGCATACATGTAAAACATTTGATAAAATGCAATAAGTGTATGAAGGTGCATATTGTCTGATACACAGATTTATTCTTTGCCATGTCAATCTTTAAACAAGTGAGGAAATGATTACGCTAGACGATCTATTTAACTTAGATCTACAGAGCAATGGTCATATCAGGAACGATCATCCTTTACCAACCAATGGAATTCAGAGAACCAGCAATGAGGTACTTACGGACACGATGTGATATGCCAAACAATAGCTGCTGGGGATTGGCGTTCTCTAACACCATGGCACAACTCTGCTACCCTCTCCCAAAGGGAATCTGCACAATCATGGATCACTTTCAGACCTGAGAGACTTGCTAGGTTACATGAGTCCCTATTTGCAACTCAAGAACATATCCTTTTAAAGCATTGCTTTTTTTGTTGCCTTTTCTCTCCCTGTTTCATTATCCTGAGTGCTTGCATATTCTCTTTTCTTTCTACAGGGGGTTGGTTACGAGAGGGTTTGTAGTGTTTTGTAGTTAGTTATTTTTGCATAGGGTGTGTTGAATTAAATGATACATAATTTTATAGAACCTTGATTGGACAGACCTTTCTTTGAACTGTTAGACATTGTTATTTCAGTTCTTACTGTTTCACATTCACACCTCTTTTGAGAGTGTAGCCTTCCCTTGGCCCACATTACCACAAATGGTAAAAGAGATCTATCTCGTAACTGTGCCTGTGCAACACATATTATTGGGTTGACTCTTGTTTTGTGGAAGTCTGAGGGGTGTGTAGGCACGTTGGCCTCTACTCATGCTTGTACTCCTGCAGGGCAGAAGTCAGAGTGTTGTAACCCTGTCCTCCCTGTCCCCAGAAGGCTTGCCCATGTACCCAGAGCCTTGCTATTATGTAGGGCTGCATGTTATGGTGGACTGGCTGTTTCAGATGTTTGCCTTCAACATAACATCTCCACACCACGAATTAGTTTTGAGCAATGGCAACACTTCATTTGCTTGGAAAATCACTGATGCCTTCTGGTTCTTTATCCCTAGAGACTCAGGCCGGAGTCAGCTCTACTATCAGCGTGGGCTGTTTCTCTTGTCTGAGCTGTGTTCCCCTCTACTTGATTCTATGTATTGCTGAGTACTCTTGTCCATATTCATGTCAGGTGATTATACTCCAGAAGGTCCCATAGTCACCATATCTTATATGGTGTCTGTATCTTCGGAAGCAAGCTTTGCTTCACGTTTTCATGTTACGATGCGACCATCAATCCTTTGATTGCGCAGTGGGTGTTAGTTGATGTTGGAGCGTGTCTTGTGGTTTCCTTGTTGACTTACTAGAAACCATTCTCCTTATTCCAGAGCGGATTGTTGAGCTCCTCCTCATGGGTCTTCATGTCTCTTCATAGATTGTATACATGTCTTGTTAGATTGCATTATGCTCGTCCTTTCCTCTTCCTGATTATTTTGCGAGAGTGGGATCCTTGGTCTCATCAGACTGCCTCACCTCAACCAGAAAGAGCAATATTTCATGTTGTCATTTGAAAGTTTCAGGAGTCTCAAAAACATGACTTGGGATTGGTTGTATTTAGCTTCAATGAGTCTCAGAAATTGGCACTGCTCTTTTCAGTCTGCTCATGAACGGCTCAGCCATCCCGTCTCCAATGCTTAAAGGTCATACACTCAGTGCATTTCTAAAAGTCTCAAACATTCAAAGGGGGTCTATTGTCCATTTTGACCATCTTGAGTATGCCACATGTTACGAACATGCCATGCAGCTCAGGTATTACAATCACTGCTGCTGTGAGCATTACTTGCCAAACCAGTGGGAACCAGCAGTACTCGTGCATTACTACCAGCAGGTATGTTCACATTTGTGGAGGGCCAAGAATGTCTATGGCGGATCCTTTCCTTATTAGCTATGAGGGGCCTGAAATGTGCAATGGTTCTGGATTGATTGCCTTGCTGGTGCAATGGCAGAAGTGGCACAGCCCTAGTGGCAGGCATAGTCTCAGAGGTCTTTCTATGTAGAAAGTATTCTGTGATGCAGTGTATGTCTTGTGTCTATCACCTTCTTTCAGAGAACGCATGGGACCACAATTCGCCTGATCCCATCATGATCCAGCATCATTTTGAGTCTAATTTCTTTGTCATTTCCAAATTTGTAGAATTCACAGTGAGATACTAACTTTCTCAATCTTGTTACAAATCAGTCAATTCATTCACCTGTGTTTGGTGTGCTGATTTGAAGGAGCATCTTTATTGATGTTTGTTTTTCCAGGATCGGAATTTGAAGCACAGAGTGTACTCAGATCCATGTATGTGTCTGCTTGTTTCTGATCCTAGGATTTGTATTGAGGACTTTTGGTTCTGTTCCTCGTATGTACTTAGCAGGTGCAATTATCTTTTGCCTCTCGTTTCTTCAAGGACATCTATAGAGTCATCACTTGACTCTAGCCAAGTGCTCCATAGGGTTTCCAAACTCTTTTTGCTACATGTAGGATCTTCATATAACATCTTGTTCCTGCTACTCCTCTTAATTTAATTGTATACATGTATTGCTGTTAACATATTGTATTTATTATGCTTATGGTGTATCTGTGCTCTCTAACTTTTCTTTCCTGCAGTTGTATCATGTCGCCATGTCTTCATGCAGTTCAGTTCTGTTTTTGTTTTGTTCGCACTCAGTGTTTGACTCAACACTATAGATCTCCAAAACATGTACAGATAAGTTAAACACTGGGGTAATTGTGCTTCTTAGAAATCAGTATAGGCTTACTTTAAAATACTGGGAGAAGTGGGGAGCCAAGGTGCACCTCACTGATGAGACCCAACCAGGATTAAATTACCTTTATGGTTACTTGCATCTCTTGGAAATAAAGGGTGGCTTTGAAGCTCTGGTGTGACTGCCCCTATTGGGAGCGGGGTCATGGCTGCCATACGTATGGTCGGCCCCTTTCTCCAACAGCACCACGGACATCATTTGGGGATTGAAGTGGGTAGCAGATGCTTCCCATTGAGACTTCCTGGAAACCTCTGGCTCTGCCTCTGCAATCCCTGGCTTGTGGTTTGCAGAGAATGTGACCAACCAAAAGTAAAGATGCCTCTTCAGAGAGCTGTTTACTTTGGCAGTAGATCCCATCCTTGTGCTGCATCCTACTGGCTGTTGCAGTGATAGGTAAGGGGCGAAAGGATGGGAATTTCTGTACTCTGGATGAATCCCATACGCTGGAAGAGGAACACATGCAGGTCTTTTGGGTCTGGTCATGGCTGCAGAAGTCTTGGCGTGAGGCGAGTTCCAGAGGGGAATATGAGTAGCGGGATGGTAGGAAGTCTGAGGCTGCACATTCCATTTAATGATCTTTTTTTGGAAAGAATGGAAGTGAAGCCATTTTAATCCCAGGGGAAAGTCCAGATATTCCAATTACAAAAAAACAATGTCACTCCCTTAATCAATCGACTCCCTCCATGCCGAGAAACAATGAACACAACAATAGTTTTGCATTTTTGAGTAAAGCAGTTCCTTTGTTTCACTCATTTTATTTTTATTTTGTTCTTTTAATTTACTTAAGTCAAAAACCAATAGTCCGTGACTCACATTACTAAACCATGCCAACCATACGCAAACAAAGCATCATTTTTAAGATACAATATAATAATACCATCAAGATAATGACATAAACTGCATTAAGGTGGCGGAAGCTTGTAATCTGACTACAATGAGGAACAACCGGCTCCTGTGATGGCGTTCCACCAACTGTTTGGAGGGCCGAGGGGAGCAACCACCGTTGCAATGTTGGGGGAGGAGGAACATTTCCATATGTACATTTGGGATTGCAATGTTAGAGCGATTTAGCAGCCTTAGTTTGCATAATTACTGTGTAGTGTCAGAGACAGCCATACGAAACTCACAAGCCAATAGATGAGTCACTGGGTTTAAATATCAAACCTTTACTGTTTGTGTTGCCTTAGATTTCAGACTGCAGGGTAATTTGACTCAGAGGGCTTTCTGTCTGGCCCTTCATCTCAAATTGGCTCCCTCCACCCTAACCCAGGCTTCCTTGTTGCCCAAGGTCAGCGTGAACAGTAAAGAGTGGTAATCCAACTGTCGAATGTAGCCTCTCTCCCGTGCCACGTCCTTCTCTACCTTACTCCCGCTGGCACTTCCTAAGGGTAACATACTCTAATGTTCCCCCAAATGACGGTCTTAAAGTTGTTTGAGATGGTTGCTCTTCCTTCAAACACTCCCTCTCAATCTCTTCCTCTTCTCTCCCTGGTCTTGTGCCACCTTACTTTTTACTCTTGTTTCCCCTCCTGCTTCCTCTCTTTTCCTCCTGCCTGCTACTCCACCCCCTTTTCCACTATCTTCCTAGTCTCTCCGTTTGTCTCCCTCCTCTTCTCCTGCCTTCTATCATCACGTCCTACTATCTCCAGCCTTATGACACCCTGGCTCTCTCTTCCCCTTTCTCTCTCTCTCTCTCTCTCTCTCTCTCTCTCTCTCTCTCTCTGTCTCTCACTCTCGCCCCTTCTCTCCTCTCTCCCTTTCCACCCACCTATTTCCACATCTGTCCCTACCATCTTCTCACACTCCTCTCACACCATCTCTATCACGTGTCTCCTCCACCAACCACATTCTCCATCCTGCAAACATTCCCTCTACACAACATGCCTCTCACTTCCCTCTATGCTCCACTATCATTATCATATTACAATGCATGACTCTATCACACTATCACACTCTCTATCACTCTCCACACGCACCTTCTGCCCATGATCTACCTCTTACCCCGATCCTACTACCACCAACTATCACATATGCTCTGATCATCAATACTGCAAACTATCCACTGCATACCACTCTGACATGCATGACCTCACCTCCACTCCTATCCATCTCCTCCACAGATTCTTCACCACTCCACTCCACCTTCCGTCCTCATCCTGGTCTCTCAGTCTACCTGCACACCTCCTTTAACTCACACAAACACCCTTTACTCTATTTCATCCATCGGGGTCTTAAATACTTGTGATTCACTTCTTCTGTCCTTCATCCCCCTCCATTGGTCCCGTGTTCCAACTGACATTATGGGCCAATCTAAAGCCGTGTTTCCCTGCGGTGGTTGGGTCATCATAGTGCAATGCTACAAAAAAACCATCTGAGCGCCACTCCCTTTTGGCGCAGTGTTTTATTTTAATAGTCTCTGGCTTTTCCTCCTCTGGATCTCAGGTCAGCATTCCGCTCCATTTAGGCTACGATGAGTGATGCTTCTCTTCGATGGCAGACATCAGAATGTCAGAATAGATTTTCTCCCGTGGTCTGCTGGGCTTGCTCAGTGGGGCAGTGCATGAAGGCCCAGGTAGTTCTGAAATAAAGAAAAGACAATTTGGCCCAGATTGGAGGGTGCATGTCATTAGGTGATTGAAAGTGGTGCCAGTGTTATTATTCAAGGCACATTCAGAGGGTTCAAAAACAGGGGTCCTCCCATCTCCCTCACCCCACCTCCAAGGGAGGACTAGCTCTGTTTTACAACTTCATAGGCCTCCTTCCTCAGGTTTTGAAAGGTCTCTCTTCCCCCAGACAGTGCCACGCCCCTGACCCTGTCACAATAGTCAATGTTTCAAGGTAAATTAGCTGTGTACAGGAATTAAGGACCTGCCACCTGTATACAGGATGGATCCAGTGAGGACTGACATTCACTTGGGAAGGATACGTTTTTGAGACAAGATTTGTTTGGAAAACATGAGTGAAGGCGATTCATCAAGCCCCTTTGAGTGCCACTTGAAGGATTGATGGACTGTAGGAGTTTGCCTATGAAAAGAGAAATGTCACTTGTAGTGGATGGAGTCTGGAGATTTGCTCATAGACAAACTACCTTTCTTCTGTAGGGGCTGAGGGATTGTATGCAATTTCTCTGGGCCAAAACACTACATAGCACCTCTAAACAGTATTGATTCTGCTCATTGTCCCAAGGACAAAACACTGCTTTTCACCAGTTAGATTCTGAGCATGTTCTCACTCAAAGAAAAGATGTAACACATTAACCTGTTGTATGAATTGGTTCTGGAGAATTTTCAGGACCCAGGAACAAAGCATGAGCTATTACCTGAAACATGTGATGGTTCTATGGATTCAAAGAGGGATAGAAAATCCCTGTAGGAAGAGAGAGTTCTGTTGTTTTTTAAAGGGGCAAAACAACTTTTCCCTTGTAGGGAGAAGGGGTTTTAGGTAGTCGCCCATGGACAGCGAGCTTAACATCTGTGGGAAGGATGGATTTGTGGGATTTGCTGATTGGCAAAAGAACCTTTGTCTGTAGACAGAATAGGCTCTTTCCAAGATGGCGGGCTGGTTGGCACCGACAGTGCTTTGTAGGGTTCAGAATTTGGGACGATGTTCTTGCAACCAAAAGATGAGTTGATGGAGGTTGGATGGACTCTGGCCGCTGATATAAAGGCGCCAAAACCGCTGACCAACATGGGAGACTCAAGCCTTGCTGTGGGTCCTTTCTCGTGACTGCTGCTGTGACATCCATTCAGAGTCCTTACTTTCGTCACCAGACCAAGGAATCAGGAGACCGCGTCCATCACGGCTGCAGAGGAAAGAATTCAGCTGCATTTTCATCAACCACCAAGGAACTGCAAGGCTCAAGGTCGAACTTACTTCAAGCTGAACAGTCACTCCAGTGGGACTGGCGTGCCTTACAAGGTGTTTGGGTGTCCACCCATGCCTCTGTCCCAGGCTTAACACGTGTACTCTTTTAGTGAGTACTTTGTAGGGTCCCTCTATCTAGAGTTATCCTACTAAAGTATTTTATTGAAGTAACTAAAGTATTCAGAGGATCTTTGCCTTTTCTGCTGCTGCATAAGACTTTTGTTCCCATCCTACACTGACTTTTAAGAACGGGCTGAAGTGGACTCCAGTGTGGATTCTGCACTTTTCACTGGGTGGGCCAAACGTTTGATCAGCCCTAGCCACTACCCCTGACCCAATCATTACCTACAGACAGAGCTGTGCTCAAACCCTAAAGACAAATGCTGTTCACTACAGTGTTGTGGGCCGTTTCCGAAATAGGCATTATGTCCCAATCAGGTTATGTAATAAACAAATCCAAACTGGTGACCGCAAGATAGCTCAGAACGGTGTGACACTAGACCATTCCCCGTGATGGAGGGAGAGCAAAAAAACAAATGTACCGTCCAAGAACGGTGCCCTGGGGTACAAAATGTAAGGGAACAAGGGTGGATTGTCCCAAAAAGTAGAGGAACGTTGTACCCTTTGGTTCGCGCCTCAAGACTGTGATAAAGCTGAAGCACCAATTTAACAGGCAGAGAGAACTTGCTGTGCGATTTCTCTGAAGAGACCTGCATGTAATGCCAATTAAGCGATAGAGTGGATATGTTTATCTTCTACTGTGCTTACAGAAATGTGGTGCACTGCACTCAAGATTAACCTAGCAATGTGTGTTAGCAAGATTATCCTAGCAATGTTTGTGAGCAAAGCTACATTCCATCTGTTAGCTTTTTCTAAATTTACAAAATGTGAATAATTAAGACTGTACTCGGAATACATTGCCTCTGAAGGGTTTTTTGCAATTGCGAAAGATGTCGGGAAAAGAGAGCAGTCTGTTGTAATCAGAAACATACCTGAGGATAAACAGATCCCATTTCCCCCCATTGCGGATTTGTCTAATTTAAAATATTGTGTTTGGAAGGTCCAAGATGACAGCAGGTGTTCCAAAAATGGCGGTGAGGTGGAACCAGAGGCGTTGCTAGGGGCCAGGGGCTGAGGGGGCTATAGCCCTGGGTCTTTTGGTTGTAGCCCTGGATAGAAGCTCAAAGGTTACAACCAAAAAGGCTAGCTAGCCCCCAGTCCCGACAGTCCCAAAATTAGCATAGCCCCAGATCTTTTCCAGACCTAGCAACACCCCTGGGTGTAACATTGCAAATGTTTGCCTCTGGTTAGCAACAGTTAATTAAGATAACAAACCAGCAAAAAACAATAAAGCCACACAACTCGTATTTGCACTTTTTCTTCTTCTTGAGCACTTGAAATGACATAATGAAAATCACCTACTCTGTTCCACAGCCAGTTAACGGCAGACGCTGACAACGCATCTAACCGCAATGACCCCGACCAGCTCTCAGCCAGTGAATTATTCTTCTTAACATGCAGCTCATCACAAGAAACTCTCTCCTGTGCAGAGCCAGCAAGCAGTGAAACCTAAAGATATGCACCTAATCGCAGTGATCCTCACTTGGCCCACAGCCAATCCACTGTCAACATTAATAGTCACCTAAATACAAAGAACCTCACCCAGCCTACAGTTAATGAGCTGTGCTTCCTCACAAGTACCCCGACAACGAAGCACACCAGCACAAGGCATGCATGCATGACCTCATGGTTAAAAGAAGCCATAGCGGGTGCCGCTGCACTTTAGAGCAACAAAGTAGACGTGTTTGACTCCTGAGAAGCAGGCCGCGGCACACCAGATCACTGGCGGGACATAGCAGACCCAGGGAAGTGGAGAACTGGGTTCAGAACCCCAGAGGGAATTAAGGGTGCAGAGAAGAGGGTGAAACAAGCCTGGGACCGGGAGAAAAAATGCAAAGGAAGAAGACGGTGAGGGGCAGAGGAAGGTCATGCAAGATGGCCGTCGACAAATTCCGGAGTCGGTGAGGGGAGGAGAGCAACAGCAGCATAGCCTTGGAGAGGGCTAGAAAAGTGAGTGGAGGCAGGTGAGGTGGAGAAGGGACGGAGAAGTACTGGGACAGTGGGTAGCAAAGAGTGGAGCCGGAACAGTTGGACTGCCCCCATCATCCCCAAACCCACAACCAAGTAAGCACCCGAGCCGGTCAAGAAGGAGAGGCACACCAACCAAAGCCTTGGCTGACAGCCTGGGGCCATACAGGGATACAATAAAGGGCTGTCTACCACAACGTGAAGAAGGATGGGGCACACGTGAGGCACAACAGTGCAAGGCCTGGGAGACTTGGAAACTCTACACCCAGAGTAACTGGGTTTCGGGGCAGAGACTAGGGTAGAGTGGTCCATCCCCTCCTACCACCCACTGACCCTCAGATTTGGAGCAAGTGGAATCCTAGGTGGATGGGGACCACTCTTATCGTCATTGTAGGAGAGGGGACAGCGGAAAGTGTTTAACACAATGAAAAAGGATAGAGAAAGGAATAAAAACGGAACTTCCCAGACGACAATCGATTCACATACAATGTGTGGACTACCAAAATCCCTACATGAAGTGGAGGCGAGTAAGACAGAGAGGTGGACGGAGGGGGAAGTGGAGGCCATTCACTCCACACAGGATATATGGCAAGCAATACAAGAGGTGAGAACCATTCTCGAGAACAAAATTGACCCTGTAGGGTTGGACGTGGGCCTACTCTGACAGGACTCCTACAAGGTGTCAGCAAGAGTGGGGAAACAGAGAGGAGAATTTCTGAAATCGAAGATATAGTTCCCCCATTACGGGCTGCGGTGCAGCAATTGCTCAAGAGAACAAGCCAGCTACAGGATAGGGTGGAATATGCAGAAGGGAGGGCGAGAAGAAGTAAAATAAGGATTAGCAGCCTCCCCAAAAAGATAGACGGACCCTCAAGGAATGGGTGGGGTCAAAGGAGCGGTCAAGCTTCTTCTCTATGGAAAGGCACACAGGGAGCCAAGTAGAGCACTACCGCCGAGAAGCCCGCAGAGACAAGTAATTGCAAAGCTGTTGAACTATCAAGACAAAGACATGATATTGCAGGAGGCCAGAAAAAAGGGCTCTTTGGACATCAACGCGTCGAGGGTGGCCATATTTCCGGACTTCACCAAGGTGGTGAAAAAAGCACGACAGTCATTTGAGGCATTGCAAAAAACAGAGGGCAAAGGAGATCAGATACATTACAATTTACCCAGCAACTTTGAGGGTAATAGGCTCGCAAGGAGTGCGGTGGAAGCTGCAGACCCCAACTAAGGGGGCAAGCAGAGAGAACCTCAGAAAGAGAACAGAGATGTGGAAGACTCAGAGGACAATCAAAGCGGAGGTGAAAGTAGATAAGAAAGAAAGAAAGAAAGAAAGAAAGAAAGAAAGAAAGAAAGAAAGAAAGAAAGAAAGAAAGAAAGAAAGAAAGAAAGAAAGAAAGAAAGAAAGAAAGGATGCAAAAAGGAATACTGGAGATATGAAATGAATATAAAAAGAAACATGAACAATTATAGCCTTCCAGAGTCAGAACGGGGCAATTGACTGCACAATACCCCACACAGCTCGGCCCACACTCAGGGTCGTATGTGCGGTCGATTATTAATTAAGCATGACAGATGCTTCAAGTTGGGGGAACTATATGGAGGGGGGTTCACAGGGGTTGTTGGAAGTCAAAGTTGAAATGTATAAGCAGCAAGAGTCACAGCATGGGAGGGTTCTCGAGCCATAACAGAACCCCACAGAAATGTTAGGAAGAGATATAGGCAACAAACAGATAAACCCGTACCGTGAGAGGGGGGAGAATAGCAGTTGGAGGGAGGTGAGTTGCCTCATTTAGAATGTCAATGGTCTGAACGATAAAATAAAACCAGGGCTGGTTAACAAGTACTTAAACACACAAAAGGTTGATATAGTGTTTTACAAGAAACACATCTGATGGGACATGCAACGATTTCCAGGGGTTCGAGAGGGAGTTCGAGGGGGGGGGTTGGCCATAATGATAAGGAAAACAGTTCCTCTCAATGTTAAGATAGCAAAAAGGGAGCCACGTGGGAGGTATCTTTTGATCACTGGAGATTTATGGGGAGAATCAGTGACAATAATGAATTCATACGCATCGTCCCAGCCTCAACAGGGGTTCCTAGTGGAGATTCAGGTTATGGGGTGGACTTGACAATAATGGGAGGCAATGTTAACAATGTGATGTGTAAAGCGTTGTATAGGACAACACAAGGGGGGGACTACTACAGCATTCCCATCAAACCACCTTGGCCAGGTTCGCAGAGACAATGGGTATGACAGATGTATGGCGAGAACTGCACCAAAGAGAGAAGGGATTCTCGTTCTACTCTGGGGTGCACACGTTACTATCTCACGTAGATTATATCTTTCTCCGATCTACAAGGCTGGGACGAGCTGTGGTGCCCCACTCTTAGTGAAGATAACAGGGAGATCATTAAAGGGGCAGGGATTGTGGAGGTTCAACTCTCTCAGAAATTAGAGCATACTAACAGGGATGAGGGAAAGTACTAAAGAGTTTTTTTCATTTAATGGGGAAACAGTGGAGAGCAGGAGCACACTTTGGGAAGCCTATAAGGCAGTTCTGAGGGGTAAAACCATAGCAATACTTAATTGCCAAAGGGCGGAGAGACACTCACTACTGCTACATTTGGAAGGTGTGGTTAACATTAAGGAAGAAATATATGTGAGGGAAGGACTGGCCAAGCCCAGGGGAACCTAATGCAAGCGACGACTTTCGACACGAGTGTAGCGACAGACGATGCAAAACAAGTACAACGGGAGTCCAGGACCAGAGTATACAAAACAGACAACAATGGCTGGAAAAGCGAGAGGAGAATTCAAGATGGATCAGAGAAGTGGAGGTGAGCAGTGGAGCAGCTTGTGTTAGAGAGAGAAGAATAGCCGAGGAATTTTCCGGACATCATCAGGAGATTTAAGGTGAGGTTCAGGGATCAGATAAGAGGGAGACCATGGAATATTTAGAGCGAATACATCTACTGAGAATAGGAGAGCAAGTAAGGGAAGAAATGGACAGAGAAATCTTGGCAGAAGAAGTACTGGAGGCCTTTGGACAATTGCAGGCAGGGAAAACTCCAGGTCCGAATGGGTTTACAATTGAATGTTGGAAATACCTGGGGGAGAACATGGTGAAACGTATATTGGAAATGTTCATAGAAAGCAGGGACAAGGGGACGTGCTCAGATGACCTAGGGATTGCCACTATAGCTGCAATACACAAGAAAGGAAAGCCAAGCAGTTTGTGCTCCTCGTAGAGGCCGATATCGTTGTGAAATGGAGAAACCAACATTTGGCTGAAAATCCTGGCAAACAGGTTAATCAGGACGATAGAACAACTGATTCATTCAGATGAGTGTGGATTCATACACAGGAGAGCCACACAGATAAATATCCGAAGGCTGCACAATGATCTAGCAAGAGTGGGGAAACTGGAGGGCCTGCATGCCATCATGGCGCTGGACTTGGAAAAGGCTTTTGATCCAGTTAGATGGGAATTCTTGTGGGCAGTAATGGACAAGGCTAATTTTGGGGACAAATATAAAGAATTGGTGTGATTATTCTAAACAATGGCTTCACTTCTAACAGTTTCCTGCTGCAACAGGGAACAAGGCAGGGCTTTGTGCTGTCCCCTCTGCTCTTTCTCCTGGCAATTAAGCCATTGGTGGAGACAATTAGATCAGAACAGCGATGTAGGAGGTTCGCCTGGTCGGGGGGCTGGGAAGACCATATATTCCTCTAAGCGGATGATCCACTACTATACTTAAGACAACGGGAGTCCTTGGGGTTGAGAGCGATGGAGATTTCTGGATTTCAGGAAGCATAATGGCCTGAGGATCAATCGGGAAAAATCGGTGCCTGTCCCAGTATGGGACGAGACGCAGGCGATGGCAGAGAATTGTCCCCTGGGATCACCACAGACCCCTTTAAATTTTTGGGGATCAGCGTTCATATGGATGAGCAGGGATTTCTTGGAAATAATCTGGAACCGATCCTGCAAAGGCTACAGGAGGACACCAAGCACTGGGCGATCCTACCTTTGACCCTCATGGGGAGGGCGAACCTGTTCACAATGATCATGTTCCCCAAGCTGTTATACATACTACAGAACACACTGTTGAAGGTTCCCAAATCATTATTGACAGGATCAACTCATTGCGCTGTGAAATCGTGTGGGGGAAGGGTAACACAAGGATAGTCCTGACAAAACTGACCAACTCGGTCTGGGAAGGGGGACTGGCCGTACCCGATGTACTTAAATATTACTGGGTATCCCAGCTTGTGGTAGTGAATGGCTGGGTCCTTGCGGGCGCAAACGTTGCCCAGGTGCAATGGATGTAAGATGAATGGTAAACAGATCACCCATGCAAACACTGTACGGGATCCCAGGTGAATGGAACATACGACCGGCATGTAGAAGGGTAATAGAGTTCAGAAAACATGTTAGCAATGGAATGGGATATAAAGGGGTCATCACTAAATGTTAACTGTTGCGGGAGAACCCTACGTTCCAGAAGTTTACAAATTGGTTAGACAAAGAAGGTGGACCAAGAAAGGGATCACTAAGATGGGGTATGTTTTCATGGAGGAGTGCCGGTGCCGTTCCAGGAGTTGCGTAATAATTTTGAGATGAGGCAAAGGGATTTATATACATATAGGCACCTAGAGCATGCCATACAGAGTCCATTTGGAAGGGAATGGGACTTCCGGAACATAGGCCCCTGGAACTTAACCTCCCCACTCAAAGGCTGGAAAGGAAAGCTATTGCAACATTTTGTCAAACAATTAATAATCTTACGTCCTTGAAGACGATCAAAGTCGCAACCAAGTGGGAACAGGACCTAGGGGCACTTGAAGAGGAGGAATAGGTGGACGCCCTGTTGGCTGTAAGGGAGGCAAACATGTCGGAGACTAGTGCAACTTAAGATACTACGTTGAGTATATTACTCTCGGGTCGGCTTACACAGGATGGACAGGGCAGAAAATGATATGTGCCTCAAAAGCGGGAGGAAAGTGGGATCCATCTTCTACATGATGTGGTGATGCACCAAAAGCAGGAAGTATTGGCACAGACTCCTGAGGGCACTGACTAGGGTGGTGGGAAGTGGGTTACTACACTACCCAAACTTGCATTAATCCAAGTCCTGGGGGAAGAATTAAGTTTGGGGGCAAATGAAAGGTTTGTACATACGGGACTAGTGGTGCCAAAGAGAGATCTGGTGACCAAATGGGGGGTGGCAGAGGTGCCGACAATTATCAAATGGAAGGAGGGGATGGACCACTGCCGGACACTAGAAGAAATTGTGTATAGAAATAGGGGATGGCCCGAGACATTTCAAAGAATATGGGAGAAGTGGGACCTGGAGGGTTGAGGGGGGCACTGTTGGCCGGGGGGTGGGGGTCTTAATGGAAGGATCTCGATAGTGAACCCTGGAAGGTCAGAGAAGAAGCGAATACAGGAAGGGAAGATGGGAGGCATGGGAAGGAAAATGTCTGAGACTATTGCTATAGTTAAAGGCGGGATTGAGGACTCTTACAGCCTGCAATTGTTGCTAATGTGTTGTTAATACTGTATTAATTTAAAAACAATACAAATGGTTATGAAAAAGAATCCGTTGCAACTATCAATACATCATAAACCCATACACAATTGACACCACGCTGGAAGCAATCATCAAGAGCAGCCAGAAGAACTATGCACACACTGACACACACACACCCACTAGTGCACCCAATCTTCCACTAGCTTTGCAAATCCTTCAAGCCAATCCCACATCTCCAAAAAAGCACTCAGTTCGTAGCTGGGTGCAACTAGACAAAGGGCCTCATCACGACTTGGGCGGTAACGCCGGCAGTATTACCGCCGGCGGTATTAGCCCTACCGCCGAACTCCCTGGCGCTAATAGCGCCGGATCACGAGTTCGGCGGTAAAGTAAATCCCCATTCCCCATTGAGCCCATTCGGGAATGCCCCATTCCCCATTGGGCTCAATGGGGAAAATTTGCGCTCTTACCGCCGGCGGATTTTCCGCCGGCGGTAATAGCGCAAATTTTCAGCGGGTTTCCTCCCAGCTCAGAGCTGGGCCGAAATCCGCCGAAGTCCTTATTTGGCGGACCCTTAAATCCGGCGGTAATAGCGCTACCGCCGGATTTAAGGGTTACCGCCAAAGTCGTGATGAGGTCCAAAGTCTTGGAATCGGTGGATGGACTAAGCTTTCAAATGTTGGGAAAGGGGCTAACTTCAGAGAGGAGGGGAAAATGTACTTGTGTGGGGGCATCTGACTTCTTTAAACATTCTAATGAGACTATTCTGGTGCAACCCCAATGTTACAAGCAGTTAACTCTCTCCTTCAGTCTGAAACCACATAAACCACACATGTAGAGGGGCATATGTACACGTCATCTATAGTGCCCGCCCCCTCATCTCCGTCATATTGGAAGAACAACAAGAAGACACTGTGCTTGACACCAGGTATCATTCCAATACTGCATCATGCGCTCAGACAACCTTATCAAATGTACCCTCGAACTGAGGTGGTAGAAGGATGTCTGCAGACACCATTGAACATAGCTTTGAGTGAAATCTGACAAGTTTAAAGTGATGTCATAAAGAGAGGACACAAGGACACACTGAAACAATATGCAAATACTTAAAGAATGAAGAAGTTACTGAAGTGACAAAGTGAACATATGCGAATACGATGAGATCATATACACTAAGAAGATAAGTGAGAAGAAATGCAGCAGATGTATATATGCAGAAACGCAAGGTAGATGAGATATAGCTTGCTGATTTAGAAAATATCACACGGGTAGAGCAGCCACGGTGAGAAAAGGGACATCAGCTCTGTATAAATAGTAAGTGAGAAGACTGAAGGATAGAGACCAAGGCTGCAGAGCTGGCAGGCGCTGGAATACAGCTCTGTGCAAGAACAAAGAATATTTGCTTGGCTTAATATCAAGGATGCCGCAGCAAGAAGCAATTTCAAGGTACTAAAGGCGTCGAAGAGGATACGCTATGTACGTAGGACATATTTCTCTTAGATTAAGCAAAGAAATGAACATTTGCAAGTGCCACGTATTGAACAATTAAAGATGCAGAAAGCATATGCAAGATGGGGCAACCAAGTCTCCAGAGGCCAAGAGGAGTAATAGCACCCAATATAATTGAATTAATTAGCACTAAATAGAAGGTCAGAATGGATAGAATCGTGGTCTCCTCACAAATAGTGCAAGACCAGGAAACAAGGCCTATTCATTAATCTCCAGATGGTGATAGCATTGTACCTTCACTCCCTTTAAAGTTTAGAGGAAGAGAACAGTCAGCAAGGTCAACTATAATGAAGAAGCCTTCGCTTAGAGCCTAACTGATGAGAGATGGTGGGCTAATTGGCCAAGTGGGCAGGCTTCTGACGTTGTTCCCTGCATGTGGGTTTTGTTTTGCTCAAGTGCTGCTGAGCCGAATGTCCAAGGTTGGGAGAGAATGGCAACCAATCATGAGGGCCTATGTAATGATGGATTAGACATTGTTGCAGAAGCCAATCCGCTGCTGTTATTCTGCTCTTATCTGTATTATACACAGTTAGAGGTGCTTCAAGGGGTGCTTACTTAAGGGTCAGCCAATAATGTATAGGTATGTATGTTCCCTTAACCAATCCCTTTGTTCGATAGGTTTTTATTGTTTGCCACGTAGGATGACATCATAGCTGACGTACATTCAGGTATAACGCCTTTTGTGAAATTTACATGTTTCGAGAGTGTGTGAGCTGCAATCTTTTTGTTCACCAGGTTTCCCTACTTTATTGAGTTGATAATAAAGTAGTATTTTGCCATATTCCTTGAGTCTGTCCAGTTATTTGGGACTGAGATAATTTATTGGTAATCCCATCTGGCACTTGGAATGCTCCAGGTGCTACTGCACACACACTTAACGGCTGCTGTGTGAATGAGCTGTCTCATGACCCACTCTCCCCATCCAATCTCTCCCCTGACATGCATCTTCCTGCAACAGCTGAGGACACGCACCAACAACTGCTGCATAATGAAGATTCAAAACACTTTTGTGTTTCACTGAGGACCACGGCACCACAAATGTAGATGCACTGAAACGGGCCTTGCATTTGCATACTGTTTTTACTGGCCCTGCTACACACTTCCTTTCTGTAAGATGGCTGCTACCTTTTCGTTTGCCTGGTAGTCAGCCTTGTGCCTGTGCCTGCTCCCACATCATTGGCCACACTCTCCCTCAAGAGCCAATCACTGGCACCAGGAGGCGGGAGCCAGCCCATTCCTCAAAGGCCCACATCTAAGGCCCACATCTAAGACCCACATCTAATGCCCACATCTAAGGCTTACATCTAAAGCCCTGTCTGTTCCCTGTCCATTGCATGGCTGGGTCTGGGGTCCTCCTCTACCGCCCATATGAGCATATGGAGGCTGATGAGAACTTGCACTCCTTCCGAGCCCACTGAAATCATGGACACATTGATCACTTCCCTGAAGGTTAGTTCCCACAACTAAAACTCTCATCCTCTACCTCCACACCCTTGACTGTCCCACTCCTCACTCTGTCTCACCTGAACTCCCACTCTCAATACCTTCTAAAAATCGAACATAGCTGTGCCGAGTGGCTGCATTGTGTTTTCGTTCTGTCCTGCTAACAATCAAACTTGGCTGTGACCAGTGGCTGCATTTTGTTTTGATTCTGTCCTGCTAAAATCGAACTTAGCTGTGCCCTCTGACTGCATTGTGTTTCATTCTATCCTTTTCATTCTGTTTTCATTCTGTCCTGCTAAAATCGAACTTAGCTGTGCCCAATGGCTGCATTGTGTTTTCATACTGTCATCCTAAAATCGAATTTAGCTGTGCCCAGTGGCTGCATTGTGTTTCCATTCTGCCCTCCTAAAATTTGAACTTACCTGTGTGGACTACCCTCTGTCTCTCTCCCCTCCCTTGTCCCCCCCCATCCTCTTTGTGCCTCAGTACTTCAAACTGGTAAGTGTCCTCCTCAACACTGCAGCTAGCTATGTCACTATCTATCTCTCCTATCTTCTCTAATTGCTATCTCCTATCCTTCTACTATCACTAAATCGGGCGGGAAGAAACTTAAGAAGGACATACTGGGCTCCAATCCAGTGCTTCCGATTACATACACCTATGTCACGGCTTCCACCAGAGAGACTCTCACTGACATCCTCTTCTTAGTTAACGCACCTGACCTATGGACTCGCTACATGGTTGGCTTTCTCTCTCCTATCGCCTCTTCTCCCATTAATGGTGGCACTCGGTGCGAGGTTCTCCTTGACCTCTTAGCCATTTCCAGAGTCATCATTTATGTCTATTTCAATAGAACCCTCATGGCTCAGGGTCCTCAACCCAACCTCTGTCTCTTTGACAGGCTCCTCCGATGCCTCTCTAACCTTACCTCTTCCTCCGGCCAGGCTCCCATGCCTTCTGTGCCTACTTCCTCCTCTGCACAATCTCCCTTGCCCACTGTGCCTTCCTGCGCCTCAGCACAGGCTCCCTTGCCCACTGTACCTTCTCCTCCTCTGCAGAGGCTCCCTTGTCCACTGTGCCTTTGTCCTCCTCTGCACCGGCTCCCTTGCCCACTGTGCCTTCCTCCTCCTCTGCACAGACTCCCTTACCCACTGTACCTTACTCCTCCTCTGCACAGGCACCCTTGCCTTGCCGTACAGTGCCTGCTCCTTTGTTGGTATTGGCTCCTCCGCCATCCTCCACTATCCCTCTGGCCTTCTTGCCACCATCGAGGGGACCACCGACCCCTGTGCCCCCATCAGAAGACCTTCAAAGATGGCAAACTGCTCCACATTGCCACACTCAACACTCGCTCTGCTGTCACTCGTCTGATGTCTGCAACCTCCTCAAACTCATTGATCTTGATGTGCTCACCATCACAGAGACATGGTTCCAGAATAGCTCTGTCACGAGCTTTGACACACTCACCCCTGAAGGCTACAAAATCCTCTCTGTGCCCAGGCCAAAGAATACAGGTGGGGGAGTGGCACTGATCTTCCCAGAATGGATACCTGTGTCCATCATTCTTACTCAGACCTACTCCTCCTTCAAGTGCCTAGTCAGCAGGCTCTCACTCTCTTCTGAATGTTCTCTTCTTATGGCAACCTTCTATCGGCTCCAGAACAGTCTATTCTCTTCCTCTCAGAATGGGCTGACCTGGCCTCCTCTCTACTTTCCTCCTCCTCTTAACTCCTCGTGATGGGTGATCTCAACATCCATCTCACTCTCCTGACTCCTCAGGACCTTTCCGCAGCATATGCAACTCTCTCTCCCTCGCTATCCTACCCTCTGGATCCATTCACACCGCGGGCCACACCTTGGATGCTCTCATCTCTACTGACATCCCTCTCTCTATCCCTCTCACTACCTCTCTCTTGGACTGACCACTCTCTTCTCTCAACACACCTGAAGCTCTCCTCTCCCCTTCCAGCAATATATCCGGCATAGTCACTTGGCTTCAAAGTCACCACACCCATGAAAAAAGTGACTGTGGCTGCTTTTGCCTCCTCCTACTCTCCTCCACCCATTCCTTCGACTGACTCCAACCCTGACACAGCCCTCGCTAACCTCAATCTCTCTATCTCCAACACTCTTGACACTTTTGCCCCTGTCATGAGGGTCCAACTGAAGCCTTCCAAAAAGTGCAATTCTTGGTACGACTCTGACCTGGCTACCCTTAAACGCAAGTGTAGGGCAGCTGAGCGGAAAGGGAATGTGTCAGGCAAACCATCTAACAAACTGGCCTGCCGCCTCCTTTCAAAGGCATTATTGACTCTGCATCCGCACCAAGAAAAGAGTTTTTATTCAAGCCAGCATCTCTGCTGCATCAAACAACACAGCTGGTTTTTCCAATGTCTGCAAGGAACTGGTCAATCCTGCTGCAGTCTCTTCTGTCACACCCACCCAGGAACTTTGCTCTGCCCTGCATGCACACTTCACCACAAAAACCCAAGACATCCTTTCTACCCTCTCTTCTACACCACAGCATATACCAACACTGGAGCCTCCCTTGGCCCCCACTCCACTTACCCTCTCCTTTCTCTCACCCGTCACACCGGACGAGGTCACCAAACAAGTCTGATTTATGAAGGCTTCTTCAAAAACCCCTGCACCTCCAAAACCATTAAAGACAATATCGACTCCCTGGTCCCAGCCTTGGCTGATCTCTGCAATCTCTCCTTTTCCACTAGAGTTTTCCCAACTGCTCTTAAGCACTCCCTTGTGCACCCTTGTTAAGACGGATTTCTGAACTCTGTCCTGGTGGCGCAGAAGTTCAGAAGGCCAACCTAATTACTTGGAACAGGGTAACCTCTGGACAAGCCAGACCAATCAAGGTAGCGATCGCGGCGGTCAAGACTAGGTCTCAAGAGGGGTGAGGGTGACTGAAAGCCCGCAGTGAGCACACAAAGCAAGAGCGCTTACAAACTACTCCAAACAGTTGTTTATATCAAAAATAGATACACATTTATTATAAGGCCTTGAAACTAATAACCACAGTAAAAGCAGCAATATACAACGATATTAAACCAACACATACACTATCCACCCAATATATATACAGAATACACAGTTTCACAGCATTAGCAGCACGAAATATGTTATCCACCTGCAGGGGAAGGAAAACAGGCAGTGCGAACCAATGCGTGTGATATGTCCGCCTTCTGAGGCCCCTAACTGGATGGTAGTCCAATCCCTACGAAGAGTGGAGCCTAGCGCTCAAAAGTACCTGCACACGCCGGTGCCAATGGGCAGAAGGTGAAGCTCTTCGGAGGACGTTGGACAGCTCTGTAGGGTGCCCTAATGAAGGAGAACACGGTCCGCGACTCTAGCGCAGCCTCCGCTGTGAGGCAGAAGTAGGGCGCGAGTACGGACAAGGGGTGCTGTATTTACAGCGGGGAAAAGCAAGGGGCACTGCAGGAGGGCGACCAGATCCTAGCTAATCTACTCACCGGTCCCCGAAGCAAGCAGGCCCGAGCTTCTCCTCGATAGATGCAGCTTCTGGCAGGTTCTGAAGAGCAGGGAACGTCTCGTCGTCGTGCAGAGTAAAAAGACGTCCCGATCGAAGAATCCTGCACAGTTTTGTCGCCACGGCAGGGCAACGGAACGGCCGGGTGTATTCAAGCCAAACGAGCACCGTTCACCTCTAGCTTAGGGTTGCTAAGCAAACGAAGCGTGTGAGCGTGCCCCGGACTCAGAATACCACCCAACCTGTCGGCGATTACAGAGCAGGACTCCTTAGTAAGCTGGTCAGTCAACTGGATGGCCCAGAGACACTTCCGAAGGCTTACGGCAGGAGTTGATGAAGGTGCCGGGAATAGCTGGTCCTGCTATTCCAATAGGTCGAAGCGCCAGTACAGGCCTTCTTGTTCGATCTTAGGTGGAAAGGGCTTCACCGGACGACAGCAATGAGGAGCAGAAGTTCTTCAGGGGGTCACCAGCGATTCCTCGGTCCAGCCTCGTGTTCGCAGGATACTTGGCTCCTGTATCCCTGGGTCCGTAAGAACTCAGGAGATCGACATGGTAGTGGTGTTTCCAGCTCCCTCTTATCCACGGTTCCCTTCGCGCCAAAACGGAGGGGAGCCAATGGGAGATCCGCTCATCAACACACATACCATACGTGGACCAATCACGGACCACGGTGGTCCCAGGCATTCACACCACCCTAGACTCTCTGGCACCCAGGATGTGTATTGGGACCAGACAGCCCAGCCCACATCCTGGGGGCACTCAAACGACATGTAGAAGCCCGCGAAAGCAACCGTGTTTCGCGGGAAACTACATGCCCAAATAAGGAAGGCCCCGGGTCGCCTGACCCGGGGGAAGGTAAAGGGAGCAAGACGGACAGTGGACGAGACAAAGGAGCCTCGTGGTCCGGCCATTTTGGGTAGCCGGGCCACCCTTTTGTGTTCGCGGCAAAAAGGTGCTCAGAACGGCAAAAGGAGCTCAAAATAAACCAAATGATCGCTGCCACCAGCCCAGTCCCTGAATGACTTGCACCGATCCAAAAACCATCCTACAAGAGTGTCTAGGGTCTGTAGAAGGCTAGAGACCCAAGAGAGCTGTAACTTAGCTTACAGTGCCCTCTTGTGTCGTGTTGCACTAAAATGGCGACACGATAAAAGAAACTACGGGAAACAGCGTTCCCCAGTACTGACTGTCTTAAGGGCATGTCAGTTTCCCCGTAAGAAAGGAGCGAAAGCCCAGAGGAGTACGGCAGAAGGCTGCACTTCTCTGGCAAAGTCAAGAAAACAGGTTGAAAACAATAGCAAAAAGTTTAGGGGTTGCCACATGGAAGGAAAGTTCCCTACAATAACGAAATCTTTCCTAACACTCGCCCCTCCCAGACTATGGACAGGGGGAACTAATCCACCCCTGGATGAGTCTCTTGTTCAGGTCGGTAAAACATTCTGGACAACCCATCAGCATTGCTATGTTGGACACCTGGCCTATGCTCAATAGTGAAGTCGAAGCCTTGTAGACTTATGGACCACCTAAGCAACTTTGGATTCTCCCCCTTCATGTTCATTAGCCACTTTAACGGCTTATGGTCAGTCTGCACAGTGAAGTGGGTCCCATAGAGGTAGGGCCGCAGCTTCCTTAGGGCCCACACAACAGAGAAACATTCTTTCTCTACCGTGGACCATCTGAGCTCTCTGTCCTTAAGCTGGCGACTAATAAAACCGATAGGGTGTTCCTTACCCTTCTCATCTACTTGTGATAGTACAGCTCCTATCCCAGTGTCAGAGGCATCCGTCTGCACGATAAAAGGTCTTTGATAATCAGGGGCCCTGAGCACAGGGGCCTGGCACAAGGAGTCTTTCAAGCCATTGAAGGCCTTCTCACACTCGTCAGTCCAAGTTACCTTCTTGGGTTTCTTCGGAGTTGTGAGGGCAGTCAGAGGAGCAGCTATGGTGCCATAGTCTGCCATAAAATTGCGGTAATAACCCGTGAGTCCTAAGAAGGCTCTCACTTGGGTTTGTGTAGTGGGGGTAGGCCAGTCTTGTACTGCTTGTACTTTACTGGGGAGAGGCTGTATCCTTCCTCCACCTACTTCATGCCCAAGGTAAACCACTGAGCCTTGTCCAATCTGGCATTTACTCGCCTTTATGGTCAAGTGGGCTTTCTGAAGAGCCTGGAGCACAATCCCGAGGTGTTTCACATGGTCTTCCCAGGTGGCACTGAAAACTGCTATATCGTCCAGATATGCAAGACAGAATTCGTCCAACCCATTCAACACATGATTCACAAGCCTCTGGAAAGTGGCAGGTGCATTCTTCAATCCGAACGGCATTACCCGGAATTGGTAAAGCCCGTCGGGAGTTGAAAATGCTGTCTTCTCCTTGGCATGTTCTGCTAAAGCTATTTGCCAATAGCCCGCAGTCAGGTCAAACGTGCTGAGGTACTTGGAGGCACCCAAGGTATCCACCAGCTCGTCAGTTCGAGGCAAGGGGTGAGCGTCTGTCTTGGTGACAGCATTCAGAGCCCTGTAATCCATGCAGAACCTCAATTCAGAAGTGCCTGCCTTTGGAACCAATACCACAGGACTGGACCAAGGACTACTAGAGGGTTCAATCACCCCAAGGTCTAACATCTTGTTGACCTCGGTCTTAATATAAGACCGCACTTTATCCGACATCCTGTATCCCCTACTTTTGGTAGGTACACTGTCTCCTGTGTCAATGTTATGTTTGCACCAAGGTGTCAAACCAGGCGACTGTGAAAACAGGGGGGAAAACTGCCTAAGCAAACTTTTCACCTCAGCCTGCTGATCAGAAGTCAGGTGAGGGGCCACTCGGACACCCTCAACGGAGCTATCTGAAGGAACGCTTTGGAACAGGTCGGGAAGAGGTTCTGACTCCTCTTCCTCAACGTCTGACGCCAGTAGCAGTGCTGCGATTTCGACTCTTGGGACGAAAGCCTTCAGCCTATTTATGTGGAACACTTTTGGAGCCTGTCCAGGCCTTCCAAGGTCCACTAAATAGTTCACCTCACCCAGGGGCTCCACCACTGTGTAAGGGCCTGACCATTTGTCCTGTAAAGCGCGAGGCCTTATAGGGTTCATGATCAGGACTTGCTGACCAGGGGTAAAGTGAATTAAGGAAGCTTTCTGGTCGTACCAATGTTTCACCAGCGCTTGTCCTGCCTTCAACTTTTCACTAGCCAAGTCCATCAGGAGTACCATCCGTTTTCTGAGCCCTAGCACATAGTCAACTACATTGGTAGTAACAGGGGGAGTGGGCATCTCCCATCCCTCTTTGACGATGGCTAAGGGTCCCCGTACGGGATGACCGAACAGAAGTTCGAAGGGGCTGAAGCCAACACCCTCCTGTGGTACCTCTCTGTAGGCAAACAGCAAGCATGGTAAAAGAAGATCCCATTTTCTTCTCTGGGGCTCCTCCAGAGCCCCAATCATGCTTTTTAACGTTCTGTTGAAACGTTCCACCAGACCATTGGTCTGGGGGTGATATGCAGAAGAGAACTTGTAGGTGACCCCACATTCTTTCCACATAGCCTGCATATACTTCGACATAAAGTTGCTGCCACGATCTGACACAACTTCTTTAGGGAAGCCAACCCTAGTAAATATGCCGAGCAAAGCTTTTGCAACTGACTTGGCAGTTACAGTCTTTAATGGGATGGCCTCAGGATACCTGGTTGCATGGTCGACCAGCACCAGGATAAACCTATTGCCTGAGGATGTTTGCGGGTCAAGGGGACCAACGATGTCGATCCCTACCCTTTCAAATGGTACCCCCACAACTGGGAGCGGTACCAACGGAGCTTGGATTGTCGCGCCAACCTTACCAGACAACTGGCAGGAGGCACAACTCCTGCAGTGACTTTCTACTTGCACCCCCATCTTAGGCCAGTAGAAGTGCATAGATAACCTTTGCTTGGTCCTCTTCATTCCAAGGTGACCAGCAAGGGGAACTTCATGCGCCAACTGCAGGAGGAAGGGTCTAACAGCAAGGGGAACCACCAACCTCCTATGGTCTCCTTCTGTAGACTCTGTGGGCTCACTGTACAGGAGTCCACCTTCCCAATAAATCCGATGCTTCCCAGGAGGTTCACCCTCAAGCTGGGAGCAGGCCTGTCTCCTTAGGCCTTCCAGAGATGGGCACTCACGTTGGCCCTTACTGAAGTCGTCCCTATCAGGACCTCCTTCAACTAACAAGTCTTTTAGTTCAGGATGGTCGTTGGGGTCGAACACTTCAGGCATCGCCACCTCCTCGTCAGGCTCGGGCGATTGACCAACTCCCTCCACCGCAGTGGTAGGCGAGCTCGGGGGAATATTCTCTTTCCCCCGTCGGGACTTGTTGACTCCTTTCGCCTTGGGTTTCCCCTTCGGCTGGGGCGGCGTATTGGACTTGGCCAATGCTGCCCGTGCTTGAGACCGTGTGTAGGGTCTTTCGGCAGTGTCTCCTACGAGCCCTAGAGCTCTGAGATCATTGCCCAACAAGACCTTTCCCGGGACGTTTCTCTGAATGCTCACTGGAATCCTAACTGCTGTACCATTTAAAGTTAGATTAACAGGGATCACGGGAAACATACGGAGGGGGCCGTCAGCCAACTTAGTGGGCATCAGAGGAGCTCTGGCAACTTCCTCTGAGTCTACCAAGGTAGAATCCACTACAGTTCGACTGCACCCACTATCCCTAAGAGCTGGAGTATCCACTCCATTGATCAGCACACTGTCTTTAAAGTAGTGCTTGGTATTATCCGGAATCCTAGCATACGCCTCTGCGACTTTAGGCTCCCAGGAACCCAGGGACACTAAAACTACCTCAGCCTCGATCCCGCTGGGAAACGAGTCTGAGGAGAAGGATGCTCCTGTAATCTCTTCTTCCTCGTAGGAGGAGAAGGCCAGATTAGCGGAGTGGACCCCCAAAGGTTTAACCTTACACCGGGGATCCCCCTTCACATGGTCAGTTGCTCCACAAGAAAAAGAAGCCCCATTGGGTCTGTTTACGTAGGGAGGCTTATTATAACCAGAGTTCTGTTTCGGAGGCGAACCTCCGCTACCCTGTGAGTTCTCGTATGGCTTACCCTTATTTTTCTTTTTGTGGCCCTTTTGGGAAGAAGATTTAGCAGATTCCCCACCCACCACATCCTTGTACTTTTTCCCTTCCTCCTGCTTATCAGGATGAGTTTTGTCCTTATGGGACACTCGATGTGACACCCATAAGTCTGCTGCAATGGCCAGCTTCTTAGGATCTATCTCCTTCGAATCGGCCAAATGCTGCTTAAGCTCCGGGGAAGAAGAAGCAAAAATGTGTTCCAGCATGACCAGATTGATCATGCCTTCGAAGGTAGAAACCTTATAACCTTCAACCCAGCCAGTCAAGTTTTTCAGGGACTCAGCTACATACGACACCCAAGTACCACCTTCCTTTTTCTTATACTCTCTAAACCTTTTCAAATATTGGGTCGGAGTCTTCCCAAACTTTAAAATGAGAGTCTGCTTCAACATTGCAAAATCAGCGCGCTCAGCCTTCGACATTTCCATAATGGCACTGCAACCAGAATGGGGCAGTCTGCTGAGTAACCATGCAATCTTATCCGCATTATCAACCTCTTGAACCTCGCATGCATACTCAAACGCATTCAACCAGTCCATAATGTCATTGAGTTCCTCATACACACTGAGCAGATCTTTTGGAAACCGTGGATGAGAGGAAGCCCCAGAACCATGTCCAGGACCCTTGGACCCATTTGCGAACTGAAGCTTGGCCAGTTCCAACTGGTGATCCCTGTCTTTTTGTTTTTCTGCCTGGTCGATTTTCAGTTTGGCTATGCTGAATTCAAGCTCCTGCTGCCTAAACCGCAGCTCTTGCTTCTTGAATTCAAGCATAGCCTCCCCATCAACACTGGCAGAGGAAACGTTAGACATTACATCCTCCCTGTCCTCGTGGTCGTGATGGATCAGTGCAGCGGCAGAACCGTCGGTTCTGCCAGTGAGAGCAGCCCCACCACCTTCTGCACTGTCCTCGGAAGTTATAGCGTCAAGCTGCGCTTCTTGCCACGCCACGATTCTCTGGATCATTTCCAATTTAGTGCCTTGAGAGGAAACCCCTCTCTCCGCACACATCTTCTTCAATGTTTCAGATTTCGAAGCATTTAAGGTTAATAAAGTATTCGTTTCCATACTGTTGATAGGACTATGGCCTTTTTAACGTTATATTCAATACTTTACTGCGTGTCCTGGTTGGAATAACCTGAAAACGCCTTAGCTCGTGCGCAACACTGGATACCTTCAGTCGTATCCCACCGCTGTACACCAATTTGTTAAGACGGATTTCTGAACTCTGTCCTGGTGGCGCAGAAGTTCAGAAGGCCAACCTAATTACTTGGAACAGGGTAACCTCTGGACAAGCCAGACCAATCAAGGTAGCGATCGCGGCGGTCAAGACTAGGTCTCAAGAGGGGTGAGGGTGACTGAAAGCCCGCAGTGAGCACACAAAGCAAGAGCGCTTACAAACTACTCCAAACAGTTGTTTATATCAAAAATAGATACACATTTATTATAAGGCCTTGAAACTAATAACCACAGTAAAAGCAGCAATATACAACGATATTAAACCAACACATACACTATCCACCCAATATATATACAGAATACACAGTTTCACAGCATTAGCAGCACGAAATATGTTATCCACCTGCAGGGGAAGGAAAACAGGCAGTGCGAACCAATGCGTGTGATATGTCCGCCTTCTGAGGCCCCTAACTGGATGGTAGTCCAATCCCTACGAAGAGTGGAGCCTAGCGCTCAAAAGTACCTGCACACGCCGGTGCCAATGGGCAGAAGGTGAAGCTCTTCGGAGGACGTTGGACAGCTCTGTAGGGTGCCCTAATGAAGGAGAACACGGTCCGCGACTCTAGCGCAGCCTCCGCTGTGAGGCAGAAGTAGGGCGCGAGTACGGACAAGGGGTGCTGTATTTACAGCGGGGAAAAGCAAGGGGCACTGCAGGAGGGCGACCAGATCCTAGCTAATCTACTCACTGGTCCCCGAAGCAAGCAGGCCCGAGCTTCTCCTCGATAGATGCAGCTTCTGGCAGGTTCTGAAGAGCAGGGAACGTCTCGTCGTCGTGCAGAGTAAAAAGACGTCCCGATCGAAGAATCCTGCACAGTTTTGTCGCCACGGCAGGGCAACGGAACGGCCAGGTGTATTCAAGCCAAACGAGCACCGTTCACCTCTAGCTTAGGGTTGCTAAGCAAACGAAGCGTGTGAGCGTGCCCCGGACTCAGAATACCACCCAACCTGTCGGCGATTACAGAGCAGGACTCCTTAGTAAGCTGGTCAGTCAACTGGATGGCCCAGAGACACTTCCGAAGGCTTACGGCAGGAGTTGATGAAGGTGCCGGGAATAGCTGGTCCTGCTATTCCAATAGGTCGAAGCGCCAGTACAGGCCTTCTTGTTCGATCTTAGGTGGAAAGGGCTTCACCGGACGACAGCAATGAGGAGCAGAAGTTCTTCAGGGGGTCACCAGCGATTCCTCGGTCCAGCCTCGTGTTCGCAGGATACTTGGCTCCTGTATCCCTGGGTCCGTAAGAACTCAGGAGATCGACATGGTAGTGGTGTTTCCAGCTCCCTCTTATCCACGGTTCCCTTCGCGCCAAAACGGAGGGGAGCCAATGGGAGATCCGCTCATCAACACACATACCATACGTGGACCAATCACGGACCACGGTGGTCCCAGGCATTCACACCACCCTAGACTCTCTGGCACCCAGGATGTGTATTGGGACCAGACAGCCCAGCCCACATCCTGGGGGCACTCAAACGACATGTAGAAGCCCGCGAAAGCAACCGTGTTTCGCGGGAAACTACATGCCCAAATAAGGAAGGCCCCGGGTCGCCTGACCCGGGGGAAGGTAAAGGGAGCAAGACGGACAGTGGACGAGACAAAGGAGCCTCGTGGTCCGGCCATTTTGGGTAGCCGGGCCACCCTTTTGTGTTCGCGGCAAAAAGGTGCTCAGAACGGCAAAAGGAGCTCAAAATAAACCAAATGATCGCTGCCACCAGCCCAGTCCCTGAATGACTTGCACCGATCCAAAAACCATCCTACAAGAGTGTCTAGGGTCTGTAGAAGGCTAGAGACCCAAGAGAGCTGTAACTTAGCTTACAGTGCCCTCTTGTGTCGTGTTGCACTAAAATGGCGACACGATAAAAGAAACTACGGGAAACAGCGTTCCCCGGTACTGACTGTCTTAAGGGCATGTCAGTTTCCCCGTAAGAAAGGAGCGAAAGCCCAGAGGAGTACGGCAGAAGGCTGCACTTCTCTGGCAAAGTCAAGAAAACAGGTTGAAAACAATAGCAAAAAGTTTAGGGGTTGCCACATGGAAGGAAAGTTCCCTACAATAACGAAATCTTTCCTAACAACCCTCCACACAAGAAATCCTCTGTCGACCCCTCCATTCCGGCAAACTACCCCCGTAAATCTATCCCTCCTTTCCTGGGCAAACTACTGGACTAGTTGGCTATCTCTCAGCTGACCCTCCACACTGAATCTATTGGTTGCTTCCACGACCATCAGTCTCGCTTTTAAGCATCAAGAGGCACGGAAACTGCTCTTCTGAACACCTGTGAAGACCTGCTCTCAAACCTTGATACTAACACTCCCTCTATCCTCATTCTCCTTGACCTCTCCTCTGCCTTTGTCACGGTTAACCACAGCATCCTGATCGCACATCTCAGTGACACCCTGAGAATCACAGGTCAGGCTCTGGCGTGGTTAACCTCCTTTTTCTCTGACCACCCATCCCAGGTGGAACTCTGAGCCTTTCTCTCAACTATCACTCTCTCAACCTGTGGCATTCCCCAGGGATCTAACCTACACCCCTGGTTCTTCAACATCTATATGGCTGGTTGGCATGTGTGATTGCCACTCTCACCTCTATCTTCCAGTGTTACGCAGATGATACGCAACTATCTTTCAGGCTACCCTCAGCCGCCTCCTCCTCGCTGATATCTGACTGTCTGTCTGCTATTCAGTTATGGTGTGCTGCAAATGACCTCTGCCTCAACTTAATTAAGACTGAGATTGTTTGCATTGAGACTCCCTGCTCCCGCTTTCCCACTTTCACTCTGGCTGGCCTCTCTCAGCGCTGTGCCCTCACCTGCCTGCAAGGCTAAAAACCTTGGGTCATCTTCGACTCCACTCTCTCCTTCTCTTACATTTCAGACATCTCTAGAAAGTGTAACTATCAGCTACACCTCCTCAGAGGTACTATACCTTTTCTCACTTCCCCCCAGTGGCTCACTGTCTCCAGAGCCCTGGTTGTCTCTAGGCTGGACTACTACAACAGCCTCTTCCTCAACCTCCCTGCTTCTGCTCTGCACCCTCTGCAACTCATCCAGAACAGAACTGCTAGACTTATACTTGGCCTCCAGTCCAAGGACTGCATCTCTCTGGGACTGAAATCCTTCCACTGAATCCCTGTGGCAGCAAGGATCAAGTTCAATACCCTCTGCATTGTCCACAAGTCCTTCTGGGGCCTGGGACCTACCTATCTGCAATGATACCTACCTAAATACTGTCCCTCCCGAGACCTCCGCTCATCTACCTCCAACCTTCTGCGAGTGAGCCGATTCTCCAAGCAGAGATTTGGAGGGAGATTTGTATCCTCAGCAGAGGCCTCCCTCTGGAATAGCCCCCTTGCAGCCGCCCGTCTTGAGCCTGATCTCCTTAAGTTCCCAGAAACTCCTAAAGACTTTCCTCTTCTCGTCTCCCTTCTCTCTCCATGTACCCTGCTAACCTACACCTCTGCTCTTTCCCTCTCGCCCTCCTCTTTTCTGTACAGCTTGCTGACTGGCTGCCTTGAGTACCTCAGAGTCTCACAGGTCCCTGGCACCCCCGCCAGTCCTCTCGCACTCGCCTCCGGGCCCTGCACTCGCCTCATCATCACTGCACTTGAGCAATGACCCAAGAGAGTGGCTCTCTCTGCACTCACCCCAGTCTCCTCCGACTCGGTGCACTGAGACCCTCCCCCCACACCCCTCAGGACTTGTCCCCCCTTCCACCACCCCTCCCCTGTAACCGTCTGTGCACTTGCACGATGAAAATGCACCTCCCTGAAGATCGTCTGTCTGTTCCCCCCTTTCTTCATTCCTTAATTGCACTCGGAAAAACTGCAGAATCGTTGTCAGACCTATTTGCTGTTGTCTCATCTGTTAATTGTGTTATATGAACTTACTCTGTTTGTGCAGACTATTATCGTTCAGAATTTCAAGGGCTCTGAATGACTGTTGTTTTTTCCCAATGTTCCCACCCTCCTTGAGCACTTTGGAACACTAGCCTGTGTATAGACGCTTTACAAATGAACATGACCATTACTATTACCTATGCTAACATTGTATCACGATTTATATCTTAAAAATATGTATGTAAACAAATGCAGTGGCCAGGGGCCATGGCCAGGATGAGCATGACATCGGAGATGCGCCATGTGAACTCCATGGGACCATGGGCAATGTGGGGCCATTACCTCTCTACACACACCAGATTTGGTGAATAATGGCACAGGAACCCCCCTCCCACCTCTGGGAGACCCAGGAGGCATCTCTGTTAGTAGTGGACGCACCAGGGATGGGGTGCTGCGGCCACATGATTGGTGCAAGACTGCCAAGTCAATCCAATATGGCACCCAGTATTGTGCTGCTCATAGAAGCTGGGGGCTCCCTTTTCACGGGCGCTGTGTGAGGACTTACAGCACAGCTCCCTCCCCCACCTGTTCAGGGTGCCTTGGGGGCAGCAACAGAGGGCTGACATTGGTGTCGAGATTGAGAGGTCTGTGATTCACTCCTTCTGCATACAGACACTGGGCCTCATTACGAGCATGGAGGTAATGAAAAAAGGAAGGCGGAATGGTATTATCGGCATCGTTAAAGGGTCCGGGCCATTACGACCCGACAACCCGCCAATACCGCCACCACCTGTACCGTGCCCCTTCATACCGGCATGCGCGCGTACACACGCTCCTTCGCGGAGGAAATACCGGGATGCTGGTAATAGGAGGACATCACAAGTTATGCAGGCATGCACTTACCGGCATCTTAAGGCGGTAATTAGGGGCTGCATGATGGCGGCTATACAGGCATTGCGGACCACCCGTAAATAGCAACCTGCAGTGAAGGCAACTGCCACAAGTGCACACAATCACCACAGGTGGAATCAATGGAGCCTGTCCCAGTAGAAAAGGAGCACAACCACACACCACAGCCCTTCCCACACCAAAATGATACCACTAGCTGTTGCAATCATGGGGCTGGAGGACATGCCTGTAGTGCTAGAACTGCAACAACAACAGCAACAACAACTACAGCCACAACAACAGGCAGCACAAAGGATATGCAGGAGGAGAAGGAGGGTGAGACAGGCCCAGAAATTACCACCAGTGCAGCCAGTGGTACCTCGTAGGCAGCCACCAATCCCTCGCATCAGACCCAGTCCATTTAATCTAACCCCTGAGCAGATCCACACCCTGTACCGGTTGGACCGGGGACACCATCACCACCATTGTGGACATGATACATGACGACATCATCAGCCTCATTGAAATACGCACTGCCATCCCCCTGCTACTAAAGGTGGTGACTGTGCTCCACTTCCTGGCCACAGGCACCTACCAGCACATAGTGGGCCAGCTGCATGGTATTTCACAACCACTCTTTTCACGCATGCTGACGCAAGTGCTGGAAGCCCTCTTGAAGCATGCTAGCACCCACATATCGCTATCACGGACTGCCCAGGAGCTTGCCGACACCAAAGTAGGCTTCCATGCGCTGGCAAGCATGCCCAATTGCGTCGGTGCCCTCAACTGCACCCATGTAGAATTGGTAGTCGCTCATCCGATAGAGGCACTGTACCGCAATCGCAAGCAATACCACTCCATCAATGTGCAGATGTTATGTGACTCAAGCAAGATCATCACACATTGTTCCGCCCGATATCCCAGATCGACACATGATGCCATGGTGCTGCGTAACTCCACGCTACCCTGTCACATGGAGCGACATGCTGGACGACGTGCCTGGCTGCTCGGTAAATTGTCTGCCTGGGCCATGGCAGTGCATCGGCGTACTGAGGTGGGGAATGCATACTCCACCTGGGTGGGAATGGGGGGCAATGCATACTCCACCTGGGTGGGAATGTGGGGAATGCATACTCTACCTGGGTGGGAATGGGGGGGGAATGCATACTCCACCTGGGTGGGAATGGGGGGAATGCATACTCCACCTGAGTGGGAATGGGGGGATGCATACTCCATCTGGGTGGGAATGGCCGTTGAGTGGACAATGCACTCAGAGCTAAACACGTTAGACCTGAACATGACACATCAATGCCACACATTAGTTCAATGCCGTACATCAATGACAACATGCAAGACACATAGCCAGGCCACCATGGGTATGTCAAGCGATGCATGACTAAACATTATAACAACTGTGCCAATATCGCTAGTGTGATTAGGCACAGAGTAGCATACACTGCAATAATGGGAGGCAAGACATCATTCCACATCCACAGTACATCCGCACCACCATGCAAGTGTACACCCTGCATCATCTGTACAACGCAATCCACACTAGCAGACCATACTGCAGTACACAATGCATCCAATCAATCTGTGTGTATATGTACCGGGGCATGTGCATGCCAACACCAAATCGCTGTGGCCATGGCCGTGAATCCTAAAGGTGGCAGCACAGAATGACTCACACAGACCTCTTTGAGCTCCCATGCAGGTGCTGGAGGCTATCCCTTGAAGCCGTGGCTACTTACCCCTGTGCGGAGCCCACGTAACAGTCAAGAAGAGGAGTTGCATAAGAAGGTCTGGTGTAGCACTCCTTTATGGGCCTCAGAAGGTGGCAAAGATCACCATGGTGTGTGTCATGCTGCACAACATGTGCATCCGGAGAAATGTACCACTGCCACCTGACTTTGACATGCATGCACCGGGTGAGGATGATGATGGAGGAGAAACAGCACCCCTGCCAGTACTTGATGCACAAGATGGCCGTGCTGTACGCCAATCACTGATTGACGAATACTTCTGACTCACAGGGACGTTGATGGATATGTTTCAGTGCTACACTGAGCACTGGGTCCATGTGGACATGCACACAGGGTATGTAGGGAGTTGGGCACTGTGCACTGTCATGAACAAAATGAATACACACGAAATTAAAAATGTCCAGGCATCAAATGATTTGCACACAACAGGTGTATTAATGAAAACTACAGAAAAGTGCCTCCCCCCTCCACCACTCACACACCCTCCCCCGTCCCCCATCCCCTCCAACACACCCAAACTCCCCATACCCCCAATGAACTCCCCATACCCCCAATGAACACCCCCTTAATCCCCTATACAACACCAACACCACCTCCCCCCACACTCATTGTCATCCCACACTATTTGCGGGCTTTCTTTGTGTCAGTCACACAGGGCTGGAGGGTGCGGAGGATGCGGGTGTGGAGTACGGTGTGGATTCCGTTGGGATCAGCACGGCTGGCGCAGGTTGTTGTTGCTGCATGTGTTGCAGTATGCCGGTCAGGACCTGCGTGACTGCCCCCAAACTGTCACGGATCATTACAGCACATGCATTGATTGTGGCAGTGTTCCCAACAATGGCCTGACAGATCTCTTGCCTTGTCGTCTCCCCGTCAGCCACATATTGGCGCACAAGTTCAATCATGGTGTCCTGCCTTGCCTCCACCCTTGACAGTCGTGCCTCCAAGTCAGTGAGAGCAGCAGAGGTTGAGGGTGCTGTGGCAGGGCGTGCCATTGCTGGGCTAGCCTCCGGGGTGGTACTGAGTTCGGGGCTGTGCAGCAGAACTGCATAATCCAGCATGGGGCTGGATAGTGAGGCCTGAGTGGCGTGTTGGAGGGTTGACGGGGGGCTTGGGGTGTGTGGACATGCCGCATGGATTGTACCTTCTTGGTCCATGTACTCCTCCTCTCCTATGTCCACGTCACTTAGTGAGGCTGTGGCTGCTGCCTCTCCCACTGAACTTGTGGCAGCGGAATGGGTGTCACTGGCCTCCCCTTCCACTGTTGTTGGCAGCTCTGTGGTAGCAGTCTCATCCGCTGCTGTGGGGCCCTCATGTGCAAGCATGGTCTGTGCACTTGCCCTGACTTGCACTGTGGGCCGCGATGCTGCCCTGGAGGGGGTTTGACCAGTGCCAGGTGGTTTTTCCCGGGACGTGGATGGCCTTGTGTGTGGGTCCTGACTCCCAGCTTCTCCATTGTTGCCTGGGGGGGAAGAAGAGATGCAGGGCATCAGTGATGGTGTTACATGCAAGATGCATGAGATGGTGCTGTGGAGTTTTTCATTTCTCATGCATTGATATCTTACAGGTGTGTCACACAAGGTAGTTTAAAGGGGGGGGGCATATTGGCATTAGCTGTGACGTCTCAATTCAGCAATGATGCATGCCAGGTGGTATGCCGTTGTATTGGGATTTGTGTGATGTATGACATGGGAATGGCCCCTGTGTGTTGGGTGTATGTTGGTAATGGGATTGGCACACAGCATGCATTTCAGTGTGGCAGGGTGTGGGCCTCCATCTGGACATGGATATGTTAATGTGTGTATGATGGGCTATGCATTGCCTTGCCTAAGCTCCATTCCACATCACTTGTGCTACGTCATGGTTTGCCTTACTGGGGTTTGCAGGGTCACTCACCTCCATCTCCAGATGTTGTGGCACCCGTCTCCATCTCCCCGAAGCCCTCTATCGACTCCATCTGGATGGTTGTGCTGCATGTTTCCTCCCAGCGTATGAGTTTGACCGGGGAGTGGGCACCCCCGCCTGTGGCCATGGCCTCCTGACAATTGCTGGACAGGATGTTCCGTCCCTGAGGCGGAGGTTGTCCCATCTTTTTTTGCAGTCTTTGTGCGTGGGGTGGTGCAAACTGCAGGCACCTTGCGTGCTACCTCCTCCCATATCTCCTTCTTCCTCTGCTGCACCTCCCTTTTGAGGTTATGGGGGAAGACCTCATCGCCATGGGCAGAAAGGGTATCTGCCAACATATTCAATTCCTCATCTGAGAAGCGCTTCTTGCGCAGGCGGGGGTTGGTTTTTCGGGTAGCCTTGGACATGTTCTATTCAATGGCCCTGGTCTCTCCTATGCAGTACTGGTGGATTGGGAGGATTGCAATGGATTGTGTTTTTAAAGATGGCTGCCGGCGCATTTCCCGTTCCGATGCGATGACGTTACTTCCGGGTCCGGTATTACGAGCACAGTATTTACATGATGTTATTACCGGGTCGGTATTAAGGGGTAGCTCCTAGGCGGAGGCGTTATCGGCGGGTCCCATGATGCCACTATCAGGGGGTTGGAGGGCCTTTAGCAACATGGCGGTATGGCCATTATCGGCATGGGGGTTCGCACATGCTCACGCATTCGTAATCAGCCGCTATTAGCGGTGTCAAACGAGCACAGACCCGCTACTTCCTCCATACCGGTAATGACCATGTTTTTACCAGGAATCTCGTAATGAGGCCTACTGCGTACTTTGGGGGTTTTGCAGTGTGCCCCTACTATTAATCCTGGCCCTAGTTGCCTGATGGACGCACAGTGGTGAGTGGGGCCTGCAGTCATTTAAGTTCTAGTTTGTGACCCCCCTAATTTGCTGATAGTGGCTTATGAGATTTGCAGCGCCCTCCCACACTGACACTGAAGAGGAGCAGTTAGACATATCTTTTGCTTGGTTCTAAGCTAGTGGAGCTGGCCTGTGGTTTAAACTTGTGGTACAGCTGGACCCTTGAGACTGTTTTGTGACTGAACAACTGCCATGATGTCTGCGAAAACACCTAAGGGGGTCAAGTGCCGAGACGTGCTAGCCCTGATGCAAATCCAGGACAAGTCCAATAGAGCAGAACGGCGGGTGGAGATCCTGGGCTACCCGTGCTCGGAGGCGGAGGAGGATGCCTCAGTGCTTGCCACAAATTACAATCTCCTGAAAATCTTCTCAGACCTCAGGAAGGAAATACAGGAGATGGTCGGAGAACTTGCATGAAAAGTAGTTTCCGTTGATAAACAAGTGAGCTCAAAGGAGGCCCGCATTGATGAACTGGAAACACCATATTTGAAGCTTCACATGAGGTATCTCAACCAACATCCCAGATGGAGGAGCTGGAGCCCAAGCAGGCTATATTTTTTTTGAGACAGGGAGACTTGGAAAACAGATCACAAAGGAATAATATTTGCCTCTGAAGAATCCATTCGCAGATCCTGGACTCTGACCTTAGAGCCTATGTTGAGGATTTGTTCAAAACTCTGCTTCAGTGGCCGACGGACAAGGATATTGAACTGGATAGAACCAATAGAGGGTATTCCACTACCCAGATGTGTAACAAGTGGCTTCCCAATGTGCACCCTAGAGTCCACTATTACCGAAATGAAAGAGGATATCATGGTAGCGGCCAAGGCAAACCAGGAAATTATTTTTAGGGGATCTACATGACTCTTGCTGCAGGACCTTGCACTGTTAATGCTGGTGAAAAGAGGGCCCTCTGGGACTTTACATCTTGGCTGAGAGAGAAGGACATTCACTATTGATGGGGCTTTCCCTGTGTGGTGATTTGTGAATTTAATGATGAACAGAAGACTGTCCCATCCAGGAGGCTATGTTACTTATGAACCCTCCCTCCAGGCACTCCTTGTCTACTGGATCAGCCAGGGACCGATCTGAAGATCTCCCATCCCGACGGGGGTTGGCACTAACGTCCCAAGATCCCAGGGGTGCATGAAGCTGAATGGGGCAGGCGCAGTGTCTGCCCTCACTGTGTAATGGGTTCCTGAGGCAGGTTTATCTGGTTCTGTTTCGTGGAGTGGATGGAGATGGATGAGGTGGAGGTCAGCCAGTGTAAAGCTGTGAACTATTGTTTAATGTCCTCTGTCTTTAGGGTAAGATTGACATGAGGAGATCTTCATCACTTCAGTTTGGTGTTGCGGCGGGGAAGATGATTATGCTTATGAGTGGCAGTGGGGGGTCATGCCCATCCCTCCCCATAGCCGGAGTTAGCAAGAGGAAATGGCTGGTTTGGTTGGTTCGGAATGGGGCTGGAGAGAGGGATGTTGGGTTGGTTTTTTGGGTTGTTTATGGATTGTGGTTTGATATGTTTTCTGGGTTTTCAAAGTTTTCAGGGTGTATGTCCTTTTCAACAGCGTTGAATTCTGATTAGTGGCAGGATCTGGTACGGAGTGGACTTCTCAATTGACGGAAGGCAACTTGTTGAGAACTTTGTTCTCTGCAGGAATGTTGGCTGTGTGTGGAAAAGTATAAACTAGTGAGCCTGAATGTTCAGGGTTTGAAGTACCTGGTCAAGAGGAGGTTATTACTGAGAAGGCTTCAGGGGACCAAAGCAGGCATAGCTATGATTCAAGAAACTCATTTCTTGCCACAGGATGAGCACAGTTTGAGATATAGGGCCTATCCTGCACAGTATTTTGTCTCAGCTGGTTCCGAAAAATGGTGGACTTTATCGGGTCATACGGTTGTGTTTGCCACCATGTACTTTCCAAATAATAATGGGCTGCATTACAAGTTTTCCGGTCCGTTAATAAGGGCGCCGGTAAGCTCACCGGCACCCTTGTTTCCAGACCGGCAAACTACGGGTTTGCCTGCTGCAGCCGCTGTGCCCGACAGGTCTGACAATGCTGGGCACAGTGGTCATGGTAGGCAAAGCCGTCACGGAATCACCGGCACTGTTAACAATGGTGCCAGTGCTTTTGTGTCCCCACTTCCATAGAGTCCTGCCAGACTCTATGGGAATGGGGATTAATGAAATTACTGGCGCCTGACTTCCCGGCCGCAGGTCTTGGAATAGCCTGGTGGCACTGGGAAGTCAGGCACGAGTAATTTTTTACAGGTCTGGTGGCACACCGGCAGGGTTATTGCCGGACCTGTAATGAGGCCGAATGAGCATGATTTCGTAGTGACACTCCACCTGATGCTTGCAGCATTTGGTGAGGGCTTCTTAGTACTTGGGGTGATTTTAATTTGGTGCCAGTCCATGGGAATGGTAAGACACTGCCAACCTCTGCTGCAGGCTATAGGAATTCCCTCACCTTTTTACGTGCCCTGAGAGAACTGTGAGTGATTGGTGTTTGGCAGTTTCTTCATGGATCAGATAGGGAATATACTCACTACTCACATATACACAGGGGCTCGAGATTGACTTACTTCTGTTCTCAGCTTTTTTGGTTCCATTTAGTCGAGATCGGACATTGGTCCAAGGTTGTTATCAGATCACTCAATAGTCTTAGCTGAGACGTGTATTATCAGGGACCGCTCTATGCCTGGAGTTGAATCTAAGCTTTATGATCCTCTTCTTCAAGACATGGTTCTTCGTAAAGAAATTGCCATGGCCATCAGTAATTATTTTGGTAAGAATGACGTAGGGGAGACCCCAGCCGGGGTGCTTTGGGATGCAATAAAGGCCACTATAAAGGGGGAGTTTATCAGCCGATATGCAGACTACTTTAAATCTAAGCAGCAGGATAGCGAGTACCTGGAGGCCGGGGGTCGTGAGCAGGTAAAGGCTCACACCCAGTCGAAATCTCAAAGGAACTACAGGGAACTGAGGTTGGCTAGATCCAGTTTGGAGGCATTGATGGCAACTGACACCGCCATGTCCCTAGTGTGCACAAAGCAGTATTACTATGTACACAGTAATAAGGCCAATAAGCGGTTGACATACAAGTTGAGGAAGTTGAGATGCAGGAACCATGTTTCAGGTATTATGGACTCTTCTGGAACCTTAAAGTTCACAGAAGAAGGGAAACATGAGGTGTTTTAGGCATTCCATGAGCACATCATGGCCTGTGAGAATCTGGCCTTTGGTGATCAGGATTCTTAACTAGCGTCCGCTGACATTCCCGGGCTTTACCATACACGCAGTGACCAGTTGGAGCTCCCTATCCTGCCAGAGGAAATTGATAAGGCTATGAATTTGCACCTTAATCAGAAGGCCCCAGGCCCTGATGGATACACTAAATGTGTCTATACAACCATCAAAGTCCAGTTGTTATTTTCTTTGGCGGTACTTTTTTAATTCCGTTTAGTAATCGGAGACAGTCTCGGACAGGATGTTTGACTTTGTTGTCCTTGATTTTAAAACCAGGCGAAGATGCTACGATGTGTGATTGCTATCACCCAGTTTCCCTCCTCAACACGGATGCCAAGATCTATTTTAAAGTATTGGCCTCTCGGCTGATGGGTGCTCTACCTTCTTTGATTCATCTGGGTCATACAGGATTTATTGTGGATCGCAGTATGCATGACAACATTAGGCAAGCTATAAATGTTGTGGGGGCGGGTCGTCAGGGGGGGGAATACCAATGATGTTATTGCCACTGGAAGCTAATAAAGCCTTTGACTGTGTGGTTTGGAGCTTTACTCAGGCGATGCTCAGAAAATGTGGGTTTGGCTCCACATTTATTGTCAAGAGTCTTGGCTTGTTACAAATTCCCCAAAACTAGATTATACCTTAAAGGGTCTACTCTAGTTATATATCGATCTCTATAGGTCCCCGGCAGCGATGTCCTCTATCCCCCACAGTTTGTCATCATTATCGACCCAATGCCCATCTGAATTAGAAACCCAGGAATTAGGGGTATCCCGGTTGAATTAACGGATCATAAGGCATATGTTGGAACCAGTTTGAACACGCCTTTGGCTTTGTTGTGAATCTGAGCAAATCCAAGGGACAAAATGTCTCAGAGTCCCATGGACAAAATGGCCATGATTCGAAGTGAGTTTCCCTTTACTTGGAGTGATGTTGAGTTAGACTAGAATCAGGATACACCCAGTTGGAGCACAGAAACCTTTCTGCATATACGTATGTGGATACTAGTTTTCAGTCTTAATAGAACGTGCCTCATTTTCAACCTGGGACCCTTATTAATTAAGGTTTCTCATATCTTTTCACCCATAGATAATCAAACACAAATCATCTGATTATAGATCAGACAAGTCCCCATCTCACAGTCATTTCGAGTGAAGAATGAGAGGCTTTGCAAATGGCCACGTCCACAATTTGGGAAGAACCTATAAATGGGTAACAAGTGTGGTATCCAAACCAAGCAACCGAGGTGTGCCTAATGACACGCCTCTGATCGGTCCTGAAAAAGTCATACAGGCTTTGCCGAATTGTCTCTCTCTATCATTCATTGGTATCCTTTGCTTAATGGTGCATACAATAATGTATGTTCATTTATGTAATTTGATACATGTGGACTAATGTAAGGTGACCACTTAACAAATGACCATTGATGCTTGGCCAATGTGGCTTAATGAAATTTGCTTTTCATCATCTCTTCATGACTTTCTGTATCTGTCCTTTGCTTATTTCTATATTAAATGTGTTTGTTAATATATATTGACACTGGGCCACATTACGACCCTGGCGGAAGACCATGGTGCTATTAGCACCATGGTCCATGCCGGTAAGTTACCGACTCCGCCATGGAGAAAGGGGGAATTACCACCCCATTGCAAGGTTGGCGGGCGGTAATTCCCCCTTCCTCCATGGCCCTTCCCCATTCCCATTTTTGCCCCATAGGGCTCAATGGGAATGGGGAAGGCGCTAAGTACGGTCACCGTAATTAACACCAAGGTCCCTTTGCGGGTCCCTACTTTAACGGCTGGTCTACACCAGCCGTTAAGGTCAGGTCCCGCAAAGGGACCTCGTAATTAGGCGCTAATAGGTTAACGGTGCCGCAGCCTTTTATGGCGCCGTTAAACCATTAGTGCCTGAGTCTTAATGAGGCCCACTGTCTTGTAAATATTTCTATATTTCGATATTTTATCACTCTTGCCTTTATTCAATAAATTGAGACATTCATTTCTGATTAAGATTCTATTACAGTTTGAATTCACAACTTCTTCATTTCACCCACACCTCTCACACTTTTTATTTTCTATAGCTTACACGTCTAACTTGTTCTGCTCTATGGCAAATTGCCATTAAGCTGGGAACGGATGAAGCTGATGCGAGGAGAGCCAGCCCCTGAAGTGAGGGATCGTTGCTTAGAGGCCGAGGGAAGGAGGTGCAGCGGGCAGCTGTGGGAAGCTTTGCGTGGACCCCCCCCCCCCACTGACAGCACAGAGGCGTGTGCATCCTAGTGGGAGCCCTGTGCTTTGCTGAATCGCCGCGCCAGAAGGGAGCTTAGAGGACCCGACACCACGAAATAGCACAAGGTAGTGTGGCCGGTGCTGGGTGTGCAACTAAAGATGTTGAAGAGGGCCCTTTCCTCCCCTTAGCAGACAGGCAGAGGTGGTCAGGGGTATCTGTGACCTGGAAGATAACCCCCGGTGGTGCTGCCCTTTGGCTGTGTGGGCTGTGCTGGTACTGGTCTCGTTATAGAGCCCCGGCAGTAGACACCAATATACATTGTCGTGGGAGGATGCAGGCGGCATGGGCCTGGGAAAGCAGGGGACACTGCATGGGCACTGGCTTGCCCAGCAACCAAGACTGTTACTATACAGCTGTACTCTTAAGCTGGTAGGGCACTTGTATTAAACTATCTTACCGCTGAGTGGAGGAGTCAGTGTGGAGTGGCAACTGGGGAGCAGGGTGAGAAGTGGCTATAATACTGTTGACTACTGGAATTTGTGAAAGCAGTGCTTGCTCAATTGTCCCTCGGAGACGGGCGCTCCAATGCTGGGAGATAGCCAGGAAGTTAGCACCATGGCACCTACCAAACATAAGGGCAATAATAAATCAACAATCATGGACTCTTTCATGGCACAGAGCAGGCTTTCAGACCCTATGGAAAGCAAGAGTGATGAACTACCTCAGTCGTAGATGCAGTCGGAGTCTCAGGACAACACGATATTACAGGCTATTGCTGCCCTGCGGTCCTCACTGGAATGTAAGATAGATGAAGTTATGGTTGATGTTCACCTTTTGAGACAAGATGAGAGGGCGCTTGCGGAGTGAGTTACCATGTCAATGTCATTACTACATGAAACTGCATTTACCATGGCAGAGCTAATGAGGAGAATGACATTTGTGGAAAACTTTAACGCCATTTTGGAGGACCGTGTGAAAGATGCTGAGGGGCAATCACGATGAAACAATGTCAGAATTATCGATATACCGAAAGGAAGTGAAGGTACTGACCCCACGTCATACGTTGACAACCTGCTATTGCAAGAGGTGTGCCCTGGGAAGCTGTCCCAGGGATTCACAATTGAAAGGGCACACAGATCGTTGCAGACGAAGCCCTCGCCGGGATCTAACACCCGACCAATTATAGCAAGGATCCTTAACTATAGGGAACAAGAAGTGATACTACAATATTCCAGGGATGGAGGTGTGATACAGAGAGGGAGCAGCAAGATCTATGTATATCCGGACAATATGCCGTTGGTGCAGTGGAAGCGCAATAAATTTGTCCCCACGAAAGAACGGCGCCACCGACTGGGATTGAAGTACATGCTTATTTACCCGGCGAGACTGAAGGTGTTATACAATGGGAAGGCGCATATGTTTGAGACGCATGAGGCTGCCAATATGTGGATGGACCATAATGGAATGCTGGATAAGAATGTGGTGTCCTTGACGCATGGTAAGGGATATACGCACAACTTCAACTGCATATAGTACATACTGGTTGCAAGCTGCGCATACATGGTGTAACATTAATCGCCTGAGACAGTTGCAATATGGCAGGGGTGCCCCCGAACAGGAGTTTCTCCTGATACGTATCTTCAGTACAATTGCCTTTGCCACAGTGGTCTTGCCGCTACGACAGTATGGGATTGCTCGAGCGGCTGGTAACTGTTGGGCGCTGTTGCTGTCCTATTTTTAGGGACGCTTTGTTATGGTTGTATTTCACTTTGTTGTTTAGGTTTGAGTTGACCCATGCCCTTTGGGTAAGTGGGGAAGGCTAGGAGAGGGGTGGGAGCCCATTCTCTGGTTCTGGGAATAGAGGGAGGAGCAAAGGGACTAATTGTAGATGGCTGAAATTAGGATAGTGTCATGAAATGTTAGCGGGTTGGGAATATAAATGCGTAGGAACTGGGTGAAGTCTTTCATGAACAGAAAAAGATCATGATAGCACTGCTCCAGGAGACACACCTCCTTCCGGAAGTCCAAGCCTCACTGCTAGCTAGCTTGGTGGGGTAGCAAGGGCTACGGCTTCGCTTATTCCGTAAATGTCAGGAGAGTGTTGATATGGCTGGATGCGCAGGTTCCCTTTAGGCTCATTAGCAGAAAAAATGGATACTGAGGGTCAATAAGTGATTATACACGGGCACATGGACAGTCAAGAGATATGCATAGTGAATACGTATGGCCCCAATCATCGGTACCCACTTTCCTCGGGTCGATGAGATCGAAACTGGCACACTTGAGGGGGACTCTCTTCATATGGGGTGTAGATTTTAATTGTGTGAGGGACCCAACACATGATAGGTCTGACTCATTGCGGTGTAGGTCAATGTCGGTGTCAGAATCCTTGAACGCGACAATGGCTGATCTTGCGCTGGTGGATGTTTGGAGAGAGAAGAATCAAGGTACGAGGGGGTACTCCTTTAATTCGGCCCCACACCCACTCTACACTTGCATAGCCTATTTGCTCTTTGGAATTGAACACTTGATAGATTTTTTAGGTGCTACATACATGGGGCATGCTATTTATGACCATTCCCCACTGGTGATGAACCCCTGATCCTGACATGGCGTCTGTCTGCAGAATCGCTGTTGGATGTGGTGTTCAGGGACCAATTGGACAAATACCTGATAAGCTTTTTGGAGGTAAATATTGGTAGTGTGGATACATGGAGCATGATATGGGAAACCTTGAAAGTGGTCACGAGGGGGGAAGCAATTGCAGGCATTGGGGGGTTTCAAAAAGGACTGGTTGAGCCAAAGGGGCGACGGGAGGATAAGATCTGTGTGGGGGAGGTGTCAAAGATGAGAGGGAGCTTGCATCTCTATGTAATAAATGTGCAGAATCTGGGACAGGCTTGGGCATTTTTATTATGCAACATATACAGTGAGGGTGCATGCAGAAGGGGACAAGTCAGGGAGAAGACACCAGGCTCGGACGGCGTACCGGCCGAATTTTACAAAACTTTTCAAACCACCCTCACCCCTGTATTGCTCAGGATGTATGAGGAGGCTTACTCAAAGGGACAGCTTCGGGGCAGTATGTGGGAGGCTATGGTGGTCCTCATACTCAAGCCCGGTAAACCAGATGAATTGTGTGACTCATATCGGCCCTTAGCAATGCTGAATAAGGACTTCAAGATATTAACAGCACTGCTCACGGGTAGACTTAGGAAGGTGATCACCATGTTGATACACAGGGATCAGACCGGGTTTGTCCCAGGACGTAACACCACCATGAATCTGAGGCAGTTGCAGCACATTATAGATCAGACCATCTGCAGTGAGTTCCCACTTGCTGTGGCGTCATAAGACACCACCAAAGCCTTTGACTCAGTTTACTGGGAGTGGAGGTTGGCGTTGATGGATACATTTGGTATAGGTCAGGGATTCATTAAATGGGTACAGGTGCTCTATACGCAACCGGTGGCTAGAGTAAAGATAGGGAAATGGGTCTCTGATGCCTGGGAAGTACAGCGAGGCACACAACAAGGATGCCCGCTGTAGCCTATGTTATATATTCTGGGCCTTGAGACCATGGCAGCGTACCTAGGGCAGGAGTCTTTGGAGGCAGGATGGTGGTGGGCGGGATGACCCAAATGCTATCTTTACAAGCAGATGATGTTCTCTTATATGTGACTGACCCGGAACACAACCTGCAAATATTGCTGGAATTTTGGGCAATTTTGCAGAACTTTCAGGCATATCCTTTAATTGATGAAAGTCATGCTTATTCCTGCTAGCAGGGCTGGGGCACCGTGACCCTAGGGATTTAATGGAACTTGGACTACAGTGGGTATGTGGCACCTTTCAGTACCCGGGGATATATATAGCAACGCCGCTGAGAATATGCACACACAGAATACAGTGAGGTCTATGGAGGGGATAAAGAGATTCATGGGGTTTTGGGAGAAGCTGCACTGTCCTTAATGGGAAGAATCGCTGTGGCTAAAATGATCATACTACCAAGGGTGCTTTACCATTTTACCAATGTATCCTATTATATACCAGTGGTGTTTTTTTGTAGACTGGACTCAATCCTTAGGGATTTCTTGTGGGGTAATGGGAGGAAGAAGATAGCCTTGAAATCGTTGTGTATGCAGTACAAGGACAGGGAGTGCAGTTGCCACATTTTGAGTAATATGTTTTGGCTACGCAACTGCAGCATGTGACGCACTGGCTGTCTAATGATGTCACTACTGAGTCGGAATGACTACAAACACTGATCAGACCGGTTATACTGAGTGGGCGGTTGATGGATAAGATACTCCTTGTTGGAGTGGGTAGGAAGGTCTGGAAGAGGGCAATGAGAATGTTGAAGGTGCATAACCCACACTCCCGCCAGGTCCCTATGGTGCCCTATGTTTGTGAGGGAATTGAGGAACTAGCTGTGGCCAGGAAATGGGAGGACTTTGGGCTTAGCACCTGGGGAGACATGTACAAGGAGGGAGGTTATAGAGAACTCAATGACTTGCTTCATTCTGAGGGAATACCCATGAGCCAGTTTTTGTGGAGTTGTATTGTAGTAAATGGCCGATATGGCCTGGGGAGCCGGCACTGTGGCCATTATTTCAATTGTTATATGAGCTGGAAGATGGGTGGCACCTTGTATCTAAGATATATAATTGCATACAGACCTTGATGAGTACACATAATGAAGGCCTGAAAGAGAAGTGGGAGAAAGATTTGGGAGGGGAGGTGAGCGACAATCAGTGGAACAATGCACTCCTTTTTACCAAAAGGGTTTCCTGCAATGCACAGTTCCGTATTTTGCAAATGAATATTTGGTATAGAACGTATATGAGCCAAATTTGAATTGCTGCATTTGATCAGACTAGGACCACTGAATGCCTGTGGTGGGGAGGGGGGCATCATGCATATGTTTTGGATCTGCGTACAGGTGCAGTCCTTTTGGTGCAGAATTCAGGAGGCTTGCAACAGAGTGGGAATAACACGCTTCAACTGGGCACAGCAGGAGTGACTGCTGGGATCATATCGAAGACCTGGAAAATATAGACACGCTACGAAATGTACTGACGTAGCTTGTATACTGGCAAACAGGTGAATAGTGATGTCCTGGAAGGATGAGAGGGGCTGCAATATGCAGCATGGCACAGTGACTTTTCTAGATGCGGCAGAGTGGAGACCACGGCTTGGCACAGGACCATGCAAGCGAAACCCCTGGAGCCCACAGAGAATATTACAACATGGTGTGGTGCCCTTCTGGAGGCGATGTTCAGGCCCTCGGAGGATGAACTCCCTTGACTTTGAGTATGATGCTCGTGGCTTACCATGTTGCTTTTCATTAGAGGTTATCTCAAGTATGAAGGTGTACATTACTGCCTCCCCCACCCCAATGACGGGGGATCAGGATGTAACCTGGAGATGGTGTGTGGGCAAAGAATGTAAAGTGCCCAGAGATTGGTGAAGCAGATTACCGCTGCTCCTAGAACAGAATGTGTAACACTGATGCACGGCTCGGTTGTGTTTCGCTATGTTTGTATTTTTATTATTGTTATACAATGCTTGCTAGTAATACAGACAGACTGGTTACAAGTGAGCCTCGGGTCGTTCACTGACTGTTTTGGATGATATAATATATGTTGCATTGTCTGTGTGTACCCGCTCTATGTTCATAACAGATATACCAATAAACAGATTTTAAGATAAATAAATTGCATGCAACACATGAACCAATAACATGGTGTGTGGGACCCGTGCAAATAATGTCATAATGCACAGTAAAAAAAAACACAATACTCTGTATAAGCAAAACATCTGTGGCCAATACAATGTCACGACCTTCAACATACCCCCCCCCTCTTTAAATCACCATCACATTGGGGGAAAGAACAGTAACACCATCAGCAAGCTACAACAGCAACACAAAATATAACCGAAATAATGCATCGCCATATCACAAAGAATGATGCCTACCCAAGGGAAGAAATATCTCTCCCCTTCCACAAAGTACAAGATAGTCATCCATGCAATGTATGCCTCTGACCACATACCTTGGCACATCAGTCTTCTGTTTTGCCTATGGCATGAACAGGGAAATGTGATCCCAAAAGCCCTCATTGCCCCCCAAAGTCCAGTGTGCAACCAGAATGCCCCATTACAGCAACCCTCCATGTTCGCAATGCTAGCAGTCCTGTCCAGATGTCCCAGGAGAGCAGTCTTTCATGGAACAATTTCACTGGCCAACCACTCAACAGCCTGGAAGCACCAAGGATAGGTCACAGTGCTGCAGAATCTCTCCTAAATGTGCCATCCTAACCAGAACAGAGAGGAGGCAGGGGTGGCATCAGCCATAGGTGTTGCTCTGCAGGAAAGTGAGCACATGTGCCGTATGCTGGCAAAAGGTGCGCTTTGGGGATGGTAGGGTTTCTTTTATTTTTAGGGACAGGGGGTGTCCAACAGTGCCCTCGTGCCCAGTCATTGCCAATCTTGTATTGATAAATGTTACTTTGCATTGATGAAGACGGAGACAGAGATATCTTCAAAAGGAAAGTCTTTTGGAATCTTCTTCTGTGTGATACACACAGAGTGTGCGCTGTTCCTTCAAATCAATGTTGCATCGAAGATGAGGATAGAAGACAGGAGGCTGGAGTCAGGCGTGCATGACTCAAGTCGGAGGTTTATACTTCTTGCTTCCTTCAAGTTACACGGATCAGGAATTAAGTGCATGAGACCGTGAAGAAGTCTTGTGGGTAAAGGAAGATACTACGCCACTACTTCTTCCGGTGTGTTTATTCCAGGATGCCAGGTAAGTTACATGCATGTTAGTTCCTGACATAGTGCTGGCCATCCACACACACCAGCGTCCTGTTACAACTGACACAGAAAACTCCTTACACTCAACCCTCCATCCTTCCATAGTGACCTCAGACATCCCACTTGCCATGACCCACACCACAGAACCGGCTACAACACACCTCATCCCATTACCCAACAAAACCACAAAGGAAAGGATCAGATGGAAAGAAAAGTGTATGGCCCAGCTCACACACACAGACCTTACATTCCCCCACCAAGCACCCATGTGGCCGTCAAACCACTACCCACACCTCATGCTCCAGTACCTCAACCAGATGTGACACTGAGGAATGAGCAACCCGAAGTACCCAAATACTAATGGGAAGCTCATACCCTGAATGAACCATCATCCACCTCACCTCCCGATAAAACAAACGCCAATGACAAATATTATCTCAAGCATCAAGGGCGACGGCAAACCTGAAAACCATAAAAGAATGGCAGCTGGAATACACATGATGCCACAAAGAAAACATAGCCTGAAACCAGCAACCTAACTCCACCCATGCTGTGTTACACACCACTACACACCGCATGGGTAAAGGAAGATACTATTGCAGTACTTCTTATGCCAGGTACGTTTCTTGAGGTACGTTTATGCCAGGTAAATTACAAGCATGTTAGTTCCTGAAATAGCACTGGCCATCCACACACACCAGCATCCCGTTATAACTGACACAGAAAACTCCTAACACTCAACCCTCCATCCTCCTATATTCCACTTGCCATGACCCATGCCACAGAACAGCCTACAACAGAACACACACCCAAAGGACATAAAATCATCAGCTCACAGGATCAACTGATGCATACAGAATGTTCTCACTGCTGGCGTGGCCAGGGTTCCATGCATCATGCCATTCATGACATCAGTCACTCTTTTTTCTTATTGATTTTTTTATTTATATAATGCAATACAAGAACATACAAGTAGCAATCAAAGCAGTTAAAAATATTGTAAACAAACAACATTACAACCAAAGAATACTGATACTAAATGAAAAGAAAAGGAAAAAGAAAAAAGAAAAAAAAACACAAATACATGTTCAAAAACACCTCCCAGATCCTAGCATGCAAGTGTACTTTCCCCCCCTTCCTATAAATCAACTTTTCAACAGCCGCCAAAGAGACCATCTCGTCAACCCAAACATCAGAGTCAGGCGGAACTCGGGATTTACACCCTCTCAAGATCAGTTTCTTGGCAATTGACGCACCCCTAAACAAGAACTTTCTCTCAGATATGGACAAATCTTCAAGTAAGACACCACTGCCCAAAACCATCGTATTGAAATACAAGTCGATACTGCAATCCAGGACCCGTAGGCACATAGTACAAACCTCCTGCCAAAAACTTCTGAACCGGACACAATCCCACAGCAAATGTTCAAGAGTGCCAGTCTCCACATCACAACACCAACACACATCTGAGTCAGACATACCTCTGCCTTTGAGTCTTTCCGGGGACCAATAAACCCGGTTGAGAATTTTAATTTGCCTAGAACGCTCACACAAATTGAAAGAGCAAAGCTTAACATTTGCACAAATCTCAAGCCACGAATCCGTGGTGACCTCGCATCCCAGCCTTGTACTCCATTCATCCAGCAGACCAATGTTTTCTTTGTAGTTAGCAACAATCCGGCAATACACCTTACTCGCAACAGGCTGACAGTCCGCCACAAAAAACTCCAAAATCACAGAATCATTCCCATCAATCTCACGAATGCATCTCTTTAATTTTCTGTAATCCGCTACTCAAAGATTTTCAATAGTGAAATTTGTGCACAACACATTAAAATCAACCCACTTCCTATCTCTGTAAACATCACCAATCCAATGAACTCCACCAACAAACCATTCCAGCCACAAAATAGGTTGGCCGCCCTCCGTAATCACTTTAGTCAGCCAAATCGATGTCGAAGGAGATGTCAAAGCAATTGAGCCACATATATTATGAAAGTCTTTCCACACACCTCTCAAAAATTCAGTCAAAAGAGACCTCCTACTACGTTTGCAAACTGTCGTAAGTAGAGCCCGCAGGGCAAGAGGACTCAAAGAGCTCGCCTCCGCTACAGCCCAAGCACTCAGAGAATCAACCAGAAAAGGAAGCAAAAACTGACAAGAGACGGCAAGATGATACGCCCTAAAATTGGGGACCCCAAGTCCCCCCCTCTCAACAGGCAACTGAAGTTTCCACAATTTCAATTTAGGAGGCTTTCCATCCCAAATGAATGATTGAAAAGTCGTATCAATCAATTTCCAGTAACATGCATTGATCTTCAAAGGGAGCATGCTCAAAACATAGTTGATTTTCGGAGCCGCAACCATCTTCAAGGCATTCACCTTGCCCCATAACAATATACACAAAACTGACCACCTATGCGTAGATACCTACAGCTCACGACAGATCTCACTCAAGTTCACCTCCACCATATCACTCACCACTGGGGTCAACCAAACCCCCAAGTATTTCATTTTGTGTAGACACCATTGAAAACCATAACCAGTCACCATCGGCCTAGCACAACTCCCCATGATTGGTAAGACCTCAGACTTCGACCAGTTTATATTATAACCGGCCACCGTGTGAAAAGGATCCAAGATGTTCATCAAAGATGGCAAAGAAGTCTCCAAATCCCATAAAACTAGCAAAAGGTCATCTGCAAAAAACCATACCTTCTGCTCAACTCCATAGAAATATATATACACAATGGGTGGTCCTGTCCTCTAAAGTTTAGGGTACTGCACGTATTTTAGGGCAGTAAATTCTTTAACCTTCCTAGGTTTCTTATGTCAGGCTCAGTGGATCCCTAACATGAGTTGAGAAAACAACCTTAAACAATTATTAGGTTTTTGTAAAAGTAGCCTTTTTTATTTCTTAAGTGGCTTTTTTTGCAATTTTTTTATATAGAGAAAACAAGCATTCAATTCAACTCAAAAATTAAAGTGAATAAGCATGCACGGAAGTGCACAGTGCACAGTGAAGAACCAGGATTTAACATTTACATAATTCAGTCAAAATGCTGGTCTGGGACTGGTCCAGTCTCTCTTGGTCTCGGACCAGCCTTAGCTGGCCACCACTACTACTTCTGTACTACCTCAATACAGAAAATGTCAATCATTTGAAAAAAAGTGTTGAATGCTAAGACATTGAATTCTAATATAATGCTACTAGGAGGCTTTGTTTCGTTATGAAATAATAAGGTACACACCTCCTGCCGACTCCTTCTAAAAAATACAAGGAGTTGGGACACACTGTGTATACCGATCTATGTAAGGTTGAATTTGGAAAATGTATATCTCCTCTTTTGTTCTAAAAACACAGTCCCAGACCAGCATTTTGACTGAATTATGTAAATGTTAAATCCTGGTTCTTCACTGTGCACTGTGCCCTTCCATGCCTTTACATGCTTATTCACTTTAATTTTTGAGTTGAATTGAATGCTTGTTTTCTCTATATAAAAAAATTGCAAAAAAAGCCACTTAAGAAATAAAAAAGGCTACTTTTACAAAAACCTAATAATTGTTTAAGGTTGTTTTCTCAACTCATGTTAGGTATCCACTGAGCCTGACATAAGAAACCTAGGAAGGTTAAAGAATTTACTGCCCTAAAATACGTGCAGTACCCTAAACTTTAGAGGACAGGACCACCCATTGTGTATATATATTTTGAACCCCAGCCCACTATATCCTGTCCAATACCAGGGCTGTCCCTCCAGTTACAAAAAAAACAACTCCATGGAAAGACACACCTTTCAAGCACAAATCTTCCCGCAAAGCAATAGCGAGCGGTTCAATGGCTAGAACGAAAAGTAAGGGTGAAAGCCGACATCCCTGTCTGGTGCCTCTCCAAAGACTGAAAACACTAGACAACAAGCCATTCGTTCTAACAGTTGCCGTGAGACAAGCATACAAAAGGGAGACCCAGGAAATGAACGCATCACCCAAATTCATTGCTCTCAGCACTGTAAACATATATCGCCAATCAACACGATCAAATGCTTTCTCAGCATCGAGAGAAAACACAGCCACGTTCTCATCCAAATCCTGGGCCTGCGATATAGTTAGCAAAAGATTTTGAATATTGCTAGATGTCCCGCGATGTTTGACAAAACCAGACTGATCTGTGTGAACAAGTCGTTGAACCACATCCTCAATGGGTAGCGTAATAATTTTGGCCTGTATCTTGTTATCTGTATTTATCAAATTTATCGGTCGATAACTAGAAGGTAAAAGACTATCCTTTCCTTTTTTCAGAAATACAGACATAGTAGCATGGTTGGTCGATTCCGGAAGCAAACCCACCTCCTTAGATTCCATATACATATCCCTCAAAAGAACCAAAGCCGCTTCAGGAAGAATCTTATAAAATTCAGCCGGTAAGCCATCAGGGCCCAGCATTTTCCCAGAATTCAAGCAGGTAATAGCTGTCCTAATCTCATCCAGAATCACTGACCGACCCAAACCAGACATCTCCTCATCAGAAACCCTAGGAATATTCAAATTATCAAAAAAGCAGTTACCGCAACCAGTAATACCGGTTAACGTAAAAATCCCTGAAAACAGAATTAATCACATGCAGATCAAAAGTGACCACTCCATTCACATCTTTAATAGAAGTGATAGCCCCCTCCGAAGCCTGTTGCCGCAACCTTAAGCGAGCCATCTGTCGCACTTTTCCCCCTTCTCAAAGTAGGCACACTTGATTCTACACAAATCTTTCTCAGCTCTAGCATTCAAAATGTCATTCAAGTCTTTTTTAACTTATTCAATTCCCTTTTCTTATCTGCGTCATCAGGATCACACACCAAACCATTCATCACCTCAGCAATATGGGTCTCAGTCTCCAACTGTGTCTTCGCCAGTTTCTTCCTCCTGCCACACACAATCCCAAAGCAATACCCCTCATCGTACATTTGAACTCCTCCCAAGGAACACTTTTACTAATCTCACCGGAACAATTCTCTTCCACAAAGCATTCAGCTATCGTTCTGATTTTGTCCAAAATAGTCTCATCATGAAGAATAGAGGTGTTCATCCTCCATTGAAAGGTCTTACAGTATTCAAAATCCAAAGACAGACTCAGGAATATGGGTGCATGGTCCGTGACTGCAATGCAACCTATCCGACTATTCGAGAGATTTGCAGTCGCCCTACCCGCCGTAAAAACATATCTATCCTTGAGTAAGAATTGTGAGACCCAGAGAAAAATGTAAACTCCTTGGAGTCAGGATATTGTAATCTCCAACAATCTTTCAGATCGAAATCCCCAACCATCGTTCGAAATGAGCAAAAATGAGCATCCTTTCTCTGCATGGTTTTACGTCCAGTACAGTCCACCGAAGGATCAACAACCAGATTGAAGTCACCCCCAAGAATGACATTGGGGGAGTTCAAACCAAGTAAGAGATGCAACACATTCCCAGTCACTCTTAACCACTCATGCATGAACTCTCTCAGGATCTCGTGCATCTTCCTCGCTAACACAAGACACATCCAGACAAGAGGAGAAAAAAGAACACTCCAAAGGGGACATTCATGCTCTTCAATTCTATACCATGCATGAAAAGTGTGACAAATCAACTTCTGGGGCACCAGTGGTCTTATATTTTCTTATCTTACATGAATTTATAAAGCGCACACTCACCTTAGGGCATCATGGTGCTAAGCAACTTACTTACAAAGCTCAGACCCTCTGTAATAATTTAGATGAAGGGAACTGTCTTCAGTAGCCGGCAGAAAGATAGATTGTCTGCAGTTGTCCGAAGATAGACTGGAAGAGAGTTCCAGCACCTAGCTGCAGCAACAGAATACGCACACCCACCAACTTGTGCAAGCCGCACCCGAGGAATAGAAATGGTACATGACTCAAGAGAGCGAAGTGGGTATTTGAGAACTCAGCACCCCAGCCATAGAAGGCCCGGTGCACGATGTACATAGATTTGAACTGCACCCTCTGGGCCACAGGGAGCCAGTGCAGCTGCCGGAGAACTGGAGAGATAGACAAGGGGTAAGTTCCACCAGACTAGCTGCCACATTCTGCAGCACTTGGAGGCCGTGGATCAGATATAATGGCTGGGCTAGATAGAGAGAATTGCGGTAGTCTAGTATGCTCAGCACCAGTCCAGCCATCACTTGTGCATGAAATCGTGGGGAGAGAAACCCCAGAACCCAACACAAAACTCTCAACGTGTAGTGCCTGAACTGACACACAGAGGCCACCTGGGCCTCTAAGGAGAGGGAGGAGGATATTTTTACCCCCAAATTCTTCACAATGTAAACTGGCCTAGGGCAAGGGACAAGAGAGGAAGGCCAAAAGGCAGAGTTCCAGGGAGAATAGACTGAAGGGGGCAGACCACCATGGTCCAGGGATGAATATCGGTTTCTAAACCATCAATCAGCCCCACACCTCTAGTACACCAGAAGGGATCAGAGAAGATTGGAAACACAAGTAAATTATAAACCTCCTTGTCCAATTTTGGTAATACTGACGGAAACGTAGGCTTATCTCTGCAAGGTCGTGGATGGTTGGTAAGTTGCAACACAGCGAAAATAAAATGATTACCCAATAATAAAAGGGACTGTCCAGTCATGGTTGTCGAAAATATCTACTTTATAATTATTACAACAGACAGTTCTAGCACACTACAAAATACAACCCACCCTGTAAGGGAACACAGAGGACAGACAGTTCACGCAGGAAAGGGATGCATTCTGGATACTGACAGGAGGGTAGTCGGTAAAGCAAACAGCCTTAACTGTTCAAGGTTATTTTGTTTCAGCACCAAGGGACCAAGGGGTCGTAAATGTCACTAGGGGCTTGAGATGATCTTAATGCTCGACAGTATCCAGTCGGTTCCAGGACAACTTGCAGCTCCTGCGATAGAGTTCAAGATGGGAGACAGCTATGGGTATCAGAGGCAGGCAGTTCAGCAAGCGAGGCTGGATGGATGGCTGCAGGCTGGCCTACACGGCGGCTCAGGGTAAAGAATCGTTGTCTCTGAACTCGTTGGAGGATCTGGAATGCTGGCTTTAGTGACTGCAGCATGACAACAGTCAGTGGTGCAGCCTGTCACAGTTTGAGGGCTTGATTGCCTCAAAAATATACGTAAAAGATGAACGCTGGTTGATGCTTGTTGTGGCACTCCTCCTAGCTTCTTTCCTGGGCATGTGTCATCTTTTAAAGTGGACGGCCCATAGCTGAGGAGAGTGTTTGCAGGCAACAGCCTTGTCCTTTGGTCAGAGACTCTCTGACTCTGCCCACCTAGGAAGCTTGCTGACAGAATTTAGCAGGGCACGCTGTGTGCTGGCTAGGTACCAGTTCTGGAGCTGCTGGGTGGGTCCTCTGAGGTCGGTATATCCCTATGTCTTTGTATAGGTCTATGTGCTTATAACGCACCCTAAACCCACAGGCATCAGGGCGCAGATGTTGCCTGGGAGATGTTTAGGGGAGGGATATTGCTTCCCTCTTGGAAATCCTGGCCTTCCTTCACTGGCAGGAGCTGTAAGGCAGTCTGCACCTTCAGCCAAGGTCCAAATGAATCCTCCTTACGCCTTTCAAAGTCATCGGCCATTTGAGGCATAAATCTGAAACCAGCCTCCATTAAGCACCACGAGTTGTGCTACACAAAGATGGCTGCATGCACGATGAGAAGTGCATTCTCCTCCATTTCGGCTTGACTGCGCCCTAATTGGCCCTCCTGGTGCTTTTGTGCACCAATCACGAGCTGGCAGGCGAGTTTGTGCCGGCCCACCTCAACGAAGGCACACCTCGACAAAGGCTCTCACAGTGCCTGTCCCGAGCCTGTCACTTGCCGTCAGGCCGTCGGCCAGAACCCCTGCCTGCCTACGCCCAAACTACATGCACGGCTAAGGTAATCACTACAACCACCTAGGACACTATTACATTATCACTCCAACCCTGTTACTATTAGTGGATATGCACACGCCCAACAACAAATGCAATACACCTGGTCTCTAAGCTCCCAGCCGCAAAATGTACTTTGTGCCTCCATGTACTGCATCCTCCAGGATTCACCTCATTCTGTTGCTCACTCCCTAATATATTAATGGACCAGCACCGAGCTGCCTCAACAACTCTGCCTGACGACTATACTATGTACGCCCCATACTTTTGTACCTAACTACTTCCATACGTGTCACGTTACTATCCACCCCAATTGTGTTATCCCATATTAAGGCGCCCACTTATTGGATCCATCACGTCTCACCCACCTTGCATCTCAGCCTTATTATGTCTTTCTGAATGTAGCATTGATCGTTGCTCATTTGAAATTATGTGTGCCTTTTTGGTCGCTTTCAGACCACATTTGAACTGTGTTGTGCCTCATGGTCGCTTTTTCAGACCACATTTGAACTGTGTTGTGCCTTTTGGTCGCCTTCAGACCACATTTGAACTGTGTTGTGCCTTTTGGTCGCCTTCAGACCACATTTGAACTGTGTTGGGGCTTTTGGTCGCTTTCAGACCACATTTGAACTGTGTTGTGCCTTATGGTCGCTTTCAGACCTCATTTGAACTGTGTTGTGCCTTATGGTCGCTCACTCCTGCCGCCTCAAGCTAGGTCCACCCAACCTGACTGTGTCCTCCTCCTCACACAGCCCCGCCCAGCATACAATCATGCCCACAGTGTCCTGCAAGCCCACCACTGCCACCACCACGCTGCTCACTCTCTTCGCTACACTCACTGCTCTACAACTCTATACTCCCACCCATCCCCACATGCCCAAAACACTAAGCCCACTCCTCTACCCCATGCATCCAGCTACTCCGGATACCACTCTAACCATGCCACCTCGCACACCCTCTGTCGTAATTATGCACAGATGAGATAGGATTAGAGCTCGCACACAGACCACAGAACTTAGCACACTACCCCTTCCCACAGAACACAGAAACTATAGATTGAGCTCCCGCACAACTTCCAATCGCTGCTCCCGCATGGGACCCCCACTCTCCCACAGCCCACCACCCACTAACCACGCCACACCCCACAATACCAGCTCACTTGACATATCAGCTACGACCACCACTCACACTCCCACAAACAAACCACACACACCCCACATCAAATGTGCCCTCCTCAATGTCCGATCACTCCCAGCTCACGCATCTGATATTCATGACCTCATAACCAACAATAACATTGACCTATTAGCCATCACTGAAGCATGGTTACATGAAGCATCAGGCCCCGCCGTTGCTCTTGCACTACCACCTGGCTTCACCATACTCAGACAAGACAGGCCATATGGAATAGGAGGCGGAGTAGCCGTCATCTACAAGGAAAACCTCCAGCTCCGACCTGTCAGTCACCCCTCGACCAACAACTCTGACCTCTTATCGACCAAACTCACACTGTCACCCAACAGAACCATCAACATCCACCTGCTATACCGCCCCCCAGGCAACACCCCAGACTCCCAGGATAACATCATTCACATCCTAAGCAATAATATCAAAAGCTCCACCAAAACCCTTTTACTAGGGGACCTCAATCTCGGATTCAACGATACTAAAGACAAATCTGCAGCCACTCTCACCAAGGAACTTATCGACCTGGGTTTCACCCAAAAAGTAGAAAGTCCTACTCACGACAAAGGCCGCATTCTTGATTGTATTGCAGACCATAACTGCCTCTCCACTATCACCTCTAACTCCTCTTTGCCCTGGAATGACCACAACTGCATCGAGTTCTCTATCCCTATCACCAAAAACCATAAAACTTTGACCCCCGCTAGCGCTGCACAAGTCAGAAGCTCAAAAAAACTCACAGAGGATAACCTGCGTCCATACTTCAATACCCCCAAGCTAGCTCCCCCATTTGCTAATGACCCTGATGTCCTAGCAGACATCTACAAAGATGTCATCACCAAAGCTATCAATGAAATAGCACCACTCGAATGGAAAAAAGAGAAGAAATCTCTACACGCCAACTCTTGGTTTACTGAAGAACTGCACTCAATGCGATCCAACAAAAGAACAGCACTAAAAAACTGGCAATCTGACCCCTGCACCAGCACCAAAACAATTTCAATCTAATCTCCCACCAATACAAGATAGCTATCACCAATGCCAAAGCCAACGCTTTCAACACCCGAATCTCTAATGCCAATTCACACTCTAAAGAGATCTTCGCCATTTTCAATGAGCTTATCTCCCCCCAATAGTCCAGACGAAATAATCAAAGATGAAGCCTGGTGTACCAGCATTCAAGCTGCCATGCGACACAAAATTTACCTTCTCCAAAAGAAAATCAAAGACCACTGCAAAGCACTTCCTCAACAGACAGGAACCAAACCCACCAACACCCCACCCATCTCGTCCAAGCCCACCATACCTGACTTCTCCTTCAGAGACGTCACTGAATCAGAAGTCATCAACCTACTGAAAAATCTCAAACCTTCCCCCTGTAAAGGTGTCATTTGCGCACCAAAACTTGTCAAAGACTGTGCAGACTGCTTTGCGCCGCTCTTTACATATTCATCGATGCGTCCTTTAAAACCGGCATCATCCCAGCTAACCTCAAAGAGGCCTGGGTCCGGCCTCTCCTAAAAAAAAACTACTCTCGACCCCTTACTAACAAACAACTATAGACCAATAACCACGGTGCCATTCCTCTTGAAATGACTGGACAAAGCCGCACATCGCCAAATCCAACACTTTCTGGAAACCCACTCCATCCTCGGGACTAGGCAATCAGGCTACCAGAAAGGACATGGCACAGAAACAGCCCTGGTGGATCTGAAGAGTCAGATCACCCAAATCATGGACACAGGCAAGCCTGCTCTTCTGCTCCTTCTAGATCTCTCAGCCGCTATTGATCTGGTTGATCACAAGACCCTCACTTCACACCTCACACACTCAGCCAACTTCTCTAAAGAGTCACCTCTCTGGATCACCTCTTTCCTAGAGGGAAGAGACATGAAAGTCTTCTTGGATATCGCCAATGCCACCCCCACGACAATCCACTGCGGGGTCCCTCAAAGATCATGCACTGCACCCACACTCTACAACTTGTTCACCAAGCCCCTCTTTGACAAACTCGACTCACACGGCATCACATAGACGAACTACGCAGACGACACACAAGTACTTCTACCCCTTTCAGGATCATACAACGAAGACGCCACGGCTCTCCACACAATCTACTCCACAATCAAGGCATGGATGGCAGTTAATGGCCTTTGCCTTAATGGAGACAAGACTGAAATCATGATATTAGGTCAACAGAACACCCTAGTCAAACTTGACAAACTGTACGCTAACTTCTCCATTGACAACTCCATCATCCCTGTATCCACTGCCATAAAGACACTGGGAGTATACCTTGACTCCTCACTATCTATGACTAGACAAGTCAGCGCAATCACTTACTCATCTGCGCACACCACCAAACTCATAAACGCCATCAAGCCTTACCTCTCCAAACCTAACTGCCTCTCTATAGCGAGAGCAACCATTGGAGCCAAACTGGACTACTGTAATGCACTCCTAGCAGGAACATCAGCCAAAAACCTAAACAGACTACAAGTCACACAGAACAATGTTCTCTGGGCCGCTCTTAGTATCCCAAGAAGAGAACATATCACCCAGGCCAAGCACTCAGCTCAATGGCTCCCGGTCAAAGAACGGATCACTCTCAAAATCCTCACACTCACACACAAATGCCTCTCTCTCTCCGCCCCATCCTATCTATCAGAAACCATCTTCAAACCATCCTCCTCCCGTCCCACCAGGATGCAATACTCCAACCTACTCTGCATCCCACGCATCAAAAAAGCCAAAGCCGGAGGTCTAAGTTTCCCCTACATCGCAGCCAAGACCTGGAACGCTCTCCCTGCAGACATTAGAGCAGAAAACTCACTCCCTGTTTTTCGCAGGAAACTGAAAACCTCATTCCTTGCAAAATAATAGGAAACCATCAGGAATCCTTGTAAATATACTGCATTGCTAATGTGTACATGTCTTCTGTAAATATTTTATTTGTATGTAAATATTGTATCCTACGTAACTAAGATATTGTCTGCAACAAGCACCACGATGCCCCCGGGCTGACGTGCGCTCTACAAATCTGAATAAATAAATAATTAAATAAATAAATCGGTGATCTATTCAGCCCTCTTTTAAATCTAAATGGGCCCAGTGATTGGTACAAGCTAAGCCTACTTTAATGAACCAATCCTGGGTCCCCACAAAAATCTTCTGTTATGTGTGAGGTCATAACCAGAGTCCTTTGCAACAGGAAAGGTAAGGCGTGACAGCCTGTACTACTAAGTCCAACCCATCTTCCTGTCTGTTGTGGCTAAAAGTGTCTCTCTGGTTAATTGAGCTCTCTCTGGCTCCAGAGCAATGTGCAGATCTCCCTTGAAGTTTGTGGCGGGAACAGACTTTCTTTCTCCATCAAATCACATACTTCTTCCCCATAAAAGGCGGTACCGCTGCAGCGGTTGCCTACAGTAAACAGTTGTCCCAGACATGACATTCACTGCCCTTCATACAGAGGGGTGGGAGCTTGCTTCAAGTTGACAAATTGCATATCAAAGAGGTGCTGGTTTTCTGTCCCCTTTTGTCAGTTCTACAATCAGGCCTCTCTCAGGTCTGTTTCAATTAATTCTCATCAGTATGTGCTGCCATAAGTAGAACATTTGACAATAGACAGGGTGGTTCCGTTGAGCCTTTGATATTTAATTAGGCTGGCCATGGCAGGAGGAAGGTGTTGCCTTCCCCCTTCCTTAGATGCTTTGATGTACCTGTGGCTGTTACATTCCAGCTGAACATGGCAGGGGGACTGCGCCTGTTGTTACGCTCACCTGACTCCCACGGAGGCGCTGGCCTGGTTCGCGCTGCTGTGACCTCTTCTAAGGTGATGTGCAGGGTTCGGAAGACGGACTGGACTGGGGCCCCAAATCTGGCTTGTCTGGCTCGCAGAAGTATCCTTCTGTAGGCAAAAATAGGGGATTAACTGTCTGCGGGGTAACGCAATCAGCCTCTCACTTTCCCCTCTCACCCTCCTTGAAACCCTTCTGTGATTTCTCATAGCGTCTCACCTTAGGGTCTGGAAGGACGAGCTCTCCATCCTGCTGCTGATGCAGGGGCGCGTTGGTATCCAGTTACTTCACTGGATTTTCGGATTGGTGAGAACCAAACCTGCTTGGCTTCCAGGTACGTTTTTTTTTTGATAAGAGGTTCCCCTTCTGTACATGCATTAATGTACTAATGCTAGTGTCTTTTTCCCCATAGGGGCCGGGGTACGGCGGAATGGCGCGGAACAGGCACCGACCCGAGATGAGAGGTGAAATCCTTGTAGAAATCAGGTAAGTCTTTAATGAGCGTTTTTTGGTAATGTCTTTTCATTCGCTCATTAACGCTGATGTCTTTTTTCCCCTTAGGGGCCGGGGTCCGGAAATGCCAGGATGCGGCGCGGACCCGAAATGAAGAGGGAATGAATCAACAGGTAAGTCTTAACATGGAGATTTAGCTTTCCTTATTCCCTTTTCTCTCTCACCTTTTGTTCTGGTCTTTTTCTCTCTAGGCGCTGGGGCGTGACTGCGAATCCGGATGATTGCTGCTGAACATGGAGGCTCCCTGTAAAGGTGAGTGGAATGCGGCGCTGCAGCGATCGACGCGATGAGCTTTTAAATTAAAGTCTTCCTTTTCAGGATTGTCGGCGAGATGTCTCCGGGATGCGGAGTTTAGCAGGTAAGGACTTTTTCTTCTTCTGTTCTCTTCTTCTCTTCCTTTGCAGGTGATCCAGGATGCTGGCAGCCGTGGCAGAAGTCAGGATGCAGGAGCAGACACGGTGAGCGTCCAGCTGCTAGATGCAGAACAACGCGAAGCACGTGTGGCTGTTCGGGTGGTGTTTAACTAGCCTTGGAAGAAGTTCCAGGTATGTATCCTTCCTCCAATCAGGTATGTATCCTTCCCCGACCACGCCCGGATGGTAAATTAGTCCCACAGGTAAAGTAGCTCCTTTCAGGCCTCAAGGAGGCCGGGATACTGCAGCATGGTATGCATCAGGTAAGTGCACCCAAGCATTCCCATAATGAGCCTGGCGCCTATGGCACCAGGACTGATGTATTTTATGAGCCTGGCGCCATAGGCGCCAGGACACTGTCCAAAGGGCCCCTATATGGGGTTGCTGGGTCCTTCCTTGGGGACTGGATGTTCGCTTTCGGGGACGCCGGGCTTGAACCGGCTCCCCGGGAGCGGGCATCATGACAGCACTCCCCCCCAAGGCCTCTCCCAAGGTTGTTCCCTCCGGGGGTTTTGGTTTGTCTGGGAAGAGTCGGTGGAATTTCCTGACTAATCGAGGTGCATGCACATGGTCGCTGGGTTCCCACGACCTCTCCTGAGGTCCGTACCCCTTCCAATCAATTAGGTAGAACAGTTTTGACCTAAACATTTTTGAGTCTAAAATGTTCTTCACTTCGAATTCGGGCTCCCCATCTATTAGAATAGGTTCTGGAGGTTTGAGTAGTCGGGTTCCGGGTACCACTGGTTTCAGAAGTGACACATGAAAAACAGGGTGAATTCGCATACTAGCTGGTAAATCAAGTTTAACAGCCACTGGGTTAATTATTGCGGTAATAGAATAAGGTCCCAGATATTTTGGGTTAAAGGTTCGAGGCCCTTTGAGTGGTAAATGTTTGGTAGCTAACCACACTTGATCCCCAATCTGATACGGAGGTGCTTCACTCCGATGTAGATCAGCATTCTCCTTGTATTTTCTCTTGGCTTGTTGTAAATGCGTAGTTGCCTCTTTGAAGGCTTCGGTAATTGTAGAATGCAGATGTTCTACTGCAGGCATTCCGAGGTTCTGAGGTGAGTCAAGGTTTGAGGTTCGAGGGTGATGCCCAAACGAAGTATAAAAAGGACTGTGGCCAGTTCCAGAGTGTACCGAATTATTATATGCGTATTCGGCTATCCAAAGAATGTCTTTCCAGTTGCTTTCAGATTGCTGTAACATACACCGTAAGTACTGTTCAAGGGTCTGATTTGTCCTCTCGGTCTGACCATCGGTCTGAGGGTGGTAACTGGTCGATAATCTTACGTCGATCTGCGCCATTTGACAACATTTGCGCCAGAAGTGGGAAATGAATTGGCTTCCCCGGTCAGAGATTAGTATAGATGGGAATCCATGTAGCCGAACAATATTTTCGAGGAATTCTTTGGCTAGGACAGAAGCTGAAGGTAAACCTTTCAAAGGAATAAAGTGGGCCATTTTGGAAAACAAATCCACAATTACCAGAATAGTATTGTACCCCGAACAAGGAGGCAGGTCCGTAATAAAATCCATTGATAGGGTGTGCCAGGGTGCTGGTGGTATGTCTAGAGGTTGAAGGAGACCGGCTGGTCTTTTCTTTTGACTTTTATTTTGGGCGCAAACACCACAGGACATCACAAAAGATTTAACATCTTTTCGCCAAGAGGGCCACCAAAATTGTCGTTTCACCTTTTCCTCTGTCTTGGCAATACCGGGGTGTCCCTCTATTAATGTATCATGATAACCGGAAATAACTAGTTCGTGTAATTCCTTATGTGGCAAGAATAAGCGTCCTTGGAAATAAGGTAAACCATTATCTATGGTAAAGTCTGATCCCTTTTGTATCCATTCCTGTAAGGTTGTAGGGTCCACGAGTTGTTTCACTCTGGCTTGAATGTCTTCAAGCGTCTGTAACGAAGTCATGCCTAGAATCCTCTGTTCGGGAATTATTGGTACTGGTTCTGAGTTTGTATCAGATTCTCCCATTCCAATTCGGGATAAGGCGTCTGCTTTGCCATTCTTGCAGCCAGGTCGATAGGTAATCACGAAATCAAATTCAACGAAAAACAAAGCCCATCGGAGCTGCCGTGATGACTGAGCCTTGGCGGTTTTCAAATACTGTAAATTCTGGTGATCAGTGATCACTGTGATGGTATGTCGAGCGCCAAGCAGATAATGCCGCCAGGCTTTAAAAGCGGACTTAATGGCTAACAGTTCTTTGTCCGTGATTGCATAATTAACCTCGGGTGCCGAGAATTTTCTGGACCAAAATGCTACGGATGCAGTTGGTTGGTTTCGGGATCTCTTTGGGACAGGACAGCTCCCATGGCTAGGCTGGATGCGTCAGTCTCGACGACATAAGGGAGATCTGGACGCGGGTGTTTCAATATAGGTGCGGAGGTAAACTTAGCTCTTAAATCCTGAAAGGCCTGCTTGGCTTCTTCAGACCATTCAAAACGTTTATTTTTCCTTAAGAGTGCAGTAATGGGTTGTACCACGCGTGAAAATTCCGGGATAAACCTGCGATAAAATTGGCAAAGCCGAGCATGCTTTGAACCCCTTTTACAGAGCTAGGTGATGGCCATTTTAGGATGGCATCCACTTTTCTTGAGTCCATTCGGACTCCTTTGGGTGTCAGGATGAAACCTAGAAACTCGACTTCTGTGGTATGGAAAACACATTTCTCCAATTTAGCAAATAGTTTGTGTTGGCGCAGTTTTTCAAGTACTGCCCTGACGTGTTTTTTGTGATCAGATTCCGAAGAGGAGTACACCAGAATGTCATTGATATATACGACAACACAAACATCGATGAGTTCCCAAAGGACATCATTCATGAAGTATTGGAAGGCAGCCGGCGCGTTACACAATCCGAAAGGCATCACCTGGTACTCGAATAATCTGTATTTAGTACGGAAGGCAGTTTTCCATTCGTCGCCTTCTTTAACTCGTACCAGATGATAAGCCCCCCGGAGATCTAACTTGGTGTATATGCAAGCGTCCTTCACCTGGTCAAGGAGTTCAGGGATCAGAGGCAGAGGATAACGGTTTTTAACCGTTATCTGGTTCAATGCGCGGTAATCGATACAAGTTCTAAGGTCGCCTTCTTTTTTGGGCACGAAGAACAAAGCCGAGGATGCTGGGGACTTTGACGGGCGAATAAAACCATTAGCTAGGTATTGATCCAAATATTGTCTCAAATGCAGATTCCCAGGTTCGGTAAGGGCATAAATCCTGCTACAAGGGGGTTGTGCACCGGGCACCAGATCGATTTGGCAATCGTACGATCTGTGAGGAGGTAACGTGTTGGCCTGTTCCTTTTGGAAGACGTCCTGAAAGTCTTGGTATTCCGGAGGTAGTTGCATGGAGGCAGAGGTTACAGATGCTAGATTAATCTTCAGGTTTTCTGGGTAGCAGATTTGTGTACAATCTGGGAAGGTTATTCTCTTAGCTCGCCAATCAATTCGAGGATTATGTGTCTCTAACCAAGGGATTCCAAGAATAACCTGAAACTGTGGAGCCTTGATTACATCAAACACAACACCCTCCCGATGGCCGTCGGGACCAATAAGAGTCACCTCAGTAGTGGAATGTGTTACCGGTCCAGAGGCAATTTCAGTTCCATCGACTGTGGTGATGACATCTTTGCTGGTTTTAGACGGAGAGGGAGGTTAATCCTAGAGACCAATTCACGATCCACATAGTTTCCAATAGCCCCACTATCGATGTATGCCTTTATTGCATGCAACCGCTTAGGCTGTTCTGGATCTACGAGAACCATTGGCACAATGAAATGCAAGGTCTGAGAGTTAGTTTTCAAGCTCGGCAAGCGGACCCCTACACTTTTCGGGCGGAGTCGTTTCCCGAAACAGAGTCTTCATGGTTTTTATCAGCGGCTCCTACCGCCTTTCGGGGCGGTTTTGCCGGGCAATCTCGTAGAAAGTGTCCAGAATTCCCACAATAAAGACATCATTTTAACTGCCGCCTCCTTTCACGTTCCTTTTGAGTTAAGGGTCCTTTAACCCCTCCAATTTGCATAGGCTCAGAGACATCAACTCCCTTGGGATTAGCATGGGTCTTGACCAACACTCGGGTCTCAAACCTGGACCGATCTGCTTTTCTGTTTTGAAGTCTGTGATCCAATTGGACCACTAAGTCTATATACTCTGTGCATTCTTGGGGCGGATTTACAACTTGGGCCAAGACATCTTTAAGTTCTCCGCGAAGGCCTCGATAAAACAACGTGACTCTTTTATCCTCTGGCCATCCCGTTTCCACAATTAGTCTATTAAAGGTTGCAATATAGGATAGGAGGTCCTGATTGCCCTGTCGCAGGGATAGAAGTTCGTCATCCAGAGCCTGCCCCTGGGAGTGTCGAGCAAATAACCTTTCCATGCTTGCTTGAAACCTTTGAAAATCACGGAGAATCGGGTCATCTTGAGTAACCAGTGGAACTGACCAATCGGCAGCGCAGCCGCTGAGATATGACAATACAAAGGCTACCTTGGTCTGATGGTTAGGGAAGGCCCCACGTCTGCATAGGAAGTGCAAACGACACTGATTCATGAATACGGCGAATCGTTTGGGGTCCCCAGCAAAGCGTTCGGGTGGGGCCAGCGGCATGTTTCCAGGTAGATTAATCTGCACAGGGTTACTGGAAACCACAGGAGTGGGGTTCCCTCCGGAACCGGGTAGAGGAGTTTGCCCAGCTTGACCTTGCAAAAGCTGTCTGGCCAGGTCATCAGTTCTTTCCTTTGATATTATTAATTTCCTCCTGAGGGCATTAGTCTCTTGACGAGCAGCATGTACTTCAGCCCATAATTCCACCAGTAATTGGGCCAACTGATCAGTCTCAGAAATTTCCATAGCGCCTGGGTGGGAATTTGTAGGAAGTCTTTGCATTCTGTTACGCTCACCTGACTCCCACGGAGGCGCTGGCCTGGTTCGCGCTGCTGTGACCTCTTCTAAGGTGATGCGCAGGGTTCGGAAGACGGACTGTTCTGGGCCCCCAAATCTGGCTTGTCTGGCTCGCAGAAGTATCCTTCTGTAGGCGAAAATAGGGGTTTAACTGTCTGCGGGGTAATGCAATCAGCCTCCCACTTTCCCCTCTCACCCTACTTGAAACCCTTCTGTGATTTCTCGTAGCGTCTCACCTTAGGGTCTGGAAGGACGAGCTTTCCATCCTGCTGCTGATGCAGGGGCGCGTTGGTATCCAGTTACTTCACTGGAATTTCGGATTGGTGAGAACCAAACTTGCTTGGCTTCCAGGTAAGTTTTTTTTTTGATAAGAGGTTCCCCTTGTGTCCATGCATTAATGTACTAATGCTAGTGTCTTTTTCCCCATAGGGGCCGGGGTACGGAATGCCGGGGAACAGGCACCGACCCGAGATGAGAGGTGAAATCCTTGTAGAAATCAGGTAAGTCTTTAATGAGCATTTTTTGGTAATGTCTTTTCATTCGCTCATTAACGCTGATGTCTTTTTTCCCCTTAGGGGCCGTGGTCCAGAAATGCCAGGATGCGGCGCGGACCCGAAATGAAGAGGGAATGAATCAACAGGTTAATCTTAACATGGAGATTTAGCTTTCCTTATTCCCTTCTCTCTCTCACCTTTTGTTCTGGTCTTTTTCTCCCTAGGCGCTGGGGCTTGACTGCGAATCCGGATGATCGCTGCTGAACATGGAGGCGCCCTGTAAAGGTGAGTGGAATGCGGCGCTGCAGCGATCGACGCGATGAGCTTTTAAATTAAAGTCTTCCTTTTCAGGATTGTCGGCGAGATGTCTCTGGGATGCGGATTTAGCAGGTAAGGACTTTTCCTTCTTCTGTTCTCTTCTTCTCTTCCTTTGCAGGTGATCCAGGATGCTGGCAGGCGTGGCAGAAGTCAGGATGCAGGAGCAGACACGGTGAGCGTCCAGCTGCTGAATGCAAAACAACGCGAAGCACGTGTGGCTGTTCGGGTGGGGTTTAAATAGCCTTGGAAGAAGTTCCAGGTATGTATCCTTCCTCCAATCAGGTATGTATCCTTCCCCGACCACGCCCGGATGGTAAATTAGTCCCACAGGTAAAGTAGTTCCTTTCAGGCCTCAAGGAGGCCGGGATCCTGCAGCATGGTCTGCATCAGGTAAGTGCACCCAAGCATTCCCATAATGAGCCTGGCGCCTATGGCACCAGGACTGATGTATTTTATGAGCCTGGCGCCATAGGCGCCAGGACACTGTCCAAAGGGCCCCTATATGGGGTTGCTGGGTCCTTCCTTGGGGACTGGATGTTCGCTTTCGGGGACGCCGGGCTTGAACCGGCTCCCCGGGAGCGGGCATCATGACACCTGTAGGCTGTGTCCACCCAGAGTACACGTGACTATGGCCCTCTTTACAAGTATGCCGGTCCGGAAATAGCGGTGCCATTAGCACCATACATGCACCATTTTCCGGACTGGCACATTCAGAGTCACAAGTGCGGAAATACTGTCATTGCAAAGTGACACCCATGTTGCTACCGCAGCGAGTATCACTGTGACCGTAATCCAGGACACTGTCCAAAGGGCCCCTATATGGGGTTGCTGGGTCCTTCCTTGGGGACTGGATGTTCGCTTTCGGGGACGCCGGGCTTGAACCGGCTCCCCGGGAGCGGGCATCATGACACCTGTAGGCTGTGTCCACCCAGAGTACACGTGACTATGGCCCTCTTTACAAGTATGCTGGTCCGGAAATAGCGGTGCCATTAGCACCATACATGCACCATTTTCCGGACTGGCACATTCAGAGTCACAAGTGCGGAAATACTGTCATTGCAAAGTGACACCCATGTTTCTACCGCAGCGAGTATCACTGTGACCGTAATCAAGGGAAAGAGTCACCAGATGTCCCTGAATTACTTGCACAGCAGTAGTACGGGCACATTTAGAGTTCCGCCTACACGGAAACACCACCATAAAAATGGCATTGGCACTGTGACCACCATGCCTGTAATACTTGCATTGTGGACCAGGCATTAAACAGTGCCAGGTGAGCAGCAACAGGCCCCATGTGTACCAAAAGAGCACAACTGCACACCAATGACCACTGTGAATGCAGAAAAGGACCACACCCACACCCAACCCACCTTCCAACACAACCATGCTGGCAAACAGGCCACAGGTAGACAAAATTAGCCCAGCTGCATAACACTGACCACTGGGAATGTACAAAAGGAGCACACACACACCCAACCCACCTCCCAACACAATCATGCTGGCAGTCACGGTAGCAGCCATTGGTCTGGGGAACCTGCAAGGAGCTATTGAGAATGAAGCAGCTGAGAGGCAGAGGAGGTGGCGTAGGTGCAGGAGGCGAATGAGGAGCCAGTTGGCCATGCATAACATCAATGTGCAGCAGGTAGCATGCAGCAGGCAGCCACCAATACCCTGCATCAGGGCCTCGCCCTGGAATCTGACCCCAAGCCAAATCCACACCTTGTGCCGGCTTGACAAGGAGACCATCATATCAATAGTCACCCTCATTAATGACGACATCAGCAGCATGATAAACATACAGACTGCAATCCCGCCCTTGCTGAAGGTAGTGTCAGTACTGTACTTCCTTGCAACCACCACATACCAGCATAATGTAGGCACACCAGAGATTGTTAGCACCATACAAGACATGAGCCTCCTAGTAGGCAGACACACACCCGTGTTTACATTGAAAGGAATAAGACATGTAGTAGCATTGAAGCCCATATCATGACTGCAGACAGTGAGCAGGCCAAACAGTGTCAGATGGAATGAGTGACCAAACATTGGAATATGGAAAAGTTGTTGCATGCAAAATTGTAAATCCATCTGTGGCATGTACTATGTTAATCAAATCCTGGAAATGTGTACACGCAAAATTTCCATCACAAACATTCAATCACCATTCTGTCACTCCCATGCAGGTGATGCCGGATACTCCCACACGCCATGGCTGATGACACCCGTTAGACGCCCGTTAGACGCCCACGGAACAGGCATGAGGAGGACTACAACCGGGCACAGATCCATAAATGGGGCATCATAGAACTGACTTTTTGAACACTGCACTGGCCATGGACATAGGCCCTGCAGATGAGGTGGATGGGGATGACGACGATGATGGGATGGCAGTGCTACCCTGGCGGGATGCCATGGATGTTCAACATGCACGGGATGCACTGATTCACAATTTATTTTGAAAACTCCTCACAAGCACATGGTGCACAATTTCTGAAACATAATGTGTAGCACTTTGATGAAATAATGAATACTCACACAAAAAAAGAATGTCCAGTTGTGATTCACAACCCATTGTATTAAAATTAAGACAAATGAAAACAGGTGCAACAGAAATACCCTCCCAAAGGTACCCTCCCACTTTCCAGGCCCCGACTATCTATCCCAATTACGTACCCTCTGTGATGCTGGAAATGCATTGGAGGGACAGGGCCTCCATGTCCTTGTCCTGTAGTCCTGTAGTCCTGTCCTGTCGTCCTTTTTAGCATGTGTGTTCTGTGTTATTCTCTGCACAGGAGTCCATGTGGGACTCCTGGAAGTGCAGTTCTTCCTCTTTTTTTGGTCATGGTGGACAGACCCTTGGAATACCCTTATTGCACCCAGGGTGGGGGTACAACCCTGTAACCCTGTACTCCTAGTGTATGTTTTTGGGTAACTGTGTGTGGCCCACAGAGCAGGGTATGGGCTGGTGGAAGCTCTATGCTGAATTTGACAGGTGCTCTGAGTATCCTCCATTTTGGGATACCCAGGCCCTGCCATTGTAATCAGTTGATTCCTGATAGGGGACAAAATGGCCCTTGTGGCATCTTGCTTTTTATTGCCTGTTACCTTATTTTACCAAAGTCCTGGGAAGCCCTGACTCTGTCCCTTCCCCTGACTGTCTGTTGGGTGGAAGTTGCATATATGGTATTGTGGGGCAGTCCAGACCAGACGGGCTGGAGCCTTCCCAATGACTGTATGTTGTTGCTGCACCCATGGAGTGGGAACTGGGTGAATGGAGTGTGTGACCAATATACACTTTGTGTTATGGGTGTCTAGTTTTTAGTATGTGACACAATGAATGAGACAGCCTTGCCTGAAACTGGTATGAATGCAGTGTGGAGTGCTGAATGGCTGAGTGCTTGTCCGAATCCACATTCTTTGTTGTGAGTGTCTGGATGAAGAAAAATGGCCTGAATGCACTGTGAGCCTGATTGGCTGCCTCATTTGGGAATTGGGAAGAGCCTTGGTGAATGGGGAATTACCGCCCCGCCAACCTTGGAATGGGGCGGTAATTCCGCCATCCACCAAGACGCTGCCGGTCCGGGTACGGCGTCAACCAAGGCGTTAATAGCGCCATTGGTTAGCGCCGTACTCGGAATGAGGCCCAATGACTTTAGGAGAGCGAGAAGCTAGGCCTGCGTCAATCCAAATGTCGGTAAGGGACATTATACATGAATGTCGTGTCTCCAAGAACTGATCTAAGATAGGACCTGGCTAGGAGACCTCTTCCCGAGCTATGAGGGAACATTGTGCACCAACTAACCTTCACCAAGGCTCCCTGGAAGTCATTCATCGAACGGCTGCCGACCAGAGATGGGGACCGCCGAGGAATCTGAAGCGTAGCGCCTGGACATTGAAGTCCATCGCCGTCGACTACCAACATTGCCGACCGGAGCCGCAACGCTCCATAGCCTTGCTTAAAAAAGCTTCCCTTGACCCTACCATCCCAACTAATTACAGGCCTATATCGACAGTCTCTTTCCTCCTCAAAATTATTGACAAGGCAGCATATCTCCAGATCCAGTCCTACCTAGAGATCAACAATCTTCTGGGGCTAAGACAATCTGGATTTAGACCTCTCCACGGAACAGAAACAGCGTTCCTAGATCTAAAAACGCAAATAGACCTAATTAAAGACAAGCGACAATGCGCACTACTTTTACTACTGGACCTCTCCACTGCCTTTGAAATGGTCGATCATAGGATACTCTGCAAGCACCTATCTTCGGCAGCGAACTTCTCCCCTGAGGCTACTACCTGGACTAAATCCTTCCGTAACAACAGAATGAAGAGAGTATTCACCAACTATGCAGATGACACCCAGATACTAATCCCTTTATCTGGCAACTATGACGCGGACAACGACTTGCTAAATGAAATTTACCTCATCATTCAGGCATGGATGACTACCGATAGCTTGTGCCTGAATGACGACAAGACTGAAATTCTCTTACTAGGCGCCCCCATCTACACCTCCTTCAATATAGACAGCAACCTGATCATTACTGCCAAGGAAACTAAAACATTAGCCCTCCATCTAGACTCTGCCTTAAATCTCAAGAAACAAGGTAACACCACTGCGACAGCGACTGCTTATACGTGCAAATTGATCCATGATTGTAAAAACTATCTCTCTACCACCAGCCGCATGATCCTGGCACGAGCACTGATCTTTTCTAAACTTGATTACTGCAATGCTCTGTATGCAGGTGCAAATAAAAACGTACTAAACAAACTCCAAACCCTGCAAAACAATGCACTAAGAACTGCATTGGGCATCCCAAGAAAGGACCACATCTCCAAAATAGGAAGAAATCATAAATGGCTTTCTATCCAGGATAGAATACTTGTCTCCATTTTCCACAAAGGTCTTCATAACGCTCTCCCCAAATATCTCATATACAAAATTGTTTGTAAGTCTTCATCCAGACCCACAAGATCAGCTAACTCCTGCTACATTGTCTCACCACACTTCAACCTCAAAAGAGCCGGATGTACCAGCTTCCCGGTACAAGCAGCCCAGGCATGGAATACCCTCCCACTGAACCTGCGAACTGACATCAACCTACAGAGCTTTAGGTCTAACACCAAAGAATGGCTCTTCACCAAGGACAATGCATACTAATTTCAAGTGTATAAACCCGATGTTTATAAACTAGATGTCCTCGGCCTCCTTTACCAACATTCATGTATAATGTCCCTTACCGACATTTGGATTGACACACGCCTAGCTTCTCACACTCCTAAAGTCATTGTATTGTATCAATATGCTACTTACACCACTAGTAGTACCTGTATATATATCACTCTGTAATAATGCCTTCTCAATTGTACTGATGTATGTATATACTTTAAGCTTTCTTGTATAGCACCCGGATATCCTAGGGTGTGGCACGTTCTATAAATAATAAACAAGCAAACAAACAAACATTGAACAAGGACTCCCTTGCTCATCACTGTTGACCACTTTGTCCCGCCGGTGAAAGTCAAGGTCACTGATGAACCGAGGAGAATCTGCCGGTGGGTTTCCCGCCACCTGAAGTCCTCAAAGATGCAGACGAAGATCCGAAAGCCAGCCGTGGTCAAGTTCCGTTTGCCAATGCCAAACGCTGATGACCCGATGCCCTTGCTGGGCCAAAGTTCTTAATTAACTCTTTGTGGCAACAAATTATCGTCGTCGAGGTGCACCGCATGCCTCATCTTCGCAGGGCATCCATGACCGATCGTCGATGAGCACTGCAAAGACCGAAGCTGCTGCCTCAACGCCATTGTTCACCCTTTTCTTTGTGGGATCTCGACAATCTGTGGCTCCTACCTTAAAGGGAGTTCACGCAAGAAGGATCTGTTGACGACCCATGGTCAAACTCTGCTAAGCTATATATGGACTGGGCTTGTCAATATATCTGTTATTTACAGATTGCCCAACTGGGGGGGATCTTCACACAGAACTCTGTCTAGTTGGTAGGGGCTCAGTATTTTGCCAATTGTTTAACCAACTTGTTTTCCTCCCAAGTCTATGGTTGATACCTTTGCTATTGATTTGTATGCTATTTAAAACTGTCAGCAGTTGGTGCATTTTAATGGAATCAAAGAGTAATTGTGGTACCACATGGAAAGTGTACATTTATCCTTATAGAATTGCCTGAGCACAAAGTGTGTTATTGTGTGTGTATATAACTTAAATCTTATTTATATAAAGAACTGTGTTTTCAATAACATAGTGTGTGGACATTCCTTTGTGGATGCTTGGGGACTACACTGTACTTAAGAACCAGCCCTCATCACCTCTTGAGAGCTTAAGCCTTGATTGTTCACCCATAGCTACCGAATATAGAATCTTGGCTGGGGTGCTCTGTGCTTCTACTCTGCCATATAGAGGGCAGGAGTACAGATAACCCCCCTCCAGTCTTTACACCCTCTCACCTCCCAGGCGCCAACTATCTATCCCAACTATGGACCCCTCTCCCCTTCCCAAACGTACCCTCCTACCTCCAGGCACCAAATATTAACACGTGGAGCAAGTGTCAATGTTTTGGCACTACTTCCGACCACGCTTGGTGGCATGTTTGTCCCTCTGAGATGAGCCAGATAGGTGAATAGATCTTCTCCTGGGGCTGCCTGCCTGGGAGTTTGCAGGCATGGTGCTGGTGGAGGGCACTGGCATATTTTCAGGCGGTAGTCGTGACATGATAGCCTGTAGGGCCAGTGCCATTGTCTCTGCAGTGTTAGACTGCACGCTATTGCCCTCACGGACCCTCTGAGACATGAGGACATTGGCACAAGCCAAATGCCCAATGGCACCGGCAGCCCGGCGTCCAATTGCCTGATTGCTCCCCCTCTGAAGGCATGACTCTTCTAAATGCTGCTGCAACAGTGCAGTCAGTGTGTCCTGTCGCTCCTCCATCCATTGGAGACACGCATTCAGCTCTTGCATTGAGGGGTTGGTTGAACGCAAAGGACTTCGGGGGCACATGGGGCTGAATGTGCCCAGAATATCTGGGGTGTGCTCTGTGTCCTCGCCAGTGTTTTGGCCTGCTTTGACAGCCCCATCCCCATCACTGCTGTCTGTGGCATATGACTCAGCCTGGTGGGGTGGTGGTGCTGCATGTACCAGCGGAAAAGCAAATGCGGCTGCCAGTGTCACGGGGCAGCAGGTGGAACAGGCAGAGGGGCTGCCTGCATGATGGGGGCAGCAGGTGGAACAGACAGAGGGGCTGCCTGCATGATGGGGGCAGCAGGTGGAACAGGCAGAGGGGCTGCAGGTGTGACAGGGGCAGCAGGGGTGTCTGCCGGCTCTTCCTGTTGTACCATTGCAGTTGTTACTGCCATGATGGCTGAGGTGCTTGCTCCAGAGGTTGAGGGACATTGTTCTGTGGCCCTTGCACGTCCGCTGTCCCTTGAAGTATGGGCTTAACCATCATCTGTGTCAGATGATGTTCCTTTGGGTGAATGAAAGGCATGATGTTAGGAAACTGACTGGCTCAGTATTGTACAATTACATGCAACATGGTCATTGTGCTATATTACATTGTGGGTGTAGGCAATGCTGCATGGTATGTCTAACTCATGCATGGGTCGCATAGAATCAGCTGCAGGCACTGTACAGATGTCACATGTGACACAGATGTGCTGGGTATGCTCACATGTACACCCACATTGGGCTGTGCGTAGTGTCATACATGTCTGCCTGTGTGCAGATATTTCAGATGTGTTGCGAAGGTTGGTCGGACGAGTGTATGCCTGGAGTCGATGTGTGCTTTTGTTGCATAGTCAGGATGTGTGTGGTGTTTTCATGGTAGGGACGGCAGGGTCATATGAGGAACATGCACTCCACAATCAGTGTGTGCACATGTGTCTGTGCAGGTGAGGGTGCACCAGTTTTGCGATGTGCTGGCAGTGGCAGCACGGCAGACACACATGCAATACTTGTGACCAGGATGCACAGTGTCGCCTTTGTGCATTATGTTTTCTTCTATTGTCAGTTGAGCCTGCAGAAGAGTTGTTCATCAGTGTTCACATGGGAGGGTTAGGGGGTCTTGGGTTTGTGGCTTACGCTGTAGCCTTGCTGTACATGCAGTTGTATGGGTGTGCCTGCAAGGGTGTGTGTGCTGCAGTGTGCAGGTGACACTGTGCCACATTATAAGTCTGGTATTAACCATGCCAGTGCTACTGGCAGCGTGCTGCTGGAGCTATTGATAATGTATATATGCTGTCTTAACAGTGCAACTGGACTAATCAAAGTCCAGGGCCCAGGAAGTCAGGTGGCAGAATGTTCTTGATTCACATTTGCATTGAGTCCCATACGCTCCCATGCAAGTGGTTAGGCATGAGCAGTGGCAACGTTGTTGATTTTGGGAGTGCTTCCATGGCAACTCAGCATGCCAGGACCACAGCATCTGCCATGGACAGGCCTGTTGGGCACTGCAGCCATGGCAGCCACTGTAATGGACCATTATCATGTGTTTGCTGGACCTGTCACATGTGTGGCAGTCTATTTACAGGAACCATAGTGTCAGTTCACACACAGTCATGCGTGGTGCATTGTCATGTGGTTGTGTATGGGTCACGCTTGGGGCAGAGCATGTGACTTGCTTTGCACTAAATTCTGTGAGGGTGGGGGCATGGGAGTGCTGGGTGTGGTCGGGGTGATGTGGCCACTGCTATGGGCATGTATGTGCATTGATGGTAGAGGGGGCGAAAGATATGCTTGGGTGAGCTTTATATTTTTGCATTTTCTGTACTCACCAGCCTCCACAGGTGTCCCAGCTCTGGTCTCTGCTGTGCACACTCCCTCTATGCCCTGCAGATGCAGCACACTGCTGCACTTATCCTCCCATGGAAGCAGCTCCAGGGATGAGAGTGGTCCGCCACCTGTGGCTGTGCATTTGCGGCAGTGTGCAGCTAGAAGGTTGCGCACACTTAGCCGGAGGTCATCCCACTGCTTGTGGCAGTCTTTCATGCTCTGTGCTGTCAACCCCACACCTGTCACCTTCCGGGCTGCTTCTGCCCAGATTGCCTTGCGCCGGAGCTGTGTGTTGCAACGCTGGTCTGCAGAGAATAGCTCCCCAGCATTGTCCTCTATGTGATCCACCAGCATGGTGAGCTCTGCCTCACTGAAGCGTGGCATCCTCTGGCGGGTTTGGGGAATCTTCAATGACATGTCCTTGGATGTGTTGTGGCACTCACTAAGGCTGGATGGCTCCAGGAACAAGGAGATTTCAGTGGATTGTGATTTTTGTAAGGGTCACCGGACTCTTTCCGGTTCCAGCGATCACGTTATTTCCGGTTCCGGTGTTTCTGGCTCCAGGTACGCGGTGCCACTACGTCTGGCATGCACACGCCAAAGGTGGTTGCACCACCAACATTGGTGATGGTACATCCATCTACACCAGTGTTACTGTGATGATGGTGTCATTGGTTCAGCGAATAAGGGATGCGCGCTGCCAACAAGCCGTAATCCTACCTTGTTTCCGCCACCATCCGGTGGCGGACCTGGTAGGACCGCTATCACGGTAACACCAGATTTTTACTGTCAGACTCCTAATGAGGCCCTGTGTGTTTGTTGTGCGGTGAGCATAGGAAAATGTGCGCGTTTAGCCTCCACACATTTTCTGAGGTTGATCTCCCATCATTCAATTTCTTTAAAAATATCAAAAAAGTCCAGGCGAGTGCACACCCACTGTGCAGATGGTCGGATTCCTCACAAAAAGATAAACACTGTGGCCAGTGGTAGGGATGGAATAAGGTACAAGCTGTGTATGAAGAGGAGCACGTTGCACCATACATTTCTTCCAAATATAATAAAATATAAAAATGTATTACCTTAAGAATTTAGAAGACAATAGGGTGTAACACGTAGTTTCAATTAGAATGAAAATAACCAATTCCTTATTGTCACATGTAACAAATAAGCTTATATCATATAAAACGGCATTATAGTGTTGAAGCACCCGTCCTTTACAGGGGTAGTCATGGTATAATCAGAAATATTTTGTAGGAAGTAAAACTGCACCCACTCTTCCCTTAATACTATGAAGTGGTGATACATAAAATACCTAGGATGTTTCAAGTAAATGCTTGAAATGGACATATTACACACCTGCAATAAAGCATGTGTTGTATACGACAGTTTAAATATATAGGTATTGCAATTCACTTATGTCAGAATGTGTTAAGTATAATCAGATCACATAATGACCAAATGGGGAAACACTCATAGACCATAGACCACAGTAATTGTGTCGCTCATAGACCACAGTAATTGTGTTGTGCCCTTTGGTCGCTCATAGACCATAGCAATTGTGTTGCCCATGGCCATATATACACCATACTGCCATCTGTCTGCGCCCCAGGATCATTGCAACTTAACACTATGTGCCTGACCTCATTCACTAGATAACAACATAGCAGACTTAGCAGCTACTCTGCCTGCACTCTACCCAAAACTATAACTCTAGCCACCTATTTAGATACAGGACGCTCACACATCATACAATGCTCCTTATACTATCCTATCTAGTATACCTGGCCTCCTCACTCGCCCCATGGGAACGTCTCACCATGTCGCCTCTTATAGCAACCACAACACAACAATCCACTACACAATGTAACATAGCTGACAGAAACCTAAGACTACGAGCAAGACTACCCAGAATCTTTGATCCACTCATCAAATACGAAACTAACACCATTCGAGCCAAAAAGGAACCCACTCGCAAACCATTCACCCATAACTACATTAAGTACAACTACCAAACAAACAAAGAAACAAATGCCACTCCTAATGCTGCAATAAATACTGCTACACACCCTAACCACACACCTAAATTCAAAGGAGCCTTAATAAACGCTAGATCCTTAGTCGCCCACGCCATAGAAATATCTGAAGTTATCTTGACAGAAGACTACGACTTCCTAGCCATTACAGAAACTTGGCTGCATGAGGCATCAGGCCCAGCACTATCCCTAGCTGTGCCCAACAATTATACTATCCTCAGATCGGATAGGTGCGGAGCTCGAGGTGGCGGACTAGCCATCATCGTCAAAACTAAACTCGAGATGAGACTCACCCCCTCACCAACCATTGAATCTTGTGAGATAATGTCCACCAAGACACCCACAGCTAACTCACAAACTCTTAACCTTCACTTGATATACAGACCTCCAGGTCCTATCAAGAATTTCATAGAAGACTTAACTACCATCCTATCAGAAAACCTTAAAGATACTACTCAATCAATACTACTAGGTGACCTCAATATTGGCTTTAATGATATCAACGACTTACAAGCCACAGCAGCTTCCAACACCCTAACAGAACTGGGTTACACACAAAGAGTGCTTGAGCCTACCCATATCAAAGGGAGAACCCTTGATTGGATTGCTGACCACAACTGCAACATAGCCACTCTCACCATCTCACCCCAAATCTGGTCAGATCACCATCTAATTTCATTCTCCTTGGACACTACCACCCCCAAACTGCAACAACCGTGTGTACCTCCTGCAATTACCAGAAACAAAAAAAACATGACACTAGACAAACTACTCCCCGGCATCATGCCCACTTTGGACGCTCTGCCTGACAACCTTAACCCCAACAGCCTAGTGGAAGAATTTAACAACATCATGAACAAAACCCTTGACGACATCGCACCACTCAAGCTCAGAAACAGCAAGCCAAAGAGCCACCTGAACAACTGGTTCTCCCCTCTCTTAAAAAATCTGAGATTAGAAAAAAGGAAATGGGAAAATACGTGGAAAACTAACCCCAGTCCAGAAAATAAACTGAAACTAGTTAACATCTCTTCTCATTATAAAAAAGAAATCATCCTAGCTAAACAAGAGACCTACAATAACAGAATCACACAAGCCAAATCAAGTACAAAAGAACTGTTCGCCATACTCAGAGAACTGGAAAACCCAATAACACCTCAAGATAACTGTCTTAAAGATAAAAAGTGGTGCTCTGAAATCCAACAAGCCCTCTCTAACAAAGTCCGAAACCTCCAAAAGAAAATAGAACTAAAACGCGAGACCCTAGCACCCAATATATTACCGCCTATTAAGACACTTCCCAACTTCAAACCCACTACGCAATTCCACTTCTCCAAAGTCTCCATACTAGAAGTAGAGAAAGCAATACTCGGTCTAAAACCGTCCAACTGCAAAGGAGACTTATGTCCAGCACAACCCATCAAAGATGCCGCACGAGATCTAGCGCCAATTATCACTAAGTTAATTAATGCCTCCTTTACCACAGGCATTATCCCCAGTAACTTAAAAGAGTCCTGGGTGCTCCCACTCTTAAAAAAGGCTACTCTAGACCCCACTATACCCACTAATTATAGACCTATTACTACGGTTCCGTTCCTTTTGAAGATACTGGACAAGGTGGCATATATCCAAATCCAGAACTTCCTGGAACAAAACCAACTATTAGGCTCCCGACAATCGGGCTTCCGCCCTCTTCACGGCACAGAAACTGCACTGATTGACCTGAAAGCCCAAATAGACAAAGTACGAGATTCTGGAAAACCAGCACTCCTCCTGCTACTAGACCTATCGGCCGCTTTTGATTTAGTGGACCATAAAGTCCTATGTAACCACCTAGATTCAGCAGCACACTTCTCCACTGAGGCTATAGCTTGGATACAATCCTTCCTTAGTGACCGCACCATGAGGGTTTTCTCACCTACAGCAGCTGCAGACCCCATCCCTATTACCTGCGGTGTTCCACAGGGATCATGCGTTTCACCAACGCTATATAACATATTCACTAAGCCCCTGTTTGATGATTTGGACCATCTGGGTATCACGTATACTAACTATGCTGACGATACCCAGATCCTCCTCCCACTCACAGGGGTTTACGAAAAAGATCTAGCTATGGTGAACAAAATATACAGCATCGTTCAGGCATGGATGGCAACCCATGGCCTATGCCTGAACGATGATAAAACTGAGCTTCTTATCCTAGGCACCACACCCCTCATCAATAAACTAAGCACAAATTACTCTTCCTTTATCATAGATGGGAACTGCATACAAGTTGCAAAAGAAGTTAAAACATTAGGGATCTACCTTGATTCTACCTTATCATTCTCCAAACAGGTAAACTCCCTAGCTTCCTCAACAGCCTACACATGTAAGCTCATTAGAGCAGGGAAACAATTCCTCTCCCAGCACAGTTGTCTAACACTAGCCAGAGCCCTTATCATCTCTAAACTAGATTATTGTAACGCACTATACATAGGAGCCACTAAATCCATCATCAACAAAATCCAGATACAGCAAAATAAGGCCCTCCGAGCGGCATTGAACATCCCCAGGAGAGAACACATTACAGCAATAAGAAGGAAACACAAATGGCTCTCCACCCATGAGAAAATCAGACTCAAAACTGCATCTCTCACACACAAATCTCTACATAACAAAGTCCCTCAATACCTAAAGGACAGATTCACCAGATCACACCCCACAAGACAAACCAGACTTGCCTACACCAATCACCTACAAGTACCACGCTTTAAACTGACCACCATAGGCGGAGCTAGCTTCCCAGTCAAAGCTGCTCAATTGTGGAACGAATTACCCACTACCGCGAGGCTAGAACACTCTTTTTCCAAATTCAGGCAAATTGTAATTAACTGGCTAACGACAGTAACTGCTAATTGAACCTATGATAATGCTTACGCCTGTTTGCTACACAGCATCTGCACCATACGATTGTAAACTTGTATTGTAAACTTGCACTGTAACTGGTAATTTCTGTAACTTGTAACTGTAACCTGTAACTTATGCTCTAAGCTGTACATATTCTTACTTTCTGCGCCCTTATACCCCAGGGTCCGGTGCGCATAATAAATACTAAACAAACAAACAAACATGTCATTTAAATCAAACAAGAAGCTGCATGCCTACCCAGCCAAGCCAAGCGAGTGGCTCAAAAAGACTACACCTGCAAAAAAACTAACCTAAGTGCCTGCATTCCAGGGCTCACCCAGCCCAGTGAGGGCTCAGAAAGACTACACCTGCAAAGAACTAACCTAAGTGCCTGCATACCTGGGCACACACTGCACAGTCAGGGTTCAAAAAGACCACACCTGCAAAGAACTAAGCTAGGTGCCTCCATACCTGTGCTCGCCCAGCCCAGTGAGGGCTCAAAAAGACCACACCTGCAAAGAAGTAACCTAGGTGCCTGCATACCTGGGGTCCCCCAGCCCAGTGAGGGTTCAAAAAGACTACATCTGCCCAAAAACCAACCTAAGTGCCTGCATTCCAGGGCTCACCCAGCTCAGTGAGGGCTCAAAAAGACTACACCTGCAAAGAACTAACCTAACTGCCTGCATACCTGGGCACACACCGCACAGTCAGGGCTCAAAAAGACCACACCTGCAAAGAACTTAGCTAGGTGCCTCCATACCTGTGCTCGCCCAGCCCAGTGAGGGCTAAAAAAGACCACACCTGCAAAGAAGTATCCTAGGTGCCTGCATACCTGGGGTCCCCCATCCCAGTGAGGGTTCAAAAAGACTATGCCTGCAAAGAACTAACCTAAGTGCCTGCATGCCTGGGCTCACCCCGCCCAGTGAGAGCTCACAAAGACCACACCTGCATAGAAATAACATAAGTGCCTGCATGCCTGGGCTCACCCAGCCCAGTGAGGGCTCAACAAGACCACACCTGCAAAGAACTAACCTACGTGCCTACATATCACACCTGCAATGAGCTAAGCAAAGTACCTGCACCCATGGGCTCACCCATGGAGGGGCGCACATACGTTCAGGCATGCAATATGAATTATGTGCTAGATTATAAGACGACACCATTTGGCAACTGTACGTTTAACTCACGATTGCTGGGGCTGGGGCTCACCACAACAATGGAGTGCAAAAGGTCTGTAATGTGTCCACATGAGGCGTAACCTTGAGAAGGCAGGTCTAGTACACCATTTCCTGGCACAATGCAAGACTTTAAGGAATCTCCATTGGCCAGTACCAGTTAGTAATTCCTGCTCCCCTGGTTCACCCAATGAGGGCTAAAGGGCCTAACAATGCAAAGAAAATATGGTAACGCATACTCTACTTGTACGAAAAACAGCAAAGCTAACCCTGGCAGAGCAACAACATGCGTGTAGCCTTCCAGCAGAAAATGAATCGCGTCTTGGTGTGTCCGGTGATTACTCCCACTTCACATGACGCATGATCCGCAATGCATCTGCACACATTCAGCGTTGCCAGTTGGTGTGCCTTTTTCTTTTGTTGATAGGAGGCCGTTCCCACCCCTTGGTGTGGTAGTGGGTCCCCGTACCAGTCATCTTATCTTTTACTCTTTAGCATTTCCCAATGATGTGTGCGGGATGTGCTGGAGGGCTGCGTAACTGATAGCGCCCCCATTGTCATGGAAACAAATTTGCGTGGCATCCCTGCGCTTTCCGGGTGGAGAGTGCTTCTATCTTTGGAGTCACGCCTACTGACTGTCCCCTTCCATTTCTGCCCTGCCCATGAAGCACACAGGGGCAGTGCTCGCACCCTAGAGTGCCATGTTTGGCAGACACGTGTATTCTGTAAACAATGTCCTTGGAGAAGCGTGGTCATGATCCCAAAATTCTTTTAAAAATAATGCTAGGAATGTTCAGCGACAAAACGCACACTTGCTTGATGCGCGCGGCGCCACGACACGCTCGTGTAACTGGCCGCCCACTTCTGAAGTGCTGTAGCTCCAGTGTTTTAAGTGGCACGCTAAATCGAGGGGTGCTTTTCAAGGGGGCATGGCATAAAGGGGGTCTGGCCTGATGGGTGTCAGGCGGGTTGGTAAATGCCACCTCCCGCCTCTCCTGTTGCTCCTTAACTGTGGTGTTGAACCCACCAGACATCCCTTTCCAGTGATCATCACACTCTCATCCGGGGTGAGAGGGTCATGATACCTACACCTCAGGGATGCATGTCTGAGGACAGCGCCCCAATTAAGAAAGAAAAGGCGAGGCTGCTAGAAGCCAAGGCCTTTTGTTTATAGCCTGACCTTCTCGCATATCCGCGAGAGGATCAAGTTTTAGTAAAAAAAGGGTGTATTTATAGCCCCAGTTCCGAAACATTCTTCAGAGACTGCCAGAGCTCTGTCCGGGCTAGCCCCGGCCCATTTAAAGCCCTGTGTGGCTCCCATTTTCCTTTAAGTTTAAGTTTGCATGCCTGGGATATTGGTGTGCGGTGAGTGGCACACACGGCTATTGTCCAGTGATTTCAACATAAGCGCTGCCCTCGTAAATTTCCCAAGATGTGGAATTTCAGCTGACCCAGATGACGGTATTTTCTTTGTTGTGTTATTGTGATTTATACTGTGCACCGCTGCCATTTTCATGGTATCCAGGCATTCTGGCTAAATATCCACCATTAAGGTTAAATGGGACTAATGCATGTTATGCAGAGTGCCCAGGAAGCAGCAATGGACTCTTCTCGTGCGTAATGCATTACTTAAACTACTGTCAACCAAAGGGGCATGCAGCGCTGTTCATCTCCCAGTGCCTTTGAGGCACTATGACTATGCTGTAGTACCTTGAGGGATAAACAGACTGTAGAAGGCTCCCCCGGTGGCCTCCTCTTGCCACTGCTACAACACCTCAAAGAGTGTCCCGCGGTTCAGCAGCGAGGTAGCTGGACAGGGCTTCAGGGCGCAGAGGCTGCACAGGCTCCTGTGAGGCAGACTTATGCGTGTGTGCATGCAATGTGCTTCCCCCGTTTCCCTCTCCACACTGCACAGCTGGATACAGAACGTTGGACCTTTGACCCTTCTCGCAATATCCGGAGCTCCCAGGTGCAGGATTCTGGGGGAGGTTCTGAGGCTTTCGCTGGTAAGCGAGAGGGGCTGGAGCTTCCAGGAACTGATGGTGCATTCTTACTTCTATTTCGGGGATCAGGGGGGGCTGTGATGAAGGTGCTGCTGCATCCCCACACACAAAGATGCCATTTTTACTACATCGACATGTTTTGTGTCAAACATTAGGGTATTTGAGGCCAAGGAGATCCCACACCAGCCAAACATCTATTCAGCTCAACGAGGGCCAACTGACGCATACACAACCCGCTCACTGCTGGCGTGCCCAGAGGCCCACGTGCCATCCCATAGGTGACTTCCTTCACTCTCAGTATACATGCATTGTACTTCTATTGTATTCCACGTTTAAGAAAATAGGTATAGGTTCAGATTTTAAGAAAATTAGAATTTGATGGCTGCTTCATTGAATATGTCCCTCTGCTCGGCAACATGTTTCACACATTGGAAGTGAGACTATGTAAAACTGGACACCAGCCCTTCAGAGACAGAAGCACTTGCAATGCTATCAAAGAGACTTGCTCTTTGACACTAACACGCAAAGCAAGCGCATGCTGTATGTTGCACTTGTCTGTACGCAGTGGTACTTAAGCTCAGTGCTGCACAGCGAAATAGAAAACAACACCAAAGCATGAGGTATAATACAATGGAGTGTTACAAACCACACTTGTGAAATAGCCCCTTGCTTCTTCGGGTAATTGCTACTTCTTGCCTTTTGTAAAACTAGCCTTTTAGAACGGAATACCACATTCTGCGAGAAATAGGCTCGGACACCCAAAAAAAAGTGGCCCACCCCTCGCCTCAAAAAAAGTGGCCCTCATACCATCATACGTGAATCGTGTGAATTCACGACTTAACAGAAAATGCTACCTATGGAGGGTTCATGTGTCTGTTGTATGTTGTTTTGTGTAAACGCTTGAGAAAGGGATAACGTTCCTTTAGTTCTTTTTTTAAAAACAACATCATCAGATAGCTTAATACTTATTTTGCAGAACCAGACTCAAGGCATGTCTACTCGTTGCCACCAGTAATGAAAATAGAGTTGCATACAATGAGCAGTACAGCCAAATGATGACACCGGAAAGTAGCTTGCCAGATGTATTCATCCTCAACTTTGCATACAGTTCTGTAACAGGGTCCACAGCTCCGAGGCGCAGGAGTGGCATGAACCAACCACCCCCACTGCGGTTTTGGGACCTGCTGCAAGTCGATCCTTATACAGGACTCCGGAACCGCAGCAACGAAGGAGGGTTGGGGTGACGATGGTTGGATAGGAAGTGGGGGGAAGTAGGGAAAAGAGGTTTAGGGAGAGGTTATGGCTGGGTTAGGGATGTTAGGGTAAGGTTTTGAACCATAGTGTCAGTTCACACACAGTCATGTGTGGTGCATTGTCATGTGGTTGTGTATGGGTCATGCTTGGGGCAGGGCATGTGACTTGCTTTGCACTACTTTCCGTGAGGGTGGGGGCATGGGAGTGCTGGGTGTGGTCGGGTGATGTGGCCAATGCTATGGGCATTTATGTGCATTGATGGTAGAGGGGGCGAAGGATATGCTTAGGTGAGCTTTATATTTTTGCAATTTCTGTACTCACCAGCCTCCACGGGTGTTCCAGCACCTGCCTCTGCTGCACCCACTCCCTCTATGCCCTCCAGATGCAGCACACTGCTGCACTTATCCTCCCATGGGGTGAGGGTGGTCCGCCACCTGTGGCTGTGCATTTGCGGCAGTGTACCGCTAGAAGGTTGTGCACCCTTAGCCGGAGGTCATCCCACCGCTTGTGGAAGTCTTTCACGCTCTGTGGGGTCAACCCCACACCTGTCACCACCGACTGCTTCTGCCCAGATTGCCTTACCCCGGAGCTGCATGTTGCAGCGCTGGTCTGCAGAGAATAGCTCCCCAGCATTGTCCGCTATGTGATCCACCAGCATGGTGAGCTCTGCCTCATTGAAGCGTGGCTTCCTCTGGTGGATTTGGGGAATCCTCAATGACCTGTCCCTGGATGTGTTGTGGCACTCACTAAGGCTGGATGGCTTCAGGAACAGGGAGATTTCAGTGGATTGTGATTTTTGTAATGGCCGCCGGGCATTTTATTGTTCCAGTGATCACGTTATTTCCGGTTCCGGTGTTTCTGGCTCCATGTACGTGGTGCCCCTACGTCTGGCATGCACGATGCGGAGGCGATTGCACCACTAACATTGGTGATGGTACATCCGTCTACACCAGTGTTACTGTGATGATGGTGCCACCGGTTCCGCGGATAAGGGATGCGCGCTGCCAACAAGCCGTAATCCTACCTTGTTTCCTCCACCACGCGGGGGCGGACCTGGTAGGACCACCATCATGGTAACACCAGATTTTTACCACCAGACTCGTAATGAGGCCCTATGCATTTGTTGTGCGGTGAGCATAGGAACATTTGTGCATTTAGCCCCACACATTTTCTGAGGTTGATCTCCCATCATTCAATTTCTTTAAAAATATCAAAAAAGCCCAGGCGAGTGCACACCCATTGTGCGGATGGTCGAATTCCTCACAAAAAGATGAACACTGTGGCCAGTGGTAGGGGTGGAATAAGGTACAAGCTGTGTATGAAGAGGAGCACATCGCACCATACATTTCTTCCACAAATAATAAATAGAAAAATGGGTTACCTTAAGAATTTAGAAGACACTAGGTTGTAACGCGTAGTATCAAATAGAATGAAAATAACCAATTCCTTATTGTCCCATGTAACACATAAGCATATAGCATATAACATGGCATTAAGGTGTTGAAGCACCAGTCCTTTACATGGGTGGTCATGGTATAATAAGAAATATTTTGTAGGAAGTGGGATTGCACCAACTCTTCCCTTAATACTATGAAGTGGTGATTCATAAAATACCTAGGATGTTCCAATTAAATGTTCCAATTAAATGCTTGAAATTAACATATTACACACCTGCAATAAAGCATGTGTTGTATACGACAGTTTAAATATATAGGTATTGCAATTCACTTATGTCAGAATGTGTTAAGTATAATCAGATCACATAATGACCAAATGGGGAATCCCAAAAGTATGAAAATGCAAATATGTAAACAGAGTGACCTGCTCTGTCCCCTGGTCTGGCATGCGCGCTTTTTCGCTGCAAGCGTTTATGTGAAGAAAAGAAGTTTGGTGCGGATAAAATAAGTGTATGTACATAATATGAATTAAGCATAGTGAGCTCACTCCACTCATGAGCTCCAGACAATCTACATGTCATTTAAATCAAACAAGAAGCTGCATGCCTACCCAGCCAAGCCAAGCAAGTGACTTAAAAAGACCACACCTGCAAAGAACTAACCTAAGGGCCTGCATACCTGGGCACACCCCACCCAGTGAGGGCTCAAAAAGACCACATCTGTAAAGAACTAACCTAGGTGCATGCATACATGTGCTCACACAGCCCAGTGAGGGCTAAAAAAGACCACACCTGCAAAGAACTAACCTAGGTGTCTGCATGCATGGGCTCACCCATCCCAGTTAGGGCTCAAAAAGACCACACATGCAAAGAAATAATCTAGGTGCCTGCATACCTGGGCTCACCCCACCCAGTGAGGGCTCAAAAAGACCACACATGCAAAGAAATAATCTAAGTGCCTGCATACCTGGGCTCACCCCGCCCATTGAGGGCTCAAAAAGACCACACCCGCAGAGAAATAACCTAAGTGCCTGCATACCTGGGCTCACCCCGTCCAGTGAGGGCTCAAAAAGATAGGTTCCTGCATGCCTGGGCTCACCCCACCCAGTGAGGGCTCAAAAAGACCACACCTGCAAAGTACTGACCTAGGTGGCTGCATACCTGTGTTCACCCTGCCCACTGAGGGCTCAAACAGACCACACCTAAAAATAACTGACCTAAGTGCCTGCATACCTGGGCTCACCCCGCCCAGTGAGGGCTCAAAAAGAACACACCTGCAAAGAACTAACCTATGTGCCTGCATGCCTGGGGTCACCCAGCCCAGTGAGGGCTCAAAAATACCACACCCGCATAGAACTAACCTAAGTGCCTGCATACCTGGGCTCACCGCGCCCAGTGAGAGCTCAAAAAGACCACACCCGCATAGAAATAACTTAAGTGCCTGCATACCTGGGCTCACCCCGTCCAATTAGGGATCAAAAAGAACACACCCGCAAAGAACTAACATAGGTGCCTGCGTGCCTGGGGTCACCCCGCCCAGTGAGGGCTCAAAAAGACCACACCTGCAAAGAACTAACCTAAGTGCCTGCGTACCTGGGCTCACCCCACCCAGTGAGGGCTCAAAAAGACCACACCCGCATAGAACTAACCTAAATGCCTGCATACCTGGGCTCACCCCGCCCATTGAGGGCTTAAAAAGACCACACCCGCATAGAAATAACCTAAGTGCCTGCATACCTGGGCTCACCCTGCCCAGTGAGGTCTCAAAAAGACCACACCCGCAAAGAACTAACCTAAGTGCCTGCATACCTGGGCTCACCCCGCCCAGTGAGGGCTCAAAAAGACCACACCCGCAAAGAACTAACCTAAGTGCCTGCATACCTGGGCTCACCCCGCCCAGTGAGGGCTCAAAAAGACCACACCCGCATAGAACTAAACTAAGTACCTGCATACCTGGGCTCACCCCGCCCAGTGAGGGCTCAAAAAGGCCACACCTGCATAGAACTAACCTAAGTGCCTGCATACCTAAAAAGACCAAACCCGCATAGAAAGAACCTAAGTGCCTGCATACCTGGGCTCACCCCGCCCAGTGAGGGCCAAAAGGACCACACCCGCAAAGAACTAACCTTGGTGGCTGCATACCTGGGCTCACCCCGCCCATTGAGGGCTCAAAAAGACCACACCCGCATGGAAATAACCTAAGTGCCTGCATACCTGGGCTCACCCCGCCCAGTGAGGGCTCAAAAAGACCACACCTGCAAAGAACTAACCTTGGTGCCTGCATACCTGGGCTCACCCTGCCCAGTGAGGGCTCAAAAACACCATACCCGCAAAGAACTAACCTAAGTGCCTGCATACCTGGGCTCACCCCGCCCAGTGAGGGCTCAAAAAGACCACACCCGCATAGAACTAACCTAAGTACCTGCATACCTGGGCTCACCCCGCCCAGTGAGGGCTCAAAAAGACCACACCCGCAAAGAACTAACCTTCGTGCCTGCATACCTGGGCTCACCCCGCCCAGTGAGGGCTCAAAAAGACCACACCCACATAGAACTAACCCAAGTGCCTGGATACCTGGGCTCACCCCTCCCAGTGAGGGCTCAAAAAGACCACACCCGCATAGACCTAACCTAAGTGCCTGCATACCTGGGCTCACCCCGCCCAGTGAGGGCTCAAAAAGACCACACCCGCATAGAAATAACCTTTGTGCCTGCATACCTGGGCTCACCTCACCCATTGAGGGCTCAAAAAGACCACACCCGCATAGAAATAACCTAAGTGCCTGCATACCTGGGCAAACCCGGCCCGGTGAGGGCTCAAAAAGACCACACATGCAAAGAAATAACCTAAGTGCCTGCATACCTGGGCTCACCCCGCCCAGTGAGGGCTCAAAAAGACCACCCCCGCATAGAAATAACCTAAGTGCCTGCATACCTGGGCAAAACCCGCCTAGTGAGGGCTCAAAAAGACCACACATGCAAAGAACTAACCTAAGTGCCTGCATACCTGGGCACACCCCGCCCAGTGAGGGCTCAAAAAGACCACACCCGCAAAGAGCTAACCTAGGTGCCTGCATGCCTGGCCTCACCCATCCCAGTGAGGGCTCAAAAAGACCACACATACAAAGAACTATCCTAAGTGCCGGCATACCTGGGCACACCCCGCCCAGTGAGGGCTCAAAAAGACCACACCCGCAAAGAACTAACCTAGGTGCCTGCATACCTGGGCTCACCCCACCCAGTGAGGGCTCAAAAAGATAGATTCCTGCAAAGTACTGACCTAGGTGGCTGCATACCTGTGCTCACCCAGGCCAGTGAGGGCTCATATAGACCACACCTGAAAATAACTCACCTAAGTGCCTGCATACCTGTGCTCACCCAGCCCAGTCAGGGCTCACAATGACCACACCTGCAAAGAACTAATCTATGTGCCTGCATGCCTGGGGTCACCCAGCCCAGTGAGGGCTCAAAAAGACCACACATACAAAGAACTATCCTAAGTGCCGGCATACCTGGGCACACCCCGCCCAGTGAGGGCTCGAAAAGACCACACCCGCAAAGAACTAACCTAGGTGCCTTCATACCTGGGCTCACCCCACCCAGTGAGGGCTCAAAAAGATAGATTCCTGCAAAGTACTGACCTAGGTGGCTGCATACCTGTGCTCACCCAGGCCAGTGAGGGCTCATATAGACCACACCCGCATAGAATTAACCTAAGTGCCTGCATACCTGGGCTCACCCCGACCAGTGAGGGCTCAAAAAGAACACACCTGCAAAGAACTAATATATGTGCCTACATGCCTGGGGTCACCCAGCCCATTGAGGGCTCAAAAATACCACACCCCGCATAGAAATGATCTAAGTGCCTGCATACCCAGGCTCACCCCTCCCAGTGAGGGCTCAAAAAGACCACACCCGCATAGAAATAACCTAAGTGCCTGCATACCCGGGCTCACCCCACCCAGTCAGGGCTCAAAAAGATAGATTCCTGCAAAGTACTGACCTAGGTGGCTGCATTTCTGTGCTCACCCAGCCCACTGAGGGCTCATATAGACCACACCTGAAAAGAACTGACCTAAGTGCCTGCATACCTTTGCTCACCCAGTCCAGTCAGGGCTCACAATGACCACACCTGCAAATAACTAACCTAAGTGCCTGCATACCTGGGCTCACCCCGCCCAGTGAGGGCTCAAAAAGACCACACCTGCAAAGAACTAACCTAGGTGCCTGCGTACCTGGGGTCACCCAGCCCAGTGAGGGCTCAAAAAGACAACACATGCAAAGAACTAACCTAAGTGCCTGCGTACCTGTGCTCGACCCGCCAAGTGAGGGCTCAAAAAGACCACACCCGCATAGAATTAACCTAAGTGCCTGCATACCTGTGCTCACCCCACCCAGTGAGAGCTCAAAAAGATAGATTTCTGCAAAGTACTGACCTAGGTGGCTGCATCCCTGTGCTCATCCAGCCCACTGAGGGCTCATATAGACCACACCTGAAAAAAACTGACCTAAGTGCCTGCATACCTTTGCTCACCCAGTCCAGTCAGGGCTCACAATGACCACACCTGCAAATAACTAACCTAAGTACCTGCATACCTGAGCTCACCCCGCCCAGTGAGGGCTCAATAAGACCACACCTGCAAAGAACTAACCTAGGTGCCTGCGTACCTGGGCTCACCCCGCCCAGTGAGGGCTCAAAAAGACCACACCCGCATAGAACTAACCTAAGTACCTGCATACCTGGGCTCACCCCGCCCAGTGAGGGCTCAAAAAGACCACACCCGCAAAGAACTAACCTTGGTGCCTGCATACCTGGGCTCACCCCGCCCAGTGAGGGCTCAAAAAGACCACACCCACATAGAACTAACCTAAGTGCCTGGATACCTGGGCTCACCCCTCCCAGTGAGGGCTCAAAAAGACCACACCCGCATAGAACTAACCTAAGAGCCTGCATACCTGGGCTCACCCTGCCCAGTGAGGGCTCAAAAAGACCACACCCGCATAGAAATAACCTTCGTGCCTGCATACCTGGGCTCACCTCACCCATTGAGGGCTCAAAAAGACCACACCCGCATAGAAATAACCTAAGTGCCTGCATACCTGGGCAAACCCGGCCCAGTGAGGGCTCAAAAAGACCACACATGCAAAGAACTAACCTAAGTGCCTGCATACCTGGGCTCACCCCTCCCAGTGAGGGCTCAAAAAGACCACACCCGCATAGAAATAACCTAAGTGCCTGCATACCTGGGCTCACCCCGCCCAGTGAGGGCTCAAAAAGACCACCCCCGCATATAAATAACCTAAGTGCCTGCATACCTGGGCAAAACCCGCATAGTGAGGGCTCAAAAAGACCACACATGCAAAGAACTAACCTAAGTGCCTGCATACCTGGGCACACCCCGCCCAGTGAGGGCTCAAAAAGACCACACCCGCAAAGAACTAACCTAGGTGCCTGCATGCCTGGGCTCACCCATCCCAGTGAGGGCTCAAAAAGACCACACATACAACGAACTATCCTAAGTGCCTGCATACCTGGGCACACCCCGCCCAGTGAGGGCTCAAAAAGACCACACCCGCAAAGAACTAACCTAGGTGCCTGCATACCTGGGCTCACCCCACCCAGTGAGGGCTCAAAAAGATAGATTCCTGCAAAGTACTGACCTAGGTGGCTGCATACCTGTGCTCACCCAGGCCAGTGAGGGCTCATATAGATCACACCTGAAAAGAACTCACTTAAGTGCCTGCATACCTGGGCTCACCCCGACCAGTGAGGGCTCAACAAGAACACACCTGCAAAGAACTAATCTATGTGCCTGCATGCCTGGGGTCACCCAGCCCATTGAGGGCTCAAAAAGACCACACCCCGCATAGAAATGATCTAAGTGCCTGCATACCCAGGCTCACCCCTCCCAGTGAGGGCTCAAAAAGACCACACCCGCATAGAAATAACCTAAGTGCCTGCATACCCGGGCTCACCCCACCCAGTCAGGGCTCAAAAAGATAGATTCCTGCAAAGTACTGACCTAGGTGGCTGCATTCCTGTGCTCACCCAGCCCACTGAGGGCTCATATAGACCACACCTGAAAAGAACTGACCTAAGTGCCTGCATACCTTTGCTCACCCAGTCCAGTCAAGGCTCACAATGACCACACCTGCAAATAACTAACCTAAGTGCCTGCATACCTGGGCTCACCCCGCCCAGTGAGGGCTCAAAAAGACCACACCTGCAAAGAACTAACCTAGGTGCCTGCGTACCTGGGGTCACCCAGCCCAGTGAGGGCTCAAAAAGACAACACATGCAAAGAACTAACCTAAGTGCCTGCGTACCTGTGCTCACCCCGCCAAGTGAGGGCTCAAAAAGACCACACCCGCATAGAATTAACCTAAGTGCCTGCATACCTGTGCTCACCCCACCCAGTGAGGGCTCAAAAAGATAGATTCCTGCAAAGTACTGACCTAGGTGGCTGCATCCCTGTGCTCATCCAGCCCACTGAGGGCTCATATAGACCACACCTGAAAAAAACTGACCTAAGTGCCTGCATACCTTTGCTCACCCAGTCCAGTCAGGGCTCACAATGACCACACCTGCAAATAACTAACCTAAGTACCTGCATACCTGAGCTCACCCCGCCCAGTGAGGGCTCAATAAGACCACACCTGCAAAGAACTAATCTAGGTGCCTGCGTACCTGGGCTCACCCCGCCCAGTGAGGGCTCAAAAAGACCACACCCGCATAGAACTAACCTAAGTACCTGCATACCTGGGCTCACCCCGCCCAGTGAGGGCTCAAAAAGACCACACCCGCAAAGAAATAACCTTGGTGCCTGCATACCTGGGCTCACCCCGCCCAGTGAGGGCTCAAAAAGACCACACCCACATAGAACTAACCTAAGTGCCTGGATACCTGGGCTCACCCCTCCCAGTGAGGGCTCAAAAAGACCACACCCGCATAGAACTAACCTAAGTGCCTGCATACCTGGGCTCACCCCGCCCAGTGAGGGCTCAAAAAGACCACACCCGCATAGAAATAACCTTCGTGCCTGCATACCTGGGCTCACCTCACCCATTGAGGGCTCAAAAAGACCACACCCGCATAGAAATAACCTAAGTGCCTGCATACCTGGGCAAACCCGGCCCAGTGAGGGCTCAAAAAGACCACACATGCAAAGAACTAACCTAAGTGCCTGCATACCTGGGCTCACCCCTCCCAGTGAGGGCTCAAAAAGACCACACCCGCATAGAAATAACCTAAGTGCCTGCATACCTGGGCTCACCCCGCCCAGTGAGGGCTCAAAAAGACCACCCCCGCATAGAAATAACCTAAGTGCCTGCATACCTGGGCAAAACCCGCCTAGTGAGGGCTCAAAAAGACCACACATGCAAAGAACTAACCTAAGTGCCTGCATACCTGGGCACACCCCGCCCAGTGAGGGCTCAAAAAGACCACACCCGCAAAGAACTAACCTAGGTGCCTGCATGCCTGGGCTCACCCATCCCAGTGAGGGCTCAAAAAGACCACACATACAACGAACTATCCTAAGTGCCTGCATACCTGGGCACACCCCGCCCAGTGAGGGCTCAAAAAGACCACACCCGCAAAGAACTAACCTAGGTGCCTGCATACCTGGGCTCACCCCACCCAGTGAGGGCTCAAAAAGATAGATTCCTGCAAAGTACTGACCTAGGTGGCTGCATACCTGTGCTCACCCAGGCCAGTGAGGGCTCATATAGACCACACCTGAAAAGAACTCACTTAAGTGCCTGCATACCTGGGCTCACCCCGACCAGTGAGGGCTCAACAAGAACACACCTGCAAAGAACTAATCTATGTGCCTGCATGCCTGGGGTCACCCAGCCCATTGAGGGCTCAAAAAGACCACACCCCGCATAGAAATGATCTAAGTGCCTGCATACCCAGGCTCACCCCTCCCAGTGAGGGCTCAAAAAGACCACACCCGCATAGAAATAACCTAAGTGCCTGCATACCCGGGCTCACCCCACCCAGTCAGGGCTCAAAAAGATAGATTCCTGCAAAGTACTGACCTAGGTGGCTGCATTCCTGTGCTCACCCAGCCCACTGAGGGCTCATATAGACCACACCTGAAAAGAACTGACCTAAGTGCCTGCATACCTTTGCTCACCCAGTCCAGTCAGGGCTCACAATGACCACACCTGCAAATAACTAACCTAAGTGCCTGCATACCTGGGCTCACCCCGCCCAGTGAGGGCTCAAAAAGACCACACCTGCAAAGAACTAACCTGGGTGCCTGCGTACCTGGGGTCACCCAGCCCAGTGAGGGCTCAAAAAGACAACACATGCAAAGAACTAACCTAAGTGCCTGCGTACCTGCGCTCACCCCGCCAAGTGAGGGCTCAAAAAGACCACACCCGCATAGAATTAACCTAAGTGCCTGCATATCTGTGCTCACCCCACCCAGTGAGGGCTCAAAAAGATAGATTCCTGCAAAGTACTGACCTAGGTGGCTGCATCCCTGTGCTCATCCAGCCCACTGAGGGCTCATATAGACCACACCTGAAAAAAACTGACCTAAGTGCCTGCATACCTTTGCTCACCCAGTCCAGTCAGGGCTCACAATGACCACACCTGCAAATAACTAACCTAAGTGCCTGCATACCTGGGCTCACCCCGCCCAGTGAGGGCTCAAAAAGACCACACCTGCAAAGAACTAACTTAGGTGCCTGCGTACCTGGGGTCACCCAGCCCAGTGAGGGCTCAAAAAGACCACACCCGCATAGAATTAACCTAAGTGCCTGCATACCAGGGCTCACTCTGCCCAGTGAGGGCTCAAGAAGACCACACATGCAAAGAACTAATCTAGGTGCCTGCATACCTGGGCTCACCCCACCCAGTGAGGGCTCAAAAAGACCACACCTGCAAAGTACTGACCTAAGTGCCTGCATACCTGTGCTCACCCAGTCAGGGCTCACAATGACCACACCTGCAAAGAACTAACCTATGTGCCGGCATGCTTGGGGTCACCCATCCGAGTGAGCGCTCAAAAAGACCACACCTGCAAAGAACTAACCTAGGTGCCTGCGTACCTGGGGTCATCTAGCCCAGTGAGGGCTCAAAAAGATAGATTCCTGCAAAGTACTGACCTAGGTGGCTGCATACCTGTGCTCACCCAGCCCACTGAGGGCTCATATAGACCACACCTGAAAAGAACTGACGTAAGTGCCTGCATATCTGTGCTCACCCAGCCCAGTCAGCGCGCACAATGACCACACCTGCAAATAACTAACCTAAGCGCCTGCATACCTGGGCTCACCCCGCCCATTGAGGGCTCAAAAAGACCACACCTGCAAAGAACTAACCTAGGTGCCTACGTACCTGGGGTCACCCAGCCCAGTGAGGGCTCAAAAAGACCACACATGCAAAGAACTAACCTAAGTGCCTGCGTACCTGGGCTCACCCCGCCCAGTGAGGGCTCAAAAAGACCACACCCGCATAGAACTAACCTAAGTGCCTGCATACCAGGGCTCACCCGCCCAGTGAGGGCTCAAGAAGACCACACATGCAAAGAACTAATCTAGATGCCTGCATACCTGGGCTCACCCCACCCAGTGAGGGCTCAAAAAGACCACACCTGCAAAGTACTGACCTAGGTGGCTGCATACCTGTGCTCACCCTGCCCACTGAGTGCTCAAATAGACCACACCTGAAAAGAACTGACCTAAGTGCCTGCATACCTGTGCTCACCCAGCCAGGGCTCACAATGACCACACCTGCAAATAACTAACCTGAGTGCCTGCATACCTGGGCTCACCCCGCCCAGTAAGGGCTCAAAAAGAACACACCTGCAAAGAACTAACCTATGTGCCTGCATGCCTGAGGTCACCCAGCCCAGCGAGGGCTCAAAAAGACCACACCTGCCAATAACTAACCTAGGTGCCTGCGTACCTGGGGTCATCCAGCCCAGTGAGGGCTCAAAAAGACCACACATGCAAAGAACTAACCTAAGTGCCTGCGTACCTGGGCTCACCCCACCCAGTGAGGGCTCAAAAAGACCACACCCGCATAGAACTAATCTAAGTCCCTGCATACCTGGGCTCACCCCGCCCAGTGAGGGCTCAAAAAGACCACACCCGCAAAGAACTAACCTTGGTGCCTGCATACCTGGGCTCACCCCGCCCAGTGAGGGCTCAAAAAGACCACACCCGCATAGAACTAACCTAAGTGCCTGCATACCTGGGCTCACCCTGCCCAGTGAGGGCTCAAAAAGACCACACCTGCATAGAAATAACCTAAGTGCCTGCATACCTGGGCAAACCCCGCCCATTGAGGGCTCAAAAAGACCACACATGCAAAGAACTAACCTAAGTGCCTGCATACCTGGGCTCACCCCTCCCAGTGAGTGCTCAAAAAGACCACACCCGCATAGAAATAACCTAAGTGCCTGCATACCTGGGCTCACCCCACCCAGTGAGGGCTCAAAAAGACCACACATGCAAAGAACTAACCTAAGTGCCTGCGTACCTGGGCTCACCCCGCCCAGTAGGGCTCAAAAAGACCACACCCGCATAGAACTAACCTAAGTACCTGCATACCTGGGCTCACCCCGCCCAGTGAGGGCTCAAAAAGACCACACCTGCAAAGAACTAACCTTGGTGCCTGCATACCTGGGCTCACCCCACCCAGTGAGGGCTCAAAAAGACCACACATGCAAAGAAATAATCTAGGTGCCTGCATACCTGGGCTCACCCCGTCCAGTGAGGGCTCAAAAAGATAGGTTCCTGCATGCCTGGGCTCACCCCACCCAGTGAGGGCTCAAAAAGACCACACCTGCAAAATACTGACCTAGGTGGCTGCATACCTGTGTTCACCCTGCCCACTGAGGGCTCAAACAGACCACACCTAAAAAGAACTGACCTAAGTGCCTGCATACCTGGGCTCACCCCGCCCAGTGAGGGCTCAAAAAGAACACACCTGCAAAGAACTAACCTATGTGCCTGCATGCCTGGGGTCACCCAGCCCAGTGAGGGCTCAAAAAAACCACACCCGCATAGAACTAACCTAAGTGCCTGCATACCTGGGCTCACCGCGCCCAGTGAGGGCTCAAAAAGACCACACCCGCCTAGAAATAACTTAAGTGCCTGCATACCTGGGCTCACCCTGCCCAGTGAGGGCTCAAAAAGACCACACCCGCAAAGAACTAACCTAGGTGCCTGCATACCTGGGCTCAACCCGTCCAATTAGGGATCAAAAAGAACACACCCGCAAAGAACTAACATAGGTGCCTGCGTGCCTGGGGTCACCCCGCCCAGTGAGGGCTCAAAAAGACCACACCTGCAAAGAACTAACCTAAGTGCCTGTGTACCTAGGGTCACCCAGCCTATTGAGGGCTCAAAAAGACCACACATGCAAAGAACTAACCTAAGTGCCTGCGTACCTGGGCTCACCCCACCCAGTGAGAGCTCAAAAAGACCACACCCGCATAGAACTAACCTACGTGCCTGCATACCTGGGCTCACCCCGCCCATTGAGGGCTTAAAAAGACCACACCCGCATAGAAATAACCTAAGTGCCTGCATACCTGGGCTCACCCTGCCCAGTGAGGGCTCAAAAAGACCACACCCGCAAAGAACTAACCTTGGTGCCTGCATACCTGGGCTCACCCCGCCCACTGAGGTCTCAAAAAGACCACACCCGCAAAGAACTAACCTAAGTGCCTGCATACCTGGGCTCACCCCGCCCAGTGAGGACTCAAAAAGACCACACCCGCATAGAACTAAACTAAGTACCTGCCTACCTGGGCTCACCCCGCCCAGTGAGGACTCAAAAAGACCACACCTGCAAAGAACTAACCTAGGTTCCTGCGTACCTGGGGTCACCCAGCCCAGTGAGGGCTCAAAAAGACCACACCCGCATAGAATTAACCTAAGTGCTTGCATACCAGGGCTCACTCTGCCCAGTGAGGGCTCAAGAAGACCACACATGCAAAGAACTAATCTAGGTGCCTGCATACCTGGGCTCACCCCACCCAGTGAGGGCTCAAAAAGACCACACCTGCAAAGTACTGACCTAAGTGCCAGCATACCTGTGCTCACCCAGTCAGGGCTCACAATGACCACACCTGCAAAGAACTAACCTATGTGCCTGCATGCCTGGGGTCACCCATCCGAGTGAGCGCTCAAAAAGACCACACCTGCAAAGAACTAACCTAGGTGCCTGCGTACCTGGGGTCATCTAGCCCAGTGAGGGCTCAAAAAGATAGATTCCTGCAAAGTACTGACCTAGGTGGCTGCATACCTGTGCTCACCCAGCCCACTGAGGGCTCATATAGACCACACCTGAAAAGAACTGACCTAAGTGCCTGCATATCTGTGCTCACCCAGCCCAGTCAGCGCTCACAATGACCACACCTGCAAAAACCTAACCTAAGCGCCTGCATACCTGGGCTCACCCCGCCCATTGAGGGCTCAAAAAGACCACACCTGCAAAGAACTAACCTAGGTGCCTACGTACCTGGGGTCACCCAGCCCAGTGAGGGCTCAAAAAGACCACACATGCAAAGAACTAACCTAAGTGCCTGCATACCAGGGCTCACCCGCCCAGTAAGGGCTCAAAAGGAACACACCTGCAAAGAACTAACCTGTGTGCCTGCATGCCTGAGGTCACCCAGCCCAGCGAGGGCTCAAAAAGATCACACCTGCAAATAACTAACCTAGGTGCCTGCGTACCTGGGGTCATCCAGCCCAGTGAGGGCTCAAAAAGACCACACATGCAAAGAACTAACCTAAGTGCCTGCGTACCTTGGCTCACCCCACCCAGTGAGGGCTCAAAAAGACCACACCCGCATAGAACTAATCTAAGTCCCTGCATACCTGGGCTCACCCCGCCCAGTGAAGGCTCAAAAAGACCACACCCGCAAAGAACTAACCTTCTTGCCTGCATACCTGGGCTCACCCCACCCAGTGAGGGCTCAAAAAGACCACACCCGCATAGAACTAACCTAAGTGCCTGCATACCTGGGCTCACCCCACCCATTGAGGGCTCAAAAAGACCACACCTGCATAGAAATAACCTAAGTGCCTGCATACCTGGGCAAACCCCGCCCAGTGAGGGCTCAAAAAGACCACACATGCAAAGAACTAACCTAAGTGCCTGCGTACCTGGGCTCACCCCGCCCAGTGAGGGCTCAAAAAGACCACACCCGCATAGAACTAACCTAAGTACCTGCATACCTGGGCTCACCCCACCCATGAGGGCTCAAAAAGACCACACCTGCAAAGAACTAACCTTGGTGCCTGCATACCTAGGCTCACCCCACCCAGTGAGGGCTCAAAAAGACCACACATGCAAAGAAATAATCTAGGTGCCTGCATACCTGGGCTCACCCCGTCCAGTGAGGGCTCAAAAAGATAGGTTCCTGCATGCCTGGGCTCACCCCACCCAGTGAGGGCTCAAAAAGACCAGACCTGCAAAATACTTACCTAGGTGGCTGCATACCTGTGTTCACCCTGCCCACTGAGGGCTCAAACAGACCACACCTAAAAAGAACTGACCTAAGTGCCTGCATACCTGGGCTCACCCCGCCCAGTGAGGGCTCAAAAAGAACACACCTGCAAAGAACTAACCTATGTGCCTCCATGCCTGGGGTCACCCAGCCCAGTGAGGGCTCAAAAAAACCACACCCGCATAGAACTAACCTAAGTGCCTGCATACCTGGGCTCACCGCGCCCAGTGAGGGCTCAAAAAGACCACACCCGCATAGAAATAACTTAAGTGCCTGCATACCTGGGCTCACCCTACCCAGTGAGGGCTCAAAAAGACCACACCCGCAAAGAACTAACCTAGGTGCCTGCATACCTGGGCTCAACCCGTCCAATTAGGGATCAAAAAGAACACACCCGCAAAGAACTAACATAGGTGCCTGCGTGCCTGGGGTCACCCCGCCCAGTGAGGGCTCAAAAAGACCACACCTGCAAAGAACTAACCTAAGTGCCTGTGAACCTGGGGTCACCCAGCCTATTGAGGGCTCAAAAAGACCACACATGCAAAGAACTAACCTAAGTGCCTGCGTACCTGGGCTCACCCCACCCAGTGAGGGCTCAAAAAGACCACACCCGCATAGAACTAACCTAAGTACCTGCATAACTGGGCTCACCCCGCCCATTGAGGGCTTAAAAAGACCACACCCGCATAGAAATAACCTAAGTGCCTGCATACCTGGGCTCACCCTGCCCAGTGAGGGCTCAAAAAGACCACACCCGCAAAGAACTAACCTTGGTGCCTACATACCTGGGCTCACCCCGCCCACTGAGGTCTCAAAAAGACCACACCCGCAAAGAACTAACCTAAGTGCCTGCATACCTGGGCTCACCCCGCCCAGTGAGGGCTCAAAAAGACCACACCCGCATAGAACTAAACTAAGTACCTGCCTACCTGGGCTCACCCCGCCCAGTGAGGGCTCAAAAAGACCACACCCGCATAGAACTAACCTAAGTGCCTGCATACCTAAAAAGACCAAACCCGCATAGAAAGAACCTAAGTGCCTGCATACCTGGGCTCACCCCGCCCAGTGAGGGCCAAAAAGACCACACCGCAAAGAACTAACCTTGGTGGCTGCATACCTGGGCTCACCCCGCCCATTGAGGGCTCAAAAAGACCACACCCGCATAGAAATAACCTAAGCGCCTGCATACCTGGGCTCACCCCGCCCAGTGAGGGCTTAAAAAGACCACACCTGCAAAGAACTAACCTTGGTGCCTGCATACCTGGGCTCACCCCGCCCAGTGAGGGCTCAAAAAGACCATGCCCGCAAAGAACTAACCTAAGTGCCTGCATACCTGGGCTCACCCCGCCCAGTGAGGGCTCAAAAAGACCACACCCACATACAACTAACCTAAGTAGCTGCATACCTGGGCTCACCCCGCCCAGTGAGGGCTCAAAAAGACCACACCCGCAAAGAACTAACCTTGGTGCCTGCATACCTGGGCTCACCCGGCCCAGTGAGGGCTCAAAAAGACCACACCCACATAGAACTAACCTAAGTGCCTGGATACCTGGGCTCACCCCTCCCAGTGAGGGCTCAAAAAGACCACACCCGCATAGAACAAACCTAAGTGCCTGCATACCTGGGCTCACCCCGCCCAATGAGGGCTCAAAAAGACCACACCCGCATAGAAATAACCTTCGTGCCTGCATACCTGGGCTCACCTCACCCATTGAGGGCTCAAAAAGACCACACCCGCATAGAAATAACCTAAGTGCCTGCATACCTGGGCAAACCCGGCCCAGTGAGGGCTCAAAAAGACCACACATGCAAAGAACTAATCTAAGTGCCTGCATACCTGGGCTCACCCCTCCCAGTGAGGGCTCAAAAAGACCAGACCCGCATAGAAATAACCTAAGTTCCTGCATACCTGGGCTCACCCCGCCCAGTGAGGGCTCAAAAAGACCACCCCCGCATAGAAATAACCTAAGTGCCTGCATACCTGGGCAAAACCCGCCTAGTGAGGGCTCAAAAAGACCACACATGCAAAGAACTAACCTACGTGCCTGCATACCTGGGCACACCCCGCCCAGTGAGGGCTCAAAAAGACCACACCCGCAAAGAACTAACCTAGGTGCCTGCATGCCTGGGCTCACCCATCCCAGTGAGGGCTCAAAAAGACCACACATACAAAGAACTATCCTAAGTGCCTGCATACCTGGGCACACCCCGCCCAGTGAGGGCTCAAAAAGACCACCCCGCAAAGAACTAACCTAGGTGCTTGCATACCTGGGCTCACCCCACCCAGTGAGGGCTCAAAAAGATAGATTCCTGCAAAGTACTGACCTAGGTGGCTGCATACCTGTGCTCACCCAGCCCAGTGAGGGCTCATATAGACCACACCTGAAAAGAACTCACCTAAGTGCCTGCATACCTGTGCTCACCCAGTCCAGTCAGGGCTCACAATGACCACACCTGCAAATAACTAACCTAAGTGCCTGCATACCTGGGCTCACCCTGCCCAGTGAGGGCTCAAAAAGAACACACCTGCAAAGAACTAATCTATGTGCCTGCATGCCTGGGGTCACCCAGCCCATTGAGGGCTCAAAAAGACCACACCCCGAATAGAAATAATCTAAGTGTCTGCATTCCCAGGCTCACCCCTCCCAGTGAGGGCTCACAATGACCACACCTGCAAATAACAAACCTAAGTGCCTGTATACCTGGGCTCACCCCGCCCAGCGAGGGCTCAAAAAGACCACACCTGCAAAGAACTAACCTAGGTGCCTGCGTACCTGGGGTCACCCAGCCCAGTGAGGGCTCAAAAAGACTACACATGCAAAGAACTAACCTAAGTGCCTGCGTACCTGCGCTCACCCCGCCAAGTGAGGGCTCAAAAAGACCACACCCGCATAGAATTAACCTAAGTGCCTGCATACCTGTGCTCACCCCACCCAGTGAGGACTAAAAAAGATAGATTCCTGCAAAGTACTGACCTAGGTGGCTGCATCCCTGTGCTCATCCAGCCCACTGAGGGCTCATTTAGACCACACCTGAAAAAAACTGACCTAAGTGCCTGCATACCTTTGCTCACCCAGTCCAGTCAGGGCTCACAATGACCACACCTGCAAATAACTAACCTAAGTGCCTGCATACCTGGGCTCACCCCGCCCAGTGAGGGCTCAAAAAGACCACACCTGCAAAGAACTAACCTAGGTGCCTGCGTACCTGGGGTCACCCATCCCAGTGAGGGCTCAAAAAGACCACACCCGCATAGAATTAACCTAAGTGCCTGCATACCAGGGCTCACTCTGCCCAGTGAGGGCTCAAGAAGACCACACATGCAAAGAACTAATCTAGGTGCCTGCATACCTGGGCTCACCCCACCCAGTGAGGGCTCAAAAAGAACACACCTGCAAAGAACTAATCTATGTGCCTGCATGCCTGGGGTCACCCAGTCACGGCTCACAATGGCCACACCTGCAAAGAACTCACCTAAGTGCCTGCATACCTGTGCTCACCCAGCCCAGTCAGGGCTCACAATGACCACACCTGCAAATAACTAACCTAAGTGCCTGCATACCTGGGCTCACCCCGCCCAGTGAGGGCTCAAAAAGAACACACCTGCAAAGAACTAATCTAAGTGCCTGCATACCCAGGCTCACCCCTCCCAGTGAGGGCTCAAAAAGACCACACCCGCATAGAAATAACCTAAGTGCCTGCATACCTGGGCAAAACCCCGCCCAGTCAGGGCTCAAAAAGATAGATTCCTGCAAAGTACTGACCCAGGTGGCTGCAGTCCTGTGCTCACCCAGCCCACTGAGGACTCATATAGACCACACCTGAAAAGAACTGACCTAAGTGCCTGCATATCTTTGCTCACCCAGTCCAGTCAGGGCTCACAATGACCACACCTGCAAATAATTAACCTAAGTGCCTGCATACCTGGGCTCACCCCACCCAGTGAGGGCTCAAAAAGACCACACCTGCAAAGAACTAACCTAGGTGCCTGCGAACCTGGTGTCACCCAGCCCAGTGAGGGCTCAAAAAGACAACACATGCAAAGAACTAACCTAAGTGCCTGCGTACCTGCGCTCACCCCGCCAAGTGAGGGCTCAAAAAGACCACACCCACATAGAATTAACCTAAGTGCCTGCATACCTGTGCTCACCCCACCCAGTGAGGGCTCAAAAAGATAGATTTCTGCAAAGTACTGACCTAGGTGGCTGCATCCCTGTGCTCATCCAGCCCACTGAGGGCTCATATAGACCACACCTGAAAAAAACTGACCTAAGTGCCTGCATACCTTTGCTCGCCCAGTCCAGTCAGGGCTCACAATGACCACACCTGCAAATAACTAACCTAAGTGCCTGCATACCTGGGCTCAACCCGCCAGTGAGGGCTCAAAAAGACCACACCTGCAAAGAACTAACCTAAGTGCCTGCGTACCTGGGGTCACTCAGCCCAGTGAGGGCTCAAAAAGACCACACCCGCATAGAATTAACCTAAGTGCCTGCATACCAGGGCTCACTCTGCCCAGTGAGGGCTCAAGAAGACCACACATGCAAAGAACTAATCTAGGTGCCTGCATACCTGGGCTCACCCCACCCAGTGAGGGCTCAAAAAGACCACACCTGCAAAGTACTGACCTAAGTGCCTGCATACCTGTGCTCACCCAGTCAGGGCTCACAATGACCACACCTGCAAAGAACTAACCTATGTGCCTGCATGCCTGGGGTCACCCATCCGAGTGAGCGCTCAAAAAGACCACACCTGCAAAGAACTAACCTAGGTGCCTGCGTACCTGGGGTCATCTAGCCCAGTGAGGGCTCAAAAAGATAGATTCCTGCAAAGTACTGACCTAGGTGGCTGCATACCTGTGCTCACCCAGCCCACTGAGGGCTCATATAGACCACACCTGAAAAGAACTGACCTAAGTGCCTGCATATCTGTGCTCACCCAGCCCAGTCAGCGCTCACAGTGACCACACCTGCAAATAACTAACCTAAGCGCCTGCATACCTGAGCTCACCCCGCCCAGTGAGGGCTCAAAAAGACCACACCTGCAAAGAACTAACCTAAGTGCCTGCGTACCTGGGCTCACCCCGCCCAGTGAAGGCTCAAAAAGAACACACCCGCATAGAACTAACCTAAGTGCCTGCATACCAGGGCTCACCCGCCCAGTGAGGGCTCAAGAAGACCACACATGCAAAGAACTAATCTAGGTGCCTGCAGACCTGGGCTCACCCCACCCAGTGAGGGCTCAAAAAGACCACACCTGCAAAGTACTGACCTAGGTGGCTGCATACCTCTGCTCACCCCGCCCACTGAGTGCTCAAATAGACCACATCTGAAAAGAACTGACCTAAGTGCCTGCATACCTGTGCTCACCCAGTCAGGGCTCACAATGACCACACCTACAAATAACTAACCTGAGTGCCTGCATACCTGGGCTCACCCCGCCCAGTGAGGGCTCAAAAAGAACACACCTGCAAAGAACTAACCTATGTGCCTGCATGCCTGGGGTCACCCAGCCCAGTGAGGGCTCAAAAAGACCACAACTGCAAATAACTAACCTAGGTGCCTGCGTACCTGGGGTCATCCAGCCCAGTGAGGGCTCAAAAAGACCACACATGCAAAGAACTAAACTAAGTGCCTGCGTACCTGGGCTCACCCCACCCAGTGAGGGCTCAAAAAGACCACACCCGCATAGAACTAATCTAAGTCCCTGCATACCTGGGCTCACCCCGCCCAGTGAGGGCTCAAAAAGACCACACCCGCAAAGAACTAACCTTGGTGCCTGCATACCTGGGCTCACCCCGCCCAGTGAGGGCTCAAAAAGAACACACCCGCATAGAACTAACCTAAGTGCCTGCGTACCTGGGCTCACCCCACCCATTGAGGGCTCAAAAAGACCACACCTGCATAGAAATAACCTAAGTGCCTGCATACCTGGGCAAACCCCGCCCAGTGAGGGCTCAAAAAGACCACACATGCAAAGAACTAACCTAAGTGCCTGCAAACCTGGGCTCACCCCTCCCAGTGAGTGCTCAAAAAGACCACACCCGCATAGAAATAACCTAAGGGCCTAGATACCTGGGCTCACCCCGCCCAGTGAGGGCTCAAAAAGACCACACATGCAAAGAACTAACCTAAGTGCCTGCGTACCTGGGCTCACCCCGCCCAGTGAGGGCTCAAAAAGACCACACCCGCATAGAAATAACCTAAGTGCCTGCATACCTGGGCTCACCCCGCCCAGTGAGGGCTCAAGAAGACCACACCCGCAAAGAACTAACTTTGGTGCCTGCATACCTGGGCTCACCCCGCCCAGTGAGCGCTCAAAAAGACCACCCCTGCATAGAACTAACCTAAGTGCCTTTATACCTGGGCTCACCCCGCCCATTGAGGGCTCAAAAAGACCACACCCGCATAGAAATAACCTAAGTGCCTGCATACCTGGGCTCACCCTGCCCAGTGAGGGCTCAAAAAGACCACACATGCAAAGAACTAACCTAATTGCCTGCGTACCTTGGCTCACCCCGCCCAGTGGGGGCTCAAAAAGACCACACCGGCATAGAACTAACCTAAGTGCCTGCATACCTGGGCTCACCCCGCCCATTGATATGATATGATATGATATGATATAATATGATAGTTTATTTATATAGCGCCTATACACAATGTGTTTCAAAGCGCTTCAAGGCAAGGGAGGGAACAAGGGAAAATACAATGACATTCTTACAGGACATGAACAGTAAGGATTTGAAATTAACCATCATACTCGACCTGACGACATTTCAGATAGTGCAAGAGCTAAGACATAGATATGGAAAGGGGGGGGGAGTTGGAAGGAAATGGAAACAGACAGGTGACTACCGTACTAGGCCTGACGACATTTCTGGTAGAGCCGGAGAAAAACAAAAGATGAGGGAGAGGGGTGCAGAAAGGGAGGGGAGGAACAAAACAAGTGACTATCATACTAGGCCTGACGACATTTCAGATAGTGCGTGAGGGCTCAAAAAGACCACACCCGCATAGAAATAACCTAAGTGCCTGCATATCTGGGCTCACCCCGCCCAGTGAGGGTTCAAAAAGACCACACCCACAAAGAATTAACCTAGGTGCCTGCATTCCTGGGCTCACCCATCCCAGTGAGGGCTCAAAAAGACCACACATACAAGAACTAACCTAAGTGCCTGCATACCTGGGCTCACCCCACCCAGTGAGGGCTCAAAAAGACCACACTCTTAAAGAACTAACCTAGGTGCCTGCATACCTGTGCTTAGCCCACCCATTGAGGGCTCAATAAGACCACACCCGTATAGAAATAACCTAAGTGCCTGCATACCCGGGCTCACCCCGCCCAGTGAGGGCTCAAAAAGACCACACCCGCAAAGAACTAACCTTGGTGCCTGCATACCTGGGCTCACCCGGCCCAGTGAGGGCTCAAAAAGACCACACCCACATAGAACTAACCTAAGTGCCTGGATACCTGGGCTCACCCCTCCCAGTGAGGGCTCAAACAGACCACACCCGCAAAGAACTAACCTTGGTGCCTGCATACCTGGGCTCACCTTGCCCAATGAGTGCTCAAAAAGACCACACCCGCATAGAACTAACCTAAGTGCCTGCATACCTGGGCTCACCCCACCCATTGAGGGCTCAAAAAGACCACACCCGCATAGAAATAACCTAAGTGCCTGCATACCTGGGCAAATCCCGCCCAGTGAGGGCTCAAAAAGACCACACATACAATGAACTAACTTAAGTGCCTGCATACCTGTGCTCACCCCACCCAGTGAGGGCTCAAAAAGATAGATTCCTGCAAAGTACTGACCTAGGTGGCTGCATCCCTGTGCTCACCCAGCCCACTGAGGGCTCATAGACCACAGCAGAAAAGAACTGACCTAAGTGCCTGCATACCTGTGCTCACCACGCCCAGTGAGGGCTCAAAAAGAACACATCTGCAAAGAACTAATCTATGTGCCTGCATGCCTGGGGTCACCCAGCTGAGTGAGGGCTCAAAAAGACCACACATGCATAGAACTAACCTAAGTGCCTGCATACCTGGGCTCACCCCGCCCATTGATATGATATGATATGATATGATATGATATAATATGATAGTTTATTTATATAGCGCCTATACACAATGTGTTTCAAAGCGCTTCAAGGCAAGGGAGGGAACAAGGGAAAATACAATGACATTCTTACAGGACATGAACAGTAAGGATTTGAAATTAACCATCATACTCGACCTGACGACATTTCAGATAGTGCAAGAGCTAAGACATAGATATGGAAAGGGGGGGGGGGGAGTTGGAAGGAAATGGAAACAGACAGGTGACTACCGTACTAGGCCTGACGACATTTCTGGTAGAGCCGGAGAAAAACAAAAGATGAGGGAGAGGGGTGCAGAAAGGGAGGGGAGGAACAAAACAAGTGACTATCATATTAGGCCTGACGACATTTCAGTGCGTGAGGGCTCAAAAAGACCACACCCACATAGAAATAACCTAAGTGCCTGCATATCTGGGCTCACCCCGCCCAGTGAGGGTTCAAAAAGACCACACCCACAAAGAATTAACCTAGGTGCCTGCATTCCTGGGCTCACCCATCCCAGTGAGGGCTCAAAAAGACCACACATACAAGAACTAACCTAAGTGCCTGCATACCTGGGCTCACCCCAGCCAGTGAGGGCTCAAAAAGACCACACTCTTAAAGAACTAACCTAGGTGCCTGCATACCTGTGCTTAGCCCACCCATTGAGGGCTCAATAAGACCACACCCGTATAGAAATAACCTAAGTGCCTGCATACCCGGGCTCACCCCACCCAGTGAGGGCTCAAAAAGACCACACCTGCAAAGAACTAACCTACGTGCCTGCATATCACACCTGCAATGAGCTAAGCAAAGTACCTGCACCCATGGGCTCACCCATGGAGGGGCGCACACACGTTCAGGCATGCAATATGAATTATGTGCTAGATTATAAAACGACACCATTTGGCAACTGTACGTTTAACTCACGATTGCTGGGGCTGGGGCTCACCACAACAATGGAGTGCAAAAGGTCTGTAATGTGTCCACATGAGGCGTAACCTTGAGAAGGCAGGTCTAGTACACCATTTCCTGGCACAATGCAAGACTTTAAGGAATCTCCATTGGCCAGTACCAGTTAGTAATTTCTGCTCCCCTGGTTCACCCAATGAGGGCTAAAGGGCCTAACAATGCAAAGAAAATATGGTAACGCATACTGTACTTGTACGAAAAACAACAAAGTTAACCCTGGCAGAGCAACAACATGCGTGTAGCCTTCCAGCAGAAAATGAATCGCGTCTTGGTGTGTCCGGTGATTACTCCCACTTCACATGACGCATGATCCGCAAGGCATCTGCACACATTCAGCGTTGCCAGTTGGTGTGCCTTTTTCTTTTGTTGATAGGAGGCCGTTCCCACCCCTTGGTGTGGTAGTGGGTCCCCCGTACCAGTCATCTTATCTTTTACTCTTTAGCATTTCCCAATGATGTGTGCGGGATGTGCTTCTATCTTTGGAGTCACGCCTACTGACTGTCCCCTTCCATTTCTGCCCTGGCCATGAAGCACACAGGGGCAGTGCTCGCACCCTAGAGTGCCATGTTTGGCAGACACGTGTATTCTGGAAACAATGTCCTTGGAGAAGCGTGGTCATGATCCCAAAATTCTTTTAAAAATAATGCTAGGAATGTTCAGCGACAAAACGCACACTTGCTTGATGCGCGCCACGACACGCTCGTGTAACTGGCCGCCCACTTCTGAAGTGCTGTAGCTCCAGTGTTTTAAGTGGCATGCTAAATCGAGGGGTGCTTTTCAAGGGGGCATGGCATAAAGGGGGTCTGGCCTGATGGGTGTCAGGCGGGTTGGTAAATGCCACCTCCCGCCTCTCCTGTTGCTCCTTAACTGTGGTGTTGAACCCACCAGACATCCCTTTCCAGTGATCATCACACTCTCATCCGGGGTGAGAGGGTCATGATACCTACACCTCAGGGATGCATGTCTGAGGACAGCGCCCCAATTAAGAAAGAAAAGGCGAGGCTGCTAGAAGCCAAGGCCTTTTGTTTATAGCCTGACCTTCTCGCATATCCGCGAGAGGATCAAGTTTTAGTAAAAAAAGGGTGTATTTACAGCCCCAGTTCCGAAACATTCTTCAGAGACTGCCAGAGCTCTGTCCGGGCTAGCCCCGGCCCATTTAAAGCCCTGTGTGGCTCCCATTTTCCTTTAAGTTTAAGTTTGCATGCCTGGGATATTGGTATGCGGTGAGTGGCACACACGGCTATTGTCCAGTGATTTCAACATAAGCGCTGCCCTCGTAAATTTCCCAAGATGTGGAATTTCAGCTGACCCAGATGACGGTATTTTCTTTGTTGTGTTGTTGTGATTTATACTGTGCACCGCTGCCATTTTCATGGTATCCAGGCATTCTGGCTAAATATCCACCATTAAGGTTAAATGGGACTGATGCATGTTATGCAGAGTGCCCAGGAAGCAGCAATGGACTCTTCTCGTGCGTAATGCATTACTTAAACTACTGTCAACCAAAGGGGCATGCAGCGCTGTTCATCTCCCAGTGCCTTTGAGGCACTATGACTATGCTGTAGTACCTTGAGGGATAAACAGACTGTAGAAGGCTCCCCCGGTGGCCTCCTCTTGCCACTGCTACAACACCTCAAAGAGTGTCCCGCGGTTCAGCAGCGAGGTAGCTGGACAGGGCTTCAGGGCGCAGAGGCTGCACAGGCTCCTGTGAGGCAGACTTATGGGTGTGTGCATGCAATGTGCTTCCCCCGTTTCCCTCTCCACACTGCACAGCTGGATCCAGAACGTTAGACCTTTAACCCTTCTCGCAATATCCGGAGCTCCCAGGTGCAGGATTCTGGGGGAGGTTCTGAGGCTTTCGCTGGTAAGCGAGAGGGGCTGGAGCTTCCAGGAACTGATGGTGCATTCTTACTTCTATTTCGGGGATCAGGGGGGGCTGTGATGAAGGTGCTGCTGCATCCCCACACACAAAGATGCCATTTTTACTACATCGACATGTTTTGTGTCAAACATTAGGGTATTTGAGGCCAAGGAGATCCCACACCAGCCAAACATCTATTCAGCTCAACGAGGGCCAACTGACGCATACACAACCCGCTCACTGCTGGCGTGCCCAGAGGCCCACGTGCCATCCCATAGGTGACTTCCTTCACTCTCAGTATACATGCATTGTACTTCTATTGTATTCCACGTTTAAGAAAATAGGTATAGGTTCAGATTTTAAGAAAATTAGAATTTGATGGCTGCTTCATTGAATATGTCCCTCTGCTCGGCAACATGTTTCACACATTGGAAGTGAGACTATGTAAAACTGGACACCAGCCCTTCAGAGACAGAAGCACTTGCAATGCTATCAAAGAGACTTGCTCTTTGACACTAACACGCAAAGCAAGCGCATGCTGTATGTTGCACTTGTCTGTACACAGTGGTACTTAAGCTCAGTGCTGCACAGCGAAATAGAAAACAACACCAAAGCATGAGGTATAATACAATGGAGTGTTACAAACCACACTTGTGAAATAGCCCCTTGCTTCTTCGGGTAATTGCTATTTCTTGCCTTTTGTAAAACTAGCCTTTAAGAAACAGAATACCACATTTTGCGAGAAATAGGCCCGGACACCCAAAAAAAAGTGGCCCACCCCTCGCCTCAAAAAAAGTGGCCCTCATACCCTCATCCGTGAATCGCGTGAAATCACGACTTAACAGAAAATGCTACTTATGGAGGGTTCATGTGTCTGTTGCATGTTGTTTTGTGTAAACACTTGAGAAAGTGATAACGTTCCTTTTGTTCTTTTTTTAAAAACAACATCATCAGATAGCTTAATACTTATTTTGCAGAACCAGACTCAAGGCATGTCTACTCGTTGCCACCAGTAATGAAAATAGAGTTGCATATAATGAGCAGTACAGCCAAATGATGACACCGGAAAGTAGCTTGCCAGTTGTATTTATCCTCAACTTTGCATACAGTTCTGTAACAGGGTCCACAGCTCCGAAGCGCAGGAGTGGCATGAACCATCCACCCCCACTGCGGTTTTGGGACCTGCTGCAAGTCGATCCTTATACAGGACTCCGGAACCGCAGCAACGAAGGAGGGTTAGGGTGACGATGGTTGGATAGGAAGTGGGGGAAGTAGGGAAAAGAGGTTTAGGGAGAGGTTATGGCTGGGTTGGGGACGTTAGGGTAAGGTTTTGACCACTGTGCACACTTCCAGCGAGCTGTTACACTCATAGAAACACACGTCCCTGCTTCTGACTCTACACACATATACAATATCACTATAGCAGACTGCAGTATATGAAGGTACAGCAACAAAATAAACACACATGAGATAGGGCAGCGCTTAGATTAGTTGTCACTTGAGTGTCCCTTGTCTCCTGCAATTTTGTTGTGCCGCTGCCAGGATGTTTCATAGTAGCTGTTCAAATGCTCCAAGAGAGTGCTACAATGAGTGTACATATCAAACACTACCACATGTGGCTGTTTACGTGCATGTACACATGCAGGAGATTTAGAGAGGCCGCACGTGGCTACTAAACATACACAGTAGGGGCCGCATGTGTCTCTGGTAAGTGGTAACGTGTTAGTTAGGGCATGCAGGAGTAAGCAGTTAGTAACACCTTAGGAAGGTGTTCCGAATTGTGTCCACGGCTAGTGAGCCGCTATCTAATGATTTATGGTGCTACGCGTGGCTCGGATGTACAGCTTAGTGTTGTGCTCTGTTACGCAGCATGCATTGTCTTACTGGGACAGTTAGCTTTGTAGGAAGTAGAGGCCAGTTGTCTCTGTATGGTGGGCCCTGGCCTACTGCGCGACCCAACTGCTTGCTGTGCTTATGCAGAGCGCTGCAGCACTTATGTGTGTCAGGCGAGGGGCCAGGATGTCGATCCAGTGGGGCATGGCCCTACGCAATGGATATGAATTCGGAGCTGATCAGAGACACGTGTTCTCAGCAAGAGGACTTGAGAACAAACACTGTGCCTTTGTTCCTGCGAACGCGCAATGACGTGCCACTCCCAATGTGGCCTTCCTGTAGTTCTGAGCCGAGGTGCTGCTAGGAAACATAGTTTGGTAGGTGGTTGCCCTAAAAACATGGCAGAGAGAAGTCTTCTAAAGGCTAGATTGTCCATTTGCGGATGCATTTTAGTTTTTGCTGTGTCTGTGGCGCTATTACAATGTCTTTGGCATGACTAATGCCATATATTGCTCGCTTGCCTTTCTTGCTTGTTGGGTGGTGCCTCTCTCTGGCCCCCAGGCCCAACATCTGTGGAAAGTCTTTTTTTCTGTCGAAAGTCATGTGGCTGGAATCAAAATCTGATTATACACAAAGATGTAAAGCTGAATGATTCATATATTGTCCCCTCTGATGTTAACACCGTCTTGATGAAGGGTACCTTCTTCTCAGAAAACAGAAAATGTATGATTCTAAGTACTGTATCACCCTTCCCACTTTGGCCTTTGATTGGACACCGAATCCTGGTTTCAGAGTACATGTATTGCACATTTCAACTGAACCAAGTCAAGGTCGTAGGGATTGAAGTCCTGATGGTCAAATGTGACTCTTGCTGGTGTCATACAGTGCGTTTCTAAGATGTTAGTTGGTGACTTATCCAAACGTAAATTTACTGTTTTACTTTAAAAGAAAATATTAGGCTGTTTAACTTCAAGAAATGTGGTTTGGCAAAGCAATCTAAGAACATAGTTGCATGCATTGACAAGCTGACACTAAACTCTTCCTGGAAACCCAGAAAATCCCTCAATCAAGAGTTCCTTTATCAAAGCACATTTTTGTCCAGCCAGGTCGATTATGTATTGTATTGTATTGTGTTGTATTTGGTTATTTAGGTAGCGCTCTTTTCCCATTTGTATGACCTCAATGCGCTTTGTGGTTGGAACGCCCTCTGTGACCATAGTGAATGTGCTGAAAGTTCTAAGAGTTTTAGGTTAGGAGATGCATGTGTGCATTTCCGCCGGTCATAGGACTTAGGTGGCTGGCTAGGCTGGACTAAGCAGCCTAAAGAAAAGGTCAAGCATGTGGGTGGGCGCTGTTGGTGGTTAGCGATAGATTACTATTGTTGAGAGAATCAATGTGTGACCAGCTATATCAAATTTCATGTCCAGATTTTGCAATTGGACAAGCGCATTCGGCTCCACAGACATGAGCATGAAGGCTTCAAGGTTATCCTGGCTGATGTGGTTTCTTAGGCGAGTTTTAATATTCTTCAATTTCGAAAACCTTCTTTCACATGCTACTTGTGTACAAGATAAGGTCAAGATGATAAGGTCCAAATACAATTGTGGGTAAGCACTACTAAAAAGTTTATACATTTTTAGAATTGAGTAGCAACATAATTCACAGTAATGGCATGTATTGCATTTCTGTAATAAATGTATAGGTAGCTCTCTCAATTCTTCTTGTAGTGCTGGATCTTCACTACGTAGGGCTTCAAAGGCATACTCTTCTGGTAGTGTCCTCCTCAGTATAGTCCACTTGGTTGCAAAGTCCAAGAGTTCTTCCCTTAACCCCTGTACCGTTATGGAGTCATCCAGTCTTTCAAGCAAGGAGCAAATATTTCTAAGAGCATTGGCGGCTAGACTTTCATTAACAATTTTGGGATCCAGGCATGCTATATCTGCGGCAAGAGATGGGCGGGTTTTAAAACACTAGTTAGGCTTTGAATAATGTTGACCATAATGGCATTATGTACATTAACTCTAAACTGGTCTTTAGCCAAGGTGATTGGCTCATCCCTTGCACTCATTCCAGGCATCCTCTTTTTGTGGGACACTATCCCCTCTGGAAGGGCAGTTTCCACTCCTTTATCATAGCCTCTTTCTTCCAAGCCCACGTTGGCCCATTCTGCACATTTTTCTGCTGCACAGTACACAGAATCAAAATGTAATGACTCTGCAGCAAGTGCGTTTGTAGTGTCCAAAACCATTATTTTGTCTGGAGGCAATTAGATAATGGGGTTGTCGAATTAAATACTCTGAGATATAGCTGGGCTGTGAGCACTGTTTGGAATTTGGACAGAGCCTCAGAAAAGTTTAAAGCTTGGTAACAGACGCTTGAATTGAATGTATCTGTATTTGAGCCAATATTATTGAGTGTTACAACCACATCAATGACTTGGTTCAGGTTATTAAAGGAGCCAAAAACCTTCCGTAGTGCTGCATCCTTTCTGAGCCAGGATTTGTACTGGCTCTGCATATTGGAAGCACCATTGGTTGAATTTCCAATGCACTTTCCTAGGTCAAGACCATTATCTTTAATAACACTCTGCACCAACTCACACAGATCCTTTCTAGTAGATAAAGTGCAGTGTGTTACTGCTAGCAGGCTTTCATGTACAGTGTCTGTAACATATCTAATAATTATAGAGCACTGGTCAGTAACACTCACAGCTTGAGTCTATCTGAATGGAAAATAGTCCTGCTTCCTTTATTTCTTAACTGATTACCATTTTAATCAGTTTGGAAATGGCTTCAATCACATACCCAACCGTAGTCTTTGACATGAAGGTCACAGAAGCACCCCGTCCTTGCCCAGTTTTCTTTTTAGATTTGGTTTGAATGGCCTCAATATGTTCCTTTAGTGGTCCATCATATTAACTTAGGAGCAGAAGGATTTCAAGGAAGTTGCCATTATCCAGCCCTTCACTATCAGCTCAAATATGGACTGTGATTTCTCACAAAAACAGAGTCCCCTTTTCCCAATGACTTTTACAACGTCAATGACGCGTTCCAATATGTCTCTCCTTTTTCTGATTTGCTCACTTCTAGCTAATTTCTGTCGGTGAAAGAGTAGACCGCCTATGTGAATCCCTGAAAAGGTCAACATATATGAATCCGTGCACCTCCGATGATCTTGGCCTGAGTCATGTTCTACAATGCGCTGGTAAAGACGCCCCCTGTTTTTCATCTCGTTGATGGAAGGACCCCTCTCTCCACGTTTAGTAAACGCTAAACAAACTGTGCAAAAAAGGGCAATTTGTATTTCAGAGTAACTTAACCAATGCTGTTTACGCCCATCTTTCCTCCAAAATGCTAACTCTGCTTTAATGTGTGTATGTTTGGGAGGTTGAATTGGATGGTGCTGAAAGAAATTGAAGAATTCTCTCTTCAAGTTGGACATATCTAGTCCCTAACTAGTATTGCTCTTGTCCCTTTCACCTTTATCTAAGGTCAGTCTGCTTAAAGACAAGGCTCTATGCTTAAGACTGAATAGATTATTCTCTTTGCTTTGTGATTAGAGGGCTAGGGTTTGCTCTCCCTTCCCTCGTCTTCCCAATTTGCCACCTTCTCTTATGTCCTGAAAGGCTTTATCGATTCTATCTCCGATGCTCCCTATATCGATATTCTTTTCTAAGGTTACTCTGGATGGCCCTGACGTTGCTCCCTATAACAGGAGGAACTCTTCTATCCTGCCCCATTTAATTACTGGACTTGGCTCCATTAATTCCTTTTGAATGCGATCAATATCGCGTTCCCGCTGTCTCCTCTTTCATTCCATTTCTTCAACTACTTCTCTTCGCTTACTTGCTGCACATCTAACTCTCTCCTCTTCCTTTCTCATCTCATCTCTGCTTACCCCCGCTCTTCTTTCTTCCTCTTCTCTTCGTCTTTGTCTTCATCTATCTCTTAATTTATGTGCTTCCTCTTCTTCTCTCTTCCTTTCTTGCTTATCCTGTTCTTCCATTGCACTCTGTCTGTTGTCATACTTCCTTTGCTCTTCTGCTCTTTCTTCTTTCCTTTGATGCTCCCCGATACATCTGTATTCGCTGCTGTCTGCTCTTCCTCTTATGCTCGTCTTCTTTCAGTATTCTCTCTCATTCCCTGTCTTTTCTATCCTGTTCGTCTTGATCTTCCCTTTGCCTAACTTCCTCAATGCTTTCCCCATCTAGCTTGAGTAAAATCTGTCCTCCCATCCATTTGTTCTGTACAAGCGTTACTTCATCGGCTTTATCTTTCTCTCCTTTCCACCTCTTAATCTCTCCTTCTATCACTGTCGATACATTTGATTGCTCGCTTTTCTCTTCCTTGTTTTATAAGACCTTAAAAATCTCCTCTTTTCTCTTAGTCTGTTCGGGACTATCATCACTTTTATAAGTAGGCGGTTCGTATATCGCATTACTAGACCCCGCCACTAGTTTTAGTTCCTTTAACGGATACAATCCTTCATCTTCCGTGTTATCGCCTTTTACCTCAAGCGAGGCAAGGGGAGCAGAAAGCTTGACACCTTCCTCTTTGCATTGATTTAAGCATACAATCCTCAGGTATCGGATCCTCCCTCTCTTCCTTGTACATATTCCAAAGCTCTAAAATAGCTAACCTTTTCTGTTATGTTATTTGGCATTTATTTAGCGCTCTATAAATCATTGCCATGACCTCAAAGCGCTGGTCGGTTGAATGCCCTCAGGGACCATAGTCCAGGTCAGTTGAGAGAGCAAGGTGTCATAGGGTGCATGGGTGCACCAGTTATGTGTACATTTGATGTAATTGCCTGATGGTATCTGCCTCCTAGAATTAGCTGTGGTGGTATTGGTAACAGTTGAATGTGTGCAGTCTGGCGGGTGGACACCTAGATTGGGTGACATGGTATATAGCTGCGTTTTTTTAGAATGATAACGTGTTCACGGGGTAATGTTTGTATGTGAGCAGCTAGGGAGAATTCATCAAGGGGTGTAGCTGCACTCAGTGTGTGATAATGTAGAGCAGAGAGTAAGCATAGTTATATGGGAGGGGAGTGTTTGGGTGGAGTTATAATCTAATGAGATTGATATTCCGGATATCAGGCGTGGGATTGCTTAATAGCGAATTAATAAGCGTATTCAGTGGTGACATTGCTTGGGATCTTATTGAGCAATTAGGCATCGAGTTTCTAGGGTTCAGTCGCTTCAGATGGTTGTGGTGGTATTACGGAACAAACAATGTTTTTAGACCTTTGCGGAATGTCATATAATCTTGGGTGTGTCGAATATGTGGGTGAAGCAAGTTCCACAGATTTGGGGCCAAGGTTGAGAAGGAAGATCCTCTGATCCTGACAGAGGTAGAAGTTGGGATTACTAGAAGGAGGACAGTGCTTGATCTTAGGGTGCGAGATGGGAGGTATGGTTTTATCTTTAAGCTCTAAAATAGCTAACCTTTTCTCCAATTTCTTTCCCGCGTACACAGCGTGCAAGTATGTGGTTATGTGTTGCAATACTGCTTTCGACAGGGATCCCCCTTGTGGCTATGGCATGAACATTTTATATGCTGTGCCTTTCACCCATTCTGCACTGTACTGTTTGAGCTTGGGCAGATGTTTTGGCAACATTTTATATAAATGCATTAGAGGAGTAATATCTCCCATTGTGACAAGTCTCAATTGACTGTCAATACCTACCAATGTTTACACAATATACCTTTATGAAAACAACAAATATGAGCGCGGTCCAATAATCGCCTCTCAAACCGCTGTTTTTTTCACTAATCTCAGTCTACCTCTAAGTCGGTACCGACAGTTTCTCTAGATAGACGCTATATCTTTTTAACCTTTTTTCAATGCTCCTTACAATATTGTCGCTCTTCGACACATTAATATACCACAAATACACAAACAGACAAAATAGTCGAGTCTTCACATTTATCCTCAGTGGTCAGTCCTCTTGTTTCTGCCCCTAATTATACCCTGATCACAGGATTTGAGTTGTTATCTCATATGGACCTGTCCAATACGTTGCCTGAGTAACTTCGACTGAAGTGTAAAACAACTCCTTCTGAATCCCCTTGGATTAGGACTCTCAGGCCTTCTCTCTCAGTTACACACAAATAAAATCACCCGTTACTTTTCCCTGTTACTTTCTAATTACCCGTTACTTTTAAACTACCAGTTTGCCATTCTCTTTAGTCTACTCACCATTCGCCCTTTCAGTTGAAGGCCTTCGGTATCGATTCCCCCGTACAATTAACCACTTTTGCCTTCTATCCGCAAAGCGCCTGTGGAACCCAGGAGGGATTTCGTCAAAGACAGACTTGTCCCACCTGTCTCGGTTTTCTTGCAAGAATTTCTATATTGGCCGCTCTCCACATTGTGGTAACATTGTGATCTTCTGGTTAGATGGCAGAGGGTACTCAATCATCTGAAACTCTAAAGTCTACAGGGCGATGGGTCTTTCTATCCAAACATCCAACATGCTACCAAGTGAACCCTTATGGTCCTTTTAACTAAGGAACACATCGTACAATGGCTGGGATGGAGAATAACTCTCACACCAAACAAGAAGACCGACTCAGGAAGTTGGCAAAACCGTCTGTTTTAATATTAACTATCTAAAACATGGAGTACAACGGACATCAACCAACGTCGCACAGCACAATTTCAAAACATTTCATAAAAACATTACTCTTATATCAAAAACTCATCATACGTGATGTCATACTACGAGGCAAGCTACGAAAATCTACGTGAGATTGTGATAGGACTAAGGGGAACATCTAAGTATACTTTCTATATGGGATAAGATTGTGATTGGGTCTCCGAAGTCAGGAGGGCAACTCATGCCCACCCTCATTGCAAGTCATCTTCAACAGTCATTAGCTACACAGCACACCATTGGCTATGAAACTATAAGGCCCTTCGTTCTATGGCCTCCTATAATTGTTTGGCACACTTGGACCCTTCTGGGACATTCGATTCTCTAGAAGCACGTAAGGTGGTACCCCAGGTGCTGGTGGGTGGACTTGAACATACCTCCCCACCCAATTAGCCCATCAACTCTCATGACTCATGCCGTCTGCAATTCAAATTGTCTTTGAACTTGACCTTGTAGTTGCTTCTGGTATCTGGGAATATAATAGAGTGTGAGCACATTCTTATGAAGGTTCAGGCTTGCATGCCCACATCTATTTCCATCTTGGGCTCACGTGATCAGAGACCGTGAATCGGCCCATTTTCTAGCATATAATTGTCTTAAATGAAGAAACTTGGCTCTCATGGTGTTCTCTCTTTTGCAACTTTAAGAAGGGACGGTTTTGCTTCTCACGTTTTACTGTTCTTCAAGAACAGATCACCAGTTTGTGGCTGCCCCAGCCCTTGACACCAAGCCAAGCAGTCTTTCTTTGGTCCATCTTCAAGCTTCGGCTTGTTATTTGCTGCGACACACACACAGCTATCAATTGCCCTTTCTCCACGGGTTGAGCTTACTAAAATCATAGCATTGAATGTCCAGATTCTACACATATATATATATTAGCGGCACCGCATGCCGTCTATTAACTACGTATAGCCAGCATTATGATTACTTAGTCTACTTGCCTCACGGCAACTGTACAGTTATAAAACGAGTTACATTTTCTTCAGTGCTTCTTTTCACATGCAATCTTTATTTTGCACATGAAAATATTCTCGATTCTTTACTTTGCCATCAGATTCTATAATGTCTATGCATTCTCTTCTCTGATCATCATTCTCACTGTGTCATTCTCATCTCTTGTGATGTCACCAGCCTCTCTTGTTCAGATCTTCACACTTCTTCAGGGCGCTCCCTCAGGAGACTGTCATCTCTTCGGGGATCCATCCTGTAGGGCTTTCTCAATGGATACCCTATCTCAAAGGCTTTTCACGGTATAGGTACCATTACTGTTGTTGCGCATGACGCAATTTCCGGTTTCCAACATATAGGCAGAATAGGGGCGGGACTTTCTGCAGAGACATTTGGCTGCTCCTCTACACTTTGATGAATGCTGCAGGCCTGCTACCATCAATCCAATCTGTGCTGGCACTGCTGCGAGCTAGCTCGGGCCGCAGGCAGCCAGAAAGTAACTTACGTTACTTAAAGCAGCATAAGTTACAAACCATATATTTCACCTCAAAAACCGGCCGAGGGTGGCTTGTTCTAAAACCGCCCACCGAGACCTCAAGGTCGTTCGGCCCAAGGCAGAATGACCGATAGCCCCAGTCCAACCCTGAGAATCCAGGCCTTGAGGCAACTTTGTCTAACCTACCTATTTTTGCTTTTGGTGAATGCCACACAATTGCTGAATCCATTGTTACAGAAGAGATAGAGAGGGAATGGGGTTTCTAAGTTGAGGCTATCTGGTTGGCATAGCAACCGGCAATGCTGTGGCATGAAACTGCCAAATCACTAGAAATCACTTTTTCTAAACATCTCTGCCGTACTACCTTATGAGAAGTTCCCTAACAATATTTGCTCCACTTGGTAGCTTTCAAAGAAGCAAGTCGGGTGCTAGGCTTTGCATTTCCTAGGTGCACAGTGATTTCATATTGGGCTATTTTGGGCTAATTAGTGGAACATTTGGGCTATTTTGTGGCTGCATTTAACAGCAGATCTGTTATTGTCCTCCAGAAGCTGCCTCTCTACACCCAACACCCACTCTCTCTACCTCTACCCCACTCGCACGCACTCTTTCTACCCTCCCCACGCTCCCCTCCCCCATCATGCGTGCTGGTTGGGTTTTGTGTGGACTATTTTGGGCTACTTTTGACACGTCCTCCCGATGCTGCTTTGCTTTTCATATTTTTTTGCCCGCAGCTAACTACCACCATATGCGCATCCTCGCTACCCCCACCCACCATACTTTAATTTACTTTACTTTATTACATTTATACCGCGCTCAATGGACCCCTAGGCATGATGGTGCAACATAACAAACAGTCACACAAAATATAAAACATAAAACACAAACCATAGGGCAGACTACATAATATAAAAAAATTAAAAGCAGCACAATCGTCTAAAACAGTGAGGAGTCTAACTCGCTAATGTATAGGTTACTAGGGAGGGGTCAAATAAAGGTGAACGGTTCAGCCGGAAACATCAAAATACAAGTTTACAGTTTGTACCTCCCATAATGGGGTATTTGCATACTCTGAGGTAGGAGGGTATGGTGCTAAACCCGCAGCACATCAAAACACAGTAGCAGGTATGTTCAGAGCACCAATCACTCAAATTAATCCTGCGTAGGATCTTAAGGTCAGACATTCTGACCACACCGGGACCTGTCCTTTGTCGTAACCAAGCAAGCACCTTGTTTCGCAGTGTTCCTCTAGACTCTTTCCCATCCAGTTTTTTTGATGTTAGTAATCACAAAGTTCCTTTGGTCCATGACAACGGTTTTGGTAATCGCATCCTCGATATTGGACATTTGCGATTTCCTTACGTACAGACTGCTCGGAGTCCCCTGCTTGATTTTGATGTTCGCCACTGCGCTCATTTTGGCAGGGGATTGGTGTGACTTGTGGCCCACCAAATGGGCGACCTCCTGTGATGGTTCACCCACCAGATGCATAGCTGGCATGACAGCCTTCATCTGCGAAGGTAAAACTGCAGGGGGGAATTTTGTGGGGTCTGTTTGGCAACCCTGATGGACACCATAAAGGTCATGTATAGTTTGAGTGGATTTTTATATTCCTCCAGTTTCTGGTTCGGTTTGGGTAAACTTCTGTAAGTGTCGCAAAGGTAGAATGGGCATAATTGGCCCCACAGACGCCACCCATCCCTGGAAGTCCTCCATGTTACAGCAGGCCGCAAGGTCACGCAGCATCTGTGCCTTGAAATGACGCCACGTGACTGATGTTTTGGGGTCCACCAACCCCGTGTCTGTGCATACTACAGGGGTTATCTCCACCCACACACCCTACCCCCACTCTCTCTACACCCACCCACCTTACCCCCACCCATCCGCCACTCTCTCTGCCCCCACCCACTCCACTCCCACTCTCTGTTCCCCACCTTGACCCTGCTCGCTCTACCCCACTTCACCCCGACTCTCTCTACTGACACCCACGCCCGCTCTATATACCCCAGCCCAACCCCCACTCTTTCTGCCCCACCTACATACCCTACCCTATTGGTGACAATACCTAGAAAGAGTGTACCTGGGCATTTGGGGAAGGGACAATGTTGACTTTGGGCGGCAGTACCTTGTATTTATCTGAGTGCCTGCGCTGGCGATGGCAGTGCCTGGCAAATGCTGACAGGCTCGGAGTGGCCTCTATGGCAATGCCTGTAGTGCAGGCAAAACATGCTAGTGTGGGAACTTCTTTTGGATAAAGTGGGACAGGTTTTTGCCAACAGTGGGCCTGTTTGATGAGCTATTTCACTCTGCAGCCAGTAGTTTTTGCTAGGGCTATTGAACAAGTATTCTTTAAAATGCAGAAATTTCAGGAAGGTTGCCCAAAAATCCCTCTTCGGTACTACTCGAACTGTCTGTCACAAAAGGAATGAATTGCCATGTGTGACTATGGGACACTTTTTCATTGGTTACTGAGACAATTCTAGGCCCCAGTACGACTCTGAATGCTGAGAGTAGGTAGGTATTTGGTGGCAAAACCTGATATATAAACCCGGAGTCATCTGGTGTGGATCTATGAGATCACTGAGAAAACTAAATTATAATACGGAAATACTGATTTTTCCCGCACATTTCCCCGCAATTATATACAGTGCCCCCACAACCCCCTTATATTTTGTATTGCCCTATAACCCCACATATAGTTGCATGGAATGGGCTTTTCGAAATTCAGTATTTTCGTGTTCGAAAAGTTTTTCAGCTCAGTAGTTGACTGATACCATACGATGTCAGCACTTAGCATATTCCAATAGCATAACTCGTTTGACAAAAATAGCACTAGTGTGTGAATACATGAGCTTTTGATGGCACTACCTGGCACTTGGGACTCTATTTGCTGACCTGATTGCAATGCCTGTGAATGTTTTCAGTATCTGACCTTTCCATGGCAATTGTGTGTAACTGTTTTTTTTATATATAAAAGTACCATATTTCACGGTAATATGTTGTGTTATGTGGCATTTGTGGGTTCTGCACAAGGGCCACACCTTGCACAATCGCTCCAAATACCGTATTCCAATTGACCTTGGCAAGGGAGGAACTGGGCTGACTGCAAGATCGTGTAAATACAAACTGAGCATGATGTGAATACCCGAGCATGTCATGTAAATCCCTAACATGTTATGTGTATATGTGGGCATCTGACGACAATAGCTGGCTGGTGGGGCACATGCCTCGCAAAAGCATATGCAAAGCCTATACAAAAGTAACAACTATTGGCTTGGTCACGGTTTCCTTTCCTGCAGCGTGGGGAAATATGAGGAATCCGAGATTGCACTAAAGGCTGGAGGATGCGCAATGCTATTTGCGGGAAGGTCGGAATGACGGGGGGTGGATCTGCAGCCACGCATCTCCTCCATCCAATTGCCCAGGTTTAGAATCCGCTCATGTGAGCCGTGCCTGGAGGAGAGTCACATGTCGGTATGTTTCGCAGACTTTTTATTAATCCAAGAGTGAAAGGTTGCCCATGTTATAACACAATTGGAGCTTTTCTGATAAAAAAAAGGCAATTTTAGGTTATACTAAAAGTTGATCCGGGTGCAGCTGAAACGGCCGGAAGAAAAGAATCAGCGTTTGTAAAATCTCTAATGTGTCCCGCAGGTGGCGCTGCATCAACCTTCGAAGACAAGCCTAGATTGCCCGATAATGCGCCAGAAAGCAGTGATAATCTTACTTTGAGAAAATACTTTAATTTACAATCGTTTACAATCGTACTTTAAGAAAATACTTCAGTTTATAATCAATCAGTATTCTCGTGCGACAAACACACTTCTTTTACACAGCCCAATTACCGGTATGTGTTTTTTCAATGGCAGCTATATCAGCAGTAGTATCTTGCCCTGCTGTCTACCCCTCAGGCACCAGATTTTATTCTGCTGTTTCTAGAGGTACAAAGAGTACTGGCCTCAGGCCCATATTACTCAGCATGGTCGCGTGACCGCCCACTCAAAAATACAAAAAATCATATTATATTACCACTAGATGGCAGCATAAGCCAAAAAATGAAATGTTTAGCAACACGCGCTTACTTCATAACCGCACGCATCACCACATTGTAACATTGTGCCCAGTAATATACTAGACGCACCAATGTACCACATTTCTTTGTTTGTTTTACAGCACTCAGCTATTTGTCCTCCTCTTAAGGAAAGGTTGCAGCATTCCTCCTAACCCTCGCGAAGAGACACTCTTCCTTAAACGAATGCCCAGGGAAAGGCCCACAGGGCAACCACAGGACTGGAATACCAAGAACTGCAGGGCAACACCTGCCAATACTGATCAGGTCCCTGAATCCTGCTTGCCCGATTGTGCAGTCTCTTAAAATGACTATGGAATGAATGATGTGGGGCCATAAGTACAGAGGACCCGGCATCTGGGAATCATGTAAGGTAGGCTTCATTGTTCACTAGCACGCCAGTACACATGTGCTAGGTTGGTTTGTTTGTTTTTTTCTAATGCGCACCAGAACCGAAGGTATCAGGGCGCAGCAGTGAAAAGCAGGTACAAGGCTTAGGTTACAACATGCAAAGTGCCAAATACAGGCAAAAAATACAGGCAAAAATGAAGTATATGTACATATAGAGCATGTAGAATGTGTATATACAGCAGACATGGTTCTAGAGAAAGAAATAAGAATATATTACAGCAGACAAGCCTAGAGATCCGTGGATTTGAGCAGGTTGATGTACTTATGTCTGAAGGAAGAGGCAGAGTTCCATAGTTCGGCTGCTTTCACAGGAAAGCTACTTCCACCAGACCTGGTAAGCCTACATCTGGGGATAGTCAGACAGTTGGCGTTGCCAAGTCTCGTAGGTCTAGTGGAGGATCTTCTCTGGAATCTATCTGAAATGTAACTCGGGGCGGCCTTGTTTAACGCTTTGTGGGAGAGCGATGCAGTTTTTAGGAGGATTTTGTTTTGGGTTGAGAGCCAATTGTTATGGCGTCTAGCTGCTGAGATATATAAGCATCTAGGCACTCCTAGTGCGGCTCTTAAGGCATTGTTCTGTAGGATGTGTATTCTCTGAACAATAGCTGTATTAGTACCAATGTAGAGGGCATTACAGAAATCTAGCCTGGAGAGTATTAGAGCTCTGGCCAAAATCATACAGTACACCAGCTAAGTAGATAGGTGAACATATAGACATCAAGGCTCACGATGACTGGCCCCTCCACACCCAGCTGCAGCTGACGCTTATAGAACACTCCCTCAGCTCCCACACAAACATCCCAGGACAGCATTCCACTCTGACCATGCACCAGCCTAGCCGCGAGAAGCACTATACTACAACAGAAGAATCTCCCCACCAGAGTACACAAGGTCCTGCGGAAACAGTAGCAGTGGTGGGGCGAGGTGAAAGGGGGGCAGAGCCACCCCAATGAGTTTATGTCCTGAAACCCCATACCTTCTAGCATCAAGAGCCGCACAGGTGTTTCCCACCTTGCCTTCCAAAACAACGCAGATGGCACTCAGAGGATTTTCTGTCTACATTCGTCCAACTTAACTCAGATGAATACTATTTTGGTCATACAGTGCATTGAAACTATAATAATCGTAAAATGCTGCTATACAAATGAAAAGTACAATACAATACAATATTCAGAACTCCATGAGTGAACATGGGCATGTGCTCAGCAAGGGGAACATAGCCCCTCCGTCCTCAGTAAGCAAATTCAATTATCCTCTAATCTCATCTTAGAAGGCCATCCTACATCTGTTCAGCACAAAATAAAAACACTTCGGGGGTCATTTTGTGGGAAATGTAGATTGCATGCAGGGAGCACTAATATTTGCAGTTAGGTGCTGTTGGGTTCCCTGCATGCAACTTCAAACCCTCACTAACCGGAGAGGAAATAGGAAGAGTAAGACTATCTGTATTGTGAGGTTTTTCTCTCCATCTTGTGAAAAAATAAATAGAGCCTGCATATGACACTTTGCTGCCTGCGTTTTCAAAGGATTTCTATGGAATCCACCGGCTCTTGTAGCAGATGCTAAAGCGAGGGAGATTCCATAAGAAAGCATTTGTTTTACTACTGCATCAGAATCACAGGCAGACATAAAATGAAGTGCACTGACACGACAGACAAGGTTAGCACCACAGACACCTTATGGCCACTCCATGCCCCTCCCCTTCCTTGTCTGAGGATGACAATGGGGCAGAGTGGGAAACGGAGGCTCAAAAACATTATGCCTTGCTTCTATATGTCCATGTAAAGTGAGGATTCTACACTGGTTATGGATTCTCAAGTGAAAAGCATTTTAAGCTCAGATGCTATTTAATGTTAATCACAGCCTCATTTTAAAAGGGGTGGAGTAATAAATCGTGGCAAAAAAAGCAAGGTGTAAAGCTTGTACATCATGATTTACCTCTCTGCCCCATGTTCATGCTTTGACAAGGCAGCGGAGGGGCACGGAGCAGAGATAAGGTCGTCACTGTGCACTCCTCGGTCTTGTCAGTGCATTTCATTAGACGCCTGCATGACCACTTTCACCCAGACATCCAATGAATGCATTCTTATGGAATCCCCCTCAGTTTTGCACCTGGTCAAGAGCAGGCAGATTACATAGGAATCCCTTTGTAAACACCACATGCAATGTGCATTACAGGCAGTGTTTACCACAAGATGGAGAGGACAACAGTGTAAAAGCGAGTTGGCCTGGCTTTTCCTCTTTCCTTCTCCCCTCGCCTCCTTGACTTTTAAAATTGCGTACAAAGGACCACACAGCATGTACATCCTAACACCGGAAGGCCCTGCATGCAACTTACATTTTAATATGAAATGATAAATGACCCCGTTAGGCAGTTAGAACATCTGTTGTTGGAGCAACATTGTGCCACTATCACTGGCGCTATTGATGGAGAAAAAGCTGATTAGCTGACAGAGGACCCAATCACAGCACTTTACATCCTCTTCAGGTGCCACAGAGCACAGCGCCTAGAACTGCTACCACCACACCTAACTGTGACTCTATAACTGCAGGTCTTAGTAAGGACAAAGGGGGAGCTGAAATCTGTGACCCTTATGCATAAGGGCCTCTATGGTGAAACCTCATATGTTGTTATAAAGCATTTGAAAGGCCACTCAACATAGTGTCCAGAGCCAGCCAGAGCTCTTAGTACTGCAGTGACTGCTGGGTTTACATGTACCAGGGCATCTGTGAGATCTATCACTGTGCTGGCCCCAACATAATCACTTCCTGGGGATGTTTGCCATACCGAGGACCCATCCTTATTTGTTTTGCTTTTATGTAGCCTTTTACATGTTGTATCTGAGCTGGCTATTGCACTTTGATACCCTCGGTTTGCTATTGCACAACAAATACCTAATACCAAATGATACTGGCTTGCTTACTTTATTGGTCACGCGCAGACCTACATTCACGTCTGCCACTCTGATGGAGCCAGGACATAGCAATAGGCCGCCCACATTTTAGAGCCACCCACTGCTATACCACATACCTCTTCTCTACCTACAAAAGTGCCTAAATCAACTATCACTGTGTGACTCCAGTCACTAGGTCCTGATCATTCTTCCATTAAGTGCAGCTTCTCTGCTGAGGACTCCTGCCCTCTCCTCATGTCTCACGTGTGGTTCCTCTGCGCCACTGCTTGAGCCACCTTCATGCCAGCCAGTCCCTCTCCTACCCCGTACTCTGCAGCCTGTACCCATTTCGAATACGCAGCAGCATTAGATGCCTCTAGATGTCTGACTCCAGTAGGCTCCCAACACATGACCCTCACACGTTGCTCCTTTTCACCCATCATCTTTTCTCACTCGATTATCCTCCGTCCTTTCTTCAAATCCAAAACTTTATTTGGCACGTACATCTTACATTTGACTAAAGATACATTCGCTTAAGAAAACATTCCACATTACCCAAAGAAAACAAAACACATGCCACATACGCCAAACAGGTATTTCATCAGTATCAGCATATGTCACAACGACCCATAATAGCATAGGAGTTAATGGGGTCCCTTTCCCTATCAAGTAAACTTTGACAGGTGGGAACACCTCCTGCTTCCGGTATTAATCCTAACCCTCCATGTGATAGGTTTTTTAATATCAATTTAATATACAAATTATATCAAATTTATATCAAATTTATATCTGATTTATATAAAGTGAATATAAAGTGTTTGTATACTTTGATACGAGGTTGAGATGATTTGCTTTAAAGTGTATATAAACTTTATATCAAATCTATTTAAAGATGGGAGACTGCGTGTGCACTGTTGCTTGGTTGAGGGCAAAGTGAGTTGTGAGGAGTTAGACGGCGAGTGTTAGGTGGTGACGCAATGATGACACGGGAGTGGGTTGGATTTTTAAGGTTTGATAGATTTAATAGAGCTGTAATATAAAGCTGGCGGACGTCATCATTTTATAACAGATTTATTTATATGAAGTTATATATTTGATAAGCCTTTGAATAATTTTATATGAAGCTGGCGGGCATTTTGATCAGAACTTGAATAACCTTTATATAAACTTTATATATATTTTATATTATTTTTATATTAAGCCACCATATAGTTTAAGAATGTTTGATATAAAAGTGATTGAAAGGGATAGTTTAAGGCTGTGATGGCATCTGGGGTGGGCTTTATAACCAGGATCTATAGCTTTTTACTGTGCACTGAAAAACACAATGCTCTTTGAGGTATTCGGGGGGATATTCAGAAAATGGCGACCATGAACAGCTACAACTATGATGAGGGAAAGCACCTCCAGGAAGTCCAGAGGGTTCTGAGGATAGTTATTGCCCCTATTGTTTTATGGAGAGTGATGATCTGGATGTTCAGAACTTGTTGACGGATCGTGAGACCAGTGAGTTCTGTGAAAACATGATTATACTGCTGACAGCAAGCCGCCTCTTTCTGTTACTGCGACGGGGGAGGCTGTTGGAGATTACAATCAAAACAGTAAGGAGCATGTGCCCATAACAGTTGCTAACCTTGGAATGGCGAACTGGGGTGGCTATTATGCGATTATGGAGAAACCAATCAGGGTTGATGTGGGCTCTGAAGACATTGGATATTAATCTATGGTTTTGCAGGCGGACGGGACGACAATGCCAAGGAAGGATTATGCCATATTGCCTCATCAGAAAAAACAGGGTTCCAAGCGCCCAGTGTATCGGAATGCCTTGTATCCGTTAAGAATGTTTTAAAGCGAGCGGGTGTATTTTGTAGGGAAGAAGAAGTAGCTTAATTAAAACTATGCGTCTCTCTTTTGTCTACAGCCTTTAACTGATAAAGTGGATGGCGGTGAGAAGAATCAGGCTTTAACAGAAACTATCAATATGTATTGTGCTTGCTCTTCAAGCCAAATTGAAAACTCAGGGATTCTGAAAATATTCTGTGTAAGACTTGTGTTTCACTAATGGAAATCGATAGCGTTAAAAATGACACACTCACATCCACTGTGACCTGGATCGATATCATGGCTATCAAAGGTTTGACGGCCATTTTAGTGAAAACATGTTTAAAACAGCACTTCCACGGATGGTGCCCAGGGCACAAAATTGATGACCCCTGACAGGATGCTTGTGAGTGTTTGGAAAATGCTTACACAGATAATTTGCTACTTAAAATATGTCACATGCTGAGCTCAAAATGCATTGTAGAAAATGATGCGCGTGACGTAGTCACTAATACAGCTAAGAATCGGCGTAGGGTCTGAACGATGCGTATCTAAAACATTGTGGGCTATACAAATGGCAAATAACCCCCTTTTGAAAATGAAGCAATTTAGACACGGGTGTCCAATATGTGTTAGAAGCATTATCGAGAAAACTGTTGTAAATGGGGGGATAAAGTATGTCAAAAACAGTATGGTAGAGCAATGTGCATGGAACCCCGCAAACTGACCTATGAGTACTGAGCCTACAAATGTTTTCATGAATATTTACGCTTATTTGCAGGAAATAAAATGTTTACATCTGATGAAAAGTGATCAATTTAATGGGAAACCAGCCATTGGAGGTGTACAGTGATTATTGCAGGATCTACTTAAAGAGCACCTCGCTACTATATGTCCAAGGCTGTTGTGTTATCTGGAAGCACCAACGACGATATACAGAAGGAAATGTAACAATCTTTTATGCATCGCAAACATATGCATCAACATCAATCATCCACTAATGGACAACTACTGGCAAAAGCAGCACAAAGGAGGGCACAGTGATTTAAGGTCGCTGGTCAGGCCCTCATTGCGTGTAAATGTGGCCAACTTGCAACAAAGTTTTCGATGCGTTAAAGGACAATTGTTGTTTCACAGGGAACTTATTGAATTTTTGGAGACATCTCTCTATTATGTATGTTTTCTTATCAAAGACAGGCTGTGCATGAAGTAATTGATGTATTGAAATTTGTATCTGAGAACATCTGATAACTCAAGTTATTTAAGGTGAAAATAAATCAGAATAAAAAATCCATGTTTTAAAATGCGAATAAAAATTTTTTGTTTTAGAAGACCTAGTTGTGTCTTTATGTTGAACAGGTCCTGGGTGCAAACACACCCTGCATGAAATGGACAGAAATATATTATGACATAAAGGTGTCAAGAGTTTATACCAATGCCTGTGAAAATAAAGAAGTCAACATTTGAAAACAACAGAATGCTGTAGTGTGATTAAAAGCAATTCCTTTAAAAGTTAATGTGCCCAAAACACAACCTAGCACTATACGGCTGAACGAAATAAACTTTTAAAAGTGATGGGTGTTATTTTACATGTAGTAAATAGGACCACGTAATAAAGAACCAGATCATTTTATGAATTGTAAAAATATGTTATTTATAAAAAGACATACTTAATACAGAAAGGCACAAATAAACATGTAAAAACAATGTAATGCAAAAGAGAAAATAAACATAGATTCAAATACCCAAAATCGCAGACACTCCGTTGTGAATTGTAAAAATATTTTATTTATAAAAAAGATATACTAAATACAGAAAGGAAAAAATATAAGTATAAAAAACATTTAATTCAATATAGAAAATAAATATATAGATTGAAACACCCAAAATCTCAGACACTCAGATAGACGGTCCACGTCACAATTACAAGTACATGGGCACAGTGCAATAGTGAGGTGGTGGTAGAGGTTAGTATCAAAATATATAATAGCCATAGAGGTTTGTCAATCCTTCTGCTGCCAGTGTTCTTTAGTCAAACACAACAAAAAGCGTCTTTTGTAGAGTGACAGTGCTAATTTCCCACTGTTTTTTATCACGCACTATACACGGATGTGGAACGATGATAGACGGTCGGGCGTTACACACATCTTTCTGTATAAGGATTGCATCAGATCTTTCAAGCTATCAAAATGTATTTGGGCCATGTTGTTAAAAGTTTACATTATACCTTTTACTTTCATGTTGACGGTTAATAGGGATGTGCAATATGAACTCCACAATGTATTCTTCAGGAGCTAGCTCAGAAGTCAGATTTCCTAGATAATTTTCACTGGATGGGTTGACATCCAGTAGTGGCTGACAGAAAGAATGCTATCAGTATTGTGATACAGAACCCGTTTTTGTAATTGCTCCATTACAGCAAACAGTTTTAAGCGGGCATGAGCGGTTGTGAAAGCTACTATGAATATGTTTATGTTGTCTGAAGTTGTTGAATATTCTATGGCCTAGCACCAACACAGACAAGCCGTTTCATCATCTATGAACATGCAGCTGCACACGGCATAAGAATGAGCAAATAGATAGGCATTAAGCACATCGGGGCCTGTGATGATGGTCGTATTAGCAAATTAACTCTTTGCGCAAACTTACCCCACAGCCAATTAAGGCATAAATTTGCCAACAGCTGCTGAGCAGGGTTTTCCTCAATGTACTCCATATGCAAGTGTATGCCCTGATGTTTATAATAATCATCAATGTAGGGCTGTTTAGTGGCATTGTCCATACCCCCGGCAGGAAAGACAGAGGCTTCCTGTTTCTGCTATAGGAACATGGAAACATATTCGCAGCAGAGCTGGAGGGTGACTGGTTTAAAATACTAAATTTCGTGTATGCGCCACAGACGATAGCCCTGTTTCAGGACGCTTGTTTTTCAATTGTACACCAAGTGCCGGTCTGGTGATGCTCCTCATCTGTGTGTTCGCATTGTGACTGTTTTGTCTCAATGCATGTGCTGCAAAGCAGAAACATTAGTTTACACTCGCATCTATAGGGTAACACAGGTATGTAGCGACCTCAGGGTGGATAGGCCTCGCATCTGATTAGACTGAAATATTGGTCTATATCGCCAAAATTGTTACAGATGATCTCGGGATGTCCCACAGGGTAGGATTTGTCATTATTTATAGAGGGATACAGGACCTCATTACGAGGAGGGCGGTAATGGGTTAACAGTGCCGGTAAAGGTGCCGGAGCCATTAACCCCTTACTGCCTCATTACGAGGTCCGCTCGCGGGACCCGCTCAGGACGCCTGGTTTTACCAGACGTCCTGAGCGGGTCCCGCGAGCGGGCCAGCATGCCAACAACGGGCCCGTCATTAACAGGCCCATTGCCAGTATGCTCCCCATTCCCATTGAGCCCTATAGGGGTCAAATGGGAATGGGGATGGACCAGGTTCCCTGAACGGGGAAATACCGGGCCCTCCAAGGTCGGAATGGCCCCGTATTTCCCCATTCAGGGAACCCGGACCTGGGTTTGGGGGTAGCCATGCCCTTATTAATGGCATGTCTACCTCCACACTAGTAACAAGGCCCACAGCCTGGTAAAACCTAGGTAGTGTATCTGCTCCTTCTCTGAGATGCTGTGGTGTAACTTTAAAACCATTAGGCGGCCACCGTATAGCACGCCTCAGGGGATTAGGGCTTCTGGTAGATTTATTTCTTTAAAAAAACGGCACACATCAGGATTGTTTTGTACCATCGCCCGTCATTCATGTTCCCAGATAGTGACGACGTGAAGACCCAGATTGGTTAGAAAACTTTGTTTCAACAGAGTGCGTCTATATAACTGTTCATAAGTAGTGCCCATTGAATTTATAGGCTGTTCCCACCCCTTAAACCACTGCCTAACCTTGTAACCAGTATTGGCCGCAGCGTATCTCACCACTGCCGGTTAGGGTGCGTTGTATAGAGATGTTCTCTGTTTTTGAGATGTATAAGAGCCGCTGAATAGCTGGTGTGGAATAACGTTTTTGTCAACCATGATATGAATCATGGGGCAGCAGCGCAATTGTTTCCGGTTTTAGATATAGTTTTCTGTAGATTTGCATAGAACAACCACCCAGTGTGATATTTCGAAAAAGGGTTGATGTATGACACGTGTATTGCACCCTTTATAGGTGTTTCACATCACGTCATTTAAATGATGCCATCCCTAAACAAATTACAAGCTTGTCTTAAAATGTTGACATATTCTTGACAGTAGGCGTGGCGTGGAGAAAGTCAAATGATGCTGTGTTCATTTGCCTTATAACAGGTCATAAACTGTGCTTTTTTGCTAGGCATCATGTATTGAACCCCGTAATGTTCCAGGGGTAGTTTTAGTTAGCGGCTGTGTTAAAAAGATGGAGTAAGAAACTCTTAGAAGTGGGGAACCTAAATGTCTTTGGAAGTTTGCTGAGTTTCATGGGTAAAAAGTTAAAGGAATCAATAAAACGTATTTGTGGAGGTACCACAAAGATGGCCATTAGCTTAGCACTTTGGATGATAGGATTTTTTTCTCCCAAGCTAACTGTTTCAACACAAAGTATGCATCATATCCTTTGGAATTATGGGCTAGAAAGGTGTAACCCGTGAATTTGCTTGTTACAAAAGTGCTTATAAAGGTAGCCACACAGGCGTCCTCTGTAAATTCCCAATAGCAATCCCCTCTTAGATGCCTGGTATAGATATAGTTTGGTTGTTGGGTTATATTCTCTTGGCGGGCCTCCATGTCATATATTATGTAGTTCTCGGTTTTATTCTAAGGTCTGTCGGACGTCATGTAGCACAGGTGTTCAGTCATTTTGGCAATGGAAACTTTGCACACTTTACAAATCATCCCAACACAGTTGTGACTCTCTGGCAGACATTTTTGACAAGTTGAACAATCAATGTGCAGCTCACACACAACCGCCCCCAACACAGCCTTTTGAATGTATATCTCTAGACAGGCCTGAGACCTCATGACCATGCAACTCTGAGGGCATTTTGTAGGTTTTTCCTTATGCATTTTACATTCTCTCTTAGACACAAGCGACAGTGGTATTGGCAACTGTGTCTATGTTTGTTTTTGGAAATGTGATGACAATGCTGACAATGATGTTTAGTCCCCAGAAAACCTTTTAGATTTAATACACTGTAGAAATACAGTCATGGTTTAAAACATATAAAGTGTTTTTGTCTGTTTCAGCCGTTAGCGGGGCAATATCGCCACACCCTGTTGTTAAAATGGGTCTATTAAAATATTCCTCAAAGAGATTCAGTTGTCCAAACCCTACCAGAGTGTCTGTTGGTAGTTCTAACTCTTTGTGCACTTGCAAAGCTTTTGCATTTATATTGGCGTCTGTTATGCTTCACAGTTTGATTAAACCTATAAGACCAGACGCCAGGTAGAGATTTAGGGGCCCATGATTGAAATTTAATAACCAACTGCCTTTAGATTTTATGATGTGGCTGTGCAGAATCTTGCTCAAAGGCTTATAAGTACCGCCGGAGAGCGGCCTGACAACTAACGCAATGATTTTCATCGACGCAAAACACAAAATCGCAGTCTTGATCTGCAAAAGTCTTTGTAAATTTATCAAAAACTGAAAAATGCGATTGCCTTGTAAACAAAGTCTGTTGAAACCATCAGCCTCCATTCTTATTTGAACAAAATCATTGGGACCAAAAGTTGTCAATATTAGCCAGACTAATGTTTCCACAGGCTTCGTTATAACCATTATTCTGTGACCTAGAGAGCCTCAGTGTTGCATGTTTATGAATCTAAATTCCTTGTAATGCTCCATGGCTGTGAATTTTTTATAACTTCTTTGATAACTTGACACCCTTTAAAAAAAAACGGAGGCATTGAGTGTCTGGGGCGTTGATATCTGCTGTGTGGTAGCTCGATCACGTCTGGATATAACCAAGCAGTCCCTTTTTAAGATTTTAAATAGGTGACGTCTCTGAGCTTGAGATCTGGCCCATTTTAAGTTTTGTCTCCTGTTTTAGAGCTCTTTCAAAACGAATATCCGCCCCCGCTTTGAACAATCGGTTTGTTTGTAACAAGGACTCTGCCACTGTCTGTTTTTTTAATTTTATGCAGGCTTCCAGAGCAAAGGGTTCTATGGACTTGTTTTTGAGTGTTTGTATGTTTTTTGATAGAGCTGCTTTGCAAGGACTCGCTAATAGTTAGTCATAACTTTTTGTGCTCCTCCGATATGTTTAATATTTGGGATATTTCAGGGACGGGTGTTGTCAGGTGTCTGTTCATACTGTGCCCCACAAGTATTTGTGAAATACTGGTTAAAGATTTGGATTGGTATAACCGCAATGGGTTGTGCACTGTGTTCAACACCGGTGGCCTTGTCTAGTGCTGTAGCAGGTTGCACCATTGTGAATGTTTCACACAGCGTATCAATTGTCCCTTCTATGACTAATGGGGTGCGTTGAACAACTGGAGCATCGGACTGCACCCCTGTGACTGTCCCAAAAGGCTGTGCCGCTAAGGCAGTCATATTACCAGCCAGATGCTTTAGTAGCGTCAAAACAGCTCCTTCTGCATTTTCTGCATGCTCTCTGAACCATAGAATGTACAATCCGCTTCTTTTTTAAGTAGTGTTTTAAACTTTTTATGATGCTCATTAATTTCTTATAATTATTTTTAAGGTGTGCTTTTTTGTATAACGTTAGTGATCCCAACATTATCCTTGGTTCCCACACCATGACCACTTTCATTTTACATGTCTGTATCACTATCCAGAATAATAATGGGTCCACCGAGAGATATTTCAACAGGTGTGTTGGTGTTAGTGTGCGAAGTTGATGTAAGCTCAGGGGAGCATCGACATGTGGTTGGACAGTTTTCACCTGGTTATTTGAAATGTTATAGATTTCAGTTTTGTATACCTCTCCATTACTGTACACGCTCACATCTTGATCATCATCAGAAATATTTGTGTTGTTATTCACACAGCCCTCTTGAGCACCAGCAGAAGCTTCAACCCCATCTATGTGCACATGTCCCTCTTAATCTTTATTAGAAACATTGGAAACAGCCACGTCGTTATTCACACAACCCTCTTGAGTACCAACCGCAGTTTCATCCCCAGTCCTGTGCAAGCCCCCCTCTTGAATATCAACAGAAGTTCCATCCCCAACCTTGTGCACACTCCCCTATTGAGCGCCAACACAGGATTTAGACCCATCATTGTATCCACCCCATCCTGAACATCACCAGAAATAATATTAGAAAGATCAACATTATGGCAGCCCCCTTCCTGAACATCATAAGAGACACTACTCAAAACATAAACATTGTGTGTTACCCCGTCCAGAACTTCAGCAGAAATATTATCAGGGCCAACATTGTATTCACCTCCATTCCAGTATACAAACTCATCTTGACTATCAAGGGGAGCTGTATTAATATCGCCAACATTCTGACTCTCAGTCATATTACTATGTACACCCGCTTCATTGGCTGTATTAACAAAGTCAGCATCCTTTAAAAGCGCCTCCAGAGATATATGATTGTTAATAAACTCTAGATTCCACTGCATATCGAATATTAGTGCATCCAACTCATATACCGGCTCACTATGAATAACGGTTGTAGAGCCATCCTGTATATATGACAGATTTTCCTCCTTCACCACCACTCCATAGTTTTCATGCATAAACCTTAAATGCACTGTTCGAAACCTGAGGGTAGGCAGAGGGGATCCAAGGGTGAAAAGTTGTCACGACAAGATTGAGAAAAGTGAAAGCAAAAGTTAAGAGATGGCAAGAGTGACACAGAGGAGGAATTCCAGAGAAAAAGGGTCCGAGCCCGGCAGAGGGAGATCCAGAGATGAAGCTATCACACAAGTACTAGCAGCCAAGAGAGGTCCGAGTCCGGCAGAGGGAGATCCAGAGTTGAAGCTATCACCCGAAGTACTGACAGTCAAGAGGGGTCCGAGTCTGACCGAGGGAGATCCAGGGGTGAAGCTATCATCCAAACTTCAAGTAAAGAACTGAGATATAAATTGAGAAATACAATACATGAAGGGTCAGCGCCCAGAAGAGGGGGACCCAAGGGTGAATCATTATCATCCTAACAAACTTTCATTTGGTTAAAAGAACTTTGTTTTGTTATTCTTGAAGACATCAGGCCCCGAAGGCAAGAGACCTTTCAGAGGAATTGAGACTTGCCCTTCGATGGTCCTGATAACTGCCATTGGAACTGTTGTCTCATGCTGGAGAAGCCTCAGACTGTACTGTGCTCCAAGCTCACATTTTACTCCATGTTCAAAACGTAGAGAAGGGAGACCCATGCCACTGCATCCTGATGTATTATTTGAGAACACTTCTTTCTTTTCTTGAGAACTATCCCACACCCCTTTTTGTATTAGTTGTAAGGTTTGGCAATAGTTTCTTAGTATAGGCCCTTTTATATGACACAACACCCCTGGGGGACTTCAATTAGGCATTTTTACAACCCGCATACAGCATTCATTGTTCAATAAACACCCTTGAACTGTGATCACTTGTGTCTGTCTTACTTGTTGCCGCCATGAGTTCCTCATAGCACGCCCATCTCCTTAGTTGAAAGATGCAAAAATGCATTCTCACTTTGGTCTACTAATGCATTAGTCAGGTTATCTACATTTTGAACGCTGCACAAACTGACAATGTTATTAACGCTAATATCAAATCCCAACTGCGCAGCCCTGTTTCTACTGTCAACCCCCCTGAGATTATTTTTCTTTAGTTGCCATTTAACCCAGAGCCCTGCGTCTTATCCCAGCCGGATCATTCTCAACATTATGCATTGCATTTTGCAGATTAAGACATTTCATATTTACACCCTCAGCCCCCCGAACCCGCTTCACACTGGTGCTTTCTTGTGATTGTATACTTTTAAATGAGGCTTGCAGCCCTGATCGAGGGAGAGAAGTGTCTGTAAATGTTTGAACTCTCACTCCCACATTGGCATGAGCTGTTTGAACATTTAAATGGCCAGTGATATCCGTCAAAGCCCTCAAGCACCCCAGCGCCCAGGGAATAATTCCATAATTAGAGATTAAAACCAGAGCATTCCTTACTTTGCTTGAGGGCCGCCGACGTGTTAAACAACGTCTAGAGCTGGTGATACCCTGATGGATAACTTGCATGACTGGACCCCCTGTTATAAAATAATTTGACAGCCCATTTCCAAGTTGCTTAGTCACACAGGTCAATGCTCCAGCAGAACAATAGTCATATAAAAAACTTTGTGGCCTTCAAGACTTTATCGCTCAAAGGCTCACCAGACACTCGAGCAGGCATTGCAAAAACTCCAGAACCAACAGGGCCCATTGATTAATTCACAAAAGAACTCTGTGGCATATGCCACCCAGATCCATTGGGCTTTACCGTTGTAACATCACTGTCATCCTTGGGTCATTGAAAGATTCCAAATCTGCTGATCCATACAAAACAGAACCCCATCCCAATGCCCACAAGAGATCCAGTAGAGACAGGCAAACCCATCCCTGTGCTCTCAAAACATTTAGAATTTGCTGATTCACACAAACCAGCCTGGTCCTTGAAGACTTTTGTATCACTTATAAGGCCCCCGGACAGGGTGTTACAAAGACTCCAGCGCCATCTGGGCCCAGTGATGAATTTACAAAAAAACTCTGTGGTGGCGGGCCCCAAATACATCAGCCCTTTATGCTGCTGTAACAAAAATGGCAGACCAATTCCTGAGTGTTAAAACATCCAAGGTTTGTTGATCCAGAAACAACAGGCTGTGCCATTCCAACGCCCTTGAGTTGTCAACCACCTCAGGCTGTTTTTCCAAAAGCGGCCTGTTGCAACATCAAATTGTTGAGAGTCATTTTTACAAAAAAATTAACAAATGTAGAATCAGTACATTATAATATTAATATTTACACCCTGAGCCAATATATAACATACTGAATCTCAACAACCTTAAAAAAATGTCAACCGTGAGTGTGATCTGTGATACATTGGCAAAAGTGTCAATATTAAAAATATATTTTTTAAAATCATGATACACAATTAAGAAAACAACACAACATCGGACAATAGAGCCACACATCGGACATCAGGGGTCACACATCGGACACCAGGGAACACACATTAGACAATAGGGTCAGCATTGGCCCCCAGGGGTCACACATCAGTCAATGGGGCCACACCACAGACACAGAACCAATAGCCCTGATAGGCACCATTTGTAAATGGTGCCATAGCTGCTTTAATGGTCTAAAAGTCCCTGATGGTCATGTGCCGATCACCCATCCACCAGGGACAGTTGGACCACATATCACACACAGAACCAATGAGACCTTTAGAACCCCTTTTTATAAATGATGCTCCCCAACCAGACGCAGTGCCTAGTTGAATACATTAATCTAGAAGGCTGGCTGTAAGCACAGCACAGCTCGCCTCAAAATTTACAGAGCTTGCAGAGAATATATTTGATATAAACACTACTTCAAAATACATTTCTGCTTCACTATGTCTATATAAAGGCGATGACTATTCGCTTTTTCATTGTATTTTTTCTTGCAAACGTGTTTATGCAGTTTCCAGCCCTAAGTGCATATGGAGCATATTCATTTGTCACTGTGGGTACTTTAAACAAGCTTCACAATGCCTATATAAAGATCATGACTATTGTATGGGAGAACAGGTCTGTAAGACCCCCTCCCCCACATTCCCCACCTATGTGAGGATCGTGGCTCATCAGCAGCCCCCATGCACCTGGGCCCGGGAGCAGGATGGCTGCTGATCGACACACGTGACCAGTACTGTAACGTACCATAGACACCATTTTGAAAGCACCAAGACTCCATTTTAGATGGGCAGACTAAACCCCAAGCGAAAAAAAGCCTGCACATGAAAGCTGTAGCTCTGCCTCTGCCCACCGTGCATAGGGAGCTATGCACATCCCTCGCGCCTCCACCTCATGGCAGATCTGCTAAAGGCCTGTTCTCACGAGCAACCAGACACTAACAAGTATCAGAACAAACACTGTATCATTTACCTTCCGCAGTACATTACCGTCCCGGCAGTGACCTGACTTGTGGCTTGAGTCTGGAAAATAACAAGAACAATCCCAATCGAACAGGCCTCGACCCGGCATTTAACCCCTAACATTTAAAATATATGGTGCCAATAACCTTCCTGAACGAATACCTGCCCACATTCCCCAAATGAAGTGTTAACCGCATACCGAAGCCCAACGATTCACAAAGTGGTTTGTAAATTATAACACAGGTGTTGGAAAGGGGCAAAGCTCATTAAAGCAAGGATGACCCTCGCCCACTGCAAGATACCATGTGCCTTAAAGACTTAATGAAAGGGCCAGATGGAGCCCCCCAATGCTAACTAATGACTGCTGCTAATGTACAAAGGAAGGCGGAAAAGCATTACTAAGAATATTTGTATATAATACAATGAAATACGTTCAAGTTGTTATAACCGAGAATGCAAATTCACTATTATATATGAAGGTATTGCTCCTATGCTCCTGAGTACACAATCCAACCTAATGCTACCGCACGTGCTATTCATTTGTCGCCTTACGAATTACCAGTATGTGTTCAACTAATGTTATATAATGCTTGTGCCACTGCCAGACCCTCATAACTAGGTATGAAGGAGGAAACACATTTATAAACAGTAGACATTTTTAATCATCCTAATGCTGCTAACTTTACTAACTGTTCCCTCGTATGATATATTGTGCAGCCCAGGCACAGAGAATCGCGCAGAGCCACAAGGCCCTCTCCCCCTCCTCCCGCCAAGGCCCGCCAGGGCTTGCTGGTGCTTGAGCAGCACAGCCTCACCTCCCCTCATTCTGCTGGACGCGCTTCAAGTATTCATCTCCCCCCATGTCCGAGGCCGCCATAGTCGGCCAAATGAATTATTTACAACCTGGTCCTAAACTCCGCCGCCTTGAGGGGCCAGAGGTGTGCCCTCACAGATTCAGTAGTACTCCAGTTCACCCCAAGTTAATGGGCCTTGGAAATAGGTATTCAACCCTGTACTAACATATCATAAAGTAATTCCTCACCACATCTAACAGAACAACAAGACAATTCACCTCATGCCCTCTGGCAAGACCCCCAGACTTATGAAATCTGGTCAATAGGTCAAAAGTGATCATGTAATGATGTATTGGTGAAGTTTCACATTGCATATTGTTTCTCCTGTCTCCTAGAATAACATATTGTAGGATTTGCAGGACAACAAGAGTCGTTTAAGGAATGAGTGTTTGTGTGTGTGTGTGGCCACAAGGGCAACTTGTTAGCGCAGTCACCAATCATCGACACAGACCGTGCCTGGCCTGCCAGCTCCACCCCGACGAGCCCAGCTGACCCGTCCACCCCGCGTTGGCACCACACAGATGTCCACCAATCCTGGAGCGGCTCATCAGTGTACAACCTATAGTTTAGCCGACGCCACCTAATCCTCAAGATGATGTGCCCTATAGCTTACAGGATTTATGATGTGGTTTTGTAATAAATATGACTGTCTTTGCTGTTGTCAGACAGAGCACTCTCAGAGCTTGCAGAGTCCATTGCATGCCCTATTTTGATTATATAAAACCCCCTTTTACATCACCCGCACTTGGTCTTGGCCTCATTCCCTCCTGGGGTGTGTCCTTATTGCCTCTCATTGTGGGGAGGGTACTGCCTTTTTGGGACGTTTGCTTTCAGTGGTGACCCCGAAGGCGTGATAGATTCTTTTATCATCCCCTCTGGCACGAGAAATTCTGGGAGGCAGTGGAGACGCACGGTGCACCCGCTCAAGAGAGCTGCCCGCCTACGGCAACTGGTACACTTAGACGTGTGCACGCAGTAGGCCAAAGGGTACGGGTCCCGTTCCAAAAAAAACCCTTAGTACCGCTCGCCAGAGCCGGGGGCGGCCATTGAGTGTGAGGCAGCGCCGCCTGGACGGACCCAGTCCGAAGAATCTCGAATCAAGATGCGCACGTGAGTATTAAGTGCGAGTGATCATAAAAGGAGAGGGGAGGGAGCCAGATTATACGAGGTCAGTTAAGGGGTACTTTCAACTATTATTGCTATCTTCTTTTCTCTGAATATGGCCATTAGGATAAAAAAGGTGAAATAAGGGAAGATAAACTCTGCAAGGGGGTAGAAGGCGGCGCCGCATAGTGCTATCTTGACTAGTGCTGGGAATAAGTTGAACAGTGGAGAATAGAATAAAGGTGTCTGAGAATAGGGAGACACAGTGTTAGAAACTGCTTTTTTACTTCTTCTTTATTCTGGGTACGTCGATACTAGAAAATGTGCCGTAACTCTTGGGGGAGGGAAGGGAGAAATAGTGGACAAGGATCAGAAGGCCTTGTCAAAGAGAGAAGTCTAGGGCAAGAAATGGGAGAACAATTGTTATGTGTTGTATGTTAAAAGTTTGTTAAATGTCGGTTTCATGTTGCATATGCTAAACGCGTGGCGTTTTAGAGGATTATATTGTACAAGGAATGATGTCAAATTAGTGATGGTAAACAGTTCTGTGGTATGGTCATTGTAAGTGTGACACGGTAAGGTTTTAAGATAGTAATATTGTGAACAAGTTTAAGAAAAAAACAAAAAAATAACAAGAACTGTTAGAGATAAGATACATAAGTACACGAGTCACAGTGAGAGGTACGAGCAACACAGGAAGGTGTGCAACGAAAATACAGTATGGGGGCGGAAACACCCCTGGCCCACATTTGCAAAAATCTACCTGGTTATACAGAACGTATAAGCAAATACCATGACCAGTGGGTCACAGAATTAAAAGGAGAAGGATTACCCCAAGTATGGCCACAAGGGGGATCATTTGATAAGAGTGTTTTGGATATGGTAGCCACGTGCATATTCATAAAATACAAGGGAAAGCAGATTCATAATAGGAGGGAGATACTAGATCTGTGGGGGCTGTTCGAAGAGGTGCCTCCACTTAAGAAGAAAGACATAGCGCCCGATCAGCCCACCACCACTAACACTCCCTTAGCGGCACATGAGAATGAAAGCGGAAGTACAGGAAAGGAAGGGTCAATAGAAGTAACACGATTGTACCCCCTCCTAAACAAACCAGTGCCAGCAGAAGGGTATAGCGATCCCACATATGTGCCCACCACTGCCCCCAGAGCTGCCCCACGACCAACTGCACCTCCACCATATGAGTGCCCCAGACAGCGTGGGCAGGTAAGTACCCCTGCAGTAGACATTGACAAGCTAACAGAAGACCAAGGCCCTCATTACAACCTTGGCGGAGGACCATGGTGCTATTAGCACCATGGTCCATGCCGCTAAGGTTACGATTCCGCCATGGTGGATGGCGGAATTTCTGCCCCATTCCAAGGTGAGTGGGGCGGTAATTCCCCATTCACCATTTGCCCTTTCCCATTCCCATTTTTGCCCCCATAGAGCATAATGGGAATGGGGAAGGCGCTAATTACGGCACCGTAAATTACAGTGCCGTAATTAGCTCCAAAGTCCCTTTGCGGGTTGGATTTTTAACGCCTGCTAAAAGCAGGCGTTAAACACCAACCCGCAAAGGGACACTTGTAATCAGGCGTTAAGGGTTAACGCGCCGACGGCGCCGTTAAACCCTTAACGCCTGAGTTGTAATGAGGGCCCAAGACTCTAGGCTGTCGATGGCCAGAGATGAGTTATCCAGAATGAGAGATATATGTGAACAGAGTGGAACGAGTGTTGCAAGAACAGAACAAACACCTAGGGCGCAGACGCTCGATAAGTCATCTGAAGAACGGTGGAAGAAGGGAGAAATACTATTTAGAATTCAGGATGAACCAACTCGAGTACTAGAGCTGGGACCACAAGAACTGGAAGAAAACACAGGTGAGGAGGGAATGGCCACTGGGTGGATGGAAGAGCTGTGGTGTGATATCGAGGATGAAGAACAGGAAAGTGGAAGGTTGGGTGTGGCGGCAGGAGGGAGATCAGGAAGAATAGATGAGACACCCCTGGGAAGAACCATGGAAGAGGAGTGGACTTGGAGACTAAGGAACAGAAAGGGAAGGATGGCCATGTTAGGGAGGAAAGGATCAAAGGTGAGTACAGGCAAAATGGCAAAGAGCAAACTACAACTCCCATTGATACATATGGGAGGTGGGAGGCCAAATTACATACCCTGGGCCCAGATGGAGAAAGCCAATTTGCTAAAGTCCTTGCCCCTGCTGTAAGGGGGGGCGAGTAAGTGGATATATGCATTTGAGAAGCATACCACGGGAGTGCCATTAGCGGTAGGTGATGTCACAAGTTTACTGGTGTCGGCAGTTGGTGACCAGGCAGATAGAGTGTGGGCAAAAGCTGGTTTCCCGGGAGTAACATTGGATTGTGACCGCCGTGACGGAGCTTCGTTTAACACAGTGCGTGCAAGAGTATGGGATGTATTGAGAGAAACGTTTCCAGACACACCAGATTTACAGTCAGTGATGCAGTGTACCATGAATGATGGGGAGGATGCTATGGATTTCATTTTTCGGGTGCAGGAGATGTGTGGAGCTGAGACAGGTACGGCCTGGGACCAGTCAACATCCCTATTTTACTTTATAATAAAAAGAGGGCTCCCAAAAGAAGTGCAGAAAGCACTCAACAAAATAGCAGGGATTGAAGCAAAGGGGTGGCCAGAAATTCAAAGCATAATAGTTCACCACTGCAAAAGAATAAAGGAGAGGGAGAAAGAAATTGCACAAAAAAGGTTGGCAGATAATGAGAATGATAATGATAGTGATGTGTTATTTATATAGCGCCTTAATCCAAAGCGCTTTAGAGAAGACATATTTACATACAATATCACCCAACCGAAATTGGTACTCCAGATGAGGCGAAGTTAGTACAAACAAAACTGGTGAAGGTCACTGCAGCTGTAGCAGCACTCCCCCAAGACAGGGAGGGGGAGGAGGAATAGGGACTGGTAGCGATACCGGGGAGGATGGCAGCAATTTGGGCAGGCAATGGGCAGGCATAGTGGAATGGACAGGAGCAGTACAAAGGACCGCAGTGGCAAGTGTGGGCCCCCCGCGGAGGACGAGGTGAGTGCAGAGGACGCAGAGGGGGTGGTCAAGGGTATGGGGGAAATGGCAGGTATGGAGGGCAAGGTCCTAGAGGGGGATAGGGGAACTGTTGGAATTGTGGTAGGTGGGGACATTTCTCACGGGAATGCAGAAGCAGATCAAATAACATGTACCAAGAGGATCAACCCTATGGGCATCCACACCCGGGATGCCCCTACGGATTACCCATGTGAGGGGCAGAAGGGCAACCAGAGTAAGGGTATGTAGAGCAACGAACAACCTCATAATGCACAACAACACCCACTGAGCCGCAAGCATATGCCATACAACAGGGCAACCCTTTCGCCACAACAGCTAACGGTGCACCTGCACCGTACGGTGGAGTGGCAGTGGTATCAGGTAATGTCTTTAGCCAAGGGGGGAACATGAGACATCCAGCATAGGACAGCCCGCAGGGATCACTTGCATGTCCTGTACTATCTACGATCTACAATGCAGCAGAGGAACCATTGATAGGGGCGCAGATAGGGAATAAACAGTTCATATTTATGGTGGACTCGGGAGCTGAAAAATCATGTTTACGTGAAGGCCGGTTCCCGCTATCTAATCGTAAATTGGAGACGCAGGGGTTCTCTGGGGCTGTTGTCGAAGTTCCTTACACAGAAGATTTAGATGTGACCGTGGGGGGTAAGACAGTGAGGGCTCCCCTACTGTACTATGAGCAGTCCCCGATTAACTTACTGGGAAGGGACCTCCTTAGTAAGCTTAATGTGACTATCTCCTTCACAGAAAGAGGGATAGTTTGTTCAACTCCAGGGATCTGTCCCATGCGAGTAATGCTGGTGGTGCATGCACGAGCAACAGCACCGGAAGTGCGCAGCATACCGGTAGATTCTGATGTGTTCATTCAAGGGCTAAAAACATTGGTACGGGTGGTCCCAGAGTTGAAAAATCTAGACTGGCGAGTACCCGCCGAGTTCACCTTCCGTCCAACAGCCCGTCCAGAGATTGTGCCCAGGACAGTGATGTCCATAGACCTACATGCAGCTCAGATCTCCGCCAAAAGAATAGCCGCCATTGCAATGAACATACATGGCTGTGAATGGCGCACAGTATTGTGCATCAATGCCGACATTGCATTGCGAGATCTATCAGATGTAGACCTTTTCTCAGACTCAGAAAGCGACGGTGAGGTAATCATGGAGATAGCCATACCTTGTGATATCATGATACAGGAAAGACAAGTGCCAGTACAACTAATGGCAGTCGTAGGAGCACCTCCTTCCTTTTTTGATGATGACATGAAATCAGTGCCCAGTAATTTGTGGACCACAGGCCCCCATGACGTGGGGTTATTGCATGGGGTCACGCCAGTTAAAATAAAACTCAAACCTGGAGCCATTTTACCAAGGGTAAAACAGTACCCCCTGTCCCGAGAAGCAGAAGAAGGGATAAAAGAAACAATCAGTGCATTACTGGCCCAAGGAAAAATAGTGCCCTCAAATTCGCCATGTAATACTTGTATTTACCCAATCAAAAAAGAAAAAGGTGGGGCGTGGAGGATGATCCAAGACCTGCGCCCCCTCAATGACGTCATCCAAAAAGAATTCCCTTTGGTCCCTAACACGGCATCCATCTTGTGCAGCATCCCAAAGAATGCGTCACATTTCACAGTAGTGGATTTGAAAAATGGTTTCTTCTCCATTCCACTTGCAGAAGAGTGTAGCTATCTAACAGCATTTACATTGGGGGGAAAGAGATACGAGCATTGCAGGTTACCCCAGGGGTACTGTGAAAGCCCCAGCATATTTAACCGCATCCTACATGAAGATCTAGGGAACATGACAGCAGAGAGCACGATTATTCAATACGTAGATGATCTACTCATCTGCGCAAAAAATGAGGAAGAATGCAGAAAAGACTCCATTGCTCTCTTGATATTGCTCACCCATAAAGGCTACAAGGTCGACAGAGGAAAACTGCAGTACTGCCAACGAGAAGTGTTGTACTTGGGACAACTAATATCACAAGATGGCAAGAAAATAATACCAGACAGAGTGGCTGCCATCACAGCAGTAAGAAGACCAAACACAGTAAAAGAAATGCAAAAATTTCTCGCCATGTGTAATTACTGCCGAGCATGGATATTAGATTATGCAGCATACACGAGACCATTACTGCAGGCACTCAAGGAGGCCCAATGAGAAAACACAGAAATACAATGGTCCGCGGAAATAAGTGACGTATTCACGTCACTCAAGGAACTGATCTCGAGCGCGCCTGTGCTCGCGAACCCAGATTACGAACGTGAGTTTTACCTGTTCTCCCACTGTAAGGGGATCCTCATGACAGCAGTACTGACACAAAAAACGTCCCTGGGACACAAGCCTCTTGCCTACTACAGTGGCACAAAAGACGCAGTAATGCATGGACACTTCGCTTGCGAGCAATCTCTCGCAGCCATTGAAAAAAGTGCAACAATAGTGATGGGATTCTCCGTGACACCATTTGTGGAACACTCCCTATTTGCTATCTTGGAAAGATCAAAAAGCAAACTCACAACACAGAGAGCCACTGCCTATGAAATAATATTATCCAGTGCAAACATACACGTGGTGAGATGTAAAACAGTAAATCCTGCAAGATTTATCACAGAACCATGCACATTAGAGGACATGCAGGAACACGATTGTGCAACAAATAAGGGGGAGGAAGGAGAAAGCACCGCAGTGAGTGAAAATGCATTAAACGAAGGAGAAGTTTTCTTCATAGACGGGTCAGCATCAATAAACCCAGATACAGGCGAAAAGCACATATGGATAGCTGCTGTATGGATGGAAGAAGGTGAGTACGAAGTGATAGTACAGCAGTGCCTGCCTGCCCATTACTCAGCTCAAGCAGCAGAACTCATAGCACTCATTGAAGCATTACATGCAGCGAAAGGTTGCACAGTCACCATCTACACATACTCAGCCTATATGACCACTACAGTACATGGCGGATTAGCAAGGTGGGGACTGAGAGGGTTCCACACAGCAAATGGGTCCCCGGTACAACATGCAGAGCTCCTAAGCAACTCATTGAAGCTTTGAAAGAGCCCACCATGGTAGCCATCGTGAAGTGCCAGGCCCATACTACTAACAGACGCTGCAGCCAAGGAAGCCTCTTTTCTAGGGAAGGAACGGTCAGGTGAGTACTTAATGCACCAACGAGTAGAGGAAGAGCTCCCAGATGGTTACAACATTATGCCTGTGTCACAAATACTAGAGTTACAGGAAGGGGCAAGTGAAAAAGAGAAGGGGCTGTGGTAAAAAAAAAGAATGTAGCGAGTCAGCAACAGATCTTTTATGGCGTCAAAATAACACAGGGAAAGTGGTAATGCCGCTCAACCTGCTAGAAATAGCATTCCAGCAATTGCACTTCCCAGCACACAATGCAAAACAACATATTGCTGCAGAGATACAAGAGGACTGGTTTGTGCCAGGGCTACAGGAACGTATATCAAAGTTGGCAATGGAATGTACAACATGCCAAATATACAATTCAGGAATAACCCTAAGGACACTGCGAGGAACAATACCCAAACCTGTGGGGCCCTTCAGAGAACTGCATATTGATTATGCAGATATGGGAGAAAGGTGCAATGGTGCACGGTACATGATAGTGGTAGTCTGTCCATTTTCCAGATGGGTCGAAGCAGGGTCCTGTGCACGTCCAGATGCCAAGTACGCTGCAAAGTTCTTAGTAATGGAAGTATTCCCACGCTGGGGAATTTGCGACGTGATTCGCTTGGATAATGGCACACATTTTGTCAATGATCTCTTCAAAGAATTTACAGCTCTGTTAGGAATTAAACACAAACTATGCTTGATTTATCATCCGCAAAGCAATGGCATGGTTGAGAAAATCAACGGCCTCCTGAAGGGCAGGTTGTCAAAACTGTGTTTCTCCCTTAAATTAAACTGGGTGCATTGTCTGCCTCTGGCCTTGTTCGAGCTGAGAAATCAGCCCAGCAAGGATCACCATCTGTCACCACACGAGATAGTGACTGGAAGGTGCAGGCACACAGCACACTCTCCACTCTGCAGACATTCAGACGTCCATAAAAGTGCCACTATAATGGGTGAAGAATTTGATGACTATCTGACAAAACTCAGCAGAGCAGCTCGCATGATATCAAGACAGTTTACACCACCATTCACACAAGAAGAAGGAAATGAGGCAGTTAAATTTGTATAAGAAAACTCGTGAGGCCAGTTGATGCCAGGAGAGATGATATATGTGAGGAGCTTCGTACGTAGGTGGAATGCCCCAAGATTTCATGGCCCATACAAGGTGGTGTATTGCACACCGACAGCGGTAAAAATAAAGGGCCTGAGATATTGGATACATTTGACAGACGTACGAAAAGGCTACGACAGTGTAACACAGGAACAACAAGAAGAAGCACAAAGCACAGCAGACGTGTCACACTAGAGTAAAAAAGAAAGACAAGAAATATCTATGTTAAACATGGGTACAGGATAATGAATGATGACAAGAAAATGGATTCATGCAAAATAATGTAAATAAGATTGAACTATAAATGTGAAGATTCTCTCTCGCTCCCTCTTTTTCTCTCCTTCTATCTCTATTTTGTTCTATAGTAAAATGATGAACAAAACTGTTTGAGTATGCTTAATGCACTTTTATGTTTTAATATATAGTAGTAACCATGGCAACGAACGGGCAGCCCACAACGAATAACATTAGGGCAGTTTGAGATGTAAATAATACATTTGACTTACGTAGATATTCGTATGAATGTGGCCTGTTTGTGTACGCTGTTCTATTTTTTGCCATGATTTTTGGTCTTGTCTTTTACTGTTTTTTGGCATTCATCTCTATCAAGATGAATGAGGGGGGGTATGGAACTAACATGGGGAATGGAACGAGAATGGTTAAGGAGGGGGCCTATTTAATATGGGATGGATTTCAGCTTATATGGGGCTATGATACAGTCCCTACCCATGTACACCCCCAAATGATACCAACAACAGCCTGATCACGAGCCCAGCCCCACCCTCAAATGTGTCAGAATATAATGTTTATGGTTTAAATGATCGTAACCCTTCTGCCCTATCATGGTTGTACAACACTACTGCCACAATGCCCACACCAGAAGTTACCCCAACCGTAGAAACTAGACCACCTGCACGTAGTAAGCAAGAGAATATAGAAATGGCAGAAATGTTTTTGGCTCTATATGATGAATGGGAAAATGGGGGCACGGGGAAAGAGGGGACAATGTCGCAGGCAGAGAGAGGCGAAAAGCTACCTGTTGTTTAGCCTGAGCGGGATTGAGCGGTCGCCCGTAGCCCTGTGTGGCCTGCTGTGAGTCTGCCTTCCAGGCCCCGTTGGGCCTTCAGTAAGCTTTTATTCAGGCACTGTGTTTGTTTTTTGGCGCTCTGTGCGCATTGTGCTGCCCCCTGCCCCCTCCCTCCACCGCACTTCCTGTTCCTCCTCTCCCCGCACCCTTCCCGCCTCCCTCCAGGACTACGCGACGACCACTCTCCATGCTCGCTTCTTTGTTGAGCCTGAGCGGGATTGAGCGGTCGCCGTAGCCCTGTGTGGCCTGCTGTGAGGCTGCCTTCCAGGCCCCGTTGGGCCTTCAGTAAGCTTTTATTCAGGCACTGTGTTTGTTTTTTGGAGCTCCGTGCGCGTTGTGCTGCCCTCTGCCCCCCCCTTCCACCGCACTTCCTGGTCCTCCTCTCCCCGCTCCCTTCCCGCCTCCCTGCCCGCCCACCCCCCTCTGATTTGTTGTCCTCGTAGTCCCTCCAGGACTACACGACGACCGCTCTCCACGCTCGCTTCTTTGTTGAGCCTGAGCGGGATTGAGCAGTCGCCCGTAGCCCTGTGTGGCCTGCTGTGAGGATGCCCTCCAGGCCCCATTGGGCCTTCAGTAAGCTTTTATTCAGGCACTGTGTTTGTTTTTTGGCGCTCCGTGCGCGTTGTGCTGCCCCTTGCCCCCTCCCTCCACCGCACTTCCTGGTCCTCCTCTCCCCGCTCCCTTCCCGCCTCCCTGTCCGCCCACACCCCCCTCCCCTTCCTCTCTTCCTGCCTTAAATCCCACCCCCTGGGCAGCCCCCCTGCCCGGCAGCCCCCGCGGCTAAGGGCCCCTTAGGCAAAGGGCATCTCCTAAGGCTGTGGCTCCCTGTGTCTGCAGGTGTCCGCAGGGGACGCCAGGTGCCGGTCCGCCATTCTTTCTGGTTAGCTCCACCTGCTCGCCCACCCCAACAACCTACGTCTTTCCTTTCCTTTTCACTCACATGGTTTCTACACTTCAGTGTGTACCGCTAATTGTGGCAAACTAGGGCTTTTTCTCCCCTCGCAGGACTCTCAAACTTAGGTGGCCTCTACACCGGGTACCTAATTTGTATTTACTGTGTTACTGTTGCTCTTTAATTGTGGTAAACTAGGGCTTTTTCTCCCCTCGCAGGACTCTCAAACTTAGGTGGCCTCTACACCGGGTACCTAATTCGTATTTACTGTGTTACTGTTGCTCTGTAATTGTGGTAAACTAGGGCTTTTTCTCCCCTCTCAGGACTCTCAAACTTAGGTGGCCTCTACACTTGGTACCTAATTCGTATTTACTGTTTTACTGTTGCTCTGTAATTGTGGTAAACTAGGGCTTTTTCTCCCCTCGCAGGACTCTCAAACTTAGGTGGCCTCTACATTGGGTACCTAATTCGTATTTACTGTGTTATTGTTGCTCTGTAATTATGGTATACTAGGGCTTTTTCTCCCCTCGCAGGACTCTCAAACTTAGGTGGCCTCTACACTGGGTACCTAATTCGTATTTACTGTGTTACTGTTGCTCTGTAATTGTGGTAAACTAGGGATTTTTCTCCCCTCGCAGGACTCTCAAACTTAGGTTGCCTCTACACTGGGTACCTAATTTGTATTTACTGTGTTACTGTTGCTCTGTAATTGTTGTAAACTAGGGCTTTTTCTCCCCTCGCAGGACTCTCAAACGTAGGTGGCCTCTACACTGGGTACCTATTTCGTATTTACTGTGTTACTGTTTCTCTGTAATTGTGGTAAACTAGGGTTGCCGGTTCATTCCTGTCCACTTGCTCTCGTCTGTCTTCCCCCCACTCCCTCCTTATTCCATGGTGCTCTCTATCTCTCCTATCTTCTCTAACTGCTTCTCCATTGACTATCCTGCTCTCCTCACTAAATCTGGTAGGAAAAAGTTTAAAAAGGATATCATGGTCTCCAACCCAGGCCTCCCTATCGCTGACACCTTTACTAGTGCCTGCTCCAAGGAAACTCTTACTGACATCCTCTTTTTTGTGCCTTCCCCTGACCAATGGACCCTTCATATGGTCTCTGTGCTCTCTCCCTTCTCCTCTTCTCCCATTAATGGTGGCACCCATTGGGATGTCCTCTTGGCCCCCTTCCGCTCCTCTAAGGCCATCATTAATGTCTATGCTAATGGGACCGTCTTGGTCCAAGGCCCTCAGGCCAACCTCCACCTCTTTGATAGACGCTTCCTGCACCTCATCAACTTCCTTTCCTCTCCTGCTGTCCCCTCTTCTCTGTCTTCGGCTACCTTTCCTCCGCCCTCTCACCCTGCCCTCTCTCTTGCTCCTTCCTCTTCACCTCCACAGGGCATACCTCTGATCTGTACCCCTCCCCGGAAGTCCTTCAAGGATGGCAACCTTCTCCTCATTGCCACTCTCAACTCTCGCTCTGCCGTCAAACATTCCTCTGATATCTGTCGCCTTCTTAAGGAACTGGACCTTGACATCCTCGGTCTCACTGAGACATGGTTCACGGCCAGCTCTGTCACCAGCTTTGACACACTCCTACCTGACGGTTACAAGATCCTCTCCTTGTCCAGGCCCAACCGTGCTGGGGGGGGTGTGGCCCTTATCTTCCCTGAGTGGATTCCTGCCACTGTCACCCCTACGCAGACCTACTCCTCCTTTGAATGCCTTGTCTGCCGACTCTCTCTCTCTCCTAGCCATTCCCTTACCGTGGCTACTATCTATCGGCCACCTGGTCAAATTTCCTCCTTCCTCTCTGAGTGGGCTGACCTCTCCTCCTCACTCCTGTCCTCAACCACTCAACTCCTCTTTCTTGGAGACTTCAATATCCACCTTGATGCCTCCTGTCCTCCCTCTGGACTCTTTTGCGACCTCTGCGACTCTCTCTCACTCTCTATTCTCCCGTCTGGGCCGACCCATTCTGTAGGGCACACTCTTGATGCTCTGATCTCTTCTGACCTTCCCCTCTCTGTCCCTCTCTCCACTCCTCTCTCCTGGAGTGATCACTTTCTCCTATCCTCCCACCTCACCTCCCCTACCCCACAGGCAAAGCCACCCTCATCACTGCCACCCATCTTCGCAGTCATCCGACCCATGAAGCGCGTGTCAGTTGAGGCTTTTGCTTCCACTTTCTCGCCCCCCCTCCCCCTTCGGCCGACTCCCACCCTGACACAGCCCTCTCCACTCTCCACTCTGCTATATCTGATACCCTTGATATCCTTGCCCCTGTCATGAGAATCCGCCTGAAGCCCAAAGCCAAATGTAACTCCTGGTATGACTCGGATCTCGTCACCCTTAAACGCAAGTGCAGGGTGGCAGAGAGGAAATGGCGTGCTTCATGTTGATCCTCTGATAAACTGGCCTGCTGCCTGCTCCAAAGGCAATACCGGCTCTCCGTTCTCACTAAGAAGAGAGCCCTAATCCAAGCCCGCATCTCTGCGGCATCTAACAATTCGGCCGAACTCTTTAAAATCTGCAAGGAGCTGGCCAACCCTGCTGCAGTCTCCACCTCTCCTGTCCCCTCCCAGGCCCTCTGCACGGCACTGGCCTCTCACTTCATTTCAAAAACTCAGGACATCCTGTCCTCACTCTCCTCCTATCACCTCACCTCCTCTATTCCCTGCTGTCCCTCTGGCCCTTCTGCAGCCACCCCTCCTCCGTCCTTCTCTGCCTTTCCCCTTTTTTCTGCTGACAAGGTTTCGAGACAAGTCCGATCTATGAAAGTCTTGTCAAAACAGGTCCATCCCTGTTCCTCCAAAACTATCAAGGACCGAATCGACTCTCTGGCGCCTGCCCTGGCTGACTTCTGCAATCACTCCTTCACCTCTGGAGTCTTCCCATCCCCCCTCAAGCACTCCCTTGTGCACCCCTTCTTAGGAAAGCCTCTTCCGACCCCTCCTGCCCAGCTAACTATCACCCAATCTCTATCACTGCCTTCCCGGGCAAGCTCCTGGAGAAACTGGCCATCTCCCAGCTTAATCTCCATGCTGAATCTGTTGGTAGTCTTCATGACCATCAGTCTGGCTTCAGAGCTGCCAGAAGCATGGAAACTGCACTCCTGAACATCCGTGAGGACCTGCTCTCAAACCTTGACTCTAACACCCCTTGTGTTCTCATTTTGCTCGACCTCTCTTCTGCCTTTGACACTGTCAACCACACCATCCTGCTCAACCGCCTCCGTGATAACCTGGGTATCACTGGTCAGGCTCTGGCGTGGCTGACCTCCTTCCTCTCCAATCGTCCCTCCCAGGTCCAACTGGGTTCCTTCCTCTCTGACATCTTTTTTTCTACCTGTGGTGTCCCCCAGGGATCTAACCTCTCCCCCTGGCTGTTCAACCAGTACCTGGCACTTCTTGCTCACTGCATCGCCGCTCTCTGTCCCAACTTTCAGTGCTATGCGGATGATACCCAGCTCATTTTCAGGCTTCCCTCAGCCTCCTCTTCCCCTTCCCTCATCTCTGACTGTCTTTCTGCTATCCAGGAATGGTGTGCTGCCAACGACCTCTGCCTTAATGCCAGTAAGACTGAGATTCTACTTATTGGCACACCCACTCCCTCCTTCCCTGCAGCTCTCTGGCCGGCCTCCCTTGGCCCTCTTCCTGCTCCTACCTGCAAGGCAAAAAACCTCGGGGTCATCTTCGACTCCACACTCTCTTTCTCTCCTCACATATCTGACGTTTCTAAGAAGTCACACTACCAGCTACACCTCCTCAGAGGTATCCTTCCTTTCCTCTCCTTCCCCCAGAAGCTCACTGTCTCTAGAGCCCTGGTTCTCTTGAAGCTGGACTACTGTAACAGCCTCTATCTAAATCTTCCTGCCTCTACTCTCCGCCCTTTGCAACTCATCCAGAACAGGACTGCGAGACTTGTCCTTGGCCTCAAGCCCAGGGACCGTATCTCTCCAGGACTGAAATTCCTACACTGGCTCCCAGTGGCTGCGAGGCTTAAGTTCAAAACCCTCTGCATTGTCCACAAGGCCTTCTGGGGCCTTGGGCCAAAATACCTTCAACTCTCTCTTCCTAAATATCTTCCTTCTCAAGCTCTTCGCTCATCCACCTTCAACTACCTCAGGGTCAGCTGCTTCTCCAAGCAATGATGAGCTGGGGGTAGATCTCTCTCCGCAGCAGGGGCCTCCCTCTGGAACAGCCTTCCTGCCTCCCGGAAACTTGAGGAGAACCATCTCCGGTTCCGGAAGCACCTCAAAACCTTCCTCTTTGCCTCCGCTTTCTCTCCCTCACTCCCCTGCTAAAATCACTGAACCTGCACTGAATCTGCAACTTGGCCACTCACCGATCTCGGTCCTTGGCCCAGCCACTCTTCCCTGCACTGCCTACCTGCACTACTGACTGTCTCTCTATCCTACAGCCCCTTCTCCCGGCACTTACCTTGCACTTGCCACCAGCTGGCCCTATTATTTATCTTGTATTCTACTAACCATGTACTGCACTCTCCTTGCACTTGCCACCAGCAGGCCCTATTATTTATCTTGTATTCGACTAACCATGTACTGCACTTTCCCCTCTCCCCTTCCCCTTGCACTTTTCCCAGTCCCCCTACCCTTGCACTTGCGCGATATGAATCACACCTGGCCTAGTATGATCGTTGTCTGTCTCCCCTTGTTCCACCCCTGCCTCGTCGCGCCTTGAAACACTTGTGTATAGGCGCGTTACAAATGCCATATCATATCATATCATATCATACCTTAAAAGCAGTAGAAGAAGGAGGGAGGCGGGGAGGAAAAAGTATGACGAATATTCTGGCCTGGGCCTAGGCACAATAGAAGACCCTAGACATCCACATCGGTCCAATAAATGGTACGCAGACATGAGCTCCACTGCAAAACAGACAACCAACAAGAGTTGTTATGTCTTTTCCCTGATTCCCCATGCCTCAGGTACACCTAAAGTTTTGCTGCCTAAAGAACTGCCTCTGTGCAGAATTAAGAACACCTTTCAGGCACACAAAGTATCTTTTGAAATGCTGCAAAATGAAAAAACCTGCTATTCAAGAGCCAAAGGAGTGATATGTTTAAAAGAACCTTTTTTCATGATTAAAGGGACATTGTTTTTGGACAATAAATGGAAAGATTAAGTAATATCGTGCAAAGCTGAAGTGCTACGAGGACTGCCGGGAGAGAAACTACAATGGATCGAGAAAACCTGTACACCAGTATGGAAGGAACACATCACAAAACTAACCTGGGTGACCGCCATAGAAAAACCATTCAAATTGCAAAAAGAAATTTCATACGAACTATGCTTCCATGGCGAGGGAAAAAATAACATGGGCTTGAAAAAGAACTGTAATCGAACACTCATTATTCCAGACATGAAGAAGGGGACAGCAGCACTTACTGGGTCTGCGGTAAACAAGCATACCTGCACCTCCCACAATTCTGGAGGGGCACATGCTCCCTGGCAACATTGCATTCGGCCCTGATGGTGATCCCGGAGAGTCACATCAACAGAGGAAAAGGGATGCCAGTCGCCCGTCATCCACAGAACGCAAAACCATCAGAAGAACCGTTACTCTATGCCCTGACATCGGGCAACGCACAAGATGTGGTATCAAGGCAGCGGAGATCGTCCAACTACATATCCAAGGCATCCTCAGACCTGTTGGCACAGATTCCTGACAAATACCGCTGTTCAATTCTGCTGAAACGTTCTCTGCCTCCCTCGTCCCAATTATCCGGGTGTGAGAAAAAACACAAAATGGCTCCAGATCATGTACTGGGAGCTGATCCAACTGGACAACGACACTGAAGAAGGGTTCAATGTGATCAAGGTGGAGCTAAGAGCCCTAAGGCTAATGACCATGCAGAACAGGTATGTCCTAGACCTGTTAACGGCGATGGATGGAGGTGTTTGCCGAAAAATCGGGAGCGCGTGTTGCACATTTGTACCCTCTGAAGATGCAGACAATGGAACGTTATCACATGTTATCTCAGTGGTGCACAACCTGGGGGAACGAATGAAGAACGAAGGTGGAGCAGTCGCCAGCACGTGGTTCGACAACCTTTTTTCTTGGGTACCATCCTGGCTGGGGCTGACAGTCAAAATGCTGATGCCCATCGTGGTGTTTTTACTCCTGATTTTTTGCATGTGCCAGTTGGGTCTTCGATGCTGTGCAAATGCAGTGCCAAATGGCGCAATGATGTTGGTGACAATGGGCAACACTAGAGGAGTGGCACAGATCATGCAAGAAGCACAAGTACAAATAGGTGAGGACCCAGAGCCCAAGTATAGAATGGTGCCATTATACTACGATGGGGACATAGTAGATAGGTTATATCATACCACAATAAAGGAGCCCCAAGAACGGGAATGGTAGACAGAGGTACGGGTGGACTTGGAAGGAGATGGGGGATGTATATATATATGACCTGCACACCAGATGAGTATGCTAGGAGGGGGAGAGCCTCCGGGGGGTATGTAGAGCCTGGATGACAATAAAGGGCACACCGGCATGGGACGAAGCAATTGCCAATGAGAAAGAACGCCAGAGGTTAGGTGAGTTACAGTATTCGAAAGGGGGGAAATGTATGGGAGAACAGGTCTGTAAGACCCCCTCCCCCACATTCCCCACCTATGTGAGGATCGTGGCTCATCAGCAGCCCCCATGCATCTGGGCCTGGGAGCAGGATGGCTGCTGATCGACACACGTGACCAGTTCTGTAACGTACCATCGACGCCATTTTGAAAGCACCAAGACTCCATTTTAGATGGGCAGACTAAACCCCAAGCGAAAAAAGCCTGCACATGAAAGCTGTAGCTCTGCCTCTGTCCACCGCGCACAGGGAGCCATGCACATCCCCCGCACCTCCACCTCATGGCAGATCCCCTAAAGGCCCGTTCTCACGAGCAACCAGACACAAACAAGTATCAGAACAAACACTGTATCATTTACCTTCCGCAGTACATCACTGACCGGCAGTGACCTGACTTGTGGCTTGAGTCTGGAAAATAACAAGAACAATCCCAATCGAACAGGCCTCGACCTGGCATTTAACCCCTAACATTTAAAATATATGGTGTCAATAACCTTCCTGAACGAATCCCTGCCCACATTCCCCAAATGAATTGTGAACCGCATACCGAAGCCCAACGATTCACAGGGTGGTTTGTAAATTATAACACGGCTGTTGGAAAGGGGCAAAGCTCATAACGTCAATAAAGCAAGGATGACCCTCGCCCACTGCAAGATACCATGTGCCTTAAAGACTTAATGAAAGAGCCAGATGGAGCCCCCCCAATGCTAACGAATGACTGCTGCTAATGTACAAAGGAAGGCGGAAAAGCATTACTAAGAATATTTGTATATAATACAATGAAATACGTTCAAGTTGTTATAACCGAGAATGAAAATGCACTATTATATATGAACGTATTGCTCCTATGCTCCTGAGTACACAATCCAATCTAATGCTACCTCACGTGCTATTCATTTGTCGCCTTACGAATTACCAGTATGTGTTCAACTAATGTTATGTAATGCTTGTGCCACTGCCAGACCCTCATAACTAGGTATGAAGGAGGAAACGAATTTATAAACAGTAGAAATTTGTAATCATCCTAATGCTGCTAACTTTACTAACTGTTCCCTCGTATGATATATTGTGCAGCCCAGGCACAGAGAATCACGCAGAGCCACAAGGCCATCTCCCCCTCCTCCCGCCAAGGCCCGCCAGGGCTTGCTGGTGCTTGAGCAGCACAGCCTCACCTCCCCTCATTCTGCTGGACGCGCTTCAAGTATTTACCTCCCCCATGTCCGAGGTCTCCATAGTCGGCCAAATGAATTATTTACAACCTGGTCCCAAACCCCGCCGCCTTGAGGGGCCAGAGGTGTGCCCTCACTGATCCAGTAGTGCTCCAGCTCACCCCAAGTTAATGGGCCTTGGAGATAGGTATTCAGCTCTGTACTAACATATCATAAAGTAATTCCTCACCACATCCAACAGAACAGAACGACAAGGCAATTCACCTCGTGCCCTCTGGCAAGACCCCCAGACTTATGACACCTGGTCAATAGGTCAAAATTGATCATGTAATGAATTATTGGTGAAGTTTCACATTGCATATTGTTTCTCCTGTCTCCTAGAATAACATATTGTAGGATTTGCAGGACAACAAGAGACGTTTAACGAATGAGTGTTTGTGTGTGTGTGACCACAAGAGCAACGTGTTAGCGCAGTCACCAATCATCGACACAGATCGTGCCTGGCCTGCCAGCTCCACCCCGACGAGCCCAGCTGACCCGTCCACCCCACATTGGCACCATGCAGATGTCCACCAATCCTGGAGGGGCTCATCAGTGTACAACCTATAGCTTAGACGACGCCACCCAATACCCGAGACAATGTGCTCCCTATAGCTTACAGGATTTATGACGTGGTTTTGTAATAAATATGACTGTCTTTGCTATTGTCAGACAAAGCGCTCTCGGAGCTTGCAGAGCCCTAAATTGATTACATAAAAAACCCTTTTACATCACCCGTACTTGGTCTTGGCCGCATTCCCTCCTGGGGTGTGTCCTTATTGCCTCTCATTGTGGGGAGGGAACTGCCTTTTGGGGATGTTTGCTTTCACTATTCACTTTGTCAAGGTCTTTTTCTTCTAAAATTAATTAATGGTCACAATTAGAAGACCACACTTCACAAAGCATCTATAGCTGGCATGAGCGTCTGGTTACAGTCAGGCCTCTGCATTTTAAAAATAAAAGCCCTGTTTGTAACATTTTCCAAGCAAGTGTGGTTGCTTCATACAGGTTCTAGCCCTATGAGAATATGCAACATATTTTCTGGCACCAGGCTTACCTAGTTATGTACTATCAAAAATTAATTCTTAGCAGTTTTTCCACAAAACATAAGGCCTCTACAAAGCTGTGCTGTGTGCAGCTTCACCCTGAGTCATATATGTTGTGCTGAGCAAAGTGTACACAGCTGGTTATAACCAATCCTCAGCATTAGAAAGGTGTCAATAATTGCATCAAACCAAAATGAGTATTTACAGAGGTTTACACTGAGCTCTAAAATACAAACATTTTGCAGGCAACTTTGCATGTAGAGATAAACCCTATCCCTGGGGTTTTCATTTACAGATAGAATGGTGTCTCCCCTTCTAATAAACCTGTCAAAAACACCAATATTGTTCTAAAATAAAAGCTCTGAGCTAACATTAATTATTTGTACTTGCTTTAGGCAATCTTCACTATACCTATATAAAGGACACCGCTACCAGCTGTGTCTTTCTCTTTTTCTTCTAGATGTGTTCATACAGGCTCAACACTGTTTAAACTAATATTTTCATTTTTTTTGGTTGTGCGCAATAAAAAAATGACATTTTCATCATAAAGAGACCTGCTCAAGCATGGGGTGTCTGTCATTTCACAGTGTCCCGATAGCTTTTGCTATGCAACATGCACGCGCATTTGAAAAAAATAAAACATGTTGCAGATGTATTCTCCTGGCTGTAACAGGCTAGTGAAGAGTTTGTTAAGCGGTGCCTGATAATCTATAAAAACTACTAAGCCCTAAAGCAAAAATAACTATAGATTAGGCCTTTCTCATCTTACCAGTCACATTCAACAGGTCATTTCTGATGTAACGTAACCTTAGCCTGTTAAAGCACACTTCAGCATCTGTATGAAAATGCAGGCTGGCCAGTTAATCCAGCATGTCCCCCAAAGAATAAACACATTTTGTTTTAAATTGTCACAATTTACCGCTGTTAAATAAAAATACACAGTGCTAGATTCTCAAACCACACATTTTTATAAGATGGCTTTCCCAACAACCCCTTCTCTCAAAAAGATTACCAAGTACTACGTCAACATGTGTGTTTGACAAAGAAAACCCAAATTCGTTCTGGCATGTCCTCCCAAAAATGAATATATTTTGTTTATTTTGCACATTGAATAGAGGGGCTAGAAACACTTAGAACATTTTTTACAGCTTTTCCATTTCCAGAAAACACATTTTAGTGCCTTGAAACACCCTCTCAGCACTATAAATACTACTCTTCAAATGTAAAGACTGCATAAATATTTCACAATTTTAAACACAGGCTGGCGGGTCATAAAAACAGCTATTTGAAAACAATTTCACATATTTTTCACAAGAACCACCTCTTTTAAAAATATTAACAAGAACTACTACAACATGTGTGCTTGACAAATAAAACCCAAATTTATTCTGGCATGTCCTCCCAAAAATGAATATATTTTGTTTATATTGCACATTAACATTAAATAGAATGGCTAGAAACACTTAAAAACATTTTTACAGCTTTTGCATATTTCATAAAACACATGTTAGCACCTTGAAACACCATCTCAGCACTATAAATACTATTCTTTAAATGTAAAGACTACATAAATATTTCACACTTTTAAACACAGGTTGACAGGTCATAAATACAGCTATTTGAAAACAAACTATTTCACACATCTGTACAAGAATGCATAAAATAAATAAAATTCAACTCACTTTTTAAAAAAAAGAATAAGGGTTCTTCTGGCAGTTGGAGTTCACTGGGTCTTCACTTCTGCCAACGGGACCACAGATTCTGCAGTTCTCACAGAAATCCACAGGGCTATTATGACTAGCATCCAAAGTCTGGGTTTTAAAGCACACTACAGTTGATGCCACACCCTCTATCCCCCCAGCCCCATCCCCCTTATCAACACAGATTCCACACCCACCATATTCTACACACAATATGACCCACCAGCTATAGTTCTTTGGCCACAATGACTTTGCAAATAAAATGGGATCATTCAAAATGCAATTTAGACCCCCCAACACATTGCCACTCTAGGTAGGCATGATCCTTGCGGCTTGCATGTCCTAATTGCAGCATTACATAATTGTTTCAAATAGTTTAATACTTAGCAGCTAAAGGGATGAGTCATCAAATAACTGAGCCAGAGGCACATTGGCTGTGTCGTCAGCTGATGCCAGCTTCATAGATAAGAGCACCGTTCCTGCCGCGGTGTGTGTGTGTGTGTGTGTGTGTGTGTGTGTGTGTGTGTGTGTGTGTACCTGCCTGCAGAAACAGTGGGCTTAACCCAATTTGGCACTCTGTATAACTATATTTTGCACGGTCATAGGCAATAGTTTACAACTTTTTTGACTCAGTTTTCAATGGTTTCATGCCCTAATAAACACACATGCCTGTGCATGTTTGCCAATGGGTATGCAGCAGTGTTGTTGTGCACACTGTGTTTTTAAAAATGACAAAAGGTTCACCCTTAAATTGGATCTCCACTTTTCATTTGAAAAGCCCCTATTTTCATTCTGTCAACTATAATGTTAGTAAAAAAAAAAGGTAACAGGCGCCCCTCTCTAGAAAGAACATGGCATGATAACCTGTTCTGTGTTTTTTTTCTTCCCACTTTATGAGTCCAGAGCCATCACTTTTTGCTCACTGTACTTTTCACAAAGAGGGAAAATCATTTGCAAATTAGTCTTTGTCCCGCCCACAAGGGCAGTCCAGCACCGAAATGTCAGGCAAACCTCCTTTGAACAAGAGTACCAACAGCAACCCCAGACATGTGTTTCGTGTCTGGGGTTGCTGGGCTTCATCAGTGAGGTGGAGCTGTGCCTGTCTGAGCACAGTGAGCAAGGGTCCACGTCTGGGTTCCCCTAGGTAACTTAATAGTAGCAGGCGCCCCTCTTTCGAAAGAACATGGAAGGACAACCTATTCTGTGCTGCCCCCTGTTCACTATAATGGGATCATATGTTATAATTGTTCGACATGTTCGGCTTAATTAAATTTTAGTAGAGCCAAAAAATGAACAATTATACCATACGTTCTTTTTTCCCAACTTTTTCTGTGGATACAAGGAATTTTAACATGTCAAAGTGAACAAAAGGCATATGAGTTACACTTCAGTAACACCGTGCACAGGGGTTTCCAGAGACCCCTTAAGAAACGGAATGAGATCTTTGTGAGGGTTACAGCCTATTTTTTGCATGTCAGTCAAAAATGTTAGTCTTTTTGGTGCTTGATTATTTTGCCAATTAGGGATTTGTGACGAGAGAGAGAGTGTGTGTTTGTGTGTGTGTGTGTGATTACGTGTGCATGGTTTTTGCGTTTTCGTGACCTTGTTTTCTAGGTAAGGGTTCCCCATATTTCATTGTATGCTAATGGGGAGTAGGGACACAATAATGTCCAATTAGATGGGTCTTTGTCGTGTCTGTGCAACTGCATGTATGTCGTGGCCCTGGGTCCCCTAGGTGTTTCTGGTAGTAGTCCTCTGGTTTAATGCGCATGGCAATGTATTTAGTATTGAGGGTGTGGCGGTGCTCACTCCACTCCCACTTTCCCGGTAGTAAGGCAGGAGTAGGGAATTTCAGAATTTAGTGACTTAGGTAAACAGAGAACGTGCTGGAAGGACTGAACTTGTGCCTTGTTTTTGCTACGTCACTAAGCAATTGGAGCATGGCTGTGGTGCCTCTTCAGTAGTCGTGCGACTACTCATTGCATGTCTGGAGGATGTAGACATGTCTGTTAATTTGCTTGTTCATAAGGAGTGTGTGCAGGCAACTTTTTGCTTGCATTACAGTGCACTGTGCATCCGTCAAGTGGGATGGTGCGGCATAGGGGAATTCATGAGTTTAGAGCATTTGAGTGTGGAATCCTTCCAGATTGTGTGTGTGTAAGATGAGGGATTCGTGAGTTCAAAGAAATGTAAATGTGTTGGCCATTCAAGAGCGGTTGTGGAGTTGAGGGATTTGTGTTTTCAGCGGATTTGTGCGTGCTGCTCGTGGAGAGTCTGTGGTGGAGTGCCTTTAAGGTAGCACATTGGTATTCCACCACTGCCTAGTAGTGTGCAAGCAGGGCACTGGACCCCTGTTAGACTTGGGACAGGAGGGCACCCAATGTTATAAGGGAGTATTTTCCAAAAGCTTCCTTGCACATTGTCTCGCATTATCCCTAATGTGTTGCTGCTGTGCACATGCCAGCGGGTTAGTTTGTGCAGATTTTCTGGTCGTTTTCTATGGCAGGGCTTTGGTTGGTGTGTTTGGGTGTCCTTGTTTGGTCAGATGGCTCAAGGCAGATATTGCAGATCAGGTCCAGGAGTGGAAGGTCTGGAAATCTATAGGGCAATGTGTGGTGCTGCCCCTTTGAGATGTTGTTGACAGTCGTTCAGACACAAATGTCATTTTTATCACAACATTGTATTGAGCCTCTACTCAGTGGGGAGTTGGTTGGTAGCAGAGCCTGGTTGGTTGGTAGCAGGGCCTAGTTTTATGGGAAAGTGAAAGTGGAAGGGTGTGGCAGGCCCTAACTTGTGTGGTCGCAAAGGTTGCCCTCGCAGTATGGGCGTACGTTGGATTCATGTTGAGTTTCCATACTTCAAGGCTGGGTGGTTTTGTCCGACTCTTTTATTTCTGCGACTGGTTTCAGATGGTAGTATTGGTATTCTCTTCCGTGTAAGTTTGTGAATGAGTCTGTGGTCTGGATGCATACATGGTGTGTGTGTGGTGGAAGAGAAGGAGGTGTGTTATAGCTTGAGTCATTTGAGTGTAATGTGGCTTATGATTGCGCTTGTCATGGGTCCTGCATGCCTGATTGGGCCTCATTACGACTCAGGCGGTAAGGGGTTCACGGCGGCGTAAACAGCGCCGACCCTTACCGCCTGATTCCGAGGTCCCTTAGCGCCATGGAGGTTTTAACACCTGCTTCTAGCAGGTGTTAAAATCCATGGCGCTAAGGGACCTTGATGTTAATTACGCCACCGTAATTTACGGTGGCGTAATTAACGCCTTCCCCACTCCCATTATGCCCTATGGGGCAAAAATGGGAATGGGGAAGGGTAAATGGGGATTGGGGACTTACCGCCCCGCCAACCTCGGAATGGGGCGGTAAGTCCGCCAACCACCATGGCGTAAATGTAGTTTACGCCATGGTGGTAAAGGTACGACCCAGGCGGTAACTTACCGCCTGGGTCGTAATGAGGCCCATTGTCTGCTAATGGAATGTTGGTGCATGTGGATGAATGGCAGCTCAAGGAATGTTGGGAGAGTGTGGTGCATGTATGGTTTCATAAGTTCCAGTTAAAGCTGAGCTGTGACTCCCTGAGGATGGACCGTTGAGTGTCTCCCGTTCTATGTCATCATGACAGTAACTGGATCTTCCCTGTGATCTGAAGTTGGTGTAGTAAAGGAGCTTCCTTGCACCTGCAGAGTCTTGGAAACTACTTGTGTCAAGAGAAGCTACCTTTTTATATGAGGTATAATAGTGACCTGCTCATATCAGTGGGGCTGTGTGAGAGCACATTGGATGAACTAGCCTCAAACATTGCACTCATTAGTGTTGGCATCATGCTCATGACACTAATGCATGACAGTTGCTCAGCACATATGTGAGTGCTGAGAGTGCATTTCACATTGCTGTCTGAAAGCCCCACCCTCCACCCCCCATTGTGTAATGTTGAGAAAAACAATTTCTATCCATTTTTTAGGGCTAGAAATGCAAGTGGGACAGCAATGGTTTATACTGCTGCTGCTACATTTAAAATAATTGCATGACAGGGTCGGCAATGACCCTGTTATGCTTTGTCCATCCACATGTGCCTATTCCAAATAGGACCAGGGGAATGTTACCATTGTTTGCGCACTTCAAAGAGCATTCTATTTTGGGATCCATAATGGACTTTGAAATGAACAGAAATTCCCCCATAATGCATAAATGCACAAAGGGGTTAAGAATGGCACAGATATGCACTTTTAGAAGCACTTTGACAATGGGGTGAAATTGTTTGGGTGCAAGTGATGAGATGGGCAAGGGTGTCACAAGAACTGCATGAAAGAAAATATCACAATGCAAATTCTGCGCTTTCAAGCCCCCTTGCATACATCTCCTGACACAACAGGCTCCCAGAGTACATTCCACAGTGATGCAACCCTAGAGGGCCCATCATATTGAAAAGGTCAAAAGAAAAAAAGGCCGTCCCATGCCTGCTTGAGGGATAGGAATACAAGCAGGACAGCAGTGTTGTTAGTTTCTTTGATGCAAGAGTGGAGATCTGCAAGCGCATCTCATTATTCACACCAAAAACAAATGTGATAATCTGCCGCGTACTTTCGCTAAATCCATATTGATTTTAAATATGTTTTAACCCAATTCAAGCCACAGTGACCTACGGGTCAAATCTTTGTATTCCAAAAATCGGCTCTGCGGGCTATATAAGACTGGGAGCCCATATTATGAGATATATGCACCAGCCAACATAGAGATTGTTATCATAACCCCCACATAAATGTCAGAATCATCACTGTGCCGTAATTTTTGCCTGGGAAATGAGATGAAGTTCCATTCCAAATAGAGGAGTTGGCATCTATAGATTGGAATACTACAGAGGGTTGTGGTGTACATTTTGGTGGTACTTGTCCCTACCTCTTACATGAAGATGTGACAAAGTGATAACAACTGCACTAAACATATGAACGTATGCAATAATTGTCATGGGAAACCCAAGTCCTTCAGCTCCTCCAGCCCACTGATTCTGAATGCGACCAGAATTGCTTACATTTTCTTGCAAAAGCCACGCTTGCAGCCCGCAGGTACTTTTGTCCGTCTTCCACTTCCTGAATCCTAAGCCCGCCTCCCTGCCCCCCCTAATCCCCTGATTGGACCATCCATCGTGTGTTTCCACCTTAGCAAAAGCGCCGCAGCACGCTCCCTCCTTTTGCTCCTCCAGCCCACTTTTGAGTGTTGTCGCCCCTGACTCTGAATCTGACCACAATTGCCTAAACTTTCTTGCAAAAGCTGCGCTTGCAGCCTGCAGGTACTTTTGTCCCTCTCCCACTTCCTGAACCCTAAGCCTGTCTCCCTGACCACCCTCCTCCCCTAATTTAGCACAATGGTACCTTTATACCACCTTCCCAGGCCAGCCCTCTGACCGTGCAGCCCCTGTGTCTAAGGGCCCTGAGGCAAAGGGAGGCTCCTTCAGAGACGGCACCAGATTGTGTCTGCATGTGTCAGCAGGGGAAGCCAGTGGCCAGTCATCAACCAGCAACAGCCAAATAGGCAAGTGTTGCCAGGTTGCTCCCCCCTTACAAAATACCCAATCTCAAGAAATGTTAGTCTAGGTCAAACCTTGCTGTGCAATTCAGGCTAACCTGGGTTAATAAGGTATTCGTCACCTAGATAGTGCGCTCAAAGATTACTGTGTTGTATTCTGCCCTCTTAAGATTGTCTTGCATCTAGATAGTGCACTCAAAGATTACTGTGTTGTATTCTACCCTCTTAGCTTGTCTCAAATCTAGATAGTGTGCTCAAAGATGACTCTGTTGTATTCGACCCTCTTAGCCTGTCTCAAATCTAGATAGTGTACTCAAAGATTACTGTGTTGTATCCTACCCTCTTAGCCTGTCTCAAATTTAAATAGTGTGCTCAAAGATTACTGTGTTGTATTCTGACCACTTAAGACTGTCTCGCATCCAGATACTCCGCTCAAAGATTACTCTGTTGTATTCTACCCTCCTAGCCTGTCTCAAATCTAGATAGTCCACTAAAAGATTACTGTGTTGTATTCTACCTTCTTAGCCTGTGTCAAATCTAGATAGTGTGCTCAAAGACTACTGTCTTGTATTCTACCCTCTTAGCCTGTCTGAAATTTAGATAATGCACTCAAAGATTACTGTGTTGTATTCTGCCCTCATAAGACTGTCTCACATCTAGATAGTGTGCTCAAAGATTACTGTGTTTTATTCTACCCTCTTAGCCTGTCTCAAATCTAGACAGTGTGCTCAAAGATTACTTGGTTGTATTCTACCCTCTTAGCCTCTCTGAAATCTAGATAGTGCGCTCAAAGATTACTGTGTTGTATCCTACCATCTTAGCCTGTCACAAATCTAGATAGTGTGCTCAAAAATTACTGTGTTGTATTCTGCTCGCTTAAGACTATCTCGTATCCAGATAGTATGCTCAAAGATTATTGTGTTGTATCCTACCCTCTTAGCCTGTCTCAAATCTAGTAGTCCACTAAAAAATTACTGTGTTGTATTCTACCCTCTTAGCCTGTCTCAAATCTAGATAGTGTGCTCAAAGATTACTGTCTTGTATTCTACCCTCTCAGCATGTCTGAAATCTAGATAGTGAACTCAAAGATTACTGTGTTGTATTCTACCCTCTTTGGTTTTTTTTATTTTTTATTTTATTTATTTTTTAAGACTGTCTCGCATCTAGATAGTGTGCTCAAAGATTACTGTGTTGTACTCTACCCTCTTAGCCTCTCTCAAATCTAGATAGTGTGCTCAAAGATTACTGTGTTGTATTCTACCCTCTTAGCCTGTCTCAAATTTAGATAGTGTGCTCAAAGATCACTGTGTTGTATTCTACCCTCTTAGCCTCTCTCAAATCTAGATAGTGTGCTCAAAGATTATCGTGTTGTATTCAGCCATCTTAAGACTCTCTCGCATCTAGATAGTGTGCTCAAAGATTACTGTGTTGTATCCTACCATCTTAGCCTGTCACAAATCTAGATAGTGTGCTCAAAGATTACTGTGTTGTATTCTGCTCGCTTAAGACTGTCTCGTATCCAAATATATAAGATTATTGTGTTGTATCCTACCCTCTTAGCCTGCCTCAAATCTAGATATTCCACTAAAAAATTACTGTGTTGTATTCTACCCTCTTAGCCTGTCTCAAATCTAGATAGTGTGCTCAAAGATTACTTTCTTGTATTCTACCTTCTTAGCTTGTCTGAAATCTAGATAGTGTGCTCAAAGATTAATGTGTTGTATTCTATCCTCTTAGCCTGTCTCAAATCTAGATAGTGTGCTCAAAGATTACTGTGTTGTATTCTACCCTCTTAGCCTCTCTCAAATCTAGATAGTGTGCTCAAAGATTACTGTGTTGTATCCTATCCTCTTAGCCTGTCTCAAATCTAGATAGTGCGCTCAAAGATTACTGTGTTGTATTCTGCTCTCTTAAGACTGTCTCGTATCCAGATAGTGTGCTCAAAGATTACTGTGTTGTAACCTACCCTCTTAGCCTCTCTCAAATCTAGATAGTGTGCTCAAAGATTACTGTGAGGATTCTACCCTCTTAGCCTCTTTCAAATCTAGATAGTGCGCTCAAAGATTATCGTGTTGTATTCTGCCCTCTTAAAACTGTCTCGCATCTAGATAGTGTGCTCAAAGATTACTGTGTTGTATCCTACCATCTTAGCCTGTCACAAATTGAGATAGTGCGCTCAAAGATTACTGTGTTGTATTCTGCTCTCTTAAGACTGTCTCGTATCCAGATAGTGTGCTCAAAGATGACTGTGTTGTATTCGACCCTCTTAGCCTGTCTCAAATCTAGATAGTGTACTCAAGGATTACTGTGTTGTATCCTACCCTCTTAGCCTGTCTCAAATCTAAGTAGTGCGCTCAAAGATTACTGTGTTGTATTCTGCCCACTTAAGACTGTCTCGCATCCAGATAGTGCGCTCAAAGATTATCTTGTTGTATTCTGCCCTCTTAAAACTGTCTCGCATCTAGATAGTGTGCTCAAAGATTACTGTGTTGTATTCTGCTCTCTTAAGACTGTCTCGTATCCAGATAGTGTGCTCAAAGATTACTGTGTTGTATCCTACCCTCTTAGCCTGTGTCAAATCTAGATAGTGTGCTCAAAGATTATTGTGTTGTACTCTACCCTCTTAGCCTGTCTCAAATCTAGATAGTGTTCTCAAAGATTACTGTGTTGTATCCTACCCTCTTAGCCTGTCTCAAATCTAGATAGTGTGCTCAAAGATTACTGTGTTGTATTCTACCCTCTTAGCCTCTCTCAAATCTAGATAGTGTGCTCAAAGATTACTGTGTTGTAACCTACCCTCTTAGCCTGTCTCAAATCTAGATAGTGCGCTCAAAGATTACTGTGTTGTATTCTGCTCTCTTAAGACTGTCTCGTATCCAGATAGTGTGCTCAAAGATTACTGTGTTGTATCCTACCCTCTTAGCCTGTCTGAAATCTAGACAGTGCGCTCAGAGATTACTGTCTTGTATTCTGCTCTCTTAAGACTGTTTTGTATCCAGATAGTGTGCTCAAAGATTACTGTGTTGTATCCTACCCTCTTAGCCTCTCTCAAATCTAGATAGTGCGCTCAAAGATTATCGTGTTGTATTCTGCCCTCTTAAAACTGTCTCGCATCTAGATAGTGTGCTCAAAGATTACTGTGTTGTACTCTACCCTCCTAGCCTGTCTCAAATCTAGATAATGTGCTCAAAGGTTACTCTGTTGTATTCTACCCTCTTAGCCTGTCTCAAATCTAGATAGTGTGCTCAAAGATTACTTGGTTGTATTCTACCCTCTTAGCCTGTCTCAAATCTAGATAGTGTGCTCAAAGATTACTTGGTTGTATTCTACCCTCTTAGCCTCTCTGAAATCTAGACAGTGCGCTCAAAAATTACTCTGTTGTATCCTACCATCTTAGCCTGTCACAAATCTAGATAGTGTGCTCAAAGATTACTGTGTTGTACTCTACCCTCCTAGCCTGTCTCAAATCTAGATAATGTGCTCAAAGGTTACTCTGTTGTATTCTACCCTCTTAGCCTGTCTCAAATCTAGATAGTGTGCTCAAAGATTACTTGGTTGTATTCTACCCTCTTAGCCTGTCTCAAATCTAGATAGTGTGCTCAAAGATTACTTGGTTGTATTCTACCCTCTTAGCCTCTCTGTAATCTAGATAGTGCGCTCAAAGATTACTGTGTTGTTTCCTACCATCTTAGCCTGTCACAAATCTAGATAGTGTGCTCAAAGATTACTGTGTTGTATTCTGCTTGCTTAAGACTGTCTCGTATCCAAATAGTATGCTCAAAGATTATTGTGTTGCATCCTACCCTCTTAGCCTGTCTCAAATCTAGATATTCCACTAAAAAATTACTGTGTTGTATTCTACCCTCTTAGCCTGTCTCAAATCTAGACAGTGTGCGCAAAGATTACTGTCTTGTATTGTACCTTCTTAGCTTGTCTGAAATCTAGATAGTGAACTTAAAGATTACTGTGTTGTATTCTACCCTCTTAACACTGTCTCGCATCTAGATAGTGTGCTCAAAGATTACTGTGTTGTACTCTACCCTCTTAGCCTCTCTCAAAACTAGATAGTGTGCTCAACAATTAATGTGTTGTATTCTACCCTCTTAGCCTGTCTCAAATCTAGATAGTGTGCTCAAAGATTACTGTGTTGTATTCTACCCTCTTAGCCTCTCTCAAATCTAGATAGTGCGCTCAAAGATTACTGTGTTGTATCCTACCTTCTTAGCCTGTCTCAAATCTAGATAGTGCGGTCAAAGATTACTGTGTTGTATTCTGCTCTCTTAAGACTGTCTCGTATGCAGATAGTGTGCTCAAAGATTACTGTGTTGTATCCTACCCTCTTAGTCTGTCTGAAATCTAGACAGTGCGCTCAGAGATTACTGTCTTGTATTCTGCTCTCTTAAGACTGTCTTGTATCCAGATAGTGTGCTCAAAGATTACTGTGTTGTATTCTACCCTCTTAAGATTGTCTCGCATCTAGATAGTGTGCTCAAAGATTACTCTTTGAACACACTATCTTGATTACACACTTGATTACTCTTTGAGTGTTGTATTCTGCCCTCTTAGCCTGTCTCAAATCTACATAGTGTGCTCAAAGATTACTGTGTTGTATTCCGCCCTCTTAAGTCTGTCTCGCATCTAGACAGTGTGCTCAAAGATTGCTGTGTTGCCTATCCCACATCTTGTTAGTGTGCCCAAGAGATTACTGTGATTGGTTCTGCCTATCTCACTTACTTATGATTGCTGCGCCTTAGTTAATACTGTTTTGTATTCTGCCTGTCCATATCACTTAGAAACTGTTCCTGTTAGGATCTCTTGCATCTAGTTAATGTGCTCATGAAATTACTGTGCTGTATTCCGCCAGTCTAAAAACCCTTAAAACTGTTCAAACTAGCCTCTCCCCCATCCGATTTGTAGATCTATCCTGCCTATTGCGTCCTAGTCACTAGTGTGTTGTACTCTGCCTATCCTTAATGCTTAGAAACTGTTCCTGTTAGCATCTCTTGCATCTTGTCAGTCTGCCCACGAGATTACTGTGTTGTATTCCCCTAGTTTAATACACTTAAAACAGTTCAAACAAGCCTATCCCTCATCTGATTTGTAGATTTTGGGTCCATCTACCTCCACTAGCTCTCCCTTCCCTCTTCCCATCAGATGGCGACTCCTGCTCACAATGATCCTCACCTCGCATCTGTCCCGATTCCTAGAATCCCAGCTCCCCCCCCTCTTCACTCATCCCCCATCGCACCTGGCCCGCCCTGTAACATCCACTTACTCAAACCCACCCACTATCCCTCCCCTTAACTCAATGACTGAAACCCACCCGCGCACTTCACTACAGCCTAACAGCACTCGCCCACTCTCCTACTCTCCTACCACCACCCTACTTCCAATTCTAAAATCAGAAGCATACTCTGGCACGCCAACCACCTCCCACCACAGAAGCCCATTCCCGTCAACCCTTCCCACCCAAACCCTCCGCCCATCCTCCTTCTGACCGCTATTGAGAAATCCCTAACACCCCATGCCAAGACACCTCTCCCCCCATCAAACTAGCAAACCAGAGGACTTCTTTGGCATTACAAACAGCTCAAACCCCTATCTTCTTCCACTCCTTCCTTGCACCCCCCTCTCGATCCCCCCTCCCTTCCTTTCACTCCCCCAAATCCCCAAGCCCCTCCCCCAACTGACCTTAGAACTGCCCACCCTCTCACCTCCACCATACCGCCACCACCACCCACCTTAACCCCCCGACCCCGCCAACAAACCCCCTACTCCATATCCCTTCCCCTCTCTAGAAACTGCACTTCTCGCCCTTGCAAGAACGGTAGCTTCATCTTAATCACCTTCTGACCCCCCTACCCTCTCTCACACCCCCATTGCACCAAATCCTGTTAAAAGTAAAAAACGAGTCTGGGCCCCCTACGTGACTACCTTTTCCTCACCTCTTCTACCTCAACCCTACCTTCCAATCTCCTCAAGACTCACTCCAATCTCCAACCCCCTCACACCCACTGACCTTCCGCCCTCTCTCCCGCCCCTCCCCGACCCTGCCCACACCCTCCAGATGTCCTCCTCTGCCCGCCTACTCTTTCCATCCTCCACCGATGTAAACCCAGCCCCCGCCACTCAGAATCTAATGGCACCCTCCCCCATCACTACCCCCCTCCTCTGCCAGTCTCAATGGCCCGGAATCCCCAACCCCTCTGATCCCTCAACCCACCAAGCTCCTCCAGCCCACTTCCCAACGACCCCCCTCAATGACCACACCCCACACCAAAGTCAAATGCATCCTTTTTAATTGCCTCTCTGTAGCGAAAAACAGACACAGCATCTTCGACCTCCTCTCCTTTGACAAACCTGACCTAGTCTTTATCACCGAAACCTGGCTTTCTGATGACTTCGCCCCTGTTGCACACAACGCATTCACCCCGGCTACTCACTCATCCCGCTCAACAGACCTTCCAGAGGAGGCGGCGTGGCAGTTCTCTTCAAATCTCATTTCTCTGTCTCACTCGTTGAATCTCAGACATTCATTCCATCATGCAAATCCCATCTAGTTAAACTCCCACTACCCCCGACTATCTCCCATAGCTTCCTACTCATCTACAGACCTCCTGGTTACGACAGACATTTCTCAAACAACCTCTGTGATTCTGTAGCCACCTTACAAGTAAATCACCTTTCTCTGACTCTCCTAAGAGACTTCAATATCTGGTTGGACATTCCCACCAACCCCATGACCCATCCTCTAGTCAACAGTCTTGATGCGCTCAACCTCTCCCATCATATGAACGTTCCAACCCACTCTAAGGCGCACACCCTCGAAGCAATCTTTAGCTCCAATGACCTGATTCATCTATCCCCCATACCTCTCATCTGGTATGACCACTTTGTCATCCCTTTCTCCATCCTCACCCCTGCCCCCCCTCTCCATCCCCCCCTGTCGTCCCCCCAAGAACTGAAGTTCTGGAACAAAATAAAGATCCTTCCTGACCTTGCCAAAGCCCTACTTCTCAGTTCCCCTTCATTGCCCCCCCAGACAGATCCTGAACCATCGACTCCTTCGACTCTTGGCTCAATGAATCTCTAATCCCTCACACCCCACTTCCTCATGCAATGGTCCATTTCCCAAATGGTTCACGCTCGAACTGAGGAATACCAAAAAACAAAATAAATCGCTAGAACGTAAATGGAGAACATCATAAACCAATCGCAGCAGATCCGCCTCCGCCTTGTACCATCGCAACTACAAAGCCGAAATCCAGAAATCCAAAAAAGCATATTACAACAATCAAATCCTCAACTGTGGAAAGCCGCAGCAAACAACTCCATAAAATAATTTCTGAATTCGTCAAACCTCCTCCCAATCTGCCCCATCAAAATCACTCTGTGACTCACTCTCCCTATATTTCTACACCAGCGCTCTTGACAGGACAACCGTCCTTAACAACAAACTGTCCCTCACCCCCCAACGACAGAGCAACTCAACAACCACCCTCCCCCCTCCACCCCTTACCCACTTTTGATTCCTTCAGTCCCATCTCCATCGACGAGTTTCTTGACCTACTATCTTCTAGCAAACCGTCTGGCTCCACCCTTAACCCCTGCCCCTCCTCTGTTCTAAAAGAAATATTCTAATCCACCTGCGCAGGAGAACACGCTAGAACCATACTAAATGACTCTCTCTGCTCTGGCACCTTCCGTGATGCTTTCAAAAACGTGCATGTCAAGCCTCTTCTTAAAAAGCCATCCCTCGACCCCCTCGATCCCAAAAACTACAGACCCATCTCGAACACCAAATTCCTCACAATACTCATTGCACGGACAGCATACTTCCAGCTAAATGCCTTTGTTGAATCCAACAACCTCCTTGACCCCTCACAATCAGGCTTCAGACCTCGACATGGTACCAAAACCACTCTGACCTCGATCTAGGATGATATTAAGGCCACTGCAGACTCTGAAGGATGTGCTGCACTAATTCTCCTCTGCCTCTCTGCAGCCTTTGGCACGATTAACCACTCAATCCTCCTTGACCGTCTCCACTCCCTTGGAATCCATGGCACCACTCTCAAGTGGATCACCTCCTTCCTCAGCAACAGGAAACAAATAACCCTCCTCTCCCAATTTGTCTCAGCAGCTCGCCTGGTTAATACTGGAGTGACGCAAGACGCATGTCTATCTGCTCTCCTATTCAACCTCTATATGTCCACCCTCCCTGGAATCATTCCCCCGCACAACATCTTGTGCTTCAACTACGCTGATAATACCCAAATCATCCTTAAATTCCACAATTCAAACACCAACCACCAGCCCGACCTCAAAGCCTGACTCCTTGATGTTGACCGATGGATGACAATAAACCACCTCCTCTTAAACCCCAAAAAACTGAAAATTTGGTCTGTGGCAACACTGGTCTTCTACCTCATCCTCTCCCTTGGCCCCTTCCCTAGGCCAACTCCCCCCCACAACACAGTAAAAAATCTGGGCTGCACTATGGACTCTGGCCTAACCCTCTCTCGACAGATCAACAATGTGTCAAAATGTTGTCACTACCATCTCAAACTTTGAGATGCATCTTTCCCAACCTCTCCTTCCCGAACAGACTTGCCGTTGTTATGACCATTGAAATGTCAAGAGTGGACTATGCCAACTCCCTATGCCTAGGAGCGCCAGCATACCACATTAATAAACTCCAAAGGGCCCAAAACGCTGCTGCTGAATTGCTCCTCGCCCTCTGTCCAAGAGACCACACCTCTCCGGCTCTCCAAACCCTCTACTGGCTACCAGCCGGACCAAGGGCCTCCTTCAAAAGAGACCCTCTGCATCACTCACCGTGCAGTGCACAAAACCGGACCATTATACCTGCAAGAAAAGTTAAAACCTTACCTGCCACCCTGTACTCTAAGATCAAGCACTGCCCTCCTTTTAGTGATCCCTCCATCCAACTCTGTTAGGATCGGAGGATCTGCTTTCTCAACCTTGGCCCGAGGAACTCTCTCTCTTCCCCCACATATTCAGCACACCCAAGACCATATGACATTCCACAAAGTACTAAACATGTGGCTGTTTCCATCACTCCAACCTCAACCTTAGAAACGATTGAATATCCAACAACCCAATGACTAAATACACATAGGGACTCCCAGCCTTGTCATCAATGAATACAACCTCTATTCCAGCTATAAACAACTGTATCCCTGATCCCAGAATAATGACCCCCTTGGATCAAAACTCCTCCCAACTCCCTGTCCTGACCTTGTCATCAATGAATGTGACCTCTATTCCAGCTATAGACAACTGTATCCCTGATCCCAGATTAATGATCCCATTGGATCAAAACTCCTCCCAACTCCCTGTTTGACAACTCATCTAGTCCTGTGATGTCACTGTGTCCCTCGTGTGGCGCCTGCACCCTGGCTCCCCTGCTCCCATAATGTCGCTATGTTTCCCTCTGTATTGCCCTCCCATCTAGTCCCTGTGATGTCTCTGTATGGCCATCTGTGCCCGTGTATCGCTGTGTACCCTGCCTCCCTGCTACCCCGTCCTCTCACTGTAAGCCCAGCCCTCTGTCGCCCTCTGCCCCTTGTACCCGTGTTTCACTGTGGACCCCTGCCTCCATGTTCCCCATGATGTTGCTATATATCCTTCTACCCCCTGTCCTGTCACTCTAAGCTCAACCCTCTCTCCCTCTGCCCATCCACAAAGCATATGCGCTTTGTGGATGAACTATCATATCACACCATATCACTACACTCACTCGCTACTCTACACCATCACACAATCAGAGTACAGGTATACCGCTCGATAAATTCGGCCTAGCTGCTCACATACGAAAACTACCCCATTAACACCTAATCACTCTACCAAAATGCAGCTATATCCCATGGAAAAACCGGCCTAGCTGCTCACATAAGCGTCCTACAGGCCTAACGCAGCCAGAACCAGGGCGTAATTATAGGGGGGGGGCAGGAGATTTTGTCCCCCCAACTTCTGTGGAATGCCTTTTTGTCCCCCCCAACTTTTGGAGGGAGGGCAGGGGGGGCTGCAATCATCAATTATGTAATTGGACAGCGCGAGCCCGGCTGGGGTGCCCAGCAAGGCTTGCGCTGTCTCATTACATAATGCTGAGATGCCTGGCAGCCGCGCTGCAACACATCCAGGGTTGTGATGCCCTGTGTGGCTCAGTCCCTCACCCTGGCTGGCCTGACTCAAAGTCAGCAGCCAGGGTGCTGAACTGTGTGTTGCAGGACCTAGTGCCTGTGCTGCCACGCTAGCAGCAGCACTTCCAGGGGCTGCAGCGCAGAGAATCGCTTTCCGCCTTTGTATTTGTGCGACACACAGACAGGAACTAGGAAGCTCATTCAGCTTGCTGGTTTCTGTCTGGAGGTGCGTGAGTGCGAAGAGGTTAGGTCAGTATAGCATGAAAAGTGGCCCAGGTGGCATTTGAAAGCAGAGCAGAGGTATTTACATTTTTTAAAAATCATTTTTAATTGTGTTTGTGTATGTTGGTTGGGGGGCTGGGATGCAGGCTGACCCTAGTGAGCGACGTGTCACATTTGGACAATGTGAGCAGAGCTCACAGTACACAATAAGGCCCCAGCTATGAAGACACACTAACAATAACAAATGTATTCTCTGGTGCAAGCCACAGCTCTGCAACACCTCTAAAATGAGTCTTGCCACTTTTCAGATGCTACTAAAGCACCACCATCCTAATTTCAAAAAGAAGTTGGTGGAAGGTGAGCCCTCCCCAAGTAGAGTGAAAACAGTCAAGCTGAGAAAACCTGTGACCCAAAACTGTCATACTCTACAAATTCTGTGAAATGAATTTGAGTGCTATACGCATTCCAAACATGGTGAACTTTTGTTAAGCAGTTTTTTCTCTAGGTGTGCAGAAGGAACCGTATGGAATTTTGTGTTAAAAGCACACTTTTAGGAGCCCTGTATAACTTTTCCCCCTGCCGCCAAAAATATTCTTCACCAAACTGGCAAAAGTATTTCGAGTTTTGCCGACACTTTTTTAGGACGGTTTGGTGCAAATTAGTAAATGGGTGTCATGATTCAGGTTAAAGGCCACCAAAAACTGCTTCACTTACCAAACTAAGCAGGGGAGTATCCAGAATTTTAAAAGTGAGGGGGGGGGGTGAGTGAGCAACAAAATGCAGTGTGTGGATCTCCACATGGTCTCATTGGTGCCCCCAAACTGCCCACCCCTGCCCCAATCTACTTTTTTGGTAACATTAGTGGAAGATGGCATTTTAACACACAACATCAAAAGTAAAACTGCAGGATCATTCCAGATGCAGGAAACTCATCTATTAGAGCTCTGTCCAAGCCCTCTGCGGCAAAATACATGCAAACTTCCTAATTATTATATGGATTGAACCAACAGAAGTGACTTCACAGAAAAGGACATTGCAAGGCGCATCATCAGTTCTTGATACTTGGAGGCACCATGGAAGTGGCTTTAGAATAAGTGGCCATGAATAAGCCAAGTGACAAATAACTTTGTGGTGCAAACTACCTAAATTGTACTTTTGTTATATGTGGAGCAACTCTATAGTCATTAGGCTTTTCCATTATAATACCATACCATACCATAATACTTTCAGAGCTGCAGATAAGGCACAATGTGATTAAATGATTTGCTCAGGATCACACACTTGGTTAAATGGTGAAACTGGGGTGGACAATTTAAGCATGTAACATTATGCACCCTTCTCACTCCCGCCCATTCACATTTCTAAAGGGACAAAAGTCCCTGCTAATAGTACTCCCCCTCCCTTCCATCAGTGCTAATTGCTCACATTGTAATGCTCTGTTGATACAGAGCAATGTGAGGACCCTCTGCTGCCTGGAGCACTTTGGGACATTGTCCTGGCAGCAGGACACCTCTACCATTCGGAACGGGTAAGGTGTCCTGCTGCCAGGACAATGAGCGTGCTGAGCAGGAATTGCTCAGCACACATTGTCTTGTCAGCGACACCTTTGCCGTTGGGCACCCTCTTTGCTGTGCCGAACGGGAGAGGTGTCCCAATGACAAATGTCACGGTCTGGCTCTTAAAAGATCCACGGGGGCAGCTTCCCCCTCCACCCCGCCTCTCCCACTTGGTACTCCACTGCTTGGAGCCATTTGAACACAGGAAAACATCCCTTAATTGTAATCTGTCAGAATCTTGTAGAAAAAATCAATCAGCACATACACATATAAGGTGCTTTTCAGAACCAGGTTTGGAGATATTTGTCATTTAAAAATTGATACCAAGTATACTTGGTCACCCACCGCACTGCATTAACCTATGGCTTCTGCCTTTGAATGAAAGGAAAAATCAAGGGAATTGCTGAAATTCCAGTAAATCTGTTCCTTTCGGCTATGGCTTTATAGTTCATCTAGGACAAGTCAATTTAGCCCTAAATTTCAGGGATCAGGGGGTGATAAAGTCTGGTCTGCTCAATGAACGTTGCACCACTGTTTCCATGTGTTATTGTATATGTACAAATAAAGGTTGTGTGCGCACAGTGTATGTCAATGGAGGTGCTGGGTGCATTTGTGTGTGAGTGAGATTGTATGCAAGCATATGTTTGTTGACTTTTGTGTCTGAAAGAATGATACATTATGCATTGTTTGTATGTTCTATTGGAATTAAGTTTGTGAATGTTATGTTGTGTCACTGCATGCATGGCAGGCCGGCTGGAGAAGTGTGAGGGCCCGATTGCTTTTCAAAGATAGGCCACCAGTCTTATGAAAGTTATAACAGAGCAGAGCGTCTTGTGGTGTAGTAGTCTAGTGTTATCCCTCAGGGATTTCGGATGTTTGACCGAGGTACAAAATCACAGCAAAATAGACTGTAGTCATTTTCGCTGCAAATACGTTTTACCTCGGTACAAAAAAACAAACACATGTCTTCCCCAAACCGCCAGTACACCCATAAACCCCCTACTTACCTTTTCTCCATCTGCCGCTCTCCTGTACACTGCAGCGTCCGATCGATCCATCTAACGCGGTTCGGATCTGATGCTGCAGGGTCCCTTTTTCTTATTTTTTTCTTCTTTTTTTGTTGTTAGGTCCCCTGCCACCAATGCTGAGGAAGCGGGAAGTACAAATACTGAACATGAGGGGTGGAGGACACCCCCGCAACCCTAGCTCTTCTTTAGAGTTTAGTCAAAACTATCATTCAACCATATTTTATCGAACAATTTGGCCTAAACAATCCCTAAGAGCCAGCAACCCCACCCCTGTCCCATTCCAACATTTTCAGCAAAGTTACTCCACTGGCCAGAACCCAGTCTGGGTGTCCACCCACCAGACTGCACACATTCAACTGATATCTCCACCACCACACCTAATGCTAGGATGCAGCTACCACCAGGCAATTACACCAGCTGCACACATAACTGGTGCAACCACGCACCCTATGACACTAACCCTCTCTATACTCTCTACTGACCTGGACTGTGGTCCCCGAGGGCGTACAACTGACCAGCGCTTTGAGGTCATACCAATGATATATAGAGTACTATATAAATGCCAAATAACATAACATAACATAACATACCATTAACTCTGCTGGATCTGTAGGAAGTAATAGTGAGACCATCTCATGTGATTCGAAAAACTCTGATAGGAAGCGCTTCAATCTAAGAAACCCCATGGGGCCCGTTGTGCCAGCGGGGATCCCTGCTGTGAAACAGGAAACTGGCATCCAGTGTGGCTCACAAAGAACCGAGAACAAGAAGCCAGTGTGTGCTGCTGTGGAGCCCAATACCTGAGCCTGGATCCCGGCAAACGTGTGTTCAATTCCTGCAGCACTGTGGACGGTTTTTCCTGCTCTTAAGATGGCAGCCAAGGTACTTATCGGCACCAGCCCGCCTGATCGCGGCTGTTTAAACGCAATTGGTGAATCAGTCATTTTTCTGAATCTCTCACTTTGTTTTTAAGGGGATGGGCTGGGTGAGTGTGCTTTAAAAATGAACTTTTGGGATATATGAAGGGTGGAGGAGGGGTGAAGTAGTGTGGCCGGAGGGTATGGCATTCTTGCTCCACATACAAATTACAGTGAAAAAAGCATCAGAAACGCAAGTGCCACCCAGTGCTGTATATGGGCTGGCCCTCAGTACCTGCACTTCTTATTTTTGTACATTTGAGTACTTTCACTTCTCATAGCCTGAAAGAGAGTACTGGCACTCAAATATATTGCAAAGTGAAAATGAAAGCTTTTGATTTCACTTTATCACAACCTAAAGGACTAAGCTTCAGAATCTTTTGCTGGGAGCAGTGCCCTCTCCCTCCTCCTCTCCCCAGCACCCACAGTGCCCATAATGTCTCCTTCAGGGCCCACCCTGCAGGCCAAAATGAGAGACAAACATGCAATTGTAAAAACTGTTTTGACTCATCTTGTTGTTAAAAGTAAATTCTTGTTTAACCAATAAAACAATTTAAAACAAAGATGTAAATATGATTGGAGATGTGATGGAATGTTTTTGACTGAAAACTCGCACAGAGCGCCAGTTTCCTACCGAATTTATTATTTGATCAATGCAAGCGAGCAAACGTAAAACCCCTTTTTAGTTTACAGCAATGATATCTGCTAGTTTGATAAGCAAAAAAGAAAGTCTCATTCAATACAGATATTCAAACTTTGCTAATACAATGCATGACAACAAGCTGGAAGTTTGTGTGAACGGATCTCAGATACACTGCTTTACCAAAGTGTGAGCTCCTTGGCACATAATTTTATCTCGCTGGGCATTGCCTGCAACCAAAAGGGTGTGCCTAAAAGGAGCCCGTGCCCAAGGTGCCATGCCGAAACGGCTGGCGCTGACAGCGGTCTGCCAGAATGTCCAGCTTCGTAGCTTGGTGAGTACCTGCGCTTCTGTCTTTCCATTTAAAGTACTGGTAGCACCAGATGTCCCTGATCCGATTCATCACTTTGGGAATCCCGGGCCCACAGAAAGAGTCGCAAAAAGTGTAAATAGAGCAATTCACTATTGAAAAAGCCCCAGACAAAATTAGATCAATCATAGAATATAATGAAATTGGCAAAAGCATAGAGGGCCTGTTAAAGGCCACAGCAGATGCAGAGGATGGAGAAGATGTTGAGGCCGGAGGGGGACACTGAAGGACACTGAAGGCAAACCAGCTAAGGAGAAGCAGCTTTCTGGGAGAAAGAATTGGTAGAGAAAGAGAGCCAGAAAACAGCTGCTGAAAGAGATCCTGATGCAGAATCTGAGAGTAGGGGAGTTAAGTCTTGGAGGTTCTGAGTCACCCTGGATGGGAGTACCACCAGCTGTGGCTAAGGATGAGAGGAGGTCCTAGGAGCTGGATCTGATTAGCCTTCTGGAAGGGATAGATCATATCCCTTAACAGTTAGAAACATTAATTAAGCCTTATTAATGGGAAAGGCACTTTGGCCATCATTCCGAGTTTGGAATAATTTCAGAGGTAAATCTGCAAAAATACCTCCAAAATCGTTTACCATTCCTGCCATTTATGGTATTCGGAGGGGTTGGTTAGTGAGGGGTGGGTCCTGGGATAGGAGCTGGTGCATTTTCCTGCTGGAAGAGATATGGATGGTGACAGTGATCTTTTGGCCACTGTGCATTTGTCTTCCAGCAGGCCCGACTCGGCCTCACAGAATAAATGCATCAGGCTCCTATCCCCGAATCCACCCATCACTAACCAACCCCACCAGATACCATCAATTCAAGCCCCTCCAGGGCCACTTTAGCGGCAATTCAGCACCACCAGGGCTGCACATCACCAGAGATTCATCTGAATCTCACCCTCATCACTTTCATCTTTTACCCCTTAATTGAGACGACAAGCATTGAAACACATGTTGACTGATATTTTAATTAAAACAACCTCTATGATCAACTTCATCCGGCTGGATTAAATTCTTGCAAACACACTTAATGATTGTGGAATATATTGCTGACTCAACACCTATGTGACCAGGGCCCTACCCCCTTTTTCTATATGAACATCACTACTGATGTGGCAAATCCAACACACTGAATGCTACAACAGTGATGTGCTGCATAGAGTAATTTCCTAATCAGGCTAGATGACAATTCATCAGCAAACACTATCTGTCGAGCTGGTGGCAGAGCATGGAGTCACCCACCATTACGCATGCTCTGGCCTGACATTAAAATGGTGGACAAAGGCCTTAAGCTTGTGTCCATGTCAGAAAAACTAATCAGTCAATTAGTGGGAACAACCAGGAGGAAAATGTGGAACACTGGATCTGCTGTAGCAGAGGCAAAAACACATAAAAGAAAGGAAAAGTGAGATCTGACCAATCCCAACACTTGTGGATGATTAGGAAATGGCTCAAATATTCCTGTGTGCTTAGATTTAGCTAGTGTACAGTCCTATACAAAGGGAGGGCCAGGATATAACAGGCTGGAATTGCTGATCCAGTGAGAAGGACGTACAGTTAGAAAGACAGAGAGAAGCAGATGTCAGAGGCTCCTGAGGGCTGCTATTCCGCCACGTTGGCAAACCCATAACCCAGGATCAAGAAAGGTTATCAGCCTGCTCAGGGCTACACCTCCGATCCTGACCAACGTCAGACGGCAAGTACGACACACCTTCACAAACTTGCTGGGAGACTTATCTCAGACCTTGGCAAGAGCAAGGGACCAGAACAGAGACGCCAGAGTCTGTTGAGGGCTCAGGACCATAAGGGTGACCTTTAGCTGGTGGATGAAGAGCATTTCAGTCCGATAAAAACCATGGCAATGGAAAAGAAATACTAGTTGGGGAGATGGAAGGGAGATATATTCTGGCTGCTAAGGGTCCATTAAGGAAAGGGTTATAAGAAGTGTGTGATTGTGGTCACCGCATTACTGCGCAGCTCAAATACAGAGGACGAAAATGTTGTGAAGGTTTTTACTGTGAATTTCACAGCAATTATATGTGGGGCGTGGGTTAGGTTAATACAAAATATGAGAGGAGTATGGGAGGGCTGCAGGGAGTCTCTCCGCGCACACAATTGTGGTGACGTGTGGGGAAAAAACATTTGATATATTAGTTTTCGGTATTTACAATGTGTAGCAATCGTATAGATCCCTTCTTGTAAGGGATTGTGACAACAAGGAGCCTGAGAAGATTACCTGGACCAGTGGATAGTGCTTTCAGGACCCAAAGAGAACCAAAGAAACTAAAGAGCTGCGCGCTATATCTCTGAGACTCTGTTTGACCCCAAGAAGCATATTGGTTTCCACATGCCCAAGACCTTAATAGTACCAACAGAGCATACTGGGCACTTTATCACTGGGATATTGTGTATTACGTTAGGGGTCTTAGCCTAGGACTCTACGTCTTTACGGTAGGTCAAGAATACAGAGAGAAGTGCTGTATATTCATGATTAACTGCTTCAACAAGTTGTGTTGGGTTTTCAGATGCCATGCGTTGCGTAGCAGATAGAAAGTCACAACTCTAAACTTGGAGATTCCAGCTTCAGGTGTCTATGGCAGGTCATCTTGTTTCTTGGAGTTTTATATTGAAGATGTGTCTGTACGTGTTTTTCCATCGCTAAGGTGATTTCTGATGGAATTCATTAGTGGTAAGACCTCTGAGGTGTCTGTTAGCGGTGCTGAAGCTGAGAACCGGTCGGGATGACTTACACACCCTAAATGTTGAGGCATGGATTTTGAATCTCCCTTTTGACTTATCTGTGGTTTATTTCACCTTTTCCTCACCTCTGCAGGATTGATGAGCATGCAAATCCTGTTGAGTCCTCCTCTTTGCAGCGACAGTCTGGGACATACCTCTTACTCCAGCATCATCCGAATACCTACATTATCAACTATTGTGGAGGTGTCTAAGCAAGTCTATAAATGAGGTCAGGATTGTGGCTGCCACACACTCTACTGCTGCATGTGACACGAATTCCACATATTGGACTGTTCTGGCAACCTTGTACAGTCTTTGGAGGGATGCTACTCACCAAATACTAAGATGTTTCTGGTTTAGCCAGGGGCATATTTTACTTGTACTGAAACCTGTGAATGGGTGCAATTCTAAGTTCTATTTTCCTCAGGGTTGTCACAAAACCGAGCAATGGAACATGTCAGCTTCATGATAAACATAGAAGAAAAGAGGCCATATATTTTTTATGAATTCACTTGCATGCGCTCATGTTCACCATGATCAGAAATTGTGTCCATTTAACCTTACATGGGGAAGTGGAGCAGATGAAATGACACATTTGTCTACCTTGCTCACTGACCTGGAGCATATAAGAAGCAGTTATATGACACAAAGTCACACAGTAAAATGGGAACTGTCATTGAAAGGCTCAATATGTATTTCCACATATATTTTAGAGTATCTAAACGTCTACTGTGCAATATACAATCAGTATTGCATTAGTCAAACTCTCAATACTCTCTTTAACGCTACATCTGATAAAGATAACAAAACATATTTGCCAGTTGAACAAACTTGTTATTCTTACAATGCGTTCCAAACTGCTTTATAGGGCGTCATTTAAAACTCTGCAAAACAATTTTGTTTCTATAATGTGCCCATTTCCATTCTGTTTTGTTGCCTCTCTCTGAACAATGGCTTAACTGTGTGTAATACCTGGAATGTCTTTCGAGCTACTGGAAAGCACCTAAAGAAAACATCTCAAAACCATTCTGCTTGCACAATGTATATATCTGTTTAGGCCAAGGACCCCACACTAAAAGCCACTGGCTTCTAGACAAAAGTATTGCGTAACGTAGCTTTCCAGCAACCTTCTTGTGTTTTCTTCATGCACGCTATTCCTGATCTAAACAAGCATATTAACATAACGTGCTATCTAAACCACAGGCCATGCTTCTTATCGCAGCCTCTGAAACTTTTATTCTCAAAACATTTTGAATGTAAAGGAAAAGCTTTTAGCCTCAAATTGTCACTTTTTAGATTATGAAAGCTCGCTCAAAACCACTCTCGTTCTCAGTGTCAGCAGATCAAGAAATCAAGATCTGAGTGTGCCCCTTTGCCAGGTCATGCAGTCAAATTCAGCCAATTGTCTATAGCCTTCTTTTAGCTAACAATGACTAACACAAACTGATTTCTCTGTAGGCTTGCTGATGGTTTAGCTCCATATATAGATGGGTGCCTTCAATTGCTGCATTCACATTTCATCAAGGGGTTTTCATCCCGCTGGTCTTCATTCTGCTCTCTGCTTCAGATTTCTAATCCTCCTGGCGCCCTGCCTTTGCCCCCTTCAGCCTTCCTAGCTGTATCTCATGCCAGCCTGCTTCACCTCCAAGCATGTAGGTTGTTTCTGTGTCATCTCCCCATCATTCACAGTCAGACTTATAAAAACACATTGGCTCAGTTACAAAATGTATGTAGCTACATGGCAACTTAGGGCCTCATCGCGAGTTGGGCGGTATCTCCGGCGGTATTACCAGCGGGGCTATGAGTGTTACTGCCAAACCCCCGCTGCTGTTAGCGCCGGATCACAGGTTTGGTGGAACGGTATGTCCCCATTGGGCCCATTCAGGAATTTCCCATTCCACATTGGGCCGAAAGGGGAATTCCGGGCTCTACTACCGTCAGCGGTATTAATGTGGCAGTAGTAGTGCGGAAAATCAGCATAATTGCAGCTGATTTGCCCCCAGCTCAGAGCTGGGGGAAAATCCTGCCAAACCCGTGATTTGGCGGACCCTTAAATGCGATGGTAATAGCGTTACCGCAGCATTTAAGGGTTACCGCCAACCTCGTGATGAGGCAGTATGTCCTTTGTATGGATTGGACAATTTGGTTCTTGTTTCTTGCATTGATGCCAGCTGGTTTCCCACAAAGGACATACATACTGATGGTTTGCCAAGGAATCTGTACATGGCTGGCTGGTTTCACAGATTCTTTTAAATACAAATTTTAGAATTACTGTGGGATTTCCCTTTACTCAAGTCTGCCCCAGCCATTTGTCTGCTATTATGCTTATGTGCGTTGAAATGACGTCTATTTTCTTTGCTTACATCATTTTCATAAACACTGCATGCGTTCTTCGTAATTCTACAGATGCCTTGCAAGTTAAATCACATTTTGCTAGAAACTGGGATTTCAGTCATTACAACCCTGCCGGTCCGGTAACAACGGTGCCGGTAGGCTTACCGGCACCGTTGTTACCGGACCGGCAGAGTACAAGTTTGTGGGGCGGAAGGGCGTCTGCTCAGGACTGACCTGACGGGCGGAAAGGCACCCGCTCACAGACTTTGATGGTAGCACCGGCACCATTTATACCCTCTTCCCCATTCCCATTGAGTCCTATGGGACTCAAATGGAAATGGGGAGTAACTTTTTCCGACGGAAAAAATACACAATTCTGACGGTAGTCTACCGTTTTTACCAGCACAGCTACCGCCGGAGTTGTAATGAGGCCCATTATCTTATTTGTAATTATAAACATTGGCCTCTTCTCAACAATGTTTAACGGAATGTTGAAACGAGGCCTTCAGATTTGGAATTCAGGGCTCTGCATGTCGTCTTTCAAAATGTGTTTTCTATAAAAACGTGCGGTTCTGCAAACTAACCGTTTGCCCTCTAGTTGTGTGTTATTGAGATAATGTAATACAATGTGCATTTGTGTTTCACAGCATTGTTTACGATTCATGTACGCTACACTGGTATCTGAATGAATCATTTTGTTTTTTGTATGAGGTGTTCATTGGGGCTCTATACTCACATCTTGCTGGGTCTTATGGATTTACAACACATGTGTTGTCCTTAGGAGCGCTGACCTCTTTTTGCTGGGTGTGGCAAGGAGCAGAGAAGGTTCCATGTTTGAATTTTGTGATGCCTTGGGCCCATAGTTCAACTCTGTTGGGTAGAGCAGGTAATTTCTGTTTTGTACAGTGCACCTTTTCAGTCCTTGCTACTACACATTCTAATATATGTTTGCTATCTCTCTTCATATGAAAGTTATTTTTTTCCATGTCATAGGATTTTCTTGGTCCTTGTACTTTGACCTATCCTTAGATTGTGTAACAGGTATGTGTGTCTCTGTTTCTTGTTGTATATCACTACAAGTATAATATGAGTTTGTACCTTGTGGGCTGGGTACATTGTGAAGTTTGTATTGCATTATTTAGTATGCTTTCGTTGGTCTCTCACTTTCCTGTGTTTAATGCCCTAAGGCCAGCCTATTTTTTCATATGAAAAAGGATTGGTGGAAGGTTATTTTGCTAGTGTGTCTGTATAATGATTACGTTCTTCCTATTTTGAGCGTCGGTATAAGAGTAGTCACCTCTTTCTTCTTTTATAGCATGTGTTTAGAGTTTCTATATACTAAGTCATTCATCTTCATTAAGTGTGTTAGCTTTCTTTTGGTTACGTACATTGGAAACATCTATTTGTGCTAATCTAGACTGCATTGGATGATAGTAGTATAGCTCTGTGATAATTGATAGATTGCTGTTTAACTTTCCTCCTTGGCTTCTATGTTGGAACTGGTGTTTTCGAGAGAGCCATCATTGTTGCATGACTGAAGCTCAGCAACGGGGGGGGGGGGGGTCAGTGAAACACTGTACACCTCTTGATACAGTTTATGTTATGTTATGATAAAAGTTCTTATAACAGGGACTGTTGCCACCTGTGTGGTCTCTTAGTGCTCTTAGGATCTTTAAAGCAAGATGGGAGACGGGTAAGTTAGTAGGACTGAGTGGGAAAAAAGCGCAAGAGAGCTGTGATATGCCGTTGGCAGCTTCTGTTCGGTGACACCGTTCACTGAGCGTAGGTGTGTTATTTCGGTTGGTAGCCACCATATGGTGTTGGGCGGGACTATGTGTGGTTAGTTTCATTGTTGTGGTGTTGTGAAGTACATGTGGTTTGTTGTGTTGTAAAGGTGTGATTGGGTTTAGTTGAGAGTCTGAGAAGGTGTGTGCAGAAGGGTGAGTTTTTAGTAGGGGTCGTTAGTGGCAGTACCTTTCCTACCCCTGATGTTGTGCCTAAATGCTGCCCACATCCTTTCCCCTGCCGTACATTCTGGTGTGCAGCAATTACCACCCCATGGGTTGCTGCAGAGGTGATGTGTTCCCTGTGCCCCGCGCCCCTCCCATGTGCAACATGGCCCAGTAGCAGAAATGTGCTAAATGCAAGATATTGCTCCCTAACACAGATGGGCTAAATAGAAGATTTGGTTCACTGACACATTGTGCTAAATGCAATATGTTCCTCACTAACACAAATTGGCTAAATGTGAGATACAGCTAAGTAATACAAAAGGGCGAAATGCAAGATATGGCTCACTGATACAAATGGGGTAAATGCGTGATATGGCTGACTAACACAGATAGACTAAATGCAAGATATGGCTCAACTGATACAAATGGGCTAAATGCGAGTTATGGCTCACTAACACAGATGGGCTAAATGCAAGATATGGCTCAACTGATACAAATGGGCTAAATGCAAGATATGGCTCACTAACACAAATGGGTTAACTGCAAGATATGGCTCACTAATACAAATTGGCTAAATGTGAGATACAGCTAAGTAATACAAATGGGCTAAATGCAAGATATCGCTCACTGATACAAATGGGGTAAATGCGAGATATGGCTGACTAACACAGATAGGCTAAATGCAAGATATGGCTCAACTGATACAAATGGGCTAAATGCGAGTTATGGCTCACTAACACAGATGGGCTAAATGCATGATATGTCTCAACTGATACAAATGGGCTAAAAGCGAGATATGGCTCACTAACACAAATGGGCCAAATGCGAGATACAGCTCACTAACACTGATGGGTTAAATGTAAGATATGGCTCACTGATACAAATGGGCTAAATGCGAGATATGGCTCACTAACACAGATGGGTTAACTGCAAGATATGGCTCACTAATACAAATTGGCTACATGTGAGATACAGCTAAGTAATACAAATGGGCTAAATGCAAGATATCGCTCACTGCTACAAATGGGGTAAATGCGAGATATGGCTGACTAACACAGATAGGCTAAATGCAAGATATGGCTCAACTGATACAAATGGGCTAAATGCGAGTTATGGCTCACTAACACAGATGGGCTAAATGCAAGATATGTCTCAACTGATACAAATGGGCTACATGCGAGATATGACTCACTAACACAGATGGGCTAAATGCAAGATAATGCTCAACTGATACAAATTGGCTAAATGCGATATATGACTCACTAACACAAATGGGCTAAATGCGAGATACCGCTCACTAACACAGATGGGTTAACTGCAAGATATGGCTCACTAATACAAATTGGCTGAGTGTGATATATTGCTCTCTTAAACAAATAGGCTAAATACAAAATGTGTCTCACTGACACAATGTGCTAAATGCAAGATGTTGCTCACTAACACAAATGGGTTAAATGTGAGACATGGCTCACTAACACAGATGGGATAAATGCAAGATATGGCTCAACTGATATAAATGGGCTAAATGCGAGATATGGCTCGCTAAAACAGATGGGCTAACCGCGAGATACAGCTCGTTGATACAAATGGGCTTTATTCAAGATCTGGCTCACTAACACAGATGGGCTAAATGTGAGATACGGATCACAAACACAGATGGACTGGACATTAACTGCAAGATATGGCTCACTAATACAAATTGGCTGAGTGTGAGATATTGCTCTCTTAAACAAATAGGCTAAATACAAAATGTGTCTCACTGACACAATGTGCTAAATGCAAGATGTTGCTCACTAACACAAATGGGCTAAATGTGAGAGATGGCTCACTAACACAGATGGGATAAATGCAAGATATGGCTCAACTGATATAAATGGGCTAAATGCGAGATATGGCTCGCTAAAACAGATGGGCTAACCGCGAGATACAGCTCATTGATACAAATGGGCTTTATTCAAGATCTGGCTCACTAATACAGATGGGCTAAATGTGAGATACGGATCACAAACACAGATGGACTGGACATTAACTGCAAGATATGGCTCACTAACACAAATAGGCTGAGTGTGAGATATTGCTCCCTTAAACAGATAGGCTAAATACTAGATTTGTCTCACTGACACAATGTGCTAAATGCAAGAGGTTGCTCACTAACACAAATGAGCTAAATGTGAGGCTCTCTAACACAGATGGGCTAAATGCAAGATATGGCTCAACTGATACAAATAGGCTAAATGTGAGATACAGCTCACTAACACATATAGCCTAACTGCAAATTGTATGGCTCACTAATACAAATGGGCTGAATGCAAGATACTACTTCCTAACACAGATGGGCTAAATGAAAGATTTGGCTCACTGACACAATGTGCTAAATGTGAGATGTTGCTCACTAACACAAATGGGCTAAATGTGAAATATGGCTCGCTAACACAGATGGACTAAATGCAAGATATGGCTCACTGATACAAATGGGCTATATGCAAGATCTGGCTCACTAACACAGATGGGCTAAATATGAGATATGGATCACAACCACACATGGGTTAACTGCAAGATATGGCTCACTAATACATATAGGCTAAGTGTGAGATATTGCTCCCTTAAACAGATAGGCTGAATGCAAGATTTGTCTCACTGACACAATGTGCTAAATGCAAGAGGTGCTCACTGACTCAAATGTGCTAAATGCGAGAACGAGCCCACTAACACAGATGAGCTAAATGCAAGATATGGCTCAATTGATGCAATTGGGCTAAATGCAAGAAATGGGTCACTAACACAGATGGGCTAACTCCAAGATCTCGCTCACTAATACAAATGGGCTGAATACGATATTAATCCCTAACACAGATGGGCAAAATTAACATTTTGGCTTACTGACACAATATGCTAAATGTGAGATATGGCTCACTAACACAGATGGACTAAATGCAAGATATGGCTCAACTGATGAAAATGGGCTAAATCCAAGATATGGCTCACTGATACAAATAGGCTATATGCACGATCTGGCTCACTAAAACAGATGGGCTAAATGTGAGATACAGCTCACTAGCACCGATTGGCAAACTGCAAGACATGGCCCACTAAAACAAAAGGGCTGAATGCAAAGATATGGCTCACTAACACAGATTACCTAAATGAGAGATAGAGCTCACTAAAACAGATAGGCTAAATATGAGAAATAGCTCACTAACACAGATGGGCTAAATGCGAGATATGGCTCACTAACACATTTAGGTGCTAAATGCAAGATATGGCTCACTAACGCAGGGGGGCTAAATGCAAGATATGACGGACTGCCAGAAATGATCTATGTTCCAGTAGGTAATAAGAGTGGTGAAAAGAGAAGGAACAGGACTGTGTCTAGGAATTGAAACACAGTGGTAAGAATATTGCTACTATGCCATGTACAGTGGGACTAACTGAGTGGCTATGACCCACTGTGCAAGTTAATAGGCCAGAGCAGGACAAGGACCTACACCAAGGCCAGTACCACTTCACCATCCCATAACTGCCTGCCACATTCTGATGTATTGCCATAAAAAAACAACCTGGGATAATGCCTGGGGTGTGAGATGAAGTCCCCTCCCTAACTTTGGGGATAGACAGTAGGGTGTAAAAGGGGGACAGGGGCCACCCTGAGGTAGTGAATGCTGGACATAGACGAAGTTAACAGAGCATTGACAGACCACCCTCACAGGGTCCCTGCACATTCACCAACACCAATAAATACCATGGAAGGATGATCAGGTCACCATTTCTTGAGGGATACCTCTAATCCTAGCATTTTCACTCCTAGAGAGAATGTCTAACTCCTGAGTCAAAGCCGAACACCCAGCATTGTTATTAATGCCTTTACCTCTAAGCAGACAGAGTTGCAACATTCTGAATTCAGCAGTGAGTGTGGAAATACATTATTTATCTGGCACCGCTACCAAAGCAAACATTTGAGAGCCTGAGACAGAGCAGCGCAGATCGGGGAGTCCTGCGCAGACAAAGTTGCACTCAACACATGAACAGAATGAAAGGAAACGTATGTGCATTGTCCATGTGAAGGGCACACAAAAATTGTTCTCCCACTAGAAATGCAGAGATTTCAAAGTTACCATTACCCTTGATGAAACCATTCCATTCACACAGAACAGATTCCCTTGTTTACCAAAGGGTTGTCTAGCTTTTGCTTTACAGAGACCCAGTATACATCAGGTAATGTCACTACGACTCCAACGGAGAGGGGCAAAGATCTCTGTCATGTCTAGGGGAGTTTTACAATCCAAAATGGAGGCAGGCTTTGATATAAGTTCATGCCATATACCTTTCAGCTCACATCAGCACAGTCACATAATGGCCTTAATCACAGACCAACACAGCACACACTACACTGGTGCAATCCATGGCCCGAAACCCCACCTACACTGAGGAGTGACGAGACTATAAAAGCCAGCTTCCTCAGGTGAAGACTGTGGATTGTTCAAGAAAGAGCAAGAGGTAGGTGTTTGGAGGGAAATGCAAAGCTAGGAATCTATTGAGAGGTGTGCTGTGTTCAGAGACTGGGATGGAGGACGTTACATGTCAAGAAGAATGTTTACCATATGGCGAGAGATATTGAAGAGGTAAGAGACCCAGTTGAGGAAGTTGGAAGGATAGTTTTGAGGAGGTTGGATGGAGAATTGTTACCCCTGGAGAGAGAAATATTGAGGTGGTTGGAAGGGAGAGTTATCTGGAAAGGCTGAGTCAAAAGGTGGAAGAAAAAGTGAACCATTCCCATCTAGGGAGCATGATGGAGAGAAGCTAGAGGCAGGGCTGTCACAGGGTTTGATGTGGACATGGGTAAATAATTTGATGAGTGCCTCTAGATATATTCTGCACTGTGCCAGCCGGACCCAGAATAAGTGCCGGGACAACTCATATTTTAAGTTTATCTGTGAAGGGCATAGATATGTGGATAAGACCTTCTGGAAGCAGCTGGGCTAAGCTACATTCTTGCTGCTGGTCCATTAGACCTACCATTAAAACTATTTGTAGGGTAAATCTATAGACTGAACACACTGAAAACATTGCAAAGATCATGTCATGGTCACCTTACATTTGCCATCTTCCAACAGTATGCAGGGTCATAAACCATGAGCCCATTATGTACACTCTAGTAAGATGAAATCTGTGGACATTGTTGTTGACATCACAATAGCCCTTGCCATAAGCATTCTTTATTTCATGTGTGTTTTGGCTTTCTCTCATGTGCTGAAATCACAAAGGTACAGCAGAAGAGTAGGGGTCGACTGGGCTATATGGAACTCTCGTCATTTCCTGGCAGGGCTCTGCACCCTGGGCATCTTTTGTGGGATCACTTTTTTCATTTCCACATTTTCCCATAGGTAAAGAGTTGGGCTCGCTGAAAATGTGCATTTTGGATCCATTATTTCCAGGGCATGTTTTGTTTCCCAGTCCATCCCTGCTGGACAGTAGTGTTTGTTTATATAGGCTATGCAGACTGGATGCCCCAGACCAAGAGATTCTCATTTAGGGTCAACTCTATTAATTTATGTCTGTAATGTCTATCATTTTCTGCAAGATTTAACTGTGTCTTAATGTTTCCAGTATCCAGCCAGAGTAGTGTGAGGGGTCAGAAATGTGGGCGAAGACACATGTATAGTTTTCTCACAAGTTGACATTTATTGAATACAAATGGGTGAGACAAACACCCATCTATAGCCTATAGCTTAACAAGGATTTCCCAGCCTAATTACCAAATGTTAAAGAAAAATTACCTACTGTCCAAAAGTATCTGTCCCTCACACTAATGCATACAACAACATTATACATTCATTGTTTAGCTGTTTTAAACTCTACAAGATGATATATCAAATCAAACACAAAAGTCATAAATAGGAATCATTGTGACCAGGATTGGATTACCTTCCCCTGGATAAATGCAGGATTTTCTAAACCAAAGTTCAGTTTCAAGAAAGTTCTCTTCAATGGCAAAGTTCCACTCAATGTATTTTAGAAATGTTATTTTCATCCAATATGTCCTTCACTTAGCAAAGTGCCTGCCCCACTTCCAAGGGTTTGTTCATACTTCGAGACAATGGTTAACATTTCCACAACCTCCTGATTGGCAAACCAACAAGTCTGTTTCTTTAAACCTCAGTTAAAAATCAAATGTAAATGTTATTTTCTTCGAAGACTAACCACTTATAATTATATCAAACTTCTCCTTTGTAAGTAACACTTTCGTCAGGATGATTCATTCAAAAGAAACACTTTAGTTAGGATGGTTGTGCAACAGTTCATCAAAACAAAATGGTGGATTGGACATTCCTTTTACATCACAACCTTTTACCACAATCACAGTACTTCAAAGTATCTTCTTCCTAGTACACTTGCCTGCCAGGACTAACTACAATGTATACATCTAGTGGTTAACTCGCCTGCCAGCATAAAACTACTGCTGCAACTTGTTTACACTGTGGTAAGGCCTGTTCCAAACTCTCCACACTTGAATCATCAATGGGGAGATTTGAATCAACAACTGTCTTGTAATTTCTAACACAATTGGCTTACATTTTCTTCCACAAGGATGTTTCACAAAAGGATAATGATTATTTTGTTGATCTACTTGCCTTAGGCAATGCAGGTTACAGGTCGCTCCCCCAGAATCCCTTTTAGAAGCCTTTACTCCTGCAGTCTTTGATTTAAATAAACACAACCTTTTGGTTGCCCGGCAATGTGGCAACTTTCTCTTTCTGGATATCTTGTTCTGTGAATGTTAAATTCAAATTGTTTTGGTATCACTCTAAGCCTTCTCTGGCTTTGCCAATGTAGGTTACAATGTCCCCTTATTGGATACCCATCTTTAGGAAAGTTGTATTCCCTTTGCTTTACTTTTGCTTCTCTTAGGCTTTGGCAATGAGGATTACAATGTCCCCTTATTGAATATCTCTCTTTAAGAAAGGTGTGTTCACTTTGTTTTACTTTTGATTCTCTTTGGCTTTGGCAATGCATGCTACAACATTCCCTTATTTGGAATCCCCTAGTCGTGGAGTTGCGCCCAATGTGCCTCAATTCAATTATTTTATATTCAAAATGATCATTATTACCTAGAGAAGTCTCCTTCGGAGCGCCCCAGGGTTACCTGTCTCTGGCCAGCTCACCGGTATACCCTCCTTCTGACTCACCGATATTGCTTCAACTTTCTTTGGAACCTCCAAACCATTAGACAGCTCCTGTCAGTCTGCAGCCACTTTCGCTGACCGTCAATGGAGCATTCGCAGTTCAGGTCACTCTCTGGTGAAAACCTAATACTGGAGCAGTTCACAGGATGAAGAGAGCTTCCCTCTCTCTCGGGCTGGCTGGCTTCACTACCACTTCCCGCTGCGTGTCCTCTGCATGAACCAGGAGTCCCAACCTCTGCCACGTTTTCTGTACGACGTCCCGCTGTCAGCACAGCAACAACTCCAGCTTCTGCTCCTCCCTGCTGCTTTTCTTTGATCCGCACCGGACAGGACATTCAATGTTTAAAGGTTCTGCTCAGGTGTGGGTCATTACAACAACCAGACCGCTCACCTCCATTTGATAACTCTGGACCATTCTTCCTCATCTCAGTACTAAGAGCATTATGGGACTTGAAGTCCATAATGTTCTTATTTGTTTTCTGATTATTTAATTCAATCTGTTTGGGTGGTTTATACGATTTACACTTAAGGGAGGATTTTAAAGAAAGTGATTGTTTTCCCTTGGATCTAAGATCTAAACATAATGTAGAATCATCATTACTGGAAGTAGTGGTAATAACTTCCTGACCCCTTTGTATACCATGTTCATGTTTATAGAAAGGATGCTCATACTTGGCTGCTTGGATAATTATGGGCGAGAGAGTCTTATAGTGACAATATGGCATTAAATATTTAGGCGTTAGGGAAATCTCATCCTCAGAAAGGATGAATACTGTGTTGCTTCTAACATAGTCACCACTTTCTCCTGATAGCCTTCTCCTCCCATGTGATCTTCCCACCTAATAACATACCTAGGGTTAGGATCATGTAGCGTCTGCCTTTTCCTGGCCACATCGGAGGAGACTTTAGGCGGTGATTTTGTGATGACACCCCTGTCTGTACGTATGCATTACCGAAATGTATTAAGACCAGCTAGTGCGTCTGTCCTGTCCACCCGCCCACAGTTTCCCATCCCGCCCTCCTGAGCTTGGCATCAACTGTACCACTTCATGCACTTGCACTAGGAGAACTGTTGTCAGGCCTAGTATGCTAGTTTTTCTGTTTAGATTATTCGGAATCTTCAAGGCCTGAGAATGATTACTGTATTCCTTTGTTACCTTCCCACCTTGAATCTCTTTGAAGCACTTCACCTGTGTGTAAGTGCTATATAAATAAACAATAAATAAAATAAAGTTGTTGGTATTATAGTATATTTGTATACATACCTTTTATGTCTAACTTCTCCTGCTTCTAAGGCTGTAAAGATAGGTGTTATTTCTACCAAATGAAATATGTAATTTATTAACCTCAGAATGATGAAGGGCTGATTAATACCTGCTGAAATATGAACTTGGTAAGTGCAAGCTGGCACATTTTAGAGTTGAGCTTTTAACTTACTGAGCTATCCAATTGTGACACTGTATGTTGTTTAATAAACTATGCAGTTAAAAAGAAACATATTTTAGATACCTTCCCACTCCCCTCTCATGTCCCCTTCAGTATTTTAAAAACAAAATATAACACTACTATTATCACATTTACTAGTGGGAAATTATAAATCCTCATGCTTCTAAGCATTGTAATAATGTTTTTCATTAATAAGAAATGTACCCCACCAGAACCAGTTCCTACCAAATGCTTTCTCCAGATTTAAGGTGAAATATATGCTAAGAGAGCTCAGGGGGTTACATGCTAACTACTGGGATCTTCAGTGGTTAGAATTCTAGCAAGATCTACTCAATCTTTTTTTCTTTCTGAGGTTGAGAAATCCAGGAAAGTCTTCAGAGGTGGGAGGAGGTAAAAGATGAAAGAGGAAGGCTTTGATAGGGCTTGTTAGAAGGAAAGAGAGTCTCCTGGGGACCAGGACATGGGAGCCTGGAGGTGGTTCACTGACAGTAGACTACCAAAGCACATCCTGGAAACCCTGGGAGAGTGTACTGGTATCAAAAACGTTCCACCTCACTCTCAAACTTTGCAGAGAGAACCTGAGATTTTGATAAGCCTGTGTATCAGGGGTCCTCCGATCCCACCATATGCAAATTGTGATATAAAAGGAGCACACACTGGCAAGAAACAATGCTGTTTATTACCGCTGGGCGAGCACAAATCAAACACAACAGTGGACTGGAACTGATTGATAAGAGCTGACATTTGGGCATACAGTGAACATTTGTTTTATACTAGAAATACAATGGTCAAGGCATTAAAAACTGTTGCAGCCCAGGATGTTTACATTTTCCATGTTCGCCAAGAAACACATTGGCTCATATCCTTGGAGCTACATATATGTTAGTGAAACGTGATTGTCAAGGGAACAGTTTGCAATTAGAAAAATAACATTTGTGCTGACTGCTGGGACTTTATTATTCTGTCAATGGTCAGCACCATTGCGAAAGGAACACAACACCCTGATTCTGGTGGGAAGGGAGACATTCACACGGTACCTGCTGGATAACGGCCTTCAGAAACCTTGTGGTGGATACTATGAAGTCTGGCCACCTCCCGGCGAGATAGAATCGTACAGTTTCATTGGTCCTCCCAGAAACGCCACTCCATGCAGTTTCCCATTCCCATAACCACTTGCCGACAACGATTCGTATCTATGTGAATGGGTCTCTGGCTCAGGTCCTCTTCCCCTCTAACCCTGAGTGCCCATAGGATTGGCTTGTCACACTGTCATAACATCACCCAGTGTTGTCTTAGCTCCTTCGGTATGCACGTGATGCGCATCTGAAGCTCTGTCTCCCTCTTCCCTAACCCATGGTGCGCTGATCTTGTGTTCAGAGCAGGTGTCCTGTGATAGATAAAATTCCACTTGCTGCTGTGTTACCTCTATATTTGTGGACCCCCCAACTTTTTGCTTTTGTTTCAGCCTCCTGTCCTGACTTTCTGCCAGTGAAGTACAGCCTTCAGCCGCACTTCACTGGGCTTTTGCTCATCATTCTGCGGAAACTGACTTGTCCTTCTGACAGTCAGTACTGGGAAACATTGTTTCCCTTAGTCTTATGACTTATGAAGTACCTTACTGTATCGCACACTGGGTTCCTTGTGTTTGTGGGCCCTTGACGTCTCTTAAGGGTTTTTTTGGTAACTGGACAATGTGCCTATCAGTAGACTGGTGGCAGCAGAAGCTTTTCGTGTATTTTTATTAACGTTTACCGAGCTATACCGCGCTTACAAATTTGGCTGATGACTGTGGCTAGTGTCTATCATGATCGTGCTGCAAGTTCTTTGTCTTCTCCTTTGGACATTTTGTCTTTTGGCTTTCCCCTTGCTCTTTGTGATGTGAGGAGTCCTTGTTTGGACAAGCATTCACCCACGAAAGCCAACGCTTTTCATTGGCTAATGCATGTCACATGTGTGGGTACCCAGAAATGGGCTGGGACTGTCTCGTCCCAATCCAAACTACTGGTGCTAGGATGTCTGGTGTGCATGAGAGCATGAGAGCTGCAGTGGAGCCTGATTGAACCACTGCTAGCGTGCATGCATGGGGCAGATCTCGTCACTGGCCAGCTGGGGTGCCAGCACTCACTGGACTTTAGGGTATGAGGAGTGTCTCTGAGTGTAGATCTGCAGATCACCCTGAGGTCTGAATCAACCTCTAGACAGAGCCAAGTATCCTGAGAAGCGAAACAGATCCAAGGACTGTTTGGATCCACGCAGAGAAGGTTTGGCACCCTGAGGCCGCTGTTGTCCCGGTAGACCCCTGCTTTGCACTCAATCTCCATAGACATGAACTGACCAGCTTTCCCCTTGGCACACGTGCTGGAACATTGCTACATCAAGTTTTGTATCGAGCTTTGGGGGAACCCTAGTTTGCACTGTAAGGAACCTTCATGCCAAATAGTCCCTACTGCTTTGGGCTGTGAGACATAAGTGTACGTCAGCCCATGACACTTGGGTGCTCCTGCGTCCCTCTGTGACAGTGGCGGTTGCTGCAGGCGACTTTCCTGCCTTTCTTCAAGTGTCCTGAGAAAAACTGCATCAGTGCTTTCTTTGTTGTGCAGTTGTGACGAGAGATACAGCTCCTGATGTAAATCAGACCAGCATCTACACCTGCAGAGCCTGTGAACTTTGAAGCATAACACAGGAGGGGATTTCATACTCCAGGTAACTTTCTGGAAACCTGCCGAGTTTGAATCCGTAGTGAGCTAAGGGCAGTGAGTAATCATACCACTTAACGGTGGCACTAGTTCATAGATACCGATTTAATGCACAAAGGTCCTTATCTTGACTTGGGTGGCTCTTGCTTCCTATAGTCATCTGAAAGTTGGGGACAGCTTTGTTCACCATAGCAAACCCGCCTCTGACTCCTGGAACTGAATTCCTCACATTCCAGTGTCCTCTTCTAACTTTTCTTTCGAGTTTGTCCCTTGTGAACTTTACACATCGACAAGCACTTTTGCACACAAACATAACATTGAGCATAAGGCTCCAATCTTCATAGGGTTGGACTTCTTAAGAGAGGGATATCCATTTCAGGAGTTGGCCATTGTGTTAACGTTTGTGTGCTTTCCCTCCTTGGAGGATTTGGCAGGAATCTGCACTTTACCGCATTGACCGAAAAGTGACTGTCCATATATTCTACCTAGTGTGTGTTTCAGTGGTAGCATTACTGTGTTCCTCGTCATTCGCCTGGGTTTGTTTTGGGCCTATAAATTGCATACTACTGTCTAAGAGGAATTCTTGTGTCCAACTGTGTGTGCTAATCCAAGACCTCATATCACCCCCACTACTGCTGAGACATAGCATTGACATGCTCTCCAAGCTACCTTGAATTGTTCTGGCTAACTTTGCAGAAATGTTCCCTGTATCTCTAAACTAGGGTGGCCTCCTGAACATCTGTTCACTATAGCAGAGTTCAGAAATCCATTCTAACATCCTGGGTGAGGCCCAACCTGGGGCCATCTGTACTAAGTGTGTTTACCTCGGATGTTTCCCTTTCACGTACTACTACACAAAAGCTCTGTGGGCCGATGGCATACATAGTGCATCTCTACCGCTGCGTTTCCCAGCAAGGCCTTCTTTCATGGTGTGATTGCAGTTTGTGTGCCTGTGTTTTCCCCTCTAAGAGGTGTCCCCGCACCTCTTGATTACTCCCATAGGTGGTAGGTGCGCACCCCTATCTGGCGCTGAATTAGCACCTTTGATACACCTGTGACTTGTTGGACCTAGAGGAATCTTACACAGACTCTCGGTAGTGTGTTTGGAAATTCCATAAACACTGAACCTGTTGAAAAAGACCAGGATGTTCCATTGGACCTTGAAGCAGGGCCTTGGTGAGCCCAAACCAGACACTTTATAAGAGATCCACTTTTTTGTTCATGATTCGTTATTGAAGAATCCTTCTGTTTTGATTGTGTAAATACAATTTTACCTTCTTAAGAACCACATCCATGTTTGCCCCTTTTGGAGCTCTCCTTTCATGCTGCCAATAACAGGTGTTAAGGACCTGTCTTTGAGAATAAACATGGGCCATGCATATGATATGGCATTTATAACACGCCTTAGGCGTGACATATCAAGCAACCTGTTTTTTCTCGCTCAATAAAAAACTACAAGTAACATGGCTGCCATGAAAACGGGTGTTGTCGGCTCCATAAGGAGCCCCTGCTCCATTTACATGGCATACTGGGGAAGACAGCCGAGGAGTAGAGGCGGATGGGGAGCAAGAGCGAGGCAGGCAAGTTAAATTCCTGTAGAACGTTGGAGGCAGATGGCGGGAGGCATGACAGAGAGATGGAGCAGCCGCAGCTCCCTCTTTTGTCTCTTAGTACACATTTGGGAGCATCATATTGTAAGCATTTTGCAAAAGGAAGCAACTCCTCCATTTTAAGAAGAGGCTTTTTGGAAGGCATGGTGGGTGCAAATGTTTCCCAGAAGTGCCTAGTGCTTGTGTGGGGTGAACTCTTCCAGGGATAAATCCAGCCACCTAAATTTGAAGGGTTTGGGGTCCCATGATGCATCTAGAAAAATGCAAAGTTTACGTGTATGAAATCAATTAAGGCCTTCGAGGGAGAGCAGGCTGCTGCAATTGCCCAAATGGCCATACAACAGTCCCACCATCACCCCCCTCCCTGCCATTGATATGGGGCATGGTACCTGCACTGTAAATAGAAATATACTATAGACTTCCTATGGCACTGTGGGCAATTAGCCAAGGCGAGCAGAGGGCAGGGAGGAGGTTGTCTGTTCATACCCCAGCAAACAGGCCATGTGTGGCATTTAGGGCTTCGGGGGACAGTGCACACCCTTTCCATTCCACTGAGGCACACTTGTTATGCTGCATTTACCTGAACCCTGCCTTTCTCTATAGCACTGCAATATGCACCTGATCCTAAGGGCACTCAGAAGTAGTCAAATAGGGCATTCTAGGCTGCACTTTAGATTTCAGAAGGTAGATCCTCATATCTGCTTACCCAACACCATCAATATTGCAAGAAATCACAGTTCCACAGCATGAGCCTCTACAAGAATTAACATGTTCTGCTAGCCAACTTTTCTGAAAACACGCAGAAGCAGCCGTATAAGGCCCTTTAGTCTAAGGCAGGTTCACCTAGTCCTCTCTTAGCATTTCACCCAGACCTGGACTGTTTACTCGCTCCTCTAAACCTTACTTTCTTGGCCCACTCCCATATTGCCACAGATCAGTTCATTTTCTGATGGTGGCCAAGTAGGTTTGGCAGGCATATTGTATGCCCCTTCCACCACCTTTTACTCTCCATCCATCCTCCTATCACACTGCCTCTTTTGCCTTTCTACTCTGTCAATTCTTGAATCTAGCCTCCGCTAAGCAGTGCCAGGATTAACCTGCAGGGGTTGTATTTGGGAGTGAAATCCATGACCATACCTAAACAAATCTCCATGCTTCAAGAAAACCTTTGGGCACAGCTCAACCCATCACAAACCACACACCTGTTAACAGTACTTGCTATTTCAGTAACAATATTTTTCCACCCTGCTATGGCCACCTTCAGCATTCTGTGCCCAAGAAGTGGCTTCACCAGAAGCCCACTTGGACTCTGTACATTTGAGGCTACAAACGTACAAACTTAAACAGACAATCCCCCGCTGCCTGCCCACCTTGAGCCTCCTGAAGAGTTCATGTTTAATGTATCTTTGCCCCCACGCTACCCTCCTACTTCACCGTTCCCCGGTCATCTTGTCTCAGTCTTCGGCCTGGATACCCTGGTAGGGTCACAATTCACCAACATGTCAAAAAGCCTTGCTACTAGGCTATCACTACGGTGGCACTGGCACGGTATATATGTGTAGGTACCAACATACACAATTGCACTCTGCGCAAGATGGTGACTATTACTCCAACAAAAAAGCACTTGCTAGAGACTGTATAATAAGTGTGCAATTATGTTCACATTGAAATATGATTCTGTTGGCAAATCCTTTCATTTTGCATAATCAAGCAGTTGTTTGGTTGTGGAAAACACTATTCTAGAAAGTACTGGCTAAAAATGGCCATATTTGAAAAGATGACACAAATGTGCATTTAACCAATTTCAAATCTGAATATTCCCAGAATTTCCCTTTACTGCAAGCAAACATTTTAGAAGTGCACTTACGTATTTCTGCGCAGAAGATGGGACAAACTCCCACTAATGAACACAGATAATAATGTTAACAATGCAGAGATCTATAAGGGTTTCACCTCCTACAATCAGACTCTATGCAAATGGCAGGACGAACTTGAGATAGCATAACTTCGAACTAGGATCAATCAGTGGGAAAAAGTAATACTTGATTAAATAGCCTTCTCTCATATGTACAGCAAATATATGTTAAACATATTAACTGGATACACTCAATCTGAATTCACAGGATATACGCACTTGCAGCAAAGGATATTGGAAGTGCAGTCATACATTTCCCCATAGTAGAATAATGACTGGTTCTGAGAAAGAGATGGTTGAAATACTCCATATAATCACGATCACTACCGTGACCATGGACACAAAGGGCATGTTTTTCAGTAGTAACAAATCGAGGGTAAAAGAGCTCCATTCAATAAAGAAAATGAATATTGAAGGCTTAACATCACAGAATAGCCAATTAGCCTCACTAAAAAACACGCGCGACTGGACATCTGAAATGTGTGCACACAATAACATATGGAAGTGCGGGCCTCCATGAAGACGTGGAGTCCAATACCTCCCAGCAAAGATTGCTAGTCCAATACCTCCCAGCAAAGATTGCTAGTCCAATACCTCCCAGCAAAGATTGCTAGTCCAATACCTCCCAGCAAAGATTGCTAGTCCAATACCACCCAGCAAAGATTGCTAGTCCAATACCTCCCAGCAAAGATTGCTAGTCCAATACCTCCCAGCAAAGATTGCTAGTCCAATACCTCCCAGCAAAGATTGCTAGTCCAATACCTCCCAGCAAAGATTGCTAGTCCAATGCCTCCCAGCAAAGATTGCTAGTCCAATGCCTCCCAGCAAAGATTGCTAGTCCAATGCCTCCCAGCAAAGATTGCTAGTCCAATGCCTCCCAGCAAAGATTGCTAGTCCAATACCTCCCAGCAAAGATTGCTAGTCCAATACCACCCAGCAAAGATTGCTAGTCCAATACCTCCCAGCAAAGATTGCTAGTCCAATACCTCCCAGCAAAGATTGCTAGTCCAATGCCTCCCAGCAAAGATTGCTAGTCCAATACCACCCAGCAAAGATTGCTAGTCCAATGCCTCCCAGCAAAGTTTGCTAGTCCAATACCTCCCAGCAAAGACACTTTATAAGAGATCCACTTTTTTGTTCATGATTCGTTATTGAAGAATCCTTCTGTTTTGATTGTGTAAATACAATTTTACCTTCTTAAGAACCACATCCATGTTTGCCCCTTTTGGAGCTCTCCTTTCATGCTGCCAATAACAGGTGTTAAGGACCTGTCTTTGAGAATAAACATGGGCCATGCATATGATATGGCATTTATAACACGCCTTAGGCGTGACATATCAAGCAACCTGTTTTTTCTCGCTCAATAAAAAACTACAAGTAACATGGCTGCCATGAAAACGGGTGTTGTCGGCTCCATAAGGAGCCCCTGCTCCATTTACATGGCATACTGGGGAAGACAGCCGAGGAGTAGAGGCGGATGGGGAGCAAGAGCGAGGCAGGCAAGTTAAATTCCTGTAGAACGTTGGAGGCAGATGGCGGGAGGCATGACAGAGAGATGGAGCAGCCGCAGCTCCCTCTTTTGTCTCTTAGTACACATTTGGGAGCATCATATTGTAAGCATTTTGCAAAAGGAAGCAACTCCTCCATTTTAAGAAGAGGCTTTTTGGAAGGCATGGTGGGTGCAAATGTTTCCCAGAAGTGCCTAGTGCTTGTGTGGGGTGAACTCTTCCAGGGATAAATCCAGCCACCTAAATTTGAAGGGGTTTGGGGTCCCATGATGCATCTAGAAAAATGCAAAGTTTACGTGTATGAAATCAATTAAGGCCTTCGAGGGAGAGCAGGCTGCTGCAATTGCCCAAATGGCCATACAACAGTCCCACCATCACCCCCCTCCCTGCCATTGATATGGGGCATGGTACCTGCACTGTAAATAGAAATATACTATAGACTTCCTATGGCACTGTGGGCAATTAGCCAAGGCGAGCAGAGGGCAGGGAGGAGGTTGTCTGTTCATACCCCAGCAAACAGGCCATGTGTGGCATTTAGGGCTTCGGGGGACAGTGCACACCCTTTCCATTCCACTGAGGCACACTTGTTATGCTGCATTTACCTGAACCCTGCCTTTCTCTATAGCACTGCAATATGCACCTGATCCTAAGGGCACTCAGAAGTAGTCAAATAGGGCATTCTAGGCTGCACTTTAGATTTCAGAAGGTAGATCCTCATATCTGCTTACCCAACACCATCAATATTGCAAGAAATCACAGTTCCACAGCATGAGCCTCTACAAGAATTAACATGTTCTGCTAGCCAACTTTTCTGAAAACACGCAGAAGCAGCCGTATAAGGCCCTTTAGTCTAAGGCAGGTTCACCTAGTCCTCTCTTAGCATTTCACCCAGACCTGGACTGTTTACTCGCTCCTCTAAACCTTACTTTCTTGGCCCACTCCCATATTGCCACAGATCAGTTCATTTTCTGATGGTGGCCAAGTAGGTTTGGCAGGCATATTGTATGCCCCTTCCACCACCTTTTACTCTCCATCCATCCTCCTATCACACTGCCTCTTTTGCCTTTCTACTCTGTCAATTCTTGAATCTAGCCTCCGCTAAGCAGTGCCAGGATTAACCTGCAGGGGTTGTATTTGGGAGTGAAATCCATGACCATACCTAAACAAATCTCCATGCTTCAAGAAAACCTTTGGGCACAGCTCAACCCATCACAAACCACACACCTGTTAACAGTACTTGCTATTTCAGTACCTCCCAGCAAAGATTGCTAGTCCAATACCTCCCAGCAAAGATTGCTAGTCCAATACCTCCCAGCAAAGATTGCTAGTCCAATACCACCCAGCAAAGATTGCTAGTCCAATGCCTCCCAGCAAAGATTGCTAGTCCAATACCTCCCAGCAAAGATTGCTAGTCCAATACCTCCCAGCAAAGATTGCTAGTCCAATACCACCCAGCAAGGATTGCTAGTCCAATACCTCCCAGCAAAGATTGCTAGTCCAATGCCTCCCAGCAAAGATTGCTAGTCCAATACCTCCCAGCAAAGATTGCTAGTCCAATACCTCCCAGCAAGGATTGCTAGTCCAATGCCTCCCAGCAAAGATTGCTAGTCCAATGCCTCCCAGCAAAGATTGCTAGTCCAATACCTCCCAGCAAAGATTGCTAGTCCAATGCCTCCCAGCAAAGATTGCTAGTCCAATGCCTCCCAGCAAAGATTGCTAGTCCAATACCTCCCAGCAAAGATTGCTAGTCCAATCCCTCCCAGCAAAGATTGCTAGTCCAATACCACCCAGCAAAGATTGCTAGTCCAATACCTCCCAGCAAAGATTGCTAGTCCAATACCTCCCAGCAAAGATTGCTAGTCCAATGCCTCCCAGCAAAGATTGCTAGTCCAATACCACCCAGCAAAGATTGCTAGTCCAATGCCTCCCAGCAAAGATTGCTAGTCCAATACCTCCCAGCAAAGATTGCTAGTCCAATACCTCCCAGCAAAGATTGCTAGTCCAATATCACCCAGCAAAGATTGCTAGTCCAATACCTCCCAGCAAAGATTGCTAGTCCAATACCTCCCAGCAAAGATTGCTAGTCCAATACCTCCCAGCAAAGATTGCTAGTCCAATACCTCCCAGCAAATTCCTGTCATCCATCTTAATTCGGATCCATGATTCACCTGTATTAGTTGTAAATTGTGTTTCACTGCTCTTAGTCCCCTTTGGTTGTTCACGGATCACATTGAATTACTAATCTATATGGCATTAATACCTCAGTGATGCCCTTCACCTGTGTCTAGTCACTCCTTCCCTCCCACTGCCATTTCATATCATAGTTAACATTGGCCTTGCAATGTACCTGTTGTAGTGTTGCATGAAATACATTTAATCAGTAATACGAGAATTGTAATTATTTTAGGGCTGTTAAAACGTTGTTCATAGAAAAAAGAAAAAAGAACTGTATTCTTCCTGTAACTAGAAAACGAGACTTGAGGGCCAGGGGAATGAACAGGGGAGGGAAAAGATGGCATGGGCAGTCGGAGAGGGTGTGGTGGCACTGCTGCAGCTACAGCTAACCCCCAGCTTGTCCATTGGCTCTTCATACAACTTCAACGTTGGTTGAGTACTTGTACAGAACCCTGTAACAAGAAGAGAGGAAGTGGCTTTAAAATGTTGCAATGTACACATGTGCGCTACTGTTACGTCTATGATTAATTAATTAATTCATTTATAACTTTTATAAAGCACGGACACAGGATGAGTGCATCTGAGTGTTGTTCAGTGTACACAAGTCATCATAAAAAACATATTTTATCCATACAAATATATAAAACAAATTGGACAAACATATGCAAAAGCATATATAAACAACAAGATAAAATATCTATTAAAACGGACAGGTAAAATTACAAGCCTACCGAGGATAGGGCAAGTAAAACATTTAAATCTAGATCATGATAAATTATTAAAATACAGAGATCCATAAACACGCTTTCAAAGATTTCCGAACCTTAAGGTAAATGGGAATCTTGCGTACGTTAGGAGGTACGCTATTCCAGGAAGACGCAGCAGTGCCAGAAAAAGAAAATTTAGCAACATAACAGATGTAAGATGGGTACGTCTAGGCACAGTAAATGACTACGAAGACCTCACCTCACTGAGATCTTCAAATCCTCGTTAAGGTAAGAGGGAGTTTTTAGATGAACCCCTTTACATGTAATGCAAGAAAATGTAAATAAAATGTGTGCCTGAAGGGGGAACCAGGGTACAGTTGTTAAAACCGGCGTAATATAATCTAATTTTCTTGCCCCAGATGCTAACTGGGCAGCAACATGCAGCACAGTTTTCTAAGGTTCCAACGTGGATTGTGGAAGACCCATAAGGATAGAATTTCTATAGTCAATCAGTGATATAACTAAGAATTGACCAAGATCTAAAATGTGCATCTTTTAAGAGAGGTTTCACAGATCTTGGAGCCAGTAAATGGAAGTTATCCGATTTCACAACCATATTAATATGGCGTGTAAATGATAAGCGAGAATCCAACATAAGCTCTAGAGATTTAGCTCAGGAGGATAGCTCAGGGGCAGCATGCTCACCTTGGAAGCAAGACAACATGAGCAACACAAGTTCGATCTCCGGGTCTGCGCTTAGAAACCTCTGGGTATTAAACGCGTTATAAATAACCAATCATATCATATCTTAGCAAATTCACCAAATGGTGCAAGAATCTTGGCATCAATTAATCATTTGGAAAAAGGTGCTATACAGTGAGCCTGGGAAAACAATACAAATTCAGTTTTATTGGTGTTTAATTTCAAGAAATAGGTCATCCATTTTTCAATACCATACATGCAATTCCTTAATTGTCCCATATCACTTTCAGAAGAAATTTGGAGGTACTCTGAGCATTTTCTGAATACTGATGCATTGACACACCATGTTACTTGGCTAGACGACCCAATGGTTCCATGCATCCATTAAAAAGCATAGGCGATAAAATGGAACCTTGCAGGACCAGGAAAAAGGGATGAAACAGCCTCAGAACGTTCTTGGCCCAGAACTGTCCACTGCTTTCTTGAGTATAAGAAAGAAAAGATCCAATCCAAAATGCCACCTTATTTTTTTTCAACACAATGTTGAAGGAGAACCTCATGATCAATGGTGTCAAATGCTGTTGATAAAGCAAGTAACACCAATAGGCAAACACCACCATCATCCAGCACTTTGCACACATCATCAAGAATCTGCAAATAAACCGTTTTGTTCAAAAATCCATTTATTCAGTTGCTCAGACTCAAATCTTTCCAGAAATATCCCAATGAAAGGTAGTGAAGTTTTTTTTAATTAAAAAATTGTTTTTAGTGCAAAGCACCTTTGCAGATTAAAAGCAAATAATACATTTTTACATATCGAAGGATACAAACAAACAAAACAGAGAAAAAAGAAGTCTCATTCAAATATCGAATAAAAGCATCTTACATCATACAACATCATTTTGTACATTAAAACAGTCCTTTTGCATTTCAGTTCTTATGTGATTTACAAAATGGACCGTCGCTATAATGGCCGTATTGCTGGAACCCCACATGCAGTGCATCCATATGCAATTTCTTGCAAAAATCGTGTTTGCATCTGTGAATTCTTTCAGCATCATTACACAAGTTTTTTCAAAGTGAGAACAATAAATAAATAAATGTTTAAGAGATTCTTCAGTCTCTTTGCAGAATCTACAGATATCATCAGCTCGAATATCTTGATTCTTTGTCCAGTGTATAGTTCTAATTTTTGTATGAATCAAATCCAGTCTGAATAACATGTATGTCCTACAAACTTCTTTATCGGGACAAAGCGATAAATATGCCAAGCGAGGACTTTGTTGATGAATAAATTCTGCATATTGCTTGAAAGAAGAGTACTTGTGTTATTCATTCTGCCCAATCATTAATAAACATTTTTTTTTTGTTCACCTGGTTTATATGCAGATAAAGATCACATGGTCGCATATTAATCTTATCTAATAACATGTCCATTCGCTCTTTGAATTGTACAAGAGATAGAGGATTATTGTTAGTTAACATCTTAGAGAATTCTGTATAGATCGAGTTCTTTGGAGGAGCTAACATTTTAGAATAATTTGTAAGCAGACGCCAATAATAACGTGCTGCTAAAGACGTTAACCCTAGTTCATGTCTTAGCACAGCATTAGGAAGGAAGAAAGGCAGACCTAAAGCATTTTTCTAAAGAATTCCTTGCATGCGGTTAAGAAACGGTCACAGGTCTCCCAGATATATTTCCACTCCATACAAGAGAATAGCCTCAGCTTTCTTATTATAATATTCAAAAAATTGGGTTAAGCGAAAAATTACAAAACTTATGAAAAATCATTTTCATTTGTTCTTTGAGGGGTCGTAGTTTTTCCATCAACAATTCCTTTGCTTTTTTCAGTGAGGTATTTGAAATATTATAACCCAAGTAGAGCATGTTTCAAACCACCTTTATCTGTTTTGCCTCAATGTCCCATGTAAAATGGCGTACTTTCTTGCGGTTTGAGAAGATCATGATATTCGATTTTTGAGGATTCACTGTAAGATTGTTACTTTCACAGTAAGAAAGAAAGCTCTCTAGCTTAGCTTGTAGGCCTGATTGAGTTCTATCAAAAAGAAGAACGTCATCTGCATAAGCTAGCCAAGATAACCTGGGCGTCCCCAATCGCACTGCAAAGGATTTTTTTTCATTCCAAATGTAGTGAAGTAACTAGTCGACGATTTGACAAATCCAGAGTGTCAAGATTGGTTCTTTTTAAAAGCGGGGCGACATGCCCTTATTTAAGAGAATCAGGAAATCAGCCTTCCTAAACTGATAGCTAAACAAGTTTTAAAAAATTGAAGAAAGATCTGGATTGCTGTGCCTGTCATCAACAGTGTAAGCTTATCAGCATCAGGAATGACAAAAGAGTCCCAAGCAGCTGTCAGTTTGCAATGTAAAGTAGGAAGCTGGAGATTGATCTCCGAATCTCTAGAATCTTCTTGGAAAAACACATCGCAAAGTCCTGGGCGTTCAGGGTTGGAAATGTAGGTTGTTTAGTCATGAGAGGATTTGTGATCCCTTTTAATAACGCAAACAATTATTTTGGTTGGTTAGAATCATTTTCAATGGCTAGATTGTAATAAGCAAATTTGGCTTTTGAAATAACAGTGCCATGCATGTTTTGAATTCCCTAAATTATCAGCCAAAGGGGTAGACTGCCAAATGTCTTCTAGCTTCCAAACAGATTGACATTAATTATTTAAAGCTTCTGAGAACGAAGGAGAATATTGAGTTGACCTAACTGATTTTATATGAAGGGGGCAATGGAGTTCCTAATACCTAGCAAATCACAATTGAATTTCATAAAGGCATCATCCACTAACTGGTCGATTATTGTAGGTGATGGGATGTTCGATAAAGCTGAAGACAGAGAGGGCAGAGAGGGAGAGTTAATGAGACGTTTGTTTCGTTTTAGCACTGTCTGCCTCTTTGCTTGGCCTTTCCAAAGAGTATACTGAGCAGTGATATGAAAGACAATGACAAAATGAATGGTCAGACCAATCCACATGATGACAGTCAGTTTTTAAACTGGACTTTTGAGGGGTAATAATCCAATCAAGAGTGATAACCTTCTCGTGAGAAGGATAGTAGCAGTGTTGGAACAAATCTAAGGATTCAAAGAACATTTTTAACCAGATAAAGTAAGTACAATTAGTATTACACCAAGAAATATTAAAGTCCCCAACAAATATACAAGAAGCAGACATCAATTGTGCATTGACAATAAAATCTATGAATTCAGGTACACGTACTTCATTATTCCCCAGGGTGTGATACATAACATAAACAGGAAAGGATGTAGAAGCATGAGCAAAAAATGTCATACATTCAAAAGAGGAAAATGAATCAACAGATACATGAGAATATTTAAGATTATTTCGGTAGATAATAGCCACCCCTCCATTCATATTATCAAGCCGGTCTTTGTGAATGATTTTAAAACCACTTGTCACTAGTATATGCAAAATATGCTGTGATTGTGCATGAAACCAAGTTTCTGTAATAAACAAAAACCCAGCTTTATGGAGAATAAGACTGTCATGAATAGTCAAGGTGTGAGCTACGGAAGATCCATCATTAATCAGCAAACACTTAATCTGGTTAATCTGGGGAACATGCCGTTTACCAGTCATCAGCAAAGAGGGGATCTCAATAAGAGAAGGACAACATATTTTCCTATCACTTTTTTCATTACGCAGCCTCAATGGTGAGATCCAAACAGGGATGGGGTGTGAAGCCTGGGGAGCAACATCGACCTCGGACGTGATGTGATGAAGAGACATCTTGTGGAAGAAATGTTAAGTAACACTGAAAAAGCAGAACAAGGCCAGGACAAACGGTCTTTCCCTGGAAACCTCACTTGTCAGCTGCCCAATAGCAGATGCAATACAACGGCAAGGAAGTTGCAGATGCTGTCTCGATGGTCCCACTCCGGGGGTCCTGCTGCCACTGAGTATAGAGTTGCAACAGTAATCTCTGATAATCACCAATAAAGATGCCCAAAGCAACCCAAGCAGTGAAAACTGTCTTGCAGTCTTCCTGCTAGGGCTGATGCTAGTACAGACAGAACTTTGTGGGTGAAGGCTTGGAGGACATCCATTGAAGATTCAGTGGACCTCCAAGTCCTAGACAATGAACAGTGACAACAAGCACTGCTGTTTACAGGAACAATGACTGCAATGCCCACAGAGAACTGGCGCTTCTAAAGCTTCGATCTCTGTGCTTGATGCTTGTATCACAATGCCATTCGTATCAAAGGGATACGGGCAAAATGGCCACTTTGGGACCCGGTTTGCGATAATCTGCATCTGATTAGGTAGTAAATGTGCCTCTTCTCTGACTGAACTAGTCTATTTTACTCATAGACTGGGCTCATAGGCCTCCATGTTTGCTAGTAACGCTGCAGTAATGAGAAGAGGAAAGACAGGGAAGTTCTAGACCAGAGGGTTGTCTGCCACTTAGCTACAAGGGCTACCGTGCCACCAGTCCCCTCCTCTGGTCCCCCATTATGTTCTGTGTTTCCCAACCCCCTTCCTGGTCCTTGTGTGCCCCCCTGTCTGGACCCCCGTTATGTTCAATGTCTCCCCCTGCCCTTCTGATCCCCCGTGATGCTTGTGTGTTCCCCACTCCCACATCCCTCCTCTTCTTGCCCCTCCTATGTCCTTTCCCCCTCCCTCCAGGCTTTCCAGCTCTCTTCTTCCACTCCCCACCCAATCACCTATTCACTGCAGGAGTTCTTGACTCACTGTGGCTTTCACCATCTCTGACCTGCTGCCAACACATGGATTTCACTTTATGGACACATTGACTTTGGCTTCACCTTCTCAGCACTCATGCTGGACCTTCCTGGATCTCGTACTCAGGTTGGCCCTGAATCATGCTGTGTCCATCGTCTTCTTGAATGCTTGCCTACATGTTGTGTTCTCTGCAACATTATGAGTTTTACTGACCTCTGAATCTGTATTTCGCTCTCCTCTTTGCTTCTCTGCTCTTTTTTCATTGTTTTATTCTCTGTTCTCTCATCCTCAACCTTCTTCCCTCTCCCTCTCTCCTCCCTCCCTTACTTTTTTCTTTGCACTTACGCTATTGGAATTGTCCTTGGAGCTAGTACGATAGCAACACTTGTTTGTCTCCTCCACCCTCCCTTACTTGTTCCCCCTCACCCATCCAGCACTATCTGAAATGTCGTCAGGCCTAGTACTGTAGACGCCTGTCTGTTCCCATCTCCTTTCTCCTTCCTATCTGTGTCTTAGTTCTTGCACTATCTGAAATGTCGCCAGGCCGAGTACAATAGTTATTTTTCACATTCTTGTTGTTCATAGCCTGTAAGAATTTCAGTTTTTTCCCTTGTTCCCTCCCTTGCCTTGAAGCGCTTTGAAACATATTGTGTATAGGCGCTATATAAATAAACTATCATATCATGTCATATCACATGGCAATGGTACCTAGCATCCTGTTAGTGCAAGCATCTGCTTAGGCCTTGATGTGAGACCTACGTTCTGACTCTCAATGAGTCAGTGAGAGTATGGCCCTCATTATGAGTCCAGCGGTAGACATGCTGGTAATTACCGGCACAGCTGCTGCCGGAGTCATGAATTTTCCAGGACCCGAGAATGGGTTATTACCGGGCATTACGGCCCTGGCAAACCTGGTAATTCCCCATTCCCGGGCGCTGGAAAATATTAGTCCCCATTCCCATTTGAGCCCCTTTGGACTCAATGGGAATGGGGAGGCCGGATGCACCGGCAACATTCATGAATGGTGCCCGGGGGATCCGTCGAGGTCTTCTTGCGGGTGCCGGTACGCCCGCCAGGTCTGACCTCTGCGAGCAGAACTCGTAGTTTGCCGGTCCGGTAACAACAGTACCGGCAAGCTTACCGGTACAGTTGTTACCGGACCAGCAACCTTATAATGAGGACCTATGTGTGTTTGTGTCTTCAATGGAATCAGTCATGTTCATGATCCAATTACTTTAGAGCAATTGCCTTGTATCCCATCGTGCAGCAGTTAGCCAAAGACTCGGCTATGGGGTCTCCCTGGTGCCAACGATTTGGGAATGACCAGTACTTGAGTGCAGGGGCTGGTGCAAGAATGTTCGCTGCCCTATAAAAAAAAAAATGTTGCCACCCAACCCCATGTGAATTGACTGTCGCATTCCTTCATGCTAAACGTGTCCTCACATCTTCACACGGATGCTCTGCCCGCCACATTCAAATCTGCCATTTGAGCATCATATTTTAGACTTTCTTTTCATAACAATGTAAAATGTTATCACTGTCCCTTAACCACCCAATAAATAAAAGACATGCAGAACTAGAAACATTGAGTAGGATTAGAAATGAAATATCAAGCAGGATCCAGAAAAAAACAATATCAGCAGGTAGAATTACACATATGGACCATCAGGAACCCAGCACTTTTCTCCAGAAACCCTTTTGGCTCCCGCCAGTGCGCCCTCCTTCCTCTCCCCTGATCTGGAACTGGAGCTGCTACGGTCTTTGCTTGCAGAATTCCTGCATCTTCCCTTCCTCCACATGCATCCATTCCCCCGGCACTGAAATGAGTGGTAGAAACTGCTGCTCATGTCAGAGGAAAGGCGGTGCCTCTTAGTTGCCAGTAGATTTACTACCCCCACTGTTAGCTTTGTGGTAGCGCCCCTTGCGCCCCTTGCACCCTTCTTCAAGGCAGCGGAGAAGGCAAAGGACTACCGTTCACCGTGCTGAGCATGTGCGCTGAGGAGGAAACTCCTTTGGCATCTCTGGGAATTGGGGAGGAGAATAGGAGTGGGACCCGCCTTCACCGGCTACGACCAGGGGCCACGTACCTATCTGACAATGCACGTTATCCACCTGGCAAAGGTTGCTCAGTCAGGTGCCAGAAGTGGCCACCAGAAAATGGAGAAGAGACATAGCAGAAGAGCTTCCTTCAACATATTTCCAGAATAAAGGTTTTAGTGCACTGTGGAGTTGGGGGTTAAAACCAAATTTACTGGCTCAATGTTCTTTAAAATGCACCATTTCCCGCAACTGTCCTAATCCCCGGTACTTCTACGTTTGTTGTGTAAAGTCTTTAATTGTGTTTCAGGAATGCGGGCTACACTGCTCGCTTAACTCATTTAAGAGGTACAGCACTTGCAGAAATAGTTCAAAATGTATTCACACAGAAAACAGTACATGGAGTACAGGGTAATCTGAGGAAGTGAGCCCCACAAAAAGAACAGGAAGAGCACAGTCAGCCAGCAGCATTGAAAAGTTCATCACACACTGGAGTGGTACATCATGGACAGCAGGAATACAAGTTACTAACACACTGAACAGGTACTCATGGGTTGCAACAGTGCCAACTTCCTTCGCAGACACCCACAAGAGTCACAGCCTAGGCAGAAGTGCTGCAAAGTTCCCAAAAGTAAGACCTTTCCACACACCTGCAGCAAATACAGTTGCTACATGGCAGAACCAGTATAGGTTTCCCTCAAAAATAGAAGAGTTACAGGCACAGTGTAGGCAGGGCCAGTGCAAGCATTCCTCAAAGAAGTACCAAATGGACTGTGCTATTGCTAATTTTCCTCAAGATCCACCAGGTGCAGCATGGGTAAGGTCAGTGGAAGCTTCCACCACAAGAGCAAATTCTCTCACAAACTGTTCATAATGGGCAGGTGGAGGTTTCCTCGTAACTAACTAACTGAAAAGGTTTTTATATAGCGCACACTCACCCAAAGGCCTCTGGGTGCTCACAAAGACAAACAACATACATAACAAATAGGCTCAGAGGGGGAGAGAAGAAAGTCGCTTAAAGCAGTGACTAGCAGAATCCTTAGGAGAGTGGCTGAGGCCAGTGAGTGACTTTAGGCATCAAAGAGGAATGTCTTGAGGCGTTTTCTAAACTGTTGTAGTGTTGTAGATTGTTTCAGATATAATGGAAGCATGTTCCAATGTTTTGGGGCCCAGACATAATATAGTACAGCTTGGACCTGGCCAGTGCAAGCTTTCCTCACAAACAGGTACAGAATCAACAGGGTCATGCATGTTTCTCTCTGAGGTGGGTGGAGATGCAGCATGGAGAAGAGGAATGCAGGATTCCCTAACACATGTGTACCTGGGAAGCATGGATAGGGCCAGGCCTTAATTTGCTCACAAATAGATACATGCGCAAACCAGGCGGGGCCAATAGAAGCTTTCCTCACAGACAAGTACAGGATGGAAAGGGCCAGTGCATGCTTCCCTTAGAAACAGTACAACATTGGCAGGGCCAGTGCATGCTTCCCTCGGAAACAGGTACAACATTGGCAGGGCCAGTGCATGCTTTCCTCGGAAACAGTTACAACATTGGCAGGGCCAGTGCATGCTTTCCTCGGAAACAGGTACAACATTGGCAGGGCCAGTGCATGCTTCCCTCGGAAACAGGTACAACATTGGTGGCTGGGCCAGTGCATGCTTCCCTCAGAAACAGGTACAACATCGGCTGCGCATGCTTCCCTCAGAAACAGGTACAACATTGGCAGGGCCAGTGAAAGTTCCTTCCAATCTGTTACCGACACATCATGCTGGGGTCACTGCAAATTTCCCTTAAAAACCTTCCCAGGAACAGCATGGCAGTAGACATGTTTGCAAGGGTCTTTGCAAATTCCATCCCAAACAGGACCTGTGCCAGCTTCCCTTAAACTGGTACAGCATGTTTAAGGCCAACCCCGGTTTTCCTCATGAACTGGTATGTGTACAGCATGGGAAAGGACATCACAGGCTTCCCTTTCAAAACATTGCTGGTGCCACATGGTTAGCTCCTTGCAGACAAACTTAACAAGCACTGGTAAAGTCACATGTTTGGGCTTTTACACAGTGAGTTAATTCACTGAGTAAATACACACAGACACTCTGCAGCAGCTGAGGGATTTGGTGAAGGGAAAGCAGACAGAGTGATGAGAGGGTGGAAGAAAGGGGATTCATTAAGGTGAACATGAGTGAAAGAGTGAATGATCATGTCTGAATGAATGATTATGATGATACATGGGGAAGGCCTGCAATGAAGGAGAAAGACCGTGATAAAGGAGGAGCACTCTGATGAGGGAGAAGAGATGTGATGACGCTGGAGCGATATTTTAACATTAGAAAACAAACCCACATGCAACATGGACAGGCCCAGCTCCAAGCATTTGCATTCAGCATGCCCATATTGGCAGCCAGCCTGTGTATATTTGTTTTATTGCCTACATGAGCAGGCACTGGTCAGCGCGGTTTAGCATTGCTTGGAAAGTTAGCCGAGAACATGTGCACAACAAGTAGGTAGCTTTTTGTGCTCACTTTCTGCGAAATGCTGCATGATGTGTGCAGCCATGGCTTCATCAGGATGCTTAAGAAGAATGTGTGCCCAGGGTAAAGTCTAGTTATTTATTCAGTAGTTTTAAAGTTGCATGATAAACCAGCTGGAGAGCAAACGCTGCAACACAGCAATCACCAATGGAGCCAGTACTCAGCGGCAGCTCTCCCAGCATCACTTAAAAACTCATATGTATTTGGTTGTTCAGGCTAATGAACATGTTTCTGAAAATAATGATATGAGCGCATTATTTAATATCAGGAGCCCAGGATTGGGCCCCATCTCTTGTGCCCATACCTTTAAATCGCAGGTTGGCCAGCGCCTCGCCGAGACGACTGGTCTGGGACGGTGGGGTGGTTCCAGTGTGGCCCATTACTGGCCTGGGGTAAATTTAAAGGGTTGTTAACCTGAGCCAGGGCCAGTAAAACCCAGGGCTACATCTCTATTTTGGTGACATCACACTGTGAGATGATTGAATTGCTATATTTTTTTTTCTATGGAAAATGCCGTAAATGCAGGAATATGACCCTATGGGTTGCCCTTTTTCTAGGAACATCATGTCGAAACTAAAGTGACATCACAATGGAATGTGCCATAAATGACATGGCGGTACCATTGCCCTTACTGAAGTGGCATCACAAAGTGGGAGCCGCCATTACTAAAGTGACAGCCCACTGAAAGCTGTCCTTAATGTTGTGACATGGCACCCTGACATGTCCATATTAAAGTGACTTCATATTGGGATCTGCCCGTTTCCCATTGAAATCACAGAGGGAGATGACCTTACTGCAGTGCTGTTGTAGTAGGCGCCCATGATAAAGTGACAGCACACTGCCATCTGGTCTGATTGCAGTGATATCCCACTGGCGACGTTTCTTACTGCAGGCACATCACACTGCATTCACTGAAATGACAGAGTAGGCAGTGAATATTCTACAAGGAAATGCCATTAAAATCCATGACAATAACGGACCCTGACACAGAAAACGCAATGTTGTTTCAGAACACGGAACTGAAATTCAAGCACTTTGTCAGCAGTTTGAGTCAGGCAAGGTTGAGGCAAACTGGTTAGAGTGTTTGTGCAGGCAGTAGAAGTTTCATGTGTAGCAATTACTGAGAAGACGTAGTTGTTAAAATAAGTGACGTCATACTGTGCAATCATCAATTAGTTCTGCCCGGTGAAATCCGTGAGGATCCGCGAAAGCATCTCCAAATTATTGGGATTTAAACGGCGTGATGGCGTTGCACTTTTGCCAATAAAATTGGTGGAGTAATTGACTTTTCTCCCTATTTAATGCCATTTCTATTACATCAATGTTCCTTTCTCCTGGAAGAGCAATGTTTGCCTGTCACTATACAAGACTGAGATGGACCACCTACACAATTACTGTTATTCATAAGGTCTGGCTACATTTTCCCACACAAACTTGAAATCACCAGAATTTCTAGTTATATAATTAATTCCATCTTCGGAAAAACGTTTGGGAATTTGATTCTAAAGTTCCACCTCATGGTTTATAGAGGGACAGGAGTCTGGAGCACCTTCATTCTAAGGCAGCTTTCAGAGAGACAGGTGTTCGGTGCTGGAGGGAGGCTTAGATAATTTAGGGAAGCATTAATATGCTTGATTGGAGTTAGATTAGTTAGTTCAGTAGGGTAGGGGGAGGTAATGAGTGACTGAGAATTCTGAGAGTGAGATTTAGGTTGCGTCTTACTTAAGCAGCACTCTGTGATGCATTTAGCAAACAACACAATAGCCATCTGAAGGGAATTTAGGGACAGGAGCCCCCTCCCCAGTGCTACCATCTTCATTGTGGGGAGAAAATAGGGAACCTCTCCCTGTTGCCTCCCTGTGCCCCACCCTCCCCCCAACTCCCAGGACATCCAGCATACTTCCCCTGCCACTTCCCTCCCCAAATACCTGCTGGACCGGTGCTTTGTGCTCCGATCCCGATGCGCTCTGCCTCCCGTAGCCACCAGAAAATAAAAAAGGGACTTGGTCCTATTTATATTTGCTATGGCGGTAGCCATCTTTTTTTACGGGAGATTGGGCTCGTGTAACACACGCACCACTCATCTCCCGGAAAAAACACACAATTTGCATACTGCACAACCCCAGGGTGTGAATAGCAATCACCCCTGCTTAGCGAGGTGTACAGGGCCAGTAATGGGCCAAAGATCTCACTGAGGCCCTTGCTTTGCTCAGTCCTACCTTGGCTCGAGCTGGTGGGCCTTTACCAGCCCTGTATGCCCCACTAAACAGGAGTGATTGCGATATTATGTGGCATCTAAAACACCACCAGCAACACCAAAGCCAGAACCATGACACCCAGAGAAGGCCAGCATGTTTGTCGTTAGCTCACAGCAAAGGTCAAAGGTTTTGCAGTACTTCACACAGAACAAACAACAACTGAATTCCTTCACTTGCACATTCGGTGGCTACATAAAGCAGAGTCCCATTTGGATACCACATCTATACTGTTCCAAATGCTGCGACACCATGGACATACATGGGAAGAAGACAACAAATCTGAGGTGCATCCCATACCATAAGACAAGCAACATATTTTCACTGCTCTGCGCGATTACACCTGAAAATATTGCACCTTTGTCCCTGATGAAGTGGGACATCAAGCTCTACCTTGTGTACTCTAGTAGCAAAAAGCTGTGGCCCCTCTATTGCATCAAGCCAGTGTGGTGGAAATATTACAAGTGACAAGACAGAGGGTGCATGCTAAAATCTAACTTGGCTATCTTATTTGGTAAAGTCCTCTTGCCCTTGTGAAAACTTTGAATTTCAGTGGCTAATGGGAAACATCAATCAACGCTGGGAAGTTCCAAGCCATCATGTGTCCTCTCAAAATGTGGTATCGGCCTGGTAGGTGGAGGTTATGGCTTCTTTTGGGTAGATACTGCATCAGCTCAAGGGGCAAAGAATCCACTTTGCCAAAAGCATGTGAACCAGTGGTCACAGTATTGACTACATTGATGTCATGAAAATAGTTTTTAATTCCTCTACTAGATAAGAGGGAACCAGTGCAGTGCTTGCAACATCAATTTGTAGAATTAACACAGGTAGCATGAATAAAACCCACCAGACTAATGTCATCAAATCCGTTTGGAATATCAAGCATGGGAAGACTGAGGCCATTAATGGGCATTAGTTATCCAGGGCGAGAATCCACAGGATACACTTGTTGTGGATTGGCTCGTTTCCGAGCCATGCCACAGTGTAATCCCGTGGAGGCACTTGCATGCATCGCGCGCCAGGAACACACTCTTTTTTTTCCAGGCGATCATGGAAAGGGAGAAGGGACCACACATAGGGCCTCATTACGACCCTGGCGGAGGACCATGGTGCAATTTGCACCATGGTCCATGGCGCAGAGCTGCCAACTCCGCCATGGGGGTTGGCGGACTCACCGCCCCATTCCGACCTTGGCGGGGCGGTTAGTCCCCAATCCCCATTTACCCTTCCCCATTCCCATTTTTGCCCCATAGGGTATAATGGGAGTGGGGAAGGCGTTAATTACGCCACCGTAGATTACGGTGGCGTAATTAACAAGAGGTCCCGTAGCGCCATGGATTTTTCCGCCCGGAAAATCCGGGCGTAAAAATCACCATTGCGCTACGGAAAGTCGTAATCTGGCGGAGAGGTACGCCATGCATTACGCTGGCGTAAACCCCTCTCCGCCAGGGTCGTAATGAGGGCCATAGTCCCTTCTCTCTTTTCCAAGGCGGCCATTTTTTAGGTTTATTTTCCTCTCATTCAATAGTACGGAGCAATTTGTCCCAAAAATGGCGCCCTGTTGCTCGGTACTAATGAAGCAGTGCGCGCGTTCTAGTGTTCCTAGAACTAACGCGTACTACTGCAACGCCTTTTCAAATGGCAAAAGAAAATGGCAAAAGAATGGCCGTCTGAAAAAGTTTAGTCATCACATTAGTATTCCGGGGCTGCAAAATCCAGAAAACTAGTACCCCGAGACTGCAAACCCCAGAATACTAATGGCAATAACCGCCTCGCCGGCGGGCCATTACCGCCTTAAGGCCCTTGTAACTTCAGGTCCCAGGGGCATTACCTTAGGTGGCAATGACCCGCCGGCTCGGCGGTTATTTCCATAGTACATCACTGAAACTTCTTCAACACTTTGTGAACATTAGGTGCAACCTAAAGGAAGGACAATCAGTGGCTCAGGCATCTTGTACACAAGTGGGTCATAAACAGAAATGGACAGCACTCAAATGCAGTCACACAAGTGCTTATTGAATATCTAGTTGAAACTTCACCCATACAAAAACGGATGATGACTTTACTGGTACTGGTACAGCAAGCAGCACGTCTGGTCAGCAGCACTTGTATGAGTTGCTGTTGGGGACAGCCTGTTACGCTCACCTGGCTCCCACAGAGGCGTCGATCGGAACTGGACAGCTGCGGTCTCCACCAATGTGACGCGTAGGGCCGAGATGACGGACTGCACTGGCCCACCTAGCTTCGTTTGTTTGGCCCGTAGGAATATTCTTCTGCAAATGGAGAAAGGGAATTAACCACCCGTGGAGTTGAGCGTAAATCCCCCCACCCCGCTGTTCTCCCCACAGATCACCTTTGATGTCCCCTCTCATAGTCTCACCTGATGGTTTGAAAAGATGAGCTCTCCATCCTGCATTGAGCGCGTTGATAACCAGTTGCTTCACTGGCTCGAAGGAATTGGTGAGTTCCAGAACAATATTGACTCCGAGATTCCCAGCAAGACGCCGTAAGTATAAAGTTCGTAAGAGTTCAAATGCCTGACTTTCACTCTTGTCCGATTCCTTGCAGGTTGCAGCTTGACCCTAATGAAGAGTTCCTCGTGGCAACCGGTAGTATTCTGGTAAGGGTTTGTATTTTCCAACACAGTTCGATAAAGTAATGTCAATATGTAACCTGTTGCTTTCTCCCTTATTCAGGCGCAGAGAGAAAGTATGAAGTCTCGGGGAATAATACCTCCGGCGGTAACATCAGGTAAGTCTATTGTGGTGAGGAGGGTTCCCCTTGTTAGTCCTTTTGTTTCACTTTGCTGTCCTTTTGTTTCCCTTTAGGGGCCGGGGTTCGGCGAAGATGCAGTGGAAGCTGCGCCGACTCGTGAAGAGGAATAGTACCCCGGTGGTAAAATCAGGTAAGTCTATGGGGGGGGTAACTAATATTCCTCTATGTATTCCCTTGGATCACCTTGCTGTTCTTGTCTTCTCCTTAGGTGCCGGAGTGCGGCGGGAACATGCAGGAGGATGCGGTGGAATGTGAAGATGCTGCGAAGGCCGGTGAGTTCAGCGCGGCGCTGCAGCAGGCGAGGCGACGCGCATAAAATAACTTCTTTCTTCCAGCTCGAAGGCGCCATGGATCTGGAATTCAGGTAAGGATCAAAGGTATTGCTCTTGTTCTAACCTTTTCTCCTTCTTTCTCCCTTTTTCTAGAAGCTCCAAAATTGAGGTGGGCGTGGCAGAAGGCTGGATGCAGACTTGCAGGCACGATGAGTGTTACGCTGCTGGATGCAGAATAACGCGAAGCGTGTGCTGCTCTTCGGGCGTGGTTTAAATAGCCTCCAAAGTAGTCCCAGGTAAGTATTCCTCCCCAGCCCCGCCCGAGTAAAAAATAGTCCCTAAGTAAAGTAGTCCCTTCCAAGCCTCTTTTGGCTTGGAGCTCTTGCAGCATGGTCTGCATCAGGTAAGTTTGCTACATGGTCTGCATCAGGTACGTTTTAATCTATGAGCCTGGCGCCTATGGCGCCAGGACTGACTCTCCATATGAGCCTGGTTCCATAGGTGCCAGTTCTGGACCCAAATAGCGCCTAGCAGGGGTTGTTGGGCTTGCTTAGGATAACTTGATGCCTGCTTCCGGGGTTGCTGGACTTGGTCTGGGTCCCCGGGGGGAGGCATCATGACACAGCCTGAGGGATTTGTTGGTGCAGCCAGGACTATTGTCCCTAACCAGAACAGGAGCCTCACAGTGCTGCATCTTAAGCAACTCACATTTATCAAACAAAATACTCACTTTATTGCAGAAGACTATGGAATAGCATCTACTGTAGGGAAATCAACCAAAGACACAACTTAATACTCACAAAACATTTCACAATTATTAATTGAGATTTAGAGTACAAGTCTTGGATTGGATGAATACCTATAGGGACTAGAGGAGTCATCTAGAAAGAATATGGGAAAACTTGATAAGCTGGTTTCAAGGATGGGTAACTTAAAGTGGGATTTTCAGGGTGATTATTCCACCCTATGATGATTTCTTTTAACACAAAATTCTTGAAATTGCAATTATTCTCTGTCCATTCATGGTCATCCTACACTAAGAACCAAAGAGCAAGATGAGGGCCAATTGAAAGCTCATCCTATTTTTTGATATCTTTAGTCTCAAAGAACAGCCATATTCTACAACTAATGTTATCTGGGTTTGGCCAATAGGAATGTTCAAAAACCTATACTTTTGAAGTGCATCCCTATTCTAGAAAACATGCATACACCAGTTGCTTTCCTAGGCTTTCCCATCCTGGGGATACTCATGGTTGTGTCTTCTGCAGGGGCTCTGGTCGACACAGGTTCCCTAGGCCTCTACATAGCATCTTGCTCCTCTAACTAAACACATCAATCTTCCCAGGTCTCCATACAACCTCCAAGTCTCTCAGGTTTCTCAGAGGTCTTTCCATGACCGTTCCTCTAGTCTGAATTCTCTTTGCAACTTCTGTTTCTCTAACTAATGGCAAGTATCTTTTCCACCTTCCATCTGGGTCCTTTTCAGGCAGGCAGTATTCTATCCCTCCTGCCATAGATTCTTCTTCTTATGCTCCTTAAGGAAACATGCATTCTTCATGACTTCTTTCTGTTATCAGATTTGGTGGGTATAACCTGTCCATAGGTTACACTACTCAATGAACCACTAGCTCATCTGACAGACCTCTGGTTTACCTCTGCCGGAGTAATTGCTGCACAGCTGATGTCAACTGAATAAACTCTTCTTCAGTATCAGCCTTCCAATGTGTCTGTGGAGCGGTGAGAAGTACGCCCCTCTTCTCCCAGTCTTTTCTACAGTGCTGGGCTGGTTGCTGTCTTTCTAAGCCCCTCAGGATTGGTCTGTGCATTGAGGGGCTTGTTTTAGGTTTCCTAATTGGCTGTGTCACTCCTGAGGTTTCCTCTGAAACATTGTCTTATTATTGTTCCTGTTGTTGTATTGACCAGGACTTAATTAATTAAGCCTTTAAAGATGGGACAGGCCATCAGCATCATCTTGGAAGTGAAGGTGCATCTGTATGTGGCTGCAGTGGTGTGGTGTTCAGTTTCTTGCAGCAAGCATTGTCTGCTGTTTCACCAACTGTGCGTGCTCTGCTCATAGTTCTCACTAGTTCCGCTAGTGGTTCATTGAGTAGTGTAACTTCCATCTGGGTCCTTTTCAGGCAGGCAGTATTCTATCCCTCCTGCCATAGATTCTTCTTCTTATGCTCCTTAAGGAAACATGCATTCTTCATGACTTCTTTCTGTTATCAGATTTGGTGGGTATAACCTGTCCATAGGTTACACTACTCAATGAACCACTAGCTCATCTGACAGACCTCTGGTTTACCTCTGCCGGAGTAATTGCTGCACAGCTGATGTCAACTGAATAAACTCTTCTTCAGTATCAGCCTTCCAATGTGTCTGTGGAGCGGTGAGAAGTACGCCCCTCTTCTCCCAGTCTTTTCTACAGTGCTGGGCTGGTTGCTGTCTTTCTAAGCCCCTCAGGATTGGTCTGTGCATTGAGGGGCTTGTTTTAGGTTTCCTAATTGGCTGTGTCACTCCTGAGGTTTCCTCTGAAACATTGTCTTATTATTGTTCCTGTTGTTGTATTGACCAGGACTTAATTAATTAAGCCTTTAAAGATGGGACAGGCCATCAGCATCATCTTGGAAGTGAAGGTGCATCTGTATGTGGCTGCAGTGGTGTGGTGTTCAGTTTCTTGCAGCAAGCATTGTCTGCTGTTTCACCAACTGTGCGTGCTCTGCTCATAGTTCTCTCATTGAGCTTGCAGGTACAATGCTTTAATAGTATTCTCACTGAGTAATTGATGTCCACATTTGGTGCTTTGCAAACTCTTATAATTCACTCTTTCTTCAGCATTCAAGTCTGTTGAAGGATTGGATTTAGATTCAACTTCATAATAACTGTTTCCTAACTCTAAGCTTTTAATATTAGTCATGAATTAGAGTTTAGGAGGCATATACAATTGTCCTCTTCTCTCCGGTTAAAAGGTAACCATTCTTCGTCTGGCGGAATTGTGGTATGGCAGTGTTAGTCCACATTTATGGAGTCCTATGAACTCCATGGGGATTTCTGAGCAATTACCACCAGCGGTAATTCCTCTGGTGGTAATTCCACCGAAATTGCTGTTTTTTGGTAGTAAGGTGGTGGGATTCCCTCCTGCATTTTGCTAGAAGTTTTTCCTCCACCCCACTTCCAAATCCATAGTTGGGCAGTGCAGTAATGCAGCAGTAATGCAGTAGTAACTTCATTACTGCCAGAGTACCACCAATTTTAGCTGCACTACCAAACTTGTAATGAGGATCCCTGTTCCAGATGTTCTGCTTGCCAATTTACGTCCATAAACACTGTGTTAAACATGAATGGCAAAAATGGACACTGAAACATGTATTCAAATGCCAAATAGACAATGTGGTTTGCTTGTTCGGACATCCTTTTAACAAATTATATGCACACATGGCAACTTGGATCATGAGCCTCATGATATCAGACAATAGATCTAACATTTGCCAGAAAACATTACATTATGGTATGGTATGGTATGGTATGACATGGCATTATATAGTATGGTAAAGCATAGCATGGCATGGTATGGTGAGGTACGGTGTGAGAACTTGTATAGCACCAGCTATTGCTTGGAAAGGCATTTTGGCACTAAGCACGCATCTTGGTCGAAGATGTTATACCAACTGATCAATTAGCACAAAACATCTAGTGAGGGAATAAGAAAATGTTTATGCTCTGTCAAAAATGCAGATGAGTAGCAGTAAGACGGAGATGTAGTGGTAGTGCGTTCCAGAACTTGGCTCCCAACTCTGAAAAAGACCATCCACCCCATCTGGGAAGCCTAAATTCAGGCACAAAAGAAAGCCTGCCTGAGTTGGAACGTAGTAAGCAGGAGAACACACCTGGTGTTAGTGAAGTTAGGGGCCCTGGTTATAATAGGATTTATGTACCAGGCCCAAAACTTGAAAGTGAATACATTTTTCAACTGGACATCAGTGAAGAGTTGTAATATTGCAGAGATATGTGTTCTATGGTACAGGTGAAAAATTAATGTAGCTGCAGCATTCTGGATAATTTGCAATCTATGAATGACCAATTTGGATAAACCCAGGTAGGATGCATTTACTAGCCGAGTATTGTGCGACAGGCTGAAATAATGCAGACATCTTTTAAAGCGCGCAGTTGATAAATGCAGGCAGTCGAGATTATGTTGATGTGGCAATCCGGGGACAGTTCAGGGACCAGCTACACCGCCAGATCCTTCTGTGAGAGTGCCTGGCATGCACAGAGAGCAGGAGGCCGATATTTATCAGACCGTTGACTAAGATTGAAGGCCGCTGTGATATTGTTTTCTGAAGGGCAATGTCATGAACAGAACGAGGGATTTGGATATAACAAAATGTCTGTTTTCTGGATGTTATATTTCAGAGGATTAAGAAACATCCATTGACTAGCTTGTTCCATGCATCCTTGGAATTGATCAGCTTGTGCTGAGTACCCTAAATGAAAGATAAACTGGGTATCATCAGCATCAATACAAAATGAAGAACCCAAAATATTGGATTAAGTCAGCTAAAGGCCTCATATACAATTTAAAGAGCAAGGCACTGAAGTAAGAGCCCTGTGGAACCCCCTCAAGCAATCGATTAGTTAGATTCTAAATGAGGTAGGATTACCGATTGAAACCTACTAGTAAGAACAGAAGAGAGCCATGCAAGTGCTTTATCTCTAATGCCAAGGTGTTGAATGCAGCAAAGTGGTCCAGCACGATCAGAGAACCCATCTGGCCGCTATCCACCATACATCCGATGTCATCCATAGCAGCCACAACAACTCATTCTATACTCTGGCCAGATCAAAAACCAGCCCGGGGGTCATCCAGAAGGCTGTGCTTTTCGGCAAAGGATTGAAGTTGCCCTGTTACCACTCCTTTCATCAATTCACTAGGAGATGGGAGCAGGGAGATAGCGCAACAATCTGCCATGTCCCTGGGCCCAAAGAAGACTTCTTCAACAAAGGGGGCACTGCAGCCAGTTTGAGGTGGTCAGAGACCACCCCCGGTCAAAACAACTATTTATCACTTCTTTTTATCAGTTGGCAGAGAGATGGAGCAACTATCGATTTCACTTTCTTAATAACCCCCAAGTGGACAGGTTTCTTGAGGGGGACCCAAATGAACCATGGGCAGTCATAATCTACAGTAATACAGCAACTGAAATAGAACGAAAAGAGGGGAGAATGTTAGTAGAACAAATACAGTCTAGCAGTGGAGTTGTTATAGCCAATGAAGGATCCACTCATGGGGTGAAGGCCACCACACTTTCAATTTTGAGAATCTTATCAGAAAATAACTGGGCCAAGGATTAGTGAAGGGATGAAGGTGTTTTGAAAGGTTTTGGGACAGTGAAGCACAGAGAGAACTTTAAAAAACTCCTGGGCAATATAGGGACTGGAAAGAAATGTGATCAGGTTAGAAAAAACACCATTCACAAGTTTAGCTTTAGGATGGTTCTTTCTTCTCCTGATCTGATTGCCTAAGTTTCCTTTTTCTACTTTAAGAGCTGGTGGAAACCAGGGCTCCTCCCTTCCAACTCTTGCTTTTTTTTTTTTTTTTTAACTAGGCCAGGCATTCAGTGACCTAAAGCCTTAGACTGATTTTGGTCATATCTGCCTAACAACCTAGAGGGATCAGATACAGAGACTTCCTGAACCTCTGAGGAGGACAAGATGAAAAAGAAGCCGCAATTTCTTTAATAGAAAGTGGTCCATTTATGGCAGATAATCGAATCTTTCAACCGAAGATGTACCAAAGTAGTGTTGGGAGCATCAATTATGAAAGAAATACCTGCATGGTCTGCCTAGGGGAGAAAAAAATGGGCAGCCGGTGTTAGCTAGGACAGAGCTATAAAATATGCAGTCCAAAGTATGCCCAGCTAAATGAGTGGAGGAAGACGCTAGTTATGCCAAGCCTTGATACAAGTTTTACATAAAGCACCCCGACTGCATCAAAACCCACAATACATTTATTTATAATTTGGAGGGAGTCTTTAAGTATTATAGCTACACCAACCCCTTTATTAATGGGGTGGTTTTGAATGAGCGCTGATTAGCCGTGAGAGTAGAGATCATTTAGTGCAGATAGCATGTGATCTGACAACCACGCATGTGTGATAAAAATCAGACCTAATCTAAATTTAGATCTAAAATTACGTTGTGGATCAACACAAGATTTTTCATTGCTAAGCAAGCATTAAGAAGTACTTCCTCGATCTTGGGAGTCATTATTAAAAATGAAAGGAGAAAAATAACCCAATGCGGGAGAAGGAGAAGCAGCATTCAAAGTATTTGATTGTAAACAATATTATTTTAGCCTTCACTAGGGTAACCCAATAGAAGACAGGAACCTTTTAGGGTCAGGGAGCCTTTGAGACAATGCCAGAAAGTAGCTCAAAGGTAGTGGCCGAGTAGGCGAAAGATCATTAAAGATTAACTTACTTCAGGAAGATTTTTACAAAAGGTAGGACCAAGGAACTAGTATCACAAGTTAATGGCACTTCCAGCTTGACCTGAACTGCGGCTATTACAGACCCCATAAATGTCTGTACTGCATGTACCAATGGGCTTGGCAAAGAAAGAGCTTCTCCCTGCAAACATGCAATCAGATCTCTATGTGCTAAATCAATATATTTTGATAAAAACATGAGCAACTCAGGAGTGTGAAGAGTATGTGACTATCACAAAGTGGTCCAAAGAAGCCAAAAACAAACCTGAACTACAGTTAGTCACAGAAGAACAACAAGACATGGGTGATGAAAACTAGAGCAATGTGCTCCGTGCTCCAACAGGAATGAACAGGCGATAACAGGTTTTGCATTAGAGCTTCACACTGGTGCAGGCCATTTATGCCTGCCCAGCGCAGAGTCCATGTAAAACCGTGGCGAAACAAAGATGTCTGCGAAATGTTGTGCCATAAGAGGCGTACCCGGTAGTTGTGAAGAATCCTACAGATCCCGCACTGAAACCCTGCCTAAAGTCTCCACCCAGGTGGACAGGGAAAGGCAGATGCTTACTGATCCTGTCCTTGGATGTGGTGTACTGTGGCAAGATCATCTGGGAGAAGACAAGGCCCAGGGTAGTGAGGAGATCTTGTGGAATGAGACACGGTATGCGTCCTTTGAAAGGGAACATCTTTCCAAGCCAAAACAGGCAATAGCTAACTGTCATTATAATGTCCCTGAATCACATATAATATCTGTGATTCTGGTCACATGAACTATAAAACCTGAAGAAGCCTTACCCACCAAAAGACCCTTCAAAGTATTTCAGGCTAAACACCCTTGTTACTTCCAAAGCTATATGGTAATGTCAAATAAATAAATAAATAATGGAAATAAATCTTGAAGTATTGCATTAAATAGTCTGTCTTCCTCTATAATTACAAATTCAAATTATTTCTCTCTAAATAACTTTAAGTGGGCTAAATCTACCCCTAAAAATCTGAAATTATTTTTAAGATCTAACTTTGTTATCAGGGACTACAATTCCCATAATCGCACAAGTATTGGGACGAAGAAGAGGGCTGAAGAAGTATGGAGTAGCAGTAGTGAGGCAATTAAGCCTAACAGCTCACACCTGAAAGAGCCTGGGAGGCATAAAAGGCCCCCTTGGGTGCAGACAATCAGAAGGAGCAGGAACTGTGACTGGAGTGCGTGCTGCGGCAGTAGAAGCAGAAAGAAGAAGGCACAAAGCTGGCAAACCAAGCAGAAGTGGGAGAACCTGAGGAACTCGAGAATATGAATACAGCAGATTTCACCTGCTTGTTCTGAGAGGGTCCTGTTCCCCAAACTCTGAAATGCAGAGGCTGCACAGCGGAATGCGTGCAGGAAGGCTGTCTTTCACCATGTGAGCCTGATTGTAGTCGTTGCTGTCCAGGGAGCGTGTCAGAGACCGAGGCGAGTAGCTGTTGTCAAGCTGTTGGTCTCAGGAGTGAAAGGGGCTCATTAAATAAGTGGCCAGACTGGAGATACCTTCAAAGAGGAAGGGTATGGGTCTCTGTGAAGCCAGAAGCAGTAGAAGTTGTGGCAAAAGTCGTGGAAGTTGTGTGACCCGTAGAACAAGGATTACAGAAGCTGTGACTGAAACCTAACATTCTAATTCCTTGCATGAGCACTGCCAGTAACAGTATCCAGTTTCATAGTCACTCACGTATAGTCAGTAGTGAGCTAAAGTTATTAATTGAAGCGTTAATAAGGGAACAATGGAAAAGTAGCACTCCTTGTCAATGTCTTTTTACTCGTGTGAAGAGAAAACACTGCGAAAGATAATTGTTAAACCTTTAAAGGCTGTACACCTTATGAAGAAGTGGTTGTGTGTGTCTCATTATGAAGAGTAAACATTGCGAAGGCCATTGCTGAATATTTAACTTTGACAAGACTTTTGTTAAAACCTTTAACCTTTGAAAATTACATCAAGAAGTGGTTGTGTGTGCATAATTGTGCTTTTAAAAGAAAGACTGAACTCTAGCCTTTACTTTCATGCAGGCAAACATTTCCTATACATGAAGCTGAGCAGTTAAACGGTTTATCTGCAATTGGAGAGAATAGCAAGCATTGCCCAAGCCAAGAGTCTCCCCATACTAAGAGTGAAAAACGCCTTTCTCAGAGCCAAAAAGCAATCTATTTTTGGGCACCCAAAAACAGTTCACCCTGGCCTAAAATAGAAGTGTGCAAGCATTACTTGAAGTCAAGAGAGTGGCACCAAGGCTTCTCGGTAATTACTTGGGCTAATAGTTGGCAGAGAGGGGAAGGCAAAGTTGGTGAAGGGAAACTGGCTGCTTGTAAAGATTATTTGAAGTTGACACAACCTATATTGCCAAAGACTGGGAAAGAAAGAGACAAGCGGGTCATACAGGAAAACCTAGGTTGTTATTGTGGCAGACAGATAAGAAAGGTAAAGAGGCTGCCCCTTTTTGAAGAGAGATATGCAGAGGAAGAGTGCCTTGCCTACTTGAAGGTGTTGAAGTACGTGAAAGTGAATCTTGTAAAAACTGTCTTGAACACCTAATTACTGAAGCTGTGGTAGTAGTTCAAAGTACTGAAGCTGTGGTGGTATATCTAGTTGTCAGTAGATGCACAACTTCAGTGGCTTAAATGAAAATGGAGTACTATGAGGCAAAGGAGACTGTTCTCATGGTGAACTTGAGTAGAAGTGAAGTTGTTGAAGTAGAAGCAGCAGCACTGTGAAGTCATCCTGACAAATATACCCATTGTGAAACCTTATTTTGTAACTAATGACAAACTGTTAACCATAAACTATGTTTGTCTGACAGTTGTAGTTGCATTTCTTTTGAACTGTTGCAAGTCTTCTTGAATTACTAAAAGTGGTGACAAAGCACAGCGGCTGGGATTACCATTTGTGCTGTTCTGAGGAAGTGGAAAGCCCATTTTTCACCAAGGAGAAAAGATTTGCTACTGTTGAAACTTTGCTTAAAAAAACATTACTGTGAAATTTGAAATATCAAGAACTGATTTGAGACTGTCCTACCTACCTGAATGTCCTTATTTCATTCTTTGGTTGAACACTTGCAGAATTCACTTTGAATCCTGGAGAAGGGAACCCACCCAGGTTATTGGAAGGTTATTTAGAAACTGGAAATCTTATTTATGTTATTTGAATTGTCATATATTGTTTTTGTGTATTTGTTGTTTAGTATGATCCTGTGTTTACAGTCATCCTGTGTTAGAGTGTTTCCCTTTAACTTTGGTTAGGCAGGGAAATCCTGAACAGAGTAGGTTTTTGTCCGCCTCGCACTGCTGACCCCTCACATATTTCCCTTGAGAAGGAAGCCCAATGAAGGATGTTCAATGTATGAGAAAAATGTTTGATACAAATAACAGAATGTCAACCCATCAAACCTTCAGTAACAGGAATCAATGGTAGAACATTATGTAGAAGACCAGAATTCTGAAAATTATTTTACCAGGACCATATTGGAAGTAATCCAAAGTAAATTTCACCAATCAATGTAATATGGAGAGACTACAACTAAGAAAGCAACACACATGGATCACACCTTAGAAAAGCCATATTCATAGGATGAATGAGCAAGTTGAGTGGCCCATTCTTGTCAACACCACATTTTGTAAATTATTAAGCATGGCATCCTTTACTCCACTGCATCCTCCAATTTTTAGAGGGCTATATGTTGAGTATACATGTGTACATGTTTTGCTATTACCCCTTGCCAAACTAGAACACACTTTACTTGTCCTTCACTAAGCCCTGCCAATCTATTCCACCTGAGAAAGTAATGCCCTGTCCCACTGCTGCTTATCAGTGACACTTTGATGAAACAAATAGGCTACACAATTATAGAGGTCTGTGTAGATTAATCTATGTATGTCTTTTGTTTTTCCCTTTTCATATATTTCTGCATATATTTGAGCACTCTTCGTCAGATGATACGTAGAGATTGTTTTATTTCACACATTTAGGCAGTGTGTGAGCAGCTGTGATCCAGATTGGAATGAAGGCTTATATATCCTGCATTCTGATAATTATTTTTTGTCCATGCACCTGCTACTAATTAGGCAATGATACCCCATTCTGAGGGCCATACAGGATGGTAACAGTCTGAAGCCCAAGTTATTAGGCCTGAGCATGGCGAGGGCCTCAAGGCATCACCACCTGGTAAGGAATGGCATCATTGCTATTAGAAACTGGCAGCATATCCCTGGGGTGCTAAGGGCCTTTACAATTCAGATGACACAGGATGCGACAAGTACATAACTCATTGGGGAGAGGATAATATGGCCACCATGAAACTGGAGTGAGGGGATTGAGTGCAGCCCCTCTTCCATTTCTGAAGCCTCTGAGAGGAGATGCCAGAAAGCTGTCAGGGGGCGGTTTGAGGAGGAAGGGGCCAGCAGAGTGAGGTGTCATGAAGATGAAGTGCAGGAGAAGAGCGCAGGGGTCTGAGGACAAGGGTTACACAATTATACCCAGGTATGTGAGCCAACCCTGTAGGGTGGAATGTAGGCTTTCATTTATAAATAAATTCTTTAGGCCTAGATCACAGAAGCGTTTCGTAATGGCAAAACTCCATTGGAAAAGAACTCTTTGAATTAGGCCCTTTGTTCTCTGCACTATAAATGACTGGCACAATCTTCCTCTGGCGCTAATTCTGAAATTGTATTGGTGTAAACGAGACTCATATAAAGAGACAATAAGGTAGCTGTTGTTGATTATTCAAGATAGTATGTTAACATATTATTAACCGTGTACACTCAGCGTTACTTTGACATTGTAATGAGTGCATTTTAAACCAAATTTTAACATTAACATTTTCATAATTTTTCCTTTTTCTTATTTTATTTTGGGCTGTTTTTTACATGTCTTCCTTAAAAGTAGCAACATTTGTTAAGGAAAAATAAATTGCTGATGCTGCTGGAGGGTTGTCCAGAACTGATCTTTGAATGCAATATACAATATCCACCCATATTTTGGCAGACAGGGGAACCACTGATCCGTCTGCGTGTCTGGCCGGTTTGACTAATATTCAGGCGATATGGGCAGGACATTTTACTGCTGCAGCTGCACAGGCCACTATGTATCTAGTGAATGGACAAACAGTGTTGTTGGGCTGACCTAGAAGGGAACCAGAATATCTCGAGGTTTTAAAATAAGCTAATATTACTCTTCATGACCAACTTCAAAGGCTCATGGGATAGTTTCTGCTGAAACTCCTAGTGCCAACTTACCCTGCCAGCAGTGAGAGTATTATAGTGATCAGAGAAACAAGGACGATGATGTAGACCACAGTCTTCTTCTTCAGAGCACCCTTCCCTTCCAGCAGATTCTGGACACTCAACTTTTTCGGCTCATCCGGTGTCTGGTCTACATCCTCGTGCGACTGCAGGATGATGTTGAACTTTTTCTGCAGTGAATGTTCTTCCATAAAAAAGAGAGATGACACTGGAACAGGGGGGACATGGAAGATGTTACAGGCTGAGTCACAAAGAAATGATACATATAAGGTTATCAGTTCTTATCACTTTACCTAATACAATAAGTCTAACTAATATTTGTGAATGTAAGAAAACGCTGGTCAGGGTCAGTTTGCCCGATTCCCTGTGCTTGCAACATATGCCAAAGATCAGGCTGTCTGCCTTAACCGTGTTACTCTGAGGGCTAGCAGGACATTTCCAGCCAATAGGAATCCAGTGCTGAACTCGGGCTGAGCCCTAAACATAAATGCCAGATAAATACCAGCTACATAGGCATATCTCTATCAGGAATAAATATTTACTTGTCACTACCCCATGCAGACAATGCTCAGAGAAATGTATTCCCAGTGTAAATCGTATGGCTTAAGTGTGGCAGTGTAGGTGTTGTGCTAATTCATGCAATATGAGGCAACTGAAGCATGCAGGGAAGAGCAGTGCATGTGCCAACCTGAACCCACATACAGACATTCTAAGCATGAAGAGGGAAGGAAGTGGATCCGGAGCCAACCCTGAGGCACAATGAGCATTGCCACTGCTGCTGTTCTGCACACATGCCAAATATACTGTTTTGTGATTAAGGCTTCTGGCTAGGAAGATATTGAATAAATGGGGGAAATACTCATTGCATTTCTTAGGATTTATTGATGAGTCGGGCCTATCCCTGTAAATCCCAACCAGTCTATTTGTAACTTTGCCACTTACCGGCCATTGAGTTTAAATATGCCACATAGAAATCAAGAAAGCAGATGAGCCATATTAATAGCACACACCTTGAAAACATGTTTGCTCTGTCTAATATGCTGGTATCTTTACACTGCACATACTTTTACAATTGCATTTCTTATATTAGACTTTACTTACTCCAATATTAGCAATACATGCTGTTGACAAGGAAATGTTGCATGCCTCATGCCTCCCATGTAAATACAGTGCTGTGGGCGGCTAAGATGTGTCTATCAATTGCAATAAGCTCATAATGAATCACATCAAACTCCTGCAAGCTTAGGGTTGGGGAAGCAGTGTTGTTGATTTAGAATGCACACAATTTCAGATCACCCACCCGAAACAGAGAGAATGGGTTTCAGACTATATTAAATAAATATAAATACCCCTCACCTTGGAATCTCATGTGAATCTCACCGTGCAATTTCAGAATGAGCTCTGTATAGGACTTACACTCACACTATGTTTTTATGAATAGAAATGACACACACTTGCACTCATTTAACATTAATTTGTAAATAGCTATGGTTTCACAGAAAACATGTTAGCGAAAATATCTTCATTATGCTGTGGTATGGGTCGTACCAAGGTATAATGTTGACTATATCTGTTATAGCAAATTGGGTACTTTTTACATATCATTTATTAAATGCTACACTGTCAGCACTGGGAAGCATTCCATATTTTGCACAGTGCTTACAACAGAGGGAACACAGTTTTGTGTTTATTTGAAAGTAATCTCCTTCAGCTTAAAATACAATGAAATAAGGACATAACTCACACTCTCAAACTACAATGTTTTATGTATACAGTCAAAAATCGTTAGTTTTAAATATAATGGGAAGTACTGTCACATTTCCCACCAAATATTAGGATTGTTCTATAAGGAATAAGCGCTCCTTATGACCCCCTTTCCCATATTCCCTAGCACCCTGGGGACAGAGGGCAGTGATTATAGGGGTTAGATGATTAAATACAGGAGTTGTGATACTCTCTTTGATTTGATCTTTGATGGCATGGAGCCAGGAGCGACGCTGTCAGATTGGAAATCTATGAGTCAGCAGGCCCCTCCTTGAGCATTCTTTTTTCAGTAAAGAAAGTCTGCCTCCAGGTTAAATTGGTTAAAAATCCCTCATTTACAAGGGCCAATTCTCCCAATGATATCCAGATTTTTCCCGGAAACCTTTCCAGAAGCGCATTATTTTTAAAGTGTCCAAAATTCCCATGCTTATGTTCTAATTATGTCACGCTGAATGGCGCAATGTTTCCATTGTCCTGCCCCATAGTTAGACACTCCTATTGAATAAACCACCCCAATCTTAATTGGATGATTATAATTTCATAATTTTGTCATGAGCAAACGAGGGGGTTTATTTCACCCCTACACTGCTGAATGACATTTCGCTTTCCTTCCATAAGTCATGGCAGCAATATGCTCATTTAGGAAATAAGGATTCCTGGAATCTGTGTTTGCAGACACAATCCCGGGTATCGGACCTGCCTGGTATATTGCTTCATGAAGTTATTCATTTTTCTAATTGTAATCATTTCTGATTAATGTATACAATTTGAATTTGGTACCACATTAAAGAGGAGTCTCTAATCTTTGCAACATGCCCATTCTCATCTTCCTAAGTTTGATAGTTTCATACTCATAAGTAATGTTTGCTTTTGCATTAAAGGTCAGTGGTAAATAATGTGCTATTTAAACCAAGGAAAATACATGAGTGGTCATGTTCTTTAATTCAACTTGGGCCTCATGCTGAGAACATGAGTTATATGTGAATAACTCTTTGTGAGGCCTTGGTTAATGACTGATCAGGCATTTTGAAATACAGGTTTTTCTCATTGTATTAGTTTCGAGAAGGATAGTTTTATTGTGAGCCAAAGTTCATTAGTGTTCATTTTAAGGGATGGATTTGCCTTTGAGGCTGGGTTGTGAAATATACCATATATCAACTCTATATGTTAATCTTCTCTGCGGAAAACGGATTTCATATTCTTGGCATATCAGTTTGTTTTTATATGAATACTCCCTGTAAGACTCCCAAAGGTGGAGGGTAGGTTGGAGGAGGGGCTACATTGCTCCTGAATTAAAACACCAGTCAACTTAAAGTCAGCACAATATCAAACTGTAATAAACACAACAAAACATGCATTTTCCAATGCCATTTGAGATAACATTTGTAATTCGGGACCCACATGCATTTATAAAATGTCTGTTATATAACTGAAGGAACATATCACATGTTTGCTTTGTTTTTCATATACCTCATGGAAATTTCACCTCAAATAAGGATTTCTCTAGTGCAGGTCATGTTGCAGTTTCGAAATGCAGGTCCATGATTTGTAGGGAATAAAGCAGTATCTGTTGACATTCTGCTCCATATCTTACTGATACTCCAGGATAATATGTTACTGTTACTCATATTAGAGAGTGCAGCATGTGCAGTTCTCCTGTTTTCAGTGCTGTCTCTCAAGGGATTAAGTAACTGTTGAAACTGTTAAGAAGTAAAGCAATGCATTGTTATATCACCTCTAGCTTTATATTGAGATAAACTTCATGTTTTGTGTTAGGTGATGTCCATCACAGAAGGCAGAACACAATCACTTCTTTGGTTGGAGCAATATTTTTACAAATAGTTGAATCATATGGGTCACACTTGACAAAGTAGTGCAACCTTTCAGGACCTCTTACTTGGAATTCAGTCTGTCTCCATTTGCCTTTATTCTCCCCACAATGGTTAGAGCATGCATAGCTAAATATCAGAAACCAGTTTCAGCGATGGATGAACCATCCCAGAGCAGCAACTCATCCAGTGAGGGTGAAGGTGTGGTCTTATCAATGCACTTTGAGATACTTGTCAGGACGAGACAACCTCATTGAGACATTAAAGCAGGCAGAAGCGATATGAGAGTCCTGGAGGATTCAGCCCAAGACTAAATAATACTTCCAGCTGACAGGAAATGATGGGAAATGAGCAAGTTAAACTCAAGTAACTGAGCATGAATTTGTGAGCTTACAGTAGAGCAAATGCAAACCTGCTCATCTATAAGAAAATCACAATCCTCCTTGAGGATAGATCAACCAGAATGAACATCTTTGTTGCCAAAAAACGCATCCCTATATTTGAAAGGGAAGATCCGTCAAACCTGAAAATAAATGGGACCTCTACAGTTGATGTCTCATAGGTCGGAGTCAGAGTACAGTGTCACTGCCTCATTCTCACCTCTCTGTAGTGTGGCGATAAGCTCCACTAATTCTGCAGCCTGTGCTAAACAGTATAAAGGCAATCTAGCATGTGTCACTACTTCAAATTCACCACTCCTCTTTAACTTCACTACTGCCGTTCCTATATGGCTTTCTCCCATTGTTTGGTCAAGAACCATCAATGAATAAAATGTCCCCACTCTGATAGCATTTTCTCTAACAAGGGGAATATTGTCATAGAATTCAGTATACATTGTGCAGTCATGTACATAGTCCTCCTTTCCCCACTTGTTCTGCTCTGAATGTTGCTGCATTCACTACTCTACATCTAGCAATGTTGATCACTGGGTTTGTAATAATTACCTTGTACAGGAGGTAGTTCTACCCCCCTCAAACTGAATGTATAGAAAATAGGCCGCACCCCACTCAAACCGAATGCCGATAACTTATCCGGTTGATTAATGACTTTAACCCTGCCAAAATTAGAAATATACTGCCTTTCAGAAAATGCTTTAAAGGCGATCTATTTTGTGGGGTTAGAATGTTGTGCACAGTAGAAAATATGTCAAGTAGTACATATTTATTATAAATGATTAAAAATCAAGATTAGAAACTGAGGAGGTATCAAGTTCTGAGTGAAAATAGGTAGGTCAGGCATTTTGTAAATTAGTCGGCCATTCTTATTAAGACAAGTCAGGCAACTCTAAGATGGATGCTTGAGCATAACAAAATGGTCGATTTCTGCTAATCACGATGAGGTCAATGGATAACTTTTTTCATAGAAGTTCAAGAAGAGGCCACTGGTGCAGAATAAGTTAGATGAAACCTGTTCAGATTGGATCTGAGTGACAGGTAGGCCAACTATTCACAGGCAGGAAAAGGGGTTGTACATTGATCATGCCATTACCTCACCTTTCTAAATTATATAAAAGGGAGTGAGAGCTCAGGGGATTTGGAAGTTCCAGATTTTTATTCAGAATGCTGTATGATGTGACCTGCTTTGTTGCAAAGAATAAACAGATGTCTTTGAGAATCCAGTCTGAGTGTTTTGATGTGCCTCAGCCCCCCTTTCATAATCCCGGGGTGCCGGGACCGACAGAAGGTGTTGGGACCTTCCCTACAACCTCATACCCTGATGCTCTTTCTGTAGTCAACGTTTGTGCTTTTCTAAAATGGAAAATAAGGAATGCTTGACAAATGACATAATTGTGCACCCCATGATAATACTTGCAGCTTTTTCAATCACAAAAGTAGCAGCAGCTAGCGCTAGTTCGCAAGGATAATGTCCTTTCATCACTGGGTCTAAAATCCCACTATAGTTAGCTAATGGTTTATGTCCCGATCCTAATGTTGTCTTCTGTGTGAGGACGGCTGTCATTACTTCTCCATTTGAGTGTAAGAATAAATAAAGCTCTTTGTTACAGTCTGGAATTGTTAACATAGGGGCTGTACAGATCGCCTTTTTTAATTCTTCAAATCCTTCCATCATCTCATCAGTCCATGTTAATTTACTTTTGCCTACCTGTGCTTCCTTGAGTCCTTTTAAAACCGATTGAATATATGTACTGTAATCAAACACCCAGGCCATGCAATAGTTACATAGACCTAGAAAGTATTTAATTTTTCTCACTGTCTCTGGTTTAGGAGTCTCCATGATTGCTTCTGCTCTCTCAGGTGTCACTTTTTTTCCCTTCTCGAGAGATTAACTATCCTATGTACAGGACCTCTTCCTGGCAATATTGTAATTTCTCTTTGTTGACTTTATATCCTTTCTCAACTAGTATGGCCATTAGTTGAACTGAGTCTTTTCTGCACTTTTCTTCTGTCTCACTGCACACCAATCTATCATCTACGTACTGAATTATTGTGCTCTTGAGTTGTACGTTACCCAGATCCATCTGAAGGACCCTATTAATGATTGAGAGTGACGTACAGTACCCCTGAGGCAGTCTTGTGTGTTTCCAGAACTGGTTTCTATATGAAAATGGAATCAAATCTTGTGAGTCTTCATGAAGCGGAATTAAAGGCGTTCTTTAAATCGTTTACTGTAAAAATACTTGGCTGTGGCTCGAATATTGCATAATATCGTAGATGGATTTGGAACCAGAGGAAACTCTTCTTTGACTATATTGTTTAATGGACGTAGATCCTGAATACATTTCCATGACTCCCCCTGTTCATTTCTTTACTGGGTACACAGCCGTGTTACATGGGGATTCTGATGGCACCAATATTCCATGCTGTACTAAAGCAGAAATGGTTTCAAATATACCTTCATCTGCTTCTCTGGACATAGGGTATTGCTTTGCTCGTGGTAAAATTGCTCCTGTCTTCAGCTTAATTTTAACTGCACCTGCACCACTCAATAGACCCCCTTCATATGGACTGTTGGTCCATAAGATGTTTGGCACCTTTTCTAAATATTCCTGGAAAAAGGACGGTTTCTTTTTTACCAGTGCCATTCTCTGCAGTATTTCTCTATTCTCTACTTTAACCCAATAAGTAAGACGTATGAAAAATACTAATCTTTGAACAGTTCTTCATCTGTCAAGTTTTTTGGTCTATATCCTTCACCATGCATCATCTGTCCCATAGACAACCACCCTTTCGTCTCTGACCACTGCTGCCTCAAGATCTAGAGGGATAACCTGTCCTTCTTCATCATCCATAGGTATTTCTGGCCTAAATAAAAATTCAACTGGTTGAACTGCGGGGTCTTGCTTCCCATCTTCCATCAAGCACCAGACATCTATGAACACGTCTTAGAGAGAGAGAGACAAGAGAAAATCAGATGCCTGGGAGGTTTTCAGCATAGCCTTTATTGCTGGAATACCAGGACACTGACTCAAATACATGTTTTCCTTTAACCTGCTTTATAGCCTTTTAGGATGATGCAACATGTTTATGCAAATACCCACCTTGTACATGGTATGCTTCTGATAGGTCCCTTTAGTCAGAGAAAAAAAAAACATTCCTTCATTATCATTGGATAGCTTAACGTTTGTGTACAAGTCCACATTAGCATGGCTGACATCCACAATGGTCTCTGACGCATGAAACTGATCTGCTTATTTAAGAATTGGCTGGACACAGCTATGACAGTACTCAACTCCTGCCAAACACATTTTCATGCACTGATATCTAATCCTTTATCTGATTGCTGAGGTCCTGCCAAGTTAGTTAGTGCTTTATACTGCCTTAGAGCAGATTTTATGGCTGCCAAAATAATACAGCTAGTCTCTCAGAATAGTTTGCATGACACACGTTGTGCCCTCTTCAATAAGAACAGAGATAAATGTATATAAACGTCCCTTACTTATCTGGCCTTGTGACAATCTTGCCAGCTTTTTCGGCCAATTTCCATTTTTAACCTAAAAGACCTAATTACCTCACTGCGAGATGCTGCCAAAGACTGTCTCGAATGTATCAGCCTCTGTTGCTTGTCTGAAAACTCTTGGCATGGTTCAAAGTTTTCCACACCTGGCTTAGGCCTGGAAACCATTTTGCACTTGACTATCCATTATTTTTTTTAGAGAGCTATTATTTATTTAATTAAGCATCTCTCACTTTGTATTCTTTATTCATAATATATCTGTATGCACTTATGGTATGTGTGGGATATTTAAAGCACCCTTGATTTCTTGTTCCACCCTCATTCAAATATGCACAGTGCCATGTGCACTTTTTTACTTTTAATAAAGGAAATATAAGACTGATTTCTACAATGATTAAACTATTTGATCTGCCTATCATGTTATTTATATTCAGTTGAGGGGGAAGGAGTTGGCACGACCAACATGGTATTCTCAATATTTTACCTACCAATCCAGGAAGCCAGGTTAACGAGACAGTTACTCCATACAAACATACTTCTGGGTCTAAAGGAACTCTCCATAATGCCTGTTGGTCTGTACATGCTAATATGAACTCTCTTACATTCATATAATGTATCCCTGGAGTGGAACACACTATCCCTTTGTCAGTAAAAGATATTTTCATGTTAGGTTTTGTCATCAAGTCACATCCTAATATGTTAACTGGTGTCTACCGAGAATACAATAGTAGCATTGACACATCATGTTCTCCTATCGAAATTGGTAACTCGTCAGTAAAAGGAACGAAACTCATAGCCCCAGAGAATCCCTGTGGATTCATGGCAATGCCAGACATTGAGTACTTCCCCTTTCAAAAACAAGAACAAGTCACTCCAGTGTCTACAATAAACAAAAATGTCTTGCCTCCTTTTGTTACCCTGACCCTTGGTTCCTCTTGGGAGTCTGGTGTCACTGATAGCACTGAACACCTCTGGTCGCCCTGTGGGCTTTTCTATTGTGGATATAAATTCCTCCCTGTACCCATGAAAGGATTTCCTCCTACCACATTCGCACTCCCTATCCTAGGTGCGCATGCTTGTTGGTCGCCTGTTTTTGCAGTCCATTGTGGCACCATTGCTTGTTGTGTCTGTGCTTGCTGGGTCTGTATTTGTTGTGTTTGCATAGGTGCTTGCTGTGCTTCCCTTGTGAAGTCTGTGCTTGTAATGGAACTTACTGCGCTAGCTGTATTTGCAACGTGCCTGTCTGATTCTGTGTGTGATCTTGTGCATAACATTCTTGTAGTTCTGTATTGTACTGTGGAGAATAGCCCATACCCCCTCTTTGAGCTTGTCTGTTCTGCTGCATGCCCCTTCTACTTCTACATGTTTGGGCCATATGTCCTATCCTCCCACAATTCCAGCATTGCTGCGGCTGTCCTCCATTAAATCCTCGTCCTCCTTGAGGGTTTTGAAATCCGCCTTTTCCTCCTCTAGGTCCATTCACTCTACATTGTGGCCAGAAATGTTACCCACTTTGATCTATAGGGTACCCTACATTATTTGGCTGTGCTGGCTACAACTCTTCTGTTGCCACACCTTCACCATTTGTCAATACTGCACCTTCGATGGTGAATTTTGACCATTTTTTCTGCACTAACTTTGCTTCCTCCTGCTTTCTGCTCTCAGTTTTTTTTTAATTTGTTTCTTGTTTCTTGTAATAATGGACAATGATGTACAATTGTCAACTGTATTTCTGGCCATGGCTTTGTTTCCATCCCTGTGCAGATAAGCTGCATGAAATATCCAACTATTCAGTTGCTCTCTTAGTGTCCCAAAGTTTGGGTTTCAAAGGAAACATTATGCTCTCTCTTCAAATATGTTGCTTAAATATCCAATTGATTGTTGTAAAAAAAAATCAGCCAAAGTCATAAATTCCTTTTTTAAAGTGATTCTATTCAGTTAAATTCACTAAATATTCAGATGAGGCAGACTCCAGCACAAATACAAATGTACTTGAGGATTCTAGTGCCAATGCATTTTGGAATTATTCCTTCATCAGGGCGATCCTCTTAGTCTATGCATTCAAAATAGTTTGAACATTACAGCAAAAATAAATGCAACAATAAAGTTTAACAGTAAAAATAAAGCACATACCATAAATCCAAATGTTCAATCAGCCCATTTGATATGCAAGAGAGGGAAATACAGAAAATGTGTTAATAAGTGGCCAATATGTACCTAATATCTAGAGTAAATGAGATATCCCATTTAGTGTTACCTTGGTGTGTGGTTCCTTTAACAAGTGCTGGGTCGATTCGTAGTACGGCTCAGATGCCGTAATGCAAAATACAGGAGCTGTTCAGTGGAAACAAATCCCTGATTAATATCACATTTTAATTCCTTGGTTTGAGGTAACTAGGTCACAAGTGTCCCCTGCTTACCATTCTGTGTGAGCTGCTTGTCCTCTCACTGGCGCATCACTGCTAACCCGTGTGCGCGGCTCCGTTTCCTGTTTAGAGTTGGTTGCCATGGCAACAGAACTCTTTTAATGTATTCCGCTGCATCATCGAGCTGTGAGCATGACAGTAAGAGTGCTAATAAAGTATTATGTGTAAGTATTGCCAGCATAAGCATTTGGAAATAGGTATTGAACGTAAATTCAGAAAGAATAAAATATTGGGAATGTTGATGTCACGTATGCGCTTGGTAGCCATGGTGATTCCAGCCAGTCAGCTTTGCTGAGTTCCCATGGTAACCCAGGCGTGCCCAGTAGTTATTGGATGTTCCGATTCTATCGGGCATTTCGGGCACCTTGTTAAGTGTATGTAATACCAGGCTGGGCAAGTTGGCGTCGTAAGTTGTCTGGCCCACTTGTGCAGTTAAGTTGAAAAAGTTAAACTTCTATCCATCGGCAAACAAAGCCCTCGTATGTAGTTCCTAACAAGGTGAAACATGGCATTTAGATCAAGTCAACAGTTCGTGTACTAACGTGACAATATTACATCTTCAAATACCTTTGTTAAAAATGTCAGAAATAATACAATGTGTGCAGGCATTAAAGTGAAACTAACAGTCAGTTATGTTACATAATGATTGTACCACATATCCCATAGTGTTTTGTACGTGTATATGCATATTGCGTCAACAGTTCAATTATACCATATCTCTCTGACAAACCAAAGTTTACCTATACACAAGTCCAAACAATTAAACAAAAGCTCAGTCAATCTTTTTTGGAAACTAAAGTGGACGACTCAGATGGTAATTAGCTTAAGAAGAATGATGTTTTTTTTAATAAATGTGGAAACTGCAATTATTGCAAATATGCATGTGGTAACTGTCAATCTTTTACAGCCATGAATGGCATTGTTATCAATATGAATCAATTAATTAATTGTAAAACATGTAATGTAGTATATGCATATGTGTCTGTGGCAAACTGTACGTAGGGAGTTCAATCAGACAATTGAGAGTTCATATTAGGGAACATCTATCAAGCTTGAGAAACAATGACCCCAAATCTACTCTGACCATACATTGCCGTGAATGTCATCAAATGAGTAACATTCATGATATTCGTTTCATTGGTTTGATGAAGGCTAAATTAGGGAAAAGAGGAGGCAATGTTAATCTCAAACTGAGGCAACAGGAATGCAAACTAATATGTTTTTTGAGATGCACCCAAGTGGGTTTGAGTTGTGATCATGAAATGCATGTTTTCCTATGATGATTGTCGAGAACTACGGTTGGATACATAAACCTTTGTGAGGTCATGTCACATCATACTCCGGCAACCCCATACTAGACATCCCCATGGAAAATTAAGAATAAAGGACATTGGTAGAATAGATTAAGTGACCCTTTTTGCTCTCGGAGAGCCCAATTGTTCCCATGTGGCTAATTTATTTCCAATCACTAAACAGGACCCATTTCATCTTGTAATTTGAACTAATGTAATACCATGAACAACTATTTGACACTGTCCATAATGGGTTAGTCCTATATACTTGTAACTAGCACTAGCACTGCCAATAACTTTACAACAGGCACCTAAAGTGAAACCGCACTATATGAATAATCTGAACCTTTAACAAGGATATGCTGGCACTCCACTCCTGACAGAGTTACGATATTCTTTCATTTGTATTTGTATTGTATTTATTTTATTTGTATAGCGCAGACCAGGCCCGGGGGCTACCGGGCGCATTCCTTAAGGCAATGGTTACATAAGTTGCATACAGTGATAATATATCAAACAATAAATATGGCATAGAAATAGACATAGGTAGGTAATACAACGATACATGGATTGCAAGTAGTACTTCCTTACATAGGTTATTGCAACACGTTTTCAGAATGTAGCTTAGGCATTGGAGGAGGCGAGCCAACATTTGGCTCTATGTTTGAAAAGGTTGAGGGAGGGGAGGTTTCTGATAGTCAAGGGGACAGCATTCCACAGTTTGGCTGCCAGGACTGGGAAGCTAGAACCACCAGCTGTTTGGAGCTTGTATCTAGGTATCAGTAGGCTATGGTTCAGGGTAGATCTAAGTGAGCGAACTGGAGTGTACAGCGTGAATCGTGAGGAGAGATAAGTGGGGGCCAGATTGTTCATGCATTTGTAGGTAAGGGCAAGCGATTTTAGTGAGATCCTTTGGGTGACTGACAACCAATGAAGGTTCTTCCTGGTATCCGAAATGTGTGCAGATCTGGGGATATTGAGGGCTGCCCTGATGGCGTTATTTTGTATGATTTGGAGCTTGTCTAGGTTACCCTGATTAGTGCCCTGGTACAATGCATTGCAATAGTCAAGTTTAGACATGACCAGGGTCCTAGCAAGGGTAGTACAGTTGTGCGAGGAGAGGAAAGGGCGACATGCTGTGATCAGCTTGCAGGTATAGGCGGCGGCCGCCGCAACTGCATTAGTTTGTCTGTGAAGGGAGAGGGTGGAGTCGAGGTAGATTCCAAGCGTTTTTGTGTCTTTGGAGACTTTTATTATATTTCCATCGATGTTAAAGGAACTGAACATAGGGTTCAGCTTGTTTAGTCTTTGCTGAGTACCTAGGATGAGGAGCTCTGTCTTGTCGTCATTGAGACAGAGCTCATGTTGGGCCATCCATGTTTGAATGACATGGTAAACATCATTCAAGGCTTTTGAGTCTAATGTGTAATCACCCGTGATGGGGATGAGTATCTGGGTGTCATCAGCATAATTTGTGTAGGTGACACCCAGATAGTCAAGCACATCAAATAAGGGTTTAGTAAATACATTGTAAAGGGTAGGGGATACACACGATCCTTGGGGGACTCCGCACGGGACTGGTGCAGGGTCAGCCGTGGAGGTGGGCGAGAATACCCTCATCTGTCTGTTATCCAGGAAGGATTGAATCCAGTTTGTGGCCATGTCGGAAAAGTGAGCTGCAGTTTTCAGGTGGTGACAGAGGATTTGGTGATTAACCAGATCAAAGGCAGCAGATAAGTCTAATAGTAGTAACAGGGCTAGTTTACCTTTGTGTTTGAGATCCTCAATTTGGGTCTTGAGATCGAGGAGGGCTGTCTCCGTACCGTGCTTCGGTCTGAAGCCGGATTGTCTCGTGCCTAGTAGGTTGTTTGATTCCAGATAGTTCTGTATCTGAAGATAGGCTGCTCTATCTAAGATCTTTAGCAGAAATGGGACCGTTGTGATAGGTCTATAATTGTTTGGAACCTCCGGGTCTAAGGTGGGTTTTTTTAGGAGAGGGATAACCCAAGCATCCTTTAGGTTATTGGGGACCACTCCCGATTGAAAGGAGGCATTGATGAAAGAGGTGATAAAAGGAGCGAGGTCATGAGCCGACTCCTTAATGATCGGGGCTGGACAGGTGTCCCCTTGGCAGTTTGAGGGTTTTAAATTGCAGATGATTTTTTCAACCTCCAGAACGGTGAGTGGTGTGAAGCTGAACGGCACCGGGGAGTCAAGGGTTGTTATTTTAGGTGGCCTGGTATTGCTAAATGTAGGGGTGTGGAGGGTATTTTGTTTGGCGTTGATTTTGGATTGCAAGGTGGATATTTTGTTGAGAAGGGCATTTTGTATATTGTTGCACCAGGTGCTGTCCTTGGTGCACGTGTCCGGGGCAAGTGAGGGAGATTCTATCTCTTTAAGGATTTTGAATAATTCTCTAGTGTTCGATTCTGCCTGGGATATTCGTGTGTTGTATGTCTCCTTTTTGGCTTGTAATATGGCCTCCTTGTAATTAAGAGAGGTGATTAGAAGGGAGGCTTTATTGGCAGCACTGGGGTGGCTTTTCCAAAGGGCTTCAGCCTTGCGCTTTTCTTTGCGCAGCGGGTTGAGCTGCGGGGTGAACCAGGTGTTCAGGTGGGACTGTTGTTTGGCTTTGCGGATTTTTAGTGGAGCTAGGCTCTCAATGGCGTTGGTCATTAGGCTGTTATAAGTGTCTACTAGGACAGAGGGGTCCTTATCCTTCTGCTGTGCAGCAAGAGTGCTCAAGCAAAGGAGGATAAGAGGAAGCAGTTTCTCCCTGGTGATATCTTTTTTATTTCTGGTAGGTATAGCGGGGGCTATGGTAGGTATGGGCTGGGGGTTGGTGGCTGGCAGGAGGAAGGTAATAATATGATGGTCCGACCAGGCGCATGCATCATTAGAGGTGACATTGGTGTTACAGTTAAGGTCGGCTAGCCAGTCGAGCGTTCTTCCTTTGATGTGTGTAGGATCACGAATACGCTGCTGGAAGCCTAGGTTGGAGAGGGTGGTGTCTACTTCAGTGGCCATGTGGTCCTTGGGATCTGAGAGACCTAGGTTGAGGTCTCCTAGTAGCAGTATCTGAGAGTTGGGCTTGGTGTTAGTCGACAAGGTGGATGCAACCTCATCTGTGAATGAACCCAATGGGCCTGGAGGTCTGTATATAAGGTGGAGTGTTGCTGTATTGGTAGGAGAGAGCGATAGTTTCACTGAGAGAGATTCTGCAGAACTAAGTTGTATGAGGGGAGCAACTCTCATAACGATTTTGTTGCTGTGAATAAAAGCGACTCCACCTCCTTTCGACAAGTTGGAATGGCGGTCGTTTCTGATAATGGTATAACCCTTGGGTAGGGATAGAGCGAGGAGTGGGCCAGAGGCGTCATGTAACCAGGTTTCGGTAATAGCTAGGAAGTCAAGGTTCTGGACCGTGATGAGGTCAGCGATGTCAAGGGCGTGCGCCGTGAGGGATCTAGCATTGATAAGGGCTCCCTTGAGTGCTGCGATGGGTAAGGTGGATGGTAGAGGACTAGGCGTTGCGGTAGGGTTGGGCAGTGGAAGGGCAGAGCGATTGCGCAGAATACAAGGTGGTCTAGGCAGTCTAGTTCCAAGTCTGCTATTCCTTTGTTGTAGAGTACAAGGGATGTTTGGAGTGGGTTTGGTAGCGAAGTGCTTGAGCCAGAGGGCTGGGTCATTGAGGTAAGGGTTCGATAGAGGCTCGGGATGGTAGAGCATGGTTGATGGGCGAATAAGTAAGGTCTTAGTTTTACTTGCGCAGTGGCTGGCAGCAGTGCAGGCTGATAGTCCTAGGAAGACTATGAATACAAGGTCAATGCTGGCACAGGTTCTTAGCTGCATGTCGCAGCTTGTATTTCTCAGGGGACAGAGGATATAATTATATGGGTTCAGGACAAAGGGTATAAAGGAGTAGAGGTGGCGCGACTAGGCAGCCAGCAGCAGTGTAACTCAGGTCAATAGGCACAGTACAGGGACATCTAGATGCGAAATGGCACAATTAGGCAGCTAACAGCAGTGCAAATCAGGTAAGTAGGCAAGGTACAGGGACATCTAGATTCAAAATGGCGCAATTAAGCAGCCAGCAGCATTGCAAATCAGGTCAATAGGCACAGTACAGGGACATCTAGATGCGAAATGGCACAATTAGGCAGCTAACAGCAGTGCAAATCAGGTAAGTAGCCACAGTACAGGGACATCTAGATTCAAAATGGCGCAATTAAGCAGCCAGCAGCAGTGCAAATCAGGTCAATAGGCGCAGTACAGGGACATCTAGATGCGAAATGGCACAATTAGGCAGCTAACAGCAGTGCAAATCAGGTAAGTAGGCACAGTACAGGGACATCTAGATTAAAAATGGCGCAATTAAGCAGCCAGCAGCAGTGCAAATCAGGTCAATAGGCACAGTACAGGGACATCTAGATTCAAAATGGCGCAATTAAGCAGCCAGCAGCAGTGCAAATCAGGTCAATAGGCACAGTACAGGGACATCTAGATTCAAAATGGCGCAATTAAGCAGCCAGCAGCAGTGCAAATCAGGTCAATAGGCACAGTACAGGGACATCTAGATGTGAAATGGCACAATTAGGCAGCTAACAGCAGTGCAAATCAGGTAAGTAGGCACAGTACAGGGACATCTAGATTCAACATGGCGCAATTAGGCAGCTAGAAGCAGTGCACCACAGTTTACTAGGCACAGTACAAAGGCATCTAGATACAAAATGGCATTAGACAGGCATTACAGAATATACTTGTAAATAAGGGGGATGTAAAGAAAGGTCTAAAGGAGAGGTGCAAGTAAGGGATGCACAGCGTTCAGCCGTAGGTGTAAAGGAAGTGGCCCATAATAGTTGTAGCTGCGGGTAAGTGGCAAGGGTGTCCAGCGAAGGTGAGTCGGGAGGTGAAATGCAAGGTATCCGAGTGGCACGTTATAGGCATGGACAGCACACACATGTGCAGCCGTGCGGGTGGCAGCGTTGGCTTACCTGGAGCAAAACGGGCAGAGTTCCTGGCCCCTGTGGTTCCAAACAGGCACACAACAGGCCTTAGTATAGCCTTTGTGTTGGACGCCGGCGTATCCGCCTGCCGGCGGATGCTGGGATGTGGAAAGTGGCGGCCTCAGCCTCGTTTCGGCGCCGCAATGCGCCCGGCATTGGAAGGTCAGGCAGGCCTCGAGACAGGGTCAGGCAGGCCTCTGTGGATCTCTGCGGCGGCGAGGGAGGCTTGGAGGCAACTTCAGGGAGGGGGAGAGGGCTCCTGCCCTCTTCCCTTGGCAGATGGAACGGAGTGGGGGCACAGGCACACAACAGGCCTTAGTATGGCCTTTGTGTTGGCCGCCGGCGTATCCGCCTGCCGGCGGATGCTGGGATGTGGAAAGAGGCGGCCTCAGCCTCGTTTCAGCGCCGCAATGCGCCCGTCATTGGAAGGTCAGGCAGGCCTCGAGACAGGGTCAGGCAGGCCTCTGTGGATCTCTGTGGCGGCGAGGGAGGCTTGGAGGCAACTTCAGGGAGGGGGAGAGGGCTCCTGCCCTCTTCCCTTGGCAGATGGAACGGAGTGGGGGCACAGGCCCACAACAGGCCTTAGTATGGCCTTTGTGTTGGCCGCCGGCGTATCCGCCTGCCGGCGGATGCTGAGATGTGGAAAGAGGCGGCCTCAGCCTCGTTTCGACGCCGCAATGCGCCCGGCATTGGAAGGTCAGGCAGGCCTCGAGACAGGGTCAGGCAGGCCTCTGTGGATCTCTGCGGCTGCGAGGGAGGCTTGGAGGCAACTTCAGGGAGGGGGAGAGGGCTCCTGCCCTCTTCCCTTGGCAGATGGAACAGAGTGGGGGCACAGGCACACAACAGGCCTTAGAATGGCCTTTGTGTTGGCCGCCGGCGTATCCGCCTGCCGGCGGATGCTGGGATGTGGAAAGAGGCGGCCTCAGCCTCGTTTCGGCGCCGCAATGCGCCCGGCATTGGAAGGTCAGGCAGGCCTCGAGACAGGGTCAGGCAGGCCTCTGTGGATCTCTGCGGCGGCGAGGGAGGCTTGGAGGCATCTTCAGGGAGGGGGAGAGGGCTCCTGCCCTCTTCCCTTGGCATATGGAACGGAGTGGGGGCACAGGCACACAACAGGCCTTAGTATGGCCTTTGTGTTGGCCGCCGGCGTATCCGCCTGCCGGCGGATGCTGGGATGTGGAAAGAGGTGGCCTCAGCCTCGTTTCGGCGCCGCAATGCGCCCGGCATTGGAAGGTCAGGCAGGCCTCGAGACAAGGTCAGGCAGGCCTCTGTGGATCTCTGCGGCGGCGAGGGAGGCTTGGAGGCAACTTCAGGGAGGGGGAGAGGGCTCCTGCCCTCTTCCCTTGGCAGATGGAACAGAGTTCCAATACTACTGATACTGACACTGTGTTGGTTTGAAATATTTAACAATTACATGCTGTCAATCCATACAGGAAATTGCTATTCTCATACCAAAACTATCTTAGAGTATATATTTATTACCGGTTACCTCGTAAAATATGAGCATTCTATCAGGTTTTAAAATTTGATGTGACTTCAGATGTGGTAATTATGCTTTGGGAATTCATGTGGACCAGGCTAAATACATTACGCTGGTCACTAATGACGTAGCGCTATATGTTTACATTGATGATGTCACATGTCACGGTGCGCTTGACGTCATCACGTTGCAGGCGCCATTTTGGCTTTACTTTTGCCGCAATCGTGGCAAAGATAACTACAGGACTGCTTTCTGGGGAACCCAAATGCTTCCACCAGAATTGGAAATGGGATTAATCCTAAACATGAAGGTAAATTCTTCTTCAGGTTCAAATACAACTTCGAGAAGTTACTTTTTGGGGAATTTGGTGCCACGAAGATAGCAATGGGTCTAATACCAAAGCAATGCTTTCTTCAGCCTTCTTTCAGCCTTGTTTCATTAGATCCTATAGGTATTATACCAACACAAGCCATATGCCGTGGATGGTTTGTATGCGTTCTTCAAACCAAATTGAATTATCAGTTAATTAGTTTAGTTTTTTGTATTATTTAGATTTCAAAATTATCTTACATCCAATTTTCATTTCACCATAGGATTTCTAATGAAACATATACCAGAAATGGTGTTCTTGAAATTGAAGCTTCAAACATATTGTCAACATGTTTAAAATCCACAACATCAATCAATGCCATTAAGGTAAGAGATCCAACTAAATAGGAGCGTACAATTCTGTCTTACTATAATAACTGCTTTCTAGTGTGTTAACACCTCTTTAGGTTTAAGATATATCAGACTGTTAAACAGTCACTTTGTTTGGAAGCACTTGTGAAGATAACTGAGGTCCATGTAACTCAACAATTGTGAATAGGTACAATAACCTTGGATCAACCTTAGGCTGAGTCAGATCGAATCTCATTACTATGTTAGATTCACTTCACCTTGATTAGACTCACCAATACAATACTATTAACATTTATTTTAACATAGAGTCACTGGATAATCTCTCTCTTGCACTCAAGGAGGTTCAAATCTATTATAGACGCACACCATACTGTCTGGTTCGGGTGCTGGTGTGTGTGCAAATCACAATCTCACAAATACTGGTTAACTATGCACTATTACATCAAGGGCACAAGGTGAGACACATAACGTTTCGCAACGACAATTTTAAAACCACGTCACGACCCAATATCGATGTGAAATTAACATAATGGGTGGTTATAAAACCTGTGATATTGCTCAATGAATTTTTCCTTTCTTTTCTTCTCTGAATCTATTTGTTCATCTATCATTGACTCCATCCCTCCAAACCTGGCCTGACGTGTGACACAATAAGGCATGAATCATCCAATTCTATGTTTTCTTGCAATACATTTACTATTATGATTTATGTTTATGTTTTGAATGGTATGGATTTATGATGTATTTATGTTTGATTATTGATTGTGCAGCCTTGACAACGACCAGGGGCGGAAAGACATGTCGGCTGGCTTTTTTTCTTATTATTGGAGAATAAAAACATCACATCCTTTATGATTTGGACATTAGGAACATTTGTTTGAACTACCTTAATAATCATATTGAAAAGACTAGTTTTGAGCGCGAGATACTCTCCCGAAGCCTAATCTCATTCTGTACATTTATCGACAAACTTTGTAGGACGTTTGAGGGGTTGGATCATCTCGCTGCCAAACATTTACATTTAGCATTCAGGCTTTGAATTTTGGAACTATTTTTGGGTGGTTACTAGTACACCTACCAAGATTGATCCCACAGATTTAACTAATCTCGATATGAGTCTCCTTTCATTGCCGACTAGCACTATCATGTCTAAAAGGTTGGTGGATTCGGGTTCTGTTGGATATGACGGCCATTTGCGCTTCACTGCAGCTCTCATGCAGAAATATTGCAGTACTGCGACCGGGTTATTCCCTAGTTTTGCGTTGGTGGCTTCTAGTGTGACAAATCTGTTTTCTGGGAAGAGGTCCCCTAATTTCATCACTCTCTCAGGGTCCCATGCCCTCTGGATGCCGACATCCATTGTGGGGGGAGATCAGGGTTGTACCATAAGGGGATATGCTTACTATATGGGTTATCTATTTGTGATGTATTCTTTATGCGTTTCCATGCATCTAGCGTAGTGCGCAAGGGGTTGAAAGGGCATGAGTCAGTTTCACAGCCAACCATGAGGGCAGTTTGTAAGTTGCACGGGCTGGTTGACTGTTTCTCTAGGTTGATATGGGGACATTTGCTTTCTGGGTCGTACCATAGACCTGCGTAATGGGCCTGGGCAGAGAAAAAGTATAATTCAAAGTCGGGGGCCGCCAGGCCTCCTCTGTTGTATGGCTCAGTGAGAGACTCCCTCTTTGCTCGGACAGTTTTCCCTTCCTACACGAAGGCCACAGATAGTTTCCGGAGTAATTTAAAGATGTGTCAACCTGGCCAAATTGGTATGGTGTTGAAGTAATAAAGGAGCTTAGGGGCTACTACCATTTTTAGGATGGCTATGCGGCCCATTAATGATATGGGAAGCTTGGCCCATAGATTGAGTTTGTTATCTAGCGTATTCAGGTACTCGGCATAGTTTCTATCATAAAGAAGTTTATGAGACCGTGCCATCGTGACTCCTAGGTATTTTACCATCTCGTCTGGCCATTTCATCCCATGTTATTTCATGCCTATGTAGCTTATCCACTTTGACTCCCCTTGCGCCTTTCAATTACCCCTTGATGTGGCATCCTTGATGCCAAGGGGAACAGATATTCTTTGTTCTTTGGACAAAGCTGTTTTCCAGCGCCTGTCAGCTCTTCAGCTCTGGTCTCTTTCATCAAGGCTTCTTGCTTATTATTTATACAGCATTGACGTCCATCTTTTCATCATGGCCGCTTTACTCAATTTATATTTTCTCCTGCAGCAAGCTTCTATATCTCTCATCAACCTTGCATTTCTGCGTATATACATTCACTGCTTCTCTTCTTACTTAACTTCTTAGTGTACACGATTTCTTTGTATATGCATACGTTTCTCTTGTTACTTCAGTTACATCTTCATTCTTTCAGTATTTGCATATCGTTTCAGTGCGTCCTTGTATCTTCTTTTCATGACGTCACTTTACTCTGGTCTGATTTCCCTTATAGCTCTTCTATGTCCAATGGCGTGTGCAGACATCCTTCCACCACGTCATTGTGAGGGTACCTTCCATATGGTTGTCTGAATGCATAACGTCTCTCAAATCTTTTGATGCAGTATTGGGATGAAACCTGGTGTTATGCACAATGTCTTCCTGTTATTCTTCCAGTATGACGGAATTGAGGGGGCACTAGAGATGAAGTGCACATCTGCCTCTCTACACAATCTTCCAAAGTGACATCATAGTTGGTATCCCAAGCTCGAGGCAAAAAAGCATCTACTGGGACTGATTTTGGTAATCCGAGTAAGGAAGAGAGTATATTATCTTGTAGGCGTCCTAGCCAAACTACGCGTTTGGTTGGGAGAGTTTCCATACATGAAACTCGGTACAAGGCCGCTTTTGTACGCTTTTTCAATAACTTTTTATAATGTATTTTTATTTTAATTATATAGTGCAAAGAAGGCAGCTGAAATCAGGGCACACAACATCAACACAAATCTCGATTAATACTGTTATCTGTCTACAAACATTAACATGTAGCCATGTATGGCACTTTTAAAGCAAATACTGGGTTTGTAGGTAATATTTAAGTAATTATGGTGATTATGGTGATTTTGCAATGTGCTTTCAGATGGCAATAGCATCATCTCAATACACTCTGTGAAGTCATGATTATTGCTCACTTGGGCCATACATATACCCAACAGTTATGCAAGTTAGTGTTTCCAGATATATAGCACTAGTAATACACATAGTAAAAAGACTTCAGTTTACCACAAATTACAAGATCGTTTTATTATGTCTATTAATGCTGGAGAGGCCGGCAACAGCACTTGGCCAAACACCAGATGCCTTGGCTCCTCAGAGCTCATCCTGCAGCATGTGGATGAGGATTATTGGGGTATTTGAAAGTGGTGGGCAGGCTTAATGATGCAAAGCACACACAGAGACCAGCTGAAAGAGATCCTGGGGCAGGGTATGATGGACAGTAATGGGCAGGTAGAGGGCAGGAATAGTCATAAGTATTAGCCAAGCTATGGGGTGCTAACAGGGGGGGTAAAAATCCAAATGACACCCACTGGCTCTGTGTACCTCTTTGATTGCCTTTTCTCATCTACCTACACTTCTGTGCCAATAGTAAGAGCTCATAGCCAAACCTCTTAAGGGATGAAAAACAATCTGAGCTTTTTATTCTGCTATGTAAATTAAATACACTCATAATAGTTGAATGCTTAGGATGAGTCTTGGACACTATAATTATAATTGTTAATTTATAATGTGCATAATACCCAGAGGTTTCTAAGCACGGACCCGGGGATAGAACCTGTGTTGCTCCACATTGTCTTGCTTCCAAGGCGAACGTGTTGCCCCTGAGCTATCCTCTCGAGACTGTAGCACTGAGCCCCAGGGCTCTGAATGGCTGAAGTACTGTGGTAATTCATTACCACTGAAATATGTGCAATCCAGTGACCTTTGATGGTAGGGGTGCTTCTTACGCCACCTGCCCTGGTAGGCCAGTTTCATCTTTGTGCTGCTTCATTAAGCTGTTCAGAGATAGTATTCCAGCCATTCTACCTTTGGCTTGCATTATGCAGAGCAATAGGTGACTCTTTGCAGGAGCCCTTAGCCTTTGTTTCAGGTGTATATCCCTCCACAGGCACAGGGATCAATCCAGACAGCAGGTTGTGTGTGTGGGTGGTTGCTATATACACCCAGTCAGCACCTCATGGGTTTGTGTAGATGTGCAAGCTAATATAGTCGCACTGCCACCTCATCCTGCGCAAGTAACGACACAACTGTGGATCCCATAAAGGGAGCCACATCATACCACTGATCACACCATTTGGTTCTCGGTAGTCTTGTTCAATAGAGTATGAGGAGGAAGTGTGACGAATCAACTTACGGGGCACCGGCGGTCCAGGGATGAATATCAGTTTCTAAACCATCAATCAGCCCCACACCTCTAGCACAACAGATGGGATGTGAACAGATTGGAAAAACAACCAAATTATAAACCTCCTTGTCCAATTTTGGTAACGTGTACATAAACGGCAGGTTTATCTCCAAAAGGTTGTGTATTGTTGGTTAGTTGCAACACAGCAAAAATACAATTATTAACCAATGATATAAGGGACTTTCCAGTCAAGGTTGTATACGAATATCTGTTTTATTACTATCACAAGAGACAATTCTAGCAACACTACGAAATACAACCCACCCTGTAAAGTAATGCAGAGGATGGACAGTTTCAAATAAGGAAAAGGGATGCACTGTGGATACTGACAGGAGGGTAGTCGGTATGGTAAATAATCGCAACAGTTCTTTTTTTTTAATCTATTTATTTATAATATATCTATGAATACAGAAACATCACCATGGAAATTTATACAAGCAAATGCAAGAGAACAGCAAAAAGATCAAATCTAATACAAATCATTATACAAATTCCAAATCTTCTCATATGATGACAATTTACCCTTCAGTTTATATATCATCTTTTCAGTCCTTGACAGACCATGCATCTCTTGAATACAATCCTCAAAGGAAGGAGGAACCTGACCTTTCCAACCACGGAGAATCAGTCTTTTGGCCACAATGAAAGCCCTAAAGGACCATTTTTTAAGTGCAGAGCTGACATCGGCCATCCCAGAATCATCTCCAAGGATTACCGTCCTAAAATCCCGTACAGACCCACCGCCCGTAATCCTCTCACATACATCACACACCTTGATCCAAAACTCTCTCACCCGCACACAGCTCCATAGCATATGTTCCAGTGACCCAACTTCTTGAACACATCCCCAACAATCCTCACAGTCAGACATGCCTCTTTTATGAAGTGTCTCCGTGCACCAATATACGCGATTCAGAATCTTTATCTGGCGAGACCTCTCACCCAGATTCAGCGAGCACAGCGATACATTCGCACACATATTCCTCCAGGCATCCATGTCTATTTCAGACCCAATCCTCTCACTCCAAACAGTCCTCAAATTGTAATTACTCGGATAATGTGATACGATTAGCTTCTACACTCGACTGGCCAGTCCATTCCTCTCATCATTCGAACCTGTCAGAAAAGCCCTAACATCCCACGAGTCCGACCAGTCTACCACCCCAACCGCTTTTTTTTGGCGTCTATAAGTAGAGTCCGACAGCCCATCAAAATTACATCTTTCCCTCAGTTCCGCAGCTGTCCACCAACGATCTTCATTCCCCAAATCAGACACTAGTTTGATACCCATCAAAAACCAATCAGGCCAAAAAATTGTCTGAGAATTATCTCTAATCTTTGGATTCAACCAGATAGAGGCACCCCTACATTTAAAAGCGTCACGGCCCAGCAATGATAACACTTCAAACCATGAATTGCGCAAAAAAGACATAGTCAACAGATTGCCACCTGGAATCTTTGTATTAGTGGTCAACAAGGCTTCAGGGCCCAGCGGCCCATAGGCATTCGACTCCGCCACCGCCCAACTATCTAAGTCGCCCGTCAAAAACGGAATAAAAGAATGAGCCGAGAAGGCCAGATGGTAGGCCCTAAAATTTGGGACACCCAGACCACCCAAATGGACTGGTAGTTGCAACTTCCAAAGACTAAGTCTTGGAGGTTTCCGATCCCATAAAAATTCCTGAACCAAACAATCCAGATCTCTCCAGAAACCACTCCTAATTTTCAGCGGAAGCATACTAGAAACAAAGTTAATTCTAGGCATCAAATTAATTTTCAGGGCATTGACTTTCCCCCACAGCGAGAGACGAAGCAGCGACCATCTTTCCAAATCCATCTTGCAATCCCGAATAAGTACACTCATGTTTTCTTCAACCATAATGGAGACCGGATGCGTCAACCACACCCCCAAATAGCGCATACGTTCCTCAGATCAGGAAAACCGCAGCCCCGTGACCAGAGCCTTATCACACCTGTTGGATAGGGGCAAGACTTCAGACTTCAAGCAGTTAATCTTGTATCCTGAACAGTATCCTGAACGGTAATCAGACAAAATCCTCATCAGACAGAGTAGGGACTCTTCCCAATTCTGTAGTACCAACAAGAGATCATCCGCATAAAGCCAAACCTTTTGCATGACACCCCAACAATTAACACCTTGCAGAACTTGTTTCTTTTTTAATGCAGACTGCTAGAGGCTCAATTGACAAAATAAATAACAAAGGAATCGCAACAGTTCAAGGTTACTTGGCTTCAGCACAAACGAGCAATGGGTCCTAAAATGATGTCTCTAGGAGCCTTGAGAGAAGGACCAGGGGGACAGAACCACAATGTACCTTGTGCTGTATGTATTCTTTGCGTTGACAGGGTAGAGTCAGCTTCAGTGCGCTTTGCAGGCTTTTGTGTCAGAGTTCATGATGGGAGTCAGTTGCAGGTATCAGGCAGCAAGACAGATCGGCATGCAAAGCTGGATGAATGGCTGCAGGCTGGCCTACACAGCAGCTTGGTATCAGAAATCATTGCCTCAGTGCTGGTCGGTGGTTTTGAGACACTGATCGAGATATATCTTGGATGTCTTTAAGCGACTGTGGCATAACAACTGTCAGCGTTGCAGTCTGTTGCAGCTCAAGGAACTCGACTGGCTTGAAAATGTCCTTTACGCTGGACATCTGTAGATGCTCATTGAGGCACTTTTCCCAGCTTCTTCGCTTGCTTGTGTCATCCTTTAAGGTGTACGGCCCAAAGCAGAGAAAGTGTTACAGGCAGCTTCCATGTCCTTGGTTTCGGGTTTAGAGACCTTCTGGCACTTCCTACCTAGGAAGCTTCCTGCAGAACCTAGCAGGGCACACTGTGTGCAGGCTGGGTACAAGTTCTGGAGCTGCAGGAGGGCCCTCTGAATTCGGTATCTTCCTCTGTTCCCTGGGAGATGTTAAGGGCAGGGATCTTGATTCCTTCATTGGAGGTCCAGGCTTTCCTTCACTGGTGGAAGAAATAAGGCAGACTGTACCTCAGTCAGGGTCCAATGATGAGTTATTCTTGCTACTCCTTGTGAAGTCTTCAGATGATCTGCCAAAAGAGGGGCTCTGCCCTCTTTCAAAGCCAAATGGACCACAGGGATTGGCGTAGGCTAAGGCGACCTTAATGAACCAATCCTTGGTCCCCACCAAAAATCTCATGTATGCGTGTGGGTATAACCAGAGTGCTTTGCAACAGAAAAGGTAAAGGGGTGAACACATGTTATACTAAGTCCCACCCATCTTCCTGTCTGTTTGGATCAAAGGATCTCTCTGGCTAAAGGAGCTCTCTGTGGTTCCTGATTAAAGCGGCAGGTCTCCCTTGAAGCTGCAGCGAGACCAGTGTGAGAAACCAGAAGGTGTTGTTGGGGAGGAGCTAGCACCTTCCTTTATTCCCAAGCTTCCCAAGCGCTTTGCAATTAGGCAAGACTTCTTTTAGCTTTTGTATTGTAAGCACTACAAGAGTCCAGGGAGGAGGAGGGCACTAAAAAGAAGGCAGTTATTTAAATATAAGGTGTAAATAACTATTAGCTGAATACATTTTTAAATGTTGTAAACGCATGAGAGAAGTAGGCTCTGTGCCAAAAGGAATGCAGCGTGTGCTGTGCTAAAAATAGACTACAGGCATTGCCTGGTGTTCACTAGCTCTGACAGAGCACACAAAGTGGCTGAGCAGCTGTTTCCTGTCCATCAAAAGTGCATGTATACTAGGAATAGGGGAGTGTACATGCTTAATGCTCGACATGCAAAATTATGGGAAAATAAGTTTTTAAGGGGAATTATTGTACCAGATAAAAATATGAGTATATTTAGTGAAGTAGGGAGAGCATGACAGAAAAATGTGTTTATATATAAATGTTCATAAGTAGCAAAATTATGAAAAATGAAGCTACAATGTATTCTTGCATAGGCTAGCATTATTTTAAGTAGTATGTCCCAAACGGAAACCTGGCCATGCAGGAAGGGAGGCTGCAGCACCCCTTGTAAGGGAAGAAGGACAGTTTTGGATGAGCCATGCCAGTATCCAGTGACCAAGTCAAGAGTATTTAAACTCCCTGCCTAGCACCAGTCTGCAGGAGCTGGGAACACTTAGGGACAGAATACACCGTTCAAGAAGCAGAGTCCTTTGCCCCATCCTCATTTCTGTACAGATAAAACGTGTTATCCTTGCAAGATAAGATTCTTGGCCTTAATTCCCTAGAGGGGTGAACTTTAATCTCGTGTGAGCTCGATTAGGGGTATCCATACAATTAAAAGGTACCCCTGTAAGTTGGGCTACCTTTCTGTGTCTCACAACATGAACACTTTCTCATGAAAAGCCTGCTATGAGAGAAAACAGACTAACACACGAGCTATATACCTGATGTGTGCCTATACAATGGCCAGGCAGGGTCAGGCAATTACTGACCATCATGCGCACCTGACTTCCACACAGATAAAAGGTGGAGCACGAGAGCATACTCAGAGCAAGGCAAAGCACATGAGGAAACAGCAGTTCCAGGATGACAGTTTAACATGAGGAGAAAGACAGTGAAACTGAAGGGGAGCACAAGGAGGGAAGTTCCCTTGACCTTTTCAACAAGGAACAGTTACCTAAGACCAGGAAACCAGGCTGAAGAATCCTGTATTGTGTGTCGGAGGTAGCCGGGGTCCTCCCACGTCGAGAATCAAGGAAGGGAGAATTGCCAGCTGCCTTGGTACTGTCCTTAGCTTCAACAACAAAGCAGCGTTGGTGAAATCAACACAGCTGGTGAGTTGGGGAGACCGATACAAGGCCAGTCTGTGTTGAAGCCAAGGTTGCAAGCGGCAAAATTGTATGGTGAGAGCGGGAATGAACATTATATGAAACGTGTGTGTTAGAAAAGATTGCCTTTTATGAGTAATGTTCCCTCCAATTGTGAACCCCCCAACTTTTTGCTGTTGTACGACCATCCTAGCCTGACTTTTGCCAGTGGAGGCCAGACTTCTGATTTACTCCGCTGGGCTTTTTCTCATTTTGTTATGGGGAAACTGACATGCCCTTCAGACTGTCAGTACTGGGAGACTTTGTTGTTGCTAGTTTTTATCAGTGCACAATGTACCTACCAGTACAGTGCATTGGGGTCTCTTTTTCATTGTGAAGGCGCTAGACACCATTGAAGGGTTTTTGGTGAATGTACAAGTATGCACAGGACAGAGCTGGTGGCAGCAGTTACTTTTAAAGCATTTTTGACTCTTTTCTATGGTCAAAACCAGATTTGGCACAGGACAGTGGCCAGTGCCTAAACTGGCCATGCCTTGATGTCCTTTGTTCTGTCCTTTGGCCATTTTCGAAGCCTTTTGCCTTCCCCAGGTCGAGCAGATCCAGGAAATTCCTTATTTGGTTATGCAGAGCACTGCGCAAACCAAAGCTTTCGCTGGCTTCTGTATGCCTTGTGTTTGTGCGTCCAGGACGTGAGCTGAAGCTGTCTAGTTCCAATACACACCCTGGGTGCCAGGATGTCTGGTGTGAAGGGAATGACTGGGACCACTGTGGTCCGTGATTGGTCCAATTCTGGGATAGTTGAATTTGAGCACATCACCTTTTGGTTTTGGCGTGAAGGAGATTCTCAGTAAGAGAAGGCACTCTAAACCTATTACAGGTTCATCTTCTGAGTTCACACCAAACTTAGTAAAGGAGCCAAACATCCTTAGCTGAAGAAGCAAATCCTTGGAACTGCTGGTGACCCGCTGGAAAGTTTGGCACCCTGACCCCACTGTTATCCCGTAAGAGCCCCTGTTTCTCATCGATCATAGAAGACCTGCAAGGGCACTTCAACCCGCTACAGTAGTGGGACTAACTACTCTGAGCACCTCCTGCTTAACCTCCTAACAAGCCTGCTCGGAAGTGCTCCTGGACAGCCCAGTGAACTGACATGCTTGCACAGGACCTTTGCCCTGGAACCGCCGCTGTCTTGAGTTTTGACCTGAGCCTTTGAGAACCATACGCTCTTCATAGAAGGCCTTCTCCCACTGAGTTTCGTACACCTAGCATTCCTAGGTCTGGAATTAGAAGAGTCTGCCTGAACCTGAGCATATGTGGTTTGAATTGGCTCGATCCCTTCACCAGAAGCAAAGAAATCACCACTGTCCCATCACAGACTGAGGTCCCGGAACGCAGCCACTGAAAGCCGGAGAGACGCGAAACGGTGGGATTCAAACCTGCGAACGAACTGGACTTGACAGGCAAAGTTTGGTCTGGAGTGCGCCAAGGGTTGGTAAGTACTTGCAACTCTTACCCCTGGTGCATTTTACGCACATGTGTCTACCAAGGGACACTCTCTTTTGTTACGGTAGCCTGTGCTACCATCTTATTCTGATTCCTGGAAATCACCCTGCCCTCTTGTGGAGACCCTCCTTGAATAGTGGGACCTTATTCCTCATCACCTCACCCACCTTCCTGAGCCACTACAGTCCCTTGAAGAGACCCATTTGAACTTAACCGAATGATCTAGTGCTCCGGCACGGAATGTACTTTTGAGCAGAAGGCTACACACTTCATAGGGACTGGACTGCCTATTCGTTTGAGTTGTTGAAGGACTGACTACAAGTATATTTGCCCTACATGACCCCCTTTACTGTTGCAGGTTGTGGATCTCTAATTAATGAATATTACTTTAGACTAAGAGTAACTGTATATATTTCATAGTGGTGTGTTAGTTTTGTTAATATTGCTGTTGAGTTTCATCTTGTATATGAGTTAAAAGGCCTTTAATAAATGTATAGGCATTTTGATATATACACCTGAATTAGAGTAATTTGTGGTGTTGTTTGCTGTGTGTGCTCATTGTGGACTTTCGATCACTCTCACCCCTCCTGAGACCTAGTCTTGACCGCCACCAATGCTAGCTTGATTAGTCTGGCTTGTCCAGAAGGTTACCCTGTTCCAGGAAACTAGGCTGGCCTTCTGAACCTCTACCCACCAGGTCATTGTGATATCCAATGCAATTAGAGTTGAACTGCAGATGAGCGACTGAACTTTGAAACCAAGATATACGATACCTTTGACAGAGTGGTTCGGCACTGCGTGTATGCTCAATCAAAGGTCTCTGTAAGGTGCCCAGCTGAGAGTTGACAAAAGTGAAAGAGTGGCAACGGATTGAAAATCAAAGTGCTCCTGTAATGGGTCAAGCAAAATCCTGTGCGCAATCAAAAGTCTTTGATGTTGCTACAGTAAAGAAAGTTGATGGCAAAGTAGATAAAGCTGTCCGAGCCCAGCAGAGGGAGATCAATTGAAAGCTTTGGGTTAAAGCAAGTTTGTGTTACAATAGATAAATTGGTACAAGACCGGCAGAGGGAGACTGATAGAAGATTTTGTGTTAGAACAGATCTGAGCCTGGCAGAGATGGTTCCGGTGTGAACCGTGAATCACCCGAGAAATTGGATACTTGGAAAGCCTAAGAAAATTGCGTAAAGATCGAAATTCGAACTTTGTGTTAAAGTGGATCCGATCCCCGGCAGAGAAAAGTGTACGTAGGAGAATCCTGAAAGGAACGGAACTTTGTTATTTGTTTGTTGCATCGGGCCCTCTGAAATCAAGAGACTTTGAATGGTAAAGAGACTTTGGCACAGAAGGCCATGATGTTGGAGTCTTGAACTGCACCCTTGTGCTAGAGAAACCAGAGTCTGTGCTAATAATATCCTGACCTATTATTTCTTGAACACTTTTCTTTTGAATAACATTGTTTCCCACACTATTTGTGTTTAGAGGTAAGAATCAGCAAAAAGTTTATTAGTAAAGGCCCTTTTATTTTGAAAAGACACCCCTAGGACTGAGTTATTATTATTTGATGGTCGTAACTTGCTACCATCTTTAGATTTAGGATTAGATAGGAGTTTTTCAAACTCAATAAACACCCTTGAACTGTGGTCACTTGTGTCTGTCTTACTGTTGATACCATGCCTTCCTTACACCAGACTCTCTGGCTCCTACAAACCAAATGTTCATACCTTATGAACGGGGTCTCCCTAAACACGCAGTCCCAGACATGACAGTTCACTGCCAATCAATAATGAGGGTGGGAGCTGGCTTCATGCTGACACAGTTGAATATGAAAGGTTGCTGGGTGTTCCTGTCTTTGTTATCCTCTGCAGCCAGGCCCCATGTGGGCCTGTTTGAAGTACACTCTATGTGTATGTCAATTATGTTAATTGTTACCACCAGCTGTAGAGCCAAACAAAAGAGCAAGGCGGATGCATGGAGCTTTTGTTAATTAATCAGGCTTGCAATGGAAAAGGAAAAATGTGGTCCTATGCCTTCCGGAGATGCATCGTGTACCCCTAGCTGTTATATCCCTACTAAATATGACAGGGGGAACTGTGCCTAAAGGCTGTGTCCACTATGAGTACTTGGTTCTATGCATTTGTCATGCTGTGTGCACAGGAAACTGTGTTTATATTAGCCCCACACATTTTCCAGAGGTTGATCTACCATCATTCAATTTCATTTAAAATTTCAAAAAGGCCTAGGCGAGCGCACACCCACAGTGCTGATAGTCGGATCCCTCACAGGAAGATGACCACAAGATGAGGTGAATGACTGGAAAAGACCATGAGGAAGCTATAGGACGCAAGGAGGACAATGAAGACAAACAAACAGAACATAGGGTGATGGGGCTCAGCAAAGTGAGTGGGGAGCAAGGAGGCTGGCCACAGCCACCTGAGAACTGGCTATAGGATCTTCATATTCAGGGCGACACAATCTCTGGGTTTTGGCCAGTGTTTACCCAGCTGGTCACCTAGAGACATGAGAACTCCATGGGACTAGGGGTGGGTGAAATACCAGAAATTACTTTTGTTGAGAAATTGGTCAACTCTGGGCAAATTCCACAGGCTTCACCAGTTTCCCTGACACAGTGAAACTGGAAATGCTGGATCTTTTTCCAGCCACATTTTCATAGTTTTGCTCAAAGGTTTGCCCAATTAATAAAACCCCCAATTGTATGAAACAACAGGTCAAAACAACATTTGTACAAAAGTGGTGATTCGAATAAAACATCTTCCCTGTCAGTGCTTTTTTCCACAAAATGTGCGCAGTCAAATAGTATACACATAATCATCCCACCTGTTTCACAGTGCTCAAACAGCTTCATCAGGAGTTAACAATTCAGTAGTAAAGTTGCTGTAATCCTTACAATGGTTGCTGAAAAGACTGAAACACATGTGTTGGCTGTTATGTGTATAGTACAGAACTGTCTGTTTACACTTTTAGGAACAAAAGCAGTCTTTGATATACATGTACGGATGAGGAATACGTTATGCAGTAAACTACTGTTTTCTTAGTAAGAATCTCAGTGATTTCATTTCACAATCAAAAGGGAAAATACTATGAGGAAAAAGTGCCAAAAACGCGATATTCATGTGGGGAAAAATCTCATGTGACCCGGTTACTGTTTTGACAGGTGTTATTCCACTGTCGGTGACTAAAGGAGAGCCTTCAGGAAAAAAGTCGGGTGCTATTTATTGAACAAGAGGTTATGCTTGTGTAGCAGCAGGATTGTATTGTAATCTTTTTTATGTGAGCAGAGATGGTTGATCTCGGACCAGACCTTAAAAAATCCAGGTACTGCAAAGTCGAAAGTCCTAAACTGGCAGCACTGAATTTTTAAAAATTGTCCTTACAAGTCACCCTTACTTTTCCTTTGATGCACTCTCTTCTAAGGCTTCACTGAGGACAGAAATCTTGAATTTGCTCCTGAAAGACCCTCCGTATCTCAGTCTTAGGGTGCCTTGATCACACACTATGCAAGTCTCATCACACATTGGGCCCTGTGAGCTCCGCTGCTTGTATATAATTGTGACAAGGTGCAGCCTATTGTACCCGGGACCTGTCCTTACCAGGAATCCATTCGTGAAGCCTAGGGCAGAGTCCAAAATCCAGTTACAGTGAGTGAGATAAACATTTTGCAATGTATAGCTCATTGCTTCTGCGTGGCTCGAAGAGGGGGGATTACATTCGCCAGAATTATGTATGTCCGCCACCTTGAAGGGTGCCTCGATTCAAGCTTGTATCCACACTTGGAATGAAATCCCAGAAAGGTACTGGCAGAGTTTGAATGTGGCAACCCCTATAGCTTGGTTTGTGGCCAAGGGTTTGAATGGAAGCAACACTGTGATTTGGAAGTGAGTTGGCATTCTGTCCCCAAGAGTCATATGCATCCCCAGGGTCAGCACACAAACCTTTTTGACACCTGGCTCCAATGCCTGAATGGATCCTGATATGAAGACAGTGGAGCTCCAAGAGCTCCAACAGCTAGCAGCATCTGTTACCCCTGGTTGTGCAATGTTGTTTCTCAAGAAGCTGGCCAGATCAACCACACCTGGAGGGTGTATTTTCCAACTTCTGGGGCAGCCCAGTGGCAAGCTTAATTTTGTAGACCACTACACTGGCCACCTGAAGTGTTCTAAATACTTCAGAGGCTTTTTAGGCAAGTGTTTGCTTCCAGAGAGAAGGGAATATGCCCAGACACCTGAATCTGGACAGAAAACTGAAATGAAAACCCTGAGCACAATATTCCCAAGTGTGGCACTGGGTCTTTTTTAAGAATAGTCAACCCGTCACATTAGATCACTGATCATTCATTGGAACACCAGTGCTGCTCCGTTTAAAGTTGCATCAATGGCACAGTCTCAAAGCAAAGAGAAACCTTAACGTGAAGTGTGGATAAAATATCCCAGATCCCTTTCTGCAGAATATGCCCCCACGTTGAATTGTAGCACTGAGAAAACCTTCAACAAATGACTTTTGCTACTTAAGAGCACTTGTGCACAGTCTGTACCACAAAGGAAACCTAAACCGGATTGTGCAAAAGCAATTTGTAAACAGCTGGCAAGTCTTGTAGTTATCACCGAACAATACAGGAAGTTTGGGGGAACTTCAAAAGTTAACCTGGAGTTAGCATTAATTAAACAGCTCTCAGCTTTAAACTAAAGCTCACAAGAGAGAACTTTGGTTTTCTTTTGAAAATTGTCATGTAGGACATTAACCTATGAAATATATTTCAGTTTTGAAAATTCATTTTAGGGAGAGATGTCCCCTGATCTAACATAGCCCACTATGGCAATCCCACCTCAGAATCATGGGACAACAATATGCTTACTTTTAACTTGAATATTCTGTGGTATTTAAATTAATAAATCAAAGTTAAAGGTGATCCCCTAACTTTAGATACTGGGGCAGTTACCCACACACAAAATAGTCCACACAAATACGAAACGCTTGACAATAGAAAGAAACATAACTTGTCTGCTATTACCTTGTATGCATATGCACTTATCTCACAAATGCACACACGTCTATTTGTAAATAAGCAAGTCTGAATAACTATTCTAGACACAGATGTAGAATCTTCTCCAATATGGACATTCAAATGATCACTTGGAAGCATCACATTTCAAAGAAGGAACAACTTAACTTCTTAGTATGTAATGTACTTCATTTTCTCTGACACCATTGACACATGTTGGCATCAGAGAAAAACATTAGATTCACATATCATTTTTTATTTTAGTACTGATTCTACTCTCATTGTTGGGGTCTAGTTTGGAAAAGATAACAAATACCGGTTTTGGCATATTTGCTCCTTTGTCTACAAGTTTAGGTTTAGCGTAAAAGCTTTTGTTTTCGAGAGACTAATATCTTGATTCATTTAAGAGTCACAGAAGCGTGAGAATATGAGTTTGAGATACAAAAAGGTCTTTGCTCTTCTGCACAATGGTATTTGATACAACGACATGGCTAATTTAAATTGACATTATTTTCTTGGGAATAAACAGGATCAACTAAACTCCTTACTCTTCCACTTTAACTGCTATAAAACTCTATTCAAGCTTTCTCTTTGTATGTAAACTATGGTTTTCACACGTCAAGAAGTCCATCAATACATTCTGTGAATCACATTGTAAAGCGTGGCCCTCATCACGAGTCTGCCGGTCACCTGCTGGTGCTACAGCTGGGTGACCGGAAAACTCACCTTACCTTTTCTGCCACCTACGCAGGCGACCGAGGAACAGCAAGTTCCCATTTCTGTGGAGTCTGACAGGATTCAACGGGAACAGGAACCCTGAAGCACCACAGGAATGGAAACCACTGGCACCATTAATAACGGTGCCCATGCTTCAGGGGCCAGAACTACTGCCAGGTCAGGTCTGCCGGTAGTTCACAGCACGTACTGGCAGATTTGAAGTGAGCCGGTCTGGAAAAGGTGTCAGTGACTTTGTTACCAGCACCTTTATTTTCAGACCGACTCACGTTTGATGATGGTCTATGTCACAAATCCAGACAGAAATTGCCCCCCCACTCAGGGATTATTTAATATGTGGCCAGCACCAGAGACCAATATGCCCTGTATAATTATAATACAATCTTGGACATTCAATTTTAAGTATACATTCACAAAATGTTCTTTACAGGCTTATTCCCCATTAAGTAGCATAGCTTGAAAAACATGCCACAAAAGACGGTAAGTGCTATCATGAGTTTAACTAGTTTGTGTGCCATATATTTAAATGCACCAAGGTTATTATACTCACTTTCTGTTTCTCATTTTAAGGACCATGGACACGTAGCAACAACAACAGCTCCGCTCTCAGTCTGTCCCCTGCTTTTTAAAAACTTTTCTGTCTGCTGCTTGATAAATCCCTCTCAAGCAATCCAGGTTTGTTTTGGGAAATGTTTATGCATTTGACACCCTTGGGAAAATGCCTTCCTAAGGAATATTTTCATCAGGTTCAGCCAGGTGGAATGCCAACCCCAATCAGCACTTCTCCTGTAGGGCAAGTTTTCTTTCACTGCAGTTTTCTCCAAGAACTTACTCGATAGCATGTCACTCAGCATCAATATTTTTACCCTTAAATACTTGAGAAGCCTCACCCATGCAGCATTGTTTTACACCTCATGTTTTGATTGGCTGGTTGCCTAAGATATGTCCACTTCAGTTAATGATACTCCCAATTATCCTCCCCTTTTTTATCGGTCCAATGTATTTTGTCTTATGTCAAGGGGATGTTTTCCTCTCTCACCCCCCAGAAGGTGATAACTTTTAAATTAAATACATATTTTTCTTATATTTCTTGTATGGGCTGCACCATTATTGAGGCCTTCTTATTCAGAATCACGTAAGAATTTGAAATGCATGGACATCCTTTATGTTACAGTAGCTGTTAATATGACAGAATTGTGAAAATATGCAAATGTATTAATAATGCCATTATAATAATATATTGTTTTTATATGCCTGTAATAAAGAGTGTTTTGATGAATGCAAATCTGTTTTTGTTTTTTAAATCCAACAAAAGGCACACATGTTATAGATGATAATATGATTTTTTTGAACCCATTTACTTTTATGAAGCTGTGCACTGCATGCTTATAGGAGTTCATCATTGACAGACAATGTGCTGAACAAATGTTCTGAGATACAAGCCATTAAGCAGACACAACATATCATGGATTATTGCTGTGCCTAGGTCAAAGGGGTCAGGATTGTACAGAGATTTGGTATTTTGAAGAATCATTTTACTAAAGGAAAAGGCCTATGAATTTTTGACAATGGGTCCCATATGAACTTTGAAGCTCTACAAAATGTAAAGTGATCTTAATAGATGTATTTGAGGGTTTGCAAAGAAAGAGAAAGCAGAAATTAAGAGCCAACAGAAAGCAAGATAGCTTTACTTGACCAGGGTCTTTAAAATTCCCAAGTAGGACTTTGTCCTGCAAGTGAGTATAGTACCAAAATTATGTATGCTGTGCTAATTGTTCCCTCAACCCAGGAAATACCCATTGGAATCTTAGATGTTAGTTACAGGATGGCCTATGGAAATGGTATGCAGCTCAAAAGGAGTAAACTCTTCTTAAAACAGTGATGTTAAAAGGTAATCATATAGTGCCTCCTTATTATGAATATTGGCCTAAGCCTTTCCGCGTTACACAGAAAACCACATCTGAAATGTTCTGCTTTTTAAGAATCGTCTGCCATTTTGATTTCAACTCTTGTTTCTATGTTCTAAAATGGAGGACTGTGTTTTCAACTTGCAGCCAAGCTGAACGACCTTTGAGTTCTGTTAATGTTTAGGCTGACCGAAAGCAGACTGTTTGACCAATGTAAAGAAACCTTGTAACTCGAATGAACTGCCATCCAATTATTGTCTGCGCTCACAAGCCTCATCCTTATATAAACAATGAGACAATGGAAAACAAACTTAGATTGTGAAGTCTGGCTGAACTGCATTGTAGCGATTCTTGGAACAAGGCTTACTGTGGATCAGAAAACCAACAGAACCATTGTAATTTCATGGACATGCAAACGTGTTTAATCCCTTGTACAATATTGTAATATTTGTCATATGAACTGGGCACAAACTTTAGCTAGTGACTTATTAGCTTGGAGAGAGGCTGGACAATGTTTTGAAAATAGTATAAATATGTCTGTGTTTAGATGTCCAGCTCTCTCACCCCTCACTGTGTCTGTTGGTACACACTGCGAGGTGTTTGGAGTCAGATAGCTATCTGTTTTGCTTTGACTGTACAGAAATAAAAGATACTTGTATCTTTTCAACTCGTGATTGGCGTATTTCCTTTGTGGTACTAAGCATCGACATTTCTTTGGTCTTTCAGATGGCGCCCAAAGAAGGACCCTCAAGATTGATGCCACCTTGTTGAAGAGAAGACGCGGCTATCGGACAGGGATCGGACAGTGAGAAAAAGGGGGCCCCTTTGTATGAGACGCGACACCTCGACAGTACTGCACGATCCGATCCCTGGACGGTGAGCACGCGGTCTGAGAAGGCATCTTGACGAGGGTCCCCATATCGAGGCGGGCAGTTTTGCCGAAATCACCTACCACGAGGGTCCTTTGTCCTTTGTAATCCGATCGGACCTCCTTTGTCCATTGCGATCAGGTGAGTCATGCCCCGATTCCTATGTATGCTGATATTTGGTTACAGTTTTGCACTCGCGAGTTCAAACGACGCCAGGTAACACCAGTGATCTGATATGCCCGGGAAATTTTCTGCCTGTTTCAGGGGATTATTCCGCAGAGACAGACAATCTTTGGAATTTGGCTGTCCGGCGCCACAGGAGGGGTCGCCGGCATGTACTATGTACTGTAAGTACAGCATTGGTAGTATAGTATTCAACGATATTTGGCACAGACAAACTAGACATGCTTCCGAATTTCAGTGGCCAGTTCATGGTAGTTTTGAGATTGCTCGCATAGAGTATTTGGAGTCTATATTGTAAAAGAAAAAGGCTAGGCCTGCATCATTTGATGTCATTCAGAATTGGAAAAAGGAAGCTATGCAGCAACTTAAGAGTAAAGAGAAACATGCACATCATCACATGTCTAATTCAGAGAAAGCATTATTGTATGATCAACAGAAACAGTCGGAGTCTGTCAGAAACATGGATGGGGCTTTCCAACTTGGTGTACAGAAGATATATCTGTCTAAAGATTTTCATGCCTCAGACGAATAAATTGATAAACATTTAAATGAGCGTAGGACTGTTGCCACAGCACCACCTCCCTATATGCCTCTTCATGCTGCCTTACCTCTTCCCGCTGTTGCACTTCCTCCCACTGTTATACCTGTTCCTCCCGCTGTCCCTCCAGCTCCAGTTGTTGCTCCTTTTCCTGTTGTTGCTCCCCCTTCTGCATCTCCACCCTTACTGATACTTGCTGTTTCCGTAATTCTTTACTGCCAGCGGTAGTGTCTCCACTACTTGTTGTACAGGATTTGTCTGAACTCACTTTCCCAAGTGGTTCTGCTCCACTTGAAACAATTGAAGGGGTGAGTGCCAAATCAAAGGTAGTGACACATAGTACAGTTTCTAAAGCTAGAAAGAGGGAATTGTATGTATGGGCTAAGAAATGTATAGAGTAGTAACCGCAAGATAGTCTTCAACAAAGTGTTGATAATATGAATATTTTTGATAATCCTTCGACTGCCTATCTTTCTGAGGATCTCGTATTTGATGATATATTGTTCCGTTAGGACAGCCCGAAGCAGAATCTGGAACCAGCGCCTATTCCCGTCGATCAGAAAGGGCCCTACGTAGAAATGAAGGTGGGGAATAGGAAGCATCTATTTTTGATAGATACGGGAGCACAGAAGTGTGCCATTGATCATTCACGGGTTCCAGTTATTCCACTGTCAGGGCAGAATAACATTTCTGTAGGGTTTTCTGGCACACCAATGGTTAGTCCGGTTTCTCAGCGGTACCAATTTCACTGAGATCATTCACGGATTAATGTACATTTCTTCTAACGACAAATTGTGGTGAGAATTTGTTGGGGTTGAATCTGTTGAAGGAATTAAATGTGGTAATTAATTGTTCTTCAGCTGGAGTACATTTGACGATTTCACCTCAGCAATTTTCTGCTTCACAATTCCTGACTAGGCCTTTACCGAATGAATTGGATAAAGTTCTGGCATGTTTATGGGCAGTTGGTGATAATGATGTTGGCATTTTGCAAATTGAACCTGTTAAAAGTGTCTTCAAACCAGCTGTTAAATTGCCACGTATTCCACAATATAAGATTTCAGTTGATGGTGAGCAATCGTTAAAAAGTATAGTTTCTGATTTTGTTCATCGTGGAGTGATTGAGGAAATTGCAGGAAGTTTGTGCAATAGCCCGATTTTACCGGTGTACAAGAAAGGGGATAATGTGATTCCTTTCTGTTTCATTATTGATTTACGTGCTATCAATAAGATTGTTGCTCTACAATTTCCAATTGTGCCTGATGTGATTAATGTGATATTAACGATGATTCCAGCTTCTGCTACTCATTTCAGTGTGGTGGATCTTAAGAATGCCTTCTTTAGTATTCCCGTACAAGTTGATAGTAGATATTTGTTTGCGTTCACCCTAGGGGGACACTTGTTTACATTTACTTGTGTGCCACAAGGGTACACGTAGAGTCTCTGAGCATTTACAGTAGAGCTTTGAAGGAGCAGCTCGATACACTTGAGTTGCCTCACACTTGTACATTGTTGCAGTACATTGACAATCTTCTAATAGCTGCAGACACAGAAGTTGCAATATTGCCGACAGGAGGTCGCCTATTTAGGCTATCTCCTGTAAAAGGAGGGAAGAAGACTGACACCTGAATGGATAAAAAGCATTGACTTGAGCTTGTGAACTTTCCAAAGGGCTTAGAGTAAATATATTTACAGACATCCAGTATGCCTTTGGGGTGGTTCACAACTTCGGTAACTATGGGCAGAACGAGGTTTCTTGTCATCACACGAAACTAAAATCCAACATAGTACCTTGATAGTTCAGCTACTTTCAGCACTTGCGCTTCCTACTCAACTAGCAATCATGAAGTGCGCCGCACATCAGAAAGTAACAGACGATGTAGGGAGAGGAAACGCTTATGCTGACAGGATAGCTAAACTGACTGCTACTGATTTATGTTCAGAAATGTATATAACAAAGAAGCTACGAATACCTATACAATAGATGAAGGAATTGATTTGATAAAAAGTATTCCTGCTGATGCCACTCCAGAAGAACTTAAACACTGGGCTAAGGGTTTAGCAAGTTTGGATGAGGAACGTTGTTGGGTAGACAGCACAAAAAATAGATGGATGCTACCTGATGCTTATGTCATCACAATGGTTATGATGGCTCATGGTCCTACTTATATATGTGGTAGAAAAATTTGTAAATTGCTAGAACCTGTCTGGGTCAATGTAAATATTGCAAAGACTGCTGAGATTTTGGTCCAAAATTGCATGGTATGCTTACAGCATAATGTGGGAAAGGGCAAATCGACACCAAGGGGTAGTTTTGGTCACCCCTATGTGCCCTTTGAAGTGATACATTTTGACTTCATCGAAATGGAGCACTGCCAGAATTATAAGTATGTTCTGGTAGTCATTTGTGCCTTTGGGTAGTGGGTCGAAGCATTCCATGTAAAAGATGCCACAGTAATAACAACGGCAAAAACCATGCTTAAGGAATATTTTCCTAGGTTTGGTTTGCCAAGGGTCATTTGGTCGGACAATGGTCCACATTTTATCGCTGCTGTTATTCTGCAAGTATGCACAGGATTACAGATCGATAAACGGTTCATTTCGGCCAGACATGCTCAGAGTGTTGGACTTGTAGAACGTCATAATGGTATCCTAAAGAACAAGCTAGCTAAAGTGTGTGCTAGCAGTAACCTGAAATGGCCAGATGCGTTACTGATAGCTCTATTGTCCATGCGGACGACCCCACAGACTAGAACTGGCCTCTCCCCATACAAGATCGTGATGCGGAGGCCAGCTAATATTTGGAACCTGCCTAAACCCAAAATACTGAAAGACGTGGAGCATTTGCTTCTTGTTGAATACTGTGACCAGTTAACTCAAAACTTGTATTTGATTTATCAACAGGTGCGAGAAGCCCTCCCAGTTAAATACGAGGGACCAGGTCATCGACTTCGACCTAGGGACTGGGTGCTTACCAAGGTTTTCAAAAGAGCATCCAGTTTCGCACCGCGTTGCAGAGGACCGTTTCAGGTCTTGTTGGCCACACAGACCGCTGTACGAGTAGCCGGAAAGCGACACTGGATCCACGTGACACACGTCAAGAGGATACATTTTCCTCTGCCACATGATGAAGGAGAAGAGAAGGAGACGGTTTGCTCTGTTCTGCATGACAAGTCTGTTCTGACCGACACAAAGGGTGTCCCGGAGATTCTTCCTGAGCCCGTGGGGCCTGTGGAGACAGTTGCTTTGCCTTTGAATTCTTCCTCTGATCTTTCTGCATCATCAAGCAATCTTGCATCTGTTTCACCACTTCCATCAGGAAGCAACGACACTCTGCTCGCAGATCACGCCGTACCTGGAGACTTGATGTACGATCTGCGTCCACAGCACTAGACTTACAGCACAGCACAGCTGTGCACACAAGAAACGACTGTTGAGCTAGTCCCTTGCCACTCTCGCTGAAACATAAGTAAGTGGCTGGGACCGGCAAAGTTAATTACTATCAAGATAAACCACATGGTCAGGAGATCACCAACAAAAGAACTCAAGGAGTCTGTTGCAGAAACTTTTCGAAATGAACTTTGAGGAACAATGCCCATCGCTAACTCTACTCGTACGAAGCAACTGATCGGTCGTGTGGCTAACAAAGACATTGAGCTTCAAAAGTCATGGTCCTTGAGGACTTATTGTTTTCGTGTGATAATGTTTACTGGTCTGACAGTTGAGATAGCGCTTCGGTTTTGGTATATTGAGGGGGTGCATCCACTTGAGACTTTGTTACCTACTGAAAGTGTTCCCACTATGTCTTCACCTTTCATGCATCTGCACACTCTACCTTCTAGGGATTCCCAACACAGACAGAGTTACCACAATAATACTCTATTAATTATGAATGTGACACATACGATTTTGAATAGAATGAATTGCTGGATATGTTCGCATTTGCCAGAGCACGGGGAAAAAGGGTTTGGCTGGTATATTCATCCTCTTCCTTTGACTACTGCCTGCTATGCCTCACTAAGGGCATTATTCTTTGGTCATTGGAATGATAGCATCTCTGGGAATGATGGGACTAATTTGAATGAATTTGAAAGACGAGTCCTGATGCCTCTGGGATGTTTCCTTTTTGCAAATAGGAGCAAACTCAATGTTGCTTTTATTAGGCCTTCCAATAGACTTTCTAGACCTTTCCAATCATTGATTTCTTTCAAGATGGCTCCCATAGGTAACCGGGATGCCATGCCTCCGTCTTATACTATCAATCATAGCCCAAACTCTGTTCCCATCTGCATACAAACGGATGGTTCTCAGTCAATGGGTATTTTTGAGGGTTGTATCAATATTGCAAATCTGACTAGTGAGGACAGACCTTTGTATGCAGGTGATTCCGTTAATTTTGTCTGTGGCAATGAAGCTTATCCTTGGTTACCTATAGAGATTGGCAGGGTACTTATTAATATGATATCTTGCTACCAGGGGTATTTGTAGCCAGCACCTCTGAGGTCTCTAGAGCTCGTCCAAGGTGGGACGAGAATGGTGATACTTCTTCACAGGTCATGGGTAATGTAGCAAAATCTTTTGTGCTATTTGGGGACAGATCATGAACTCTGAGGATATTAGGAGACTGGCAAGCGTATTGGAGAGAACCATCAACAGGACCACCGATATACTATACAATATGACGTTTGAACAGAAATCAATCAGATTAGTGGCTCTACAGAACCGGATGGTGTTAGACATCATCCTGGCTGGTCGTGGTGGAGTATGTAAATTGGTGGGATCTGCCTGTTGCATTTTCGTACCTGACTCCTCCCCTACCATATTCAAGGCAATACAAAATCTGCACGTTCTAAGTACAGAAGTACATGTTCCCGAGGGAAATTGGGATCTTAGAGCTTGGTTCTGGGACTTTCTACGGTGTTGGGGCTGGAAACTCCTTTCAGTCTTTGTGGTAATCCTTGGTGTTCTATTATTCTGTTGTTGTTGCATATAATGTCTTCCTGCCTTATGGTCGATGTTAGGGGGATGTTGTGCGCAAACTGTAGGTACATTAGGACCAAAAAATACATGCACCCTAGAAAATGACTAATGTTTTTGTAATGAAGAATATCACTACCAAGGTTCTAATGGTGATTGATATTTCTGAAGAATGTTATTCAGGATGTACGGACATTGAGACATGGGGTTTTGAGTAAAGCGAATGGTTGAGTGAAGCTCTTGGCTTAGGCCAAAAGGAGGGTTTGTTAAAACGTAATCATATAGTGCCTCCTTATTATGAATATTGGCCCAAGCCCTTTCGCGTTACACAGAAAAACGCATCTGAAATGTTCTGCTTTTTGATCGATGTCGCCCCCATTTTAAGAATCGTCTGCCAGTTTGATTTCAACTCTTGTTTCTATGTTCTAAAATGGTGGACTGTGTTTTCAACTTGCAGCCAAGCTAAACGACCTTTGAGTTCTGTTAATGTTTAGGCTGACCGAGAGCAGACTGTTTGAACAATGTAAAGAAACCTTGTAACTCGAATTACCTGCCATCCAAGTGTTGTCTGCGCTCACAAGTCTCATCCTTATATAAACAATGAGACAATGGAAAACAAACTTAGATTGTGAGGACTGGCTGAACTGCATTGTAGCGATTCTTGGAACAAGGCTTACCGTGGATCAGAGAACCAACAGCACCATTGTAATTTCATGGACATACAAACTTGTTTAATCCCTTGTACAATATTGTAATATTTGTCATATGAATTGGGCACGAACGCTAGCTATTGACTTATTAGCTTGGACAGAGGCTGGACAATGTTTTGAAAATAGTATAAATATGTCATTGTTTAGATGTCCAGCTCTCTCACCCCTCACTGTGTCTGTTGGTACACACTGCGAGGTGTTGGGAGCCAGATAGCTATCTGTTTTGCTTTGGCTGTACAGAAATCAAAGATACTTGTATCTTTTCAACCCGTGATTGGCATATTTCCATTGTGGTACTAAGCCTCGATATTTCTTTGGTCTTTCAGTGAGAGGAGGGACGATTAACCAAGGTTCTATCAAACTTCCTAAGCTCAATAACCAGCGTCCCAGAGTCCAATTCCAATCCAGTTTTCAACAAAAGCTCCTGGCACCCACCCTACACAGTGTTCACAAAGCCACTTACAGTATTAGGGTTTATAAAGTGCTCCAGAGAATTTCTTTCTCTTGGCTGTGGTATTTATCATGACCTGGTCATGGCTCTTGGTGTGGTGCGCTCTATTCTCGGGAAATGGTTTAGGCACTGTAAGACCATTACGGCGATGAAGGGCACAGTAGAAATGCCTCATAATGTAACATAGTTCTGTCTTGGTTCTGGCTTTCAGTTTGAGGTGAAGGTCTCCTATAGCAAACAGGACATGACATGAGAGAGATCTCTCTTACCATAGGACATTCTCTGTAAATGAAGACTGTAGGTACACTGCCTCTACCATGTACTTATGGGTAGGATTTACGCCCCTTTACCTAACTTTTTAAACATTAGCAAGACTTATTTATATGGAGAGGCAGCCTCACTTCTCCCACCAGGATCGGGACTATAGCTCCCAGCTATCATTATTCTCAGTACTTCAGAATCTTGGGCTGTGATCTCCCTACCGTCTCTGGGCATAGGTCATAATGCTTTTCCTAGTGGTCTAGGGATACAATTAGTCCACACAGACCAACACTGGTAATTCAATTTAGACAGTAAGTATAAACATACAATTATTTGTTAGGGCTTTAGATACACACTAAGTATAGAACTATCACAGGTAATTATTGTGACACAAAACCTTATAAACATTATAATATATATATATATATATATATATGTATATATATATATATATATATATATAAATGCATATATTTGTTTTTATTATTATTTTATTTATATGTACAGCATTAGGAGAACAGAATTGCATGTGAATCAGTTGCCAGTGCAATACACGTGAGTAGACTGATGCAAGGAATAACAGGAAGAACTCTTCAGAATCAACAGAAGAAAATCTTCCCACATCTTAATAAGTCCAACCCAAACATGGTTTGGGGCCTTGTGCCCAAAGGTCACCAGCTCCAAATTGTAACTTTTTCACATATGTTTTATATATAAAATAATGCAGTGGGCTGTGGTGGTGCTATAGAAAGTTTCCAAAGTTAGATAAAAGTTCATTTAAGTTCACGTAAGTACTTAAATTAATCCTACACACTAGAAGAGCCCTAGGGAAGGGTCCTTATTCCAGGGTCCACCACCCAAGGTCAAGTCAGAGGGTCAGGTCAGAGCTAGTTAGAATCAGGACTTTATGTCATGTTTTACCCTTGGGAGGATGGGGGCACAGAAAAGGGATGTTAACTTACCCTCCGGACTCCGCTTCTTCAAGACACCACTGCAGGTGTTTCAGAATCCATTGGGGCACAGCCTTTTGTGCTTGGTCCGGGTCAGGAAGGCCCAGGGGACGCAGGTGCAGATAATACTTTCCGCATCAGGAGTCTTTTGTGGTGCACAGCAAATGGTTCCAGACAGCTTCCAGATAAAGACCCAAATTGATGAAAGATGAAGACCTCTGTGGTGCAGACATGCTCAGTACACTTCACGGGATTGTAGAAGGAGTGTTCCAATGAAAATCACCATGGTCAAGCAGTGACAGGCAATCATACAGTGGTGAACACAGAATCAGCCCCAGCACAGCTTCCCTAGGTGTGAGACAGCTGACAATACAGAAGCAGGCTACTTGTCACATGAGCTGAAGATCTGCAAAGTCCCAAGACTGGACTCACATAAGTGACGGCTGCAACGAGGTAGCCTTGGAGAGAGCTGGTCAGTCCACCTGTTGGTCCAGGGACACTTCCGAATGCTCAAAAGGCATGAATCGCAAGAAGGGGTTGAGACTGTTTTTTTTTTCCATTGGTCTAAGGGTCCAAGCACCAACGAGGGTCTTCTTGGGATCAGGCAGAGGAGCACAGCTTCATTGGGCCAATCACTGGAGTCAATGCTGGTCAGCTGCATGGGGTCATCAGTGGGCTGCTCTTATTTGTAGAAGTCTTGTCTCCAATGGTGCTTTGCAGAGCAGTTGCAAGAGTCCTACTTTTATCCAAGATTCAGGCTGGAAGCAATCCTAAACCCACCAATGGTAAGGATCTGCACCATTCAAACAGCTAGCTATTTTCCAATCCTGGACAACCACCGGTCATCACATTTGCCCAGCAACAGACTTTCAGGCACCAGAAGATGTGGTTTGGGGCTAGACAGTCGCAGTCCCCTCCTCTGACTCACACATACCAAGCCCCTTAGCCCATGAAAGCCACATCTTTTGCCAGGAAAGAACTTTACTTTAGGCATTTCCTGCCTGAGAATGCAGGAAGAAGGCCAAAGAACAATATGGCCAAAGGACAAGTGAAAGATCTTGTGGAATGGCCATCTTAGCGAACTAGTCACCTTTAGTAGCCCTTTCCGGTAAATGCAAAAGTACAAGAGCAAAATAAAACAAAAAAGGTAGAAATCACACAACTGCCACCAGCTTGTCTTAGGTACATCGTCAAAGTAACCAAAAAGACATTACATAAAAAGATATAAGGTGATATGTGCAATTGCAGAGAAACAAAAGAATTCAAAAAGAGACACAGTACCCCACCGGTAATACTGGCAGGGTACCGGCAAACTGGTCCTACCTTCCCCGCCACTCGATATCCGGGTATTAACAGGATATATAATGGGTGGTGGAGACAACAGTAAGATCCCATTCAATGGAGTCTCATAAGACCCAATGCGATTGGATTGCCTGAATCACTGGCACGTGTAATACCAGTGCTGGTGATTCAGGCATTTCTTTGCCGGTAAGGGCCTGATCTACTGGCAGAGATATGTGGCCCCCACCGCAAACTTGTGTTTTGCCGGTCTGGAAGAAATACTGGTGCCTGAATTACCGCCATTTCTTCTGGCCGTTTTTCCAGACCGGCAAAGTCATAATGAGGGCCATAGTCTCTCAGTACTGACAGGCTTAGGGACGAGTCAGTTTCCCAAGAAGAACAAGCAAAACAGGCAAGGAAGTAAAGCAGAAGGCTTTACTGACCTCCAAAAGGCTAGGACAGGGTTAAAAAAGGCAAAAAGAAATGGGGCCCCATAGCAATCTGTGGAAGGGAAAAGTGCAAAAAAGAAAGTCTTTCCTAAGACCCCCACCAAAGAGATACCAGAATCCCCTGAATAAGGAAGTGAAAGAGTGAGAAGGAGAAAGCGAGCAGGAGAGGAAGAGAGGGAAGAAGCACGGAGGGATAGAGAGAAAGAGAGTGGGAGAGACAGAGCGGGACAGAGAAGGGAAGAGGGTCATAGAGGGGGAGATATGGAAGTAAAAAAGAAAAGATAGATGAAGTGATACAGAAGGGGAGGCAGAGAGAGGAAGACTGTGTCTGAGATCATGTGATTAGGATACAGGACGAATGTGAAGGGGAATGACTGTGACAAAGGGGAACGACTGTGATGAAGGACAATGACTGTGACTAAGGACTGTCATGAAGGACTGTAATGATGAAGACATACTGTCATAAAGGAGATGGGCTTTGATGACATAGGACTGTGATGAAGGACAAGGACTGTGACTAAGGACTGTGATGAAGAAGATTGACTGACAAAGGAAGGACAGAAGATGAAATACTGTGCCATAGACCATGGTGAAGATGAAGGGCAGTGACAAAAGGCTGTTATGATGCAGGAGTGGAAAAGGACAGAAATGATGGAGTAAGACGGTCGAAAAAGAAAGACTCTGGCACAGGAGAAGGACTATGTAGAAAGACAAGGGCTGAGGCAAAGGACTGTGTTGATGAAGGACTCTGACCGAGTCAATAAAAGTGGAGTGAAGGACTATAATGAAGGAAAATACTTACAAAGACCTGGAAGGAAGGAGAAAGACTTTGACGCCGAAAGAGGACTATAATGAAGGTGAAGCGCTATGATGTTGTGATGAAGCAGTGTGATGAAAAGAAAAGACTATGATGAAGGAGAATGACTGTGATACAGGAGGCAGACTCTGCTGAAGGAGTTGGACACTGATGAAGAAAAGTGATGAAGGAGAAGGACTGTTATGAACGAGAACTGTGACAAAGGAGGAGGGGTGTGATAAAGGAGGACAGTGATGACAAAGGGGAAGGGCTTGCATGAAAGACTGTGGTGGAAGAGAAAGACTGATGAAGAACAGGGATAATGGGTTGTGATGAAGGAGAAGGATTTTAATAATGGAGAAGGACTGTCATGAAGAAGGATTGAAGATCATGAAGTAGGAAAACTGTGATGAAGGACTGTGATGAAGGAATGTGGTGAAGAAGGGAAGTGGTGAGGTACTATGATGAAGGAGAAGAACTGTGATGAAGGAGAAGGATTGTGAAGAAGGATGAGGAATGTGATAAAGGAGGAGTGAAGGACTTTGACAAAGGACTGTGATGAAGAAATGTGCCAGGGAAGTGCTGTGATGAAGAGAAGTAGGACATTTTACTGCAGGTCATCTCTTACTGGTGAAGTCATATGTGGCTTGGCAATGGCTAAAAAAGAGATAATGGAAAAGAAAAACGGGGTTCAGTGGGAAGCCCAGTTGACCCACGTCACGAAGTCCAAGTAATTCTACCATGCAGCATCACTGCCATCCCTCTGGGGCAGAAAGCAAATAGCCTCTGGTGGTGAAAGTGGTGCTGTGCACTGTGGGCGATGGTGCACAGGAGACGATGAGGATGCAGCGGCAGGGGCCAAGTGCAAAGGGGCAGAACAAGTAGAACATAGAGAAGGGTGCCAGTGTGGGATGCCACACCCGTGGATTAGAATTCCACAGAAATATGACCAATGGAATGTTGAACCAGATCCATGATGAAGGACTATGACAAAGGACTGAGCGGAAAGTAGTAGGACAGTGGAGAAGGACAGTGATAAAGAAGGACTGTAATGAAGGAGGACTGTGATGAAGGAGAAGGAGGAGTGTGACAAAAGTGCACTGTGATGTCAAAGGACATGGACTTGCATTAAAGGATGTGACAACGCAGATAGACTGTGATGAAGGGGAAGTTCTGCAATAGAGTACAGTGATGAAGAAGCACTGTGATGAAGGAGGATTGTCACGAATAAGAAATGTGAAAATGGACTATGATGAAGTAGAAGTATTCTGATGAAGGAATGTTGCTAAGAACGGCTGTGATCAAGAATTGTGATAAAAGATAAGAACTATGATGAAGGAAGACTGTGATCTAGGAGAAGGACTGTGATGGACTGTTATGAAGTAGTACAATACTCCATGTGCAATTGGATTATGCTAGTGGAGACTGCAGGATAATTTAGAGGTCATAACCCTTACCAAAAGCTCCTGCATTTAGAAGAATGCATACCTATAACCCATAATCCGGCGCAATTCCCCTGCGTGTCCAGCTAACGCGTCCCTCAAGAGACGCAGACCACGTAGCGGCGTTGCCACCACTCGCCAGAGCATAAGTAGTGCGCTCTTTCTATCTATGGCAAGTTATGACTAAGGCAAAGACACGAGGTATTTCAGACGGACATCCAACACTGCTTTGCTGCGTTTGATTTGTGCTGTAACGACTTTGCTCTTCACCAGAGCCCTCGATTTCCGGAGAACGTAAAAACGAGTTGCTTCGGTCAGCGCATGTATTCACGACCCTGTTATCAAAGACACACTTAGGGCCCGATTCATGGAATTGTGTGCACGGTTCAAAGTGGCTTTGCATTGCTGAAAAGTGACTTTGCACTGCCGAAACAAACCCTGATTCATGAAACTGTGATAAGGGTATTTTTGCAGTGCAAAGTTAGTGCAAGTGGTCCTTTTTGCAGTACAACATGACTTTGCACTGGCTTTGCAGTGCCAGAAATACACGTTGCATTGTTCCATGAATCAGGGTTTGTGTCGGCTGTGCAAAGTCACCTTTCTGCAGCGCCAAGTCACTTGGAACCGTTAAATAAATTCATGAATCGGGCCGCAAGCCTTTTAGGTACATTCTCTTGAGAACAAAACATATGAAGCAACACTGCATCCGATTTCAAAAGAATCATTTCCTTTCTCCTGAATGTTGCCCTGTGTTTTTTTCCTGTGATGTCTGTATATCGGAAGCGGGCCTTCCTGCGCTGTAAGCTTGTATCCTGAAAGGCCGACTCGTGCCTTTTACCTTTCGGGATCGATAACGTCAGTATCATCAATTTGGGCAATAATAACAGCTGTTATCACAGCATCGAGAAGCATAAGGTATCTCGTCGGCCGAATTATATGAAAACCTGCTATTTTTGCTACTTTGCATTGAGGCGGCTTCTTTTCAATAACATCCCATAAGCACATAAGGATGATAGTACTACATCCATTCATTTTGAGTATTTGGGAACAGACCAAGCTTTGAGAAGCAGCGACTCTGTACAGCTATAGGTTAATAACAATACAGGCAAGAGTGCACACGTTAAGCAGGTGGAGAAGCAATTGGGGTGAGGTGTGCTCGGCTGGCAGGTGGGATTGGGGGTATTTTATGCCATATTGTGAAGACTTAACAGGCCTACTAGGTGGTGATGTCCCACTACCCAAGTTAGTATGCCCTTGCTGTACTCTGGGCTATAATAAGGGTGTCAGGTTATTATCACCTGGTATGGCCCGCCAGTTTTATTATGTCAGCCATTAGCACTGCGGCATGATGTACCGAATGCTAAGTAGGGATGTATTCTTTGGCCTCCAGCTGAATACTTTGCCTTCTCATTTGAAGACAATGCACCCATTTAGAGAGCCAATGGTAGAGTGCAGACTGCAGGTGGGAAGAAAAGTAAACACTGTCTGGCAGCACTCTTGATTAACGAACGTGCAGGGGTTGTGTGATGCAGAGGAGTGGTGAGTATGGGTACACACCATTTAAATATTGATGGAGTGATTGGATTAAACTCATAATTCTTCACTTCACAAAATTATGACACATATTAATTTATTGCCAATTTCAGTGAAATTGTAGAAAACTAATCTTGCTAAAAAATGTGCAACTATTTTTTTTTCTGTAAAAAACAAGAAAAGTCAATAGCATGGGTTTACACTTAGTTTTCAGAAATGAAATCCCCCCAAAAATGACTTCGTGGGAACGTCAGTAGCAAAGTGGAAAACAGTACTTTTCAAAACGATTTAATATAGCAATCACCCCTGCATTGGGGGGCGGACATGGCCGGTAACTGCCTGCCAGCCTAGCCTAGCCAGGCCTGAGCGAAGCAAAGGGGGTGATAGCCATTCACACCTCTGGGTTCATCCGGTATGCAATCGTTATTTTTTTTTAAAAAGGAAATTGATAACGCGTATTGCGCATAAGATGGCTGCCACCGGGGAAAAGGGAGCAAGTCCCTTTTCCATTTCTATGGCAGCAGCTGCAGGCGGGAGGACTGCAGAGAGTGGAGCACAAAGCTCCGGTCTGGCAGGTAAGTGGGGAAGGAGGGATAAGGTGCAGAAGGGGTATGTTTTGTTTTAGGGAAACAGGGGGGAAGGTGGAGAGGCAACAGTGAGAGGCTCCCTATTGCCTCCCCACAATCAAGATGGTGCCACCAAGGGAAGGGCTTCGGGTGGCTGGAAAGAGCGGGCAGTATATAGTGTATTCTCGTCCACTCTTCCAGCAAATTGATTGGCTGAGCACTCCTTCACTGGGTGAGAATGGAGCTTTTCCATTTACTTTGCTAGAAAAACACTGCACCTTTGTACCAAATGTTCTTAGAAATCTAAGTGAAAACATTTCACTAACTTTTCTAAGAAAGTTTCAAGCACATTTTGCAGCTATTTTGGGAATTTTGGGAAACCACTAAACCTTTTGTGGAATTAATGAATTGCAAATCTACTCATTTAAAATGTATTTAATTTTCCATCATTAAACTATCAAAAATAAATGCACAATTTCAAGAAATTGACAAACATAAAATTGCTAAATGTCTAACCTCTTTAATGGCAAGCATGAGTGAGAGGTGAGCAAGGCTTATTGGGAAATTTGACGAATTCACAATGCATAGTGATAGCAGGTGGGGCTGGGATAAAGGTCAGTTATATGTCAGATGGAGTGACATGCCTCCACCTAATGACCCTCTCAGAGCAACAATATGTTGGGAAATCACTTCAGTTTCCCTATGGGCCACAATTCTTGAGAGAAGATTAAACGGATAAGTGTGAGGACTCTGTATGTTACATAGTCAGACATCTATGCTACGTTGGCTAAATTGATAGGTTAGATGAGCAGTGCTGGTCATGGATGCTTGGAAATTGAAAGGCTTCCAACAGGCAGATGACTCTTCAAGGTGGATAGGGCAGGGGCAAAGTCAATTACATGTTGGATAGTGCAAGATCTGGCTTACAATTGTATTATCTATATTGAACTCTTAGGACAAGTAACATGTCTATTAGAATAACTCCCCATTACAGCGTAGGCCAGCCTCCCTCAATAGGAAAGGTGCGAGAGATGAGAGGACTCTTTGGTGCTGAGAGTGAGCGATGGAGGGCCTGTCTTCTGCCAGTGGTGTGGGATGCAAGTCCGAAGAATGAAAGGCAACCAGAAAGTCATAGGGTCTCTCATCCTCCAGTGTGGTCGGAAGAAGCGGTAAAGTGATTTGGACTGGCACATTGTCGAACGGAAAGGCACGCGCATTATCGGATAAAGGTGCGTTTATTTGAACTTTTGTGACCAAAGATGCGACAAGCACTGCTCGCCACCATTTTCAACTGTCGTTTTGTGTGCATGATAATATTCTACAGGTTCTCACATGCCTGATTAAGATACCAAACACAAGTTGAAATTCAGAGAGTTCTAATCAGGCAGATGCCGTCTTGGTGCTTGATGGATTTCAGCAGACTTTGTCATTTGGCAGGCTTTGTCTCTCTGAGGAGCCTTCCGGTTTAGAAGTATCTCTGATCCTATTGGGAAGCGTGCCCCAAGTGTAGGGAATGAATATTGCGCATGCTCAGTTTATGCTCTGTATGTGATTTCAGAAAGCACAGCATCTGGGGCCAGAGGCTCGAACTGGCCAGATAGCAACAATGTGATCGAGTCAGTGCTTCGTCCTGTTCAGTGTGTGTTCATTCTGTGCATGGCAAAGAAGCAAAGGACATCAAAGGGGGTGAGAGCAAAGCAAAGTCAAGGGGGTGATAGTCATTCACACCCCTGCGTTCATCTGGCACGCAAATGTTTTTTAAAATGTTTTCCAGAGATTGGTTGCACGTATTGCGCGATGCCAATCTCCCAAAAAAGAAAGATGGCAACCGCCTTGGAAAAGGGACTGAATGCCTTTTCCATTTCTATGGAGGCATGCACGGGCGGAAGGACCTGCAACGGAATATACAATGCACACGAGCGAGTCCCGTTGAGTCCCGCTCTGCCGTGACTCTGTGCTTCAACCCTGTGGACTTGTGTGCTATTCAGACTACGTTTACCAGCAGGCTCTCTGGTATCGCTCAGGAGGCAGGTGTTTAAAAGGAGAAATCCACGTGCACCGCGCGCGCGCAACCGAGCAAGTCCCATTTGAGTCCGCTTTGCCGTGACTCTGTGCTTCAACCCTGTGGACTTGTGTGCTATTCAGACTATGTTTACCAGCAGGCTCTCTGGTATCGCTCAGGAGGCGGGTGTTTAAAAGGAGAAATCCGCGCGCACCACATGCGTGCACCCGAGCCAGTCCCGTTGAGTCCCACTTTGCCGTGACTCTGTGCTTCAACCCTGTGGACTTGTGTGCTATTCAGACTATGTTTACCAGCAGGTGAACTTATGAACTAAAGAAACTGCATTTATTCATATTTTACTTACGAGCCCCTCCACTCACACTCTGTTTACCTTTGTTTAGGCTCTCTGGTATCGCTCAGGAGGCGGGTGTTTAAAAGGAGAAATCCGTGCGCACTGCGCGCGCACCCGAGCGAGTTCCGTTGAGTCCCGCTTTGCCGCTTCGCTGTGGCGTCCGGGGCTCAACGGGAACCAGAAAGTTGGCTTTGTTTTTCTTGTGTTAAGGTTGGAAATTACTGAGTTCGTAAGTGACTCACACCTTGGTGGCATGCAGTCCCCACTTGAACTCATATTTTTTAAACCAAGCGGTCCTTACCGCCTCACGACCGCCATGCCTCCTAACATATGGCAACGGATTATGTCCGAATCTCAGTCGTTACAAGAGGATCGTTCTGCAGAAAGTGCAGCTTCCAACCTGTGCTCAACCCCCATACAGCGTTCCTCTCGAATCAAATCCAAAACAAAGGACAAGACGAAAATGGCTCCAAAAGACAATGTTGACATTCAAAAATATGGTTTTGGCATTGTGAACAATGCCGTTTCAGCGGCCCAGTCTTCTACCGATGTGTCTCAAGTCGCCATAAATAATGGCGCTACTGTTTTGAACCCTGATGTGTGCATAGGTGATTTTGCTTTGCCCATTTCAGACATTGACACACACCCGGAAGGAAATTCCAAAACATCTAAAATGCCCATCTCTCTAACAGACAGCATGCTCCTACAAAATGCGCCATCTGGGGCACCAAGCTCAGTGGCTCCCGTAATGCCTGAAACCTCTAAAGAGGCTGTAATTGAACTTGACACCAATAATTTGTGTTTCTCGGCCAGAGCAGATGGCTCTAACCTCTCTCAATCACCTGATATGTTTCGCCGTTCTGGCTGTAACATATCAGTGCTGGACGTGTCATACATCCTTCCGACCACTCGGAGAACAAACGATGCTCCTGTGATTCCGATAAAAACCTCTCATTCACCTAAATCCTCTCACTTGACACTTGAGGTAATGAATATCGCCCTTATGGCCCTTGCTAAGCTGTTTGAATCGGTTGATAGTACATTAAAATGTCTATCTGACACTTTCAACTCACTCAAATCTGATCAAATGAAATTGTCCACCAATGTTAACCATTTATGTGGTGACACCAACGCAAAATTAAATAACGTACTCAATTTACAAAAAGAAATAGCCCAGTCTCTGGCGCAGAAACAACTTGCAAAAATGAAAAACAATACGGCATATGTAAGTGTGGTCACTCAAACACTTGAGGATGTAGACTGCCAAATTGGAGAAATTATCCGGACTCACAAACACATCAGCATCCATCTTCAATTACTCACTCACACAATACAAAGTCAGCCATCCCATTTGTTGCAGGTATTATAATAGAAAAAAATTGCATCTACTCCATCTCATACGGTTCCACCTAACGATCCTCAGTCAAATCGAACAGAAAAAACTCTGTTTTTGATTTGAGAGCTGCAAATCAGACTGCGGGGAAGACAAACTCAAAAAAACTTTGTCGACAACCAGCACAAAAAAAATAAAAAAATGTGAAAGATTTAAAGCTGGTGGTCTCACCCTCCACCAAACAATTCATTAACAACTTAACACGGGCTAATAGTAGATCGCTAGCAGCTTCGAGCCTCATAACCAAAAAATACATTGCCCTAGCCAATCTTAATAAAAGTAAACATCCGGAGTCATGCCTTTCCCCGAGAGTAATAATAGATTACCCTCCGCTAAATTAATTGATTAAATTGGCCAAAGGTCATCTCCCACCAAAACAAAGCAAATATGTGAGTGCATCTACGAATATTATACCAAACCCTTCTCGTGATTCAGTAGGTGACAACACTGAACTCTCCAAGGACGCTGTGGTATCAAGGCAAACCTTAAGAAATGAAATTGATCTGTATCTTGAGACTCGAAAATTTGAACCCCCGATGTTTCCCATTATAACTAATGGACCGGCCAAATCCACCATTGCTTCCTCCTCTGAATTATTGCCAAAGCTGGTTCCCAGAGATACTCAAAATCTCACTTTGAAGCGAGTCTCCTTTGCTGAGTCGGTACCTAATGCTGTTGAGACTCCAGCACAGGCTTGCATCTCTAACAACACCTTCTCGCAAACAGATCTGGATGAAATTAAAGATTTCATTGGTCGCTTGTGGATGCTGTATACTAGATCGCATCTTGTGTCACCACCAAACAAAAATTCTGGAAAAAAACAATTAAGCTTGCAATATTCAGACACTCGCGTAGATGCCCCACTAGGCAACTCGCCTCGCAGACAGAGCACACCATCCTCCAGGAAGATCTTTTTCAAAGCAGAAAATAGACACTCTTTGTCACTCACTTGCCGACACGATCTATCCTTTTCATATATTATGAATCGACAGAGCATCTTGAAACTGTTCTCTAACACGACCTCACTGCGAGAAATTGACTCAGATGATATAGACCAAATCGATTTCCCAAACAAAGATGACCTTGGTACAGTCCGTGTCTGGACCCGGTCTTTAATCATTCATAACATCATCTGGGCTGCACGAGAGGACTTGTTTACATTGGGTTTCGTGCTGTCACTTAATGATGAGTCGAAGGGTCCTTTAAAATCATGTCTCAAACCTACCCAAAAACTCCAACTTTATGCCCCTAGAAATAACATTGACGCAATTCCATTTGGGCTGAAGGGCCACAACCATATGACAAGAGTATAACTAGAACAGAATGTGGAGCAAGTGTGTTTATCTGTCCTGAGCTGGAACACCCGAGGATTTACTCACCTTATTAATAATCCTGAGAGCTTTTTGTGAGACTATGATTTGGTGTTATTACAAGAAACATGGTTGTCTATTGCTCCAACATGGAACAACTATGATACACATCTAGAACCAGCCATACGAGCAACTAGAGGAAGACCAATGTCGGGTCTACTCACTGCAACCAACTCTTTAGCAAATATACAACTGTTTCCACTGCCTGCTCCAAACCCCTTTATTCAATGCTCTTATATCACTGTCAGATCTTTCAAAATCGCCTGTTTCAATTTGTATTGGAATCCTATGGGTATTTCAACTGCTTTATTTCTTAAAAACCTAACAACTGCATTTGAGGATATTATGCTGTCACATGGTATCATACATCTCATTGGTGCTGGTGACCTGAATGTACATCTTCTAAAATAGGAGACATCTAAACAGCAAGAACGGGTTCAAATGTGGAATAAACTTGTGAAATCATGGAACTTGGTTATGTTAAATGGTACGAGTGCAGCAGATTCTCCCCCGCTTCCAACTTGGTTTAGACAAAATCAGTCAGCCACTATTGACTTTATTTTTGCCACAAGAGGCCTTTTTTTATAGTGTATAAGCCTATATCTGGCATTACAGGACATTTGTTTGGATAATTCACAAATCTGGATCCACTCGTGATCCTCTATAGGCTGCCCCAGATCATGTTCCCACTTGCTCCTGGCCAAGTCTATTCCTATTGGGCGCGTTTGCATTATCACTTTGTAAAGTGCCCCGGCTGTGATCTTCTGTGCCCCCCCTGTGAACATATAGCCCAGTCTCATATTTATCTCCGGCTTGATCGGGAAGGATGGGAATATCCTCTGGACCCACACTTTTACCCTCATATATTGTGTTTTATGCGTATTGGTATTCCCCACAATGCTTCGGATATCCTCACCTTCTACAAAGAGCTTCTCGGGGAACAACTGTCCCCATTGGGAGATACCTCTGGAACTCTAGTGCAGAGCCACCTCTCCGTCGAGTGTGAATGGTGATTGAGGTTCTCCCCATATTGGCATACTTGGGTGATATAGTGAGTCTTTTCCGTATATATCTGCAAGTTTGGCCCAAGCCGTGACCGTAAGCTTTGTGGGATTTATGGAATTGTGGTGTGTGTGGGGCGATTTAGTCATCATATGCAGTGCTGCATTTTCCTCACATTCTTTTATGTCGGGCAGGGGGATTCCGGGATTGAGGAAGATAGTGGCCCAATGTGCTGCGTAATGTGCCTGTGCTTATAAAAAGTATAGCTCAAAGTCAGGCGCCATCAGGCCCCCCTCGTATATGTGTTTGTCAACATCTTCCAGCTCAACCTAGGTTTTCCCACCCACACGAATGAGACGCATGCACTATTCATTTTGGTAAATACAGTTCGACCTGGCCAGACCGGAACTGTGCTAAACAGATAGAATAGCTCCGGCAAAATTATCATTTTAACTAGGGCTATTCTGCCCATCATTGAGATTGGTAGAGCATTCCAGCGTTTCATTTTGGCACACAGGGAGTCAACTAGATCATTATAGTTCAAAGCGTGGGACAATTGGGCTGTTCTAGCTATATATGCCCCCAAATATTTAATATACATCGGGCTCCAGATGAGGCCCTGACAATCCTGAGGTGCTAATGTGGTTTTTGTTAGTGGAAAAATCTCTGACTTGTTATGGTTGAGTCTAAGACCAGAGTATTCTCCGAATTTTTTAACTGCAGCCAGAACCTTGCCCAACGTGCGGTCAGGATCACGTAGATAAAGCAATATATGGTCCGCATAAAGGGTTATAATTTGGAGTCTACCTTCTATCCTTAGCCCAAATGAACTATATCGTGACCGTAGTATATCTGCTAGAGGCTCTATCACTAGAGCAAACAGCAGCAGCGACAATGGGCATCCCTGCCTAGTGCCTCCCAGTAGTTCAAGAATCTGCGACATGACGCCATTAACTCTAATTTTGGCATACGGGAGCGCATATGGATCCATTTCGTTATATAAGGGCCGAATCCGTAATTTCTCATTACCCCAAATAGAAAGGGCCAGTAAACTGTATTGAATGCCTTATGCATATCGAGAGACACTGCTATTCCACTGGGAGGTATTTTGGCTAGTATGTTGTAACATTGCCATATATTAATGGCCCTAGACCTGCCCATGACAAACCCAGCCTGGTCTTCATGGACCATATAGGGCATGATTGGTGTAAATCGAGTTGCAAGTATTTTTGCGAAAATCTTCGCTTCCGTGTTAATTAATGACAATGGCCTATAAGAGCCACATTCCTCAGATGGCTTTCCCGGTTTTAATAGTAGTGTAATCACTGCCTCCCTGGTGGTTTCGGGCAGTTCCCCCTTATTCATGTCCTCCAGCCAGACAGCATGTAGCCTTGGTACCAGGAGGTGAATGAATTCCTTGTAGAATTCCGCTCCGAGGCCATCTGTCCCTGGGGCATTCCCATTGGGCAAGGCTTTTACGGCCTCCGCTATCTCTGATTTGGTTATTGGGCTTTCTAGTGAATCTCTGGTGGCGTCTGCCAATAATGTTGTTGGTATTTGGGAGAGATATTCATCAATCTCCTCATCAGTGGCGGTGCTTTGAGGGGAATATAATGCCTTGTAGTAATCATAAAACGCTTCTAACACTTTATCACTATTAGTGGTAACTGTGCCATCCGATAATGTTATGCTTGGTTTCGCGGTAAGGTCTCTCTCACCCCTTACTGTTTTGGCCAGTAGTCTTCCTGGACGCTCGCTTTCTCCGTACCTGCGCGCTGTGACTGGCTTATCAAAATATCTGATCTCCTGGTCTGCCGTTTCTTTGTATTCCTCCAATTTAAGTTTAATCTCTGAGCTCAGTTGTGAAGATGTGGTGTGCGCGTACAGGGATTGAAGGGAGGATATTTGTGCCTCTAGACGCGTTAGTCTTCCTCGGATATCTTTGAGGACTCCACTCTCTGTGGATATTGAATTTCCCCTTACACAAACTTTAAACGCCTGCCATAATATAGCCTGACTGGAAACTGAGTTCTCATTTATATCAAAATATTCCTGTATGTGTTCTGTCAAGGCGGTTTTGTATACAAAGTCCTGTAGGGCAGCAGGTTTAAATTTCCAAGGTGTCCTGTTAATCTTGGAACCTGGTATGTGCAGTGTCAGCTGTATAGGTGAGCGGTCTGAATATTTTCTGGGGTAGATTTGCGTACTATCAATCCATGTCATCACAGTGTCATCTACCAACCACAAGTCTATCCTCCAGTGCATGTCATGCACTGACGAGTAGAAAGTGTATTCCCTTTTCGTAGGATTTAACACCCTCCACGCATCCTTGATATTTAGATCTGCCATATGGGTAAGTATGTGTTGTGCTGCATTCGACAGTGTCCTCGCCTGTGTTGAGGTCCAATCCAGGTGCGTATCGAGGATCGTGTTAAAATCTCCCCCAATTATCACATTGGCCGTGGGGTAATACGCCAGTTTCCCGAATAATGCAGTATAAAACTCGGCATCATCGATATTTGGGCTGTATACATTAAGCAGGACGACTTCTTTGTCATATAAGGTACCATGGAGTAGTACATATCGTCCCTCTGGGTCAGATTCAGAGGCAACGCAAGTAAATGGCAGGGTTTTATGAATAAGAATCGCTACCCCTCTAGCCCTTTTGGAATACTTAGTGAAGTACTGGTGTGTTCCCCAGTGCGGGATCAGCTGACCTTGATATTGAGGCCCAATATGTGTTTCCTGTAGGAAAATATTTTCGGGATCTGTCTATTTATATAGGCAAAAATCTGTCTCTTCTTGACTCGGCGCCCAATCCGCAGACATTCCAGCTCAGTATGTGTAAATTGTCTGCGTTTAGTTCAGCCATTATCTATAGTGTAAGAGTAATTTCGTGCATCATGGTGTATTTGCTGTGTGTGCTCAGCAAGTATAGTGCTTTGTACCTTCGTGGTTTTTTGTTTTTAACTCTTCCATTCTAAAACTAAACCCCAACAGCTCTATTCTAGCCCCTCCCCCCTCCCTGATAGTTCCCCAAACTTCAACTATGCTCTTCATGCTCCCTCCCTTCCCACCCGACAACTTGTCGTGCACCTGCTACAGGGGGAACTGTGGCGAGTTCAAGTGCCTATGCCTTTTTCGATTTGTTTCAATATTCCAGGTTCTTCGTGTTGCTCACACTAATGACAATACTTGTGGGGTCATTTCTGGACGTCATATTATGCAGTACAAGATATAATTTCCCCACATGTATGACTCCCCGTGGGGGAGCTTATGTTTCATGAGTTTACTCTGCATTATTCACTTGCTTGCTATTACATGACCTCTGAGATCAGGAATCTGTCTCGTTTGTGTGCTGCATGGTTTGAACAGATATGTGAGTTTCGACGAAGTTTGTGGCCTCCTCCAGGAACGTAAAAAAATATATTTTATTCTGGTAGTGGATTTTCAATCTCGCTGGGTACAGCATTGCATATTGAACTTGGCGCTCACAGAGTAATTTCTTGACACCCGTAAACTGCTTCCTCTCTTGCTGTACCACTAATGTAACATCAGGAAAGATGTGTATGATGTTGGCTTCCCATCTTAGTTCTTTCTTCTCTCTGACAGTTTTCAAAATTAGGTCTCTGTCTCGATAGTTTATCAGGCGTGCAATTATAGGTCTAGGATATGCGCCAGGTTTTGGTTTAGGGGCAAGTGACCTGTGCGCTCGTTCTACTATGAACATCGCTGACCAACCGGGGTCTCCCAGAAGATTACGTATGAGGTCTTCAACTGCCCTTTCCATGGATCCTTTGATTGCCTCCTCGGGGACATACTACCAACCACAAGTCTATCCTCCAGTGCATGTCATGCACTGACGAGTAGAAAGTGTATTCCCTTTTCGTGGGATTTAACACCCTCCATGCATCCTTGATATTTAGATCTGCCATATGGGTAAGTATGTGTTGTGCTGCATTCGACAGTCTCCTCGCCTGTGTTGAGGTCCGATCCAGGTGCGTATCGAGGATCGTGTTAAAATCTCCCCCAATTACCACACTGGCCGTGGGGTAATACACCAGTTTCCCGAATAATGCAGTATAAAACTCGGCATCATCGATATTTGGGCTGTATACATTAAGCAGGACGACTTCTTTGTCATATAAGGTACCATGGAGTAGTACATATCGTCCCTCTGGGTAGGATTCAGAGGCAACGCAAGTAAATGGCAGGGTTTTATGAATAAGAATCGCTAACCCTCTAGCCCTTTTGGAATACTTAGTGAAGTACTGGTGTGTTCCCCAGTGCGGGATCAGCTGACCTTGATATTGAGGCCCTATATCTGGAAAGATGTGTATGATGTTGGCTTCCAATCTTAGTTCTTTCTTCTCTCTGGCAGTTTTCAAAATTAGGTCTCTGTCTCGATAGTTTATCAGGCGTGCAATTATAGGTCTAGGATATGCGCCAGGTTTTGGTTTAGGGGCAAGTGACCTGTGCGCTCGTTCTACTATGAACATCGCTGACCAACCGGGGTCTCCCAGAAGATTACGTATGAGGTCTTCAACTGCCCTTTCCATGGATCCTTTCATTGCCTCCTTCGCGCTCAGGAAATGTGGGGGCGTTCGCAAATGTCAGGAGAACCCAATGTTGTTCTATGATCTGGTTCAGTTCACCGGTGAAAGGTCAGTTTACCCGGGATTGATGAGTCTGTTGGCAGTAGCTTTTCCCCTTTATATAGGAGGTCCCCCGGATGATGAAATCAGCCGATTATATGAGTCTCTGCATATAAGGGTGTTGTTGGGAGGGTGCCTGGTTGCGTAGCCGTTGTTAGCTTGCACTATTGCCCCGTATGTTCAGGCGTTGCGTCTTGCCACCCAATGTTCTCACACCTGCTCTACTGCCTGTAGTGTGTTTTGAATGATTTCGGTGGGCCCAGGGCTTATGATAGTGAGGAGTTCTTCTTTGAAGGTGCGCCGTGCTGGGAGTCCTCGCTAATTGCGCACTTCTCCTCCATTTTCCCCATGCATTCGTTGGTGATTGATGAGGTAATGTCAGTATGGACTTGTGCAGCCTGAAGCCCGGATACCAACCTGATATCGGTGGGCAGATGCACCTCCCGGGGGGGGGCTCCCAATCCGTTGCTTAATATTATGTACGGGTGCTGCTGTGAGCACTGTCTGCGCCAGACAAGGAGGTCAATGTGGCCCCCCGCTCCCCTCCACCAAGGCCCACAAAAGGTCCACTGCAGGACTACCGGATGATTGTCTTGGGTGTATATCGGTGGGGCCCAGTGGGCTGTATATGCAGGCCTACCTTGTTGGAAGCAGGCACACCCGCGTCGCTCCTCCACCCTGTTGCAGTAGCAGCGGCCCGGGGGGGCATGTAGGCGCTCGACGGGCCTCCGGAGCGCCCGCTGCCTACGCCCCGAGCAGCCGCCTCTTCCTGCCCTGTACCCCGCTCCTGATGGTCAGCGTGGACTCCGCGGCACTGCCCGTGGAGAGCGGAGGGCCTGCCGGGCGCCCCCCGGAACCCCATAGCAGCCCTGCAGTTCCCAGCGTTTGGTTGTCAATCAGCGGCACCCCCGCCAAATCCGGGGGAACCGCGGGCGTTCGATGCCTCCAGGAGCGCGGGGCGGCTCAGCCCCCGTGCAGTTGTTTCCTCCCACAGGCCGCCACACATGTTGGTCGGCACGGGGCTCCTCCCTGCAGCCCGCGCCGCGCCTCGATCCCACAACGCGGGTAAATTGGTTTTCGGCGCCGTCTCAGCTACCCGGCAGCTTGCACTCCGAAACTTGGCCGAATAATTCCAGGTGTGCTGCTACACGTCTGCAGCTATTTTGTGAAGAACTGGGGTATTTTTGCTGACTATCTCGGCATTTTGGCTCTCGTCTTCGCCAGAGCTCACACACGAGCGGCCATTTTCACTCGTGCTCAACAGCGGCCCCCACAAGAGGCCTTTTTGAACATACCACCGATTTTGCTGTTAAATCTTCTGAGCATAGTGACCATCGCCCGCTGACTTTTAAGATCGTGTTGTCTCTTACTCCAGTTGCAAAAAGACAATCACTCAGGGGCGGGTTCGAAATTAACAATTCTTTAAATCGGTTAAAATGGTTAAATCATTCTTCAGTTTGTTATTGTGACCACTTAAAGGCCAATGAAGAGACAAGTTGTGCACCTGCTAAAGCAAGCAATGTGGCTCCTTTTGATCTAATGCAATTATATGCTTCTAAGCAGAATGTTATGCCGAACATATCACAAGTATATGACAATGCAGTGCACATCAGGAGGGCTCAGTTTAAAAAACAGAAAAGACAAGTTCAAAATCTATTACCAGCTTTGAAAATTGCTGCGTTGAGATATATCAAAACTGCTTACAGAAACTGGTTATTGGAATATAAGTCCACAAAATACCAAAAAGATGCAGAAATTATGCTCTATCAGATCCAAGGCAAAAACACAGCTCAAATCTGGCAATTACTCAACTCTGTCACCAATGCGACCCAACTCTCTTTGCACATAAATGGGGTGTCGGAAAATGACTGGTCACTCCATTTTACATCTTTGTACGCTTCTCCAACTTCACCTGGGATCCTAGACATGCTTCCTACTCCCTTTGATCTTAAATTTGATGAGTATGACATTTACTATTTTATCAACAAAGCTAGGATGTCTAGAGCTCCAGGTCCGGATGGACTTTCAAATGCTGTATTAAAGAAGAACATTGATCTATGGGTTCCCATTCTATACTCATTATTTCAACTGATTATCCGTTACCAAGAAATTCCGAAATCTTGGACTCATTCTATCATTGTTCCAATTCACAAAAAGGGAAATAGGCAAAACCCAATGAGTTATCGTCCCATTGCCCTTTTGGATGTCTCCCGGAAAATCTTTTGCAGACTAGTCGTGCGAGACTTAAACACCTGGTCACTCTTACACAAACGAAGAGACCTGTTTCAAACTGGCTTTGTAGCAGGACTTGGTACTGCTATTAACCTGACAATCCTCAATGCTATGAAATCCACTTATGCCACGCGGAAGCAACCACTATATGTTGCATTTGTGGACTTTCACATGGCTTTTGATTCTGTCGATCGTGTTTTGCTCTTGAGAAAACTGGTGAAATATGGCTGTCCTAACGAACTGACAAAGATTGTGAGTTTGCTACACTCAAATACATCCATACAAGTAAAGCTAAACATGGAGGGTCTACTATCCAAAACAATTCCAACTGCTAGAGGATTGAAGCAAGGATGCATACTTGCTTCAACCCTGTTCAATTTATTTCTACTAGACATAGCTGATGAATTCACGGCTGTTCAATCTGATCCCCCAAAGCTCGGGAATCAAGCCATTGCATGGCTCCTCTATGTAGATGATCTAGTCTTGATTTCCCAAACTCCATCTGGGCTCCAAACTTTGCTTAATTTGCTTGATCAGTATGCCTCAGTAAATAATCTCACTGTGAACCAAAACAAAACTCAAATTGTTATTCTTTGCAAGCCCAAATTATCATCTCAAAACAAATTCCAATGGTTGATATGTAATAACAAACAACAAGTCGTATCTGAATATAAATATTTGTGGCTATACTTTAACAACTCTAGCTCAGAAAAATTGCTTGAATTAACAATTCGACTCAAACTAACAAGGCTTATTTCTCAAGCTAAAATCATCCATGCAAAATTTGGTAAATTTACTTGCACGCCAATTATGAGCTTTTACCAGCAAAAAGTATTAGCCGTCATCACATACAGATTATAATCTCTGCTACCCAGAACCTCCAAATTCTGGAATCACCTAGAAGCTAAATTTTGGAAGAGCATACCTGGGCTTCCAAAAAGTACTCCTAATATGCTCTTAAAATTTGAACTTGGGTTACTGTCAATACATGTCCAAGTCACTTGGAAAATGTGCACTGTAAGGAAATGTATTATGGATACATCTAATCGAGATAGTCTAGCCATTTTGGCCAATTATCTGCCGACCTCGTCTCACACGTTTCCTCTAAAATGGAGAACACACATCTTAAATGCCCTTGTAGAGGCAAACATCTCGATTGATCTTCTTGTCACCAATCCGAACCGTGCTAAGATCAAACTTTACCAAGCTGACTGGTCTTTCAAACAAGAAAGATGCCTTGATCTGAAGGACTTTAACAGAACTCTCTTTGCTCACAAACAATTCTGCAGAATGGCAGATTATCTTGTTAGATGCCCATCACCAAATTTAAGACTAAAAATTCTAAGGTTTCGTCTTAATCTTTGGCCGGCCAATCAAGTTTTGCTAAGACGAGGACTTGTTACCAAGGAACTGAGCTTCTGTTGTTTCTGCAAAGATGTATCTTCTATTGAAACACTTGGTCACATCATAATTTATTGTAAAGCCTTTGTCTTACAACAATGCAAACTTGATAAATGCTTGACCCGGAAATATGCTGATCGCTCTTATGATGAAATATGGACTGAAATTTTTGGTTCTAGAAAATTATCTGTTAGGATTGCAACAGTACACATTCTTGATGCTGCTTTTCCCTATAAGGCGAAGCCTCTCAATGCTGTAAAAAGAAAAAGACTATAAGCATATTTAGAGGGGAACATGGATAATGTTTTTTTCCTTTGTTATAAGGATCCTGCTGATTTCTCGTTTTAAGAAATGATTACACAATGAACAAGAAGAAACTATGTAAATATATTGAATGTCTATTGATATAGCACATGCTTTGCATATAATTTTATGATAGAAACAATTGTTTTCTTATTTTCGTTTTACTGATAAATATTTGTAAAGTTGTACTTACAACTAAATCAAATAATAGTTTTAAAAAAATATATACAATGCAACTTTTATGGGGACAAATGCAAGGTCATACATTCACAATGCATACAATGTGCTGATTGTGAAGAGTACTTTGAGGTGCAGGCAAGGGTCTTGGGGGATTGCTGCATTCCTGCCTAATTCCAGATGTTGCTCTGTGTACCATAGAAGTGGATCTGCATGGACTCCTTCAACTTTGTGATTGGTTGCCTCTTGTGCTGTACTGATTGTTGCAATGAAATGCTCTAATGCGTTAAGATTACATAAGTGGCCAGAAAACATTGACACATTCCCACGCCAGCTGCAAAAAAAGGAGAGAAACTCCCATTCCACCAAATATACCTTGCAACTCACAAGAGGTTGCAATGTGTGTGATTCACAATGACAGCTGCAAATCAGAAATTCTGTTATGTACAGTGTAACCTGGAACTTTGAAATTGTGTACTTCCAATAGCATCGGCTGTGCATATGCAACATACATTTGTACATATGGTCCCAGTTTTTTTGTTAGTATATTCTGTTCTGTCTTGTGTGTTCAAAATAGGCATGGTGTGTTGATGAAAATGAAGGCAAACATAAGAAACATGGTAACAGAGATTCATTAATATACATTATTTTTTGTTTTAAAAAGTGTGTTTTGCACATTCGAACATTAGATACTAAATAAAAGGACCATACAGCTTCATTCGGATAGATACTAAGTGCCACATCACGAGTTGGACGGAAACCCTGAAGTTAATGGAATTAACACTGTCAATACTCCCGATCACGAGCCGGCGTAAATTCCGCTGACTGTAAAATCAGCAGGCGCTATTACAGCCGGCACCATTAAAGCTGGCGGAATCTGCACCGATAACACAAAGCGCAATCAGAGTCCCATCATAAATCCATGTGCGGCTGTATTAGTACCAAAAACAGGCACTAATATTGCCAAAAACACAGCGCAATTAGCCCCAGCCACCAGGTGCAGGTAAATGAACACAGGTGGCATAAATGAAGGAACTGATCCTAATCCACCCCAGATGGCTACATAAGGCACACCCCTTTCCCAAACACTGTTTATAATACCATGCTGCCACTAACCACTGTGAGCTGGTACAGTTGTCTGCTAATGCTGCACCAGGAAGTAGAGATGCTGGACAAAAAGGCCAGGGCACAGGGAGTACATGATGGCGGTGGGAGAGAGGAGAGCCCAAGCAAGGTGTGCACCGATCCCCAGGGTCAAGCTCTCATCCTGGACCCTCACTGACAGCCAGTTAGTCACGCTGTACCGCCTCAACAGGGAGACCATAACAGAACTGCTAACCACAATACAGAATGACATAGGAAGCAGGATTAACACCCAGGCATCTGTGCCCCCACTGCTGAAGCTAGTGTCTGTTCTACAATTCTTAAGAACCGGTCCTTCTGGCATTCTGCAGCCATGATGCACAGCATGGCACAACCCACATTTTGTGCAGTATTGGCCCAAGTACTGGATGCCCTCCTGTAGCATGTGCAATGCCAAATCTCACTGCCCACCACTCCAGCTCAGGTCAACGCCATGAAGGCACAGTTCTATGCCATTGCCCAAATGCCAAATGTGATTGCTGCCCTGGACTGTACTCATGTTGCGTTGGTGGCCCCCCAGGCCCACGAAGCAGTGTACCATAACCAGAAGCACTACCACTCCCTGAATTTGGAGGTGACCTGCAACCTCAACCTGTACATCACCCACTGCTGTGTTCACTACCCTGGTTCCACCCACGATTCAATGGTCCTACAGAACAACACACTGCCAGGATAAATGGAAAGGCAGAAGGACAACAGACATAGATAGTAGTTGAGTAAAACTGTCTGTGCGCATGTGCTGTGAAGCACCTGACCAAATGGGGGTCGGGTGAGAATAACTACACAAAGCATGGCATAACAAGTGCATGCAAAAGTCATACCTGACCACCTCCCACACACATGACTACAGTTACCACAATGCAACATGCATACTCCAAAGCAATGCAAACAAATTGCCACATTGTATCACACAACAGCACCCCTGCCGGTACCACAACCATGTACCCATGTACACCGAGCCCACAATACTGACCCTCTGTCCCAGAAGCCTAGGAAGGGACGATTGGAAACCCAGCATGCCACATGAACGAAAACCAATACACTGCCACAAGACAGCCATCATGTCAGATCCACAGACACATTATGTAACATCTGCCTCAAGGGAACAGGGTGCATATAAAGTAAAAACAATGCATGATACGAGTGATACAGCATGCACAGACATTGTACAGATGCATACCACGGAATGAAGCCCCATATGTATGCACATGACGTCCAATGCCCTGATACTGTGTAAGGCCACCCCCCGCACATCAAATTGTGACTAATGGCTGTGCCTCCCCCATGCAGGTGACTCCGGATACATGCAGCTGCCCTGGCTAATGACCCCTGTGGATGAACCACAAACACCACAGGATATTGCCTACAACCACGTTCAGAGCTGGACTTCAGGGTGCATTGAGCGTACCCTTGTATTCCTGAAGGCACGTTTCTGCTACATCAACAGTACTGGTGGAGCCCTGAGGTACGCTCCTGAGAAAGTGGGTAAAAATGTGCTTGTTTGTACTATGCTGCACAATATCTGCCTACAGAGAAATGAACCGCTACCCCCTTACGTGTACATGCCACCCCCAGAGGATGAGGATGCAGTGCCTGTGGCAGAGGCAAATGCACGCATTGCCAGAGATGACATGAGGGATGGGAGACTGGTTCGGCAGGGGCTAAAAGACAATTTTGTTTGACACATTCACATGGTACAAGCCATGCACCACTGTGTGACGCTCACTTCCATTAATAAACACAACAATGACATAATTAGGAATGTCATAAAAATCATAGGATAGAGGGTGTTGCTGTGCCGTGGGTTTTTAGAGCGGAAGGGGGTTAGTATTATTCCGTAACCTCCCCTTGCCAACCCAATATTATTGAAATGAATGCCTTGATGTGTGTCACATCTAATACACTTGACAGAACAAGTGGGACACCAGAAACGAAAAAAAATTAGTAGAAGAACAGACAGCAGACAGAGGTCTCAATTGAAGTAAAACAGTTCTGTATTTTCTTGCACAAGCAGATTGTGAAAGTTGCTGTTTGTCTGGTGGTTATCACCCCAGACACGTAAAGTTTACAACAATATCCGTGATATAAATCAGAACATAAAAAAGTAATAATAATAAACAACCAGTTATGTTGTAATCATTGAAAACATAGAAGAGAAATGAAAACAACACACACCTTATACATTCCTGTTCATTGGTCACAAGAGATGTGGGTTTGAATCCAAGTGGAGGTGTCGGGTAAAAAGAAAAAACATGCAGACAACAAAGAGGAATGATAGGCAGAACTGAAGGACAAGAAACATACAATGACAATAGCAGCGAAAGTGGGTCAGAGTTGTGCCTGTCCTGACACAAAATTAAGAACAAATCAATAAAGTCAACACGATTTATGCTGCTATGGTTGGGAAGTAACTCCTTGTTGATCCCAATTAAAAGTATGAAATAGAGAATGCAAACAAAAATTCCTGGTATTTCTTCTCGGGTGTATCGTCGTTTTCCGAGGTAAAAGTTTACCAACGCAGTGGGAGATCCCAGTTCTGAGAAAGTGTCAATGTGTGGGTGAATGGAGTGGCACCTACACACCCCTCACAGTTATTGGGTTTCGTTGGTTACAGACCAAAAGGAAAGTAAAGAGAAATAAAGTTTCCACCTTCATCAGGGCAGTGATGATCAAATTCTGCGAAACAGAAAGAAAGAAAAATCTTGTGAAGAAAGAAGTTTTATAAAATGAGATGCAGAGGGCAATAATTGCCACTTGTGTTGGTGTCCAAGAGGTAAGTCAAGGTTAGTTGTGAAATTATTGGTGAAATAAAACAGGAAGAGAGGAAAGAGATCTCCACTAAAATTACTTATTCAGTGTATTAGTTGTCCAGAGCTTTCTACTGTGGCTGCCTAGTCAACAGTGAAAGGGATAGAAAAGGAGTGCGCTTATTCTATCCAAATAGTGCCATTTTCCAGTGCTCAACATACCGCATCTCCCCAGCTGCAGTTCACCACGTTGCCATTGTGGGTGTGAGGGGTAATGGGGTGACTGCAGGGAATGCAGTCTCTGTACCTTAGTGGCCACGGGAAAATGTGTCCGTGGTCAAATAAAGTTGAGTAGCCTTGAGTAACCTGCCCCCTCTCTGTATGCAGATGTGGTGGGGGGAGGATTTCCGGCAGTGGCACATGCCGTAGGCTCCACTTTGCACTTGAGTGGGCGGCTGTGTGCGTGAGCTGGCAATCCATAAGGTAGACAAATGTGTCAGGGTTCATAAAACTTGATGCAGGGGAGCCCAAGGTGTATAGAGAGGGGGGTGCTGCCCGTGATATGCGTGTGTGATGTTTACCTGCGCTTCTGGGTAGCCTGTTATGAATGCAGCTGGATAGCTGGACAGATTTAAATGATGTCCGGAGAATGTCCGGAGACATTGGATAAGTACACAGAAACAGTCCCCAGCTGTGGGGTTTCTGTCATCAGAGCTTTGCTTGGGCAGTATCTCTGGTCGGCGTCAACTCGGACATGGCCGTGTGTAGGACTAAATTCTGGTCGTCACAAATAAAACGGGAGGAAAGAGGGGAGGGAGGGGCGGGAGAGAGGGGGAAGGGGGCTGGGGAGAGGGTGGAGGGGAAAGGAGAAGAGGGAGATGGGGAAGAGGGGAAAGGGTGGACGGGGGAGGCTACATTAATGAAGAATGAGGGGTGTAGAGGAGGCAGGCATGCCGTAAGGAAAATTAGACTAACCTGAGCTGCGCGACTGCTCACGTGTGGAGAGGCACTCCGCACACTGTACACGGGTGCCGGGCGGCGACTGTCTGTAGAAGGCAGCCGCCGGGTCGGGTAATCAGGAATGTCCTCACATTAATGAAATTTAACAGTTTTAATGAAATAATGAGCACTAACTATCCCCCTCCCACCACCAACTCGCCAGCACACTATCCCCCTCCCCAATCCCACCGCCAACTCCCAAGCACTGTACCCCTGCTACCCTCTCCCACCCCTCACCACCAACTCCCCAGCACGGCCACTCAGGGCAAAATGTGTCTCAATGTTATTTCTGTGGCCACTTTCCCCCCATGCCAATCCCTGGTGATCTGGGATCCAATTGGCACTGGACTGGTGCCTGGGTGTGCTCGGCTACGAGCCCTCAGTGGGTGTCAAGGAACTTGAGGGTATTGACCCAGGCTACTGGATGTGCTGCATTGTGACCTCGGTTCTCTGACGGATTGCCTTTGAAAGGGCTGAGACCCCTTAAGTCATCTACCTGACTCTCTGCCCATACAAAGTCAGGGCGGGAGTACTGGCAGATGCCTCTGCCGGGTTTCTTCCCATGGCTCACACAATCCTGCGTGGCCCCCTGCAGGCAATTGCGGATTACCTGGAGGTGTTTCGAATGGGTGTGCCCGATGACCTCCAACTATCTTTGTCACCTCTCCATCTCATCCAGGCTCTGAAGGATGGTGTTGCTTGGTGGTGTGTGCTGAATGAGAGGGGGGCTGTGCAGTGGCTCTGGTCTTTAGGCCGGTGAGCCATAGGATGGCATGTCCGCTTCTGGCTCAGGTGCCTGGGCCCGCTGGCGGCGGTAAGGGCTCCCCAGGTATGGGGCCCTTCTATAGGCTGTGACACTGGGCTGATGTCCCCCCTTGACTGTACACTAGCCCTGCCATGTGGTGTGCCCTCTGTGTTCGACAATCCCACTGCGGAATGAGTGCAGTGGGCTTGGAGGTGCTCCTGATGGCCTTAGGTGTTACCGTAGGGCCTGTGGTGCCACCTGCAGGATTGGCCTTGCTGGGTTGAGGTGTTTCATGGCGGTCCATGTGCCTAGGCATAGCTTGTGTGCTCCTTGGTGGGGTGGTGGTGGTGGCTGACCTTGAGGCTCTGAGTGTTTGTAGGGGACATAGGACAATTTGTCAGGTATGGTTCTTCCATGTGGGTTGGCATGCAAGACACATTTACTTTGAGTGGGAAACCACACATTTGGGCAGATGGGCAGAGTTGGGCAGGGCACATTGCACATCGGCACAGCATTGTGCGGATGATTGCAGCAATGTGTGTGTGACACATGGCCAGGTGCCCTTTGGCCTGTGTGTGGGGAGGGCACAGTGTCCATGCTGTGGCAGCTGATTTATAGCATGCATGCTTGTTGTCTCTAATGCCCCCTTGTCCCCTCCCTGGGTGGCACACACCTTGTGGGAGTGTGTGTGGTGGCTTCGTCTATGGCACTGCCATGGATCTATGGGGTGCTGCTGTTCAGCCTGCAGTGTTGTGCAGTGGTGTACAGTGATTAGCTAGCTGTGACCATGTCCGTGTAGGGGGACATGTACTTCCATGTGGCTCGTCTGCCATGCCGATATGGGGCAGGCCAACTGGGCCCACAGCATGTTGATGTGTCTGCTGCATGGTATTGTGGTTACTCACACACCACAATCCTGCTGGCAGAGAGGGCACCAGCAGGGGTGTGGTGTGCATGGCACTGGGATAGGTCAATTGCTCTGCGGAAATTGCACCGGAATACGACCGTACCCGTGATGAGGCCCTAAATGTGCTATTCACTACATCTTTGGCGCTAAGGGTTTTAAAAAGAATGACAACAGACGACTGACATGGAAATGGCAAATGTGTGTTCCTGGGGAACCCAGCACCAATTTCTTTTTTTAATGTTTTTTTTAAACCTTTATTTAAGTTCAGCAATCACTTGAGTTAAATACATAGCATGTCATTGGCATATGTTACGTGTTCAGAATGGTGCATCCCTTTTTTTTACATATACATGATGTTACAACTTATTGCTCAAGCATTATCGAAACATTTAGTCTTTAGCTAAGCAAGTCCTGAAACCAGACCATGGCCCTCATTACAAGTCAGGCGGTGGACCATGGTGCTATTAGCACCATGATCCATGCCGGATTCCGCCATGGTGGATGGCGGAATTACCGCCCCATTCCAAGGTGAGTGGCGCGGTAATACCCCATTCACCATTTGCCCTTCCCCATTCCCATTTTTGCCCCATAGGGCATAATGGGGAAGGGGAAGGCGCTAATTACGGCACCGTAAATTACGGTGCCGTAATTAGCACCAAGGTCGCTTAGCGCCTTGGACTTTAACGCCTGCAAAAAGCAGGCGTTAAAGTGTGAATCAGGCGTTAAGGGTTAACGGCGCCAACGGTGCCGTTAACCCTTAACGCCTGACTTGTAATGAAGGCCCATTATATGTCTTTAGGTCGCGATGTTCGTGGTTCCATTGACACATATACACCCTCGCACTCGTTGACACAGGTTAAGCCTTTCAGCCACTGGTTTGCTGTAGGAGGGCTGTGGAACTTCCAATGTTTTAGGAGACATCTCTTTCCCACCATACAGCCCACATTCAGTAAAGATCTAATTCCAAAGGTCCTTGCCATTGCCCAAACAGTGCAGACATTGGAGTGACATTCAGGTGGATCCCAGCAATTTCAGACAATACAGTACATATTTGGTCACATAAATGTCATAGATTTGGGCCGCCGCAAAACATATGCATGCATCCAGCTTCCGCCAGCCCACATCTGGGACGCAACGCCGTACAATCAGGATATAGTTCCCTAAGATCACGCATCATATTCTGCGGCATGTGCAATACCTTATATTGGATGAGTTTGGGTCTCGCATTCATAGAGACCATATTAATGAATCTGCACATTGCCAACCACTGTACATTTAAGTGTTCGATTCATCTCGACCCCCCCCCACTTCCCACGTGACGGGTCTTGGCGTATTGGGATCCCCAACAGTATCTCTTTATTGAGGGTGGCGAGTGCGTGCCGGCATCCACTAGAGTTGGAAATATAAGCTAGTATTCTACACTCCGGGGGTTCATCTCGATAGGATTTCCATGAATTTTGTATAACGGCCCACACTCTAAACTACTGTAGCATTGTCAGTGCTGCATCATCGTGTCTTTCCTCCCATTCCCCCATCATCAGGAATTTCCCGTCAGGGAACAAGTCTCATATGGCGCAATAACCCAGCTCCTCCCATCACCTTTGAATAGCGATCTTCTGCATAAGAGGGAGGTGTGGAAAACTCCATAGTGGCAACCAGTGAAAGTGGGGGGTTTCAGCATTCAGTCTGCTGAAAGCGCTCCTCCAGGCCCGTAGTCTAATGGCAACAGGGTAATATGGACACCCATCTCTGTATGTACTATCAAGTATCAGTGTTTTCATTTCCAGGCCATCAGCTGCAAACCTTTCCAATTTAACATGCAGTGGTACCTCCCCACTCCCGTACCAGTGCATAGCAAATTGTGCTTGAGCTGCTTGCCAGTATGCTAGTAGATCTGATGCATTAAAGCCTCCCTTATCATATGGCTGTGCCATATCTGTCCATTTTTTCAGCACTGCACCAGCATGCCATAGATACTGAGAGAGCAATTAATGCATATCTGCGAAATATTGTTTGCCAGGCCATATAGCTACATTCACAAACGTGTACAGCGCCTTGGTACCAGTGCCATTTTAAGTAATACCAATTTGCCCACCAGAGACAAAAGGACCCGCACCCAGTGGGATATCTTAGTCCTAGTGTATGTCAGTAGTCTTTCATAATTGTCTGCAAGTAGAGGTTTCCCAACCCTGAATACTGTCACCGCCAGGTATTTCAGTTTGCGGGGCACCCATGCCAACAGAGTTTACTTGAGGTTGAAGCATGCTGTTGGTTAGGGGGAACATTTCAGAATTCCCATAGTTCACTACAAACCCACAGTGTGCCACTATCCAAGCAATATCATGCATTATAGGGTCAAGGTTGTGCTGCGGTTTTCTGACATAGAGCAAGACATCGTCCGCATCCAAGGATATAATTTCTGGTGTTCCAGATATACATACACCCCTACTCCTGTGCCGAGCCCGTATGAAGTCCACCATGGGCTCCATCGCCAGTGCAAAGAGCAACAGTGACAGGGGACACCCCTGTCGTGTCCCCATGCCAGGTTTGAAGGGGGGGTGATTGGGTCGCATTCGTCTGGACGATAGCCATGGGTTTTGTGCACAAACTTTTAGCGTAATTTATGAAATTATCCTACATCCCGCATTATGGAGAACAGTAAATAAAAATTGCCAGGACACCATATCGAATGCCTTTTGGGCATCTAGCATAACTGTCACCACATTAGCTTGAGGGGATATGCAGGCCGTAATGTTAACCAGCCCCCGGATATTGAGAGATGTCGACCTGCCAGCGATGAAACCTGCTTGATCATTATGTATTAATGCCGGCATCAGCGGTAGCAGGCTGTTTGCCAGCACCTTTCTGTATATTTTAGTGCTGACATTCATCAGTGGCAAGGGTCTGTAGGAGCAACATTCATCCCTTGGTTTATTCGGCTTTAATAGTACCACCAACACAGCCTAACGAAGTGAGTGCTGAAGCTGCCCTGTATGAACAGCCTCCCCCCATAGCTTTAATAGATAGGGTGCCAGCAGGTCCCCAAATTCCAGATAGAATTCGGCCGTAAGCCCATCAGGGCCCGGGACTTTATTCCTTGGCAAACTTGACCAGTAATATTTTGTCTACCATGAACGGAACATTCAGCTGAGTTCTTGCCTCTGCTGACAGCTCCGATAATGGGGCAGCATCTAACAGGGCTTCCAGTCCCCGCTCATCGGTGAGTTCCTGCGCTTGGTAGAGTAATTTATTAAAGTGTGTGAATTCCTCATTAATTTGCTGCTCTGAGCACTGCAGCACCTGGCGCGCATCTTTCATCACCCCTATTATATGTTTACTTACCCATTCAAGTTTCACCAGTGTGGCCAACACTCTCCTCAGTCTCTCACCCTCCCCATACTGTCTGGCTGTGGCAGATTTCAACATATGTCACCTCATGATCTGCCAGTTGTTTAGAATGCTCCAGCTGTGTTTTAATAGCAGCAAGTATAATGCGATCAGGACCCTGTGCATATTCGGTCTCTAGTTTACCAACTCAGTCTCGCTATTCGCTAAGTCATGTTGTATGGTTCAGAGTACTACGAACTCACGCGACATAGCCATACCTCTAATAAAGGCCTTAAACACCTGCCACAACGTGGCTTGCAACACAGAGGCAGTATCATTTAGCAAAAAATACCTACGTATTTTGGCCCACCAATATGTCCGATATAAAAATGCATTTATTCTAGGTGACATATCGTGAACGGTGGAGTAGTATGTAAACTCTTTTCCCACCAGATATAGTGTGCGCCAGATGTCGTACAAGTTGAGCTTGCCTAATAAAGCAATAATACAAACTTTTGGGTTCGACAGGAGTCAGGGCGCCCGCCAAGTGTGATCAAGGTTTAAATTCAAAATAGTACTCATGTCCCCCCCCCATAGTACAGGAATTGATGAGTAAATCATTACAATAGCTGCAATCTTCAAATAAAAATCTGGTCATCCAGGTTTGGCCAATAGGAATTCACCAGGGGAACCTCATTGGCAATCTTACCACTTCATAGTTCCCACCTGTGTCTACGTGTGAGTGCAGTAAAGCAATTAGTGTTAACACCCCTCTAGATTGTGTTGAGTAGTTAGTAAAGAATACATTAGGACCCCATGTCTTGGCAAACGATTCATTTATACTCCCTCGTGCATGTGTTTCCTGCAGTAGCAGGATATGAATATCATGCTGGTTTATATATGCCAGAATCCTCCGCGCCTTAGCATAGTTCCCAATACCGCGCACGTTCCAGCTTAAGACGTTATGAGATTTTGGTGTCAAACTCCTAATAGATGTACTCGCTTCCAATGCTCGTATCCCTGTACTATCCCACCAACAGTAGCACTTGCTCATGCAGTACATTTCGTGATTGCCTGAACAATTTTAAATGACATTTTCTCTCCCCAATAGCCATCCCAATCAGGCCATGTTACCCACATTCTCCCCCTGCTTCCCCACCCCCCCTAACTGCGCCCCTCCCCCCCAACTCGTTCATAATCGAAACAACCATTAACTGCACCTTTGCTTAAGGGGCTGCTGTTACAGCCTTCAAATTGCCTGGCCAACCAGTGCTCTCAATATAAGCATTCCAAAAAAGGATTGGCGCGCCTGCTCGGGGTTCGTTATAGCAAGTAGGCCATATAAGTTCAGGTACTAGGACACAGTAATCGCTGCCAATTTGGCAACTTCCAACAAGTAACATACCAGACCGGCTGATCGTTCATCAGTAACACATCAGATTAAGTCATACTGGTAAGGTAGAGGCATCCCCCTCGCCCCCATTCTCCATTTAAAGATTGAGCGGTATATTGGCTTTGATGTAGGTTGCAGCTTCTTCTGGAAGTGTGAAGAACTGAGTCTTGCCCCAGTGCTGGATACGCACCCTTGCCGGGAAAAGCATGGTGTTAGACAGAATCCTGTGCAGTGCCCTTAGGGACCACTACACACAATTAAGACTACAGCTGGCAATACAAGTTTTACCTTTGGTACAAGCCTGTACTATATGTTAAAGTGGTAGCAGTAGCGGAGCAGCCAGGCTTATCGCAAGAGTATATGAGCAGTAGAAGAGATTACACAAAGGGACCACAATTACTGTGACTCAAACAAACACTGACTTAAGGTTTCAGGGAGAAAAATATAAATACATTTATTTTAAAACCAGTCGTTATCAACACTTCTATTAAATTTAAAACCACACGTTAAATACACTACAACTGACCATTTCACTTTGGACGATATGAATCAAGTTAAGTACCCTGTGTTTGAGAGAACCGGTATAATGGAACAATACACGTCACCGTGAATACGATTGCGATCACTTTTTGACAGTTCGGTCTACTAAATAAATGCGTATCCGTGGCAAGAAATGCTACCGGGGCAAAAACACACTTAGCACCTGAGATACCCAGAGAGAGTTGGGGGCAAAAATCATAGGCAATATGTTAGGCAAACAGGATCGAAGAACACTCATGGACAGAAATGCAAGAGTCAAGAGGCCGGAGCCACTGTCAAGTGAAACCACGTTCCTGTGTTGAGGATCACACGTCGGATAATTCGCGATTCAAAGTTGCCAGGAGTACTTTAGGTATTGTCAAATGTTCGGAAGCAAAAGTTATAAGAAGGAGGGAAAAATAAGGGCACTTCTTAGAAGCGAGAAATAGGGATTTCACCCAAAATTCCTCAAGCAGGACACAGTACCTTTTCAAAGAAGAAGCTGGTGCCACAGCAGTTGTTCCTGGTAGTTTCCTGTAGACCCACGATTCCTGGCTTTGGCACGAAGAAGGACAATGAAGGGCGTCTACACCACACAGGGATGAGGCCGGCAGCAGCGACGATGAATAAAAGGTCTGCTCCTTAAATACAGGAGAGGCGCTTCAGGTGGCTATCCGGAACACTACAGCAGTGTGCAGCGATTTCAACCATCAAGGGGACCTCTGGCTGAAGAAAATGAGCTGGTACACCAGGCTCAAGGGAAGAAGACTGGACTGGATCTTCTCTTAGTCGTTGAAAGGTAGATAGCTCAGGACTGCAGCAGGGCTTCACCAGGACGGGATAGTTGCAGCAGTCAACCTCTCCTCCGCTTCTCTTCTGTTCCTTGTAGTTCCAGTGGCGACTCTCTGACTTCCAGCCCAAGAGACATGCCTTTTATGCAAAAATCCTCCATTCACACAGCCTGGCTGTCAATTACCCAGCAGGGGGGTTGTCCAGCCCATAAACCACCTCAGCCAATCATGAAAAGTGCGACTTGAGTTTCCTAGATTCCCCTGTGCAGGGGGTGACTACACCCCTCCCTCACAGTCAGCCCACCTAGAGACCCAGGCACCTTGAGGAGGGCTTCTTGGCAGATGCCTGCCAAAAGACAGTGAACAAAGAAGGCAAACCTGGTTTGACGTGCAAAGTAAAACACAAGAAGGAGTTTAACAAAAAGAAATGGTGAATAAACCGCACCTGAGCCAAAAGAAAAGCATTTGGTCAAGCGGGTTTAAGTTTGAGGCTAATACAATAGCCTACAATATTACCACGGTTATATAAGATAACCACGGTAGAAAATTAGGGTAGATACCACTGCCACCAGCCATGTCTAAATGTTAAAAGAGCAAAACAATGCTCTATGAGGTACAGATAAAAAGGGCTAAGAGTTAACCCTTCCAGTACTCCATGTAAGATGGGGTGTACTGGATCTGTGGTTAATTTGACTAAGTAAACTTAATGGCAACTTTACCCTTTTCTGGGGGACAGTGGTCCGCCTCAGAAATGGAGTCGGTGGGCAGTTTGAATGGCAACCCTTTGTCACTGCACGGAAGGTGCTGTGGGACACACAAAAGAAGGGGGCTACTGAGGTGGTGTACTCCAGAGTCCACAACTACAAAAAGCAGGTAAAACACATAGCAAAACACAATTAAGAGTGGGGGAAAAGCTCGCACTCTTACCAAGTGAAAAGAAATAACTCCAGAGATCCAGAAAAGCTGGTGAGGGACTCACTAGGTAAGGGAAATTAGCCATGAAATGAGAATTCTCCCTAACACATATGTGGTGGCCCACATTTGACACCCATAAATGATCTCTGCTCTTGTTGGACGGCCGCTGTAATATCAGGATAAATGTGGATGGTTGCAGCAGGGTCTTCTCTCTGGCAAGGTGGATAATGGTGTCCCAATCAAGATAGTTAAGATGCTTTGCAATAACTGCTCTAGGAGTTGCCCCAGGTTTAGGTCTAAACAGCTCCTTCAGTAGGTTCTCTATGCTTACCTCCATTGGGCCAAGACCAAAGATTTCTGCAAGGCCACTATAAGTAGTTGCTTCTCCTAAACCGGCACTCAAGATCGTCCCACTAGGACAGAGCCTCGGCCTCCGTCATACTTTCACTTGACCCGTTCCATTTTAGCATTAACAGGGGTGATATTTGTTCTGATGCCATCCAATTTGTCTGTAATGTAGGTGAAACTGGCCTGCATACTTTCCATCAGTTGTGCGAGAGTGGGAGCCTCAACAGATGGTGTCTCCGAAATCACGACCTCGTGGGCCACCTGGGGCACCTCCAAACATAGCGGGTTCACTTGTCGTGTAAATGCGTCTAACGTGTTCTGTCTCCTCTGGCTGCCCCCTCCTTTTGTCATATTTGTGAGTATAGGCACTGCGGGGCCCCCCAGATGGTATATATGTTAGCAGCAGCACTACCAGCACAGTGTAGTGGGCCAAGTGTGTGCTCCAGGTATTATATCACGATTAATACACCCGTACAGTTCACAAGGAAAAGTTGGGGGTGCTCAATCAGTGACCCTGCAATCCACCAGTCATAGTGTAATCCGGCATAAAAACAACAGCACAGCGGTATGCCCAACCACGCAATCTCCGTCTTCCACCAGCAACTAACTCCAATTCAGGTTACACTCAGTCATCAGTGTCTAGTGGGCAGAAGGGGAAAGTAGCCGCAGTCAGTGCTGCATGACGCCTGTCATATGATGCAGTGGGGTGCTGGGCCAGTCCGCCATGAAAGATCTCCCAGTACAGTCCAGCACGTCCCACATTCCAGGATCTGGGGGGGGCAAGGATCTCGCCCCGCCTCCAGCTGGTGCACAGTCCATCCCTGCAGTATCAGAGCGTCAAAATGCACGTCCAAGCAATGTCCAATATCCCTGCAGTTGGCGGGGCCTAGGCAGGGTAGCAGGATCGCGTCCCCGGCCTCATGCTGCTTCTCCCTCAAAAGTCAATCCACACGGGTCCCCACCACTCAGCCTCCAGGCCACCAGCAAACACATTCATCGGTTTCAGCCCCAGGACCCAATCACAGAGGTTCAGTTAGTGTTTCCCCCTCTCCAACAGCCACAGTCATCAGCGGAGGTCTAGCCATGCCTCGCAGTCAGCCGTTGTCCCCCCGTCTGCAGGAACTATCACGCATTATCCTCACCAAAGGAATCGTGCTCGATCTCCAGCCCCCGCGCTCAAATCCACATGAAAACACACAGAGTCGTAGTGTGAACCTTCTGATGCTGGTATATGATAGCAGATCCCACTATAGGCCCCTCGAAATGGTTGCTTTATAACGACATTAGAGAAAGTCGGTCGGGAGATCAGAAATCAGCAGGCATTTTAAGGCCTCTAAACTGCACCCCCAACCGGGCACCAATTTTTCCAGCGGCCGTGGTAATGGACTCAGGAACAAGATTAAGGCACCTCGAGGGGAAGGTAGGTGTGAAAAATGACATAAACGTTGGAGGGGACTTGGTGATGAAGATAGTGTGTGTTGATATGGGGCCAAGAAGGAGAACCGCATTTGGCCAATCAGGTTGCTCAGAAAATGGGCATAAACCTGGAGGCAATGCCTGACATCAAAGCGCATTGATTGGTCAAGTACCAACCATTGGTGCCAATCTATATTAGTGTAGGCATGATCTAATTATGATTATCAAAACTTAGCAAAGATGACTTTATTTTTGCAAATACATAATGAATGTTAGACTTGTGTTGTTGCTCTATTTATATATAAAATTCAGTGAAAAAACTTTGTCAAAGGGACGTTATGGTTCCAAGTAAAACCAAAAACCCTTGAAATTCGCCAGTTATGGTAAGCTAAGCAACCATAACTCGCGCCACCACCGTGCACTGCTAAGACTAACACCCAGGACATCAAAGATGACATCACAAATGTCATTGATGACATCACTGATGACATCACATGTGTATGTACTTTCCATGATATATGTGTACAAGGGTTTCTTATTATAATGTTGCGAAACAAGTGTCAAGGATCATTGCAATAAATATCATACCCTAATTAGTGCATTGAACGATGCATTGATATAAATAGCATTCTATTATGGGATTCTATCTAGTATACTAAGCTACTGATACAGAAACATAACATTGTGTGCAGTTTACAAGATGAAGGTATACTATTCGTAATGTTAATATGTTGAATATTGAAATGATAATTGTTTTCTTAATAGATTTTTGTGTACTGTGAAATATGTAATATGTAGCTAATAAAACACATGTATTACATAATTGCATTACTATAGACAAAACACAAAGAGACAAGAACACATACCAATATGGGTATATACAGGGAAAGTGAAGTTAGCAAAAAAAGCACAAGTAGTAGCAGAAACAATTCATAACTTAACTGATTATTTTCATGCAAATAAATGATTGCTCTGTTTCAAAGCTGCTATTTACCCTATGTATATGTATCACTTGATGTGATTGGACCCACAGGGAAAGTACAGCCATAAAAAAAAAACAACAGAACTATCAGGAAGTGCTCATAAGTCTACTGATTATCTTTATGCACAAAAAGGATTGCTGTCTTTCAAGCTTGTGTCTTCCCGTATGTATATTTTCATATGATGTGACTGGACTCTAAGGGAATTACTGTAGGAACCTACTTGAAGGATACGTCTACAAATAAAATAACATTTTTAGTTTCTGACTGTTACTGAAGAAAACCATGTGGCCTAGACATGTCAGCAAAAGAAAAAAGAGCGAGCCAGGCATGTGATGTCATCAGTGATGTCATCAATGACATTTGTGATGTCATCTTTGATGTCCTGGGTGTTAGTCTTAGCAGTGCACGGTGGTGGCGCGAGTTATGGTTGCTTAGCTTACCATAACTGGCGAATTCAAGGGTTTTTCGGTTTTACTTGGAACCATAACGTCCCTTTGACAAAGTTTTTTCACTGAATTTCATAGGTTTTTAGTAGCGCAACTTAACCACAACGTCCCTTTAACAACGTTTTTTCACTGAAATTCATAGGTTTTTAGTAGCGCAACTTAACCATAACGTCCCTTTAACAAAGTTTTTTCATTGAATTTCATAGGTTTTTATTAGTGCAACTTAACCATAACGTCCCTGTAACACAATTTTTTTTTACTGCATTTCATAGGTTTTTATTAGTGCAACGTCACCATAACATCAAATTCATTAGATGAAGACCACTAGCATCTTAGGTCCTCAAAGTGGGAACCCCAGGTGGTAAAAAAAAGATTTTTCTTCCCAAACCGGGACGCCTGCGGCGTCCCGGTGCAGGAAGGAACATCTTTTACCAAGATTGCCACCATGGAAAGGGAAGGCAGGGTGTACAAAGAGAACACAACAGGGCATGAGCAGGGGGTGGGCGGGAGGGGATAGACACACACGGGGCATGAGCGGGGGTTGGCGGGAGGGGATAGACACACAGGGCATGAGCGGGGGGTGGGCGGGAGGGATAGAGACACACAGGGCATGAGCGGGGGGGTGGGGCGGGACGGATAGAGACACACAGGGCATGAGCGGGGGGGCGGGAGGGATAGAGACACACGGGGCATGACCGGGGGGTGTTTGGGGGTGGGATAGAGACACACGGGGCATGAGCGTGGGGGGGGGGGGGGGAGATTCAGAGTGACCCAAATACTTTTTTTGCAAAGTTTGGTGAGGATTCGTCCAGGGAGAGCGAAGTTATAAGCCGCCCAAAAAGTGCTCTTCCTATGGAAACAGCAACTTAACCATAACTACATGGCCACTTCCGTGGCCATGTAATGAGTAAAAAAAATATTGAAAGAAATATATGTTTCCCTTCAAAACAATCAACCAATAGAATGGACATGCTCTTCGTTTTCTCCTTTATTGAAGATGTTTATTAGAGTTGAGGAACAGAATTATTTCTTCTGTGAGTGCTTCTGCTAACTTTATAAGAGTTCAGGAGAGGAACATTAGCAGGGTTTGGATTTGATCATTTTTTGGGCAACATCTCGCTGTTAATTGAGATTAAACGATCCAGTATTACACAACTGCAGGCTTTTCTGCAGACATTTTACCACAAAAGAAAAGCAATACATGTTTCGTTAAAAAGTCTGCAGTCGACGGGACCACAAATGAGGAATTTTCAGACACATGCTTTGACTGTTTTATTGAAAGTGACAAAACTGTGAATTCAGTGGCATTCTGGCAAAGGGGAGTGGTTGGGGCAGAGTGCCCTGTAAAGAAATCAATTGTCCCAATAGGACAATGGGCCTCGTTAAAACAGGTTTGCTGGTCTGGAAATAAGGGTGCCGGTAAGCTCACTGCCATCCTTTTTTCCGGACCGGCAAACTACATGTTTGCCTGCCGAAGCCGCTGTAACTGACAGGTCTGACCCTGCCGGGTGCAGCTACCACAATAAGCAAGCCCGTCACAGAAGCACTGGCACTGTTAGCAACAGTGCAGATGATTTTGTGTCCCCCATGGCTGTGGATACAAAATATTGCGGCAAAAATGCTGTGGTTTTGCTGCCACAATCATGTAAAGGATGCGGGAGACACCCCCGCAATCCCCAGACACATTATACCATTTAAGGGGAAAGGCGGACACCCCCGCAACCCCCACTCCCCTTAAATGGTATAATGGGGTACACCTTTACCGGGTCAAGCCACAGCATTTTTGCCACAATTTTTTTTACCGGCGACATTTTGGCCGCAATTTAATTACCTGATACCCTTTAAGGAGGATCCATGCAAGAGAACCTCCTGGGAAGGCTGTCAAGGGAGGATATTGTGCATATTAATATCCTGGTATAATGCCTGGTGTGCTAAGGGCATTGCTTTTTTAAACCAGAAACAGTGCGCACAGACAGCGCATACTGTTTCACATACTCAAAATAGATGCCCTCCATGGAAATTGCAAAGGGAAATACTAGAAGCCCTTCACCATTTCCATGGGTGGTCTTAAGCAATGGGGAGTAAGAAGACAGAATGGAAGTGGCCATTGCAAGATGAGTGTAGTGTGGGAATGGGTGTGGTGTGGACAGTGTTAGGCAGAATCCCGGGCAGTTCCCTTAGGAAGCACTACCCGAGAATAGGACTGAGAGCAATACATTCCATTTGGTATCAGTCTGTACCACAAAGATTTAGTTGGTAACTGTGGCTGAGCAGTCAGACTTATCTCAAGAGGGAGATGGGCAGTATTCAGGTTTGACACAATAGGTAGTACAGTACTATGGAGCAAGGAAACACTGACCAAAGCTTTGTATTAAAAAGAGAATATATATTTATTGTATACACTTCTAAGTCAACACATAGATCACAGTTAATAAAGTAAGTTAAGTTTAGTCAAAGGAAAAGCATATACAACTCCCTATTCAATTGTAGACAAGTTTGCGGTAGAGTGAAAACTGAGCAAAATGGCACAGCGAAAACCTACTACAAATGGCACTCTAACAATTTAACAAAAGGGAGGCAAAGCACAAGTTAAAACAAAATATCTTCAGACACCCCTTAGCAACACTTCCCTGAAGTTTTGTGAACAAGTAATGCACAGTAACACTTTAGCCAAAAGATAAGTGAATGAAATCTGAGCAAAATGGCACTCCACAAGTTAAAACAGTAGGAAGGAAGAGGGGTTTAGAAGATTTAGGTGCATCCACATATTTCTCATAGAAAATCAATCTAGTGAGAGCAGATCTAACAAATCAGCCAGAGTCAATAGGTCTGAGCCAGAGTCAGTGGTACAAAGCCAAGGGCTTAGGAGTAAAAATGTTCTTGCAGCTGCAGTCAAGTCTTTAGTAGAAAAATATTGAAGAGGTAGATGCGAGGCAAAAGACAATGGTAAGAGAGAGGGCGGCCGACCCCACAAGTAGTTAAAGGATTTAAAACACCTTTAGGGCTACCACGGAAAAGGGCGGACTGGCGGAACAATGTACCTTAAACGTGAAGAAGTGGCTCCTGCGGTGGCGGTTGTTCCTGGTAGTTCCTGCATGTCGAGGGATCCAACAGAGGAAGAGAGGCTCTCGTCATTGAGGAAGATTCGAGTCGCTGCACTACCCAGGGATAAAACCAGCTGCAGTGCTGCCAAACAAAGTTTAAAAGGTACGCTCCTTTAATCGCGGTCCGGGTCGATAGCTGCCTGGCTATCCGGTCTCCAAGTGCTGGGCACTGTCGATTCGACCAAGGCAGGTCAGAGGAAGCGATAGGAGAACTGGTTGACCCACACCAGCTCAAGGGAAGGAGGCTCTTTCGCTGAAGATCTCCTCTCGTCGTGTGGAAGAAAAGTGGTGAGACGATCCGGCAGGGCTTCACCGGTGGTGTAGATGCTGAAGATGTCTCTGGCTTCTCTCCCCTTTGGTTCTGTAGTTCCAGTGGTGACGTCTTGCTCTTCCAGTCCTCAGGACCTTGCTTTTATGCAGAAAGAGACCCATTCATACAGCCTAGCTGTCACTCACACAGTGGAGTGGTCATCTTGGCGGGAGACCCTCCAACCTATCAGGTTAGAGTGCGACCTGAGTTGCTGTGGTAACTCTGTCCAGGGGTTCTACTCTCCCTCCCAAACAACAGACCCACCCCAGACTCAGAGACGCCGAAAGGAGGGCTTCTGGGCAGAAGCCCGCCAAAAGAGCGAACAAGGGATCCCCGACCTGGGTTAGGAATATAGAGTAAGACTCAAGAAAGAAGTTATATCAAAGTTCTGGCAAACAAAACCTACCAGAGTAAAGTTAATAATAAAATAAACCGGCGGTATGTTAGAGGCTGCCAGTAAAAGTATTAGCCTCGAACAATGGCAAAATCTCATAGGAAAATATTTGCGGTCGAATATAAAAGGTAGTAACCACTGCCACCAGCCAGAAACTTTGTAGAGGGGGACTTTAAGGTACCCTCCCGAAAATGAACATAGGGGAAAAACTATTAACCCCTTCCAGTACTTCCATATTAAGATGGGGTGTACTGGTTTAGTTCATATAGATTGATTAGTAAAGTCAATGGGGACTTTACATGCCCTGGGAGACAGTAGTCAGTCCCAGGGAATGGAGTTTATGTTTGGGGGTCGCTACGACACCCCTCTGTCACTGCACCAAGGGTGCTGTGTAACACATGTGCACAAAGATGGTCCCTATGGGTGAGAGAAAAAATCCCATAGGCATTAAACACAAAGATAGCCTAGAACACACATAGCAAAGATGCCTACGAGTGGGAAAAAGAGTCTCACTATTAGCAGGTAAAAAGAAATAAACCTTTTAAATCTAGCATAGCTGCTGGGGGACTCAATAGGTAAGGGAAATTAGCCATAAGTGAGAATTCTCCCTAACAGACAGATGCGGTGCAGGTTCATCACGGGAACTACATAAGCAGAGCAAGTGAGGTGGCAGGTGTTCTGTGTCAATTTAAAGGCTCCGGTACTGGACCATCAGCAGCAGATAAGGCCTCCCTTCTAAGCAATCTGATTTGCTGTGGTGTGCTACCAATGTGCTAGTTAGTTAAAATTCTACTGATGGTTTAAAGTTAAGAGGACATCTCCTCCACTAGGCAGAGGGCTGGCACTGTAAACTAGAGTTTTCCTGACAAAAGGTTTTGCACTGGATGGTGCAGTATTTTATCACTTTCTTCAGCAACGTTCTACCAAATACCTGTTGTGAAGAAGAGGGCACCTGCCCCTTTAAACGAAAGTGAAACTAGGATCAGGAAGGGAGGGGCGGGAGGAAGGGTGGGGGAAATGAGGGAAGAGTTCAGTTAATATAGAAATCAAGAAGTGTGCAGACGTATCCAGTGTCCGTGGTGTTATTGCGCAGAGGGGCCTAGCCCGCCCAGAACAACTGGCGACGAGCAGGTACACACGACTGACGGAGGCGGCTCACGGTGTGAACCCCTGCCACAGCAAGGAAAGTGGTTGACGGAGGCGACGCAACACTGGCCGTGGACAAAGGCAGGAGAGGACGGTTGACCAGCACCATCCGGAGCACAGAGGAGCAGACCGGCGCGCTGAAGAAGCCCTGCAGCGCTGCCCAGGAGGTGCCAGAAGGAAGAGGAGGAGCCCAGAGTTCCCTGGAACCCAGATGCAGGGGTCTGGAGAGCGGGAGGAAGGAGCCTGCAACAGCAACAAGCCGGCGGCAGAAGTGGACCCTCGGAATGAAGCAGAGGTGTTCCAGATCGAAGCAGAGACGTTCCAAGTCATCGAGAGCCGAGAGAAGTGGTCCGGAAAGCAGGAAGAGCCACACGGAGGAGCAGCAGGAGAGGTACGGAGACGGCTGGAGGGGCAGGGAAGAGCGGGAGAACACGCTCTAACAGATGGTACGCACCCACACCATAAACCCACTAGAAAGCGAGGATCAAACATATAAGCCATGAGGAAAGGACAATCCAGTGGCACATAAGTCCACTAGAAAATGAGGATTACAAAAGTGCCCACAAGAGAAGGGCTGCTCAGTGGCAGCGGCAGATAAACCCACTAGAAAGTGAGGATCAAAACATATGAGACACGAGGAAAGGCCAATCCAGTGGCCCACAAGTCCACTAGAAAGCTAGGATTATCAGACGGTGTATAACGAGAGGCGCGCCACAAAACGAAGGCAGACCGCCACGCCCCAGCCAACCCAGAGGCACGTGCCTGAAATCAGAGATCAAGAAAAAGTGAACCAAAGCAAAAATGTCTCAATCAGGGGGTGCAGCAGCAGATGGAGCGATACCAGCCGCCGCAGGAATAACACCAACCAAACCCAATATCATTTCTATGCAGACCAAATCCCTTTGAACTTGAGCCTCAAGAAACCAAGGCCAGAGGGGGCAAGAGTAGATGGATGAATTCAAAGGATTTAGTAGGCAAAGACATCAAAAGCGTCATCAAAACCATACCGGCCCAAGAAAGGACAACATACCCACTGCTAAATACCGCTATAAATGGACGCCTAGTAGTGGTACCAAACAGAGACTATGAGTGGTACACTTTTAACCAGTGCACCCAGGCAGCCCATGAAATGATAGGCCAATTTATCCTACGCCTTCAAAGGAAAATAACATACTGTGATTTTGCGAACTTCAACAATGAGAAGCCATCCAACTGAGGGTAATAGGAGGGTGTCTGTCATCCCAATTTAGTAAAAACCTATTGAAGAAACCCCTCCCCCTACAAATGATAGCGGAACTAGCAAAGGTGTACGAACCAGCCGACGTCCAAGTGGCCAACATCGAAACCCGAAGAAACTCGACACAGTAGCGGCCGTCACCACTAATCCACAAGGGCAATCCCGCCAATTCAGTGCATCATCCTGACAAGACTCTTGGAACCAGACACGTCGAGCCCAACCAGAAAGACAGTGTTATCGCTGCGGGTTTCTAATTTCCCCACAAAGGACAGTGCCCGGCAATCGGCCAGATGTTTATTATTGCACAGAGGAGCCTAGCCCTCCCACAACAATACCAAGCACACTTTCCTGATTTCCTCAAAAGCTTCCTTCTGCTTTGCCTCTGTCTTACCATTTGTGGTACATGTCCAAAAGACTGGGCGCAGACGCAGAGCAGAGTGATAAGACTCCCCCCAAAGGCGGCACCTTCAAATCGGCACAAATCCCACATTTCCTCGAACCTTCACGCCTAATCCCATCAGCTAATGCTAACTCTTTTGAGTGCTGCCTGCCCCGAGGTGATGAAGAGAAGCCGCCTTCTCTCTTTATTCCACCCCACCTCCCCTCTACTAGAACTCTTCTGGGAGGATTCTGGAAGCATCAGACTGACATAAAAGTGTAATGCCAGGGCTGAGTCCCATCTGCCACACAGCACTGATGGTGCACCAACCACAAAATAAAGAGTGTTCAATGGACTTGACCTAAAATAGCCTATTCAATTGTGTGAAAGAGGAGGGGACAATTAGGGGCTGCAGCCATTGTTTGCCTACGCTTCCACTTGAGTTATTGCAAACGTGCACCATTTTATAAAATATTTCTGTGCAGTGAGCCCAATGAGCCTCCCCCTTAAGTCTCTTCCCAAATACCCAGCCACATTCGCTCCCAAACATCAGTGCCATCATAAGTGTGCATGATTATAAGTATGTATTTTCTCACTATTGTATGATTTTCTCAACATGTCAATCTTTGTGCACCAATTTTCTCCATTTCATATTTTCTATTGAAAAAAGGTCCTTGGGAGAAGGCTCAAAGAGTTGTCATTAGAAGTCTCCTTCCTCAAAATGTCGAGGGCCCATCAAGCCGTCCAACATATGTGCACCATGTATGCCTAGACCTCGTATGCCTGTCGTGCATGTCAAATGGATAGTCCACTATTTGCTGATGAGTTTACTTCACTACCCATTTGATAGAGAACCTGTCACCATAATGGATAACTTGGCCTCCAAGTGTTGATCCACCTTGGCTCCTGTGGTGTGGAGCTGGCTGTGTGCATAATCTACTGATTTTCTGCAGAGGAGGCGAATAGAATTTTAGGTCTGATCACAGACTCTACATTCAGCACCAGCACAACTGCGGGACAAGATCCTGCTAGGAAAATCAAACAGTTGGAATACCTTATTTGGAAAGAAATCAATCGAAAACTACACGCCATTACTTTGGGCAGATACCATAAGAATCAAAGAATGCCTAGAAGTTTACGGATCCAATTACGTCCAACTTTGTGCAAGGAAAGCAAGGAATTTGTAAGAAGGTGGGAGGCTACTCTAAATAAATGCTCTTTGGTTTGATCCTACTCACGATACAAGAGCTGGTCAACAATTTAACTACATTAAACACAGAAATTGAAGAAATAGAAAAAGAATTGGAGAAGGCTTTAAATAAAGAAGAAGTACAGACGATCTTGGACGACATAAACAAGAAATTGAAAGGTTATAAGTCCGAACTGGAGGCAAAGAAAGTAAGAAAATTCTGCAGGGACACGTATGACTATTTGAATGGAGAGGGTACACCTGGATGGATAAACATGACCACCAGAAGGCAACCTAAACCAATTCAAGTGAAACGTCAAGCTCAGGATCAGAAAGCAATCCAACAACAAATATACAGAGAGAAGAAGAACAAGAAAGCGGTACTGCAGAAGCAGACACAGCAGCAGGATCAAGCACTTCACAGAATACCTCTTTTTTAGAAAGAGGACGAAGAGAACAAGGAGGGGGAAGAGGAAAACCAAAAGAAGGACCTCAGACGAGGCTCAAACAGAGAAAAGTTTAGTTTTGAACTTATCATCGAGAAGATTAACAGAACAAAAAATCAAAACATTGCATAAGGGATTAAGCTTTGTACCAATGTACATCAGCTCTCTCTTTGACACACGGATAGAACTCTTCAAACTAGTAAGAAAAATGAAGTTAAAAGTATTCTTCAATGAATTAGAGGTATCTGAAACAACAGCAATGGCAGAAGAGGGACTGAAAGAATTGAGAAGCAAAAGCAGCTTCATCCCACCTATTAATGTGCCGTTGATCGAAATTTTTCAGAGACAAACCACTAGAGATTTAGAAAAGATCAATTTCAGGTCGAAAGGATATGGCAATATGAAACCCCACGAGCTTCAACTCATAAAGAAACTATATTGAGATGAAGAACTTACGATCAGGTCAGCAGACAAAGGAGGGCCATTGGTGATATTAAACACAGCTGATTCTGATGCTGACTGTAAGAGACAGCTGAGTGATCCTAATACATATGCAAGATTGGAAGTTGATCCTACTAAAGAGATCAAACATAATTTGGAAGAATTACTAACAAAAGCTGAAGATCTAAGCTGGATAAACCACCACACCAGAAAATTCTTAACAAACAATTTTCCAAAAAATCCACATTTCTACACATTGCCAAAGGTAAACAAAGATCCAATTAACCCACCAGGCAGGTCCATAGTTGCCAGCACAAACAGCATATTACAACCATTGGGAGTGTACATAGACTATTTCATGCAACCTCTTATACAAAAGACAAGCACATATATGAATGATACGACACACTTTTTGAAATATTTGAGTAAAACAGAATATGCGGCAAATAACATTTTATTTACCATCGATGTAAAAAGCCTCTATACATCAATCCCACACGATCTAGGGAAAACGGCAATGGAATGGCGAATATTGCAAGAGAATGAGATCCCAGCTCAAAAAGAGTTTATAATGGCACTGTTGGAATTTATAGCTGAAAATTCTTACTTTCAATACGGAGATGAATTCTTCCTACAAATAGCTGGTACATCAATGGGGGCAACCATGGCACCGTCATATGCGAATGCATTTATGCATAATTTTGAGGTTGACTATGTTTTGAAGAATGAATGCTGGAAAGAGAAAATTGGATTATGGATCAATGGCATTTTCAGTATTTGGAAGGACACAGAAGAAGAACTACAAAGATTTCTTCGATTTTAAATAGTATTGATCAACGCATACAGTTTACATTTGAATTCTCCAAAGAATCGATACATTTTTTGGACGTAAATATCAAGAGCAGCACTACTGGCTACCAGACCAATATACACCAAAAACCAACAGACAGAAATAATATTTTACACAAACTCAGCTTTCACCAACCAAGTTTAATAAAGAACTTACCATACAGCCAGATGCTGAGGGTCAAAAGAATAGTGAGTGGCCCCAGAGACTATGAGGAAGCCATAGCATCTATGAGTGAAAAATTCTTGAATCGTGGGTACACGAAAACTGAGATGGATGAAGCTGAAACAAGGTTGGAGAGCCAAACACGAGAACATCTACTGAATCCAAAACAAACAGTTGAGAAACAGTTGAGAAACAGCCACCGATGGTATTTGCATCAAAATATTCAAAACAAGGTAAATGCATTAAGAGCATGATAAAAAAGAACTAGAATGTGTAGAGAGTAGTCAAAATCTCAAAGACAAATTAGTGAAAACAAGGAACTTGATGCCCATGTGGGATGTAATATGTGGGACAGTCCACACGTCCAGCAAAAATAAGATGTAACGAACATCGCTCCTGTATACGAAACCACAACAAAAACTCTGCAGTGGCACGGCACTGAGATATAAAGAAGCACAATCTGGCACACATCAAATTTCAGATATTGGAAGTGGTTAAGAAGAGAGAACCACACATGTATACTCAACGCAGACTGGACCAGAGGGAATCCTTTTGGATTGATAAACTGGGAACTTTATCCCCTAGGGGCTAAATGAGGAGCTCAATGTTGTTTGTTTTCTATGAATAGACCAGTGAAAATGTTGATGATGATGTTAATTGTTGTGTGATCTGCTTCGTGAATATACATTGTGAACTGTCAGCATAACTTGAATGCATGCGAAAAAGTACATATTGGAACATTTAGTTTGACAACCCACTTGGATATATACAAGTACCATCAAGAACGTTCATCAGAACTTAAGGGGAGGCAGTATCAGGTTCCACTACATGTTAATTACACCCTTTTGTTCCTCATCATCTCTGATGTCCTCAATGAGTAAGACAGAAAACTTGACATTTAGGCAGTTAAATAGGCTGCAGCATGCCTTTTTAATTCTAACTAGAAGATTATGCATAGCACATATGTAGCTTTAGGCTACGTCATGGCATGTGATCTACATAGTGGAGCCGGGAAACTGACATTATTGTCGCTGTTTTCTTTCTTTCTGTCCCACTATATATCGGAACATGAATCATTTTATATCCGAAAATGATGATAAGTATATGCATTGTTTAAACGTTCATGAACATGTATAATGCTGATTGAAATTTGTGGATTATGAAATACGATTGTGTTGTTGGAAATTGAAAAATGTAGCCCTGAAGATGGTGCTAGGCACCGAAATGCATTGGCAATAGCCCAGATATACAAAAATAAGACTCTTGTTATCGCCTTAAAAATGATGTGTGATTAAAACACAGCTATTTTGTTTTAAAAAACTCACAGAGGAGTTGATGAAGTTATTTTTGAATTTTTTTTAGCTCTTGTGAGGAGCAAGAAGTGAGCACCAGGTTTTACGGGGTGGAACCCACCCTGTTTTTTCAGTTATCGTAATCTACTGAAGCCCACACCATTCAGAACAGCAGACCGGTCACTCAGTGCTCACCATTTAAGTAGTAGAAAAGACGGGCTATGGTGTCATCATCCAGTACGATCTCACAGAGGTAGGTGCCAGCATGGTGCACACGGACGGGCTTGATCATCAACAGAGGGTCTTCTCCTGAGTGGATGCTGTGAAAATAGTATATGTCCTGAGTCTTGAACTGCAATGAAAATGGGCAAAGAATAATTTAGTTCAGGTTCCATTACAGTTGGGAGAGGGAAAATTGAACTCAGCAATGGAAACATTTCCCCTATACCTCTGTGCGTCAAATGCATCCTAGTCTCGAGGCGGGAGCTTCCCAGCTGAACATCCACTGGTCCAAGCAGTAGACGCCTTCACTGCATGAAACAGGACACTGCCCCTCTTCGAATTTATGTGAACTCATCCCCTGTATGTCTAATGTTTCCCTTTGCTAAGAAGCCTGTTCCATTCATGTCCCATGTTTGTCTTTGAGACCCTGTACATGACTGCGGACCCCAGCTGTTCATAGCTGAACCACTCCCCTTTTGTCAGGCCCCCCTTCCATTTCTGTTTGCTGGTCCTCTGTATCCGCAAGCCCCACCTTTGTTTATTTTAATTTCTCACTCAGCCTGGTGCTATTACACGACTCTCCCAAACCATCACCCCGAGGACCCAAGCAGCCAAAATGAGCCTTGAGTGCAGTAGCATCCCCAAATGCACAACAGTCCCTTGCCCAAGAAAGATCTCATCTTCCCTCTTTACCCACACATAACTCAAACACAACAAATAACACAACATAATACATTCAAAGACTTGTGGAAGACTACAGAACGTCAAAGAAAACGAATACTGTCCAACAAATTAATGGGAGCGAGCTAGCCTCCTGAGGTTTCCACCACTACAGATAACATCCTATGGGAAGAGTAAGGCAATTTGCTGCATCGCTGCGCATGGTACCTTCTACTTTGGGCTTTTACAGGCAGCTTCCTCTATACCACTAGCTTTTTTCCATTTCTTCGACCTGACCGCACACTTGAGTCCCCAACACCTGCTTAGAATGCTCCGCTAAATTCCCACTACGCCAACTTCCTCCAGCTACATACAATACACAAACGCGCACGATCCTCAACAAGTACAGCCATTCTCGGTCAGCAGAGGGACTTGTGTGTGTTGCCTGTCATTTCAGAACTCTGCCGATGAGCTGGTGTTGTCAATTTGTCATCCCAAACTGATGGTTTTCAATGTACAATTACAGGTGAACATCTGGAGCTGCATGTAACATGTGCAGGTGAAATGTGGCCATTTCACATTTGGCAGCTTGTGTGTCTTTGGAATGTGAACAACAGACGTATATGTATACTAGGCACAATGTGTGCTGCCTACAATCAATCGTACTGCTGCGGTAAGCACACCACCTGATTCAACTGCACCAGGTCCATTAGTGCACAACTTTATGATTTAATGGCTTGTGATGCTTCACTACTTAATCTAACCTTTCATGATCTTGTCTAATTACAAACGCCTGTACTCATCTTCATGTGTTCACTTCTCGCCACTGTATGATACAGCCTATCCTGCTTGTTGTGATCCAGATGCACGTTTCCTGATTGCTGCTTGTCGCATTACGTCAACCGTGCCTAGTCGCACTACTCGCTGCGTGTCCCACATTTTTTAAGGCAACATTGCCCTCTTAGCGCCAGGCTGTATTACCTGCCGCCTGCCCTCACCTGTGACCATAATACTGCCCTTAGAGCTCCTGCTATGCTCTACTCGCTGCTTGCCTCCTTTGGAATTGCATTATTACCCTCTGTGATCTTATTGCACTAGACTGCATTACTCTCTACCCCTACTCGTGACTGTAATACTGCCCTAAGAGCTCCTGTTATGTATTACTCGCTGTTTGCCTCCCTTTGTGTTTATTATAATGCCTTTTGAGCCCCTGCTGCGGCCTCCCATTTGCTAATGTAATGTAATGCACCTGAGCATTACTCATGGTTCACCTCAATCTGTTACTGTAATACTGCCCTGGAGCTTTGGTTGCGTCAGACCGCTTTACCTGATGCTAGACATCCCTTACAAAACCATGATACCTTAGATTAGCCATGTCCCAGAACTTGCCAATTTTTCCTGGCCTGAGTTGCGTTCCCATGCCAAGATGCTAAACAAATGCCATATCTCTGACTGAACCACCACTACTCCAAACCAATACAAACAGAGTCTTTTCATTCAGCCTATCTATCAACTATATTGCCACCTAGTCGAACCGACTATCGACCGGACCTCAGCCTATGGACTGAGTATCTTATGATATACTCACACTAGCTCAGACCCATAAATCATGTACTCGCACACTGCCACTAACTCACACATACTGTCTGTGCTCAGCTCACTCTTTGTATTAACTCTACTACCATACACCACAGATGCCATGACCAACTCCGAGATACATATCACCCAGCTGACAGCCAATGCCACCCCCTTTAGGCCCGACAAACCCTGGACCCTCTCACTATGGCCACCACGCTACCACCATCGCATCCTATAACACCGACCAAATACCTGCCACCGTGCCAACCAGACTTAACTAAACCTACCATCACCGCCAGGACAACCACTAGTATTAAATGCCAGCTCTCCCCACTTCAATGGATCCAATTATATGCCATTCGACCTACACCCAACCAACTTTGCCCCACAGACCTCAGAAACTATAGGATCTGATCCAGACTCAAAAACGCTAATCACCGACGAATTAACGGTAGAACAAAAACTTGCATTTCAACTTCGCCTGGAAGAATAAACAAAATCAAGTCAGACAACAGCACACCTAAAAGCAATCCTACCTCACAGATAACTGTGGTCCCAAAATCAAACACATCCTCACCAATTAAGGGAGTGGTCGTAAATGCAAGATCATTGATAGCTCACGCTCTAGACATTGCAGACCTCATATTCTTAAATCAACTTGATTTCCTAATGATAACGGAGACCTGGCTTCATGTCGCAGCAGGGCCAACTCTCTCACTAGCCATACCGGAAAACTACACCATACTCTAGAGGTGGTGGCATTGCTTTTATTGCCAAAACTAAGATTGGACTAAGGATCCTACCTAATCTTCCTTTTGCTTCAGGAAAACTCATGTCAGTCAAATTACCACTTACGGCTTCTCGCGCTATAACTATTCACCTCATATATAGACCACCAGACCCAATCTCACCCTTCAAAGAAAACATCACTTCACTAATTACAGTGACCACCAAACCAGGGTCACAAATTATGTTACTGGGAGACTTCAATTCAGGCCTCCACGACATGAAGGACAACAATACTTAGCACTAGCCAATACCATCATGGAACTAGTCTTCACCCATCGCATTAACATGCCCACGCATAACAAAGGGAGAACCCTAGACTGCTTAGTAGACCTCAACTGTGACACCAATATCCTATCCAACGAACCATGCACCTGGACCGACCATCACATTATCTCTTTCACACTTCAAGACAGCGTACAATTGAATCTGTCTAACTCACTGGCTCCTCCTGCCCTCATCAGAAATAATCGCAATATAACTGTGGAGAAACTATTACCTTTACTTCAACCTATCACCAATCACACCAACTTCTGAACAGACCCTTCAGTATTAGTTGAACTATACAACCGAACTATAGAGCAAGCTATTGTCAAAATAGCGCCACTAAAAATGCGCAAAACTAAGCCTTGAGTGCCCTTAAACTCCTGGTTCACTCCTAATCTCAAAGCCCTAGGCAATGAAAAAAGAAGTGCTGAATCTATTTGGAAAAATAACCCTACAGTACTAAATAAGCAAAAACTCTCAAAATCTCTATCACCTACAAAAATGCTATCCTCCTCCATAAAGGTGATACCTACAATAATAGAATCAATAAAGCCAACTCATCTACTAGAGAACTTTTTATTATCCTGAGAGAGCTAGAATCCCCCATACCACCGTTAGAAATGTGCACACAAGACATGACCTGGTGCACAAATATTCAAACAGCTCTCCTTGATAAAATTTAGCTCCTACAAGCGAAAATTGAAACTTAAAAACAGAGTCTTTCAGGTGACCTGCCCCCACAGGAGGCGCAGCTGCCATTGGCAAAACCCTGCAACCTTTTGAAATACGCCCCATTCTCCATCCATGAAGTAGTGGACATAATAACCAGTCTCAAGCCGTCCAGATGCCAGGGGGACACCTGCCCAGCTTCTATCATGAGAGAGGCAGCTAGGGATCCAGCACCTTTCATTGCTACTCTAATTAATGCATCCTTCGAAACCTGCACTGTCCCTACACACCTAAAAGATGCGTGGGTCCTCACACTATTAAAACAACCTAGCCCTGATCCAAACATTCCGACCAACTACAGCCCAATAACCACAGTAGCTTTCCTACTGAAAATCCTAGATAGGGCAGCATATTTACAAATTCAGATTCATCTTGAATCCAACAATCTCCTTGGTCTGCGACAATCAGGATTTAGACCTAAACATGGTACTGAGTCAGCTTTGATAGATTTAAAAGACCAGATGGACGATCTAGAGGATAAAGGCAAGCTAGTGCTCCTTCTTCTTTTAGACCTATCATCCACATTTGATTTAGTTAATCACAAGGTACTCTGTAATCACCCCACGACAGCTGCCTACTTCTCCTCCAAAGCCACTGCATGCATACAATCTTTCTTGGACAATAGAACAATGAGGGTATTCGCATCAACTGGGTCGGCCGGGCCTGCACCAGTCACATGCAGAGTATCTCAGGGGTCTTGTGTCTCTCCGACCCTTTACAATATTTTTACAAAGTCCTTATTCGATGATCTTGACAGTCTGGTTATCACCTACACTAACTACACAGATGACATCCAGATTCTCATCCCTATCACAGGGGACCAGGACACAGTCTTGACTTTGCTCAACAAAATCTTCCTCACTATTCACTCGTGGGTGCCTACTCACAGTCTCTGTCTTAACGATGAAAGGACAGAGCTATTACTCACTGGTTCCCTGGCAATACTGAATAAACTAGTTAACCAGTTCAAATCTTTCAAAATAGATGGCATTAACATAAAAGTTTACAAGGAGATAAAAACCCTGGCAATTTATCTTGACTCAGCCCTGAGCTTGACTAGACAGGTCAATGCTCCAGCTTCTGCCATGGCATACACATGCAAATTAATCAATGGTTGCAGACCATTTCTGTCAACTGCAAGCTGCATTACACTGGTAAGAGCACTTAGCCAATCTAGATTAGGTTATTGCAAGGCCTTGTATCTAGGGACTAGTAAGCATAATGTAAATAAACTACAAATAATGCAAAACAACGCAATAAGAACCACACTCAGCATCCCTAGCACCCAGCATGTATCAGCAGCAAGACGCAACGCCCAATGGCTCTCAGTAAAAGACAGAATTTCATTTAAAACCTTAACCCTCACTCACAAATATCTTTCCAACTCTGCGCTCAAATACCTGGCATTCAAATTCTCCAGAAACACATCAGACTGACCTACTAGATCCCCACATCTACACTGCCTTAAAGTTCCTAGATTCAAGTTACAGAAAGCAGGTGGTAGTAGCTTCCCGGGTTCCTGTGGCTAAACTATGGAACTCCCTGCCTGCCGACCTAATATCTGAACTGTCCTTCGCCGGCTTTAGTAAAAACGCAAAAACCTGGCTCTTTTAGCAGGAAGCATAACAAATACGCCAACCTGTCAATCCTGCAAAGATCTGTAACGCACATGTACATTATTTCCTGTATACATTTGTACATATTTCTAATGCATATGTAAATGTATATGTTTTCTTCTCTGCTATTCCTGAGGGTTTGGTGCGCTATATAAATAAATAAACAAACAAATGTGGATGGCAGCGAATATGTTACTCTCTCTTTGAGCCAGAACAGAGAACAGGTGTTATCGCTGCCACCACTTATTCAATAAAAAGCATACTTAGAAAGTGTCTGTTTAGCACAGGACACTTTCTTGCCGAGAGAACACTGAGGCTTTCTGCTAGAAAAAATAAAACACTCTGCAGCGTTAACTTTAGTAGATGGCATTCGGTCACAGCCACTATACTCACATCATTGCCTAAAAGCTTCCCCACCCCGTCTTTTTGCCATTCACTGGAAGGAAGAGGTAAGTCCGACAATCTCCTTGTACATTCCTGTTGCTAGTCCAGGGTTCAGTGTCATTTTGGGGTTTCCACAACCTGGCTAGTGTCGCTAAAATGCTGACGAGAAAGTTATCACTCAGCACGTACAATAACATATGGTGATCTCTTTGCATTGTGAACACTGTGCCCAACAGAAAATTGTACAAATGGACTACAGCCCCTGTCCGGCCAAAGTGTTGTTCACATGATTCAAGGTAAATGCAATGGTATTTTACACCTGTAACCTGGCCGCATAGGTTCGGTGTCACCAAAATAAGCACTTGCATCTAAAGTGACCTTGCTCTGTATATTTGGGACAGTAGTGTACAGGCAGAGGGAATCCACAATAGTCCTTTTAACGTACTCAAAACATTGAGGGGTCGATTCATGGAGCAAACGTGCGCCAAAAATCCCAGCGCAAGCAGGCGCAAGGTAGCGCAAGCGCGAGGAACGCAGCGCACGCGCACGTGTGCGATGCAAGGAAGACGCTGCGCGTGTTTCCCGCTGTCCGTGCGCCCAATCCAGCCATGGCGCACGCAGGCATACACGGCGTGCGCTACGCGCACAGCAAAAGCGCACATAGCGCGGCGCACACAACCAAAGTGGGCGGAACAGTGGGCGTAACACGCGGAATGGGGAATAACGCGTGAAAAAGAAGGCATAACTGGGGAAGTACTGCAGGGAACTACACGGAACGCCCACACGCACGCGAACAACCCATATTCATGGATTCGAATACGGGAAACCCGCGCACGGCAAAAGACGCACACAGGCGTCAATGCGTCCGCCACACGAAGGCAGGCGGAAGCGTCCCTGCGCACAGTATAAAAGTGCACACAAACAACAAACACGTATATACAGCTACGATGTCGCATTTGTCGCAGCACTGATCGTGGGACACCGCAGGAGGAGGAGAATAGCCAGGGCATGCATTTTCGCACCACGGACAAGCCTTTTTGGGATGCCTGATGACCAGGTCTATGGCAGGTATAGGTTTCCACCCCACATCATCCTAGACCTGGTCAGGGAGTGGGAAGATACCCTTACATCCCCCACCCTTTGCTCCCAAGCATTGAGCCCCTTGGAGAAGCTGCTCAATGTCCTGCATTTTTTGGGCATTGGGTCATTTCAGCGGACTACTGCCATAGTGGGGGGGGTCTCACAGGCCACGCAGTCACGCTGCCTATACCAGGTACTGGCAATCATGACAGCGTGCCCCTCAGTCCGCAGGCACATATACATGCCCAGAACACCCGCAGAAAGGCAGGCCGTTGTCCTGGATTTTTTCAGGGTGGCACACTTCCCCAAAGTGCTTGGTGCCATAGATTGCACCCATGTGGCCCTACGTCCACCTAGGGCCACTGAGCACATCTACCGAAACCACAAGCACTGGCATTCCATCAATGTACAGGTGGTATGCGATGCAAAGGGAATCATCACCTCTGTCTATGCAAACTACCCTGGCTCCACCCATGACAGTTTCATATACAGAATGTCCGCCCTGAGCCGGGCCCTGGAAGCTGGGCAGCATGGCGACACATGGCTCCTAGGTGAGTACAAATGCCCTGGCCCATGCATGCATGTCACACACACACACAAATAAACAAACCCCAATAATCACAACCATTTACACCTCCCCAGGGGACAGTGCCTACCCTCTGAGCAACCACATGATGACGCCAATCCGGAACCCCACCACACCACCCCAGGTAAGATACCACGCCGCCCATATTGCAACCAGGGCCATAGTGGAGCGCACATTCGGAGTGCTCAAGTCACGTTTCCGCTCCCTTGACCGCTCTGGCAGGCAGCTACTCTATGCACCACCAGTAGTGTGCAGGATCATTGTGGCAGCATGTGTCCTGCACAATGTTGCAACACGGCAGGGCGTCCCGGTGGACATGGTGGTGCCCCCACATCCCCAACCACAGGCACAGCCGCTGCCCATGGGAGGGGACAGGGCACGTGGCGAGGAAGCCCGGACCCAGCTTGTGGCCACATTTTTCACCCAAACTCCCACCCCTGCAGAGTGCACACAGGCCTGGCACATACCAGGTGACAATCGATGATGACAAAGAGACAGTCAACTGTCACAACCCTAGCACCCTGAGATAGTTGCCATGGAAGTGCCACATTGTCTGCATCCCTAGCTACTTAAACACAAGCTATCCTGTGTGACCAAAAGGCACACATATGACATGACATGATATGGCCTATACACAAGTATTTCAAGGTGCAATGAGGCAGGGAGGGGGGAACAAGGGCAGACAGACAACAGTACTACTAGGCCAGGTGTCATTTAGATTGTGCAAGTGCAGGGGTAGGGGGAAGGGAAAAGTGCAAGGGGAAGGGGAGGGGGGAGTGCAGTACAGGGTAAGTAGACCAAAAAACAAATACATAGGCCAGCTGGTGGCAACTGCAAAGGTAAGTGCAGACAAGTGCTGGGAAGGGGGGACTGTAGGGATAGAGAGACAGTACCGCAGTGCAGGGGTTGCCAGGGAGGCAGTACAAGTGGAGAGTGGCTGGGCCAGGGACCGAGGTCGGTGAGAGTGGCCCAGTTGCAGATCCAGTGCAGTTCCAGTGAAGAATTTTGCAAGGGAGAGGCAGAGAGAAAGCAGAAGCAAAGAGGAAGGTCTTGAGGTGCTTCCCGAACCGGAAATGGTCCTCCTCAAGTTCCAGTGAGGCAGGAAGGCTGTTCCAGAGGGAGGGCCCTGCCGCGGAGAGAGATCTACCCCCAGCTAGTTGCTTTGAGAAGCGGATGACCCTGACATGCAAGGTGTGAATCACACACACCTGCAAAACAGGCCATGGCCATCACTGTTATGTCACTCAAACCCTCCCAAACCACAACATGACATGGCAAGCAATACCCATACACCAACACAGTAACAATAAGGTACACATTGCCATGTCCAAAATGTACAGTGGCATCAGACAATGATGCCTGACCTGGAATCAGATGAAATGACTGACCAACAACCTCCCACCCAAAATAAGTAATTTCCAAATGCATTACAAGAGTTGTAGACGTAACATAACAATGAATGCCTGTCTACATGCACATTGTGCATTGCAAAATCAACACTGCAGCTTCTGTGTGCTGTGTCCTACTCCTGCAACACACTGCTCAGCGCACAGCACAGTGAACAGCCATTGTGTGTGATGCACACCCTGAGCATCACATCTAAGCGACAGACCACATCAAAAAGCAAATTAGGCATGTACAGGATCCATAATGGTCACAGAACATGTGCTGCAGGGACACAGTGGGCACCAGAAGGCAAACAGTGTACAGGTGGATATGCAAGGGTGGTAGTACATGTAGTGCATCAGAGTGCAAGTGTGTGGGTCAGCAAGGACATGCACTCAACATATGCATGTGCAATCAAGTGACCATCAGTGTTCTCTACACATCACATGTGAACATTCACCATGTGTACACCCCAGCATGTCAAACCACACCTATCCCCTTGCACCTGAAAGGTAAACACAACACATGAACAGGCATTGATCAGCAGAACACAACATGTACATAGGATACCACCATTACAATGCCAGGGTTCCCATCACACTGCAGGGCAAGGCAACTATCAACAACAACCCCCCTTCCCTCACAAATGACCATGACCCACTGAACAACTGCACCTGGGTCATGGAGCCTTCAACCCTCAATTCCACCTGGCCACAGGATCACCTTTACCCTTCGTCACCATCTCCCACCTTGTGTGTAAAAAGGTGCCTGCACCCTCAGAATCCACACTCATTTCCAAAATCACAAAATCCAAGGCATAAAAACGAATCAGAACACCCTCCAGTAGATGACTTGACGTAGCAGTACCTCACAAAGGCCAAGTACTACCACAATGATGCAACAACCAAGGTAGCACAGTAAAACAATGTCACAACAGGATGTGAACCATGTGTGGTACATAACATAGAATGATGCACCATGAACGGATGTGTACTGTCACAGGTCCCGTGTACAGGCGCGGGAGTGTCACGAAACAACCACCCCCACTGTGTGCCAGGTGCCTGCAAGGTCAAACTCACACAGGCCCCTGAGACCCTGGTGGGGAAGGAGGTTCAGGGATATGCAGTCGGGACAGGTGTTGGCACACTGGATAACTGTAATGAGTGGCAGGAGAGGGGAGGAGGAATGACACATGAAAGTAGGGAATGCATGAAAATGTACTACCTGCATGAACACATACACAATCCAAACAAACTTGGACATCATTGTCATGGCCTTCTGTAGTCCAGGCTTAGGAGTGGCACGAACCAACCACCCCTTCTAGGGTTTTGGCGCCTGCAAGTTTGGGGCTTACACAGGCATCCGCAACCCCAGCGGGGAAAGAGGGTTAGGGAACGTTGCTTGGATAGGTACGGGAAGCAGGAACACCGGGTAGAGGGTACAGGGTTCAAAATTGCATAGGATTCCGGGTGATTAGGGGGAAAAAACATACCAAATTGAATTACACATACATCCATGCATTAGTGCACCCCCCGGCAAGCCTATGCAGAGCAGTTTGAAAGAAAAACAACAAGACACTTAGCTCTGGTTTTGAGTGCTGGCCTCCTGCCTGCGCACTCTCAGGTCCGGTTACAGGAGCACTGCAATGCTCCAAATAGAGCAAAAGAGAGCCACAGTCAACAACCTGTACATGCCAATTACACAAAAACACACCACCAAACATGCCCCATAGCAACAAACTACTCTACAAACAGACAATCTGGTGTAGATGCTTCATACCCATATATAACATTACCCCTGTGATGGGTCATACACAGTCAATGCAGTAAGTCAGCCGCCGGTGAGTGCATGGCAAATGGAACACCAATGTGTCACAATTCACACAACATGCAATGTTCCCTGGGTAAGCGGACATACCCATATAGCAAGCCATGACTTCAGAGCAAGTTGTGTACCACCATGACCGAAACAAAGTTTGCAGTGCATTTATCATAATGTACATGGAAATGAAATGCACTGCACCCGAGTATGTCCCTTGCTGTGTGTCCCTATGAGCTGCCCCTTTCCATGTCTCGGAAGGCTACATGGTTCATACAAGTGCCTCGATGGGCCTTGGTGTACCGGAGGGTATGTGCCACTGCCCCTGCAGGTGTCCCAGACAACCTTACAATCAACAGCCATCAGTCCACCAACACACCTGAGCTGCACTGTGTGCTTCAACACCAATATTCGTCCAAGCTCACCCTCAGTGCTGTGACTAAGCCTGCATGTGCAACTCGCCTGGTGCAAGCTTTGCTGTGTTGTGGCCCCCCTGTGCTGCTCACCTTGCCTGGAGTTCCTTGGAACACGCCAGCAGTTCTAGGTCTGCAATCCCTGTGCCTCTGCTTGTGCACACATGTGCATGTGGGCACCAACAAACGTGTCCAGAATTCTGTCGTCCAATGGGCCATGTCTGCTGGCAAAGGTGCTCTGGAGGCTCATCCCCCTGCAGAAAGGGCATGAAACACATGATTAATGCTTCAAAGTCATCTGTGTGTGTCTCTTCAGGCATCTCATTACTTGACCATGTCAGAGAGTCACATCATAAATCACACCATCAGTCCGTCTTTCACATCCAAAGTGTGGAACAATATCTACAGCATGAATTGCAACAAGCATGTGTACAGTAAATATAAGAAACATACTACACAATGCATAGCAATGAATATACACATTAATCATGAAACACCCAATCTAGCAAAAGCTGAACAGTGGACAATAACACCAAAATCATCCCCACTAGGGGTGTAAACACAAGTCACACGGCACCAGACATGCCACAGATATGACAGTCCAAAGCCCTTGTGTAAAAGGTTGTGACACCGAACCATCCTTGCGAGCCCATGGATAAGGGAGGCAGGAGTGGCATATGTGAGTCAAGGACCCCAAGCAGCAAACACATACACAAGACAAGCCTGAAGGGCCCAGCTGGAACAGACAGTGGATGCCTTCAAAAGCCACAAAGCACCGCACCATCACATGAAAGCACAATAGACAAGCAATTTTAAACTATTTTAACTAATTACACTAACTATGGAAAACCTACATTACCTAATTAAACTAACTATCAAACAGAAACTTAACTAACTAAACTAAAAGAAAAATCAAAAATGGCCACATACTACCCGGGGGGGAGGGGAGGCACCCAGGAGGGGGGAGGTACAGGGTGCTGATCAACAACCACATGCGATGATGCTGAGCCAAACAAAAAACCTCCATGGGCTCAACGCCTGCACAGCCCGACCTATGTGGGAGATAGATGGTTGTCCGAGTCTGGCTCATCCTGGAAAGGAGGACGTGGCACAGTAGCCTGGTCATGCCTAGCCGCAGATTGCCCCTCGTCGGCAGCAAGTCTGCCGGACGGGTGAGCCTGGTTCTGTGTAGCGATGTGACGTAGGTCTGCATGCAGAACCTCACGTGATACACGTGCTTCCTCTTGCAAGGTAGCACGTGTAACACGGAGTTCCTCCTGCAAGGCCTGGCTGGTCAACCACTGCACCTCCCGGCAAGCCTGTAGCTCAGCCAAGATGGTACGCTCAAGCTGTGCAAACCTCTCCTCTGCCTGCTGCCTCTGGGACATCATAAGGACACCCAGAGTGGATCTGAGGGAAGCATACTCCTCCCTCAGGGCATCCATGTGCGCCTCTGCGTGAGCAGCAATTGCTTGATGCAGAGACGACATTTCAGCCTGGCGTGCCCTGTCTGAGGCCGCCATGCCCAGCCTGAGCGAGCGGGCCGTGGACCGTGCCGCCTGCTGCTGGAGAAGCACCTGCCTAGCAGGGGGGAGCACAGATCGGGCCACACGCTCCATGCTCTCAGCGATGTTCTCCATTGCTGCCCCCTGCCGTTCTGAATTGGCAGTCATGTCTTGCTCCCACTCAGTATACTGCGGTTGCGCGCGGCGACCGCGTTGCCGGGCTTGACCCCTGCGGGACCCAAGGACCGGGGGTCCTCACTGTGTTGGCACCGCCCGCGCCTGCACGACTATATGCCCCCGTCGACGTGATGTCCCAGGCACATCAGCTACTGGTGTGGGGGGTGACCAAGACTGTCTGATCCCTCAGTGCAGGTGTCGCAGACAGAGGAGTGTCCACATCAGAATCACTCACCCCTGACACATGGACTTGATGCTCATCCAACTCAACATGGACGTCAGAGTTGTCATCAAGGCTGGACTCATAGGCAGCCAGAGACAAGATGGACTGTAGCACTTGGGGGTTTTCGTGGCCTACCACCCCACGACCCCCACTAGTGCCGGGTTGATGTAGTGGTTACAACCCTGTGTCTTGCATGACAACACCATCCTCTGCCTCCATTGCGTCATCACCTGAAAAATAGAGAGAAAAAAGGTCACTGCACATGTCAGAAGCACACAACACACACACACACACCGACAGCAAACGCATCAGGCAGACATGTGACACACAACATATAACCTGGCATGCATGCTGGGTCAACTTTGAATTGCTTCTGTGATCAGACCTGTTGAAAGGTGGCAATTTCCGTGGAAGTGGGTCTATGCAGTGCAGAAAATGTGTACGCCACTCACTACCTACATGTACAAGGACTCCATGGTGTGTGCCAGGAAATGTGAAGGCAGTGCAATGTCAAATGCAGACATCACGTGCATTGTGCATTTAATGTGTACCATATCTAGAAGCCAAGCACCCCTCTACCCCAGTACCAAAGCAGGGATGCCTAGCATGGTATCAAAAGGCTGACCATACACCTGTGTATTGACAGGCAGTGTTGACTGGCATCAACAGCTTAATGTGATTCAAGTGACAACACTGCAAATGATGCTGGGACAATAAGCAGGACACATGATGAAAACTCTGGATTCCGCCCATGTGTGAAGAAGACACAACGACAGTTGGACAGAGTCATTGGCCATTGAACAGGCTGAGGCCTGTGAGCCACACAGATTGTCAGACCCTAAACATGTGTGCAACACAGGACTGAGCCACAGTTGACATGGGAAGGCTGATGAGATGGCAGGCAATGTATGTAACCAAGAACTTGTATTACAGTGATCATCCAGTCAAGGACACATAGGGGCATGCGTGCAATGCACATGGAGCATGAATGGGCACTCATGTCCCTGCGGGACATCTGACCTATGTACAGTACAAGTGAGATACCCTGCATCAAGTACTAAGGCTGTACCACACGGCATATGTTTGGCAGATTCTACGCTGGAAGTTAGCATCTACACAGGACGCATGAACAAGAAAGTACACATTGGCAAGATTGAAGAACACCAGTGCAAAGGTGGAACTGGGGTGCAGAGTGGCGGAGGAGGGGCAAGGGAGCATGCCTACATGGAGTCCCCGCATGCAGGCAGAGGAGACATGCATGACAGAAGCATTGCATTACTTACACATCAGAATCATGTACACGTCAATGTAGTGGCAATCATGCACAACACATCCCATAAGTGAAACACACACGTCCGCAACAAACACGCATCAACACTCACTGGACTGGGCATCAAAGTCCAGCATCACTCCCACTCCTTCGACCAATTCAGGTGGTATGAACTCCGCAACGAGTGCCTCATGCGGAGTGAGCTCTTCCTCCTCTGGTGCAGGCCCACCGCCAGTCACCAGAGTCAAGTTGTAATTAGAGGCACGCTTAGCCTTAGTGCTGCGTTTGATGTCATTCCAACGCTTTTTGCACTCTTGCGCCGTGCGCACCTCATGGCCGAATGAACTGACATGTTCCGCAACATGCTTCCAGTGGGTGTCACGTTGGGCAGCCGTAGTCTGACTATTGGCACCCAGTAGCATGTCACGGCTGTGGCCCCGCACGTAGTCCACGAGGAAGTCCAGTTCCTGCTTGCAGAAAGGCTTCTTCCTCGACATGCAGGAGGTCGTGGCTGTGTGTGGGGTCCCAGCCTGTGCTGCAGGTGCAACCTTCCTCCTCTTGGACTGTGGCGCAGACCCTGGCTGGCTAATGCCGCCCTGACCAGTATGGCCAGTGGGTTCGGTGGATTGAGCCAAGGGAGTGGCAGGTGGAGGGACGACCAAAGGCCTGACTTGTGTCAGTGGCAGCTGGGTGCCCACTAATGGACCCTGCGCAGCAACATCAGCTGTGGCAGGGTCATTGACCGCAATGGTCCTGGTTGGCAGACTCACAACCGGGGTGTTGTTGGGTGCTTCTGCCCCTGCACTTGCCAACACCCGGCTGTTCGGGGCAGCAGATGATATGACTGCCCCAGGGACACGTGTCTTGGTCTGAGCAGCCCGGCCTGCCCCTATGCTTTCCCTTCTGGCCTGTTGGAGATCTACCAAGGGCTCCTCAAGTGCCAACGCAGCCTGCGCTGGCAGACCCTGAGCCTGGGTGGCGGTGTTCACAGCTGCACCTGCAGCTACCACTACCCTTGGGCAGTCGATGGAACGGACTGTTGGGTCACACGGGCGCCAGTGCCATTTGCAGAAGCTGCATCCCCCGGAACCACAGGGGGTGGTGGCATGACTGCACCGACACATGGCACAACATTGTGCTCAAGTGGCGCACCCTTGCCTTTTCCCCCTCTGTGGCTGCCCTGGACACCCTGGAGTCCCCCTACTCCCTGGTCACCACGGCCACGTCCCCGACCACACCCGTCACGAGGAGGACGCCCAGCTGAGGCGCCCCTCACCTTTGGTGGCCTCCCAACCATGGCACAGATGTAGTAGTGTCGGCACAGATGGAGTGGTGCCAATGGGAGGTGTACACCACAATTGACCTGGGCTTTTGGGGTGAAGGGGTGGGAAGCAAGATGTTAACAGCCCCCCTGCACCTGCAAGGCTGTATGTGACCCCGGTGATGTAGTGACGGGTCACGCAACGCTCAGGCACCCCAAAACTGCAGTAAAACCGTGCACGCAACCCTGCAGCCTACGTGCGTGGATTCAACCTCCCGCAGTACGCGATGGCACCCAGTAACACGAATAACGCGTACGCGTGGGACACGCAGGCTACTATGACATCGAAAATGGGTGCGATACACAGGGGCACCCGCAGTGGGAAAAAGAGCGTGTGCGACTCACCGTCTGACTAGCGCGATGCAGAAAAACACGCGTAGCCAATACCCCCGCCAAAAGAAGAGATACGTCCCTGATAGCTGTGAAGTTGTGATGGCGCGCGAAACAACAGGAAGCAGCAACACACGTCGGTCTCCACGAAAGGCACGTACAGCGAACTGCTGGGCCCGCTCACCTTTAACCCGTGCTGAGGGAAACGCCCGCGCGCGTCACGTCACTTACGCGCATGGGCCCTTTCCTCGGATTACACGCGGACGTGCAGTTTTTCACACGCGCCGAAATGCCCATGCACGCCTGTGCGCGTCACGTCACAGGGGCCCTTGCGCTTGAGGGGCCTTCTGTCCAATGAAATTGCGTATGCGTGCAGACGCGCATACGCGCTAAGGGCCTTTCCTCAATTTACATGCTGACGTGCAGAATTTTCACGTGCCAAATCACTCCGTATCAAGCTGGCCACGCGTAAGCACACGGAAGACCACGCTCCTGCCCAGAAGGCCGAATTACTGCCCCCCAGAGCCCCGAGCACGCTCCCACCTGCCATCTGCTGCTGCCTGACTGCCTGCTGCCCACGTGCCCTGCCATTTGCTGCCTGCACATCAGCCAGGGGTGCTGTTGCTGTGACCACCCCTGCTGGAAGCGAAGACTCCCGACTGGGATTCCATCGCTCCACAGCCCAGCCCCAGGACCCAGTTGCCCACCCACTCCTGCCTCTGGGGTTGTCGTGTCGGGCACTGCAACATCTGGCACCACTGACAACCCCCGGCCAGAGAGGCAGAGGGGCACCAGCTTCAGTGCCAGGGAAGTTGGTGTCCTGGTGGAGCAAGTCCTGGGGCAGTATGATGCCCTCTTCGGAAGTTCCCGCGCCGACAAGGAAGGACGGACTCGGATCTGGACTGACATCGTGACTGCCATCAACACGGAGGGGGTGGCAGTCTGCGACTTACAACATGTCAAGAAGCGCTGGGAGGACTTCAGGTCCAGGACCCTGAACAAGGCCCGGCGCCTCTTGAAGGCAGCGGATGCTAAGGGGCGCCGGGGCCACTTGTCAGAAGATCAGATGAGGGTCCTGGAACGCATATCCCCAGCGTTCCACGTCCAGGTCCTTGAGAGGCAGACCCGTCTGGAGTCGAGCGGTAAGTGTACATGCATCATGATTGTGAGCTGTGCATGTGGTGATGTTTCAGTAGTGTGCAGGTTGCACATCTGTTTGTATGGGGTCGAGTATGGGTGGGGGTGTACAAGTCCGTGAGGCTAACACATGCGAGGGCTGTAATGTGTGAGACATGGATGTTGCTTGTGTGTGTAGGCTTGCATGCCAAATGCAGTTGTGTGGGCACACATGTTTGGATGAATGTGTATGTAAGTAGACATGTTCGTGATGTCACGCATGTATGTTGTTTTCAGCTGGATGTATCAGCACTGTGTACATGTGCATTTGTGTGTATTTGACAAGGGTGCAACAGTGATGCAACATGGATGCATGTGACAGCGGGATGTGGAAGCCTGATTGGCAGATGTGACATGGATGCCCATCTGAACACTGCGGACAGAGGTGTACACATGCATGCAAGTGTGGTGGTGTGTGTACATGTGTGTACATGTGTAGTGCACCTCCTGTGTTGCATGTGATGTCTGGCTCAGCTTTGCCTGCTCATGCTGTTGTATGTGTATGGATGGTGCTGGCAGTTGCGATATGGCTGTGGTATGGCTCATGTGTGCGAGTTGAAATGACATGTGTGTTGGGGATTGTGATGGCATGTCTGAGGTTTGCCAATGCCACTCATGTACAACTGTCATGTGTGTATGTGTCCATTGTACAGTGCCCTGATGCCTGTGTTTTATTTCTCCCTGTCTGCAGCGTCAACTGATGAAGAGCGCGGAGAAGGTGCTGTGGAGCACAGCGGCGGGGATCCCACCGCCAGCCGGAGACGCAAGGCCTGCCTCCCCTCCCATGTTGTGATCTCGTCGGGGAGTGAGGAGTCCGGTGCCGCGTCCCAGGCCGCAGCTGCCGGGGGGAGGTCCAAGAGGCGGAGGTTGGAGTTGGACTCCTCGACAGCAGAAGGGGCAGCTGGGACCCCACAGGGCCCAACGGGGGAAGATGGCACGGAGTCATCCAGGTTGGTCGGGGGTTTGGGGGAGGAGGAGGCCGTGCAAGCAACAGAGACGGGATCTGGAGGTAGTGATTCCACTGGTGCTAGTGGTGCAGTGCAGGATCAGGGACAGGAGGCAGCACAGGCCGCCGCGGAGGTGCCTGTGTGCAATCCTGTCCCTGATCCTGTCCCTGCATCATCTTGCACCAGCAGGGATGCCTACGTCCATACCCGTTTTCAGGCAGGGAATGAGCTCACGACAACTGGCCTTCCTCTGCCTGCGGACGTGGCTATCCGGGTCCGGGTTGAGCCTATCCTGACTGGTGTGGCGTTGCGTCAACGGGCCATGCGAGGTGACCTGCAGTCTTTTCATGAGGAGACTGCACGTCATCTCGAATGGCTCGTTGACCACGTCGGCCTACTGGGACAGGTCACCCAGGCCGGATTCCTCCGTTTGATGGGGCTTGCTGCAACCCCCTCCTCAACTGAACCCCCTATGCGCCAGTCGTCCTCCGTGCCATCTTCCCACCCATCAGTCACTTGGGTGCCCTGTGGAGCTGCCTCTGACGGTGCGGCCAGGCTGGTGGAGGAGGCATCCCTGCCACAGTCGGGAGTCGGACGTCCAGCAGGGGTGGCCACATCAACGACTGCACCCCTGCCAGCGGAGGATGTGCAGGCAGCAGGAGGCAGTGCACGGGCAGAGGCACAGCAGCAGCAGCAACGTGGTGGGAGCCATGAAGGCTCAGGGCCTTCAACATTGGAGGGGCAGGCATCGGCCGGAGGGCAGGAGGACCCAGGACAGAAAGTGTCTTCCGTGTGGCAGCGGTTGGGCCACTCCATAGATGCGGAGCAGCAGCGGGCGGAAGAGGCACGGCTCCCGATGGTCAGGGCGGAGAACTCCATGCGGAGGGCCCCGAGGCGGGCCGAGTGCCTCGAGGCAATCCGCAGGGGGTTGGAGGTGGACACGTCGACAGCCCTGCGGACCCTCGGGGCCATGGAGGAGGACCGCCTCCGGGACATTGAGCAGGAGTTCGATGATGCCCTGGCCCGGGACATCCAAAAGTGAGCCATCGGACTATCCCGCTGCCCTTGTACATAGTTCTGTAGTTAGTGTTAGGTTTCCTTTGTTTTTGAATTTTTTTTGGACCTTTTGGACAATGGGCCACATTTTTGTATATAGTTTTTTTTTATTAGTTAGTGTTGTTAGATATGTTTCATTTCTTTTGTTGGGATAATGGACCCTGGCTTGTTCATCTGTACATAGTTCACTGTTGGATTTTCTTTTTATTTTACAATTTACCCATGGAGCAATGGCTTTCAATTATAATTTTCCATTGGATTTTCTTTTGTGGACTGTGACTTTGGACACCATTCTTTTGGATTATGATTTTTGGTTTTGCTTTTTTTCACGGACATGCTTCTTTTCATTTTTTTACATTCCCATTTCTGTTTGTTTATTTTTGATTCAATTTATGTTTCCTTTAATACATATTTTTGATCAAACTTCAATGTGTAGTATCATCTCATTGGTTTCATGCATATCATGATATGGGTTTTGAGATTCACTGACACCCATTGGGTGTATGTGAGGGACATGTGTTCGTTTCCAAACTTGCAATTGGTGTTCCATCATGTTATTGCCATTTCTAAGTGGGTGGATGCAATACTCGGGTGGGTGTTTTGCATTTGGAGGCTGACCATAGGGACCAGGGATCTAGATTGTGATGACATGTTGGCTGGGGAACATGAGTTGGGGCCTGCTGGCAGGTGCCCCACAGTGCTGGGGGGTGGGTGGTGCAGGGGAACATGAGTTGGACATGAGTTGGGGCCTGCTGGCAGGTGCCCCACAGTGCTGGGGGGTGGGGGTGCAGGGGAACATGAGTTGGACATGAGTGGGGGCCTGCTGGCAGGTGCCCCACAGTGCTGGGGGGTGGGGGTGCAGGGGAACATGAGTTGGACATGAGTGGGGGCCTGCTGGCAGGTGCCCCACAGTGCTGGGGGTGGGGGTGGTGGTGGTAGACATGGGTGGGGGCCTGGTGGAGGCTGTCCCTGCACTGCTGGGGGGTGGGGGTGATGGGAGACATGAGTGGGGGCCTGGTGGAGGCTGCCCCTGCACTGCTGGGGGGTAGGGGTGGTGGTAGACATGAGTGGGGGCCTCGTGGAGGGTGCCCCTGCACTGCTGGGGGGTGGGGGTGGTGGGAGACATGGGTGGGGGCCTGGTGGAGGCTGCCCCTGGTGGCTGGGGGTTGGGGGTGATGGGAGACATGAGTGGGGGCCTGGTGGAGGCTGCCCCTGCACTGCTGGGATGTGGGGGTGATAGGGGACATGAGTGGGGGCCTGGTGGAGGCTGCCCCTGCACTGCTGGGGGGTGGGGGTGATGGGAGACATGAGTGGGGGCCTGGTGGAGGCTGCCCCTGCACTGCTGGGGGGTGGGGGTGATGGGAGACATGGGTGGGGGCCTGGTGGAGGCTGCCCCTGGTGGCTGGGGGGTGGGGGTGATGGGAGACATGAGTGGGGGCCTGGTGGAGGCTGCCCCTGCACTGCTGGAGGGTGGGGGTGATAGGGGACATGAGTGGGGGCCTGGTGGAGGCTGCCCCTGCACTGCTGGGGGTGGAGGTGATAGGGGACATGAGTGGGGGCCTGGTGGAGGCTGCCCCTGGTGGCTGGGGGGTGGGGGTGATGGGAGACATGAGTGGGGGCCTGGTGGAGGCTGCCCCTGCACTGCTGGGGGGTGGGGGTGGTGGGAGACATGGGTGGGGGCCTGGTGGAGGCTGCCCCTGCACTGCTGGGGGGTGGGGGTGATGGGAGACATGAGTGGGGGCCTGGTAGAGGCTGCCCCTGCACTGCTGGGGGGTGGGGGTGATGGGAGACATGGGTGGGGGCCTGGTGGAGGCTGCCCCTGCACTGCTGGGGGGTGGGGGTGATGGGAGACATGGGTGGGGGCCTGGTGGAGGCTGCCCCTGCACTGCTGGGGGGTGGGGGTGATGGGAGACATGGGTGGGGGCCTGGTGGAGGGTACCCCTGCACTGCTGGGGGTGGGGGTGGTGGGAGACATGGGTGGGGGCCTGGTGGAGACTGCCCCTGCACTGCTGGGGGGTAGGGGTGATAGGAGACATGAGTGGGGGCCTGGTGGAGGCTGCCCCTGGTGGCTGGGGGGTGGGGGTGATGGGAGACATGAGTGGGGGCCTGGTGGAGGCTGCCCCTGCACTGCTGGGGGGTGGGGGTGATGGGAGACATGGGTGGGGGCCTGGTGGAGGCTGCCCCTGCACTGCTGGGAGGTGGGGGTTATAGGGGACATGAGTGGGGGCCTGGTGGAGGATGCTGCTGGTGGCTGGGGGATGAGAGTGATGGGAGACAAGAGTGGGGGCCTGGTGGAGGCTGCCCCTGGTGGCTGGGGGGTGGGGGTGATGGGAGACATGAGTGGGGGCCTGGTGGAGGCTGCCCCTGCACTGCTGGGGGGTGGGGTGATGGGAGACATGGGTGGGGGCCTGGTGGAGGCTGCCCCTGGTGGGTGGGGGGTGGGGGTGATGGGAGACATGAGTGGGGGCTTGATGGAGGCTGCCCCTGCACTGCTGGGGGGTGGGGGTGGTGGTAGACATGGGTGGGGGCCTGGTGGAGGCTGCCCCTGGTGGCTGGGGGGTGGGGGTGATGGGAGACATGAGTGGGGGCCTGGTGGAGGCTGCCCCTGCACTGCTGGGGGGTGGGGGTGGTGGGAGACATGGGTGGGGGCCTGGTGGAGGCTGCCCCTGCACTGCTGGGGGGGTGGAGGTGATGGGAGACATGGGTGGGGGCCTGGTGGAGGGTGCACCACAGTGCTGGGGGGTGGGGGTGCAGGGGAACATGAGTTGGACATGAGTTGGGGCCTGCTGGCAGGTGCCCCACAGTTCTGGGGGGTGGGGTGCAGGGGAACATGAGTTGGACATGAGTGGGGGCCTGCTGGCAGGTGCCCCACAGTGCTGGGGGGTGGGGGTTATAGGGGACATGAGTGGGGGCCTGGTGGAGGCTGCCCCTGGTGGCTGGGGGGTGGGGGTGATGGGAGACATGAGTGGGGGCCTGGTGGAGGCTGCCCCTGCACTGCTGGGGGGTGGGGGTGATGGGAGACATGGGTGGGGGCCTGGTGGAGGCTGTCCCTGGTGGCCGGTGGGTGGGGGTGATGGGAGACATGAGTGGGGGCCTGGTGGAGGCTGCCCCTGCACTGCTGGGGGGTGGGAGTGGTGGTAGACATGGGTGGGGGCCTGGTGGAGGCTGCCCCTGCACTGCTGGGGGGTGGGGGTGATGGGAGACATGAGTGGCGGCCTGGTGGAGGCTTCCCCTGGTGGCTGGGGGGTGGGGGTGATGGGAGACATGAGTGGGGGCCTGGTGGAGGCTGCCCCTGCACTGCTGGGGGGTAGGGGTGGTGGGAGACATGGGTGGGGGCCTGGTGGAGGGTGCACCACAGTGCTGGGGGGTGGGGGTGCAGGGGAACATGAGTTGGACATGAGTTGGGGCCTGCTGGCAGGTGCCCCACAGTGCTGGGGGGTGGGGGTGCAGGGGAACATGAGTTGGACATGAGTGGGGGCCTGCTGGCAGGTGCCCCACAGTTCTGGGGGGTGGTGGTGGTGGTAGACATGGGTGGGGGCCTGGTGGAGGCTGCCCCTGGTGGCTGCGGGTGCAGGGGGACATGTGTTGGTGGGCAGTAGTGCAAGGTGACATGTGGGTTGGCTGGGGGGCATGGCCATGGTGGATGGGGTGCCTGCAGGACATGTGCAGGGTAGGCCCCTGTGGTGTGGGCCACCTGCAGGGGCCGTGGAGGGTGTAGAGGGAACACCTGGGAGGACCCACAGGTGCAATTCACGTGTGGTGCTCCCCGCGCACCCCTGTAATACACGTACCCTGATGGAATTGCGTGTGATACTTTCGTCGCACCCCTGAAATACACGTACCCTGCTGATTTTGCGTGTGATACTTCCCGCACACCCCTGATATACACATAGCCTGCTGATATCGCGTGTGAAACTTCCCGCGCACCCCAAGATACACGTAGCCAGGACATTCGCGTGTGGAACTTCCAGCGCACCCCTGGAATACACGTACCCTGCTGATATCGCGTGTGAAACTTCCCGCGCACCCCGAAACACACATAGCCAGGACATTCGCATGTGAAACTTCCCGTGCACCCCTGATATACATGTACCCTGCTGATATCGCGTGTGAAACTTCCCGCGCTCCCCAAGATACACGTAGCCAGGACATTCGCGTGTGGAACTTTCAGCGCACCCCTGGAATACAAGTACCCTGCTGATATCGCATGTGAAACTTCCCGCGTACCCCGAAATACACATAGCCAGGACATTCGCATGTGGAACTTCCCGCGCACCCTTGATATACATGTACCCTGCTGATATCGCGTGTGAAACTTCCCGTGCACCCCGAAATACATGTAGCGAGGACATTTGCGTGTGGAACTTCCAGCGCACCCCTGGAATACACGTACCCTGCTCATATCGCGTGTGAAACTTCCCGCGCACCCCGAAATACACGTAGCCAGGACATTCGCGTGTCGAACTTCCCGCGCACCCCTGATATACACGTACCCTGCTGAATTCACGTGTGAAACTTCCCGCGCACCCCTGATGTACATGTACCCTGATGGAATCGTGTGTGGAACTTCCAGCGCACCCCTGAAATACACGTACCCAGCTGAAATGACGTGAGGTACTTCCCGCGCACCCCAGTGATACACGTAGCCCGCTTGCTGTGCTGGTACAGGGTTAGCGCAGCCCTTTGCGCTGGATTGGGGATTTTGATGGCTTTTCCCTGCGCGAGAGGCGTTCTTGGGGGCGTAACTGGCGCTGCTGCAGGGTCGCTGCGCCACTGTGCGCCACGGCTGGTTTTGGTAGCTGGAATCCATGAATACGCTGTGCGCGGAAATGGATTTTAGCGCACACGGCTGGCGCAGTGATTCGCACGCGCACACTGTGCGCCAGCCGCGTGCGCCACTTGTGCGCTGAATTCTATGAATTACCCCCTTAACCTTTTCTCTTCGCCGGAAACTGGTCCCTTTTCTGAGCAAAACTTGAAGCAACTCGATAATTGTCCTGGGAAGAATCTTGAATGAAATGTGCACACCCCTACAAAATATTAAGGATGTTCCCTGTCAGTGGGGTCAGGAACCTGAGCAATACTGGAGGCCAAGGACAGTCTAGGTTCCCGGAACCTACTGCCAATGACAGGAGCATGGTTCTGCAAATCCGGACTCATGAACACACGTGTCCTTCCTCAAAGTCAAACCACCCTTCCTGATAATGTCCACTACGTTGTCCAACTTTTCATCATGTTATCATAGGACCATTTTATCATACACCAAAATGGTGTCTGGAAGGCTAGGGCTTCAGGTTTCTCCTGAATGACTGATGTGTAATCCTCTGGAATAAAGCCCAAGGCATGCAAAGGAACTGAACAGTGTCAATGAACATCGGAAACACTGTAAAAGCCTTCGACTTGTGATGGAGCACGAGCGGATGATCCAGGTCCCTGAGATCTGCTGCACTGCAACACACTGAACCCCTCGTAAAGCAGACTTGCTGTGCTCAATAATCTTTAGTTTGCTCATCTCCTTCAACGTCTCATCACCTCTCCCCTTACACTGATAACTACCCTAACCTCAGGTCTAACAGGTGTTGCTCAAATTAGGACCTTATGTCACGCATTCCACTCCCTCTGGGGGTCCCATTCCTCATCCCCGTGCCCCGAACACCCCTCGCCCTCTTGCCCGGTTCCGGGACTCGCAGGTTCTCTCTTCACCCCAGTTGCCACGGCACCGACTGCCACAAAGCTTGGGTCGGCATGCTCTTTGCCCGCGGAGACGTCTACCCCCTTGGCGTCTTCTGTGGCGGCTGCTAGACCGACTTCTTCCGCGTCACATGACCGCCGCCTTCCGCTCACGTGTTTCTGGACTACACTCACGTGATGCGCTCGCGGGTCATGTGACCGGGAGGAAATAGCAGCGCCAGTATTTAAACGGCTCTGTTGCGGTGCTTCGGTGCTTCACAGCTGTTTCTTCGGATTCCTGTACGGCGCTACATACCTTTTGTTTCACCCCTTTTGGATCTTGACCTCGGATTTGTTTCACGGACTGGCAACGGATAACCCTTGGCTTTGGTACTTGCTTTTGGATCATTGTTACGACCACGGACTGCTTCACGGACTCCTACTACTTTCCGCCCTTCTTGTGCGGATTCTGGCATCAGGTGGGCCTGGCACTTGCAACGTTGCTGGGATACTTACATACTGGAAGAACTACCTTGCTGGGTCTCGGAACCTTCCCATAGGTACAACCGCCACTCCACAGACACCTTTATAAGACCGTTCCACTTACTTGTTGATTGGTTGTTGATTCTGTTTTGGCTTGACACTTAACCGGTGTTTCCTTTACAGTGGTTCGGGGTTCCACGAGTACCGCAGTTCCGGAAAGAACATCTCCCACCTGTGGTCTCAAAGGCGGCACAGAGTGACTTTGATTCTCTCTGTGCAGCACTTGTGTACAGAGGACTCTTTGGCTACACGACAGTCAAGACACAACAGACTGTGAAGCCATCCTGTCGTGTAGCTATGGAGGGAGCTGCGGATGACCCCTTGACCACTATGGTTCAGGCCATAACCGTGTTACGTGCGGACATGGCCGCAGCAAATACAGCCATTCACTAACGCTTGGATACCATTCAGAGTGCTAGACATCCTCTACCCTCAGATGCTGAATTTGGGGATACCCCACCAGGCCCCCCGCCCATCCAACCTCCTGTTCCACCCATTCCTAACCCCATCCCCATCCCCGTAGTACTGCCCTCTCCTTTTCCTTTGGGTGCCCCTGAGAGGTATCATGGGGATCCCGGCAAGTTCAGAACCTTCTTGAATCAATGCAAATTGCATTTTTTGTGTAGGCCCATGGCTTTTCCAGACTCCACCTCTAAGGCAGCCTTTACTCTTTCTCATTTAGCAGGCACTGCTGCTGCCTGGGCCAATCCACTCCTGGAAAACGACAATCCAGCCCTTTACGACTTTGATTTATTGGTCACTGAGATGTCCCGAGTGTTCGATACGCGCCATAAAGTCCAGTCCCGAGACCTGGAACTCCTGGACCTGGGGCAGGGTAGGGGGTCTTTCATCGAATACATTACTAAGTTCAATCAGCTTGCAGCCGAGACTTCCTGGCCTGAATCCAAAAAAGCCGTTGTGTATTATCGCAGCTTAAATAACGCCATGAAGGATGCCCTTGCGGTTGTTCCCTCCTTACCGACCTCTTACCATGATCTAGTCGATTTAACTCTGCAATTGGATGCCAGACGTTCTGAACGTAGGGCTGAGGCCGGTTTCCTGCACACCACTGCCCCATCTCCTTCCACCTCGGCCCCCTCAAACACCAGTTCCGAACCCATGCAAATTGGGGGCATCAGGAGCCCGATCACACCCATAGAAAGGGAACGTAGGAGGGTGGACAATGCTTGCTATTATTGTGGTCTACCTGGCCATTACGTGAAGGAGTGTCCCCGTCGCCCCAAGCTAAAACCATTGGGTTTTCGGGGTGCTCGACCCTAAACTCGGGGACCGGGTTGAGCGCTCCTTGTCATACCCCGAACCCTGTGTTTGCTTTCGGCCGCATCAGACCCATATATGTGCAGGCCATTCTACAACCCACACCTGACATCTCACACCCAGTTACGATTATCATAGATTCCGGGGCTACAGGTAATTATATGAACATCACACTGGCCCAAACCCTGAACCTACCTCTTCTAGCCAAAACCCGGCCGGAACCAGTACAGGCAGTGGATGCGACTGCTCTGGTTTCCGGACCAATCAAACAGCAGACCGCCCCGATGCTCTTGACCATACAGGCTATACACAGGGAGACCCTGAGTTTCGATCTCATCTCAATGCCCCAGTTTGGTGTAATTTTGGGAATACCTTGGCTACAGGAGCACAACCCCTTAATTGACTGGGAAGAGGGTTCGGTGCATTTCGAATCCGATCTCTGTCAACATTTCTGTCTAACCGCAGCCACCACTATTGAGACACCCGCTCAAGCGTTGGGGGTCATGGCTCAATTATCTCTATAGGATCCCCTTGTCCCCTCCACAGAACACCACACGGTTGGACTGGTCTCCACACTCATTCCGGACCAATACAAAGACTATCGAGAAGTGTTCGACCATGGTTCATCAGAAGTTTTACCGCCACATCGCCCGTACGACTGCCCAATAGATCTGGTTCCGGACAGCACTATCCCCACAGGTCGTATCTACTCCTTGTCTCCTACTTAAGATCTAGCCCTGAAGGACTACATTCAAAAGTCCTTCCGTCTGGGTCAGATATGTCCTTCTACATCCCCGGCGGCGAGTCCCATTTTCTTTGTCCCCAAGAAGGAGGGTGATTTACGGCCTTGTGTGGACTACCGCAGACTCAATGCCATCACCAAGAAAGACCGCTACCCCATTCCACTAATCACGCCCCTCTTGGATCGTATCACACATGCCACTGTCTTTACCAAATTAGACCTCTGCGGTGCCTACAATCTGGTCCGTGTGCGTTCCGGGGACGAATGGAAGACCGCTTTTTGTACTCGCTATGGCTTGTATGAGTATACGGTCATGCCGTTCGGTTTGTGCAGCGCTCCGGCCAGGTTCCAGAGGTTCATGAACGATATCTTCTCTGACGTCCTGGACGTTTTTGTGGTGGTCTACTTGAATGACATCCTGATATTCTCCCAGACCATGAAGGACCACGTACAGCACGTCAGGGAATTGTTGTCTCGTCTACGGACGCACTCCTTGTTTGCCAAACCCGAGAAGTGCCAGTTCCATGCCGACTCTGTAGAGTTTCTTGGTTTTCACATCTCGTCTGGAGGGCTAGCCATGAACAATTCCAAGGTTTGCGCAGTGCTGGATTGGCCGGTCCCTGATTCATTGAAGGCGCTCCAGTCTTTCCTTGGTTTCGCTAACTTTTACAGGTGATTTATCTCCGGGTTTTATTCTTTGGTGGCTCCCCTCACTTCCCTGAATAGCCCTCGCACACCTTTTCTATGGACGGACACACATCAACAGGCCTTCGAGGCTTTAAAGTCAGCGTTCACTACTGCCCCCATCTTGCAGGACCCAGACCCAGAATTGCCATTCATAGTGGAAGCTGATGCTTCATCCTTTGCCCTAGGTGCTGTATTGTCACAGACTTGTTCAACAAAGGTAGCAGGCGCCCCTCTCTCGGAAGAACAAGGCATGATAACCTGTTCAGTGGTTGTTAACCACATTGAGAGTTCGCAGCCATCTGCTTTTTGCTCACTGTACCTTTCACAGATGGGAAATATCCATTTGCCTATCAGTCTTTGTCCCGCCCACACGGGCAGTCCAGCACCGAAATGCTATGGCAATTCCTCTCTGTACAAGAGTACCACCAGCAACCCCATACACGTGTTTCAGCCTTGTTGGGCATCATCAGTGAGGTGAAGCTGAGCCTCTCTAAGCACAGTGAGCAGGGAGTCCACGTCTGGTTGCCCCCAGGTAAGCTAGGCTGACCAACCCCAAGTTCCTTCAACAAATTCAACAAAGGTAGCAGGCGCCCCTCTCTCGGAAGAACAAGGCATGATAAGCTGTTCAGTGGTTGTTAACCACATTGAGAGTTCGCAGCCATCTGCTTTTTGCTCACTGTACCTTTCACAGATGGGAAATATCCATTTGCATATCAGTCTTTGTCCCGCCCACATGGGCAGTCCAGCACCGAAATGCTATGGCAATTCCTCTCTGAACAAGAGTACCACCAGCAACCCCATACACGTGTTTCAGCCTTGTTGGGCATCATCAGTGAGGTGAAGCTGAGCCTCTCTAAGCACAGTGAGCAGGGAGTCCACGTCTGGTTGCCCCCAGCTAACCTAGGGTGACCAACCCCAAGTTCCTTCAACAAATTCAACAAAGGTAGCAGGCGCCCCTCTCTCGGAAGAACAAGGCATGATAACCTGCTCAGTGGTTGTTAACCACATTGAGAGTTCGCAGCCATCTGCTTTTTGCTCACTGTACCTTTCACAGATGGGAAATATCCATTTGCATATCAGTCTTTGTCCCGCCCACATGGGCAGTCCAGCACCGAAATGCTATGGCAATTCGTCTCTGAACAAGAGTACCACCAGCAACCCCATATACATGTTTCAGCCTTGTTGGGCATCATCAGTGAGGTGAAGCTGAGCCTCTCTAAGCACAGTGAGCAAGGAGTCCACGTCTGGTTGCCCCCAGGTAACCTAGGGTGACCAACCCCAAGTTCCTTCAACAAATTCAACAAAGGTAGCAGGCGCCCCTCTCTCGGAAGAACAAGGCATGATAACCTGTTCAGTGGTTGTTAACCACATTGGGAGTTCGCAGCCATCTGCTTTTTGCTCACTGTACCTTTCACAGATGGGAAATATCCATTTGCATATCAGTCTTTGTCCCGCCCACATGGGCAGTCCAGCACCGAAATGCTATGGCAATTCGTCTCTGAACAAGAGTACCTCCAGCAACCCCATACACGTGTTTCAGCCTTGTTGGGCATCATCAGTGAGGTGAAGCTGAGCCTCTCTAAGCACAGTGAGCAGGGAGTCCATGTCTGGTTGCCCCCAGGTAACCTAGGGTGACCAACCCCAAGTTCCTTCAACAAATTCAACAAAGGTAGCAGGCGCCCCTTTTTTGTATTTTTGAAAGGAACTTGGGGTTGGTCACCCTAGGTTACCTGGGGGCAACCAGCCGTGGACTCCCTGCTCACTGTGCTTAGAGAGGCTCAGCTTGACCTCACTGATGATGCCCAACAAGGCTGAAACACATGTATGGGGTTGCTGATGGTACTCTTGTTCAGAGAGGAATTGCCATAGCATTTCGGTGCTGGACTGCCCTTGTGGGCGGGACAAAGACTGATATGCAAATGGGTATTTCCCATCTGTGAAGGTACAGTGAGCAAAAAGCAATGGCTGCGAACTCTCAATGTGGTTAATAACCACTGAACAGGTTATCATGCCTTGTTCTTTCGAGAGAGGGGCGCCTGCTACCTTTTTTTTGTATTGTCACAGACTTGCTCTACCTCTGGTCACCTTCACCCTGTGGCCTTCCTTTCCCGTAAATTCACAGATGCCGAATCCCACTATACCGTGACTGAAAAGGAACTACTTGCGGTCATGGACGCCTTCCGCGTTTGGAGGCATCACCTCTTGGGTGCTAAGCACCGTGTCACGGTTTATTCTGATCACCAGAACTTACAAGACCTGGCTTCTCTGAAGTGTATCAACAGCAGGCAGGTCAGGTGGCATCTCTTCTTTGCGACCTTCGACTTTGTGATTAAACATCACCCGGGTAATACCCATGGCAAAGCCGATGCCTTATCACATTCCCCTGGGGGGGTGGCCTTGCCGACGTTTCCAGACACCCTTCTGGACGTCGGCAAGGTGGTTTGTTTGTGTACTCCAACCCTGCCCTTACTTGACGCGATACGGGATTGGGTTACTTCACACCCAGGCCAGTTATCCGATTGGGATTTGGTGGTTCATGATGATCTCCCCTTTGTTTCTGATCGTCTATTCATGCCCACGGTAGACACCCGCAACATGGCCTTGGAATGGTCTCACAACGCCCCGGTTCATGGTCATCCTGGTCAGAAACGCACTTTGGCGCTGCTGAGAAGGTGGTGCTGGTGGCCGTCTATGAGAAAGGATGTTGAATCTTACGTCAACGCATGTGCGGTTTGCGCACAGTGTAAGCACCGGAGGGGTCACCCTGTGGGTCTCTTGCTTCCTTTACCTGTCCCTCCCAAACCGTGGCACACCTTGACCATGGATTTCGTCACTGACCTACCCCGGATCCGGGGCTTCGATACCTTGTGGGTGGTCATCGATTCCTTTTCTAAGATGGCTCGTTTTATCCCTTGTAAGGGCATCCCCTCGGCGCCTACACTGGCCCGGTTGTTCTTCGAGAATGTCTTTTGTCTTTTCGGGCTTCCCTCGGTTCTCGTCTCGGACAGGGGTTCGCAGTTCACTTCACGTTTCTGGCGGGCCCTGACTAGGTTGCTCGGGATGGACATCCGTTTCTCCTCAGCATATCACCCTGAGACGGACGGTCAGACCGAGCGACTGAACCAGACGCTGGAGCAGTACTTACGTTGTCTGACCCTACAGCTGCAGTCTTCCTGGTTGAGCGTATTGCATCTTGCGGAATTCGCGTACAACAACGCTGTCCATTCTTCCACTGGGTTCTCCCCGTTCTACGTACTTTATGGTCAGCACCCTCGTGTTCTGCCCTTCACGGATTTGCCTACTTCTGCCAATCCAGCTGCCCTTGCATGTGTTAGGGACCTGGCCTTCGTCCACGCTCGGGTGTCGACTCATCTTGTCGAGGCCCAGGCGTCCATGAAGGCGCAGGCGGACAGGAAATGGGTGATGGCCCCGTTGTATACTGTGGGATCCCGCGTTTGGTTATCCATCCGACATCTGCACTTGGTGGGTTGTCGCAAGCTTCTACCTCGCTTTGTGGGTCTATATACGATTACTCATGTTATCAACCCTGTGTCTTATCGACTTGCTCTCCCAGGTTAGTGGCGGCTTCACCCTGTTTTCCACGTTTCTCTGCTCAAGCCCTGTCCCGATCCCACACGGCTTCGCTCTCCTGGGGCCCCGGTGTCTCTATCCACTCCGGATGTTTTTGAGGTCTCTGCCATTCTGGGTTCCCGTATCTCTAGGGGGTGTCTCCAGTACCTTGTAGATTGGTCCGGGTATGGCCCCGAGGAGCGGTCCTGGGTCCCAGCTATTGATGTCCAGGCTCCCCGTTTGGTGGCACGGTTCCATAGGGACCATCCCTCGTGCCCACGGGGTCGTGGGCCTTTGGGGGGGGGCTCTGTCACGCATTCCACTCCCTCTGGGGGTCCCATTCCTCATCCCCGTGCCCCGAACACCCCTCGTCCTCTTGCCCGGTTCCGGGACTCACAGGTTCTCTCTTCGCCCCAGTTGCCACGGTGCCGACTGCCACAAAGCTTGGGTCGGCATGCTCTTTGCCCGCGGAGACGTCTACCCCCTTGGCGTCTTCCGTGGCGGCTGCTAGACCGACTTCTTCCGCGTCACATGACCGCCGCCTTCCGCTCACGTGTTTCTGGACTACACTCACGTGATGCGCTCGCGGGTCATGTGACCGGGAGGAAATAGCAGCGCCAGTATTTAAACAGCTCTGTTGCGGTGCTTCGGTGCTTCACAGCTGTTTCTTCGGATTCCTGTACGGCGCTACATACCTTTTGTTTCACCCCTTTTGGATCTTGACCTCGGATTTGTTTCACGGACTGGCAGCGGATAACCTTTGGCTTTGGTACTTGCTTTTTCGATCATTGTTATGACCACGGACTGCTTCACGGACTCCTACTACGTTCCGCCCTTCTTGTGCGGATTCTTGCATCTGGTGGGCCTGGCACTTGCAACGTTGCTGGGATACTTACATACTGGAAGAACTACCTTGCTGGGTCTCGGAACCTTCCCATAGGTACAACCGCCACTCCACAGACACCTTTTGGTAAGACCGTTCCACTTACTTGTTGATTGGTTGTTGATTCTGTTTTGGCTTGACACTTAACCGGTGTTTCCTTTACAGTGGTTCGGGGTTCCACGAGTACCGCAGTTCCGGAAAGAACATCTCCCACCTGTGACCTCAAAGGCGGCACAGAGAGTGACTTTGATTCTCTCTGAGCAGCACTTGTGGACAGAGGACTCTTCGGCTACACGACAGTCAAGAAACAACACCTTAACACTGTGACTAAACACCTTGCATCCAAGTAGGACATCCAAAAAGCCACAGGTTTGCTCCATTAAAATATGATCAAAATGTATAGTAATTTATCTATAAATCCCTTTATCAGAGCCAACTAAGGAATTCGGATGCCACATTGGCTATACATCTAAAAAAATAAAGAATTCCTGGTCTACTCGCGGTCCTCCACTTGAGAATAAAGTATAAACAAAAAACAATGGACCGGGAGCACTAGGATAGCAAGAAAGTTACTCAATGATTATTCCCAAAAATATATTTATTTCTGAATTCTGTTCATTTAGTGGTGCTAAAACAACATAGTTTTGCACAGAAAATACATACATGAACCGTACAAATCACTACTCCATTTAATTCCCTCCATCACGCCTACTCACTCACTCATTCATCAGCATCTCTCACTTTACAACATTATATCTCGGTCTTACAGTTTCTAAGACCATTTCACAAATTTGTTCTAAAATAATTTTTTACACCCCTTTCATATATCAGTGTGTCTATCTGTTCTGCAACAGATGTTTTCAGTCAACACGTGTTTCAGTTGGTTTGTTGTGGGCTTCGTAATGTGCCCCTTGATTTCCCCAACTTTCTTCAGGGCGGAAGTTGAGCACTGATTATGCCTCACTTCTGTATATATGGAATGGGAGACATCATCTACAAAGATAAAAGATTGAAACCTATTACCACCTTAGTTCTTGCTATCCTCATTTCTTCCTACTAGGTGCACAAAAGAATTGTGCATGTAACTCTTACTTAATTACATGGATTGTGCTAACCGCCAACATTTATCTTGGAGGTGGTTCAAAACGGTGGAGTCAATCCTAAATGCTCAGGCGACCCGACTGATTCTTGGCCGAGCATGTTGAACAAAGGCCCAGGGTGAAGCCAGGACATTCCCTTATCTCAGTCGGCCCCAAGTGAGTGCCGCTATTAACAGGGGGCCCCCCATTCTCCTATTATTCATTTTTGGCAACAAGAAGAACTAAACACTTACTCATCTTCTGGTGCGGTTACGAACAGTAACACCTTGCTTCTGTGGTATTTTGTTTTCACAAAGCCTATGAGGGAAAAACAGTACTGGTGAGCCATCTGCACAGAGATAGCCCCTCCTTTTCTAACACGACAGCGCTGCATGTAAGTTGACATCACATAGGCGGAGTCACTGTATGCTGTCACTTCCTGTCCTTCATGTTTCTCGAGTGAGACAATAAGCATTACTCATTCTGCTGTTTGGGCTGAAAAGTGAGACGGTAGTCTTGCAATCACCACTACTTCAAATTCACGATTTATTCTGTGTCTTACTATTGCAGAGGTGCGAAGGCTGAATGCCTCCCCCCATTAGTTTGGTCAATTTTCAAAGTGCCATCAGTAAAATGAATTTCCCCTCCTGCCAAAGCATTTTCCTTCACAAGGGGTCGGTCATCATAGAATTCTATATAGTTTGCACAGTCATGCATATGATCACCTTCTTCTACAAGTTCAGCTACAAACGTGGTTGGATTCACTTATTTTACATCTTACAATTTTAATTGCTGGATTGGAAATCATTACTTCATTAGTGGAAGTTCTGTGGGATGTTAACGCACCCTTAGGTTTCTCTAAAATGGCAAATAAGGCATGTGCCACGTAAAGAGTCATAGAACAGCCCATGACAATACTTGTAGACTTCTCATTTGTAAATGTGGCAGCCACCAAAGATTGTACCCTGGGTATAAAATCCTTTGAATAAGCACTGCTGTCATGACTGCCCCATTTGTGTGCGAGAATAGATACAATTCCTTGCCATAGTTGGGAATCCCTAAAACTGGAGCTGTGCAAATGGCTCTTTTCAAACCCTCAAATCCTTCCTCCATTTTTTTCAGTCCATTCTATCTCTTCCTTACCAACATGTGCCTTCTTTAACGCTTGCAAATATGGCTTGGTATATGTGCTGTGATCAAACACCCAGGCTCTGCAGTAATTGCACAAACCCAGAAACTGCTGCAACAGTCTCACTGTGTTTGGTTTCTGTGTTTTCATAATTGCCTCAGCCCTTTCGGATGTCACCTTCTTCCCCTCATAGGAAATTAACTGATCTATGTACAACACCTCTTCCTGGCAATACTGTAATTTCTCCTTGTTCTCTTTCCACCTTATTGCCTGCTAAAATAATCATTAGTTGGACAAAGTCTTGCCTACACTCATCCTCTGTTGCACTACAAATCAATATGTCATCTACATACTGTATCACTGCACTCTTAAGATCGATAGTGCCTAGATCCATCTGTAGGACCCTGTTAAAGATTAATGGGGACTCACAGTACCCTTGAGCAAGATGAAGTCTTTTTTGTCTAAACGTAAAGGAAGTCAGGTCCTGTGAGTCCTTATACAACAGGATTGAGAAAATGCATTTTTTCAAATCGATCACCATGAAATACCGAGCTTCAACTGGGATGCTGCACAATATTGTCACAGGATGAGGAACTAAAAGAAACTCTGCCTCTACAATCTGGTTAAGAGGTCACAAATCCTGGACAAATCTCCACGATCTCCCTTTAGATTTTTTAATCAGATACGCCACGGTATTGCACAATGACTCCGATGGCACTAGGATCCGCTGATTCATCAGTGCTGAAATAGTTCGGAATATACCTTCATCAGCTTCTCGGGGCATGGGGTACCGTTTCGCTTGGGGTAACATTGCTTCTGGTTTAAGCTTTATTTTAACCTCCCCCATTTCCCTTCAATAGATCCACGTCATAGGGGCCCGTGGTCCATAGGATGCTTGGCACCTTTTCTAGATCCTCCTGAAAAAATGCTGGTTGTTGCAGCATTATTTCCATTCACTGCAGAATTTCTCTTTTCTCATTCCTTATCTAGTATCTAATGCTAAAAAAAAACACTTTGTCATTGATATGGTAATCTCTGAACATTTCTACATCGGTTATGTCACTGAATCTGTAACCCTCTTCAAGAGCTATCAGTGATATTCCTTTGTATCTATCTCTGTAGGCATTGCTATCTCGCCTAGAACTATAGCTGCTTCCAACTCTATAGGGACAGTGTTGCCATCTTCCCCATCCATAGATATTCGTGGTCTATCTTTTCCCAAGGCTCGCGAGTTTCAAGCTGCCATTTCTCCTGAATATCCTGGAAATAAGCAATAGGGTCTTCATCTTCCTTCATTTTTCATGTCATAATTGCATCCATATCTGATGTGTCAGGATACTGTACCCTGAGTGCCCTCCAAACATCTGCCCTACAATTATTAAATGGTGCTCTATCATGAGCTGTGGTTTTGCAGTCACACTTGAATACCCCACCCTCCTCCATATGTCATCAGCTATCTCCCAAAGAATGGCTGCCAGGAGACCTTTTATGTCTCCTATGGCCAGCATATTTCCTCCTGTCATTTTCTCTAACTCGTATATCCATTTCCCAGTATAAAGGTAAACTAGGGAGCATACATTTTAAATTATCCTTATCCATCTGTGGCCATGGGATGCATTGTGTTATTGCTCCCCCCTTCTCTAGCAGGGGAAACTGTGTGAATCCCATCCCATAGTCGGATCCCACTGTCTATGGCAGGCGTAATCGTCTCTATCCGCCTTCTTGCGATGTTAACCTGCTTACATATGGTGGAGAATCTCCCTTCTCACTATTTGATCACCACCCAGGGAGCTCAGGATATGCTATTAGATCTGGCGTTCTTTCTTTAGGATGTTCCAGATCTCACCATCTTACTTCTTTATCCATCTGTTGCCTTTCCAGGGGGGCGCACACACCCTCTCCTTCTGCCTCATGTCCCGACTCGCTTTCCTCGTCTGATATTTCCAGACCCAAACTAGTGTGACTATCATCCCTCCCGCCTGTATCTAGATTTAATCTGCTCAAAGACAGTGCGTTCATCACTAAACATGTTTTTCTCTTCAATTCGTATTTGATGTACCAGAGATCAATTGCCGTTCCCTTGAGTTCCATACTCGCTATCTCATCTTAATTGCTGATAGACCTTATTGATCCTTTCTCCGGTGCCTTCTGCATCATATCTTTCGTCTTCAAGCACTACTCTAGGTGTTTCTGGTGTAAACTTGTTTGTCGGGGGGAATCTCCACCATATTTCTGCGCTCGGCCTCATTTGTTCCTTGAGGATGATGCTGGTATCCAGACCTCACTGGCTACTATTCTGTTCTATTTCTTGATCTACTTACTTTTGCCTTCTCGCATCCCTTATAGCTTTTTCTTCCTCCTGCCTTTGTTCTTCCCTCTTTACTCCTTCCCTTCATTCCTCTTCTTCTCTTCTTCTCTGTAACCTCTTGTCCTTCACTCTTTCTGCTTCTTCCTACTCTCTCTTTCTTTCCTTCCTGTCCCTTTCTTCTATCACTCTTTGTCTATTATTGTACTTTCTTTGTTCTTCTGCCCATTTTTTTCCCTTTCTTGTTCTTCCCTGTATATCTGTTCCCATCAATCCTTGCCTTTCCTTCATTGCTCACCCTGCCTCCAAATTTTTTCTCATTCCCTGTTCTTCTTTTCTTGCTAGTCCTTATCTTACCTTTGCTTTACTTCCTCGATGCTTTTCCCATCTAACTTGAGTAGTATCTGTCCTTCCATTCATTCATTCATTCTGTTTGAACGTTACCTCATCAGCCCTATCCTTTCCTCCCTTCCATCACTTAATTTTTTGATCTATGTATGTCAACAAATTCGACCTATCACCTCTTTCTTCCTTATCTCATATAAACTGACAAGCGTCTTCCTTTCTTTTACTCTCTTCTGTACTGTCGTAACTACTGTAAGCAGGGGGTTCATATGTAGGGTTACTATACCCCACTGCTGCCTTCAACTCCTTTATAGAATAAACTCCTATCTCTTCTATTTTTAAACTTTTAATTTGGGGCAAGGTAAGAGGAGCTGAGGGCTCAACACCCTGTCCCTTATGTTGATTAAGCATCCACTCCTCCCCTGGGTGGGTCCTCTTTTTCCTCTTGATACATCTTCCAAAGTTCTAAAATTGCCAGTCGTTTATCTAATTTTTTTCCTGTGTACACAGCGTGCACATATGTGGTCATGTGTTGAAATACTACTTTTGACAATGATCCCCTTTGTGGCCATTGCATGAACATTGTATCTGCTGTGCCCTTTACCCATTCTGCACTATACTGTATGAGATTGGGCACATATTTGGGCAGTGTCTTACAAAGGTGCATGAGAGGAGTGTCTTCCATAATGACAAGTCTCAATTGGTTGTCGATACTTAACAGATCATTAAATAAATCTTTTATTTCAACTCAGTTCGCCACCTTTACTGTTTTAAAACAATAAATATGAGCAAGCACCATCAATCGATGCTCAATCCTCTTCTATTTCAGTTACCTATCTATCTTTTGATTGGCGCCAATCACTTACTGCACCTTAACTTCAAACACTGCTACTTCCAACTTTTCACAGTTCTGTTATTTCTTAATACTTCACACAACAACAATAGTTAAAATATTCACACATTACACATTAATAACCCCTGTGATGACCTTCCTTTATTATGAACCCTCTATAATACAGGGTATACTTCTCTGGCCTCTACTTATTTTGCCCTATACAGGGTTTAAGACATCACCTTTCATGGTCCTGATTGTGCATTTTCTCTCATTACCACTACTCACGTTGGAGTTTTAAATGTTTTCTTCCAATTCCCTTGAACTAGGATTTCTAGGAGCTATCTTTGTCTAGACAACATTTCCCGTTACTTAAAATACCACAATCCCACCCCTTTATATTGTCATTTCCCTTAGTCTACTTACATTCGTTAATTGACTCAAGGCCTTTGGTATCGACTCCTCCTTCAATCGGACCACTTCACCTTCCGTCTGAAGAGAGCCCGTGGAAACCAAGCAGGGATTTCTTCTAAGAGGGACCTGCCCACCATCTCAATATTTCTATCGGCCGCTCCCACAGGAAACTCTGCGATCTTCCAGCTAATGGCAGAAGATGCTCGACCGTCTGAAACTTAGGAGCCAAACTAGTTTGGATCTTTAAACCATCCTCACCGCTACCACATGAGCATATGGCCCTTTAGGAACGTGCACATCTAATGGATGGGATCACACCAGAGTAATTCTGAGTCCAAATAACGGATCCAACTTAGGAAGATGGCACAAAGTACTGTTTTATTAACAATGATCTAATACAGGGAGGTTACAAAGAACATCAACGGACGTTCGCTCAGTCTCTCAGTGATCTCCACAAAAAATGCATCAGATTGACCTCATACTACGTGGCAATAGTATAAAACCTATCAAGGGTCAGGATCAGTTAGGGGAGACATCTAAGTATATTTTTCTATAGGGGTTAGGATTGTTATTGGCTGTCTGTTATCAGGTGGACAACTTATGCTTACCTCTAAAAAATATATAATTTCAAAAACATTAGATACACAGATTCTCATTGGTTTTCGAACTATAAGGTCCTTCATTGTATGGACTGATATAATTGGTTGGCACGCTTGTGCCATGTCTGGAACATTCAGTTTATTTAGCAGCACGTAAGCCCAGACCCAGGTGCAACCTCACCACCCAATTAGCCCAGTATCTCTCATCATCCATGCCTTCTGCCATGAAATTGTCTTTGTACTTGGCCTTGTAGAACTTCCTTGTCTTTGAGAATGTACAGCAGTGCGGGAACTCGCTAATATGTTTGGAACTCCAAGTTCAAATTTCCATCCTTGGCTTACGTGACAGGAGACCACGATTTGGTCCATTTTGGAGCTTTTAAATGTTCTAGATGAATTAAAGTTGTGTTCTATCTTGCACCTTAATCTGAGAAGATCCATCATCCACATACTCGTTCTTCTTCAGAATAGATAGCTGACCTTGGTTGTTTCAGTCTTGACTTCAGGCCAGACATCCTTGCCATGCAGCTCCATTGAGCCTATTATTCTTACTGTGACACATTTTCCATTCCCGCTTCATGGGCTCTGGCTTACTAAATCAATGATACCAATGTCCAGTTTTCTGTGCAATGGTGGCTTCACCTACATTCTATTCACTACGCTTCTATGGTGACTTAATTTAGCTTGTGTTTCAGCGTCTTTCTGTGGCACTTTGTGCACATGTAATCATCATTCTTTACATTGGAAAGGTCACTCAATTCTCCACTTCGTCATTAGCTTCTTCAGGATCTATATATCATCTATACATCATCTTCAGCCGGTATCTCGGGATGCTGTGCACACTTCTTTATGACATCATTAGTTTGTTGGTTGGTTTCCTTTAATACTCCTTCAGGATTTTCCTCCTGAAGGTTATCATCACATCAAAAGTACATTCGGTAGGGTTATCTCAATGGGTATCTTCTTTCAAACACTCGCTGTATTGGTATTATGACTGGTGTTAGGCACAGCACAATCTCATGCTTCCAATACACAGGGCGTAGGGGGGCGGGATCTCCTGCAGATGCACATAGCTGCTCCTCTACATAAGTACTGGCCCATTATGAAGAACCTGTTTATTTACAAAATCTTGGAAAAAGCATGTGCTATACAAGTACTCACCAGAATCAAATAACTCCACCTCCTAAATGACTATCAGTCAGGGTTCTGCCCCAAGTGTTGCATCGAGACAGCCACCATTCAGGATTTGGAGTATGATGCCTGCCAAATCATAGATAAGGGAGACTCATGCCTCCTTGTCCTCCTTGACCTCTCAGCTGCATTCAACATCATCAACCATGACTCCTTCTCTCCATCCTTGCTGACAGGATGGGATTCTATGGCACTCTCGGGAATTGGTTTACCTCCTGTAAAAGCAAAGAAAAATATCGAGGCTGATTACCCCAAAAGGAAATACACCAAACACTGCCTTATAAAGATTCACAGATCTTTATTCAAATAACTGAACAGTTTACAAAGAAACAAAGTATCAGATAGCTATCTGGCCCTCAGTACATCACATCGAATACCAGCCCTTTCAGTGTGAGAAGTGAGAGGTACTGGACATCTCGACATTTACATCTTTTATACATTTTCCAGTCGTAATGTCCAACCCCTCTGCAGGTTAATAATTCTCGGTCTAGGATTCGTGCCGAGTTCACCTATAGTTTATCCAACTATATGCATGTGGATTATTTCCAGTTTGTACAACAAGAAGCCACAATGGCAACAGTGTATCTTCGAATTTAACATTAAGCCTTAGTACACGTCCTATACAATGTAGTTCAACAAGTGTTCACATTTAGTATTTAAACAACATTGTATTTTATGTATGTCTGCGGATCGGACTTGTTGGCGCGGGTAATCCTCGATCTACAGGTCAAACGTAGGACAAGGTCTCATTACACGGTCCTAACATTTGGCCTACGGGCAGTTTAGACATTAACTTTGGTGCGAAGGTCAGAACCACTAGGTTACAAGCGGGAAACACTGTCCAACATTTTAGAACACAGAGTGACTTTGAAATGGAAATCAAAATAGCAGATGGACCTAAAATGGCAGCTAGGTCGATCTAAGGTCGGAACCTTGCAATGCGGAATTCTTCGCAGAGCGACTGGGCTTAGGCCAATATATACAATAAAGGAGGTACAATATGATATCCCATTTAACAAACCCTCATTTTGGCCGAAGCCAATCGCTAAACTACTTCTAGTCACTTTACGAGTAACTCCACGTCTCAATGTCCATACATCCTGAATCACTATCGGAAATATCAATTGCCATGAGGTCAGATACTAAGATTTCCTTCAGCACAAATTTGTTAGATATTTTCTCTAGGGCGTAGAGTACCCTAAAGTACCCATCGCTTGTGCACAACATCCTTCTACCATCGAACACATACCAGGAAGACATTGTATATAACAGCAGAAAAACACCAGGATTTCTAAAATAATCAGCAAGACCGAAAATAGCTTCCATCCCCAAGATCGTAGGAGGTCCCAGAGCCAAGCACTAAGATCCCAGTTTCCCTCTGGAACATGCACTTCTGAACTGAGGACATGCAGATTTTGAATCGCCCTAAAGATAGTTGGGGAGGAATTTGGCACGGAAACGCAGCAAGCGGACCCCACTAATTTACATACCCCACCACGTTCAGCCAGAATGACATTTAATGCCATCCGGTTCTGAAGGGCCACTAACCTTATTGCTTTCTGTTCTAACGTCATATTATAGAGTATGTCAGTGGTCCGGTTGATGGTCTTCTCCAGTGCTCTCGGATTTAGCTACATCGCCCACATTTGCATAGCTACATTTGTGCTGAAGTATCCCCATTCTCGTCCCGCCGTGGACGAGCCTTTGAAACTTCTATAGTGCTAGCAATGAATACCCCGGGTAACAGAATCCCTAAATAACAAGTTCCCTGCCAATCCCTGGGTAACCATGGAAATGCTACATTAAAGCAAACAAAGTAGACAGGTTTGCCTACATACAAAAGGTCTGTCCTCACTAGTAAAATTCGCAACGTTGGCGCAACCCTTAAAATCACCCATTGACTGAGTACCATTCCTCTGTATGCAGAAAGAAACTGAATCGGGGATGTGATTGACAGTATAAGAAGGAGACGTGGCATCCCTATTGCCTATAGGAGCCATCTTGAAAGAGATCAAGGATTGAAAAGGATGGGACAGTCTGTCAGAAGGCCTAATAGAAGCAACATTTGGCTTGCTCCTATTCGCAAAGAGTGAGCATCCCAGGGGCGTTAGAACACATTTCTCAAAATCATTTAAGTGAGTCCCATCAAAGTTCCCTGAGATGCTATCGTTCCATCGGCCAAAGAATAGTGCTCTAAGAGAAGCATAGCAAGCAGTTGTCAAAGGTAAAGGATGAATATACCAACCCAGCCCCTTATCCCCGTGTTGCGGTAAATGCGAACAGACCCAACAGTTGGACCTATTAAAAATGGCATGTGTAGCATTCATAATGAGTAATAGAGTGTTGGTGTGGTAACTCTGTCTGTGCTTAGAGTCTCTAGGAGATAGAGTGCGCAGATGAACGAATGGAGTAGAAACAGTGGGTACATTTTCAGTGGGTAACACATTTTCAAGCGGATGTACTTCTTCCAGATACCAGAATCCTAAGGCAATGACTATTGTAAAATCAGTTAACATTATCACTAAACAACAATATGTTTTCGGGGCCCACACATTCGATCGTTCTTTTTTGTGGCTGGTCACACAGTCTCTTATCTGTCCCGTACGAGGGGGAGCGGTTGCAGGCATTGTTCTTCAAATGATTTGCACCAAAGTTTATTTGCTGGCGACCTCCAGGCCGAGCCTCTTCTTAGTCCTTTCACAAACCCTAGCCAACAGAATCCCCTTATATACAAATGATCCGGCCAAAAAGGCAAGCCCTTTGATGATTTTCTCGATGGCACAGCCGAACCGTGCAGTAGGTCTATTTCCTGGGATGCAGAAATGTACCTTATGACTCTTGGTACTGAGTGATCTGTGAACAACGTGTCGTGACTTCGCATTGGAAGCGACAAATCCAAAGCAGGATCTGATGCAAGATCCGGAACAAATTTTAAAGATGGAACTGTTGGAGAGTGTGGAGGTAAAATGGCTGTTTCCCCAGGCCACGCGGGCTCATGGAGAGTCTTCGGGGCACTCTCGATGCTGTTTACTGCTTCATGATCATTGGTTGCAGTACTGGTAAGGGGTTCTGTATGTTCTGTAGCGTGTGGCACAGGGTATGGAATTCTCTTGATGTGGGACGCATGGATCCAGTGCTTCTTTCCTGCTACCCGCACCGCTGTCTGTGTGACCAGGAGGACCTGGTGGGGGCCCCTCCAACGAGGTACGAGGCAAGAAGATCACTCAAATGCTTTTGTGAGGACCCAGTCTCCTGGCCGTATGCTGTGACCGGGGTCCTCATATCTGACAGGTAAAGGCTCTCGCACCTGGTGATAAATAAAATACAGATTTTTTGTTAACTGGCCACAGTAATCAGAAAGAAGTACATTTTTGACATCTCGTAAAGAACGGGGCTTTGGGACATTCCAAATGTTAGCTGGCCTACCCATGACCACCTCAAAGGGAGAGAGCCCAGACTTAGTTTGAGGGGTCGTCCTCATGGACAATAATACGATCGGTAAGGTGTCCGGCCATTTTAGTTTGGTGCCGGCACACGTCTTAGCAAGCTTGTTCTTGATGATGCCGTTGTGTCTCTCTACTAGTCCAGCACTCTGTGCGTGTCTGGCCAAATGGAACCGTTTATCGATCTGTAGTCCCACGCATATCTGCAGAATTACAGCAGCGATTAAATATGGACCATTGTCCGACCAGATAACTCTTGGCAGACCAAATCTTGGAAAATATTCCTTCAGCATGGTCTTTGCCGTGGTCATGGCATTGGCATCTTTGATGGGAAAAGCTTCAACCCATTGCTAAAGGCACAGATGACAACTAGTGCATATTTAAAGTTGTTACAACGCTCCATTTCTATGAAGTCAAAATGAATCACTTCAAAGGGGACAGAAGATGGACCAAAACTACCTCTAGGAGTTGATGTGCCCTTTCCCACATTGTGCTGTAAACAAATCATACACCCCTGAACGAAGCGTTCAGCTACCTTAGGGATTTTGTCATTTACCCACACATTTTGCAACACTTTGGTGACCTTACGAGCACAAATATGGGTGAGACCATGAGCCATAACAACCATCATCATAATATACGCGTCGGGCAATAACCACTTCCCTTCAACTTTGTCCACCCAACACCTGTCATCATCCAATTTCGCCAAACCCTCAGCCCACTTCTTAGATTCCTCTAATGTGGCATTGGCTTGAATGTTCTTTCTGGATTCGAAACGCTCATCCAAAGTACAGGCATTTGTGGCTTTCCATGAAGTATACATTTCTGAAGAGAGATCAGTGGCAGTTTGTTTGGCTATCTGGTCAGTGAAAGCGTTCCCTTTTCCTACATTATCTACGATCTTCTGATGTGCTGCGCATTTTATAATGGCTAGCTGAGTAGGGAGTGCAAGCGCTGAGAGTAACCGTACTATCAAGGAGCCATGCTGAATTTTAGTGCCATGTGAGGTCAAGAGCCCTTATTCTGTCCAAAGTCTACCGAAGTTGTGAACCACCCCAAAGGCATACTGAATGTCAGTATATATGTTTACGATAAGCCCTTCGGAAAGTTCACAAGCTCGGGTCAATGCTATAATCTCTGCGGCCTGCGCAGAGTTATGCGTGATTCTTTTGGTCTCCACAACCGTGCTCAATGTGGTGATTGGGATGTACCATCCGGGAGTTTGAAACAGGAGCCATCACAAAACAGCTCCCCTTGTGGATTGCTCATAGGAATGTCTCTTAGATCGATTCTGCCTTTGGTCTCTTGTTCTGTGGTGTAAAGGCAGTCATGTGACTCTTCGTTACTGCAAGCAGTACCTTGCGGGAAAGGTAAAAGTTCAGCTGGATTAAGGACACAACACCTCTTGATTTGGATGTGCAGTGCAAACAAGATCAATTCGTATCTCATTAATCGTGCAGAGGTGAGGTGTTGCATTTGTGTTCTGTTTAATAGAACATCTACAGAGTGAGGTACCATCAGGGTTAAAGCATGGCCTAGGACCATTCCCTCGCTCTGTTTTACGGACGCAGCAGCAGCAGCGGCAGCTCTCAAACATCTTGGCAAAGCACATGCAGCAGGGTCAAGGGCGGAAGAACAGTAGCCGCACGGCCAATTCTTCCCTCCATGTTCCTGCGTTAATACAGCCAAAGCATATCCATCACATTCATGCACATACAACACAAAGGCCTTTTCATAGTTTGGTGTGTCCAAAACTGGTGCCGAGCACAATGCAGTCTAGAGCAGATCAAATGATTGCTGGTGTTCTAAGTTCCACGGGGATGGCGAAGAAATGGCCTTCTTCGTCAAAGCCAACATTGTTTTAATCGCTAAGGAGAAATTCGGATCCACTGCCTACAGTAAGAAGCCATTCCTATCAAGGCTCTGACTTCCTTCTGTATATTTGGGACAGACATGCTAGAAATTATTTTTATCCGTTCAGGCGCCAACCTTCTTCCCTCCTTTGACAGGAGATAGCCTAAATAGGAAACCTCCTGTCGAGAATATTGACATTTTTTAAGCAAAGCTTTGTGTCCATGTTGTGCTAGGTGGATAAGCAACAACACAGTGCCCTCCTTACAAGCGCTCTCTGAGTCAGCAGCTAAGAGAAGATCGTCTACATACTGAAGCAGTGTACAAGTAGACGGCAACTCAAGTGTGTCGAGCTGCTCTTTCAAAGTCCTACTATAGATGGTAGGACTTTCCGTGTAACCTTACGGTGCACGGGTAAAGGTAAACGAGCATCCCCCTATCTACTGTCCTTATCTATAGGGATACTAAAGAAAGCGTTCTTTAGATCCACCACACTAAAGTGAGTAGCTGAATCCGGAATCATGGTTAATATTGTTGTCACATCAGGCACAATGGGATATTCTGGAGCAACGATCTTATTAATGGCACGAAGATCAATAATAAAACAGAAGGGAATCGCATTATCGCCTTTTTTGTACACCGGCAAAATTGGACTATTGCACAAACTACCTGCAATTTCCTCAATCACCCCTCGATGCACAAAATCGGAGACGATGCATTTCAAAGCTTGTTCACCATCGACCGAGATCTTATACTGGGGAATACGTGGCAACTTTACTCCATGTTTCAGAATAATCTTAACAGGCTCAATTTGCAAAACACCGACATCACTGTCGTCAAATGCCCAAAAACACTCCAGAACAAAGGTCTGGTTAAGAATTCGGAGACAGAAAGTTGCTGTGGTGAAATCGTCAAACGCACTCCATCAGAAGAACAATGAATTACCGCATTTAATTCTTTCAACAGATTCAACCCCAACACATTCTCTCCACAAATCGTGGTCAAAAGGAATGGACAGTGGTCTGTAAATGGACCCAAAGTAATAGGTACCGGCGAAGAAACCGGACAGATGACTGGTGTGCCAGAAAACCCTACAGAAACATTGGTTTGCCCTGACAGTGAAATGATTGGAACCTGTGAATGATCAATGGAACACTTCTGTGCCCCTGTATCTATCAAGAATAGATGTTTCCTATTTCCCACTATCATTTCAACGTAGGGACCTTTCTGATTAACGGGAATAGGTGTTGGTTCCAAACCCTGCTTCGGGCAATCCTAGCAAAACAGAATGTCATTGAAATGAAGTTCTTCAGAGAGGTAAGCAGCAGAAGGATGATCAAAAATGTTTCTATTCTCTGCACTTGGTGCCTGATTGTCTGCGAAAAGGGTTGCTGTGTATCCTGTGAAAACTGACTTCTACCAGCACCCCCTGACCCTGGGCGGTCTCTGGATAGTCTACCCATATTCCCAAATGCATTATTCGACCTCTGCTGGAGGATCGGGCATTGTGCACGCCAATGACCCTCTTGTATGCAATAAGCACACTGGTTTATGTTTACAGGACCCAATGGCGCATTTCCCTGTGGAACATACTGACCTCAAAATTGCGAAGCACCCCCTCTAGGGCCTCTAACAATCTGCTACAATAATACTTTCCTCTTTAAGTCACCCAATTCTTTCATTTCGTTATTGACACGATTGTCATAGTACTGAGCCATGTGCAGTACTTCTGACTGAGACTTCGCTTGCCAAGTGCTCTCGGAAGACATAATTTGTGACTGGATGTCAGGCAGCAATCCACGCACAAATTGATCCACGAATAGTCGTTTCCCAGATTCTGTGCTTAAGTCTTGCCCACTGTAATCCGAAAATACTTGCTCGAAGCGGTTAAAGAACTCGGTAGCTCCCTCGGATTTTCCTTGGACAGAGGCCGTAAACTTGTCCCAAATAATCCTTCTTTCAGGAATTATAGTTTTCAACTTTGTAACTATTCTATCAGGCAAAGTTAGTATTACCTATGGAGGTCTCTCACCAGCTGGCCTTTCTCTATCGAGTCTAGCCATAGTATCCCATGAATCTCCTGGCCCTGGTACATCATCTACAGTCCTAATCTGCTTCCATAAATCAACAGGCAGGAGTACGGGAAATAACAAATCATTATCTGTTAAGGTGAATACTGACGACTGTAAGACAGACTCTATTTCTTTGTAGAACCCTGTTGGATTCTTCCTAATATCGGGAATAGATTGTTTAATGGTGTTCACTTCCTGTCTCGAGAACGGGACGTGAACAAACTGCAACACATAATGTGCAGGAATTTCTTGAGCAGCAGTACCTGCTGCAGGATTAGCGGGGATCTCTACTTTTGTCAGAGGAACCTCTCTCATAGGCAACTGAGAAATAGGCAACTCCGAACGCTTACTAAGCAACAGAGCTAGATCGAGCGCTAAAGCAGCTGAAGAAGTGTCAAATGAAAAAGCCACCTTATAAATACTCAATAACTCTGCGGGACAACAAATCTTTCTTTTTACACATTCATCCTGCAGGTACTCTACCATTAACTGTATCGCTTTCCTCTGCATTTCTAGCGTATACTGACTCTACGTGTCATATACTTCAACAGGAGTTATCGACAGTATTTGAGATCCAACTAATCGCATCTTTCGTACAAATTCGTGTTTCCTCATTTATCGATTTACGACAAGGAAAGAACCGTTTCTGCACGGACATAGCGTCCAAACTATCACCATCTTCCTCTTCATTCTTCAACCTTTCCAACTCCTTTCTATACCCAAAAACCCTTTCGACATGCTCTTGTACTTTCTCTGCAGGATCTCTAGAGAATGCTAAATCATTCAGATCCCTTAACCCTTGTGGGAGATCTATATCATTTAGTCTATTCCACATTACACATAAATGAATTCCTAATCCTTCAATAAAAACGTTTTTTTTTCAGGAAAATTGTCCAAATTACAGAGTGTGGCAAAAGCATCATCTTGTTCATCCCTCTCTATGCAATGTTTAGCCCACGCAATTAATTTATGCTGTTTCTCTGAAGACACAGTATTACGAGTTACGACCCTCAATCCCGCTCCCTGATCTACTACAAGTGGTGTAGAACCACTTGGAAGAGGGAGAGTAGGCAAATTTTGAACATCTAGAAACAAAGGTACAATCACTGGCACGGCAGGCAAGCTCACCGGACCCGTAACAGCAGGCAAAGGTGGAGGAGCAGGTGGAGGAGCAACAACAAGAGGAGGAACAACAGCCGGAAGAAGAGGATCATTAAGAGGAACAATAGGAGGAGCAGGAGGAACAACGGGAGGAGGAATAACAGCAGGAAGGGGAACATACAGAGGTGACGCAGTGGCACCAGGCCTTCGTTCATTTAGAAGTTTATCAATAAGTTCATCAGATACATGAAAGTCTTTGGAAGGATACCTTTTCTGGATACCAATTGAAAAAGCCCTATCCATATTCCTAACTGACTCAGACTTTTTATTCTGGTCATATAACAACGCTTTTTCAGCGTTCGTCATATGACGGCGCGCATGCTTTTCTCTACTCTTAAGCTGCTGCATAGCTTCTTTCTTCCAATTCTGTAATACATCGAATGCTGCGGGTCTAGCCTTTTTCTTCAATAATATGGATTCTAAGTATTCAATACGAGGAATTTCAAAACTACCATTGATTGGCCACTGAAGTTCGGAAGCATGTCTAGTTTTTCTGTGCCAAATATCATTAAATACTATTCTACCAATGCCGGGCTTACAGTACATAGTACATGCTGCGACCCCTCCATTGGCGCCGGTCAGCCAAATTCCAAAGATTGTCTGTCACTGCTGAATAACGCCCTGAAGCAGGCAGACAATTTCCCAGGCATATCAGAATAATGGTGTTACCTGGTCAATAATTGTACTCGTGAGTGCAATACGTCAAAAAAAATTATCAGGAAACTTAAGAATCGGGTCACGACTCACCTGATCAAATCCTAAGGAGATCCGATCGGATTGCAAAGTTCTAAATAAGGTCCCACGTGGTTGGTGATTTCGGCAAATCTGCCCGCCTCGATACATGGACCCTCGTCAAGATGCCGACTCGGACCGCATGCTCACCGTCCAGGGATCGGGTCGTGCAGTGCTGCTGTGGTGTCGCGTCTCATCCAAGAAAGGGGCCCCCTTTTACACCGTCCGATCCCGGTCCAATAGCCGCGTCAACCTTCAACGAGCTGGCATCAATCTTGAGGGTCCCTATTCGGGTGCCATCTGTAAAAGCAAAGAAAAATATCGAGGCTGAGTACCCCAAAAGGAAATACACCAAACACGGTCTTATAAATATTCACAGATCTTTATTCAAATAACTGTACAGTTTACAAAGAAACAAAGTATCAGATAGCTATCTGGCTCTCAGTACATCACAGCGAATACCAGCCCTATCGGTGTGAGAAGTGAGAGGTACTGGACATCTCTACATTTACATCTTTTATACATTTTCCAATCATAATGGCCAACCCCTCTGCAGGTTAATAATTCTCGGTCTAGGGTTCGTGCCGAGTTCACCTCTAGTTTATCCAACTATATGCATGTGGATTATTTCCAGTTTGTACAACAACAAGTCACAATGGCAACAGTGTATCTTTGATTTTAACATTAAGCCTTAGTATACGTCCTATACAATGTAGTTCAAGTGTTCACATTTAGTATTTAAACAACATTGTATTTGATGTATGTCTAAGGATCGGACTTGTTGGCGCGGGTAATCCTCGATCTACAGGTCAAACGTAGGACAAGGTCTCATTACACGGTCCTAACATTTGGCCTACGCGCAGTTTAGACAGTAACTTTGGTGCGAAGGTCAGAACCACTAGGTTACAAGCGGGAAACACTGTCCACCATTTTAGAACACAGAGTGACTTTGAAATGGAAATCAAAATGGCAGATGGACCAAAAATGGCGGCTAGGTCGATCTAAGGTCGGAACCTTGCAATGTGGATTTCTTTGCAGAGCGACTGGGCTTAGGCCAATATATACAATAAAGGAGGTACAATATGATATCCCGTTTAACACTCCTACCTCTCTAGCTGACACCAGGCTGTTTAAATGAACTTGTTGCATTCTAAGCAACTCCAGATCTCCGCCCAGTCCCGCAAGGCTCCTTCGTCTCACCAATCATTTTTAACCTTTACATGAAAACTTTGGGCACTGTCCTTAAAGATCCCCATTGACAGCAGCATGTCCTTCCAGAAACCCATAGCCAAGAAGGCCAAAATAGCTTGGCTCAGAATCACCAGCCTTCAAAAAATCAAACTCTTCATCCCGCCACAGGACTTTTGGATTGTACTGCAGGCGCTTGTTTTCCCACACATCAATGGGGGAAATGTTCTCCTGACGGGGCTCCCATCTGCTCACTTGGCTCCCCTAAAAGCAGTCCACCATGCTGCAGCATGTCTTATTATAGGAGCATGGACATTTTACCAAATGACCCCAGCCTACGTGAACTATATTGGCTTCCCAGCCAGCATACTATTCAAGACTGCATGTATCATCTAAAAAGCAGTCAAGAGAAGCAGACCAGCATACCTGGTGGGTAAGCTCCTCATATCTGGTGGCACACACTCCTTGCACAGCAAATCGACCAACCAGCTTGAATCACAACTCGTCCACAAAGGGAGGACCCACAAACAATCCTTCTTTTGTCATGCACCCACCCTCTGAAAATCGATCACAGTTTCAGCTAGGAATGCCCCCACAACCCTTCAGTTTAACAAATCTCTCAAAACATGGCTCTTTCAACAACACCTAAACAAAGACAAATTCCAATGGATGCACAAACCGATGTACAGACCTCATAATACTGTGCTACTGTTAAAAGATGGCAGCCCAAATGCAGGCTACCCACACTCTGTACAGCGTTACACTGATCTTGAGCTAGTTCCGCACTTCAACCAATAAAAATTCAAGTAAAGCAGAGGGAAGGTGAAGAATCTGAAGATTTACAGACGTGCCAGTGCCTAGGGTAAGAATGGAAGGTAGGGCTTCATGACCACTGTTTTAGAATTGTGGGGAGGATTGTTCGGTGGCCAAGAGTGATAGCCAAAAGGTTGTCATATTCTTACCCTTTTACAAGTTGAGAACAGGACTTTCCCTAGCACCAGATTAATCGGTAATTATGAGGTATTTTACAACCATAAAATGGGGTAGTATTGATCTTTCTGATTTAGTACCTCGCATCTCTCTCGCAGAAACCAGACTACCATAAAACATATGGAACAAGCAAGATCCTGGGGCCCGGAGAACCTCTTCATGGGCGTCATCTTCTTGCGTATACTGTCGGACTTTGAGTGTGGGGCAGGGGTAGCCAATCTGTCACACTCAAAATATTTCAGCCCACAACCCCCATCAGCCCCAGCCTGCTTTGACAGTGGTAAAGAATCATACAGGTTTCAGGCCAAAACCTCTGTAGCATGACAGTTTGGCTACCTGTGCCCCAAACTGAAGGATTTACAGTATACGATAGTTTAATTGTGGAAGGAAAAGTGGAGGGTGTATTTCTATGTGCTGTGATCAGAGTCAACCTTAAAGCAGGAAGGGATTCCGCACTGTGCAAAAACTATCAACCAACTTCTCCAAAACCAGTGACTCTAAAGTGTGTGTGAAAATAGGTGGCTTGTGCTTGAAACAAAGAGCTCACTGAACTTGTCTGTGGAAAACCAATTTGGTTTGTTGAGGGGAGGAAAATCATTCATTCTCCACCACAGGCTTCATTGTTCCACTCGATCCTTGGAAGAGGAATCAGATGAACATTGGGGGCCTTTGAACCCATAGAGGTAGTCAGACTTCATCCAAGAGCAGTGGAGTTTTTAAAGTGAAGACCCCTCTACATTATTTTTCCCAACACTCTCTCACCCTTCACCACTCCATGCAGTCTTTGTGTGAAAGGCAAGGTCATTAATGGTCACCAATGATGCCACATCTCAAACCTAGCGTGCAGCAGGGCCATAGCATTTCAGCATCCACACTATTCATAGCCTGAGTACTGCACTGCCGGGAAAGCTGATTCCTGTCAGCCTCTGTTTATCAATGGTCAGGTGCAGCCTTGTGTAACTTCCAGAGGTGAGCCTGATTGAACACCAATGCTTCCCCAGCCCTCCCACTCTCAGGGAGAAACTGTAAGTCTCCACAGTCCTCTTCCTCTGTACACACACACTACCAGTTTAAGATCATCTCACAAGACCACAAAAGAACATACTTACATTCTTTGCAAATTTCCACAAGTATACAAGCTCATCATCGGGGTCAGATTCGATCGTGTAATTGACTTGACATTTTAGTTCCACTTTATCATATTCTTCGAGGTGGTAGTCCCGGACTTGAAAATAGAAAACAACATACACTACAGGTAAGAAATCTGTAGAAAGGTTTAAAGTCATGTTAACAGAATTTGGAAGTAGGTTTGACTCCAGAAATAGAAGGGTATCCTTCCTCATTAAATTAGTAAATACAAAGATGGGCAGTGTTCAGTTCTCCACAGAAATTCTTTTAACAGAATTAAATTGTGAGCAAGACACAGGAAATTGAGAATTCTAATCTCTAAAATCAACATTTTAAGGCATGATAAGAGGCATAAAAAACCTTCATACTAACGTTATGCCTACAACTTTAATCAGTGAAAAAAGTGAACAAAGAACTACAATTCCCATGTCAAAATGCAGAAACATACACTTATTGCACAGTGTGTCCGGTGTTACCTGGTGTTACCTGTTGGATATGCTATGTGTGCAGCCTGAGAAGTCTGTTTACACTTTCCATTGGAAGGCAGACCTATTCTCTTTAATCACCACACCGACACGGAGCGCGGCACGTGGCACAGTGTGTCTGGTGTATGGTGCCTGGCGACTGTGACTGCACCTTGACTCAACTTGTTCATCAACTGCCCAGTGATTGTTATGAAATTATGAAGACATCTAACCAATACTACGATTAAGTGTGACTGAGCCGCTTTGATCACCCTCGAGTTTACTTCGACTTCGACAAAGGCAGCAGCTGTTCTCTTTCACTTTGCCAATTAAACTGTGCCTTAAACTGTGCCTTATGGAGAACGCCCCTGAGGTGAAGTGGGACAATCCTGGTCACATACTTTACTAACAAGGTACTATGTTAGGCAGCAAACACTTTGTGACAGGCTTTGACAGGGGAGTGACTGCAGGTTCGTCCTTTGAGGTCCCCTTTGACTGAAGTTAAACCTGCTGACTGCCTCCACCCGTGTGGTTCTCAGGCTAACATTCCTTCTTTTTTTGTCCGGTGTTCCACTGGAGGAGTGACTGCTGGAACCTTTACTCCTCATCCGAGACATATTGAATGAAAGTCTAATTTTGCTTATTGTAATACGCTTTTGTGTATCTATCTCTGGAGGAGTGACTCTGGGAAGTTTCCTTTGAGCTCTTTGTATGAGATACACTGAAAGAAAGTCTAAGTCTGTTGATTGTATGCGTTTTGTTATACAGCTCGTATGAACATGCAGACCTTTGATCTTGTGACAATTTTAATTGGAGTTGAAATCTTTTTTTCAACCTTTTTTGTAGCACTTGGAAATTGTAAATGTGTGACATTGTGATATTCTAAACAGTAGGAACTGTAATTACATGTTTAATGAGAATCCCAGGAAACACTGAATGTTAGATATTTTTTTTACAGGAATTGAATTGTATCCTTTTATTACATTTGGAAACTGTAAATCTATGAATTTGTGATATGTTTTTAAAAAAGAGCAGGAATTGGCTCTTGCCCTCTTTTTGCCCTGTTTTTATACTTTGATCTAGTAAATCTTTTATCTCGTTCAGATTGTGTCTCTGCCCGGTTAGTGGTAATATTGATGTATCCCAACCACAGAACAAAAATAAAGTAAAACTAATTCTAAGACTAACCCACTTTTGTTTGCGGGTGTCCAATTTGTTCTTCAGTAGTCCAGACTCCTTATTTGTAAAAGTCCATGGACAATTGAAGCTAATGGAGGAAAACTTGCTCAATGTAAAACTGACTAAGTTATGATGTATCTAAACTGAGAGGTCAAATGACCATACATACAATAAAGGTTTGTGTAATATTTTAATTAACATGTGCTGTAAACAAAGAATACTATTTGGCATAACAGTGCAAAATCACAAAATAACGTCTGCGAGAAATCTCAAAGGTGAAGGAAACAAATTAGGTCATCATAAATCAAATGCAATAATAAAAAACTGTGAAGCAAAAGGGAAACCAATTAAATAACACACTTCAATTCCTAATTGTACACATTGGTTCAAGTGTCGTTCAGTATAACGAGTGTCACAGAGCATTAATTTCTTGCAATGTAAATAGCGTGAAGTCCTAAATTTGAAACAATAAGCAGGACTATTCCAATTTATGAAATGTTCGCTATTCGTGTGAGGATTTCCCAAGTTGTCCTCTTGTATCCTAAGGCTATATTCGGCCTTTGCCCGGGTCTTTGGGTAAAAGATATCTTGGCCTACGTGGTGTTTGAATGGCAAACCAAACTCTTTACGTTACGGCGGTCACTAGACTCAATTGGCCCGCCTTCATCAGGGCGTCAGTTTGGGGACCCTGTGTGAAAATATATAAAGAGCAATCAGTAAAGGAACCTCTCAATCAGTGCCTATATTTATTTAGCAGTGACAGAATAAATCAAAACTCTAAGTAGCTGGCCTATATATTACCTGCCGGTACTTAAATCCCAAGTGTCGAGTCGTGTCTGGAGTGGAGCACAAACCAGTCCTTGAAGCTAGTCGCTATGTGGTTGCTGTGTCTTAAGCAACCTGAATACTTTTCAACCCACTGGGGTATTTCTCTGACGTCCCCCCTTGGGACTACCTACAAGTGAAAATAGTATATGGCCTGTTAGCGAAAGGATTGAGTGCATTGCAGTGTATTGCAGACCCAAATCTGTTGTTACAGTATTTACCTGTGGGTATGGAGGCCGGTGGTTGGTAGTGATCGTGTCAGAACGGGTATGGCTGGTGTGCTAAGGAAACATCTCTTCATAGTTTTGGAAGTAATTGGATCGCTCAAACCACATCTGCAAAGGGTAATCAATTGCATGTCGGTATAAGTATACAGAAATGTGTCAAGACTGGCCAACTGAATGTTGTTCTCTTTGCTGTATCTGTTGAGGCTATTAACATTAATAATTACCTGTTAGTACAAGTTAAATTTTTCATATTTGGGGATTGTTGACTCAGAGGTATGTTGAGTTTGGCAGTCTCTGTTCCTAAAAAGATGAGCAGAGAGGATATATTATGTCAGGTCATCCTCGAAAGGGCACAGTAATAGAGCATGCTAAAGCTGCATTGAGACTGTGTTGTCAGAAGATGTTTGCGTGTTCACCAAAAAGTTATAATAAAATGTTAAAAGATGATTAGCATCTGGCTGGTCGTCTGCGCACTAAGATGGATCGTGCATAGCGACATCTTTGTTTATTATTACATGCTGCGAGCGTTCGCTCCTCCTGGATGTGCAAAGTGGTAGCTACTAGCTAAATTGTTTGTTCAAGTGCAGGGGCATTACTGTGTATTGCACGGTACTCTGAGCAGGGAATTTTGCAAACATACCTTTAGGTTTCAGACCAAGGAGCTGCTGGGTCGTCGCTTCTTCCTGCTTCGCGTGTAGCACTGGGAAAATGAGTGCACGCGGGAGAATACCTAAAAATAAAACGGTCATCATGGAAATGACGCTCGGGATCCCTGCCCCTATTGGTGCACGTGATGCAGAAACAGAGAACCTCGGAATGGTACGAGGCTGAGGCTCCGTTGTTGTTGGTTATCACAGCAACAGTCTGTATCTATTACTTTGAAGTCTCATGGTTAGCCGCAGCTCGTACTGCTTGACGTGGTATGTAACTGCAGCGTCGCGTGTGACACTGTGGCCACTTTCTGTAACTCAGACCTGCATACCGGAACAGATGAATAGGATCAGCAATCTAGATATCGTAATATTGCCATAGATGTTGCATCCTTAGGAAAACCTGGTACAATAGGACTCCCGTTGTCCCACGGGCACAGTTAGTCCATGCTGTTGTCTCCAAAAGGTGGGGGTGTTGTGACAACTTGTTTGTCCCTTAATGAAAACTTCTTATTGGTAAAAATTCTAACAGTAGAGCTAAACCTGGATGTATTGCAGGAGTCTCGATTGTGCAGTTCGAACCAACAGTGTATGAGATCAGTGTATTACCGGTTGGAAGATTTCATTTAAACTATGGTGATAAGTATCCAGACGATGGATCCATCTGGACTCCATTTGGAGCAGACTATGTTGAAGGTCTGCCCCACCTTTTACTCTTTCCAGTACCCACCAGGTGAAGTCATTTGGAGAATGTCTGGCTTCTAGGAAATGTGCTACTAAAGGTGCTGTCAAAGTCTTGCGCCGGATCTTCGACCTGCGTTCAGATATTCTTAGATTAATGGCTCTTGTTGTCTGTCCTACATATCTTAAGCCGCATGGGCATTCAATGCAGTAAATAACATTCAAGCTTTTGCAGTTTGTGAAGTCTTTGAGAATCCATTCCTGTTGTCCAATTTTAAAGGTTTTCATCTTTCTATTAAATTGGCACGCCACACAGTTCCCACATGGGTGATGCCCTTGTATTGGGCATAATGTTCTTTGCCTTATATGCTGAATCAGATTGAAAGAGAGACTGGACCAAGAATTTGTTAATGTTCTTTGCTCTTTTATATGCAAACCTGATTGGGGGATCTTCTGGTAAGTTAAGTCTGGCAATGTGCCAGTACTTGTTAATGATCTTCTTGATCTGTGCTGTGTCTCTGCCATGTGTGACCACACAGGTTAGACAGTCTTCAATGGTACTGATTATTGTGGTGAGTGGTTGCAGGAGCAATTCTTTATTCGAGTTGAGTGCTCTTTTTACTGACTGATCTAGTCATTTTTGGGGGTAACCCCTGTCCGCAACCTGTTTGAAAGGAGTGACGCGTGTCTTTTAAAATCTTCGGTTGAGGTGCAATTCCTACGAATGCACAGGAATTACCCATAGGGCACATTTTCTTTTGTGTGTTTTGGGTGGGTGTCATGAACCACTGTACGCGTCCCTTCTGGACTTCGTGGTCCCTGACCCAGAGGGGACTGAACTCAGCAGTACTCCCAACATGGCCACTGAACGCGGAATGCTGTTTGCCAGTCTCCGCGTTGTACGCTCTACGTTCTACAAAGCAGACACCCCCGCGGCCCTGCTCATCTCAACGCTACCGCTTGCATTAGTCAGACGTATGTGGCCTGAGTTCGTGCAGCGATTACTTCTGATTCCTGCCTGGTTCCCGGTCCCCTGAATCTCCTCTTCTTTCATCCTTCCCCTTTTTCCTCACCTTGCATTTCCTGGATTGCCAGCACATTTTTATCTCCGAGTGCGCTCCTTGCCATTTCCTGGACTTTTCCCCAGACATCTGAACGCTTCCTGGAGTCGGGTCACGAACCGCACACTGGAACCCGAGGACCCACGCACAGGGTTATACAAATCCCGAACAGTGCGAAAGAAGACATCATTGAAGATCACGAACAAACAATACAGACAGGTGAGAAGGGGGGAAACCTGTGACAGATTGAGACGCGGCATGCAGGAGTTAGCAACAGAAGTTCAAAATCTTAAAGCCGAAAATGCGGCATTGAAACAAATGGTCCTGTCACATGACTCCACAACCAAGGAAAGTGTGTTGTTGGGTGGAGTGGTGGATAAATATGATGGCTCTTCAAAGACCCTTCGTGGCTTCCTCGATTCATGTTTAGTGCACTACACCTTTAAGCCCTACTACTTCTCCACCCCCAGGGCAAAGGTGGGCTTTGTGATTTCACATCTCTCTGGGAATGCATTAACTTGGGCAACTCCCTTAGTTAATTCGGGTGATGCCCTCCTGGATGACTATGATGGTTTCGTGCAGGCGCTAAAGACCATGTTCGATCGCCCAGAACAGGTTTACAGTGCCCAAGAATGCTTAATGGACTTCCAACAAGGATCCCAGGATATGCTTACCTATGTGACACGCTTTAAACAACTTGCCAAGGAAGCAGACTGGTCCTCTGAGGCCTGTTTCACCCTCTTTCAAAGAGGTTTGAATGAAGAGATAAAAAACGAGCTAGCCAGGGTAGCTCGCCCAAGTTCCTTCCAGGCTCACATGGACCTTTCCTTACAAATTGACTTTCGTATCCAGGAAAGAAAGGAGGAAAAGAAGAAGACTAAAATACCCTACCAAAAGGCCTCTACAGAACCTTCCTCTAGTCCTGAGCCTGCTTCTTCCCCAACCATGGACCCAGAGCCCATGCAACTAGGAGCCTTCCGCGGACCCAGAACTCCACAAGAAAGGATGCGACGGATTCACACTAGTCTGTGCATGTATTGTGCCTCTGATAAACATCTTGTGAGAGAGTGTCCTATTGCCCCTCCACAGTGTTTGGGAAACGCCAGCTCCCGATCCTAGATGGAGCACAGCTTCGGGAGGGAGATGTTTGCTCCACATCTATTCCATCCTTGAACTCTCCTGGACAAAACAATCTTGTTATTCTGCAGGCCTTTCTATTGCCTTCCAAGAAAGAATCTTATCCCATTCTGGCATTAGTGGATTGTGGGGCCATGGGGATATTCATAGATCATGATTGGGTCACTACCCATAACATTCCATATGAAACATGAGACATCATGCAACCTGTAGAGGCTATCGATGGAAGACCTCTCTCTTCAGGACCCATTACCCTTCAAACCAAAGAAATCCTGCTTTCTATAAACCACCACCAAGAAAGGATCACATTTGACATCATAAGATCTGCCCATTACCCAATGGTAGTGGGTATGTCTTGGTTACAGAAGCACAACCCCTACATCAACTGGGCAGCAGGATCCTTGTTTCTTGGTTCAGAACATTGTATGTCCCACTGTTTATCCCTAGATTCCTTGTCAAGATCCTCTGAAGAAAAGCAAACTAACCAGCAAGGTCCATTCACTGTCTCGAATATCATCCAGGTTCCCAGGGCCTATCAGGATTACACTGATGTGTTTTCGACTGCCATAGTTCAAGCCCTTCCCCCTCACAGTCCTGAAGACTGTGCTATTGATACTGAACCCTCAGCAGTGATTCCTTTTGGGAGGATGTTCATTCTATCAGAACCTGAGAAAAGAGCCCTCCGAGAATACCTGGATACCAACTTGGAAAATGGTACTATCCGACCATCCAAATCCCCGGCGGGAGCTTTGTTGTTTTCTGTCCCCAAGAAAGATACCAAGGAGCTTAGGCCTTGCCTAGATTATCATGGTCTTAATCAATGCACCCTCAAGGACCGCTACCCACTGCCCCTAATCTCGGATATCCTGGAAGCAGTAAGAGGAGCTGTAGTGTTCACGAACTTAGATCTCAGAGGTGCCTACCATCTGCTCCGTATAAAGGAAGGTGACGAATGGAAAACAGCCTTTAGAACACCCTTTGGTCATTTTGAATACTTGGTTATGCCCCTCGGACTTACCAATGCCCCAGCGGTCTTCCAACATTTTATGGACAGGGTGTTCTCCGATATGCTGTTCCTCTTCATCATAGTATACCTGAACGACATACTGATATACTCCAAGGGCCATCTGAAGCTTGAAGAACATGTTAAAGCAGTTTTACAACGTCTACGTGAACATAAGCTCCTGGCTAAACCCGAGAAATGCCTTTTCCATGTGTCTACTGTTCACTATCTCGGATTCGTCCTTAGCCCAGAGGGAACTGGAATGGACCGCTTGAAAGTAGACTCTATTCTATCCTGGCCTGTTCCAACTACTGTGAAACAAATTCAATCCTTCCTGGGGCTTGCTAACTTCTACCGGAAATTCATATCTTCTTTTTCGGAGATTGTACATCCGATCATTACATTGTTGAAGAAGGATACACCCTTTCACTGGACAGCAGTCCAAGATGAGGCGTTCCAACAGTTAAAGTCAGAGTTTACACAAGCCCATATCCTGGCCCAACCTGACATTGATCGACCCTTCCTAGTGGAAACTGATGCCTCTAACTAAGCCATTGGGGCAGTCCTGAAACAGGAATTTGATGACAAACTAGAACACCCCATCACCTACCTTTCTCGCACCTTGACCCCTAGCAAAACCCACCATTCTGTTTTGGAAAAGGAACTACTAGCCATCCGTCAAGCCTTCACAGACTGGCGTCATCTACTCCTGGGAGCAAAACATCCTGTTCAGGTCCGCACAGACCATCAGAATCTTCAAGTCCTGCAATCCCTGGAATGTAGGAACAGTCGTCAAGCCCGTGGGGCCTTCTTCTTTGCCCAGTACCAGTTTCAAATCCATCATGTTCCTGGAACACACAATATAATAGCTGACGTCTTATCCCGACGTCCTGACTACGAAATTCTTGAAGACCAATCCTTCCCAAAGATGTTCCCCCACACAATATTTGTTGCCCAAGAAATCAGTCTCCAAGAAGACATTCGGATTCAAACTCAGTCCTCTGAAATCTGGAAGGAGTTTAATGGAAAGAATCGATGGAACCTCAAAACGAAGGGTGGATATTTATTCAAGGACAATTGCCTCGTCATCCCCACTCAGAGACTACGACAAAAGATCACAAGCCTATGTCATGATACCCTTCATTCAGGACACTGTGGCATCACCAACACCCTCCGTCTAATACAAAGACAGTTTTGGTGGCCGAAGATGAAAGATGATGTCCAGCATTACGTCCAAACCTGTGCAGTCTGCACTCAAAACAAGCATGACAACAAGAAACCGGCAGGTCTCCTGCTCCAACCAGCGCTGCCAACAAGACCTTGGGAATTCATTGCTACGGACTTTATTGTGGAACTACCACCTTCCAGGGGATACACAATTATCATGGTTACCATTGATTTATTCACTCACATGGCTCATTTTACACCTTTATATAAACTACCATCCTCGTTTGAACTTGCCGGAATCTTCCTGGAACACATATTCCGACTTCACGGACTACCCTCCAAGATCATATCTGACAGAGGACCCCAGTACATATCTCAGTTGTGGAAACAATTATGTTGCATACTAGGAATCCAACGTGTCATATGCTCAGGTTATCATCCACAAACCAATGGAGCTACTGAACGCGTGAACCAAACTCTGGAACAATATCTTCACTGTCTCGCCACCAAGGTCCAGGACGATTGGTCACTCTTAATACCTGTGGCTGAATTCGCCTACAAAAATTCGGATCACTCGGCTGTCAAAATTAGCCCCTTCTTCTGTAGCCAAGGATTCCACCCTTCGGTTCTACCATCCATTTTCCCACATCCAACCCCTGTTCCTACAGTTGACTCCTGGATTGAAACCCTCATCAACATACACAACGAAGCAAAAGAACACCTCGAAAAGGCCCGAACAAACACCATGCTCTATGCTGACTCCAAAAGAAGACCAGGGCCTTCATACACAATAGGTGATAAGGTCTGGCCATCCTCGAAACTTCTTCCTCAACACTTACGACCAAATAAATTGGCTCCCCGGTACCATGGTCCTTTCTCCATAAAGGAAATCATTAACCCAGTGGCCTTCCGACTCAGACTACCAGAATCTTGGAAGAGGATCCACCCAATTCTTCACAGTTCTCTGTTGAAACCATATGTCCAGTCCTCCCGAACTGCTCCAAGATCTACCCCTGTGATTGTCAATGATCAAGTTAGAATATGACGTTTCCAGAATATGTGACTCCAGGTACAGACGTGGACAGCTACAGTATCTGTTCGAGTGGAAAGGGTACCCTCCCAGTGAACGCACCTTGGAACCAGTCTCAAACATAAATGCCCCCAGACTGCTCAGAAGGTGCCACCTTATACACCCAGGCAAACTCGGAGGAACTGGGTTTCGGAGGAGGCATGCTGTCATGAACCACCTACGCGTCCCTTCTGGACTTCGTGGTCCCTAACCCATAGGGGACTGAACTCAGCAGTACTCCCAACATGGCTGCTGAACGCGGAAACGCTGTTTGCCAGTCTCTGCGTTGTACTCTCTACGTTCTACAAAGCAGACACGCCCCCGCGGCCCTGCGCATCTCAACGCTACCGCTTGCAGTAGTCATATGTGCGCGGCCGGAGTTCGTACAGCGATTACTTCTGATTCCTGGTTCCCGGTCCCCTGAATCTCCTCTTCTTTCATCCTTCCCCTTTTTCCTCACCTTGCATTTCCTGGATTGCCAGCGCATTCGTATCTCCGAGTGCGCTCCTCGCCATTTCCTGCACTTTTCCCCAGACATCTGAACGCTTCCTGGAGTCGGGTCACGAACCGCACGCTGGAACCCGAGGACCCATGCACAGGGTTATACAAAACCCGAACAGTGCGAAAGAAGACATCTTCGAAGATCACAAACAAACAATACAGACAGGTGAGAAAGGGGGAAACCTGTCACAGTGGGTCGATAGGTCAAATGACATATCCTCAAAGATGGTGATTGTATGGGTGGTGTCCCTCAGGTACGTGCTGGTTTTCATGCTGAGGGGTTGAAGAAAAGTGTCTACAAATTTACATAAGGGCTCCAGGATCGACCCACATCCCGAAACTATTGGTCTGCCTGGTGGAATATGTGGGTCGTTATGGATCTTTGGCAGAGCATAGAAGCATGGAGTTCTGCCTCCTGGGATGGTAAGGAATTCTGCTTCTTTTGGAGATAGCCAATCCCGCTCCATTGCATAACTTACCACTTCCGAAAATGTCCTGACCCAAATCTTTTGTTGGGTCTTTACGTAAAATAGAGTAGCAATCCATGTCACTCAGTAGGGCCAATACCATGTCTTTGTATTGGGTAATAGTCATAATGACTATTCCTCCTCCCTTGTCCGCTGGTTTGATTACTATGCCCTTGTTGTTTTGAAGTGATGTTAAAGCTTGTTTCTCTTTTAAAATTAAGTTGTTTTGGCTACCCATTTTCTTCTTTGTGTTTTTAAGTTTGGCTAGGTCTTGTAGAATGCACTTTTCAAACGTTAAGAGTTCATTGGGGACTTGATTATCTGAAGGGGTGAAAGTCGAGGGTTTGTGTAAACCTGTGTCTACTTCCTGGTCCTTGGAGTTTGGAGGATGGTCTTTAAAGAAGGAATGGAGTCTCACTTTTCTGAGGAAAGTACGGACTTCAATTTCCGAGTCATACCAGTCTCTGTGTGTGGTTGGTACAAAAGATAATTCCTTCATCAACACAGACGTTTGTGTCTCTGTATGATCAATGCAAGCTAGATTGAATATCGGTGTAAAATGGTGATCGGTGTTGGGACCTAGTGCCTCTGCCTGCATCGTCTGGGTCGGAATCCTGGCCTTCCTCCTCTTTGCGGGGAAGCCCATTGCAGGTTCCCCCATTGGGGATTGCCAAAACCACCCCCACCTAAAAAAGGAGAAAAGGGTGGTGGTGGATATGTAAAAGTTGGTTGGGGTTGTCCTGTCTGTTGTCTGGATTGATCGCCTGAGGATGATCCACTACTGGATCCAGGAAAAGTGACCCCTCTGCTTCGATTTCTCTGCTGTCTCAATGGAAGGGGACCCATACGGCCTGCTTGGTTCTGACTAGCCAGATAATTGTCTGAAATGTAGGGATATATTAAGTCTAATTGAAAATCCTTAATATCCTTCTGGAGTTTGTTTTGTTTTTCTGGCAAGTGTTGTTGCTTTAAAATCCTCAAATTGTTTATTTAGGTCCAATAACTGATTTTTGGTATCTATGATGGTAGTACTAGTTTGGAATTTAGCCTCCTCGCTATCAAGCTCTTTTTGAATTTGATGGCTAATTCTCTAGGCCGTTGTGATCATAAGGACCATTAGGTCGCGACTGCATTTTGTGGCAATGCAACTAAAGTTTGTGACATATACTTTGTCATCAAGGAATAAACAGGGGGTATTTCTGACTATAAGGCCATTTGGAATTATGCTTGCCTTAAGATATTCCCTTAGGAAGTGGGCATGAAGTTCTGTCCTAAAGGTCTTCTTTTTTAACCGTAATATATATGTATATTTTTTATTTCACATAGTTTATACAAACTTTTGAAATGTAAAACTTCAACAATAAATCACAATATAATCTGATTCTGCAAATAAATTTCCAATTATTCTATAAAAAAGGTATAAAGAAAAAATGAAAAAAGAAGAGCGAGCACTATTAACACTAAGTGTCATTTGCTGCTATTTAAATTTGCTTTTGTTAGTGAACGTCTGACACCGTCTCCAGCATCTTCTGTAGCTGTTCTAGGAACCTCATAAGTGCCAAAGTTAGTGATTTGCATTCGCTGTTATGCATTTGCTTCCACCAATCATCCTCGTTATTAGTCAGGCATTTATCCAATTCTTTCCCCAGGAATTTTCCATGTAAATCTCTTAGGCTACGGCAAAAGAGGACCAAATGCTTTAAGTTTTCTTCCTCCTTTAAGCAGAATCTGCAGCTTGCATTTCCGGATTGGATCATTCGTCTGTGACTTCGAATTTCCTTAGTTTTGAAAAGATTTAGTCGAAATTTCATATACAGCCTTCTTAATCTGATTCTGCAAATAAATTTCCAGTTATTCTATAAAAAAGGTATAAAGAAAAAATGAAAAAAGAAGAGCGAGCACTATTAACACTAAGTGTCATTTGCTGCTATTTAAATTTGCTTTTGTTAGTGAACGTCTGACACCGTCTCCAGCATCTTCTGTAGCTGTTCTAGGAACCTCATAAGTGCCAAAGTTAGTGATTTGCATTCGCTGTTATGCATTTGCTTCCACCAATCATCCTCGTTATTAGTCAGGCATTTATCCAATTCTTTCCCCAGGAATTTTCCATGGAAATCTCTTAGGCTACGGCAAAAGAGGACCAAATGCTTTAAGTTTTCCTCCTCCTTTAAGCAGAATCTGCAGCTTGTATTTCCGGATTGGATCATTCGTCTGTGACTTCGAATTTCCTTAGTTTTGAAAAGATTTAGTCGAAATTTCATATACAGCCTTCTTAGACGATTACATGGTGCAACAATCATGTATTTGGGGAGAGTGTTAAGCTTTTTTGCCTCGCCTGGCGCTCTTTTCTCTCCAGTTTCGATCCAGTCAATTTCCAGCAACTTTTTCTTAACTGCATTGGGGTAAGCCCATAGTGTTTTTTCATCCGTGCCCAGCTGGATCAAGATGTCTTTGCATTGCTGTCTCCATTCTGTTAGTGCGGTTTTCCTTTGCATTTTCTGCTCAGTCAGCACTTCAAAGGGTGGTAAATCTGCTTCTTCATTTGTCTTTCTGAATATTGTTAGCTTGTTCCAGATTAATCTTGCATTCAGAGTAGAGACTCCTACTTCATACAGTATGCAGGCAGTGGGGCAGCTTTGGAGGATCTGTAGAATTTGCTTCCAGAAGGAGCCCTCACATCTTGCCTAGATCTTTGAGTCACAGCCAAACATATTTTCTGCTCTGTAGGTTAGTATAGGACTCACCTTGCTCAGGTAAAATTTTCTTATTGGGATATAAGAGAATTTTCCATATTTTTTTTGCAGTATTATTCCTTGGGATATTAGTTATTTGCAGTTGCTTAGGAGTTTTTTCTTCATTGGTTCGTCGTTTATACTGGAGGTTACTGTTGTTCCTAGGTATGCATATATTGAACTTTGTTCAGTTTCTTTGATCCTAAAGCCCAACTTGACCTATTTTTCCTTGGTTGCCTACCCCGTTTATTTTCCAAGACCAAAATTTCAGATTTCGCTACATTAATATCTAGCCACAGATCTTTGATGAAGGCTTTTAATGCAGTCAATTTTCTTTGTAGGCCAATGGGTGTAAGATCTAGAATAACCATATCATCAGCATACAAGATGTGATTTATCGGAGTTCCGTTCACCATAGGTGGAAAAGACACCACACTCTCTAGAGCAAAGCCAACTTCGGATATATAGAAATTAAAGAGAGTTGCTACAAGGGGGTATCCTTGCGTCACACCCCTTTCTGTTGGTATGGGTGAGTTAAATTTCCCAATCTATCCAGACGCACTTGTATGTGAGTTTCCGAGTAAAACTCTTTGATTGCTTGAATCAGGCTGACAGCACATCCTCTTTTGTTGAGTTGTATCCACAGTGTTTCACGGTCAACACCATCAAATGCATTAGCCATGTCTATAAATTCTAAGTAGACTTTTTGCCCTGTTTTGATTGCATCTATTTTCAACAGGTTTAATATGAGGAGATTTAGAATGCATCCTACTCCTTTGACGAATCCAGACTGTCGCACATCAAAGATCTTCTGTCTTCTTATCCGTTGCGTCAATTGGTTGAGCAGCAAGCTTGCAAAAAGTTCCCCACCACCACCAGAAGGGCTATTGGCCGATAATTCGCTGGATTGGTGCAGATACCCTTTTTAAATATCGGGACTATAATCCCAGATTTCCAGGTTGATGGAATGCGTCCTTCTTTGATTATGTTTTGAAATAGTATATCACAGAATTCCGTCCACTCATCGATATTATTTTTCAAGTCAGCGTTTGAGAGGCCATCAGAACCAGCTGTTCTAGATGAGCTACTTTTTTGCATACATGCTCGAATGTCATCACGATCAATGTTAAGTTCCCAAGGTTTACTTGTTTGCAAAATAGGACAAATTGATATTTTTACTTTTTTGAATAGGTGCGTGTAGTGTCTTTCCCAGGCTTTTTCGTTCACCATGTTCATTAGGACTGCATTCTCCGGATTCTCCAGCTCATTTATTATTGTCCAAAAGCCTCTTGAATTTCTTTGATTCAATGCATACAACATTATCTCTGCGTCTCTTTGTTCGAGTGCTAGTCTGTGCGCTTTACACCAGTTATTAAAGCGGTTTTTCGTTTTTCTTATCGCGCATTTACAATCAGGATCTGTAGATGCGTGGATTTTTCTTAGTTCTTTCCTAAACTCTCTTTTCTTTTGTGCGACTTGGGCATCGTACTTATGCCTCCGATATGTAGATTTATTTTGGTTATTTTTCCTCTTTATTTTGTAGACTTCAAACAAGATATGATATTTTGTTGATTCCATCTTGTTTTGCTCATTTTTTGATCACATAATTTTGGTTATTGCTATGATATCATTATTCCTTAATCTCAGTCTGTTGAGTCCAGGTTCGACGGTAATTTGTTGCTGCCACAGCTTTCGTTGTTGTGGTTTAATCCACTTCCACTCAATAGTGACTACATTATGGTCACTTTGTTTGGTCTGTGTGACTTTAAGCAGCGTTATTTCTTGCGCCATTACTTCAGAAACTAAAATATAGTCTATTATAGATTTTTGAGGTCCTCTTTTCCAGGTCGGTTTTGGTGGAATGTCTCCCGTTATAGATCCATTCAGTAATGCCAAATTTCTGTTTGCCATTTCCTCAAGCCATCTCTCACTTTTCATCCTCTCCTTATAGTTTGTTGCTACTTTCGCTCGCTCCACTCCTATCAGCTTCATGTTAAAATCACCACACAATATCACTTGAGCATTTGTATCTTCTATTAAGATGTTATCTTTTGAGTCTAGAAGATCGTCTTCACATTTCTGGTGGGTTGCTGAAGTTGTATTCCAATACACATTTATCACATAAAGTATTTCTGATGTGGACTGCGAGGAATCTAATGCTTCGAGACATACTAACTGGAGATAGGGTGAGATGATCTGGGATGACTTAATGCGTAGTGCACTGCTTCGCTTGATGAAGATCAATTGGCCCGAAATTGGGCAGCCCTTATTTTTGATAATTGCTGGGTTTATGGCAACGTCAAAGCCTTCAACGCATGGAGTTCGAGCTAACCATGTTTCCTGTAAACATAATATGTTGGCCGTCACTAGAATTTTCGGAAGGAACTCGAGGAGATGCGAGAACCCTCTCGTATTCCATGTTGCAAGCACGACTTTATTACTTTGGTCTCGGCATTAACTCTTTGATGGCAGATTTAGAGTTGTTGCTATCCATGCCCAACTATTTATTTTTATTTTAATCTGTATTTCTGCACATTTTGTTCTCTATAGTTATTTTGATTTTCTTTTGTCTCATTTCCTCGTTTGACATTGAGGTTTGAGAAATAACTTCTTCAGAGGTTGCCTTTGCGTTCTCCAAATTGGCAATTTTCTCTTTCATTGATACTAGGTTGTTACACACTTTTACCTTTTCATTTTTATTTACATAATTTGGTTCCGTAGGATTAGGGCACTCGTTACTCGCAAGGGTGTTGTTGACCTCGTACACTTGATATCCTGCGTCCAGCAGCTGTCTCTCACACATCATCATGGCTTGTGCATCTTTCTTGTTGCCAATGTGTAACAGGACGAATTTTTGCTTCATATCATCAATAATTTCCACTCAATCAATTCTTGAGCTTTTTATTTGTCTCAGAACAGGAATCGATTGAAACAGCTGCAGTATAGAGTACCTGTTCAATGATGCATAATTTTTCTTGAACTCGATTCTTTCAATCAGAATTCTAAATAGCTGTGTTGCCCATGGGACGTTCGTAGTCACAGAGGGCTGGTTTAGAACTTGATGGTCTGTCACCTTCATCTTTTTGTGGGAAGCCTCGTTTCCAGTCTCAGGTACATTCAGTTTGTCTTCTCGGGTCTCGCCATTGGTGCTGCTTTTAGATTGCTCTTCATTTTGCCCTGAGGACCTTGCATTGGCTTGGCATAGCTTAATCTCCATGTTGTGCAGACTTAGCCAACGTTTTTCTTCTAATGTGAGGAAGGGTTGGATCAACTCCACCTCCTTGGTTTCCTTCATATTTTTATTGAAGGTTTTTTGTGGCGTCTGAGGCCACAAGATCACTCTTTTCATGTTCAGGCTTGCCTCACTTTGAAGTTCTCCATTCAGAGGCTGCGTTTTTGAAGGATTCAGTCCACGATCATGCTCTGGACTGATAACTTTGATCTCCTTTCTCTGCTTCGGAGTGACAGATTTTACTTCCTCAGCCTCGTCCCCTTCGGGACTACTATAGTTCGACATATTCAGCAACTCATCCGTATCATCTTCTTCATTTTGAATCACTACAATTTCTTTGCTCCCTTCCTTCAATCCACATACTGCACTTTGTTCCCCTTAGATTTTTTGCGGGTTGATTCAGCTGAATCTCTCCCTGTTTTATTTTTTGTATGCTCTGTGTTGTTAAGAGTAATATTCAGAGCTTTTATATTTCTGAAGAAGTTAGCAGAATTTCGAGAGTTTTTATTCTTTTGGGTTTGCATATTTTTCATTTTTTTCTTGCATTTTCCTTGCTTCATTTCACCCTCTGCGCTTTTGTTCATCTTATGGGAGGTCGATAGCGTTTTAGGCTTTTCAAATATGTCAAACCATTCTCCATCTTTCTTATTAGCTTCGGATGATAGAGACTTGTTTTCCGATGGAATCGACTGGGGGTCAGAGAGTTCTGGCATTACAGCGTGGTTGTCCTCCAGATGTTGTTCCACATCTTGTTCCTTTACGTTTTCTGGTTCGCCCAGCGGCTCATCAGTGGCAGACACATTCCCCTGTTCACCAGGCCCGGCTGGTCCCGCTATCTGCGTTCCTGCTACTTTCTCACACCCCAGCACCTGGATGCTCTCCCGAGTTGGACTAATCATTCATTCTTTTTCATAACAGCAATTCTGCTTTGTATTTTTCTTCGTCATTCCCGCCGTCTCTGGAGAATGGTGTTTTTTTGTTTGGAGGCCTTTTGTGTTTTCTGGTTCTTCTAAGTCAATCACTAAATCAGAGGGAGACCGATTGTCGGCCAATGTTTGTTTTGAAGCAGCACCACCACTTCAATCTCGCTCGTTTTGAAGAAGTGAGAGTGCTTGTCTTGTGACTTCAGCAAGGAGTCGTTTGTCCTCCGAGTTATTTTTTAATGACTCTTTCAATGGTATTAAGGAGATATCATTGCCTCTTCTGGTCAGCGTGATTTGTGACATCATCTCCACCATGTCTGTTTCTAATTTTACTATTTTTGAATTAAGTAGAGCCACCAGAGTCGTTTGATCCCGTAGGTTCTCATTTAGGTTTTCAAACAGTTTTGTCAATGAGGCCACTGCTATTGTGGTTGCAGACATCAGAATAGGAATTATCTCAGAGAGTATGTTCTCTATTAAAGCGGGTATTGTTTGTTGACATCTTAATCCTCTCGAGCGTTGGGATTTTGAGCACTGTTGGTCCTTATTTCTTTTTGCCAGTGGACTATCTTCAATCAGAGGAAGAGGATGTCTCAAGCTCTTCTCGTTCTTTCTGTGGTATTGGATGTGCGTGCTCCTCGTCACTTCCATTTATGCTCATTTTTTTCTGGCCCTTAAATCGTTTGTACAAGCAGCTAGTTTCATTCTCTGAGCTTGCGGCACACCTGGCCCTTTTTTGCGAGGTCAGGATTTCTTCATTTCTTGTGTCAAAGACGGTGTGCTCAATTCAAGGCGCATCACTTCACTGAGACTCTTGTTCTTATGGAGTGTTTTCCAGGGCATGGGCATAGTTCTTCCAGATGAGTTTGAGTTGGGTACTCTCGTGGGTTGCACTAGCTTGAAATTCAGAGCATCTAGATCTTATATCACTTGGTCCGCAATTACTAATGAATTGCGCCGGCAGGGGGGCTGAGAATGGTTTCGTGCATTAGTTCCATCATTCCAGGAGTCTAAGTGCTTCCATACTTCATCTGGACCTTCTGTCATAGATGTTGGCCCTGTTAATTCGGGTCTTAACTCGGGACATTGAGCATCAGCTAGCACCTGACTACCCATTGGAATCTGATCACTGTTTGTTGTGTTAGAAATTGACTTTTTGTGCTTTCCTGGATTGTGCATCACAGCAACCCTCATCCATGCCAGCAGTTTTAGACGGTGGACTAGCCCTCTCGTTGGATCAGTGTTTGAAGATTGACTCTGAGGAGCCACATATAAGATTTCACCCTTCGAAATTGAGGTAGATGGTATTCAGTGTTCTATGGGCAGATTCACTTCCTGCGGCCCTTTAATAGTGTTATTCGACTCTATACTTAGGGCACTGCTGCTAATGCTGCTAATGTTGGCATTTAGCCCTTTTAACACTTTTCACACATCTGAGTCCACCTCCATATTGTGGGCCATTATCGCATTCCTGTTTTGATCACTTTGATCTTTGTGAGGTGATAGGTTTGTGCGGGGCTCGAGTGTAGCATTTAGGGGTGCAAAGGCACTACAGTACTCGCCGTTCCACGGCACACTCCAGGGGAATGCTGTTGACTTTTTTTAAGTCCGTTCCCTCCTGTCGGGAGATGTAGTTGTTCCGTGGGGTGTGCGGCGGCGGTGTATTAGGGCAGAGCATGTGACTTCGGAGCAACATGCAGAAACTCCCAGTGCATGCATAGACTCAGTCTCGGTCTTGGTCACATTCGCAAGCTTGTAGCAAGAACTCTCCGGCTTTCCAAGTACCATTCACTCCCCCCCCCTCTCCAACTCCTTCGATTCTGCTTTCTCTTTCAATCTCTTCAATCCCTTGCATTGCTGCAATGCCACTTACTTGTGTTTCTCGGTGTCTGAGGTCCACCGCCGCAGAGGATTCAGCTAACGTTGCGGCGGGGTTGTCGGTGGCTAGCATTGTTAGGCTTTGCTGCTTGCCACCCACATGACCGCACAGGTTTTGGCGATGGGGCGCAGCTTCCATCAGGACACGTTTAACATGGGCACGAGTAGCGGGGATTCCAGTCCTCATACTCGTCAATTTGCAAAATCAGAGTCAAAGTGTGTTTCCCCATGCCCCCCCGGCCCCTACGGCTCACAGGGAACACAGGTAACACACTCCAGCACACTCCGCTATGCTACACGTAGTGTTGGGGCTTTTGTAGCAGAGCTCCACCTTTCCTCAATGGAGGCTAAAAACAGACTGCAGCAGGTCACTACTAAGCAGCCCACTCCACAGGTAACACACTCCAGCACACTCTGCTACGCTCTGCGTAGTGTTGGGGGTTTTGTATCAGAGCTCCACCTTTCCTCAATGGAGGATGAAAACAGACTGCAGCAGGTCACCACTAAGTAGCCCACTCCACAGGTAACACACTCCAGCACACTCCACACTCCGTAATATAGCATCTCCTGTGTTTGTAGTGCCCACAGTTGGATTGTTACCTGATGGGCAAAAACATATTGGGCCCTGTATCGTGTCCTGTATTTGCTGTTCTGTGAAACTAAGAGTAGCATGCTCCGCCATCCCCTATCATGTGGTAGTGGCTAAGGAGACCGATCACTGATGAAGGTAGTCGTGATGTGTTGTTCACTGCTTTATATAACATTATAGTCTTCAAATGGCTAGGTCTCCACCCCAGCACTAGTCGACAAAAGGTATGTTGGTCTTGGGAGAGAAAAGAAATAATAAATGATGGACTAACTTCAGATGGATTTACTCAAAAACTGTCCTATCGATAGAAAATCCTAAGCAACAGTGGTTGCCCATAATGATAACACAGAAACCCTAAGGTTATAGGAGGAGGCCATAGGCGGTGGGGATACAAGGCCTAAATATGACGCATGTGCTAATATTGATGTATCCCAACCGCAGAACAAAATGAAAGTAAAACTAATTCTAAGACTAACCCACTTTTCTTTGCGGGTGTCCAATTTGTTCTTCAGTAGTCCAGACACATTATTTGTAAAAGTGTATGGACAATTGAAGCCGATGGAGGAAAACATGCTCAATGTAAAACTGACTCAGTTATGATGTATCTAAACTGAGAGGGCAAATGACCAAATATACGATAAAAGTTTGTGTAATATTTTAATTAACGTATGCTGTAAACAAAGAATACTGTTTGGCATATCAGTGCAGAATCACAAAATAACGTCTGCGAGAAATCTCAAAGGGTAAGGAAAGAAATTAGGTCATCATAAATCAAATGCAATAATAAAAAACGGTGAAGCAAAAGGGAAACCAATTAAATGACACACTTCAATTCCTAATTGTACACATTGGTTCAAGTGTTGTTCAGTGTAACGAGTGTCACGAGCATTCATTTCTTGCTAGGTACATAGCATGAAGTCCTAAATTTGAAACAATAAGCAGGACTATTCCAATATATGAAATGTTCGCTATTCGTGTGAGGATTTCCCAAGTTGTCCTCTTGTATCCTAAGGCTATATTCGGCCTATGTCCGGATCTTTGGGTAAAAGATATCTTTGCCTACGTGGTGTTTGATGGCAAACTGAGTGGTGTTTGATGGCAAACCAAACTCTTCACGTTTCGGCGGTCACTAGACTCATTTGGCCCGCCTTCACCAGGGTGTCAGTTTGGAGACCCTGTGTGAAAATATATAAAGAGCAATCAATAAAGGAACCTCTCAATCAGTGACTATATTTATTTAGCAGTGACAGAATAATTTAAAACTCTAAGTAGCCGGCCTATATTTTACCTGCCGGTACTTAAATCCCAAGTGTCGAGTCGTGTCTGGAGTGGAGCACAAAGCAGTCCTTGAAGCTGGTCGCTATGTGGTTGCTGTGTCTTTAGCAGCCTGTATACTTTTCAACCCACTGGGGTATTTCTCTGACGTCCCCCCTTGGGACTACCTACAAGTGAAAATAGTATATGGCCTGTTAGTGAAAGGATTGAGTGCATTGCAGTGTATTGCAGACCCAAATCTGTTGTTACAGTATTTACCTGTGGGTATGGAGGCCCGTGGTTGGTAGTGGTCAGGTCCGAACGGGTCAGCTGGTGTGCTAAGGAAACATCTCTTCATAGTTTTGGAAGTAATTGGATCGCCCAACCCACATCTGCAAAGGGTAATCAATTGCATATCTGTAAAAGTATATAGAAATGTGTCAAAACTGGCCAACTGAATGCAGTTCTCCTTGTGGTATCTGTTGCGGTTATTAACATTAATGATTACCTATGAGTACAAGTTCAATATTTCATATTAGGGGATTGTGGACTCAGAGGTATGTTGAGTTTGGCAGTCTCTGTTCCTAAAAAGATGAGCAGAGAGGATATATTATGTCAGGTCATCCTCAAAAGGGCACAGTAATAGAGCATGCTATAGCTGTATACTCACTGTTTTTTCAGAAGATGCTTGCATGTTCACCAAAAAGTTATAATAAAATGCTAAAAGACAATTAGCGTCTGGCTGGTCGTCTGCGCACTAAATGGATCGGGCATAACGACATCTTTGTTTATCATTACATGCTGCGAGCGTTCACTCTTCTTGGATGTGCAAAGTGGTAGCTACTAGCTAAATTGTTTGTTCAAGTGCACGGGCATTACTGTGTATTGCATGGTTCTCCGAGCAGGGAATCTTGCAAACATACCTTTACGTTTCAGACCAAGGAGCTGCTGGGTCATTGCTTTGTCGTGCTTCGTGCGTAGCACTGGGAAAATTAGTGCGCGCGCGGCAGAATACCTAAAAATAAAACGGTCGTCATGGAAATGACGCTCGGGATCCCTGCCCCTATTGGTGCACGTGATGCGGAAACAGAGAACCTCGGAATGGTACGAGGCTCCGTTGTTGTTGGTTGTCACAGCAACAGTCTGTATCTATTACTTTGAAGTCTCATGGTTAGCCGCGGCTTGTCCTGCTTGACGTGGTATGTAACTGCAGCGTGACGTGTGACACTGTGGCCAATTTGTGTTACTCTGATCTGCGTACTGGAACAGATGAATAGGATCAGCAATCTAGATGTTATGATATTGCCGTAGATGTTGCATCCTTAGGAAAACCTGGTACGATAGGACTCCGGTTGTCCCATGGGCACGGTTAGTCCATGCTGTTGTCTCCAAAAGGTGGGGGTGTTGTGACAACTTGTTTGTCCCTTAATGAAAACCTCTTACTGGGAAAAATTCTAACAGTAGAGCTAAACCTGGATGTATTGCAGGAGTCTCTTGACTGTGCAGTTCGAACCAACAGTGTATGAGATCAGCGTATTACCAGTTGGAAGATTTCATTTAAACCCGGGTGATAGGTATCCAGGCGATGGATCCATCTGGACTCCTTGTGGAGCAGACTATGTTGAAGGTCTGCCCCACCTTTTACTCTTTCCAGTACCCACCAGGTGAAGTCATTTGGAGAATGTCTGACTTCTAGGAAATGTGTTACTAAATGTGCTGTTGAAGTCTTGCACCGGATCTTCGGCCTGTGTTCACATATTCTTAGATTCATGGCTCTTGTTGTCTGTCCTACATATCTTAAGCCGCATGGGCATTCAATGCAGTAAATAACATTCAAGCTTTTGCAGTTTGTGAAATCTTTGAGAATCCATTCCTGTTGTCCAATTGTAAAGGTTTTAATCTTTCTAGTAAATTGGCACGCCACGCAGTTCCCACATGGGTGATGCCCTTGTATTGGGTGTAATGTTCTTTGCCCCTTATATGCTGAATCAGATTGAAAGAGAGAATGGACCAAGAATTTGTTAATTTTCTTCGCTCTTTTATATGCAAACCTGGGTGGGGAATCTTCTGGTAAGTTAAGTCTGGCAATGTGCCACTACTTGTTAATGATCTTCTTGATCTGTTCTGTGTCTCTGCCATGTGTGACCACAAAGGTTAGACGGTCTTCACTGGTATTGATTGTTATGTTGATTGGTTGCTTGAGCAATTCTCTATTCAATTTGAGTCCTCCTTTTACCGACTGATCTAGTAATTTCTTGGGGTAACCCCTGGTCCGCAACCTGTTTGAAAGGAGTGACGCGTGTCTTTTTAAATCTTCGGTTGAGGTGCAATTCCTATAAATGCGCAGGAATTGCCCATAGGGCAAATTTTCTTTTGTGTGTGTTGGGTGGTTACTAGTATGGTGTAGTAACGTGTTCCTATCCGTTGGCTTGCGGTGAAGGTCACATGCTAGTCTGCTATTTAAATGCTGAATGGTCAAGTCCAGGAAGGAGACCTGTGTCATACTATGTTCTATGGTGAATTGAATGTCACTATTGCACGTGTTTTGCCATTCCCAAAATTGAAATAATTGGTTCAAGTGACCTGTCCATCTAAAGATCACGTCATCTATGAACCTATACCAATGCCCCAATTGGTCTCGCCAGTGGTTTAGTGGGAAAAAAACATAGTCTTCCTCATATTTTGCCATATATAGGATAGCTAGGCTGGGGGAAAATGCTGCCCCCATCACTGTCCCTTTTGTCTGAAGGTACATTTGTCTGTAAAACGTGAAAACGTTTTTGCACAAAGCTATCGTCATTAGTTCCAGAATGAAGTTACTCGGAACACGATCCTGTAGTGGGTCCCTAGTGAGCCATTCACGGATGCACTCAATCGCTGCCTCCTGTGAGATGTTCGAATAAAGAGACTTGATGTCCATGGTGACTAAAATCTGGGTCAATGGGTCAAATGACATATCCTCAAAGATGGTGATTGTATGGGTGGTGTCCCTCAGGTACATGCTGGTTTTCATGCTGAGGGGTTGTAGAAAAGTGTCTACAAATTTACATAAGGGCTCCAGGATCGACCCACATCCCGAAACTATTGGTCTGCCTGGTGAAATATGTGTGTCGTTATGGATCTTTGGCAGAGCATAGAAGCATGGAGTTCTACCTCCCGGGGTGGTAAGGAATTCTGCTTCATTTGGAGATGGCCAATCCCGCTCCAGTGCATAACTTACCACTTCTGAAATTTCCTGACCCAAATCTTTTGTTGGGTCTTTACGTAAAATAGAGTAGCAATCCCTGTCACTCAGTAGGGCCAATACCATATTTTTCTATTGGGTAATAGTCATAATGACTATTCCTCCTCCCTTGTCCGCCGGTTTCATTACTATGCCCTTGTTGTTTTGAAGTGATGTTAGGGCTTGTTTCTCTTTTAAAGTTAAGTTGTTTTAGACACCCATTTTCTTCTTATTTGTGTTTTTAAGTTTGGCTAGGTGTTGTAGAATGCACTTTTCAAACGTTAAGAGTTCATTGGGGGCTTGATTATCTGAAGGGGTAAAAGTTGAGGGTTTGTGTAAACCCGTGTCTACTTCCTGGTCCTCGGAGTTTGGAGGATGTTCTTTAAAGAAGGAATGGAGTCTCACTTTTCTAAGGAAAGTACAGACTTCCATTTCCGAGTCATACCAGTCTTTGTGTGTGTTTAGTACAAAAGATAATCCCTTCATCAACACTGACGTTTGTGCCTCTGTAAGGTCAATGCCAGCTAGATTGAATATGGGTGTAGGTTGGTGATCAGTGTTGGGACCTAGTGTCTCTGCCTGCGTTGTCTGGGTCGGAATCCTTGCCTACCTCCTCTTTGCGGGGAAGCCCATTGCGGGTATCCCCATTGGGGATTGCCAAAACCACCGCCCCTAAAAAAGGAAAAACGGGTGGTGGTGGATATGTAAAATGTGGTTGGGTTTGTCATGTCTGTTGTCTGGATTGATCGTCTGAGAATGATCCACTACTGGATCCAGAAAAAGTGACCCCTCTGCATCGATTTCTCTGTTGTCTCAATGGAAGGGAGCCATAGGGCCTCCTACAAACCTGCCCATCCTTGGTACCCTTATCTTGTTGGGATTCACTTTTCTTACCTTCTCTCTGTGGACCATTCTCCCCTAGAATTCTGCGAAAGGAGCTCAGGAGCCAATTGACTATTGATGACACAATTGATGACAAACAAGATATGGCAGTTACTGAATACCCTATTATTGCTTTGCCTCAGGCCATAGACTCTTTAAAGGATAATCAAATGGCAGATGTAAATCACACAGCTGATCTGCAGGCTGTTGATGAAATGTGTTCCACTCGCCAAGAAGAATGTATAGTGACAGCTCAAATTCATAATGTAGGGACAGGTGATAACATCGTGACTGCCCCAGTACATCATCTAGGGGCAGTCATTCCTAATTTAGAGTCATTGGCCCTATCTGGGTTGTTGTTTGTATAAGTAACAACAGTGTATCTAAGGTTGGTTAGTGGCAATGCTTACCCATAATCTGGAGTAGGCGCCACTAAGAGGGTGGGATTTGCTACGCTAGTGGAGGATGGCTATGCCCACGGTATATCCTCTATGAGGGAGGAGCATAAAACACTACACTGAAGGGTAAGACCACAATAAAAATATTGAAACAATTAACACTCTTCAATGGCTCCTCTGTAGGCTTGGCTAGAGGATGTATATCTACATATGAAGACATACACATAACCCCGAAGGCAGATATTGCGGGGAAATGTTTAATCTGAAGAAATCCATTCTTCTTTCACCTATTGCTGGGCAGAAAATTATTAATTACTTTGGAAAAAACCCTGCACCAGCTCTGAAATAAAATCTATCATTCCTGTGAGGGGGATTGCAAGATTAGACCATTCTATGACGGATGATGTAGCAAGGAACCGAAGAGAAAATGAGTTCCATGATATGCGTATCATAGAGTCCTTGCTATGGAAAATAATGGAAATGATCATTTTGACTCTATGTCCCATAGCGTGTTACAGAAAATCTGTGATGCTTCGTTTGCAGGGTCACCCACAGAGTTAACTAATTTTATTGATGAACACACAAGAAAACAGCATTGGCCTAGAGAAAGGGGCTTCATTTCAGAGGTAAATGATGAACACTCTGAAGACGCCCCAGTCCGTCACACTCTCAGGGAAGCAGACGATAGAATCTGCCTAACACAACCCACCGTATCAGCCTTGAAAATGGTCCTTAGCTTGTTTGTGAACCTTTACGATAATATTTGGGCTGAAGTCAGAGCACATACTGAACTATTTACAGAAATGTATAATAGATATGAGGGACTAGAAAGGAGTTGTGGGTTAGTGTTGCAACAAAGGACAACTCCTGAGGTTGATTATGCATTGATGGGGGGATTGACGGAAATCAATAAAAGATTAGAAGGGCTTGCAAAATCTTGTGCCTCAGAAGCGAATCAGCGGGTATCCATTGTTTCAGCTGCTGACGTCCCTTGTTCAGGGGGTTTGAAGACAGATGACGGAGAATGCATTGTAGGAAGTGAGGTTGGGCTGTGTATTTCTGTTGGTGGACTTGAATTTGAGCAAAATGCCCCTAAGGTCGGACTTGATATTATAGACCAAACCATAGATGAGGTCCCCAAGAGAGAAGGTATGTATAGCACCAACAAAAAAGGGTATAAGGCCAAGAAATCAAAAAAAGCTAAAGACATTAAAAAACAGAAAACTTCTGCACGCAAATATCCATGACCTCGCTATACTCTGGTTAAGAGAAGCAATAAAGGCAACGTTTTACAGAGTGTGATGACACCCGTTTTGGAGGGAGAGAATAAGGTAGAGTATAGGGGAGAGAACACCCGAGGTGGGAGAGAATTCCACCTGTCTTGGGGAGAGGCCAACGGCCTCTATGAGCCATGAGCCACAGACTAAGAATGCCAAATATGGGACACAATCCATAAGGGCTGAGATTGGTATCCAAACTGATCCTCTGGTGAGAACACTGCTGAACCCAATGATGGAAAGAGGATCGGATATGGAACCATCAGAGGTAATACGTGAGTAGGTGGGAACACAGTTTTGGTTGGGCATGGAATCCCCCCCAGGTGCTGTGGACATTGGTGGGAATCCAGTACTAGTTATAAATAAAGCAATAGTCAAGCAAGATCCTTTGAGGATGGTTGTCACCTTGGTTGAAGAGGGGACCCCATTGCTAGAGTGTGAGACCAATACGCAACTGTTTGAGAAACTCTATCTTCTGAGTTTGCCCCGTCCCCTGCCCGATCCGGTATCGGACGAGGCTATACACCTGGTAGGTGGTCATTTGGGTGGATCAGGTAAGACTTCTGTATAGTGCCCAGAGCAGGTTACATTTTTGGGGACTGTGATTGTACTAATGACCCCTTCAGCTATCGAGAACAGAAACCTCAGGGTCCGGGAGTGGTGGGATCCCAGAGTATCCTGAGGTGACCCAAGGGAAGCAAGGGCCATGTTCAATCTATGCATCGAAGTAACAGAGGCATTAAGGAGATATTTGATGGCATCAATAAGAACCATTGAAAGGAACTGCAAGTTACAAACATTACACAGATGATGAGCCCCTGGGGCATGAATATGTCAGTGTGTCTGAACAGGGGAAATGTCCTTAAAATCTTTGTGGAAATCCCGAACCTGAGACTCTTATCCTCCTGTGATCTTAACAGGATTCAATTTCTAGACCGAGATCAATGGGAGAAATGTAACATTTACTTTAACTCCCAACTGGTAATGAACCTTGTTATGGCTGAAAGTGACACCTTGGGAAAATTAGGGTTTGAGGTTAAACTATTAGAGGGGGAGCAATAACCTTTAAAAGGCAACTTCAACTATGGTGGGAACTTGAAAGTTGTGTTTCATCCCGATAGACACAGCCCATGGCAAGCCAGGCAACAGCACAGATGCTTTAATAAACAGAATGAAGATTGGGCCCAAATTAAAGCAGCTTTGTGGAACTGACCCCCCTCCTAGATCCTAAAGGGTTGACAGAGGAGGATATAAATCTGAAGTTGCTGTCCCGGAATACAAGAGGGAATTTACATTTGCTATCTAACCCCGAAACCGTTGCCATGTTGAAAGAAAGTAACTGTATTTTTTTACAAGAAACATGGCATGTGAATAATCTCTCTATAGATGGTTATGAGGTGTTCTCCCAACACGCAAAACACAATATGGTAGGGAGGCCTTCAGTGGGTCTTATGATTGCAATTAAAGGGACATTAGGGTTTTCATCTAGGGTAGTGCCTGACCTCCCACTGGGGATCTTGGCTGTGAAAGTATCTTCCACAGCGGTTGACCTTGAAATTCTCCTTTTCAATGTCTATTGGCATAAGGGATAGCTGAACTAAAGGATTTTTGGGAAACAATCACTACCCTAATCCAGCACTGGTAAGGAGCGGCCCCTAATGGTGGGTTCATACTGGCAGGAGACCTCAACTGAGATATATGCAATTGTTTTAATATTCATTTTCTATGAATTGATAGTATTTGTGAAATTGTTTATTTTGGTGAAATAATGCTAACTATGATGAATTGAGATGCAAGCAACTGTTTCGAATATCCAAGTTTTATAAGTGCTATACTGTTTGTTAGTTTATAAAAACCACGTCATAACATATTAATTTTTTTTATCATGTATTTCATTCGATATTAAATATTGTAAATGTTTATTCTCTAAACCTGGGTTGTCCAACATGCGGCCCGAGGACCGCAATGTGGCCCTCCAAGCCATTTTATGTGGCCCTCGAAGCCCAAGAGCACAGACAAAGCATTAGGGTTACTTTGTACATTTTGTATTAATTTTATACTCAGTGAGTGTTGTGGCTGCAGTTTCAGGGTAGGAATTGTAGTCCACACACATTACGATTTCCATTGGCTGAGAAACAGCCAAAGGAAATACTGTTACCATGCAAGGCAGGTTGTAGAAGTGGAAATAAATACAATAGATACAAGCCTTGCACAGTAACACTATTTCCATTGGCTGTTTCTCAGCCAATAGAAATCATAATCACGTATTGTGTGTAGGTGGAATGACGGGCACACAGCGCCACCTTCACACATCGGCGTTGCCGAGCCCAGGGCAGAGCCTGCGTGAGTCAGCAGCTCAGCCCAGCCCAGCCCAGGTTCTCAGTGCCACATGAGGTGCCCACCGAGGCCTAGTTCTCCTGTGGGAAGTACTGCCTGCTATATTTTGCGACGTATGTTTGCGGCATGCAGTGCTTTTGAGCCTCCGTGGTACTGCTGGCCAGATACACCGAAACAGAAGTATCTGGCCAGCAGTATCTCGGAGGCTCAAAAGCAGCATGGGCTGCCTTAATGTTTGAACATTCCGCCTGGGGAGGGAGGGTACAATTTGCATCCCGTTTTACAAAAACCTCACCCTTGGGTACTGTTCAAAATGAGTCACAAACTGAATGATTTTCCACATGATTTTACCGCATATGGGAATGAATTCTTTGCCAAAATGGCTAGGCAACACAATCACGCCATCCATACTCGGAAAAGCAGCACAGCAGGTAAAATGCCTGGGGTTCTATCTAGTTTTTGCAACTGACAAGTGCTAATCTGGACGAGGCAAAACAGCCCTTGGGAGGTGTCCGTGCCCCTGTTGGAGGAAGGCCAGCTGGGGAGTGAATTTTCAGAGTGCATAACACTGTAGCCCACCAGATCCAAGACACTGTGGTCTTTACAGCAGACACCATGAGGTCAATTCCCTTCCCGGTTCCTACACCATGGCCTTCATCTCAGCTGGAGTGATCCAAGTACCGGCGCACCGGCCGCCCCTGGGCGCTGGGAGAGGAGGGCACCCGGCCATGTCTAGTTCTTCATACTTTGAGATTGTGCTCACATTGCGTTTCTTCAATTAGGTTCACCTTTGGGTGATCGCTTTTCCACATTTTATCTGTTGAACTGGATTATGCTTCTTTCATTAACACAGAAGTAATGAATGAATTGCAGTAGATAAGCTGCCATATGTATTAGGCACACTGCACAGGCAGCATCAATCATTAACACAGAAGTAATGAATGAATTGCAGTAGATAAGCTGCCATATGTATTAGGCACACTGCACAGGCAGCATCAATCATTAACACAGAAGTAATGAATGAATTGCAGTAGATAAGCTGCCATATGTATTAGGCACACTGCACAGGCAGCATCAATCATTAACACAGAAGTAATGAATGTGTATTACAGAGATAAGCTGCCATATGTATTAGGCACACTGCACAGGCAGCATCAATCATTAACACAGAAGTAATTAATGTGTATTACAGAGATAAGATGGCATATGTATTGGCACAACACTGCACAGGCATCAATCATTAACACAGAAGTAATGAATGTGTATTGCAGTGATAAGCTGGCATTTGTATTGGGCACACTGCACATCCTCAGGCAGCATCAATCATTAACACAGAAGTAAATAATGTGTATTAGAGAGATAAGCTGCCATATGTAAAATTCACCATTGCAACCCCATATTTGAAAAAATATTCTTGGAGGGGGAAACCCCCCAAACCCTCCCTAGATCCTGATAGCTCCCTCGCTACGCTCGGTCGCCCCCATTATTTCAGGAAAATATTAGACACGTATACACTGAAAGAAATCACAAGCAACTGGCCTCGGATCATTTGATGGAGGGGCTCCCTTAGATACTCACTGCCCCCGACACCAAAAGCTATCTTTGGGACTGCATGGCGCATCATTGCTTGTGATGCTATTGTGTCAAAGGTCACACAATATCACTTTTTAATATACTGCTTTGGGTGAGGTTGTTGACTTTTGGCTCACCGGCCCACCGGGTGGCAAAAAGCTAATGCTTCGGCCCCACATTCAAAAAGGTTGGACAAGCCTGCTCTAAACCATACACAATATATAAAAAAAAATGATCGCCGCACAACCATCATACAATAAATCATTAATGTTTTTTGATGTATTAATAGCAAAGGAGCTAATGATGATCGGCAAAACCGCCATAAATTGGGAAGTGGACAAACTATTGTTGTGAATAAATCAATTTGGTATATGGAGGTGACCACTTCCCGCTTTCTTTGATTTGAAAAAAATGTAATCATGAAAGTCCGATGGAAGAGCAATTCATTTTTTTCTAATGTTAATCTTTGAACATAATTACAGATTTAAAAAAAACACATTGGAAATTGCAGAGAATATACCCTTATAGGATTAACTCTTATTTTAGCCCCCCCCCTCAGAACTATCTGCATTTGAAATCACATTGGCCCTTTCATCAGAACTAGTGGTGGGGGAAATACCTGCCTACCGTACAGAGGAAATGGATAGTTCAATGGGTGGGCAGTCTGTAAGCAGCTTCTGTGCAGTGGAGCCGTCATGGGGAAGGTAAGGGGGGCCACGGCCACCCTTATAAAAACACTGCCCCGTAAGAGGCCCCTCCCACCCACGCCTGCCCATTTGTTAGTTTGGTGTGTCGACCCCTTGCAAAAATGTCTGGGGGCACCACTGCTTCTGTGGCATGGAATTTGTGGCAGAAGCGCCACAAGTTGCTCTGAATTGACAGAGTATGCACAAGCACATAAGGGAGCTGGCCCATCGCGATGCCAGAACGATTTGCATCAAATGTCCATCATGTCAGTGAGTCAGAACACGCAGAACATTGCGCCATCAGTAATGGGTGGAATGTTTACATACCTGGTGCCTGACTTCAACAGAAAGGCGACCTTGCACTTCGGTGAATATTGTTGGATTTTCTATGTAGTGGGTATTTCAAAGGCAAAATCTACCAATGTTTCTTCTGCCAGGAAAATGTCAATCCCCCCATACTCAGAACTTCCTATGGAAGCGGTCTAGCTTTTCCTGAAAGCTACCAGCCAAAAATAAGACTTGCCCAACAAGTGAATCATCTATGCGAGGACTCATGCTGCTTGTTTTGAGAAATGCTTGCATGATTTACTCTCATTTACCCCCACTGTGAGCCAATCCTGGATCAACTATGTTTGTAAACTAATTCATTTTGTCAATATATATATATTGAACAATGCCTCAAGTTCTTAACAGTGAAACAAAATGTCGAAAAATAAAGACCTATCATGCACAAACAACAAAGGCAAATAAAGTTAAAGAGGTGCAGCTTCAATACCTTCATTTAGAAAACAGGATGGCATGCACCTGTCTGCATTTTGAACATTGTGACAAATCTAAACTATTCATCCCTTCTCCCCAGAGAGGGGGCACTTCCTTTGAGGCCAGGGAGGTGAGCCCACTCAGAAAGACCCTGCCTATGGGTCTGGGAAAGTGGGACGTCACAGTAAGTGACTCCCCTCTTGGAAGCAAGGACTCCCATTCCTGTAAGGAGATCCCTATTCATAACACATTGGGCCTCATTATGGGACTGGTGGTAGCCATGCCTGTAACAAAGGCATGGCTGCCGCCAGGCCTGTGATTTTACCACCACCCACGAATGGGCAATTACCGGGTCATGCCGAGGTCGGCGGACCCAGTAATTGCCCCTTTCAGGTTCCGGCAATAAGTGACTCCCTATCCCCATTCGGCCCCAATTATGGGACTGGGGAGCTCGGATGCACCGGCACCTTTCATAACGGTGCCGGTGCATCCACAAGTTGCACTCGTGGGTGCCGCACTGCCCGCCAGGTCAGACCTGGTGGGCAGCGCAAGACCCGTGAGCACAACTCGTAGTATGGCGGTACAATAGCAACGGTGCCGGTAGCGATACCGGTGCCGTTGTTGCCTTACCACCATACTTATAATGAGGCCCATTGTCTGCCTACATAGGAATTGGAATGACTGTTGTTACTTCTAGTTTGGACTCTCCAAATAGTAGCATTTCTTCAATTGCTTTTGCTTTTGGTAATGGTGGATCCCGCCTGAACTCCACAGTCAAAGAGGAATGACAGACCCCTTTTGTCTGTGATGACGTACATGGAAAAACAATGAGGAACCTGGAATGGAAGAGAGACCATCCTACGCAGAGTCGAGCCTGACAGTAGAACGTCTTGGAGAGGCAGAGCCATACTAGACCATGGAGCCAGCGGTAGCATGGGAGGATTGGTCGAGACATGCTCTTGACAAAACATTAAAAATGAATCATTTTGAATGACCATAATGCATCAAAATTTGTTTTTCAATATACGTTCAAAGTTTAAATGTTTTTTTCATCTATTGCACTATGTATGAAAAAACACTCGAGGCATCATTTATTGAAATGCTAAACAACCATTAAGAAGTGAGAAAAAGATACAAAATAAAATAAAATAAGGGGAAAATAGATCTAAAATAGTTATGCATTTCTTTATATATGTTCACCTAGGAAGATTACTGGGATTCAAGGATCAGAAAAATGTCAGATTAACAACCATGAAAGATTAGAGCATGTTGGTAAACAATTGGGCAAGAGACCTATTTGTTACACTATGCTAAACCGTGGAGCCAGCAGTAGCATGGAAAGCGAACTGATCACTAGCAAGAAGTCGGAAGGCTGGCATCCTAACCGGCAAAGAAGCCAAGGTCGGGATAGAGACAGAGACTGTAAAGATAAAGCAATTGTGTTGCCTGGTGGTGTGACCACACAGAAGCCTTGGTGGGGCTTGGACCCGTCAACTAATGCCAATACTAGAGCATGGTTGAGAGATTGGATCCCTGAGAAGTGCATTATCTGCCAAGTTGGGCAGTTGAAGTGAAGAAAACGATCCCGAAGAGGTAACGCCATTGAGAGGGGCAGACAGTGGTATCAGAGGTTGGGAAAGCCTCAAGGGCTACGGGAGCCAAGAAAAGCTGAACGGGCAGACACCCTACCAAGGTCCCACTAAACAAGCCTATCAGAGGCCAGAAGAGCCCTGAAAAACCAAGAGGCATTGATGTTGAGGTCAGTAGAGCCACAAGGGTTATGAAAGCTAAGAAAACCCGAACAGGCAGACGCTCCACGCAGGCTCTGTTAAAGCAAGCCTGACAGAGGGCCAGAGGACTTTGGGGAGCCCAGGAAGCATAAAACCCAACAGACAGAACTGGGAACAGAGATAACCTGGAGGGTTTCAGTGCTGAAAAGCAAAGCAAGGACACTATCAAGCACCAAGTCAGAAATGGTGGAATTGTGTTAAGAAAACCTTGCCTTCTTGGAAAAATAGAACCATATGGAATATATGTAAAGACTTAAGATTTGGCATACAGAACATGCAGAGAGTCTGAGGACTGTATTGTGAGAAATTGATGAACTTTTCAAGACAAGCCTTCTTGGAAAAGGGATCCAAGTAATTGGGCCAAGCAAAGCCCAAGGACAGAGGCTATTGCTCGAGCCTCCTTTTTGTTACTGTTTTCCTAAGTGGTAGGGCCAGATAGCTAATAGGGTTTGGACTGAGGACTATTTCATTCAGACTTTTGATGAGCACCCTTACGTTTAGTTTATTAGTCAGGGAATTCCCCTCATAGTGGTAAGCCAGATAGGCATTTTTCTTATTATTTAAATAAATACCCTTGAACATGTCACAACTTAGTCTGACTCATTCTGGTTCGCCACAACATAAAAACAATTACATCAAGTTACATGTTGTAATGACCCATGATGGCCCCAAACTATAAGAGCAAACATAGTCACAGCACTTTTTAAGCTACTTATCCTCCTGACAGTGAATGCAGATTCATCACTAAATGGCAGGTGCAGCCTCCAAACCTTGCACTTGCCAAGGGACACCTGCTCTTGTGTTCCAAACACCTGAAGCTACAACTAGGTCTATATACTAGGATTATCTACTGGATAACTTATAGACCCAAACCTCTGGATGAAAGGTGGAGGAAACATTCCAACAACAGCAATGAACACATTCTGTATGAGCCTTACGGGTAGTTTAGCAATATCCCAAACTTCATTTTAATTTATTCTCAAAATAGCGCATGTGAGTCTCCTTTAAAGAGATTCTATCACCCCTGACCTTCTGAACATTGTCATTTATGTTACTTCTTTGGCGCACAGAATGGGGGTTAACGCCCAATGTATGCATTTAGTGAATTCATGTTTACTGTAAATCCATCTCTGAATGCAATGAGCATTACGCATCGTTGCCTTGTACCCTTTTTGCACCTCCAATGTGCCATGTAGACCAGCCCAGTCATTCTTCCCTTCACATCCCGCAGTGAAACCTTAAATTGTCAGTTGCTGTTATAAACATTAATGGGGAAACTGGTAGGGTTGTGCTGTTATTTCTTAGGCTCCCCTTTTGCCAACTGAGTGTTTGATTCTAAAAGGAGTGACTATAACATCCTGCCCAAAAAATAGAATGCGTACAAACAACATTAACAATAAAATCTGTTAGTACATAGAAGACATTGTTGACCACCTCTAAGCCACTCAAAAAGATTGAGCCCAAAATATTGAATGTGTACAAACAATCTTAGCAATAATATCTATTAGTACCCTGCGGGGGAAAGGGTGACAGCCTCCCAGCCAATGAGGAGGCTTGGAACGGGGCATTACCAGATGGTAATCCCGCCGCCCTGAACTCCTCAGGACTGTAGGCTGCCGTCTTCCCCCACTGGGAATGAGGTAAGTGCTCCCCTCCCACCAGCCTCCTTCCAAGATTTCCTTTCCTTCCTTCCCTCCCTCCCCCCACACTTACCTGATTTTTGGGAATGGACCCACTGGGTACACTTCTGTCCCCAGCACCCCTGCTCCTGATCTATGGCACGCCACCATGGAAAGGAAGAAGGGACTACCTTCTCTCCATTCCATGGCGGTGATTTTTTTGTTGACTTTTTTTCATATTTTTTTGATGGTCGCCATGGAAATGGGGAAGGGAGTATGTGTAGTCCCTTCTCCCTTTATATCGCAGATATTACAAAAATGACAAAAAAGTAAACTAAAAAAATGGCCGCCATGGAAAGGAGCCAAGGTAGTCCCTCTTCCTTTCCATGGCAGCATACTGTAGATCGGGAGCGGACATGTGTAGTCCCTTCTCCCATTTATATGGTGGCCATTTTGTTTGTTTACCTTTTTCTTTACTATTTATAATGGCCGCCATGGAAAGGGAGAAAGGGCTACATTCCCCCTTCCATGGCGGCCATTTTCTTTCTTTTATTTCCGTCGCGTTTCACAACTGAAAAAGAAAAAAATGCTTTTAGTACCCCGGTGTTACAAGCCGGGGTACTAATAGCAATAAGCCCCTCACAGGGGTACAATACTGCTTCGGGTGATGCCCTGGGACCTGTACTAAGGCCCTCAATTTGCTGTGACCTGTAACTATGGACCCCAGGGCATTACCTAAATGCCCCCCTGTTGGGGGCTTAGTGCTTAATTAGTACATGGAAGTCATTACAGAAGCTCCTCTCAGCCAATCAGAAAGTTTGGAATGCAGTCAATAAGTACTAACTGTATTCCAGACATTCAGACTTCAGGGGGAAGCAGGGAAACAATAGAAAGCAATTTTCTGCATCAAATTTCCTTGCAATGCAATTTCCCAGCAAGGTTTCTTTCAACAAGACACTCCAACCTAATTTTACACAACAAAGTGAAAGCTAAAACATGGAACAGCGGTTTCACTTTTGTAAACAAAATCTGCTCACCTTAACATAGCACATAACAAACATATCACATAATACATGCTCATGCTAAAACTATTCCAGTTCAACCCATATTACAATTATAATGCTTGCCTTACAAAGACCACGTAATTATTTAAATATTTCAAAATCAAACCATATTTCATTTGTTTTATGTACTTTACTTAGTATTAAACTAACCTGTTTACTTCACCACCGCATCTCCAAAATCTTTATTGCCCAGGCCTGCACTTGGCCACCGGGAAACCGGGATTTTCCCCGCTAGGCCTTGGGGACACAGGGCCTCTTTTCTTGGGGAAGGATACATAAATCAAATGGTAACACTGAGCGTATCAGAGCCATGCCTGGGTGTGGTTCACTTTGCCTGCATCATGATTCCAGAGGCTCACGTGCGCCTGCGCATTGTGGGGGGCACCACCCCTGCCAGGCATCAGAAACTGCTTGTGCCACGTGTCCGAGCTGCATCCGCAGGTGCAGCCGCCCAACACGTGCCAGTGCTCCAGAGACAATGAGGCGAGCTGCCGCCTGCATTGACCATTCGGCACACTGCAGTGCAGAGACTGCAGCAAGCAGGTCAGTCGGGGGACCTCAAGGTAAGTAACCATAAGCGTAACTGAAGTCTGGACAGCTACAGATTGAATTTGGAATGCTGTGAGTCAGTGTGAGCGACTGTGGCGCAGCGTGATGAGAATTACTTCTGAGTCCAGTCTGAGGCGAGCGTAATAATTTGACTGTCTTTGCCATGGCTCATCGGCTCATAGTACCCACTACCGGCGACCGTAGAGTTTTGAGACAGGTCATGTGTTTGCTGTTTCAGTGTTTCTGTGTGCATTCATTGTGCAAACAGTGCAGCAGGTCCACCCGAGATCTGTGCGGTTAGGGTTTCTAAACATTCTCCTGACACGTGTGTGCGAGACGCTGCAAGTGATACAACAGTAACATCCATGCGTTAGCGAGTAGGTGACATATATTCAGACTGAGTGGGGGGGGGGAGATGGCAATCTAATCTACACTGAGTTAGAGGTGCGTTGTGTTCAATCACCATTGAGGTAGAGTCCAGGGCAGCGGTGCCGACCCCAGGTCGCCCAGCAAACTGAACAGGATTTTTAGGTATCCCCCCACACCCACTGGAAGACCTTGGGCTGGCATTGGTAGCTTGGTGTGTGTGGTTTGTCACTGTTCTGGTGGATTAGCTGGGCCTTAATCTGCAGTGACAGTCTGCCTTGCCATGCGAGATAGACGTGCGGGGAGAAGCGCATCCGTTCTGCACATAAAACGCAGAGATAAGCTCCTGCCTATTGGCCATTCACTGCAAGTAACTCCTGATAATGTTAATGTTTGCAACCCCTGCTCTAGAGCCGTGCACTGTTGGCTCACTGGGCTTCCCACTGTCCGCAACGTGTGAGCACCCGCCACTAGATGCCACCTTCTTCTTATTACCAGCTCTTTTCCACTGCCTGTCAGCACCAGCTTTTCCACCATGCCTGCCAGTGCCAGCCTTTTCACTGAAATTAGCAATACCTGCCACCACCGGCCACTTTCCAGTGCAATCTTGTCCCCAGCATATCACAAGCACCAGAAAACCGAGGGACATGGCAAAAGGTAATGTTTCCTACTTCCCTATCCTCCATGCTTTTTCCTGCTCCCCCGAAAATCCCTGTGCAGTAACATATTCCTTAATGGAGCCGTTCAGTGCCAGTGCTGGCATTCCCTGTGGCACCTTGATTGTGCCCCTGATAAAGCATTAATTGCCTCTCCATCCCTGTGCCCCCTTAACATCTGGCAATGTCACAAACTTTTACATTCAAATCGCCACATTCTTTCTGTGCACACACGCCGTCCCAGGGGCAGCAGGAGGGAGGCATAAAGCATGCTGCAGGATTGGAACACTGCAGGCCGGGCACAGAGCACAGGCACACAGGCCACTAATTGCTCTGCATGCTGTACGCAAAAGGAGTGGTGGGCAGAATTGACCTGACTGTGCCATTACGATCTTGAGTGATTTATTAGAAAGAGAACACTAAGGCCTTTAGAATGGGAATAGCCACTCACTCCCTTTACCTCTGGAACCTGGCACCCGTGATTACACTAGGCAGTTTTGATGCAAAGCCCTGTTTCTTAAGTCGAGCTGTGGTTGCAATGGCAAATATCACAATCTCGCGAGGAAAGGGTTACTTGGGCTGACTGTCTCCCCTCCCAAGTTTTCCCCAGTCCCTGCGCCATCAGCTGCACTGCAGAGCGTTACAAAATAAAGGTCTGTTTTCAGCTTATAAAGGGTCAGCAGTGTCGGTGATACAAAGAGAGGATCAGTGGATTGCGTGACTGCTACAGAGAGGGTACACATATTGTTACTGATTGTCTGCATCACACAGAGGCACCATGTAGAGGGTTAGCACACTGAATTGCATTTTGTCGCTGATAACAGGTTTGTTTTTCCCTCAATGAATAGTACTCTTTGAATTGGGGAAGACGGGCTGTCAAAAGGGACAAAAAGGGTCTAAATGACATGCAATTTCCTGACATATGAAATGTGGGCGAGCTCTCAGCACAGAATTCTGAAGCTGTATTTTCTGGCACACAGAAGGACTGTGAATATGTAGCATGATTACACACCCACCTCATGTTTTGATATTTTGGATGCATGGTGCTGAATGAGGCCCCAAACTCTCAATACGGATTTCACCTTAACAAAAAGGGCAACATGCAAACACGTTGTCATTAGCTAAGTGGATCCACTGATAAGCATACCACTATGGTTGAACGTACAGGCGCCGAGCCACTATGTCGGGACATTGCAGTCGCTTTGTTGGCATGACTCACTGAACTCATACCAAGTCAACCTTTTTTTAGTTTTGGCTAAAGTGCCGCCTATAAGATGAAACTATTGCATTCGAGTAAAGCTAGGGAGAAATAGCATATGAGGCGGGAAACAAAGCTTGTACGTGCTGTTTGGTTATTTACCCACATGCTGTTTTGAGAGTTAATAACTTAATTGGAACAGTAAAAGCACTACTGGTGAAATAAATATGTCAGCCCGGTTTGCCTTGAGCCACTCTATTTTCAAACACTCTGCCTGTCCTTCACTGAAGTCCTGGTGAACAAGCATTGGCAAAGCCAATTGTTTAAGTTTGTGCATCAGTATTAGGCATACACCAGGCCGTGCTATTATTTGCCCAGGTACTCTCACCACTGTGCAGCTACTACCATTCAATGGACAGTTAATACCACTACAGCAGTGCCTGGCAAAGGGCTTTCCCATGCCTACCCAAAAGACAAAACTGTTGGCATTGCCAATGCTTGTTTAAGCATGCCTTTTATCTATGGAACTTTCCCAGCAGGGGAATAGGATGAAATGGATGAGGGATGCATGTTGTCTGGGCACCTTTAATACCGGATGACTTCATTTTTCTCATCCTCAAAATGTGTAACGTCCCAGGTCCTTCTATCATTGAAGATCTACTTTGAGAGATCATGAACTTATTTAAAACATGACTTTTTAATCCATATATGTTTAAACATGCTTTAAATGCAATCATTTTGACTAATTCTATTCAACATTTTCTTGGGGGATGCTCCCAATCCCCTCATAGAAGGGTTGGGCTCACACGCTGTGCTCGCTCCTTCGATGAAATATGGGTCAACTTTGAACAGATTTCCAGGGCCACTTTTGGGTCCCAGTCCATTCCTACTGGCACTGGTTGCTGATAGCCTTACAGACCTTTAGAAGGGTCATTATTGCTTGGCATGATGACCCCTTCCCAGCTTATGTTCATCTGCTTTCCCTTGGCCCACAACTTGGGAGCGGGTCATTATACTGTGATAATGACTCTTCCCTTAGTCTATAAAGCTACATAGAATAACTGAAGTCCACCTACGTTCATCAACAGTAACGGGGATTCTGGTTTAAATCTGAAGTGTCTATGCCTCTGTCTCCCAAAAGTACAGTATGTACTTGATTTGTACAGAAGACAATCAGATAGACCTTGCAAACTAAGAATGTAATGGACTTCAACGCTCTGCTAAGTGCTGCAAACAATTGACCACCCAGTGTACCCAGAGCCTGTGAGTCAAGTGTAAACAGTGAATTACTGCCCATCAGTCAAACACAGTCATGTGTGCTTCTATGCCAATGCTGTGCCACCTACACCCGTCCAGAAGTTGTGGCCTGCGACAGTCATGATCCTTCACCATTGACTATGCCAGCTAGGGCTGATGGGGGTTGAAGCGCAAAACATTTGGAGGGCCGCAGGTTACTCACCACTGTTCCATGCTACAACAAACCAAAGGCGTTCAGGTGTTACTCGAGTAAAACAACTACAGAAAAACAGTATTGCGCATGAAGTGTGAGAGTTGCATTTTTGACTTAATTTCTGATATTTTCTTACACAAATCTATGAGTCTGCTTGCTTCTTTCAGCATCAAAGGTGTTGCTATTCCACTTGATTTTCTTGTTGATGCAGCTTTGCAAAATGAACTGTTCACCAGTAGTCCTTGGATTCATCTTCCATGGGACATAATGAGTACTAATCAGCAGACACTGTCATAATCTCTTGAAGTATTGTGTAGCTTGCTCTGTTTCTGCCAGAGGTCTAAATACTCAGACATTACATAACCTTACACCATTTTCAAGATGGATTTGTGGATTCGCCATTCTGCCGTGGGAACTGTATTTTAACAAAACAAGTTCTTGTACATCACCTTCAAACTCCCTAATCCTTACATCAGGGGCCGTGACGGGCTCTTGCACACTGTTTTGAGAGACATTGTTGATTGGTTCACTGAGAGGAGCCAAACTACTTTCTTACAGCCTGCATTCGGAGGCCTAACATTGTGATTTGCTGTAGCTGCATTTGGTACCCATTCACCATCAGAGGCTCCCGAAGCCTCATACTGATCAACTGCTCGCAGGCCTGTTGCACTTGCAGACATTTGCCATCTCATTGCATCTGTAGATAAATCACATAGTGTATGTGGGTTCTCCTAAGCCAGTTACTCCCCTGTCTTGTTCTCTATCGGTTACATCTTGCAGGCGTGATTAGTAGTAGCTAGTCTTGGGATCGGAAGGGGTGGTCTAGCAGTTAGAGTGGTCTTCCGGGTGTGCATGCCTTGGAGTCAGTGATATGTGCATTGTAGGGTGGCTTCACCACTTTGCCCCACACTGCCAGTTCCATGGGGTGCCAATAATACCATAGATCTGTCAGAATGATGCTCATCCGTCCTCACCCTTGCTGTAGTATCTTTATCTGAATTGCGTGATGGCTGCTGGCCCCTGCATATTATCCTCATCTTCTAGCCTTGGTCCACTTGTGAGATCTGGTGTTACAGACCCTGACTCCTCTTGAGATAATATACAGGAACTGGTGCTCTAAGTGGTGTTTGGGCAATTATTGGCTGTGGATTTAGTTAAACAATCAAGTCTGTCCTCAAGTTCATTTGTAGTAATTTTACGTTAAATTTGTTATTCGTAGTCTAGGATCTAGGTCAAGGGCCCACGGGGGTGGACAGCACCCGCCCACTTTTTTGAGAGGCATACGACGTACCCCCTGTGTCTTCAAGAAATAAAAGAATAAAAAAATAATAACAACAGGTTGTGGTGCTGGAGCCGGGAATCAAACCCTGCGGGGAATTGAACCCTGGCATTGAGCCTATGAAATGAGACACTTAACCCCAAAACCAGGGCAATCATCCATTGTGAAGGTACAAAGAATCTCATTGTGTCATCTCATATTGAGGACATGTTTTGTTACAAGTACTCAGATTTAAAAGGTGTGAGCATTCTATACTTAAGCAGCAAGGTGGTCTGTTCTCTTGGCAAATGCTTTTTGTGTGTGTGTGTGTGTGTGGTTTTTTCAAGCGTGAAAGACAAGCCTGAATGAAATTAGCATATTTACTTTGATATTTACTTTGGCGTCCAGTGACGTCACTGCCCCATGCTCATCAGAGTCCCCCACTTTTCTTTTAGGTCTCGTGCCCTGCTGCTAGATGTACAAGGTAGAAGTTACCCTGAGATTAGAGGTCCTGTTTGGTATTCCTCAGCACCCAGCTTCTTATTATTTGACACTAAATTGATATATAGCTCACTACTTCTTATCCTTTCGGCCAAGAGTCCCCTCAGTTACAACGTGAGGTGGAGATCAATCCCAGACCCAGTATCTTCAGATGTATTGCTCACTTTGTAATGAATTGATTGATTGCAAAAAATAAACAGTACCTGCCTTTCAGGACCTGCTCCCGATCTCTCCCAGTGCCACTCTTTGAAGTCCTGGTGCAGCTGGCAATATCGCATGAGCTCGGGTCTCCAGAGTTGCCAGATTGCCACTATCTGTATTAAATGTTAAAGGTATTTGTATTGCACACCGTCACCAACGGAGTTGGCCACCCGGCACTCAGGCTGATCTGTAACACAAGAGGGGGCCGGGTTAGGTTAGTTGGGTAAAGAAGGAGTAGGAGAGTGAGAGAGAAGTGGTGGGCTGTTGGCGGCTTCAGTTCAGTTTCCACCGTGCTCTAAGCTTTGATGTATCAGACCAGGGCGAGACCTTGTGTGCTGTTGGTGCTGTTTATGTGTTGTTTGTTTGTTGTTGTGGCAGTGTGGTGAAGTGAAGTGCGTGTGGTTTGCTGGGCGAGAGATGGTTGTGTGGATTTTTGGGTGAATTAGGTATGCAGAGATTTGAAGTTGGGTTAGTGGGATGTATGTCCTGGTTCTAGCAGATCTTGTTCTCTTTAACTAGCATTCCTATTGGTAGGCGTAGTTGCTGCTTTCCTTTCTTGACCATCTAACTGCTGTGGCTGATGGTGCAGCGCGTTCCCGGCTGTATTTTAATGAACTTAGTATAGTGGGGTTGGGTACGTCTAGTCCACCCCTGTGGTTGGTGCTGTGGATTGGCCACACTCTATTCCCTTGCTATCTATTGTGACGCAGGTCTGTTGGAACTTGGGTGTAATTCTCCCACTGGTACAGATTTCCCGTTCCGCTTTTATAATGGAATTAATAAGGGTATCAAACTTATCTCCCTCAGACCCAAAGATAGGTTGCAGGGATAGAGATTAATTCCGCTCCCTTGGCACCAGTAATCTCTTTACTTCTGCCACAGGAGGAATCATGGGCTCTCGAGATCCCAAGAAATGCTGCCACAACACTTCATTGTCACTCAACAATATGCAATCCTTGTCCAGCTTGATCAGCCAATGATGACACATTGTTTAAGTCAGTCTTTGTTGCTCTAAGGAGCCCCATTGCCATCTCAAATTCTGGAGCCATTGCTTAGGCCTTGCACACAAGCCAGTTCCTGGCCACCAGCAGTGAATTCTAGCTTTCTTATCTCTGGTGTCTCTATTATCATTAGCATTTCCAGAGATTTTCATAATGTTGGTTTCTTTTTAATTTGGTCAAGCTGGAAAGAGGCAGGGAGGAGGCTTCACACTGGATCAAGCCGAATATACAGCGGTTATGATGCAGACTTTGCCCTGAAGGTATTGCCAGTTTCTCACTGACCACCGCTCTTGCTGCCATCTTGTTAGTGTCATTTTTCATTTTGTCAAACAAGAGGTCAGAGGTATCCAATGGGAGTAGCCGCTCACAAACGTGAGCCGGTGCTGCTGGAGATACAAGTGCTGTTCGTGGTCATTGTCTATACCTACGCAGGGAATCCACCAGCTCACTCCTTCCTGCACACCACAGACAAATGATCAGACCTCCTCTCTGCTGTTGAAGACACGTGTCTGGAGATCTTGCACAGTTTACCAGGACCAATCCTCCTTGGACATCCACCGGCTTCCATTCTCCCACTGCTGCTACCTTGGTGTGGGAGGTTGTACAAATTGAATGACCCTAGTGAGGCTTGGCGAGGTCGACAAGCTGTGATGTACATGTGATTTTCTTCCATCTGTGCCATAAATAGGTTCGCCAGTGACAGGGCATATTTAGCCACCATGGCTACACCTTTCACCTGAGCAAAGTATTCTAAATAATACACAGCATAAATCTCAAATTGTACTCTGAAAGAGATTTATAGATGACATTTTCATGATTTGGTCAGGATCAACTCAAGAACTATCAGAGTTCATTATACATGCCAATAATAACACTTATGGGATTAGATTTACAGCACAACCCAGATGTTGCAATATAGATTTTTTAGATCTCACGATATTCATAGAGGACGATGTTATTACCACCAAGACTTTTCGGAAACCCTCTGAGGCAAATTCCACTCTTCACTCTACTAGGTGTCACCGGTCTTCAACCATACAAAATATTCCTAATGGAGAATTTTACAGGGCTCGCAGAAATTGTAAAAAAGATGAGGACTTTACACGGGAATGTGAACTTCTAACAACCAGGTTCTACCAAAGAGGTTATTCCAAAGAAAACATCAATAAAAGTCTTAGCAGATATCGCACATTAGACAGAGCTATAACACTGCAATCTAAAAAGCAAGAATCTAAAACTCACCCAACCATTGATGTCATTACTAAGTACTCGAAAGACACCAAGTGTCTATATAAGTTACTATTACGACATTGGAACATTTTACTACTCGGCAAGGACATAAGACCTCACTTGACAGATAAACCGAGACTCATATTCACCAGATCAATGACAATTCGGGACAAAACCAGTCCATCATTTCCACAGATTAGAAGTACAGAATGTAAGTCATACATGGCTAACACCCACAACAAGTTTCCACAAATGTGGAGTGTGTTCAATGTGTAAAATATCTTGAAAACAATGTCACTCAGCATACCATTATAAATGTATACACAACACAGATCAAAGATTTTATCAATTGTAGAACTAGATATGTAGTATATGCGCTAAAATTGATTTGTGACAAGACCTATATAGGGTCCACTATAAGACAATTACGATTTAGAGTACGAGAGCATCTTTCAAGTCTGGGCAGCCAGGATCCAAGATTGCCTTTTGCCATTCATTGGCAAACTGAACACCAAACAGACAATAAGGCAGACATACGTTTTATTGGATTAAAGAAAGCAAAGTTGAACACAAGAGGGGGAGATATCACCCTTAAACTCCAACAAATGGAGGCCAAATGTATATGTTATGTTATGTTATTGTAACTTATAAAGTGCACGGTCGCCCTAGGGCATCATGGCGCTGGAAAAAGAGACTGCTCGGGCGAGGAAAACTGATAACAGCTAGAGTTAGAACAGGTAGGTTTTGAGAGCTCTCCTAAAGCCAAGATGGTCAGCAATGGCTTGCAGAGACGGAGGAAGGCCATTCCACAATTTGGGGGCGGCGATAGAGAATGCTCTGCCGCCGAGCCTTTCCCGCTTAGCTCTGGGAATGATCAAAAGATTGGAGGTCATGGAACGAAGGTCCCGACCTGGGATATATCTCATAAAATATGTCGTTTTCGCTGTACACAAATAGGTCTCAACTCAGACCATGAGATGCATGTTTTCCTATGACTACTATGTAATGTGAGGACAGAATTTTGTCATTTGTTTCAGTCAGATTGGTGTAGAAATATGTTGTGCCAAAATCTGAGTTACAACGAAACAATCAGTTTGTATCTTTCTTTGTCGAGGGCTGATGAGAAAGGAACTTCAAGATTTACAGATGTGATGATATAATGTAACTGATGTTCATTTTTACAGATAATCGATAATTGATGTATCATTGGCACTGTTAGACCGGAGAGTTAAATATTTCCAAGTGGTTGAAGACAGAAGTACTAACTAGTACTTTAAAATTAATATTAACTGTTGAAAAACATATTAATGTATAGTTTAATTAATATACATCATGTATTGTTCTGTCCAAGCAGTGGACTCAACGACCCCGCATCAAGAGTAAATAACAATATCACATAAACTGTGGGCATCAGTATGCTCAAATGCATACTGTTTATCGCTGAAACATGCATTTATATTATTAAATTATTTATAATTGAGCACAATATCTTCAGCCACATCTATAACTTTGAGAATATTAGATGGGCTTTTGCGCAAATACTTATCACCAATTTCATCAAAAGGGGCGCTGGCGCACCGCTAGAACACTACTCCTGTTCACGGAGCATGCGCAAAAGAATAGCGAACGGCCCCAGACGCATGCGCGATTATACCGGATCGTGGCTGGCATGGATTTTGTTTATCCACATAGTATTTAAGACGTTGCATCCGGCGGACGCGTCTTTGACTCGTCCATAACAACTTAGAATGGGATTGAACCCTTATATACGGTAAGTGTGCACGATTTATAGAAACATCCTTTTAGGAAACAACGTTGAAGTATATTTTTTCACTAATAGGCAGCTTTAACCAATAGGTAATCCACAATAAATCGATCATAACGTGAACAATTGAGTATATGGACTTGGAATGTTTATGTGACTCAGGAACTTTAACAATACCGGTTATCGGAGGGTAAGCATGCATGCATATGGGCAAGAGAAAGCCCCAAGTACTATCACAAGAACACTGATTTTCATATCTTATTCACTCCTATGTTCACAGGTAATAATTGATTACAATATGAGTCATGAATACAACCACATCAGGAATCATTCTTGAATGACAAATCCTGTTGGATTTTATCCACAATATAATTAGCAGAAGATAGGTGAGACTCAACATACAACAATGCAAGAGCACTGTGATTACATACTTTTTTAAGAGACACTTTATAGCAATTTAAATAGTTAGTCACATCTGTAACTAACATGCACACTGGATAAGTGCAGAAGAAAATATATGGTGTGACTTGGGGTGCTGCACGAGCATGAACAATGCATGATCTATATGCTAATCAAACATATCAGTATCTTCTGACTCAAAATTAACAATGAGCATAGTAACATATTGCCATTCTTTCTTTTCCTGTTCCTTCACCATATTGAGTAACATTGATATCTACAAATTGGGTATGTGAATCTTATTCATTCATGTATTATTATTTTCTAATTTGCAATATTTTTCATGTTTTCCTGTATAAATTGGAAATTTATTATATTTATTTTTTTATGTCTTTTACTTTTACTGAAATTTGATTATTTTAATTTGGTTGGCACAATTTTCTGATATGAATACGTCAGCCTTGAGAAGGACGCCATTGTCGAAACACGTGTCGACTAATACAGGGTGTTAATAAAGCACACCAATCACATGGACTTTTGATTACTTTCTTCATATATATTTGCAGAACTGAATATTATTAACATACAGTACTAATCAGGAGAAGCGCGATTTGCGGGTCATTACCCTTTTCACTGTTGGTGTTAGGAGATAGGCAAGAAGCGTAGGGGAGAGAAAAGGTGTGGTGCAAAAGAGAGTAAATACGAAACGGCCAGTCGATGGGCGGAAGAGTGAAAGGTTGAGCAGAAGAGAGACATATGGGCAGCGGAGTCAGCAGGGGGGGCAGAGGACACTCAGTCGGGGGTATAACAGAGTCAGCAGTGACTGGAGAGTCAGTGAGGGGTGTGAACCAGAAATGGCAGGACATACTAATTTGGGGCAGTAAGCATTCCGTGTTGAGTCATGAGAGAGTGAGTGCATGCAGGAGTGAGTTAATAGGGGGACTGAAGGAGAGAAACAGTGGGGCAGTATAGAGTAGGTGGAGACAAGAGAGACAGTGGGGGGTTCATGAGAGTGACAGTGTATGGCAGCATAGATTGGTGGCCCAGAGAGAGCCTTTGCACAGCAACAAGGATGCTGTCTATCGTTAGCAGAGGAGAGACATTGGTGGCAGGAGGGAGGCTATAGGAAACAGGGGTCCTTCAATGCATGCCTTGTTGCAGGATCATATACTGCCCTTCCATGCCCCTTCATTTGACAGACTCCTCTCACATCCAGGTCCTGACTCTGACAATCCTAGCCCCAAACATTTGAATTGAAAATGACCTATTTCGGTTCCACAAATCTCATACAGTTGCCAGAACAACTTCCGGAGAGTCCACAGAGAGCAACAGGGACAAGTGTGGAGCGACACACACACACACACACACACACACACACACACACACACACACACCGAGCATATGTGCAGTGAACTAGATGGGATATTAAGGGATACGGTTGAGTAATATCAGCCTAGCTGCTCTTATCCACTGCATAAGGTACACAGAGCCATCAGAGCCATCAACAGAGAAACGATAGCCAACAAATTCAACCATCGCTCTTTGGGTCCGGAATGTGGAAAATCTTGGAGACTTTCAAAGTCTCATGAGATCCCCGGCCTTGCAGAATCCTGCTGATCCTGCTGGCCATCTTCAATTTCTACCAGTGTAAAAGACTGGTGCTCATACAAGGACACTCTTTGTAATCAGGACATCCAGAGAGTATTCACTGTGAAGACACGCAGAAGACAAAATACCCTTCTTAAAATAAATCTTGAGGATTTGTGAGTCAGAGTTTAGCTAGATTCAAGGACAGAGGGATGGTACACTAATGCAACTACTAACATCTCTTCTTAATTTTGGAACATTCCAAGAACTCTCATTCACTAACATAATGTTAACCAAGGGAAATGATTAAGTGCCTTGCACTGCACAAAACGTAAGCTGTTGGGACTTTATGAAAAAGGAATCAGTTACGATTTTGGAGATTCCTACTGGAGGTTTTAGGTTCACTCTAAACCGCAGATATTTAGGTGTGCTTTGAACACATGATCCAAGGGAACTTTTAATGTGGAGATCAAGGGTGTGGACAACTCCCGTTCCAAGAGAGCCTTACATGGGGAATAGGTGTACACACAAAACTTTCACAAAACACAAGAACTAATGACCCAAAGAGCAGGCCATTGCAGAACGTGCTTGTTGCAAGACATCCATGGGGGTTCCTCACAGTTAAGAAGCGCATTCCGGGGAGGGGGACACCTGGGGAATTACACCAAAGTTAAGGATCGGGTTCGATTGTTTTGTCTGCATTGGTAGGTTGCATTGGGTCTACAGTGTATCGGGAAGGGCCAATCCCAGAGAGGAGGCTAGGGTGACGGAATACGAGCATCCAGGATTGATACTGAGGGCTGTCACCTGCCAACATCTTTGCTGGATTATGCATCCCCTCTGTCCAGTTATGCAGAGGTGAGATTGACTGATTGATCTGAGGGGTTCACATCATCGCAGACAGTTGGCAAACCAGGATGTGACAGGAAGCAGCTTAGGAACGTCTTCTTCACCTCCGCATTTTGAGGCTCTCCATTTTGCACCACTTTCTCCGATTCAGGGGTCGACTGGGAACCAAAAGAGGCCTTGGAAATAATGTTCAGAGTGGCCCTATATTACACAGTTGCAGCAACCCCACTACTTTTCCTATGAGAAAATGTGGACATAAAATAGGTTACCACATAAAAGAGGCCCAGAATGCAGAGGCCGACATGGACATCTCCAGAATTCCCCATAGGCCAATCCACCCCAGCTCATGAATGCTCCATTTGTCCCATGGTGTCTAACACTGCTGGTGCAATTGTAAGGCAGAACAGAGGACCGGGGGTTCGCAACACAAATCACAACTTAGTAGAGTACCCAGGGCCCATCGAACACTTCCCTGGAAATGACGTAGGACTCCCTCACGGGGCAAAGCAGAACTGTCTTTTAATTTCAAAACAGACAGGGATAATACACAAAATACAGACATTTCCAGCAATCACAGCTCCTGATCTGTGTCACAAGCTTTTAACTCGTTTTGAAGTTGCAATCTCTAGCCCTTCCCCAAAAACCTAAGAGCCCGCTCTATTGGGTAGCTCAGGTACCCAATAGAGCGGATGTCCCTTATATGATTTGTCTAATTGGTCCTTCCATGTCAGGTGGGTTTTCCAGAGACTTTCCCAAAAACTATCTATTACATTTTTGCAGGGTCGCAGGACTACCATTGGCCCTCGCCGCATTACATACCACCCCAGGACTTGTGCTGCCTAAATGGCTGGAGCGGGTCTCCTCAGGTGTGGGACCCTGCTCTGTTCACACTGCTCAGTGTACCTTTTCAAGGTAATAAAAAGATTGGGTGTCCCGATTGTTGCCACTGGTATAGACACCTAGCCTGGGAGAGTGCCTGATGGTTGCAATGTTCGTTGGACAACACATAATAATTCTGCCTCTCTTCTTGGGGAACTGCTTCTCTTCCCACCGTGGGTAAATGAACATTGTTCAGCTTGGCTGAGTCACGTGGGTGAAGACCGCAAAACTGAGCTTTTCGGTCTGCAATTAGTGAGGATTTATTCTGTTATATTGCAGGTGGCTCCCTGTTCCGGGAGCCAGGATTGTTCCACCCACCCTTGTCCTAGGCTGTGAGCACTGGCCCTGTGCTTCGTGCTGCAGAGTCTGCATCTCTTTATTCCTTAATCTGAGGCTGGTGGCTTCATGTGAATTCACTGCAGTCATTCTATGGTTCCCTATATATATATTGTATTATTCTCCTTAGGGGGTAGTAGTATTCAGCTCTTCCAGGTTCCTTATAAATCCTGTAGTTCTACATGGTTAGTTGCAATAAAGCGGTTGAAAGCCTGCTCTGTGTGACTTTCTTGCTTTTCTGTGTTTGGCTAGTGATAAGGAAAGGCTTCTAAAGGTATCTATATGTATCTGTTCTCTATCTACAGAGCTGTGTATGCATGTTCTTCATATGTGCACGTGTGTGTCTGCGTAACTTTGTGAAGGGATGGGAGTTTCATTTGTGACTAACGTTACTATGTCGTGTTTTCACTAATGACATCAGCACTGCCTGATATTTATCATTAGTCAACCAGGTCCAGCGATGGGGCACCTGTATCCGCAAAGACATCAGCTGGATAGGGTTTGAACGGTTGCCTAAGAGAATATCTGCTCACTTGTGTGGAATGCATCAGTCCACCTGGGGGTTAGCCAAACAGCGACTGGCATCTGCCATTTCTCGTCCTTCAGGCAGTCATGCAAATAAGGGACATGAGTGCCATTTCAGGGACCCTCTCTTCACAATCTCTTTGGCTTGTTTGTTCACCTCCGCCTGGCCCCTACGCCCACTCCTGCCGGCACGCTACCTAAACAGAGGCCCTCTCCGTCTCCCACACAACATCTTCTCCCCAGCACCGCTCTTGCTTCTTGTTGGCTGTGCATCTGCCTGTTTCCTGCGCATGCTCTCTCTGCTGATGGCGTCCAGAGCAACTCTCCCTCCTTCAGCAACGTCCGAACCAGCCCTTTTTCTTGTCAGCCTTTCTCCACCCGGGCAGATGCTAAAAGCATTGCCACCTTGGGGGAGGGGGATGCAATGGCAGCCATTAAGCATCCTCAGCCATCCTTAACAGCCCTGGTGGCTTCCAGTGCACTGAATGGCTGCTATTGCCTGCCCCCTCTGGTGCTAATAAGCAACAGCATTCTGCATACTGACAAGATAGGACAGGATGACTAGAGGACCCTGTTCAAAGGAAGCACTAGTAAAGACGTGTAGCGCATGTGTCCTTTCTACCGACTGAATCAGCTACCCACTACTTCCTGTTTTCAGGAGGCGTGTTCACGGCACCAGCAGAAGCAAAACTAAGAACAGAGAACGTTCACATTTTCCATTTTATAAGAGTAGGTTAGACTGGCTGTTTAAAAAAAGTCAAGAGTTAAATCCCTATTCCAGAAACTGCATGTCTTTGCCCATTTGCTCCCTTTAGTGCTATGAGTGAAGGGACCTACTTGGACAGTCCACAGGCACATCACATTCCGAGGGAGTGCAGGTGTCACATCTCAGGTAGCGGGAAGATGTTTGAAAACCTGATGGAAGGAAGAGAGGAATCCAACAGTCAGCAAGAGTACGACACTGCGTTTTTATATCCTGTTTACAATTATTATAAGAAAAGACAACCCGGGCAATAGTCCACACATCGACCAACGTACCCCTAGCCACCTTCATTCCTCTGACAATCGCAACCTGCAAGAAGCCATGAGAGGAGAAGCTAGCAACTTAGGTTTGCTAGCAATGGCAATTTTCTTAGAGAACTAGGGAGAGAGTGTCCATTAGCTCACCTGCTACGCTTAAGGGTCGTGAAAACATTCTTTATGGAAGTGAAAACGTGCAGAATTCCTTGGAATTACACAACCGAATTCTCAGAATTCCATTTGCCTCCCTTTTCTGGGTCACCTGTTCCTCAGGCCCAGAGGGGCCATGATTGGCAGGGACACAATTCCTTTCAGCCAAGTAGGGTGGCTGAACGGTCCCAGACAACCGACTGGCTGGAAATCAAAGCATTCCTGGCCAATCAGGACACACAGTGAATTTCGATGCCATGATTGGCTGAAACTTTCCCTGCCTCCTGACTGCTGAGACTGCTGACTGCTGAGAGTGAACTGGTCTCGCGAACTAGGAAGGATGGCTGACACCAAACCGATTTCAACACCACGTGGATGGAAAAGTCTAGAATATCCATTCAGTAGTAGAAAACAGGCATACATGATCATGTATAATTATACACAGGAATGCAATCAGTAGGGAACTTGGAAACCAGGTATGTTAGTTGAGCTTTACTATTGACAGCTTTTAGGAAGACCTTGCACATTAACGACAACGAAAGTTGACATTTGTGTTCAAAGCATCTCACTCTCTGCGTTCCTAACTTGTCCATTGGCATCACTCCCAGCCCATGGACAGCACAGGGTTGGCTCTTTTTTAATTACATTGATTAATATTGTGGGCATTGATTTCTTTATATATATATATATATATATATACAGGAGATGAAGGGTTGTTTGATACCTGGATGTTCTCGGGATGACATGATTTGGCAATTAGGGGAGCCACCATTGGAACACAGATCTCCTAGTGTCTACCACGCGTGTCGGCACATGTAATATAATTAGGAGAGGTCAGTATTCAGAGTCCAGGGCACTTTGTGGGCCCCTTAAACGCAAGCCGCCATGTTATCAGTTGTAAACATTGTGAAATTAAACTCAGTTTTATTTTTTTGGTCAAAATTTGGATGATGCAATTTACCTTCTGACCATCACCTTGGTCTACAGCAAGAATACTTGAAAACATGTGTGCATACGATAATGTTTAGAAGTGGTCTTCCTGTAAGATTGATGTTTCATGGAAGTCAATTAAAACTTGACCTTAAATATGTGGGTATTTCTCGCGTGTGCTAAAAACTAGCTATGCACCCACACAAAGCAAGCCAACTTCCCCCACTCGTTCAGAAAGTAAAGAGAATGCATATGGTTCAACAGCTCTGCTTATAAAAACATACTTACCACAAGGTGTAACACAATCAGTAGCTGAAAATGAAAAAACAAAGAGACTTGAAGTGGGTAAGTTCAGGCAGATATGAACACGCTCACAACAGCGCAGTTATAACGTGAGACATTTTGCCTGGAGAGTTTGCATTTTTTAAAGCACATTAAGGGGGAGTACTTGCCTAGCACATAAACATACTTGTATTCAGTTAACAGTTCATGCAGTAGTAACTATGTACATGGGCCCACCGATGCCCACCGATGCCCACCAATAGTCCATGGGGGAACTCTCCGAGCCAGCATTCCATATTACATCTTACTAATGACAACACGTAAGTCACAGACACTAGGACACCACACTGCTCCTCTTTTTTAACCAGACAACCATGACAGCAACACTGGAGAAGGCAGAAGGATCCACACACACACATCAAGACAACACTGAGGAGGGAGGACTGCACACACATCTCCATCCTCACACAAACATGAATCAACATTTGTTTCACAGTAAGTAACCTGTGTTACATTACATGTGTCCACTGGCAACCTGTGGTGCTGAATACTACCTCTATGTAACCCGTGTTACTTAAAATCAATGCACTATTTTCCTTTGCGTTACATAATATTCCATTACTTTTGCAACCTTTGTTGCTTATATACACACTCTTTCTCACACTGTACAACCTTTCCTCTACACAATATTTCATTACTTTGCAACCTTTGTAGCTTCTTTACGTTGCAACCTTCGTTGATAAATACCTGTACGTAACCCATGTCACTCAAAATGAATGCACAGTTCACCTTTGCTTTACACCATATTTGATTATTGTGCAACCTTCGTTGCTTCTTTACTGTGCAACCTTTGCTGCTACATACTCTTCCGGTACCGATACTGAATTCCTCATTGTACGCAAATATAGAAAACCTGTTTTATACCTTAGGGCAACTCTATCATTAACTATCTCTGTGGAATGATAGTACTCGTCATAACATTGATCACAATACCCCCAGTAACACTATATATCATGCTGTATTACATTTGCAATGTCCAGTTGCTCATGAAGTCTCGAACTCTTATGTAAGTTGCAGGTAAGTTCATGAAGTAGTAACTACGTAAATGGACCCACCGGTGCCCTCCACCCAGGAAACTGACCCCTATGGTCCTGGGTGGAACACTCGTAGGCAGCATTCCATATGACATCATACTAATGACAACACTTAGGTCAAGCACACACAATGGGTCTGGGGCAGGCAACTAGGACACCACAGGGGTTTAAGAAGAAGACACTCCCTTTGGCATCAGCTGTCCTAAGGGCTCTGTCACCATTCACTGTAGCAGGGGGATCAGGGGAGCCCAGCCTGCATCTTTGACCCCAGTTGCTTCCTAGAGTGAATATATTGTAGCTTCCTGCACTCTACTCTGCGCCTTGGGTGGGCTTGGCTCTGAGCCAGGTCTGTTGAAGGAGAGAAGGTTCGTCCGACTAAGAGACAGGACCAGCTCTCTCATGCCTGGGATGGTTTCTAGGCCCTTTACCTTGATTTCACAAAGGGGACATTCTGTAGAAAGATGAGGGACTCAGTACTAAGACCATACCATCCCGTTTGCCAGGGATTCTATGAGGCATATGTGCCTATGTACTTCCTTAGGCCCAGAAATGACACCTGTTGCTGCATCTACAAGTCTGGAAACGCATCATCACCTCCAAGAACCTACTACAGCAGTATCACTGGAAGGACCGGATCCAAGCTAATGAAGGTATTCTGGTGAGTTGTTTTGCTACCCCCACCTTCAGTGGACAGTGGGAACTCTGGCAGCACCAAAGAGTAACATCATGTGTGTGTTAGTTATCATTGCCCCTTCCACTCTCTGAAAAATCCTTCAGCTCTAATGAACTCGGGAACTCCAGATTTGTTTAGCATCTCTGTCACTGTTGACTAACCACCCTCCCCAATAAATCCAGTCTGTGTGAAAGACCCAATTCACAGAGGACATCCAGTGCATATACTTGTTTTTGCAGGTTTTATATTGAGCAATAGGTTAACATTTCCCAAATGGTTCCCATTGAAGGTCATAATGCCCAGTTTTTCTAAGTCCATCCAAAACATCTGAAGTTTAGTTCAAGAAAATATTTTATAAGCAACAGGTGATTAAGACCTGTAGCCCCAGTGGGCAGACCTCCTGCTTGGTCATCGGGTCTTAATCCACCCGTTTTCATAGGTTCATAGAAATTGGTTATGTTTTGAATGTATCTACATCAGAACCTTTCACTCATTGGTATACACTTTGCACCAGACTCAATTATCTGACAGAAATTGGTGTAGCTTCAACGGTTTTCAAAAGGGGCCAATTTTCGATTGTTATTTCTTTTGATCTTCATTGGTCAAAACACGTGTTGGCTGATTTATGGGATCATTATTAGTCCTCACCAAATGAATGCACATGAATTATGAAACAATCTGAGATTGAGTGGGTTATTTGTTCTGGAACTTTTCCTTTTGAGTTACATTTTGAGTCTTTTCCATAAAGATTTTTAAAAATACAGTGTTTGAGCACAGGTTGATAGAGACAAAACCACAGTTTCTTGTTTCTCTCTGCCTCTCTCTTTCCTTCCTGTATCCTCAACCTAATGTAGCAGAAAGCACTTTTGGTGTAATGTCAGAAGGCAAAGTCCCCTTTTTTTTTATAAGAAAAGGGATTGGATCCTTAAAACAGGCTTTCATTTGACCAATCACATGTAGAACTTTGCCTTTAAAAGAAAGGGTCTCCCACTCCTTCTTTGATTCACTCTTGAACAAAAATCAGAGGAACAATTCATTGGACATTCGTTGGGAAAGCAGACCTATCCAAAGCCCTTTCAGAGGTGAGGACTGAGTGGCAATGACAGTGACCTGCTGTTGGGGCAAGACCTGCCTCTCTGTCAGCCACAACGGTCCCCAAGAACTAACCATCCTGAGGGATCCCTGCCATTGTGTGCCAACCTCCCCATGTTTGGGAAACTAGAAAAAGGACTTAACTTGATCATGAGTCATTCTATTGTTATTCACAACATCCTGAGAGCCAAGACATCCACAGTATCTGTTTTCATTGGTTCAAACCGATCACACTGTTTTTTAATCAAGTTCACTGCGTTCGAAACACAGGACCCACTGGTGCTGCCTTTGGCACTCAATCAAACTCTTCGAACCAGCGTGCTTGCATCTTGCACCAGCTCACCGCTGCCTAAGACCTCACAGAGCCCATCACCTGCTTAGATCAAATCAACTGCTCTTCACCGGATACGATGCGAACCACTGGAGTGTTACTCGCCAACTCGAACCAGCAGTTATCAAATGACTCGACCCAGCTCAACCTCGGACTGCTGCTTTGTCGAACCATACACCGGAGCATAAGGAGCACTGCTTTGAACCACTGTCAACCTTTGAAACGAAGCACTGCAGCATCACTCTTACCGACCCTACAAAGTGATTATTGCACATCTCGAACTGGCTTGGCCCAAACCGATCCTGGCTAGAACCCCAACCTGCATCTTTTGAACGTCACCTTCAAACTGCTATGAGCCACTGTACTCAAACTGACTCGACGTCAGCTCGCCGATCAACATGACCCTCTGCCCCTGAGCTTTGCTCAAACCGCTCGCACCACAGCTCGAAGCTTGGTTCGACCATAGGATGTTTCAATCCAGTGACATCTTGTTCCAGGAGGTTTTCACCCAACCGAAATAAGGTGCACGATTTTTATTTATTAAAGAAAGTTATTTTTATAAATCTAGGACATGCCAGTGTAACACTATTGATTCCCTACAACCTCCCTCCTTTATCAGGACAAGAAACATGCAGGGTTGCACAGAAGGTCTATTTATTAATAATAGAAATAACCAAACCAGTTTAAAATATACAATGCAAACATAGGTCAACGAGAAAAAGTGTGCTAATCCAGCTAATATAGAGTTAAAGATTTATTAACATTATATCTACAAGCAAATCATATTAAATAGTATACACAGTATACAGTTAATGCCCATGTGACTATTGTAGCTCTAGCTGACACGTGTTTTGACCTTCGCAGTCTTTATCAAGGCTGAAATCGAGTGTAGGCACTTATCATTTCCATTGACAATCATGGATTGCCATGTATAATATGCATCGGTCCTAGTATTCACTGATAAGAGGTGAGGGGCTAAGGTTAAAGCCTGGTTACTAACTCGTCAATCAGCGCTCTTATCAGTAAGTGTTTGTGTTATTAAGTAGGTCAGGTCAGATAACATTCTCTCAAACTGATGTTAATGATGCCTGTAATTCCGTGTGATTCTCGAGAATAACACAAACACCTGTCAGTTGCTCATAGCCATTTATTGACACAGTCCTGTGCCCCTTGAGTGATTACAGCAACTTGCTGTCACAAATGCCAGACTTTATGTCTAAGTAAGCATAAACTGCATCCTTAATTGATGACCTGTTTGATGAGAATTTCTGATTACTTGGTGAAGTCTACTGTGAGTGCACTTCTCAGAATATATCCTTAGTATTTTTAGGGAATGCTTGGTCGACCCAAAGACAAATGGCGGTTGTTAACGAGTAGAATTTCTTTCCTTGCAATGGCCTGTTTAAGAACAAAGAGAACTTTTGGTCCTTTGGAAAGTGTCATAAAGTTTATAGCCAAGCCTCAAGGTAAAGAGGGCGGGTGAGGCACAGTTGTATCTCTTGAACTCTCAGCACCTCAACACATCACAGAGGATGTCTGCCTCCAGATCCATCCCACTGTTTGTCTTAAGTACCCTCATGAGGCAGGCAAAGGTGAAAATGTGCACCCTTCTACACTGCTGTATCCATCCACCTTGGTGTGGACCACAAGACGTTTCTATGGAGACGATCCTTCTGATTACAAATGCTCCAGATGGTGAGCTGCCCTGTTGGGTGAACAGGAAAAAGAAGCAGGAATCCTCCCTGCAAATCCCAACAATGAACAATGTCTTTTGCCTTAACATGCACGTTGCCTTAGTAACCTAATATCCCATCTCAGGGTCTATACCTAAACACCTTCCGACCATCCATCAAAAAAGTATGCAGTTTGTTCAGATTATTCTGCAAATCGTGTAAACCGATCCTTAGAGGCAAGCTCCCTGTACTTGTAAGAAGAGCAATTTTGGGGATGAAGGAAAGGTCACAGCAGGAGTGCCTTAGAAGATGAGCAACCACAACAATTAGGGATTACAAAAACACACCTCTTTGGTATTCACTGTACTGAATAACTACTATGGCTATGCCGCACTGTACGCTAATTAACCATAGAACACCCCCAGCCAATGCACATTATCAGCATGGGAACACAAGGCCCCAACCCCCTTCACATAAATACATCTATGCTCTTGACACAGCACAGCACATAGAGAAGGAAACCCATATGCAGTGCAAAGCCGGCCACATGTACCAAGACAACGCCAAAACTATGCTGCATGTTCTGTCTCTATCCACTAACAGAATGTGTCACCCCTCTTTTTCAGATCTGCCAGAATGCCTGAAGACCATCCATATCAGCTGTGCATGGAATGAATCACAGTAACATGTCAGTAACAAAACTATGCTGACATTCGGTAAGTGACACAGATTAGGTCAAATGCAGCATCCATTAGCGTGGACCCTTGGTGGCACATAAGGATTGCTTTAATAGAGAGTAAAGTATAGCACTGACATTCCTGGGTTCGGGCTGAGTACATTTCTCACAGCAAACCAATCATTCATCGTAGGACCCTCAATAAACAATGATCGTAGAGTAGCATGGGACAAGGCCATGGATGGATTGAAACAGCTGACAACAGCTTGCAAGCATTGCACATTTTGTGCAAGTTTACATCACGTTCCTTCTTTCAGTGCTGGCTCTATACAATAGCTGTTTGTTCAATATAGCAACGTCAGGTTTGCCTGGTATGTGCTGACTTTTCCCCAGTACCAACTGCTTTTCAGAAATACTGGCCTGTTTGGGAAATCTTCAGTTTTCCATCTAAAGCTGCCTCATTCCTGGCCCTCTTGTCATGGTGGCTGATCAGTATTATCTGATCGCCGGAGGATTCTAAAGCATACCGGAATGGAACCCTGGTCTGGTGAGAATTTTGCTTCCTTCCTAGTCTCGTAAATTTCTCCTGTTCAATATGCTGTCTTCCATTCTTTCAGGTGAGCCATAGGCATCTACAAGCCAACTTGAACCGTACACGTATCTTAAATCAGTGACCGACCTTGCATTTCTGGAGAAGGCCCTTGAAAAAAATGTCTCCTGCAGGTTTCAGCACCATGGACACCATTTTGACTTTCCAGACCACACACAAACATAAAACCAAAAGAAGCACTCTGTCCTGGTTCACATCACAGAAACTATCTTGGTTCCCCATTACGGAAACTTAGCACCAGTGCAATTTTGCATGGTCTTAGGATTCAAGCAAAACTTGCTCAAGTGAAAATAAGGTGCCATTGAGGTAAACATTATGGTAAACATGCCTCGGTGAAAAAAGTGCATTGGAATAATATGTGTTATTTTAAGGCAATTAATCTTGTTAATTTCCTTTTTTAAAATACATTTAAGAAGCACCCTCTAATTAATGAAACCAGTCCCTTCATGGTAAGTGTCCAAGTCTACCTTGAATTAGAATTAAGCCACCTCTCAAACATGTACAGGTAATATCACAGCATGTGTAACGTGTGATGAGAAACATAATGGGTGAGAGAGGGGTTGGATCTCTGTTGATAGAGCGAGGGGGTGATGTCACAATTTGTGGAATAGGCGTGGTGTCCCTTTTGATGTAGAAAGGTGGTTCCAATGTCATTACTGATAGATCGAGGGTATTTTGATGATACTGCAGATGGAAGATAGATGCTTTGATTACTGGTGTATTAAGTGATGTTACTATTGGTATGGAAAAGGCAATAGTAGGTCACCTCTGGTCGGCAGAAGGAAGCAAGTGAGTAATGGTGTCTTTACTTATGGTGATGGGGTAGGGGTGTCAGTCATATCAGCGTTAGCGTTATGATGTCACTATGGTTGTAAACAGAAGGTTATGATACCTATTCTGATGGTTAGATCAGGTTATGGTGTGACTAATGGCGGAAGATGGGTTATGATAGCCCTATTAAAGGGGAAAGGAAAGGAGGTTCTAAAGTTTCTGCCGATGGAGAAAGGCTTTCTAATGTGAGTATTGGTGAGAAAGAAAATTGCATGCTTGCACTTGACAATAAGGGAATTTTTCTCTCTGTATTGATGGAAAGAGAAGGTGTCAGCACGAGAGTAATTATAAAGTGATTACCGAGAGATTTCTCAAAATTGTTAGAACATGACGTTTTGATACATTAACACCAAGGGAACGTTTGTCAGCCAATCAGCTGCCAAGGAATGCAAGCAGGATGCAGGCTTTAGCTAATGATCAAAGCCTGATTTCCATGCTGCTGGCCTCTGCTGCATCCCTCGGTCTTCCCTGTGTCGAACACTGGCATCCCCCAACCGGCTCCCTCTCACCAACCCTGGCCCCTCCCAGCACAACTACCTACCAGTAGTTCTCCAAGTACCTGCTCCTCACTCTAGCCTGACATCCAACCGGCGCCACTCTGCACTGGCCATGAGGAGTTCCCCGTTGAGCCCTGCATTTCCATTGCAGCCCCTTTACATCCAGTCACTGACTCCACTGGCTCTATGCTTTCCTTGGCCTTTCCTTGCTACTTTATCCAGGTCATTTGCACCTTGGGGGTTTGCTCTGTGGTACTGATTGTTATGTGCCGGCTGGCACATACACAGCTCAGAGTACCAAGCAAAGGCTGTGGTCTCCCTGGACCAGACTCAATAAACGTGGCATGCACTCTCTTGAGTTCTGGCTAATCAGCCACACCTTGGATAGACAACGTGGTGAGGAGACCACCATCATAATCAAAATGCAACTCTACATGGCAGGTCACATGACCAGCCAACCTAGCATCCCTCCTCTGTCATGAAAAAAACAACAATAACATTATGACACAACTCGTGTTTCCTGTTTGTGCCATGGAACAACAGTCATAACGAACACCAGCAACAATCTATACTAGTACATCATGTAATTATTTAATCTGTGGGCATTTGGATTCAATCTGTATGGGGATATAGAGGGCCATTCCTGACCCCCATCAGGGTCGATAGCAGGTTCAGTATGTTTTAAAATACTCACATTTCGAGTGATCCATTGAGACCCTCGGGCAGCTGTCACCATTGTACCTTTGGCCTCAGTTTTGAACCATAGGTGTGGTTCGAAAGATTAACCTTTTCTTTAGGAATCTGATTCTTTAGAAGAACCATATCTCCAACATGAAATATGTTAGAATCATCCCCCTGAGTTTACTTTCCTTGTCATCATCATCAAATAGTCTATTTTGACAATGTGTGAAAAAATTGTACAGAGAAATACACAATTTTTAAATCATATTAATTACACAATTCCAAATAAATTTGTCGCAATCGCACTGGTAATGTGATCACAATTATGCCAATTACTTAAAAAGCCATCAATACCTGACAATTTTGAAAACTTTGCTCTATCATTTTGTTAAAAACATATAGCTTTTTCCTTGCTCTTTAACACCCAACATTGCATAACCAAAATGGAAAGCATTACCAAAAATATGTGCACATGTGTGCTAGTGCAATTGGAGCATCATGCTTTGTTACCATGATAGGCCTCAGACAACCTTAGGGTCTTTGACCTGTTGAGCCATGCTTTAAAAAATAAACGTCGATGTAGCCTGAATTGCGCCAAAGATTTTCCGATGATTTACAAACAGTCCTAGCTTCAGAGGATAGAGGCGTTACATTATCTCCCAATGATGGGTTTAAATATCTCTTGCCTAATGTCATATACCCTAAGCAACCAAAGAAGTAGTGGCGCATTGTTTCTCTGAGTTGATTACAACATTGGCATATATCTACATTCATCTCATCCCATGAGCATGTAAGATGTGTCATGAGGAATGTTACAAGACGAAACCTAATTTAGAGTGAGCAGGTCAGTAAGGAAATGATTAAATCAAGATATTCCTCATAACCAATCTTTTTCTTAGTAGCCCAGTATTAAGACTGTTAAGCATTTTCTTCCATTTGCAAAATATACTATGCATAATTTGTACTATTATTAATGTTGTCTGGATGGTGCTACAATTCTACCAAACCTATGACAGTAAGGATATTAACATGCTTACACCAGGGAAGTAAGGTGGCACCCTCCTGCGCTAAAAGGTCCTGCAGTGCCTTCCTGAATGTTTCATGAACAGGCAAAGTCCATAGATTAACCCAGTAAAGAACTGGTTTAAGATCTATTTCAACAATGATGTCACTTTGTTTAGTTTCTAAATGCATTAACACATTTGGTGTGCTCTTGGGTAAACTCAAGATGGATTTCAGAAATGTATTCTCTGTCACAGCGAGTTTGTCCTTCGTCAGGAACCACCACAGTTCAGGTTCGTAAACCGCCCTTGCCTATTACTTGTAAATCTCCAAACAAGGTGATAGAGCCACATTCCCATGGGCACATGCAAAACCTGGTATTGCTGTGCTTGTTCTCCTTGTCATTTGCCATCTTGCTCTTTTCAGCATCCCTTGCATTGTCATTAGTGGGATTGCTCCTATTGGGATGGGATGGGATGGGATTGCATCTGTGATAAGTCACGGCCTCGTGAGAGCTTCTTCTGGAGCCACCTATCTAGATGCATGGGGGATAGACCTGTAGGCTCTTAGGAACTGGTTTAGAGCTCTTTAGACTTCCTCCCCCTGTGCCGGGGTGATTCAAAATGCCTTATTTAAGGTGTGCATAAACCTCTCTCTATCACTTTTGGCCCGATAGCAGAGTGGCATGATGTGCTATGCCGTATTCCCAAATTTAGTATTCCCCAAAGGTTTGTACTTTTTGCGTGTTTTGAACCAGACAAAAAACAATTCTTCATTAAAAAAAAGTAATTTCCACGGCAAAATAAACGGGAAAAAGTGTGGTAGAAAAGGTGAAAAATCAGCCAGCAGATGGAAAGGAATTGCTGGCGAATTTTGCTAATTCCGTTTCGCTAGCTGGATTTTTCCCACCCCTACCTGTAACTTCATCTTGCAGTCCGTTAGTGGCAAACCTTTTCTTGAAGCTAGAAATTCTGTCTCTGGCTGATGTGAAGCCCAGGAGCTCCACCTATGGGTACCTCATTAGCCAATAAGGACAATTAAATGTTGATCCCCTTGAAGGTGCTGATATTGGACCTTGGCTTTTCACAACTTCCTGTTGACTGTGGGAGTTGGTCGGATGTCAAGCCTTGGAAATCAAACCCTTGTGAAGTCTCACCTTGTCATAGTCAACCCTAGGTGGACATAATGTGCCAATGTCAGCACCTTTGGGACTAACGTGGTGTGAAATACAATACGGACATCGAGGAGTACTAGTCCTTCCCGAAATACTGAGTGTTCATCTCAAACTTTCCAAAGTCATTGCAGCACACCTTTTACAGAGGTCGCCCATTGACCAAAGGAGTCTAGCATGTCCTTCCATCTCCTAGTCCTCGTTGCTTCAAATGCCAGCTCGAGGAATGCATCTATGGCCAAAGCTTCCACCAGCTCCTGTATTGATATCAACTTGTGCACATCTGCAACAATGAGACATATCTGTCCCAAAACCTCTTTTTCCTCTGCCTCCTTATTCTTCTATGATTGGGTTGGGTGATTTATTTATTTATTGTTTGCTTGTTAGGCGCTTTTATAGCAAGTAAAATACTGTATCAAAGCACTCACAGGGAGTGAAATACATTACAAAACACAACATTTAAGAGCAGTGTGAGGGAAAAAGGAAAAATGATGAACCTACTATGCCTTGTGAGTATTCAGAATGTACAAGTGCAGCAAGGAAGAGGGTCTGTACTAGGGAGTCTGAGCTCATGAGTGAGCCACAGATTAAGTGCTAGGATTGTTGAGTGCTACACGGGCTGGAGCCACGTTAGATGTGAGTGAGAACCTCCAGGGCAGACGATGTGCCAATGCAAGTGCTGAGGGTAGACAGGAGCTGGGATGATTGTGTGTGGGAGGAGAAGGGCCCTGCGGATGCATAATTGCCCCGGACACCAATCACAGCAACTGTGGGATTAGCAGAGGATAGAAAAAGGGAAGGAGGAGGTAAAGAGGAAAGTCTTAAGGAGTTTCCAGAATTTAAGAAAGTCCTGCTAAAGGCAGAGAAGGAGGAGGGCAGCTGTTCCATAGGAGGGAGCCAACTGAGGAAAGCAAACAACCACCTACCCTCTGTTTAACAAAACGCTTTACACACAAAGAGTTGGTACCAGAGAAATGTAGTGGTCTAGAGGGAGAGTATTTAGTGAGATAAAATTGAAGATAGTGTGGTCCCCGGGCCCAGAAATCCTTGTGGATGATGCAGAGGGCTTTTATGTTAATCTGTGCAGCAACCGGGAGCCAATGAAGACTTTTTAGGGAAGGAGAGATGCCGTCCCTGGACTTACGGCCAAAGATAAGTCTTGTGGCCCAGCAAGACTTGATCTCACTGGCTTAAATGTGAGGGGAGTATCATTTTCGTGCAGCTGTAGTAGCCAGCATTCTATTCTCAGCAGGGGATGTGAAGCTGCACGTGATATTATCTGAATTAAAAGTTATTACAGAAAAGGACTTTCCATACAGATATATCTGATAGTGTCTACACCCCCACAGAACTGCCAGAGCCTCTCGCTCGATCTGAGACTATCACTAGTGTGTGCCCTAGCAAGGCTCTGCTGGCATAGGCAATATGAAGAACCTCATACCTGGCAGTTTTTTGGGTAAGCACTGCCCCTAAACCACATTGTCTAGTGTCCACCAGTAATTCTGAAGTATGAGCAACGTCAAAGAAGGCAGTGGTTACTGTTGAGGAAAGAGACGTTTTTTCCTTCAGAATTGCATTTTCCTCCAAAGGGCTCCATTCCTATGCAGTTTCTTCTTTGTGAGTCTCCGCAGAGGCTCAGACAATGTGACCATGTTCTTAATTTATCTGCCACAGTAGGTGACCATCCCCAAAAAACGTCTTAGCTCGGATTGATTCTGGGGAGCATGGCCATGATGAATGTCTTTCACCTTCTGGGGATCTGCAGACAGGCCCTGCGCGTGAAATACACCTCCAAAAAAAATGGAACCTTCGTCATTAGAAACTCATACTTCTCTTGATGAAGAATCAGCCTTTGCTCTTGAGGTCAGTCACACACTTCCTACAATTGGTCTAAATGCTACGTTTCGGTTGCTACATAAACAAGAATATCAGTGCTGATATTGAGGACTCCCGAGTGACCAGGCAGCACACAATGAATCATGTGCTGGAAGACATTAGCAGTGAAGGATGTCCCGAAACTGAGCCTCTTATATCTGGGTCATTGTGCATGCTGAAGGTGGCGATGTATCTTGAGTCCAGGTGAAGTACCATCTGATGTAACCCAGACTTCAGACCCAGTTTTGAAAAAAATGACATCCAACAGTATATCATCAGTGGTTATTGCTATGCGTGATACCCCCAGTGTAGACCCAGTCGCTGTCTCAATCATGTCAGCTTCCATCAACAGTATATCATCAGTGGTTATTGCTATGCGTGATACCCCCAGTGTAGACCCAGTCACTGTCTCAATCATGTCAGCTTCCATCAACAGTATATCATCAGTGGTTATTGCTATGCGTGATACCCCCAGTGTAGACCCAGTCACTGTCTCAATCATGTCAGCTTCCATCAACAGTATATCATCAGTGGTTATTGCTATGCGTGATACCCCCAGTGTAGACCCAGTCACTGTCTCAATCATGTCAGCTTCCATCAATTGTTTTGTTTCTTCTCCACCCACATCTGTCTGATGTGGGACAAAGTACACCTATGTTTTAGGGCTACAGGCTGCACTGTGTAGTCCATGTGCAATGCAATGGGTGCACCTTTCAGATTTCCCACGCCTCCGAACAGGGTCTGGTTTCTGTCCAGTGGGATTTCCACATTCTCCAGATACACTGTGCATGCAAAATGGAGCACCTGCAGCTCTTCAGCAGCCTCGTGTCTCAATAATGTCCCCTCACTAACTTTTGTGAAATTAAATCTTGCATGGATTTGATGTGTCCGATGCTTTACATTGCCTGTGAGCGTGTCGTACAACTCTATGGGTTTGGAACACGCAAACTTGTAGATCCAAACCTTAGTAGGCACTAATGCTTTTACCCCCTTTAGCAGGTGAAAACGTGTTTCGGCCATGACACTGATGGAGGTACAAGAGTCTATAAATAAAGGTGTGTACCTGGTTTGAAGATTAATAGTACGCCTAGGTTGCCTTGTCCTTTTCTGTACGGCACCTAAGACACTGGAAATTATTCTTTTTGCTCTGGTTGGTCTTTGACTACTTGCACTTGGGCAGCCTTTGATTTGCTTTTCTTGGGAGTGGGCCACTGTCTCTGGCATCGGTAGGGGGCCAACGAGCAGCAGACCCTCACTAAGTGATTCAGGCATCCACATTTTCCAAACGTGTATGCTTAAGCTCGACAGTGTCTTGTATGTAGTATTGCACCTTCAAAATGATTGCAACTATTGCATGTCCACGTTCCACTGTCCACCTTGATATTTCTTCCAATTGGTTTTGCTTTTAGTTTGTAAACCAGAGAGTCTTCTTCCACCTTCCTGGATTTCATCCTTGTGTTCATGTGGAATGCCCTTTCCTCTGCTAGCTCATGCACTCTTCTGAACTCCAGTGTACGCGCCAGTGATAGGCCTGGCTCTGCCAACATTTGTTTGGTCAATTTTATGAAAAATCATTGTTGGATGACTTGCTCTCTTACTTCATATTCTTCACTAATGAGAGTGAACATGAATACCAAGTGACGTGCATGAAAAGCTTCCAGTGTCTCTGTTTCTTTCTGTTTGGCATTTCTCAGAATGAAATGCTCATGGACCGCATTGACCATGGGGCTAAAGCAGCCTACAGGGGCAACTTTTGCGGCCTGGTATTACCGTCAGGTAGGGTCAAGGTCTTGGATATCTTATGTGTCACTTGAACAGCCATATTCAGCAAGTTTGGCAATGTCTTCATCTTTACAAGTGGATATGAAGTACATCTCTAGCATTTCCACCTACAACTTCCATCTGGAGCCTTGGCTGGATGGAGCAACCGTAACATCAAACTCTGCCATAGGTGCAATTCCTCTGTGGTGCCTCAGAGATCCCCCGATGAACAGCTCATGCATCATCCGCCATTATGAAGAGAATGAAATGGTTCAGCATGTCCCCAATGAACAATGATGGTGGCCAGGAAAGGCTAAGATGACAGTTGTCATCATAGTTACATTCCTTGCTGCTCTTAATCAGAAGTGTACAAAACACAAAGCTGGATGAGAAACTCAGAAAAGTCCCCCTTTTTCCTCATTTTTTTAAATCAAAGTGCAGCTGAATGTCTTTTCTGCACATTGTTGAATAAAGTCCCTTCTCAGTATCTTTTATTTTTTTAACGAGGGATGAAAAACAAAAAAAACAAGAGTGGGGGGGCATGCAAACACTCCCAGTGAAATGGCTGCCCCTGTTCAGCACTCACCATGATGAATCATCCCCTTTCAGTGCATGGAGAAACATGCCGGATAAACAGTGATGTTGCACCTCCTGCACACATGTATAAAACATGCTCCAGCAGTACACAGCTCAGAGGGAGCAAGCACGGGTGACAGGTGGAGGTCACACGGCTCACCGCAGTGGGGGTGGGACTGAGGCAACTCTTGTCTCTAGTTCTTTTATGCAGATTGGTACATAATTAGATAGAACTACAGTGGAATGGCTGCGGTCTCCCCAGACCAGACTCAATGAAAGTGGCACTCTCTCACTTGTTGCCAGCTACTCTGCGATGCTCTGGGCAGCCGCCATCTTTATTTTCTCAATTTGGTGATGAGAGCATCGTCACCACGTAACTCTACATGGTGGGTCCCATGACCAGCCAACATAACAGTAATGTCCCCACTCCTTCTGCTTGACCAGGTGGTAAGGACCCATGGCCCTTTCTAAAAGCAGTTGTTGAGATCCAGTCTATTAACTTGGGCCTTTACCACCTGGTATCGGCCGTAGAATGCAGCATTATTGCTTCACTAAATATTATAGGTGGAGGGGTGGTTCATTGGAAAGAGGAGTGATGCTCAATTAACTATTATTTCCCTGGGAAATTAATCGACCATTCCTGCACTAGATGAATGTCCATGATCAGTTATGCGATCCTGTAATCTATAGCTATGATGATCTACATCAATCTTCTGCAAACTGGCTTATCCTGTAATCTATAGCTATGATGGTCTACATCAGTCTTCTGCAAGCTACCTTATCCTGTAATCTTTAGCTATGATGATCTATATCAGTCTTCTGCAAACTGGCTTATCCTGTAGTCTATAGCTATGATGATCTACATCAGTCATCTGCAAGATATCTTATCCTGTAATCCATAGCTGTGATGATCTACATCAGTCTTCTGCAAGCTAGCTTTCATGGGGCATTCATGCTATGGGTTGATCACGTCCTCAAAGGTAACAGGAAGGTGCTTATACAAACATATAGGAGCAATTTGGGAAAGAGGGTAGATTGGAAAGCGAGATGGATGGAGCTGATGGCATCATGATTTCTCAGCTTGGTTCCTTAGTTAAACAGTGGTTACCTTGGTTACCTTATAGGTGGGAGTGTATGCCACGCTGAGATGAATTTGAGATGAAATCCTAATAAAAGCAATTTACAAAAATGACAACAACACAAAAGCAAGAGATTCTGGTGACACATGCATTTCACTCTTTTATGGAGATGAGTGATCATATTGGTTCCAGCACCCTCACAATACCATAACAGACACAACGGGTAGAGAAGGAAAGAAAAGAAAGACATACCTTGCTTCAGTGTCGACTTGCGCTCGTTAAACATACGAACAATCACCGCTGCAATGTTCACTACAAAGAGATATGAGGACAAATTCTGGTTACAGAAAGAAATTGCTGAAGTACTAATACTACATTTCCTAAAGGTCTGTACACAATCTGATGCCCTAATACTCTGCTCTACATGATGTACCCCTCTGCATTAATGAACAGAGAAATTTGCAGGTATCCAGCACAATAGAGTCACACAGGGCCGAGTCGGTCACATATTATTTTTGTGGTGCTGCGTAGGTGTTCCACTAAACTCAAAAGGGGTACTATTGAGAAAGGGCCAGGACAGGGAACTCATACGTCCAGGGGCCTATCTTAATGACTCCCTTTCCTTGCCCAGTCAGAATGGACAACTAATAAAAGGTAAGGGGCTATGTGGACACTACTGGTCCTTCTAGGAATCCCTGGTATACCACAGAGTATTCAGTCTAGGAGATAGTGAGGGTCGCCTCCCAGCCTGAAAGCAATTTGGGCATCATCAGCATAAGACTGCAAGGAGCAAGAGAAAGGAGGGCTAAGATCCACTAGTGGTGACAGGTAAGTATTAAGCAGCCAAGGGGAGTGTATAGAGCCATGAGGAACCACACAGTTAGAGATGGTAGGGAGAAAAGGAAAAGGCCTGACCTGACCTGGACTCCTCTGTCCAAAAGAAAGGAATGCATTCCCCTGAGGACCATATCTCTGATACCAAAGACGCTGTCCATGTAGTCAAGAAGAGTGTCATGTTTCACAGTGTCAAGCACAGAGGAAAGGTCAAGAAGGATGTGAATGGCAGGACAGTTACAGTAAAACAACTGAAGGAGTTTGTTTTTGATAAAGAGGTGGGCAGACTCCGTTTCTCAGATAGGATGTACACTTGATTGGTGACCATGCAAAAGGTCACTGTTTTCATTGAAGGCCAGGAGTTGGAAGAGAGCTATCTTCTCAAGGACTTTGCCAATACAATGTATGATGTCAATGGGGCAGGAGTTAGCAAGGCTGCTGGGTCATTATGGCCTCTTGAGTAGTGGTAGGATACAGGCCATCTTTAAGTCTTGGGGAAAGATACAAGCAGGAACAAAAAAGTTACTCAAGGCATCCAAAAAGAAGGTACGCTTGCCAATAGTGTCTTTTATTTGTTGGTTGGGCAAGAGAACATCTCTTCTCCTCATGCCTTCATATCAATCAGAAGGCCTCATTGGAAGGAGGAGAAGCAAGAAGAAGACCCTTTGCATTGGAAGGGCGGGGGGGGCAGTTTTATATTTCGTTTGGTCATCAATAGTGGTTGTATCAGCTCAACATTTTCAATGAAGGAAGACAAACAGTTCACAAGAGATTGGGAGCCCAATGGCATGGCAGAACATACATCAAGATCACTCATTTCCTTGTGGATCCTGAACACAGTACAGCTCTCAGACAGTGTGCTTTTCTCTCTCCCCTCTTCTCTTGGCTTGAGCCAGGGCCTGAGATATAATTCTCATCAGGCTTTTGTTTCTCTCTCTATAGCTCATCTCTGTCAGGATTTGGGATATATACCCAAGTTGGCTACTTGGGTCGGAAATGTTTTCTTTTTTTTCTCTCGGTCTAGTATCTGGGGAAATAGCCCAAGCAGGTTCTCAGAATCTTCTCTGTTTGGTTCTAATCTCTGCCAGTGTCTGAATACAGCCCCCAGCAAGCTCTAAGCTTCGGTCTCCTGGTCTAGTACCTGTGTGGGATACAGCTGTAGCAGGCACTTAGCTATTTCTATATCTTCATGTTTGCTCACTGCTCTGGGGGATAGAGGAAACATTGCTGGAAGGGAATGGGAGTGTGTGATTTTCACCAATTATGTCATCTTATCTCCCCGAAGGGTGCATCCATGCATGTGGTCCTCCCTCATATAGCGGCCCCCCTGGTCAGGATAGGGTAGCGGCTGCCATCCCCTGGCCATGTGGGGGAGGCTAATACAGGGAAAGGAGTGATGACGTCATCAGATTCATCACATACCCTTCCCATAATGCTGCTGGAGGAAATAAACATTCTCTTGGTCTCGACCTTTCCAATGTTCTACCATCAAACAATAGGGTTGCATTTCAAGGAACTAGTGCATGACTCGTGAATTGGTGTCTTTACATAGACTCATCCATGTTAGCGGAGAATGATCGGTAACCAACTTTAACTTTCTACCAGCAAGATAGTGTTTTATGTATGACACTGCCCACTATATGTTTAGGGCCTCAAGTTCAATAGTAGCATAGTTCTTTTCTCTGGGGTAAAGCTTCCGACTAATATAAAGATTCGGATGGTCAATGCCATTGTGATCTTGGGAAAAACAGCCCCTAGACCAACATGGGAGGCGTCCATCTTTAAGATTAATTATTTACTGAAGTTGGCTACTTCCAATACTAGTTCACTGCATAGTTTAAGTTTGTAAAAACAGGTTTGATCTTCAGGATTCTACTTTATCTTCTGGGGCTCTATGTTTTTAAGTTTATCAGTGAGGTAGGAGGGTATCAACACTCCTACACACCCTGGATCCTCTTCTCAGGTGGCCAGGGAGAGGCCATTGCCCTTGGATCCTGACCCTTGGGGTGGAGAAGCGAGGGGGGATAACCAGGGTTGAGGGTCCTTGGGGATTGGGAAGAGGGTACCCACAGGTGAGACATGATATACCCCTTTCCCTATTGAGGACCAACCTAACCCTCGCCTGGCCTTTATGGGCTACTTTAAAGCATCTCCCCTCGTTTTGGCACAATCAACCTGTGACAGTACTGGGATGAGCAAGAGGCAACTAGGAGTATTGAACACTAGTGACTCATTTCACCACTCTACTACTGGGATGAGGAAGATGCCGGAAAAGTACTGTGACGGTCAGACATGTCACTCTAATTACAGTCAGGCAAGTCCAATTGAGACCTCACACATGCAACCTGTGAAGTGGTTACAGGTGTATAAGAAGAGATGACAATAGCAGCCGAGAGGCAAACACGGAGGCCGGCGTGGGAGAGATCAGCAGGGGATCCTGTTGGAGAGAATGCAACTATGGTGCTGCATGAAGGAAAGCCAGGATGCCGGCAGACAATCTGGAGGACCTGTGGAGCCCAGGGCACGTTGGGCCAGTAGAATTTTACAGGTGTGGTAGCCTTCGAAGTCGGGAAGCCACAGTTGGAGCTACAGGCAAAGGAAAAGTAACAAAGTTGCCATCAGCCTCTGTGGAAGAGAAGCAGAGCTGCCGTTGAACACAGAGAAGCATTAGAAGTGCAGGCAGGGCTTGCAGTCAAAGGCAAGCCAGCAGGCAGGACAACAGTGGACTATCACAGCCACCCGAAAGGACCGCCAGAGACCGGTGAGTGGAAAGGAACATCACTCAAGAACGGGGCGCTCTAAGGGAGCTTTGTGTAAGGGAGATGAATGCTGAATGAGCAGAAAAGCAAGCACAGAGTGAAACCAACCCGAAGCCACAGGTTGTTTGGAAGTTAAGCGACAAAGTAAATAATAAAGAATATTGAATACCGAATTGAATGGAAACTTTGTGGGCAAAGTTATGAGCCAATAACAGATGAATGGGAAAGTGCCCATTTGAACGCAATGAGCGAAATGAGAAAGCAAGTATGAAAGTTTGCAAAAGAGCATGACAGAAAGGTGGAGAAGAAATAAAACCACCAAGAATTGAACTTTGTACATCAATACAGTACGGCAAGGCTAAAGACTGGCAAAAGGGAGATGCGACCAGTGCTGGACTGGCCCACCGGGAAACCGGGACTTTCCCCGGTAGGCCTCGTGGGAATAGGGCCTCTTTTCTTGCTTGGTGGAAGGATACAAAAAGGGAACGAACATCATACATGATCCAGGCCAGCCTGGGACATTCGCTGTTAACTGGCTGCTGCATTTCTCCCTGGGGCGTGCCAGCCCGATGGCTCATGCCTGCATATTTGTGGGGGGCCGTGCATTAAACAAACCGCACGTGCCCTAGTGCCCATGTGACTGACTGTGCTTGCATACGCACTTGCGCAGGTGCAGCCCAGGCGCCCATGCTGACATTGCTCCAACATCGAGAGCTGCCACCTGCATTCGGAGTCCGTTCCAGATCCACCACAAAAACACAAAAAGGTATGTGCATGTGCTGCTACGGCTCAGGGCTGCCAGGACACCCTGGAGCTCAGCGCAGATACGGACAGTAAAAACGATACGTCTGCCAAGGGCTGCCTCACTGGCTTGCCTGGAGCCCGCTCACACCTACAGCTGTGTGCACAGGAGACTGAAAAGTGCCCACTTGATTGCCAAAGTGGCAGGTGACGAAGGGAATCTCAAGAGTGAAGTGGGCAGATCAAAACATTACTATTAATGGTTTAATTTGTGAGGGTGAGGTAGAGGGCTTTCTTATCACAGTTAATAAGTACTCATTTAATTGAAGCAGGCGATTGGGGTTTGAATCTTGCGTGGGGTAGGGGATGAGAGCAGAAAGAAATGTCCAAGGAGTTAATAGCAGGTGCACTGCGTAGGAGGGAACTGGAACTGTGCACGGCTGGGAGTAGAACAGTGCAAAGAACACTGTGTATAAAGCAGACTGGAGTGGGCAGACAGCAGACCGGGGGAGTAAAAGGGCATGAAGAAAGTGAGTGGGAGCGCCTGAGCAACATTGTTTTGGGTAGCAGAAGGGAGTGGTCTTCACAGGGCGGGGGAGGAAGCTGAACGTTCTAGAAGGTCCTCACTGCTTTCACACATGCTCTACCGGCCCTCAGCCATATGTTGCCAGTGATCCACTTGTATTTGCTTATGGTACTAATGACCCTCTTACAGTAGTGGTGACCCTTTTGTGACACTTGTATCGTACTAGTGACCATCATGTCCGAATTACAGTCCCAGTGAGCCTCTAATGGGAACTTACTGTACTGGTGACCCTCATGTGTCGGCTTGCCGCACCCTCCTTTTAGTAATGCTGACCCTCTTATATACACAATTATGGTGCTAGTGAGTCTCATGTGTTCCCTTATGGTACTTATGACCTGACCCTATTATGGTACTAGTGCTCTCTTATAGCCACTTACTGTTCAAGTCATCCTCAAGTGTCCGCTTGTTGTACAGTGACCCTACCTTTAGTGGTGCTGGCCTTTTTATATCCGATCATGATGCAAGTAAGTCTCTTTTGTTCCCTTATGTTACTAGTGACCTGACCCTCTCATGGTACGTATAGCCACTTACTGTACTAGTGACCTTGATCCAACTAGCAAGAAGAGGAAGTGCAGGTCGGAACAGTGGCCTGCAGGTTGCCAGCACTCTGAAGGATGGGGAAGTGGGGACCCCTAGTTTCAGGAGGGGCTGGGTCTGAAGGCTGCAAGTGGAGTGGGGGAACGAGGGTTGAAGAAGGGACAGCAGGCAGGGCTGAGGGATGCAATAGGGACCAAAGAATACATGGGGGGGTGAGTCTGAACTATAAATTGCGATCTAAAGGATGAACTGGGGCGGAGGATTGAGGAGATAGGTGAAGTGAGGACTGCAGGAAATGTCGGAAACTGTAGAAAGCGTGGAGGGACAAGGGCTTGATGAGGGAAGTGTTCCAATCAGAAGAAGGAACTAATTCAGGCAAGAGCGATCACAAATCTGCAGAGTGGCTGGGCTCTACAGGAGGGAGCACGATCTGCATAAAAGGCTCGGGCCTGCTTAGTATTTACCTCTGTTTGGTGGTGGACAAGTAGAGGGACCAAGGACCTCAGGCAGAAGCAAACTCTTTGAAAAGGAAAGATAACGAGGCAAAGTGAAGGAATGAGGAGGGTTACCTGGAAAGGATCAGTTCCCCTCAATGAACTTAGTTCTTCAGGGGGTGCAAAAAGCTGCTTGAGGGGTTCTGGGAAATGAGCCATCAAGTGGGATCTCAACTCAAAAGGAGTGTTGATGGAGCTAGGTGCTGTGGAAGAGGTGGGCATGCGAGGGGTCATGTGGGGGTGGAGGGGGAGGAAGTGGATGAATTCTGGAAGAGGAACTGAAGGCTGCAGAGAGGTGTATGTGTGGAGAGGTGAAGGGGGGTACTAAGTGTTTCATCACGGTGAGCGGGGTGCTTGAAGTGAACCATAGAGGGTTTGTCCCAGTAGAGGTGTGTCGTAGCCCCACTCCCTCCATGTGGCCTGGCAGCCTGCAGCTGATACACTGCCGACACAGGGACCCTGGAAAGTTGTATTTCAGAAGTGTCCTGGAGGTAGGCACTCGAAAGGACATGCATGACAGGAATGGTGTGAGGACTTTTCTTCCATTTCATTTGAAATGGGCCCCAGGATTCTGGGGGTCCCGGAGCAGCTGCCCTGTGTGGGTAGTATTATGGCACAGAAACATACTCCTTTAAATCTGGACAATAAACATGTGCACTTCACACATTGCAGGCTTCCTTTTCCGGTGCCATCAGGCCTGTGACTTCCCCAGCAACATTCTATTCACCTAGTTGTTTTTCTTATACAGTTTCCCCCATCATTGGCACCCTCCTGGCAAAGAACGATTCATAGCTTTCCAGCTGACATTGTGTTTCCAACCACCTGCTGGCTACCTGCCCCATGATACTCTGCAGCTATTAACCACCTTGTTGTATTCCTTTGACTTCATTTTAATTTAAATACCCCAGGCGCACAGCTGAGTCTTTTTACCAGTTGTAAGGCAAGGTGGTCTCAAACATCATGTTGAAATTGCCCCTTGCAACCCTAACACATCTTCAGCCGGCCCTGATACAGGAACACGTGACAGTGAATTCATGCCTACCATTTATGCATATGGACATATTTAAGGAATACTATGCATATACCAGTGTGACAGAAACAATACATATTAAGTGAGCCCATTGAGTCTTTCGTAATTTGCTTGAATATATCCTGGAAGCGTGTTCTCTTCCGTTCACTGTACTGTTGGATTTTAGGAACACATGAGACTCAACATGCAGGGCACTCTTCCCATGAGCATATTCGTTGTCTCACTGAAGATTAGACATGTGCCAATTTCCTGTGTGCCATGAAACTGCACTTGCTCACATACAGCTGCAGATGTAATTGCAATACCTTGTTTTGGCCTTTCATTGCAGCACCGCGCAATGATGCCTCTGGGCCCCATTCTGGGACTTGGCCATTTGGCCATGAGCTGCGTATGCGAGACCTTTTAAAACACCCAAAGCACACACATGCATCAGATACTGTAATGTCCCGATCGACCTAATAGACTGTTTCTGGGTCATTTGAGACGATAATACCTGCGAGTAGCGCACACTGAACACGAGCCTGCAGAAGCTAAATGAGTGCATGCATCTATAGGAGCAGCAATGCATTTATATATAAAAGACAAGGCCACGGGGGTGGGTGGCTTCTAACTTGGACCACCCCGTGCCGTATGAGGGTGGGTGGCTTCTCACTTGGACCACCCCTGTGCAGTGTGATACAGCTATTTATTGGGGCGTATACCTGCGCCTGTTGGTCATACAGGTTATTTGACTGGACTGGGTCCCTCTGTGTGCAGTAACTCTGCTACTCGGTGCCATGACCACCCTACCCTACATAAGTAAGTGACGTTAGCGTAGTCCCACAGCGCCCTACCCAACCCCTGCAGGTGTCGCCAGGGTACTGACTCCCCAATATGCCACTTCGGCATGCAGCAGGCTATTTTCTTACATGATGCTACTTTCACCAGCAAAGATAATATATCGAATCTCGAATAAACGAGCAACCATGGAATCTTTGACTCAGTGATTGCGAGTAGAGGCGTGGGGGGGTGGCTACTGGCTGGGTGGAGGCGCTGAGTTCAGTTTTGTATAATGTGAGCTATTAAAGCGATTTCCACGGCAGGCATAGGTATAGTACATACGTATTGTATGCATGGCACACACTTATTCTGCTTGGGCTGGCAGGAGCTACAGATCTCATTCACCTTTGTTCAGGATTATATTAAGTAATTTGATGAATTCCAAACATCCTATCCCTCCCCTTGCAAAGTAATGGCTGTATGTCAGCGGGGTCACTTTTAAAGCGTCACAGCCCAGTTCATCATTAACTGGGTACTTATAAAGCAGCCCAGCCCCATGCATTACTCGCAGCGCCACGGGGCCTGGTCACCTGCCAGCGCAGATAACACAGGCTAGCATTGAGGCTTTCCAGTCTGCAGCCTCAAGCACAGTCCGTTATTGTAGCACCCACATAGAGGAAATGACTTTGAAAGTGAACAAATGCTGATTGTCAGTGAGACTCCACCAGCGGCTCCTGGGAGCAGAAGGAAAGTGCAAACTGCTCTGTAGGAAAAAGTGCCCCAACCTCACACCCCGTATGCCTGCGATAAGCAAGCTAGACCCGGTGGAAGGCGAATACCGCCAGCCAATAGGAAATTGCCTGCAGCTACAACATTGACCATTCTCATCTTCCAAGCCGAACAGCTCTCTTGTAACTCAGAAACTTTTATTTTGGCTAAAACATGGAGAACTCCACGATACATGAACAGTGCTTGCTGATATCTGACATCGGCACCCTTTGCCCATGTGAGGATCATGTTAAGAATATGGGGTTTTCGTGGGGCATTGGCTTGTGCACCTCTCCAGTCCAGTGCAGGGTCATCTCCTAAAGGGGCCAGGGGATCAGATCCTACATTGTGGGCTTATGAGAGCAGTGAGCCCTACCACATGGACAGTGATGAAAGAATTAGGGAATGCGGACATCTGTGGCGAAACCATTCACCCACATTATAATAATACACAAAATAGTTGGCTGCCTGATTGGGGTAGCAACGTGAAGTGGCTCATCTACCCAAGAACTGCCCTCCAGGTAGGGATGGAACTAGTCTCATAGTTTGGGGGGAGCATGAGGGTGCTGAATAACACGTTTGAAAGCTTGTGATGCATCAAGCCATCCACCTATTGGGCTTTCCACCCACCCTGCCTCTGAGACCAGGAGGCTGTATGACCACTTCACTCTCCTTTTTGCCCATTAGATGCATCTTTCACTCCAATGCAGGGGTATTTAATTTCACAGTGCCATGCTAATCACTGGAGGCGTGGGCCATCTGCAAATTGATCCCAGGCTTTGGTGCCATCATAGGGTTATTTTAACATGGCCCAGGCAGGCTTTTGTCCTCTGGCTCTGCATGTTTTCTGATGCTGTCGCAAAGTTAAGGATGTAAACCCATTCTACCAGGTGAGAAATTTGACACGCTCTTGCCATCACAGACCTCTGCCATAGGAACTCCCTGCTGGGCAGCACAACTAGTACTACCTTCTGCCTCAAAGTCAGAGGTCTTAAGCAACCCCAAGCCAGGGCCTGGCACTGCCTATGTCTCCAGACCTGGACCACGATGTGGACACCCACCCTAGGCTCTTCACTGCCTTATTCTCCGTAAATCTGTCCACTCTCATATGCAAAAAAACGAACAAAAATTTACCTCAGCCATATCTCAGACACGACTCATTTTACACAAATACGGTACATTTTCCATCAAATCAATGGTAATGTTTGGGATTCAAAATGTAACAGCAACAATTTTGTATGGTTTGGAAACACAAAAAGGTATTCAATCTACCTTTCTGAATCAATTAGAATCAAAATGTTGGCGCTCGGCCCTTCAGTTACCACAGGGGATACCAGGACCTTGGCTGCGATATGAACTGGGGTTAACATCACTGACGGCTATGTACAATTGGCACTTGTTAAGCCTCTTTCGGAAATGTCTACTCTCAGATTCAAATGATTCCACGCTAGCGATTGTCTCCAAGTATATGCTGTCTTCCCATCATGTGTTTCCAAAATCTTGGTTCAAATATATTGCCTCTGAAATGGCAAATGCTGATATTGCCATTAATACTCTGGTTTCAAATCCAGACAGAGCCAAGAAAAAACTGTACATGATGGATTGGATAAACACCAGAACCTCATGTCTTAAATATAAAGACTTTAATAATTGCTTGTTTGGCCCAAAGAGATATAGAGATATGGCACCATATCTCTATAGCGTCCCCACACCCGCTATGAGAAATGCAATACTACAACTTCGATTTAACTTATGGTTCACACGTGACATCCAAGTTCGAAGAAAACTAATTAAGGCAGAAGAAAACTGGTGTTGCTTCTGCAACAATTACAAGATCAAGGAAACCTTAGAACATGTGATAGTAGATTGTGCGGCACTCATGGGACTAAGACAAATACATTTTATCAAACACATGGAATATTTTGCACATATGAAACCAGAAAATAGGTGGGTGGCAATAGTTGCTGCTAAGAGTATGAGCAGTTGGATAGCAACAATAAACTTTTTGAATGCCTTGAAATTGGAAGAGACGCATTAAAGCAATTCAGAGTTGGTCAAAAGAGGTGTAACAATATATTTCAGTGCTACTCATAAAAGCATGAGCTAATGAGAATGTGGATATTGGTTTCAGCTGTTAAATTAAGTTTTTTTTTCATTCTTTTATTTTTCTGATCGGAAGAAAATACGCAAATTATGCAGATCTGGAATGGTTCTATGTTATAGAATAGATGTTGCTTATTCAAGGGTAAAGGCACATCTTTTTAAGACTATTTTATAACGAGTTATGACACAGCATGTTGTGATGTAATATGATTGTTGTTCGTTTATTGTTCTTTTCCTTTTCCTTTTTTATATTGAGTGATTTTTAGATTGCATTTGATGTCTTTTTTTGTATCTATTCAGTAGTCCTATTTCGCATTTTGTTCATTATGTACATTGTGTGGTTGTGTCATCTTCAATTGATATTTACTTTTAAATGAATTTCTATTGATTTTTTTACTGTTTTTGATAAATTTCGATAATGTTATTGATGAATTTATGTAATAATTGAAAAAGTTGATAAATTTCAATAAAAAATAAATATAAAAAAAGAAGGAACGTTTAGCTTTATTACAAGTAACACATTCATAGGTTTAGGACACTGCCTTTTCCAGGCCACTCTACCACTGAAGATCTACTTTGAGAGATCATGAACCTATTTAAAACAATAATTATAAGGATGGGTACTCCCAAAGTTTTTTGTTGTCGGGGGGTCAGGGCTGGAGGAAGGGAGATTCTAAAGAGAAAGAGAAAAACCCAGGCTGACTACCCCTCTCTCTTTGGGCTGTCGAAAGAACACAGGGAAGATGGCCGTATAATTATTTCATTGACCAGCGCTCACCACGTTGGTATTTCAAAAAGGCCGAAACATATGTCGACTATAGGAAAACCTAATTGTGTTTTTTCTGGTGACTCGCATATTGAAATTCACAACTATGCTTAAAATACATGTTAACTGTAACACCCTGGACTCATACAATTTATGGATTGATATGTAACTGTTGATGAATGCATGTTGTAATTTGTAACTGTCTGTTTTTATGAACAATCTTTTTAAACAAAAAAAATATTAAAAGAAATTTCTACTTTTGTAATTAAGTATCCAGTCTTAAATAATTTTTCACCCAACAGGTGTAGTTTTCTACTCTATTATTAAGCAGGTTTTAGTGCATCCCTTCCCTGTGTTCTTTCGACAGACCAAAGAGAGAGGGGTAGTCAGCCTGGGTTTTTCTCTTTCCCTATTTAAAATAAGACTTTTTAATCCATATATATTTAAAACATGTTTTAAATGCACTAATCTTGACTAATTGTATTCAACATTTTCTTGAGGGATACTAGAAATAGAAGGGTTGTGCTCACGTGCTGTGCTTACTCGTTCAGCGAAATATGGGGCCACTTTGAAAAACAATTTCCAGGGCCACTTTTAGTTCTCAGTCCGGGCCTGGATGTGACACATTGTAGCAAAGCCAAGAGGTTAACCATGAGAAACCATTTAACTGTGAACCTTCATATATCGCCAAGAGGCTGACAGGGAGAAGCTAAGTGAGTGTAAATCTGTACACAGGGTTAGGTATAGAAGAGCCTGTGTGGGCTGAACAGCCTAGGGTTCCTGGTTGCCCCGACCTGTGACGGGTGGACTGTCTGGTCTGACAACTGCGCCTAAACCAGGTAGCCCTCAATTTGGAAAAATACAGACATTGTTGAATTAAACCAAGAAGGAGAATTTAAGTGAATTGTTAATCCTATTCAGAGGGAGTTCAAGTTCACCTGGAATTGTGTTGAACATTTGAAACCAAGTATAAGTTGGGATTTGTGGTATTGGAGAAGGAAACCCTGAGACTTGATGAACTGCAATGCTGTCTTGAGGATGGGAGCCTCAAGACCCTTTTTGTGGAACTGTGGTGCCTTGAACTTGGGGAAGGGGGCCGCACGAATTTGCAGAACTTTTATGAACTTGAGAAAGGTAATCTTGAGACATGTGTGGAACTTTCTTGAACTGGGAAGGGTAGCTGAAAAGGAAGCTAGAGCTGGAAGAAGCTCAGAACCTTGAGTTAATCACCATTTCATTTATTGTTAACATCCATACACATTGTTTAGCTTTAGGTGTGAGGGCAAGGACGGGTTTTAGACACAGACAGACTTTTAAATTGAACTTTCTGACTCAGACTTCCCTTAGTTTCGTTCAGGTAGGGAAATCCCACCTTAGCATAAGGCATGATAGGCCTTCAACCATCCTGACATTTGAGTTAATACACCATTAATACACCATTTGAATCTGTTGTCTGTGTCTTGCTTCATAATGCCTTTACATTAGGAACCAAGCGTCCACTGTACACAAATAGCCCTAGAAAGGCTCTCAGATCTTTCTTTGTCTTGGGTACTGGGGTTTCTTGTACAGCCTTCATCCTTTTACCCTTTGGTTGAACAAGTCCATTTCCCACATGGAAACCAAGATACTTGACGGTTGACTGTGCAAAGTGACATTTTTTGGGATTTGCAGTAAGGCCAACTTTCCTTAAAGCTCTGATGACTAAATAGAGATGGTGCGCATGCTCTTCCCGTGTCTTGCTATGAATAATGATGTCACCAATATAGGCTCCACAGAAAGAGGAATATGGCTGAAGGACTTGGTCCATTAACCTTTGAAATGTGGCTGGTGCCCTGTGAAGGCCAAAGGGTAAATATTTAAATTGGAAGAGTCCAATAGGTTTGGAGAAGGCTGTTTTCTCCTTTTCCTCTAGATTGACAGGCACTTGCCAGAACCTTTCTGTCAGATTGATCAGGGAAAGGACAATAGTGGCTCCCCATCGATCATACTGAACTTGAAACAGAACCTCCACAATCGATCTGGCTCGGAAGTGAGTACAATCAGAGAGGACCAAGGACTCAAAGATGGCTCAGTTATGTCAGCGCTCGGGATCTTCTCCACTTCCTGTATGACTACTTACTTCCTTGATTCAGGGATGAAATATGGTTTTAAATGGGCAACCTTTCTTGGGGTCGTGCGGACATAGTGAAATCCCTATTTCACTCTCCCTGGTTCATTCTTAAAGACATCAGTAAGCTGTTCTAACAAGTCTTGCAGGTCTTGCTTTTGAGTTGGTGGGAAGGAATCAAAGTATTTCTATTTGACTCTTCTGTTAGGAGAATAGTCAGCATCAGAGTTGTGTTTTCTACAGGATCGTCTCTCCACTCCTCAAGAAGGTGTATATGATATATGTGGGTCTTGTTTCACCTGTCTGTTTGGCATATTCGATAGTTATATGTCTCAGTTTGTTCAGGTTCTTAATAGGGTCCTTGCCATTTGGACAGCATCGTATTGTCAGATGTCAGTAGGAGTACAAGAACTTTCTGTCCAATAGAAAAGGACCTAAGTAAAGCCTTTTTATCATGAGAGGTCTTTTGGTGTTCTAGAGCTTTAGTAAGGTGTGTTTGAACTATTGCACTCACAGTGGCCACATGTTCTTATAATCTTTGGGCCGTTTGTGAGAGGTTTAGAAGGGCTTCTCTCTCGTCCCAAGTTTCCTTTAACATGTCAAGGACATCCCGAAGGGTACTTAGCATACAGTAATTGAAACGGTGAAAACCCTGTGGAAGACTGTCGTGTTTTTTGGATGGCAAAAAGTGCCCAGGGCATCATGCTATCCCGATTCTTACCGTCGGCCTGTGTCTGTAATAGGCAGCAGAGACCTATCCCATCATTTATTCTGCACTGAATGGGTTATTCTGAAGACAACCCTTAGCTGTAGCATGCTGTCTGCTTTGCTTGCAGGCTGCAGGAAACACATATGTTTACCTTTGGTCAGACCTGCACGCTGACTACATTTATTGTCTGGGCTGCATGTCTATGTAACCTCAAACAGCGTCAAGACTCAAGGGCAGTAAATATGTGTGCACAGAAGCCATTGCTGCGTGGGCTGACACATACATGCCCCAAAGACAGCATGTGAGTTGCCTTGGATGGCTGTTAGGTCCCTGATTCCTGCATGTTCTTCAGTCCGAGGACATGATTCCTGCACGCAGTCTGGGTATAAAAGAAGACCCTGTCTGCTGGCAACCACCGGAAAGCAAGGTAAGCAACAGACACAGGAGCCAGTGGTGTGTGTGTGGGTGGGGGGGTTTAACATATCTGGCACGTCACAAAGAGAAAGTGTATGCTTCCTGGCATGTGGTGATGTTAGATAGCTGCAATCAAAGGTCCTGAATGTGACAGAGCGGGAACTGCGTTGCACTCTCTCTGGGAAGCGTCCCAATAATGTTAAATCATTATCAACGATGTGATAACTGTGCTACATAAATATCTATCATGGATACTCATTTGAAAAGTATTACACTTTCAAACGCATATGCATCTGCAAGAAATTTCAAGAAATGTATTACAACTGAATTACTTCATTGCAAACACTTGATTTCTTCAGAGAATTCGGTGGTTGACAAAAATTAACTTAATTACGTTGATGCACAGAAATTATAGAGAGATAAGTTACATGCACATTTTAAACAACCCAGCACCAATCGGCAGGTTACAATTCATTATGGCTGCAAATGGCATGTATGCACATCGCTCTTCTGTGTCAGAAAGAAGACTTTTCTGTTTAAGTGTTGTCAGGTCACTTGATAAGAAGGAACATTCATATGCGTGTCGGGTCGCAATCAATGCCCTTCGACAGCAGGATATGGCCTTGATTCCCTACAAAATGTATAACAAACGCAAATAATAACATAACAAAAACAATTCCAATATTTGGAGATAACTTTACTACCCATATTAGGAAGCCACCCAAAATGTTTTTGGGTCAAGTGAGTTTCAGCAATGGAGAAATTCATCATCAATGTGGATTATGTCAGAATATATTAAGTTCATCAGGACTCTTTAGAGCACTGTTGGATCTTGAATAGAAGCATAACTAGAAAATTCAGATCTCTGAGAGTCTATACTGAAATTCAGGGAGCACTTATTCTTAATTAGTACCCGGCAAGGGGGGGCTGCCTCTGAGCCAATCGAGAGGCTCAGAATGGAGGCTTTACCACACAGTAAAACCCCCGCTCAGAGTCTCCTTGGAGCTGAAGGCCACCATCTTCCCTCGCTGGGAAACAGTTAAGTGTGCTCTGCGGAAACCCCTTACCCTTCCCCTCACCCTCACCCCCCTTTTCCACATCTCCAAAGCCCTCCGTCCCCGCCCCACTTATCTGAGGCTTCCTTGCCCTTCACCAGTGCCAGGAACACTAGTGTGCCTGGCAATGGCCGCCATGGCAAATGGAGAAGAGAACACCTGCAGTTCCCTTCTCCCCAAACCATGGTGGTCATCTTGATTTGTAGTTTTTTAGAAAAACACTATTAATACCCTGGTACACCATGCCAGGATACTAATAGCAATATAACCCTTGCAGGGGCAGCGGGGGATCATTACTGATTAAGTAATGCCACAGGGCTAATGTTAAAGTCCTCGCTTGCTCAGGCTTCTAACTTATGCCCCACTTCGCTCAGGCTTCTAACTAATGCCCCGGGGCATTACCTAACCATTAAGGCCCCCCCACTCGGGTTATATTGCTCAGGTTATATTGCTGAAATAAAACTAAATGTAATTAGTTCCAATTATGTAGTAAATTGTTTTATGATATTAGTTGTTATGCTATTCTACTAAGGATATGCATATCCGTAGTCCCAAGCAAACTGAAAAAATTGGGTATGTTTCTTATATGGTAATATGGTTGGAAGTATTGTCATGTAATGTCGACTTTTACGCAGAATGTAAATAAAGGTTTGATTAGTCCGCCAAAACTTTGTACAAAAAGAGAAATATAAGTTAAAAGTAGTAATCTGCGTGTGCCGTGAATTAAAAGTTGTTTCATTACTCGAGAAGGAAGATGTTTAGGAAGAGAAATTTGGAGGTAGTGCATTCCCAGGCCCTAGAAAGCCTTGTGGATCATGCAAAGGGTCTTGAATTTGATCCCTGTAGTACAGGGAGCCAGTGAAGAAATTTCAGAGCTAGAGAGATATGATGCCTGGGTTTGAGGCCAAGGATAAGTCTTGCAGTCCTGTTCTGTATAAGTTGTAACGTTCAAAGAGTAGAGGCAGGATGATTTAGAAAGAGGCTGTTGCAGTAGTCCAGTCTAGACAGGACAAGGGCTATAGAGACAGTGGGGGTCATTACGAGTTTGGAGGTAGCCATGGTGCTAATGCACACCATGGCTACCTCAAAACCTGTGTCCGGGGCCGTGGTGTCGGACCATTCCGAAAACCATTCCCAATTCCCATTCGAGCCCCCATAGAGCTCAATGGGAATGGGGAATAAGCTAATAAGGGGCCCGCAAATAGCGGGTCCGTTATTAGCTCCTTGGTCCCTTAGCGGCTGCCGCTAAGGGACCTCAGAATATAGCGGTAGGGGGTTAATGGCACAGGCATCCTTACCGGTGCCTTTAACCCCTTACTGCCGCACTCGGAATGAGGCCCAGTGAGCTTCTGGGGGAAAGTAAGAAAAGGAAGAATGCCTCTAAAGAGGTGCAGATGATAGTTTGACTTCTTAGAGATGACAGGGGGGTGAGGAGAGAAGAGAGGGTGCAGTCGAAGATGACACCAAGGTTCTTAGCCTCCCATGAAAGAGCAGGAAGAGGGCCCAGAGTGGGCTGCAAGAGGGAGAGAGAAAAGGAGGAAGCAGGTGAGGATCTCAGTCTTTCTTACATTAAGGCAAAGATCATTGAGATCACACCATTACTGAACAGCGGCCAAACAGTCTGGTATGAGAGAAGGAGCAGAGGTGCCTGAGGGGAGCCTGAAAGAGAGCTGGATGTCATCCGCATAACACTGAAAATTGGAGCAGAGAGTAGTGATGCAGTAGGAAAGAGGTGCCATGTAGTGGTTGAAAAGTCAGGGAGAAAGGTTAGACCCCTGGGGAACACCACATGTAGAGAGAGAGATAGAAGAGAGGAAAGACCCAAGTTGGACCAGAGACGGTCGGTCTGTGAGAAAGGAGGCTAATCAGGCCAGGGCCAGATCAATGATACCCAGGATGTCACAGAGCTGACAGGGCAGGATGCCATAGTTCACCGTATAAAAAGTAGAGAATAGATTGAGGAGATTGAGGCCAGAAGGAACATTAAAGTAAAGATTAGAGAGCAGGTTTGGCTTTGGGGATAAGCTGACACTTACTTGGCTTCTCCTGATAAGTCTCATGGCCCTGCCACCATGTGTTCCTAACCTCCTAGCCAAGCCGTGGCCTTGACACACTGCATTCACTCACAAAAGGTTTACTGTCTTCAAATGTGCACTTGTATTGTTCACATTTTGGAAGTTCTATTCTGTTCAGGATTTAATGTGTAACTTTTTATTTCAATGTTTAAGTGTCCCTTTTGATCGGTAATCAATGAGCCTTTAGTTGTTCAAAGTATACTTTTTCTTTAGCTCTGTATTCAATGAGCACTTAATTGTTCAATGTAACGTTTCTCGTTAGCTTGGTGTTCAAAAATCACATTCATGTTTCTATACTGCTCTCCTGACACTCACCGGCCTTCTGTACATTACGGCGTGAGCCACACTCGCCAGCCTTTTGCTTCTCGCCCCACACCGGCAGCTCCAGTGTCTCAGTCGGCATGCGGCCAGCTTCCTCTGGGCTCTGGCTTCATGGTAGTTCCCGCTGCACACTCAAGGGTCTGAAAGTTCCCAGGCTTGCGGAAGTCACACGTCCCCCTTGGAAGGGGTCCCCTAAGTCTGCTGGATGTCTTTCCTGCATCCTGGCTTGAGCTGCTTCAGTTCCACCACGGCCGCCTCTTCACATGGTGCTCCCCATCTCGCATGTCTTCCTCTGGCTGCTTGATTTCTTGACTGGGATGGGAATTGGCTTATAACAGCCCATAAAGGTTGGGGGAGCATTTTGTTGGTTGTCATTAGGAAATGAGGAATACCATATCTCACCCAAGGGCACCCCAATGCCAATCCTCAAGGCCCTCCACCCAGGTAATCATCCCTTGTTTCTGTGACCCCAGGGTCAGGATCCAAAAGCGATGGCCTTTCCCTGGCCACCTGCGAAGAGGAGCCAAGGAGTAGCAGTGAGAATACACCCACTTTTCACACAGTCCACATCATCTTCAATTAACACAACACATCAAATAATAATTTAGATCAAACACCTGAAGAACAGGTCCCATAAAAGTCTTCACAAAGTCATTATAATTATGAGAACCAGATTAAGAGTTCTCCATGAATCCACACATGTACAAATGGCAGGCAGTTATATCATTCCAATTAAGGAAACACTCTATGAAATGCAGAGGAAAGATTACTGTGGTCAATAAAAAGAGAATATTCATATGTTCCCTTGTACTGTTGCTGCTTTCTCCACAATGTTGATTCTAATTAACAGAGGGCTGTTGTAGGCTAAGCTTAACAATGCAGCAATAGAAAATGGATTACTCTAATTAATAATATCATTACATACCGCTCAGGCAGTTAAAAATAGATTAGCCAATGTGGGCCACTTTACACCAGGAATTGATATGAATAGTGAACCTACTAAGCAGGTCTGTGCATTGGCCCCAAGTCTGTTTAACTCTTCTATAGCACTTATATATAGAAGGTGCAGGCCAAGATTTAAAAGTAGAAACAAATTAGCCAACAATAGAAGAAGGTAATCAAATGAGATGGTCAGCTAATGCTGACAATTTGGTTACCCTAGGCAAGAGACAACAAGGTTTAATAGAAAGCTTAAATAAGCTTGGGATCTTCACTGAAATTAATAAATTGGAAATTAATACAACTAAATGAAAGGGATGTATTTTACTTGAAATGAAAGGAAAATCCCCTTTAATTGGAATCTAGTAAACACTGGAATAGGAGACGTGTAAGACTTTTCTATGATTTCTGGTTAATAATTCTTGTTCGAAGAAAGTTCACAGAATAAGAAAATATACAAAGCAATGTCTAAGCAATGCCTATAACCCTGTTACTAAGACAATGTGATACTGAAAATTGATGCTTTACTCTTAGTCCCATAATAAACGCCTACAACATGAAAATTACATCTACGACCCTTTATGGGATAGAATTTCTGAGTCCAACCTTTAGTTACAAAAGAATGAAGGGAAGGTTTGGAGAAATATACTAGGCTTAGCTCAATCTACGCTGCTTCAGGTGAAAACAACTGAAATTAACTTGTATCATTATCTACTAAATCACAAATGAAAAGAATAGCTCTATATTTCAATCTAGGAACAGAGAGAGTAACACATTAATGTGGTAATAAGAGGATTTTAAAAAGTGTTTCAATTATTTGAAATGAAAACGAAAATACATTTATGGTATTGGCACAGTAATTGCCAATGTTTAAAAATGTTAAGCTCAATCGGAGTACATTGACAACTAGTCATACACATGTTCACATTTCCTAATCCCGCTTCACATAATTTCTTTAAGAAATGTCTACTAAATAATCTAGAGACTGTGTAGATCATGGGAGTGGACAAAGGAAATACTAGAACTAATAGGATGTGCAGATATTGTAATGATGGGAAAGCAATGAAATATCTTAAACACCTATTTATGGAATGTTCCACTCTTACACATGTGGGGCAAAGAAGTTTTTGTACACTTTGTTTGAGAAGAAGATAGGTTGATGAGTCAAGTTTTTGGGATATGGTTCTATCATAATGACAATAATGATAATGGACTATTTGAATGTTGTGAAGAAACTTATACCCTTAGCAGTATGAGTAATACTTTAAGAATGACAACAAGTAATGCTCATAGGATTGAAAAATGTATTCTGTCTGTTTTAAGACGTTGGAATAGAAAAGACATAGAGATATAGATACAGATGTTCTCTTTTAATGTATGAAGGATTCATTATTATAAACTGTTTTTATAATGCTAAGAACCATTGGATGATGATGGAATATGACATTTTGATTTACATTTTATATTTTACTAGCCATAATACTCGTTCTTCAAACAGGATATGTAGAGAGACATGATAACACTGATTCTGTAGGTCGTTTTTCCGCTTTCCTTATCGGTCCATGTGCTTTGCACCCTGAAGTAAACTGCACTGAGAATGGGCGCGTGTGGCTGGCTGACATAGCCCGGAGAAGAAGTTGGGTGGAGGCAAGAGTTGGTATGCTGCTGCATACTGGGACCTTCTGTGCTCTCTACCCACCTGGCGTGGCACAGTTCGTTGCAGTGCACATATCTTGGAAACTGTGCAACGCAATGCCTGGACCTCCAGTTTTGTTCCTCGTGTCGGGACTGGTCCTTCTATGACCACATTGATGTTTTGCTGATTTCAAGCAACCGTCTCATGTGTTAAGGTGCTATAATCTGGGCAAAGGGGTGCGGTGGCCAAATGTCATGTAGCTAGTAATGTCTGGAGGGAGCTAACAGGTAACTATGCAACATTTGGTGCAGATTGGTGAAACGGTGTGGAATTGTATAAGAAGCTACAAACACACAAACCCACAAACAAATGCTGACCTTTGCTGAAATCCGGAGAAAGGGGTGGGGTGTCCAAATGCCATGTAGCCAGTAATGTCCAGAGGGTCCTAAAAGGTAAATATGCACATTTTGGTACAGATTGGTGGAAAGGTGTGGAATTCTTTAAGGAACAATGCTTTGCCACAACTCACAAACCCACAAAGTTTGACTTTTGCTGAAATCCGGGGAAAGGGTGGGGTGTTCAAATGCCATGTAGTCAGTTATGTCCAGAGGGTCCTAGCAGGCAACTTTGCAGTTTGGTGCAGATTGGTGAAACAGTGTGGAATTCCAAAAGGGACAACGCCTCACCACAAATCCCACCACAAACAAACACATTTTGACTTTTATATATTTATAGATAAATATTTAATGTAAACCAAATACAATATTTGGATCTATAGTAGCAATTACTATGCAAGGTATAGCGAGCATAGAAGGGGGACTATTAATGAAATATATGACTGCATCATTGACAAATTATTATGGGATTGGATGTTGAATGTTCCAAGCAAGTACCATTTATTGAATAGTACAGCGCCTTGATGCCTACGGGTTTAGTGCGCTTTATAAATGTGAAAATAAATAAATAAAATAAATATCCTCAAAAGATTACAATTCTAAAAACAAATCATGATCCAAATCACAAAAGGATACAATTATTGACTAGTAGATGTTTTCTATCTTAGTTACACATATCACACATATAATTCAGTAAGTTACATCTCACTATTCAATATATATTTGAACCTTGTACACATGCAGTTTATAGGTAAAGTCTTATTAATAGAGAGTGTGTTTCCTAGCCAATCTTAAGCTACATTTTAAACATTAAATCAAATTAAACAAATTTGCCTGTTTTTTTTGTGGGCATGCTCTTTTCTGTGAGGAGTGACATTTTATCTATCCCGTAACTATCTCTTTTTGCAAGCATCTTGTTTGTACTTTCTCCTTGTTTTGGAATCCTCACAATTTCTAAAACTACACATTGGGCCTCATTATAACACCGGCAGTAGCCGTGCCTGTAAAACCGGCAGAGGTTCCACCAATATCATATTTGTTCCGGAGCCCGCAAATGGGCAATTACCGGTCATTACGGCCCTGCCGGACCTGGTAATTGCCCATTCGTGGGCGCCAGAATAAAATGCTCCCCATTCCCATTTGAGCCCCATCGGGCTGACATGAAAGAAAAGGAAACATCCCTCTTTTCCTAGTAGTAAAAGTCCTAACTAACCTTATTTTGTTGAAAAATCCCTCTATATTCCTGAAAAAAAGTTTCATTTTAGCACTTTATCTTAAAAATGAAGTCACATATTCTAAATTCTGTTGAAAATTAATAGATTTGCGTTTGAAGCACATTTTTGATGTAAAGTTAGCTGCTCTTCTGACCGACGGCTGTAAAGTGGGTTCTTATGAGGACTGTGCCTGAATTGTATTCAACAAAATACAGTTATGGTTATAAGGGTCTGCTACTATTCTTTTTATCATTAATAGTTAACTGTAAATAAGATTAATAAATGTAGAGCTAGGGTTAATATGCGTATCATGTAAGCAATTGCTCCCATCAGTGGGCTTTCTAAAGTCTGTAGATGTAAGAAGATTATTTGGTACCGTAGTTTGAACATCAAAAAATGTATACTCTCCACACTAAAATGTAAATCTAATCTGTTGCTGGCGTTATTAATATAATTGATAGAATCAAGCACGTCTTGTTTGACATGGCCAATACACCAATCTTTAGCACATGTATATGCTTTTAGATACATGTTTGAATTTAGGCATGATAAAATATATTCTGTTTCAAAGCTAAACAAAAAGCTGCTGGCATAACGTGAGGAACCAGGAATGAGACACAGACACAGAGGACTCATGGTGGTTGGAATAAACAATTATTAAATAATAAAGGGGTTGGAAAATGCCTCACTATCCCTAATCTAGGAGGAATTTCCCTACCTCAACCAAAAACTAATGGCCCATCCTGTGTCAAGATGTCCAAAACAAATATGTTATGTGTCTGAAATCCTAACCTAGCCCTCTCATTCTAAAAGTCACTCTAATGTGTTAAGGGTGTTGACTTTGGCTTGAAAAGTGCACAAATATTTACGTTCAACAAAAAGGTATAAATCCAACAATATTGTCAACTTAATAATGTTCACAGTTCCAGGGAATTACTCCCTTCTCCAGGTTTCTGTCCACCAAAGCAAAAGTTCAAAAGAATAACCAAGTTTTTTGTAGCCCAAGAGGATAACCCCCTTCTCTTTGTGTTGTAATTCACTCCCGGGGAAATTACTCCCTTCCCCAGATCTTGTCCACATTGAATGTGATTAAATATCCAAACACATGAATCTTCCTTGGTATTCTCTTTTCAAAATACCACAAATGCAATTCAAAATCCTAATGGCCTGAATCTTCCTTGGGATTCTGGGACTCACAGAATACCTGGTATACTCTCCTGCCAGGTTCTTCTTATACAGTCCCTTAATAGAATTTGGGTGCAGATTCCAGACTCGCAAAAGCCTGGAATACTTTTGTGTAAAAAATGCATGATTGGTTGACAGACCTTATAGTCACGCTAATTCTGTCTAGGGTAGTCAGTTATCTAGTAATAACGTTTGTGCGGGTGCTTGGTGCTGCAGATTGCAGGAATGGCTAACACTCAACCATGTGTTACTATAGCAATTAGTGGGTTTAAGGCGAGTACATCCAAATGTTCTACATACTGTATCGCCTTCACACTGGAGTCTACAACATTTTGTTGAAATAATACCTTTTATCTGTCACCTACTAACACAAACTGACAGGATATGATATATATGATTGTATTAATTACAAAAGACTTCTTCAGTTTATGCTGCTTAAATAAACTGGACACCATACTTTTCACATGACTAGATACATTCTTTTTGTGGAGCGCTTGCAAAAGGATGTGCTTGCCCTTTACACCCGGAATACTCTCCTGCCAGGTTCTCTCATATAGTTAATTTATACAATTTGGGTGTGGGTGCCAGACTCGCAAAACACCTTGTATACTTTCCTGCCAGGTTTCCTCATATGTTCATTCACTTTCAAGATCTGAGGGTATATGTTTTTCCCCAATTTCCTCTTATCATTAGTGTATTTACAACTCTCCAAATACAGGGACTTATGAAACTCAGTTCATGATGCAAGCCATAGAGAATTTGCTCCCATTCTAGTTAGGGACCAGGAATGCCTTTTCTCCGTCCCTCCCATATCCCCAACCTTCCACTGTGGGCTCACTGGCTTTAGGACAGCTTTCTTGGCTTCTTTGATCCTGCTTGGGGCCTTCTCAGCTTCCACTCTCTCTCAGGGGGCATGCTTCTGTGACTGGTGGCGGTCTACTATTCGCTCTGGGTTCTCTTTTCAGTGCAAAGCTTCTTTGCCTTGTGTCCCGATTCAGTGTCGCTCCTGCCTGTGAGAATGCATTTCTGGTCCAGACGCTGACTCCCTCTTTCTTCTTGACACTTTTCTGCTCACGTGTCCACCTGACAGATTGGCTTCCCAGTCACTAGTCGGTCAGATCCCTCTGTATTTTTCTACGGCTCTATCTTTTAACTCCTGTGTTACTGAAGGGAGCTGTTTGGATTCAATCTAGAGGGCTCACTTCGATCATCTAGCTGAGTAATCTTTGTTCTGGTTGCTCCCTTCCTCATGTCAGTCTTTATTACTGTATTACTGATGTAACTATGTGATATTTAAAAGTTCTCTGACTGAGTGTTGGGGAATATTGAGGGTTGCTGTCACAATATGCCATGAAGGCCTGAGGTCATGAAAGGGTTTCCCTAAAATGGAACCGGGATACCATGTCTCACCCAATGATGTCGCTCCACCCTCCTGAGGGTCACCTCCCCCCATGTGGTCCTCCCTCAAATAGCCACCTCCAGGGTCAGGATCAGGTAGTGGCTGCTGTCCCCTGGACACATGAGGATAGGCTACCTCCGGGAAAGGAGTGATGACACCATCAGATTCATTACAGTACACAGAGGCTATTCTTTCACCCATTGACGTTCCTCTTATTTTCAAATAGAATAGATCATGGAATGTTCAAAAACAAATCAGCAATGCAATGAAACAATAAAAAAAAGGTGTTAGCCCTTATGTCAGCTCCCATTAAAGAATCCACTCCATTGCTGTAAGTACCTCTTCTTGAGGTAGAGATGTGTAAAGACTTGTAACTTTCAGTGTAAAAAAGATGTTAGCTTGGGGGACTTTTTAGTACGGTTAGTAACATTATCTTTGAATGTAAGAATAGTTTTCTGTGTTGTAACAGCCAGTTCCAACTTTTATGCTGTGTTTTAGTCTTTCCATTGTTGTCCAAACAGTAAAGATAGAATGTAGAAGATGAGGATTGGAAGATGAGGGTCTGATTAATAAAATAATTGAGATGCTCACCTGGTAAGGTGATCCTGCTGGATCTGCTTTAAGCATCCCGCTGAACGATTCCTTCAAACTTCTTTTCAGCCATCATATTACCTTGTGATTTATCATTGTTTATCATTATTGACAGACCTATGTTGAATCTGCCATCTTACCTCTGATGCTACAATTGTTAACACAAGTGCTACCACACTGCCAGGGTTCGAAATTACATACTTAAGATTTAGATTCAATTTCTGCAATTTTTGCACTTAACAATTGATTGATTGAGTTACCTCTCTGGTCATAATACAATTCAGTGATCCTGACTCTAAACATATGTGCACATTAGTCAAAGGCTGTGGTTTGTTTTCTATTGAAAATTATTATCACTGAGTGGCCGATCCACAACTTCATTTAACTGGTGCTAATTGAAGCCAATACAGGTCGACTGAATCTAACTGCTCATTGCTGTTTGACGCATTATTTGTCCTTGAATCATTGGGTTCTAGCACTGAGACAAGATCTGCATATTTTGCCAGACATTTCGTTTACCTACTATGAGTGGTGGAGATGGACTACGAAGGCCCCTCTAACCACTCATGTGTTCCCTGTGAAGGTTAAAAATGCATCTAATCAGGTTAAGATCGTTAGCCTGATCCTTCTGAAAAATGAAAGGGAAATTATATGACCTTTCTGAACACAGTGCTTTGCATTGTTGATTTGCACTTTGGACGCTGCATTTTATACTGTTGCACTTTTAAACTTCTAGGTTTTACATTTCTGTTTTTTCTGCACTGTGCATTTGATTAATACAGATCTATGCTGCTTCAAACTCAGGGCTGACGTTTTAGTTTTTAATAGTCTATATTTTCATAATCACCTAGTCAGCCCATAGGATATCTGTTTTTACTATTCATTTGTGTGTCTTAAAATGTGTTGTGTTCCTTGTACATATTTTTATTATTTACCTAAAATGCTGGGTTATATTTATTAAGGGATCCCAGGCATTCCTGTCCTCATGATAAGCAGGTAGGCTGTCATAAAAGAACAATCTATTCATCAATTAAACCCATAAATATCTGCTGTGGCATCCACTTTGAATCTGAATCCAGGTTCCCGTTCAGGAGCTAGTGTATTAGAGTGTATTCAAGGCACTCACAAAACAATTAAGCCGATTGTTATACATTCCATTCCAAGACTCTTTGGTCTGCTGTTCAGATAATTCTTTATCTATGAACCTGCAGGACGTTGTTATTTTACAAGCGCTGACTAGACTAATCTGCAATTTTCAGCCTTCTTTAGATAAAGATTTAGATATTAGGGCAACTACCCACATTTGAAACACAATTTCTGATCAAGGAAATTGTCTGAAAGACAAGAAACAATATGCCTGATCCTTTATCCGAGTCCCTTTAGATAAAGTTTGCATTTTATTTTTTAAATTTAAAAATGTTTGGTCTTAAAACCACTATATACAAAAAAACAATATGTCAACACTACCAGGGAAAGAGGAAAGTGGAAGGAAAGAAGCAAAAAACAAATTAAAAACACTTCGAACCTCCTCTGACTATACACCAGACATGATTCACTCGAAATCCAGTTTAAGAAATCTTCTCCATGTATCCTCAAACACATTGCTTTTCTTCTGGCTCTGCAGGGTAACTCTCTCAATATTGGAAATATTGGAACAGGAATAGATTTCCTGAAGATTTGGTGGGCAAGACAGTGCATTTCCAATTCTGTAGCATAATGCTTTTGGCCACCATACAGGCTTCCTGCAGGTAGGACAGGTCCTCTAAATTAGAATCCTCTCCCAGAATCAAAGTCACAAAGTCGTATTTGTTATCCACATCAAGAACCGTGTTCAATCCAGAAGTTCTTCACCTTATCACAGTCCCATAGCATATGCTCCAATGACCCAATTGTTTGTCTGCAGCACCAACAAGCATCGGATGTACTGAGGCCTTGCTTGCACATCTGTTCAAATGTCCAGAATACTCTATTCTGGAGCTTGACTTGCTCTTTCACCAATGTTAATAGACATACGAGGAATTTTTCTGCAAAGAATTTCCCATCTTGATATCATCATTTCAGATGTGAGTCAGCTCGACCATTTGCCCAAGAGCTGAGTATTCCATTGTGATGAGCCACTCAAGAGCTTGTAGACAGCCGAGGCCACATGTTACTGTTCACATAGATGACGGAAAGATCCATGAACGACATTCTCAGGCAGCTTAGCTAATGAACTTCAAGGACCTGTATCCCCAAAATGTGCAGTCCCTGAGGTCATATTTAGGGTTTCCTGTTTTAGGGGTTTATTTTTTTTTTACTTCTGGGAGTGTTTTTCCAGTGTTTTCAAAAAATTTCAGAATCTGTGTTTATCAGTGTTTTCCCATTTGCCCCTTTCAAAAAATCACGGACAACTGTTTTTCCAGGTGTAAACACAGAAATTTTATTTTATTGCTTCATTGCATGCAAATGTAGGGTAATCTCTCAATGTGAGATGTTCTAAACAATTTCTAGATTGACCGTAAGAGGGAGCATTTCTCTCCCCACACCAGTGAGTGACACTTAGGACCTAATGACATTCTTACAGGCCATGAACAGTAAGGATGTGAAATTAACTATCGTACTCGGTCTGGCGACATTTCAGATAGTGCAAGAGCTAAGACATAGATAAGGAAGGGAGGGGGAGAGTGGGAAGGAAATGGAAACAGACAGGCGACTACCGATTTAGGCCTGGCAACATTTCTGGTAGAGCTGGAGAAAACAAAAGGTGAGAGAGAGTGGTGGAGAAAGGGAAGGGAGGAACAAAACAAGCGACTATCGTACTAGGCCTGACAACATTTCAGATAGTGTTGGAGGACGGGGGAAATAAGGGGTCATACCCTCACACACCACCTTGTAAGTCTATGCAATACCTGTATCCAAGATGTAACTAGGTATGCTTTCCTCTGTGACCAGCTATGACTATATTATCATGACTACCACCATGCAAGTCCTACCCAAAACCTAAGAACGAGCTAAAATCGTTGACTTTGTCAGTACTTGCTTTTTACAGGACTTTTGCTTCGAGGAACAGATGTGGGGGAAAGGCACACTTAAGACATTTTCATTTTACCAGTAAAACATTTGCAAACGCAATTAAGCCATTAACTCACAACAGACTACTAATTAATAATAGTGGCTTGATGTTACGGTTTGATAGAGAAAGCTCTAAGACATACCAGGATGGTGGGCATTGAGTGGGGAAGGGCAGGTAATGGGTGGTAAGGACAATAGGGTTTAGTTTAGCAGTAGACAGTCAATGGGTGGGGAAATAACCAGGGGGCACCAGAGGCAGTAACAGTCCTGCCCCGTTCTGCTCCTCTGCCACGGCCTTGGTTTTTTATTTATTTGGACAATGTTTTTCGGGTCAACATTGCGGAAATAAATAATTAATCGGGTCCACGGACCCGAAGAACATTGTCCAAATAAATTTAAAAACAAGGCCGTGGCTGAGGCCTGTAACTGCCGCTGGGCACCAGTGGCAGTAACCGCCCTCCCCACATCCCGCTCCTCTGCTGGTGGGGGAGCTACTCGGGGGCCAAGGGCATGACTTGCCTCTGGCCACGGCACAGTTTATTTATTAATTTGGACAACGTTTGTCGGAACATTGTCCAAATAAATAAATAAACCAGGCCGTGGCGAAGGCCTGTAACTTAGGGTGACCAGATTTCCAAAACGAAAACCGGGACAACCAACAACATAAAAGAGGGACTCCCAGATTGCAGCCCACCAATGACCACCCCTCCCCCAACACGTCCCCACAACCACCACCCAATCATATTTCCAGCTCTTCTCCTTTTTATAAACTGTATATGATCTCATTTGTGCAGTTTTGTCTCTGAATCTTGGCATGTTACTTCAAAACAAGCGTTTGCTATAACTCAGTCATATTACATGGCCTGCTGTACAATTATTTCCAAGCCAGTCTCTGTAGCACAGTTAGTAAGTGTTGTGACGTGCACCTGAAAGGTTGGGGGTTCGAGCCAATACTCCAACATTGTGAAAAATAATTATAATAATTTTAATTTCCATAGTCACCCAACCATGCAAACCCCCGACGGTAAAATTAAAAAGAACTCCTGGGTCGCGGGATGGAGGGCGATTTCCCCGGGAAAACCAGGACGTCTGGTCACCCTACTGTAACTGCCTCTGGTGCCCCCTTGCAGGGGGCACCAGAGGCAGTTACAGTCCTGCCCCCGTCCTGCTTCTCGGCCACGGCCGTGTTTATTTATTTATTTGGACAATGTTTTTCGGGTCCGTGGACTCGATTAATTTATTTATTTCTGCAGTGATGGTCCCTGCCAGCATTGCGGAAATAAATAAATTAATCGGGTCCACGGACCCGAAGAACATTGTCCAAATAAATTAAAAAACACGGCCGTGGCGAAGGCCTGTAACTGCCTCTGCTGCCCCCTTGCAGGGGGCAGCAGAGGCAGTAACAGTCCTGCCCCCGTCCTGCTTCTCGGCCACGGCCGTGTTTATTTATTTGGACAACGTTCTTCGGGTCCGTGGACCTGATTAATTAATATATTTCTGCAATGTTGGTCCCCACCAACATTGCGGAAATAAATAAATTAATCGGGTTCACGGACCCGAAGAACATTGTCCAAATAAATTAAAAAACAAGGCCGTGGCTGAGGCCTGTAACTGCACCGCCCTCCCCACATCCCGCTTCTCTGCTGGTGGGGGAGCTACTCGGGGGCCAAGGGCATGATATGGCTCTGGCCACGGCCGTGTTTATTTATTTATTTGGACAACGTTCTTCGGGTCCGTGGACCCGATTAATTTATTTATTTCTGCAATGTTGGTGGGGAAGAAGTGCCCTTATTGTTGTGCTTATGAAGAAATTAGCACAACAATAAGGGACTAGTTGACAGAGAGAACAAAAAAAACTGTTTGCAAAATGCATTCAATTCACCATTCAGCCACAAGGTGGCAATGGTGCATAACCATTTAAGGCACTAAATCCAAGTCTTTCATAGAGCTGCCATGATAGCTAACTGGCAAAGCGTCTCTCTTGAATACAAGACATCACAGCTTCAAATCCCGCTCCCAGGATATGATTTACCGGGGTTTAGTATCGGGGGAAAATACTCCCTAGTCATATTCAATTCTTAGATTCTGGTAGCAGAGACATGACCAGCCCTGAAATAGGTCACCAATCCTTTGAACCCCTCCTAGGTACCTATTTGGCCAGAAAAGCATCTTGATTGCAGGATTTAACCAAATTGAAGCACTACTCACTAGTAGAGCTTCTATTTTTAGCAACTTAGATATCTCCTGCCAACACCTGCGCATGAAATCAGTAAGAACAGAGACATCCTTCCTCTTGTTATTTCCAGTAGTCAACAGAGCGGATGGTTCCAGTGGACCTTCCATACTTGCCTCTGTCACCGTCCACGCACCAAAAGGTTCTCGCAAGGAAAACAGTATGTGATGGGCAATAAAAGCCAGGTGATACCTCTTCAAGGTGGGCACATTCCGACCCCCTTTGTCACTCTGAAGCTTCAGTTTCCACAGCTTCAGCCTTGGAGGCTTATGATCCCATAACAATGTCTGAGCCAAACTATCCAGCTTCTTCATTAATGACTTTGTGGGCGGGAGGGGGATCATGCTAATGATATAAGTTATCTGTGGTGCTGCTGTAATTTTTAAGGCATTCACTTTGCCCCCCCAACGAGAGACTGAGAGATTCCATCTCATCAGGTAGGTTGATACTTTGTCTACAGCCAATTTCACGTTACTCTTCATCATCATGTCCTTTATATCGCTAGTCAGCCAAACTCCCAGATACAACATATTAAAAGGACCCCATCTGAAAGCATAGTTAGTCAAATCAGACCTGCAGCAAAAATGAGAACAGGGCATGGCCTCTGATTTGAGGCAGTTTATCCTGTAATTTTAAAACCTGGTAAAGCCTGCTCTTCTGGATAACGTACAGTTGCCTCATCACTGATGACTTGTGACTCATAATAGAAATTCTCATAAAAGGCCTGGAACTCTTTGTTTATCTCAGCAGGATCTTATGTTATCCCTCCAGAGCTTCTCTCAATAGCACAGATAGCCCTGCTTCCAGAGAGCACCCACAACTGGTGCGCTAGCAGGCACCTACATTTCTCACCTCCTTCATAATAGATGCACCTAGTCTTAAAAAGTATCAGTTCTGCCATCTCAATCAAATGTTTAACTCATACTTTAAATTAAGGACTTCCCTTGTTTATCTTCACAGGGATGCCTCATCAGGTCTTTCTCCAAATATTTAACTGAGGCCCTTAGAGTGTCCAGTTCAAGTTTCCTCACCCTACGTCTGCAACTGGAGAGTCTCATCAGGATGCCGCGCATCACACATTTGAAAGCCTCTGATACAGTATCAATCTGCACCTCCCCATTCATATTCAGTCCTAGAAACTTCTTTCGCCTCACGTATCAACTGGTCTCTTAACCCCTTGCCCTCCAATACTGTTGTGTTCATTTTCCACAAGTCCGAATTTTTAGACGTATAGTCTAAAGACATTCCCATTCTAATCGGGGTGTGATCGAAAATCCGAATACTCTCAATATCAATTTTAGTGAAATTTGGGGCGACTCTATCAGAAATCAATATATTGTCAATTCTAGAATAAACGTTGTGTGCGCTTGAATGGAAGGTATAGTCTCTACCAGGGGGATGTTCTAGCCTCCAGATATGAAAGGTTGAAGTCCCCCATAAACAGTTTCAGTGCATCCCTGTCTATATTCCTACCATCACGGAACCTATTACCACTCCTGTCGAAAAAAAAGATCCAGAACCACATTAAAATCTTGCCCTAACAAGATGTTCTGTTGCCCTTTGTTTTGCAACTGGCATCCAACCTCATCAAAGAACATGCCACTCACGATTCATAGTTGGGGCATACATACTGCACAACATGACAGTGGTATTCTGGATCCTGAAAATCAATTAAACTAGTTGTCTCTCCTCATCTTTAAGTGAAGAGACCATCACTCCCAGTAAATTCTTCCTAACTAGAATCATCACCCCTTTCGAATTCGAGTAGCAAGACAAGTGAAATACCTGTCCCACCCATCCTTTGCACATTTTGTCAACAGAGCAACATCTGCCTTCAAATGACGCAGAGGAGATAAGATGTGTTTCCTTTTAATGAGATTATTAATTCCATTCACATTGCAAGAGATTATAGTCAACCCATCCCTGCTCTCTGTGTTAAGGCTCATGACGTCTGCACGCCCTTGTCTACCTTTCAACCCGATTGTATTCCCATCGATGAGAAGAGTATCAAATATAAAAAAACAAAATGAGAAAAGCAAAACAAAAATAGAAAACAAAAACTCAAGTCAAGTAACAGAGTTGCAACTGAACGGCGCAACCACAAACCTATTGAAAATATAAATACTTCTAAGAGCAGCCTCCCCGAAATCTAGCTGAATATCCATAAATATGCAGCCATTAAATGAGTAATACTTTCCACCTCCATTAAGTGACTAATATATTACCCTGAGCTATCGAATGACTAGATTCCAGACTACAAAATAGCGCCCCTCCATGCAGCACAATCAGAATATTAGTCCCGAGAACCGTGTATGTAAGCAGATTAGTATGCAATAAATATCAAATAATTCAATTGTGGAATCCCCGCGCCAGGACATTTAACATTTGCTGCAAAGGAGCCAGATTGCGCTAGACAGCCAGCACCATATATTGTGCAGCTCGAAGCTGGTGTCTCAATGAGGCTATTTGTGCTTGTGCTGTATCCTTATAACTTGTTCTAGATTTGATAAGAATATCAGTGCAGATGTAAAATCATGTTGGGCATTTGCATACCATTTAAAATAGTGTGTGTGGATTGTGGGTGTTTAAGTTGCTCACTTTTTGTACATACAAATTCTCATTAATTTTATGTAGTTAAATACACAAAGTGAATTTTAAAAAAAAACATCAGTATTTAGGCTAGTAGGTCTCTGTAGTTAACCTATGGCTCAAGGGACCATTTACAGAGAAGAGGCACGTTCCATCCTAGCTAATAACCTGGCTTGCCAAATATCATATTACAACAATGCAATAGATGGGTACCCCCTACGTCGCTGGCAAAAGGGGAAGCAACCAGCAACAAAGCACAAAAATCAAGCCAGCGGATATGTAAATAAGTCTACTGAAAGAAGCATAATCCCACCAGCAGTCGGGAGCGGTCCCTCTATAAACTCCTCAGACCACTGCACATAATTCACAAAAACATTTATGAAGAATTTGTTTTCCTTTATTTAATTAGAAACATTAAAATGATTATTAAATAAGTCAGAGCTCATACATGAATAAGAGTAAATGTAAATATAGAACATACAACTATACAACACGAATAAAGTGCATAATGTGAAGAAAATACTAATTTCCCAATAGGACCGCTAAGAGCTTGCTGCCAGATCACAAGCTGGGGAATGATCACCATCGTCCCCAAATAGGTCTAAGTCAGTGTCGGTGGATTAAACCCACTCGAGAGAAGGGAATCCCTCGGGTAGGAAAAATCCTGGTCAACCGAACAAAGTCAGGATGGTTTGGAAATGAATTCAAAGATGGATTGAATCCTGAAAGTGGCAGAGAAGAAAAAGTGTTGTTTCCAAATATAGCAGTTCAAATATTTCATAAAACGAGAAACTGAAGAATCTTCACAAAAATAATAATAATAAACTCATACTCTAAAAAATCTAACATGGGATGCTATACGTCAACTACTGAGGTGACATGCGAAATAAACCACAAATACATAAAAACAGTATAGTGAGCATGGCGCCTTAGAACAGGTAGTTTCGATGGAAAACACATCTAACTGAATTACAAATGATGTCCATCTTCATCAGGACGTAGCATTCTCGTATAAACTTTCTTGAAAATTCATCTGTGTCTTGGATTTACCTACACAAATGTTACAAATTACAGAGAGACACTAAAATGTATGTTCTCCAAACAGAAAATAATAATAAAAAGATATAACATTAGAACAACCATATATGTAAACAGCACAACAGTTCAATACATAATATCCGTACATAAAAACAAGTGATCTGAGGATCCCAAAGAAGGACCAATCCCCCAACGTTGGGTTGGAACGTGCAAAGTGACTAGTAGGGGAGAAAATCTAATTAGAGAAAATCTAATTACCATAATCTCAGACCCTTTTGGGGTGGGCCCAGGAGCCTGGCAAAAGAGTCCAGGAAGTAGCGATTCGGCCACACCGAAACAAATCTCAAATAAATTAGATCTGTAATGGATAAAAATAAAACAAGCCACAATGTGGTCATAAAATTTCTCTGGTAAAAAAGACTCGAGTGAGATGTAAGCAGCCAAAGAGGAAAACCGAAAGTAAAGAAATAAATAAATTCCATTCTAAATAAAGTAGACATATAAAAATGTAAAGGAAAATCCAACAATGGGACCACCCATGTGTCAAAGATTAATTGAAAAATAAGAGATGGAAAAACCGAAAAAGTGATACAATAGTAATGATAAAAAAGAAGATCCTGCACTCGGGGAAAAGGGGATAAGGGCAACATCCTAATTTGTAATTATGCTCACCATTGATCAAGCCCAGATCTATCATTCAAGTACCATCAATAGGTGATTCCTTTATCTGTGGTACGGCCTCAAGTTCATAGACAGTTCGGGATTTCAGTGGGTTCCCCAGAAGGGTGAACCTCCAAGTATCATTCAAGGATAGACAGGGAGTGTATGAAGCAATAGAAGGTACAAAAAGCTGATAAATCATCTCTTATGCCCCGAAATATAACGTACATAGAATACATCACTGCACTGTATGAGGTAAAGGCAGAAAGCATAATCTGAAAGTTCGTAAAAAACTGAACTTACACAAGTTCATGCACAGCAGGATCTATATGCCTATTGTGTAACCTAAATAACGGTACTGCAAGGTCTCAACATATAAGCAAGTCTAATTCGTAAACATAAATACCTCCACCATAGATATTTGACCTAATCTAGAATAGAAAGGTGAAAAGAAGCCGAAACCGTGAGGAATTCCATCTGGCTACCTGCTAAAAGTTACTTACCTCAGAGGCAAAACGCTGTCAACACCACACCAGGAAGTCAGCAAGCGAACTTCCTGTGTTGGCGTGTATCCGAGGTTAAATACGCCAATGGGCGTATCAAATCGGACATCTAAAACGTCGCTATTGCACATGACCCCTTACACGGGAAAGCGCGTCCAATACAGAGCCACGCGCCGCGCAGTGAAAACGTGCCGAGCGAACACAACCTCGCCCCCAAAAACACACAGCGGGCCCAATGTCACCTACACCACGGCCCAAGCGCATTGAGCGCACCAAAGGACACCCCCCACACACACACCACGCGAAAAATCGCACAGCGAGGCCAAAACATGACTGGCCACGTGGTTCAGTGTAGAACGCGTGTCAGATTATAACAAGATGTATGATGCATTAACAATCAAACTAGGCAGAGCCTAGAGGCAGAAGCAAGCAATCCAGAGAGAGGACTAAGGCCAGAAAAGCCAGAGTACATCAAAACAAGGGCATTTGTATAGTATGCCACAATAAAAAATGTGAAACCAATCTCAAGGATAACAGCAGGAATAACACCAAAAAAAAAGGTCGAGACAACGAAGGGAAAAATTATTGTACACCCAAACCTATGATACATCTCTACCGATGTCAAGATGGACGTAACACCTAACGTGTTATCAATGAAGTTGTACAGGCTTGGGCCTGAAGGCACCAAGAATAGCCAAAGGCTAGAGGGCTAGAGTCCAAGAGCTGTATCGACATTAAAGATCTATTGAAATAACGCATGCCATTCTTCATGGGCATTCTGGCCTAGTGTATGACTTTGTGTGTTAAATATCCACCACTGTTCCCTTCAGGACAATTTGGTGGCAATAGCATAATGGTCTGGTCCCGTGACTCTTTGAAGACACCAGCAACGTAAGTTTTCACAGTCATGTTGGTGTTCAACAAAGTGAGCAACTAAAGGAGAAGAAAAATTGCGAGTCCTAATTCTGGACTTATGCTCAGAGATTCTCAGTTTAATGGGTCTAGAGGTTTTGCCTATATATCACTTATCACATGAACACATAATCACGTAAATCACATTTTTAGAATTACACGTCGTGTGATCCCTCAGTTCCAGACTCTATGGTTGATGGTAACAGTATTGGTCACTGTGGTAGATCTGCACTGGCAACAATTACCACAAGGATAGTTGCCAGTAACCCATTCCATGCCCCACATTTCAGTGATGGTTTTAGGTGCCTGCATGGTCTGCAGTCTATCTGCCTGGGATAGCCAACTCTTCAAATTCCTGCCCTTTTTGAATGCATACATAGGATGTTCCAAGTCAGACATGTTCATTTGAAGTAGATGCCAGTGCTTGGCAATTGCCTTCTTAATTTTGGCATGACGGGTGCTGTAGGTCATGGCACAGACCATACGCGACTGATTCTGTGTGGTACGGGTATTTTTAGTCAACAGGACTTCGCGATGCTGATATCTTGCCCTTTTACGGGACTGTCGCAATATGTGAGCTGGATAACCTCGCTGAGATAGTCTGTTCTCTATGATGTTAGATTGAGACACAAAATGTTTCTTGTTCGTATAGTTCCGCCTAGCTCTTAAAAATTGTCCATAGGAAATACTTTCCCTTAAAGATTGCGGATGAAAACTATCAAAGTGAAGAATAGTATTTCGATCTGTAGTCTTACAGAAAAGGTCCACAATGATAGCACCGTTCTGATGTTTAAGTGTCAGATCCAGGAATGAAATTGACATACTGTCCACAGACATAGTAAACTTGAGATGGTCATTCAATGAGTTAATCCAAGTCAGGAATTGTTCATGATCTCCCATAGATTTATCCCACACAATTATAATATTGTCTATATATCTTTTATAAAAAAGAATAGATGGCAAAAAGGGATTGGAGATATCAAAAATCGAGACCTTCTCAAAAGCCCACATAAAAAGGGTCGCGTAATTGGGGGCAAATGCTGCACCCATCGCGGTACCTTTAACTTGTAGGTAGAAACCCTCTTTAAACCTAAAGTAGTTCTTAGTCAGGGCAATTTGGAGGAGATCCACAATGAATTTGCTTGGAACCAGCTGCGGATCATCTCTGAGATCCAAGAAGCATTTGATAATGGGCAATGACTCTGACTGAGGGATATTCGAATATAATGATTCGACATCGAGAGTGATAAACAAGTTTTTGTCTGGATCAAATGGAAAGTTTTCCAAATGGACAATAGCATCAGTGGTACCAGCCAGGTAGGTCAGTGTACTAGCTGCCAAAGGTTTGAGGAAATAATCAATGTATTTTCCCAAAGGTTCTAGAATAGAACTGCAAAGAGACACTATCGGTCTGCCTGGAGGATTTAATATATTCTTGTGGATTTTTAACAAGATATAAAACAAAGGTACGCATGTTCCTTTACCAGTGAGAAATAAAAATTCTTTGGTACTAAGGATATCCGCATCTTTAGCCTGTTTGACCAGGGCTAAGATTTCACTTTGTATAGTCTCTGTCGGGTCCCCGTTGAGTTTGAAATAGAAGATCCCATTGTCCAGTTGTCTTAGTACTTCTGAATCATAAAAGGATGTGTCACAAACGACCACTCCTCCACCTTTATCTGCCTGTTTGATAATAATAGGAGTGTCTCGTTTCAGTTCTTGCAAGCAGGACCATTCTTTTTTGGAAAAGTTATAACATCAATTTGAAATTGGATCACCCTGAGCTGAAAAGATGGAATGAAAGTCACGAAGGACAGCACGTTCAAAGGTGATTTTTTCACTAGAAACCATCTGTGATGTAGGCATGAAAGTCGATTTTGGCCTAAACGGAGTATTGTTGTTTTCTAAATCACTACTGTTTGTACCAAAATGGTCTCTCAGCCGAATTTTTCTGAAAAAACTACGAAGTTCAAATTCAAGGTCCATCTGGCTTGGATTACGCATAGGAATAAAGGAGAAACCTTTCTCAAGTGCTGCAATTTCGTTAGTGGTAAGCATCCGTTTCGAGATGTTATAAACTGCCAATGTGTTGGTTAACGTTGGTAAGACCTCCTCCTTGTCTGAAAAATGTTCTCTATAGGCGGAGGTAATATCATATTACAAACATATTGTGCCATGTCATCCTGCATTATCCAAAATTACTTTACCGCCCAGGTCCAGCTCAGATGTACCTCTAACACCCCTTCCGTAACCAGATCTATATCTTAAACAAAGTCACATAATATTTCGACTACCACACCTAGCAGAACAATTGCTAAAGTCAAGGAGATGGTCACGTTACGTTCAAGAGCAAATAAAATCAGTTCAACGTAAAGGGACTAAATAATATAATAATATATTTGCCGGACTACCCTCCACCACTTACCAAACGCAGCTGCCCTTCACTTTTGCATGGGCTGCTGATATGCAAAACATTGGCCTAACAAGATACATAACATGATGACGTGTTTGAAAAAGCCAACCACTGTCGTTTAAATGCCCTCCCTGCACATGACCAGCTCTCAGCAGCTGAGAGGAGCACAGAGTGTGCCATGGAGCGCACCTACCTATCAAAGGTAAATCAGCATTTAAAAGATCACCACACACCGTAAAATTGAAGCTTTGGGGCAGTGCTATTTTAACCCTACGAATTACTATTATATTAAACATAGAAAAGCAATTGTGTGTTGAAATTTGGGAGTGTATGATGATAAGGGGGTGTGAAGGGACATAACACTGAGTGACAGTCACCTTTATCAAGCCCAAAGCAGAGGCTACATTGGGGAAGCCCCAAATCCCTCAGCCAGCCTATAGCCTCCTTAGGGTCCACCATGCTCCTAGTGCCTCCAAGTAGGAACACTTTCCTAATGGCAGTTTTAACTAGAATAACTTGGACGTTTTTGTCCTTTGCCATATTCTTCACCTCTCTGAAGGCTTTTCTCTTTAACACCACCTCCTTGGGGAGATCTGGGACGATGGCGAGAGGCTCATTACTATAGCATGTGGGGCCCCTATCCCTTGCTGCCTTCAGCACCCTTTCTTTGGCACTTATCCTTGTAAAAAACTTCAAAACATGTCATGGCGACTTAGTAATAGATCTTCCAATCCTGATAATCCTATCTACAAACCTCTTGCCCTGTCACTTGTGCAGTGTGTAGCATTAACTGCAGGTGAGGCTTTCATTGCTAACCTAAACAAGGGGGTAAATGTCAATCGGAGTCCAGTAATGATACAACCACCACCCTCCTTGTAATGTGTTGCTACTCAATTTTCCACTCTGTCGTTATTTATTTATTCATTTTATTTCTTATTACGCGCCACATGCCCATAGGCCTCAGCGCGCACAGATACCATAAAACAAGAGAAAACAAACTTAAATAAGAATAGGGGAATTTAATAATGTACCTATTACTGATTGAATAAATATGTTTTGACCAGCTTCTTGAAGGTGGAGAGAGAATTGGTGGCTCTCATTGCCAGTGGAAGCATATACCATTCTCTAGTATCCTGAACTGGGAAGCTGTTACCAACAAACTTTGCCAGTCTAAACCGAGATTGTATGACTTCATAGCCATCACTGGATCACAGAGATCGCAAGGGGAGATCAGTGATCAGTTGTTTTGTCAGATACAGAGGTGCGATGAATGTCCAGCACTTATGTACAATCCTGTGTTTGACCGGTAACCAGTGAAGGGCCCTTCTGGAGTCTGTAACATGATCCTGTCTACCCAACCCAAAAAACGGCACGACTGCACCATTCTGGGCCATCTGCAAGGATTGAAGATTGGCCTGTGTCGTCCCTGCCAGAAGGCCAATAGTCGAGCCTTGAATTCACTAAGGCAGATACAAGGATAGATTTGTTTTTGAGAGTGATATAAGGTCTGATTTGGTTCAAAAGCCTAACAAGGTAACCACAGGAAAAGTAGGAATGGGATATGTGGGCCTTCATGTTCAGCTCTGCGTCCAAGTGGATGCCCAGTGTCTTAACACAATCTGAGACCGCAATTTGATTATTAGCAATGCTGAAGCTTTTATAGGAGGCATCCAGTTTAGCAAGTCGCTGGCCGGTTGCTGTTGTGGCTTGTAGAATGTGGAATGCAAAGGGAATGGAACTAGAATGGGGATGGAAGGAAAAGGAGTGAAGGGCAGGCAGTTGATATGGAGCAATAAAGAAGTATGGATGTATAACCTGCCTCCAAGTATTATTCAAGATAATCAAGATTGAATGTCTGTTTCAAGAGTCTGGATCTCAGGACATTGTCATTAAACCAGGATCTTTTAAACGTCTCAGGCTTGATGACTTTGATTTCTTCTGGGGCTAGCACCTAAATTTCAGAGGAGATAGCAGATGATACTTGAGAAACCAGGGATGTGACATTGCCAAAGGAATCAGGGGGGAAGCAGTTTCAGTAGTGTCACAATCCTGGGCTGTTTGTCTAAGCGTGCAGGAGCATCCAGAAGACAAACAATAAAGTTAACTATCAATGATCTGACCATGGACAGCAGAAACAGACTGGGGCAAGAACCTTAAGCTAGTGGGTAAGAACCCTGTCGATGAAATGGTCATCCTTATGCCTAGGTTCTTTAATCCATTGGGTATATTTAAGTGTGGTTTATTTCTTTTGTCATCTACCCAGTAATTGAAATTGCCCATAATAATAATGGGAGATTTAGGTTTAGTTAAGTTATTCACAAGAGCCAAAAATTGCTCTTCAAACAAAGGTATGTCTTTCGGAGGTCTATGGATGATACCTATAATGATGGAGGTATTGGTATTTAGTAACCAACTCATGACAACATTTTTTTGAAATGGCAGCTATGGCTGTTAAATGTTGCTGCGCCTGGGGCTCAAGCAAAGACACTACCATGAGGAGCCCACTGCAATGGTAATGCAATGGTCTGGTGAAAGATGAGTGACCCTGTCTGTAGTTGTAGTGGGAATTTTAAGTTATGAGCCCCTAATCTTTGCTTTTCTAGTGTTTTTGACTCCCCTGTTTCTTTTGATGCATCTAGGTTTTCTAGGTGCTGGGAAGGGAGGGCGAGGGGGGAGGTGCTGTGCCCCTGACATCTGATTTGTATTCACCAACAATCTGCAATTGTCAGAATGGTTCTTGCTTATTTATGTGTGCTTCTTTGGCTCTGACAGTGATTGTTAGGCAGAATATTTGGCAAGAGACATCACGGATTCCGTGGCCCACTTATGATAGCACGCAATATGATATACATGGGCCATATGCAAGGTACATTATGTAGCTTATCATAGATATTGCTATTATCTCAATTCATGTGTTTTTTTAAATATAATTGCTTCGATGAAAGATCTCTGTTATATCAAGTGTATTTATTTGACATATAAGCTGCTGTTTCCCGGTTGTTTATTGCAGTAATTAGTCTTTAGTTAAACTCCAAATTTTTATTTGAAAGCCATCCCTCCTTTTGCTATTAGTTGACAATTTATTTTATTTCATTTTCACATTAATAAAGTGCACTAAGGCCATGGGCATCAAGGCGATGTTACAGGTAAAGTAACACAGGCATTGTAGAAGAATTGACGGAAAAATAGTAGGGGAGGGCAACCATGTGCTACACTCCGTGAAGAGCCAAGTTTTACACACATTTGCAGAAGGCCCAGTAGGATTGTTCAGTACTCAGTGTATTGGGGAGAGCAGCCCAAGGTTTAGTTGCCATCACTGGAAAACTGGCACTGCCCGCTGTGGTCAGTCGAAATTTAAGCATAAGGAGCCGGTTGGCATAAGCGGTTCTGGTTGGTCTCTTGGACTGGGCTTTAGTGATTTTCTGAGCAAGGTAAGGCGGTGCAGTATTACAGAGGCACCTGTGGGCGATCGCCAGTGTTTTAAAGGTGATCCAATCTATTATAGGGAGCCAGTGAGCATTTCTTCTTGCAGCAGAGATATGTGCTTGCCTAGAAATGTTAAGGGTTGCACGAAGTGTATTGTTTTGGATGACTTGCATTTTTGGGATATTTGCGGGTTGAGGTGCCTGCAAAGAGCGTATTGCAGTAATCTAGTCTTGAGCCCATGATTGCTCGGCCAATGGTGAGACAGCTGTCAGCAGGGAGGAACGGTCTGCAGGCATTGATAAGATTGGGAGTATGAACTGCTGAGGAGGCAATGGCATTGACTTGACGAGTGAGGGCGAGTGAGGCATACAGGTACACTCTGGTGACAAGGTACACTGGTGGTGAGACAAAGATAAAGATGCTAACAATGGTGATGGTGAAATAAAGTTGGTCAAGATTATTTAGCTCTGTTAAGGATCCCACTAGGAGTATTTCAGTTTTTCCAGCGTTAAGACACAGATGGTGTGTGGCCATCCCCGCCTGGATAGTTTGGTAGACTTTGTTTACTGTGGCAGAGTCAATAGCATGAATACCTGTGAGTCAGAGGATTTGCATCTAGTTGGTATAGGAAATGCTTATTGAGTCAAGGAGGTTGAAGAGAGGTTGGGTAAAAATGTTGTAAAGAGTGGGAGAGAGACAGTAGCCTTTCAGAACGCCGCAGGCAATTGGTGCAGGGGGTGGGGAGGGCTATTGCATTACCTGTGAAGACTCTGATAGTTCTGCCCTCCAGAAAGAAGGAAATCCAGCTTGTTGCTTCCATTGAGAAGTTAGCAGCTGAAGTAAGGTGTTGGCAGAGTATCTTGTGATCTACCAGGTCGCAAGCAGCTGAGAGATCTAGGAGAGATAGTAGGGCTGGATTTCCAGCATCCTTGATCTCATCTAGCTTATTCTTAAAGTCAAGCAGGGCTGATACCGTGCAATGACCAGGGCAGAAACCAGATTGATGCAACCCTAGGATATGGTTGGATTCCAGGTATTGCTGGATTTGGAGGTAGGCGGCTCTATCAGGGATCTTGAGGAGGAAGGGGACTTTGGTGATTGGGCGATAGTTGGTAGGGGTAGAGGGGTCCAAGGCCATTTTTGTCAGTAGAGGTAGCATCCAGGCTTTCTTGAGAGTGGTGGGGCTAGGCTCAAGGAGAAGATTGCATTGATGAAAGTGGTGATAAAAGCGGTCAGGGCGTCCGAGCAGTCTTTGATGATTGCGGCTGGGCAGGCGTCTCCTTTGCATCTAGATGGTTTCAAACCTTTCAGGATTGAGGTGACCTCTGCTTGGGTGACAGGGTTGAAAAGTGAGGTAGTTTGGCATGAGGGTGGAGGACTGGGTGAGGAGGGAGGGTTGTGGAATGGTGCTGATGGTAGCTTGTTTAGCATCATTTTTGTGAATACCTAAGGTATTCTACTGTATCCAGGATATGTATAGCATGAGGGGACTTTGTAGGGGAAAATAGTTCCCTTTTACAACCACAAAGAGAGGCTTTGGCAGATAGATGTACACAAATGGCAGACATTAGGCACCAGAAATACTGTATGCATCAAATATGATTAATCAAAATGTAGCACATCTTGTAACTCTCAAATTAAACACAAAACACAATTACGCACTGTTCCGAGGAACATTGAAGATTGTTGATTTTTAAAAGTACGTCATATGAAATAATATGTGAGAAGAGTCTGAGTCTGACTAATGAAGTTGACAATGATTTCTGCAGTGAAGTGATACATATAACTGGGAATCCTTAGGCTAAGTATGACGCTCCTCTTATACACCCATGCTCTGGGAAAATTCAAGTGTCAGTTATCATTCATAATCCAAAAAAGGAATTGGAGAATAAGACTTGTAAGGCTAAAGTTAGTGGCATTCTAAATGAAGATACCAATTGCAAATTCTGCATTTAAGAGAACTTTACTTTTAAATTGCAATCTAAAGGTAAAGAATGCACAATGGACCCTTATGACCTTGATGTATCAAACGGCTCTCAACTGATATGTCATTATATTATGTAGTGCAATCACAATAAAATAACAAAGAGATACCAATAAACAATGACTGCGGTCATCTGAATAAGGTGATGCAGCATTTCGTAGAATGAGCATACTTGTCTACCTCAAACACTTCTTTAAATGATCTAGTGGCTTCGGTCTCCCTTTAAAAGTTACAATCTTTTGTGCATTCTGATAGAAAATCTTGATGGCTATGTCTTAGAATTTAAACTATTAGATGAGCCAAATCAGGACATTTGAGCTCATCCACCTATCATTGGATATGCCACAGATTTGGCAATGTTGGAGACCACACAATCTATTTTATTGTTAATATTTATGTTGACAGAGAAATAAAATGCCAGCTCACATGAGAAATACAATCTGTTAAATATATTATGAAATTCCTTTGGTTAACCTGGATAGAGTAAACATTTATCTGATAAGGGATCCCAAACAGAAGAGTAAGACTCGTAAATCAATAATTTTGTGCCATACCCACATATCATCTTTCTGATTGGACATATTCTGAGGGATGAAGAAGTATATATGTAGACAGTGCACTCTGAAAGTAATAGTGAAGTGATTGTGATAAAAGTGTCTATTGTGTAAACCTATAAACAGCTGCCAGAATGATTATGAATGGGAAGTTAGCAAAAGAAAGAGATAGAATATAGAGGGATTGAAAGGGTAACCATTACCAAAACATAGCTTGTGAGTTTCATTGGAAGAATGAAGAGCCAATCATACCTAAGATTAAAATTAAATCAGGTTCTTTTTCTAATTTACAAAAATTGTGTTGTGCGACTATTTTTTATTCTGCTAAGTTAATTGATGTGCAAAAACAAAAGAGAAACAAAAGTAGTTCATAAATGAACAGTAGTTAATCGAAGGATCAGTAGAAAAAAGACAAATGGAATCATGTAACCTGTGGAGGATTTTCCCAATCCTGGAGAAGGTTTAAGGGGTGCTATGGAGGAGAATCAAGTGAAAATGTAAAACGTAATAATGATAAAAACAATGCTTATGGTAAGATGAGGAGATGATAGAAAAAATTAAATCATTTCAAGCTATAAGAGAAGGATATATGATGTGTTTATTAATTTATTAATTGCTATGAAAGTTTATTAATTGCTATGAAAATTAAGGACAGCAACACATTTTGGAATTGTATCGTGGACCTTGCTGGCACTGTCAAACCGATCCATTAAAGTCAGGTTTCTGAGAAGTCATTGATCTCATATATTTCAAAATTGTATTCTCCACAGTAATAGTAAAATATCATAATTTATAGTCTTAAATTCATAGAGAAGCCCATAATCGATCCTAAGCTAACAACTATTTAAGTTATACATACTTCTCATGCCGAAGGGCTCAATAGGATCCCAAAGCAACAGTTGTAATCCGAAATGGATAACTGATGGATGCCCTTGTGCCAGCATTGAACTGCTAATAATTCCTGGTACAGGATTATTGTTATCTTTACATGTGGTTTGTTAGGGCCCTCACATGAAAATCACATTTAAAGCCTCTTAAAGTAAGAGCAGAATTGAATAAGTTGTGAGTCTATTAAAAATCTCATAGTTTAACATCATTAAATAAAGTATATGAATTGAAAGTTCCCCCAACACTACAGTATAACATATGTTGTACAGGAGAAACATTACTACTAAAATTAAAGACTTTCAAAGGAAATATTTAGAAAAACATTCTGCGCCTCCTCCAATCGATCCCATTCAGGTGCTTTGGTTTGAGTTAGGTATGCCAAGCATTTTATGCAAATCATATGGGAAAAACATAAGAAATGAGTGTGCCATGATCAATTCTGCCCAAATACTTTTAGAGAACAAAATGGAGGATTTACTGCATATGTAGGATAGAAATACAACTCTAGTACAATGAAAATTGTTTGCATCAAGTGCTTTGGGCAAAACAGAGTTACATTTTAATGTGATGCCAAAACAATATACTGAACATTCCAAGATATCATTAAAACTGGCTTAGTAACAGAGTGGGATAGAATCTGGACACATTGGGGTTGAGCTTGGATGAGTACTATTGTTCTGGATCTCTTGCAAAGTGATGTAGTGGAAAACATACCTTGGTTAATGTATGTCAAAACTTGTTCACACAGCATACCTTGGAGCGATTGGTTTTATGCACAGGTTACAATTCCAAATAATGCTAGATCCATTCTCCAGAGTGAAATGACTGCCTACTTTGGATTTTAAAGAGAAAATAGGGAGTCTGTTAAAGTTTATGTGAGATTCTACAATATTTTATCCCCCCATTCCCACTGGACCACCAGTATATTTATCTTGGTCTATTATCCTACAACATCGTGCTTTAATAACAAAATTACGATATAATCTTACTGTTAGCTGCAGTTACTGGCACATGGGAAAACAATGTTTTTAATGTCCTTTTAGCCCTGATGCGGTGGAGACTATAATTAATGTTCTGCTTTTTTGGCCTTCTAACACCTTAAATCGAAAGGTGATACCGTTTTTAAAGAATAGAACTTTCGGCCATGCTACCCAGCATGTTCCTTTTTCAGCTTCAGAGGTGGTGGTGGCCTGGGTCTTGTTCTTACGTTTAACTAGAGACTGGGGAAGCAGGAAACAAAGGCTTAGCTGCACATTATCATACAATAGGTAATTCATGTACTCCCTAGTTTTATACAAGTCTAAATATGTACTTTCCATAGCTCTTGTATTGTGAGAAGTTGTTTTTATATTGGCTATTAGTACCCAGTGAGGGCGAATCAGAATGCACATGTCCTGGGAGCGGAGGGGGAGGAGCCCTATCTTCTTCTTCCGCTACATCCCAGGCATTTAACCTAATGGGTGCCTACTTCATTTCCTTCATGTTGATGATAGTGTCAATGTATTCCCCTGTACTGGCACTAACCTTAACCTCTATATTGAAGGGCAGGGGTTGAGCTGTGGCGTAAGTTCCCCTGCCACCCAGCTCAAGAGTCCAGCTGGATGGTCACATGGGGTAGAGCGAGCAGAAGGATTGATTATCTTGCCGGCCCCAGTACTCACCTTGCCCTACTTGATAGACCATTGTCGCACAGGTGACTCAGCAGGCTCCACAGGCAGGAACACATCCTCAGAGGCACTAGTCGCTTAGGTGGCTGCTTCATTCAAACCTGTCGTTGTGCCCATTTCCCAGGCCCCTGGCCTGCCATAGACTGCCAGAGACTGCAACAAAACCTCAGCAAAAGCTCCGCATTGTGGTGAGATTTTTGTAAGGAAGCTCCTCCTCCTTCTCAGATAGGGACTGTGGACAGATTGCCAGAGACTGCAACGAAACCTCAGCAAAAGCTCCAGAGAGTATACTATGGCGAGAAGAAGTGAAGAAGGAGGAGAAGAGAGGTTGAAAATAGAAGATGGAAAGAGGAGGTGAATGTCAGAGAAAAGAAGTGGAATTGTAGGAATGGAGGAGATAGTGGAGAGAGGAGGTTAATGAAGAAGGACTAGGAGAAGGTATGAGTGGAGACCCCAAAGAGGAGGAGTTGGGGGAAAGTAACAACACACTAGGAGGAGGTTGGAGAGTAGACCTCAGAAAGAAGGATACTGGGAAAAGTTACCTACGAGTATAGAAGAGTTGAGGGGAGATAAATGCCACAAAGGAGGAAAGAGAGGAACAAGGTAAGTAGGAAAGTGGTGAGAAAGGAGAAGAAGTTGATGAGACAGAGGAGCACATGCACCCTACACCAGCAGGACATATAAGATGCTTGGCTGGATGCAAGAGCAAGTGGGGATGTGTCAAGAAAGTGGTGAAGAGATTAATGAGAACAGAAAGCTCAAGGACTTTAGAAGAAGCACCCATCAACACACGAATATGTATTTATTTATTTTTAAACAAAATGTTGACTTTTTACACATTCATTTTTTTGGAAGTATCAAAAATATTGACAATTAATGAAGATAAAATCATACAGAAAACAAAACACATACAATCTTAAAATTCTAAGTTTCCAATCAAAAAGAAAAAAAAGATAAAAAATACAAAAAAAATGACAACGCTGAGCCACAAAATAGAGGATAATCGGTACGAAAGTAATCATTAACCCAAGCTTCCTATGATTATACATGCAAAGGGTGAGGTAGGAAAATGTTTAATTCTTTGAATTCTGTGTAAACATTTTTCCTATCCAATGAGGTTTGTTCTTTCAAAACCTTCACCACTTCAGCTGTAAGAAACAATTCATTTCCCGAAGCCGGTCTTTCCCAGAAGAGGATTGTGTCTAAGGACCCAACATTATGAACAAATCTTTGAAATCTTTGCTGCCTCAGTTCCCAGGTACCTGGGCATGTCGATAACAGATGTTAAATGGATTGTTTTTCCACTTTATCACATTTTTGACAACCATCTGTCAGAAATGATACCTTATCTCTAATGTGTTGGATTTCTAATGTGGGCAAAATATTGAATCTAAATCTAAGGAAATCTGCTCTGGTTCTTGTATCTGGTGATTTCTTTAGGTAGGAGGGCAAGAATGATCTGGGTTTATCATGTAATGTAAAGGAGGATTGATATTTTTGCTAATCTCACCTTCTCCATCGCCCTAATCCAATCCTTTCTCTTCATGGATTCTTTCCTTTTAAGGGGATTTTAGATGAAAATGTCCATCTTACTATGCGACTGTATTAGTACTTCGTTACCTTTATCCCTTAGTTTATTCAAACATGTGTTATCTCCGAACTGCAATTGTATTGTCACATCCTCATAGAGGGATAATAGAGGGGGATCAAGGATCGATCTGTATAATGAGATCCATTTCCATTCTAACAAAGCCAGGAGTGAGGTGACACTAAGTTCATATTGTATGCAAGCTATTGGGACACAATTTGGCAGACCAAGAGTTCTTTTCCATATTTTACCCACGGTTTTGTCCCAATCAATATCAAAGCTTTGCAAATTACACTCAAAACCAAAAAGGAGAGTTGGAACTATTTTTTCATTGTAAAATTTTGTTAGTGGGAGAATAGAGAATTTGCAAAATTTTGTGTGAATTTTCATCATCATCATTTGTGAACCCATATTTAGAATCTTTGAATCTAGTATGGAGAGTAGATCAGTTTTAGTGGGCTCTTATCTGTGAAACTAAATAGGTGACCTTGGTCACAATGGGGACAGCTTAGTTGTCAATATGCCAAGTAAATGCTTTTGTGATATTCTGAGGATGTTTAAAAAACACTATTTTAGATTTTTCTGGGTTTATTTTCATATAAACAAAGTAAATAAAGTAGGCGTTGTAGGCCAATTTGCGTATGATCTAATATGACAATATTGTCGGCATATGGCAAACAATGAATCCTCATCGTGCCAATTTTTGGACTTGCCAGTGCTATCTCCTGCAGCCTTTGAAACAGATCTGATAGATATACATTAAAAAGGAATGGTACGACCAGGCACCCTTGTCGGACTCCTCTTTCTATGTCGATAGCTTGAATAGATCCCCCGATCTCGTCATTCTTGCTCGTAAAGATGAGTTTTGATGCAATTCTATAAAAAGGGCCAGCAGATTATCTGGCGGATCCCAACTCTTTAGTTTACCCCACAGGCGATCTCTATTAATCGTATTGAAAATCGAAAGCCTCGGATAAATCTACCCAGGCTCTGAACAGAGGCATACTTCCCTTTTCAAAGGATCCTGAACTGACACAACTTAGGACAAGGCGGCTTTGGTACAGAAACTGCCCTTCTAGAACTTAAATCTAGACTTAAAGAGCAGATGGACAAGGGCCTTGCGTCCATGTTAATGCTTCTTGACCTCTCTGCTGCCTTCGACCTGGTCAACCATTCTATTCTGGTCGACAGGTTAAAGGCAGGAGCCCATTTTTTCCCAATGGCTACACAATAGATTGCTTCATTTTTGAATAACCGTGTTAGCAGAGTCTTCTCGGTGGAAGCAGAAGCCTCACCTATCTCCATCAAATTTGGTGTACCAGAGGGTGCCTGCTTGTCCCCTTGTTTATACAACATATTCATGGTCCCCTTCTTTGCCTTGATCGACCAACAGGGGATCATGTTCACTAACTACGCGGAAGATACCCAATGTGTCGTCCCTGTCGTGGGCACTCAACCAGTGGACGAGGCAGAGTTGAACCGTGTCTACCTAGCTATTGAAAACTGGATGGTGAGAAACAGACAGACCGAGCTTTTGCTCGTGGCCTTGTCTCCCTTATTGTCTAAGCTGGGTATGCCTTACACTAGATTCTGTCATGGCAAGGTTATGTTAACTCCCCTTAAAAAGGTTGAAACCGTGGGGGTAGTTTTAGATCAACAGCTATCGAAGAAGGCCCACGTGGGCAGCCTAGTTTCTGCTCTAGCATTTTATATAAAACTTCTAGCCCGTGTTAGGCCTTTTATTAGCCAAGCTAATGTGGAAACAATAGCCTGCACGATTACTGGAGCTAAAATCGACTATTGTTGTAGCCTATTGGCTAGACAATAATCAGAAATTAACAGACTCCAAGTCATTCAGAACGGTGCTCTTTGGGTTGTGTCAGGGCTCAAGCGCCGTGACCACGTATCTGCTGCCAGAAGGGTCCTGCACTGGCTCTCAGTGGAAGCCCAAGTACAATACAGACTACTGGTGATTACCTATAAGTGCGTGAATGGCACCATGCCTGACTATCTAAGGCAATTTATCACAGAAAAAATGCAAAGTCGATCTTTGAGATCCAATAACTTAAAACTTCTGAGCATTCCTAGAAGTAGAATCAAAAGGGTCAAAAAAGGAGCTTTCTACTCATCAGCCCGAAAGCTTGGAATAACCTCCCTCTTGAAGAATTTGAAAACTTGGTTGTTCTCCTAACTGATGGCGCAGCCTCTATGCTCACTTGTCGACTCTTTCTGAGGTTTTATGTTATGTCCCATGCCCTAATGCCTATGGGTCCATGGCTGCACTATATAAATGCTTAAACTAAACTAAACTAAGGCCGTTCAGGGAGGTGTATAATTCTCTCCTGAATCCTGTCTGATGTTTTGACACTATCCCCTTCGTTTTTGCCCACTTTTCCAGGTCCCTCAGAATTAGGCCTGCAAAAATGTTTCCATCCACGTCCAAGAGTGAAATTGAACGGTAGTTTGACGCTGCCATTCGATCTCCTCTCTTATAGATAGGGATGATTCTAGACTTCTCCAGGACTCTGGAATTTTTTTTGTGTCAATTATTTTATCAAATAGGGATTTTAACCCCCTCACCCACATAGCTGGATTCATTTTCAAAATCCCATTGGTAAGTCCATTGGGACCTGAGTGTCATGCTGAGATCCTGGTGTCTGCAGAAGCTGCTGAACCCCGACAATCCACCCAAAATGGGGCACTCTGAGCTGATAATATATATAACCGCTCAGTTTACCTCACTTCCAGGGGAAAGGGGGAAGGGACAAAATAACAAACACCAGGCTGGAAGCTATCAACTCGCTGGTTCTTCACCTGTAGTTAAAAACATAAACATGTAATACACCTCATTACTCAATGGGTTACTATACTAACCTTAAAACTCTATATCCTTTACCAAAATAGTCAAAAAACCATACCTGGTACTTCTCTTCAGTATGCCTAGAGAAGTGATAAGCAGACAAGACTTCCTTACTTGTTGACCAGAATCTTAAAGATCATTCAGCCTTCTCAGCAGGTCCATGAATGTAATATTTAACTTTGTAGTTTGTCTTCTCAACCTCAAGATTCTTGAGCAAAGTCTAAAGTTCTTTAAATAAGTTTAAGGAAGTTCTTTTAGGTTCTTGTATTTATTTTCATATTTACTTTTTGGAGTGTCTTTTATTCTGGAACGAATTTAAAACTTGCGATGAAATCTTCACGTGGAAAAATCCAGCACACGCGCTGAAAATCCAAACCGCGGGATAAAACACACACGCTTTAATCCAAGTCGCGGGAAATACGCACACGCGCTGAAAATCCAAATAGCGGGTAAGACGCACACGCGCTAAAGTCCAAGACGCGATTTAAACACACACGCGCTAAAGTCCAAACCACGAAAAAATACGCACACGCCCAAAAACCAAATCGCGGGAAAAAGCACACACGCTTTTATTTTATCACGTGACACTTCAGAGAGCTTGCGCGGAAGCTAAACATAGATTTGTTCTTGCGCACGCGCAGATTCGAAACGCGTAATAAAATACACACGCGAACTCACGTAGCAAAACCCTCCCGTATATGAACAGTAAACGCGAGTCAAAAGTTCACGCAAGCGCTTCACTCTCACGCGCAGATTCACACGCGCAGGCTCAAGGTAACAGAAAAAATCACGCGCTAGTTTGAATTGATACATAGAAAAGAAAACAAACGTACGCGCTTCAGTTTTTAGATACAGGTTTGAAATTTCAATCCTTTTTAAAACAATATAACCTTTTTACAAAGTTCATCAAAACAAGGGAAGTCACTTATCTTGTGATTGAATCTTGAAAACCTCTTTTCTCAGAAAATTGGAAATCTCTCACTCCTGTCCTGTGTCTCCACCAAACTCCATACACGACTCCCGTTATATTTTCAAAGATGCCGCTCGACTGCTTGAAACTTGACACCCCAGAACAAGTTAAGCAGGAGCAGCATAGCACATGACCTCTCAGCTGGGCAAAGACGATGAAAGGCAGTTTAGAATGTTCACTGTCCTCTATATAAACAATCGCCAGCCAATTAGAATTTAGCCTGAGAACCTCCATCTTGGCTTGGGGCATTTTCCATAGACTGCAATGAAGGTTAAGGGCAAAATTGGCTGTTTAAAAAATATAACCCAAAATAACTTCCCAAAACATTTCTATACTAAATATGTGTCTTCCCCTGACCCAATGTAAATGAGTATATGATACTGTATGTAAAAGAATATGTCACTCCAACCTGACAGTATCTGACAGTACCCCCCTCCTAGCCCAGTCCCTCGGCCACTTTTCAATGGAAATTTTTTATGGAATCTTTCAACCAAACGAGGAGCATGCACATCACTTGCTTTCTCCCAAGTGCGCTCTTCAGGACCAAAACCCTCCCAATCAATGAGATACTGTAGCTTTCCTCTTACTCTTCTAGAGTCCAGAATTCTCTTAACCAGAAATTCTTCGGAAGCATCTTCCTCAATCACAACTGCTGAAGGAGTAGGTGTCAATCTAGTTCCTTTAACCACAGGTTTTAATAAACTAACATGAAAAGTTGGATGAGTTTTCATATGTCTGGGTAATCTAAGACGAACAGCCACAGGATTAATCACCTTTTCGACTACAAACAGTCCTACGAAACGAGGACAAAACGTATTTCTTCCTTTAATTCTCAAAAACTTGGTTGATAACCACACCAAATCTCCCTCACTATATTGAGGATTAATCTTTCTTTTAAGGTCAGCAAACCCTTTGTATTTTTGTTTACTCTCCACCAACACCCCCTTTGCCTTTTCCAAGTTTCTTTTCATGACTTCTAGTCTCTTTTCTACTTCTGGGTTCCCTGAATCATTATTGATCTCAATACTAAGAAAACGAGGATGAAAACCTCGTCCCAAATAAAACAGACACATAGAGGTGGCATCCTTACTACAGTTGTTATATGCGAATTCTGCAACCCACAACAAATCTACCCACTCTTCACCTGCCTGCAGATAACACCTCAAATATTTTGTCCAACTCCTGATTTATCCTTTCTACCTGCCCATTGGTTTCGGGATGGTAACCTGATGATAGACATACCTCAACTCCCAATCTCTTACAAAAAGCTCTCCAAAACTTAGAAATAAATTGAGACCCTCTATCTGAGATTACCTGACTGGGAATTCCATGTAATCTTACCACTTCTTGCAAGAAACTGTGAGCTAAACTATCAGCGGTAACCTCTCCCTTCATTGGAATGAAATGTGCTTCTTTAGTGAGTAAATCAACTACTACCAATACCGATGTACACCCTTTATCTTGTGGAAGATCCGTGATGAAATCTAAGGACACTGAGTACCAAGGCCGCGGTGGATCTGGTAACGGCTCCAATAACCCAGAAGGCTTTCCGATGAGATTCTTAGATCTAGCACAAACTTCACAGGTCTTATCAAGATTAACGGTATCTTGTCGAATTTTTTCCCACCAAAAATTTCTTCTGACCAATTCAAGAGTCTTCTGATACCCTGGATGTCCTGCCAAAACTGATTTGTGACACTCCTTCAACATTTTTTCTCTAAGTTCAATTGATGGTAAATAGAGTCTGTCATCTAGATAAGGTAAACCATCTTTAATTTTGCGAGCTGGATCCAAACGAACCCAGTCTTCAAGTTGTGTCTCTGAAATGGATTCCCGTACTTTCTTGAAGATTTCGTTCTCCTTTTCAATCACAGCAAGAACAAAACGTTCTGGAGCGATCAATGGAAGTGGCTCACAGACCGACTTAACCTCACTTTCTGGAAACTGCCGTGACAGAACATCAGCTTTTTTATTTTGATTACCTGGCTTAAAAGTAACTATAAAGTCATAATCCGCAAAAAATAAGGACCACCTAAGTTGTCGAGGTGTCAGAGTTTTTGCTGTCTTCAAAAAAAGTAAATTTCGGTTGTCAGTTAATACTGTCACAGTGTGACGTGCCCCTTTTAAAAAATGTCGCCATTCTTCAAATGCTGCTTTGATAGCAAGAAGCTCTCGGTCTGAAATGGTGTAATTTTCTTCCGCAGGTGAGAATCTCTTAGAAAAGTAGGCCACTGAATGCAATTGTCCTGTAACATTATGCCTCTGAGACAACACCACTCCCATTGCCACATTAGAAGCATCAGCCTCTACAAAAAATGGTTTGGAAGTATCAGGATGAATCAAGATAGGAGAGGTAATGAATTTCTCCTTCAAAATTTGAAAAGCCTCATCAGCCTTAGCTTCCCAAACAAATGGAACTCCTTTTTTTAAAAGTCGAGTAATTGGAGCTACTAAACTGGAGAAGCCTTCAATGAATCTTCGGTAAAAATTGGCAAATCCCAAAAAGCTCTGGATCTCCTTTACCTTAGTTGGAGTAGGCCAATCACGAACCGCTTCCACCTTTTTTGGATTCATTTCCAGGCCACAAGGAGTGATAACAAATCCTAAAAATTCTACCGAATCCGTATGGAACTGACTCTTCTCCAATTTAGCGTAAAGATTATTCTCTCTCAATTTTCTTAAGACCTGTCGAACGTGAATTTTGTGTTTCTCCAAATTCTGGGAAAAAATCAAAATGTCGTCAATATAAACGATAACAAAAACATCAAGAAATTCCCAAAGAACCTCATCGTTAAAAAATTGAAAAGCCGCTGGGGCATTGCAAAGTCCGAAAGGCATCACTTGGTACTCGTACAGGCCAAATCTGGTCTTAAATGCCGTCTTCCACTCATCCCCCTCTTGGACCCTTACAAGATGATAAGCTCCACGTAAATCCAACTTAGAAAATATGGTAGCACCTTGTATTTGATTTAACATTTCTGAAATGAGAGGGAGAGGATACCGATTTTTCACTGTCATTCTATTTACCGCCCTGTAACCTATACAAGTTCTGAGAGAACCATCAGCTTTTGGCACAAAGAACAATGGTGAGGCTGCCGGCGATTGAGAGTGCCGAATAAATCCCTTAGCCAAATTTTCCTTTAAATATTCTTTCAAATAATCATTCTCTTTTTCTGTCAAGGCATAAACCCTACTGCTAGGTAAAATAGCTCCGGGCTCCAACTCTATCTTGCAATCAAAAGGTCTATGAGGAGGCAACTCTCCAGCTTCCTTTTCATCAAACACGTCCCAAAAATCCTGATAACAAGTAGGAAGTTCACCCACAACTGCTCCAATGTCAAACCTATTGCTCCTCTTTCTGCAAGCGAAAATGAAACGGAATTCACAACTTTTTCTTTCTCTTCAAGAGATTTTCCTGAAAAACAATGTTCCAGACAATAGGTTGATTCTAAGGATACCATTCTTGCACTCCAATCAATTCTTGGATTATGAAGAGTAAGCCAGGGCATACCCAAAATAATTTTCAAGATTGGCCATCAATTAACTCAAAAGAGATATTTTCTTTATGAGCTCCATTCATCTCCATCTCAAGTAACTCTGTATTATGAGTGATTGGACCTGAAGAAAGAGATGTCCCATCAACTGCCCTGACCTGCTCCACTTCTTTCTTTGCAACTAAAGGAACACCTAGAGTTTTTGCCAATCCCCTATCCATGAAATTACCCGTAGCTCCTGAATCAATAATTATTGGCCCAGAACCTAAAATTACTTTTTCAAACATCAAGGATACATTCACAGTTATGTGAGGAACCGCTGTCTGTATTGTGTTAGACACTTGTTGTACTCTGCCTGAAGATTTGGAGATCTTATTGGGGGTAAAAGGACAGTTTTCAAGAAAATGGCCACTCCTACCACAGTATAAACACAAATTATTCTCCCTTCTTCTTGCCTTCTCTTCCTTGGACAACGGACCTCTCACCCGACTCTGCTGATCAATTATCTTTGACTTCACTTCTCTGTTCACCACCTCAACTTTAGGCCTCTCCATTCTTCCTGGAAACCTAACCTCTCCCTGAGAACGTCTACGCTCTAAACGTCTTTCATTTAAACGAAAATCCAACTGAACTACCAAATCAATTAAGGCATCTAAAGTATTTGGTCGCTCCAAAACTCCAGCCAGAGCATCTTTTAACTCATCCTTTAAGCCCCTATAAAATAAGGAAGCCCTCTTCTCCTCTGGCCATCTACTTTCTAAAATTAAAGTTCTAAATTGAGTGATATAAGAAATCAACTCCTTTCCTCCCTGGCGCAGTTCCAGTAATTCTCCATCAACCTCTAAAGATAACTGTCTCTTATCAAACATTTTCTTAAATTCGGTCTGGAAAAGGGAATAATTATTCAAAGCCAAACTCTTTTGACTCACCAAAAGACTTCCCCACGCAGAAGCTTCTCCAGATAAATATGATAAGGTGAATGTTACCTTTGAAGCATCTGTGGAAAACAACTCTGGAGGACTTAAACAATGCAATTCACACTGAGTCTGAAAAATTTGAAACTTTCTTGAATCTCCTAAAAAACGTTCGGGAGCGGCCAAAGGGACAGGCATAACTAAAGTTCCTAAACCTCCCACTGCCCCTCTGGGAAGTCTAGGTTCTTGTTCTTCTCCTACTCTCACCAACTCAGGTGGGTTTCCGTACCTTCCGAAACTTCAACTTCTCTTTCTTGTATTTGAGTTACCTTTAAATTTAACTCATCCATTCTTTGACAAAGACTTGAATATTCCTGATGAGCCACCCGTAACTCTTTTCTCATTTCCCTAACCATTACTCCCAATGCCTCCATGACTGTCTCGTCGGGGTTCATAACAGCTTGGGCAGACACTTTTTTTTAATTGGCCTTTCATTCTGTCGTGCTGAGATCCTGGTGTCTGCAGAAGCTGCTGAACCCCCGACAATCCACCCAAAATGTGGCACTCTGAGCTGACAATATATATAACCGCTCAGTTTACCTCACTTCCAGGGGAAAGGGGGAAGGGACAAAATAACAAACACCAGGCTGGAAGCTATCAACTCGCTGGTTCTTCACCTGTAGTTAAAAACATAAACATGTAATACACCTCATTACTCAATGGGTTACTATACTAACCTTAAAACTCTATATCCTTTACCAAAATAGTCAAAAAACCATACCTGGTACTTCTCTTCAGTATGCCCAGAGAAGTGATAAGCAGACAAGACTTCCTTACTTGTTGACCAGAATCTTAAAGATCATTCAGCCTTCTCAGCAGGTCCATGAATGTAATATTTAACTTTGTAGTTTGTCTTCTCAACCTCAAGATTCTTGAACAAAGTCTAAAGTTCTTTAAATACGTTTAAGGAAGTTCTTTTAAGTTCTTGTATTTATTTTTATATTTACTTTTTGGAGTGTCTTTTATTCTGGAACGAATTTAAAACTTGCGATGAAATCTTCACGTGGAAAAATCCAGCACACGTGCTGAAAATCCAAACCGCGGGATAAAACACACGCGCTTTAATCCAAGTCGCGGGAAATACGCACACGCGCTGAAAATCCAAAACCGCGGGATAAAAACACACGCGCTTTACCCCAAGTCGCGGGAAATACGCACATGCGCTGAAAATCCAAATAGCGGGTAAGACGCACACGCGCTAAAGTCCAAGACGCGAGTTAAACACACACGCGCTAAAGTCCAACCCACGAAAAAATATGCACACGCGCAAAAAACAAATCGCAGGAAAAAGCACACGCGCTTTTATTTTATCACGTGACACTTCAGAGAGCTCGCGCGGAAGCTCCACATAGATTTGTTCTTGCGCACGCGCAGATTCGAAACGCGTAATAAAATACACACGCGAACTCACGTAGCAAAACCCTCGCGTATATGAACAGTAAACGCGAGTCAAAAGTTCACGCTTGCGCTTCACTCTCACGCGCAGATTCACACGCGCAGGCTCAAGGTAACGGAAAAAATCACACGCTAGTTTGAATTGATACGTAGAAAAGAAAACAAACGTACGCGCTTCAGTTTTTAGATACAGGTTTGAAATTTCAATCCTTTTTAAAACAATATAACCTTTTTACAAAGTTCATCAAAACAAGGGAAGTCACTTATCTTGTGATTGAATCTTGAAAACCTCTTTTCTCAGAAAATTGGAAATCTCTCACTCCTGTCCTGTGTCTCCACCAAACTCCATACACGACTCCCGTTATATTTTCAAAGATGCCGCTCGACTGCTTGAAACTTGACACCCCAGAACAAGTTAAGCAGGAGCAGCATAGCACATGACCTCTCAGCTGGGCAAAGACGATGAAAGGCAGTTTAGAATGTTCACTGTCCTCTCTATAAACAATCTCCAGCCAATTAGAATTTAGCCTGAGAACCTCCGTCTTGGCTTGGGGCATTTTCCATAGACTACAATGAAGGTTAAGGGCAAAATTGGCTGTTTAAAAAATATAACCCATAATAACTTCCCAAAACCTTTCTATTCTAAATATGTGTCTTCTCCTGACCCAATGTAAATGAGTATATGATACTGTATGTAAAAGAATATGTCACTCCAACCTGACAGTACCTGACACTGAGGCTCGAGAAGCAGATTAATTTTTATTAGAACTGATATCTCCTCTATTGAAAATGTGAGAGCCCACTTTGAGTTTATTATAATCTTGGGTTCTAAAGTCTCAGAAGGTCCATAAACCTTTAAAAAATGGTCAACCCAAACCGGCTCCTGAATACTTACATCTTGTAAGGAGTTGGTTGGCTTTTACCTCGAGGTTATCATTGACCAGAAATTACACACGTTTTTTAAACAATTTGCTTTTAGCATTTCCTCGCCCTCTTTTTGCAGCCTCAGAAATCTATGGGACCTGATCCAATTTCTATGGGAATTATTTATCTGCCTTGATTCTTCCTTATATTGTTGAATATTTAGTGTTCTTATTTTTTTAAGAAGCCCATTCGTTTTCTTCCATTTCTTTTTTGCTCTACAATTTGAGCGTCAAATTGGTGTCTATGGTTCCTACATTGTGCAGAAGCAAAGTCATCCGGAGGATTAAGGTCCCATCAAAATTCAACAAAACATTTAGGCTCATAGCTTATGGACAAATCTTGATCTGTCATGTGTTACGCTCACCTGGCTCCCACAGAGGCGTCGATCTGAACTGGACAGCTGCAGTCTCCACCAATGTGACGCGTAGGGCCGAGATGACAGACTGGACTGGCCCACCTAGCTTCATTTGCTTGGCCCTTAGGAATATTCTTCTGCAAATGGAGAAAGGGAATTAACCACCCGTGGAGTTGAGCGTAAATCCCCCCACCCCCGCTGTTCTCCCCACAGATCACCTTTGATGTCCCCTCTTATAGTCTCACCTGATGGTTTGAAAAGATGAGCTCTCCATCCTGCATTGAGCGCAGGGGCACGTTGATAACCAGTTGCTTCACTGGCTCGAAGGAATTGGTGAGTTCCAGAACAATATTGACTCCAAAAAGTATGTAGTTCGTAAGAGTTCACATGTCTGACTTTCACTCTTGTCCGATTCCTTGCAGTTTGCAGCTTGACCCCAGCGAAGAGTTCCTCGTGGTAGCTGACGAAGTTCAGGTAAGGATTTGGCTTATCCTACACAGTTCAATAAAATAAGGCCAGAATGTAACCTGTTGCTTGCTCCCTTATTCAGGTGTGGAGAGAAAATATGAAGTTCGGGGAATAATGCCTCTGGCGGTAAAATTAGGTAAGTCTATTGCGGTGAGAAGAGTTCCCCTTGTTTGTCCCTTTGTCTCACCTTGTTGTCCTTTTGTTCCCCTTAGGGGCCGGGGTACAGCGAGGATGCAATGGAGACTGCGCCGACCCGTGAAGAGGAATAGTACCCCCGGCGGTAATCAGGTAAGTCTATGGGGGTAGTTACTATTGCCTCTGTTTATTCCCTTGGCTCACCTTTGCTGTTCTTGTGTTCCCCTTAGGTGCCAGAGTGCGTCGGGAATGTGCAGAAGGATGCGGTGGATCGTGAGGATGCTGCGAAGGCCAGTGAGTGCAGCGCGGCGCTGCAGTAGGCGAGGCGGCGCGCGTAAAATGCTTCTTTCTTCCAGCTCGAAGGCACAGTGGAATTCAGGTAAGGATCGAAGGTTTTGGTCTTATTCTAACCTTTTCTCCTTCTGTTCCTTCCTTTTTCTAGGAGCTGCAGACTCGAGGCAGGCGTGGCAGAAGACTGGATGCAGGCTTGCAGACACGGTGAGCGTTACGCTAATGGATGCAGAATAACGCGAAGCGTGTGCTGCTCTTCGGGCGTGGTTTAAATAGCCTCCAAAGTAGTCCCAGGTAAGTATTCCTCTGCAGCCCCACCCGAGTAAAAAATAGTCGCTAGGTAAAATAGTCCCTTCCAAGCCTCATTTGGCGCCAGGACTGACCCTCCGAATGAGCCTGGTGCGATAGGCGCCAGGACCGCACCCCAACAGCCCCTAGAAGGGGTTTTTGGGCTTGCTCCAAATAACGTGATGCCTGCTTCCGGGGTTGCTGGACCTGTTCTGGTTCCCCAGGGGTAGGAATCATGACATCATGTCTTTTGTGATTTTCTCCAGTTTATCATTAAGAATACAACCCCCTCTATTCAATCTTACCAGCGTGTTCCCAGCACTATTTACAAATAATTCCTGTGTATAGCAGAGTTTTAAGAGTTCCTGATTAAAATTATATGTGGCTTCCAACATAGCATAATCACTAAGACTTCCATTAATAACGTTTAGGTTTGTGCAGCTATTGAAGATCCCTTTTGAAACTAATCAATCATTGAATAAGACTACCCTCTCTTCCAGGTCAGGGCAGGGGGTATATGTTCCTTTGAGTTCCCATTTAGTATCCACAAATCCCTTTCTATCATAAAATTACACCAATTATACCCATTTCTAATCTTACATTTGCATTGCTCTGAATCAGTAAATCCAACCTCAAATACATTGAGAGTTAAAATCTGCCATTATTAAGATTTCATTTAGTGGAAATTGGGAAGTGTATTGAACGAGTAAATCCAATAAATTCTGAAGAAAGTCTATCAGTGGTGCTATTACGGGATTCCAGTATATGTTTATTATAATCCAATTCTGGTGAATGTCTTTACCCCTCCTTTCAGCTCTGACAATCATAATACCTGGAATATCCCCTGAGAGCAGTTTAGAGCTACAGAAAACCTCATTTCTACAAGCTATGCATAAACCACCTGCAGGGCGACCTATGCCTGATCCAATTGCCAATTGATGGTATATAGGGAAACCATCCAAACCAAACAATGTTTTTAGCCAAGGTTCCTGGAATAGTATCAGGTCAAAAATTAAAAAGATATAACATGTGATGGAATCATTACTGAATGAATTGTGACCCCTCGTGTTCCAGGATAAAGTCCTGATCAAATCATTGACTAAAGTTTCTGCTCTGGAATTCCCAGCTTAAGAAAGATTTGGGATACAATTTCCGGTACCATCTTCCAAACATTCGAGGGTGCCATTGAGATCTTCACTGTACTTTGTTGATTGTTTCTTGTCTCTTGATTTGCTAATTTTTGAGGGATTATTTCCATTATGTCTGACAGATCTCTTGATATCAAAATGCGAATATTGTGTTTTCTTGGTACGAAGAGTAAGGGCAGGGTGGTGGAGACTATTGGCAGGAGACAGTATCTGTGAAGTGATGGTGTGGCATCGGTCCAGGCCAAAGAAGGATCAGGATATCTTGCCTATGGCTGGAAGATCTGGAGCCTGTCTCAATATCCTCTCCCAAGGACCTAGCACTCAACATTTACACTGCAAGCTATATGGGCACTAACTTTGCAGGGATTGTGGCCAAGGAAACCAGTGAAAGATGTACCAAGGCAAGTTAGCCTTCCTTGAGTCCAGTACAAGAGGTAGAGGACCTCAATGAAGGGGACCAGGAACCACGAAAGATGTGTGGAACACTTAAACGCCCCAGTGTGTGAGACTCTGAAAATGAATGCTACATCCCTGAACATGGCCATGGATTGAGGAAAATTGAGCCAGACACTTTTGCTGTGGAATTATAAATTTATTGAATCAGACACTTATAATCCTAAACAGTCTTATTATAAATGGAGAGGGCACAGGGAAGGATCACTCTTAGAGTGTGAAACTGAAGGCAGAAGGAGGAGCAAAGTTGTTTATGTACCATGAGATTCCTATTGGGTTTTATCAGCCATACTCTTTTGACAAGGGACTTGGGAAAAATCCAAGGGAGGGTCCAGAACGTTAAGGATTGTGTTTGTTTAAAAGAGATTCACATTGTCATTTGTTTGGTTATAACAAAAGCCTTGATTAATTACACTTCCTGGAGTATTTCTTGCATTGATCTTACTCGGTTTTGTGACAAACAATGAGCTCAATAGAAGAGATACAGGAACAAATACTAGGTACTAGCAAGCAAAAGTGAAAGATGGACCTGCCAATATGTATGTGAAACACACACATCACACACCTCATGGGAGACATGAACACACACCTAATACATTGACACATGACAGACACAGGAACACAAAACAAGTAATGAATGTACACATATCAGTGCAGACTGCATTACCTGTCCACCCACTTCCTCGATCTTACTGGGAGTTTGCAAAGCTCCTCCTCTCCATGGCCTCCCCTCAAAGTCCAGTGCATTGTACTGTGAATGGATGTGGACACTGATGAGTCTGGTTGCAACTGTCAGCTTTGTAGTCCCTGCCCCCTATTGGACCATCACCTGGAGCATAACAAGGATGATGGCACCAGGGTTTAGAATATTAGAGAATGGCAGTGTTCCCATTGTAGCACTGAGTGGTCTTCTGTTGACTGGGTAAGATTTGGGTATATGCAAATGTGAAACTAGGTCATGGATATCCTGAACACTCAATGTCATTCCAACTACACAAAAACCTTTTCAAACAACCATAACGTAATAGCTAGTTGCTGAACCCACATCTAATTTTTTAAATAGGGCAGACTTCTGACATCCCAGTCCATATGTAAACATTTTCCTAGCCACACCCAAACATGTAGATCCACATGGTCCTGTGGTGAAAGATTTACTTGTATTGGTACAATAGAATGCATTCCCTCCAACCATATATGTTGTCGGGTATCATTAGCTCCAAACTCTGGTGAGACCAGTCCTTCAGTTTAATATCTGTTAATCACTGATAATGCAATGACATTGATCAACCATCCTTTATCATTCACATGCTCCAACCATTTCGCAGCCATAGGCGGTCTCAATGGATATGTATGTATAGGAACGCCCTGCTCTTCACTACACTCTTCTATAGGATAATAGCCTCCTTCTCTACCCCCCTGAGAATAATTCAGGGTTACAATAGAGATCGCCCCAATGTGCAGATCCATGGTTCATGAAAAGCTGTCCAATAATCTAAGAAAACCACTGTGCATCCCTTCTTGTTTAAGTCTAATTAGAGCAAAAGAAACCGTTAAACCCATGCTGATCTCTGAGGAAGGCGCCTTGAGACCATGCCGAGCACAAGCCATGTCTAAGTGGATCATTTGTACTCAATTAGATCAGAAACAGTGGATTACACAATACCTTTTAAGAAATGTCAGTACCTAGTCATCATAGGACTACCTTTCAAGAAACAGATCCTAAACATAAAATTTCTCACTTCACAAAGTGTTGCTAATCCATCCACAAAATAAATCAAGGAGTTTGTTTTAACTTCAATTGGTTAATTTAATAATGACATTTTTTCACAAACACCGGTTGTGGGTAAATCATGCAAACTATGTACTGTATGTTAGGATGTTGATGTATGCAAACAAATATCGCTTAGTTAATTTAATACTTCACAATGAACTGAGCAAAAAACATTAGAGTCACTTGAAATCAGTTCTCTATTCAGAACAGCAGTATCAATGTTGGATGCCTAAAAACATTTAAAAAAAGGCAATATGAAATTTTTGATTTTGAAATAACTGGTAAAATCTCATCAATCCATGTTTATGTTGTGCATTGTCAGTCCAAAGTGAATGCCTCTACTAAATGTTAGGCTCCACATTAAATGCCTGCCTGCATGCACCTGTTGTGTTAAATGTAAGGGGACTCTTTCTTTGGTAAGGCATGCCATGGTTTAGAACGCCAGGCCCGTCGTGTTGGTATGTAAAGATTCTCAGCAAAATTCGGAGTGAGATTTACTTAAAGGGGAGAAAGAAAAGCTCTATTAGAAAGCAACTGTTGCATTTTTCTCGTATAGTGCTGTGACTCACCGCACCATCATTTATTCAAATGAAATGTTAAAAAGATGTGGGGGCTCATGTTACAACCCCCCCAGCATAAATAAAGGCGTTAATGACAGGAGTAAAGGCGCTACTCCTGTTGTAATATCTTTATTCATGCTCCGGGGCCTTTTCCCATCTGCCCCAAATACCACTTTATTTTATGCCGGCATGGCGTTTCCATGCCAGCGTAAAAAGCAATTAATTCCTGTGGAATCCGCCTGTTTTTTACACCAGCAAAAAGCAGGTGGATTCCATGGGAATCCATTGTAAATGCAGCCTCCTCTGTTTTACACAGAGCCACCTGTTATTTACTAACAGGTGGCATTTAATCTGTGAAATGCTAAAACAAAGGCGTACCGCCAACTAAGCATGCATTTGCACCTTTGTATTGCACTTCCTAGTGCAAAGGATGAACATTGCCAAGAGGGGCCTTGTTCGCACGTAAGTGCAAAAGTAACAAGCCCCCACTGTGCAATCTATGCCCGGGAGGAAAACAACTTCCGCAGTGTCAATTACAGGGAATGTTGAGGTCATCTGTTCCGTGTCACCGTAATTTGGTTTTCCCTCTGTCATCTAGACCACAGATTTCCCTCAACGCCATCTCCCTTTGGTGGACAGTCGGACATCTTATGTTGCCCATCTCCTTTTTCTCCTATGTGCCTTCCTTTATTATTCCTAAAAGGCCACTGTATGCAACCAATTGTCCCCTGCCTTCTTCTCTCTCAGCAGAATACCTATGTAAATTCCTCCAAGCCAGCCTGCCCTAGTTTGTGTGTTGAATATTACCACATGATTTTTATTACATGACATGGAGTTATAGTGCCCATGGAGAATCTTCGTTTTTGTTTATCACATGGAACTATAGTTGTGTCCTTCTTGCTAAAAGATGTGGCACTTGCCAAGCTTTATTTTAGGATGCAACCAAGGAAGGATGCTCCTCTGCTGTTTCCACATGGCTTCAGATCCGATATTTACAAAGACTCCTTTGGGCATCAAGGGGCTGAAAGTTCTGCAGTATGTGCACTCAAATACAAAACACGATCCAACTCAGCTCATGAACCTCTCTAGCTTGACATCAGTAATGATCTAAACCCATTGTCTCAGGCAAAGCCGTCTGCACAGAATACCATTCGCCTAGGGACACTGTCTGGGCATCTTTTGCTCGAAGACAAGTCTGCAATGACTTTCATCTCTGTGTGTTGTGAAATGTCACCTTATACATTTCCATTCAAATTGATATCAAACTGTTTAATTGGATGAAAATCATTCCTTCTGAATTATTTATTTACAATCTAATTGTTCACATTAGATGTATTTTCTTTTCAAGGTTTACCAGGCTGCGCTTCATGCTTTCTATTTAATTCTCTAAAGGAGAATGTGTATTGTTCAGCAAGTAATGAAATGCGATGCTTATTCTGTGTTATTTTAACTAAAACACATTTAATTAATTTAAAAAAACATATTGCTCTAAACACCAATTTATCTTTCAGATTATATTCTCAAGAATGCATACTTCAAACTCAAACAGCATTTTATTTTGTCAGGATACCAAACCTGTATTTCTTCATGTCACAACTATCAGAGATTCTCTGTTTTTGAAGCGAACAGGCCCCCTTTTTGGTTATATGTAGATGGCCATCACTGTACCATTTAGTGTGCAAGGCCAATGCACTCCAATGGAAACGTCCCCCTTGTACAAGGTCACGAACGTCAACGTCCCCTTGAAATCCTGTCATACCTTCACCATTCTCCCTAATCTGCATGTCATAGGTCGTACGTGTAACATGCGTGTAACCCATTAAACAGTCCTTTCAGAGCGTGCCATGGCTAAGATGTAAATTGTGCACAAAAATCGTAGCCATTTTATTGACGAGATTTCACACACAAACATACAGACACTCATACATGCATAACATGTGCAATGTGCATGATACTAGCACAGATGAAGTAAACTCGTTAATGCTTGCACAAGGCACATGTGGCCACAACAGCAGAAACACTCACACACACACACACGCATGAAATGCATGCAGTCATTCACATTAGCGCACCATCCTCGACCCTAGAGCGCTGCCCCCATCCGAATCCTTAAATCTATTTTAAACTAAACTACAGTCAATTCTAAGCGAACTGTGTTCATGTTCCCTCTTCTCAAAACCCCAAACACTGGCTTCATAAACATCACAATGCAAGGCCTCAACGGTTCCATGAAATTACAACTAATTAAATAATAACTAATGAAAAATTACGGATAAAAAAACACGAATTCCAAAATAACTAATTTCTTTTTTGTTGTTTTGGGTGGTTCCCTGCCCAAAGCACCCATTTTTTTAAATGGTATTCCCACCCCAACCCCTCCACAAAACCACTGTTCACCTCACAACCCCATGTTTCGTTTTTTCCAGAAATAGTAATTTTGGTATTAGTTGTTTTTTCATTCGTTATTTTTTCATTAGTTGTTTTGTATTCGCTATAATTACTGCCTACCGCCTCACCGTTATACGATGGGTCCTTCGAGCGCTTTTCAAGTTCCTCTCTCACAAAAGACACGGTAGCAATAATGATGGCTTGCAGAGTCCTCCTGTGCGTGTATTCTGGAGCCGAAAAAGAGGTGCGTCAGTAAATGAAAGAGTTAAGCGGAATGACAAGAGTCGTGCAAAACTGAGGAATAGTGACCCTGCCCGAGAGCAGTGTTGAAATGGAAAGAATACACGGTAGGAACTTGGGGGGCTGGGGGAACGGGGGAACATTTAAGGGAATGAGACATGGGGCATGATCATGGGCCACCAGAGGGCAGTATTTCAGCAACCCGTCCCGTCCTCACTGCATTACTTCCATACACATCTGAAGGCATTTCTCAGCAGACCTACTATACCTATGTCAGTGCCAGTACTTGCCAGGCGGGGTCCTATATTTTCATGAGTAGATCATATTCCCAACAGGCTTGCTAGACCTGAACTCCCCAGCTGGCAGCGCTATACATTTCATGGGGTGTTCCTGTCCTTCTCATTGGGAGCTGCTATTCGGGGAATGCCACCATACACGTGTTCTCAGCAGGCTCTGACTTCCATTAATGAACAATGATTGCAAAGCTGATGCATTGAGACTAGCTAATTGAATGTGTAACACTCTTTTAGCAAACACAAAAAGAACATTATCCCCATAGTGTAGGTCATACATGCCGGCACACATGGGACTAACAGGTTTCCCCCTACATGGGATACATGTTCTGCACACTGGCTATTCTAAACTCAGGATAGAGAACTTTATGTATCCGTCTAAAGGATCAAACAACATTTTGAGCAAATGGTCAAATTAGAAGCAGGAAGCAATATGTATTGCTGGCAATTATGTTGTCCACTGGCGTAATGGAGGCCTGCACATGTCCTGATAGGGGGTCCCACAGACAAAAAAAAAACAAAAACACATTTTTACACAAAAATACAGAAAAAATAAATAGTTTATTTTTGAAGTCACTCTGCCTTCATAAAGAAATTGTTTCTGTTACAGCATTACAGAAATAATGACTTTATAATGACAGAGTGACTAGAAAAAGGTGCTATTTCTTTATGAAGTCCGAGGGCTCCCCCACCAGATGACATGGAAGCCTACAGGCTGGATTCCTCTATGTCTTGGGGCTGGTGGGCCCTAAGACTTCGAAAATACTTTTTGTTTGAAGTTACTCTGCCTTCATAAATTATTTCTGTCTGGGTTGGTCCCTTAACGGAAATAATTTCTTTATGAAGTCAGAGTGACTTCAAAAAGAAACCATTTCTTTTTTAAGTAATGGGGCTCCCCTCCAGCCAATGACACAGAGGCCTCCAGATCACCTGCAGATGACGGGATCGAGCATTCCTGGCTGCTGCAGGGAGCTGAAGGTCTCATTCCCTGGACCAACGGATTAAAGGTAAGAAAATGTAATTTCTTTAAATGTGTGTGCGTACATGTTAGTGGGTGTGTATATATATATGTATATAATGTAATGTGAATTAACGAGTGATTGCATGATGCGGCCTTGGAAAGCCTGTGTGAGTTTATGGTGAAAGGGTGCCCACTGAAATGTATGGGTGGCTGGGTGTGCATGTGTATGGTGAGTGGTGTGTGTGCTTGTGTTCAGGGGCTCAACAAAAACGAAACTTCTAGGGGGGCTAACCTTTCCAATGTTGGGAGAGGCGCTAAATTCACGGGCGGTAGGGGAGGGGCAAAATTATTTGTGTGGGGGCATCTAACTTCTTTACGCATTCTAATGAGACTATTCTAGTGCAGCTTCAATGTTACAAACTCTCTCCATTAAGTCTGAAAGCACCCACTTATGGACTTCTGTGAGAATGAGCGGTCTCCTGTCCCCTGTTTACCCTGCCAATCACTCCCCTGGCATGCAAGTACTAAACCCACGTCAAAATTTCAACTGCCTAAAAACTAACAGTGAAATGGTTTACGTTAGTAATTGCCGGCCCTTTGTTAATGGCAAAACACAGGCGCTGTTTAACATCTGTGTCCTATACTGTCCGACCACGGCTTTAAAGGTCAGCCAGGTCCAGTCAACATAGCCCAAAATTTCAGGGGATGAGGACTGAAGGCCAATCCGATCATTGGTGTTGTGCCACTGCTAGTGTTTAAAGGCATGGTCTAGTAAAAATTTTTATTGTCCCTACGGGTCGGCCATGTTTTTTTAAGCCTAAGTGGCTCGATTTTAGAAAACTTTCCTAGGGAGCTGCCATTTTCTGATAATCCTATCTTTTCCCCGATTGCCCTGGCTGACCTGCTTTTGCGGCACTAAATCAATTCCCCCGCCCCTGATCCTGTCATCAGCAGACTCGTACCGCCCATTTCCCAACGCCAAAGCACGTCTTGTGTCAACATTCGCTGCGCTTCAGCTAATGACGTGTCGCCATGGAAATGGCAGGACGCCTCTTTCCTCAATAAGTATAAACAGACCGTTTCACAACACACAGCAGCAGATTTTCAATTCCATTCCTCTCTCTGTGTTACTTTGAATATTCTGTGACTCGTTTCAGTGCTCTGGTCAGCTACCTTCGCCACTTGTAGCCCGTGTGAACAAATACCAGTACCACCGCTATAAATTATTTTAGTTTGTTTAACACACAATGGGCCTCATTCCGAGTATGGTGGTAAGGGATACCGGTCACCGTTAATGAGACCGGTGCCGGTAATCCCTTACCGCCACATTCCGAGTTCCCTTTGCGCGCTCGTCCTTAACGCCTGCTTTTAGCAGGCGTTAGGAACGAGGGCGCAAAGGGGCTTTTAAGCCAATAACGGTGACCGTAAAGTACGGTCACCGTTATTTGCAATTTCCCCATTCCCATTGAGCCCTATGGGGGCTCATTTGGGAATGGGGAAGAGCCCTGGGGAATGGGAAATTACCGCCCTGGTCAACTCGGAATAGGGCGGTAATTTCCCATTCCACCATGGTGGTGCCGGTACGGGTCCGGCGCCGACCAAGGCGCTAATAGCGCCATTGGTTAGCGCCAGACTCGGAATGAGGCCCAATGGCTACAATAATGCCCTACATGCACGAGCCCGAGTATACCGAGGAGGAACTACTGGAAAGGGAAGCAGGCGAAAACGATGGGGATTCGGACGGCAGTTGTCAGGACGAATCAACAGATGAAGAGTCTGGCCCTAGTCGAATGGACGGCGTCTCCACCTGGTGCACATGCAATCGGTGCGAGCTAATGCCAACTGAGGACGAGAACTGCTGCTGCCGAGAAAACTCGGGATGCCTGGCCTACATTTTGGAAGGCGAACCACGACCGCAATACATCACCGAGCTGCCAGACTGCAGCCTGCCTCACACGGGCCGTGTTGAGAATAATGATGGTGCTTATGCACGAACTTTGCGCAACTGTTCGTCCTCGTAATCCGAGTAACGAGTAAGTATACTCTGCTTGTCATGCCACTCCTATTTCATGTGCTTCTACTATATCCAAAATTACATCTACATATCATTGTAACCCATGTAAGTCGTTCAATAGTGTGCATTGTCTAGATAGCATTTGTCCGTGCAGAATGCCATTAGTTACAAGGATTGTCATTGACAACAAACATTTATTAAACTTATCTTGGTCATTTAAAAACAGTTTGTTTCATTACTTTTCACATGTGGTACAAGCTGGTGGCCTATCGTTCCTTTACATGGTGGCTCCACGGGAGGCTTGGACACCGCGTTCGAAGAGTGATACCCGCCTGTGCCGTTCGTGCCATTAGAGAAACGTTCCCGAGTGACAGCGGTCAGTACAGGGGATTTTCTCTCGCTGTGCTGCAACCTGACCTGTATAATCTTTAAAGTCTTGTATTTTTGTGTCATGAAAATAAGATACAAAATAAAACACCACATATATTTTAACAACGGTTGTTTCGATTTTTTAAATGAATCAAGTGTGTCTCCATTCAAGGATGGACGTCAGACATCTGTGCTCCGAATGGGAGAAGGTCTGGTCGCTGTGAAGCAGGGTGGTCACTATCTATCAAAGCTAACATAACATATGCTTGATAATGAATGCACTAAATAACACTTATTCAAAGTCTTTCAGTGGGTTATGTCTCTATAAAAGTCACACATATGTCTATACTAACAATTACCATTGGATTATACAGGCCTTAGGGTCTTGACCACTATAATACACCGGTTGAAGTGTGGGTCTATGCTCACAAGAATCTCCGGTATGTGGCATTTGTTATTGATAAGCAACGATATACTGATATAAAGGCGGTTCGCGCCAGTGGATGCGCGCTGGCATGGGGGGCTGTCAGGGGCGCGAAAGGCCAAGGTGCCAAACTACATGTACACTTCAAAAAGTATCCCACGCCAAGGGGCCATCGGTCACATGGCCTCCTGAGACCCTGTGTCTCCAGCCAGGCCTCCCCTTGAAGCAGGCCACCCCCCTGCAATCCACATAAGTGTGTCTCCATTCAGCAGTCTTCCTGTGCCTTATCTGCACGCCCCAGGCCCATCCATCCCACCCCCCTCTATCAAAGGCGGTTCACGCTGGTGTATGCGCGCTGGCATGGGGGGTTGTCGGGGGCGCGAAAGGCCAAGGTGCCAAACTACATGTACACTGCAAAAGGTGTCCCACACCAAGGGGCCATCGGTCACATGGCCTCCTCAGACCCCGTGTCTCCAGCCAGGCCGCCCCTTGAAGCATGCCGGCCCCCTGCAATCCACATAAGTGTGTCTCCATTCAGCAGTGTTCCTGTGCCTTATCTGCACGCCCCAGGCCCATCCATCCCACCCCCCTCTATCAAAGGCGGTTCGCTACAGTGGATGCGCGCTGGCATGGGGGGCTGTTAGGGGCGCGAAAGGCCAAGGTGCCAAACTACATGTGCACTTCAAAAGGTGTCCCACGCCAAGGGGCCATCGATTACATGGCCTCCTCAGACCCCGTGTCTCCAGCCAGGCCTCCCCTTGAAGCAGGCCGCCCCCCTAAGACCATGACATACATACGTCATTCATTCACAAACACACCCCTGTTTCTAATACTTTATAAACCACTTGATATGTCTCATGAGAACATCTTTGTGCTTTGCAAGTCAACTCCTGAACGTGTTACCTGGCAACCACTGAGATCTACGCTAATCTGCTCATCGTCGTGCTATCCGTGAACTTCTGTGTGTATACTGCTTAGAGCAAACGCATCAGTGTGCTAACTGTGGCCACCCACCTATTCTCCTGCAACATACTGCTCTGCTTGCTGAATCCAACTGTTTGTTGGTCAAGGTAAGGCCATGTATCCTAGTCATATTTTGCAGATTTTTAAATTTCTATCTATTTGCGAGTTGAGTACACAATAGTGCTAGGTTCATTGGTCTCATTGCTATTGACTTGAGTTTCCATTGCTATGCTATCAATAGATCTATTTATTTTCATCTGTGTCTATTGTCATCGAATTGCACCCTTCGGGGGTCCAGTCTATAAGGTAAGCATGTTTCCTTCTCGTGCAATACAGAACATCCAAGGGATGAGCAACATGTTCAGTTTTTAGTCACATCATTTATACATTTCTGCAATTTATGCAAATACTAAGCCGCACATAATGAACTGGTATTGTTCCTGCGACCAAAACAAACCTTGCATTGATCATTGTATGATTCATTTACTTTTGTATCAAATCTTTATTCTTGAAGATTGTATAATAATGTCGATATTTACTTTTCAGATTTATCAACAATGCCTGCCTGTTCGATTAGCGGTTGCCCTTCGAAGACCCATGCTAAATCTGAAGGCACTACAATGCATGTATTCCCGAAAACTGTTGATCGAATAAGAGAATGGGTCAGACATTGCGGATATCCACTGGATGAGCTGGAAAGTAGAGTCCAACAAGTCTAACAGGACAAGAGGGGTGATCGATACCGCATCTGCAGCCGGCACTTTTCCTTGGACATGTACACAACATCTTGGGTAACAAAGAAGAATAAACGGCGAACGACACGGAAATTGCTCGAAAACGCTATTCCCACTCTATTCGTCCACATTCCGCCACCGGTGAGTCAAGTGTCCGGATTTAGCTTTAGGCCTTGCGGTAGTGTGTAGGTATCCGAACGGATTAATTGATATTGTAGGTGTTCTATCCCTTGTAATAATTTGGATATTGATATGAGTGTATAGTTTTTTGAATAATGACATTTACCAATATATTCTTTTTCGATTTCATAACCCACAAACGCAATGTATATATATGGGAACAGGGAACTGTGCTGTATTGAGCATTTTACAAGAATTCTGTCGCCTTACATGGCTATTTTTAATATTGGCATTTCATTATCAATCATTAATTTACCTTTACAACTTCTTGACTATCCCTTGAATCTGAAGCAAGAACATTCTACATCCTTGACGTGGTCGCAGTTATCAACCACTTCTAGCGCGTATCAGGTAATCTTACTAGGCTAATCCGCTACAGACCCGTTTTATGCATGTCAAGTAATATTTTTATTTTATTGTGTAATCATTTTACCGAATGTTTGGTTAGTGCTTTCCAATTGATATACACCTTAGTTATCGTCCACTGGTGTTTGTTTTCAGTTATAATTAGTGTTATCCATACTAATGCAAGTACTGTCTTTCAGGGAGATGCTGAAGCGTCCGCCACATCTACAACATTTCGAGATGTTCAACAGCTGGAGGTATGGATACTGACAGCTCCATCGAGCGTTATCATCAGAGCTGGAATTCTTGTTGTTTGATTGTTCTGCACAATGTTTCATTCATGGTTAGCCGTTGATATGTACCTGTGCTGTTGACGCCAGGTGTGTGTTATGTTTTCACTATTGTAATCCTCACTACTGCAAGTACTATGTTTCAGGCAGTTGATGGAGCGTCAACCCCTGCACTTGATGCAGAGCCTGACATTCAAGTAATTCCAGGGGAAGTGGAAGCGGGACCATGCGTATACGAATCGGCGCAACAGCTTTCGGAAGTGCGCACTACATTTGCAACATCCATAGATATTCTTCAGCAGCACGAGGTATGGATAATAACAGCTCCATCATGCGTGATCATATAACGTGATTCCATTTGCTATACTTTCTTCCCTATTAACGCAAGTGCTGTGTTTCAGGGAGACGACGAAGCTTCCACTACAATCACAACATCCAATTTAGATGATGCAGATGTACATAAATCGGAGAAATAAGTCGATGAAATGTGATCATATTTAGATTTTCCTTGATTCTTTTGGACAATGCATCATTTGCGGTTATCTCTTTATATGTACCTGTGCGTTCGACCCCAAGTGTGTGTTATGTTTCCAATATTGAAAACCATACTAATCCAAGTACTGTGTTTCAGGGAGACGACGGAGCTTCCACCACCATCACAACATCTCATTTAGATGATGCAGATGTAAAGGAATCGTTGAACTAATTAGATGAAATGTGATCATATTTGGATTTTCCTTGATTCTTTTGGACAATGCATCATTTGTGGTTATCTCTTTATATGTACCTGTGCCGTCGACCCCAAGTGTGTGTTGTGTTTCCAATATTGAAAAGCATACTAATGCAAGTACTGTGTTTCAGGGAGATGCGGATGCCTCCTCTCCAATACAACCATTCATGGCAGTCCATGCAGAGCCAGAGGTATGGATTCTGACAGTTCCATCGAAATAGATCATCACTGGCCGAATACTTGTCGTTTGATTGTTGCATACAATGTTTAAATCGTGTTTGGCTATTGAGATGTACCTGTGTGTTCGTCCTCACGTGTGTTTTATGCTAACAATATTTTGATACATAGCAATGAAAGTACTATGTTTCAGGGAGACGATGGAGCCTCATTCCGTGCTGTCTATGCGGATACAGAAAATATAGTTGTTGCAGCGCAAGAGGAAGGGAGGAAGGGAGGACATGCGGAAACGAATCAGAGCTACAGCGTGCAGATGTTGAAGGTCGAGTCAAAAAAGTTGCAAAGAAAAAAAAACAAAAAAAGCTTAGTTACAAATAGTTCATAACTTTAAATAAATGTTTGTGCTGGGGACTATTTTATGTTTTTTTCCAGTCAATTCTACTACACTCCATCTTGTGTGGTTAAACTGAACATCCCTTTTCCAATCTCTCCTCCAGTTACCCGTGGGTGTCAGAACTATACACACACAGACAGTGAAGCGAATGAGAGATGTGGCTTGCCAGACCGTGTACACTATGGAGGAACTATTAATTGAGGCGAGGCGTGTTCAGGCTCGAGATGCTCATGTCCAATGTCCAGAACATGAATTAACTGTGTTTGGAGACTACAGCAAAGTTGCATTGGACCATAGCTACAGTGCGACCACACCACCACAAGAAGATGTTATTGAATGTATTGAAGATAGCTCTGAAGTAGTTGCAGATCAATTTTGCACAATCTACACCCGCCAAAAATTTGCCACCAAAAAACCTGTCAACATTGTTGTGTTCTCCCATCAATGTTGAAGTAATAGATGTCGAAATGACAGAGAATGAACCAGCCGCAGCATCCATAGATGCATCAGAACTTGATATCAGCGATATTACTTTCCAATCTGTTGAAATCTCCACAACGTCACAGGCCGAAACACCGCTGACGCAGGATGACAGTCTAATGAAAGAGAGCAAATACATTGTATTCGACAGTTGTTTGATGGAAATTATAAGTATGCTGAAATGTGTGCATTCCATTAGAGGGGAAGTATGTGGGAAGCCATTGATTAATGTGACTCGTCAAATAAAAGGCAGTAACGTCAAAATAAATGCCGCCTGTAGATTAAATCATAGGTTCTCATGGTTTGCACAACCGATGCTGGGGAAACTGCCAGCAGGCAATCTACTGTGTGCAGCTGCATCACTTTTTAGTGGCTCCAGTTTTAGAAAGTTAGAGGCTTTCTTTCAGTTTGTGGGACTCCATTTCATTTCTAAAGCGCTGTACTACACATACCAACGTGATTATCTGTTTGCGGCCATTAGTGATGCTTGGAAAATTGAACAATTGTCTCTAGCAAGTACATTCGAAGGCAAACGATTCAGGCCAGCCGGCGATGGACAGTGCAACAGCCCTGGATTTTCTGCCAAGTACTGCACCTACCACTTTCAGGACATGGATGGTAAGGAAATTGTGAGTTCGGTGGTCGTGCAGGTAACACAATGTACATCCTCAGTGGCCATGGAGAAACTAGGTTTTATAAAATCAGTGGAATATCTACAATCGAGGGGAATGCACATCGACCACATAGCCACGGATGGACACGTTTCAATTGCCAAGACAATGAGAGAGCAGTTCCCGCATATTAAGCATCAATTTGACGTATGGCATCTTGCTAAATCAATCAATAAGAAAATCTCGGCTGCAGGGAAAAAAAAAGGTTTTGAAAGTATTTTGCAGTGGTCACATTCTATCACCAACCATCTTTGGTGGAGCTCAAAAACTTGTGAGGGGTCAGTAGAAATACTACTTGAAAAATGGCGGTCACTGATGCACCACTGTACCAACGTTCACCGCTGGACAGCAAATGAACATTTCCACCAATGTGAACATGGCCCTTTGTCCCCAGAGGAGGCACGGAAGAAGAATTGGTTGATTCCATCTTCACCGACACACAAAGCCATTGAGAAGATTGTTTTCGACAAAACTCTATCAAGAGATTTGAGAGGACTGACAGAATTCTGTCACACAGGAGATTTGGAGGTGTTTCGCAATATGTGCCTAAAGTACAGGCCAAAGCGCTTGCATTTTAGCTTTTGGGGCATGAAACATCGCACTCTACTAGCGGTCTTGGCCCATAACAGCAATGTCGGACGTGAACAATCTAGGTCTAGGGGTAAAGTAAGGATGCCTCGCTACACTAAGGTGTTTTCAAAACGAAGTAAGCAATAGGTGATCAAACCAGTCTATGATGAAATGCAGTTCGACTTTGTGAAAGGCCTTATTGTTGCTGTGTTAGAGAAGCACAGATATGGAATTTTGGGCGTTTCTGTGCAGAGCAGTGATCCATTGCCACCGAACACTGCGACTGTGCCATGCCCACCCGAAGCACAGCTGATTGTGAAGTACAAATCCTGGTTTAAATAATTGCAATACGATTGTCTTTTTGTAAATAAATGTTATTTTACAGTGTACCTGTAAACCTAACCCCTACCTTCACCATCATGGGTGGCGAACAAGCTGGGTGTCATCTTTGAATTCTCTCTATTCACCTCACATATGTGTTTGTATATATTATTCTCATGTCTCATCTCATGTAAATGTAAATGCTGCGCACTGTTAACGGATGGGAGGCTTGCGTATTGCAAATAATAAAACAAACAAACAAACAATAAATCTCACTTTTAACTCAACTCCTGTGGTACTTTATACTTTCCCTGACCTTCCGCCAAAAATTAAATGTCTCAATTTGGGCTGCAAAGCTCGCAGACAACGGGGACAAAATTGGGGCACTGAGAACGCGCCAGCCAAGCGGGCTGTGGCATTTGGGAGAGAAGCCAGTTCGCATTTGCACATTGAGGCGCCCTACATAGACGGATTCTAAACTTCAAGTTCTCACAGATGCCTATACTACGTGATGTTGCAAATAAAGAATGCGAAGGACAGCGCCCAGATGAGGCCCACAAGTTGCACTGGAAGTATAAGGGTCTATTGTTTTTTGACCTTGAGACAGGGACCATGGCGAAAGAACTACATTTGAAGGGAGTGCGCAGTAACGTAAGAGACGATGAGGCAGAAAATTCAGAAACTAGACCGAGTTTCATTTTATTTCAGTATACGAAAAATCATTGTCAAGAGCACGGTCCATTTTACAGACTGCATTACGAAGAGACACAATGGAAATTTCAAATATAATGTAAGTAAATCTTTACACGCTTTTATACCGGAATGAAGATTTAATGAATGGATGCATGAATAAATGAATGAATGAAGAGCTAGGAAAAGCAAGTAAAACGTGTTCGTAGTGGGCACATGGGCATGCAGGTCCACTGGTCTCACCGATCTCGGCCTTTGGCCCAGCCACTTTTCCCTGCACTGCCTACCTGCACTACGGGACTGTCTCTGTATCCTTCAGCCCCTTCTCCCGGCATTTACCTTGCACTTGCCACCAGCTGGCCCTATTATTTAATTTGTATTCAACTAACCATGTACAGCCCTTCCCCATGCGTGATCAGAAAGACACCTGGCCTAGTAGGATCGTTGTCTGTCTGCCCTTGTTCCCCACCTACCTCATCACGCCTAGAAACACTTGAGTATAGGCGCGTTACAAATGCCATATCATATATCATATCATTCCTCACGCATGTAGACTAACTGTCGTTTATCATTGTGTGTTGGCCTCGATTTATCTTGTTACTTTTCGCTTTGATTTTAGAGACAAACATACTCCATTGAACTATCCCTGCAAGCAAATAGTTTCTGATCGACCGTAATAAATAAAATGAGTAATATTAATGAAGTTCGGCTAGCGAGACTAATTATAATTTTTTTGTTTTCATAACAGGTATTTGATCCCATTCTTTCACTGCCATCTGTTTGAGACACCAGCGGATGGATTCTTCAGCAGACAGCTGCAGCTTCGTGTCAACAACTGGAGCACGATCACCATATTATGGGACGATCGCCAAGGGCCCACATGCCCAGACGCTGTACTAGTGGCTAGAAGCAACATATCAACCTTTAGGCTGGACTAGTGCCTAGTTAATGGAACAGCCTTGCGGTTCACCGTGCTTCCAAAGTGATTCTTTTTACGAAAATGAACACCATGTGTACCATAAAGGAACAGCACGTGACTCAAGATGAAACGGAACAGTTATTGCGGATACAGATAAAAGAAAATAAATGGCTTTCGGATTTCATATGGCAATTGCTGAATATTCTCTAAACATTTAATGTCAAATAAATGTACTTTCCCAAATGTACCATGTTGCTGTTTCATTTTAAAGTACAGTTTCATATTCCGAATTGTGGCGCGCTGTGTTGTGAGTTGATCTGTGTTGGTTTCCGGGTTCTGTATGGAGTCGCGCAGAAGACGACTGGGTGCGTTTGCCTACGCAGCACAGTAACGTCACGGAGAGACGCGGGGAATGTGAATGTTTTTATCATGTCAGGCTCAGTGGCGGGGAATTGATTTAGTGCCGCAAAAGCAGGTCAGCCAGGGCGATCGGGGAAAAGATAGGATTATCAGAAAATGGTGCTTGTTTTCGCGTGCATTTAATGGACGAAAACTCGGGTAAGGTCCATAGGAAAGTTTTCTAAAATCGAGCCACTTAGGCTTAAAAAAACATGGCCGACCCGTAGGGACAATAACATTTTTTACTAGACCATGCCTTTAATGCCATGATTGGTAATCTTCATTACTCATAGCCCATTCTTCCTTGTTCCAGTACTTGTGTATGAGCACTTTGCTCTCAAATCTCGACTCTAGCGTTCCTTCTGTCCTCATCCTCCTTGACCTTTCCTCTGTTTTTGGCACGGTTAACCATGCTTTCCTGATCAATCGTCTCTGTGACAACCTTGGCATCGCAGCCAGGCTTTAGCCTCTTTGACTTCCTTCCTCACCCATCGGCCCTCCCAGTTGCATCTGGGGCCCTTTCTCTCCACCACCTCTCTCTCTCTCCACATGGTATGTTGCCCAGGGCTCGAACCTCTCACCCTGGCTATTCAACCACTACTTGGCTCCTCTGGCCCATCGCATCTCTACCTCCTCTCCAAACTTTCAGTGTTTTGTGGATGACAGCTCTCCTTCGGTTTCCCCTCAGCCTCCTCCTCACTCGCTCATTCCTGATTGTCTATCCGCAATTAAGGAATGGTGTGCCTCTAATGATCTTTCCATGAATGCCATTAAGACTGAGATCCTTCTTATTGGGACCCCTGCTCCCGATTTCCCTCTTTCACTCCAGCCACCCTCCTTGGGCCCCCTACCTGCACCTTCCTGTGAGGCAGAAAACCTTGGTGTCATTTTCGACTTTACCCTCTCCTTCTCTACTCACATCACATACATCTCTAAAGTCCCACTACCAGATGCACCTTCCAAGAGGTATTCTTCCTTTTCTCACCTTACCCCGGAGCTCACTGTCTCCAGAGCCCTGGCTCTCTCTGGGCTGGATTACTGCAACAGCCTCTTTCTAAATCTTCATGTCTCTACTCTTCACCCTCTGCAACTAATCCAGAACAGGGCTGTGAAACATGTCCTCGGGCTCAAGCCCAGGGATCGAATCTCTCCACCCTTGAAATCTCTCCTTCTGCCCCTGAGGCACTTCTGTGTGGGTCTCTCCATACAGGGAAATGAACAACACAGGCATCAGGGAAAGGGATATCTTTTCCTCACGTCTTCCCTCTATTCACTCCCTCTGCTCCACAGAGTCCCAGCTCCTCGATCTTGCTTCCAAGGACCCTTTTCCTCCAAGGTACCCACTGTCTCAGCGTCTCATTCCATGGAAGGTTCTTTGCCACTTGCCTCAATCTCCTTGCTGCATTTCATGCCTCGATCTCTCTCTCCTTTGATGTGTCTTTGAGCTCCTTTTATACACCTACAGCCTCTTGACAGGTAGCAAGTGTGAGCAGTCAATGAATCCTGCCGGACCACAATTGATTGGGCCATGCCTGACTGACAGCTCTTAGCAGGCATCTTCTTCGTACTAGTACCAAATGGTAAAAGAGCCTCCATTGTTTTTATTTGCCTCTTCTTCGTCCCAGTACTGTCAAATGTCAATGATAGAGAAATGAGGGGAACTGGCTTGTAACAACCTTTACTAGTTGGGGAAAGGTTGGGCTGGCTGTCAATAGGAAAAGGGGGATACCATGTCTTGCTGCAGGGTAACCCATTGATAGTTCCCAGGGACCCTCCACCCAGGTGATCCTCCCTCGCTTCTCCGCCCCAGGGTCAGGATCCAATAGCAATGGCCTTTCCTTGGCTACCTCCATAGAGGATCCAAGGGTTTCAGTAGTGAGAATAACCTCTGGTTTTGCTACAGTTCTGGTGGTGCAAAGAATAAAATACACTCTAGTGAAAAGCAGGGTATAAAAAAAAGCTTAAAGTACTCTAGTGAATAGCTGATTGTCTTTTCAAGCGAGTCCTCTAAACAGCTATCAGGCTAGCATGCATTAACACACTCTAGTGAAGAGCAGGGTGTCTACCAAATAGCTCAAAACACTCTGTAGTGAAAAGCAGAGTGTATTTTCAAGTAAGCTATCTGGCTTTGAGAATGGCTACCCCACATGATGATGTCCCTATACCTGTAAACTACTGCACTGCAGTAACCGGGTAGTTACAAGAAAGAGGTGTTAGGAATGTCAACCCCAACTTCACAGTGGCAGTGCCTGGAGGATTGCCTTGGGAAACCGTGTTTACATATATGAAGACACCTGGTAGCAAGCCAGGAGATGTGTTTGAGACCCTACACATTAGGAGGGATCTAAATTAAATACACAGCAGCGCCCAGACCAATGTTAGTAGGGGAGGAAGACACACTTCCATTCCAGAACCTAACAGCCTTACTGGGCACTTGCTCCACAAGGCAGGTGGACATCCCTAAATGGAATTCCACTAAGCTGAGCCAGCTAGAGCCAGCCCACCCTCAGGTCACTCCTCAGGAGAGGCAGCGGGTGCCAGAAACTATAATGCCAACAGGTTGTAATCCACCCATGGAGCACTGGGATAGTTGGGTTTCAGTGTATAGTTGGTTGTACCTTCATTTAATTGGGACTTCTTCAATTACAGCACTGACCTACATTCTGAAAGAGATATTAAACTCCCAGGAAGCAGAAGCAGCAATAGGTTTAGGGCTGGCAACAGCTAGAAGTCATCAAAAACCTATCAGTTTTGCCCAGTGACCAAGAAAGGAAACACCAGTTTGCCACCTATTAACAGCCTAGGCAGAGATCACCTGGGTAGACCCCCTGGGGAAGGTCAAAGGAAGAAATTGGTTGAGAAGAAGCACTCTAAGAGAGCACAACCTATTAACATTGTTTGTACCAGACAGGAACCAGGCAGAAATACCTTCTCATCTAAAGGCAGAAAGAGAAGGTCCAGAGCTTCCAGTGTGCCCCAGCTAAATAAGAAATATAGATGTTTGTAGCAGAACAATATCTGTAGAAAGAGCTAGTATCAGTCCCAGGCAGGAAGCTGGTTGTGCTATGAGACCCTTTAAGGGCAGAAGTGGTGAAAAAAGGTCCTATCAGTTAAGGGATAGGGCACATCTTAGGCAGCCACAAAGATAGAGAGCTGGACACTATCCTTCTTCTCCTTCACAGAAAGAGAAGAAACAGGGCTCGGCACCCAAGGCAGAGCAGAGGCCCACCAGGAGGGAGGAGAAAAGAATCAAACTACAGCTTTGAGAGTGAACAATAGCAAAAGCTCTAACCCAGACTCATAGGATAATACCAGTGGCTAAAGATTCATGGAATTGGTTAGTGGTACAATTGGACTCTGTGTGTGGGGTCAGAAATGTAAGGCAAACGACTTGGCAAAAGGTTTTTCACAAGCAGCCATTTTATTAACTTAAAAGGGTGTGATAAACAGCTCACTATCACTAATCTAAAGAGGATTTATCTGCCAAAATAACTAAAGGAAACATTGTAAAAGGGAATCCGTCCCTCAGACTAATACATGCATCAAACTCCTAAAGGTAGTTAATGGTAATTCAAATGTAACAGAAATAACAGTTATATTTAATTTTAACCCAATAACTGTGTAACCTTGAAACCCGGGTTGGTTCCCCTTCCTCAAAATTAAAACAGGAATTTCAATTGAATGTTCATATAATAAAGTTCCTTCTTGTAACCAGGTTGTAAGCATTTCTCTTGCTTCCAAAAGTATTTCACTTGGACTTTCAACAAAAGTTCAATCAGGTGAAAAGGACTTTATCTCTTCAAGTATAAACACCAGTTCAATATGGTTTCTTCTTCTTAAGAAAACAAATACATTTTCACAATTCTTCTATCTCAACAAATAAAGGTTTGTCAGGATGATTCCACAACAATTCACAAGTATATGTAGTATACTTCATTGATTTATTCCAGGACCACTAACTTGTCAGGACTACCACTGAAAGGTCCCCATCATGGTATACTCCCCTTCCAGGACAAAAAGCTCCTAATTCCTTACAAGTACTTTGTGGTTTCCTTCAAAAACCTTTCAGCAAGTCTTTGAAAATCAACATTCACAACTTCTTCTGAGACACATGAGACACATTGGTGCGGTTTGTTCCACTGTTGCATAGACAATGCAGGTTATTATTCTCTTGTCCTTGATACTATCTACCAGCAGGGATTCTCTCCTGCCAATCTTCTTTTCCCACTTCTACATCAAACAGCTGATTATTCTGCATTACACTGCCCCCTTTTTGGCATAGGCAATGCTTGTTGATGTCTTCCTCAACTAGTTCCTCTTCCTTTCTCTCGAAATAATGGTTCCAATAAGCTATCTTCAGTATTGCTCTCTCTTGGCTTTGGCAATGATGGTTATGATTAGCTTGTTTCAATATTGCCCTTTCTTGGCTTTGGCAATGTGTGTTTCTATGTTGGTTCAATAGTACTTTTTTCTGTTTTGGCAATATTCTGTATTTGGGTAATAGTAATTATAACATTTCCTTTCTTGTTCTTTGTCCACATTGTTATAAAACACATCTGATTCTCTTTCATTAGTTCGGTATCCAAAATAATGGAAAACAACAAGCGGTCGACTGTGGAGCGTGCCAGGGTTACATTGCAACAGTAAACTCAGCAGATTCCTTTTACGTATGCGTGCACGATCTGCTGCTGCATCCAACTGTACTTCTGCTGCTGTCCGTATGACCAACAGCTTCAGTCAACTTCCTGCGGCTCGTTTAGCCTGGAAAAGGAGGTCTTCTTGGTCCTTAATTGCTTTGTTGCTCGCCAGCCACTGGAGCAAGACGCACACAGATGAGAATCTCTCTCTCCATGGAGAAAGCCTTCTTTAACAGCACTTCCCACTGCGCGAGCTCTGCAATGGTGATTTGTAAGCGCAAAGACCCTCTAAGGACCGGTATTCACTATAGACACAGCAGCGGCTCGGGCGTCTTCGATACTTTCACCCTCCTGCTGCTGTAACTGATGCCTGCAACTTCTCCTGCCTCTCCACCTTCTTTTCTTAATGGCCTGCACCTGAGGAGACTTTATATACTCAAAGGTTTGCTCAGGTGTCGGTCATTAGAACCACGAGACTGCGTTCTGCAGTTCTGGAACTCTGAGTCCATCTTCTTTGACCCAGCACTTAGGATTGTAGATTTGCAGTCCTCAATATTCTGATTTACTCTTGTCTTCATTAAAAGCTTCAATTTCTACTGTATGTGATTTCTCTTTTTACAGTGTACAATTTTAGGGAAGATTTTCTAAAGCGTTACTGCTGGAATTCTTATTTATATTGTTCCCATGTTGGTCTTCATGGTTTTTATTATTGATAAGGTGCATTGTTATGGAAAGAGAGACCTTACTTTGACAGTAAACCATTAAAGATTCTTACATTACTGAAAGCTCTTCTTCCAAAGAAGATAATACAGTGTCTCTTCTGTTGGAACCCTCCTATTCCCTTGGGGCCCTTCTGCTCCCAGGTGATTCACCCGAAAATACCAACCCCAGGGTTCGAATCAGGTAGTGGCTGCCTTCCCCTGGCCACCCGGGAAGAGACATTAGACAGGTTTTTGGTGAGAATTCCGCAGGATTCATCACATCTTCTGAGTCGCGGCTTGGAACGTGTCATACCAGCCCGACACAGACCTTTACTGGCTCGCGTCAGTGCAAAGCGCTGACGCGAAGCCTGTTTAGGCCTGTTTGCGGCCTGATTGCCGGCAGACGGCAGGAAACGCTGCAGGTTTCCTTTTAAAATTTGGCTGCTGGATTCAAATTGCTTTTTTATTATTTGAAGGTAAGTCTCATTTTCAACCCCATATCAATTAGGATACTATGTATACAAGAGTAGATTTGGAGGAGCTCAACAATGGAAGGGGCAAGATTGACCTTAGAACTTTAAATAAAATCAGATCCCTGGAGATTGATATAAGAACCACTAAAAAAGAGGAGAATCATGTCAGCAAAGGGGAACCTATAAAGATCAAAGCAGCATTAGTCAATGCACGATCAGCTGTAGCCCATGCAGTAGAGGTGAAAGAACTGATACTTGAACATGATCTGGAACTATTGTTATTAACAGAAACATGGTTCTCAGAGGGGAGTCAAGCAATGTTTCACATATTGGTACCTGATAACTATTTGATTCAGAAAATCGATCTAATACATAAAAGGGGAGGGGGAATTTCAATTATTTGCAAATCAACAGTGACACTCTCTCACATGGAGATATTAGATTGGGGTCAAGAGGTACAAATAGGAGATTTTACCATCACACTGTCCAACTCAACCTCTATTAAAATGGTATTAGGTTATAGACACCCAGGTATGCTAGGTACATTTCTGGATTCATTGGATCTTTATCTGACATCAACAGGAAGTACATATAATGAACTTCTCTGCCTTGGAGATTGGAATATTTGGATGGATAGTCCGACTAACCCTGACTCTATTACCCTGAGAGAAATCTGGGATAATCATGGATTAACTATGCTGACAACAGCACCATCCCACAATAAGGGGCATTGGACCTCATTATACGTTAGGCGGTAAGGGTTTACCGGTACCGGTAAACCCTTACCGCCTTACTACGAGGTCCCTTTGCGGGTTGGTACATTAATGCCTGCTTTTAGCTGGCGTTAAAAAACGAACACGCAAAGGACCCGGGGTGCTAATTACGGTACCGCAATTTGCGGTACCGTAATTAGCGCCTTCCCCATTCCCATTATGCCCTATGGGGCAAAAAAATGGGAATGGGGAAGGGCAATGGAGGAAGGAGGAATTACCGCCTTCCCAACCTTGGAATAGGGTGGTAATTCCCCTTTCCTCCAAGGCGGTACCGGTAAATTACCGGCATGAACCATGGTGCTAATAGCGCCATGGTTTACCGCCTACCGTGTAATGAGGCCCATTGTCTGGATATGCTAGCAACCAGAGGAAAAGTTGCAGCTTTTAAAGAAATACAACCAGTATTATGGTCGGTCGACTGTGCCCTACTCTTTACACTTTCTAGCAAAGACTTAGTAAAGAGTAAAGGCAGAGAAATGCCAGTAATATCGAAACGTGCAGTCACTGACTTGGCTAAAATTCCAGGCGGAGAAGTGTAGGAGAAATTGAATGCTATTGATAACTCATTGACATGTGATGATTTTTTTAATAAAGGTATGGACATATTGGAAGAAATATGTAACAAGGATGCACCCCTGAAACAAACAAAAAAACCAAGAAATCTAAATCCTGGTTTAATCCCGAAATTGCTTTGCCTCGGAAGCAACTGCGCAAAGCTAATGATAATTGGAGATATAGCAAGAATAATGACGCGGTTAGGGCTAAGGCAGTTCTAAAAACATATAAAACTGTCCTAACTGTAGCAAAAGCGGACTACTTACACAATGAGATCACGCAAGCTGGAAATAAGTCTAAGGCCATATTTGATGTGGTCAAAAGATTTAGTAAACCAGCATGTATGGACTCAACCATAATAGCATCTCAGGAACAGGCTGATAAATTGAATGCCTTTTTTAAAGATAAAATAGTCACCATATTAAAAAATATTGAACAGGGACGGGAACCTAAACTATAGAGAAAAATTAAGGAAGAAGATGAACACGAGAAGGAAAAACAAAGGGAAACAGTCTTTGAGTTCCAAAAAGTGGAGAATAAGACAATTTTTACCCTGTTAGAGCAATTGAAACCCACTAATGATTCTTCCTGTAGAATGCCAGCATATGCTGCCAAACGGTTATCGAAGGAATTAACACCGTTCATTGAGACTTTTGTGAACAAGTCACTTCAAGATTCGCAGGTACCCCTAGCCTTATAAAAAGCATTAATTAAACCTTTATTAAAAAAAACACCCTAGACCCAGAAGTAATGACGAATTATCGACCAGTGGGTAACTTAATGTGGCCAAGGAAAATTCTGGAAAAAGTGGTGTGCACTCAGTTCCAGGCTTTCGCGGATAAAAAGAATTTACTGGATAATCTTCAATCAGGTTTCCGCCCGAACCATGGCATAGAGTCGGCCCTTCTAGCCGTGCATGATGATTTAATGGAGGCAGCCTACAGGGGGGATCCACAGTGTTATTAATGTTGGATATCTCTGTGGCCTTCGATACTGTAAATCACCAGGTAATGGCAGAACGGATCGAGCAGGTGGGGAAAGCCTCTGAACTGGTTGTGAAGTGGTTTGAGTCATTTCTCAAAGATAGAACCCAAAGGGTCATACCTGATGGTTTCATCTCACAAATGGTGGAACTTATTTGCGGGGTTCCACAGGGCTCCTCTCTGTCCCCACTCATTTTTAATCTCTATTTTCGCCCTGTTTTTAGGATATTCAGGAAATATGCTTTGCTATTCCATTCATATGCGGATGATACACAACTGTATATTGAGTTACAAAATAGTGAAGAGGACTTTGAGAGAATCAACCAATGTATGAAAGAACTTAATGAATGGATGAACAACAACCATTTACAATTAAATGCAGCAAAAACGGAAATCATACTGTTCAGCCCAAAAAATAAAAAAACATTGGAAATTCAAAGTTCTCCTCCTATGATCTTAGGGGAACAATTGCAATATGCAAAAAAAGTAAAAATCCTAGGCTGCTGGTGGGAGGAGAATTTGAATAGTGAGACGCAAGTAGGGGCCAAAGTGAAAACAGTTCATTTTGCACTTCGATCACTACGGAAATACTCCCCTACATTCCTATGGAAGATAGAGCAGTTGTGGTGGGGGCAATGACTAAGCCTCACCTAGACTACTGTAATAGCCTGCTAGCAGAAATTCCTCAGAAGCAAATGATGAGACTTCAAAGAGCACAAAATGCAGCAGTGTGAGCAATTGGAAACCTGAAGAAAAAAGACCATGTGTCATCAATGCGGAGATCACTCGACTGGTTGATGGTGGAAGACAGGATTAAATTTAAGGTGGCATGTCTAGTGTTCAAATGCATTAAAGGGCTTACACACACATATTTAGCTGATAAAATCATATTATATCAGACGAAAAGGAGTTTACATTCAGAGGATAAACTCTTACTCTGCATTCCATGAACAAAATGTACTTCAAGAGGAGATTAGGAGATTAAAGTGTTGGTACCTTTGGCCCTAAAATTTGGAATCAACTTCCACTTGAAATCAGAAAGTGTGAAATCCTGGACCTTTTTAGAAAGAGACTGAAAACATTTTTATTTAGATAAATGTAAACAGTTAACCAAGTCATAATTCCAGTTACCCTCTCTTTCTTCTCTTATGAAATCTTCGATCTTCTAGTTACCATCTGCGCCCGAATATGGTTGATTCTCTCTGGTGCGCATAATAAATAATTCAAAATCAAAATCAAAAAACATCTGGCATACAAGTCTCCATATCCAAAGAAAGACACAATAAGCTTTTGCATATCATATACCTACCAATCCAACAGTAGATGTTATTGTTCCCACCGGAGAAGTGGTTGAGGACAATAATGTGTATATAGTTCCAATTCACCTTGAAGAGGAACATCCAGAGGCAATAGAGGCACTGTTTTAGTCTAATTTGCATATAACACAAGATGCTCTTTTAGCAGAACATAACTGGCCCAGGCTATATGTTAGGGAATGCCCAAAGGGAAGAGGTAATTAAACAAGCTTTTTCAGACAAAGTTCGAGAACATATAGTGAGCTCATTTGCAGCCTCATGGGCTGTTTTAGGTGCAGCACAGTTATACAAGAATCATGTAGGACATGTAGGACATGACATATATAACTATCCACATACAATATTAAATGTTTGCAACACCAAAGCCTCAGAGACAATATCCAATCAAAGCACAGGCTATACCACATTTGAAAGTAATTATGTATCATTTATTGGAACAACGGGTCCTGACACAGCACGCAAGCCCTTGCAACACAGCATTAATTCCAGTATCCACACCAGGTGGTTCATATACATGCAGAGAGGCTGTACAGAACAAGGCCTTCTGGGTAACATACAGAGATACAAATATAAGACTATTAGAACTGGGTATCAATGCATTACACAACCTTTGGATTCAGAGAGCTATGCATACACAGCTATTTCCTTTAGGGGAAACAATTTTGCTTTACTAGGCTCCCACATGGGTACAAACGTTGTCCTGGTCTTTTCTCTAGTAGAATACAATCCCTCTTGTAAGGCATACAGACATGCTGGACATATGTAGAATATGTGCACTGTACAGGTGATAATTTATATGAACACTTAATGTTAATGTTAAAGGTATTTATACCATGCAGCAATGCCACTTGTGTGGTCTCCAGGCACTCATGCGGATCTGTAATGCAAGACAGGAGGGTGGGTGGTTAGTGGGGTTGAGCAAGAGAAGAGTATGAGAGCTGTGATGTGCCGTTGGCAGCTTCAGATCGTAAAAACTGTTTACTGAGCATAAATGTGATTTTCGGAAGTTGGCCACCATGTGCTGTTGTTGTGCAAGGTTATGTGTGGTTTGTTTTGTTGTGGGGTTGTGAAGTACGTGCGGATTGCCGTGCTGTAGAGGTCTGGTTGTGCTGGGTCAAGGGTTTGAGAGGTGTATGCAGAGGGTGAGTTTATTAGTTCTGGTTGCTGATGTGAGTCCTGGTAAGCCATTTCGGTTTGCCAAACCCCCCCCCCACTCTCCGAAATTCACCTCAGTGCTCCAAAATCTTCCACTCTAGGAATCCATCCAACTGCACCCCACGCCCTCCAAAAAAACACCCAAGTGTATCACTCCCCCCACCGCAGGTATCAATCCAAGTGAGTCATACCTCCCCCATCCCCTAGAAAAATCTATCCAAGTGCATCACACCTCCCACCCCAGGAGTCAGACTGAGTGTGTCACACCTTTCCTCCTCCCTGAAAATCCATCTGAGTGCCCCACATTCTTAGCCCCCAAAGCCACATAAGCGTGTCAGATTTCCCAGCTCTGACATCCATCCAAGTGCATCACAATTCTCACTCCTAAAATCTGCCTAAGTGTGTAACATTTCCTACCCATGAAATATGCTTAGCTGCGTTACCTGTGGCATTCATGATATTTGTCTCCTTCCTAGTTGCCCTTTCTGGGTTTTGCCTTGACTGTCACCTCAGTGGTCCTAATTCCTAAGTTTCTAACAGAATTGTTATGCTATCTTATTAAGGGGGATTCGTAGGGAATGGCTAGCCGTTTTCTTCGATACCATATGGCGCGTTATCTGTTATCTGTTGGGAAGGGTCTGGTACATTACTCCTGTTCCCCTTCTGGTCCTCAATGGGGTACGCCTAGGCTGAGTTTCCCTTCCCTCATTTTCCTTCCCCCGGTTTTCCATGAGCCTTCATCCCTGGCCTAATCATATTGGGCCTGCCAGCTTCTCCTGTTTCTGATTAGTCCCTCTTTAGAGGACGGGCTGGGGGCGTCGCTGTTTAAGCTCTCTCTTCCCAGTCTTATCCCTAATTCCTCTATTGTTTTCAGAGTCCTTTTTGGTTTTCATTACCTGGTCGGTTACGAGGGTAAGTGCGCTGTTCAATTGGTATCATTGTGTTTGGAACTGAAGAGACAGGTTTAATGGAGTTTTCTGAATGTCGTATGGTCTTTCATATTTCGTATTTGCCTGGGAAGGGAGTTCCAAAGTTTCATGGCTGAGCAGGAGAATGCTGATCCACATCATTTCTTCTTTGTGTATTGTTTGGGTTTCTAGGCGGATGTTGTTGCATGATCTCAGGGTTCTGGTTGGTCTTTAGTTGGAGAGTTTCTTTTGAATGAATTCTGCTCTCTGGCAGTGTATTGCTCTGTGCATTATGCACATTGTTTTGAAAGTGATTCTTTTTCTGACCGGGAGCCAGTGTAGAATCCCTAAATGCTGGTGAGATTTGATCTCTTCTGTTTAACTTAAGGAGAAGTCTGGCTGCCACGTTTTGTATTTGTTGCAGTTTACTTAGTAGGTAGCCTGACATTCCAAGGTATATGCTTTTAGCATAATCTATCGTGGACATGATGAGGAATATGATGGCCAGTGTTTTGTGTGTGAATTAGAGGAATGGTAGAATTGTATTAATCATTTCTAGGTGGAAGAAACACTTGTGGATTATTGTATTAACTTGGGATTCTAGTGTTAACTCTTTGTCCATGATGATTCCAAGTTTGTTTACAGCTGCAGATGGTGTCAGTGGGTTTCCTAGTTCTATGGGCCATGGAATCTGATCACTGTTTCCTGTGTCTTCAGATGTAATCATGATTTCAGTTTTGTCTGGGTTCATTTTGAGTTTGTTTATGTTTATCCATTGGTAGAGCTCCTAGAGACACTCTATTAGCGGTGCGTTCTCTTCTTTTATGTCACTGTATTTGAAGATGATTTGTGTGTCATCTGCATAGTTGTAGCATGTTAGTCCATGTTTTTTGATGAGTTTGATTAGCAGTGTCATGTAAATGTTGAAGAGTAGCGGTGATAGTGATGAGCCTTGGGGTACTCGGCAGGTGGTGTCCCGTGGTGCGGATTTCAAAGGTTTTAACCAAACTGTTTCTGTTCTTTCCAAGGGGAAAGATTTGATCCACAGAAGCGCTATGTCAGTGAGTCCTATATCTTCCAGTTTTTTGATTAGGGTTTTGTGGTTGACTGTGTCCAAGGCAGCTGAGAGATCCAGTAATATCAGTGCTGATTTGGTGCTGGAGTCTGCGTTCATCTTTAGATCGCCCAATACTGAGACTAGTGCTGTCTCTGTTCCCCTCGAAGTTTTGAAACCTACTTGTGCCTTGTCCAGTATATGGTTATTTTCAATGTACTCCAGTAGTTGTTCATGGATGTAGGTTTCTGATAGTTTTGCCAAGTATGGGATGTTTGAGATTGGTCGTTAGTTTGAGAGGTCTTCCACATCGTCCGTTGTGTTCTTGAGCAGAGGTTTGATGTAGGCCATTTTGAATGCTCTTGGCACTCTCCCTGTTATAAGTGATTGATTGAAGAGGTTTCGGTAGTATTCCGATGGTGTGTTCTGTGCGAGGATGGATTTATAGATGTCTGGAGGGCAGGAGTGCAATGGAGAGCCTGCCTTGTTACTCTTTTTAACCAGGGTTAGTAGTTTTTCTCTCATCATTTGTTGCAACAGCACATTTCATTTTGTGGTCCAGGTATTGGTGGTAGCTGGTGCATTGTTTGTTCAATTGATCTGCTTTGTATGACTCGGTGTATGTTGGTGATTTTGTTCTTGAAGTGATTTGCGAGATCATTGCATAGTTTTTGGGAGGGTACTGGTGAGTATTTGCATCAGGGTGAGTTTCTCATCTCATTTACGATGCTGAATAACTCTCGTTGGGTGTTGGTGGCTTTTCTGATCCGGTCGTCGTAGTGCTTCTTTTTTGCTTTGAGAATTTCTGATTTGTATGATCGAATTTGTAGTCAGTATTTTACTCTTTTGCCCTGATCGTAGTTTTTCCTCCAATCATGTTCTTAGTCTTTTTAATTGCTTTTAGGTTGGGGTGAACCATCACTGCTTTCTTTCTTGATGGGTTGAGGTGATTTTTCCGGGAAGATGGCATTGAGTGTTTCTGCGATGCATTTCTGGAGCAGGTTTGCTTTTCTGTCTATGTCTGTCGCATCTAATGATATGGCTGTTGGCTTTGTGGTTTCTAGATGTTCTTCTAGGTTACTGTTCTTGATGGTTTTCGAGTTTCTTTTCCAGATTGGCTTGTATTTTAGTGGCTTTTCGGATGGGTTCGATGGTATTTGGATCACAAAAGGGATGATGCGGTTCGGTGCTGTTGTGATCAGGTTCTTTTTTGGCAAAGATTGCGTCCAGCGTGCGTCATGCTGTGTGTCATTCCTTTCACCATCTGAAAAAGGTTCATGGTCTCGAAATTGCTTGATTAGATTTTCTGCAAGTTGGGGTTTTCTTCTTCGAACCATATGTTGAAATCCTAGAGAATGATCATATTATCATGTTTGACAGCTAGATTGTTGACTGCTTCAATTAAGTTGTTTTTGAAGGTATCACCGTAAGTTTGAGGCATGTAGACAAGTGTGAATGTAAGGCTTGATTGTGGGCCTGTGGTAAGGTGGAGGATGAGGGATCTGCAGTCCTGGATGTTTAAAGCCTCTGCTGTTTTAAATTGTAGGTGTTCTTTCTATGCTACTGCAAGTCCTCCCCATCTTTTTCCTTTCCTGTTTGCCTATTTGCATTTGAAGTTATCTGGAAGGCAGCTGAGAAAGTAAACTTGATCCTTGGGATAATAGCAGCTGAAGTCTACATATTCAATTTAAAGAAGTCTAAGTCATCCCACAGAGAAATCATATTTCTGCGGTTTTCGATATCTGATAAGGGAAGGGACTTGCTCCACATTTTGTAGAGAAATGTGCATGCTTGCAGAGCCCACTCATGCTTAAGCAATTGCAGGCCATACTTGGCTTTTTTAACTTTGGGCGATCATATGTGGCATAATATGCAGCATTTGTGACACCACTATATGACTTGTTGAAGTCCAACATTCGTCCAGCAGACTGGGAGGGAGAGCTCACACGTATCCTGCACCTGTCTACCAACAGATGACTCAAAGTAATCTTCTTCAGCACAGGAACACACATATGGACTTAAAAGAGACACTTTCCAGGTCTAAAAGCTTTTACACATGTAGTATGTAATCATGGAGAGACAAAGCCCATAGCATACCATTCACATGTCTATACAATTCCTGAGCTAAAACATGTTCCAAGGGAAAAGATTCTTGCTGCTGTAGGAATGATAGTGCAGAAGCAACGCAGACAGCACCAGACATAAGTCTTCACTATAAACTAGAATAGCTACAAATGTATGATCTGGAATATTCCCTACACCCAGAAGCAGAAGCAGCAGTGCAGGCATCCCACTTTGGATGTCTGTAAACGTACTATGCTGTGATGGAAGTGCTGTTCTTGCAATTGGGACACGCTCCAAGTATTCTGCTGCCTGTGCTGCTGTAAAAGGGAGATTCATCCATAACAATGGCCCTCATTACGGGTCCAGCGGTAAAAATCCAGTGTTACCGTGATGGCGGTCATACCGTTTCCACCACTGCGTGGTGGTAGAAACAAGGTAGGATTATGGCTTGGCGGCTGTGCGCATCAGTAATGTGCGGAACCGGTGCCACTGCCATCACGGAAATACCGGCGGAGACGGATGTACCGCCACAAATGTTGGCGGTGTATCCACCTCCGCCGCATGCAGGCCGGACATAGCGGTACTGCGTACGTGGAGCCGGAAACACCAGAAATACTGTGATCGCCGGAACAGGAAAAATCACAACCCACTGCAATTCTCCTGTACCGGAAGGCATCCAGCAACAGTGAGTGGCCAAACATACAGAGGTCACAGGGACATAGGCTACTCCGCCTGTCTGGCACTGGCCGGTAGTGTTTATAGCACAATATAACCGATCATATCATTAGATCTGTACACAAATTGGAGAGCACCAAGCTTACATTTACACATTTAACACATTTTATTATCTAGTGTGAAATAAAAAGCCTAATGAGGCTGTTATACATACATGATCAGTTTCAAACCCATCACTTATGGGAGTTTATACAAATTGTATCATATTCAATATTCATATAATACACGATTTGCAATTGAAATTTTTGCACTGTGGGGGTTAATACTAGTCGTGACTTAGAATGTGGTTGTTATAACCAAAACATTTGTCTAGTCGACACTTGTGGTGTTTCTGGCATGAAGTGGATGATTTTGTATTCTAATGCCGTCTTCAGGACTGTGGAAGTGGATTGGATGGTGTCACTGGTGTACCCCATTATTGGAACATCTGCGCCATTGATGTCAGTGTCACAGGAGTGGAGAAGATATGCAAAGTTCTTCTTTCTAGATGCCTTCTGTGCACTTCTGGTTGTTCCTGTATGAATCAGGTCTGGTATCTAGCTGGTTCAGCTCCGTCAGCCTCCTACTTCGGTGTGCTAGCACCTAGAAAGAAGAACTTTGCATATTTTCTTCACTGGAGGTACACCATGCCCAGGAGACCAACACCCCTGCTGCCCCTGGGACAGAGCAGGCACCCCAGCCCAACACCATGCTGCCCTTGGGACACAGCAAGTACCCCAGTCCAACACCCCTGCTGCCGCTGGGACACAGCACGCACCCCAGCCCGACACCCCTGCTGCCACTGCAATCCCACAGGGATGTGCACCATCACCCCTCCACCAGGCGGAGTCCCAGAGCGGGGACAGCTGTCCAGAGGAACTGCCCATTGAGGCAGCTGGAATCAGCAGTGAGGAGAACCCAAACACCCCAGAACCACTGGGTAGATTCAGCCCCATGAGCCCCAGGAGTCCCATACGCTCCCCAACCCCATTTTTGCAGATCGGCAGCCATCTCCAATGGATTGAGGAACGGCAGGACATGCTGGACGCACTGGTCCAGCAGTATATGGAGGAGTCTAGGCTGCAACGTGAGAGCAAGCAGACCATTGCTCGCCGGGTTGCACGTGCCATTGGGCATTGTGCCACATCCAACATGCACAGGGTCTGTGAGGGAAACAGTGTACAGTCAACCATGGCGGAAACAATGGTGCTGGCCGTACAGGCAATCATGACGCACCTACCACCACATAACCCCACAATGCCCTCCACCAGCACCACACCAACCAGCTCACAGGCAGGCAGCCCCAGGAGGAGGTCCATGCGGCTGTCAGAGGGACAATCATGCACCCAAGCGTGGCAAGAAGTAGTGCATTTTTTACTGATAATTGTTGCACATGTTGGCATAATTGGTCTGGGGCCTGGGAGGTGGGTGGGTACGTTTGGGAGGTGGAGGGGTGTCCATAGTTGGGGCATGTATTGTTGTAGCACCTGTTTTATTTTGTCATTATAATACACTGGGTTGTTAATCTGAATAAAGAGTGGACAATCTTCTTCTGTGTCTGTATGAAAAATTTAATCTAAGTGTTACAAATGACGTGTGTGGTAATGTGCTCCATGTGCATGTGATGATTGTTCTGAAAATATTGTGAATAAGTGCTCCCGGTGCATATTGTCCATCCATGGCACCCCACCCTGATTGCACACCCATCCCATCATCATCATCGTCATCCTCATCCTCCTCATCTGCTGTGTCCATGTCCAGTGCCAGTGTAATATTCCGGCATATACACATATTTTGTAGCATGGCACATGTCAGCACAATTTTGCCAACCTTTACGACGCTATACATCAATTCCCCGCCGAATCTGCGGAGGCAGCGGAACCTTTCCTTCAGCAGTCCAAAGGTCGGCTCTATCATGGCCCGTCTACGTATGTGTGCCCGGTTGTAGGCCTCCTCATGCCTGTTCTGTGGTTGTCTGACGGGTTTCATGAGCCATGGCGTGAGGGAGTATCCGGCATCACCTGCATGGGAGTGACAGAACGGTGATAGGATGTTTATGGTGGGAATTTGCTGTTGGGGATGATAGCATGTGCACAGTCTCAGTATCCTGTTAGCACACAACATAGTACAGGCCACAGATTTCTTAATGCATTCTGCTAAATTGTCTAGGATTAACTTTTCAATATTACACACTTGGCTCACTCTTTCCTACTGAGACTGTTTGGCCTGCTCAATGTCTGTATTTATTTATTTGTATTTATTTATTTGTATTGCGCAGCCTGCCCACGGGCATCAGGGTGCATGTTTAGAAAGGTGGTTACAAGAAAGTGTTACAACAGGTAGTTAGAGGTTACACTTATGTATACATAAACATATATAAATTATGTACAACATTTACAAGGATAGTATGCAGATGCATTATATACAAGGTAGCCGGAAGGTGCAGCATGCAGCCAGTGTTACATAGGATTGGCCGCCATAGCATCTTGCTCATGGAGCCAGTGTTTTGTTTTCCTTTTGAAGGATTGGAGGGAAGGGACACTCCTCAGTTCATTGGGTAGGGAATTCCAGAGTTTCGCCGCAAGGACTGGGAAGCTCGAGCATCTGGCAGTTTGAAGCTTGAAACTGGGGATGATAAGTGTGTGCGCTTGTGCAGATCTTAACGGTCTGGAGGCTGTGTGTTGGCTGAAGCGCGCTGATAGGTATGCCGGTGCAGCGTTATTCTGTGCTTTGTGACTAAGAACAAGTGTTTTGAGGGCGATACGCCGTGCAATGGGGAGCCAATGTATGTTGCGTCTGGTGGAAGAGATGTTGGCACGCCTCGGTATGTTTAGGGCCGCCCTGATAGCGTTATTCTCTGTTACCTGTAGTTTATCAATGTTTATTTGGCTCGTACCAAGGTAAAGGGCGTTGCAGTAGTAAATTTTTGATAAGATGATGGTTCTGGCGAGAATAAGGCAGTTGTTCGTTGTTAAGAAGGGACGGCAAGCTGTGATCAGTTTACACGTGTACGCGGATGCTGAGACTACTGAGTTGGTTTGTCTGTTGAGTGATAGGGTGGAATCTAGGTAAATACCGAGGGTTTTGGTGACATTAGTAACCTTGATAATGTTGCCATCAATGTTGAAGGCCTCATATTTACGGTCGAGTTTTGAGAGTTTGGGCTGACATCCTAGGATGAGTTGCTCAGTTTTCTCGTCGTTTAGGCAAAGCCCGTGGTGGGCCATCCACGCTTGGATGGCAGTGTAGACGGCATTAAGCGCTTTGGTGTCCGTTACATAATCCCCAGTGATAGGGATGAGTATCTGGGTGTCGTCCGCATAATGTGTGTAGGTGACACCCAGATAGTCAAGAATATCGAAGAGTGGTTTCGTAAATACGTTATAGAGCTTGGGTGATACGCATGAGCCTTGAGGGACTCCACAGGGGACGTGAGCTGGGTCCGAGGCGGCGAGTGGTGAGAAGACCCTCATGGACCTGTTTGCAAGGAATGAGCTGATCCAGGAGGTGGCTACATCAGAGAAGTGGGCGGCAATTTTGAGGTGCTGGCAAAGGATTTGGTGATCAACCAAGTCGAAGGCCGCAGAGAGATCCAGTAGGAGTAGGAGCGCTTGTTTACCCTTGTCTTTCATGTCCTCAATTTGGGTTTTTAGATCGATCAGAGCTGTCTCAGTGCCGTGTCTCGGGCGGAAGCCCGATTGTCTGAGGCCTAGTAGGTTGTTGGTATCGAGGTAATCTTGAATTTGTAGATACGCAGCGCGGTACAAGATTTTGAGGAGGTAGGGTACCGTGGTGATGGGCCTATAGTTAGAGGGATTGCTAGGGTCTAGGTTAGGTTTTTTGATCAAGGGGATTACCCAAGCATCCTTGAGGTTGTTAGGTACTATGCCAAATTTGAAGGAGGAGTTGATGAAGGCGGTGATGAAAGGGGCAAGGTCGTGTGCTGCTTCCTTTACGATAGGAGCTGGGCAGGCGTCACCTTGGCAATTGGATGGTTTTAACTTCATAATGATATTTTCCACTTCCTTAATGGTGAGGGGTGAGAAGCTGAAAGGTTGGAAGGAGTGTTTAGGCGATGGGATATTGTAGGATTGGGGATTACCTGTTGAGTCAAGGAGGTGGGTTTTTTTGGCATTGATTTTAGCTTGGAGTGTAGTGATTTTGTTTAGTAGTGCTTTTTGTATGTTAGCGCACCATTCAACGTTAGGGGTACACTTGTCGAGAGGAGCAACTGGGGACTCTAATTCCTTGAGAATTTTAAAGAGTTCTTTAGTGTTGGATTGTGCTTGTATGATCCTGTTGTTGTACAGTTCTTTTTTAGCCGCTAGTATGGCTACCTTGTACGAGTGGGTGATGGATAGGAGGTTAATTTTGTTTACTGGTGAGGGGGAATATCTCCAGAGAGACTCCGCTTTACGTTTATCTTTGCGCAGTTCTCGAAGGTGTGGGGTGAACCATGAGTTAAGGTGGTTGCGCGGTTTTTCTTTGCGTTGTTTGATAGGGGCAATGGAATCAAGTGCTTTTAACATCGCTCGGTTGTAAGTGTCCACAAGGACAGTGGGGTCGGTGCAGGTGGAGGAGACCAAGTTCAATAAAGGGAGGATGAGTGGGAGTAATTTCTCAATAGTGATGTCCATCTTGTTGCGAGTGAGGGTAGGTGGTGCGGTGCAATGTTTGTCTATGGGTTGGCAGGAGGAGTTGATAGAGAATGTTATTTTATGATGGTCGGACCATGCACATGGTGACACTGAGATTATGTTTAATGCGCAATTCAAGTCTGAAACCCAGTCTAGTGTGCGTCCCTTGATATGAGCCGGTTCATTGACATGTTGGGTGAGGCCAAAGTCAGAGAGGACACTTGCTAGGTCGCAGGCTTTGGAATCGTTTGGATCCAGGTAGCCCAAATTGAGGTCACCAAGTATGATGATTTGGGACTTAGGCTTGATGCTAGCTGCTAAAATGGCAGAGATGTCCTCTACGAATGTGGAAATGGGACCAGGTGGCCGGTAGATGAGGTGCACTGAAGCGGTGTAGTTGGGTGAGATTGGGAGTTTAATTGAGAGTAGTTCGGCGGAGGGTAACTGGTGGGTGTTCACAGCTCTCAGATTAAGAGAGTTCTTGAATATGAATGCTAATCCTCCCCCCTTTGTTTGGTTAGTGTCCCTGTCGCACCTAATGATGGAGTAGTTGTCGGGGATGGCAAGGGTCAAGGCAGGACCTGAAGCCGCGTGTAACCAGGTTTCTGTGATAGCCAGAAAATCAAGGTTTTTGGTCACAATGAAGTCTGCGGTGTCTACCGCGTGAGCGGGGACAGAGCGGGCGTTGATGAGCGCACCTTTGAGCGCACCTTTGAGTTTAGCTTGGGTATTAGGGGTGTTGGCTGGGGGGGCCTCTGCCGTTGAAGGGGCTGCTAGGGTAGAGGTATTATTCTTGATGGAATTGACCGGATTGTCCCTATTGTCTGTGTTCACGTGATAGGACCAGTGGTGACAACTGGTTGCTAGTCGTAGGTTACGAACTGAGGTGACGCATGGTTTGCTACTTAGCCTTGGGGTTAAACAGCTAGATAGGCCTGGCGATGAGGGTTCGTCTGCTGTGGGTGTAGGCTTATTGGTATCAGACAGGAATGAAGTGATGCAGTGCCATGGTGTAGAATGTGTTCTTGAGGAGTAGTGTAGGCGAGAGCCAAGCCTCGCATTTCTGATGGGTGTATGGCACGGTTGGATAGGGATGGGTTTGGAGGCGAAGTGTCGTAGCCACAGGGCTGGATCATTGAGATATGGGTTTGGAGCTGTCGTATTGTAGGATAAGGGTGAGCGCAGTAGGGTGGTGGAAGTGGTGGTCGCCAGATTATGTTGAATAGCCATAGTGGGACCAGGTTGCGCGGTGGTTAAGGCCAAGATGGTGTGCAGGGTGGTGTACAGTAAATGAAGGGCAGAATGTGGCCGTGGCAGAAAACCCGGCTTATATGAGATGGTGTCTGGTAATGGGCATTGTGGGTAAGTGGTCGGGGTGCAATGCATTGTTGACAATAGTGAGGCACAATGTACCATAAGGCACAATTACAATAGGGTCAGAAAGCGACTATAAGGCACAACACAATTGCAATAAGGTCTGTAAGCGACCATAAGGTACAACACAATTGCAATAAGGTCTGTAAGCGACCATAAGGTACAACACAATCACAATAAGGTCTGTAAGCGACCATAAGGCACAACACAATCACAATAAGGTCTGTAAGCGACCATAAGGCACCACACAATTGCAATAAGGTCTGTAAGCGACCATAAGGCACAACACAATCACAATAAAGGTCTGTAAGCGACCATAAGTCACCGCACAATTGCAATAAGGTCTGTAAGCGACCATAAGGCACCACACAATTGCAATAAGGTCTGTAAGCGACCATAAGGCACAACACAGTTACAATAAGGTCTGAAAGCGACTCGTTGTGAGGGTCAAGGTTAGATTACAGCACATGGTAGTTAGTATGGTTAACTGGTGCCATTAACTTCCCTGGCTTCGCTGGGATATCTGGCTAGAGAAGGATGGTGTAGATAGCAGGTGGCAAAAAATACATGTACAATCTGGGTAAACCAAATCTCAGTGCGCTAGTAATGCAAAGGGCTAGTGTGCAGCTGGGTGGAACATTGTATCAGCAATAGCATGGTGGTGTAAATAGGTAATACAGAGTTGGTACAAGTATTTACTAAGCAGGCTAAGTGCGCAGATAAACGGTAGAGACAATAGAGTGGCCGAGATCAATATAGAACAGCGTAGGTTTAGTGGTCTATGCACTGTTTATTGTTATGGTCTGCAGCTTTGTGCGTTAGTTTTGTGTACAGCACTTTGGAAGGTGAGCTTACCTGGGGCTGCGTGGAGGGCAGAGTACTGGGCCCCAGGCTCCTTAGGAGACTGGATATACAGGTGCATGGTTGTGACGGATCATCGCTGGCGCCTCGTCGGTAAATGCAGGATTTAACGGATGCCCTAGACAGTTATATGGTTGTAGTCAGAGGGTTCAGATGTTGTTCAAGAAGGGTCTAGTGAGGGGCAGCGTCTCTGGGCCAGGCTCAGAATGCTCGTAAAAGACACAGGAACAGGCCTTTGTGTGGCCTTCGTGTGCGTCGCCGTCGGATCCGCCTGCCGGCGGGAAATTCTATTCAAATGCGAGGCTTAGCCTCATTTTCGCGCCGCGAAGCGCCCGGCATGCGGGGGTCAGGCAGGGCAAAGAGACAAGGACAGGCAGGCCTTGCAGTGTGCCTCGAATGATGCCGCACAGCCAGCAGCTGCGATTGTGGCCTCTGTGATGAGGAAGGGGCTCCTGCCCTCTTCCCTTGGTGCAGGGGACGGAAGAGCTCTTTCAAGCGTACTCTTCCGTCTGCATTGTAGTTCCTAGGCAAGCGTCTGCATTGTAGTTGCTAGGCAACTACATGTCTAATGCCTTTCAATTTACGCAATGGTGTGTTTCTATGTACTAGATGCCTCATGTCTTGTGAGGTGCTGAAAAAATCAGCACCATGCACCCGCAGTGCACAGGAGTGAAGACACTGCTGTGCAGAGCGGGAGAAATAGGCATTGTGCGCATGTGAGCACCTGCTACATTCTCACCGGTGACTCCCTTTCACATGTCACCATTGCATGGTGTGCCACTCTATGGTTAGGGGGTATTTCCATTAGCTAGTATATGGTTTCCCGTGACATGGCAAACTGACATGAACCTATTGTATAAGTATGCTGGGTGAACTCTGGTGAGTGTCTATTTGCCCCCCCCCACTACACACAGGGCCTGCATTGGTCATTCTACTCACCCAACAGTCAGGTGCTAACTCCCCTATAACGTGCCATGTACCATGGCAATGCGGAGTTCCGCAATACCATTGAGTTGTGTGTCAACCCCGGGAAACGTGCACAGCAATGCGTGATGAGTTGTTGTGCATCACAGACCATCTGCACGTTCAGGGAGTGGAATTGTTTCCGATTTCTAAAGACCGCCTCAATGGCATGTCTGGCCGTCAACTCCACATGGCTGCAATCTAAGTCACCAATGTAATTGGGCATGCCGGCAAGGTCATGGAAGGCTACTTTGGTGGCATTGACCTGTGCTGGGATGCGGGGTAGGTCAAGGTGGTCTGACACATGGCTCAGCAGTGCATCCAGTTCCTGGAAGAGTACGCTTGAAAAACAGGGTTGTGACAGCCCATGCAGCTCACCAACGGTGTGCCGGTAGGTGCCTGTTGCAAGGAAGTGCAGTACCAACACTACCTTCAGCAAGGGAGGAATTGCAATCCGGGTGTTAATGATGCGGCAGATGTCATCATTGATGAGAGTGATGATTGATAATATGGTGTCCCTGTCAATCCGGTATAAGGTGTGGATTTGACTTGGGGTCAGGTTCCAGGGCGAGGCCCTGATGCAGGGTTTTGGTGGCTGCATGCGGGGTGGTACCTGCTCTACAATGATGTTTGGAATGGCCACGGGTTCCCCACTTGTCTCCTGAGCCTACGACTCCTCCTCTGCCTCAGTGCTGCTTCTGCCTCAATAGCTGCTTGCAGGTTCCCCATCCCAACTGCTGCTAGACCGACTGCCAGCATGGTTGTGTTGGGAGGTGGGTTGAGTGTGGGTGTGGTCCTTTTGTAGGTTTCCAGTGGCCAATGGTGTGCAGCCGGGCTAATTTTGTACACCTGTGGCCTGTTTACCAGCATGGGTGTGTTGTGAGGTGGGTTGGGTGTGGGTGTGGTCCCTTTCTAAGTTCCTAGTGGCCAATGGTGTGCAGTTGGGCTACTTCTCTACACCTGTGGCCTGTTTACCAGCATGGTTGTGTTGGGAGGTGGGTTGGGTGTGGTCCCTCTGTAAGTTCCCAGTGGCCAATGGTGTACAGCTGGGCTAATTATGTACACCTGTGGCCTGTTTACAAGCATGGGTGTGTTGGGAGCTGGGTTCGGTGTGGGTGTGGTCCTTGTGTAGGTTCCCAGTGGCCAATGGTGTGTAGCTTGGCTGTATTTGGCCACCTAGGGCCTGTTGCTGCTCACCTGACACTGTTTAAAGCCTGGTCTTCTGTGCTGGCGTTACAGGCGCAGTGGTGACGGTGCTACCACCATTTTTATGGCAGCGTTTTTATGTAGGTGGAACTTCTAATGTACCCAGTATACCGCTGTGTCTGTAATTCAGGGATGTCCGGCTAATTGTCCCACTGTTTGATTTCACGGGGCTACTGGGTGCCGGTCCAGAAAAAGGTGCCGGTACGGTGCAACCGGCACCATTGTTTCAGGACCAGAAAGGATGTATTGAGGCCCAATGAGTTTAAAACCCAGGATACACAAACAAAATACTTAGGGGATACATCAGCTCAGGTTGGTGATTTGCAAGGCCTCCTCCTTGCTATAAAACAAATTGATCCACATAAGCTCACTCTAAGTCTGATTCATATTATGTAGTAAAAGGTTATAATCCTGACCTTTAATGGTGGCAAGCCAGCTCATTCAGAGATTCTAAAGGCAAGCCAATAGTGTCAAAACAAATTTGGCAATAAACATGGGACATCTAGAAGCTAGACATCTCATCTGGATTATGCATACAAAAGCACACAGAACAGATTTTGTGCACAGTGCAGGCAAAGCGTTTGCTGATCAGTCTGAAAGACAGCGTACTGTACAAAGTGGTAGCAGCATTAACACACTCAGCCACACACATAGATGAGAACATAAAAGCATGTCTAGATTCAAACAGTCAGAACCCCCAAGGGTTCCTCACAACTTAACTATACTGTAAAAGAGAATACAGTGAGTCACTATAATAAAGTCAAAAGGAGGCCCTGTTGACAGGGTACTACCAAACAAGCAGGATAGATAAAAATGTATCCCTGCAGCACATGCAAGTGTAGCCTCAACCCACTTTGGTATTTCAGCTACTACACAACTGTTGCAAGATAGATACTGGTGGCTAGGGCATAGTAAAGAGGTATGACAGTACATAACAAAGTGTCCAATATGCTTACAGACAACAGTGGACAATTCCTGCAAACCACCAGCGAGCACACTAACAAGGGCAACAATGCCTTTTGAATGCATGTATATGGACCACATAAGTCCACTGACACCCGTCAACAAGTACACATATGTGTTAGTCATGGTGGACTTGTGTACTGGATTCAGTTGGCTAAATCTTCAGAAGAAAGCTGATTGTAAAGAGGTTCTACAGGGTTTGCTGTCCTTAGTAATTATGACAGCACCAAAATTGTTCGAAGCTGACGATGGGCCAGCCTTTTCAGGCAAAGCCTTAAGAGGGGCCCTGTCAAGATGGGGCTGTACTCTGCAGTTCTCTAACCCATTTTGCCCACAGGCTAGTGGTGTCGTATTGAGAGCCAATGGCATAATAAAGAAAGCATTGACTAAATGCATCCTTTCTTCTGGTGGTTATTGGGTGAATCGCATACCTATAGTGCAATGTAGAATAAATAATCTACCTCACTTTTCTTAATGTGAGGGTAAAATACCTTATGAGTTGCTGTTTGGTGCTCCTATGTATGTGCCTGACTTACACAATTCCTGTAGTTCTTTCACCAGGCAAGACCAGCTGCTCCTCATAAATCTCCTAAGAGACTCCATCAATGGTAAAGAAGCACCACTGCATCAAGACAAAGAGAAGTCACTGCCTTGAAATCTGGAGACTACTTTCCTAGAGAGGATCCATGGTAGTGAAAGCACTTGGACCATGCTACCAACCTCCTGTGAAGGTACTGAAATGTATTGACTGAAGAACAGCAGTCCTACAAGCCCTGTCTACTAAGAATGGTACTCGACAAGTGTCCATCGACCACCGTACGACAGCTCCAGATGGATATGCCCCTGTTCCCAACAGAGGAGACTCTCTATCTTGAACAACCTGACAAGCAGGCAAGAATAGAAGAAAATGTGAAGTTAACAATAACCCCAGAAACCTCCGCATCACATGAAAGCATGTCTATTTTCCCGGGAACTGAAGAGTCGGAAACAAGTCTAGAATCAAGGCCAAGAGCAAGGCAAGGTCCATCATGAGGATGAGGATTTTTCCCTGTCCAAAGTGCATGAAAACCTGCACATTATTTGTTGGAGCAGTGATCCTGTTCTACACGTTGCTGTGGATAAGTCTTCTCACCTTTTTTGTCTTATTGGCTTTGGGATTTTTTTTTTATCTCAATGGAGATCCCAATGATCAGCCAAAAGTTGAACATTTCAACTTTAGATGTAGCATAAACTGCAAACCCAACAAGAGGGAGGTGTGGCCGGCTGAGGTGGGAGGAGTCTCAAAACAAATAAGCATATACCCATTAGATTTAGGGCAATTCTGGACACACCAGTATAGCACCTACAGTGGGCCTAGTATTTATTTATTTATTTATTTATTTATTTTATTGTGCATTTGTTAGGCGCATATACAACTATTCCCCAACCTCCATCACTCATTTCCTGGGCAAACTCTTGGAAAAGCTGGCCATCTCCCAGCTCAATTTTCACACTGAATCTGTTGATTGTCTTCATGATCATCAGTCTGGCTTCGAAGCTGCCAGAAGCATGGAAACTTCTCTCCTGAACATCCGTGGAGACCTGCTCTCCAACCTTGATTCCAACACCCCCTGTGACCACAAGTCCTTCTTGTGCCTGGGGTCTCAATACCCTCAACTCTCTCTTCTAAATATCTTCCTTCTCAAGCTCTTTGCTCCTCCTCCAACTCCCTCAGGGTCAGTCGCTTCTCAAGCAATGAGTTGGTGGTAGATCTCTTTCTTCTGCTGGAGCCTCCCTCTGGAACAGCCTCCCTGCCTCCCTGAAACTTGAAGAGAATCATCTCTTGAAGAGAATCATCTCTGGTTCCGGAAGCACCTCAAAACCTTTCTCTTTGCTTCTGCTTTTTCTCCTCCTCTCCCCTTCTGTCTTCCTGGCTGAATCTGACAGCGTACTGGTTACCTGGCCAACTTCTGATCTCTGGCCCAGGTCCCCTCCACTGCCAGTTGCACACCTGCACTGCCTTCCTGGCAACCCCCGCACTTGGGGCCTTTTTCTGTATCCCTACAAGTCCCACCACCAGCACTTGACACCTTATGTCTGCACTTACCCTTGCACTCTGCTGGCCGTACTTTTCCTTATTGTTATTTATTATCCCATGTACTGCACTGTCCCTCTCCCCCGCACTTTCCCACTTCCCCTTCCCATGCACTTGCGTGATCTGAATGACACGTGGCCTAGTAGCATCGTTGTCCGTCTTCCCTTTGTTCCCCCCTTGCCTCTTTGCGCCTTGAAACACTTGTGTATAGGCGCGTTACAAATGCCATATCATATCATGTCATAAATTGTTTTTCAAAGCACCCACATGGCAACAGGGAGGAAACATGGGATTGAAAAACAAAATATACACTGGAGGATAAAGCATACCTACTATGCCTTTTGAGTATTCAGAACGTGCAAGTGCAGAGAGAGAAGAGGGGAAGAGGGGGTGGGGGTAGGTGCTGGAGTGTCCGTGCTCATGGGTGAGCAGCAGATGTAAGTGCCAAGTCTAGTAAGTGCTAGGGAGCGTTGAGCTGCAATAAGCGTGTAGGTGCAGGCCTGCAATAGTGTCGGTCAGTGCGTGCAAGGCACATGCTATGTGTAAGCAGAAGCTGAGGCAATTGGGTGTGGGAGGCCAGGGCCCTGAGGGCACACAAGGGCCCTGGTCACCAATCAAGCAACTGTGAGGTTAGCAGAGGAGGGAATAAGGGAAGGAGGAAATGAAAAGTAAAGTCTTGAGGAGCTTCCAGAATTTGAGCTCTGGCTCAAGACAAAGAGGAAGGAGGAGGTTGTTCCACAAGCTGGAGCCAGCAGAAGCAAGAGATCAGTTTTCTGTCCTCTGTTTAGTGAAATGCTTCACACACAGAGAGTTGGTTCCAGAGGAACGTAGAGGTATAGAGGGAGAAATTTAGTAATAGCAATTTGTAGATAGCGTGGTCCCTGGCCCCAGACAGCCTTGTGTATGCAACTCCAGGTACATACACTATCAATGATAGATGAATCTATGTTAGTGACCCCCTAAAATGCACATCGCAGACACCTATAGGGACCGGTTGAGAGTCAAGATAGAAGCTTTTGCTTAAGGAGCACTGTTAGATCCTGCAGATGATCTAGAAAAGCTAGATGACATAGCAGACCGTGCATGTTTTCTGAAATATGTTAACACCTTTCTTTTCTATAAGGGAAAACAAGTGCAGTGGTTAGACATAACCCTCTGGGTCATTATCCTGTTCCTTTACTGAACTCGCCACTGGAGTTTAAGGCACAATTCTCTTACATACCAAAGCCTCAGGTGAAGGGGGAGAGGATAGTTCAAAATGGATATATATTCCCCCTACCTCATACAGATGGCCAATATTTGTTGTCTCCCCTTTCTGTGGTGTATGATAACACATTCTATGCCACAATGACAAAGAAAACATGGCAAAACACAGACCCTCTGATCATCTCAGGTGGGGTGAATCTTGGCAAGTACATGGAACTAACATGCTAGATGTAGCATGCAGAAATCCACAAAGGATTTTTTTTTCTCAATCACACACATTTGGCAGAAATGTGGAGCTCAGACTGTTTATCCGCGCATCCAGATTGGGAGGCCAAGGAGGGTGGCTTTTGGTGGACAACTAAACACTTTAACAAAGCAATAAAGGAGGGTAAATATGAACACATTACAAAAGTCTCAGGCATTCGAGTAGGCTGCAATCTTGGAGGTAATGAAAGGCACAAAGGTTTAAGCGTAGGTCCTTACACAGCTTGGGTTTCACAATACATTTTACAAACCTATGCTATTTCAATAGGGAAAGCATTTCAACTGATGTCAAAGCAAGTACCTTTGCATGAGGTTGTCAGTGAGATAGACAGATGGGGAAGGTCAGGTAATTGGTCAGCAATCGTAGACAGGATAGATCACCTAGAAAAGGCTATGGCCAATAGGGAGGCAAAAGAAGCTTATCCTACCCAGATGAAAACTGTTCTAAATATCCAAGGACTTGCTGTACTACCCATCGAGATGTGCCATTTTGCAGCTGATGACAACCCAAGTGATATGTTAATGGATATGGTGCATATCATCCAAGAGGACTTGGAAACTTTACAGGCTGAACATCAAGCACTCGTTGAACTTCTGTAGATCACAGACTTCCTGGACGCACTCTTTAAGGTGTTCCAAACTCATCTACCATCACATGGCCAGAGCAGCTGACAGAACTGAATCTATCAAGACTAGCTCAAAGACAGGCAATTACAGAATCTTCCTACACTTTGCTGAATGCAATCAAGAAAACATCCTATGGAATATTGGCATGGAACAAAGATTTAATGTCATGGACACTGCATGGGATCCTGAACATTCCCATGCCAGCAGAAACATCTCTGTTGTGTGAAGCACTGCAGTCCTGGGGCACCATGCATCGAGTAGAGAAGCAATGGATACAAACTTTCTATGAGATGCCCTATACCCATGCCTGTGTGACACATGAGGATTGTATGGTACAACTGTATTCCCTGAAGAACTGTGTGGGAACACCACATACAAGATGCCAGGACATTTTCAAGGTAAGCCCATGTGAGAAGAATTCACACTCAAGTGCATGCTGAGTGCGATTCGAATGGAAACCTCCATTAGCAAAGCTAAGATACTAGCCAATGGATCCTACATTATGCAGTTTAATGCTTCATGCTGTGGTGTGCCTGTGGGGATTGCCATCTTGATCACAATCTTAAAGATGGTTAAGTGTTACAACATAATTTTTCATCCTCAAGTGCAGCCTGAACTAATGCTATTGAGCTGGCCTGAGGTGAAGCTGTCACCACTGAAGTTCTTGCAATCATCACTGAGACTGGACTATCTACTGGATATGAAGATACACATCACATGCACCACAGAAACTTTCATAGAAGCATCAAACAGAGCAATGCAAATAGCCAAATACCGACTGAAGAGAACACCAGATTGGGCAAAGGGGTTCCAAGCCCTGTTGGAAAGCTCTACTCCAACAAATGGAAGCTCCATTCTGGGATCCATTACGGACTGGCTGACAAAGACATTCTTCTCTGGAGAGTATTTTAGACTTTTTTGGAAACATAGGCTCAGGGATCACACCTGTGTTCTATATCCTCGCAACTGGGTTCATCCTCATCTTGATCATCTTATTATTTCATTTTGACATGGAGCAGTGAATTTGTCAAATGCACCAACCAAAGCTGTATCCTGAATAACAGAAGAACAGTGTTTGGAACTTTTTGTGAGACGAACATCTACTCATCTCAGATTCATCATCAACCATCAGATTGTCTGCTGGTTAGTAGCTGCTGCAGCTGGCTCTTCTCAAGATGAAGGGCCTCATTATTAAATAGGCGCTCCTGTATTGAAGGGTGCCGGTACGGGACCGGCACCCTTCATTACGGGATGCCTTATTACGAAGTTCCCTTTGTGGGAAAACCAGGTAAAACCAGGCGTCCTTACTGAGTCCTGTGAGGGGAACAGGGAGCTAATAACGGGTCGTTATTAACGGGCCCGTTATTAGCTCCCTCCCCATTCCCATTGAGCCTTATGGGGGCTCAAATGGTAATGGGGATGGGTTTTTCCTATGAGGACTTACCGGGTCCCCCAAGGTTGGAATAGCCTGGTAAGTCCTCATTGGAGGAACCCGGTAGTGGAACCTGGTATGGAGGCAGCCATGCCCATACTTGTAATGAGGTCCAAAATGTTTATGTTTCAGTATTTAGTATGTAGTGAAGATCATGGCCCTCATTACAACCTTGGCGGAGGACCATGGTGCTATTAGCACCATGGTCCATGCCGCTAAGGTTACGATTCCGCCATGGTGGATGGCGGAATTACCGCCCCATTCCAAGGTGAGTGGGGCGGTAATTCCCCATTCACCATTTGCCCTTCCCCATTCCCATTTTTGCCCCATAGGGCATAATGGGAATGGGGAAGGCGCTAATTACGGCACCGTAAATTACGGTGCCGTAATTAGCTCCAAAGTCCCTTTGCGGGTTGGATTTTTAACACCTGCTAAAAGCAGGCGTTAAACACCATCCCGCAAAGGAACACTTGTAATCAGGCGTTAAGGGTTAACGGCGCCGTTAAGCCCTTAACGCCTGAGTTGTAATGAGGACCTATGTGTGAACATATTTATAGCAAATGAGTATTCTGACATGTTTTGCATGTTCTATTGACTCTTCACTCATTTCCCCATGAAACCTATTATGCTACACGGCGTGTTCTAAAGCTCATGGGGGGAGGGGTGGTTGCATGTATTTCCCATGTCTATCCAGGTCAGCCATGCATAAACTGGCAAGTGGTATGGGCTGCAGACCAGGCCTTGTTACTAAATGCACAGTGTGATGCAAACACTTTATATTTGGTACAATGCATGCCACAAGACTTGCTTTTGCTGCTTTTGCAATGTTAAAAAACAGTACATTAGAGTTGTTTTTTTCAATAGTCTGGGCAGGGCGCCAGCGAGCTTCAGACTGGTACTTTATAATTCTCTACTATAAACATAGCTGTTCATTGCTATACAGGCTTTTTCTAGTGGCGAATGATGCTTGTGTCCTTGGTTAATATTTACATGAGAAGAGTGCTGTCTGCAGAAACCTTTGTTGGAACGATTTGTGGTGGCGAATGATGCTTGCGTCCTTGGCTAATATTTACATGAGAAGAGCGCTGTCTGTAGAAACCTTTGTTGGAATGATTCGAAGTCGCGAATGATGCTTGCGTCCTCGCTATTTGCTTACACAAAAATATGTGTTCTGCTGATGTTTTTATTTAGAAAGAGTTTCAGTGCTGGACAAACTTTGGAGATTGGAGGTGTGGAAAGGGAAAGTACAATAAAGCACAAGTAGAGTCAGCACAGGCTCTGTACATAGCTGTTTGGGGCAACAGAGCTGGCAAGGGGGAAGGCACACACAGCTGGAAGTTTGAAGAAGGAATTCAGAGGTTTTCCAGTTGGGAGGGGCCATCTCCCTCTTTTTTCTTTTACTGGATTCTCAAGCATCCAGGCTGGCTTCAGGCTGTTTTGAAGCATTTTGAGTCCCTAAAGGACTCTGGCTATTGACTTTTGAGCAGAACTTGAATTCTCTTTGAGCTGCTCGGGGAACAATTCTGTTTTTACCCCCAAGGCAAATCAGCTCACCACCTAAAGAGCAGATACCATATTCTGCATTAGTTATATGCTACCACCATGGATTCCAATGGACATTTGTTGATGCTTTTTATCCTATTTTTTATGTTTTGGTTAAAAGATCATGGTGCATTGATAGATGGCTTTTTAACATTTGGGAATGTTTCCATGTTTCCATTTTTCCTTGAATTGTGGATAATACCAGGCAACCAGTATGGTACAACCCACTTCAACTCCCTACCTTCTACAGTTGGATGGGTACGAAGACGACTTTTACCCTTCACTTGAAATCACATTGAGAAAGGTATTGAGGTATTGTTTGAGGCAGGTGCCTCAATACGTTTGCCTATCACGATTTGGCGAGGCAGATGTTTCCATGAAGATTGCTTAGCTTGAATTCTGAGGTTGCCCGGTATGGCCTGGTGAGGCAAGTAGTTGGTTTATTAGGTGACAATGGTTTCTTGGAGAAAGATGATCCTTCCTAGTCTTGATCAGAGGTAGAGAAAACGACAATGATTTCAGCCTTTTCATTAATTTATTTTGCATATTTAGTATGTTGTGTATAGTGATAATAATGATAGCACTGTTTCTTTATTACATATTTCTTGTGATTAAAAGATTTTGCTTTTTGCATGAGAGTGTACGACACATTCATTGAGTGTTCCTTACTGAGTGTTATCAGATGACTTTTAACATGAATATTAAGTGTGGGGCATCTTTTTGAACTATTGTTTATTTATGTGTTATGTAAAGTAAATGTCTTTAAATACACACCAAGGGTTAATGCATGGTCTGAGTAGGATGCTATCAATATAAATACAATGTGACATTGGTAAACCTCTCCTTCGTTGGCAATTGAGAGCTGCTACCTACTGGAAGGGTTTCTGCCTCCTCTCTTCACAGTTGCACAGTGGCAGGTGCATGCTTTTCCCTACCCATACTCCCACCACAGCCCCTTCTAGAGGCTGCAGGGTCATAGATGCTCCCCTGAGGGTAGAGCGAAGGCTCTGGAGGTAGGGGTGATAATTATCATGTCAACACAAGGGTGCTGCATGCATAAGAAAAAGGGCCTTTGATGCTATTGACAAGGGACGGGGCGGGGTTAGAGTGGTAAGATCGAGCACAGACCAGTTAGAAGGTTCCACCACCTTGTTTTCTCACGTTATCCCTCTTCCTTCCTGTCCCCTCCACTTCTTTTAACACCAAGCACTTTGAATGTGATTTCAGAAGGCTAACCTTTATTTGTGTTATCTTTTTGTGATATTGGTTGCCAAAGCAACCTTACACAAAAGAAAACAGAAATTGAACGTTTCTTACCGTATAAAAAAACACAAAAATAATTCTCACTAAATAAGAACAGAACACAATAAAAATGTATACAAAGATAAAATAAGCAATACATTATGGCTCCCCATTAACCGAGACCAAAGAATTCCCTTGGAGCATTTAATTTAAAACATCTTTCTCTGTTTTCCCGAAAATAAGGACAGATAGTGACCCAGTGTGTAAGGGTTTCCTGATCATTCGTACTATCACAAAACCTGCAATTGGTGTTGTCCAATAAATGCTGTTGACCCTTCCAATGGCAAAATCGTTCTTTGGAGTGAAACTGGTTCAGGCGAAAATGTAGAAAGACTTCCCGAACTCTATTACAGGGAAACCTCTGCAATTAATAGGGGATACAATCAATTTTGTGTGCAAATTTTGTGTATTCGGAGTATGTAATATACTGATACATTGAATCAACTGTTTCCACCCAGTCTAATTTATACAGTTTTGCCTTTACCATACAAGGTCAATACACTAGTTCCTCTTCCGTTCCACCAATATGATTCAGAATATCCTGCATTATTTTAATGAAGGAATTAGTGGAGGGAATTGTGGCATCTTTAGTGATGTTGGCTAGATCCAAATAGAGGTTATTGGGCAGTGGACAAAGGATCTTAGAATAGGTAACCAGCATACACCAAGTATATCAGGCTTTAATTGAAGTTACGCAGAGTTAAAGTCTGATAATGCAATTAGGAATAGCAACAGAGAGGCCCAAGACATGTTTCCACAGTTTACCTTGTACAACATTTAGGTGATTGCCCATGTCTAATAGGCAGAAGTCTAATCCATACATAACACAGGTTCAACTTTAGCCAAATAGAAACGCTGAATTAGGAGAACAGAAAATGTGCCTTTCTGTAAAGACATTTCATTTACGAGGTCAGCGGGGTGAGTCTACTGTGTAGGCCTTCCTTCCAGACAACACTAGAAGACTGATTGCTCAGATTGTACCCTAAGTATCTAAGGGAGTCCACAAGTTCCATTCTCTCTGCACCTAGCTTCCAAATACCATGTTTGATTATCTTGCGGCCCTTGGAGAAGAAGACAATTTTGGATTTACCCCCATTCAGGTTTAGATTATTGGAGATACAATATTTAGCAAAAACATTTAGCTCATGTTGTAGGCCTCTAGGTGTTCGGTCAAAGAGGAGAAAATCATCAGCATAGGCTAACCAGTCCAGTTTTAGACTACCTAGACTAGCCAAGGTCATGATCTCACCCTTCCACAAATGTTACACATCCGGCACATATAGACTGAAAAGGATGGGGGCAACAGTGCAGCCCTGCTTCAAACCAACCCCAATATGGATGCAGGAAGACAGAGCGCCTCCACACGTAAGGCTCACCCTCAAGGAAGTGCCTGAGTGGAGGAGCGCAAGGGTCTGAACTAACTATTTGGGTATGTTCCAGCTTACTTGTTTGTTCCACAGTTGGGTTCTCACCACACAATCAAAGGCACTAGATAAATCAAGGGAGGCCATATAGACCTCCCCCACATCCTTGGTGTGTATAGTAGAATGAAGATATGCATGTATACTAGCGTTGGGTAGTGCGCCCATATTTTTCCTAAACCCAACCTCGAATTTAGAAAAAGGACCCTGTTGCCTAATGTGGTAGTCAAGGTCCCTAAGGAGTACAATACAAACAACCTTACAGGTGGCATCAATAAAGGCAATTGGTCTATAATTTCCCAGGTCAGCAGGATCTCCCTTATTATAGATGGGTATAATAATCGACTGAACCCATGAGGGTGGAATAATGTGATACACCCCTATCGCATCAAAAAGGGGTTTCAAAAGGGAAGCCCACAAGAAGGGTGAGCTCTTTAAAACTAATGGCGGAATACCATCCGGGTCAGGGGCCCTAGAAGGTTTTAACCTTTCAATGGCCCAGATAATAGTGGTCACTCCCTGGTTCCATAGGTCCAAGACTAAGGTCCGCACAGTAGATAATATCCTCCGGAAGCGAATATTTAAATTAAAAAAATCAACCCAGGTGGCTTCAGAGATAACTGAGTCCATAGCCCTTGTTCACTCCCCTTTGACAGAGTTGGGATTAGCCCAAAGGTTTGCCTCCTTGCCCACTCATAAACTGTCCAACATGCAGAGGTTAGCTCGTTCATAGGACTCTATAGACAGGGATTCTCCCAGATTTGTATGGGTCTGAGCAACTTTCTTCTTTGCCAATTCATACTCTGAGGCACTCAAGTTCTGGTTCTTGAGTCCAAAGATAGTTTGCCATTTGGCTCTCTTAGTGACCAGGATCCTATATTGAAAGTATGGCACTTTCCCCCCACAGTCAGAATCTTATTGCGTTGTCCCAGATCCTCCAGTACTTCACTAGCAATACAATGGACAAAGTTAACCTGCTCATCTGGTGACCACAAGGACAACACCCCCCCCACTCATTTCAGAATATCTGTTGGCAATAAGTTGAGTAAACTTGGACACGGTCTTTTGGTTCCATATAACTGTACGTCTGTCATGAGCTGGCTGTATTAGGTCCAGATACGCTCTAACATCATTTAGAAAGAAAGGCATGTCGAACAGATGTTATCCCTCTTCCTTCCTGTCCCCTCCCTGTCATCAATAAATGGTCACCCACCCCGGAGTCCACCCAGGACAGAGCACCACATCTAGCTCCCAGGCTTCTAGACACATAGACATAGTCGATCCTAGATCGAGAGTTCCACCTATGCCATGTGTATCCCAGACCACTCATCGACAAATCCTCTATTTGAAAGATACCTGATTTGCTCAGGAACAAATCCTAAAAGGCTAACCTTTACAAGAGCTGGTATTGGACTCTTAAAGAAGGCTTGCTTTAGTCCTATCACCTGTGGAATGTTGCCTTTAAAAGAAGAATTCTTCCAATCTTTCTTAGATTCACATTTGAACAAAAATCTGAGGAAGAATTAATTGGGGCTTTGTTGGGGAAGCAGTCTTTCCCAAAGCCCTTCACCGAAGGTGAAGACTAAGTGTTCAAGTCAGGGGCAATCTCTGCTCCCTAACAATCCCCTGGGCACATTGGGAATGACCTGCTGCTTCAACAAGAACTGCCTCTCTATCAGCCCCAACAGTACTCATATCCTTACGATGCAATTGTGAGCCAGCCTCGCCTGTGTTTGGAAGCCTGAGAACAAGAACTCTCTCTTTTCCTCAAGTCCCTGGAATAGGACTCACAGTAACCTGAGAGTCAAGAAAACCAGGATCCCTGTTTTGGCTTCTAACTGATTTGAACTTTGAATGAAGCTTGTTCGACCCATTTAAACTAACAGGACCCTTGGGTGTTGCCTTTGGCACTCAACTGATTTCTGAACTGTTGTGTTGTACCTTTCAAACCAGTTTGTCAACACCACACCTGCTGAGCATGTCATTGCCTTGGCTCAAACAAGAAGCCATTGCTGCACCTGCACCGTTAGAACCATCACCATCTTTGTTGGCAATCTTCATCAACTGTCGAGAAAACCCTAGGGGTCTCATTGAACTTCGATCTTCGAACACCCCACCCAAACTCCTGACATAAACTGTGCTTCCACTCAACAGCATCTTTGCCATCAAACTGACTGTAGAACTGACCCTCGTGGCTCTCATGATGAGCACTTGAATGAGCAATCTTCAAACTGCAGCAAGCTTTAGTTCAACCCCATCAAACCCTTTGCCAATCCCTTCACCTGCTTGTATCAAACCAACCATTCATTGACAGACCTAATCTCGAACCACTGGAAGCGTCATGTCATGCATTGACTCAAGACCGTAGTAGCCGAACTACTAAAACCTGCTCGGCTTAGAATTGCAACCTTGTCGAACCGCACCCGGGATCATCAGGATTCCAGTTTCCATCCTTCATTTCACCTCGACTTGAAACACTGATTTCTAGTCCTTGTAGGATGGGTTAGGGAGGGGCCCTACTTGTAACCCGAAACCCTGCAAGCCGGAATCTGTGTCATTAAGGCAAAGAGGCTTCAGTTTCTTGGACCTTGCCCAGCAACAACAAAAGATCAATGAGTACAAACACTATGCTTAGTATTGTCTCAAATCCAAGAGATGCCACAAAAAACGCAATGGGCCTCATTACAAGTTTGGTGGAGTGGTAAAAAAGTGGTGTTAATTCCATTACGACCACTTTTTTGGCATAATGGAAATTTCCGCCATTTAACCGGCATTTAACAGTTTGACCTTGCAGTGGAGGATTTGCCTCAAACATAATGCTAGAGGTAAAAAATTCATCTGCAGAACTACCGCAGCAGAATCACCACTCGCAGTAATTCTGTCAAAATCCCCATGGGGTGCTGTGGTTGCCAAAAATGGCTTTCAACACTGCCCTTCCACCACGTGTAATCCCATGGCAAGCCCACGCTACCGAGGAGCTTTAGTGGTAAACGTGTTTGTCAGTAATTCGACCGATTTATCATCAAATTACCACCAAACTCGAAATGGGGCCCAATGTCTTTCTTTGTAAATCAAATGGTCTCCCACTTTAACTCCAAAGTCACAGTTGACTACCGGTGGTTCATCTTCTATTTTACAAAAAATAGTCCCTTTCCATGTGTGTGTGCGCGCACGTGCAGTGTGCACAATAAACCCCTAGCTACGTCTATCAAATGCTTCCATTCCTCTCGATACAACCGCCACTCTCCCCGCCTTCCTGTGACGCAGTCATGAATAATGAGAATAGTGGGTTTGACTTACCAACTTTGATTGTGTTGTATACTTCCATGGCAGTCTGTAATTCCTTGAGACAGTCCAGGTATGTGCGGTCATGGGTCTCGCCGACTGTGATTGAACACACCTCAAACAAGACTGACAACTTGCCAAAGCAAAAAAAGCAACTAGGCTCGCTGTAGACTGGAGCAGCAAACAGGCCAAGGAGCGTCAATTGAGCGAGAATGCTGCGCCACACACTGCTTCCAGTAGACCCTTGCATCCTGACCTTACTGCCCAGACGCACGCATTTCGCCTTCCCTCCCAACTTACTGGGAAATTCGTACTCCTGTCACAAACTGAAGGCTCGTTTAATTAATTAAATGTGTATCGCAACCCACAACAAGTGCACGGCCAGAGACTGCAAGGGAGGAGAGACATCACAGTGGGAGCTTGTGATGCAGTCAGCAGTGGACTCAATGGAGTGTTGTCAGCCAATCAGAGCACAATGTTCTCCATCACAGAAGCCAGGACTGTTGTAGTTGTATTTCTTTTATTTCGCCAAAGACGCCTTTTAATAGGGGCTATGTTTGAAAAATAAAACAATCGTTTTTTTTTCGGTACGGCTGCCTGAGGTACCATTCGGTTCCTAATTACCAAATCTGACCCCATTTTAAAGAAGACGGGGTGCCAAAATGACACCCTACCTGGAGCGGCATAGGCGTGTTCACTTGTCCAGGGAATGTCCTCCTTCACAGGTCTGGAGGGAGAAGCCAGTTTTGTTTGTTATTCCAGTATTGAAGACAAGACTAAAGGCACCCTTCCAAGACAGGCAAGGACAGAGACTCCAGGTGGCAGGCAAGTGCCTCTGAAAGTGGTAGTCAGAGTGACATGTCAGGGTTAGGCGACAGTCACGCTCGGAAAGGCCTTTATGGGACAAGAAGGGTCAGTCACATGACGGGAATTTAGCATCAAATAGCCCCCCAAATTCTCTCATTCATGAAATAAATGACTGCAGCAAGCGAGGCATTAAATACAAAGGAAGCTCGAGCAGCGTCGTCCTGCAGTACAAAACCGGCTCGAGCGCCATTGCAAAAGTGGCCCAAAGTTGCAAATGGCAATTCATTCCTTTTGTGACAGACTGTTTGCGTAGTACACAAGGGGCTGTCTTTTTAGTCAAATGTGTTACAAATTCTGCATTTTAAAGGATGTATGTTTTGAAAACACTGTTCAAAACTACTAGCCGCATATTGAAGCAACTAATCTGAGTGGCCCGATTTGGACAAAAGAGGCCTATTTTGACAATGGCCCACACTAGCATCTTGGGCCTGCAAGTGTTGTGTTTTACCTATCCTGACTATGTGGCTATTCCCTGTAGGTATGTGTGCCTGAGTCTGGAAGTTTGGTATGGAGTGTTCTGGTTGGAATGTTTGGATGTGAGTGCCTGGTTCCTGGATTGCCAGTTGGAAACTTAAGCTTGGCACAGGGGGACCGGTGGATGCTTCTATCCTATGAACTTGTCCTGTATTATACCTGATGTACTTACCTGTGTTCCTGTGGACTTACTAAAGATACCTAAACTGAACAAGGCTCCTGAGTGGTTATTTCTAACCCCAAACCCACAACTTAACAGATGTATGTTTTGAAAACACTGTTCAAAACTACTAGCCGCATATTGAAGCAACTAATCTGAGTGGCCCGATTTGGACAAAACAGGCCTATTTTGACAATGGCCCACACTAGCATCTTGGGCCTGCAATTCAGGCATTTCCCTATTGCCCTGTAGGCCAGTCCGAGCCTGAGCTCGGGCATTAACCACCTCCAGAGTGTAACTTGTGCTGGTTGCAGCCAATCAGTGCACGTTACAGCACATTTCTCACACTACACTGGTCACAGTTCATAGTTTATAGACATTGGGAAGGGGAGTTGATGACATAGTCAAATACTTCAGTGTCTGCAACACTCTAGCATGTTACTCTGCCCGTACACACTCATGTAGAAATGTGTGTGCCTGGTACCCTAAATGGAGGTGAAGCGAGCAAACTGTATTTTTCTGATAGGTTGTGGTGCTGGAACATTATTTTTTTATATGAATCCTGTAGCCAAATACATAGCGCCAGGTTTAGAAATGGTGCCAAGACATAGAACGGTCATGATTGTTCCCTTGCCAGTGTCGAGCCCAGAAAATATGAGACTATCAGAATCACTGTTTTGCTAGCCCTGTCCTTGCCACGAGGCAGAACAAAGTCAAAAGCTACCTGAAATATGGCCGATATGAGCATGGTTGGCCTTTCGTTCTATTTGACCATTTTTGGCAATTTTCTTTGAATGAATACTCTGAATCTTTTTTCATAGCACTATATCAGGGATGGTCTAAAGTAACGGTGATTTTGGACTCATCATAAGTACTATACTGACAATCACTAAGGAAGTTTGTTGGGTTTATATTCTAGCTTGTGTTGTTGCTAAGAATGAAATGTTATTCGTGTATTTGTCTGAAATATTGAATCAATTATAAGTGGCAAAATATGTGATTTGTATTTAGTATGCATTAAGAAGTATAACATTCTGTAATGTATGTTTTATTTTATTTATGTTTCCTTTGTTGTTAGAGAATGAATATAGTTGTGTAAGTTCTGTAAACTAAAAACAACTAAATAAATAAAGTTGGCGAAAGCTGTTCAGGTGCACACCAAAGTGTAATAGTATTTATCAGTGTTCATGGTGAACTTCAATAACACCATGGGTGCACTGAAGGTAGAAACAATTTTGACACAGGCAAGGATTGCATGGGCTGCCTCGTGGAAAAGCAACAAATGTTATCCAAACAATAGGCAACAATAGGATACCCTTGTGCTCTGCACACCTATATACCGGTGCCAAGCAACCAGTCAACAATTCAGTAGAATTAATCTAATTCACTAGGGATCCACAGTTTGTCATAATCATTCAACAGGAAACAATACTTCAGACTATTCCAATTATTCTCAAATTCTTCTTCATAGTATATTGTTGGACCAACGTGTTTTGGGAAAGGATTCCCTTCATAAGGAGCATAAAGTTACATCGGTTCAATAATGTAAATAATAGAGTCTTCACTTTTCATCATTGTAAAATAAAGAGAGAATATCATCAATTTAAATCGGGTCACATGTTGAGACAACTTCTATAGCAATCTTAACACTACATACTCCAAACAATGTGAACCGGGGGAAAGGCAAACTCAGCCAGTTAAATTATTAACCACGTCTTCTTATTCAAAATCACTTCGTGAGGAAGTATCCCTAAAACCCATAATGTTCCTCTAATCAATGCCTGAAAAGCATAGTCGAGAAAAAATAAATGAACAGAATAGTGCCTGAGAATCATGGTATTCCATTCAATTGCCAGACATCATCGCATGACTAACATTCTTAAATTGCAGAGGTAGTAGACAAAAACTCATGTAGGACATAGAAGGCAATCCACAAAATGATAATGTCAATTGGCCGTTATTTGTGTACATGTGTTGTACAGAGTAAATTTAAAACTGAATTCGATTAGAATTAACATCTTTAATTGAATTGCATTTACACAGTTTATTTGAACTTCGCATACTCAGGATAGCATTGTTAGGCTGTTACATTTTGATGGGTCAAAGAAACATTGAAAACTTGAAACGTTGTTACCGCGTGCTACAGTTCCCAGCAGGCAGAAAGAGCATTTCTTCACGTCAGAGTCGTACTAGTGCTGGTGTGTTTACGTGCTGGTCTGCGCAGGTCCGCGTTGGATGCGGAGACCTGAGTGTGAGTAAGTTCTGGGAATCCTCTAACGACCCTGGGAAGCATAAGTTGCATTAAACTCAATTTTCTCCTGCTACTCCTTACCATCGAGCTTTACGCAGAGTTCACATTACTACTAGCTGCACAAAAAATAGTGAGTCTATTGTCCACAAATATTTCAGTCTTAAAGCCTTGAATCTAGGAGCAATTCAGTGGAAATGGCAGGTGCAGCAGATGCTGGTCAGGGGGATGTAGAAGGCATCAGGCAGACCGAGACCACTCTGCTGTTAATGACCTTTCCATAGGTTCCCTATATTGGAATAAATAGCACTAATGCATGTGCAGATTGTCCTGAAAGTTATTCTCAGATACTACCTTCTTACTACCTCTCACTGCCCTGTATTAAAAAATGGTTGGATTTGCCAGGATAAAGTGAATATGGACTTGCCCTTATGTGGGGCTTCCAGATATCATTATGGATAGGAACATAAAGATGCTGAGTAATGGGGTTCCTGGCAAACCCATACACACAGACGATACGTAAAAACAGATCAACAAAAAAATCAATGCCCCTCTTAGAGATGAGCCAACTTTCCCGAGGGTGGTAAAGCCTTCGCTTAAAAATGTAGTTATCAAAGTGTCCCTTCTTAACACACCTTTGCAAGTCAAACATGCCATTGACATCCATGATCCAAATTGATGTCATGTGTGTGATGGAACCATTACTCAAGTGGACCTAAAATAGACAGGGCTCCACCGCCAAGATACAATTTCTTTTGTAAAAACCGTGAACACGGTGATGGGGTGGCCATTTGGGCAAAGAAAGAGCTTCACTTTTTAGAATTCCTGGTGCTCTGCGAGGGTTGTGAAGTCATTTGATTGAATATCACACCTAGTGATAACAACAGTGTGAACTTTATCATTGTGTGTTGCCCCCCAGAAGATATGCCTGGATTTAATGAGGATGTAACACACTTGTTGGCACCACTGAACAAATCAAACTGTTCTACGATGGTACTGGGTGATCTTAACCGATGGGTTGGAGACTCTTCCGACAAGGAGACCCTTAACTTGGAACAGCATTTCAAAAATGTTGACATTATCGTACATAATAAAGAGGCCACCCATGTAAAGGGAAACATCTTACATTGGGTAGCATCCCGGAACATCAGTATCGAGACTGTAAATACTAGACCTTGTATCTGGTACGACCATCCTTTTGTAGAATTGTATCTCCAGCTAACTGAGAAGAAAGTACAAAAAGGTAATGTCCCTAAGAGAGTTCTCAGTAGGAATCTGAACATAGTCAAATCAGAGTGCGTAGCCAACGGCCTGATATTTCTTATTTATGCTACCGCAGATTTGGAAACCCCTTATGTCCTGGTGGCCTTCTACGGAAGGCACTTGGCCACATTAATGGACCAAGTAGCTCCCATCAACTCTAAAATCATTAGGGACGGGCTCTGACAGCATAATTGGTTCCCACTCGCATTAGCTAACCTCGAAAAGGAAAAAGTACAGGCAGAGAGCGTCAGGGCAAAAAGACAGGTGTGATGTATATAAGGCAGCCTGGAAATCGCTGGTGAAAAGTTATAAATTGAAAATCTTTGGAACAAAAATATGTTTCTTTAACGAACAAATTGAAAGTGCTGACAACAACATGAAGAAACTCTTTGACATTTTAAAAAAAAACTTGACAAATGCAATGTGCACCCTTAGTCTTTCGTCCAAACTAATGAATATTGTGCCAGAGTCCAGCAGGCCTTTGACGATAGGGTCAACCTAGCCCATGCAAAAATTGCTAACAATTTAGGTATGGATGGGTAGCATCAGACGTTAGATTCTGAGGAAAGTGAAGTAAAACCAAACTTCCAGTTATAATCTGTCTCCATGGCTGAGATGAAGAACATACTCGAGAGTATGGGCCCAATACTTGCCTGGGTTATGTTTTACTGTCCAAATTGATTTTGGGGAATGTAAAAATCTTTTCCCCTTTTCGCGCCCAATTTATTTATGCAACTTTCACTCATAACACTGTCCTTGACATAATTAAACAAGATGCGGTAACCCCGCTGCTAAAAAGAAAACAGGCCTAAATTGAAAAGAAGCCCCGAATTTGCGACTCATTACAAATACCCCCTTCCTTTTGAAGATCAAGGATAAGGTTGAGACCATTCAGTTACAGGAACATCTTGAATGCTTCAGTATACTTCACCCTAGGCAATCAGGCTTTCGGTCAAACTATGAGACAGAGAGCACCCTGTTGGATCTTCAAGCTCAAATGTTAGAAACCATTGTTAGAAGTGCCACAGAGCTTCTGATCTTATTAGATCTATCAGCAGCATTTCATCTCCTAGACCACGAGTGCCTCCTGAGAACTCTATCGGCTGTAGGCAGCTGCTCAAAGGATGCTACAGATTGCATCCACTCATTTCTAAACAATAGAAGGTCTAGAGGGTGCTGCGGTAAAACTGTTTCCAACCAGGCACAAATACACTGTGGAGTGCCGCAGGGCATGTGTCTGTCTCTGTCTCATTTCAATGTATACATCAGACCCTGTCTACTAAAAATGGGGGTACAGTTCATTAGCTATGATATTCAACTGCTGATGGAGTTAAGTGGTGACTACAACAAGGGTTCGGAAAGATAATCTAACATGTACAGGTCTTTGAAGCTGGATGTCCGCCAACTGTATCTGCTTGAACAGTTCAAAAACAGAATTTATGAAGCCGTCTCTGCTCACTGCCAATTGATTTGCCTTGTGACTGTTCTCATCTCTAAACAGGTACCCTTTGAAACTGTCACACATCTGTTTGTCCTTTCGATTATTGGAACTGTATCAACCTTTCTCTCTAATCTTCCTCCCCATCTCCTTTTTATATAGTTTTACACTCAGGTAACAAACGCTTTTCCTTTTGCCACTAACATTTGTGGATCAACTTCTATGTACTATGAGTTTTCTTCTATTATGATATGATATTTTAGTTATATCACACTCATACACAAGTGTTTCAGAGCTACGTCTACAATTTAAGAGTTTTAGTAATGCCATGATTTTTCTGGCAAATGAATGGAGTATCATGATTAAGTAGGATGACACTCTTCTGTTGATTCTTATCTCAACTATGCTGTTCAGGGATTGACTAGGGGAACATTATGAGTTTTCGGATTATTCCCTCAAGAAGTGATTTTGAATAAGGTGATGTGGTTAACAATGATCTGGTTGAGTTTGCCTTTCCCCATTTAACCTTGTTTAGAGTATGTAGTGTTACGATATATATAGAAATTGTCTCAATATGTGACCCGATTTAAATTGATGATATTCTCCCTTTATCTTACAACAATGAAAAGTTAATATTCAATTATTGACTTTATTTAACAGATGTAACTTTAGGCTCCTGATGATGGGAAACCTTTCATGAAACTCATTTGGCCAACAATATACTATAAAGAAGAATTTGAGAAAAATTGGAATTGTCTAAATTATTATTTCCTATTGAATAATTATAACAAACTGTGGGTCCCTAGCGGATTCATTGAATTCTACTTGACTGAATTTGTGACTGGTTGTTTATCATCAGTATAGGTGGGCAGGGGTATCCTATTGTTTGGATACCATTTTTTGGGCCTCATTACGACCCTGGCGGTACGGAGTGAACGGCGCCGTAAAAGGTGCCGGCGCCGTTCACTCCGTACCACCGCATTACGAGTTCCCCTCGCGGGACACGGCAAGCATGCCTGGGAAAACCAGGCGTGCTTACCGGGTCCCGCGAGGGGAAGAGGGAGCAAACAATGGGCCATCTCGTAATGGCCCGTTGTTTGCTCCCTCTCCCATTCAGCCCTATAGGGGCTGAATGGGAATGGGGAAGGACCATGTCCGGGTCCTTCGAGGGAGGAATTACCGGGCCTTCCGAACTCGGAATGGCCCGGTAAGTCCTCATTCCAAGGACTCGGACCCCGACGCGATTTCGGCGGCAGCCATCCGCCAATAGCGGCATGGTTACCGCCAAACTCGTAATGAGGGCCTTTGTCTTTGCACAAGGCAGCCCATGCACTCCTATCCAGCAACTGCTCTGCAGTAGAAGTTCCTGTGATTTCTTCTTTGGCGAAATATCATTATTGCTATTTCAGGGGGGATGGGGTGAGTAAAGTATCAAGAGATACATTTCAACGGTGCTAAATCCATGAACACACCTTTTCAATCAACAAAATGAATAGGTGCAGGACCATCTTGTAATCGCCCTCAAAGAAAGACAACCAGATGTTTGAGGGTTTGGAAGGTGAAACACACAGGGTGGCAGTGAGGGTAAAAGCCGACATAATAAGGCTCATGACCGCAGATAGGCAGTATTCAAACAGAAATAATCGCTACAGGTACAGATCGTGGAAAGTTTCCCAAATAGCATTGTAGTCATCAAGTTCCTGATTGTCTGTTTTATGCCCATCTGTCTTTGATAGATGCACGATGTACCTTCTTTATCTCACCGTTTTGAAAGGTGAATACTCTATTATTTACATTATTGAACCAATATAACTGTATGCTCCTTATAAAGGGAATCCTTTACCGAAAACACGTTGGTCCAACAATATACCATGAAAAAGAATTTGAGAATAATTGGAATTGTCTGAAGTATTCTTTCCTATGGAATGAGTATGACAAACTGTGGGTCCCTAGTGGATTAGATTAATTCTACTGAATTGTTGACTGGTTGCTTAGCACCGGTATGTAGGTGTGCAGAGCACAGGGGTATCCTATTGTCTCCTATCGTTTGAATAACATTTGTTGTCTTTCCACGAGGCAGCCCATACACTCCTCGCCTGTGTCAAGACTGTTTCTACCTTCGGTGCACCCAAGGTGTTTTTGAAGTTCACCATGAACACTGGTAAGTACTATTACACTTTGCTGTGCAGCTGAACAGCTTTCGACTTTGTTCTACCTCATGGAAAGAACAGGGCTAGCAAAACAGTCTCATATGCTCTGGGTTTGACACTGGCAAGGGAACAATTATGACCTTTCTACGTCTTGGCATAATTTCTGAACCTGGCGCTATGTATTTGGCTACAGTATTCAATAAAAAAAAAAGAATGTTCCAGCACCACAACCTATCAGAAAAATTCAGTCTGCTTGCTACACCTCCATTTAGGGTACCGGGCACACACATTTCAACATGATTTTGTATGTGCAGAGTAAAATGCTAGAGTGTGGGCAAAATCCGGCATAACAGGACTCATGACCACAGACAGTCAGTACTCAAACAGGAATAATCATTACAGGTACAGATCATTAAAAGTTTCCCAAATATCATTGTAGTCATCAAGTTCAAGATCGTCTGTTTTATGCCTATCTGTCCTCGATAGTTGCCATTTTAGATGCACAATGTACCTTCTGTGACCCCTGTAACTGTTGAGCAGTGCCTACCACGTCTCAGGAGGATAGCTCGGGGGCAACGTGCCACGGAGCACCACAGGTTTGATCCCGAAGTCCGCGCTTAGAATAAATAACCTATCCTATCATGTCATATAATACCCTTGCTGTCTCTTTTCCTCCTAGAATTTGCTGCTCTCTCTATTCACTCATGGCAGGCCTCTCACATTTTACCCTGCAGGTTCTCTTCTAGGCTTCACTATTCTTCCTCTCGCTAGTTGTCCTCCCTCCTAACCCTTCCATTTCATTGGTTCTTGTTCTTGCTGATTTCCTCCTATGCACTTGTTTTTTTGTTGCTTTCTGATGGAAAGGCACTCACCAAATGTCCAAATATGTCAATAAATGGTGATAGCTTAGCTCTCCTCTCTCAGCCCCCTTTGCCCCCTTTACTCTAGCCCAGACCCTTTTCTGATGCGTTACTTATGAAAGCTCACATGTGTGACAAGTCCTATACTGAGACTATGGGCTTTCCATCCACTCAGTAGGTCCTCAATCAACTTTTAAATCTCTGTGCCATACTATATGAGAAATATCCATTTGCATATCAGTCTGACCCAGTGCATGATGGCAGCCTGAAACGCCAGGCAAATCTCCTCTCAGCAAGAGTATCAACAGCATCCTGCATGCAACCAGTCTAGGAAATGGGCTGGTACAAGACAGAGTGCAGCTCAGTCAAAGTTTCTCTTGCTGGTGCACAGTTCCTAGGCTAGCCCAGCAAACTCCAAGAATGTGTTCCCAAGCTCATCTCTCACCCAAAGGCAACCAGCATTTCAGTAGATTCAGGCAGACAAGACTGTGTGCTTAAGGTGTAATCTCAGTGCAGAAACAGCCAAAGCATCACATCGTGGCCCAGAGCTGTCCAACTTTGTATACATGTCTTGCAATGTACAGAGATATTTTTTTGTCAGCGTGCATATTGTGACAAATGAAAATAGCAGAGAGCCCAACATCCATTACTTGTTGAGAAGGGTTTCCTACTGAATCACTATCACAGGGATATTCCAAATATACAATTATGGTGTCATTCTTATGTTCCCAAAATGCTCCTTGCTTTTGCAGTAGATTTCTCTCTGCTGTAGTCGCTTTGTCATATTGCCTCCTCTCCTGGGTAGAGTTACATGTTCGAGGATGATTAATTGAATTTGGGCTATTGAGTGTTTCAGTTCTTTAAAGTGTTGTGATACTGGTGATTTTGTTGATTGTTGCCTAATATTCGATTTTTGTTCCCCCCGCACCTTGTTTTCGCTTTCCTGCTGGTAATATCCCAAATTCAATTTATCATCCTCGAAATCTACTGGATTGAGAAACTAGACAGCATGCACCCTCATGATATGAATCACAAATGGATTTGACTTGTTTCCTATGAAAGAAAATTACTTTACATCAAAGTGAATGGGAAGAAATAGACCGTTATATTGAAAAGATCAATTCATTCAGTCATGACGGACTGAAATAGAAAGGAAATTTAAGCAATCATATCCAGCGATCTTTCACAAATTTCATCATATCAGAAGAGTCGTAATTAACATCACTAGTTATACACATCCAGTAAACAATACGCTCAAGATGGCGGCATCATTGGGACTTACACAGAGCACAGAGTAGAGATAGAAGATGGACTAATGTCCTGGTTGCTTAGCTACCTGTAAAACAAGCTACCGGAGAAAGCAGCAACCATGAAGGGAGACGGAACCGACAACAGCAGACGACGTGGCACTCACGGGTAAGATTGCGTTTTATTCTTAATCAAGTATGAGATTCAAGATTCTTTACAATGTCCGACTAACACAGAGATATATGTGTCGCTACAGGAAGGTCAAGTCATTACACCGGCACAACCTTGCAGTGTTTCAGACATGGACAAGAACGGAATCAATGTGTTCCCAACCGATAAACATCTTGTACCTATCACGAATGTGACTGTACAGCGGTAAACCAATGTGGTGAGTACCTTTGAGCCAAACGATTAGAACAGATAATACTTTTATTCAACCAATATGAAATCAGTGACATAAGAGTGGGACCCAGCGCTATTTTAGCGACTGGTCCCACTTTATGTCATAAAAAGATATAACTCTAAGAAGTCTTTTAGACACAGTATTCTCCCAACTAAAGAGTGTCCTCCATTTACAGAATGGGCACGAGGTGTAGCAGGAAAAGCAAACAAACAGACCACAAGAAACTGAATCTCCCGAGACATTGGGCCTCATTACACGGATGGCGGAGAACAATGGCGCTATTAGAGCCATGGTCCATGCCGGTAAAATACTGGCACCGCCTTGGTGGAAAGGGGAATTACCGCCCCATTCCAAGGTTGGCGGGGCGGTAATTCCCCCTTCCACCATTGCCCTTCCCCATTCCCATTTTTGCCCCATAGGGCTCAATGGGAATGGGGAAGGTGCTAATTACGGTACCGCAAATTGCGGTACCGTAATTAGCTCCCTGGGTCCCTTTGCGGGTTGGTTTTTAACGCCTGCAAAAAGCAGGCGTTGAATCCCCCAGCCCGCAAAGGGACCTCGTAGTAAGGCGGTAAGGATTTACCGGTACCAGTATTTTACCGGTACCGGTAAATCCTTACCGCCATCCGTGTAATGAGGCCCATTGTTTCACAATTTAGACACACATCAAAAGGTTGGTTGATTATTGGAGCTGAACATATAAGCGCAATTAAAATATCTCACTGAGAAACAATTATAATAACTAACAGGCAAAATATTTTCCATTCCTTTCAGATGAAATATTGAACATATCTGTTATCTACATCTGAAGAAGGGTCTAAGAAAGCCCGAAACGCGTAATGTAAGATAGGAGATGTCTCTCTAAAGAATAACCAACTTGAACAGGATATTGAACACAAAAAACCCTATCAGGATATCAGATTAATATGGAGTAACTCAAGTGCATTTTTTAAATTTCTTCACAAAATCTATGTTTTGCCCCAAATTGATGAACATTCAACCGAATTCTGCATATATTGTGTTAAAAATAAGAAAAGTTACATACAATTTAATGACTGTAAATTACAATGTGAATGTATCACTAATTATGTTGTTTGAAAATTAAGAAAAACAGTTTGTCTGTAAAATAAAATTTTAACGTATACAAATAATCTTTTCTAGAAATTCATAGAGAATTTGTGAATTTTCATTTTTTACCAGTATTTAAAATTCTTCCGATTATATCGGACAAAAGTGTGCCCTTGTCATTGCCTCTCGCTGACCACGGGAAGCCATTTTTCTACATATAGTTCAGTCTGGTAGCACAGACCTAACAAGGTGCCCCTAGACCCATTTCACCATAACGTACCCTATTGAGGAGAAAAAATTCAAATTATTGAACTGTAAATTAAAGAGAGTGCACCTTCACACTTATCCTTCTTTTGTCCACGAGACCATTTGCCCACATTCCTATCTCCTGAGATGAGCTTCTAAATTAACAGCTGCAGGAACAACATCAACATGTGACACAGTCTTCAGACATGCCCCACAAAGCTAAACGTAATGAGAGATCTTGCACATGTTTGTGATATTGCTAGAAAGAAAATGTTTTTAAGAAGCGCACACAATCACATAAACATCCACCTAACAGCAATAACACACACCCATAACACAATTTAGGATTGTGAACAAAACTGTTCAGGCATGCACACAACATTCATAAAACACAATGGGCCTCATTACACGGTAGGCGGTAACCATGGCGCTATTAGCTCCATGGTTGCCGCCGGTATTTTACTGTGTCCGCCTTGGTGGATGGCGGAATTACCGCCCTACTCAAAGGTGAGCGGGGGCGGTAATTCCCCATTCACCAAGGCACTTCCCCATTCCCATTTTTGCCACCATAGGGCATAATGGGAATGGCGAAGGCGCTAATTACGGTACCGCAAATTGCGGTACCGTAATTAGCACCAAGGTCCCTTTGCAGCACCCTACTTTAACGGCTGGTAAAACCAGCCATTAAGGTCGGGTCCCGCAAAGGGAACTCGTAGTAAGGCGGTAAGGGTTTGCCAGACTGGTGCCCTTACCGGTACCAGTAAACCCTTACCGCCTACCGTGTAATGAGGCCCAATAATACCTATGCAATATACATGTGCATACACACAAACCAGTCACTTTTAAACAAAGGCCCAAAATAGAAAATTATAACATGTTCACAACACAACTACTCTCTTCGGGCAATTTACATCCTGCAACTACAATAAAACATCTGGACAATTAGAAAAGCTCACGAAAATGGACACTTAATGCCCTATTTTAGAAACATATGCCCCACAATTGCATGGAACACCCCACACTTGTGTGGTACTCACTATAAAAAGTAAAGTTTACAAAAGTTCTAAATGCCAACATAAATGTTACTACAAACACATTTAGCAATTTGCTTAATATGAACTAAGTAAACTTGACTATGAATCAAACCTTAAGTCACACTACACCAATAATTCACAGCACTCAATTTAGTTGTAGTATTGAAGTAGTCTGCCTAATAAAATACTTAAAGCAATTGTTGCTGTTCATTTGGGTGATGTGAAGAATTCGAACAGCTGCATTGTGGGCGTGTGCTCGGCAGGGCATTTTGACATTTTTAATTAAATTGGATGGTAGACCAATCTCAGTAAAATGTGTGGGGCTAATCCACACACATTTTGCTATGCTCACAGCTTGACAAACGCACAGACCTGTGTACTCTGGGTAGACATGGCATACAGGCACAGCCTGTCATGTCATATTTGATTGGGATGTGACAGCCAGGAGTGCACCATGTCATCTCCAGGAAGGGGGAGGGCCAAGCTTCCCCCTGCCATGACCAGTCTGATTAACTAACAAAAGCTCAATTGATCTGCCCTGTTATTTTGTTAGGCCCTGCACCTGGTGGCTGGGATTAACATATCAATTGCAGAGTACTTCAAACAGGCCCACATGGTGCCTGGCTGCAGAGGTTAACAGAGGAGACAGGAAACCCAATAACCTTTCAAATGTAACTGTGTCCACCTGAAGCCAGCTACCGCCCTCAATATCAATGACAGTGAGCTGTCATGTCTGGGACTGTGTGCTTACAATAAGCCTCCCCGGTAGGGGGACCACACTCATAAGGTACGAGAATGTAGCTTGTAGGATCCAGAGATTCTGGTCTCACCGCAGTTTCAAGTGAGATCTGCAGTTTTAATCAGGAACCACAGAGAGTTCCATTAACCAGAGAGACTCTTTGATGTACAACCGACTGGAAGATGGGTGGGACTTAGTATCACAGGTTTTCACCCCTTTACCTTTCCTGTTGCAAAGCACTGTGGTTATGACCACATGCATACAGGAGATTGTTGGTAGGGACCCCAGGATTGGTTCATTAAGGTAGGTTTAGCCTACCCAAATCACTGTGGCCCACTTGGTTTTAAAATAGGGTAGGCCTCCTCTTTTGGCAGATCATATTAAGACTTCAGTGAAGTAACAAAGAAGAACTCAACCTTGGACCCTAGCTGAAGGTACAGTCTGCCTTACATCTTCTGCCAGTGAAGGAAGGCCAGGATATCCAAAGAGGGAAGCAATATCCCTCCCCTAAACTTCTCAAAGGGAAGAGAGGGAGAAACAGAACTCAGAGGACCCTCCAATTGCCCAAGAACCGGCACCCAGTCAACACACAGCATGCCCTGCTAGGCTCTGCATCCAACTCCTTGGATAGGAAGTGCCAGAATGTCTCTGAACTTGCAACCAAGGACAAGGCAGCTGCCTTCAACACACTGCTCAACTTTGGGCTGTCCGCCTTAAAGGCCAACACAAATCTATTGAAGAAGCTTGGATAAGTGCCTCGAGAAGCACCTACCGCCATCCACCTTAAAGGACATTTTCGAACCAGTCCAGTCCCTCGATCGGCAGCCGACTGCAATTCTGGCGGTTGTCAAGCCGCAGTTGCTTGAAGACATGTAAGATGTCTCGACCAGTGCTTCAGAGCAGCACTGAGACAATAACTCCTGGCTCAAAGCCACTGTGTAGGCCAGCCTTCAGCCATTCGTCCAGCTTTGCCAACTGAACCGTCTTGCTGCCTGATACCCACAGCTGACTCCCATCTCGAACTTTGTCACAGAAACCTGCAATGCACCATGAAGCCGGCTTGACCCTGTCGAGCACCAAGAACATCTACTGCACAGAGTACATGGTGGTTCTGTCCCCCTGGTCCTTCCCAGAAGGCCCATAGAGACATTTTAAGACCCAGTGCTCCCTTTGTGCTAAAACTAAGAAACCTTAACAAACTATTGTGGTTATGAACCATACCATCAGTACCCAGAGTGCATCTCTTTTCCTTCTTTGAAACTGTCTGACTTCTGAATTCCTTTACAGGGTGGGTTGTATTTCGTAGTGTTGTTAGACTGTCTGTTGTGATGAATAAAGTAGATATTTTTAATACAACCTTGACAATCATTTTATCATTGGGAAATAATAGTATTTTTGATTTCTTGCAACTAACCAATAATCCACAACCTTTTGGAGATAAGCCTGCCGTCCTGTCCACATTACCAAAATTGGACATGGGGGCTTATAATTTGCTTGTGTTTCCAATATTTTCAGAACCCTTCTGGTGTCCTAGAGATGTGGGCAGATTGATGGTTTTGAAACCAATATTCTCCCATAGACCCTAGTGCCCCGTAAATTTATTTAACACATAGCTGGCAGATGGTCGTATCTAGTTGGAGCCTTGAGTACAGTTTAGTCACCCAACAATAAAAGTACTGTTGCAGGCAACATTTAGACACTGCTAGATATGTGTTAATAATCATGGATCTTGACATAGAGTGAAAGGCATGAGTGAGGATGACTTGCGCATTCTATGTCAAGAGAGGGGACCTCCACACAGCACCAGAATGAATAGGCCCGAGTTGCTGTCCAGCCTCCAAGCTTGGGTATAAGTAAGAACGGCTACGGGAGAGACCCCATGGGATAGGCTGAGCCCTGTGTACTCAAATGAAGACCTTCCAGGAGCGGTAGTGGAAGATGACAAGGAAGACAGCATGAGTCATGTTTCTCTTGCCAACCATCACTCTGGGGGGGGCAAGTGTGATTACTCAACACTCCAAGTGTCAGGTGGGTCAGGGGCTAATGTGGCATCCTGCAGGCCCCAGGCCACAATGCAGCCTCTAAGTGGCCCAGTAATTGTTACAGCTGTTAACGATGTAGTGGCTAAAATGCTCCTGTTGAAGGAGAGGAGACTAGCGCTGAAGGAACAAACACAGCGGGACAAAGTCACCATAGAGTGGGACAAGGCTGCCATAGAGCAGGACAGGGCCACCATATAGTTGCACAGGCTGGCACTCGAAGAGAAGAAGGAGGTCAACAGATCCACCTCTAGCGAGGGCAGTAATAGTGGCTCAAACCAAGTACCCAGTGATAAGCTCTGGCACCACACCCCCAAAGGTTTAGTTCAGGCTTATAAAGTGGGGAAGGGTAATTTTGATTGGTTTGAAGCACTGAAACTGGCTTTATAGCTGCAGGAGGTGGAGGGGGTAATGTGGGGTGCAGCCCTGACTACTCTCTTACCGACCCAGGGGACTGATGAAATTCTTCAGTTAACTCCTGAGTAAAGGCCCGTTTATAAGAGCAGGAAGGCGGCCCTTCTCAGGAAGTTTTGTAAGACCCAGAAACAGTATCTCAAGAGCTTGAGAAAGTTCAGAAAAAAAAAGTAGCTAGACATGTGTTGCATTCGCACACTTGTCGTTGAAATATCTGAGCGGGTGGGCATCTGGTAACAAAGTTGACACATTTAAAGGGATGTACAATTTCATTGCCTGTGAGCATGTCTTGAAGAATTGCGAGGTTGACCTACACCAGCATCTTGTGAACAAGACTATTAAAGACCATAGGGAGCTTGCAAAGGCTGCCAACAGGTTTTTCAATACTCAAGTCCAGAAAAAGTCTCAGGCGAGCTAACCCAAACCAGAAGAGAAATCTTCAGACAAAAATGGCAACAAGAAAGGGAAGGACAAAAGTCAACCCACTCCTCTTTCGAAGTCAGGTCCCCAAAAGCATGATGGGAAATCCCACAACTCTAGTTCAGCCATGCGCTCCAAAAAGCAGAGCGCACAAACCCCTAACACTGAGCCACCTACATCCTCACAATCTAAAAGTTGTTTCGTGTGTAAGCAGCTAGGCAATAGGAAAGGTGATTTTGCTTGTAAGGGCACACCCAAGCAAGCCATAGTGAATGTTGGACTCGTGGAGGAGGCCTTCATTAGTGTGGGCCTCCTAGAGAATGACTTCCTATTAGGCCAAGGAGTGGCTGAATGTGGATTGGTTACACTGAGTGAGAATTATACCAGGTCTCCAGAAGAGATCCCAGTTCCCAATAATAATTAACTGTTCATAGAACATGTGTATATTAATGGACACACGCCTGCTGCAGTCAGAGACACCACAGCTAGCCTCACTGCGGTCACACGGCAGTGGGTGCTGCCAAGACATTATATTACTGGGCCTTATTGTACCATCCGTGGTTTTGACATAGCAAGTGCCCCCTAGTGATAGTAGTGTTCAGTTGGCGAGGTGAAATGACCCAGCGCTGTGTTGCAGTGAAAGACTCAAACCCTGTCCCATGTCTGTTGGCTAATGATCCTCCTGACCTCGAGATAGTCGCTGCGACTACCAGATTGAAGGCCAAAGTCTCCACCAGATGGAAGGCTATCAACGCTTTAGGGCCTGGAGTGCTTCTAGATGGGTTGTTGGAGGGACTGGTGGGGCCGAAAACCCCTGGTCCAGTTCCAGAGACTGCTGAGTCACCGACTCCCGTGGGAGAGGAGCCAGAAGCCACTGAGGACCCAACATTGTTAGCAGGGGACTCAGTGAATTCAGAGTTGCCTTGCACAGTGCAGGAACCTGAGGTGTGGGCCTGCCCAAGCTGGATGAGTTTGCATCAGCTGGAAGCCCAGATCAGAGTGACTTCTTCAAAGCCCAGAAAGAGTGTCCCACTCTGACAGGCCTGCGAAAGCAGGTGGAGGAGCAGGCTAAGTGCAAGGCCCCTGGACTGTTCAAAGTGTACAGGGAGGATGTACACTTGTAAAGCGAGCCAAAAGACTCTGAGGGTGAGGGCGCTAGAAGGTTGGTGATTCCCCAATTCCACAGAAAGTTCCTTTTGTATTTAGCTCATCTAATTCCTTTAGCAGCTCACTTGGGAGTGACTACGACATCAGACCAGTTGTCTGCACACTTTTACTGGCCCCAGTTTGGCATGAGTCAAGGAATTTGTCGAAGTCAGGCGGTGCCACAAAGGCCCCCTTAATTCCACTACCCATGGTTGGGTGGACCTTCGAGAGAATAGGGATGGACATTGTGGGTATTTTGGATTGCCAAACCAGCTCAGGAAATAGGTACATCTTGGTGGTGGTAGGCCACACCACTAGATACCATAAGGCTGTCCTTCTGAGGAGTATCAAAGCCCCTGTGGTTGTGAAGGCTCTGAGTGGGATAATCTCCCATGTTGGTTTTCCCAATGTAGCCATTTCTGACAGGGGAAAATGCTTCATATCAAAGTATATGAAGGCTATGTTCTCTACATCCTTCCATCCACAAAGGAATGAGCTTGTTGAGCAGTTCAACTAGACCCTGAACGCATGATAGGTGGCTTGGAAGAGAACCTGAGGAGAAAATGGGATATTCTCCAGCCATGCCTTCTATTTGCCTATAGGGAGGTGCCACAGAACGGAGTGGGGTTTAGCCCCTTTGAGATTCTGTTTGGACATCCTGCACAAGGTCCCCTCAGTCTATTGCGAGAGGGGTGGGAGGGCAACCCTGCATCCCCCACACAAGATGTGGTGGACTATGTACTTGGCTTTCGGTCTAGAATGCAAAGTACATGGAACAGTCAACAAAGAACAGACAGGAGCTGATGAAGCACTGGTACAACCAGAAGGCCATAGTGACAGTTTAGTCTTTAGGCCAATGGGTGTGGATTATGTAACCAGAAAACCCCAGTGCCCTTCAGTACAAGTGGACTGAGCCTTACTGTGTGCTTGAAATAGTCAGTGAAGTAAATAATTTCATTGACGAGAAAGCACCTAAACAGATGTGCAGGGTCTTTCATGTGAATCGGTTAAAACCCCACTAATGGCGGGAATGACTTGTTCATGGCGTTTGTGACAGATGGAGAGACTGAGGAGGAGACCAAAGCCCTCTCAGACCTCCTGCACACTGAAGCCACAGATGGGTCAGTTGAAGGTGTCAACCTTGCAATGGACCTGTCAGAACAGCAACTGACACACTGTCACCATTTACTGTTTGACGGTCCTTTTCGTTGACTCCAGATCGCCCAGATTGTTGCACCCATGCTGTGGACACTAGAGACAGTAAGCCTTTGAAGAGCAGGATTCACCAGATGTCTGATACGGTCAGGGACACCATCAAGGAGGATGATTCCAAGATGTTCGGCTTAGGAGTAATATAGTCATCACACAACCCATCAGCTAGCCCAGTGGTTTTGGTCCCTAAAAACACAAATGGTGGGAAGATTTAAGGCTTCTTTTGTGTGGACTACAGGGGGCTCAATTCTGTCATAAAGACAGATGCTCACCAAATTCCTCTGGCAGATGAGCTAATTGGCAATCTTGGCGCTGCCAAGTTTGTGAGTACCTTTGACATCATACAGGGTACTGGCAGGTCGGCTTGGCAGATCGAGCAAGAGAACGGTCAGCATTCTCCACCCCAGAAGGACATTAGCAGTTCACTGTGATGCCTTTCGGATTGAAGAATGCCCCTGCCACTTTTCAGAGGATGGTTAAACAGGTTTTGTCTGTACTGGAAAACTTCAGTGTGGCCTAATTAGATGACATTGCTGTGTTCAGCCACACCTGAGAGGATCACTTTTCCCACCTGAACAAGTGCTTCAGGCACCGCAGAACACAGGTCTGAATATCAAGGCCACAAAGTGCCATATAGTGCAGGGCACAGTGGTTTACCGAGGCCACCTTGTTGGTGGAGGTAAGAAACAACCTCTGGAAGATAAAGTACAGGCTGTGAAGGATTGGGACAGCCCCACCACGCAGACACCTGTGAGAGCCTTTCTAGGTCTCACCGGGTATTACCAGTCATGCATCAAGGGGTATGGGACCATTTACATTCCCCTAAAGGATGTAACTTTGAACAAAATGTCTAAGAAGATAACTTGGACCCCGACTGACAAACATCCTTTTAGGATTTGAAGGATAGATTGTGCAGTGCCCCAGTTCGGAAGGTGCCATACTATGGTCAGGAGTTCACTATCCAGACAGACGCCTTTGATTTTGGGATTGGAGCAGTGTTAGCGCTTCTGAACTCTCAAAGGGTAGAGCAACCTGTCACCTGCATTAGCAGGCAATCGGCTAAAAGGGAAAGGAACTTGGCCATCATTGAAAAAAAGCTTACGCTGTTGTGTGAGCAGTGAACAACCTGAATCCCTAGATCTTTGGGTCACATTTCACTCTCCAAACAGGTCTCTTAGATATGATATATGATATGATATGATACGCATTTATAATGCGCCTATACACAAGTGCTTCATGGTTAATGGCCATGCAAGGGGAGAACCCTAAGATTTTGTGTTGGGTCATATCACTACAGGGATTAGATATGGACATCCTGCACAAGCCAGGCTCCGAGCATGAATTGTAGATAGCCTAAGCCAGTACTTTCACCTAGATGATGAACCAGAACCTCAGTAGGCTGGTGATTCACATGTTGATGCTGAGGGGCATTTGAGAAGTACTACCATCCGCATGGGGGGCGTGCGTTCCCTTGGGCTTTTTGGAATGTTTAATTAAATGAAATGATGGTAGACCAACCTCAGGGAAATATATGGGGCTAATCCACACACATTTTACTATTCTCACACTATAATAAATGCATAGACCTGTGTACTCTGGGTAGACAGAGCCTACAGGCACAGTCTGCCCTGTCATATTTAGTTAGAATGTGACAGCCAGGAGTCCACCATGTCATCTCCTGTAAGGGGGAGGGCCAACCGCCCCACTGTCATGGCCAGCCTCACTAACTAACAAAGGCTCCTTGGATCTGTCCTGCTTTTTTGTTAGGCCTGCAGCTGGTGGCAGTGATTAACATACCAATTAGAAAGTACTTCAAACAGGCCCACATGGTGCCTGGCTGCAGAGGTTAACAAAGGCAACAGGAAACCCAACAACCTTTCAAATGTAACTGTGTCAACCTGAAGCCAGCTCCGCCCTCAGTATCAATGACAGTGAGCTGTCATGTCTGGGACTGTGTGTTTACAGTAGGCAATCCCGGTAGGGGGACCCTATTCATAAAATATGAGAATGTGGTTTGCAGGAGACAGAGAGTCTGGTCTCACTGCAGCTTCAAAGGCGACCTACCGCTTTAATCAGGAACCACAGAGAGATTCATTGACCAGAGAGACTCTTTGATCAACAACAGACAGGAAGATGGGTGGAACTTAGTATCACAAGTTTTCACCCCTTTACATTTCCTGTTGCAAAGCACTCTGATTATGACCTCATGCTCCCAGGAGATTGTGGTAGAGGCCCCGGGATTGGATCATTAAGGTAGGCCTAGCCTAAACCAATCACTGTGTCCCACTTGGCTTTAAAAGACGGCTGAGCTTCTCTTTTGGCAGATCATTTGAAGACTTCACTTGAAGTAACTAAGAGGAACTCAACCTTGGACCCTGGCTGAAGGTACAGTCTGTCTTACATCTTACGCCATTGAAGGAAGGCCAGATATCCAAAGAGGGAAGGAAGATCCCTCTCCAGCCAGCACACAGCATGCCCTGATTGGCTCTGAAGCAAGCTCCCTTGATAGAAGTGGCAAAACGACTCTCATTCTATAAGGACAACGCAACTGCCTGTAACACACTCCTCAGCTTTGGGAAGTCCACCTTAAAGGACGACACAAGCCCATTGAAGAAGGTGGAAGAAATGCCTCGACAAGCACCTACTACCGTCCCCCTTAAAGGACATTTTCGAGCCAATCGAGTTCCTCAATTCGCAAACAACTGAAACGCTGAACGTTGTCAAGGCGCAGTCGCTTAAAGAAATCTGAAATGCATCGACCAGTGCTTCAGAACTGCTGATCAGCACTGAGACATTTTAGGACCCATTACTCCATTTGGGCAAAAGCCAATACACTGTAACAAACTGTTGTGGTAATTAACCATACCGAATACCCTCCTGTCCCCATCCAGAGTGTATCCCTTTTTTTTCCTTGAAACTATCTGTCCTTTGCATTCCTTCACAAGGTAAGTTGTATTTTGCAGTGTTGCTGGACTGTCTGTTGTGATTAATAAAGTAGATATTTTTAATACAACCTTGACTGGACACCCTTTTTATCATTGGGTAATTGTATTTTTGCTGAGTTGCAACTAACCAACAACCTTTTAGAGATAAGCCTGCCGTTCCGTCCACATTAGCAACATTGGTCAAGGTGGTTTATAATTTGCGTATATTTCCAATCTGTTGGGATCCTTTCTGGTGTACTAGCGGTATGGGGGTGATTGATGGTTTAGAAACCGATATTCACCCCATGACCAGTGGTGCCCCGGAAGTTGATTCGTCAAAGGCGAGTTTTTGCAGTAACATTAAATTGACATTTCCAGTCTTCATCGATTTAACTTTTTATAGTTATCAACTTTCACCCCCTGTAAAGAAGTATTTTTGAAACTAATGTCACCTTTCCTTCGTTAGAAACACATAGTATCCATGGCGTTTCCCGGGAGTCTGCATATTGTCATACTGTTTTCCATACATCAGGATATTTCTGTCTAGGGAGATTTTCATGGAGATGTGCTTGCACTCCATATGTCGACATTCGCAAGCCATCATGGAAAGCTGAGGCTAAACAAGCAGTGGATTTTCCCTCTTGCCAAGAGCCAGTGTGGCGTTTGCATGGCGGGGTCTATTTACGGAGTGAGCTTCTTCAGTGCAGAGGACAACAGAAGTGGAAACAATTAGAGTTTTAATGGTTGTGTGAAGAAATACACACACACAACATAACATAATCTGAGGTTTACGGAGAAAATGGGAATCTGAGTGTCGTTTCCGAACTACTGTTTGGTGGTTAGTGTCCACACTTTGAAAAACATGTTTGCTCTGTGCTTTTGGTCCTCTTGCAAAACATTTAATGTTTCTTGTAGGCGTTTGTTATTTGTGAGCTGAAGGCAAGTCACGTGTGTAGAGACAGAAAATGGAGGCTCTGAGCTTGATTTTTCAAAAGGAGTGTTTAGTGTAAAGATACTTAAACACTGCATGCAATGTGTGGTCTCTGTATAGAGTTTTACTTCAATCTAAGCTATTCACAAAGTTAAACAATTTGACTGCAGTAACCACAACATTTTCAATAAATAAATCATGCACATAGATCACCAGTTTAATAAAACATACACTTAGCTACGCCTTGCTTATCTTTTGCCTGCTAATTGAATGCACTTTACTTTTCCTAACACGTGTTTCACTTGGAGGGGGCATCAAGTGTTGCCCCTTCCAGTGAGCTTCTTCAGAGGCTAAGCAAATCTTATTCAAACCCAGCATGAAAAACACTCATGAACATGTTCCGTTGAAAGGAATACGGTTTCCTGTGTGGTGCACAAGACAAAAAAGAAAAGAACAGACAACACAAAGAAGGACAATTAAATTGTGGTTGTTTGTGAATCTTTGTTGGGCAGAATTGCATGCAGTACCCTCTGGGACCACCACATACGATTAGGACTGCAGGTGTAAGCAAAGCCAGCCTTTGCTATAAGTCTGCACTACACAGTTTTGTGGTAGCAAGCTGAGCAGCCAGGCTTATCTCAAGAGGGTATGTGAGCAGTACAAGAGGTTACACAGAGGTCTTACAATCACAGTGGTTCAAGTAGACATGTACACTCAAGGTTTCTTGGTAAAACACTTATTCATTTATAACACAATCATTTAGAAAACATTTCACTAGAAGGAGGCAACTTAATAATATACACAAATACACTTCAATAGCAAACCAATACGCTTCTGAAAAAAATAGGCTACCCTGAAATAGGAGCAAAATGGAATTTCAGTTACTTTCAATGGGAGTAAAAAGGCACAAGTTAGCAGAATAGATCACAAATACTTTCTTGGGCACTGCAAATAGTTTTAGTTCACTAGAGGACTCTATTCAGTTCAATAGGCCTAGGCCAAAGTCAACGGACTAGTGTCTTGGATAGGAAAGAGCAGTTCTTGAAGTAAACAGTAAAGCCTTTGCGAAAGTTCTCAGAAGTAGTTTGTACGAAAAATAATCATATGTTGGGTCACAAGCTGATTAGGCCTGCAAGTTGGGAAACTTCCACAGACTCACTGTTAGAGAAGCGTTCTCTCAATCGGGTTGGCACAGTACCTTAGCATAAAGCAAAAGATGTAGCTGAAGACATTGGTTCCTGCAGATCTCACTGTTCCTGAGCCTCAGTCGTGGGGACAAGAGGGAGGACGCCGGGGGACTCCTGCACTGCACGGGTTCATCGGAAAATGATGACAAAATGGGGTCACTTCAGTTTGAGTAGCTGTTCATCAAGCACACAAGCTGGTGTCCTTCCCCGTGGTTAATCTTAACCAGCTCCGAGAATGGTATCCAGGTGGCTTACATGTTGATTGGTCCCACCAACTCAAAGGAAGAATTTGTCCTTGAAGAGGCTTCTCTGTTGAAAGGAGCTTTGGCGATTCGGACCTGCAGCAGGGCTTCACAGGGCAAACCAACGGTCCAGCAGTTGCGGCAGCCATCCTCTTCCAGCTCATCTTTGGTTCTTTCATTCCAGTGGTCGACTCTGCTTTCCCGTCCAAGAGACACGCCTTTTAAACAGTTTTCCCGCATTCATTCCAGCCTAGCTGCCACTCACCCAGCAGGGTGGCTGTCCTTGCCGGACAGTCAGCCAGCCAATCACACCAGAGTGCATTTGGGTCCCCTAGGCACCTCCCTCACTTCCTGCCCACCCCAGACACTCAGACGCCAGAGGCGGTCTTCAGTCCTGAAACCCGCCAAAGGCATGGAAACAAAGGGACCAAACCTGGTTTGGCGCACAGAGAAAAAGACTAGAAGGACTTTTCCAAAAATAAATGGCGGAAAAAGAAGACCGAGACCTGTTTAAACAAAGGGGCTTAAGGTGCCCTCTTAAAAAACATGGCTCCCGCGATTTTTTGCTACCAGTGTTCGCGGTCGGGAAAAATCATGGTAGTTCATTGTAAAACCACTTCCACCTACCATTCTGATAGAAAAGGGTAGCATTTGACTGCTACATGAGTTTCTAGACTTCTAGACCCAAGGGATACTAGGTAACCGCTCCAACACTCTATAGGAAGATAGTGTGTGCTGGGTCTAGGAATTTAAAAAGACTAGTAAAGTCAATTTAACCTTGCATTCTTTGGGAAACAGTAGTTTATCCCACAGAAGGTATTTAAACCTTTGGGAAGTCTAAAAAGACATTCCTGTGTCACTGCACTGAAGGTGCTTTGTAAAACACATTAAATGATGCCTATGGAGTTATCTTAAAATTCCATAATCAAAGAACACAAGAGTAAAACACACAGCAAAATACATGAACGAGTGGGAAAAAAGTCTCACACTCTTTCCAGGGAAAAAAATCAAATCCTCAAAAGGTGAAGGGTATTAGCACATTTTTGAGAATTCTTCCTGATACTCGTCGTCCCCCAGACTAAGGGAAAGGGGAATTTAATCCACCCCTGGATGAATCTCATTACTCCAGTCGGTCAAACATTCTGGAGAGACCATCAGCATTTTGTAGATTACACCCTGACCTGTGTTCAATGGTAAAATCAAACCCCTGTAGGCTTATTGACCATTTTAACAATTCAGGATTTTCCCCCTTCATTTGCATTAACCATCTCAAGGGTTGGTGGTCAGTCTAAATCACAAAAGTGGATCCATACAAGTATGGTCTAAACTTTTTCAGTGACCACACAATAGCAAAACATTCTCTTTCAATGGTTGCCCACATTGTTTCTGGTTCCTTCAGGTTCCTGCTGATGAAGCATATGGGGTGCTCCCTACCTTTCTCATTCAGCTGACTCAGAACTGCACCTATACCTGTACTGGAAGCATCTGTTTGCACAATGCAGGTTTGGCTGTAGTCAGGAGCTCTTAAGACTGGAGCTTGACAAAGGGCTTTCTTAAGTCCTTCAAATGCCTTGTTGCACTCCTCGTTCCACCTGACCTTTACGGAAATGTGGGTGAGAAGACTACATTCAAGGGAGAAGCTATGGACCCATATTTCTCTATGAAGTTCCTATAATAACCAGTGAGACCTAAGAAGGCTCTCACCTGGGTTTGAGTAGTAGGGGTGGCCCATTCTTGTACAGCTTGTACTTTCCTAGGAAATGGCCTTATTTCGCCTCCTCCTACCTCATGTCCAAGGTAGACCACTTTGCGCTGGCCAATTTCACATTTACTTGCCTTTATGGTCAGATGGGCCGGCTCAAGAGCCTGCTAAACATATCCAAAGTGGTCAACATGTTCTTTCCAAGTAGGGCTGAATACTGCAATGTCATCCAAGTATGCCATCCAGAAGTCCTCCATCCCATTCAGAGCTTGATTAGCCATCCTTTGGAATGTTGCAGGTGCATTTTATAATCCAAAAGGCATTACCTTAAACTGGTAGGGGCCAGCTGGGGTTGAAAATAAATGCAGTGTTCTCCTTGGTATGGTCTGTCAGGGCTATTTGCCAATAGCCTCTACTGAGGGACTTGACTGAACCAAGTTTGTCCAACAGATCATCTGTCCTAGGTAAAGGATGGGCACCAGTCTTAGTGACTGCATTTAGAGCCCCATAGTCCACACAGAATCTCAACTCTTTGGATCCTGCCTTTGGTACTAGCACAGCTGGACTAGACTAGACCATGGACTGGTAGAGGGTTCTATTACCCAGAGATCAAGCATCTTGTTGACCTCTTCCTTTATGTGGGTTCTGAGATTAGCTGACATCCTGTAACCTCTGCTTTTAACAGGTAAACAGTCACCAGTGAGAATATCATGCTGGCCCAAGGGGTCAGGCATGGTGATAGTGAAAACAGGGAGGCAAACTAATTTAACAGAACCTTGCACTCCTCCTGTTGTTCTAGTGTCAGACGAGAGATTAAGTCCTTCTATCTTCACATCTAAAGGTTGTCCCCTGAGGAGATCAGGTAGAGGCTCACTCTCTTCCTCCCCTTGAGCTGAAGCTAGAAGCAAAGCTCCCACTTCTGGTCTTGAGACATAGGCTTTTAGCCAGTTGGTGTGAAAGACCCTGGGGGCCTCCTTAGGATTGCCTAAGTCCACCAGATATTTGACCTCTCCAGGTTTTCCCACAACCTTGAAGGGTCCTATCCATTTGTCCTGTAAGGCTGTCTGCCTTGTAGGAACCATAACTAAAACTTGCTGGTCTTCAGTAAACTCAACCATGTTGGCCTTCTGGTCATGCCAGTGCTTCACCAGAGCCTGACCTGCTTTTAGGTTATAAGATGCTTCTGTGATCATGTGTGTCATTCTTTTCCGGAGACCTAACACATGGCTAGTGACTGTCACTGGCTTGGGAGAATGAGCACTCTCCAACCCCTCCTTAGTTAGGGCCAGGATGCCTCTAACTGGATGACCATATTGAAGCTCAAAATGACTAAATCCAACTCCCTCCTGAGGAACTTCTCTATAAGCAAATAGAAGGCATGGAAGTAGAAGGTTCCACTTTCTTCTATGGGTTCCTCTAAAGCACCTACCATGCTATTCATAGTACGGTTAAACCTTTCTACCAATCCATTTGTCTGGGGATGGTAGGCAGTTGAGAAATTGTAAGTCACTCCACAGTTTTTCACATGGCCTGCATGTAGTGGGACATACAATTTGATCCCCTGTCAGAGATGAGTTCCTTAGAAAAACCTACCCATGTAAAAATACCAAGTAGGGCTTAGCAGCCTGAGCTGTAACAGTCCTCATAGGTGTAGATTCAGGATACCTAGTAGCATGGTCTACTACAACCAATATAAATCAATCGACTGCCTGAAGAGGTTGGAGGGTCTAAGGGACCAACAATGTTGATTCCTACCCTCTCAAAAGGGAATCCAACCAATGGGAGAGGCACTAAAAGTGCCACATTCTTGGTTCCACTCTTGCTAGAGATCTGACAAGTGACAGCTCCTACAGAATGTATCTACATCAGACCCCAATTTAGGTCAGTACAAATAGAGAGAGAGCCTTTCCTTGGTTTTCTTGAAGCTCAAGTGACCAGCCAAAGGAATCTCCTGGGCTAACTGTAGGAACTGGTGTCTTGTCTCTAGAGGCACTACAAGTATTCTGTAGTCCCCTGGGATAGACTCAGTTGGTTCACTGTAGAAGAGGCCATCTTCCCAGTACAGCCTATGCTTCTCTGGCTCTTGTCCGTCCAGCTGGGAAGCTGCCTGTTGGGGAAGTAGGGCACTCTCTTTGACCTCTGCTGAAGTCTGCCCTACAGGGGCCACCTTCTGCCAGTAAAGACTGCAGCTCAGGGTGGTCTTTAGGATCCAGATCTCCAAATGGGGTGAGGTCTTCTTTCAGCTCTGAATCTTCAGCAGCTGCTTCAACCTTTCCTGGTTGTTCCTCACACTCAGCCTCAGCTGGTGGAGCAGTCACAGGTGTGACATTGGACAGTCCTCTCTGGGATGTTCTTGTTGGTAGCACAGGTGTGTGTTCTGCCTTTTTCCTTGAGATCTTGGGTTTCCCCTTTGTCTCAGACTTCATGGAAATAGCAGTCAGTAGTTCCTGTGAACTGGGTGTTATAGATTACGGTGTAACATCCACTAGAGAGTCAGTTAAGGTACTCTCTCTGGCCTTCCTTATCTGCTCCTGTTCCCTTTTACTGGGAGGCCTGGGGGTGTTTGATACAACTCCAAGAGCTTTTAAGTCATTCCCCAACAGGACTCTCCCAGGCACCTCACTTTGTACACTAACAGGTATTTTGACAGTCATGTTGTTGCAGTGGATGAGAGCTGGTACTCTAGGAAGCATTTGGACAGGGCCTTCAGCAAGCTTAGTGAGGCCTTAGGGTGCCTTAGCAACATCCTCAGGTTTGAAAGAGGGATTCATCCACCACTGTAATTCTGGCCCCCAGTGTCTCTAATGGCAGGGGTCTCCTGACCATTCACAAGTACACTGTCCTTGTAATGTTCTTTTGTGTTATCTGGAATTAAATTATAGACATATAAGTTTTGCTGTTCCCACAGACCCAGGGATACTAAAGAAACACTGGCCGAGACTCCAATGGGGTCTTCAGCCTGTAATTGAAAGTTTCCACTTGCCATTTGTGCTTCTCACTATGGGGAAAAGGCTAAGGAGACAGTATGGACGCCTGAAGGTTTCCTCTTGCATCTGGGATCCCCTTTCACATGGTCAGTAGACCCACAAGCATAACATTTTCCAAATGTTTTGTCAAATGGGGGTTTCTGCTAACCTCCCTCTGGTTTGGCACCAGAGGTTTCACTAGCCTGACTCGGTTTCCCTTGTGGTTTACCCTTTTTATGTTTGGGGCCCTCTTTTGGATTGGAGGTATACTAATTCTCTTTGCCATCTTTCTTTTGGTGCTTCCCATCATCCTTCTTCTGAGTTGTCCCAGAATCCTTGTGAGTAGCCCTGTTGGCCACCCACAAGTCAGCAGCCTTTGCTAACTTCTTTGGATCAATTTTCTTAGAGTCAGTCAAGTGTTGTCTCAGCTCAGGAGAGCAGGCATCAAAAATAGATTCTAACAAAAATAGATTTAAAAGTGTTAACTCTGTAACCCTTTACCCAACCATCTAAGTTCTTCAAACATTCACACACCCAGGTAGCCCAAGGGGTAACATCATTCTTTTTGAGGGTCCTAAATCTCTTAAGGTACTGGGGAGGAGTTTTCCCAAACCTAGCTATCAAAGCTAGCTTCACATTTTCATACTCCAACCTTTCAAGTTTCCACACCTCCATTACAGCATCAGTTGCAACCTGGCGGAGCCTAGACAAAAGCCAAGGAATCAACTGATTGCATGTAAAACCCTGAATCTCATAGTTATATTCAAAAGCAGCCAACCAATCCAAAATATCAAGTCTCACCTCATACATACTCCCAACTTCTTTAGGCAAGCGAGGCCTCTTAGGACTGGAAGAAGTACAAGACTCTGGGATAGAACCATTTTCAAGAGACAATTTATTCATTTCAAGAGCATGATGCATTTCCATTTCTCTGAGTTTGATTTCTTGATGTTTACTTGCAGTTTGCATTTGGAGCCTTTTGTACTATAACTCAAGTCTCATTTTTTTCAAGAGAGACAAATTCTGGACTTGGTACTGGACCTCGTAGGGTCTCTGTGGTTATAGCTTGAGGACCTAAAGCAGGTAGAGGTGCAGTGGGACTCACATCCTGAGACTCCTCTAACTCTTGTAACTATCTATTCAGGTTTTTATATAGCGATCTAATGCCCATAGGCCTCAGAGCACTCACAACAGAGACAGAAACAACGTAAAACACAAGACTGCAAAGAGAACGAGGTAGAGATTCTATTAGACTTCTCCTTCGTCGAAAAGATATGTCTTAAGCGGTTTCTTAAAGATGGTAAGAGACGTGCTGTTTTTTATGGGAGATGACATAGCATTCCAAATCATCGGAGTCCAGTGAGTAAAGTTTGTGCCACCAACTCTTTCCAAGGTTTTCCGTAGTTGTTGCAGATTATTTTTGTCATGATGCCTACCCCCGGAGCATCAGGCCAGGCCCATCACCCCCGGGAGCAGGCATCATGCCCCCGGGTAAAGGCCCAGCGGCCCCTTATAGGGGCTCTTGGGACTCTGTCCTGGCGCCGTTGGCGCCAGGCTCATGTTGGACATCAGTCCTGGCGCCTTAGGCGCCAGGCTCATATAGGAAGGTGTTTTGTGCATTTACCTGATGCAGACCATGCTGCAAGATTCAGGCCTCCCTGAGACCTGAAAGGGACTATTTTTTCATCGGGACTATTTTGCCACTCGGGCGTGGCCGGGGAAGGATACTTACCTGGAACTACTTTGGGGGCTATTTAAACCACACCCAGACAGTAGCTCATGCTTCGCGTTGTTCTGCATCCAAGCAGCTGAACGCTCACCGTGTCTGCTCCTGCATCTGGTCTCCAGCCACGCCCGCCTCGATCCTGGAACATCTGTAAGGAAAGAAGAGAAGAGAAAGGTGAAAACCAAGAATTTTATCAAACTTCTTACCTGCATCCGGAACCTTCACGCCAGCGTTCCTGAGAAAAGACTTTCATTTAAAAGCATTGCGTTGCTCGCTGCAGCGCCGCGCTTCACTTATCTGTCCTCGGGAGTTCTTCTGGTTCCACCGCGACTGTCTGCACCGATCGCCACATCTCTGCGCCTAGGGGAGAGAAGAAGAGACAAAAGGTGAGCAGAAGGAACATATGAGGAAAGCCTAATTTTCCGCCATAACACTTACCGGTCTTCTGTTGGTGGACCATTCCTCATTTCGGTTCGGCGCCGCTTGGTTGGCAGGTACCGGACCCCGGCCCCTATGGGGAAAGGACAAAAGACATTACTGGAGGAATTTAAAGACATTAAGAGGGATCGCCCCCATCGCTAACTCACCTGAGTTTACCATCGGCAATTCAATCCCTCAACGCATCGCCTTCATTCTGCACCTGAAATAAAGGACAGATCACAGGTTAGGAAGGCAACAGAAAAGGAGGCTCAACACTTGCACTTTTGTAATCTTCATACTTACGGCGTTCCGCTCGGAAAAGTCAAGTGGATTTTGCCAGCGCCATTCTGAAAACCAGTGAAGTAACTGGACAAACACGCGCCCCTGCACCAGAAGCAGGATGGAGAGCTCATCCTTTCAAACCATAAGGTGAGCTTCAACCGGGGATTTCGGAGGAAGTTAGAGAAGAACGAACGGGGGAAGGGGGGAGCAAGCACACTATTCTGCAGACTGTTAATCCCCTTTCTCATCTGCAGAAGGATATTCCTACGGGCCAGACAAGCAAGATTTGAGGGTCCTGTCAGTCGGTGCTCCGAGTTCTGCGCATCACGCTCGAAGAGGCCGCAGCAACCCAGACTAGACCAGCGCCTCCGTGGGAGTCAGGTGAGCGTTACAGAACGCGAAGCCTTGCTACAAATTCCCACCCAGGTGCTATGGAAACTTCTGAGACTGATCAGTTGGCCCAACTACTGGGGGAATTACGGGCTGAAGTACAATGCTCTCAGGAGGGAAGTGATTATATCAAAGGAAAGAACTGATGACCTGGCTAGACAGTTTTTGCAAGGTCAAGCTGGACACACTCCTCTACCCGGTTCCGGGGGGAACCCCGCTCCTGTGGTTCCCAGTAACCCTGTGCAGATGAATCTACCTGGAAACATGCCGCTGGACCCACCCGAACGCTTTGCTGGGGATCCCAAACGATTCGCCGTATTCATGAATCAGTGTCGTTTGCACTTCCTATGCAGACCTGGGGCCTTCCCTAATGACCAGACCAAGGTAGCCTTTGTATTGTCATATCTCAGCGGCTGTGCTGCCGATTGGTCAGTTCCACTGGTTACTCAAGATTACCCGATTCTCAGTGATTTTCAAGGATTTCAAGCAAGCATCGAAAGGTTATTTGCTCGACACTCTCAGGGGCAGGCTCTGGATGACGAACTCCTATCCCTGCGACAGGGCAATCAGGACCTCCTATCCTACATTGCAACCTTTAATAGACTAATTGTGGAAACTGGGTGGACAGAGGATAAAAGAATCACGTTATTTTATCGAGGTCTACGCGGAGAACTTAAAGATGTCCTGGCCCAAGTTGTAAATCCGCCCCAAGAATGCACAGAATATATAGACTTAGTGGTCCAATTGGAACACAGACTTCAAAACAGAAAAGCAGATCGGTCCAAGTTTGAGACCCAGGTGTTGGTCAAGACCCATGCTAACCCCAAGGGTGCTGATGTCTCTGAGCCTATGCAAATCGGAGGGGTTAAAGGACCTTTAACTCAAAAAGAATGTGAAAGAAGACGGCAGATGCAATTATGTCTTTATTGTGGGTCCTCTGGACACTTTCTACGAGATTGCCCGGCAAAACCACCCAAAAAAGTGGTAGGAGCTGCTGATAAAAACCATGAAGACTCTGTTTCAGGAAACGACCACACCCGACAAGCGTAGGGGTCCGCTTGCCAAGCTTGAAAACTAACTCTCAGACCTCGCATTTCATTGTGCCAATGGTCCTCGTAGATCCGGAACAGCCTAAGTGGTTGCATGCAATAAAGGCATACATCGATAGTGGGGCTATAGGAAATTATGTGGATCGTGAATTGGTCTCTAGGATTAACCTCCCTCTGCGTCCTAAAACCAGCAAAGATGTCATCACCACAGTCGATGGAACCGAAATTGCCTCTGGACCGGTAACACATTCCACTGCTGAGGTGACACTTATAGGTCCGGACGGCCATCGGGAGGCAGTTGTGTTTGATGTAATCAAGGCTCCACAGTTTCAGGCTATTCTCGGAATCCCTTGGTTAGAGACACATAATCCTCGAATTGATTGGCGAGCGAAGAGAATAACCTTCCCGGATTGTGCACAAACCTGCTACCCAGAAAATCTGAAGATTAGTCTAGCGTCTGTAACCTCTGTCTCCATGCAACTACCTCCGAAATACCAAGACTTTCAGGACGTCTTCCAAAAGCAACAGGCCAACACGTTACCTCCCCACAGATCGTACAATTGCCAAATCGATCTGGTGCCCGGTGCACAACCCTCTTGTAGCAGGATTTGTGCCCTTACTGAACCTGAGCATCTGCATTTGAGACAATATTTAGATCAATACCTAGCCAATGGTTTCATTCGCCCGTCAAAGTCTCCGGCATCCTCGGCTTTGTTCTTCGTGCCCAAAAAAGAATGCGACCTTAGAACTTGTATCGACTACCGTGCATTGAACCAGATAACTGTTAAAAACCGTTACCCTCTGCCTCTGATCCCTGAACTCCTTGACCAGGTGAAGGACACTTGCGTATACACCAAGTTAGATCTCCGGGGGGCTTATCATCTGGTGCGAGTAAAAGAAGGCGACGAATGGAAAACGGCCTTCCGTACAAAATATTGATTATTCGAATACCAGGTGATGCCTTTCGGGTTGTGCAACGCGCCTGCTGCCTTCCAATTCTTCATGAACGATGTCCTTCGGGAACTCATCGATGTTTGTGTTGTCGTATATATCGATGACATTCTTGTGTACTCCTCTTCGGAATCTGATCACAGAAAGCATGTCAGGGCCGTCATTGAGAAATTGCGCCAGCACAAACTGTTTGCAAAGCTGGAAAAGTGCGTTTTCCATACCACCGAGGTTGAGTTTCTTGGATTCATCCTGACACCTAAAGGGGTCCGAATGGACTCACGAAAAGTGGATGCCATCCTCAAATGGCCATCACCTAGTTCGGTGAAAGGTGTCCAAAGCATGCTTGGTTTTGCTAATTTTTATCGCAGATTTATCCCGGAATTTTCACGTGTGGTACAACCCATCACTGCACTCTTGCGAAAAAATAAACGCTTCGAATGGACCGAGGAAGCCGAACAGGCCTTTCAGGAATTGAAAGCTAAATTCATGTCCCCACCTATTTTGAAGCACCCGCGTCCCGATCTCCCTTATATAGTCGAAACCGACGCGTCCAGCTTAGCCATGGGAGCTGTCCTGTCTCAGAGAGACCCTGAAACCAACCAACTGCACCCCGTAGCATTTTGGTCCAGAAAGTTCTCGCCGCCTGAGGTAAATTATGCAATCACTGACAAGGAATTATTAGCCATTAAGTCTGCCTTTAAGGCTTGGCAGCATTATCTTCTTGGCGCAAGGCATACCATCACCGTGATCACTGATCACCGAAACTTACAATATTTAAAAACTGCCAAGGCTCAATCGTCACGTCAGCTCCGATGGGCTTTGTTCTTTGCTGAGTTCGATTTTATAATCATTTACCGCCCCGGCTGTAAGAATGGCAAAGCGGACGCTTTATCTCGAATAGGAATGGGAGAAATAGACACAAACTCAGAACCTGTGCCGATAATTCCCGAACAAAGAATTTTGGGGATAACCTCTTTACAAACCCTTGAAGACATTCAAGCACGGGTAAAACAACTCCTGGAATCTACAGCCTTGCAGGATTGGATCCAAAGGGGGTCTTACTTTTCGGTAAACGATGGCCTACCTTACTTCCAAGGACGCTTATTTCTGCCAGAAAAGGAATTGCAAGAACTGGTTATTTCCCGTCATTATGATACCCTGATGGAAGGACATCCTGGCATTGCCAAAACTGAGGAAAAAATTAAACGACAATTCTGGTGGCCTTCCTGGCGAAAGGATATTAAATCTTTCGTGATGTCCTGTGGAGTTTGCGCCCAAAACAAAGGCCAAAAGACAAAACCCGCCGGTCTTCTTCAGCCTTTAGACATTCCACCAGCACCTTGGCACTCCTTGTCACTAGATTTTATCACGGACCTGCCCCCTTGTAATGGATACAATACTATTCTGGTTGTGGTGGATTTATTTTCCAAGATGGCCCATTTTATTCCGTTGAAAGGATTACCTTCAGCTTCTGTCCTAGCCAAGGAATTTCTCGAAAATATCATCCGTTTGCATGGATTCCCGTCCATACTAGTCTCCAACCGGGGAGGCCAGTTTATTTCTCATTTTTGGAGAAAGTGTTGTCAACTGGCACAAATCGACGTAAGACTCTCAACCAGCCACCACCCACAGACCGATGGTCAGACGGAGAGAACGAACCAGACCCTTGAACAATACCTACGATGTATGTTGCACCAATCGGAGGGTAATTGGAAGGATATTTTATGAGTGGCCGAATATGCATACAATAACTCGGTACACTCTGGAACTGGACAAAGCCCCTTTTATACCCTATATGGTCATCACCCTCGTACTTCAGACCTATACTCACCTCTGAACCTTGAAATGCCCGCAGTGGACCATTTGCATTCCACGATAACTCAAGCCTTCAAGGATACAACTGCACATTTGCAACAAGCGAAAGGGAAAAGAATGCAGATCTGCATCGGAGTGAGGCGCCTCCATACCAAATAGGGGATCAAGTATGGTTGGCTATCAAACACTTATTGCTCAAGGGACCTCGAACTTTTAATCCAAGGTATTTGGGCCCTTACTCGATCAAAGCTATAATTAACCCAGTGGCAGTCAAGCTCGAACTACCAGCTAACATGCGGATTCACCCCGTTTTTCATGTGTCACTTTTGAAACCAGTACAACCAGGAACCAGATTAATAAAGCCACCAGAACCAATCCAGATAGATGGGGAGCCTGAATTCGAGGTGAAGAACATTTTGGATTCTAAAATCTCAAAATCAAAACTTTTCTATCTAATTGATTGGAAAGGGTACGGGCCTCAGGAAAGGTCTTGGGAACCCAGCGACCACGTACATGCACCTCGGCTGGTAAAAAGGTTCCATCGGAATTTCCCAAACAAACCGAAACCTCCAGAGGGAACGACCTTGAGAGGGGCCTTGGGGGGGAGTGCTGTCATGATGCCTACCCCCGGAGCACCAGGCCCAGCACCCCCGGGAGCAGGCATCATGCCCCCGGGTAAAAGCCCAGCGGCCCCTTATAGGGGCTCTTTGGACTCTGTCCTGGCGCCGTTCGCGCCAGGCTCATATAGGAAGGTGTTTTGTGCACTTACCTGATGCAGACCATGCTGCAAGATTCAGGCCTCCCTGAGACCTGAAAGGGACTATTTTTTCATCGGGACTATTTTGCCACTCGGGCGTGGCCGGGGAAGGATACTTACCTGGAACTACTTTGGGGCCTATTTAAGCAACGCCCAGATAGTAGCTCACGCTTCGCGTTGTTCTGCATCCAAGCAGCTGATCGCTCACCATGTCTGCTCCTGCATCTGGTCTCCAGCCACGCCCGCCTCGATCCTGGAACATCTGTAAGGAAAGAAGAGAAGAGAAAGGTGAAAACCAAGAATTTTATCAAACTTCTTACCTGCATCCGGAATCTTCACGCCAGCGTTCCTGAGAAAAGACTTTCATTTCAAAGCACCGCGTTGCTCGCTGCAGCGCTGCGCTTCACTTATCTGTCCTCGGGAGTTCTTCTGGCTCCACCGCGACTGTCTGCACCGATCGCCACATCTCTGCGCCTAGGGGAGAGAAGAAGAGACAAAAGGTGAGCAGAAGGAACATATGAGGAAAGCCTAATTTTCCGCCATAACACTTACCGGTCTTCTGTTGGTGGACCATTCCTCATTTCGGGTCGGCGCCGCTTCATTGGCAGGTACCGCACCCCGGCCCCTATGGGGAAAGGACAAAAGACATTACTGGGGGAATTTAAAGACATTAAGAGGGATCGCCCCCATCGCTAACTCACCTGAGTTTACCATCGGCAATTCAATCCCTCAACGCATCGTCTTCATTCTGCACCTGAAATAAAGGACAGATCACAGGTTAGGAATGCAACAGAAAAGGAGGCTCAACACTTGAACTTTTGTAATCTTCATACTTACGGCGTTCCGCTCGGAAAAGTCAAGTGGATTTTGCCAGCGCCATTCTGAAAACCAGTGAAGTAACTGGACAAACACACGCCTCTGCACCAGAAGCAGGATGGAGAGTTCATCCTTTCAAACCATAAGGTGAGCTTCAACTCGGGATTTCGGAGGAAGTTAGAGAAGAATGAAGGGGGGAAGGAGGGAGCAAGCACACTATTCTGCAGACTGCTAATCCCCTTTCTCATCTGCAGAAGGATATTCCTACGGGCCAGTCAAGCAAGATTTGAGGGTCCTGTTCAGTCAGTGCTCCGAGTTCTGCGCATCACACTCAAAGAGGCCACAGCAACCCAGACTAGACCAGCGCCTCCGTGGGAGTCAGGTGAGCGTTACAATTTTTTCGATTAGATGGTAGAGTTCGTTGAGCCGGGCCTTAAATTGTCTCTTAGTGAGATAATTAGAAGCGATGCCTGTCTGACATTTGAAGGTCATAACTGAGCATTTGAATTTAATTCGCTGTTGAACTGGTAGCCAGTGAAGTTTTTTCCTGGCAACTGATGCTTTCTCATGCCGGCTCAAGCCACAGACCGCCCTAACTGCACCATTCTGAATGGTCTGCAATCTCTTGATGTTAGCCTTAGAGGTACCCATCAAGAGACTATTGCAGTAGTCCAGTTTGGAGTAAATTATAGCTCCTGCAATCAGCGCAAGATTTTGTTTTGATAAATATGGTTGAATTTGCCATTTGAGATTGATGTAAAAGGCGCATGTGGATTTAAGATAGGAGACCTGTCTCTTATGCGAGAAATGTGAGTCCATAAAAATGCCCAAGGTCTTAACATGCCTAAATACTTCGATGAAGCTCTTGTTTATCTTGATTTTTTTGTATTGTTGATCTAGTTTCCCTATTTTTGAAATGTGCCAAGAATTAAGAGTTCTGTTTTTGCCTCTTTGAGGGCCAAAGAGTTGTTTGCCATTCACTTTTGGATAGCATTGAACACTTTGTTTATTCTTTCCACGTCCTTTTCATAGGAACCTGACAATTCAAAGACTAGCTGAGTATCATCAGCGTAATTTGTGAATTGAACACCCAAGTCTTTAAGCATAACGCATAGGAGTTTTGAGAAAATGCTAAAGGGCAGAGGTGACAGGCATGAACCCTGCGGTACACCACAGGTCAGCAGTGTTTTTAGGGAGCTGAAATTGCCCTTTACGACTGCGGCCATTCTTGGACCTAGGAAAGATTTAAACCAATTTATTGCTAGGAGGGAACATTTGCCAATGGATTTCAATCTCTCAGCCAAGAGATCATGGTCTATAAGATCAAAAGCTGAGGAAAGGTCAAGTAGCATAAGTAGGTCAGTGTTTCCTTTCTCAACAGTAGTAGCAATGTTGGGCTGGAGATCCAGAAGAGCGGTCTCTGTTCCATGTTTGGTCCTAAAGCCGGATTGCTCATTGGCCAAGATATCATTGGTATCTATGAACTTCTGCTATTGTATGTAGGCAATCCTATCAATAATTTTAAGCAGGAATGGCACGTTTGTTATGAGCCTGAAGTTGCCTGGTATGGAAGGATCCAGGTTTTCCTTTTTTATAAGAGGATTAATCCATGCTTCCTTAAAATCAGAAGGAACATAGGCTTCTTCAAAAGATTAATTGACAAACTGCGGAACCCATGGTTCCAAGGTGTCTGCATAACCCTTGAATAGCTTGGCAGGGAAAATTTCCGCCTGACAGGAAGATGACCTCAACTTATGAATCACTTCCAAAACCTCTGAAATTGAGACCTTTTTGAAAGAGAAAAGATCTAAATGACTATTTGGCAGATCATTCTTAACAGTAGTCAACATTAAGTGAGTTAACTTGTGATCAGAAAATCTTTTTTTGGGGGTTTCAATAGCCTGTTGATGTTTACTAGCTTTTTCAGAGAAACCTTCATGAATCTCTTGGCACCACTTATCGCTCTCTTGATCTGGGTGTGTAATTGGAGGATCTTTCAGTTCTTCAAGAACTGAAAAGATTTCCTTAGATTGGGATTTTGCTTGCTGAATCCTCGCATTAAAGTGTTCAGCTTTAGATCGAAGAATGGTGAGTTTGTAATCCTTAGCAGCTATTTTATAAGATGCTAGTGATGCTAAAGATTGGTGTTTTGTCCAAAGGCATTCGGCCTTACGCTTATTTCTTCTGGCTTCAAGAATATCCTTGGAGAACTACTTGTTCACGTTGGTGGATTTGTTACTTTGTTTTAGGTTTAAGGGGGGCAATTCAATTCATCAAAGGCTTGATTAGTTGCCTTTCTAAAGGCCTGAGTGAAGGAATCCAAGGATGTGTGCTGACGTTGCAGAGGCAGGAGAGGACCGACCTTATCTTTAAAAGCCTCACTGGTTACTGCCTTTCTGTTACGCCAGGTTCCTATAGGTGGAGAATTTGTGGGGCACTGAGTTTATCTATTAGTGATGTGACAGGTAAAATTGATCAGATGATGATCAAACCATGCACAATTGAAAATTGAGGTGATGGTAGCTTCCTGGTATTTTGTCAGTATCCAATCCAGTATGTTACCAGCATTGTGGGTAGGATTTTTAACTAATTATTGGAATGTATGGGCCTCAAGTGAAGATTTAAGGCCCTTAGCATTTTATATCCTGTGAGTTATTGTCCCAGAGGCTCATATCCCCCAGGACAACAACTGCTGAAGTGTCTTTGGAGATCCTACCAATACTAGCCAGTAAGTGTTCATCAAACTTAGGAGTGAGTTTGGGGGGTGGTACAGCAGTAGGAAGCTTATAGACGTCACGTGATTAGCTTTAAGTTTGACAGGAAGAGCTTCACAATGTTCCTGGTCAAGGGTACTGTCAGGTCAAGGGTACAATAACATTAGAGTTGGAGTCTGAATCATTATCTTCCTCATCAACATTATCCACATTTGCTGAGGGGGTAGGGGTTATAGCTCTACCTCCCAGTTTTTGATGATTCAACAATTTCTCAATCAATTTTTTTTTCTTGCCTTTAACAGAGAGAGACCTGACTTTACACATATCTTTCAGTTGATCTACTGTTAGAATGATCAGGACTTCCTGTTTGAAGTTATCCATATTTGGCATTTATAAAACAATTGCTTTTTGTCATGATTCCTGCCCCTCATGTCCCCAGCCCTCCAAGATGTCAGGCTGGAGCCAGGCCACGATCACCTACAAGGCCCTCAAGGGCCTCTCCATCCCTCCAAAGACCCACTTGGAGTCAGACTTGGCGCTTGTGGCACCAGACTCACTCACTCCCATAGGATAATAATGGGGATTGGACTTGTAGTGCATTGATGGGGACAAGATGGATGCCCCCACATATTTCGGTTCCCAGAACTGCATGTGCAGTCTAGTCTTTTGGGTGTGGTTCAGCCCGGAGACATCTGGGATACCCAGAGACTATTTAAGCCACGCCCAGGCTGGGAAACATGCTTTGTGTTTTCTGCACCTGCAGCGTTGCACTCACCGTGTTCGGATCGGTCTCCAGTAGGCCCGCGTCTTTCTTCTGCACTCAGCTCCTGCAAGAACAAGAACACCGTTAGGAACAGCCTTACCTTGCGGCGCTTCTGCCCATCATTGATTGCTCCTTCTATTCTTCGGGCATCTTCGGCGGTGTCATTCCCATCCCGGCACGACGCTTCCTAAGGAAAAGGGAAAAGAACAGAAAAAGGCATTAGTAAGCATTCAGCAAATCTTCACTTATTTTTTAAAGACTTTACAAGCTTCAAACGTTTACCTGAATCCCAGCCGGTCTGGGGGAACTCTGTCTCCGGAACTTCTCATCCATCTTCAAGAGGGAAAAGACACTCAAGGTTAGCGTGGCAACATCTAGAGGAGCCACATGCCGTGCTTACTCACCGCATTTCTTCTTCATAACCGGCATCCACGCTGAAAACGTCGCGGCACCTAAAAGACACAGAAAAAGAACTCAGTTCAATACAAATACGAAAGGGTTGCATCGCGCTCTCACTCACCTTCAGTGCTACTCATCTCAGCAGCACGTCACCATCCCCGGACGCCGGTCATCATCTAAGGAAGGAAAGGAACGAAGTTAGAGAACTGTTCAAAAGACTCATTATACTTACCTGTCAGACTCTTGCCAGTGAAGTATCTAGGCAGCAATGAGCCTGCATCAATCAACGCGCCCCTGCGCTGAAAGCAGGATAGAGAGCACACTTTCCAAGAAAACAAGGTGAGCTGTGGATCAAAGGGAGGGGTTAGGCCCCTTGGAAGAAGGGGTTCAAGCACACAGAGACAATAGGGAGTTAAACTCTGCCAATCCTGTGTTTCAGGCCCAGTCTCTAGTCGAGTAGACTCCAAGGAAGGGTTTGAGGTCGTAAGAGGTCAGAACAGGCTGAGTGACGTCCCCGTGGATACCAGGTGAGCGTTACACTTTTCTAGTGGTGCTTAGCCTTGTGAAGGTTATTTGAACAAAAGTAAGAGCAGCACTCTCAATGTAACAACAATACTTTATCCTCACCGCTTGCCACCAGTGTTAGGCAGAATTGCATGAAGTACCCTCTGGGACCACCACATACAATTAGGACTACAGGTGTAAGCAAAACCATCCTTTGGTATAAGTCTGCACTACACAGTTTTGTGGTAGAGAGCTGAGCAGCCAGGCTTATCTCAAGAGGGAATGTGAGCAGTACAAGAGGTTACACAGAGGTCTTACAATCACAGCGGTTCAAGTAGACACTTACACTCAAGGTTTCTTGGTAAAACACTTATTAATTTTTTACACAATCATTTAGAAAACATTTCACTAGAAGGCGGCAACTTAATAATATACACAAATACACTTCAAATAAGTTTCTGAACAAATTAGGATCCCCTGAAATAGGAGCAAAATGGCATTTCAGTTACTTTCAATGGGAGTAAAAAGGCACAAGTTAGCAGAAAAGATCACAAATACTTTCTTAGGCAGTGCAAATAGTTTTAGTTCACTAGAGGACTCGATTCAGTTTAATAGGCCTAGGCCAAAGTCCATGGACTAGTGTCTTGGACAGAAAAGAGCAGTTCTTGAAGTAAACGGTAAAGTCTTTGTGAAAGTTCTCAGAAGAAAAAATCATATGTTGTGTCACAAGCTGATTAGGCCTGCAAGTTGGGAAAGTTCGACAGACTTTCACCGCGAGAGAAGCGTTCTCTCAATCGGGTTGGCACAGTACCTTAGTATGAAGCAAAAGATGCAGCTGAAGACATTGGTTCCTGGCAGTTCCTGTAGATCGCAGTGTTCCTGAGGTTCAGTCGTGGGGACAAGAGGGAGGACGTCGGGGGACTCCTGCACTGCACGTGTTTGTCAGAAAACACAGACAAAATTGAGTCACTTCAGTTTGATTAGCTGTTCATCAAGCACACAAGCTGGTGTCCTCCCCCTGGTTAATCCTAACCAGCTCTGAGAATGGTATCCAGGTGGCTTAGAAGTTGATTGGTCTCACCAACACAAAGGAAGAAGTCGTCCTTGAAGGGGCTTCTCTGTTGAAAGGAGCTTTGGCGATTCGGACCTGCAGCAGGGCTACACTGGGCAAACCAACGGTCCAGGAGTTGCGGCAGCCGTCCTCTTCCAGCTCGTCTTCGGTTCTTTCGTTCCAGTGGTCGACTCTGCTTTCCAGTCCAAGAGACTCACCTTTTAAACAGTTTTCTCCCATTCATTCCAGCCTAGCTGCCACTCACTCAGCAGGGTGGCTGTCCTTGCCGGACAGCCAGCCAGCCAATCACGCCAGAGTGCATTTGGGTCTCCTAAGAGAGTAAGCACAGGGAGTTTCTGGCACCTCCCTCACTTCCTGCCCACCCCAGACACTCAGACGCCAGAGGCGGTCTTCAGTCCTGAAGCCCGCCAAAGGCATGGAAACAAAAGGACCAAACCTGGTTAGGTGCACCGAGACAAACACTAGAAGGACCTTTCCAAAAAGAAAAAGCAAAAAAAGAAGACCGGGACCCGTTTAAACAAAGGGGCTTAAGGCGCCTTCTTGAAAAACATGGCTCCCACGATTTTTAGCTATCGGTGTTCGTGGTCGGGAAAAATCATGGTAGTTTGTTGTAAAACCACTGCCACCAGCCATTTTGACAGAAAAGGGTAGCATTTGACTGCTACATGAGTTTCTAGACACAGGGGATTCTAGGTAACCCCTCCAACACTCTATAGGAAGATAATGGGAGTCATTACGACCCAGGCGTTAACCATGGCGCTATTAGCGTCATGGTTGACACCAGTATTTTACCGATTGCGCCATGGTGTATGGCGGAATTACCGCTCCGTTCCAAGGTTGGCGGGGCGATAATTCCCCATTCACCATTGGCCCTTCCCCATTCCCCATAATCAAGATGATGTAGAGCTTGCACAGTTATGGGATGAACATCTCTCCCAATCCATGCACACATAACACAATGGATCATGACCTACATGCCTTTTTGGGGAGTAAATACCAAGGGTCTGTAACTGACCTTTTTGGTGTCATACAAAAAACAGTTTGCAAGTGTTGGGCAGGTTTAATTAATAGCTTTAGCATTGTGTGCATGGATTGGGAGAGATGTTCATCCCATAACCGTGCAAGCTCTACACCATCTTCATTATCCTCCTCATCAAAATTCAGGGAAATGTGAAGCCTTAAAACTCTTAGTGTTTCGTACAAGTAGTTTATAAATGTTGGACAACCCTCTATTATTTGCAAATAATGAATTGAGTGGGGGGATGTGAATGCAGGACATATTGGTTTGGAAGTTAATTTTATTGAACACCAATTTATGTCAGGGGTTCTCATATTAGTGGTTGAGTTCAGCAATGGTAAAGGGCAACAGATCGAACAAGTGATCCAGGGGTTGGCACATGTAATTTTGTCAGTGCCGGTGACTTGAGTTTGTGGGTCCAGCAGCAACCCTAAAGCAAGACGTATGTGGAGTTGACAATAAACACCAGATAAACGGGCCACTCCAAGATGGTGAGCAGGTAAGGTCAGTGCATATAACAGGTAGCCCTTCTTTACTTTCATTGATTGGACTATGTAATCAGGTTCCAAAATGGCACTCGTTTCTGACGAGCCAAGGGAGAAAGTGGCCCTCAAGTTAAATCCATAGCAATATACAGGTAGGCCTGTGGACAATCTGATCGACCTAGTTATAAGACTGCATAGTGGGTTAATCTATGGAGTGAGAGTATACATATCTAAAAGTTGGCCTGTTCTCTTTCCTTAAATGTTTGATGAGCATGACCTTATTTGGAAAAGCGAGTGAGTGAAAGACATGTGTTTTAGTGAAATGAAGGTGAACATCTTTGTTGGTTTCACATGGGTTCCAGATCACTATCAGTGTGGTTGGGTTTATTTAGAGGAATAAAATCAATGTAATTGTATTTTGTGGCTTACATTGATTCATACCAAAGGTTAATAAAAAACCAAGAGGCAGTAATCAGGCCCAGATATTTTAGTTTCCATGGTGTCCGACATTGAACCAATGAAACGAGAAGTTGAGTAGAGTGCTGGCAACATAATTGCATGTCAGATAGTAAGATCAGTCTAACTGAGAAAGCAAAGTATTTAACATTTTCTGAGATTCACAAACAACCACAATTTAATTGTCCTTCTTTGTGTTGTCTGTTCTTTTCTTTTTTGTCTTGTGCGCCACACAGGAAACCGTATTCCTTTCAACGGAACATGTTCATGAGTGTTTTTCATGCTGGGTTTGAATACGATTTGCTTAGCCTCTGAAGAAGCTCACTGGAAGGGGACAATAATTGATGCCCTCTCCAAGTGAAACACGTGTTAGGCAAAGTAAAGTGCATTCACTTAGCAGGCCAAGGATAAGCAAGGCGTAGCTAAGTGCATTCGAGCAATTCATGGCGACATGTGTGCATGATTTATTTATTGAAGAATTGGTGGTTACTGTATCTGCCCAGATATGTCATGGCTGTCAAATTATTTAACTTTGTGAAGAGATTATATTGAAGTAAAACTCGATACAGAGACCAAAAATTGTGTGAAGTGTTTAATTACATGTCATTCAAGTATGTGCAATTGGGGCGAGTAAGAGGATTGGTGATTTAGTTTTGTGTTCTTAGTATAGATCAAGGAGGGATCCCACCTTTCCTTCGCTAGACCCAGCTGTACAATCTAGATTTTGTGAGTGCAAGGGGACATTTTCAGGATCCTGGTGATCTTTACATGTGTTTTAGTGTAAAGATGTTGTAATTAATGTGTGTTCTATGTTTTCATTGTTCTTGTAGACCTTTTAAGTTCCTTTTATGAGTTTATTAATTGTAAAAATTAAAATAAAGTAAGGCTGTAGCAAGATTCAAGCGTAAAACCTTGTACCTTGTAAGTCATGCCCAAACCCCAAGGCTAAAGAAGTCTGTGGCATTTTGCTTTGTTGGATGGCAATGTGTTCAGAGCATGCCAAATAATTAAATAAAAATAAATACATGCCTGCATCCATATCAAAAGTGTATGTGCTTCTTTGTCACTCCACAGTGCCCAGTGCCAGCCCAAAACATGGGCACCAGTGGCCTGTTTCCAGTACATGAAACAATATTGTTTTCAAGAGTGGCTACATTTCCTCCATCGACAAGGCTCTCTTTTTGCGCACAGTGCCGGTGCTTCCGTCCTCCCCATTCCCGTGGAGTACTATACACGGGAATGTGGATTAACAGGATTGTCGGTGCCGGATTTACCGGACCACCGGGGCTGGATTTACCGGACCACCGGGGCTGTAATGCCACAGTTAATACGGCAAGTCCGGCGCTGGTAAATCACTACGGGTCCGGCGGCAGCCTGTCGGTTTTACCAGCACGGCTAACGCCGGACTCATATTGTGGCCCATAATATTGTTTTATTATGCAACGAGAAGGAATTGATGATTTGCTAATACTAGTGAAAAAAGACATCATAAGCACTATATTAATCTGAAGGAAACTTTATATAAGATTGGCACCTGGGAAAGGACCCTTATCTAATCAGGTGGCAGAAACAACGGGCGATAATAAACATTCTCCACCCACTGTTCTAGCCACCTTCCCCGGTTGGCACCATTTTTTACTCTTTAATGTGGGGAGGCAAGGGATTGGTTATCGGCACGAGGACCCTCATTAAACACCCTGACGAGCTCAGGCCTTTAACTCGGGCCCTGGGCCATTGACCCCCAATCTGGCCCACCGGATCGGGTGTGAACGCTTAAATCATAGTCCAAATTAAAAAAAATTGAATAACCATGCACAAATCTGCAGACACAAAAACAATGTAATAATGTCTGTTAGATGACATTTTTTAGGATATCAGTAGGAGTATGGTGCATGTAGACTTCCATTTATGTTGGCGAAAATGCAACAATCATGTACATTTTTGAGAACTTGTTTCTATAACAAGTTCTTATTAAATAATGTCATTGTTGGTTTATCATGTGGTTTCTGGGATTTCCATGTTGGATCTACAAACTGGGTAGTATTGCAGCTAGGGAAAGTCAAACATTCACAAACACTTGCACCTTGCAGTAGGACAAGAACTGTGAAACAATGTGTTGAAGTGCCAAAAATGCAATCTGGGTTCATATCCCAGCTTCACTGTTTTGATCAATTGTTTGATCCTGGGCAGCACATGTAACCTCATAGTACCTAACTTGTCAGAATTATGCCGAGAGTAATTTCGTTTCCCTGCTACACTTTAGAAAAACATCCATAGTTTAACTGGCTATGATGTTGATACTTATATAACAGTGGCCATTCTTATATTGCACACAACGAAGTAATGTGTTTCTTGGCTTACTGGTCGCAGCACCAATTTACATCATGGCCTTTTTCTAATCATATTGTGTGTTCAAAATGTGAAACGTCCTTGTATGTTGTAAACGACATCCTCTGTGGATGCCACAGGTGTCAAACTCAATTGTTCACAGAGCCAGTTAGTATTGCTGTTTAAAGCATGGACCTAGTTCAAGAGCAGCAGAGCCATGTACAGGGTGTGGGCTGACATCTTTCAACAGTAGCACCGTGTGAGTCCATTGGGATTAGTCTTAGTCAGGAGTTGTTGATTATTCACATGCACCTAATGTGTCATATGGACCACAACAGTCACAGATCCGCTTTGAAGCAGCAACCCATGCTTCAACAAGAAGGCAGCTTTCCAAAGACTCTACAGTACTGCCAAGCCTTCTGAATGCACTGCTCTGCTAATTGAAGCAATAGTTTGTTGTGGTTGTGATGACTCACAGGACACTCCCCATGAGATCTGTCCTGAAGCCAGGTTATTGCATTTCCACAAGCAGATACATTCAGTAGACGTAGCACAAACTGAATACAGGAACAGCAAAAGCCTCACCTACATATTGCAGCTGTCCAAACTGGTAAATCTATGTCCCTCAATGTACAGACATTTATTTCTTAGGGTGTTAAGTGTGAATAGTTAAAATTGCAGAGCCCAACTTCCATTATTCGCTCAAAAGGGTTTCTTACTGAATCGCTATAAAACCATGTTTTAAATTTAAAATGTTGGACATTCTTATGTTCCCATAATGCTCTTTGCTTTTAGGCAAATCACCAGGATTGGGTTCTATGAAGTGCTGCTGTATTGCCTGGGCGACGCCCCTCGGCTCCACCCTCTCCTCCCTCAGCCCCGCCCCTCCAAGGATGAGGCAGTTCCCCCACTAAAAATGTGTCATTTCCAGTCATTATTTCCAGTCAAGTCGATTACAATGAAAAGCCGAATACACAGGAGCGGCTGCCAGGATTTTGAAAGTGTGTGGTGTAAACGTGAGCGACCCTGGAAATGAAATGAAATCACATGCTGGTCGAGTTGGTGCCTTTTACGGCACATATTTCAGGAAATGGATTTAACAAACAAAGGATATACAAACAAGTTGTTTAGGGGAAGACATAAAATACACAAATACGCCACGCAATAGAAGCATTTCATTGCAGCATGGAGTGAAGCATCTGCCCATCAGAAAATCGAGTGCCCCATGGAAATACCGGTTGCACATTTGACATGTATATTTGCCCACATCCTCACTGAAGCGTTTCCTGGTACAGTTGCCACTTCCACACTGGCAAGGCTCAACTGGTAGAGCGTTGCCCTCCCCAGTCTGTCTTACACTGTAGACACGAATAAAACAGAGCGAATTAACATTTTGTGTAGACGTAAATAAGAAGCGACTCGCACATGCATATTGAAATACACGGTGGCACAAACAACATACAAGCAAATACAACAGACACACACATACAGTGTATGTATGTCATACACATCTAGATGTATACATATATTATGGTCCCGATAAAAAAAAATCCATTAAAGAAGCAAAACTGGCATATCACAGGCACCCAAAAACTAAAACGTACCGCAATGCTTATTACAAACTCACAGTGCATTGTGCGTGCACTTGGGACTAATGCCGCGTACTAATTAATAGACTGTTTTACTCTGCCTGCTTCTGTCTCCAGCGCGGCCGAACAAGCGTGTTCCTCTTCCTGCTTACTGGAAAAGCAGTAACATTTGCCCTTCGATCGCCCTTCAGAAAAGGGTATGATGAGTTTTATTTTCCCCTCGTTTGCAGAATTACATACATGCCATCATTGTCCATTCCGTTCGAGGGATGCTAATCCAGTCCTGGTTTTAACTTTGCATTCGGGGACTTGTAGTCCTAGATTTTCCCGTGATAAATCCTGTACAAGTCCCAGAATGCAAAGTTATGCCCAGGACTGGGATGCCGTTTCCCGAATGGAATGGATTGGTGTGTATGGTAGTAAAGCTCACCTGGATGAGCTAAGCACGTGCTGTAAATGTTGTAAAAGGTGTGTCCCACAGCCAAGATTCAGTAAAGCCTGCATATGTTTTCTTTGATAGAAGCAGTTTAGTGGAGGGCTGGAAGCACTGGTGTAACTGTGGCCCCCGCATCTCCCGCGGTGCGGGGGCCCCGTCCATGTCCTGGGAGGGCCCCTCACACTAAAAAAAACAATATTTTCTGTGACAATTTCTTTTTTTAAAACAGAAGAAAACAGTTTCTTTTTGGAGTACTCTGCTTCATAAAGATTTTTTTTTACAGAAATAAATTCTTTATGAAGGCAGAATGACAAAAAAAAAGATTCTATTTCTATATGAAGTCCCAAGTCTCCCTCACGTCATTTCGTGGAAGCCTAAAGGCTAGTGTCCCCCAAGGCATGGGGCGGGGAGCCCTATGACTTCAAAAAGAAAAAGGGCCTCCTTACGAGGTTGGCGGTAACCCGCCTTGTCACCGACTTCGTAACACCATTTCTGACACGTAGCTTCCCGGTGCTACCGGGACATTACAAGTCCCAGCGGACCAGGAAGCTAGGTGCCGGAACCCCCATGGGTTCACAGAAGCACTGGCACCGTCACTAACGGTGCTGGTGCTTCCGTGATGAGTCTGCCTACTGGGGCCGCTGCGCCTGACAGGGTCAGACTTGTCGGGCGCAGCAGCCCCAGCAGACAGACTCTGAGTACAGTGCTTAGGAAACAAGGGTGCCGGAAAGCTTACCGGCACCCTTGATTCCAGACCGCCACACTCATAATGAGGCCCATAGTTTCAGTTTGAAGTCACTAAGCCTTAAACATTTTTTATTTCTGTTCCAGTTTGGTCCCTTAACAGAAATAATTTCTTTATGAAGTCAGAGTGACTTCAAAAAGAAACCATTTCATTTTGAAGTAATGGGACCCCCCACCATCTCATGACACGGGACCTCCCGATCCTCTGTGGATGATGGGGACAAGCATTCCTGGCTACTGCAGGGAGCTGAAGGTCTTGTTCCCTGGACCAACGGATTAAAGGTGTACGTGCGTGCAAGAAAGTATGTGTATATGTATATAATGTAATGTGCATTAATGAGTGAGTGCATGATGCAGCCTGGGTATGCCTGTGTGAGTGTATGGTGAAAGTGTGCACACTTAAATGTATGGGTGGCTACCTGGGTGTGCCTGTATGGTGAAAGGGTACACACTTAAATATATGGGTGGGTGGGAGTGTGTGTGCATGTATGTATATGGTGCGTGCGCTTGTGTTCAGGGGCTCAACAAAAACTAAATTTTGGAAGACCGCTAACCCTTCAAATGTTGGGAGAGGTGCTAACTTCACGAGCGCTGGGGGAGGGGCAAACTTATTTGTGTGGCGGCATCTAATTTCTTTACGCATTCTAAAGAGACTATTCTAGTGCAGCTTCAATGTTACAAGCAGTTGCCTCTCACCTTTAATTCTGAAAGCACCCACTTATGGACTGCCGTGAGAATGAGCGGTCTCCTGTCCCTTCTCTACCCTTTCAATCACTCCCCTGGCATGCAAGTACTAAAACCACATCACAATTTCAACTGCCTAAAAACGAACACTGAAATGCTTTATGTCAGTATTTGATGGGCCTTAACGATGAAACACAGGTGGCGTTTATCATCCGTGTCCTGTTCTGTCTGGCAACAGCATTGTAGGTAAGCCAGGTCGAGTCAACATGGCCCAACATTTCAGGGCTCAGGGAGAGGACTGAACCCCAGTAAGATCAACTGTGTTGTGCCACTCCTTGCGTTTAATGTCATGATTACTTATTGGTAATCTTCATTACTCATATCCCCATTCTTCCTCATCCCAGTACTTGTGTATGAAGCACTTTGCCTCATACACAAGTACTGGGATGAGTTAGCGGGACATGGAGGTAATGCCTGGCTTAGTTACCTGTAATATTCATTACTTCCAGGCCCACTCTTCCTTGTCCTTGTACGTACCGATGAGGGAAGGAGCCTCAAGGGACAAGGAAGAGGGACGTGGAGGTAATTCTGGGCCGATGTGCTGATTTTGGGGGTTGGAGCAGGCGATTGAAGGGAGAGGGGATGTGTGGGGGGGGCGGGGATTGTGGGAAGAATCATAATGACAATCCATCTCCAGGCTAAGCAGGCATGATATGTGGTATTAGTGGCTAGAGAGGCATTTTGGTGCAGCCAGTCTAGTCATTTCTTAGTTTGGCTTGATGTTCTTTAACTGGGCATCTCTGATAAAGCAGTTCTGCTAAGTGTAATTACCTGGCTAGACTGGCATTTGGTTGCTGTCAATCTCGCTGTTTCTCACTGTGGCATTTTATATTTTTCTCGGCATCTATGATAAAAACAACTGTGATACGTGTTATTGCTTTGACTGCCATTTTGGTGCAACCAGTCTAGGTATGTCTAAATGTGGCCTGGCATGCTTTACAGTATTATGTTATTACGTGTCTAGACTGGTCTACATTGTACAGCCAGTTGAACATGTTTTCATTGTGGCATGGCATTTTAATAGCAAAGCATTCAATTAATGAAACCATTAATGTTCCAGTGCACTGTTGCTGACTCGTATGTATTGGATTTTTGGACTGGTGTTACCCTACAAAACAATTGCAAATGTTCTGGCTTTTTAGCCAATTTTTTCTCAGAAAGTGTGCTGTACAATGCATTCTAACACACACACATACATATATATGCTGCTCCTAGTACAGTGTGCAGTGTACTGTTGAAGCAGCAGCCTTTGGGTATTGCGCAAGCGTGGTAATCTAGTGGCGCGACCCATGATTTGTTGCCGAACTGGGCGGGGCGCCCCCTCAGCATGGCTCGCAGGGGAGCCCCCAAATGTTGTGTTATGCCACTGGCTGGAGGAAGGGGCTTCAAGAGCCGATGTTGCCCGCGGGCTGTACTTTTCACACTCCTGATCTGTGCTATGGTATGTGTACCATACTTGTTGCTTTTAGTAGCTGGTAATGTGTCTTGCATTTATGGTAGGTGTCTGTGTACTCTCCTCATCGTGTCTAATCCCTCCCTTCTATGTGTACCGAGTGCGGGCCCTAGGACTTGCTGGGCCTCGAGCGAAAAAAAGTAAGTGTGGGGCCCCCTCTAATTTTCACATGTAGTGACGTCATAGGAAGGGACACAAAATGCATACACGTTGTAAAAATTCAAAGATTTTCATTTAAAACAATGCCATGCAATGCCCAAAACAGACTTTACACATCTTTTCACAGGCATTCTGACTTTTCTGTGGTTGGAGTACTAATGATATAGTTTTGCAGAGGGATTACCTTTTGAATGAATTGTTGACCATGGACTGCCTGTGACTGGTTGGTGCTTGACTGCATGAGTGGAGGGTGGGCTTGTGTGAGCACCAGAGAATATGGTTTCCCGCCCATGCATTGTTTCTTCCTGAATGGGGGGAGATGCGATAGCAGGGGTATCTGATCCCCTCAGAGATGTGACAGCTGTGGCCTGTGCTGCTTTAGGAGATTTCGCAACACAGTGCCTGGGTTTCACCCAACTGTGAAACTGCATTCGTTTGTGGTCGGCCATAGCCTGCCGAAAGGTGCTAATGAATGCGATTGCAGGATGCGCATTTATTCTGCTCATACTCCATGAGTCAGATGCCTGCCGGGGGCACGCGCTGCTGTGCGGCCCTGTGCCACCGCGCAGAAGGCCCATGCATCGGGCCAGCCGGGTGTGTGCCTTTCTCATGGCTTCCAACCTGCGCCGCCATACACGCTGAAGGTCATGCCGCTTCCTCCTGACTTCTATACGTATAACTTATAACTCAAAAGCAAATGCCCTGGTAAATATACTTCCCTTGTGCTTTAAGTTGTGCCTGTACAGCATCACACAGCAAGACAATACTACTGGCATTTGAAGAGAATATATGAGAGAGGAGATGCGAGGAGGGACACGCAGACTGAGGGTGTCGTTTGGTACTGCGCCCACACTTTCAACTCCATTGGTCATGAATACCCCCCCCTGCTCTTTCTCACTCCTCCCCACCCAAACCACACTCACAGAGGAAGTCTTTATTTTTCACAAGTACTCGAGACATGCAAAAGGGGTGGCTATCTTTAAAAAGAATGTCATTGTTTTTCATGTTGAAGAAAGAGTCCATCTTAATGGCAAACCAAAAAGAAGGGTGTATGAAAAATATCCCCAATAAGCTATAAATCAAAGTCACTGGTATGTGCAGTCTTTAAAAAAAATCCCAAACAGACTGCATGTAAACAGACTTCCTTTTAGCAAAATATATCAAGTGATACCATTTTTAAATGTTCCACTTTCCTCAAATACACATTTTCAAATGCATTGTTGTGCAGCATCCGACTGGCAGGCTCTATGGTCCCTGGGGAAGAGAGCGTCGCTGTGACGTAATTGCTGTGTTATTCGAGGGCGAAGCCTGAGAACACCCCGAGTTTGCTCCAGCTTTCTCTTATTTTAGTTTGACGTTGTCAGGTTGCAGGAAAAGTTTGGATTGTGCCAGTTACATTGCATCGCCAGCTGTGTGATGCGGCAACCGAACCTATCAAAGGAATGATAACTAGGCGCCCAGCCGTGTGCTGCTCTGTGAATTTCCTGCTGAAGCCGAGGCAGAGAGAAAGGGGAATAGTGAAGCTACATCTCTGCAGTGTTCTTAGACAGCGAGCCAATCTACACACACGCTATAAATTCGGTCACACTGGTCATTAAAGCTTTTGATGTTTTTCATTTTCTTTAAGAAGTTTCATTATTCAGCGCTTACCATTACTGTGACAGCTCCGCCATCTGGTGGCGATTTTAGAAACTGCATCTGTATTCTTCAAGTTTTTGCACACAGCACATCAGATCAGGAAAATAAACTACTAACTACGAGAGCCTGCGAATAGGCTCGCCACGGTACACTGTCAAACTCCACAGAGAATAACACTGCACTGATAACACTACATCAGCTCGCATCATAACACACCTGTAAACGAACATGAAGCTCTACACACCATCAGCCATTATAAGACTCTACACAGCCGCAAACTCCACTGGGGGTACTGCACCAGATAACATTAGCGCACTACACATAGCATCACTCTACTGATAACACTACACCAGCTCACATTCTAACACACCTCAGTTACATTGCAAACACCATGACTATAAATACTGCATTATCAGACAGTATAACACCACGCAGCAAACACACTCCACTGGGAATAATGCCACAAGATAACATTATCACACTACACACAGCATCGATCCACTGAGAACGCTACATCTGCTCACAGTATTCTCGCCTCCACTCTGCCTCGTCCCAGTCCCTATTTATGAAGGCGGCCTGCGTTCCCCAGCCTAAATTCCAAATCCCTATAAATGTGTAGCTTAAGAGTGTGGGGGCTGGCCCCTCTAGGTGCTGAAGATCTTCCTCGAATCAGCCCACTCGAAAGAGTGCAGTGACTTGCAATGTGCATTGCACAGTACCAACAACAGAAACATTGGAAAAAAAGCCACACAGTGTACACATGTTTCTGTAGGGGAACACATGAACGATTCCATCGCATGCGTGTCAGGTAACAATAGCGCACAGGAGTAGTGGAACACTCACACCTTCAAGCCGGCTGCAGCCAAAGAAAAACAAGACAGGCCATTACCCCGAAGAAGACTTTCTCACGTCGACTGTGCCCAAAATCACAACGCCTGTCTCAATAATAAACATGCAAACATTTTCCCTAAAACACACCTTCAGGTTCAAAGTGTGCAAGAAGTGTGTCAATTAAATACCAGTAGCTGACAATAAGTCCACGGTCAGAGACGTTTCTATGGGCCACTTGCCCAGGGCCCCCACCTTGAAGGGGGCCCACAAGGCTGCCTGATCTGAAGAAGTAAGATTCCATTGTTCACCAGTCTTTAAAAACACACGTCAGGATATTTGCTGCTGAAGTTCTAAACCTATTGCCTCTCTGTTTTGGCAAGTACATTCTGCCCTGTTCAATTAATCTTCTTTTGCTTTCTGTGTTCACTGTGGTATACACAGTTTGTGTGTTCCTTACGGCACGACTCTGTAGCATTCTTTCCTTCCTGTGGGATTTATGTTGATCATGTGCAATAGGCAACAGTGAAATGCATATTGATAAATTGAGTGCCACAATGGTTCAGAAGTTAGCTCAGTGTGTGAAGCATTCATTGCAGAGATATGCGTTCATATGCAGAATTAGAATATCACATTCCAGCAAAACTGGCTGAGCCTTTCCTATGTCTGAAGCTTATAAACCTGCCTGCATTTGTACTTGGTTTTGCAGAACAACATCTGCTATTATCAGCAATGTACCTGCACCAGATAGGGGTTATAAAAACTAACATATCGTCTGTATGGTGAAGGTCTAGAAATTAGTTTGTTCAGATGGGGTGTTGTAAAACCTAGGCAATCGGCTCCAACAATGAGTATAAACTGTTAGTCCAAGAGGTGAATAAGTATCCAAATTCAAGACTATGGAACAAAAGCGTTCATGCTTTTATCCTGGATTTGCCAACAGTTGATACAGTGACCCTGGTCAAATCATCTAATATCTCTTACATGACTGTGCTGTCTTCTGTGAGGTTTGCCTTCTTGCATGCCGCTGGTATCGTTTAGCCCATTTCTTGATCTTTCTTCTTATGTAGGCCATTTGGGTGGAAGGGGTGGCAGACAGAAGAGAGTGGACAAGATGTTGCAAGCCTCAGGCAAGCATATTTTAAGGTCTGCTGGTTTGACACAAAAAATGGTTTGCTTTTTGGTAAAAGTTGAAGGTTTTATGCACGTTTATAAATGAAAATGTCACAAGCCATTGTTTTGGAAGTATTTAAATCTTTAAAATACAAAAGACAAACCCAGATTAATTTGGTTAAAACATATCGATTGGTATGCTGGTACTTATATACTTCCCTTGATGATGGAGAGAATGAACCTATAACCATTACCATTTTGCATAACACCCTTCTATAATATTTTGTTTAAAAATGGTCATGTTTGGTAATGTGATTTGTGTCCTTTCCAAGTCCGTTTTTATAAAATGAGATTGCTTTAGTTCATGGTAAGAACTGGAAAAGAAAGTGTTCAAATGCAGAAATTGCAAAGTTGGCACAAATCCCAGCTTCACCCTTCACCCCTTAACCAATGTGTGATCCTGGGCATCTAATTTAATCTTGTATTGCCTAACCTCTCAATATTGCCACTCCCTAAACCTTCCAAAATTGTCAGCCCTTCAGAGTGATTTCCTGCTCATGGTGTGATCTTCATAAAATACTTATTCATGGTTTCACTCGCTATAGGGTTGCTTCCACTTTAATAGTGAGCATAATTATATCGCACACCACAGGCATGTTTTTCTTTGATGTCTAATGGCAATAGTATTTGAAAACCATATGCCACTCTAATGTCAGTCTGTCTGGATAAAGACAGCATCCTGGTAGCTTCTAATCTGCCTCCACTATCCATGCTACGGTATGTGTAGCTTTCTTTTCCTTCCAATTGGTCTCCTCTATCCATGCATGAGCACGTTTGCATTCTGTGAGGCAGTTTATGTGAGTTCTCTGTCTATTATGGGTTACATGTACCTTTTACATACGGTCCTGCATTAATACTACAGACTGCATACCTTCCTGGATGTTATTGATAAAACTTATCCTGTATGTGCTAGAACAGTAACCTCTTCGTAGACTGCTAATGTTGGTCTTCAAATGCTACTTGTTTATCATTCTGATTAGAGCAAGAATGAAGAGGGTAAGGGGACTTAAAGGGAGTAAACATGCTTATTATGCTGGGAGACAGCATATCAACCTATAGGTTGTGAGCACAACAGATGGAGGGCTGGGGGTGCGACCAGTATTCTTGATCCCTTAATTCCTTTGGGTTAGTGGAGTGGGCCCCAAAGATGTCCGTGCCCAGGGCCCCAAAGTGCTTAAGATGGCCCTGTCCATGGAGGGCAACACCCTGCTTACAAGCATGAGTGAATGGTAACTAGGGTGCAGGAGGAAGAGTATATGAATGAACATGCGTGTGAGGGTTTATGCGTGGGGGGTGTATGTGGGAGAGACTGGTGTGGGTGCGAGAGGGAGTGTACAGGTGTGAAAAGGAGTGCACGAGTAAGAGAGATATGGAGAAAGTCAGCTCCAAGTCACACTAATGCCTTCCACTGAGCTATTTTACAGGGAGTCAAACAGCTAATTTGTTCAGAGCTCATTCCCTCTGACATATGAAGCCCAGGCAAAGGAAAGACTTTGGGGGCCCCCAACACGCTGCTGCTGTTTGCCAGAGGAACACCCTGCCTGCTAAGGTCATCTCAGCCCAGAAGAAGAGGACGGCTGTCATGTACAGCAGCAAGGACTTTGAGACAGCCCTGGCCAGGCTGTCTCCAAAGCAAGGGCTTTACATATAGTTTTTACAGTGTGCTGTATAGAAACGTTGTATACATTTTTAAGGACTATTTTATATTTTTAAAGAACTGTTTTTTATATTTTATTGCAAGGACTCTTTTTACATTTTTGAAAGTTTCTTTTTTTTGGTTACTCAGCTGCTTAGATTTAGGTTTATATTATTTGAACACAGTGTCTTGTGGGTTTCCCTTTTAATTCAAACATTATAAAAACCCTCCTTTTCTACCAGAAGAGCTAAGTAATCAGAATAACCTAACCACTAAAGAGACCGTACACCAGCACACAGCTCTTCGCCTTTCCTTTTGTGTGACTAGTTATTTTAACCCAATGTTTTCTTCCCTAAGGGTTTGGGGGAAATCCATCATATCCCAACCTTTACCATTCTGCCCCTTGTCAACTTCAAATAGAGGCCCACCGTGGTGGCCTGGAGAGCAGGTAAGCGGGGTTGGAGATAGGTAAGAGGCGGGTCAAGGGATAAAATACGTGATATAAACGTACATTGTTGTGCCCGTCTGCACTTGTCACCAAAGCAGTGCGTGGTAAGATCCCACTGCTACGCATGGGTGGGAGTAACTCTTCAGCCTTGTGGCTTTCTAAAAGAAATGTGTGCTTACAGTCCCGCCGATTCCCTGTAGCTGGCTGTGTATGTTTATAGCCGGTCAGGGGCCTCATTACGACCTCGGCGGTAGCCATGCCGCTATTGGCGGCATGGCTGCAGCCGAAATCGCGTCCGGGTCCACAGAATGAGGAATTACCGGGCCATTCCGAGTTCGGAAGGCCCGGTAGTTCCTCCCTCCAAGGACCCAGACCCGGTCCTTCCCCATTCCCATTTCAGCCCCTATTGGGCTGAATGGGAATGGGAGAGGGAGCAAACAACGGGCCATTACGAGTTGGCTCGTTGTTTGCTCCCTCTTCCCCTCGCGGGACCCAGTAAGCACGCCTGCTTTGACCAGGCGTTACTTCCTGGGTCCCGCGAGGGGACCTCGTAATGAGGCGGTACGGGGTAAATGGCACTGGCACCTTTTACGGTGCCGTTAACCCCGTACCGCCAGGGTCGTAATGAGGCCCACACCCAACTAAATGAGAGCCATCAGAAAGAACATCCATAGATGGGTGAAAGGGGCCGATTAAGGTGCACGTGGCCAATCTAGGGGAGAAATAAAGTAAAAGTAAAGTAAATCTTCACCCTATAACTCAGTGGAACACCTGAGGCTGTGGAGAGGCTACATCTCTAATATTTATGAGTTCAAGAATAGTCATGTGGACCATAGCCTCTTGTTCCTGCCCTGCTGTATATGACGAAAGCTTCAGATGCTGCCACTAGACTTTTCATGGGAAAGGAGTTAGAAGTAAGTTTTGCTTTAGTGAGAATTATGTTGATGGTTTGAAAATCAGTGAATGTTTGTATTGAGTAATACATGGCCCCCTCAGAGTAGGGCAGACACATGCCTGGCTGATTTATGTGTGTGTGCTTGCAAGCAACAATATATGAGTAAGCTCAAAGGCAAACAACCATGCCAACACCCCCGCAGAATGCATTTTGTTTTGTAAATGATGCATGTGTGCATGTGATCGTTTGGCTGCATGATCTTCAGACATTGCAGGGCAATGACCAAGAGACAGATTCCCCTCCACCAGACGTGCTTCTTTTCCCCTGCCTTTCCGCCCATCTGGCTCAATACATCACTCCCTCTCCTAGTCTCCTGAACCCCCCACTCCCACCTCAACTCCCACCCTCATAGTCCTGGAATTTCTATCTCATTTTGGGGCCTGCCTCAGCTCCAAGTCCATCATTACGAAGCTTGGGCATTTTTTCTGACAAGACAGGGTTTACTGTAAATCAGTGAAAGGTTTGCTCGCACATATTCTTAAATGCGTGGCGGCCGGGGAAGGCGTCTCTTGTGTTTCAGCGTACACGAGCAGCCGGCATCTGTGACCGCCACAAGAACAGATTCCTGCATGCTTTACTGTTTGAGGTAGACCAGCGTTCAAACATTGCTACCCCTTAAATTACAAACACATTGGCCCTCATTACGACCCAGGCGGTAAGGGGTTAATGGCGCCGTAAAAGGTGTCGGCGCCGTTAACCCCTTACCGCCTAATTACGAGGTCCCATTGCAGGTCCCTACCTTAATGGCTGGTTTTACCAGCCGTTAAGGAAGGAACCCGCAAAGGTATTTTCGAGGTAATTACGCAATTTGCGGTACCGTAATTACTGCCTTCCTCATTCCCATTGAGCCCTATGAGGGCAAAAATGGGAATGCGGAAGGGCCAATGGTGATTGGGGAATTACTGCCCCGCCAACCTTGGAATGGGGTGGTAATTCCGCCATTCACCATGGCAGAGTTGGTAAAATACCGGCGGCAACCATGGCGCTACTACCGCCTGGGTCGTAATGAGGCCCATTTAGTTTGCCACAAGCTGCTGACCTGAATGCGAGGGTTCCAGTGGGCCGAGGGTCTCTCTGGTTAACTCGACTTAGAGATTGTAATTGTAATTGGTTATTTATAACGCACTTAATACCCAGAGGTTTCTAAGCGTGGACCCTGGGATCGAACCTGTGTTGGGATAAGGCGAGCGCATTGCCCCTGAGCTATCCTCCCGAGACGAGATGGTGTTGGAAGCGGCCAGCCCCCTAAATAGATCGTGAGACACACATTGCCATGCTCAGCCTCTCTAGTGCCCAACACGCAGGTCTGCCGAACATGCGCCAAAGCAGACAGTGCTGCAAGAGCGCCGACCAGCAAACTGATGCACTCATTTCAATGTTGAGCTGAGCTAGGCACAGCTGGCGGTGCCGCGGCGGTGGTCCCCTGCGCAATGAGTGTGAATCACGCAGGATGTTGATGAAACCTGACTTTGAAGGGCGTGCAGGCAGCTATCAGCTGCAGCTGATCTGTCTGCCTCAAACATATAAAACACAAACCTTTCGTTGATGTTAATTAAAATTAACAAAACAGATTGACGCCATGCATTAGCCCATGACACTGGCCCACAGTAGTTGCATTCCATGTCAGGAAATGGCCGAGTATCCAAAGGGCCAGTCCAACACTGCGTACAGCAGGTTTCAACCTCCCTCTTCCGGATGCCAATCTCACTCCGGTGTCGTCTGGGGCTGGCTTGTGGCAGCGGTGCCCCTTGGGACTCCTTGTTTAGAGTCAAAGTAGGTTTGCCACTGAAGCATTAAAATCTATATATATGAAACAGAAAATCTGTTTGTTCATCATACAATTCCACACCGTTCCTCAATCTGCACCAAACCTTGGACAGTTCCTTGTTAGAACCCTCCGGACGTCCCTGGTTACATTACATGTGGACCCCCCAACCCGTTCCCAGGATTTCAGCTCCAGCACACATGAAATGGTTGCCTGGAAGTGGTAAACATCAAGGTGGTCGTAGAAAAACTGAACAGAGCTCATTGCGAGCATCTGGATGCAAGAAACAACACTCTAAGGTCCCTTTGAGACCTTGAAAACCACATTTCAAAGCCTTAGGATGCACCGTTATTGAGATATTTGCACTGAATTGCACAAAACATCAATGTAGTCGTAGAAGGACTAGAGAAAGCTCATGTTCAGTGTCTCAAAGCCAGAACCAAAACTCAAAAGTTGGTACCTTGAAGCCCATGTTTCAAGGCCCTAGGATGCACCGTTTCCGAGATATCTGCACTGCAATGCACTACACCGTGCCAGGGTGTGGCGACACGTGGGGAGAGCGCACAGAAGGTCCCATTATGCTGCAGCACACCAACTCTCCCCTCCACGTCTGCTCCAGGGTATGTAAGCCAGCCACACACCCCCATTCTCAGTGCAGTTAACTTCAGAGTGTTAAGCACATCAAATGACAAGCAACTCGTAACAGGGACCTACAGGACCATCAATTTTCATAAGCGACTCAACAGGGAACTATGAGATCATGGATTGTCAACAAGTGATGAGTGTCATCATCTCTGTCTACAGCTTATCTCGTTCAGACAAAAATAGATCCAATGAATTTCAAGCTAGATCTCCCAACAAGTGGAAAATCACAAACTGAGTTTTTTGCTACTTGCAGTGCATGCCTAACACTGTTCCTCGGTATTAAAAATTCGACCATTGCCAAGGTAAAAAAAGGCTGTGTATGATATTGACAGACACCCGCGCACACACAGCAACGTTTTTAACTATCTAGAAAAAAACGAACAGTTGTAATTTAGCATCATCATTTTTAATTCATTTCATCAGGGCAAATATATATGTTGCATACGTATAGCCACTGCTACTCATAGTGGCAGGCTCTATAGAGGCAAAGTGCAAGGCTGCCATTAACAACTTGGACAATGTGATTTTTGTTTGTCAACGAGTATCACACGCATGACACCCTCTTGCTAGTTGCAAGGTAGATTAGGTGGAAAGTTACTTTTCCTCTCACTAGATGACGTTGTCATCTGGGACACTCTGTCCATGTCTCCACCAATTGCATTCTGGGAGTTGTATCTTGGCAATTGACTCAAATGGATTTACATGCAACTAAAGAGAAGGCAAACCACAGGCCTCGCGTAGATTACCACCGAAGTCACAGAGTTATGTCGTAGCCTTATCCGTCATTTGGATATATTGATGGTGTGGCCACAAAGCACCGGACTGTATTAGCCTGTTCACTGCAAGAGGTAAACTAACAGCAGAGTTGCAGTGGTTCATGCAGGTCTGCTTCTACTGCTCATGGGTAGCACTTGGCATTGGGTGTGCTGTCAGCCAGCACCAAAGACCTCTGCCTGCACCGCGAAGTCCTCTGTATTGTGACCCTTGTCCCTTTATGAGATGGGGTAACAAAGATAAATCGTGCATAGAAATGCAGAGTTGGGGACCAGCCATCCCGTGCACACATTGTACCTGCATTCACTGCTGGGCGCGGGATGGACCACCTGCCTCATCACGATTCCTGTATTGCTCCTCATTGTGCATTGCCACATTGCCCAGGACACGATGAATACATCAAAAACAAGGGAGAGGGCTGGGCCTATAGCAGTGCTACCCTTAGGCCAGTCAGTACATCTGGCCCTAGATGTTGGGCTTTTTTACAGGGCAGACAGAACACTCTCAAGTTTCATTCCATATCCCCTATGGCACAATTCCCTATAGCACCAGAGCTCGTTGTGAACAGAAAGTTCCATAAGAGAGAACAGTAGGGTTGGAGCAGGGTCAGTTACACATCACAATTGCATTATTGCATCTGCCCAAAGCTTATGAGCTCGAAGAAGGCACTCGCTTTTTGGGAAGTCTCCCAATTATACCATAAGTATATCCTCATCCCCTTAACTCTCCCCCCTACTTCCCACAGCGCTAGTGGATGCAAGACCCTGTGACATTTCCCAGGAGTCTCCCCTTCATTCCTTTCAGCTCACGGTAGGACTGGGGCATAACATTGTCCCTAGACACCAATGAAAAAGTGGCCCGCAGCTGGAACAATGGAAATATTACCTTTCATTGTTAAAGCACACAGTGCCCGAGCCATGAAGACGGACTCTGTCCGAAATGCATTGGCAACCCAAATAGTGGCACTGATTATCTTTGATGCACTTTTGCCTTCAAGCACTTAAAAACTGAAAATATACTAAAAACGATTCTATTCTCATATATGAAAGACCCGCATGAATCGATAAGACAATCGACAGCAGCTCTTTTTGAGAGCAAGACGAGGGCATACCTTGAACTAGAATGTTTCTAGTTCTTCCACAGTTACAAATGAAAATTCATTCCTTTTCTGACAGATGTTTGGGTAGTACCCAACTGGGAGGTTTCTGATAAAAAGTTAATGCAAAGTGTGCATTTTAAAGAATATTTATTCAGTAACACTGGTCAAAACTACTAGCCGCATGATGAAGTATCTTTTCAAACTGGCCCACATGGGCCAAAAAAGTGTCCCACTTTGACCAAAAAAGCAGGTGTGTCTTTGGTTCAGGCATTGCCATATTGGCCTGTAGGCCAGTGCGAGCCTGCTCGAGTTGATATATGCTCTCTCTGGTTTATAGTCATAATACCGAAGTTCGAAATCTCAAAAAAAAAAATCTCGAAAAAAAAGGCCGAAAAAAAAAATATCGAATTATTTTTTATGACGTTTTTTTTTCGAAATGGGGGGGTTCCCCCCAACCCCCCTTTTTTCTATTTTTTTTATTTTAACCCTTTTTTGTTACTTACCTGACCCAAAAAATACATATATATATAAAAAAAAAAATTAGATATTTTTTTTTCGGCCTTTTTTTTCGAGATTTTTGTTATTCAAGATTTTTTTTTCGGCCTTTTGACCGACCACCGCTCTCTCTATGTCTCTCTCTCTCTCTGACCACGCAGAAGAGTGCTCTCACCTCTCACACATTTTCCATTGAGGCAGACAGGCCTACAGTGCAAGGGAGACATTTCCTAATAAGCAAGTTCTCTGAATGTTGTCGAGAAAATACAGGTCACCTCTTTTCACCACACAGCATATTACTAAATCTTCTCAGCTCTCAGAAGCCACAGGAGGCACCTGATTATTGAGAAGTCTTTTGATGTCCACACATTGAAGATTGCCCCATGATCAGGTCTCTGCTCTCTAATTTCATTAAGAGACCACTTAAGTTTGATATTTTTTCAGAAATACGTTTAGACGATGTGTAATTCGCTTTGCTTTTGCAATCTTCACTTTATATTGGCCTTTCTGTGGTTTTGCCTTAATTACAAATGTGAAGACAAAGTATTCGGCTGGAGCCGAATGGCGAGAAAATATTTGGTCTGATCAAAATACCTTTTCTTCAGCCGAAATTCGGCCAAATACTTGAAGCCGAATTTTTCTAGAGCTCCAGTAAAGCATCAAACACTCTAGGGGTGTGTGTAGCGTGCTGTATAATTGTGAGGCAAGTACCTGCATCGCAATTGAGCGCCTGCCATTGAAATGGAATAAATAGAATGATGTGAGGGCCTGAAATCAAAAAGTCATGGATGGAACTGTTCAATTAATCATAACCAATGATGTGAATACTTGGGCATTTAATGGCAATACTTGGAATGTGATGGGAGTACCCGGCAATTTGACAGAAATATGTGACTTTGGATTGGAGTTCCTGCCAAATGATGCCAATACCTGCTGCTTACAGTACTTGAACATAACACGGCAATACCTGGCAACACAAAAAGTATTTCACTATACAAAGGCAAAACGGTTGGCTTTGCCAATGCTTGTTGAACTGACATCTGTGTCTCCGCCGGGATGTTAGTACCCTTTTCAAAAGACTAGCGAGCTGTATCCTGCATCCATGCCACATCCTGGTTCCCTTCTTTGCGGCTGCTCATATTAAAATGTGTCCTGTACCTTTGATCGGACACAACTGCCCTCATAGTGACGTGTCAATCTTGCCCTTGAAAGGCCATGTGTTCATTATTCTGATTCCAGCCCACGTTAAGGGATCAGGGAACTTCAGGGGCGAGCCCATGCTTGGTCCAGATTCCTGCCACGGCCGCGTATCAAGCTATAGGTGGTCATTGGGATGAAGGTGGCTTTGGGGTGGGGGAGGGAAAGAGATAAGTCCCTTCTTTCTTTGGTTTTGCTGGTGGGGCGAATTCGTCTGGGCCCCATAATGAACATTTCCCTGCTCAGAAAATTAAGGGCCAAGCTTGTCCCAGAAACGTATCTTTTTGCATTATTCCGATAGCCAGGCCTATGGCATAGTGACATCTTGCAAAAGGCGCTAGATAGTGACAAGGTATAATTCCAGAAGTATCTTTTTAAAAAGAATGGTTTTGTAAGCTAGCCTCAGGTAATAGAATCAGCTGCTAGCTTTCCGGGCACCTTCTCCTGTAGTTTCCAATGTCACCTCTGTAAACAATTCTACATATGTGTACTAATATCAAGTGGCAATCATGAGAACCGGTTTAAGTGACCAAAATAGCAACGCTCAATGCACTTTACTCTTCTCACTCATAACTTTTGCACCAAGAACCGCTTTTTCACGCTAAGCCAAACTTGTGTGCAATAGACCAAGAAATGTTATGTGTGTTTCATTTATTAATCTGTGTTTAAAGGGCACTCGTATATAGCGAGGAGCTGAAGCCGGGGGCACTCTTGGCATGACTAATAGCTGCAGATAAATGGCCCCCACACGTGGAATACGTGAAAGACCCCCCTGGGTAAAACAGTGTCCTCCGAGGAGGGCATTGCGGTGGTGTTACAGTCCTTCTATGGAGAATTATATAGATCCAAGAGCTCTCAGGATTTGGAGACGCTACAGCGCTACCTCGAAGAGGTGGAACTATACTTGGTGGAGGCGCATCTTTGTGAACCTCTTGAGCGGATAATATCTTTGGAAGGAATCCTAAGGGTAATTAAAGAACTCCCGGGGTCGAAGTCACCGGAGCCCGATGGCATAACTGGTGAGTTCTACAAGGCTTATGCCCCTATCCTGGCTCTGATACTCCTTTGAGTATATGAGGAATTGCTCGTGACGGGATCACTCCCCCCCTACGTTACGCAAGGCCAATATAGTGCTGATATATAAACCGGGGAAGCCTACCGAAGATTGTGCCTCATATAGGACAATCTCCCTGATTACCGTCGACAACAAAATATTTGCCAAAATCCTTGCAAACTGGCAGCTCCCATTGATGCCTGGATGGTGTCGGCAGATCAGGCGGGATTCATTCCTGGGAGCAATACGACATTTGGTCTCCGTCGCCTCTTTGGGGTCATGGAGATACTCGACTGCACATCTCGGGCAATTGCTTTGTTTTTAAACGCCGAGAAGGCCTTCGACTCTCTCAATGGAACCATTGGCAGCGATCCTCAGAAAGTGGCACATCCAAAAGGGCCTCAGTATCGGCCCACACAGGTTGAGCATATCTCTGTACGCTGATGAGATGGCCCTGTACACTAGTAACCCGGAGGACAATCTATGCCCTGTGATGACAGAGTTGCTGCTCTTTGGAGAATTTCAGGCCTGAGAATTAACCATAGCAAGTCCATGGCATTCCCTCTTACGGAAGGAACCATAGAGTTTAGAGATGAGTTTGGCCTCAGGTGGTAGACCACAGGAGTCCGGTACCTGGGGGTGCTAGTATCTCGCAGTCGGGAGGAACTATACCGCGATAATTATGGGAGGGCGAACGAGAAACTTCAGGAGCCGGTGGCTAGATGGCGGATGCTTCCACTTATGCTAATTGGGCAGATCTCAATTGTTAAAATGATCGTTCTCCCCAAATTTCTACATCTCTTTCTCAATGTGCCCATATTGCTGTCGGGTAGCTTCTTTCGCTACTGCGCAGGCTTATCCTTGATCTGGTATGGGCTGGGAGGCCAGCAAGGGTGGCCTACACGACATTGACACAGCCGGCAACGAGAGGGGGCCTGGCTCTACCCGATCTTGAGTGTTACTATTGGGCAGCGCAGGCACACTTCCTGGGGCACTGGTATGCCACGCATTTTGTAAGACCGCATGTACAGGTGGAGAGGGCACTGGCTCATCTGCTCCAGCCGATGATCCTGGAGGAGGCTCAGGCAACACCCAATAACCTAAATGTGGTTAAAATGTTTTTTTGTACTTCCGATTATGACATGTGCTTAGGGGACTTGTAACATCTTTCCCTTGGTGTGGCCACAATTTCAAGGGGTGATTCAATCATGGGGCAAGGGCTGCCTGGTTTCGTGGATCTATGATGGCTTGGTGTAGGAGATACCATGGGAGGGAGTAGCCCTGAGGAGGTGATTGGAGACAGCTCTGGGGGAAACTATTAATGATGAAGATTGGGTGTATGTGCTGAAACAAACTCAGAAAGTCTCCCTAAATTCTAAATACATGCTAATACAGTTCAGCTTTCTGCACCAGGTCTATCACGCCCCAGCCAGGCTCCATAAGCTCTTCCCTGATACCCAGGCCGCATGTGGCAGGTGTAATTACGCCCCGGTAGGGTTTCTCCATCTGGCATGGGATTTCCCACGGATCTACAAGTTCTGGTCGGAGGTGTTAACCAAAGCCTCTCTGATTATAGGGGAATCACTGAAACTGGATCCTATTGCTGCCCTGTTGGGATGTACAAGGGCCCTACAGCCCACGAGGAGGCGCTTGGCGGGGCAGTTGCTTGTGTTGGCTCTTAGGAGGGTGGCCATGGCCTGGGGGAGTGGTTTCAGGATATTGCTTTCTATCATGATGTTGAGACTGCCTTCATACGGACTTTACCATTGCATGCCCGCTCCCGGAGGAGTGGGGCCCATATGTTCACCTGATCACAGCAGCGGACTGATATTGTCACATGCAGTATTGATGATGCTTAAGTTTCAGGTTCTGCCAAAATGTATCTTCATGTTTGGGTGGGTGTTGAGGGGAATCGGACTCCATGTATATTTTTGCTTGGTTGTTAAAATACCCCAACAAAAAGTATTAAAAAATAAAATAAAAAAGCCACTCATTCAAATATGTGATTCCCTTTGCAAGTGGTTCCTGTGATTTTAATGTCCAAGTATTAGTTCAAGAGTGTGGTTGAACATTTTAGGTTTGGAATGGATTCATATGGAGGGTCAGACTGGGCATAAAACTGGCTGAGGCACAAATGAACGAGTGGCACACTGTCGCAAATGGCAATTCATTCCTTTTGTGACCGCTTCTCTGAGTACGGTGTGAGGTTCGGTAACATGTGCTGCAAACTGTGCATTTGAAAGAATATGTGTTCGGTAACACTGACCAAAACCACTGGCTGCACAGTGAAGTAACTCATCCCCATGGCCCACACTTGTATGTTGGGCCTGCACTTCAGGCCCTGCCCTGAAGGCCAGCCAGACCCTTTCTCTATGTATCAAATAGGAGAAATGGGTTAATTTTCTTTCGTGTAAAGAAACTCGCATTACTGGTGTGGTGGTTGTTTGATTATTTGTAGTTTGCCAATCCTGGTGGAGAGAGCTCATGGGAGTGGCTAGCGCCTGGGATGCAACATGATTGGTGCTCTCCTGCCCTGCAAAACTCAGCTGTGGCAACCCGAGTAGAGAGTTCTTTGTCCACAGATATATGTCCTCTTTATGAGCTTGGCAGTATTGCCATACCGCTGTGCGCAAATACGGAAAACACCACTCGTGAGCGTGGTAAATCGCCAGATTATGAGAGGGCAGGCTGTTGCTCACTCCACCATTCGGACTGCTCCAATAGAAGTAACAAAAATACAGGAATGAGCAGGTAAGCGTTGCCCAACAAGGAGTATCATCCTCCTTGTAAGTTGTGTGGGACTTCCTGTGCTGTGCTCATCTTTGGTATATGGCGACTTGAAAATACCACAATGCTGCTCTCATCCCCTGCTCCTGGTCATTGATCGCACATTACAAGACCCGCCCTGCCTAACTATTTGGTATTGTCATTGCCCCACACATTGCCAGACACTGCCTGCTCATTGACCTGCTCGCCCCTTAATAATATATTGGCATTGCCAACAGAGCTGGCCTTAGGGGGGGGCGAGCCGGGCGACCGCCCGGGGCGCCACGCCCCCCAGGGCGCCTTTTGCCCCTATCACGCCAGCTCGGGGGAGTCTTTGAAGGACTCCCCCGAGCTGGCGTTGTGGGGCAAGGCTCAGTAGGTGGCCTTTTACTGTAAAAGGTGACCGCGGCGGTGGGTGCATTTAAATGCGCCCCTCCGCCGTGGACACTTTTCACAAGAAAAGGCGCCATTAGCCCCCCACCATGCCAGCTCCGGGGGAGCCTTTCAAGCGCTCCCCCGAGCTGGCGTGGTGGCAGAAGGTGTGTCAGGCGCCTCATTGTCATTGAATGAACCCGCAATGGCGGGCTCATTCAATGACAATGGGGTGCTAACAGCACCTATTTAACCTCCTCGCCGGAGCAAGGAGGTTAAAAAAAAAAAGTTTCCCATCCTGGCTCCGCCCCCTTCCGCCCCGCCACCTGTTAACCAGGGGGGCGCGTTGCCCGGGTGGGGGGATACCAGTTCGCCCAGGGCGCTGCTGCCCTTAAGGCCGGCCTGATTGCCAACACCTGCTTGCCTCACGCCTTAACTCTAGCACCATGATAGAATCTGCTTGCAGGCTTTTTCCTCATTGCCCGTTCCCTGTCTAGCTCCAACCCTACTTAGAATTTGGTGGACGTTGTCTGGACTTAAATGGACAGCATCTTGCAACCTCACACTTACCAGATCCTGCTTGCAACTGTTGTTGTGGCATCTGTGTGAAGCTGTGCAGGTCCCTACAAAATATTATTGTTTTCAATGTCCTCTTACATCTGTTGGGGTGATGAGCTTCTGATGTATGGACTAAACACTTTGGCCGGGAACTACCAAGATGTAGTGGTGTACATCTTCGTCACTATAGGACTATGGGCCTCATTCCGAGTCCGGCGGTAACCCTGCTGGTGCTACCGGTGGGTTACCGCCGTACTCAGAACAATTTACTGGTGCCTGACTTCCCGGTAACACCGGGAATTATAACACCGGCGGCCGGGAAGGCAGGTGCCGGTAAATTATAAGTCCCCATTCCCATAGAGTCCTATTGGACTCTATGGGAATGGGGACCACGGAAGCACCGACACCGTTGCTAACGGTGCCAGTGCTTCCGTGACAATCTGCCTACCGTGGCCGCTGTGCCTGTTGGGTACAGCGACTCAGGCAGGCAGACTTGTACTTTGCCGGCCCGGAAACAACGGTGCCGGTAAACTTACTGACACCATTGTTTCCGGACCGGCAAAGTTATAACGAGGCACTATATGTATTTAGGATACATGTGCCTTGATCTTGTTGTTGATGTTGGAATGCAGAGTATTGAACCGAATCTGTTAATTCATTCTCTGCAGCCAGGACATAGGTTTGTGATATACTTCACACCTCCTGTCTGATGCCTTGGCTACACGGTCTTCCCAGGCCTTGCTTGAGCCCTGGTGGGGACAGCCGGGCTGTGACACTCCCATGGTAATAATAATGATTTATTATTTATATGGTGCTTACACTGAAGTGCTTTACATGTTGTGCTATGTTCCATGCATTATTTATTTATTTATTTTATTTATTTATATATTTATAACGCGCCGCAGCTCGCGAGCCTCAGGGCGCGACAAGAACACGAAAGAGACAGAGGTCACAGGACTACGTAAAAAGAAAAGAGGAGGACTCAGGGGAGTCCAGGCTGAAAAATTAACGAATTACCGGAAAAGTAACGTTTTCAGCTGCTTCCTGAATAAGGAGTGACTGCTTTCCAGTCTGAGGTTATCTGGAAGCTCGTTCCAGAGTGCAATAGCTTTGGTGGGAAAAGCTCTCCCAAGTCCAGTAGCTTTGATTCTGGTGTGGCTAACTTTAAGTAGCCCTTTTTTGGCTGATCTTAGGCAACGGCTTTGTTCATACCAGTGAAATTCCCTTTTGAGGTAGGATGGGGCCGTGCCGAATAGACAGCGGTGGACAAGAGTCAGCGATTTGAATTTAATACGCTCCTCTATGGCGAGCCAGTGGAGACCTATTCGGTCGTGGGTGATGTGCTCGCGCTTGGATTTCCCGGTGATAGTTCTAACAGCGTTGTTCTGGATTATCTGGCATTGTTTGATGCAGGAGTTGCTTGAACCAAGCATCAACGCATTCCCATAATCCAGTCGGGACAAAATCGTGGCTCTAGCGATGGTGGCGCTGTTTTTGGCATTGAGATATGGCCTAATACGGCGTAATAATCTCTGGTAGTATTGGCAGTTCTTTTTAAGGTATGAGACCTGTGCGTCTGCTCCTAGTGAGGATTGCAGATATATGCCAAGTGTTTTCACTTTACTTGAGACCACAATGTTGGAGTCCTTTATAATGAATGACGAATAGACTGGGCCTAGATTGGATAAGATCCAAATGTCATAAGTTCTGTTTTTGAACCATTCAGACACATCCAGTGGGCCTTCATCCAGCATTCTATAGTATTATAGATTGCTGACAGCCTGTTGTTGTCTGTAGTGTGGTCTCCGCTGAGTTCTATAATCAGTTGTGTATCATCTGCGAAGTTGGTAAAGTAAATTCCCAACTACGAGAGAAGGGCGCAGAGGCAACAAATGTATAGATTAAATAGAAGAGGGGAGAAGCTGGCGCCTTGTGGGACGCCGCAGTCCACAGGGTTCGTACTAGAGGAATAACCACCCCAGGTGATTTTAGATTTTCTGTCCTCCAAAAAGGAGGATATCCACTCGATGGCTTCCTTGGCACAGTTTCCTGCTTTTCCCAGGGCCTCACGGAGCTTTCCATGATCTAGTAAATCGAAGGCCGCTGAGAGGTCTAATAGGATGAGCAGGCCGGCCTTTCCTTTATCAAGGATTTCCAGCATTTTAGACTGAAGGTCGAGTAATGCAGATTCCGTGCTGTGTGCACTTCTAAATCCTGATTGCTGGGGGTGTAGCAGTCGTGCTTGTCTACGTATTCTTGGAGTTGGTGCGTGGCTATTTTATCAAGAATCTTCAACAAGAAGTTGCAATTCGTGATAGGTCGAAGATTGGCCGGGTTTTGCTGGTCAAGGCCAGGCTTTTTAACCAATGGTGTGACTGTTACTGTTTTTAGACTGGTGGGAACAGTCCGGTCTCTAAAGGACGAGTTTGCCATACGGCAAAGGAAAGGTGAGAAAATGCCTGCATTGTCTAGGATGAATTTGGGGGGCAGTATATTTTCAGGGCATGATGTGCAATTCATGTTGGAGAGAGTGTCTGACATGATTTCTGGTGTTATTGGTGTGAATTGAAACTTGGGTACTTTAATTTCGGGGTCAACTTTGTTAATCGTCAGTGTGGTGTCAATGATATTGCAATTTAAGATGGTGTCTCTAGCTTTTGAAATTTTTTGTGCGAATGCAGTTTGAACTTTTTCACAGTCCAACATGGTTGGCTGGAAGGGAGGGGTGAGAGTGAGCGGCTTTTCGAAGGTTTTTAGAATTTGAAACAGCTTTCCTGTGGAGTTGGATGCACCTATAATTTGCTCATTGTAATAGTTTTTCTTTGTTTCAGTTACTTTATTGCTGTACAGGATGTCAGATTCCTTCCATTTGTCTTTATTAAGTTCTGTGGGGGTTTTAAACCACTGTCTTTCGAGTTTCCTTTTGGCTGTCTTGAGGGTGCCTAGTTCCGCGGTGTACCAATTTTGGTGGTTAGGGTTAGGGCGCTCTTGTTTGTTTTTCAGTGGGGCATTCCTATCTAGTAGCTCTTGGAAATGGTTATTATAGGTGGTAATGATAATGTCACAGGGATCATCATCTGTGGTGTTATCCATGATGTATGAGATCCCCTGCGAGAGAATATCTGGCGTGATTCTCTTGAGGTTTCTGCTCTGGATAGTTTTGGGTGTGTTGTCGAGGTGGGTTTTTTCAAATGACAGTGAAAGTGTGGCTTCGATTTTGTAGTGATCGCTCCAAATACAGGGCTGTGTGTTTGTAACTGTGAGGTCTATGTTGTTGGTAATAATCCAATCAAGTTGGTTGTTTGAATTGTTGGTAGGGCCATTGTTGGCGATCGAGTAACTGATGTCGGAGAGGTTTTTTTCTAGGCTAATAGCCTCTTTGTCAATGGGGTTTCCCCTCCATCTATTTAGGTCGCCCAGGAGGAGTGTGCCTGAGTTCTTTCCTTTGAGATTGTTAAGAATATGACAAAGGTCGTCATTAAAGTCTGGTGTGAGTGATGGGGGTCTGTAGATTACAATAAAATTGATACAATTGTTTTGAGAGGGGGTGAATTTGAGATGGAGAACTTCGCACCCCGGGCATTGAATGGGAGAGGTGAAAAGATGTATATCTTGTCTGACTATTATGGCGACTCCGCCTCCCTTTCCTGTTGCCAAAGTGGCTACTAAAATTGGGAGGGACAGCTGTGCTAATGGTCGGACCGGTAGGTTCTTGTAGCCAGGTCTCAGTAAGGAAGAGGATATCTAGTTTCTCTTCAAGGATATAATCGTGTACGTTTTGGGCATGTTTGTTAAGAGACCTCGTATTAAGTAATGCTATTTTAAGGACCTCTGGTTTAGAGGGATCCGTTAAGAACCGAGGATGGGACCCTCTTTGGCCAAGCCCGCACAGGCCAAGGGCACAGTGATGTGCAATGCAGAACCGCAGGAGACGCTGTCCATTTTATACATAGTATGTTGCGCTACGTTCCACGCATTGGATCCTTTAAGAACCGAGGATGGGACCCTCTGTGCAAAGCAGGCGCGGGCCAAAAGCACAATGTTGTGTGACGCAGAACCACAGGAGACTCTGGCCATTTGATACATAGCACATTGTGCTACGTTCCAGACAATGGATCCTTTAAGAACTGAGTATCAGCCCCCCTGCTGCAAATCCTGCACAGGCCAAGGGCGTGGTGTTGTGTGACGCAGTTGTTTGGCGACAAAGGGGTTGCAAGTGGGCTGTGCAGCCATGAACTCTCAGCAACCGTACGGTAAGAAAGGTGCGGGCAGGGGGAGCAACTATTACTGCTCTCTAGTAAACTGCGCCACTCTCATGCACACTTCCACTTAATGCTTATTACAACATACACTGTCTCCGCGCACCCATTAGGCTTCCTCTATCACGATTGCCTCACTGTGTGTTCCCTGCTGTTTCCTTTGCATTTTCACCCCCTAGGTACGTTGTTCCTGGTTATACTTCACTCTGCTTTCTGTTATGCCCTCTAGGCAGTTTTCCCTCTTTAGGTTCCTTTCCCCTGTGTTTACTGCTGGATTACCATTGTTGTACCTCACACCCTGCTTCTGTGGTGCTCTCTAAGCCTTTATCCTCTCTAGTTTGGTTCCTCCATGTTTACTGTTGGTTTATTGTTGGTTGTACAGTACACTCTGCCTAAGCCTTTTTCTTTCTGTAGGGTCGTACCTCTTTGTGTTTACTGTCAGCTTATTGTTGGTGCCCACTAGGCTTTCTACCCTTCTAGGAGCCTGCTCTTCTGTGCAACCACCTGGGCTACTGTTGGTTGTTGTAGTTCAATAGGCCCCCTCTTACTGGTCCTGTTGCTCCCTCTTGTCTGCCTCCTCTGCCCACTCTGTATGTTCGTTTCCACTGTTGAGTCTTCATGCTTGTGCTTCTCTGTTGCTTTCCCTACTGTGCCTCCCTCTGTGTTGCCCCTAACAGCTATGTCCCCACGCGGTGCCTCTGGCGTGGTGTAGTTCTGTTCTGTGCTTCATCATCTCTCTCTTCTCCTTCTCGCTCTTCCCTCTCCTTTCTACCAACACCCCTCTATGGTGCTCTCGGTCTCACCCATCTTCTCCAACTGATTTTCTATCACCTATCCTATCCATCTCGCGATGTCTGGAAGCAAAATGTTCAAGAAGGAAATCCTGGTCTCCAATCCAGGCCTCCCCATCGCTGATTCCTACATCAGTGCCCCCTCCAGGCAGACTCTCACTGACATCCTCTTTGTTGTTCCCTCTCCCGACCTATGGATGCTACATATGGTCGCTGTTCTCTCTCCTTTCTCCTCATCACCAATTAATGGTGCACAAGACGGGAGGTCCTCTTGGCCTCCACCTGTCCTCCAAGACCATCACTAATGTTTATCTAAATGGGATGGTTATGGTCCAAGGAACTCACTCCAACCTCCTCCTCGATAGACATCTCCCATGTCTTATCAACTTCCTCCCTTCTCCTGCTACTATATCTACCAACTCTCTGGGCCCTCTGCCACCTACCTCCTCTATCTCACTTGCTCCTCTAGCACTCACTTCCATCTCTGCTGCCTCTGTGGCTCTCCACTCTGCCTCCTCCCTGTGCCCTTTGTCACCTAGCACTACCTCTACCACGTCTATGGCTCCTCTGTCATCTCCGTCTGCTACCTCTTCGGCTCCACTGCCACTCACCTCGTCCTCTGCTGCCTCCTCTCTGGCGCTCCCCTCTTCCTCCTCTCTGGGCCATCTGCACCCTCCTCTATCTCTGCCCCTCTCTGCCCCCCCTGCCTCTTCCACTGGGTGTATCTCTCTCCTGTACCCCAACCTGCAAATCTTTCAAAAGAGGAAACCTGCTCCACGTAGCTACTCTCAACTCTCCGTCTGCTGTCAAACACTCCTCTGACATCTGCCACCTCCTCGAAAGACCTTGATCTGGATGTTCTCACACTCACTGAGACTTGGTTCACGCCCAACTCTGTCATGAGTTTTGACACTATCCTCCCTGAGGGCTACAAGGTCCCCTCTGAACCCAGGACCAACGAGCCTGGACGTGGAGTGGCCCTGGTGTTTCCTGAGTGAGTCCCTGCCTCTATCATTCCCAGCTAGGCTTACTCTCCTTTGAATGCTTGGTCTGAAGGCTCTCTATCTCTCCTGGCCTCTTTGATTCTGGCCTCCCTTTACAGGTCACATGGCTGGGACACCCTGCTCCTCTCTGAATGGGCTGATCTCTCCTCCCCTCTCCTCACCTTTCAGCTGCTCTTCCTCTAGGATTTCGACATCCACTTGCAATTCTCTTACCCCGCATTTCTGGCTTTTCTGAAACCTTTACAACTCTCTCTCTCTCCCTCTCTATTCTTCCCTCTAGTCCGACACACTCAGTTGGACACACCTTCCCCTCTCTAACCCTCTCACTACTCCACTGTCTTGGACTGACCACTTTCTGCTTTCCTCTCACCTGAAACTGTCTGTCCCCCTGGCAAAACCTACCCCAGCACTGCCATCTTCCTTTGCGTTCATTCGACCTATAAAGCGGGTGTCAGTTGGCGCTTTTGCCTCTACTTTCTCTCCTCCTCCTACCTCTATCTCCAACGCTCTCAATATCCTTGCCTCTGTCATGAGGATCCCCCTGAAGCCTGCCTCCAAGTGCAATTCTTAATATGACTCTGGCCTGGCTGCTTTGAAACGCAGGTGCAGAGCAGCCGATCAGAAGTGAAGGGCTTCCAGCAAATCCTCTGACAAACTTGCCTGCCGCCTGCTCCAAAGACAATACAGGCTCTCCACCTTCTCCAAGAAGAGGGGCCACATTCAAGCGCGCATCTCTGAGGCCTCTAACAGCTCGGCTGAACTTTTTAAAATCTGCAATGAGCTGGCCAATTCAACTGCAATCTCTACCTCTCCTGTTTCCTCCCAGACCCTCTGTATGGCCCAGGCTTCTCATTTCACCACTAAAACTCAGGACATCCTGGCAACGCTCTCCTCCTCTCCTCATCTCTCTCCCTCTACCTCTCGTAGGCCCCCTCTGGCCACGCTTCTCTCTCATCTCCTTCTTTCCTGTCTCTCTTCTATAACACCTGATGATGTTTCTAGACAAGTCCGGACTATGACAGATTCATCCAAACAGGTGCTCCCCTGCTCCTCGAGAACCATTAAGGACAACATTGTTACCCTCGCTCCAGCCTTGGCCGGTTTCTGCAGTCACTCCTTTGTCACTGGATCTTTCACCTCTCCTCTCAAACACTCCCTTGTGCACCCTCTCCTGAAAAAGCCTTCTGCTGATTTTTCCTGTCTGGCCAACTATCGCCCGATCTCTATCACTCCTTTCATGGGCAAACTCCTTGAGAAACTGGCCATCTCTCAGCTAAACCTCCACCCTGAATCTGTTGGTTGTCTCCATGACCATCAGTCTGGCTTCAGATCGGCCAGAGGAACGCAACCTGCTCTCTTGAACACCTGTGAAGATTTGCTCTCCAACCTTGACTCCAGCTCTCACCCGCCTTGGCTTCTCTTCTTGCCTTTAACACAGTCAATCACACCACCCTGATCAATCATTTTAGTGTGAACCTTCGCATCACTGGTCAGGGTCTGGCGTGGCTGATGTCCTTCCTCTTGAACCGACCCTCCCAGGTCTAACTTGGGTCCTTTCTCTCCACCGCCTCTCTTTCCATGTGTGGTTGAACTGGGGACTCCCAGCCCTTTAAGATGAGTAGCAATACCCTTGAGATGGATGGGGATGCAGATTTTCATCAAACATCAATAATTCAGATGTCTCAAATAGCTTGGCAAAATGTTCATCTGGTTTAATGTACGTAAGTAAAACAGGGAGTACAACGAACATCAGCAATCGCTCGACACTCAACTCTCAGCTCATTTAAGAAAAAACAGTATTTTTATAAGCAAAATATGTCATCATTGAGGTATAACCTATGTGTTACCAACGTCATCCTACGTGAGCAGCATGCAGACTGAACAACCAGGTGGGGGTGGGCTTGTCTCGATACCAGCTTCCCACCAATTAGAAAGGACACGCTATTGTCACCTCAATGTTTCACAGTCAATTAGTGTTTGAAGTTGGCCTTGAGTCTGTACTCTTCTATGGGATTTTTTAAGGAGTATGGGAACTGTCTGGCTTTCGTGCGTAGGGGTGATCTCCTCATGCGTCCAACTTTCTTCCATCACATGACTGGACACCATGAATTGAGCCTTTCTCGTGTATTTAACTGTATTTTTCAATAGTCCTCTGACGTCTTTGTTTATACTTGACCTTCTTGAACAGGAGCTTCTGTTCTTTCACGTTAATTGTATCTAATGTCAGCCAGTTTTAAGTTCTTATAAGACCTTGGCTTTTGGCTCATCCAACTCCTTAGCTGAAATATATTCTGTTTAATTCAATTGATTTTGTAACTGCGACACTGAATTTGAGGCCTTCCTTGTTTGTTCAGACTGCTACATACGTAGTGGAAACTTCATTCTTTATTCAATCCATATATATCTGTGAGGTATATATGTATATGTTGGGACTTGTCGTGATCTATTTACTATAAGCATTTGGCTAGCTTCATGATTGCTTTGCTGCTTGCATTTCATTGCATCTGTACACATTTAAACTAACTAAATATCTTCATCACATTTGTGGCATACGTTTCTTCATCTTGATCCCAAAATGTTACTTATCCTTAGTACTACTTCAGTCTTCATGAATCGTCTGCCTCTCAAGTCTATTTATCTTCTATCTATGGAATCGATTCAGTTTCGTATGATGTCACCATTCATCCTGGTCATTCAATTTCTTTGTTTCATCAGGAATTGATTCAAACGACTATCATATTGTTTGGAATGTAGGTGTGGTTTCCTTAATGGATACTTCACTTCCCATATTCTCTTAGGTATTGGCATTCTTATGGGTACTGCACAGTTGTTTCTCTTCTTCTTGTCTTCTGATTGGTGTAGTATACGTCACATACTTTGGTTCATACTCCTCAGGGAATGTAGGCGGGGCAGGTGGATTAGGGGTATTTGGCTTCTCCTCTACACTCCCTCCTCTGGTTGATTTATCGATTAGGGATCCATATTTTTATAACTCCCTTCAGGCATCCAGCTGACTTCACATGCTCATCCTTGTTCTATGTCTTGAGCGAGCACTGTCCGCTTGGAATACAGTAGACCCATCTTCCCACATATTTCCTGTGGTTGTTTGGCTACAGGAACATCGTTCCCTCAGGTGCGTGGATGCTAGACTTCACAAAGTCTCTGATCTCTTCATCAGTCAAGTCCTTAGGCTTCAATCCTGGTTCAACATCGACCATGATCTTCATCCCTATGGCTTTCTTTGCTGTCTTCTTACACTGCGAGATTATTATCTTGATCACACAGAATCCTAGCATCACTAGTAATAGCAAGGCTCCAAGAAATTTGAACATATCTGCCATCCATTGTGGAACCCATGAGAAGAGAATTTCAACCCAGATGTCATAAGCAATATCTTCTACTTCTTCTATCATCTGACCATGAAGTTTGGTCAGCATGTTTATGGCCCATGTCAAAGTTCCATGTTCGTCAGCGTGAGAAGGTATACATGTGCAACATGATTCTCCAATTTTGGTACAAACACCTCCATCCATGGCTGTAATCATGTCCAGGACATATCTATTCTGCAGAGCCATTAGTCTTACATACAGCTCTTAGTTCGTCCCTGATTGCATTCAATCCTTTTATAGTTGTGTTAATTGTCTGCAGTAATTCCCATCTGGTGATTTGTAACCACTTTGTATTTGCTCCGACCTGGATTCTTGGCATAAAGATCATTGTGAACACTGATGAGGTCTGGCTGAACAGACTGTGTTCATACGGAATGGCGTCAAAGGCTTCTATTGATTAAGCAGAGAAGTAATTCTCTCTCTTTGTTCGATTTATCAGCTCCACAGATCTCCTCCACCTTAGATGAGCATCTGCTTTTGGAAAGCTGTCAATATTCAGGTCACCTTTAGGATTTACCAATGCAGGAACATGGACATTCACTATTGTGCACATTTCTCCTCAGTCTTTATGCAGTTTGATGTAGGCTTTTGATCCACACGCCCAATAATGATCCATAATTACTGCTGTTCCATGCATCATCCCTTGTGCATCGAATAATCGTCCACAGTTCTGATTTTCTTCCATTTTTCTTGTACCATTGTTCCTAAAGCAAATCTTAGAACTTTCCAATGGCAGTGTCTGTAGTGGTCCTCCCCTGTCTTCGACCCATGTCAGTAGTTTAGCAAGCCTGGGCCATAATGGCTTGTATAACATTTTTGCATTCTCAATTGTTTCTTTATGGTATCCAATGATCATCCATGCTCTGCAGATCACCACACCTTTTTCCCATCCGTCTGGTGATAATACTGTTCTCCAAATCTGCATCTGTCCTCTGTTCTTCCATCTGTGAGCTTTTTCTGCAGTCTTTCCTTTGACATCAAGTTTCTTATTCATTTCTCTTCTTATTTCTGCTCCTTTAACTCCAGGTTTCTCATATCTGATCAAGATACTCCTTGTTTATGCATTGTTTCTTGTCTTTATATATTGAATGTAGTCATCTTCATCTGGATCTGTCTTTTCAGTTGCCCATTTAAGAGAAGCATTGTTTCCCATAAATTGACCTCTTGTCTTACAAAGTGCTATGTGTGATAGACAATGTGCTGTCTGGACATCAATTTCAATTACTATGAACATTTTTGACTTCCCCATGCTGTATGGCAGGAGTGCACATACGAAGCAGTCTTCCCCTGACATCCGTCTTCAAACTTCTTTCATGTGTTGGTACCATATGTTGTTTCCCAAGTGTGCTGTGCTGTCTAAATAATCATTCAGTTCATAATTGTCTTCTTGGGTGCTTCTTTCAATTCTCAAAGTCTTTTTGTAGTTTGCTATAACCACATCTCTGAACACATCGGTATAGCTTCTTCTAGCTGGTTGATTTGTAGGAACATCCATCCGGGTTCCCTGAGTAGAAGAAAGTTCAACAAGTCCGTCTTTATCCCTCTGTCTCTTTCTGGAAATGGCTGTAAACTACCATATTGATTCTGCTTTCATCTCTGCATGTGATTGTCTTGTGGGACTTGTCCTTGGGCTTTTTGTCACTGCATCAGGTGTGTTTGCATGCATTATCTTTGTGGGCCTAAGCTTTGTTATTCCCTTATTTTTCTTGTTTCGCCGACCCTGTCTCCAGCGTTCAAAAGTAGTGTTTGAAGCAAGTACTGTGTGTGATTTATTGCTAACAACATCCATTTCAATCTCAGGTATCTGTCCATATTTTCTATGGACGGGAATGACTATGAATGGCCTGGGTTATTTTCTAGTTGCCACTTTTACTTTTTCTTTCTGCTCAGACACATATAAAGGAACTTTTGCATCATTTGCTCCTATATAGACTGCTGCTACTAGGGCAGTGTGACCATCTGTCCTCTTGTGGCAGCACGAAGTTGCTGCTCTGGTTGCCTATCTCGATCATTTGATGCTAAGGAAGGAAAAATATTTTGTTTTAATGGCGCTGCATTTTTGGATTGTTTCTGAAAGTCATTTTCTGCAGCATTCGTCCTCGATCAGCTTAGCTGCTCGATCAGTTAGCTGCTTTCTGGAACCAATTTCTCGACCAGTCGTGGTGCAAATGTTCCTTTATCGTGAAAAAAGATGATTTTTGTGAACTGCAATGAACTCTGCTTCATTAACCAGTTCCCAATTGATGCCTCGAATCTGTTTCAGACCAGATGACATTGTAGCTTCCATGTCAGCATGAACAAAGTTTTAAAAGTTTTTTCACTTCCTCGATCTGTCCCTTGGAGGAAAAGTTTCTATACAGCTCTGTGGTTTCTTTCAGAATAGATCGCCACCTTGAGTATTTTGCCTTCCAGGATCATGTTCAAATTTGTAGTATTCCTTGGGTCCCTTAGAAATTATGCCACATCTGCGTGTCTTCCAACGAGATTTAAACGAAAGAACACCACACTGACTAGTCTATCTGCTGCGTCGGATGATAAGGGCATTTGCGTTTTCTTCACTGAACTCAGGCAATTTCAAGAATTCTTCGGTGATGATTATAAGCAGTCGTCTAACAACGTTTTCGCTGTCAGCATTACCAAGAAAATCTGGTATGCGACAAGTTCTCCCCACCAGACGTGGATAAGCACGCAATACCATCTCAAAGTAAGTAAGTATGTGCCTAGAAAGGTCATCACTAGGTAACACCATGAGTAACTCCAAACAAGAGCTCTGTGTGGAATGAGTCTGGATACTGTATTTTTTTTTCCCAACTGCTGTGTCCACGATCAAAATTTGGCATATCCTTCATTTTATCAAGTCTTAAGTGTGCCTCAGTCCAAAGTTAATACCCTACTCTGGCTTTCAATAAAGCAAATCTTCCCTTCACCCTGCAACTATGATGCACAGTGTTCAAATGTGTCATTTTACCCTTTTATTTGTAGCTACAAGGGGAGTGTCCAAATTAAGCCACAGTCCAACTACAAGCTCTTCTTTCTTTCCACTTGACAGGTTATGTGTCCTTCTTCCTTGTCATGGATCTTGTCTGCACGTGCTGTGGTTCTTCCCCAATGATTGTAGCTTTTTCATGGTGGGGTGTAAGCAGAGGTGTATCTCCAGCATAGATATTTGTGTGCCCAGGAAGATCTAAGCTCGCCTACCCTGAACTTTGACAGCAGATGGCGTGACGTCCTCGACAATAAAAGGACTGTGAAAGCAGGGCTCGTCCCACTTTTTCCTTGTATGATTATGGATCAATATTTTGTCACCTGGGTAAATTCTTGGATGTATACATTCGGGAGTTTGGGTTGTTGAAACATGTCCTTCTGTTTTCTGTACTGCTGTATACCCTCATCTCTGCAACTGTCCTGAAATCACAGAAAAACTAGATGTTAAACAGTTCAAGTAGTTTTGTAGTTAAATACTAAAACTTCTGATGTTGGCTGAGCATCAATTCTAACTCGGCATGGAGGCATTAAAGAAGTCCTCATTCTCCTGCCAGTCACAATCTCGTGCGGCGGAAGATGGTGGTCAGAATCTGGTTGGTTCCTTAATGCATACAATGCCAGTGGTAGGCAGTGCAACCACCCTTTTTTCAAAGTAAGCTTCAACTTCGCTATTCTTTCTTTTAACAGGCCATTGAGCTTTTCACAGATACCATTTCCTGCAGAGGATAAGCTGAAGAAAACATATGTTTTATTCCGAGCAGCGAAGTAATCTGCTAGAAAATTGCGTTAACAAAATGCGGTCCATTATCTGATCTCATTACTTCACACACCCCCCATCTGGGAAACACCTCCCGTACACAAAACTTTGCTTAACAGGTAGAGTCTGGGTGCGTGCATGGACCTGCCTCTATCCATCTGGAGAAAGGACATACTTCAACTAAAAGGTATCCATTACAAACTTGTATCATGTCGACATAGTCGATATGCAAGTGCTGAAAAGGGTCATTGGGTCTTGGGATCACCCCCCTCACTATGCGTAGTGTATGCCCAGCTGTGAACTGCTGGCAAATAATATAATTTACCATAAAAAAAATGCAACATGTTCCATTAGGTTTGGTACACATCAATCCTCAGCATGGTTACAGCAAGATTCTCACTAGATCTATGTGCTGGATTGTGTGATTGTTCTAATGCTATATTTAATAAGGATATAGGCATTACTGGTTTACCAGTGCTGTCTTGTCGCCACAATGCTTCAGAGAGGTTTAAAGAACACCCTCTTCGCTTCCATATATTCTTTTCCTCTTGCAGTACCTCTCCTTGGAGTTCTACTATCTGTGTTTTAGGCATGTGATTGTATCCCTCGTCCACATTTAGCATTACAGTCATTCTTTCATTTACATCAATGGTTTGAACATTCATCATTTCTATATCGGTATTTGCTACGCGATTGGCTTCAGCATCTGCTGCTTGATTTCCACGTGAGATAAAATCTGTCCCTTTTGTGTGAGCTGTGCATTTAACGACTGCTATGCCCACTGGGAGTTGGAGTTCCTTAATGAGCCTGTCCAATAGGGCTGCGTGCTGCACTGGCGTGCCATTCGCTTGGAGGGAGCCCCTCTTTTTCCAGCATGCTAATCCTGCGTGCACTGTCAACCTCACATAGGCAGAGTCGCTGTACACTGTCACTTCCTGGTCTACGTGATTCTCGACTACGAGTATCAACGCCAATAATTCTGCAGCTTGCACTGAATAATTTGATGGTAATCGAGTACTCATGAGCCCTCGAAATTCTCCATTTGCCAAATGTTTCACTACCTCAGCACCTATATATCTTTGCCCGTCATTTTGATAATTTCTGGAAGAACCATCAATAAAAACAATCTCTCCTCCTGCGAGTGCATTCTCCTTTACTCTAGGGAGCTCATCACAGAACTCTTCATAATTCGCACAATTGTGTAAAGGTTCTCCTTCGGTTATAGGCTCAGCTATAAACATAGCTGGATTCACTGTTTTACATCATAGTCTTTTAATCGCTCGAGTCGATATGATTACCTCATAGGCAGAAGCCCTTGGAGTAGTCAATGTGCCTTTTGCTTTTTTGAAAATTGCAAATAATGCATGTTCAACAAATAAAGTCATGGAACATCCATTACTATGTTTGTTGCCTTCTCTATGGCGAACGCGGCAGCTGCTAAACTTTGTTCGCATGGAACATGACCTCTCATTACTGGCTCTAAAATGCCACTGTAATAGGCAAGGGGTTTGTACCCCAATGTAGTTCTATGTGTAAGTACTGCTGTCATAAACGTACCAGCTGTGTGCAAAAATAACAAGAATTCCTCTGCATAATTAGGAATCCCTAAAACTGGAGCTGTGCAAATGGCTTTTTTCAGTATGTCAAACCCTTCTTCCATTGCCTCACTCCACATGATTTTCTCTTTCGTAGCCCGTGCTTTCTTTAATGCCTGCAAAAGCGGCATAGTTTATGAACTGTAGTCAAAGACCCATGCTCGAACATAATTGCATAATCCTAAAAAACTCTGCATTTGTTTTATCGTTTGTGGCTTAGCTGTTTTTAGAATGGCCTCAGCTCTTTCAGGAGTAACTTTCTTTCCCTCACGTGAAATCAATTGGCCGATGTATAACACTTCTTGTTGACAATATTGTAACTTTTCCTTGTCAACCTTATATCCTTTGTCAGCAAGTATAATCATCAGTATAATCATCAGCTGAACAGAATCGCGTCTGCACTCTTTCTTTGTGGTGTTGCAAACTAAAATGTCTTTTAAAATGTCTTGCCATATACAATTGGGTTTTAGTTCAACCCATTTTGTATGTTCCCTCCTCTAGGGAGACCCAGTCTTGGCCCAAGATGAAGGCTTACAGACCAACTTGCCGAAGCGTCACAGGACGGAACACCGTTGGTGTTTGAGCAGTCCTCATTTTGAACTACCTCTAGTTGATTTACATCAAGACGTTGACCGTTGACTAGGCTACCCCTCAGCCTGGCTTCACTGACCATTTGGTGGCACAAAGAGAAAGAGATATATCAATAGAAGTTTCCAAAATACTTGCTTGCCATTGTATTAATTCATGTTACTTGGAACATAAGAATGTATATGCAACTTTGAATATAAGCATAGTGTGTTGAAAGTGGTTACACTTCTATATATGTGATTTTGTATGTCTTTGTTATTTCATTAGTTTTGCACACTGTGTTACGCACTGAAGATGTTTTGTATATAATTGAGAAAAAAAGCCCCCAAAAAATATATATGCTTTGAACGAACATTGCATTGTTTCACAAGCTAGATAATTAAAATCTGTGTGAGATTAATTTTGTTGCTCCTCTACTTTTTCAATTTATGAATAGTTGGTGCAGAGTAGTGCCTGTAAAAACTAAAAGTGTGACAAAATAAGTACTATTTACAATAAAATGTTTGTAAATACCCTATTGTATGTGGCAGGACGCAACCCCCCGTTTCAAATGTAACTAGCTCATAAATCCTCCCACTAACTTCAACTGTCCCTAAAGTTACCCCGCGAACTAAAATGTCATCCACGTATTGCAGCAAAACCCTTTCTAAAGCAACATTACTCAAGTCCACCTGGAGGACTCTGTTAAAAATCGATCGGGACTCTCAGTACCCCTGGGGCAGCCTTGTGCTTTTTAATCATACTTGTCTGAAAGTGAACGATGTCAAATCTTGTGAATCTTTATGCAATGGGATTGAAAAAAACTAATTTTTCAAGTCAATCACCATGAAATATCTTGCATCAACAGGTATATTACATAGAATCGTGGACGGGTTAGGGACTAGAGGGAACTCAGCCTCTACAATCTTGTTTATTGGGTGTAAATCTTGAATTAATCTCCAAGACCCCCCCCTTTGATTTTTAATCAGATAAATTGACCTATTACCTGGTGACTCTGATGTCACTAATATACCTTGATCCATCATGGCGGAAATCATCTTGAAAATTCCTTCATCTGTCTCTCGAGACATGGGATATTGTCATGCTCGAGGTAACATTACTCCTGGTTTTAATTTAATCTTTACTTCGCCAACTCCTTTCAATAAGCCTACGCCATAGGGGCCTGTAGTCCACAATGAGATTGGCACTTTCGCCATATCTTCATCAAAATATTCAGGATGCTTCTTTTCTAACATCATTCTCTGCGGGACATCTCTCTTAATTGCTTACCCAATAAGTGATGCACATTTCAAATTTCACAAAATCGTCAGATCGGTCATCCCCCAAAAAATCTTCGTCAGTGACGTCAGTCACTCTGCGGCCTTCCTCATTAGCAATTACTGTGCACCATTGTCTACCTCTGTCATCCGTTACATCAAGCAAAACCATATTTCCTCGGGCTATAGCTGCTTCTAAGGATAAGGAGATAATTTGCCCCTCTTCTTCATCCATGGGTGTCTGTGGTATAAATAGAAACTCATCTAGTATTCTTATGGTTTTGCCTTCTAGACCTGGCAGCCATGTTAACAAAATGCGTACCCCATAATGGAACACTTTGGGTTCCAATGGTATTGCTCTTGGCGCTAATTGTTCTTTGTATGCCCTAATCATTTCGCACACATTTAAATAATGCATTCCCGGTGTTGAGCATACTATGCAATCGTCTGTAAATGAAATGGTCATATTCATTTTTGTCATTAAATCTCGTCCTAATATGTTGACAGGCATGTGCCTTGAATAAAGCAGTGGCACCTTCATATCACACTCTCCTATAGAGACTAGTAATACTTCTGTAAAAGGAACTCGACTTGTAGCTCCTGTAAAACCCTGAGTATTCATTGCATCGCCAGACATAAAAAATGTGCCCTCACGTTTACACAAGCGTGTTGCACCTGTGTCCTCTAGGAAGGAATAAGCTTTCCTGCCTATAATTACATCTATCCTTGGCTCCTCACGAGGATACGTTGTAATAGATAGGACTGAACACATCAGATCCCCCTGTGAGCTGTCCTATTGTGGGTACAGCCTCACTCCATCACTCGTGAATGGATTTCCTCCATCAATAGTGACACCTCCCATCCTACGCGCCATGGTCTGCTCTGTGTTTGTGTTTTTGCTGAAGTTGCATAGGAGATTGTTGCGATTGTCCTTGCCGTTGATTACCTGTCACTTGCTGTGGTTGCAAGCCTTGCTGCACTCTTGGCGTTTGCTGCTGCATTGTTTGATCTTGCGCAACTCCATTTCCGCTCTGCTGCGAATATGCAGGTGGATTTGGCATTCCCTGTCTTATAAACGGAGCATTCTGTACCATCCCTTGGCTTCTACACGTATGAGCTATATGCCCTGTCATTCCACACGTCCAAAACACAAGCGGTTGTTTTCCCATCTGCCCATTTTGCATATCTTGATTACGATTTTAAAAACTCAGAAACCCTTGTTGGTTGTTCTGAAAACTTCCTCGATTATTCTGCCAATATCCTTGATTACGTTGCCAACCTCTCCCTTGATATTCCCTTCCTCTTAGAGCATACCCATTATTTGTCTAATCAAACTGTCTTTGGTTATTTACTTGCAGCACAAGTACTGCTTGCTCTGGGTTTGATCCGCCCACGTTAGATAACATTGCCCCATCAATAGCATATTTGAATAACTTTTTCTGCAATAACTTTGCTTCTTCACCTTTTCGTGCATCGTCCTTTTGCGATTCTTATCCTGTAGGAGTCTGCAATAATGTGCGATGGTCAACTGAATTTCTGACCATCGTTTTGCTTCTATCCCCACTAATTTCTTGAGCTGTTCTGCACTTGCTCTGGCAGCCCTTGACATAATATATGCTAAAATACAAGTATAGACTTCCCCCAAGCCTCCCTTGTTTCAAGCGCCCATGCATCTTGAAAACTTTGAATATAAAGCAACGGATCCTCTCCTTCGTTCATCTTTATTGTCATTCTAGCTCCCATATCGGACGTGTCTGATATAGCACTCGAAGCACTTCCCAAATCGCTGCTCAACAGTTATTAAATGGCGTTCCATCATGCGTGGTGTTGACTGTGGTCACACCAGGGTAACCTGCGTGCGTCCATACGTCATCAGCTCTTTCACCAAGTATGGCAATTAGAAGACCTTTAATATCCCCTATAGCTAATGTATTCCCTCCCGTCATTTTTTCTAACTCATGTATCCATCTTCCAGCGTCGGAAGTTAGATTCGGGAGCTTACATTTCAAGTTTTCCCTGTCTATTTGGGGCCATGGTATATACTGTGGTCTGGCTCCTCCTTTTTCTAACAAGTGGAACTGCGATGCTCCAAACTCATTCTCAGCTCTCATCGTTTGTCTGTCTACTGCTGTAGTAATATTCCCACATTGCCATCTGCCTGGCAATGACCTTAGCCTGCTTACATAGGGTGGAGACTCCCCCCTCTGACCACAGGGTTGCCCCTTATGTCGGTCTGACTGTGTCAGTGGCCCTGATGCCTTGGACATAGGTAATTTTAAATCCGACAATCTTACTTCTTTATCCAAAGACAGATGTTCTTCTAGCTCGCATATACAACTCCCAACGTCCTTCGAGCAGGTTTCCCTTTCTTCATCCGATATTTCTTGTCCCCAACTTTGCAACTCCTCTCACCATTATCTCTATTTATTGTTAACCTGTCTAAAGACAGCTCTTTTTGTTTCGTACTACAGGAGGCTTTTTCCTTGTCATACAACTGATTACTCTCAAGACGATAATTTTTCCCTTCCTTTGTGCTTCCTTCTGGGCTTGCATTTCATGATATACTTTATTGATCATTTCCCCAGTGCTTTGCAAATCAAATTTGTCTTCCAGATTTACTCCAGAAGTGCTTGGATATGGCTCAGACTCAGGGAAGAATTCCTCTATGTCTTCCCAGTCTACCCGTGGATTGAGATCTCTTACTTCCCTTTCCAAATACTCAAGATTGCGTGCTCTCTGTCTCCTTTTTGCGTTCCTTTGTATCCTTTTCTCTCCTATCCTTTCCTGTTCATCGGCTTCTATTTTTTTCTCCTTTAGCCTTTCCCTTTCCTCAGCTGTTCTTTTTATTATCATGCATTCTTTGTTCTTCTGCTCTTTCTTGTTTTTTAGCTTGTTCATCTTGATATAATTGCTCTTGTCTTTGTCTATCTTTTCTTCTCGCTCCTTCGTCTCTCAATCGGTCCTCCCTTTCTTTGCCTTTCCTGCCTTGTTTGTCTTGATCTCCCCTTTGTCTTACATCTTCGATGTCTTTACCATTGAGTTTAAGTAAAATCTGACCTCCCAACTATTCATTCTGTACGAGCACTATCTCATCAGTTTGATCCTCACCTCCCTTCCATCTCTTTGTTTCTCTCCTTTTGTCTAGAGATGTACTTGCTTAATCACTTCTCTCCTTATCGCGTCTCTCCTTGTCCCTTGGGACAATTTAGGAGGTTATATCTTTCTCTGTGTCTTTCTCTGGGCACTCGTCACTACTTTGCATAGGTGACTCGTATGACGGATTGCTATATCCTGTCGCTGCTTTAAGTTCTCTTAATGGGTATAATACTTCATCTTTCTTAGTTTCGTCCTTTATTTCAGATGGGGCGGGTGGAGCAGAAAGCTCTTCACCCTCCTCTTGGCATATGTTGAGTATCCAATCTAAAGGAGGCTCCTCCTCCTTCTCATGTTGATACATTTTCCAAAGCTCTAGACTCACTAGACGTTTTTCTAACTTTTTTCCCGTGTACGCAGCATGGAATTATGTCGTCATATGCTGTAGAACTGTTCTCGATAATGACCCATCTTGGAGCCACGGCATAAACATTTTATCTGCAGCCCCTTTAAACCATTCTGCACTGTACTGTTTAAGTTTGAGCGTGTGCTTTGGTAGCTGTTTGCAAAGATGCACTAATGGTGTAGCTTCTTCCCGTTCTAACTTTTACATCTCTTTTTATTACCACTTTGCTTATGTTCTAGTTACAGTTTTCAATTTTATTTTTTCAATCAACATACACTTATGAGCGAGCACCAATAGTCGCAAGCTCCAATCCCGCTACAATACAATTTTTTTTACTTTCATCTTGCTAAAAACAACCATCAAAGTTTAATCTTAAAATACTCACTTTTCACGTCTTACTTCATGTTTCTCTATCACTTAGAACATTTATTTTTTCACAGTGACGTCACCACACTTTTCAATCACAAGACAAAACAAACCAACTCGACCGGTCACATATAAGTGCACCTCTAACAGTCTTCTTCTTAAGACCTGTTCCTGCCTTCTAAAATTGCTCCGATTGGAACTTAAGTTACCCCTTTGGGACCATCTTTAAACTGGACTGTCTCCTAGTATCCCACTATGGAGCTATGTGTTCAAACTTCTGCTAGCGTTCTTTAAAACCTAGGAATAAGGTGTATCCTTATAGCATGGCTATACCTCACAACTATTTTCCTCATATATTACTTGGCAACACTCAAGTCAACATCTTTCCCCATATAAATATACCTTATGCTCTTACTCATGCATTATATTTTATCCCGCCTCCCTCCATTACTCTCCGTTATTTACTACGCATGAATCTCTTTTGCCACTCTCTTTGGTTTTTCACTCACTGTTCGCATGTTTTTGTCTTCGGACCCTCGGGATCACCGCCTTTGTTACCGCCTCTTCGAGCTTCTTTTCCGATCCGCTTCTCGTAGATGTGGGAGGGGTTTCTATTCAATCTAGGGCTCCCGCCACACCCAACTTGCAAGTTTTGGGTCCTATTTCTAACCACGATCTATGGGAGCTTCACGTCATGTCAGACTCTAAAATGACTTATGTCAACGGTCGATGGTATCTTATCAAATCATCAATCTATGCTACCAAGTGAACTGGGGACTCCCAGCCCTTTACGATGAGTAGCAATACCCTTGAGATGGATGGGGATGCAGATTTTAATCAAACATCAATAATTCAGATGACTGAAATAGCTTGGCAAAAAGTTCATCTGTTTTAATGTAAGTAAGTAAAACTGTTTTGTACAACGACCATCAGCAATCTCTCGACACTCAACTCTCAACACATTAAAAAAAAACAGTATTTTTATAAGCAAAATGTGTCATCATTGACATATAACCTACGTGCTACCAACATCAATCTATGTGGCAAATTACTAAAACCTATCTGGAAGCGGGATTGGCTCTAAGTGAACTACTAAGTATCATTGTAATATCTGTATAGAGTAACGGAGTGAAAGTATTGGATATTTAACATCAGGTGGTGCAACAAAGCCCTCCCTTCAAAATGGCCACTATAAACGTGGTTCATACTCCTCAGGTAATGTAGGCGGGGCAGGTGGAGTAGGGGTACTTGGCTCCTCCTCTACATGGTGTTCCCCAGGGCTCTATCATCTCACACCGACTTTTCAATGTCTATGTGGCCCCCTTGGCTCACCTGATCTCTACTTTCTCCTCTAACTTTCATTGTTACACAGATGACCCACAGCTCTCTCTCAGGCTTCCCTCAGCCTGCTCTCTCCATCCTCGCTCATTCCTGACTGTCTATACACCATTCAGGGCTGGTGGCCTCGGTGATCTCTGCCTTAATGCCAGTAAGACAGAGATTCTTCTCATTGGGACCCCTGCTCCTGCGTTTCCCCGCTCCCTCTGGCCACTCTCCTTGGGCCCAGTCCCCTCACCCTCCTGTGAGGGGAAAAACCTTGGTGTCATCTTCGACTCCACTCTCTCCTTCTCACCTCACATCATGGACCTTGCCAAGAAAGCCCACTTCCAGCTGCACCTTGTCAGAGGTAATCTACCTTTTGTCACCTTCCCCCAGAAGCTTACTGCTTCCAGAGATATACTTCTATCCAGGCTGAACTACTGAAACAGCCTCTTTCTCAATCTGCCTTCCTCTACTCTCCGCCCTCTTCAACTAATCCAGAACAGGACTGCGAGACTTATCCTTGGCCTCAAGCCCAGGGACCGCATCTTTCCAGCTCTGAAAACTCTCCACTGGCTCCTGGTGGCCACGAGGATCAAGTTCAAGACCTTTGGTATCATCCACAAGGCTTTCTGGCGCCGTGGTCCTCTCCATATCCAACACTCTCTTCCTAGATACCTTTCTACTAGAGCTCTCTGCTCAGCTACCTCAAACTCTCTGCAGGTCAGATGCTTCTCCAAACAGAGAGTGGAGAGTAGATCTCTCTCCTCTGGACGTGCCTCCCTCTGGAATGGCCTCTCTGCCCCCCTCACATTTGAGACGCTCACCTGAAGTTCCGGGAGCTGCTCAAGAACCTTCTCTTCTCTTCTTTCCTCTCTCTCTCCCTCTCCCCTGCTAATCTACCTGTCTTCTTGCCCTGACTGGTGGTGTGGTTACCCTCAGAGTAACAAAGGGTACTGTACTCCCCCCATCGACCTGTCACCTTGCACTGTCTTCTGGCCTACCCAGCACCTCCGGGCTGGGACTTCACATATGTAGTCCTCTGCCGCACTCGCACTTACTCAAAGCCCTTCTGCCCCGACTGCACTTCCCCTCGTACCACTCCCTGCACTTCTCCCCACCCTCTTCCCTGCACTCTTTGTTGCACTAGCACAATCTGAATGTTCCGAAGGCCTAGAAAGATCGTTTGTCTTGTCATCCCTCTGTCTCCCCTCTTTGTCTTGTGACGCCTAGAGACACTTGTGTATAGGCACGTTATAAATACCAAATCATATATCATATCATATCATACACAGATCATATATACATACAATATCACCAAACCAGAGTTGGTACTCATTTATGAACATTGCAAGGATGAAAGGCTGAGTTGGCCTTGCTGGGATTCGAAGCTTCGACCTGCAGGTCACATACAGATTGCAGCAGTGAGCGCTCAACCCACTGAGCTATCTTACCGGCTTACGAGGTAAGCCTGGATTGAAGCGGAGTCTGAGCACTCTGGGGTAAGGGGGCTTGGGGAACTCTTAAATTACCCATGACTCCTTGTCAATTAATCCAGCCCCGCTGGTTTCCACTGCAAAGCTGTCCCAGAAACTCTTCCCCACCATGGCAGATATCCAGTCAGTGAGTTCAAGTCTGACACTTCGGCATAAGCAGTGTCAAAATAGTAATGTGCAACAACTCACTTACTGGGCTTACTAATCATAGAGGTCCAGTTATATTTACACCATACCTCATTAAATGGCTTAACATGTCCCCTCTCCTGATAATTGACCCTTTCCTGTAGTTCCGATGGAGGTCATCCCTTCCCATCCATCCCTCTAGCTCAAGTTGTCCATCGGATTTCTAGTTCTGCAGGTTTATCTTCTTGCCTTCCATCATGGCTTTTCTCAGCTAGTGTTTCTCTTATCTGATTAAAGCCTGCAAGTGGATAGTTAGCAAGTTAAAGAGGACTAACTTTGATAAGAGTGTCAGGAACATTCCCAACCCTAGGAGATTAGTTTTGCTGAAGATCTCTTCCCAACATTCAGTTACATAATTATTATTATAATTGTTCTTTTATAACACACTTAACACCAGAAACCAGTCTCTAAGCGCGAGACCGGGTTTCGAACCTGTGTTGCTATTCGTTGTCGTGCTTCCAAGACAAATGGATTGCCCATGTGCCGGGTAGTATTCTGCACTTCCAGCATTTGGGAGTATCTATCTGTATGGTCTAGCCTACATATCTTTCCTGGACACTAATACCACCTAAAACAGATCCATTCTGAGTCAGAATTACTTAATTTTACAGTATGGCGGCCTTGGGCATGTTTCTGAGAATGTGTGCGTGAATCCTCTTGGATGACCTTGCTAAACCCAATGCTACAAACTACCCTAATTTCTTTTCAAATAGGATCATTTATTGGAAAGAACAGATTACGATTTAGGGAATTTTCCATAACAATTATCATGCTGTCTCCCCATGATTGAGGACGCATGAGCCAGCTGGACAGAGCTTCCCTGAAATGCAGATAGTTCCAGATATATCCGCATGGGAGACACCATTGGAAATGCATTGAGTGGAATGATCCAGTTGCACCTCTTGCCAGGCTTTGTGCTATAACCAATGTGCCCACCTGCACCCAGGGTTGCCAGAGAAACAGCTTTCCCTGCACTGTATAAGCAGACAGGGAGGTTCTCAGATTACAGACCTCTCCAGTAGACAGAAAGTTGGGGGCGGGGTTATCAGGTTTCCTCCCGTAGGTCCCTACCAAACTTTTCATTCCTGTCTTGGTACTGTTCAGCTTCCTCAAACACGTTTTACTGGCAGCTGAGCAAATCTGCCATTCGACATGGACCCTTTTGCTGAGTTTGTTCAATGTCAGGCCAGTTTGGTGAAGGGATAATAATAGTTAAGACTCTACTAGCTTGGGAAAATTGGAAGCGGTCATAGTGGCTCCTTATCCCTGGTAGGTCTACCCCCTCAAGCCTTTTGCTGATGGAGATTATATGCTTTTCAGAGAGAGACTAACCCTCATTGTCCCTCCTAAGAATGAGCTAATTATCTGATCACATTTTATAAAGTATTCCTCCAGAATATGCACCATGCTGTTGTGTATGTTCATTATCTTGGGTAGTAAAACCAATTGAAGCCTTGAACCCCCTCTACCTTCGGCGTGTAGGTTCACCGATCTGGCAAAGTTCCTTGGGAGGCACATTTTCAGGTACGTCGTATACGTAATGTGGATGCCAGCATAGGTGCCGAGTGCGTGGGGGAGGGGTGGGAGACAAAGAGGACATTTGACCCTGTACTGGTTGAACTACAGGGGCAGGAGATTGATTTAGCAAATGTGGAAATTCTGCATGTATTTGTCACCAAAACGAAAACAAAAAAGGTTTGAGTGCTGTGCGCTTTTAAATCACTCGGCGTAACAGGGTTTCTGGCTACTCCCTTGCTGGACTGACGCTTAGTGAAAAATAGCAAGTGCTACTCACTTAAAAGTGCGAAGGACGCTTCTTCAATATGCCAACTGAAACTTAATTGCTAGGTGGACAGGCCAAAGCTGTTTAGCAGGTGCTGAAGAAATAAGGGGAAGGTTGAGATCCAAAAGCAGAATGCTCAGGAAAGACAGCTCTGCAGGTTAGGTGACTGTTGCGAATTGTTCCATGTTTAGACCTGCCTGTAAATCCTTTGGCTTTTTTTCCTATTCTTGTTGCAAGCTGTGTTCTAAAATGGCTTGTGGCGACCTGGGGATGGGTATGGCCCCCTCGATTTGCTCAGTGTGTGAGTTTCAGCTCCCATTCCGAAACACAAACCTTGGCACCCATGGATGTGACAACACTTAAAGTCTTGAAGAGGGAAAATCGAGATCAAACTCCTGCCCCCTCACCCCAGGCACATCAACAGACAGAACAGCAGGAAGAATAAGGAGTGCACTCATCATTTTGCACCAGGCCCCAGTGCGCCCATGGGTGACAAATATGCTGAAAGACACCCACTTCACAACACTGCAACCTACATGTTACATTAGCCTCAATGCAGCAATATCAGAATCTACAAAACACAAGAATTGCTATTTAAAGGCTTGCAGATGCTCATATGAATTAACCTAATCAAATGGCACAGTGCAAAGCCATGCTTCAGGAGAATTACAGCCAAGTACACTTGTCTCACTGAACACGAGGCACAGTGGGGATTTGTGCTGACTTCAGCAATGCGCCTCGCAAACCCAGGAGCAGCTCAAGGCCTTGCAGTAAGATAAGATTCCTTTCTTTGAACGACAGTGAACTCTGACAGACAAGCATTTTTAATTCTTCACAAATACGAGTAATTCAGAGCAGAACACACAGGGCCCAGTGTTTTTTCTCTGGGAAGGAAAGACATTTTCGCAAGAGCCAGACATCATTTGAAACATAATTGTAACAAGAATGGCTCCGCTCTGGCCAATGAACGCTGAGAGCCCAGGGGCGAAAAGCCTGTTCAGCTAAAACCAATGTGAACAAATTCACAATGCAACAATTTTAGAATTAGGTAATGAGGGAGGAGCAGCCAAGCCAGCCCACTGACACCAAAGTCCAAATGTCCAATGATCAGGCTACCTATAAGGACACTATAGGTCACCTATCACTTAGCAGTCAATCTCAGGATGAGATAGGTTTCTGGGAGCTGGTCCAATTTTGTGATGTCAGCCTGCAGTGTGTTACAAAGCTGGCTTGCAAGCCAGCCCTGGGGGAGACGGTGCCTGGATTTTCGCTGTGCATGCAGCCCCCTGTGTTTTTTTTTTTTGCTGCCCAGAAATAAAACAGTTTGGAACATGCTGCTTCTTTCTTGGACTCTGCTGCATTTCCTTCTTGGGCAAAATGTGAGGTGTTGGGGTCTCCCATACCCCGGGACCCCCAGAAGCCCTGGTGGGGGTCCAACTTCTCCCCAACAGTTTCTAGTTGAGAAGTTTGATTATGTCGATCTGTTCTGCCATCTGAACATCTATCAGCTCATGTCCCACACCTGAAACATCAGATCTCTCCAAGAATCACTGGAACAGATCTTGCTGGTTTCCACACAATGGGAAACAGGTTGTATGCAAACTTACCTGATTTATATTCAGTTTGTTCAACTTTGAAACCTTTGTAGCTGAATAGAATCTGAGACTTTCTGCAGGTACTTCAATCATTAGGTTGTATAATAAAGAGGAGAGGTGGCATCCTTCCATTGTATGCTGTACTATAAAGGGTGTATCAGACAAGAGGCCATTCATGGTAACCTTCGTGCCCGCACCCATTGAGATCAGATATAAAGTTAGTCCTGAGGCTGATCTTCAATAGTTCAAACACACATGGATGTACAAGCTTACCAGGATGGTGGATAATTTGGTTTTCCTGGGGATGCCGTTTATGATCTGTACTTTTTCCAGGTTGTTATAGATGGACATCCGTCTCCTTTCCAGTTTGTCCACTGCAGATCACTGTGCTGCAAGCGCTGGCAGTAAGGCTTAGCCATAGCTAGGCCAGGTTCTTGGTGTCAAAGTTGAGCAAGGACATCAATCTGTAGCTGAAACCCAGAGGTCGATCTTTGGTGAGTTTGGTGATCACCGGGGTGATACGGTCATTTCTTATGGGAATCATCTTTCACTAAGACAGTTGTACAGTTTGCAAAGGACAGGGTCCAAGGAAGGGCTAGCGCTCTGTACAATTCGCCAGATAGTCCATCCCGGCCCAATAGTTTTACTCTGCACTGCAGGTCACCCAATAAGTCATGAAGGGTTATCTATTGTTGTTGAGTATTTAGTGGCATCGTTTACACTTCCTTTGCATTACTGAGATATGGATCCCCTCTTTTAATACTACTGTCTCTGCTTCGCTCCCTACATTGCTTACTTCATTTTGTCATACGCCCCGTATTGGGGTGGTGGTACTGCCATTCTTTTTCATTACTCATTTGTACTTACTCCTTCTACCCTCATTCTTCCTTCCTTCACTTCACTTCATTAGAATTCTCATACACCACTTTTTCTAAACCATACCAGTCTCTTTTCTACTCATCTATTGTCCACCCGGAAATTGGCTCATTCTGTGAGGATATTGAAGCACTTCTTTCCTCAATCCTTCCGGTTGTTGTCCCTTTTATACTCGAGTGACTTCAATCTCCACCTTTCTTCAACTCACGCTACAATCCCTCTGCTTGCATTATTGGATTCTTACTTTCTCACTTCTCTTCCCTCTGATATTTCTGGCTCCTGCCTAGATCTAATTTTTACCTCTACTATTTCTACTTCTTCTGTTTCTTCTCTCCCGATCTACCTTTCCAATCACTGTCTTCTTTCAGTTTCTATTTTCCCTACCTCCTCTGTCTTTGTTGTTCCCTCTCTTGCTTCTCCATCTCATCTTTGCTGCGATCTGCACAAGTTTAACGCTCCTCTTTTTGTTTCTTCCTGTATTTCTACTCTTCCCTCTCATTCATTCTTTGCTACTCTGACAGCAGAGGATGCTGCATCTACTCTTTCCTCCTCTCTCTCTGTCTCACTTGATAGTCTCTATCCTGCTTCTACCCTTTACCCCTCACGTAAACCTCTGCAATCTTGGTTCTCCTCGCATCTTCACACCATGCGCCGTGCTCTTCGTCGTCTTGAGCAACGCAGGCTTAAGTCAAAGAATGCGGAGAATTATAACTTGTACTCTTCTTATTGTGTTCTTTATGAGGAGTCTCTTCTCTCTGCTAAAAGTTCTTATTTTTTGGATCTTCTCCATACTCAATCAACTCATCATAGGCGTTTTTTCCAAACTCTCGCTCGTTTTCTTTCTCCTTCCACACCTGACCACTCTATTAACTCGACCTTATCAGCCACTGATTTTGCACAATACTTCTCTTCAAAAGTTGCCTCTATGTGCTCTGTTATTGAGTCTTTTACTTCCCGGTCTTCTTTGATGCATCCCACCTCAATTCTTAAGGATACTATTTCCTGTTTCTCCTCCATCACTAACGAGGAAACTTCTCTTCTTTTGGCTTGCACCCATCCTTCTTCTCTGTCTGATCCTTTACCCTCTGCACTTATTCCTAAAGTCTATCCTTCCCTTGTTTCCTGTTTCACTTCTTTCTTTAACAACTGTCTGCAATCCTCTACTTTTCCAAATTCCTTTAAACATGCAACTATCATCCCTATCTTGAAGAAACCCTCTGCTGACCCTTCATTGACTTGTAATTTCTGTCCAATTTTGTTGCCGCCTTATTGGTATAAAATACTCAAGTGTATTGTTTATTCCCAGGTCTCTAATGTGGTTCTCCAGCGTTTTCAATCTGGTTTTCGCTTGTTTTCATTCTACCGAAACTGCACTTCTTTCTGTTCTTGACTCTCTCTTATCGGCTTGTTAGTCTAAACAGTCGCCCCTTCTTATTCTTCTTGATTTATCTGCTGCTCTTGACACCGTTAAGCACTCTCTTCTTCTATCGTCTCTTTCTGCCTCTGGTTTTCATGTATCAGTTCTTTCTTGTTTTAAATGTCATCTGTCCCAAAGGACATTCTCAGTCTCTTGGTTTGGTACTTCTTCTGACCCACTCCAACACATTCACGGTGTCCCTCAAGGCTCAGTTCTTGGTCCTTTTCTTTTCTCTCTTTATACCTCTCCCCTGGCCCAAGTGATCTCCTCTTCTGGGGTCTCCCATCACTTTTATGCTGATGATACTCAGCTCTTTCTCTCCTTTTCTTCATTTTCCACTGATATTTATGGCCAGCTTTCTGCTGGTCTCCTAGCCATCAATTCTTGGATGTCGGCTAATTTCCTGACTCTTAATACCAATAAAACTGGGGTACTTTTTTCATGCAATTAATATTCCCTCTCCCCTCACTCCTTCCTTTTTTCCTTTCCTCCTTCTCAGCTATCTATTTTCCTTACGGCCTGTAATCTAGGTCTGTTCTTTGACTCAGAGCTTTCCTTTAAACAACACATTTCATTATCTGCACATGCTTGTCGTTTTCATCTTTACAATATACGGAAAGCTCACCGATTTCTAAATTTCGATGCCACTAAGCTTGTGTTATCATCTTTAATCTTTTCTCAACTTTTTATTGTTCTTCAGCACTCTTTGGTCTCCTGCTTAGTCGTCTGGCTCCTCTTAAATCTATTTTTAATGCCTCCATTTGTTTACTTTTTCTTTTGGTCCCTCGTTATTCTATTTCTTCATCACTCTCTACCCTTGGCTGGCTTAATTTCTAATCCTGTCTTAAATTTAACTTCTTATGCCTAATTTTTAAATATCTTCATGGTCTCATTATTAATCTTTCTTCTCTGGTCTCATTCTGTATCCCCAATCACACTCTTCGCTCCTGCTCTCAAATTCACCTCGTCGCCCCTCATTCCCCTTGCGCACAGTCACGTTTCCATACTTTTTCTCTGCTTGCTCCCCTTTACTGGCACGCTATTCCTCTTTCTCTTCGTTCTATCACAGTGCTTTCTTTTTTCTGGGAGGCTCTTAAGTTCTACTCACTTCGCTCTGGTTAAATGGTTGTTAAAGTTTTTATCATGCATCATTTTATGTACTGACTGATGCTATTTAGAGCACTTTGGAGTAAAGCACTCTATAAAATTCAAATAAGATTCCAAACACATAAATTGGGGATTTGGTTGACAAACACATGCAGCAGACTGGTATAATGGTAGAGGTGCACTTCACAAATACCGCTTAACTGAACACACGAGACACATAACAAGCGCACAGGAGAGCATATCGAGGACACAGGAGAGCATAGCAAGCACACAGTACTTCTATTGAGCATATAAGAGCCATGGCTGGTGACCCCATTGTAGTGTAGAAACCTTAAAAATAAAAATAAAAAATCAATAATCCAACCTGTGTACAAGGTATATACCTTGGTACACTAAGCAGTGATCAGAATATGTTCTGAATCCTGCCAGTCAATCCACACTATTGCCCTCCTCTAAAAGCAGTCTCTGCCACAGCATAGTCCTGACAGGTTGTGCATTCACTGATGGCAAATGGTCTTCCTCTCACCTTGGAGCAATTTCTGGGCTATTCAGCGTTATCATTTGTCAGCCAAATTCATGTGAAGGTGGTCATTTCTATTAGAAAATAGGGTAAAGGGATGGGTTTTATATATTTTGGTGTCATCATACGACGCTGCAATATTTTAGCGTGTGCTCTATATTTTTCTATAATCTGTCATGTTAAAAGGCAGCGATCATACAGACATCCCTTGCTTGAAACATAATATAACCCTCTTAACTTGCAAATCCTTTATCTAAATATGCCCGCGTATGCCAGTCATAGGCTGCAAGCGTAGTCCTAATGATAAATGCAGCCTTGCATGCCCAGATAGTGTCATCATACACTAGGCCAAGTGCAGCCTCAAATGTCAAACTGTCGCTAGAACCATCATGCCACCTGATTCAGCATGGCAGTGATTACCCCGTTGTTGTGTCTCAGTCACAGAGTGCAACAGTAGCTTGACGTGCACGGGCATGGGTTGCCATGCTGGTGCTTTGCTCCCAGAATCCCTAAGGTATGCCTCAAGGGTCTCATTTATTTCCTTCCAAGGGCTCATGGGGTCCTCATTGTCATACCAAGGGTTCGTTTCTCCTCCCAACATGGTCTGCACCCCTTCAAATCGGGGATTCCCCCTACTCTGGGCCTTGGGCCATGTGTGCCATCTCATACCCTCCTCCTCTGACTAGTTCTGACTTCGCTAGTCTTCTCCTCATCCTGGTGTCCAGTTGCATCCGTCTGATTTTCAGTGGTCGCCGAGTCGGATTATTCTCCTTCCAGCAACTGTTTCCCGCTTTTGAACCTCTGCTCGTCTACTTCTGCCTCCATCCGCTGTTCTTCTTGTTCAAACTTTTGATGTTCTCTCTCCTTCCAACACCAGACGCTCTCCCCTTTCTTTGACCTGCTGTTCTAACTTCTCTGCTCCAGTCGTTCCCCTCATCCTCAACTCCCTTACCCGTCATAGCCCTCACCCTCCCAATGCCGACTTACTCCAAAATCTGCTCCAAATGCCCACACTGCCCCCTTTCCTGTCATCCCTTTTCTCCCCGGTTCATTCCTAACCACAGGGTATGGCTGGGGCTTATGGCTTGCAGGTGTCATCCAGCTTTCTTTAGCTTATCATCACTTTCCATACAAGTACATAACAAACATCTCACAGAGGACCAGACGAACATATTTAAAACCTAGGCAATCACATATATTAAAAGAACGTGTATAACAATTAGCAAACCTTTTAAAAGGTACTATGAGAATAAATATAATAGAGAACTCAAGTTCAAAATTTCTCTAGTGGCTGGACATTTCTTCTCCTACTGTCTTTAATAGAGGGAGAAACTAAAAATCAATATAAAAAATTACCCAGCATACATTAAGATTTCACATGATTGGTGGCATCAGACTCCAAAAAAGCATAATGGTTTATGTATCCCCACTTGAATAATTATACATTCCATGTTATCCATAAATCTGTAATCAATAATTAATATTATTCGATAGGACAAACCTCGTAAGAAAGCACAAAATATGTATCATTAAAAACAAGCAAACCCACCCTACAAATGAACTGTGTAACCCCTTAAAATCATTACAAACAAAATAATGCCCCAATATTACCAGATGGTAAGCAAACCACATATTTGAGACCTTTTTGCCCCAAAGATAGGGTGCATTATTATGAGGGTTGTGTCCCATGTGTTCTAAAATGTAAGGCTAACTTTGAAAAGGATGCTGGCCTGTATATTCTAATAACCTAAGACACACCCCCTGGGGGTGCATCTTATTATTTTCTTGGATTGTCCATTGGTTCAATTTGAAATGTTGTTGCTGCTCCTTTGTTTTGTTAACAGTGTCTACTCTTGCCTGTGTGGAGACTGGACCGCAGCCTGTCTGCTATCTTGGCACTGTCTCGCGTGCACCCCACACATGCAGGAGTGATATTGATATTTTATTTCTATCGCGCTCCTACACAAGTGTTTCAGAGCACGACAAGGGAGGGGAACAGGGGAGAACAAAACAACGACTTTACGAGGCCCAGTGACATTGAGAACGCGCAAGTGTAGCAGCGAGGGGGAGGGGAAAAGTGCATGGCAGGGGGGAGAAGTGAAAAGTGCGAAGCAAAGGAGAAACAAATAATAAATAATAAAGGCAACAAACAGTGGTAGTGCAGTCAGCTATTGGCAAGTGCTAGGTTTAAGGCAGCAGACAGGGTAGGTCTGATAAGTGAAGGAAGAAAGGGGGGGGAGCTGTATGGGTACAGATGCAGACCCCAGTGCAAGGGGTGGCCCAGAGGCAGTGAGGTACTTGGGCCGGAGGACAGAGGGTGGCCAGGTGCACGGTGCCAAGAGAGAACAGATCAGCAGGGGAGAGGGGGAGCGAAGGCAGAAGAAAAGAGGAAGGTCTTGAGGTGCTTCCGGAACCGGAGATGGTTCTCCTCAAGTTTTAGAGTGGCAGGGAGGCTGTTCCAGAGGGAAGCCCCAGCCGAAGACAGATCTAACCGCAGCTCATTTCTTTGAAAAACGACTGACCCTAAGGGAGTTAGAGGTAGAGGAGCAAAGAGCTCGAGAGGGGCGGTATTTGTGGGGGGATAGCTGAAGGTATTTTGGACCCAGGCCCCAGAAAGCCATGTGGACAATGCAAAGGGTTTTGAATGTAATCCTTGCATCCACTGGGAGCCAATGGAGGGATTTCAGAGCTGTAGAGATATGATCCCAGGGCTTGAGGCCAAGGACAAGTCATGCAGTCCTGTTCTAGATTAGTTGCAGAGGGCGGAGCGTAGAGGCAGGTAGATTTAGAAAGAGGCTGTTACAATAGTCCAACCTAGAAAGAACCAGAGCTTCGGAGACCATGAGCTTCTGGGGGAAGGAGAGGAAAGGCAGAGTACCTTTGAGGAGGTGCAGTCGGAAGTTTGACTTTTTAGAGACATCAGAGATGTGGGCTGAGAAGGAAAGAGTGGAGTCAAAGATGACCCTGAGGTTCTTAGCCTCCCAGGTGCGGGTAGGAGGAGGGCCAAGGGAGGCCGGCCAGAGAGTGAGGGGAAAGGATGGTGACGGTGTGCCGATGAGGAAGATCTGCATCTTGCTGGCATTCAGACAAAGATCATTGGCGGCACACCAATCTTGAATGGCAGTTATGAAATCAGAGATGGGAGAGGAGGTGGTCGAGGACAGCCTAAAAATGAGTTGAGTGCCATCCGCGCATCACTGGAAATTTGAGCAGAAAATGGCAATGCAGTGGGTGAGAGTTGCCAGGTATTGGTTGAAAAGCCAGGACGAGAGGTTAAACCCCTGGGAAACACCACAGGTAGAGAGGAAGATAGATGATGGGAAGGACCCAAGTTGGACCTGGGAGGGTCACTCAGAGAGGAAAGAGGTCAGCCAGGTTATCATGGAGATGGTTGAGCAGGATGGTATGGTTGACCATGTCGAAGACAGAAGAGAGATCGAGGAGGATGAGGACAGCGGGAATGTTAGAGTCAAGGTTGGAGAGCAGATCTTCACAGATGTTCAGGAGAGTTTCCCTGCTTCTGGCAGCTGTGAAGCCAGACTGGTGGTCATGGAGGCAGCCAACAGAAGTGGAATGAAGGTTAAGTTGAGAGATGGCCAACTTTTCCAGGAGTTTGCCCAGAAAGGGAGTAATGGATATTGGGCGATAGTTAGCTGGACAAGAAGGATCAGCTGGTTAAGCTGCGAGATGGCCAACTTTTCTAGGAGTTTCCCCAGAAAGGGAGTAATGGAAATTGTCGATAGTTAGCTGGACAAGAAGGATCAGCTGTAAGTGTGGATGCCGCTACAGGAGCACGGCTGCATCTGAAGCCTTCTGGCAGGAGAACACTTGTGAAATGCCTTTCTTTTGTGGTGGGTGGTCGACAATAATTTTTTCTTTCCCGCTGAATACAGTGTGTTGGGCCAAAGTGAAACAAGTGTATTTCTGGGTTTCACTTTCTCTGGGACATCAGTGAACTGGCCTGCTGTTAAGTCCTTTTTTCTTAAATGGACATGAATTTTGGGAGTGAAAAAGTGATGGCTCCTGCTTGCTGAAGGGACCCAAGTTGCGGTGACCAGTGTATCCTCTACCACCCCGGGATCCATCAGGCTCCCGAAGCCATGATTCACCCCACTAGAGAGCCCCAAAACAAGGCAGGAAACTTAGTCACAGTAACAAAAAGTATGATTTTGTATAAAATGTCCAGAGCACCTGTGGATGATAGCTCATGAAACAGTGTGCATTAGACAGGCACCTGCATAGTATTGAGCAGAATACTTAAACATTTTTGAGGGAGACACCAATTTCTTGTGTGGTACTTTTTACACACTCGAATGCTATAAAAATGGGATAATCTCTCAATATACAAAAGTGCACAGAGGTAAGTGTTTGTCACAGTTTGCATTAAAGTGTCAAACTTAAGACATGGAAATTTCACAAATGCAGACACTGAAACCTTAGCAGTTGTGTTTTTAGTGAAGAACAGTCTGTGGATCTCCCTACACATTAATATCCAATGCCAGTGCGATCAACTTTCCCATTTCCATGTATGAGAAAGCCTTCCACGTCCATTAATTCTTGGAATTCTAGGACATGTAGTTTGTCTTCAAATCTCAGAATCCCAGGTAAACATGCATTGACAAAGCCAACCGTTTCGGCTTTTATGAAGACATGGCACTGGTATAATGGTACTACCTGGCAATATGATGGTAACAGCTGCAAAATGCTCTGACTACCTGGGCATATTTCATATCAGTGCCAGGCAAATGTCTATCTAATACTTATAAACAAGCCAAAACTGTTGGCTTTGCCAGTGCTTTTTTGACAGGGCTTTAGTGCAAGGACATGCAAACTGCTTATAAATCAAGTGGTTGAAGGTATACTTGGTTAGGACATTTTTATTACATCAGTAGACATCTATAGCCGTAATTTAGCTATTCACTCTCAGAAGACTGCTTTCAAGTAACACCGCCAGGCACTTGCAGCACAAAGTGTGATGATACTGAAAGATAAAGTTAGCTCAAAGATCCTAGAGGTGTGTATTTTGGGTGGGCAGGGACAGGTAGTCGGGTAATCATGGCCAAGTGAAGTCTGTGGGTGGGTAAATAACCAAATAACACTCACAAGCTGTGCGTCTCTCCTCCCATCCCATCTCCCCATTAGAGGTAACTCAATGCAAACGTTTCAGCTTACCGGTGACACGTTAGACACCTAATAGCCAAAACTAGAAACAGGAGTGGATGGGTTTCTCAGGCATAGAACTTGCATGTTTGAGAGTTCTGCCAATGCAGAATGCTAGATGGTGTGGACAACGTGAGCACAAAGGGCCAACTTGTAAGAAAATTGTATTTGTATTTTTCCCCTGGTCGATCCCACCTCTCCGAACACATGTATCCACTATGCCTTTCCCTCAGCCTGAGCTGCCACTCGCTTATTCCCTTTCCTTACTTACCCTCAGGGTTTCTGTGTTATTGTCCTAACCATTTTCCCTTTTCCTGCCTTGCAAAGGACTCGTGCAAGGAAATTTGCTTCCGAGGCAAAGTGGCAATATCGACAGATCCACTTCCATTTCCAATCTTTAAACTTGCATCCCCTTAATGATATATAATTTCTTTCCTGTTAAATCCATTTTGATTAAAGTATTAACATGTATACATTGGTGAAATAGCAGTAGTTCTTGAAAAGATAATGAGTGCAGCGCAAACGAGTGAAGCTAGCTAGATGAAGAACAGAATGCAAGAATATCAATAAAATAAATAGTGGAACAACCAGAAATATAGCTATTGAATGAAGCAGTAACTAATAACTCAGACTGGTAAGGAAACTAAAGAGGACATACTGGGGAAGACATGCGACAAAAGACTAACACTATACAATAAAGGGAAGGGGAGAGCACATACATTTGTGCTATGTCCAAGGATGATTGGTGTAGAAACCACTTGAAATTATAGGAGCTCAACATGAAAAGACTGTTTCAAGAACCATGAGTAGACATATTGTTAAATGGCAGATAATTGTTGACATAAGCCCATTTGGCATCAAATTTAGATGTCCTGTTGAGGCGTACAGCCATACGTCACTCCAGTTTTTGGATCTGACATGCATTGGTCCACCAACCTGCAGCAGAAAGATTCTGAAATTGTTTCCAGTTAGCAGTAACAACGTTAACAGCTATGGCAATGCATAAGTCAAATAATACAAATTAATGAACATCCAATTGTGTACATAGAGCAATGCTACCTAACAAAATATTGGCAAAAGATAAAGCTGGGTTGACTTTGAAAACAGTTTTGAGGATTGACCAAATATCACGCCAGAATTTCTGTATCACAAAACAGTAAAAAAAAATATGTTCGAAGGATCCAAGAGTATTGCCACAGGACCAGCAGCATGCATCCGAAGCATGACCAGTCTTGTGTAGCTTCATCGGTGTGATAAATGCTCTGTGGAGGAAGTAGAAAATGTTCTGTGTGAGGTTAGCAGACATGGAAATATGTTTTCCTTTATCCCAGATCAACAACCATGTTTCACCATCTAAAACAATATCACAATCATTCTCCCTTTGGCACTGAGATGCACATTAATTGTGGGCACTTGATGAACAGTGAGTATTTTATATATAAGGGCTGCTCTGATGTCTGATGGGAAGATTGATGTGAATAGTCTAGTAGGTTCCACCACAAGTTGATTTTCCTCAAAGATATCCAATTTATCACGGAATGCATTAACCATATTGTTATAAAAGTTAAATTCAAATAAGGGAAGAAAGAAATCATGTTTGAGATAGTCGAAAGAGATAAAACTAGAATCTTGAAATATTTGATGAATAAATCTGATCCCCTTGTTTATCCACAGTTTTCTGCATATAACTATCATTGTGGGTAATATATTTATTATGCCATAATTGCGGCGAGAAACTCTGGGAGGGGGAAGCTGAGGCCGGGAATAGGAAAACTCTTAGTACAAACGTGGAGGCTTTAATGCGATTGGAACATTTAGACAATAGAGGGCCAAAAATATATCAAATCACACAACCCAACAGAGGAGACAAGTTCTAAGGAACACCAAAGTATGGAAATCGTTATCCACAGACGAAACAAACCATATACGAGATTGTTTGACAAGAAAACCATTGTGATACCACCTAAAATTAGGGAAACAAGCACCACCACATTCATATGGGGCTTTAAGTTTAGCAATTGTAATTCGCTTACATTTACCCTTACCCCATAGAAAATGAGTTAGGATACGATCAACTGATGTAAAAAACAATGTGGCAGGTAGAGGAATAGGCAATAGTTGCAAGTAGTACAAAACAATACGAGAAAGCATCATCTTAATGATTTCAAGTTGCCCCCACCATGATAGTTATAGAGGGGTCCAGATAGAGGATAACTCCAAAAGTCTGTCTAATAGGGTTTTCGTGTTACGTTTGATAGTGCCATTTACCGAGGAGGTGAAGTGTCTACAGGATCAACAAAGACCAATGTTTTCCCATCGAGGTAAACCTTAAATGAACAAGGGTGATATAGGCCGTATCTGGCATTCAGTTGTTTTAACGCTGGTCAAAAAAGATAAAAATTCCTTTCTACTCTGAGCTGTCTTTTCAGCTACATCTTGAGGAATATAGATGTGAGGGCCGTGCCAAAACAAAGGGTTTTTTTTCCCTTAGATTTCGATATGCTCTATTGCAGAAGAGTATATTCTAGAAAAAGGAAAAGAGTTTGTGGTCTTGATGGTAAAGGTTGAGTGATCCTCAGGAGGCCAATACGGTGTGCTCACAGGATTTTAAAAACCGTCTCCGATTGAATATGGAATAATGCAGGAAGAATTTTCTGTAGGAAAGAGATAACGTTGTATACCTCAGGAATGCCTGAAATTCGAAGGTTATTGCCTCTTCCACTATTTTCCAATTCTTCGTTGTGTTTCTGGAATCCTTTTGCTGCATTTTTAATATGAAGGATTCTGGGCACAGTATCTTCAATATGACTGACTCTTGTCTCCACTTCACACATTCTTCTCGCAAAGATGCCCCATCTATCCTCGAGTTGTTGAAGCTTTTGGTTGGTAATTTCTATAAAATGTTTGAGAGCCCTGATCTCCTGTAACAATACGTCCATATTTGAGTCCTGAGGGGAAAATGGCAGGGGGAGTCTCTATTCAGCCTTTTGTGTGTGTTTGAGGGGGAGGGGATTAGAGTGTCTTTAGTGCCCTCAGGATTTTATGACACCTTTACCAGAAGCCATAATAGGAACAGCTCCCACCAGGCTATGTATGAGACAAATGGCACTCCTCACACGAGACAAATGGAGACCAAGACTCACAAATTCGATGTAGCACACTCAAAGATAAATGCGTTAGAATAGCAGAGACAAAGGGTCAAAATGAGGCAGTAACGACGAGCAGATAAGCGATAGTAACTGCAAAGAGGATATTGCCTGTGTATTCTTCTTTGGCCATGAGATGGCAGAGTAGTTCTTGCGAAGGCCCAACTCTGTCAGAACAGATATATAGATTGGATTCAGTGTCCATGCCTCTGCTCATATTAGGCGGCAGGGGACAGTTAGATCATCCTCACAGAGAACCGAGTGTGCAAGACTCCCACAGTGCACCAGTGAAGAACACACATTTTGATATATAAATCAAGCAAAGCCCCTAATCAAAGCAGCAGACTGGAATTTAGCCCATACAATTTACAAGCGAAGGTGAACAAAGCCCTGGGTGGCACCACAGTCCAGGCATGGAGCTTCTTGCTGCTTGCACCCGCAGATCATTATATGGTCATGGCGGCCTGACCGTCCCTTTGCAGCCCCAGCTACTGCCTACAGGGCCACCTCCCTTGCTCCTGGAGGTGGAGGTGCTTTTGCAGTAGTACGACTTGTCTCCCAGAATTTCAAAGAGACCTAGGTTGATGGAGGGCAGTTGTACTCGCCTGTGTGATGGTCGCATTTCCAGTGAGTACACATTTGACTAGAGATAGGAGCTGCTCTCATGTTGTTCGAGAGGAATATTTTACCTTGGATATGGACTAGGAGATGGCTAGCCTCTGCATCTGATAGAGGTACCTCTGGCCCTGCTGCTGGACAGGGTTGGAGCCAGTGCCCCTCCAAATGCACGGGAGGGTTCGGGTGGCAGCAAGTGGGTGCGATAGTCTGGCTGTATGACTGTTGCTGGAATTTGATAGCTGGTCTGCAGTCCAGCCTCTCCCCACCACCTTCTAGGTGTATAAACAAACAACTGTGCTGGATGTTTTTTGCTCAACCATTATCTAGATTGAACCCCTTCTGAGACATTTCCATCCTTTTGTAAAGTTTAGTAACTGCCGGCTTATCAGTCAGCCTTATGTTCCATATTTTACTGAGTTTAATGTGTTTGTAATCAGGCTAATATGTTCTGGCTGTACAATTCTTGCTAATCGCCATTTGCCTTATAGTCAATCTGCCTCCACCAGCTTGAGCCAGTTGGATCCACGCACAGCATTCCTGCCCGGTGTGCCTACGAAAGCAGTATTTGACTTCTACCTTCTCTGCAGTAGTATGTCTGAGTCGCCTCCATTACTTGTGCATTTGAAGTTCTTTTGAGAGGTGTAATAACTGTCATTGAAAAGGGCATGATTCCAGAACCAGTGCACCACATCGGAATGCCTTATAAAGAATGCACTATTTTGTGCCATGTTCCTGTGGTTGAGTATTATCTGGACATAAGACTTTCGCGTTGGGTTGTTTACATGGTGACAAAAGTCCCTGTCTATAAACCACACTGTAAATTGCAAATGTTCATTTATCTGTAACTAAGAACTGTCTGTAACGATGCCCTTGGGCTGTTGCGCGCTCTACAAATCCGAATAAATAATGATAATACATAAAAGCAATGTAGAACCAGGGTAAAGCAGTTATGGCCGGGAACAGCACTGTTAAGCGACCATCTCCTTCAGCATCAAGTCACGCCCCCTAGTAAAGCCACCCCCCTATAAAGATATACAATTTCTGACAAATTGAAAAAAGATTGCAGAGACAACATTGAGAACTAGTGAGGATGCAGTGTGGCTGCTACATGGATGTGGAATTTAGGATCACAGACATGGTGGAACGGAGACATCCCATTTAGGAGCTTTAACAGTTAGAACATCGTGGATTTTCAAATTCATTTGCCCAATGATTTAAAATAAAGATCTGCGGGCTGCGTTGTCTGCAGCGAAGCAATCTGGAAAAACAACACGATCATGTTTCATTGTGAATGGTAGCAAGAAATCCGACTACCTTGGGAGGGTCTGGCCATGGCACATGTTGGAGGGGGAGGTCACCCTGGCCGGTCAAGTTCCATACAAACAGAATGAACTGGAGACGGAAGGAGGACAAGCGGAAACAGACGCTGGAATTCTGTGAAAGTGTAAAACCGTGCAGCAAAAACGAATTGGTTGAAGTCCCGAGCTCACTGCTAGTGTGCTGGTGGGAAATTCATGGCGTTTGGCGAAATCGCAGACACCACGTCAATAAAGACTAGTTTTAAGCTCTGCCGCATGCACTAGGCACCTGTGGCTCAATATGAAGTTCTGGCCACAACTGCACAAAGGCATGGTCCCGGTGAAGCTGTGGCAATCGCAAACACTCTCTGTTGCCACCTTTCTCTCTGATGCCTTCAGGAATTGAGAAGATCTGCAGTGGGCAAGCAGACCAAAAGGCACACTTCACTGTCCAAAATCCCTTAACACAGATCTTTGATTTATCTCATCTCTCTAAATTCAGGGATAATTATTAAGTCAAGGGGTGTCATAATTCAGCAGTAACATGTACATGTCTGTTCAAAGTAAATGCTAATTAATGTTGTTCAGCACCCCACCCCCAAACAAACCTCAACTCTGAAAAACCACCCTTCTAAAATTCACACTGAATAAGGCCCAGCCCCAATGATTCTCCTTTCCCTGCATTCCCTAAAATCTAGTTAATCTAAATAGTTTTTAGCATAATCATTGAACTGTAAGGTTGCATGCGTTATACAGCACCAGGCAGATGGAGACCTCTGCTGCAAGGATGCCGGGTGGCACATTAGGTTCCCAAGGACAGAGATGACTTGCATACCCACACTCCTTTGCACAAAAACGGGGAGTTAGCTTTTCAGTCCCACATGAATATACAAATGTTTATTTCTATCCAACACTGTTCAGATCAACAGTCATCCTAATATTGCTAGGGTCCTTCAAATGTGTGGGACTGCATTAGGCATACCCTTTCTACTCAACAGGAATACCTGATTGGTTATAAAAGGTGGGTTTTCCATGTTTTCATCAAAAAAGGCATGCTCGGTGTTGCAGTTCATGCACACATTTGGATGGGATTGTTGTTTCAGCTAATCAGTAGTTCAAATACCTGCTGTTCTGGGTTAAATATTGCTATCCATGAACATCCTAGGTCTTATTTGGTTTTACTTTCAAGGCACACGTTGTTGCTAGTCTACATTTAAAATGTCTATCCAATATCTGCAGGATGATGGACAACCGTATATGCCCATGACCCCATGTACAGCAACATAGCATGGTTGTCCATAGTCTGTCCCTCAGCTATTATCCATCCATGGTTTTCACTGGTTAACTGATGCCCTCCATGAACACTGTGTGGGTTGACCATGGTGAACCCATGGAGAACCTTGATTTGTCCATCAACCTAAAAATGTGGGCGTGTATCGAGGGTGACCGTCCCTTCGCCTGCTACTTGAGAAGAACCTCCGTCCCGACATAAGCATTGGGGGAGCAGGGGCATGTAGTTTGGTGCCAGACCACTTTGTTTACGCATGGATATGAAGTCAGAGGCCACAGGGAAGTTGATATCTAGGAGGAGGAGGAGGTGGTTGCAGTGCAGTGACTAAGCCTATGACACATGCATCTGTGCTTTGTTGCTGAATGCAATGGGGCGGACATCATTACTGTCCTTTATACTAGCAATGCCATGCAAATGGTTTTCCTTGGTCAGGTCGTCAGCCTTGGGGTGATACGGTTTATCAGTAGTTGGCAGCTTGTGATGGAAATGTTTGCTGTGGCCTAGAATATCAGCTCACACATCAGCCGGGCCTACAGTGCAAGAAATGTGCTGCTCCACTTACAGGTGTGCCAACATTTGTCACAGACCAACTTGACTCAATCACAGACTTAATCACTTCAGCTGAAATTCTACTTCACACATATTGGATGGGAGAAGTAAATAATCCATTGCCATAACTAGAGGGCATTTGTGGCAAGACAATGTCAACTTATGTACAATATCTGTGGTGTAGTACAGCCTTTTACGAAGGCATCAGGCACCTTAACGGCATGGCCCATCACTCATTGAGGTTGCTAGAACTCAACTTGCCAAACATACAGGCCCATGGTTTCACTGGCAAGGAGGACAGAGTGCAGTTGGCGAGCGGTGTGCTCCCAAGCGTGTTTGGGGTTCCATGTATAGCCTCGATGAAAGAACACTTAAAACCTATTAGGGTCACTTCCCCAAACTATATTTCAAGATTATAGTGCCGGCTTTTCAGCCTAATGTGACGGATGAGAACTCTGACAACTTAATAGTGTGGGATACATTGACCCACTCAGCAGAATTCCCCATCCATAACCAAGCTGCACTTCAACAGTTAACAGCAAAATGGCCACACATCAAAACGGCATTGCAGCTACAAAATTATGGCTGCACTGTCTTGCCAAGCACCTATGGGGCAAGTTGGAACAGGGGGCAAACCGAGAAAGGCTGCCAGTGTGTGTTCTTGTGTGCACTAACAAAGCAAATTGAAAAGCAGCGCTGCTCTGCTGCTTGCTAAAAAGTTCCTATTGAAAAGGGAATATTTTACATTGACAAGGATGCTGCCCTGACACTCTTTTCATCTGTTCAACATCACACTGATTTTATCAGTGAGACCCTGCCCATCCATATTCGGATTGTGCTCCAGCATAAGAGAGCATTCTGCCTGAATGAAAGGCTGTTTCTGAGCAGATCTGGGAAATCCACACAAACTTTGCTTTCAGGCGCATGGAAAATGCTTGACTTTTGTGCTTCAAAAGAAACCCTAGCTTTATGGGCATATGTCAATTTCAGTGGACCTGTGTCTTGAACAGACTGCTGCATGAGAGAAACTGACTAGGGCTGCAAAGCAATGTTGGGAATTCAGATGAAAGAGAAACCCTTTTGAAAGGGACATCACAGCAGACTTCACCACATGTTAAAATGTGCTTTCACAAAAAAGAAAAATACCCGTTTTAAACGTGTAATGTTGAATAAGGCCCTGTCCTTGCCTAGCAATGTAAAGGGGTTTTGCTGGGAAACATATTTGGGATGTTTTATTTCAACAGGCTTGCTTTTGGTTTAGAACAACATAAAATAAAGAAATAAATGTATTGGCTATACTGGGAAATCAGCCCAAACAGGTTTTCTGTCATGGCTCAAGGGACATGTGGGCGTTGACAACAGGAGTTAGCTACCCCCACAGGAAACCACAAGGGATTTCTGGGACATCTACATGTTAATTGTGCCCTTTGAAACTATGAATGGATGAGGAGGCAGAATATCACACATTCGTCAGACTTCTGTCTGTGCTCCAGGTTGAGACAATAGATTCTGGCACACCGACATGTGACATTTGGAAAATCACCTCCCCTCAACTTCTACTTAAAAGCTTAAGCTTTTAAGGGAGCTTAAAAGCCAACTCTAGAGCAGCCTTGGACGTTTTGCCCTTATTTGGTAGACAATGCTGGCCATCAGGCTCCAAAGGCTATTTTATTAATAGATTTCAAGACTTTTTATCTCTGAAATTGGACAATGCAGTAATGCGAACGTTTCACAATCTAGATGCACTTTTGGTGGCTTTAATTTAAGTCGTGGTAGCCTTCGTTGACATATTAGGGACAGAAATGGCAGAGAATTGAATATTCTGAGGAAAGTGTATATGATGCAACTTTGAAATTCAATACTCAGATGCCTTATGATAATGCATACACAGGAATAAAGTTATAGAATTTTAGGTAAAATAATTTCATTGACAATGAGGAAAAATTATTAGACGGATGAAACAAAGTCCTACAAATGTGAGAATTGGACTGCCATGCTCTGTGTGAAATATGTAATCTGCTTATGTGGTTTGTGAAAGTGCCACAAATGTTTGATTTATGTTAAGATTGATTTTTGGCAAAAAGGACTGTAGGACGGCTTTGCACATCATAAAATACAAACCCATAAATGGAGTCCCCTCCTGGAGGAGGCGACCAACATAGGCTGACAATTCCGGTTCTTAGAGGGTAGGTCTAGCTTAGTTCTGCCCAACATTAAACCCAGTGATGATATCCGCTTTATATAAGGGATGGGAGGTCACACGGACAGGACTCGCTCCTGAATTTCCAGTGCTTGCATATACAGACATTCCAGACCCATCTTTACAAGATTCCAAACTCTACTGCCAGGCCAAAGCATAGCTGATCCTATCCCAGCAAGGCCACTGATCCAGAAACCCCAATAAAAATCCCAATAACAAAGGGGAAAAAGCTGTGGTACCTTTTGAGAGTATCCTGTGACCAGACCCGCTTTTTGCCCAATACCTACATGCCCTCTGTACCCTTGCCATTCAGTGACCAAACTTGCCCAGCTGTTTCCTGTAAGGGGCGCCCGCCGTGCTGTGACCAGAGTCCTTTGAGTCCAAAACCAGGTTGGCTGTCCCAAATCCCAAACTTAAGTGCGGATTGTGAGTATTTCCCCATCCCATATCAACACATAGCCTATCCCATCTTGACCCTTTGTCTTTGTCCTATGTTCTAAGTAATCCTATTCATAACCTGGTAATTGTTTAAAACTTTTAAAATTCTCTGTGCATCAAGTCCTTGATTTCCTAGTGTTAGCGCCATTCTTTCGTTCACCCCATCTTGTAACTCCTTATCAATATTTTGAATAATTAATTTAATTTCTACATAAAGGGGCACGCGGCATGAAGGGGGTTAAGACTGCCGTTTAACCTGTTTCATGGGCAGCGCTATCTTCTTGATAATCTAGTGTAAGTACAACTTGTCCTTTTTCTTTACGAACCAATTTTCTCTTTTTAACTGCTTTATTTGACCAAAACCGAATTTCTTTCACCTTGAACATCTCATCCAAGTATTCAGCTATAGTCACTCTTTCACTTCTATACGATCCCTGTGACGTGCATCTATTCCCCAGCCTAAAAACCGCACTCCGATTCTGTATGTTTCACCCCTTTTAAAAAAAACGTTTTGACATTTAAAACTGCAAAAAGTGTAAATTGCTATTTTTCCATGTGTGATTTTGACTGCGCTATGTTCTCCATTTCAAGTTGTTTTTTAACTATATGCCTTTTGTGATACCTTGCCTTATAGTTGCTAGTGATATAACATCCCTGATACTGTGATAAAACATATGTACATCATTATTTAATCACACATATAAATCATTATTTGTTAAATTCCGAGCATCATTTTATGCCATTGCAAAGGGTTTTAAAATCCACGTTGCCACTAGATTCTGTTTGTTGCCTCATATCCCTGGCTCCCTACTGCTTCTTTCTATCCACTCAGAATTCGATTAATTGGGGTGTGAGGGAACATTGCAGGGGAACCCCTAACTCGTGTACTATGTACCCGAATAGAAAAAGTGCTCCTATTCATTTGTGCTTTAGATATGTTCTTGTAGAAGGTTATCCATTCATTGGTGATTGCTGTCCAATATAAAAATTGTGTGATTTCCTTTGAAATTAAAATAAATAAATATTGTATTGTATTACCACCCACCGGCCTGGTTCATGGTCCATTGTGACCCCGGGTATTTGTAAAAGTGGGCGTGAGACGGGTTGGGTATCGGCTCAATTCGAATTTGTAGAAAATAAAGAAAAGGTATTCTCATTAAGTGCTACATCCTAGGCTAAGACCAAGGTTCGTGGTCCGGTGTGTGACGCCCGATTGGAATCCTTCACAGCAGCCTTAGACATACAGTTAAAATGTGCAGGGAAGCATGCAAAACAGAGAGAGTAAGCAAATGCAATGTCTGTGCTCAATACACAGTCAGAAATATCATGAACATGAACCATAATCAGTAAGTGCATTGCTCTTATTCGCTACACCATCTGACCCTTCCTCTGTCCATACTACTGCGTATGGGCTGAAGATGGGAAGACCATGGGTTACACTTCACTGAATCGTGAATCTGCAATGTGGATGTGCCTACACAAAAATAAAGCCGGCCTTCAGCAGATCAGATGGTCGATGCTTTTCTACTTGACAAACCTACATGAGTAGGAATGATGATGATCCACCACACTACTGGTTCTGTCAGCCGTAGGTTGGACCAGCAATTGAGAGTTGCCACAAAATCCTTAAGCTTGTCCCAGCCAATGTTCAGTTTTGCCAAGAGCCACCAATATGAGCATATGTTCAGGTTCGCCCAGTATCAAGATAGATACATTTATATAACCTTTTTATCAGTCTCTCACTGCTATGAGAAACCTACAACTGCAGATATGTCTCAATGTCTCCCTTCCACTATTCCTCAGGGTTCTCTTGGCATGCAATAGTTGCAGCCAAACATAATTCAGTGTCTCCCTAATAGACAAAAGCTGCTCCTGCCACCAGCTGGCAGCCACCCTACAATGATTGCCATGTGTGCCTGCATTTCAGAACATCTGATCACACAAGCTGCTCCCATTTGGTGCCACAGCCACCCTTTGCGCCACAGGGGGTGGGCTGTGGCTGGTGCCGCTGAATGTGGTTAGCCCTCTTTTCCATGCTTCAGCACTCTACATCATAGTGGGACCTGAATCTCCAGATCTGCTGGCAGGCACTTCTGCCACACCCATGGAGGAAGGTACCATGCGGTGGATGCCACAAAAGGTGTTAATCACTTCAGGCTCCCACCAAATGTGTTTTCACATGTCAAAATTTCCCAATGAAAAATACTTACACTTCTTGCCCTGTTGCACACTATTCTTGCAAAGCTTGAACACCACTGTACACTCCCCTCTTTGTGTTTGCCCCTCATGCAGGGCCAAGTAAAACTACAGCCTGAAAGAGCCAGTTGTAAAAAGTGACAGGGCAATAAATGATCTTTTGTCACATCCTGAGTTCTGCCTTACCCCTTCCACAGGGCAGGAGATTCCCTGTATGAGCTCAGTCAGCCACTCCTCTTCCTCTTCCTCATCCACAGGCTGCCCTACGTCTGCCCATATTCTCTTTGTGTTCCTATTCCTGATATTTATGTGCCTTCTTGTGCTCTGCCCCTTTTCTGATCCTCACTATGCCCCACATATGCCTTCTGTACCACCTGCTGCCTCAAATCCTCTTGCTTGTGTTCCTTCTCCTATTGCCATACATCTGCCTTTTCATGTTCCAACTTTTGCTGCCCCTCCATCTCTGCCTCCTGGTGTTCCACTTATCGCTAACCCGCTACCTTTGTATCTTCATGTTCCGCCTACTGCATCCCATTTTCCTGACCCCTTTCCTCATTATCTTGCTTCTCCCACTGTAACATCGTCAATTCCAACACCACCTCCTACTGCCCCAACAGCCACCATGCCCCCTTGAGAAATCCAGAGGCTCTTGACACTCCTGATGCATTACATCAGGGACACCCTCTCCCCCAAAGTCTGCACACAACTGTTATGTGACTTCTTCCTTACTTTCTCACCCTCTTTCGGTCTACCACTTTACAGCTCTCCACCTTTACCTTCCTCCAAGGCGTCAGTGTATATTTCACTGGATGAGGTATCAGCTAAAACCTCAACAGGCTATTGTGATGAACTGCAATCTGGTAAGGGTGTGAAAGTCCAAGCTCATTTTGATTTGTATTAGATAATATAATTATGCAGGTAAATCTATTGCAGAAATGGTGGTCTGCTAATCAGACACCCCTATCAGAAAAATCCATGCCAAAAGCACACTGCCACCTGTGACCTGATGCATCAGTCTACTAAACTGCAGCTTCTATTTGACAGCTGTTGTGATAGTTTGGTCACTGCAGAGGTTACATTTAAATCTGAACATCTCCCAAAACCATAACAATGATGCTAAACTACTGTCTGGTGGCACGATAATCTTATAATATAGACAACACCTATGTTTTGTATGGTTACTAGTAGTTCACATAATTAAAGACACATCTGAAATTAATCAACTCTGTGACCTCAGACCAGACATGAGAGGCCTTGGTGATTTCACGCAGTCTGAACGTCTGCATTCAATGGAATGAGAGAACAGGCAGAATGACTGCCTTCATGGACTCTGCGGGGGGAAGACTATCTCCTCCCTGCCAGGCACATTCGTTCTCACCGGAATATCATGCGAGAGCCTGGCTTCCATAGCCAAGGCTTGTCTCACTCTAGGGGGTTGCACAACAGAGAGACTGTCAAGTTGCAGGCTTGGGAAGGGGTGGAGGTAAACAAGTCCAAGAGCAGAATAGGGCTTGAGAAGTGTTCCTCCATCTTGCTTTTCTGTGCAATTGTCTCTTCCTGGTTTATAGTCATTAAATTGAATGCAATAATGTCGAAAGTCAAAATATAGAGAAAATAATGTCGAAAAAAAAGGTCTAATTTCTTTTTTATTACGTTTCTTTTCTCGAAATGGGGGGTTCTCCCCCCAAGCCTCCTTTTTTGTATTTTTTTTTATTTTACCCCTTTTTTTTAACTTACTAAACCCAAAAAATACATATAAATAAAAAAATAAAACATTCGACTTTTTTTAATCTACATTTTTTTTTCGACATTTGACATTCAACTTTATTGTTTCGACTTTTTGACTGCACACCTCTCTTCCCATGTCCGCCACTTCCTAAGAAACAAGACACTCTGGGTATGACATAAGAAGGCGGATGCACTTGTCACGAGGACAGGGACCTCTTCAAGCAGGCTTGCTTTCATTGAATCCCTGTGGCCTTCCGCCCAAACAAGAGGAGGTTTCCCCAGTCCTCCGATTCACTCATGAAACTTCAAGGACATCAGAAAGATTTCATATGGACCCCATTGGGTGCAGTCCTCTCCCAGAGGTGAAGGCAGGTGATGGAAGGCAAGGCAGGCTCTGCTCCCTACCAATTCCCCACCCATCCCCCAGGGCACACTGAGGATTGAACTGCTTTTGGGGACCAAAACTGTATTTTGTATGGCAATGGCACTGGAACGTAGACCCAGCACTGGAGGTGAGGGACTCCTGAAGGTGCTAGCTAAACTCCATTGGGTTAGAAGAGAACAATGACCAATCATTTCCCTGTACTCCTGTATTGGGACTCACAGCAACCACAGAAGACAAACCAGCCATGTCACCTGTCTGTCACGCAAACGGAATTCAAAGAATTTCGACACCTTTGAGCCACCAGGCTGCCTTTGGTACTAGACTTTGTGGTATCCAGTTAAATTTTCAAATGCACATTTTGAATGCCTTTTTGTGAGAAAAAACAAAATGTCGAAAAAAAAAATACAAATATAATTTTTTTAATTTTATATATATTTTTTGGGTTAAGTTAGTAAAAAAAAAAAAAAAAGAAATTCGACATTTTTTTTCCAGCATTTTTCATTCGAGAAAAAAGGCATTGGAAAATGTCACTTTAAACCAGACTTTGTACTGCCACTTGCACTCACACTGAAAGTGTTTAAAAAACGCATACCTTACCAGGGGTATCACGCAATCCACCTCCTCCCCGGCTTACCACCATCTATCAGGTCGATATGGCCAGTGAGGGGGTACGAGGCCGCCCGTGCAGCCATGCCTCTCAGCAGACCTTAGACCTACTGACACAGGACGGCAACGAAGTCCTCCTGCAACGGAAACAGGATACATTTGTCTCGCCTTGCACCTAGGCAAACTAACCCGTCGGTGGGGCAGGCTAACCCCCTAACATCTCTCGTGCGTTACAGACGCGCTTCTTCCCCAGGATGGGTGACACTCGATCACATCCCCTAAAGCTGGGGCTCCCAGGGAATACTATCGCCTTCAAAGAAACTCGGCCTGACCTGCAAGATTCGCTGGCAGGAGACCCTGAAATATCTAACCCGGTCCCTCTTCACAAAATCCAGCGTGCATTTTTCACAACTGGATTTACCCACGTCATACGCCTGCACGGGCGCTGCGTCAACGAGAACATTGTCCACCATTTTGCAACAACCAGAAAGGATGTCCACCACAAAATGGGGAATATGGAGTCTATTTGACACAACAGAAAATGAACATAACACGCAGACACCACAGGAATAAACCAAGCACACCTTCATCACGTGCAATACACAGGATCATTGTAACATATGTACTCACAGAATTCATTTTCACTTTCATTTTTTTTCTCAATACCACGGATTATAAGGCAGGGTTACATAAGGATCATCTGTGTCAGGATGTTATAAATCAAGGAAGTCCTGTGTCCAAAATCCCAAACTGACCTTCACACAACAAACTTAATAGAATGTGAAAAATAGGGATGTCTGCTAGCTGTACACCTACAGCTTCTTTTAGGAGTTCCAAACAAAGTTCATAAGTGCAGATGAATCCATGCCAGACCCCATTCTGGAGACAAATATTGTACAGGAGAGAGGCATGCACCCTGTGGGACTCGATTTTGCAAATGAGCTGGGGCTGCCTCCACGCTATTGCTACATACCCACACAAGTCTATTTTCCCAGAAAAACTTCACCCATGCTGCTGTACCATCCGAAAAAGCCACCACTTCCTTTAATCTATCGATCCACAATCAGTGGTCCACCAGATCGAAAGCAACCGACAAGTCCAGCAGCATGAGCAGTACCATATGTCCTTTGTCAATTACTTGCAGCATAATGGATTTTATGCCTGGCCTGAATCCGGACTGCCATTTCTTTAGGATATTATGGTTCAGCAAGTGCTCTAAAATCTGCTTATATGCCACTAGATCAAGTATCTTTAGCTAGAATGGTGTGTTGGAGATCGGCCAATAGGTAGATGGTGCTAGAGGATCAAACCCAGTTTATCTTTTTTTTCTTCTTTTTTTTTTTTTGATCCATGCATTCTTTAATTCATCCGGCACACGATTCCCCTTGAAGGACAGGCATACAAATGTTGTCAAAGTCCTTATCAGAGATGGCAGATAAGACATAACTGTAATTGCTGGGCAAATATCTCCTTTGCAATTAGTAGGTTTGAGTTTCTTAATGATGTAAGACAGCTCTGATTCTGCCAGTGTCTGAAACCAAATTGTCTGCATGAATCTGCTTGCATGGTCTTGCTGGTCTCAGATGCCATACTTCCTACCTCTAACCCTAGATCAAGTGTACTCCTCTTGATGTTTGTGTTTTGCTTAATCTTGTGAAGCTTGTCCAACATTACCTCTTGAATAGAGGTGCACCAAGCACCATCTTTCATTGGGCCTTCATGTTTTTTTGAACAGATGATTTCAGCGTTGGCTATCCTGGTGTCGTACATCACTTTTTTGCTTCCATAATTGCTAGTTTACATACCTTAGCTGTGTTGCTGTATGCTTCCTTATCTTTACTAGTTCCTGCATATTTCCAGACATACTTTTAAAAATGTTTGGACACTTTAAGCCTCTGTAGTTCAGGTGAATACCAAGTATTCACATTTTTACATGTCAACAATCTGGTTTTTAATGGTTCAACGGCATTTACTGCTCTAGAGATAGTCTTTTGGTATACCTTTGCTATATCATCTATGGTATCCATGTTGACCAATTCCCTTATGAATGGGATGATCTATTCTTCCATTGCCCGAGGGGAGAGTTTCTGTAAATTCCAAGAGGTTATCCAGGTTCTACTCAGAGGGGTTTTCTTTATTCTCTTAGGACCAACAGATCAAAAGGACAAAAGAATTGTCCCACCAAGGACACAGGGCGATAGTGGGCTCTATAGTAGTGATATTATATGTGGCCCCCCAGTCCAGAGTGTCACCCCTTTACATGGGGTGCCTTGTTAATTTGTTGCTTATTCCCGTTTCCACGAGGAAGCCAAAATGGTCAGTATCTTCCCCAAACCATACATTAAAGCCTCCCAAGAGAACACATTTTGCTGTCAATTTAAACAAGGGAAATATAGCATTTCCCAATTGATTAGCAAAATCCAGCATCAGTAAGGGGGGGGGGGTCTATCTATCGGGACTAAATCGACTGTTGCATTGGCATCTATGCGGACCTTTATGTGTAACATCTGGCAGCCATCAGGACCCACAATTTCCACATCCCAGGCTTCCAAGTCAGCTCTATACATGAGGGCAACCCCACCCCCTTTCCCATTTTGTCAATCAATATATGAGATATTGTAGCCTGCATGTGTGGCCAGGGACAGGGGGCAGGCTGCCTCATGCAGCCATGTTTCAGTCAGGGCACAGATGTCTAATCATGGAGGGATTTCTGTTCTTGAGGTTTCATGAGGTGGGAATGAACTATAGAAAAAAGAAAACAACAACATGCCTTACATCTATGCACCCTGAAAGTAAGTAACCTGTGAGTTTTGCTGTATTTACTTTTGGGGTCACTCTTAATAAAGGGCTAATTACAATTTCCCAAACACCCGTTTTGTTTTCAGTGCGGAGCTTCATTATTAGGGAGGTTCTGATGAAATGGAGGATCACAAGTCTATTTTCCCAGAAAAACTTCACCCATGCTGCTGTACCATCCGAAAAAGCCACCACTTCCTTTAATCTATCGATCCACAATCAGTGGTCCACCAGATCGAAAGCAACCGACAAGTCCAGCAGCATGAGCAGTACCATATGTCCTTTGTCAATTACTTGCAGCATAATGGATTTTATGCCTGGCCTGAATCCGGACTGCCATTTCTTTAGGATATTATGGTTCAGCAAGTGCTCTAAAATCTGCTTATATGCCACTAGATCAAGTATCTTTAGCTAGAATGGTGTGTTGGAGATCGGCCAATAGGTAGATGGTGCTAGAGGATCAAACCCAGTTTATCTTTTTTTTCTTCTTTTTTTTTTTTGATCCATGCATTCTTTAATTCATCCGGCACACGATTCCCCTTGAAGGACAGGCATACAAATGTTGTCAAAGTCCTTATCAGAGATGGCAGATAAGACATAACTGTAATTGCTGGGCAAATATCTCCTTTGCAATTAGTAGGTTTGAGTTTCTTAATGATGTAAGACAGCTCTGATTCTGCCAGTGTCTGAAACCAAATTGTCTGCATGAATCTGCTTGCATGGTCTTGCTGGTCTCAGATGCCATACTTCCTACCTCTAACCCTAGATCAAGTGTACTCCTCTTGATGTTTGTGTTTTGCTTAATCTTGTGAAGCTTGTCCAACATTACCTCTTGAATAGAGGTGCACCAAGCACCATCTTTCATTGGGCCTTCATGTTTTTTTGAACAGATGATTTCAGCGTTGGCTATCCTGGTGTCGTACATCACTTTTTTGCTTCCATAATTGCTAGTTTACATACCTTAGCTGTGTTGCTGTATGCTTCCTTATCTTTACTAGTTCCTGCATATTTCCAGACATACTTTTAAAAATGTTTGGACACTTTAAGCCTCTGTAGTTCAGGTGAATACCAAGTATTCACATTTTTACATGTCAACAATCTGGTTTTTAATGGTTCAACGGCATTTACTGCTCTAGAGATAGTCTTTTGGTATACCTTTGCTATATCATCTATGGTATCCATGTTGACCAATTCCCTTATGAATGGGATGATCTATTCTTCCATTGCCCGAGGGGAGAGTTTCTGTAAATTCCAAGAGGTTATCCAGGTTCTACTCAGAGGGGTTTTCTTTATTCTCTTAGGACCAACAGATCAAAAGGACAAAAGAATTGTCCCACCAAGGACACAGGGCGATAGTGGGCTCTATAGTAGTGATATTATATGTGGCCCCCCAGTCCAGAGTGTCACCCCTTTACATGGGGTGCCTTGTTAATTTGTTGCTTATTCCCGTTTCCACGAGGAAGCCAAAATGGTCAGTATCTTCCCCAAACCATACATTAAAGCCTCCCAAGAGAACACATTTTGCTGTCAATTTAAACAAGGGAAATATAGCATTTCCCAATTGATTAGCAAAATCCAGCATCAGTAAGGGGGGGGGGGTCTATCTATCGGGACTAAATCGACTGTTGCATTGGCATCTATGCGGACCTTTATGTGTAACATCTGGCAGCCATCAGGACCCACAATTTCCACATCCCAGGCTTCCAAGTCAGCTCTATACATGAGGGCAACCCCACCCCCTTTCCCATTTTGTCAATCAATATATGAGATATTGTAGCCTGCATGTGTGGCCAGGGACAGGGGGCAGGCTGCCTCATGCAGCCATGTTTCAGTCAGGGCACAGATGTCTAATCATGGAGGGATTTCTGTTCTTGAGGTTTCATGAGGTGGGAATGAACTATAGAAAAAAGAAAACAACAACATGCCTTACATCTATGCACCCTGAAAGTAAGTAACCTGTGAGTTTTGCTGTATTTACTTTTGGGGTCACTCTTAATAAAGGGCTAATTACAATTTCCCAAACACCCGTTTTGTTTTCAGTGCGGAGCTTCATTATTAGGGAGGTTCTGATGAAATGGAGGATCACAAGTCTATTTTCCCAGAAAAACTTCACCCATGCTGCTGTACCATCCGAAAAAGCCACCACTTCCTTTAATCTATCGATCCACAATCAGTGGTCCACCAGATCGAAAGCAACCGACAAGTCCAGCAGCATGAGCAGTACCATATGTCCTTTGTCAATTACTTGCAGCATAATGGATTTTATGCCTGGCCTGAATCCGGACTGCCATTTCTTTAGGATATTATGGTTCAGCAAGTGCTCTAAAATCTGCTTATATGCCACTAGATCAAGTATCTTTAGCTAGAATGGTGTGTTGGAGATCGGCCAATAGGTAGATGGTGCTAGAGGATCAAACCCAGTTTATCTTTTTTTTCTTCTTTTTTTTTTTTGATCCATGCATTCTTTAATTCATCCGGCACACGATTCCCCTTGAAGGACAGGCATACAAATGTTGTCAAAGTCCTTATCAGAGATGGCAGATAAGACATAACTGTAATTGCTGGGCAAATATCTCCTTTGCAATTAGTAGGTTTGAGTTTCTTAATGATGTAAGACAGCTCTGATTCTGCCAGTGTCTGAAACCAAATTGTCTGCATGAATCTGCTTGCATGGTCTTGCTGGTCTCAGATGCCATACTTCCTACCTCTAACCCTAGATCAAGTGTACTCCTCTTGATGTTTGTGTTTTGCTTAATCTTGTGAAGCTTGTCCAACATTACCTCTTGAATAGAGGTGCACCAAGCACCATCTTTCATTGGGCCTTCATGTTTTTTTGAACAGATGATTTCAGCGTTGGCTATCCTGGTGTCGTACATCACTTTTTTGCTTCCATAATTGCTAGTTTACATACCTTAGCTGTGTTGCTGTATGCTTCCTTATCTTTACTAGTTCCTGCATATTTCCAGACATACTTTTAAAAATGTTTGGACACTTTAAGCCTCAGCAATCATTTGCGGTGCAGATGTAGTGGATGGTAAACACAGATTTAGTCGAGACTCTTGCTTGCCTTGCAGGCTAAACCCAATGATTGAAACATTTTTACCTAGAATTTCAGGCAATGAAAACAGTCTACCAAGTTTATGGGGTCAGCGCTATGATGAGCTATGCAGATATATTGGTTGCTAGACAGATTCACTCTGGATAATTGCTAGTATAAATACAACATAATTGGTAGTCTAAACACAAGATTATAGTTGAAATTTCAGGGGGGAAAGGTCAATTTAGCTCTGTTATGGGGTTAGCAGTATAATGAACTATACAGTTGTAGTGGCTGCTAAAACTAAAAGATTAATTCTAGATAATTGATAGTCATGTGGTTTAACACAATGGGTCAACCATTTTGACAAGGGTTTCAGACAAAAAGAAATCATATAGCTATGTGTTATGGGGTCAGCAGTATAATTAGCTGTTGTTGGTTAAACTAACACAATGATTCTATACAATTTATTGCCAGGTGTTCAGAGGCAGATATTATAACCTCAACAGTTGTGGTGCGCATATGCGACCTAATGACTCTAAAAAGGCTACGTGTAATGGGGTTCCAGGTGCAAGCATGAGATTGTCCTTCCAGTATAATTGGTGGACGGAACTGCAAACCAACGTATTAATTCAAGCAAAAAGTCACCCAAGATGGCAATCATGAAAATGGTAGGCAGGGCTCAATCCGGAGACCCTCTTCCATTTCCATGGCAGTTTGGATCAAGGTTTAGTGCAGTGCCACTGAAAAGAAACATGGGGGACAGGAGGTTGGCAGGCTCGGTGTGATCAGTGCGCAGATTGCACCACATCGGGCTTGGATTGTGCAATCCAGCCCTGGTTTAGAACGACCGGATTACAGGGTGGGCACGGCATCCAAAGTATTTTGCATGACAGAACACCATAACTACTACAGGTAAGATGTTGCTAGATTGGCGGACAGAAGCACTCCTTTCTATGTTCACAACAAAGCCATGCCCAAATGCTTCCAGTGTTGTTAAGGCCATATTAAAATGGTATGATGGCAATCACACTTTGCTGATCAGCAGTGATGCTGATGAAAGTACATGTTCTGTTATCATACTAATTTTTCTTTCATAACATGCTTAATAACAGAGAGGTTTCTAAACGGAGACCGGGATTCGAACATGTGTTGCAACGTATTTTCTTGCTTCCAAGAGAAATGCGCTCCCACTGAGCTATCCTCCTGGCTCATGTAGACTAACTGCTCATTGGGTGAAATTAGCTTCATAACAGCAGCAGCTCACCTGTACTTTCATTTCCTGCTGTGGGTTTCTTGTGTGATTTTAGGTAATCTAAATAGGTGAGGTGAAAAGAGAGGGTGATAAGTCTCATCTCATTACACAGCTTCCCACTATGCTGAAGGGGGAATATGGATATGTTTCATGACTTTTCAGGACTCGAGAAATCCACTCGACCACTAGTATAGTCTAGTGCTTTTTAGGTAGGTTGAGTACCATTTTCTTAGTACCCGGCCATGTGGTCAAGGGACCCTTCTGAAATGTTAGCTTGAACTAATGGCACTGTCCTCTAGATGGCAGTAATGCACCAGATTAATCCAAATTACCTTGAAGTCACTCTGTGGCAGTCTGCAATTCAAGCTTGTTGGAGAAGATGGTCTGGTAGTAGTGGGGCCTGGAACAGCTCAGAAATGGAGGTCTACTGAGATCCAAGGAGTCGGTGATTTCAGTATGTGGTTGGCACAAAAACGTTTCTATATGACCTAGAAAAGGTGTGGTAAAATAAAGATCTTCCATTACACTAGTCAGTATATAATGGGCACACTGAAACTTACTGGATGAAGTTTTTGCCAACTCATTACAAAATAACGACTACAGGTTTACGTTCTGGGAGCAGGAACCCACAGTGGAGGTTTACGGCGCTTCCATTGGAAGTACTGTGATAAAGAAAGAATATAAGAAATCTGAGGAAGTGGCCCAGCATTGAGGCCAGAGCAAAGCAAACCTCTCCCTTGATAAAAGGGCAGATGAGTTGCCCAATGTTGAGCATCAAAATATATATCCAGGGTGTTGTTCTTCAAGTAAATGTAACTTGGAGGCAGGCAACGGCCAGGCTCATTTGTATTCATGAATGTCCTAGCTCGAGAGAATATACAGCCAACAGTAGGCAGTGGCCTGTAGCCCCTTATGTGCACCTCTGCCACTGCTATTGTGCAAGAAGACACAGATCATTGGTAAGCAGCTGCATTGCGCAGAACAAAGAATTGACTCTTCGTGCTCTGTTACTTATATTAATATTAAGATAACTATGCATCCGTTTTCAGACAACCACATTCATTCTGCTAACAGTCAGCACAATTTAGTTCTCCTTCTGTTTAATAAGGCCTCAGCTGATGGGAGAGTTCATGGTATGTGGCATCATGTATCCTAACCCTGCCTCGAGCCCTAACTTTTAGGCATGTTATAATTCAAACCAACAAGTTATTGCAAACTCTAGGTGAGTCACCTACATGTATTACAAAGCTCACATTGGCCTATTCTTGAAATATAGTGGATCTTGTTCTCTCTTGGGTCTATAGGAAATTGTGTTCCTGGTCCAGAAGGAGAATATTTGAAAAGCAACTTAACAGTGCTGATAATGTTTCTTCGTGGGTCGCCATGGTTTTTCCATGCAAACATATGCCCTCAAGTTTCTATGTAAAGCTCATTTTGTTATTGTCAAGTAGATAAAATGAGTTACTCAGCCTGAATATCACGCAGGATCTTGACTTGCTTTTCAGTTATTATTGCACTCAAACAGTGGCATCACTAGGGTAGGGCCAGGGGGACACTGGACGCAGCCCTGCCCTTTATTGTATACACTGCAGGTAGCCACTCGAGAGGGCAGCAGCCCTTCTCACACCGATCACAGCTGATGCCTCTCCCCTGATCTGCCACCCACCGACAACACAGTCTGCAGGAGCAGCTGTGCACCCCTCTACAGCGCTGCAGGAGCAGTCACTGGGAAGCACTCCCTGTGCCTCACTAGGTGAGCCCCTCACCCATGAGCCCCACTGTTTGCACGCAGTGCACCGTGCATCCCCTCCCCAGGCACCTGAAATCTATTGCCTGCATGCCGCAGAGAGCCTCCTAAAATGGCAGCCGCCATCTCTATTTACATCGTTGCCTAGCAACGGGATACGAATTTGCCCAGAACGCCACCGGCAGGCGGAAGGCCCAGAGAGTAAGGCCCATTCCTGTTTGCCACGGGAGCTGGGGAGCAAATACTCTTCGGACTCGCACCTAAAATACTCTAACACACTGTGAGTAGACCTCAGCTCGCATATAGTTCTCGGTGTACACTTAACCCTTGCAGCCCATTACCAAATACTGTATACATGTATGCCCACCTCTGCCGACTGTATTGTGTTACTGCCTGCTGTTAAGGTCATTACTAAGGTTTGTTTGTTATCTCTGACCCCCTTGTCAAATTGCACCTAGGCAGCCTCCTCTTAGCTCTTCTGTACTTCTAAACTGTCTATTCTCATGCTCAATTCATGTAAATGATGTACCTAGATGTGCCCTCTCTGAATGCTCCCAATGCTTCCCCTTGCACCCACTCGATAGGGCCCCACCGCATCCACCTGTGTGCCACTCGGTTCCTACTCGATATTGTGTTCCTCTAGATTTACCTGTGTACATTATGACCGCTTAAGACAGCATGATCCAAATTGCTACTTTAGCTGTGCCTGTCAATGCAAAATACACAGTTGCATGCCTTGACTCCCACCGCGTTCTAGGTTGTGGCCCATATTAGCGTACTATCAGTTATTAGTCATACTCTTCATATTGTCCCATTTCTAGCTGATTTACCTCATGCTTGCAACCAGCCTACCGTGATTATATTTGCCTCTGCCTGCCCCTAGCGGCCATTGACCGTAACTGCCTCTGCCTGCCCCTAGCGGCCATTGATTGTATCTGCCACTGCCTGCCCCCAGAGGCCATTGATTGCATTTGCCTCTTCCTGCCCCTAGCGGCCATTGATTGTAATAGCCTCTGCCTGCCCCTAGCGGCCTTTGATTGTATTCACCACTGCCAGCGTCCTAGACTATCCAGCCTAGCCTAATGAATGCACAGAATACTATGCTATTGAACTTGTCTAACTAGTTCTGCACTAGCACTATACAGTATCTGCTCTCTACAAATGCATTCCTCTGGTACCCGCTCCACAGCACCTACACCTCTCCTCCCCCCCCTTCATTTTCCTCATTACACTCTCATTCAGGGCTATCTGCAGCATGCCGCCGGCACACCCAGACCTCACACCACTACCAGACCTCCTGCACACTGCATCATCCACAACACTTCAAACTACATTCAGCCACGGCAACACCAATCCGACTGGACATCCCCGTCACCACATCAGGCCCTGTAGACTAAGAAAATGCATCAAGCCCCTCTTCTCTCACCGCAGCCCACCACCCTCCATGCACCTTAGGAACCACAGACTTAGCTCTCGCACCCACACATCACCCCACACCATCACACTCCTACCTCGCCCACTCATACACACACATACCACCTCTCTTACCCCCAACACCAACACACATACTCCTCCACCAGCCAATCTAGACTTAAAATGCGCACTCATCAATGCTCGCTCTCCCCATGCCCATGTATTGAAATCAATGATCTCATTACCTCCCACAAATTAGACCTACTAGCCATATCCGAATCCTGGCTCCATGAAGCATCGAGCCCATCTACAGACCTAGCCCTCCCCCAAGGTTACACCATCCTTAGACAGGACATCAAAACCGCCAAAGGTGCTGGCGTTGCCCTCATCTTCAAAAACACCCTTGCCATCAGAATGTGTGACCAACAATGGGACAACAATGCTGATCTTCTCACTGCCAAACTAGCCCTCTCACCAAACTGCACCATAAACATCATAATGACCCACAGACCACCAGGATCACCTCCAGACTACCAAAAGCAACTCCTACAAATCATAGGTAACAACCTTAAAAGCTCTACTAAAACCATCCTTCTAGGAGACATTAACCTTGGATTATCTGACCCTAAGGACAAAGCAGCCGCACACCTAGCCAAAGATTTCTCACACATGGGGTTCGAACATAAAATTACATCACCTACTCATTGTAAAGGCCGGTCCATTGACTGTATTGCTGATCACAACTGCTCATCTACCATCACCTCCATTTCGGCTCTCCCTTGGACAGGCCACCACTACATACAATTCTCCATTCCCACCACTCCTACCTGCAAAACCCTAACTCATGCCCCCCCACTAAAGTAAGAAGCTCCAAAAAACTCACTGCTATCAACCTCACTCCTCTTCTTGATATTCCTGAGCTCAAACCTCATTTATCCATGACCCCACCTCTATCGCGAACATCTATACCAATGCTCTCACCCAAGCCATTGAAACAATTGCCCCTCTAGAAGATAAAAAAGAAAAGCAAAATCTATGCACTTCAACTCCTGGTTCACAGAGGAACTATCTGCACTTCGCAACAATAAACGAAAAGCCCTATCCATGTGGCAATCAGCACCTAACCAATCTTCTCAACGAATTCAAAGAACTCTTACTGACCTACAAAAAAGCTATATTCCACGCTAAATCCGAATCCTATAACCAGAGAATCACTAAAGCCAGCTCCAAATCTAGAGAAATATTCTCCATATTCAAAGAACTTACCACACCCACTTCTAGCCCGGATGAAATCATCAAGGATGAAGCATGGTGCACAGGCATCCAGACTGCCCTCCTCAATAAAGTTAAAACGCTCCACGATAAAATAGCTTCCCAACGTGAAGCTCTCAATACCCACACCAGTCCTCCCTCACAATCTTCACTCGCAAACACCCCTTTTCGCCTTCAGAGAAGTCACAGAGACGGAAGTCTCTGTCCTTCTCAAAAACATCAAACCATACACCTGCAAAGGAGATATCTGCCCACCCACCATCATCAAAGAGTGCACTGAATCACTCACCCCAATCATCACAGCATTCATCAAATCTTCCTTCTCCTCTGGATCCGTACCACAATGCCTTAAAGAAGCCTGGGTACGCCCACTCCTAAAAAAACCTTCCCTTGATCCCTACTCCCCCCAATAACTATCGCCCCATCACCACCGTCCCCTTCCTCCTCAAAATCTTAGACAAAGCCACCCATAACCAAATCCACCACTACCTGGAAACCAATGACATCTTAGGCAGAAGACAATCGGGTTTCCGTAAAGGCCATGGGACTGAAACTGCCCTCTTAGACATAAAGAATCAAATCACCAAAATTATGGACACAGGCAAACCTGCTCTCCTTCTACTGCTCGATCTTTCCGCAGCATTTAACCTAGTAGACCATAGCATCCTCACCTCTAACCTATTCAACGCAGCACACTTCTCTCACAAAGCAACCGCATGGATCACCACCTTCCTAGAAGGTAGGGCTACGAAATTGTACTCAGACCAGGCCAAAGCTCCCCCCTCCACAATCAGTTATGGAGTCACACAAGGGTCATGCACCGCACCAACCCTCTACAACTTCTTCACCAAACCCCTCTTTGACTTAATGGACACTCTCGGCATAGCCTACACAAACTATGCAGATGACACACAAGTTTTGATCCCCCTCTCCGGAGATTATTACCAAAACACAAAAGCTCTCCTTAAGATCTATACCACTATCCAAACTTGGATGGACATTAATGGTCTTTGCTTAAACTGTGATAAAACTTAGATCATCATCCTAGCCCCCAGCGAAACCCTACTCAAACTCAGCCCCAAATACTCACAAATGACCATTGACAATACTAACATACCTGTCTCCTCAGTCGTGAAGACCTTAGGAGTCTACCTAGATGCCACTCTCCATGACACGACAAGTCAGCGCCATCTCCTCTGCATCCGCCCTGACCACCAAACTCATTTATGCGGTACAACCCTACCTTACCGCACCCAACTGCCTCTCCATCACCAGAGCTGCTATAGGAACTAGATTGGACTACTACAACGCCCTCTAGCTGGCACATCAACCAAAAACTTAAACAGGCTCCAAATAGTGCAAAATAATGTTCTCTGCGCTGCACTACACATACCCAAATTTGATCATGTATCACAGGCCAGAAGAAACGTACACTGGCTCCCAGTCAAGGAAAGAATCCATTTTAAAATACTCACCCTCACACACAAATGCATCAATCATGCAGCACCCCCCTACTTATCAGAAACCATAACCAAGAATGTTTCCATCCGCCCTAAAAGAAGCCACCATGCTAACCAACTCCAAGTTCCCAATATAAGAAGAGCCAAAGCCGGCGGCATTGGCTTCCCTCACATAGCACCTAATCTCTGGAAAGCTCTCCCCAACTCACTCAGAGCATATCCCTCGCTGTACTCCTTTCGTAAATCCCTTAAAACCACACTATTCAATTAAACCTCACCCCTGCCCTTACCACCCCTTACTCTCAACCGTATCGTAACAATGTGTCTGTAATGCCAGTATATGTATGTATTCATTATGCTCCTGTAATGCAAATTACCTTGTAACCACTTGCCTTCCTCTGTAACCAGCTTGATGTCTTTATCTGTAACAGTGCCACGATGCCCCCGGGCTGTTGTGCGCTTTAGAAATATGAATAAATAAATAGTGGCCTTAATGGCTTACAATTACTCCTTTGTCTTATGCCTTATCTGATAGGAGTCTCCCAGATGTGATGGAGAACCCAACAGGTGGTTTACCTAGTACGTGGGTGTACATTTGCAAGATATTTAAAGCTACACAAGAAAGCTTACTTTTTCAAAGTTAGCAATTAAGTCTACTACTTTAACATGGAAAAATCGGGTTGCTTTATAGAGATGGTGCACGGTACAAATACCTTTAACATTTCACTGTCACCACTGAAATGGTCCTCAGGTGCTCGTTTTAAAAAGTTGTGCCCAAAGCTAGAGGTTTGTGACAAATGTAATCGTTATCCTAGTGACTTTACTACAAACACTTTTTTAGCAATTCTTAAAGTGAGGAAAGTACAGTTGTGCAAAAAGAAGGCTTGCTTTCAGGGTTGCATTATTTAGCATTCTGCGACTTCAACTTTTTCTTTCAGGATGTCGAAAATAAAAGAACAATATTTGTTCACTAAGGATTAATATATTGTATGGTTACCTTAATTTGAAATGTATATTTTGCAAGTAAACTATCAGAACTCTCAAGCTTTCAGTAGCCAGGCATAAAAAGGCCATTCTGTCCTGTTTTTCTCTCTCGAGATTCTGGGACTGTTTTATTTTCTATGCCATTTGAAATTTAGGAAAACTATACATCTCACAATTACAAGCATTAACAGGACTGGGCTGCCTTCTCATGCATGGCCATGGGAAACATGAGCACTCTGCTCTAACAAGCAGTATTATTTTAGGCTTGAAATCCGAAATGTACATATTTGTAGGATGTTGAATTTGAAAGTTATGTGTTTGAATGCCTAAATTGTAGATTGGGTTAAAATCCCAGTTTTACTGTTTCACCAAAGTGTGTGATCTTGGGCAAATTATGTAATCTCTTTATCTATAGTGGATGTACCTCAGCAGAGACATAAAGGATTCCCTCCTCTATTCCTGCCAGTCACCCAAATGATGTGGACCCTCCATAGTATGGCCCCAAAAGAGAATGATTTAAACATTTTGCCATGCCCCGTTTTGCTATGTTATTGAATTTTGTATAGTACACAGTCCACCTTTCATGGTCTCTTGGGTTTTCAGGATCTTCAAGAGGTGGGGTAGGAGACAAATGCAGAAGCAGAGGAAGGTTGCAATGTTGATGTGTGCATGATCTGAAAAAAGTAGGATTCTCTGTTGTGTATGTTTTATATATTTTGCGAGTTGCCTGGAGCAGTGGTTAATGTGCACTCCAGGTTGGTAAATTAAATTGCTTATGTGATATTTGTGTGTGTTCTTGTGGTGTTTAAGGAGTGTGGGGAGTTGTATTAGTGTATCTGTGGTAGATTAGTGTGCTATTTAGGGAATTTCTTCGGGTGGTATGCTTTCTATTCTGTAATACGTATTGATTTAGTAAGGAGTTGTATGTGAAAATGGGTTGTTTGTTAGGGGGGTGTAGAATGATATTCAGGTAGTTACTGTTACCATACATTGCCCAACAAACCACCCCGATAAGAACTGGCAGCAACCTTTTTCATTTATTTGCTTATATCAATGGAAAACATTATTATGGGGCTTGGGCTCTGGTGTTGTGGGGGAAAGGATGACAGGTTTGGGGCTTGCGTTCTAACCTCTGGCTGTTGAGGAGGCCGTATTCCAGGTATGGGGCTTGGGTTCTGGTTGTGGGGCAGCAGAATGACAGATATAGGGCCTGGACTATAGTGGTGGGGAGTCAGGATGCCAGGTATGGGGCTTGCGTTTAGGCCTCTGGCTGTTGAGGAGGCAGGATGCCAGGCATGGGGCTTGGGCTCTGGTGGTAGGGAGGCAGGATGCCTGGTATGGGGCTTGCGTTTAGGCCTCTGGCTGTTGAGGAGGCAGGATGCCAGGCATGGGGCTTTGGTGGTGGGGAGGAAGGATGCCTGGTATGGTGCTTGGGTTTTAGGTGTTGGGGGGGAAGGATGCCAGCTATGGGACTTAGGCTCTGGTGGTGGGGAGGCAGGATTCCAGGTATGGGGCTTATGGTCTGGCCTCTGGCTGTTGAGGAGGCGGGATGCTAGGTATGAGGCCTTGGTTATGGTGGTGGGGGGACACAATGACAGGTATCGGGCCTGGGCTGTGGGGGAAGAATGCCAGGTGCGGGGCCCGAGTTCAGTTCGGAAAAGCATACTAATAGCCCTTTTATATGCGCCCCCCCTACATTAGCCTCTGGCCCCGCCTGTGCCCCCTAAATGCGATTCCTGGAGACACCACTGCACTCAAAGGGTTTCTCGAATAACAGACGTGCAAAATAATCTGGTATGATAGCAGCATCATTGCAGCTGGTATCAGTGCCTGTTACTGGGTTTGTCAAACAGATAAGATTCTGCATGTACATGGTTTTTCAAACTGGGAATGCACTCCGATCATGAGGTCCAGAGTGTTCTGTCATTGTGTAAAATGGGTATGTACTGGATTTATTTAAAAAACAAGTGTATATTATTCGAGTCAAAAAGACATTTTGGTTCATCATATTGGATGCATAATGGGATTGTCAAACTATGGCTCAACATCAGGATTTTCTTTTTTTTGAAAATGCGCATAGGACATGACTATCAAGTCCCCAAATCTGGGTCCTTTGCAACAAGATGATGAAGGTAGAAAGGAGTAACATTGACCATTGGGAATGGAGCAGTATGCCAATCACAGAGGGAGAGGAGCCTATAACCGGGCCAAGAGCTGGAAGGCGAGGCCCTGATCCAGCCCTGGCATATGGCAGGAGGGGAGCAGGAGAGCACTGATTCAGCCCAGTACTGGGGGGAGAGGCAAGATGGGGACCAGAAATAGCCGCTGAAGCGAGGGGGAGTGAGAGGGAGGCCAAAGGCAGTCCAGCAATGACTGAACTTCCAACTAGTACTGGAACGTAAAGTGAGAAGAAGCCCAGAACCAGCAGAGGGGGCTGCCGGGGACCCAACAGGTAAGGGAGGGGAGCCCATTGATGGGACCTTATGGGCGGGCGGTAGGAATCCCAGCGATGGATGTGGGTGTGAGAGGGATCACAGCAATTGGAGGCATGTGAGGGAGTGAGGATGGCCAGGAACCTGCCATGGGAAGAGCAATGGGTAACACGCAATTTACCAGAGTTTCTCAGGGCGGTCATAGGGGTCAGGATCACTGGATGGGACTATATTGAAGAGGATGTCTGTGATGTGTGTCAAAATGTGAACACCCCCACAATAAAAAAGGGGAATGTCAAACTCTGGGTATGTGAGAATAGCCAATCAGAGTATGCTGGAATTCTGCAGACAGTACACATTCTTGAATTTAGCAGACTATACTAGCTTGTAAAAACTTAATTGCGCAAACTGGGACTACACTGCGATTTAGAAAATTGAATGTATTGGGTTTGCCAAACAGTATACAGAGTGTGTTCAGCTAGTAGTATACTACGGTTATCAAACTGGAAATATCCTGCACAATCTGTGCTTAAAATGGCATGGTGTAATGAAAATACGGCGGGCTTGTCAGAGTACAATGGGGTTGCCAAGCAGATAATACTCAGATTGTCGAACTGGAATTTTGCAAACTGGGCGCATAGTTGGATTGGAAAGCCAGGAACATACTAGGATTATACAAACCAGGGATGTACTGTTATAATTAAAGTGGAAGATGTTTGGGTTTGTTAAACTTGGACTATATATACCGTGCTGAGCAAACTGAGAACGCACTGGGTTGGTGAAAACGGAATGTCAGACTGGGTATTGAGATGATCAACATGGGAGGATATGGGGTGTGTGCAGACTGGACCCATTGGAATTGTGCAACAGTAAGCTAGAGGAGTATATGCAGTGACCATGTCATGCTTGGTACACCGAGAATACTCTTTGTAAAACGGAATATTATTCAGATTGTTAAATTACATCATGTTATGATGGTTTGACAGGATTTTCCATGTCAATTGTCACGATGACACAAGGCATGACCCATCATGACCTCTGGGATCTGAGTGTGTGAGGGCAGAATGCAAAGACCAGCGGGGGTTGGGGTGGAAGGAAAGGAGTATGATCCATTGGTGTGTTGAAAAAGAAATAAACTCCGTGGTTTGCTTTTCAATAAAATCTGCCCCCACAAGATAGGAAGTGCCTCATTCTTGTGTCTGGAATGGGCTGTCATGGAAAAGCTTACTTTTAAAAATCATGTTATATGTTGGAACTGGTCCTTTGAGAGTCCTAATCCAATAGTGTTTCAAAGCCAGCAAGTCTCAGCCCCTGACATGATAATGAGAGTTCCTTACCTACGTATGGCTTACCATCTGCTTGTACTCCATAAAAACAGGCAAAACAACACTAAAAAACAGTCCTAAAAAATGTTTTCTCTCAAAAAGGTAGCAGGCGCCCCTCTCCAGAAAGAACATGGCACGATAACCTGTTCTGTAGTTTTTTTCCCCACTTTCAGAGTTCGCAGCCATCACTTTTTACTCACTGTACCTTTCACAGACTGGAAATAACTATTTGCATATCAGTCTTTGTCCCTCCCACATGGGCAGTCCAGCACCAAAATGCTATGGCAATTCCCTTCTGAACAAGAGTATCAACAGCAACCCCATACACGTGTTTCAGACCTTGTTGGGCCTCATCAGTGAGGTGGATACGTCATCAGCCTCCTCCCTGCTCTCACCCACATAGCTCCACTGGGTTGTTGGGATCAGTGTTACCAGCAGCACCAGAAAAGTGAAACAGAAAAGGGCTCTACCGTTAGTACTGCCTGGACATTTAAGATTACAATGCATCTTTCACTTTGCATTAATTACTAGGTGCAAAGAAGTATGGTGGGTACCAAGATATCAGTTTTACTGTTCAAACATATTTTTACTAACCTAAAAAATACCCACAATGGAAATTACATTTTCTCCCTAATTACAATTACTCACTGTAGTGAGTAACATACCCCTAGTCCATAGTCCCCTTTGCTGCATACTGCATGGGCATCCCTCGCTAGGGACGGGAAAGGGAACCTTTTACACTTGTAAAAAGCATTTCCCCTTTAAATTTAAAGGCGCATAGAGGCATGGTCATGGGCGCATGTGCTCTGCTGACTCTGCCTCCGCACCTCAGTACCCTTTTCCGCGTCAGCCAAATTCAGACTACTAACTACATTTTAGGAGGAAGATGGAGGGTTGTATGGAGGAAAGGGGACAATGGACTAGGAGTATGTTAGCCACTACAGTGACTAACTTGTAATTACTCCTACTTTCCATCCCCTTTCCTCCATACTGTATGGGCTATTACAACTGATGATTAGCCCTTAGGGAGAAGAGGTGACCTACAGCATTACACAAATAGATTCCTTAGCACTGCTTCGAAGCTGCATCTGACCTTGCGCTGCTGTCCAGACAATAATGCTTGCAAAAAGCAGACAGGGACATCCATGTCGCTGCCCTGCAGATGACCTGCCAAGGTACATGCCTTTGGAACACCACTGCATTAGACAGTACTTGTTCTGCTCCCTGCAAGCTTCCTCGATAACCATCACCATCCATCTTGCTATGGAAGCTTTAGAAGATTGAGAGCCTGGCTTTGATACTCCAGAGATTACGAACACAGTGTCGGACTTGCAGAGCTCTGGGTCCTTTCCAGGAAGAAATTCAGAGTTCTTCTAACATCGGGACTGTGCAGGGCCCTTTACACATCTGACTGCGGATTGGGAGAAAACGTTCAAATGGAATGATGAGACCACCTTTGGTAAGAACGTTGGATGAGCCTGAAGCACCACTTTGTGCTTGTGGAAGGTAGGGAACAAGTTACTTACCTGTCAATATTGTTCTCCAGCATGGGTCTAGCATGGATTCACATGCTCATGAATATTCCCCGTCATCAGGCTGTGAAATCTTGGTAAAAGAAAAACCGTTTCACTTTCACTTTAAAACTGTATTTCTCCCATTAACCAATCACTGTCCTCTGGGTCACACTACCCCCTGCCAATGCCAGTCCTCTCCCTTATCCGCTCCTCTGGTAGCCATCTTCTGATTTGGTAAGCACGCAAAGTGTCAGTATGACTAAGAAGAGCCGCAGAGGAAGGAGGGAGGGTTCATATGTGAATCCATGCTGGAGAACAATAGTTACAAGTAAGTAACTCGTTCCTTCTCCAGCCTCGGGTCTGGCAAGGATTCACATGCTCATGAATAACGAATACACAGCAGTACAACATTACACAATCACAAGAGGTGGCAAGGTTCAACAGACGCAATTCCCGCTTACCTCTGGAACAGACTCACCTCAAGCGAGCAGGTTGCGTAGCAATGCTTGGCTGACCTGGACTCTTCCTTGGAATCCCTTTCGATGCAGTAGAACTTTATGAAGTTATATGTGGACCTCCACGTAGCAGCCCTGCCAACGCTGTAATCGCAGCAATAGCTCTGGTACAATGGGGTTTCAGACGGCCAGGCAGTGGTCTGTTCACCAACTGATGACAGTGCATGATGCAGCCTTGCGATGGAAGCCTTGTACACGGCCTTCTCGTGGTTCACAGGACAAAAGTTCATAAACAGCTGTGAAGTCTTTCAAAAATGTTGTGTGTGCCACGTAGCACTTCAGGGCATGAGCAAAGTCCAGCGAGCCCAAGGCCTTCTCAGCCGGAGACAAAGGTTTCGGAAAAATAAAAAACAGGTAACATGCTGCGCCCAGCCCTCCAAAATTACAACTGCTGCCTAACCCTACTAATCATGACTGTCTTCTCCCTGGCCCCACTCAAGCTAATGTGCAGCCCAAGAAAAATGTGCAGCCCAAACCCAGCAGATGGGACCAAAAACCTACTACAGCATCTGAGCCTAAGCTGATACCCTGCCTTACCAACATCATTCCAACGCTCAGCAATCCCACTGAGCCCACTGATGTATTGAGCCATACTACTCTTTCCTCATCACACAACACCCCAAAAGACATTCAGACTACCACTATCAGTGAAACTACCATCAACGGCGGTCTCATCAACGCTAGATCACTCCTAGCACACGCCCTTGACATATCTGACCTCATAACTACAAACCATCTTGACCTACGAGCGGTCACAGAAAACCTGGCTGCAGCCTGCAGCAGGCCCTGCACTCATTAGCCATACCTGGAAGGATTCACAATTTACAGGAAAGATAGCACTGCCACCAAAGGAGGTGGAGTTGCCCCGATCGCTAAATCTGACCTATCCATCAGAGAATCACATGACCAAGCTTTCCCTTCTGGGGACTTCTCTCAATCAAACTATCCTAACCCAATACTGCAACCACCACCATGCACATTATATACAGACCATCATGCCCACTACAAACGTTTGATGAGTATATAACTCTACTCCTCTCAAAAAACACAAAACCATCCACTCGAATCATCATTTTAGGCGACTTGAATCTTGGCCTCTTTGACATCCTAGATCCCAACGCCACGACCATTCAAAACACAATGGCCACTCTTGGACTTACTCAATGCATTGAACAAGCTACCCATGACAAAGGATGCACCTTAGACTGGCTTGCCGACCTAAATGTATCAACCAGCATTACTGCCAATTCCCCCTGACCCTGGTCAGACCATAACATCATCACATTCACTATCCCCAAACAAACCCAAACCAAAGCTGTTCCACACTTAACCCCAGCTACCCTTGCAAGATACACACAACATCAAACGCACAAACCTGCTCCCTCTATTAGGCCCCATTACTGAAGGTATCTACTTCCATGCCAACCCATCAGCCATGGCAGACATCTACAACCCCATTATCCTCCAAGCTGTTGACAAAATTGCCCCACTCAAACACCACAAACCAAACCAAAACAGACAGCTTGCCTGAACTCCTGGTTCACACCTGACCTCAAGAACCTTAGATTGAATAAACGTGCCTCAGAATTAATCTGGAAAGCCTCACCATCGTAAAACAACAGGATCTATTCATCTCCTCTGCTCAAAAAAATACAAACAAGCTATACTGCTAGCTAAAAATGCCACATACAATGAACGCATATGCTAAATCTGGCAGTAAGGAACTATTCCCCATCCTGAGGTAACTTGAGTCTCCCACTGTCAGAAAGACTAAACCTGGTGTGCTAACATACAGCATGCACTCTTGGACAAAATAGCTATGCTCCAAAACAAAATCGCAAACAAAAATGACAAGTTAACATTGCCAGCCATGAACACTGCCCGGCCAATCTAGAGAGCGCCCGTCTTCCCCCCCCCCACCTTATTGAATTTAGGCCAGTCTCCACCCCCGAGGTCATCAAAATCAGCCACGTTTTGTGCTTTCTGAAGCCGCTGAAGCCGTTTAGTGGGAATACCCAGCAGTTGACTATTAAAATAGTCTAAGTGGGTGCTGGTTAGTGCTCTTACCACAAATGCATGATCTTTTGTTGGTATATAGGAGATTGCTTGGCATAGCATTCGCAAGACAAAATATACTGTCTTGATCTTAGCTCCCACCTGGGCTTCACTGGCCAGATCTGATACTCATCACCCCAGCATGGTTGCGGTTGATTTGGTACCCGGACCTTTTCAGACTGTCAGCGTCAGCGCTAGTTAAGCTACCTGCGGTCCCGGCTCTTCGCACCAGAGAAGGAGGGCAAATCCGGCATCGCAACCCAGGATCACTCAACCTGAGGGCTTGGCTCCTGTAGCTCTATAATTCGGAGGATATGAGTTGCCGACGCACTGCATGAAGGTCCTCATCAAGGCCAGAGCATTGTCGACTCTGAAGTGATAGGGCCACAAGTGGAAGTGTTTCACTACTTGGTGCTGGTTGCAGAAGATTACCCCTTTGCGGGTCACGGCCCTGCAGATTCTTCCGTACTTGCTATCCTTGGCCAAGTCTGGCCTGGCATACACCTCAATCAAAGTACATCTGGCAGCTATCTCCTGCTACATCAAGTCTCCAGGAAAGTCTTCATTTTGGTCTCATTGGCTCGTCATGGACTTCCGCAAAGGACTTTTTTGATCTTTCCTGCTGATGAAGGCATCTGCCCCGCCGTGGGAACTCAATAGGGTTCTGACGAGGCTCATGGGGGCTCCCTTCGAGCCTATGCATCAGGGCCTTCTCAAGTTCCACTTGTGGAAAACGACTTTCCTTGTGGCAATCACCTCCGCCAGGAGGGTGGGTGACGTAGAGGTCCTCTCCTGCAAACAGCCATACCTGACTTCCCACGAATCGAGGGTGGTGCTGCAGACACACCCCTCTTTCATGCTGAAGGTTCAGCCAGTATTCCACCTAAACAAACCTATTTAACATTTGTAGAATGCGTTCCAAACCCTTAGGTATCTGGGTGCTGGAGAGCAGATAATACACATTACAGGGGTTACCACAGGCAACAATAGAAAACATGGGTTTGGCATAAATCATATTAAACATATTTACAGACATAAGATATTTACAGATACATTGTTCCCGTCGGTACATAATCAGTGATATTTACATATGCAATCTTATTCAAATGCGTAATTTGCAAATGAGGTAGAACAGATGTATTTACATAAGCATATTGTATAAGGATGATACTGTGAGCATTGAGTCACAGAAGGCTACACATTGGAGGTTAAGAACCAGGCTTTCTACGGAATGAAGTGTGGGAAGGGTCAGATCTAATATCTAAAGTTTCGCTGCCACAACTGGGAAGCTACGTCCCCCAGCCTTTGTTCTTTTGAATTTCAGAACAGAGAGAAGGGAGGCTGAAGCAGAGTGTGCAGGCTTGGTGGTTTGGGTTGGAGTTAGCAGGTTGGTAAGATATTTAGGAGCTATGTTAGTGAGGCATTTGTGGGTGTGGTGTGCCATTGTTTTAAATTTGATCCTGTCCTGAACCAGTAGCCAGCATACTTTGCATCTGATTTCAGAGATATGTTATCTTCTTGGTATGTTTAGTGCTGCCATAAGGCGTTATTTTAAGTGACCTGTAGTTTTTTAATGCTGCTAGTCAGAGTGCCAGCCAGAAGGATATTGCAAGAGCAAGAACCCTCATTCAAGAGAATGAGGGCTCTTGCTAAGGTTAGGCAGCTGTCTTATGATAAGTAGGGTCTGCAGGCGTGAATGTGTTTTGCAGTGTAGGCTGCTGATGAGATTATGGAGTTAACTTGTCTGGAGAAGGTTAAGGAGTCCAAGCACACGGCCAGCGTTTTAACTTCTTTAGAGACAGTAATGGCATTTCCATCTATTATGAAGTGTTTGTATTTGGGGTCAAGTTTTCTGTGGAATTTGGGTGCCAACCAGGAGTAACTCTGTTTTGTCATTGTTTAGACAAAGTTCATTTTGGGCCATCGAGGATTGGATCATCTGGTAAATGTCATTGAGGATTGTAGAGTCTGTGTTGTAGTCTTCAGTTAGGTGGATTAGAATTTGCATATCGTCCGCGTAGTTCGTATAAGACACTCCACGTTGGTGAATATGTTGTAAAGATCGGGTGACATGCAAGGTCCTCTGTCCAATCTGCTCTGAACTTGCCCAAAGGCTGTAGATGCCAGCTTGGCTAAAACAGCTAAGGATTTAGCAGTCTCGGAGTTAGCCACCTTTTTGTTGAGCTCCTCATCTGTTGAGGAGTAGAATAACCCCACCCCCTCGAATGGGAGGTCAAGAATCCGCTCTTGGACATCTGTATTAAACCTTGTGGCCCTCATCCATGCCCAGCACCTCATGTTGGTGGTCATGCAGATGGCCCACCTCGGTGGGTCTATGTGGGCCACAGCTGCTTCCATCATGTCATGCACCACCAGCTTGGCTTCTGCTAGCCCCGATTTGAATGCAGCCTTTTTGTGAATTGGAAGTTGTGGTAGAAAGGTAGAGATTTTTCTCCATAGCGTCTACTTAGTGGCTGTTAGCAAGGCATCCACATTTGCCTGCCTACAATGTAGGCCCGCATTAAGGTATACCTTCTTTCCGAAGGCTTCCAATGCCCTTTCTTCCTTTGCTAACAGGGACATCATGGTGGATGAGGCGGTGAATGCCTGTGGCTTAGAGTACATTGCCAGAGCTGCTAACTGATGAGTGCAGCTGATGGGACAGCAGAATGGTGTCACCCACTCTGCCTGCCTATACGTAGTGTCCAGCTTTTTATAAGTTGGCTGAGTATTGCAAGGCTTGGTCCAGGACTTTTTATCCAATGCCTCAACATCTTTTTGAAGGGGTATTCCCGACCTGGTTGATGACCTTATTGCTAGCACCTCTGCCAGGACCTCTACCTCCAGCTGTTCTTGCGGAGGTCGCAGTAGTCCAAAATACTCTGCCAACCCTGCTAGTCTGTCATGAAACCTTGACTGGGTCTGTAGGACCTGCACCCCCTGATTGGGGCCTTGTTGATGGGTTCCAGCTGCAGGCTCAGAGCCCGGACGCATGGCATCCAGCTGTTGAGACAGGTTATGGCAGAACCTCTGGTACTCTTTGTGGTACTGGATCTGCCCCGGCAGTGACTGCAGAGGCACTTGTACCGGGGTTGGTGGCAGCCCTTCTAGTGGAGCTGGTGGTTGCACCGGAGGTGGTACTTGCAACAAAGCTTGTGGTTGAACGGGTGTGGAATGAGGCACCGGCGTCACCTCCTTTATGAGGCTTTTCAGTATTCCTACCATTTGCTGAGACCTCATAAGGGTCAGACATTTTTCAAAGAAATGCTGCTCACACGCAGGAGAAGAATGTTCTGGTGCCCTGGGAATGTTTGCTATGGGCTGTGTCCTACCGGCCCCTTGACTGGCCTGCATATAGGTTGCCTCCATATAACGGACTGATGCGGGCAGTACAGGGTATACTGTACACCAGGACATTTACAGTGTATACATTGGCGACCACTCACCCTAGCAGTAAAGTTATGCCTCAGCATTGAAGGAATACAGCCCTGTGGAACCTCAGGCTGGGATGGGCGTGTCTCTTCATGTAGCACCATCTTGTCCCACAAAGCCACCATTTTGTCTGTCCTAGCAGGAATGTGCGGGAAACTTTAGTCCGGTGATGGACCTGCACAAGTAGGTGCCTGGTTGCCCGCAAACTGCTGCTCGGTACTCGCTTGCACCTCAGGTACCGACTTGGAAGGCTTGTAGCCCTCAGGCTTGTGCTCACTAGTGCCCTTGCGGAGTGGCGCCTCCTCAGGCCTGGACCCGGTGCAAGGGAAATGCCCCTCAGGAGTACTCCCCATGTCAGAACCTTGCAGTCCCTCAGTTTGGGTCCCAGTAAGATCTTGTGACCCCTCTGTCTGTAGACCCGTAGGTCTTAGAGCCCCTGGCCCCTGACTGGCACCAGGATCGGAACAATCCCTCCCACTTAGGGTATTCCCAGGAAACAAATCTCTCTTTTGGGGTGTGTGAGAAACCTGAATGTGTCTCCCTGACTAGTTCCAGGGTATCTGTCATCCAGGTGGCCAGGACACGCCCATTGCTATTGGATCCTGTTCCTGGGTGTGGACCAGTGAGGGAAGATCACCTGGATGGGTAGGTCCTCTGGGAGTTAAAGTGGGAGGTGAGATGCAGTATCCCCCCCCTTTTACATTTTCCCTAACCTACCACGTAGGATACGCAAACACTCCAGCCCCCCTTTTTTTACGCAAACACTTTCACATAAGATGAAGGACGATGGACTAACACCCGAACCAATTACCCGACATGTCCCAACACAAGGGTCAGGCAAAGTCTGGCAACTGAACAGAATCACACACACCTGACAGTCCTTTCCCTCACCACAGGAACAAAAAGAGGAGCACAAGAGCACAATATGAGCAGGGCAGAAAGCACGTCGCGAGAGCTAACTCACCACGGCAGATTAAGAGGAGGATGAAAACAGCGCAAAAAGAGAGGGTGACAAGGAGAATGATGACCCTGCCCTTTCCGACCAAAGCCTTTAAAACCTCTGCGGATGGAATCGTAAGATCGCAAACAATAGCCAGCGTGTGTTGCAGCAGATGCCAATGGTACACTGGACCCTACTCTGCTGATAACCAAGCTGGGGAGAGCCGCTTGTCTCTGTGGTATTAACCTAGACTCACCCTTCTTGTGTTTGAGGACTGTGTGCCCTTTTTATTGCAGCCAACCTGTTTGCTTTTGGCAGCAATGTGGCCATTGCTATTTTCCCCAACCATAAAAAGGCCAGTTGGTGGCTTCTGGGCTGCTCTTCTGGGGACCAATTCAGAGATGGATAAAGACCTGTTGGGTTTCCTTGCCTTTGGGAGTCTTGGTTTACCATCTCTTTTGAGTGTGATGCTTCTCCCTCTCCTGGTAACCCAAACTCAAGGTCAACCATCTACCGCAGCTTTGGAGTTGCCTGCGTTAGTGGTCTTCTTGGCATTCACATTACCTAATATGGCCATTGTTGCTTTTGAGTGTCTTTGATTTACATGCTTCACAGGTTGCACATGTTTCTTATGGAATGTCCATGGGCAAGCAGGGATTACACACCTTAGGCGTGGCATGGCAAAGGAAGTTGAATTGAACTAAGGGAAGGCCTTAAACTGAGTATGCTCCTTGCTGCGATACTGAGCCCCACAATGTTAAATATGCTATTAGAATCGTTCTTTTAGTTGACCAGTCCCCAATGCCATTTTTCAGGGATTGGACCAATGTCAGTTGCTGGCGTCATGTTGTTTGAGATCGCTTCCACACCTCCAAATTCTGCAAACCGACTGATGACTGAAAAAAGAAAAACAATGTGAGTGATAAAACTCAAGGAGCATTATGAGAATTTGACAAATACTAGAGGGCTGGCATGACGGGAATGCCACTGTTGATCTTGGAAGTAGACTGCTTGCAATACTCCAAACCAACCTCTACATGTAGGATTATTTATGTGTTTAAAAAACCTAGTGTCCGGAATGTCATAATGACGACACGTACGCTCGAGTCAATTGCACTGGCAACACTCGGGGAAACTGTCATATTACCAGGGGTAAGGCCAGACATTTTTAGCCATTGTGCTGAGAGTAAGAGTAAGTAACGCAATTGTGAAAACCCAATTTGTGCTGTCTGGACATGATAACCAACTTTGTGCTTCTATTAGCACCAGTGATCTCACTAGCGCATGTGCAGTCATTGTGCTGCTGCTTCCACCGATGATTGAAGTCCTGGCATTATTCCAGTATTAAACCCAGACATATTTAGTAATTTCACTGCTACTTCAAGCAGTGCACACCATGTCACTGCTCCAGCACCAAGACCAGCGCAACATGGCTACCAGTGATACAAATGTAGGTCTTCCATAAAGATGTCAGAGTAGCCTCACACAGACCTGCCTGCTTTCAATACGACTGATGGAGACTGGGCTTACCAGGTCAGCTTTCCCCAGACAAGCGGAAAGCCAGCAGCAGAGACAAACACTTCCAGGAGGGGTGGATCACAGTCTTCACTGAAAGGTCAACCACTGACTGAAGGCTTGATGCTAGTCAATTGCCTAGACCACACTGGGAACATTAGTCAATGTTCTTTGAGGCACCGGCTGGTAGAGCAGTTAAAGGCAGGCAATGATGGGTTAACCCAGCATATTAGCCATGATGTGAGGCGTAAGGGGAAAATGTGCACAAAGTGGGCAAAATGTAAACTAATTATGTGCTAAGTGGGTATACTGGAAAATGGCCAGAGGATGCCAACTGCGCATAAGGGGAAGTGGAAGTGGCCATAAATTAACATAACTGGGTAGAATGTATACTGTGATGTGCTAGGCAGGTTGGGGAAATTGGCAATGATGTGCTAACTAGACATAAGGCACACCGACAATGATATGCTAGCCAGGTTTATGTACACCGAAAATAATCAGAAAACATCAGAAATGTGGCGACTTCTAGTGACGACGACCCCTGAAATCGTAAAAATACTGCACATGGTTTCAGAGTGCAACTGCAATTAAAGACCGGAGTCGGAAGAAATAAACAACAGCAAAACACACCATGAGGTGGTATCTTTGTGCCTCTAAAACTTCTGAGGTTATTGATTGGGTTTTCAGAAAGCTAAATACAATATGTTTGTGAATAGAGGACTTCGAGGTGTGTGCATTATACAGGGCATGACTGAGGCTTTGAGGTACACAATGTTTGGAAGTCTGGTTCGGAATAGTAAGTGCCCTGCGCTTTCAACAGCCGTCATCTCTTTTCAAATCTTATCTCCCCCCCACCAACTCATAGGACAAATTCACAGATCCTACCGCACTGTACACAAACACATTAAGCCACTTTTACAGATCGTTTGTGCTGAATTAACTATGTAAAGTAAACTGAATAGACACATGGGCATAACATCTAATAATTTCAGTAGAACAAATATAGCAGCACCATTAAAACCCAGATTTCAAAAGTAGGACAATAAACGTGGCACAGTGGAGAACAGATTCAAATTTGTTGGACTTGAAAGTTGGGGTACAAACCGAGGACATTCCTCCCGATCCTGGCCAGTTTTTCTTCAATCGGATCTACAAAAAAACGAAAACAAAAAAACAACGACAGAAGGTGAGCACAAATATATAACCCCACAAACATGAGTGTGCTTTGCTTGTCCAAGTTGCCAGTGTGATGGCGGGAGTCCACTGCTTTCTTTTCCACTTGGTCTACAAAGTCAACCATCTTGAAAAGAGCTAGCCACTGTCTCCACGTTGCTCCTTGCGGGATCAACATTTGAGGGTGTCTCGGCTCTGAACTCTGCGATGGGTACAGAGACACCCAATCAAGCTTGCTCCCTTTGCGGATTTCTGTAAACAAGACGAAGGCTTCTGATGGCATGCTCACAATTAAGATTTTCAAAGATGACTGGCACTCTTTTGAACCAAAATCAGCAGACAGTTTGAACAGAATATTTTCAAATGCAGCTTGCTTCTGTTTTCAGATGAAAATGATTGGAATCTGAAATCACGTCCTGAAAGGATTTCTTATGATCAATTCTCTGAAGGACAAAAGATGTTTTTAGCAAACCCACAGACACACAGTTGTAGAACATGTGGATGAGTTGGAGTTCAGAACAGAGGTCTTTGCAGAAGCAATCTCTCATACACGTTTGATATCCGTCTATTCTTTGTGTTCATCTAACGAAAGTTATAACTGGCACATAAATAAAAGAAATTTCTGCTGGATCAACAGCGTGTATTACAACTGTTTTGACTGTGCATGGTATGCATTCCCACCAATAGACCAACAACGCAATCATTTCAATCACTTCAACTGGACATGTAATGTCCTGTTTTTTGTATATAGCCTTAAAAATAATCCCCTTGAAATCCACTGGTCAACATTAAAATGTGAAATTGATATTAACAGCTTGCTTGGATCTCTCAACATATTTTGTGAGTCTGCAACCATTGGCTCTCCACGTGCGTTGGCCACTCCCAGCAGCCCCAAGCAGAATAGGGGGGGGATATTGTGAGTGGTAGACAAAACATCTGGTGAGACGCAGTTGTCAGACCTCTGTGTACCACGTCAGACAATTAGCAGGCTCCTTGTAACAAATGAAGTGGTTGCCAAAGGCTATGCAAGTCTGCCATATCAAATAACGGTGCAAATAAAACATTAGCACTAGTTTAGCTGTTTGTTCAATAGAGAACGGGGTACTAGATTTACCTTGACAAAAAGAAAACACTTTGTTGTCACTCGTTAGACTATCAGAGTTGCTCCATAACGAGTAGTAACTAGTACTCTGTATTGCATCAAATTGTGCACAATAGGAAAAACACGCAGCCTGAATTTAAAAATATATATTTTTTTCCTCTTTGGTCAATACAAACCAGAGGAAATAAATACTGTTTTCCTTTCAAGATGCTACTGTAGTGATGGTGAAACCAGTTTGCTCAACGTATTACTATGAAAGTAGCAAACAGAGGAACCAGTTTGTACGATAGGGAGTGAAGTCAACAGCAACACTCAACAGCAACACTTGATATGCTTCATGTGAAAACGTGCATAATGAATGCTGGATTACGTTAGGCCTTCCCCTACGAGTAATGTTACTGTAGATCAGAGGTTTGGGACCTGTGGCCCGCCCGACGTGTTGGACTACAACTCTTACGATCGCTCACCATTAACGATGCTGGTTAGAGCTGATGGGTATTGAAGTCCAAACATTCGGAGAGTCAAAAGATTGCAGACCCCTGATGTAGACTAAACCAAGTTAACCATCTGAGTAAAATAAACGAACACGTGAATGAAAATGATTGCAAATAGAAGAATGACTTGAGTGCATTTACTAAAGCAGCACTCATCTACAAGAATCGGCTGGAATACACAGCATATAAAATCATCCCTTTGCAACCTCAAATACAGCAGCTACAAATGCACTGAAATGGCCATTGTTTGTTAAACAAAATAGTCTTGAGTTCCCAAAATCGGGAAGTATGTTTTTTCCCTCTGCCATCTCGAGGAACTCTTGGATATCAAGAGGGGGAGGTAGGGTGGGGGAAGGGGGGATAAATCAGATTTTCCCTGTGGGGCATTTAGAAACTTTTTAAAAAAACAGTCTAAAAAGTTCAACAAGAGTAACTGAAACACAAAGGTGCGCTTGAAAACTGAATCAAGAAATATCGGGATTGCACAAGAACACAAAATAATAATAAATAAAAAAAAAAAACACTTGGAAAAACGAGCATGATGTGTGCACTGAGCAATTCATTCACTTTTGAAAGGCAGAGGCATTCGGTATGTGCATTCCAGGCCCATTTCAGGGATATGCAATCCATTGAATGAACAATTAAGATCTCGGCCGAGCTTCGCCAGGGAGGTGCATGCCACACAGTTCCCAAGAGCCTCACCTGTGACCTCAGTCTCCCTCACAGGTTAAGGGTCTCAGGGACAACGAGGCATGCTGGGAGCCAGAGGTGCATGCGGTGAGTGCGCAGAAGCCCGACTGAGCCAACTGGTAAAAACAACTGCTTGGATTTGACAAGGAGATCATGAACAGTGTCTCTAGGTTTAAGGTCTATTCACAAAAATAAAATAACAGATGTATCAGCCATTCTAGCGCATGGATTTCTTTCATCTATTAAGTATTCACATGTTGCACATTCAAGAACTTACATTGATGAAGAGCGCACAGGTGAGCGGTTTTGGGGTTGTTTTGAGCCACACACGCTCCAGGAATCTCAGGAACGTCGAGACTCCCTCAAAGCAAAAGATAAAATATCCAAAACGAGCGTCATCGTCCTGGACCAATAACGCGCACACACACACAAAAATACCAAGACATGCATTTACATTTGCAAACCACTATATAGAAATGAGAGCAAAGTGACAAAAAGATATAGAAAAATAAAAAGGAGGACTCGTGCAGGTTTTAAACTAAAAATAGACTAGCATAGCCTTTTGCTCAGAGTTGTGGACCTCTTTGCTTTCCAGCTTTAAAAAAACACCACCATTGAATTTCTCCAGTAGTTGGGTGTGATCCAGTAACAGCAACCATGGCATCCATCATAGTCTTTCTGTAAAATTGAAAAGAAACAATTTAAAACATGACTTATGTGAAATTGTAAAATTCACCCTTAAATACAAAACAAATTTAAATCTCAAGATCAGCTTTAACTGGCTTCAACCAGATTCACGATTTTTGTGACTAAAACATAACCAAGGGTCAGAGTCATGAATAGGTTATCAAATGGCAATATATTTGGATCTAAATGTGCTTATACTTCTCCCATTTAGACTTTTGAACATCAGGATGGAGTTAAGGTTAGGGTAAGTACTAACACATAATTAAGCTTTACTCCAACCACTTAGCCTATATGCAAGGTTTGCAATCCCTAAAACTTGGCCCAACTTCCCCTATCCAACCCTAATCCCCCCAAGCCCCCAACTTGTAAATCCAACTTCAACCTTCCAGCAGAGGCCCAAAACCTACATCTTTATTCCAAGCATAAAACAATATACCAATGGCTTAAGTTTTAAACCCAACCACCATAACATTATGCATGCCTAGGTCTACACCAAACCTATACATTCATTCACCCCCCATGCAAAATAGAACTTAAACTTTCTATTTTTAACCCAATTGCAAGTCCACAACTTCACTTTTCTAAATCTAAAACTGGAAAAAATCTGCAAATAAAAACAAAGAATTGCAGCCGACATGAAGTATAACATTAATACCAACACATAGGATAAACCACAACATCTATACCCTGAAGACTACTCTTAACCCAATAGCAAAGTCTACACCCCTAATCCTTAATTTAACCATCCAAGCCTGCACATATCGCTGTAGGTTTAGTGTAAATTTAATAGGGATAAGTGGCCGACTATCAAAGATCAAAGCCCTAATGCTTAGATTTTTGGCTAAGCCTATATGTCAAGACCACACAGAGAAGCCCATTTGTTAATCTTATGATATGTTACAAGGCTTTTATACGGTGACAAATCACCACCGAAGCAGTCTGAGCACCTGGCTTCTCTGAAAAATGTTGTATTGTACCTCCGCCTGAGGTATAGACGCTAGAATGCAGAACAAAAGGAGTTCAGAGAAGAAAGATGGTAAAGTGGGTAAAACGTTAACCAGCCAAATGAGGGGGCTGATGTAAATATAACCCACTAAAGTAATGTTTCAAAACCTCATTTTAACCCAAGTCTTCCAAATCTAAACACATCCCCCAAGTATGAACTCATAAGCCAATGACCAGGACTATAATACAATTTAAACCTACACCTAAACACGTCAGCCTATAAGCAGCTAAACAAGAAAGTGCACGCCAAAGCCTAGATCTTTAAACCTGAATCTAAATATATATCTATGCCCACATCTAAACTGCAAAATTAACAATAACTTTAAAATAAGATTAAAACCCAATTCTATAAACAAACCCTCATCACTTAAGCCTGAAACTAAACTTGTAGGCAAAACACTTCAGGTTTAGGTTATGTTTCAAAGCTTTTGTACAATGCCAATCAAGACTGTAGTGGTCCGACAGTGGCGGTACCTTGTCCGAGAAAAAACAAAATTACTTACCCCTGGTAATGTTCTTTTTAATGGATGTTCCTCCCACGTATTCATCATCTTTGATAGAGCCGATATCCTACTTGCATCTGAAGCTGTAAGCAGGATATCAGATAGAACAAAGAGGAGGAATACGTGGGATAACACGATCCATTAGAAGAACAAATTATTTACCCCTGGTAATGTTCTTTCTACTGTGGTTGCATAAGAAGGGGGTCTATCGATAATAGCCAACAGTGGATTGATCATGAACTTTGTGAAAGAGGAAAGATGAGAAATCTCATGGTAACAAGCAATTTTCCAGTGATGTCAGTTTACATTATCCTCAATCTCTTTATGTTAAACTTTGACATGTAGGACCAAGGCCTCCATTCAAGAGGTATCATCTCCTCTACATCTAGGCCAAGTGGTCACCTTCCAGCTATCAGCCTTATGTTTTACATGGATACCCTGCAAATCTACGTAGTGTCTCAGGAGGAGATTGCCACTTCAGGGATAGTGCCCTTCAGATTCTCCACCCCATAGGGATTCCCACTGCTCAGCCTTGCAATGCAGCCATGTGAAGGGAATCCATTGGGTTCCCAGAGGCCTCAACTTACTAGCATGCTTCGTAATTTCCTATATCAAAGCAGTAGTTTTTGATGCTTATGTGAGGCAAAGCTAAATCTAGGGGGTCCTAGCAGGTGAGGAGGGTGGGTGGGTGGTGAGACAGAATGAAGCTTTAGCCTCCTTCTCTCAACCTTTATACCAACCCTGTAATCTTTAAATATAACCCCCCCTAACACTAACCTTTAAGTCTTGGCCTAGATCCTAAGCCTACACTTCAAAGCATAAACCATTAAATGTAAAAAAAAAAAAGCTAAACCTAAATATTAACCACTAAAACTCCTTCAATTTGGAACCTCGAAGTGCAAGTCCAGAATAGAAAGCATAAACTCAAAGCCCAAAACTAATCATAAAGCGAAACCCCCGTCCAAATCCAAGCCTGCACTTCTAAACTCAGGGCTGTACTCCTAAACCAAAGGTGGATTCTTGAAATGCACACCCTTAAGTCCAAGTCCCTAAAACTATGCCCTTTTACGAAAATAACTATCCCCAGCCTAGATCCTAAACCTGAGCCATTAAAATAAAGCCCCAAAGCCTAAATTAATATGCCACATGGATTACCTAAACCCTTTAAATTAATCCTAAACGCTAAATGCATATGCCAAAGATTTAACCACTAAGAGTAATCCACTACACATGACCCTAGAACTCTAAACCCAACTCCAAAGCCTAGTTCACTAAATCTTCTCACATTTTAAATCCTTACACAACACCCCTAAAGCCCATCCCCTTATGCCAAATACATCTAAAAAATAAAATGTGAATTTCACAAAATGGTTATTCAAGCGGATAGTAGTAGTTCTTTGAAAAGGCTCTGATCAACTAAAACATCTTTGCAATGGCCAATGGCAGGGAACAAATGTACTCATTAGCTCCTCTCTGTAATGTGAATTAGTGGTAAAGCTGGTGAGGTGTGTTCTCATACTATGAATACTTTCACCCTCGCCAGCTAATTCAAATCTCTGTCATCAAACTTTATCTTATTGGTCTTACATGCATGAAAGTCTGCTGGTCCTTCAGAATATAATATATGATTTATGACAAGTACCAAAGAAGGGGCAATTATTAATTTGAGACGATTTCAAATTTTAAATCCGCAAAAAGGGGAATTTGTATATTTTAAAGATCTCGGTGCAATTTTGTTGAAGGTAAAAACTAAACTAGGTCACAAATTCTTTTTTTTATTCGAGTTTGTGCCTTTGAGGCCAGTTTCATTAGATTGTGATTGATGAAGTTTAATGTTAAAATACATTTTCTTGTAGTACTCTATTCTATGCATTGCTTACAAGTGTATATTTTATTGATTTTGGATTATGTTCTTGATCCTGTGATCCAAAAACAAATAGATAATCAGTAGTTTGAGGAAAAAAGGGGGTTAGCAAGTTTCTAAAATGGCTGTCAATCAGTTAAAATAGATTTATTTTGGGCACCGCTAAAATCATATAAAAGGTGAAACCTATTTGATTAGAAAAGCATTTGCAACCAGCAGAAGCAGTGGATGGTTATGGAGGGTGGGAGAGAAGAGAGAAAGAGAGAAAGAGGGAGAGGGAGAGGGAGAGAGAGAATCCCTTGAAAATGAAAAACCCAATCAAAATAGTCCAGTAAAATAAGAAAGTCCTTCAGAATATAATATATGATTTATGAGAAGTATCAAAAAATGGGCAATTATTAATTTGAGATGATCTCAAATTTTACATCCTCAAAAAGAGGACTTTTGTATATTTTAAAGATCTTGGTGCAATTTTGTTGCAATTAAAAAAAAAACGTCTCTATGCCGGTGGCAGGTAAAAGAACTAAGCTAGGTCACTGAAATTCTTTTGAGGGAACAAATGGGTAAAAAGAGGATTTCAATTTGAGAAGTTTAAATGGAGAGAGGGAAACCCCCAGCTTAGAATAGTCACCTATTTTTCCTGTCAGATTTAATTAGATAGGATTAGTCCATCGTCTGCCTGAAACAAGCTCAGTCATCGAAGGTACAAGCATGTATGAGGTTTCAAAGTGTACTGATTGATACCCCGGTGTTGGAGTTGGCAAGAACCAATGCAAAGAGGCACTTGTAGCCGAGTAAACAAGGGTCAAGCTGGAGACCATGTATAGTCTGACTAAAGAGCAGGCAGTCTAAACCTATAAGAGCGGACAGCCCTGTTAGTCTACATTTCACCATCACATCCTCTAACCTTTGATAAAGCTAGAGGTTTCCAGACTTCTCAGGGCCCCCCAAATGCTTCAGAAATGCCCACTGTACAGCGACAATGGCATTCCGAATAGCCCCGTGCTCACCAGAATACCTGCACATTCTGCACAAAAAGGCACTCTCCTTGGATGATGCTGATAGGTGCTGTCAAGGCTGTTATCAGGATCCAGCAATCGTATGTGATGGGTAAATGTATGCCATTGGGCAGAGAGCAAAACGAGAAGATGGTGGCATCCTCCAAGAGCAGAACTGAGATCAATGGCTTTACTTAAATGCCGATCACGGGAATGCAGCAGGGGGAGAAAGCAAAAACATACACAACAGTAGGAAGACATCCTACACCACCCCAAATCTGCTTGCCCAAGGCGGCCCAATGGTCCACTATACAGCGTTCCGGTCACATTTGCCATATGAAAGGCTTGACTTGCTTGTGTTACATGAAGCCATACCACCCTTGGAGTGGCCAAAACGGAACTAAAAATTGTACAGCAGGTGGGTGCATCTGAACAGATAAGACTGATAGAACAACATTTGTCAAAGATCAGTGTCTCAGTCTTGAACTTCATGGCGCACATGTCTGGTGGCACATACCCCAGTGTGCCTGCTGGACAATACATTTCTGGACCAAAAACATCACTTAGTGTGTAGCCATCCTTTCAATTGGTTCACTAAGTCTCTGAGCTTCCTAAAAGTCCATAAGATTTATGATTTGCCAAACTTTGAGAAACTCGTGGTATAAGTTGAAAGTTGTCTAAGAAATTTTACAAAAGGACTGTCCAAAAAGCAACAGCACCAAATTCAGAGATTACAAAAGAGCTCTAATTGCATGCGACTGTCTAGTCTGAACAGCAGCAAAAAGACGGCAGCTAGAAAAATAAAAGAAATCCTTTAGAAGTACACAAAAGTCTAAGAGCCCACTCGGAGGGAAGTGTATAATTCGCAAATCCCAGTTTTCAACTTGAGTAGTAAAAGTGAATTGTTTATTGAGCAGCTCTTAATGGCTGTCAATATTATGAAAAATCAAGTGTACGCCTTCTATAAACTTCAGATGCATCAAAAACGAAGTCCTCCTTGCCCAGATTTTAACATGTGATCTGCAGGTTACGCACTAACCTGTGAACTACTATTATTAAGGGTCACTGGATAAATACAGATGAAAATGCCATAAATGAGTTATCTTTTGGTCATTTACCAGTATTTCAACTGCATTTATATGTTGTTCGGCAAAAAGGATACAGTACAACTAGCATTGAAAAAATACACATCAACACTTCACATTTGGAGTAATATTTCTCATAGCACCACCTGGGGCTTGCAAGGAGAACTCCATGTACAACTTTACAACAAAAGGCAGCTTTTTGAGCCATGTGCTCTTTTCCCCCCCATACAAAATAATGTGACCTAACATGGATGCAGTCTTAAAGAAAGAAAATCTGCATGGTTTCCTCCCTAGCAGACATGGAGATATAGTGCACACGTAGCCATCCAAAACACCTGCACCTGCGACTGCTGCTGACCCGACATGTCTCGGCATCCATATAAATACAACTAAAATGCAACTGCCTCCTTGGACACTCCCCATTCCACCAGTCTGCAGAGCCATTGGCTTCCAAGACATGACTAACAGCATGGGGAGAAAAGGCAGAGATCTGCTTTTACGTTTTTTCCTTTTTTATCAGGTGGGTTTCCATCTGTGCGTGTGTGTAAAAATAGGTAAAACATGGAGAAAAGCAATCCTTAATTCTAATGCAGCGTTAATGTGATTTCTTATCTTCCATTACGCTGAGTGGATTAGACTTTTAGTCTGAGAATTTCATATCCAAATCTGTAACTTACCCTGAAGTTATACAGCAGAGCAAATGTTTTCTTTCCATTGGCCAGATTGAAAACTTCATGAAGCCGCAGGGAGATACCAGAAGCTTTATTGATATAGGAAGATCCAACAATCAGCCAACTACCAGGACAGGCTCCTGAATCCCTCAAACCTTTCAGCAAGAGCGCGGCCAGGGACTGCGCGCAATTCCTCAAAGTGGTGGATCCTTTTTCTTTCTTGTTCTGCTTCCACGATCGCCTGCAAGACACAGCAAAACAAACCACAAAGGTGGAGATTAAGTAGACAGATAACCCAACATACACAATAAAAAGGTGCTTTAATTCATAGAAACAAAAACAAATGCTTTCACAGCACATTTCAAATCAAATCCTAAATAGGATTGAAAAATCAGAAAAATTAATTTTGGGACAACCCTTCGTCGAGTTTTGCTGTGCAGATGAGTGTTAGGGGGAGCATGGGAAGTGAGGGTCTGGGGGGTAAATGGGGACTTCAACATATTCTGGTAATCTTATTAGATTTGGACCTCCGTCTGTCACGGCATAAGATAGGGGAGGGGTCTGCTACCCTGATGCTCTCCAGCTGTTCTGGACTACAACTCCCCATGAACCCTCAGTATGGACTATGCTGGCTAGGACTGATGGGTAGTTTTAGCATAAAACATTTGAAGAGTCAAAGGTTGCAGACCTCTGGGTTAGGGCATATGAAAAAGTGGACATCGGCCTAAGGAGTAAACCAATCCATTGCACTTGTGTGGTGCTAGAAGTAGCCTCGCTACCGCAGACCAGAGAGAAACGGCCCAGCGCAGATGTATCATTGAATCTGATACATTGGGCAGGTAAGTGGCATATTGGCACAGCATTCTGAGCTTTTACAGAGCATCAGAAGCTATGAAGTGGCATTTTACTTGGTGGAAATGTGGATTGGTTATACTTTAAAGAACCTTTGTTTTCCTTTCTACAAGAGGCTCTAGATCTTTTTTTACATTCATACAACACATCAATTATGCTGCATCAGCCTCTTCAATCTTCACTCTTCTCTGGATATTAATGTCACATCACAATGGCAAACCCCAAAGACAGTGACACTCATCGTAGATTGCTCAACATCCGGAACATTTGTACTGTTCATTTGACATGATGAGGTTTGAGTAATGTAGAGGAATTGCCTGCTAATACTGAACGTGGGGGGTAGGAAAGGTCTAGCCACTGGCCAGCACCAAGACCGCCAACCAGTTGGCATATAGATTGAATTATAAAACTAAAGGCCGTCTAAAGCACTCCTCCAGGAGTTTGACGGCCAAGGGCATTGCAGGGAAGGAAGCCCATCTGCATCACGTCTCTATGCGGTGCTTGTATTCACTCAGACCAAGGTGCATAAATAATACATGCAATATTGGTTAGTTTTTAGATAAAAGGCATGGCACTTACGCCAACAATGGGCCATAATCTACAAAATTCAGCAAGGTTTGTTTGCAAATATTTCCATAAAACATTTAAACTTCCCAACAAATTTAACATTGATAAAAATAAATTATACAATGAAAATTTTAAACAGTTCACTGGCTAGCATCATCAACTAATATGCTGTGCAAAGCTGCTAAAACAATCAGATAACGGGAGAGGCACATTAAAATACAAAGTGCTTATAGTATTTGAGTTCAGAGCAACGGTAGAATGAATAACTTTTGTTAACAAAACAAAGTACAGATAAGCCTGAGTCACAAAATTGGCTGAAGGCAGCTTCACAATAAAAAGAACTGCAGCCGAATGATAACATTCTATTTATTCACAATTGGCCTAATTAGTTTAATTTACCTTTGAATAGGTAAAGTGCCCTCCAGTTTTCCCTGAAGGCACAAAAGTATATTCTATGCTACCTGTGCTGTTCAAAGTTTAAATTCCACCCCTTGGGCAAAATATTAAAATGCAGCTCAGTTACCAAAACCACACTCTGAGATTCACCCATTGACAGAGTCCTTGATAAGCAAGAAAGAGGTCAAAATAGCTCCTTTAACACTACAGCTATTATTGACTATGGACATCAAGAGAACAGTAGAATGGCGGTTCAAATTTCTAAATTTTCCGATACCAGCATATCATTCCAATTGCTGCCAAGGAATGTAACAGAGCGGTTTGTTGAGACCACAAGAGCAGAGCCAGGGTCAGCATATCGTTCACCAGACTGCACTCTCAAAACAATTCTCTTTCCACATTGAATGAGGTACATTACGGCGACAAATGTAACCATGGGCTTTCTTTTTAGTTTCACTACAAACGGTCCATTTCTTACTGTTCAATATCCATCAATTGATGGGATGGACTTCCGTATTTAATTTCTACTATAGAGCAGAAGTGTCTTGGCAAACTCTACAGACACTGAATTGCCCCACCCATCTACAACTGTGAAAAGTCGATGCCACAAGAAACCAAAAGGCCAATACAACCTAATTTGTTTTACTGTGGCTATCATGAGTTATCCGTTAAGCACATTAATTGGACGACCTGCATCCAGGATTTTGCAGTATTCATTTGCAGGTCAGTTAGCACAATTCGTTTACTTTATAAATTGTAAAAGCTCATAATTTGCAAAATAGAAAGCTTAGCAAACTGCAATATAAGGTCACATTTACCCAAAGGTACAGACCAGGGCATGTCAAATTGATCAGCAATTACCAGATGCATACCTCAATATGCAAAATGGGTCAAGAGTTGAATTTCAGTAAATGCAGAGATAATCTGCAAAATGGGTCACAATGTATTGCATATATAGATGAATAGCTATGCTGGTTATGTTTTAGCACCTTCATTGTGTATACACTTGACTAATATGTTTTCAATGGAACATGCAAGCTGTACAACAGCCCAGTTTCTAACAAATGCATAACGTATACAGAGAAAAATAGATCAACATCTGCAAAATGAGAACAATTTAGTAAACAGTTCATGGGCTGAAACAGCCCATATTTTACTGATTGCATAGCTATGCCCCAACTTAATTTGGGGGGTACTAGCAACCAGTGTTGTGACCTTTAAATATAAAGGTTTTCCTGGGAGTCGTTTCTGGCAAGTAGACGGTTACATTTATCGTTTCCCTAGTTTGCCTGCAATCGTAACTGGTGAAGACGTCATTGATGCATTGCTCAAAGCAGGTGGTAGAGACTTCCAGGCATTGTGATGTAATAATAAACTGAACCATAAGCAAATGACAGCTGTGTGTGCAAATCGACGGCACAAATTAGCTTTCAAAGGATGCCAAAACGGCTGGATTGTACTCATGAAGTTGGCGTCAGGAAACTAAAGTGGAAGACCCAATGAGGAAAACACAAATTAATGTCCTAGCACCAGGGGTACACCTCTAGGCACCTAGGATCCCATTTCCTTAGCTGGTAGAGGGCCCCCTAAAAATAATACACCCACAGAATAATTATTTCTGCACTTGCATGGTTCACGGATGACCATAGAGAACATCAAGGCAGACTACAGCAGGGTTAGACTTGGCAAACCTTGGGCATCCAAGGTCTATGGGGGAACTTCTCATTGGACAGACTACTGTTTTCCAGAGGTGGTAGGTTGGTAATTGGTGAACGTGGCATTGTCTCATGACGATTGTGTGCCAGCAGTTAGAGTTAGCAGTTAAGAGTTGACATTAAGCTATTCAATAGACTGGTGCAAGAGTGCCTGCAGGTGTTCACTGGACTAATGGCACATATTCCTTTTGAGCGGACTACCTTTGCTCACAGGAATTTATGAAATGTTGACACTTCAGGGAACCACAAGTGCCCACTCAAACAGATGGCGCTATACCAGCGCTTATAAGCAAACCCCAACATACGAGTGGTAATCAAACTGCATTCATCTGCCTTGCAAAATAAAGTGTTTTGAAAAGAAACATTTACAAAAGAAACAGTAATCAGGGCAGCGCGATTTAGTGGTGGAATATGGATGGAAAAATGAGTTGAAGAGAAATTGTTAACACGAGAAGGGGGGCAGGGCACAGTTCAAGTAAATCCATTAGTTTGCAACTGTACAGCTCGAAACAAGGAAGATGATTAGAGGGGTGGGAGTGATGTCTACCTCAGGACCCTTCAAGAGATAGGAGGTGCTTTTAGGGCGAGCTTGAAGCCTTGCAAACTGGCAATGTTCTTAATTTCAGAGGGGTGTGACAAAGTCCCTAGAGTTCCCTTCTTTTAAGGTTCAGGAAACTCTAGGGACAAGGCAGTAGCACCCATCATGGGATGTGCTATGTGGTGGAGGCCATTTAGAGACAGCCCAAATTGAGGGGGTGCCCAAATGCCATCCCCCTAACTAACCCAGGATCCCAATAGTAAATGGCACATAGTAATTAGCCACCCACGTGAAGGAGGTAAGTTTTCAAATGATCAGGACCATTTTCACCTCCGTTAATTGGTTTACCTAAACTTCCAAAGATAACCATCTGACCTTTCCTACGCACAAAGGAGTGTGGGAGCCCCTATGCTGGCCACGATCATGGGTCAAATACCCTATTCTATGGAATTTCTTGCACTCAGGAGGGTCTACAACCATGTTTTAGCTTACTGCACCCTTCACAGAGGAAAGATACCCATTTGCATATCAGTCTAGTCCAACCCACAAGGGCTGTCCAGCACCGAAATCCTAGGCAATTCTCCTCTGAACAAGAGTACCATCAGCAACCCCAGACACGTGTTTCAGCCTTGTTGGATCCCTTGATCACTGTGCTTAGAGAGGCACAACTTCACCTCACTGATGAGGCCGGACTTGGCTGAAACATGCATCTGGGGTTGCTGTTGGTAGTCCTGTTAAGAGGAGAATTGCCTAGCATTTCAGTGCTGTACTGCCCATGTGGGTGGGACCAGATATGCAAATGGATATTTTTCTCCTCTGTGAAAGGTACAGTGAGCTAAAATGTGGTTGTAGACCCTCCAGAGTGGGCATCTTCCCACAGAACAGGTTATGTGTATGTGTTTGTTCTCAGCAGATGGACTCCCAGGCCTTTTCCAATCACCCATGCCACTTTCCCCTTCCATGAATAGATGCATTGCCCATTGTAATCTGACCCTTGTATGAGAGGCTGTGCCTAATGCTGGTGTCAAAAAAGCTGCACACAACTAGAGTACTTCTTTCCTTGCGTACTTGCAATCCAAAGGTTTAGGCTGCCAACCCACTGCTACCCTCAAAGAGACATGGCAATGTGCTGCAGAGCCTGGTGTGCCACTTCCACCTGTCTTCAATCACAAAGTGTAATCAAAGAAAGAATGATTAATCCAAGGGTACAATTTCTATATCATCCCATCAGACCGATTATAAAAAAAGGGGGCTCTGCTCTCCATGTTAGAATAATAATAATATACATCTTTTTTAGCCCTAAGCTAATCAATTTTGTGATAAAAATCCTGCTTTTAGTAATAATTAAAATGGGGTTGCATTTGGCAGTCATAAGAGTAGAAACAAAATAGAAGTGTGTTCATGGCTTCCTCTGTTAGTTATTACAAGAAAAGGCTGGGTCCGAGGAGAGGGCATGTATTAGTCACCTAGCCTTCACCGATAAACCTAGGTTAAATAACATTTAAGGACAGGTCCTCCTATTCTGCGAAGTAGGTTAGGCTTTTCCAATATGGCTCTATTCTCTTCTTTAAATGCTATATAAACGCTGACTGCACCAACCAGAGGTGAGTTACACATTGAGTCATAGTGTTCAGCCCTACCACTTTGTTAAACGCACAAAAGATATCTTTTAAAGTTGTTCAAATTGTTGGAACGGAGGACAAGTGGATTCTGTATTTAAGGCCTCAAACATAAGTCACCGTCTGTGAACTGGCAGAAAGAGTCATTAAAGCCACAAGTAAAGTGGTATAACAATAACATCTGTTGAATATGCAATTTGTTCGGCCTTCTGAGGATTAGGGCATTATGATGTATGTAGTCTGAACATATGTGTTATCTCTTGCAAATGAATGACAAAATGACCTATGCTGATGCAAGCTTCATTAATTTGTATAAAAGGAGAAGCCAGGTACTTCACTTCTCCACTCTCCATGAAATAATGGCGTGGATGAACCTGAAGTCTGCTTGAGGGTATGATAGGTGCAAAATAAATCGTATCTTGTAATTTTGAAACTCTGCCTCAGATACTTTACTTTGTTTGAATTATAGCGCTTCAAAGTCTCATTCACTCATCCCTTCACAGAACTGAGAAAGAAGAACCACAAACTGGAAAGTGCAAGCATGGAGAAGATGACGGGGACCAAAAGAGCTACTGCTAGCAAAGCCCAGAACTGTTTTTGCAGGAGAATTAAAACTCTGGAAACCTACCAAGAACAAAATGCACCACAAGCAAAGGGAAAAAAAATACTTAAAGCTATGAGATTACTAACATAACAGATGGCTCCTCGATACCCAGACTTTACACTAGACTCTTTGAGGACCAATATAATTGTAAAGCGCTCCTTTGCTTCCTGAAACTAGGACCGCTCTCAGCAAGTATCCGAATAATAACATTCATCAAGACACTTTCAGTTGACCACCTTTGCCTTCTAACTAGTTGGATTCCCATGGGGTGTACAGGGGTTGCCCCTATACATCATAACACAGTTAAGAAAGCTTGTTCTGTTGATCCTGCACCTCATGGGAGAGCATTTGTAGGATAAAGTCAAGAGGAAGAAGCGGAAAAGCGATGCAGCCCAAAGAGGGAGGGCAAAATAGTTGGAGGGCTCGAGAATACCATATTTAAGAAGGGGAGGCAGCAGGATATTGAGTTAAGTGGATGGGGCCGGGTGGGGGTGGATTTGCTGACCACATAGAACTTGAAGGGGTATCTGTGATGAATAGAGAGCCAACCTGTGCAGAGGTGGGGGAGGAGCGAGCGAGGTTGGAGGGTGTACGGGTGACTAAATTGAGTTCTTAAGGAGGGGAGAAAGAGTAGAGGGCATGGATCAGTTGTCATGCCTGCCGAGGACAAGGATTAAGTTTCTCGTTGAGTGAAAGGGGAGGTTGGAATGTGGCTTGCATACATTTATAAGGCTGCGTCTGGCTGCAGAGACTGTGGGAGGTAATACAATGTTTGCGTTTAAGACGGACATAAAAGAGAAGCCAGAGGTTGTGATCCTTTGAGGATGATAGGAGGCAATTAGAAGCAATAATATGGAATAGGGAAGTTGGGCCTGGCTGTTAGGAACAGGAAAGGTGGAGAGCAGATTTTAGAAGGGTTGAGCCTCAAAGCACATATTTCCATCTGGTGATGGATGGCAGAGAAACAGCTGGAGATAGGATTGGATAGTTCGAGTTGAAGAAGGAAACAATATTTGGGTATTGTAAAAAAGATGTTGGTATCAGAAGCTGAAGTGGGTCAGTCTGCTGAGAGGGGAGGTGGAGAGGCAGAGAAACCGGATATCCTTGATCCCTTGTAAAGACACTGTAGCAGTGGGAACATCTCAGTCCCCATTATAGCTTTATATGAATCATTTCTGTTCAAAATGATACCCTTACTTTAAATAAATATGCACCCCCCTCCATCCCAGACACTCTTAGCATGTAATTCCTCAGACAAAGGCTTCAAAATTAGAAAGACTTGCGGAAAACAAATGACTAAGTAAGATCTGATATTTTGCCGATGAAGCACTATTCTCCAGTAATCCCCAGTGCCCTTCCTGATCCACCAACAGGAGCCACGTTCGCAGCTGCATTCGTCAATGTGCACTCTCCATAAGGGTCAGATACTTTCATAAAGAGCCCTATGGCATTCGAGTAGGTCAGCAGCATGAGATGGGCACTATTCATCACAATACATTGGTTTTTGAAAGGTGGTCATGCCCAGCAAGCGGCAAAACAGGTAACACTGACACCTGTCCAGAATACATGTTTTCAGGCCATATACCATTTTAAATGATTCATATGAACGTTTCTACTGAACGTTGTAATCTGCATACATGTGTTAATAATGATTGTCACATTTTTAAAACGGTTCACATAAAGGGTAATCTACAGTCCCAGAGATTAGCAGGATCTGCCCAGCTAAGTGAGTCTTGGAGAATTGCAAGTTGGCCACACATTTTTACCAATCCAAATAAAATTACATCTGTCCATCTAGTGTGTTAAGTATTTCCAAGCTTTTTCAACTGATTAAGAATGAATGTGTTGATGTTATTTTGCTTTGTGGTCAGAAAAACAGAAAAACGTGGTATTTTGAGAAGCTGCCAGGTAGCTTGTGTGTTGGGTGTATGCACAGATGTCCCTCCAGGAGTAATGATTGTGGCTCTAAGCACTTATATATTTTTTATAATTATTGATTTGATTTAATAAAGTAATATTGTTGCTCCCAAACGAATGTTAAATGACAAAATGTAAACTGCAACCACAAAGGCAGAAGATTGCTCCACCAGGGGCATAGGGCTACTAAAGAAACCCACCCTGGATCCCAACAACCTAGGTAACTAATCGCCCCATCACCCATTTTACCATCCTAGGGAAGATCGAGAAAGCGGTAGCCGCACAACTGCAGCAGCACATCAACACCAACAATCTCCTCCAAATCAGCAATCTGGATTCAGACCCAGATGCAGCACAGAGACAGCAACTGTACAGGTGGTCGACGATGCCTTCAACATGCTTGAGGATGGCCGCCCCTGCCTTTTGGTTCTACTCGACCTCTGGGCCGCTTCTGACACAGTACCACCAAGCACTTACGGACACCCTGCATCGGCGCATGGAGATAAGCAACCTTGTCCTACGTTGGTTCAAGTCTTACCTCGGGAGCCGCAAGCAGTTTATTCAGATAGACTCTTCTAGATCGCCAATGCTATCCGTCACCTGTGTCTTGCAGGGTTCCATCCTCTTCCCAGTGATATTCAATCTATACATGGAGCCGCTGGGAGCTCTCAGCCACACACAACATTCACCAACACGCCGATCGACTCCATGAAGGACATCCATAAACTCACAATCAGCCTCTCACTGATCCAGTCTTGGATGTCCAGTAGATACTTGAAGCTTAACCCCTCCAAGACCGAATTCCTACCCCTCACCAACATTACCTAACACCCAGACATACAGACCTGGCGTTGAACCATGAACTCTGAGGGCTTCACACCCAAACTCACCTCCTGCGCAAAGTCTCTTGGGCTGGTCCTATCCCACCTGAATGGGGGCAATTCACTCATCGAAAGCCATCCATCATCCTACCTGGTGCCCCTGAGAAGTGTCCTACACACTGCTGCATGCCCCATCAAGGATCTATGCAGATATGACCACATCACTCCAGCCTTCACTGGCTCCCACTGCATGCACAAATCACCTTCAAGTCTCTCTCCACCATCTATGAGGTGGTTGCCCTCAAGTCACCCAGCTACCTCACAGAGAAACTATGCATCTGCAGCAGACAATTCAACACCAGAAGCCAGGCAGGTGCAGACTTGAAATCCGCCGCTGTGAAAAGCAAAGGACCAGAAAACAAGCCTTCTCTGCTTGCTCCCCAAAACTATGGCACCTCCTCCCAGTCGACATCAGACTTGCTCCTACAATTCTGAAAATAACTCAAGACCCACTTCTTCAAGGAGTCTCTCCTCCTAAACATCTAGGCCACGACATTGCCCCTCTACTCCCCACCACATAGTACAGCTGTACCCCTCCCCTGTCCCCCGCTCTATCCTACTCCGCTGTATAACTGTTCTGTTGTTACCACTCAAATGCTGTTATGTATCTGTGTTTTTTGTATACCTCTGTAAAGCGCTCCATTGCTTCTCGAAGCTAGGTCTGTGCTCAATAAATAACTTAATAATAGGGAGGCAAGGGGCTTGTCCTCAGAAGAGGTCTATAGGAGAGTAAAATGTACTATATAGCAGACACCTTAGAGTAGGATAGGAGTAGGTTTGCATTAGAATCTATGCATACACAGCACAGGTTAGAAGAGCACTGGGTACCATGAAAACGTTGCCACGACTAAAACAGTTCTTTAAAAAAAAGGCAGAAAATAAAATCATATTGATAGTTAGTGTAAATTAAAACCAGAGTGAAAAATGGAGAATAAACACAGATTCCGGAACAGATTTGGGAAAGACATCCCAAATCCCAAAACGTGCATATGAACATGTACAACCAAAATGAAACTTCAGCCAAACCCGGAACCCATCCACACACTAGGAATGTGGCACAGGCCGCATAGCACACATACATGGGTATGTAGATTGTGAGGGTTGCAGTGGTGGAAAGAATTGAATTAGTCAGCAGGGCCCAGCTGAAACCAGACTCAAGCCTTTTAATTCATAATGACTTCTCTGTCCCTCCCACAACACTGGACCCCCAGAGAATCGTGGGCTGAAAAAAGTGCTTGGAGTATGGGGGTGCGGTGGTGAGAGGGGGCAATTGCAAAATGGACATCTTCCTGTAAATTTAACAAAGATCCTTGGATTTAAGTGGTGCTCGCTCTTGCAGCAATGGAAAGAGCCACGCATCAATCTAGGCAGACGAGCACATTTGGTGAAAATAATGAACAAACAACTATGACTACACAGAATGAACACGCTGCAGAACGTAACCAGCACTAGGAAAGGCGTTCCATGCCATGTGAAGGCATGTTTTAATAAACTGAAGTAGTTGTGGTTGAATGCACAGGATTCCTTCCTAAAAGCCCTCCTTGAGATGGAAAGCATAGTTTAATTCGCCTCATGAACGTATAGGTGTATGTTGTTTTTAGGTATAACAAGCAATGTTAAAACTTTGAAAATAAAAAAGGGAATCTGTAAAGAAAACTATGCGCAGAAAAACATATGTCAACAATAAAAATCTTCACAGATTTCTTCCCCGTGTACCCCTCCATTTCATGCCACCTTTTAATATTTCCACCTTCGTTTTCGAAACACCACAAGACATTTTTGACCCCAGAAAGTTAAATTACTTCCATAACATCTAATGAGTGACAATGGAAAGAGCTACTGCTCAAACGTATGGATGTTACAGCCCTGAAGTGTCTCTCGAAATTGTATATTTTTAATCACAAATCTCGTCAGTGCAGGGCTCCCCCATTGCTCCTCATCACTTCTGACTTCGCTTAGGAGAACCAAAAGAAAAACGAGAACTCATGGTGTCCATGTAAGATTTCAATTGAACATTGCGGTATAAGTATTGACGATCTTCAAGGTAGCCACCCATGTTAGTTATTCTTCTCACCCGCAAAAGAAAACTCCTGTGAATCGAGCGCAATTGCTTTAAGAATCAGTCATGAAAACCCCTTTCTAAATGAAATGTTAAAATGTCAAATAAAAGTAGAGATCAACAACAGTTACAGGGCGAAATCTGTCCCTTTAGTTCCCTGGATTATAAAATGCCAATGTCATGAACTACAGAACACTTCCCTTTTGGACTTCCTGGTCCTTGTCACAACGGGGCTTGCACTCCATAATACTCCCAACATGGTCGTCCAGCGTGAAACCCCTTTCTCGCTCCATGCGCTGGATGTAACGTACTCTATTAATAGACCACGCCTTCCGCGGCTCTGCGTGTCTCAATGCTATTCAAAGTAGCGATCCGACATGTGTCCCGTAGCTCGCGGTATTTCTCCCTTGTAGCTGTCTATCTACACGTTACTTGTCCCTTCCTTTCCTCCTATTTCCTGGACTTGTGTGCTAGTTGCACCTTTCCTAGTTCCCCGGATTCCTGGACCCGCGTCCCGGAAACTGAACGCACTCTGGAGTCGGAAGAGACGCAGGCAGCCTTGTTCCAAGAAGGCAACGACCAAGGACTCCAGCAAAGAACGGACCCAGGTGAGAAGGGGGGAGGGGGGACTCCTTGAAAGCCAAATCACCCAAACAAGTACATCAGGCTCAGAAATTTTGGTGCATGAACACAACAAAGCTCAACCCCTAATTATTATTCATGGTGAACACATCTTGCAAAGTTCTGCCACAAGAGTGTTGATACAAGTTTGAAAAATTCAACTTGGCCCATTGCGTAGAGAGGGGGGCAGTTTTTGTGTAATAGTTAAGGTGAAACCTTTATTTTTCTCCCATCACACCCTTTCCTCCGCAGAAAGCTATGATGCATGGACTAAGAAAATTCGACGGCTACCTACTTTTCAATAGTCCAAAAAATCTACATAAAATTTTGCTTAAATATATTTTTTCCCGGGGTTCAAAAAGATTAGTAAGTTTCGGGAGATTTGTCCAACAGTTCAAAAGTAATAGGGTATCCAGTAAAAGGTGTTTTTATTTCGTGCACTTTCCTTATGCAAAGTCATTGTACTGTTGCACAGCCTAAACAAACCCTTGGACAGATCTGCTTTTCATGTGTTTCAGGACTTGCAAAAAGCAGATCAGATATGCCTTTCGTTGGTTTGGTGGGAATCTGTACCCAATTAAAAAAATATGAATTACATATACACTGATCTTTTTTTTTACTTAAAGAGCAGTTAAGTTGAACAGATTTAAAACAGAAAAACCCTTGAAATTAAGCAGATGACCAGATTAGCTCAGCAGGCTCTCGTTGAGGTCACCCATAATGCCATTTTGTATGTCATTGAGAATCCCTTCTCTTATAATATGTATGTGCTCATGGGCTTTGCAAGGGGAATGTAGCAAGTTGAGCTGGTCACGACTTCCCATATCTTCTGAATTTCAATGATTTTGTTAAGTCTGTCAACGTAACTGCAGTTTATATATTGGTGGTCACTGAAAAAAACGTATGTATTTTATAGTTAAGGTGAATAGGAGACACATAAAAACCCCTCAAAATTCGATTGTTAATAACTTTTGATTAGAGTAACGGATTTTGCCGAATTTTCCTAATTAAAAGTCTACCTCATCCATCCAGACTGCAAATTTTCATAAAGATTTGTTAGAAAATAAAGTTACTGAGCGTCAAAGTTTTTTTTTGCCAAAAGTGCAGCCTACTTCCCATTCATTTTCCCACAGACAAAAAAGGTCAATTTTTGCCAGAGTGCACAGCCTAAACCGCTGGATGAATTTGGACCAGGTCCGAAACTACTTGGGCACGAAACATTGACTCGCGATCCATGCATAGCTTGGGGTTATTCCGTGTCATAGTGACTTTAAAATTTGATGGAGAAGGGGGTGCCCCATTTCCCAAAAAATAGTTATATCTCCCATGGTGCATTGCAGGACCATTGTTTTCAGAAATTAAACTACTGCCATCTCGTTTTTCTCTCGATGCGAGAGATGTGTGCGACTGTAGCCGGGGATTTGGGAAAATGAAACGCAGTAAAAAGCTATTTGCAACACAAAGCTTTCTGTTGCCTTGGCTATAGCTGCAAATACCCGACATCTGAAATCAAACTGCATCACAGAAGCAGTGTGCGCTCTGGGGTGAAAGGGAGAGGGCAGGGGAGGTGAGGAGGGCATCTGGGGAGGGGGGGATTTGGCACAGATGAGGGGTGCACTTGGTGATGGCATGGGGGGCAGGGATGCATCTTTTTCCAGTTTTATTTTCAGATATTCACAGCTATATCCGAGGTTACAAAGGACTACAGATAACCATGGGTATGTGTAGTCTGGTACGCACAGTTAAATATTTAAGGTTTTAAAGATATTTTTATAACTATAGTGATATGAGGGTGAAAAATCACTGGCTATGACCAAAGGCCATGACCAGTAACTCAATTGCGATCCAGGTCTCCCATTCATGCAGTAACCAGGACAGGCTCTGCTTAGCTTCAAAGTGAGGAAGGGGCCAGCCTCCTCAGGCCATGTTGCCCGATAAATGAGCCAAATGTACAAGACAACTGGAATGGGCCGGCCCTTTTCTTTCTTTGAAGCTAAGCAGGGTCAACCCTGCATTGAAGCTAAGCAGGGTCAGTCCCGTTTACTGCATTGATGTGCGACCGAATGGGCATCTGAATTATTTCCTTTTTTTAAGCCATGCTACTGTCAGTCCTGGAAGGTTCTACACTAGATGTTTTGCCTTTTGCTGAATTGCATTCTGGTAATTGTAGTCTCCCAGTCAATAATAAAATAAATAGGTATTTTTACAGTAACAGTGGGTTTCCCATCCGTGCAGTAACTGGGACGAAACCCTATGCCCCCTGCCCCCTTAGAAGAACACTTAGAGAAACATGGATGCCCTACATTCCACAGTCCTGAAGGCCATGCAGTTTTAGTTTTAAATATCTCATAATACACGGCATCCGCATTATAAAACAGAAAAAATGAAGAGAAAAAAAGACATTTTTTTTAAAAATCACTTTCATGCTGAACACTGCTATAGAGAACCCTGGCCTTAAGGAGTTCGAGACACAGCTCTATGTTATTTTTTGGATTTTCACAGGTTTCATACCTAGCCTTTTTATCATTGAAAGTATGAAATGTATGCCCCATGAAGCATCAAGCCATTGTGGCCTCGTGATTAAATGCTGGGCCTCGAACTCTGGCAGACCAGGGTTTAAAGCTGTACTTTTTTTAATTTAACTAATTTAAGTTAATTAAAAGAAAATGCAAGTGCGAGTTGGCGAGGTGTGTTGCAGTGCGGTCCTGTGATCTTTTTTAGCATGAGGGCATTTAGACGTGCCTGCAATGTCATCCACGTCCAAACATCCCTCGAGCCAAAAATAACAGCGCCGGAATGGCTCGCACAAAAAAGGGAGTACCGAGAAGGGCACTGCGGCGGTATGGATGTGCCAAATCGGGCCACGCCAAAATTATGGCGCCGAAAAGGGGCATGTTGCATGGAGAACGCTATTTAATCAAAGCGTGTGCTCCATGGCAAATAATGTAATCTCTCTGTGCATTGCCTAAAAACATTGTGAGTTCTCAAAGCCTGCAATCCAAAGGCCATGGCTAGTGGTCTGGTGATGTTTTAAAATGGACAGTAGGCACAGCCAAAGGCCATGCCCACTGACCATGGACGTAGACTATGCTGTTGGTCTGGAAGCGTTCTAAAATCTATGGGATAACAAAACCCTTGAAATTCAAGGCAAAAACTTTAGTTGCAGGGACGGTAAGGTGAGAACTTAATGCAACAAAACCCTGGAAATTCAACTAAAGCCACCTTAACTCTGTGCGATGACATCACTAATTACATTACAACCGTAACTGGCATGAAACATGTCCTTCAGCCATGGTTTGTGTGCATGCCCAAATATATTTGAACACATGAACGTGTACTAGTCATGGCCTTCAGTTATTGAAAGTGGTCACAACATTCACCCATATGCAGTGAATATTTTAAAACACTAACAAGCTATCAACCATAGATTTTGGCCTTTACCAGTGGATTCGGCTTTCAACAGTGTCCACTGTATATTATATACACTGTACAGGCACTAGTCATAGACTTTAGCACAATGCTGGCCAGTGGCCACAATCTTTGACTGTGCCCACAATATATTCTAACAATAAATGGGCCACTAGCCATGGCCTTTGACCTTGATCGGTTTGTACATGTTTTGGCCATGTCCACTGTAAATTTTAAAATAATAAAATGCAATAAGCGATGGCCTTCAGCCGTGGCCACTGTGTATTACACAAGACTAACCAGCCACTAGCTATGGTCTTTGGCCATGCCCACAGTATATTATATACACTAACCAGCCGCTAGCCATGGTTTTCAACACAATACTAGCCAGGCTGTGCCGACTGTATATTCTGACATATTTGGGCAATATCTATCGCTTTTAGCCATGGCCACCGACTACAGCTTTCAACGTTCCCCAATGTATATTTTAAAACAGTGACAGGCTACTAGGCCTGGCTTTTAACCATGCAAATGGGTATTTAACACTAAACAACCACTAGCTATGGCCTTTGGTGCTGTCCAGTGACCCCAGCCTTTGTCATGGCCAAGTCCACGGCCTAAATTGTTATTAAAGTAAGTTTTCATGAGATAACTTATAAAAGGATGTTATGTCTAATTCCATTATTTATGTAATCAGTTATATTTAGTGTTGTCATCAGTTATGGCATCAGTGATGTGATCCCGTAATGGCATCATTGTGGTCATAGTCTGCGCAACAGGGGACACAAAGTTAAGGTGGCTTTAGCTGAATTTCCAGGATTTTGTTGCATTAAGTTCTCACCTTAACTGTAGTTGTTAAGTTCTAGACCTTAACGTCCCTGCAACTACAGTTTTCCTTGAAAATATATCTGTGTGTGTTGCAGCCCTGTAGTTATTGTTAAGTTGCTCAACTCATTGACAGCACTTTTTGGACGAATCTTCATCGAACATTGCAACAAAAGTAGTTTGGTGGGGTTTCTTCCAAGGGGGCTGTGGGGGGGCACAACGTTATAAAAGGGGGGGGGGTCTAAAATGAGTGGAACTACTCATTGACGCAATGGAGAAAAATGTGCTTGCACTTACAGCCCAAACCGCTGGACGGATTTTATCCAATTTGCACCACGAGTGACGGCATGGTCTTCGAAAGCGTGCTTTTGTAAATTTGGTGTAAATCAGTCCAGTCATTTTTTTAAAAAATTAACAAAAAGTAGGCCAAAATATATTTGTGATCTCTGGGTCCAATCAATAGACTCTATTTAGAGTCCACGGACACACCCTGGACCAATAAGAGAACAGCGTGACGTTCGTGGATATCGTACGCTAACGCAGATGCTGAAAAGCGTGAAGCGTGAAGCGTGAGGGAGGTGGGTAATATTTTGGGAAACGGTCGCCATGTTGGATCCGTGGGCAGCGGCCGGTGTCCGCTGAAAGAATGGTGCAGAAAAAGTCTGGAAAACACATTTGGGGTTATTTGGTGGACGAAAGGGACTGGAAAGGGTGGGGGAGTGAATTGTATGTACTCGTTATATGGTTTAATTATATTGTGGTGGTTGTGGCCAGTGGACAGATTCTTACAGCCAGGCCCCCAAGAATCTGGTTACTGCCACACACACTATAGTAATAGGTGTATAGTGATTATAGGTACTGTAGGGGGAGTATACAGTATTTGTAATATAGTGGATTTATTTAATTGAAGTGCATATGGCATTTATGATTGTAGTACAATTGAGAATAGTGCTCCTTGATGTCTCCTCCACCTTTTACACCGTCAACAAATGTATCCTCATTAAACGGTTACATGATACCACCAGCATCATGGACTGACTGGCCTCTTTTCCTCACTAACCATCCTTACCAGCTGCAACTGGCCATTTGTACTTGACCACCTGTCTACCGCCAGAGTACCCTAGGGTTCTATCCTATGATTGTGGCTCTTCAATCTCTATTTCGTGTCTCTGGCTCACCTGATGTCCCTCTTTCCTCCTTTCCAGTGCTATGTTAATGACACACAGCTTTCCTTAAACTCCCCTCAACTAATTTCTTTTCGTTTTTTATCTCTGATTGTTTGACCACCATTGAGGCATTGTGGGAGGCTAACAACTATCTCAAAGCCAGTAAGACACAGATCTTTCTTATTGTGACACTTGTGCCCTTTTTTTCTCCTAATCTCTGGCCACCCTCTTTGGAGCCTCCACTGTCACCATCCTGTGAGGCCAAAACCATTGGGATATCTTTAAGTTCTCTCTCTCTCCTTTATTCCTTACATTTTGGAGTTTGTAAAGAAAGCCCACTTTCAGCTTCACCTCCTTATATGCATTCTACCATTCCTCACATTCCCCCAGAAGCTCAATGTCTCTAGAGCCCTGGTTCCTCTGTAGGCTGGACTTCCATAAAAGCCTCTTCTTTAACTTCCCCGTTTGTGGTCTTCGCACGTTTGGCTAATCTAAAATAGGGCTGCATGATTTATCCTTGGCCTCAAGCCCAGGGATCGTATTGTTGCATCGCTAAAATGTATAAATTGGCTCCTGGTGGTTGCAAGGATAAAATTCAAGATCCTCTGTATCGTCGACAAGGCTTTGTGAGACCTGGGACTACAATAGCATAAAATTTGTCTCCCTAAATACTGCCCTGCTAGAGCCTTCCGCTCCTCTAACTCAATTTCTCTGCTTGTCAAACGCTTTTTCAAAACAGAGCGCGGGGAAGGTTTCCCTCTCTTTGGACGCTGCCTCTCTTTGGAACAGCCTTCCTGCTCCTCTTATACTTCAGCTGTTCTTAACTTTTAAAAACTTTTTAAAACTCTGCTTTCCTTTTCCTGTATTACTTAATCCCTTCTCTGCTAACTCATGCCAAATTGCTTCCCTGCCAACTCATGCCACTGAGACTGGTCCCTCATGAACTTCAGAAGTTCCAGACCCTATATCTAGTCGACACCAGTACACTCCTCACCCCCTTCAGTACTGCCCTTGCGAGTCTACCACCTGGCGGCTGTGTACCCTACCCTTGGGACTCCTCTGACCGAGCAGTTAGCCAGTAGCCTCCACCTTGATATTTTCCTTCTGGGCTTTTATCAGAACCTGGCAATCCCTACTCCCCTTTCCAGTCATGTACTTCTCTTACCGCACAATACATATGTGCATTAATAGCAGCTGTGTGTACAATGTTTTTGGATAAGCAAGGGAGATGCAAAAGAGAACTAGAACATTCTTAGGTGGCAGTTGGTGTGTGGAAGTTTAATGTATTGATATGTTATATCAATAGTTTTCTGAACCGATTGGTGGGCAGGGTTGTGACTGTTTGAAAGCAGGCAATTAGAGACTTATAAACATAAGAGTAAAAAAGGTAGAAGAGCTGTCCTGTGCAATGGTGTGCACTTACAAACCAGGTTTTTTAATGATGCATGGCCTGGCGAGGGGACTGCAGAGACCTTGGATAGTCATAAAGGTCTATGGTCTATGGTCCTTATTGTGTGATAGAGAAAAGTATTTGGGATAGAAACACAATTGCGCTGTTTTCTTTTTCTTTGGTATAAAATTGTCAATTATTTCCATTAGCATAGTAGAAAATGCTAATGGAAATGTTGGAGAATATTATGGATTAACTACTTTACTGAAAAATGTAAAGCAAATGGAGTCTAAGCTTATTTTTTTACTTCCATTTTGTAACTGTAAAAGGTTGTTTCTAAAGGAACTTTTTGGGATGTTTTTTTTTTATTTTGGATTTTCTTTTTTTTTTGCAGGAGAGTTCAGGAAGTAAGGTGGGGAAGGAAATAAAGGAAGGGGCACCAACCACAGATATGGAGGGGCAGGTGAACAGGGTAGGATGTTGGGCGTGCATTAAATCTAAGGTAGAGGGCAGTGTTTATCATGCTCCTAGATTACAGCCTTCGAGAGCACTTCAAAACTGCTCCCCCCTGCAGGGTGGTGTGTTGCAGTATATAAAGAGTAGTGCTGTCTTGGTAATATATGAATCAACAGCCTCTTTTATGGCTGGCAAGGTAGCTGGTGGGATTTTGTGCCCCAAAGGAGTAACCTGTGTGGTGATGGTATTGGTTGAGGAAAATGAGATAGAGGAAGATATCCTACTTCCTGAGAAAGGAACAGCCTTTCTCAGAGCATCCCAGTGGCTGGATTTGGTGTGGTGGTGCATCCCGGTGGTACAGTAGGAGTACTGCCCAGGCTGTCCGAACAGGCATTTGACCTTGGTAACCTTGGCCTTTGGTACACCCCCAATGCTGGTAAAGAACCGCAACACCCATGATTCTCTCTAGGTTTCGGAGGTAGCCATTTCCTCCATCTCATCTTTCTGGTCCTCTTGATAATTTTCTGCATCATTGTGCTTTTTCAGTTGTCCAGGCTATACAGCTGGTGATGGTGGTCGCGGCTCCTGGGGAGGAGGAATGGCCAGGACTGAAAGTAAATAGCAGTTGTGCTAATATTCTTCCAAGCATGTGTTCTCCCCTGGATTGCAGATGGTAGATAATTAAGAATAGGTCTAGGAGCTATGCTATGGTACATTTTCAGCTTGAAACTTTCTAGATCAGCTGAAAATGTAGTTTAAAAATGATTGTGAAGCACGGACCCGTTCGCGAACATGTCATCAAACTGCACGCATGGTCATGTGACACTGTATGGAAAGTGCGCAAACGTGGGCGAACAAATAAAACAGTGCAAAACGTTGTAGAAATTGCATAGAAGTGCTACAAATGTTGCTAGAAATTGGGGAATGACAGTTACAAGGTGAAACTTTGATCGTCCGAAAATGCTGCTATGTTGGGTGTAAGTATAATATTAGGAAGTGGTAGCAAAAGAGGATGCACTGGTAAAACCCCATGAAATTCAGGGAAAAAATGTTGTTAAAGGGACGTTATGGTTACAAGTAAAACTGAAAAACAGAAATTTGCATGAATTTGACTGAAATTGCAAACAAGTTTGTCACGTCTCCACACCCACCCCCCGCACCCTTCCTTGCCCATCCACCCCACGTTTCAGCACAATTTGGAAAACATTCATTAAAAAATGAAAAAGTTATTAAGAAACCAAAAAAAAACTTTTCAGCCTACTACCATTCATTTCCCGATGGGGAAAAGTCCAGTGCACAGAAAAACAAAATGTTTGATGGATTGGACCAGGTACGAAAAAACTTGGGCATGTAGCGTGGACCCCATTTCCAAGAGGGATACGAGAGGGATCTGGGCTTATTCTGTCCAGTAGCTAAAATATTTGACGGAGAAGGAGGTGCCCCCTTCTCCCAAAATTATAGCTAAATCTCCCATGGTGCATTGCAGCAGAGAGGCCGAGAGGCTTCTCAGAAATTAAAAAAAAAAACGAGCAATATTTTCCCCAAATTCTATTGCTAACAACATTTGACTTGCTGGATGTGGATGTAATTTTGGGACCAATATTTTAACAAATGAAAACGTTAAGAAAACAATGACTACCTCCAGACTAGTTACTGCTACCCCATGTTTTTTGGGTGCTTGGACATCTACAATCTGCAAGTGAGTGATGGCTGAACTCTTTCATTGCCTCCACTAATCTTTCTGAACCATTTACTGTGCCTATGTACTCTGCCTTCCTTGACTCAACTATCCTACATCCTCTCACTACATTTGTGCCTCCTTTTTTAAAAATCGATTTTAGCTGTGTGTACTTTTACATCTATACACCTCTTGTCTCTTGAAATTCGATTTCCTTTCTGGATTGCATGTATGCCTTTGTGACTACCCCTAGTAGGCCTGCTGGTGAGTTTAGCTAGAACTGTGCTGTGCAGCCACTCTTCTTCGTTCCTCGACTAACCTCCACCCCCCTATGGCCTTCTCCATTACACCCATCTTCTCTAATTGCTACACTATCACCTATCCCCTGTCTCTCACGAAGTCCGGCAGGAAAAAGCACAAGAAAATAAATCTTTAGTGCAAACCCTGGCCTTCCCATCGCAGACACCTGTCAGCACTTCCTCCAGAGAGGTCTTCACGGATATCCTCTTCTGTCCCCTCCGCATCTTCTCAACCCACCCCATCTCAGCTCTACTCGCTCTCCTTTCACATCCTCTGCCATTAATGGTGGCACCAAGTGGAAAGTCCTCTTGGACGGCTTCTAACCTACATGTTTTTCATTAATGTCTATCACACAGGCACTATCCTGGTTCAGGGTCCTTAACCCAACCTCTATCTCTTTGACCGGATCCTGCTGTCCCTCATTAACGTCCTTCCTTCTCCTACTCTCTCTATTCCTCCTCCTCCGACTGGTGTACCACAACCCTGTATCCCACCTCAAAAAGGCAGACATAGCCTCCATCTGGCGACCCTTAACGCCTGCTCAGCCAACAAACACTCCGCTGACATCTGCCTTCTTTTTGAAGACATTGACCTCGACATTCTCGCTCTTACCAAGACTTGGTTCAAAACCTCGACCTCACTGCACTGGCGGTGGGGTTGCTTTAATCTTCCCTTTAATCTTCCCTGAGTGGATTCCTGCTTCCATTTTACCCACCCAGCTCTACTCTTCCTTTGAGAGCCTGGTATGCAAGTTGGTCATCTCTCCCATCTTCACCCTGCCCATTGCTACCATTTACTGTCCTCAAGGCGCCACCAGCCTATTTCTCTCTGAATGGGCTGATTTCTGTTCTTCCCTACTTTCATCCATCTCCAACCTTCTCCTCTTGGGTGATTTGAACATTCAACTGGACTGCCCTGGCTCAGCATCCACTCTCTTCATCAATCTCTACACCTCTCTATCCCTCGCCATTCTCCCTTCGGTCCAACCCACTTGGCTGGACACACTCTGGATGCCCTCACACACTCTGATCGAGATATATATATATATATATATATATATATATATCTCTCTCTCTCTCTCTCTCTCTCTCTCTCTCTCTTCTCCCCCCCCCCCCCACTAGTCACCCCTCTCTCCTGGTCAGACCATTCTCCCCTCTCAACTGAGTATCTTTGACCCTCACGCCGCTCCCCCAAAAGCCATTCCAACCTCGTTCACCAACATACACCCGATGAAACGAGTGCTGCTGCCTTCATCCCCGCTCACCCCCATACCCCTCACGCTACCTCTGACTGCTCTCAGCAACCTCCACTTTTCCATCACCAATACTCTTGACATTCTTGCCCCAGGCATTAGGATCCGCCTGAAACCTGCCTCTAAACGCAACACCTGGTACGACTCTGGCCCTGAAACAAAAGTGCAGGATGGCGGAACAGATGTGGCAAACCTCAGGCTCATCCTCTGAAACTGGCCTGCCGCCTGCTCCAAAGGCAATACAGACTCTCCGTGTGTGCCAGGAAAAGAGCCCACATACAGGCACACTTTTGCTTCCAACAACACGGCTGAACTTTTCAAGATCTGCAGGGAACTAGCCAACCCTTCCGCAGTCTCCTCCTCCCCTTCTCCTTCCCAGGCCCTCTGCAATGCACTGGCCATTCACTTTGCCAAGGAAACTCAGGACATCCTGAACACCCTTGTTACTCACCCTCCCAAATCCCCTTGTCTCCCTTGGCCCCTCACCCTGCTCCTTCTCACCTGACACACCTTAAGAATTCACCAGAGTTGTCCGCTCCATGAAGGTGTCTTCTAAACAGGGTTCCCCTTACTCATCCAGAACCATCAAGGTTAACATTGGCTCTCTTGCACCCCCACTCACTGATTTCTCCAATCATTCTTTTGCCACTGGATCTTTCCTCTCCTCCCTTAAACAATCTTGTGTAGCCCCCTCCTGAAAAAACCTTCAGCAGATCCTACCTGTCCTGCCAACTACTGCCGTATTTCCATCAGGGAAATAGGGCAGTAGATGGCAGGACAGGTAGGACTGCCTAGGATCAATGTGCTCGCCTTGGAAGCAAGACGATACGGAGCACCACAGGTTTGATCCCCGGGTCCACACTTAGAAACCTCTGGGTATTAAGCGTGTTATAAATAACCTATCATATCATATCACCACCACCCTCCCGGGGGAAGCTGCTGGAAAGCTGGCATAGCCCCAACTTCACTCGCACACCAAACTTTTTGGTGGTTACCAAGGCCATCAATCTGGATTCCGAGCATTCAGAGGCACGGAAACTGCTCTTCTGAACACCTGTGAAGAACTGCTTGCATCTCTGTACACCAACTCCCCTGCTGTCCTCATCCTTCTCGACCTCGCCTCTGCCACTGACACGGTCAACCATTACATCCTGCTACAAGACTCCATGATACCTTTGGTGGACAGGGACATTATTCCTAACTGACCGCTCTTCCCAGGTCATCCTGAGCACCTTTTCTTCTCCTACTTCTCCACCTGTGGTGTCCCCCAGAGATCTATCCTCTCATCTACCTTGCTCGGCTTGCATGCCTCATCTCCTCCAACTTCCAGTGTTATGCAGACTACATACAACTCTTTTTAAAACTTCCTGCTGACCCTCTTGCACCTTCCATCCTCTCTAAAAACAGAGATCCTTCCCATCGGGACCCCTGCTCCCTCATTCTTCCCTTCTCTCTGGCCTTCCTCCATGGGCTCATCCCTTCTTCTTCTGAAGCCAGAAATCTTGGAGTCATCTTCGACTCCTCTCTCTCCCTACTTCCTCGCACTCAGGACATTGCCAAGAAGTCCCACTTTCAGCTCTTCCTTCTCAAAGGAATTCTACCTTTTCTCACCTTCCCCCAGAGGCCCAATGTTACCCAAGACCTGGTTCTCTCTATGCTGGACTATTGCAATAGCCTCCTCCTGAATCTACCTTCTTCCACTCTGCGACCCCTCCAACTAATCCAGAATAGGGCGGTGAGACTTATCATTGGCCTTAAGCCCAGGGGCCGCATCTCTCCTGCCCTAACAAGTCTTCACTGGCTCCCGGTTGTTTCACAGATTAAATTAAAATCCCTCTGCATCATCCACAAGGCTGTCTGGGCCCGGGGACTACACTTTATCTCACTACATACTCTCCCTCTAGACCACTTTGCTCCTCTCACACCAACTCTGTGTGTAAAGAGTTTTGCTAAACAGAGGGTAGGTGGTTGATCGCTTTCCTCAGCTGGCTCCCTCCTACAGAGCAGCCTCCCCCTCCCTCTACGGCTTGAGCAGGACTTAAATTCTAGAAGCTCCTCAAGACTTTCCTCTTTACCTCCTCCTCCCCTTCTTCTCTCCTCTGCTAATCTCACAGTTGCTTTGATTGGTGTCCATGGCCCTTATGCATGCTAAGGCCCCTGACCTCTCACACCAATTGCCCCAGCTCCCATCTATCCTGAGCACTTGCCTTGGCACACCCTCCGACTTGGAGGTTCGCGCTTACACATAACGTGGCTCCGGCCGTGTAGCACTCACCATACCATGCACTTACCCCCTCTACTCTCTTCCTTGTTGCACTTGCACATTCTGAATACTCCCAAGGCATAAAAGGTTTGTCCTTTTTTCCTTCCCTCCACTGCTTTTAAATATTGTGTTTTAATGTGTTTCACTCCCTTGTTCCCTCCCTTTGCCCTGTGGGCCCTTTGAAACAGTATTTTACTTGCTTTATAAGGGCCTTACAAGTGAACAATAAATAAATAAACCACAGTTTGTTTTCAGCTCATTCATTTTCCAATAGAGAAAATGTTCAGATTTTGAACAGCCATAGCATGAAAACCACTGGGAAGATTTGGACCAAATAGGAAACAATTTGGGCACAAAGCAGTGATTTAATTTACTTGGCTTGCTTGGGGAAAATCCATCCAGTAGTTTTTAAAATATTCGACAGAGAACAGGCTGGCACCTTAAAACCTTTATATCATTCTTGGAGCTTTGCCGAGAGAGGCTAATAATGACTTGCTGAATGGATTTGGATGATATTTTTTTTAAAACCAAAAGATTTGTAAAGGCCTCCCCCCACCCAACCAACTGAAAATGTTGAGCACAATTCGACCTAAAATGAAAAATAAGTTATTAAGAAAACATATAAACGCAGTTTTCAGGCTACTCCAATTTGTTTTCCCATAGAGAAAAAGCAGTTTTTGAACAGCGATAGGCTGAAAACCATTGAACAGGCAAACTTTGGAACAAACTCCCCACGACCTTACAGTCTAATAACGTTCTCGACATCAGAGAGAGAGTTAACTCTGTTTCGGTCATCATTCTAGGGGAACTATGCTTGTTTTGAACAACAGCGCTTAGATGGATATGTAAATACCAAAATAATAGCAATCACATAAGGCTAGAGGTCGGAGTGGGAAAGAAGACCAGGTGAAGTTGGGGATTTGGTGGGTTAGGGAGCCAGTTATGGGTAGAAAATTTAAATTCAGGTTACATATGGGAGACCATGTGAATCTCACGATATTACAGAGGCAGAGTCGCAAGACGCGCTCAGAAAAAAATGTGCGTCACACGAAGAGATGAGTAATGAGGGGTAATGACAGTGTGTTAGGAAAGGAAAAAGCAATTGAGTGGGGTGAGGAGGACCTGGAAAAAAAGAAGGGGGACGCATGTTCAGTGTCTGTGAGGATGTGAATGTCTTCAATTCTGAGCATTTTTCCTGTTATCGCAGGAATCCGCGAACCACCACTCTACAGGAGGAATTTTGTTATTGGAAGTGATTACTGTGAAATTATCACGGGAATAAGGATTTAGAAAAAAGAAGGTTTCCTACAGTGCCTACATCTACTGGGAAGGGGGCAATGGGTGTTTGGTAACAAATTAATGGTGTGACATGGCCAGTAGGCCCAAAAGAAAGATATTGTCTCAAGGGCATAGCTAATGAGACATCAAGAAACTATGCCAAAGGACATGGCTAGGAGATGTAGGACCTGTTAGGAAAGATTTCGTAATTGTAGGTAATTTTCCTTCCATGTGGCAACCCCTAAACTTTTTGCTGTTGTTTTTCACCTTGTTCTTGACTTTGCCAGAGAAGTGCAGCCTTCTGCCGCACTCCTCTGGGCTTTCGCTCCTTTCTTACGGGGAAACGGCATGCCCTTAAGACAGTCAGTACCGGGGAACGCTGTTTCCCATAGTTTCTTTTATCATGTTGCGGCTTTCGTGCAACATGACACAAGAGGGCACTGTAAGCTAAGTTACAGCTCTCTTGGGTCTCTAGCCTTCTACAGGCCCTAGATACTCGTTTAGGATTGTATCTGATCGGTGCAAGTGATTCAGGGACAGGAATGGTGGCAGCGATCGTTTCTTGTGTTTTGAGCTCCTTTTGGCGTTCTAAGCGCGTTTCTCGCGCTTAACCCAAAATGGTGGCCTGGCTCCCAAAATGGCCAGACCACGAGGCTCCTTTGTCCTGTCCGCTGACCGTCTTGTTCCCTTCACCTTCCCCAGGTCGAGCCGACCCAGGGCCTTCCTTATTTGGGCATGTACTTTCCCGCGAAACACGGATGCTTTCGCGGGCTTCTACATGTCTTGTGTGTGCCTCCAGGATGTGGGCTGGGATGTCTGGTCCCAATACACACCCTGGGTGCCAGAGAATCTAGGGTGGTGTGAATGCCTGGGACCACCGTGGTCCGTGATTGGTCCACGAATGGTGTGAGTGTTGATGAGCGGATCTCCCATTGGGTCCCCTCCGTTTTGGCGCGAAGGGGACCGTGGATAAGAGGGGGCTGGAAACACCACTACCATGTCGATCTCCTGAGTTCTCACGAACGAAGGAATACAGGAGCCAAGTATCCTGCAACCAAGAGGCTGGACCGAGGAATCGCTGGTGACCCGCTGAAGGACTTCTCCTCTGCACTGCTGTCGCCTTGTGAAACCCTTTTCACCTTTGATCGAACCAGAAGGCCTGTACTGGTACTTCGACCCTTGGAATAGCGGGAACAGCTATTCTCGGCATCTTCACCATCTCCTGCCAGTAAGCCTTCGGAAGCGTCTCTGGGCCATCCAGCTGACTGACCAGCTTACACGGGAGTCTTGCTCTGTAACCGCCGCCAGGTTGTGTAGTATTTCGAGTCCTTGTCACTCTCACATGCTTCGTACACTTGGCGTTCCCAGGTCTGAAGTGAGTAGTGTACATTTGGCTCAGATAAACACTGCCGCTCCGTTGCCCTGCTGTGGTAAACTGTGCGGGTTTCTTCGATTGGGACGTCTTTTTACTCAACACGACGACGAGGCGTTCCCTGCTCTTCTGAACCTGCCAGCTGCTGAAACTGACGCGGAGAAGCCTGGGTCTGCTTGCATCGGGGACCGGTGAGTAGCATAGCTAGGATCTGGTCGCCCTCCTGCTGGAGCCCATTGCTTTTCCCCGCTGTGTCAAACAGCACCCTTTTCCGTACTCGCGCTCTGCTTCTGCCCACTGTGGAGGCTGCGCTTGAGTCGCGGAACTTGTTCTTCTTTTGTGCACTAAACTGAACTGCCTGATTTCCCTGGAAGAGCTTCTCCTTTTGCCCGTTGGCACCAGCGCGTGCAGGTACTTTTGAGCGCAAGGCTCCACTCTTCGCAGGGCTCGGACTTCCATCTAGTTAGGTGCCTCTGAAGGCGAACTGGGTCTAAGCATACTGCCTGTTTTCCCTCCCTTTTAGGTGGACTACACATTTCGTGCATATAACACTTGAGACTTGTTGTATTTGTATATATATTGTGTTGATATGGTATGTGTTGGTTTACTATCGTTATATTGTGATTTTCTCGCTATGGTCATTGTTTTAAAGGCCTTGGAATAAATGTGTATATATTTTTAATATACCAACTGTTTGGAGTAGTTTGTAAGTGATCTTGCTTTGTGTGCTCATTGCGGGCTTTCAGTCACCCTCACCCCTCTTGAGACCTAGTCTTGACCGCCGCGATCGCTACCCTGATCGGTCTGGCTCGTCCAGAGGTTACCCTGTTCCAAGTAATTAGGTTGGCCTTCTGAACTTCTACGCCACCAGGACAGAGTTCAGAAATCCGTCTTAACAAATTGGTGTACAGCGGTGGGATACGACTGAAGGTATCCAGTGTTGCGCACAAACTAAGGCATTTCAGGTTATTCCAACCAGGACACGTAGTGAATTGTTGTAGTATAACTTTAAAAAGGCCATAGTCCTATCTAAGAGTATGGAAACAAATACCTTGTTAACTTTAAATGCTTCCATATCAGAAACATTGAAAAAGATGTGTGCGGAGAGAGGTGTTTCCTCTGAAGGCACGAAATTGGAAATGATCCAAAGAATCGTGGCGTGGCAAGAAGCGCAGCTTGACGCTATAACTTCTGAGGACAGTGCGGAAGGAGGTGGGGCTGCTCTCACTGGTAGAACCGACGGTTCTGCCGCTGCATTGATCCATCGCGACCACGAGGACAGGGAGGACGAGATGTCTAATGTTTCCTCTGCTAGTGCTGATGGGGAGGCGATGCTTGAATTCAAGAAGCAAGAGCTGCGGTTTAGGCAGCAGGAGCTTGAATTCAGCATAGCCAAACTAAAAATCGAACAGGCAGAAAAACAAAAAGACAGGGATCACCAGTTGGAACTGGCCAAGCTTCAGGTTGCAAATGGGTCCAAGGGTCCTGGACATGGGTCTGGGGCCTCCTCTCATCCACGGTTTCCGAAAGATCTGCTCAGTGTGTATGAGGAAAGGAATGACATTATGGACTGGCTGAATGCGTTTGAGTATGCATGCGAAGTTCAACAAGTTGACAATGCTGATAAGATTGCCTGGTTGCTCAGCAGACTGCCCCATTCTGGCTGTAGTGCCATTATGGAAATGTCGAAGGCTGAGCGAGCTGATTTCGCAATGTTAAAGCAAACTCTCATTTTAAAGTTTGGGAAGACTCCGGCCCAATATTTGAAACGTTTCAGAGAGTATAAGAAAAAGGAAGGTGGTACTTGGGTATCTTATGTCACTGAGTCCTTGAAAAACTTAACTGGCTGGGTCGAAGGTTATAAGGTTTCTACCTTCAAAAGCATGATAAATCTTGTCATGCTGGAACACATTTTTGCATCTTCTTCCCCGGAGCTTAAGCAGCATTTGGCCGATTCGAAGGAGATAGATCCTAAGAAGCTGGCCATTGCAGCCGATTTATGGGTGTCACATCGAGTGTCCCATAAGGACCAAACTCATCCTGGTAAGCAGGAGGAAGGGAAAAAGTCCAAAGATAAGGAGGGTGGAGAATCTGAAAAATCTTCTTCTCATAAGGGCCACAAAAAGAAAAATAAGGGTAAGACACGAGAACTCACAGGGTAGTGGAGGTCAGCCTCCGAAACAGAACTCTGGTTACAATAAGCCTCCCTATGTAAACAGACCCAATGGATCTTGTTTTGCTTGTGGAGCAACTGACCACGTGAAGGGGGATCCCCGGTGTAAGGTTAGACCTTTGGGGGTCCACTCCGCTAATCTGGCCTTCTCCTCCTACGAGGAAAAAGAGATTACAGGAGCATCCTTCTCCTCAGACTCATTTCCCAGCGGGATAGAGGCTGAGGTAGTTTTAGTTTCCCTGGGTTCCTGGGAGCCTAAAGTCGCAGAGGCTTATGCTAGGATTCCGGATAATACCAAGCACTACTTTAAAGACAGTGTGCTGATCAATGGAGTAGATACTCCAGCTCTTAGGGATAGTGGGTGCAGTCGCACTGTAGTGGATTCTACCTTGGTAGACTCGGAGGAAGTTGCCAGAGCTACTCTGATGCCCACTAAGTTGGCTGACGGCCCACACTGTATGTTCCCAGTAATACCTGTAAATCTTACTTTAAATGGTACAGCAGTCAGGATTCCAGTGAGCATTCAGAGAAACGTCCCGGGAAAGGTCTTGTTAGGTAATGATCTCAGGGCTTTAGGGCTCGTAGGAGACACTGCCGAAAGACCCTACACACGGTCTCAAGCACGGGCAGCATTGGCGAAGACCAATACGCTGTCCCAGCCGAAGGGGAAACCCAAGGCGAAAGGAGTCGACAAGTCAAGACGAGGGAAAGAGAATATTCCCCCGAGCTCGCCTACCACCTCGGTGGAGGAAGTTGGTCAATCGCCTGGGCCTGACGAGGAGGTGGCGATGCCTGAAGTATTTGACCCCAACGATCATCCTGAACTAAAAGACTTGTTAGTTGAAGGAGGTCCTGATAGGGACGAATTCAGTAAAGGCCAACGTGAGTGCCCATCTCTGGAAGGCCTAAGGAGACAGGGCTGCTCCCAGCTTGAGGGTGAACCTCCTGGGACGCATAGGATTTATTGGGAAGGTGGACTCCTGTATAGTGAGCCCACAGAGTCTACAGAAGGAGACCATAGGAGGTTGGTGGTTCCCCTTGCTGTTAGGCCCTTCCTCCAGCAGTTGGCGCATAAAGTTCCCCTTGCTGGTCACCTTGGTATGAAGAGGACCAAGCAAAGGTTATCCATGCACTTCTACTGGCCCAAGATGGGGGTGCAAGTAGAAAGTCACTGCAGGAGTTGTGCCTCATGCCAGTTGTCTGGTAAGGTTGGCGCGACAATCCAAGCTCCGTTGGTACCGCTCCCAGTTGTGGGGGTACCATTTGAAAGGGTAGGGATCGACATCGTTGGTCCCCTTGACCCGCAAACATCCTCGGGCAATAGGTTTATCCTGGTGCTGGTCGACCATGCAACCAGATATCCTGAGGCCATCCCATTGAAAACTGTAACTGCCAAGTCAGTTGCAAAAGCTTTACTTGGCATATTTACTAGGGTTGGCTTCCCTAAAGAGGTTGTGTCGGATCGTGGCAGCAACTTTATGTCAAAGTATATGCAGGCTATGTGGAAAGAATGTGGGGTCACCTACAAGTTCTCTTCTGCATACCACCCCCAGACCAATGGTCTGGTGGACCGTTTCAACAGAACGTTAAAGAGCATGATTGGGGCTCTGGAGGAACCTCAGAGAAGAAAATGGGATCTTCTTTTACCATGCTTACTGTTTGCCTACCGAGAGGTACCACAGGAGGGTGTTGGCCTCAGCCCCTTCGAACTTCTGTTCGGTCATCCCGTACGGGGACCCTTAGCTATCGTCAAAGAGGGATGGGAGATGCCCACTCCCCCTGTTACTACCAACGTAGTTGATTATGTGCTAGGGCTCAGAAAACGGATGGTACTTCTGATAGGCTTGGCTAGTGATAAATTGAAGGCAGGACAAGCGCTGGTGAAACATTGGTACGACCAGAAAGCTTCCCTCATCAACTTAACACCTGGTCAGCAAGTCCTGATCATGAATCCCATAAGGCCTTGAGCTTTACAGGACAAATGGTCAGGCCCTTACACAGTGGTGGAGCCCCTTGGTGAGGTTAACTATTTAGTGGACCTTGGAAGGCCTGGACAGGCTCCAAAAGTGTTTCACGTGAATAGGCTGAAGGCTTTCGTCCCAAGAGTCGAAATCGCAGCACTGCTACTGGCTTCAGATGTTGAGGAAGAGGAGTCTGAACCTCTCCCCGACCTGTTCCAAAGCAGTCCTTCAGATAGCTCCTTTGAGGGTGTCCGAGTGGCCCCTCACCTGACTTTTGATCAGCAGGCTGAGGTGAAAAGTTTGCTTAGGCAGTTTTCCCCCCTGTTTTCACAGTCGCCTGGTTTGACACCTTGGTGCAAACATAACTGACACAGGAGACAGTGTACCTACCAAAAGTAGGGGATACAGGATGTCAGACAAAGTACGGTCTTATATTAAGACCGAGGTCAACAAGATGTTAGACCTTGGGGTGATTGAACCCTCTAGTAGTCCTTGGTCCAGCCCTGTGGTTTTGGTTCCAAAGGCAGGCACTTCTGAATTGAGGTTCTGCGTGGATTACAGGGCTCTGAATGCTCACCAAGACAGATGCACACCCCTTGCCTCGAACAGATGAGCTGGTGGATACTTTGGGTGCCTCCAAGTACCTCAGCACGTTTGACCTCACTGCTGGCTATTGGCAAATAGCTTTAGTAGAACATGCCAAGGAGAAGACCGCATTTTCTACTCCAGACGGCCTTTACCAATTCCGGGTAATTCCGTTCGGGTTGAAGAATGCACCTGCCACTTTCCAGAGGCTTGTGAATCATGTGTTGAATGGGTTGGACGAATTCTGTCTTGCATAACTGGACGATATAGCAGTTTTCAGTGCCACCTGGGAAGACCATGTGAAACACCTCGGGATTGTGCTCCAGGCTCTTCAGAAAGCACACCTGACCATAAAGGCTAGTAAATGCCAGATTGGACAAGGCTCAGTGGTTTACCTTGGACATGAAGTAGGTGGAGGGAGGATACAGCCTCTTCCCAGTAAAGTACAAGCAGTACAAGACTGGCCTACCCCCACTACGCAAACCCAAGTGAGAGCCTTCTTAGGACTCACGGGGTATTACCGCAATTTTGTGGCAGACTATGGCACCATAGCTGCCCCTCTGACTGCCCTCACAACTCCGAAGAAACCCAAGAAGGTAACTTGGACCGACGAGTGTGAGAAGGCCTTCAATGGCTTAAAAGACTCCTTGTGCCAGGCCCCTGTCCTCAGGGCCCCTGATTATCAAAGACCTTTTATCGTGCAGACGGACGCCTCTGACACTGGGATAGGAGCTGTACTATCACAAGTTGATGAGAAGGGTAAGGAACACCCTATTAGTTTTATTAGCCGCCAGCTTAAGGACAGAGAGCTCAGATGGTCCACGGTAGAGAAAGAATGTTTCTCTGTTGTGTGGGCCCTAAGGAAGCTGAGGCCCTACCTCTATGGGACCCACTTCACTGTGCAAACTGACCATAAGCCCTTAAAGTGGCTAATGAACATGAAGGGGGAGAATCCAAAGTTGCTTAGGTGGTCCATAAGTCTACAAGGCTTCGACTTCACTATTGAGCATAGGCCAGGTATCCAACATAGCAATGCTGATGGGTTGTCCAGAATGTTTAACCGACCTGAACAAGAGACTCATCCAGGGGTGGATTAGTTCCCCCTGTCCATAGTCTGGGAGGGGCGAGTGTTAGGAAAGATTTCGTAATTGTAGGTAATTTTCCTTCCATGTGGCAACCCCTAAACTTTTTGCTGTTCTTTTTCACCTTGTTATTGACATTGCCAGAGAAGTGCAGCCTTCTGCTGCACTCCTCTGGGCTTTCGCTCCTTTCTTACGGGGAAACTGACATGCCCTTAAGACAGTCAGTACCGGGGAACGCTGTTTCCCGTAGTTTCTTTTATCATGTTGCGGCTTTCGTGCAACATGACACAAGAGGGCACTGTAAGCTAAGTTACAGCTCTCTTGGGTCTCTAGCCTTCTACAGGCCCTAGATACTCGTTTAGGATTGTATCTGATCGGTGCAAGTGATTCAGGGACAGGAATGGTGGCAGCGATCGTTTCTTGTGTTTTGAGCTCCTTTTGGCGTTCTAAGCGCGTTTCTCGCGCTTAACCCAAAATGGTGGCCTGGCTCCCAAAATGGCCAGACCACGAGGCTCCTTTGTCCTGTCCGCTGACCGTCTTGCTCCCTTCACCTTCCCCAGGTCGAGCCGACCCGGGGCCTTCCTTATTTGGGCATGTACTTTCCCGTGACACACGGATGCTTTCGTGGGCTTCTACATGTCTTGTGTGTGCCTCCAGGATGTGGGCTGGGATGTCTGGTCCCAATACACATCCTGGGTGCCAGAGAGTCTAGGGTGGCTTGAATGCCTGGGACCACCGTGGTCCGTGATTGGTCCACGAATGGTGTGAGTGTTGATGAGCGGATCTCCCATTGGGTCCCTTCCGTTTTGGCGCGAAGGGAACCGTGGATAAGAGGGGGCTGGAAACACCACTACCATGTCGATCTCCTGAGTTCTCACGAACGAAGGAATACAGGAGCCAAGTATCCTGCAACCAAGAGGCTGGACCGAGGAATCGCTGGTGACCCGCTGAAGGACTTCTCCTCTGCACTGCTGTCGCCTTGTGAAACCCTTTTCACCTTTGATCGAACCAGAAGGCCTGTACTGGTACTTCGACCCTTGGAATAGCGGGAACAGCTATTCTCGGCATCTTCACCATCTCCTGCCAGTAAGCCTTCGGAAGCGTCTCTGGGCCATTAAGCTGACTGACCAGCTTACACGGGAGTCTTGCTCTGTAACCGCCGCCAGGTTGTGTAGTATTTCGAGTCCTTGTCACTCTCACATGCTTCATACACTTGGCGTTCCCAGGTCTGAAGTGAGTAGTGTACATTTGGCTCAGATACACACGGCCGCTCCGTTGCCCTGCTGTGGTAAAAAACTGTGCGGGTTTCTTCGATTGGGACGTTTACTCAACACGACGACGAGGCGTTCCCTGCTCTTCTGAACCTGCCAGCTGCTGAAACTGACGCGGAGAAGCCTGGGTCTGCTTGCATCGGGGACCGATGAGTAGCACAGCTAGGATCTGGTCGCCCTCCTGCAGGCGCCCATTGCTTTTCCTTGCTGTGTCAAACAGCACCCTTTTCCGTACTTGCGCTCTGCTTCTGCCCACTGTGGAGGCTGCGCTTGAGTCGCGGAACTTGTTCTTCTTTTCTGCACTAAACTGAACTGCCTGATTTCCCTCAAAGAGCTTCTCCTTTTCCATCTAGTTAGGTGCCTCTGAAGGCGAACTGGGTCTAAGCATTATTGCGCACTGCCTGTTTTCCCTCCCTTTTAGGTGGACTACACATTTCGTGCGTATAACGCTTGAGACTTGGTGTATTTGTATATATATTGTGTTGATATGGTATGTGTTGGTTTACTATCGTTATATTGTGATTTTCTCGCTACGGTCATTGTTTTAAAGGCCTTGGAATAAATGTGTATATATTTTTAATATAACAACTGTTTGGAGTAGTTTGTAAGTGAGCTTGCTTTGTGTGCTCATTGCAGGCTTTCAGTCACCCTCACCCCTCTTGAGACCTAGTCTTCACCGCCGCGATCGCTACCTTGATTGGTCTGGCTCGTCCAGAGGTTACCCTGTTCCAAGTAATTAGGTTGGCCTTCTGAACTTCTGCGCCACCAGGACAGAGTTCAGAAATCCGTCTTAACAGGACCCAAAGAAACCTGACAGTTCAACATGTACAGTGTCCATGGGCAAAGGTCGTGGCCACCGGCGAAGGCCCAAGGCCATGGCTAGTGGGCCCCAAGGATACCTACTGGTGCAACATGTACAGTGGCCAATGTCGAAGGCCGTGGCTAGTGGGCCACGAAGGAACTATAGTAGAAGAAAACCCTTGAAATTCAGTGACAAAATACCTTAGTTAAGAGAGAGTTAAGGTGATCAAATTTAACACAACACCACCCATGAAATTTAGCACTCACATTTCGAGCAAGTCCACCTTAACTATGCACCCCCTGTTGCACAGCTTATGACCACAATGTTGACATCACTAGTGACATAACTAATCACATCATGCATGACATCACTGATGGCCCCACTAATTCAAGCATGCATGACAGCACTGGTTTGATTAATAACATTTAGAAATATGACAAATGTTTTTAACATAACATGTAAATATTTCATACTTACACACTACAATGCATTCTGCCGATGTTTCTTTACATGTAGCGTGCGGTATACAATTATCTAGCATAAGAAACAGTTTCTTTTCATATTAACCAAACTTTGAATACTTAGATTATATGTTATCACAATGCACACAGGCACATACTTTATTTTTTAATGCGATTATCATGTATAAAACTTGTCATTCAGAAAATAATATGTGCATGTAATATTTCAGTGCGGAGGATTGTAAATTGAAATGTGAAATAGATTTACCAGAATTAGGTACTTATGGTAATTGTTTAGGTATGCATGCCATTCAAACCATTTGTATAACGTTACATATGTATTTTTAAGTTTATAAATTGATAGTATTACAAATGGATGTGCCACAGTTAATCATATCATACTTTTGTATCAGTGTATTGTTCCAGGTCATTATTATAGTAGTGTAATAAAATATGGATCAAAAGAGGTCAACAAAAATATTCTAACTTACGTAATGTCACATTTGATGTAATTATTGATCTCATTGCTGATTTCATGTATGATGTAATTAGTGATGACACCACTGTGGTCATAAGCTGCGCAAGGTGGACTTGCTCAAAATGTGATGGCAGTTTTTTTTTGGTTAAATCTGATAACCTTAACACTAACTTAACCGTGTTTTTTTTCTTTCACTGAACCCACCCATAATGCTTTGCAGCAACTGAGGTTTTTCAGAAAATGAAACGGCACCATATTTTATAGCAATGCAAGGCGTATTGGTGCCAGAGCAGAAAATTACAAACCCTCTTAAAATTTTTTTAGGGGAGGAGGCAAATTGGATGACTTTGTTCAGGGTGAAAGTGGGGGAACGTGAAACAGTAGCAATTGGGAAGTGAGATTGGGGGAGTGGCAAGGGGCTAGGAATAGCATTTCTAGACATTTGTGTTTATCTTTTTACTAGTATTATTCACAATAATTAGCTTTCGTTTTTGAAGTGTCAAAGGAAATAAGTAGGTGTCTACAATTATATTACAAGAAGGCAAGAGAATGTTTTCCTTCAGGTTGAATGTGGGGAGGGTATAATTTTGCAAGAACAAGGGAGGGGGGTCAAAAAATCCTTTCCAAAAGAACTAGAACATACTGTATATCACACGCACCCTTGTCCCCGGTCCTTCGGTGTCACTGGCCATGAACCCTGCATAGCTTGGTTTAGAAACATACTGGTAATAATGAATAGGACCATCTGTGATGATATAAAAAGAACAAACAAGAACTAAAGGTGGTGTGAGATTGCACAACAAATCGCTTGATATTCCGTGAAAAAACATGAGTTGAAGTGACGTTAAGGGGAATGTTGCCAACAAAACCTGTGAAATTCTTAAGTGTTGGAAGTTGCGCCACCTTAACGATGAGCCTCTCCGCCCCCTCCCATTGCAACGCCACAAGCACATTTGTTATTTATATTTATTTGTACAGAACCCAATAAACAGTTTGAGGGCTGTTTTTAAAAGAGACCTTTAGATCGATGACCAGTTTATAGCTGTGTGTGCAATGTGAATGTGGGGGAAAACCAAGGACCGGTTTTGGGGAGCGGAAAAAGATGGTGGCTTCTTTGTCTCACAGAGTTGCACATTCTGGAATGAAACTAGAAAAGGTCAATGTGTTTATTTTTCAATTGCAGGCTATAGAACTTGCCCTGCTGATACCACCAAACCTACATCCGCCCACGTGGCAAGACCCTATAAATGTCGTCGCATTCTTTCTGCCGTACCGATCCAGCACCCGGAACACTATTACTGCACACAGTAGTTATGGACTTTACACCAGCCAACACGATCACAGCTGAGGGCACATGTTGTGGCATGGTTCAAAACTTAGTATTCAATACACTGGGATATCTAAAATCCCACTATCGTAAAGTCAACCGAAGAAAATCATTTCTTTGGATAACTGCACATAATCTAATTAAAATGTACCTAAATAACACATTAACTGGTGGAAATATTATTTAAACCTTTGAATATATACGCATTTCAAGCCGTCATTGTTAAACACACCATATAGCATATATTTGTATTGTTGAAAATACTTTAAGGTAACGGTAAAAAGGAAAACTTGTAGCGACTTATGGTCTTAGTGGGCAGGGTTACCTCTCAGTCCCGATAAAGGCATACGCTTGGCAGGCAACCTTAACCACTTTGCTGGATTAATGCTTTCCCTGAATAGTGCTGTTGATGCATATCACAAGTGAGTCAGCACACATTTCGGGTGCACTGGAAGAGAACTCAAACTGTGCATATTTGCTTTGAGACGAAGAATGGACCCTTTCGCTTTGGCGTTTAGCGTATTGTATGGATCTCATTTGGTTCCTTTCTTTGAATCCTCATTCTCCGGTACCACACTCCTCCCTTCTCAGTTTTGCACTATATCTGTGTATTTCTAGAGCGCCAAAGTCCGCAGGCATCCACTATATCTGGTACTCCTCTCCCCCCGCCCTACTCTCTCTTTTTGTATGGTCTCTGTATCCCCACCATTGCTCCCTTCCTCAGTGTACTATTCCGCATTCCCTTGTCCCTCCTCATTCTCTCCCACCCTTCCTGGGATCTACCATCTCTCTCTGTTTCCGCTTTTAACGCTGCGGACTGAATTCCCTTTGTCTGATTTCTGGGATTTCTCCCTGTGGTAGCCTTTCTGCCTCAAAAAAACACTTTAACTAAAATTGACAAACACATTGCAGCACAAATAAATACAACTAATAGCAGGCATTGCATTACCAAGGCAACCCTCTTTGTTCTCTGCGCCACCAGTCTTGCGCAGAAGACGGTAAATAAGGAAGGTTCCAGTACACGGCAACCCCTGAATGCGTTCAAAATTCACCATGGTTTCTTTTATTTGGATTGAAAGATTCAGAAACAAGCCCACCTTACTCCTCAACCAAATACGCACCTCACAGAATTATACATAATCATTGCGAAAGTAAACAGAATATGAAGAACACATCATGGGAAAGAAATGGAAGCGAGGAGGGGGTACTACTTACCAAACCGGATTTTCTAATGGGGTTGCACGGAAGGGTCTCGGAGGTTCAGGTGTTTTTGCAGCGAGAAAAACTCCTTAGCATTGCAGTCTGCCGCCAGCCTCAGCAATCTGTCTCAATTCCAAGCGAGTAGGATGGGGAGGGGCTCTCCTTTACTGCGCCGTCAGACCTGCTTGCCATCGATGCTGCCGTTTGCTTTTGGCGAAGCTCCAATCCTTGGGACACCCGCAATGCACGCTGCCCATGCAACCCCCTCCTTTGCGCTTTTCCTGCGCCTCCCTTTTGTCAAACCTTCCTTATTAGATTGCCAGACAGCAGCCAGACATTGCGTTGATACCTGCACAGGCAACGCCCCCACCCCCACCGCATGCTACAGATCCCGCCAACAGGTGACCTTGTTGTCCTGCAGACAAAAGCAGCGGGCATTTCCCAAGATGCCAACAATGCAGTCTGAGAATTAACCGGTTCAATGGGATCGATCAGCTCTGTACCACTGATCAAAGCCATCGGAAATTCCCAAGGTGAAAGCTTTGATGAGCCAGTGAGCACATTAACATATGCCCTTCTCCGCAGGTCCCTGCACAGAGGTTTGCATCCAATCTCCCAGTGCGGTCTTGAATGGCTCTGTATGCATCAAGTACCCACCCGCCCTCCCCAGCCATTGTATTGCTTTCTCTTATACCAACTCCTATTCTAAGCTAGACCCACTCAGTGGTCAATTTACAACCTGCCATCTCTGCAATTGTATCAGATATCAGCACATCTTGTTCTGATATCTACCATTCCGCAGCAAAACGATGGAGAATACTATCACCATCAAGTTGCATGAAAGGTTAACTTGGTACAATCTCCTGCAAGACTATCAAACCAGCTTCCGTCCAAGAAGCAGCACAGAGACCACCAGCATCCAAGTTAGTGACGATGCTCTTCATACATACCCTGGGCAAAAGGATAACCCAGGCAATGCAACCTCTCTGCTGCTTTCAAGAACATCAGCCATGAAGCACACCTCAACATCCTTTCAATGCACATGGGCTTCGAGCAGTACGTGCTGCAGTGGGTTGCCCCTTATATCCCATTATATATTGAAAACGGAGACCAATTGGGCTACAAAACATCTCAAGACCCAGTAATCTGCAAAATTTGACAATGCTCCACCCTTTACCTCGTCATCTTTGACCTACATAGGCAGAACCTCTGGTGGTACTCCTCAACAACACAGACATCAAATACAACCATAATAGAGCAGCTTTAACTAAGGATAAATTGCATCAATAACTTCAATCCACTCAAGCATTGTCCGCTTCTCATCCAAACCTGGATGTCATGCAGTTACATGAATCTCAACCAATCAAAGACCAAAATGTATTCTCCTAGAAAACCCAACCAAGAATGCACAAGTCCAGAGCTGGCTGACTGACATGATGCTCGACAGAATCACGCCTCAACGACACAGTGCAAAATCTTTTCGCTTTACTATCGACGCAGCTATCCAAGCCTTGGTTATCTCCCACCTGGATGATGGCAAAACCATACTATCAGGAGTCGAAGGTACAACCTTGACACTTACCTTCCGAAAGCTGTCCAGCAGGTCTCATCAAGGGAACTAGAATATTCAACCACATAACCCCATCCTCAAAGAGCTACAATGGCTAATATTCAAACATTCATCATGTTAGGACAACCTGCATCACTTAAAAAGCAGTCACAACCAACACATCGCTACCTGGCCAAGAACTGCACCACTTCAGGAGGCCACCATGACACGAAAAACCACCAACAGGGGAGAAAAACAAAAATTAAGGAAAGGAACGTTCTGCTACACAAAAGGTCTCTGGAGCAAGGTACCAAGGAAGTTAAAACTGCCCCCATCCCATACTTCAGAAAGGACCTAAATCGCCAATGTCTAATCACTCCACTGAATCCAAATTCTCATGCTCTAGAGCTCCTTCTGACCCCCATCCATCGTGGTTCACGCCAACCCCACGCCCTTACTTGTAATCCCCATGTGCGTTGCCTATGTAAAGCACGCTGTTGCTTCCCAGCTAGGTTCGAGCTTTATAAAAATCCCACACATGCATACTATAGATCGGTGCTCAAAACCTCAGAACATAAAACTGATCCCCAGATATGATTCATTTGCAATTGGTGGTGGCAGGAGGGAACCTGCGACGGGGTTGTGGATTCCAACCACATAGCAATGGATGAAAATCACACAAACAAGTGCACCACATTTCACATTCTTCAATTGTGTGCAAGTGATTAGGGAACCCACGGCTGTATTTTAAGCAGAAAATACCCCTGAAAGGCTCAGTCTCCTATTCCACAAGTAGGCCACTCAATGCCAAAATATTAAGAGAACTGCAGTTTTCTTCCGCACCTATGCCCCAAACTGGCAGCCCTCACCCTACCACCAAACCTATCCTCCGTTTGACCTTTTGTCAACCCCTTCCGATAGCTTTTTTGGCAGAGTGTGTAGCATTGCACCTAGTCTTTCCTTTCTTTTCTCTCCCATGCCCAGTCATTTATGTGTGTGCATTTGCTTAGGTTGTCTTTCCAGCTTTCTTAGTCTTAGTTTTCTTCCTTGTTGGATTCCTGCTAGCCTTAAGGCCTGCATTAAAGACTGTCCCAAGTAATTCACAAATATCAACATTATCATATACTAATGGATTGCTACATCAAACCAATCCTCTTTCATGCCAGCCCTTCCTTGCCTGTGGGTTCGAGCCTCGGTTGAAATATATTCACACTCACACTTGACATTTCCAGAATATAAATCCAAGTGTTTATCTGTACATCCCCTAGTCAGGCATACTAGCAAAGAGCTGCTTGATCGCTGCAGGAATCTGCATATTCCCAATCCATCAATCCCTGCAGGAATCTGCACATTCCTAAAACATGGATCATGTAGGTTGTTTTTTTCACATACCACCAGCATGGATCCTTGCTTCCATTTGAAAATAATGGCGCCCAGGAACAATCTTCACACCTAGAACGGAACCCACCATGTCTTAAAGACGGGCGCTACAAGCTTCAAAAGAACTGGAGTGTACCATAGATTTGAAAAAGCTCACCTCAATGAGCCCAGCAAATCCCCCCCCACAGACAGAACTCTGCACAATACCCAAAAGGAAGGATGAAAACATTTACATTGAACAGACCCCAGAAGGAATCTACAAGTTCCAAAGGGTTATACACACTGAGACAGACTGACATTGCAAATCAAAATGCTAGAAAAGGGGGCATTCAGTATAACAGTAACAGGCACATGTCTAGCTCACACCCTTAAGCACAGACAGGAAGAACCACAGCTACCCACAGACTCTGCACCATCAACACGCGGGCTCAGTAAGACCCAATGCAGTGTCAGCCCCTGCACATTTTGCATTGCACCTCTCACTCCTTTGCCGGTGTCAAGTTATGACCGACAACGTTCCGATCTTTTCTCTACAATATGGACAGTGTCTTGTTGCAGATTGTATAACTAGCACTTTGCAAATCAGAACAAACTGCAGGAGGTGATTGAGACCAACAAGTTACTTTCTTACCTGGTAACGTTCTTTCGATGGGATGGTCCGACGACGTATTCCATGTCTATGACAGGTAATGTCCACAGCTGTGCGGCTTCGGAAAATCTTTGGCGTCTGCGTCCTGCGTCGATGACGTCGATGTGCCGTCCCCGAGGACCTCCTCCGACGGCCGACGTCACCCAATGTGATAAGTAGGACGCACGACGCCCATAGCCTCAGTTCCGTTTTTTCCGCGAACGTGTTCGCTTTGTGAATCTCGGTACACCTCGACTCGTTGGAGTTTGCTGTTTTCACTTCTCGGTTCGTTGAACCTGTTCGATTTGTTGTGTAGACCTGTTCATGGCGATGTCTTTCTCATCTTCAACCCCGCGTCCGGGCTTCAAGAACTACGGGGACTGTGGGTCCAAGATGAAGGCGTCGTGCGAGTCCGTGACCGACATCTGGTGCCTCGGGGAGGCCCACGATACGGACGACTGTGTCGACTGCCAGTCGCTCACGGCAAAGGCCTTGCGGGAACGCAAGAAGAAGCTGTCGGTAGGCCGGGTGTCTAAGCCCCGGAAGTCGAGGTCTGCGGGCTTTCGACGGATGACTCGAGGGGCGACTCTCCGCGTCGTCGTCGGAAGTCCGGTGGGTCTCCTTCTAGGAGTCGGTCTCGCCACTCCTCCGCCTCTTCGAGGCATTCCAGGAAGCGCCGGCATAGGTCGCCTTCCCCGTCCTCTTCCGAGGACTCCGCCCGTCGTCGGGGCGCTTATCCCTCCATGCAAGCGACACCGGTGAAAAGGGCTTCCTTCGGGAATCAGATGCTAGTGATTCAGGAAACGCAGGGTACCGGTCCGTCCGCGCTTCCTAGTGGGGTAGGTCGGCACCAGTCGAGAGAAACCGCTCGTACGCCTTCGGGCTCGAGTGGTCGGCACGGCTCGCGGGAGAGGTCCCGCTCAGACAAGGGTAGCCGTTCTCGCCATGCCCGTGCCAGGTCCCGGTCCTCGACGCGCTCGAAACCGTGTGATCCTGTGCCGTCTTCGATGAAGACGTCGACGCCGGTGGCGCTGAGGTCGTCGACGATTTCTCGAGGCTCCGCCTCCGAGGGGCTCGTTGACGCCGTCGGCACCTAGGTTGTCGACAGACCCGCTCGGAGCTCTGGCTTCGAGGACTGTGTCGACACCGCCGATGCTGGCGGCGCTGCAGCCGACGTCGACGCAGATGCGCTCGACGTTGACGCCTTTTCTGTCGATGCCGGCGCCGACCCGTTCGGTGCCATCAACGTCTTTTCTGTCGACGCCGACTCGTTCGGCACCTTCGACGCCTTTCGAGGCGGTGGTGTCGGAGGGGCCCCGTGGCACAGGGTTTGCCCCTAGAAAGGCTATGGCTAAGATCCGGCACTGCTTTGGTCCACAGAGGTCTTCCTCTCCCCGCCTGGAGTACATTTCAGAGGGTGATGAAGGCTCTGATGGCGGCCTGGTTCCGGTTACGATTACGTACGATTACAGATGAGCTTATCTCGGGCCATAGCCAGTTTGATGACCTGAAGCAGTCACAGCATGATGCCAGTGGACTGGACACCTCTCCGGAGGTGGAGTTTTGTCGGCCGGAGCCTGGCACTCATGCCGATTCTTCATATCGGCGCCTTATGTCTCGGGTTGGGAAGCTCCCCCAGGGGAGTTCGTTCAGGATGATCTCACGGACATCCTTGATCTCGGTCCACCCACTGACCCAGTTTCGCCTTTTCATATGGCTCTGCAGAGAAGGGTGGCGGCGGCTTGGACTGCTCCAGAGAGTCTCCCGGCAGTGGGCAAGTCTTTGTCGCGAAAATACCGTCCAGCCAGTAGCGACCCCTGCTACTTGTCTAGGCACCCCACCCTGGAGAGTTTGGTGGTGCAGGTGGCTACGGCCCCGGCAAAGCAGGCGTCTTATCTTACCATCCCTCCGGATAGGGACGACAAACGTTTTGACGGCTGGGTGAAGAAAGTGTTTTCTTCGGGGGGCATGGCGCTTCAGGCGGCCAACTCCATATGTGCCTTGTCTCGTTTCACACACACTCTGTGGAACTGTGTTGCATTAGCGGCTGATCATATTCCCGAAGGGGACGAACGGGATGGTTTCCTTGCTATGGTTCAGGATGGCAAGGATGCCATGTGTGAGGCAGTTCAGTTGGGTTTGGACTTGGCGGATTGTGTCAGCCGGTCCATGGCGGCTAGCACCGTAATGCGCAGGTTTGCGTGGTTGCGGAAGTCTGGGTTCGCTCCTGATGTGCAGTCCCAGCTCCTCAACATGCCCTTTGACGGTGAACACCTTTTTGGCAGCAAGGCTGATGAGCCTTGAGAGGTTGCAGACCTCAAAAGCTGCAGTGAAGTCGTTAGGCGCTGCAGTTCGCCAACCTACGCCTTTTCGTCCTAGGGGACAGCAATGGAGGGGAGGTTCCTTTCGCTATTACTCATCCTTCAGTAAAGCGAGGGGAGCTAGCAGTCAAAGAGGCCATCGTAAGAGTGCCAGAGGTGGAAACAAAGGTACTCGAGGTGCCAAGGCCGCTCGGGCAGTTGCCTCTTTGCCCTCAGGCAACGCCGCAGCCGCTACCACTCAGTCATGAGGCCAGGTCCCATGGTTCGCCGGCTGGGGGAAGGCTGGTGCAGCATCTTGTAGAGTGGCAAGCCATTACTTCGGATGTGTGGGTTCTGGAGATCATAACCCACGGCTACTGTCTTCCTTTTCGGCAGAGGCCTCACGACAATCCACCAGGGAGCCTCTCTTTGAAGTGTCCGGATCCGCTCCTTGCGCAGGAAATTCAAGCCCTGCTGGAGAAAGGCGCTATAGAACTGGTGCCTGTAGCGGAGAGGAACAAGGGGTGGTATTCCCCTTATTTTTTGATTTCGAAGAAAGACGGGGGATTGAGACCCATCATGGACTTGCGCGGTTTGAACAAACTCCTCAGGAAGGACAAGTTCAAGATGGTGACTCTTTCTCAAGTCCTCCAGGCCCTTCAACTTCAGGACTGGTTGGTGTCTCTCGACCTCAAGGATGCTTACTTCAATGTGCCGATCCATCCTAAGCACAAGAAGTACCTGAGGTTCGCGGTTGGCGACTCGCACTTTCCGTTTCGGGTCCTGCCGTACGGATTGACCTCCGCCCGAGGGTTTTCACCAAGCTCATGGTGGTGGTGGCAGCGCATCTCAGGAAAGGGGGGATTCACGTCTACCCCTACCTGGACGATTGGTTGATCAGGGGGAGCTCTCCCGAGCAAGTCCTGGATCATCTGTCCGTCACCTGCCACTCCCTTCACAGGCTGGGCTTCTCCCTCAATTTAAAGAAGTCCCATTTGACACCAAAGCAGCGGCTCCAGTACATCGGAGCAGTGCTCGACACGTCCCTGGGGCAGTGTTTTCCTCCTCAGGTGAGGGCTCTTCACATTCAGCAGATGGTGCACAAGTTTCAGCTTGCCCAGAATCTCCCAGCGTCCGAATTCTTGAGACTGTTCGGCCTCATGGCATCCTGCATTCTTCTGGTGCCAGAGGCTCGTCTGCGGATGAGATCTTTGCAGTGGGCACTCAAGCTCCAGTGGTCTCAGTCCTCCGGCAGGCTGTCGGACCCTGTTCAGGTGCCGCCCTCGGTAGCCCGGGACCTTCTGTGGTGGGCCGTCGGGGGCAATCTGATGAAGGGGGCCCCATTTTGGCTGCCCTGGCCGGAGGTGACGATCGTGACGGACGCATCCCTCACGGGATGGGGAGCTCATGCCAACGAGTTGACAGTCAGCGGTCGTTGGTCTCCGTCGGAGTCCAGACTCCATATCAATCTGTTGGAGCTGAGGGCCGTGAGGCTAGCCCTGAAGGCTTTTCTGCCGACCTTGCGCGGAAAGAGTGTCCTGATTCTAACGGACAACACGGTGGCCATGCACTATCTCAACAAAAAAGGGGGGGCTGGGTCACTTCCACTGTGCAGGGAGGTGATGCAGCTCGAATTCTGGGCCATCCAGCAGGAAGTTTCGATCTCGGCTGTTCATCTGGCCGGAGACGACAACGAGACGGCGGATGCTCTGAGCAGGCAGAGCTCGATCTCTCACGAGTGGGAGCTGGCTCAGGAGATTCTCCTGGAGATCTTCGCCCTTTGGGGGACCCCTCAAGTGGATCTCTTCGATTCCAGTGTCAACCGGAAGTGCGAAAGGTTTTGCTCGCCGGAATTTCCTCCAAAAGGAGCCTTAGGAGACGCGTTTGTGGTGGAGTGGTCATTCCCACTGCTGTACGCGTTTCCTCCAGTCCCCGTCATCCCGCAAGTGCTGTGGAGGTTACGGAGGTTAGGTTCCCGGATGATCCTCATTGCTCCGGCGTGGGCCCAGAGGACGTGGTACCCGGACCTTCTAGACTTGTCCATCTGCCCTCCACGTCGTCTTCCCTACCGAGACGATCTGCTCTCACGGGAGGGGGGTCAGTTTCTCCATCCAGAGGTCAGGTCCCTCAATCTTCACGCTTGGCTTCTGAAAGGTTGAGGTATAAGGATTGGGACCTCCCTGAAGACGTGATGGAGGTGTTGCTTTCGGCCAGGCAGCCGGCAACAAAGTCTCTGTACCGTTGCCGTTGGAGAAAGTTCTGCGACTGGTGCAGAGTTCAGAATGTGGATCCTTTTGAATGTGACATTCCCATGGTTCTGTCGAGTCGAGGCGTACCAAGATTCACGAAGCGAACACGTTCGCGGAAAAAACGGAACTGAGGCTATGGGCGTCGTGCGTCCTACTTATCACATCGGGTGACGTCGGCCGTCGGAGGAGGTCCTCGGGGACGGCACATTGACGTCATCGACGCAGGACGCAGACGCCAAAGATTTTCCGAAGCAGCACAGCTGTGGACATTACCCGTCATAGATATGGAATACGTCGGAGGACCCAATCCCCTCGAATGTACTGTTTAAGGCCGCGATTGTGAAGGTATATCACAGGTGCATGCAGGAAATGTCTCAGCACAATAAACACTCCTCCAGCCACACACACGCAGGGTTCGAAATTGAGGGGAGCCCTTTAGTTCCCGCTTGCCGCCTAGAAGAGCCTAGGTTAGCTTGAGACCAACAGCTACATTTGGCTCCCCAGGCCAAATGATGGCGAGCAAACACACCTATTTGAATTTAAATATGTGCATTTGGGACAATCTATAAATAAAGATTAGGACACATCAATAAGCCATGTAAAGCCTATGAGAGTATCAATAATGGACAAAGTGATAAACTTACATCATTTGTGGAAGTTAGATATGAAAAACATGATCTACTAGCTCATTATTCCCCAGTGGTAGCTCCTGGTCACTGGTGAATGCTGGATACCCAGGAGCTGCTTTTTGCTCCTGCTTATTCAATCTTAATTTCAACACACACAATTAAGGTTATCAAGACTGTAAAAACATAAATGCCACCTAATTGCGGCTTTTCGTCTTATTGAAAAATTGACATACTGGGGTACACGAAAAATTGCACGAGGCCCACATAGTCACCTCTACCACAGATGACCACTGACATTTATGTACAAAAACACTACCACCCCAGCAGCTATAAAGAAACAGTACAGACACAAGTTCAGTTTCAGCCACCCTCAGAGAGAGAGAGAGACACACACACACACACACACACACCCACAGACCCACAGAGATATCCATAGTTCCATGGACATGTATACACAGTCTAGGCTCCAGGCAGAGGAGTATAGTCTCAGCCACTGAAACAGTGTAAACCCCGATCAAAATATGAGTCTGAAACAAAGATCCATAGTGGCAGCAACAGATACATTGACACTTAATCGGCAACACCATTTAAATAAACAGACAAACCATCATACACTCAACTAAAAAACACACACAATATCAGTCACAGGCCCATGCAAGTAATCACATTCACAAACAGTTCTGCAACAGATGTAGTATCCGGTACAGATTCAGCCAAGGAGTCACAACCTCTAAGTGGCCAGAAAATACAGTCTGAGACACAGGACACATTCACTCTCGACTACAGACGGACCCATTCTCTACGACAGGTGCAGTTTCAGCCCCACAGATGTGCTTGCACAGTTTCCGACAAAATCTCAGCAAAAGAAACGCATTCAGTCTTTGGCAGCCACAAGCATGCACCCTCGTCGCCGCTACATAAACACATTTGCATGGTATGGCTGCTTTTACCCCTTAAACTCAAGAACACATTAACAGTTTCACCGATAGAGACAAAGTCTTTAGCAGTATCCCAACAAAATATCCCCACCAAAAATATTGGCATACATATGGCCGTTTGTCTGGCCATAGGCGATATTTTTGGGGAGGATATTTTGTGGGAACGGGGGTTTCCCCAGCACATTTTTGAATAATGCAGGGGTTGCGGGGGTGTCCCCCGGGGTTGGTGATATTTTTGTATCACAATATTTTTGCGGGGATATTAACAAATGGAACCTCTTTAGCTGAGATCACCACTGCATAACCTCATCCACAGATGTAGTCTCAGTCAGAGACAGATATGGTACCAGATGGAGTCTTGGCGACAAAGGTACACATTCTTAGCTACCTACACCAAGGCATATCTCAACCTCTTGACAGACATGCATCTCAGTCACCAACACGCATACAGTTTTAGCCACAAATATCACAAATATGCATAAAACTTGTCAACTACAGACACATTCCAGTGTGAGGCGGATGACAAATACGCCTGCAGCGTCATTTAAAGTCACACTAGCAGTCTCAGCAATAGATACACAACTAGTCTCAGCCAAAGAGGCAAATGCAGATTCAGATACAAAGAGAATGTACAAGTCAAAGACACACGGTTGCAATTCAAGAGGCATAGGGACACTCTCAGACACAGATACAGTCTTAGCTAAAGGCAGACCTGCAGCTCAGTTATACAAACACACAGTCCCGACCACACAGACAGGAGGACAATCAATGCCATTTAGAGAGAGTGTGGGGAGGCTGGAAGAGAGGGACCATGAGGAGATCAACAGGCCATTAGGGGGAATTTGGTGAAAGGCCTTAACATTGGTTACCATTTTGAATTTTCGAAGAGGGAAGAAGAGGTTGAGGGTGGAAAGGTCCAACACAACTCTCAAGCCATCCTGGTTCTTTTTTATGGCGAAAATCCTGAAATAGAAGCCCAATCCTCGCTGGGAGGCTGGGACTTCTTCCACAGCCTGGTTCTCGACGAGCGACCGAACTTCTGCCAACAGAGTTGCTGTCCCAATCTGTGGGAGGGAGGAGAGGAAGGTATCGATAGGCGGTACCCCATGGATACTGCCGTGAGTATCCAGGGGTTCAAAAACTTCTGACACCAAAACAGTGTGTGAAGGGCAAGCCTGCCCCTCACTGGAGACACGTGGATCCGAAGTGGCGTATCGTGCCTTCTTTCCCTCTGAGGCTGTTGTGGAGGAAGGGGACTGGGAAAAGCCCTTGCTCCTCCTTTTGTTGTTTGTGCCATTGTTGACTCAGCAAACAGTCAGGCTGTCTGGAACTCTGTTCTTGGAAGCCGGGGAACCATCCGAGCATTGATGTGACTCGGTGTATTCCTTGTGAGTGGCCTTCATAAGAATAAAGACTTTGCAGTTTGCAAACTCTTTCTTTTTATCTAACTCATCAGTGGTTGAGTGAAAGCCATCTCCCCCCTTGAATGCAAGATCCAATATGCGTTCCTGGACGTCTGGGTTAAACCTCTGCCAGTGCCCCCGCCTCCGGTTGTTCAACACTGGTTTGAGGAAGGCCCAAGTGCCATTGGTGGAAGGCTTTGGCCGATGATGGGGTGTCGGGGTCTTCTACCTCGTCTGTGTCCACCAGGGCGTCCGGCTGGTCCGGAGCAGGTGGAGGGGTGCTGGGTGCTGAGGGCTGAGGTGTGGAGACCGGAGCCGGAGGCTGCAGCGGACGCTGGTATGGAACCGCCTGAACTATGGTAGGCAGGGGAGCCAGAATGTAATGAGCCGGCGTAGGCAGCAGGGGCTGCACCAGGGCCTGCAGCTCTGGAGCCATAAGAGGAATGACTACAAGCGCAAGTGGAGGGTCTGGAGGGAGCATGTCCCCGATTACATCCCTTAGGATGGGCCCCATCTGAGGAGATCTCATGAGCGCGAGGACATTTTCAAAGAACCTGTCCTCGCAGGCCAGTGGGGTGGCAGGCAATATTGATGGGACAGCAGGCAGCTGCTGGGGCCGGTGCGTACTCCATCTAGCTGTTTGCGGTGTAAACCTGCCATGCGCTGCGCTGCTGATGGATAAGCTGTTGGCCACGTACCTGGTTGACACCAGTCCCACCTTGTAACTCATTCACCCACCTGCTCCGTTCCTCAAGGAGGTATCGGATGAGCGGCCATCTTGTCTGGCACAGTGGCCATCTTGTCGAGCTGCATCCCACATGCGAAAGTCATGGTGCTGGGCTCACTGGGCCCAGTCTCCTCCAGAGTCTTGGCGATGTAGCATGAAACATACACTGCACCTCAATCGGAGGCTGGCTAGGTGTGTTGCCCTCGGCTGAGTTGCTGGTAGTGCTGCGTTTAGGCACCCTCTCTGACATGTTGCTGGTCCAAGGGCAAAGCCCCTCAGGTGTACGCCCGGTAAAAGAACGTTGATGCCCCTCAGCACCATCTCCAGAATGATCTAGACCCCTCTGCCTGGTGGCCAGTAGCTGAATTAGCCTCGGTATTTGTTCTGGTGCAAGAACCTGAGAGGTTCCTCCCATCTGGGCATTTCCTTGGAAAGGAGTCACCCTTGCGTTGTGTGCTGGAAAAGAGCAGCCCTCCTTTGGGCCTTGACTTATATCTGACCAAGTCCTTCAAGTCCTCTGCAGCCGACTTCTCGAAGAGCTACCTCCACCTAGCTAGTCTGTTCTTCAAAGCAAGCGAAGAAAGTGTGTTGCATGAGGTGCAACCCTCCCATCCGTGGTCGGGGCCAAGGCAGCGCAGGCAAAGAGTGTGGGGATCAGATGTAGGGAAGAGCCCCTCGCAGGCTGGACACCTGCTGAAGCCCGCTGAAGTCGACATGCGCCGAGGAGGAGCGTGGCACCAGAGGACTAAGTGCCTGAATGATAAAAGACAAAAAAGGCGGAAGAAAATATCCGGGGAAGTGTGTGGTATTACATGGCCGAAGCCAAACCCAGGAGTGCTGGTGAAATCAGTCTGTTCCCGTCGACGCGGAAAAGGGGCCTGGGGAGTGACACCGGTGGGCAGAGTCAGGGGAGCGCATGCTTCCAGGGCCACACCTCTAGGGAAGATATCTTTCTGGTGAAAAAGGTTTTGTTTCCCATCCCCAGCGAGAGACGTCCATGCAGTATGGAGGAAAGGGGACATGACGTAAAAGTAAGATATAGCAAGGAAGCAGGATACCACCAGGTAACTCCACTTGAGTTAAAGAAAAGGAATGTTCCAGCAGACCAGGTCAAATCTGGAACTGGTGGCATGGTATTCAAGATGATGCAAAATTAACAGCGATCAGGGAGTTTGCCAAAGAAGTGACTGGAGAGGGGGTGTCTCAGGGACCAGGACCGTGGAGCAGTGAGCTATTCCGCAGTAAGGCAACTCCCCAAGCTGAACTCAGACCCTGGGAAACCTAACCAGAGCCAAAAATATAAAACCAGTAACTCAACCTCCTGGAGGAGTTCTTTGTTCTTTTTTTCCAAACCGTGGATATGTTAATCACACAGGCCCCGACAATTGCACTCAACCAACAAAGGTGTGGGATTCCGAAAACAAAGACAACAGTCATTCAAGCATGGCTGGAATGGGGCCATGTCAGGAACATAGTAAGAGACACTGTTCTTTTGCATGACTTTCACCGAGAGAATACTTGGAGAAGCAAACATCTAGGTTTCCTATTCTATGTCCCTCTCTGTAAATGTTTTTCTCCCCTTTCATGAACACATGATTTCTATAAATCAAGGGTGCAAGGATTGAACACCCCAAGAAAACTCAGGAAGGGGTTCCCACTGAAACAAGAGGATTTGTAGTTTCTTTATTGACACCCCTCAGGTTTTCGTAATCCTTTACTCTTCCATTCACATTATTGAAAAATCCAATACAATCGCTAGTTTTAACAGACATTGGTCTGGTCATGTGTTCCCCATGAACATACTTTGTGGCAAAGTCAACCCCATCTCTCCAGAAAGTCCATGGGACTTGCAAAAGGTGAATTCACGTACCCAAAGGCACACACTAGTATGTAGGTATACAATGGTGTCCTCTGTTAGATCTTTGCGTTTCACCTTTGAGACAAATCTAAAAGCATCTTACAATGTTCAGTTCTCCCTCTCTTTTGTAAAGTTAAATCTTTCCTTTGGTCTTGGGTTAGACTTTATTACACCACTGCATAACTGCAGCGTTTAATCTTCTTGGTGTAGGTTGTACATTGTATACGTTTATACTATTTTATGATTCCAATGTATAGTGCCCCACTGCCTTCAGGCCAGGGTTGTTCTTTGTGCTTTATAGATCTACAAGGGATCCTCCTTCAATTAGGACGTGCCTTTGTGACTCTGGTTGGTGCCCCCCCCCTATAGCTTATCAGAACTAATCCATAGGTTAGGATCTATACACTACATTAGGCTCCATGGAAAATGGCAGGCAACCTGAAAAATAAAGCTTGCATTTAACAAGGATTAACTTGAGGGTACTTTCTATACTTATGCTGTGCTTTCTTCGGCAAAAAGCCATAAAAGCAGCAACAATAATTGATTAAAGATGATAAAGTGCATATATAAATGCATAAGGCATTGTCAAATGATAGTAGTACAACATAACATTTTTTCCACAGTACAGAATAATTCTAAATCTCCTCATTAATAAATAATCTTATATCAATTCTATTTAAAATATGTTGAGATCATTGAAGGACCCAATTACTCAATTTCTCAGGATTCATACCCAGAATACAATTGCCACAGCCCGGACAAATGCTGCGTTTTCCATTATTTTATATGCAGTTACTTCTGTATGAATATTACGGATCCTGGCTGTGTTCAGTCTTTGTTTCAAATATTGGGTTTGTATATTTTTATATGCAGGGCCGAGCAACAAAAAATTAATTTTGGTTTGCTTGTGCCAGTACAATATGGGAAGACACCTGTTGGCATAAGACCCTATTTGAACGTACGAGTAGCCAAAGGTAGAATGTCACATCTTAGTTTGAAGAAAAGTGTACGTGCTGCTTTAGGTTTTAAGTAGTGAACGGAGGATAGCACAGGGGCAACATGCCGGTCTTGGAAGCAAGACCACGCAGAGCAACAAAGGTTTGAATCCCATATCCACGCTTAGAAACCGATCTTGGGTACGCTATTCAGTGCGTTTTTTTATTTTTAAGTAGTCCAGCTATGCTTCATAGCCCAGTAAAGGATTACAAACCCAATAGGAAATGACAGTCAAGAGATAATAGCATTGGGTATCAATATCTTCTATTGCACCGTTTCGAATTTCAGTTAATGTTTTGGCCAGGCCATTAATCAGTTTTCAAAGCCTAGATTAAGTAGAGAGGATTTTGTGTGATTACACCATGGCAAACTGCGCCCGCCTTCTTGCCTCAAAACATCTGAGAGTGAATCTCTGTACTTTTCCAAGAAAGGTGAGCTCGTAGAAGGACCCAGTACAAGATGGGTTTGGTCGCAATTTTCGAGACCTATGTAATTCATGCAAGTGGATTGTGGGTGCACTTTTGGGAAGACCCTGAATATTTTTAATGAAAGTATTTTCAGTGACCTTGAAGGAATTTACGGGGTGTATATATATATATATATATATATATATATATATATATATATATATATATATATATATATATATATAATACATTACTCAACGTAATCATATTTCTGATGCTTGTATCTGCTTAGATTCACATGATGTGCATAGGCTGGCATCTAGTGGAAGCTGCAGAGTATTACAGTTGTTTTTGAAATTCAAAAAGGGACGTTGACAGGGCGTGCCAGTAATACTATCCCTAGTGTGACGTTGTTACACTACGGCAGCAAAGAGCTTTCTTACGAAGAACTTCCCCCACCATGGACTCCGTTTTGGCATTGTTACAAGTTGCCTTGGAAACTGTTCAGGTCACGTAAACGTGCTAGTCAGATGATCGGACGTGCTTCGCTTACACGGAAGCCACACCTCTTGTTCCTTAAAGCCTTCAGCCGCGGGAACTTCGTTGCTGCTAATTGTACATTACTACGTGCCTTTTCGTAGCCCAACTATGCCACTGTTTGCCTTCCTCGGATTACCCTCCGTGAACCTTTGACTCTGAACTCTCGTTACCAGACCTTGGCTTTGTACCCTGTTTCAGCCTGGACACAGAGCGAGAGACAGTAATGCTACTGAGCGTACTCATTGAAGACACTGATGCAGACGTGCTACCTCCTCCAAGGTGACCAGTCAGTACCCTGATTCCCAAACTTCGTGAAATAGCACTGACTGAAACTTGCTATAAAGTGAAGGCTATCCCTTTAAGAACAAACATGTGGCTCCGGGGGGGCAATTGGCAGCCTCTTGAAGATTTCCACTTTGCACAAGGGGTGCTTGTTGTCAACTTGTATTGATTCCGGTGGAGGATTGATTTCCGCTGTGCCGTTCACTATCCATTGAGTTGGACCTTGGGGATTGACCACTGGCCCATATATGTTGAGAATAGGGCTTGGTGATTTCTCCATGCCCACGTCCTGAAGAAGGTCTTTGACCGAAACACGTGTCGACGCTTTTTGGTGTGAATCATCTGGTCAAATAGAATACCAGATGCATAACGACACCTGATACTATGGACTGGGTCACTGATTAATGTGACAATTGAAACAACTGGTGTAGAAATATTACCAAGGTCTACTGGTTTAGAAATTACACTGGGGCCTTGAATACTGCCAGCAGTTCTAACAGGATGTGGTTCTGTGCCGTGGCAAGAGTCCACAGACCCTGAGCCGTGTGATGAAGGTGATGAGCCCCCCCACCCAGTAAGCAAGGCATCTTTCGTCATTATAGCTTGCACCTCTGGATCGTGGAAGGGTTTGCCCCTTAACAGATTCTCCCTTGTCCACCAGAGAAGGTTTTTTACTAGTGTTGGCAAAACAACCACTAGATTGTCCCAATGACCAATTTGCCAGAGACCACTGTTTTGCCAACCACTCCTGCATGGGACGCATGTGCAGGCATGCATGCAGCACCTGCTAAATGCAAGATGACATCATGCCTAGCAATCGCATAGCTTTGTGTACGCTTATCTGCGACCGGCCTGATAACGTGGAATTTGCAGTAACATTTTGGACCATTTCCTCTGAGAGGGAAGAGTAAAGCCTCCCTTGTGTCTATTACAGCTCCTGGGAACTGTTTGGTAGTGCTGGGCACTAGGCTTGATTTTTTTTCTTGTTTATTGAGAAGGCCAAATGAAAGAAAATTTAGCGTTCTTTTAATGTTTGTCCTGTAAATTTGGGGGGTTTCCCCTGTAATCAGCCAGTCGTCCAGATAAGGGTACACTGGGATTGACTCCCTGCACTGCCACCACCGTCAGTACCTTTGTGAATACCCTTGGAGCAGAAGCTATGCCGAAGGGTAGCACTTTGAATTGGTAGTGCTGGTTTGCGATCTTAAATCGTAAGACTTTTCTGTGAGCTGGGAACATTGAAATATTAAAATAAGCCTCTTTTTTCATATCCAGAGTTGCCATGTAGTCCACCCGCTTTAGCAGAGGGATTACTTCTTGTAGCGTAGTCACAGAGAATTTTTGTGGCTTGACATATTTGTTTGCAGGGTGTAGGTCTAATACTGGGCGCATTGTTAGATCTTTCTTTGGCACAAGGAAGTAGGTTGAATAAATACCCTTGTTTACCTGGTTCACCAGGATGAATTCTATGCCGTCCTTTAGGAGCAGCGCTGCAATTTCATCGAGAAGGATGCAGTGTTCTTCCTCTGAGTGTGTCTTTTGGCACAGGTGATGGTTTTGGGGTTGCTGGATTAGTGCCACACAGTACCCACCTGCCACGGTGGTCATCACCCATTTGTCGGAGGTGATCCCCCTCCCATGCTTGGGTGAAGTTTGAAATACGCTCACCTACTGGAGAGGCATGGGAGGGCACCGGAAGTGGGTAGTCACTGTTTTGGAGGTGTTGCTCCACCTCTAGAGGTGGAGGACATCCCCGGCCGCGTGTTTGGCGCTGTCCCCTCTGGTAACCCTGTGAGGCTTGGCCTTGATTGTTACCCCAGGATGCCCCTTGGTTTTGACCATGCCCTGAACCCTTCTGGAAATGCCGTCCTCTGAAGTGACGCAAATTACTATTCCCTCTTTGGCAAGAGAGTTTATCTGTAAGTTGTCCCAAGGACTTGAGAGTATCGTACTCGTCTTTCGCAGACTTTACTGCATCCTATACTGCCTTACCAAAGAGGATGTTGGGCTCGACCGGCATATTTAGCAGTGTTGCTTGAGTCTCCTGCTGGAATCCGGATTGGCAAAGCCAAGCATGGTGCTTAATAATAGTGCCTTCTGCAATAATTGTTTCTGCATTATCAGCGGCGTCTAAATTATTTCTTAGGATGCAGCTAGAGACTGCTCTGCCCTCTGCTGCTACCTGGGCCAACTGTGTTCTTAGGGGCTCAGTAGTGTGGACACCTTGTTCCACTTATGACAATTGTAGATAGATAAGAGTAGTAAGAGGCTACTTTCCTGCCCCTGGTGTAGAGGCATTTGCTTTCTTTGTCAGGTGGTGCCTTAGAGGAAGCTGATGGAGTACCGGCTCTCTTCGGGTGTTTGTCACTACCAGAGAGTCTGGTTTAAGCGGTCCCCTGATATAGAGGGGGTCAGTGGGCGTAGGCCAAAGGGTTTCTCAATGCGTGGTACCCCAGAATATCCTGAACAAAATCCTTGTCCTGCTGAGTCTCTTGTGTTTTGATCTGGAAGTGCTCAGCAGCCTTAATGAACATGTCATTTAGAAGGGGCTGGTTGTCAATAGGCGAATCAGTCCCACGGGGAGGTCTTGGGTTACGGGAGAGGCTTTGTCATAGTCATCCCCATACATTTTCTTTTGTACCTTCTTAACCTGTATAAGTATCTACAGCATCATGCTCATAGTCTGTGTCAGAGATTAACACAGGGAGGGTCAACCTGGGATGGAATATCCAAGGTGTCTAGATGAGACCTCCTAGAGGGGGAGTGAGTAGTAGGGGCATTTACAGTGGCTTGAAGCCAGAGGCAGATGTAGTAGGAGTGTTTTAGATGCTTTGGAAAGCGTATGGGTTTTTCTCAAAAAAAAGACCAATAAAGGTCATCCTCCTCATGACCCAATCTATGTCTTCACAAGTCCATTGGGCTGAGCTCGGAATGGACATAGGGCCTAGTGTTGAAGTCTGGGGGCCTGGTAAGGAATCTTCTTCAGAAGGCAGTGATTCCTTGTGAGGTTGAGAACCCTTGTGAGGTTGGGAGTCCCTATCCTTGGATGAGGAAAGTGACCTATCGTTGTGAGGCGTCTTGGAAGAGCGCTTCCTAGACGCCTTTCCCTTGATAAGCCCTCTCGGGACAAGTTTTTTCACCAAGTGGGCTAGTCCTGACTGTACTGAGGCCTTAACTGATTTCTGGAAAGAACATCGAACCTCGGAAGTGGAGTAGCCCGACGCCTCGTCAGCCGACATACGGTGTTGGGGTGTGGTTTTATTCATAACGTCTGTGCTGTCTTTCGACAGTCGGGGTCTGTCATGTAGCGAGCGGGACCTCAAATGCCCAGAGGACAGTGAACTTGCAGACCTCTCCCTAGACGTCGTGTGGCCATTAGTTGACGACCGTATCAAGTCTCGGGCCTCGGGTATGTGTTTAAAGTAGGGGTTGCGTGAGAGCCGATGCCGCCGGGGGTCGTCCACATAGCCGGGCCGCTGGCCTGTCTGGTGGGATTGGGGACTTGCACTTGGGAAACAAATGTCTCCCCTTCGCTGTCCGAAATGGCGGCATCGCTGAAGGTCCCCTGCGCGTATATGGTGGCCTCGGCCTGCATGGCGCGCCCAGCGTTTCATCTTCCGGTCCTTCAACATTTTCAGTTTGAAGAGCCGGCAGGCTCGACAGTTCTCCTCAACGTGATCTTGTGGGAGGCAGAGGTTGCACACCAGGTGCTTGTCGACCCACAGGAATTTTTTCTTGCAACTTGGGCAGAACAGAAAAGGGGTTCTACCCATGATAACATGTAATGGCAGCTCGGCGAATGTAATGTAGGAAAAGGGGCAGTATACCTGGATGTGGTATATTATTTAGCACTTTATACCTGGATACCTCAGAAATAGTTCCTTGGCAGATTCTTAAGGCCACACAGAGACCAGATGGGCAGCCAATCCTTTGCTCTAAAAGTGTTCAACAACCTACAAACTCTCAAAACCTCAGTCACCATACATCAAGACTAACATTACTACAATCTCAATCCTACAGATTGGTGACATAGTAATCGTCACAGCCATACGGGTCACAGAAACAATCAGGCCTTCAGACACAGAATGCATATAAACACATGGTGCACACAATACTGACACGTCCCATATTTACACACACACACACACAGGCCAAACCGAATATGTAAACAAAAACCTTCAATTTTTTTATATAAGAATTATAAAGATTTCACATTCAGTTCCAATTAAAATACAGCTTCTGTGAAAGGTAAATTCCAATTAACATGTTGAACTTGACACCATGTTGCAGCATTTGCCAGTCAAAGCGGAAATCAAGAAAAATGAAGCAATGTCTGCTGTGACATCACAAATTATGAACACTACCCTCTCACTTAGAACGCCAGGTGAGACAGAGATAAATGTAAATACACAGAGAGATACCTCCATGAGAATTGAAGCAATTTAAACAAGCAGGCCAGCAATCTGCAGAATGTAGCACAGTCGGCTTGCCGCGCAGAGGTCAAAGCACTTAAGATATTTCATTCAAAATATAGCATTCCCCCATTCAACAGAAATAAAAGAAGCACTTGCCTTCCATCTAAAAAGCAACTTATCACAGGTGTGGAAAATCAATATGCTGCGATAATTGCCACAGGGTCTCTCAGCGTATGTTGATATATAGGATCACATAATAAAGTAATTCTACTATAAAGAGAAAAATGTATTATCAGCAATTGTTTGCCTCGCTATGTTGCCAACATGTTTGATTCAGGAGATGATAGAGCAGTTTGTTTTGGGGGAGGGAGTCGCTTGTCAGCTCTCAATGACGGCTCACCAGACATTGCCTCATTAAAAAAAAAATACAAAATAAATAAAACACCCACATTTAGAGAAGATCATTGCAATGTAGAAACAAATCCGTCTTGATACCGGTCTAGGCTCATAGGGATCAAGTAGTAGGGTCACCGTGCAGGGACTCACTGTTTGTGCAAAACCTTAACTCATACTATTCTGGGGTTCGCCCAAGTACAACTTAATGCCCCCCCCCCCCGACCAACTGAGGTTCGCGTTATAGGGTTCTACTGGGTTCAACCTCACCTCTCTATAGGGCGAGGCGAGCAGAAACTCAGGCCAGTCTGCAGCCGCCATTTGAAGAGGCAGGAGCTGTGCTTACTAGGAAAGGGGATTGTAGCCAGGACAGTAAATAGGTTAGAGTAAAATTAAATCGATAATAGGGTCCAAGCACAATTGTGGAATTAAGGTGAAGGGGAGGGGCCGAGTGAGGAGGTCGGCAGTTGGGTAGATTTGGGGGTATGGGGCAAACAACATGCAACTAAACACATCAGAGTGCCAGCACAAAACGTGAACCCCACGTGAATATACTCAGAGGAGAAGGCGTCCAAAGCCCTGAACCCCAGGTCACTTTTGTAAGCATGGGAGGAGGACAATGCAGAGAGCCATGCGCATTTATTGAAAGTAAGTGGTGAATGAAATTAACATATCTGAATTCTCATCATTAGCCAAACGTGCTAGAGGACATTGTGAGAGGTAGGGTATGAAGGTGTATTATTGAGTGTTGTTCATCTGCTACTGCAGCAGTGGTCTGCACTGAAGAAGCCCAGATAGTATGTGGGTCTCTGCACCAGTTAATCGGTAGTAGGTTCGTCTGCAAAGAACAGGGGTATCTCCCGCAAACCAATTTGGTGCATAGAAAAGAAATATAATTGCACATACAGCTCCTTGCATCAGGTGCTAAATGATAGGAGTTCAGGAGGGTAAAGTTGAACTGTTGTGAACCAATGCACAAAAGTGAAAAATAGGACATCAGCTCAGCAACAATAGAGCAATCCACGGATGAGGAAGAGGCCGTTCCTGATAAATCAATTTCTTTGGAAACTACTTAAAAAGAACACAAAGAATATAACCCATTCCAAGATCGGGACACCTCTAGTTTCACGATACAACAGATGGTGAGAGAAACAGACAGAAAATATGGTACAGGCATTGCCAAATTCATGCAATTGTCGATTGCAAGCACTATACAACGCAAGCAAAAGAAACACACTAATGGTAGCAGAAATGTGCAGTTTGGCAGGTCAACAGCACACACACATCACCCACTGCAAAGTACACTTTGCAGACCAGAAGGAAGAGAGTTAAAGGCAGTCAGCCCTCACCAAAAAAGGAAAAAAGAAAAACACAAAAATTAGTTCTTTTATGATAGAAAAACAACAAACATATCTTGCTACCTGTAATATATGCAAGAAAGGTGTCTTGAAATCAGGGTACCAAATAGGTCACTTCTTCCCTATGGACCCACATTAGAAATTCTCGTTCACATGCTTGGTAAATTTAAATGGGTACAGGGCTTTTTCAAAGCAAACTGCAGGCAAGGGGTACACATGCACCACTTCAATGAGCACATTGCATGAAAGACCACACAACAGATTCCTCAGATAAGGATTTGCCAGGGAACTACCTACAATCACACATACAGAGCAGTATGGTTTTGGAGATGTTGAATCTTTCCAAAGGGGCAGAGCGAATTGAAAGAGAATACAATGTAATGAGCAATCTAGTTGACTCTGCAAACCACCAGAGCCAAATGTCATCCTCTGCATAGTGTTACACTCTTGACCGCCATGTCTGATCAACACCAACATTGAATTCAGCTTTGATTCTGCCTCAATCTATCTGGCTCTACCAACCAGCAGAGCCACTAATCTAGTGCATTTTTCCCCAGTGCAACTTGTCCCTTTTTTTCTACCCACTTGCCTATATATCATGAAGAAGGTGGGTGTTGCAAAAGGACATACTTCTCCATGACATCCACCACTAACTCATCACCCAGCTAAAAATTTACTGACAAAGGTCAGGTGTAAACCTTGTATAAAAAGTGTAGGCTTTGTAAAATTCTGTGACATAGATGCTCCAAACCAGGAAGGCTGTGAACAAGTCTTGCTTTAGAAATCCTGAGCTTGCAACAACATAGAATGCCCATGTATGGATTCAGCCGTCCAGGTGTGCTTACAAAGCAAACTTAGTATGCTGTGTAGCCAAGGAACAGCTGTGAGAGATTAAGTTGACGCCCCGGCCAGAGTTCAGATTTAGCCCAGGGCCAAAGGCCTTTGTAAGACTGCACTAACTGTAAAATGTATAAATGCTCTCCTTGTGAATGGGGAAAGAGCAGTCACAGAGAGATGAGAGAGGCCAGGTGGTTCACATGGTAGATTGTACAAACATGTGGAGTCTGCTGCAGAGCAAATAATTATGTTCTGGTGTTTCATTTTGCCTTAAAGTTATTTTCTGAACAAAGGCGGGAATACAAATAAGTATTTCCCCACACAGGCAATGCATTGATCTCTCACTTGTTCGGCCCACAAGACACCACATCCTGGATTCTACTACCCCCAGAAGGAGGATGAACTTCAAGTGATGATAAAGTGACTCTTGCTAGTCACTGGCTCAGTCTGTGAAAAGCCAGAAAGGAGGGAGGGGCAGGGAGTTCGGTCATGGAGACAATTGAGCTGGTCCAGAGTCAAGGGGAATGGAGGTTATGATATGATAAGTCATTTATAACACGCCTGTACAAAAGTGTTCATAGGCACAACAAGACAATGGAAGGAAGACAGAGGGCAACACAAACGATCTTACTAGGCATTGTGTCATTCAGATCATGCAAGTGCGACACCGCAAAGTGCAGGGGGAGGGTGAAGAGGAAAGTTCGAGGGAAAGGGGAAGTTCAGCCAGGGCAGCACAGCTCTGGGTAAGTGCAAGGAGGCAGGGGAATGTAGGGTTACAGTTACAGCCCTTAAGTGCATGGTAGGCCCAGAAGCAGTGCCGGGGCAACTGTTTGTGGAGGAGCCTGGTACCCAGTGAGACTCCGAGGGTAGCCAGGCCACCAGTCAGCGCAGCAGATAGGTCAGCAAGGGTGAGGGAGAAATCAGAAACAAAAAGGAAGGCCTTGAGCTGCTTCTGGACCTTCAGGTGGTCCGGCTCAGGTTTGAGAGGGGCAGGGAGGCCATTACAGGGGGAGGCACCTGCAGAGGAGAGAAATCTACCCCCCCCCCCACTCTGCCTGGAGAAGCGTCTGACCCTCAGAGAGTTAGAGGTGGCTGATCGAATGGTTTCAGAAGGAAGGTGTTTTGGAAGAGAGCGGGGTGACTGTAGTGCCAACCCTGGCACCAGAAATCCTTGTGGGTGATGCAGAGGGTCTTGAACTTGATCCTTGCAGCCACCAAGAGCCAGTGGAGAGATTTCAGGGCTGGAGAGATATAGTCCCTTTGCTTGAGGCCAAGGACAAGTCTTGCAGTGCTTTTCTGGATTAGTTGTAAAGGGCGTAGAGTAGAGGAAGACAGATTGAGAAAGAGGCTGTTGCAGTAGTCCAGCCTAGAGAGAACCAGGGCTCTGGAGACAGTGAAGTTCTGGGGGAAAGTGAGAAAAGGAAGAATACCTTCAAGGAGGTGCAGCTGGTAGTGGGCTTTCTTGGCAAGGTCGGTGAGGTGAGGAGAGAATGAGAGATTGGATTCTAAGATGACACCAAGGTTGTTTACCTCGCAGGAAGGCGAACGAAAAGGACACAAGGAGGGCAGCCAGAGTGAGAGGGGGAAAGCAGGAGCAAGGGTCCCAAGGATCTCAGTCTTACTGGCATTAAGGTATAGATCGTTGGAGGCACACCAATCCTGAATCGTAGCTAAACAGTCAGGAATGAGCAAGAGCGGGAGGTGGCTGAGGTGAGCCTGAAAGAGCCAAGTGTCATCAGCATAACACTGAAAGTTAGAGGAGAAGGTAGAGATGAGGTGGGCCCAAGGAGCCAAGTAGCTATTGAAGAGAATGAAGGTTGCTTGTTACAGGATTATCGGTGGTGAGCTGAAGTGTCATCTGACACTCCCTGTGGCCATCTTTGTTGCCAAAGGAGGGTGCTTAACTAGCTATGTCTGACATACAGTGTGGTTTTCTTGAATACATCTTTGTGCCGCAGCATTCAGTGGTTACACATTGTGGAGCTGTTCAAGGCACTCTTTACTTGAGTAGCCCATGGAACTGTCCCCACCCACTCAGTCACACCACTCCAGCAACCTGAAGTAGTCCATCACCCATGACTAGAGGGGCAATGACATCTTCTGACCGGACTACATCCTCTTGAGGAAAACCTTTGCCTGCCTCCAGGCTCCTCCCCCTGAACCATCTTCTAGGGGCCATCTCTAGCTCCTCCACCTTGTTGTTTTTGTTTTCCTAAAGCATCACTACCACCCCATTCTCGTCCTCCATCTCCTCTGCCTTCATGCCCCTGTGCCCCAGTGGCTACCTCTCCCTGCTGCTTCTACACCAACTCCCCCTTTGGTAATTCCAAGGTCACGGTACTGTCCCACCTTCTGCAAGAACTCAATTGACTGTCTCTACTACAACCAACTCTAGATTGTTAGCCACGACATCATCCTCCCAATGTTCCATCTCCTCCCTCTCAACCACTGTATTTTCCCTCTCAACCACTGTATTTCCCCTCCTCACACTGGTTTCAACTTCTGTCTACCCCTGCTCAAGAGCATTCTCACTGCTGGCTGGCTCCCCAAGCCTTGACAGAGAGGAGTCATCACCCATCTCCTCCTCTATGCACTTCCTCAAAAGAAAAAGCATATGTTGCTCAGGGCTGGAATGTGCAAAACAAGTGAAAAAGACAAAGGGATTCTCAAAATACTTACATTGTGGGAAAGGGTTCTCAAAACACAACAACAGCAGGGAAGGTGATTGATCACAGCACAAAAAAGTGTTTCTACTTACACAGGAAGGGAAAGGTCTTAGTAAACTTATTGTTGTGGCTTCACAAAGAGCAGGAGAAGGTGCAATGCAACATTTTAGAGAGGGAGCCTAAAAACACAGAGACAAAAGAGGGCATAACGCCGATCAAAATTACAAGCACAATAAAACTCAGAAAATGTCCTGCAAAACAATCAATGTATGAGCCTGCCCTGTCCACTCCAAACTCAACAACCAAATAAAGCTCACAAAAGAAAGCTGGTAGCTAACTGCGTTTTTTAAAGGCCTCCGCCCCCCCCCCCCCCCCAACAGGATTAAGCATGGCTCCGGGCCTCACATAGCGTGAAGGCACGCACGACTGGCTGTAACGCCATTAGTGCCAGCTGGAATTGCACTGAAATAAGGGTTACTGTCGAAATATCGGCGCCAATAGCGCTACCACCGCTGACCCTGGCGCTAATAGCACTGGCGGAAATTGCGTCATCGCCGGAACGGGAAACATTGGCGACAGCCATTTTTCAAAAACACAATCCATCAAATATCTCCACTTCCTGCAGCCATCCAGTCCTGGAAACACGCCAGAATGTCTTAGGAGAAGATCAGAGGCAAGGTGGATGAAAATCGACTTAGGAAACCTAGGTTTAGTGAGGGGGAGCTGGTGGTACTGACCGATGAGGTTATTCACTGTGATGAGCTATATGGCACCTGGCAACGCAAAACATCTGCACAGCACATGACAGCTATCTTGCACTTCATCAGTCAGAAAGTTACAGCTGTGGCCAGCGTACCCCGTGACGGGGAGGACTGTCGTTAACGCTGGAATGACCTGAGGGTCAGGATGTGGGGACTGTTGTCACAACAATGCCAGGAATCACTGCCAACTGTAGGAGGAACTGTGGAGCCACTGGTCCTCACCGCCTGGGAGGAAAAATGAAGCACAGTGCTGGATATGGAGGGAATAGAGGGAGTTGGCGGCGCAGAAGCGGGTGTCAACAGCAGGAAGCGAGTTACCCCCCCCACACACAAGTGCATGCACAAATGACAAGTCTAGCATAAGATGCCCCAGTGGACAGGGACACGTGTCAGCAGACCCACAAGCTGGGCCTGCCAACAAGTTGGAGTGAGGGGTTGGCACATAAGCCACACTCCACAGTAGCCACATGGCAGAGCACCAAGGGCACCCCTGTGTGTTACGGCAGTGGGAAGGGGTGGCAAGTGACCTATCCAAATGCCATGCACACCACATCCCTGCTGGTGTACATTGTGCCAATGGCACTGTGGTACGTGAGCAACCACGACACTGTGCAGCAGTCAGACCAGCATGTTGTCGGCCCAGTTGCCCTGCCCCATGCTGGAATGGCAGACAAGACACAGGGTAGTACAAGACCCCATACGCTGACATGGACTCAGCTACCCAATCACTTTACACGACAGCACAGCCCTGCTGGCTGCACAGCAGTGCCCCCTAGAGCCATGGTAGTGCCATGGAGTAAGCCACCACATCCACCCCCACAAGCAAAGTGCCATCCGGGGAGGGGATGTGGGGGCATGAAGGACCACAAGCATGCATGCCAAACATAGCTGCCCTAGCATGGACACCCTGTCCTCCCAACACACAGTCCAAAGACCAACTGGTCATGTGTCACACACTCATTGCTGCACCCATCCCCATCATGCTGGGCCCACATGCAATCTCCCCAAACCAACCATGCCCATCTGCCCAAATGTGTGGGGTCCCAATTGTACCATAGTGACTGTGTCTTGCATGCCAACACATGTGGGGGAACCATACGCAACGACTTTTGCATCCAGGCCCTCAAGGTCTGCCATCACCACCACTCACCCCGCAAAGACACAGACAGGATATTGCCAAGGCGGATGTCCCACTGTGAGACCCCACAACCCAGCAGGGCCAGGCCGACGTCCACTCCAAAGCCCATCAGACCCACAGTAAGAGTCATTGCGCTAACTCCAGCAGCTGGTGGGCCTAACATGGAGGCCACACCTCCAGACAGGGCAACTGTGGAAACATAGGGGGACACCAGCCCGGTGTCACCACATACAGAAGGGCCACAAAACCCTGGCCGCACTGGCAGCCACTAGCATGCATCCACACCTAAAAGCCCTCCCCACCACCAGTGTGCTCAGTCCCCTGAAACCCTTTGCTGCTGTCGGCATGCTCAAACACCCACACCGGACATTGACACTCCTTCATATCGCTCCCCTGACAGCAGCTAAGTGCAACTAGACAGCCCCCCTCTCAATACGGCACACCAACAAGCAGCATGGAGCTGCAGTGGCTAGATGAAATGAAGCAGAGAGAGGGAGATGGAGGCAATAGGGCACACACACTCGGAACACCTGCAGGCCATACGTGACAGCATACAAGGGGCCCCCTGAAGGATTGTGCGGGCCATAGCAAAGAAGTGGGCCGAGACAACTGCCAGTATGGCCGCCCAGAGATCATACAGCCAGAGGGTCAGGAAGATGAAAGAAGGTGTCTCTGCACTGGCAGTTGCCATCCGCCAGAGCAACAAGTTGGCACGCCAGTAGATCCAGGGGCCAGGCCCCATCCCTTCCAGTTCTAAGACTCCCAGAGATCAGTCTCTGCAGAGCACACCAAGGCATCAGTCCCAGAACCATCTGCGCCCAAGATCACTGGGGGTAGCATGGTGGGGTGGGTCGAAAGAGGCAACGGTTGTATACATCAATACACTTATTGCCCTGAGCGTTCATGCTGGGGAGTTGGTGGTGGGAGTAGGGAGGGTGGGCTAGTGTGCTGGGGGGTTGGTGGTGGGAGGAGGGCGGGGGATAGTTCATTAAAACTGTTCAACTTCATCAATGCATGGACATTCCTCCATGTGTCATTGTGGAGTTTATTTACAGAAGTGACTGTCACACAGTGGTGCAGGGCTTGTGCCAGGGAAATGACTAAAAGAATTGTCAATCAGTGCCTGGTGAGCCAGTTTCCCATCCATCATGTGATTTCCGAAGTTGCCTGCTGTGGCACCTGCCTCAAGCACATCATCATCATCTGGGGGTGGCATGTCTACATCAGGGACTAGGGGTACATTCCACCCTATGACAATGTTGTGTAGCATGGCACGCACAAGCACTAGTCTTCCTAATTTCTCTGGAGCGTACATAAGGGCTCCACCTGTGCGATCTAGGCAGCGAAAACGTGCCTTCAGGAGTCCAAAGGTGCGCTCAATGCACACACGGGTCCTGCTATGTGCGTGGTTGTAGGCTATGTCATGAAGCATTCGTGGATCATGCACAGGCATCATTAGCCAAGCCAGCTGCGGGTATCCAGAGTCACCTGCATGGGTAGAGGCACAGACAGTCACTGTGAAATGTGTGGGGTGGAATTGCACAGTATCAGGACAATAGACATGTACATGCATATGGGGCTTCATCCCATGACATGTGTCAGTACAATGTCTGCGCATGCTGTGTCACTGGTATCATTATTTTGGCTTCACGTGCACCCTGATACATTGCAGCAGATGTTTCGTGATGCGTCCGTCGGCGACATGTGTTCCTGGTAGCTGTCTTGTGGATGCGTATTACTCCCGTGCATGCGGTATGCTGCATTGACTATCAGCCTTCCCTACACCTCTGGGGGCAGTGGGTCAGCATTGCAGGGTGGGTGTGCATGGGTACATGGCTGTGGCACTGTCACGGCTGCTGTTGTGTGCTGAATGTGGCACTTTGTAATTGCTTTGGATCATGCCCGATGCATTGTGGTACCTGTTGTCATGTGTGTGGTTAGAATTGCTTTTGTATGCGTTCAACAGCAGGTCCGTCCAGATGTGTCCAACATGTGCATGCTCCCTGGGCTGTACTCCGGTGTTGGTGCAGGAGCTGGCCGGGTAATGCCTTTTCATTTACTTCTCATGCCATGCTTTGTGTCCTTATTCAGCCCCACTAATTTGGTCAGGTGTTTCACAGTGCATACGTGCAGGCAGATTTACTCACCCACTATCCACGTTGGTTGTCCTCTGTGCCTCTCCATGTATACTAGCAGTGTGCTGTTCCATAGGACTATGGAGGCGAGGATGGAACCTGGGTAGTGGGCACAGCAGTGGATGATGATGGGGTTAGAGTCAAGGTCACCTGCACATTGAGGGAGTGGTACTGCTTGCAATTTCAGTACACTGATTCATGGGCATGGGGGGGCACAAACGCAAAATGGGTGCAGTCTAGGGTTGCAATCACATTAGGCAATTGGGAAACAGCATAGAACTGTGCATTCATGGCACTGACCTGGGCTGAGGTGGTGGGCAGTGCAAAGTGGTATTGCATATGCGACACAAGGGCATCCAGCACCTGGGTAAGAACTGCACAGAACGTGGGCTTTGCCGGGACCGATGTCCCCTGGACTCCCACCGACGGGGAGCATCAGCCCTCGAGTCGTCGAGGACAGACCGGTAGATTTTTTAGATTTACAGGGTTTGCACACCCGACATACCTGCAGCTTTCCCTTACGCTCCCACAAGGCCTTGGCAGTCAGCGACTGGCATTTCGAGCAGTCATCTGTGTTTTGGCTCTTGCCCAGACACCATAAACAGATACGGTGTGGGTCTGTGATGGACATCTTGGACTTACAGTCCCTGCACTTCTTAAAGCCCAACCGCGTGGTTGAAGAAGAAGACATTATCGAAGATAACACGAGGCATGCAGAGTTCTCGAAGCAAACATGTTTGCGGAAAAAACAGAACTGAGGCTACGGGCGTCATACTTATAACATCTGATGATGTCACCCTCGATGGAGACTGTCGAAGGACATGACCCAACGCAGGACGCCCTCTGCCGAAAAATGTCCGAAGCAGCACAGCTGTGGACATTACATGTCAAAGATGTGGAATACGTTGGAGGACACAATCCATTCGAACTGTGCCTTCATGGCACTGACCTGGGGTGGTGGGCAGAGCAATGTGGTGTTGCGCAGGCCACATGAGGACATCCAGGACCTGGATAAGAACTGCACAGAACGTGGGCTGTGCCATGTCGTGCATCATGGCCACAGAGTGCTGGAAGGTGCCAGTACCCATGAATAGTAATACTGACACTAGCTTAAGCAGTGGGGGCACAGCTGTACGGGCGTTACTCATGTACCCTATGTCGTCCTGTATTGTACTGAGCAGCTCAGTAGTGGTCTACCTGTTGAGGCAGTACAGAGTCACCAACTGGGTGTCAGGGAGTATCCATGGTGAAGACCTGGGGGTGGGTGCATGTCTTGCTTGGCCTCTTCTCCTCCTCCTCCTCCTCTTCTTCTTCCTCCTCCTCCAACCCCCCCTGTGCCCGGGCCTGGTTGTCCTGCATCTCAACATCCAGGCGCAGCATGACCAGCTGCCTGACCGAGCTCACTGTGGATAATGACAGCATGGTGTTGGGAACAGTGTGTGGGGTAGAGGTGTGCCTATGAAGCCTTCTGGAGTGCATTGGGAGTACCTGTGGCTTTATTTCTGACACCTGTGTCCATTTACCTCCAGCTGGGGGTAATTGCCCCGTGTTTTGTTTTTGGCACTAATACCACTGCACATGAACTTGTGATGCGGCTGTGATTGCGCTTGGAGTTGTCGGAGCAGATATCGCTGGCTGTAAAAGTGCTGGATGATTTACAATCAGCAGTATTTACGCCAGCTTGTGATCCAGCAGAGCGGTATTGGCGGCGTTAATTCTGTTACCGTCACTTTAAGGGTTACCGCCGCAATTTTGACGAGGCCCTTAGTGTTAAGATTGCTGTCCGAATAAACCATTTCCAAACAAAGTTCTTACAAGTGCATATTAAAACATCCACACTACTACTGCTGAAACCTCACTTAATATCAAGTAGTTCCCATCAATAGCATAGTTAAAGTGAGAGCTATGGATTAGTAGTGAAATGTGAGTTAAAGTTTAATTTTTATTTGCATGGACTTCATATTAGGAAGAAAGATAATCTGCACTTTATTTGTAAGTTAACCTTTACTTTTCCATTGCTTAAAGCAGTGTTTTGCAGCCTGCATATCTTCAGATGTTTTGGACTAGAACTCCCATTATCCCTCACCATTGACTAGGCTGTCATTTTTAGGGGATAGGGGTGCCAGTATAGTTAGTGTTATGTCATACAACACTTAAAAAAAGAAAAATTAAGAAACATGTTCATCTAAAACCGCTTCCGGAATACATGCCTCGAATTGTCCACTTAAAGATTTTTGGCACACACCTAGCACTTACCTGAAGTTGTGCAGTCCACGATGCCAAACTCGAGATATTCACTTTAAAATAAATAGCACTAATAGATTTGTAGATGCACAGTAGAGTCAGAAAAACAGCAATACGCACAAATGGAACAAAACACTAAAGCATGGTATGAATGCATGAATGAAAACACAGTGATACACAAATATGCACTAAAGTGCACAATCACCTAGTGAAAACAAACAGACGTTTGGTGAATGAAGCTGAACAAAAGACCAGAATGTATGGATGAAAAACACCACACAGACACGACGCATGTATATCAAATTTGCTGATGAGGTATGCCCGCACACAGACACCATCATCAAAAAGACACTGACTAACAATGATACGAGGGAAGTACTAGGGAGAAATCCTCCTTTTTTTGATGAAGACCCAATGGTTGAAACATGTGTTGGCTTTTTTCTCATGTAAATGGCAAAATTGGTGCTCTTAAGACTCTGGCATTCATTTGCCCATTAAAATCAAGACTACGTGCACTAAGCAGTTTCCAGCCTATCAAATGCTCACCATTGAGGCATCACTGAAATGAGTGAAAACCGCTATATCCAGCACCAATATCACCGGGGCCCCAGCACCTTCTCCCCTAACCTATACCACAGGACTTTGAGAGCATTGTCCCGCAGGGGCCCTGGAACGGCAGCAGGAGGAATTATAGATCTCATAACCAGATGAGCGCAGGGATCCGTTTTTTCGTTAAAGCTCCCCGTCTTCATTAACAGTTCCAAATGTACGTCACGAAAAGTGCAACAACCCACCACCCTAGCACATCAAACATCCCGGGTAGAATTACACCACCTTCACTCATCAAAATTCTAAGTAATTCCAGTTTATCCTCCCCACCCACCAACAACCAAAGGAACACCCAATAACTAAAGCAAAACCACCCACCCAAATAACACGGTATTAAAACCCATCACAATTCTCACAGCATTTCTAGACACCAGTCAGCAACCCAGATAACACAATGTACACACCCCTGCAACCGAAAATGAAACCCATGCAATCAATGCATCAACTGCTGACGTGACACACCAAAACCCCTCGACTCTGCAAAAACCCCATCCTAGTCCTAACATGACCCACCAAGCCATGGAGCACACCATCAATGCAGTCTTTAGAGACATCTTTCAACACCCCAAGTAACATACTTAGAATGCTTCCAACTACAACCAACCAAGAAAATACCTTGCAGTTGTCTTAGAAAAAACTACTACCAACAAAGGTAGCTTCCCGCCGCCTGTCCTGGGTGACACCTACAATGAGTCACCATCCTCACATCAACCAATGTAATAACCTCATAATGTAACACAATTATCCTTTTAAAGCTGTAGTGACAACCTAGGTAACACCCCATCAGTCTAAGTAACGTGTCTCCCTGATGCACCGCAAGTACTACCCCAACAAAAATCATCATTAAAAAAAACTCTGCTAGTTTCTTACAGCCATAGCCTTTGCAGAGCCATTTCAATGAGAACCATGTAATCTGCAACCAACAGACTTTCCAGACATTGACCACCAACCCAAGTAGAGCCCGTTCAACCTTCACCACCCTCCAGCCACATGCTAACACCCCATCTTCACCAGCATCCTCGTCTCCCAACAAGACAGTCAACATCCTTATAATATCTGCCCCCCCCCCGCGCCCCAACGGAGCAACTATGGAAATAGCACTGCAATGCACACGCCAGCCTGCCATCTTCAGCTACCAGGAAACACCTCTCCACTTCTTCCCCAAGTCCATTCCTAAACCTCTGCAAATAACAGAGGTAAAACCCCAATAGCCTACTTTACTTAAGCTACCATGTCACGCCCGATCCCTCTGAGAAACAGCGGCAATCCAGGCGAACCCTGGAACCCCAACTCAATCCCAGCCCTCCCAGACAGCTGCAGGCAACACACCCACAACTGCCCCACCTCAGAAACCCCCCCCAAACCCCCCCCATCCATCAGCAATCCGTATAACTGCCCCACAACCGCTCCACCTTCAGACTCCTGCCAGCAATGCATTTAACAAATCTCCATCCGCTACCCATCCACGCCTTTCACAGACACCCATCGGAAACAAGCCATGCATGACCACAACCCTGTCCGACCCTGGTCCGCTATGCAGGTAGCAGCCCACACACACCTCAGTGCTGCATGCGTATATCTAATGTAATGAAGCACGGCCACACCCAAGGCTGGTGCCAGACAGAGGAGCAGTAGACTGGCAGGCGGAGAGCCCCGGAGGCACCAAGGGGTCAGGTCGGCAGCATTCAATATAGCCCAGCACAGCAGCACACATAGTGTCTAGAGCCACTATGCACCCGCGACCCCCGTTGCTACAGTATTACCCTGCAGTTTTGGGTGCGACCTCTGTACCGAGTTCTGCTACTGAAGCAGGGTTAGGAATACAAAAGAACGCAGCGTTACCAGCGCGAGCGCTTTGAGCTTACTCTTCGGTCCCGTTATTTTTCCTCAGGAAATTCTCCCTTCTGCTCGTCGGGCCACAGGGAGTGGCGGCGGGAACGCGGCTGCACCGGCCGAGGAACGACGGCCGCCGCCGCCGTCACCACCACCACAGCCACGGGTGAAGGCAGCGGCGCTGCAACGCAATGCGGCTCCCGTCAGAACGCGGGGCTCGGCCAGACTGGACCCAGACAAGGGGGGCTTGTGGGGGTGATTGCAGGGAAGGGATGAAGGAGGGAGAAACTGAGGGTGACATGGAAAGGAGGGGGTTTAGTCAGAGATAGGGGAAAGGGAAAAAAAAGAGGGAGAACGTGATAGACGGCTATATGGAAGGGGAGGGGGTGGGGGTGACAGACTAAAGAGGAGGGAAGAGACTGCAGCATAATATAACCTGGCTGGAAGTGAACAAAAAAAACGTAAGTGTCTGCGACGCAGCGCCGGGGAGGAGAGCAAGGTGTCTGGCTCCCCCGTGTGCTGCAGGCCCTCGGGAGCTGTGGGAAGCCTCGGCGGCATCCCCCGCCCCCACCGCTCGTTCACTTGCAGACACAATTGCCGGCATAATTTGGGAACACGGACACGTGCCTTGGGGTTTGAAATGGAATTTGCCCTCTCTGGGGTGCGAACACGGGAGAACGTGGAGAAAATGTGAACACGTGAGAGAAAACATGCGAAGAAAATGAACCAGAGACGAATGGCCTCAAAGCACGAAGAAATGACAAAAGAACATAGAAAAATGCAACGATAGAAATAAATCCCAAATTCCCACATATAGACACTGATTTTATTTGAATCAGTGGAAATTATTTCGCAAGATAGTAAAATGAATGGCGTTACAGTAACGTATTTGAGAGAGAAAAAATCTCTTTAGACAAAAAAGGGAGACAAAGAACGCGAGGGAAGGCGGGATGAAAAGGGACCGTATGAAAAAGGAGAGGAAATGAACGATGCAGACACATTGCAGGGAGCTGATGAACAAACAGCAGCAATAGGAAGCAAAGAGGGGGGAATAGAAAAAAAGAACATCTTAAGACCTGCGAAATAAAGTATTGAACGTGACGAGAGGAAAACTGCACGAGTGGAGAGAAGAACAGGACAACGCAGACAAAGGAGGAGGGCGAGGCTACCCCAGAATGGATGAAAGTGGGAAGATAAGAAGCTACAAAAATGGAGGGCAGGTAGCAAAGAGAAACGAAGGGAAAGACCAATTGATAGATCAAGGCCAGGCAAAAAGAAAGACACAAAGGAATAAGTAAAAAGGAGCAAGACAAGCAGCGCTACGGAAAAAAGCGCAACGCGAAGCTAGAAGCAAGTAAGCCAAAGACAGCGTGCATTGTTAAAGTTTCGAGAGAACATTCTGTTTGGGGCGTGCACTGTATAGGCCGTTTGCACTATACGTGAAATATTACACTATCGTACGGCAAATAAGGGGCGAAGGGGAGAAATGAAGCAGGGACAGGAGGCGGGGGGGGGGGGGCATGGGAAACGGGGTCATGAAGGAAAGGGAAGAGGATGGAGAATAGGAAAGAGGGGAAGATGAGACTAAGGGTAATATCGCGAGGCAAGGGAGGGGCCCAACATACATGTGCTAAAGAAAAAGGACGCAAGAGGAACTGAAAACTAGAGAGATGGCACAGGAAACTACGCTGCACAAGAGGGTGAAGATGGCTGCAGAGAAGCATGGCGCAGAAAAGGAAGAGGCGAGGAGGGATGCAGAGCACAGGGCAAGTGGAGAAAGAAAGCAAAGCTAAGAAAAAGCGGAATGTGTTCTCGAAGGAAATACAAGAAACCTAAGAGTGAGCAAAAAAGTGAATGAAAGTGCGGAAAAACGAGACTGAATTTGTGTAAGAGAGCACCAACGGGAAAACACTGACAGAACAAAGAAAAAAAGAAAAAGAAATGAAGACAGATTAATGGCTAGAAAAATGAAAAAAGGTAAGAGTAGCGTAGAGCAGAGTGAAAAGGTGGCACTCGAATCCGACTAAAGATGAAAAGCAGGAAAAGGGGTCGTGGAAGACCAAGAATCTAAAAGACACAAGCCCGGGGGAAATAGAAGGACGAGCGGCAGCCGAGAGGCAGAGGATGGATGCAGCATCCTTAACGCGGATGCCTCCTCGGAAGGAAGGAAGGAAGGAAGAAAGAAAGAAAGAAAGAAAGAAAGAAAGAAAGAAAGAAAGAAAGAAAGAAAGAAAGAAAGAAAGAAAGAAAGAAAGAAAGAAAGAAAGAAAGAAAGAAAGAAAGAAAGAAAGAAAGAAAGAAAGAAAGAAAGAAAGAAAGAAAGAAAGAAAGAAAGAAAGAAAGAAAGAAAGAAAGAAGTCGGGCAGAATGCAAGCAGTATGCACCTAGATGCAGAAAATGGGGTAAAAGCAAACAAAGGAAGGAGGGACAGCGAGACAGGCGACGGAAACCAGGCAGCAACTAGAGGCGGAGAGACTGAAGCAGACGGGGAGGAGTGAAAAAGGGAGAGCGAGAGAGACACGTAAAAAGGCAGACACTGTTGGGAGGGGCGAATAAGGGTAGAGACGGATGAGGGGTGATGCGAAAAGTAGGGAAGTGATAGAGACTTCCTGCACCCGGGGAGAGGGAGAGATTCTCAGGGAAAAGCGACAACGAGGAGAGCGGAGGAAAAGGAGATATTGAGGTTGACAGAAAAGCAAATACAATGAACAAACCAACCGACACTGGGCGGATACCCTGCTGATAAACCAGGGTGCCCCGACAGCTTGAAAGCCATCTTCTGTGATGGCAGTCGGAATGGCATGACATGAAACGCGTGGGCTCTCTCCCACTAGCATTGCTACCCAGCCAGCAGAGCCAAAGACGCTTCCAAGACCCTGCCCGTTCCCACTCCCCATCCTCAAATGACACAGTAGGGGTTATGCATTGTCATTGCCCGTGACTGCCAATGTCGCAGCCAGTGCCGCCGCCACTGTCACGGTCGATGACTCACTAGCATCGCAGTCGGTATCTCCACCAGTACCCAAAGTCACACTGCTAAGCTCCGCCAGTGTTAAAGCTGGTTGTGCCTCCAGTCGAGAATTTCACTAGCATCACAGTCCATACCATCACCAGTACCCAATCGGTGACCCCGCCATAGTCGTAGTCGAAAGCTCCACCAGTGTTCAATCTGGTGATGCATCAGTGCCACAGGGAGCAACTTCACACCAGTGACACTGTAATTGACTTCAACAATTACTTAGTTGGTGACCTAATGAGGCAACGATTATGCCAATGACACAAATGTACAAACCACCAATATGACACATCTAGCAACTTCAACAAAGAGGATTTGGCGTCTCTACTGATGACATAATATATAACTCCATTACAGAAAGAACCACCGTCTGCCAATGAGACACTGAGCATTTAATCAAGGATGCAGTCAACCTTTCCCAGTAATACCATTACATGACCATCCCAATACACTCCACCGTCCATCTGATGACAACTTTGGGAATTCCTCTAACATACCTGCAAAAAGCCCCCAGGATATCAGCTGCCTCTGAGATTACCTAGCCATCATCCGAATGCCTACTGAATTCGTCCCCATCGCCCCCCCCCATCCAGCACGCTAAACAAATTGTCCAACAGTGGCTCGATGATATGCGCCTAGAAGGATTTGATTTGCAACTCTTGGATTCAGCAACATCCTTAGGCTTCACCATTGACAGAGGCCTGTCCTTCCAGAAACATCGCCAATATCCTCCAAATGGCCTTGCTCCAAATCTCCATCCTTTATAAAGTAAAACTCTTCATCCCGCCACAGTAGTGCAGGCCTTTGTGGTCTTGCATAATCAATGGGAAAATGCCCTCCTGATGGGGCTCCCAGCCACTCACTTGACTCGCCTAAAGGAAGTTCACCGCACTGCAAGAAGTCTCATCATAAGTGTGCGGCAATTTGACCCAATTACCCGTGTCCTATGCAAACTACACTGGCTTCCTCTCCAGGCCAGGATATTGTTCAAGACTGCATGTATCATCTACAAAGCCGTCACAAGTAGCAAACCAGCGTGCCTGGCGGCTAAACTCTGCATATCCGGTGGCAAACACCCCTCATCCAACAAATCAACCAACTGGCTCCAAGCGCAACTCACCCACAAAGAGGAGACCTGCAAAAAATCTTTCTCTTGTCACGTAGCCACTTCTTGGAACTTGATCCCGGTAGTGATTCAGAATGCCCACACCATTCTCCAATTTCTCAAATCTGTCAACACAGCTTTTTTAATAACACCTGTCCAAGGGCTAATCTCAATGGATGTACAGACTGATGCAGACTTCAACTGACAGTATTGTGCTACTGTTAAAAAGATCCCAGCCCATACGCTGGCTACCCACACCCTGTACAGTGCTCCACTACTGTGTAGCTGGGTCAGCACTTTAACCAATGAACTACAAATAAGAAAAATACAAATAATTGGAGAATTCCAAAGAATACATTTGAGTACTATTATCATTGTTAAATTCAAAAACTTCTTGGTTATCTCAGGTGGTGAGCACCCCACTGACGCAGAGTCGGCTCTTATTCTAATGATACACAGGAAAGCCAAAACAATGAGACTTTTCTGACTACCCAATAAGATGACCTGGAATTTACTGAGCTTTGTGTCATTACGAATCAGGTGAATGATTATACCTCAGAAAGTGGTAGACAATAAGAAGTGTACAATTGTGTCATTCTATTCCACTTCCTAAACATTATGGCATGAGAAACCTTAATACTTGGGCTGGTACGAATCTACTCCCCGGTAGACAGAAGAGAGAATTAAAAGACCTCAAACATCTACTACCAAAAGCCAGGTCAACAGTTAAGAGCATATTTTTAATACACTATTTAATTTTGAAGCTAAATATGGATCTTCTCCTCCTAACAGAAACATGGATTCCGGCAGATACTCCTACCATTCTTTCTGATCTTACACCTATGGACTACAATCTTATATCCAAGTCCCGATTTACTAAAAAGGGTGGCGGCCTAGCCATTATTTTAAAGTCTGGGGTAAATAATTCTACATTAAACATGCCCAGTATGCTCAACGGATGAATCACTTGCCACACATCTTCAACGTGGGCATTCCAACGCCATTAAGTTGTTGTTAACATATAGAACCCCTGCACCTAAGAGTAACTTTGTTGATGAGCTATCAGAAATTCTTCTGAACTATTTCGGAATCTTACCAAATGAATAGTGCTAAGTGACTTAAACCTAAACCTTTGGACTAAATGCAAGACAGATACATCAGTCGCACATCTGCTTGACTCTTTACAACATTTTGGTCTTCCAGCTAATCCTCTTACACATAAAGCTGGCCATATATTGGACTTCATTTTTGCTTGGTTCTTGGAAATTACTGTCACCTATTGGACTGATTTTTGTGCAATTCCATTCTCAATCCCTGCTATGCAGCTAGAGAAAACAAAAGGACGGTCCCATCCCCCAGTTATATCTCAATCCTGCAACCATACCTTTAAGGAATCAGCGGTTGAATTATTAGCTACTTTCCCTTCAACTCAGAACCTAGCTGTGACCTATGATCCAAATGAGATGCTTGGAAATCTAGACAGTCTCGCCACAGATGTCATTGACAAACTTGCACCGCTCTATTAGGTGGACGACATCTGCTACTGAAAAAGTAAAAGATGGTTTAAAAAATAAACCTTTCACAGAGTAAAGTTAGGAACCCATGGAGGCAGTGTTCACAATCTTGTAATAGTGAGAACTACAGAATATTTAAGCAACACTAGCTTGCTTATAAAGAGATTGTAAAGGCTAAACAACTATGCTACACATGCAAGATTGAATCTGCTCCTAATATTCCCAGGAAGGTATTTGCAGTCATCAATGAGATCTGCAATGAACCAGGCAACCACTATAGTACTATCGCAATCACTGACTGAATAACTGCCCCTTCATTTCACACACAAAATCCAGAAAATTAGGAACGACCTACACTCAGCTAAGTCTCGATTGGCTCTTGCAGCCTAAATTCCTACAAGGGAATACACTGGCTAATAACATCCTTGACTCTTATTAATTTAGAGATAGTCACTGTTTTATACACCACCTTTCCTCTGCTAAATATTCTGGCTCCCCACTTAATATACTTCCTCAGAGATTTGGCCATGATCTTTGCCCACTCTTTCTTGATGAGATCTTATATCTTTTCAAAGTATCACTATCCTCACTGATCTTTCCTGATGACTGTAAATGTTCTGTGACCAAGCCCCTTCTAAAAAAGCAATTTTGGACTCCTTAGAACTGGGCAACTTCTGCCCCACTTCCCAACTACTATTACTATTCAAACAACTAGAGGGGGTTGTAGTGACTCAGATCCAAAACTTCATTGAGAACTCGGAATTACAAGATAATGCCCAGTTGAGTTCTAGACCTCTACATAGTGCCAACCTATTACTACCTAATTTTTGGACCCTCTAAGAGGGAATGCAGACAAAGAGGGCATGGGGGCACTGATTCTGCTTGGCCCGTCAGCAGCGTTCAACACAGTCCATCACACAATCTTACTTGGTAGGCTCCAAAATCTAGGAATCCAGGGCATCATCCTTAAACGGATCCAGTCCTTTCTGGCAGAACGATCCCAAAAAGTACATCTAGGCCCCTTTTCCCAGCATCTCCATTTGAAGTCTGAGGTCCCACAGGTAGCAGCCTTGTCACCGATTCTCCTCAATACGTATCTCTGTCTACTGATGGAGGCCTTAAACAACCAGGAGTGGTCTTCTTTAATCATGCAGATGACACCAAGTTTCTGGTTGACCTCAAGCATGGAGACAAAAACCTGTCTGCCAAGATTAGAGACTGTATGCTCTCAAACGCTGGGTGGGCTGGAACTTCCAAAACTTAACCCAGATAAAACCAATATATTAATGGTAAACAAGAAACCTAATACCTGGGCCTCACTGTACTGGCCACACATATTCGGGAAATGCCCTGAACCAAAATCAGAAATCAAGAACTTGGGTATCATCCTGGATTACAAAAACAGGTTTATTCCAGAATAGAGAAATAAAACATCTCCATCCCCATTTAATTTTCTCACATCAAGTACTAGTGATGAACTCTTTGTTTTCCTCCCGCCTGGTCTTAAACAATAGTATTTACCTGGGACACAAAAGCTCTTGATTTCATGGATGCAGAGAGTGAAAAATGCTGCAGAAAAAAACTGTACTGAAATATACAAAATATGGTCCCATTCCCAGACATTGTGCTCTAAACTGGTTTCCTGTTTAAAAAAAAAAAAAACAAATTGGATCATATTCATGCCCGTTTTTTAAAGTCTTCAATTCCCAAATTCAAACCTCCTTTCCACTGAACTAAGTTTGCACACATCGTCTTGATCTTTAAGTTCTAATCAGGATAAAAGGCTTGTCATACCTAGGTACCACAAAGACAGACAGGGGGGGGGGGGGCAACCTTTGGGGGTTTACGTGGTTAGAATTTGGAACAGCCTACAATTTCTGCTCCATAGAGAGTCCAATTTTTTGGCTTCTCAAACAGCTTAAAACCTCTCTTTAATCTAGCCTAGGTCAATGGTGCTCCTTATTCCCACTATTCATCCTTTCTACAGCACCAAGATACTCTCAGATCATCACAGAACTGTATTAAACACTACTACATAACATAGCAATTAATGAGGGGGATGTCCTTTAACTGCTTGCAACACCAACATGAACAGAGTGTTTTAAACTGTATATAGATTTGTGAAAGTGGGTTTGTATGTTCGGTGTTGGCTCCAGCCCCTTAACAATTGGTGGGCTGAAATGTTGGCCCAAGGGCGCCATACCAGTCTGGGGTGTACTGGCAATAGTGAAATTTGACCAACCCCACCCATTCTCCCCGCACAGGGTGTGGTCTGGCCCTGTGATATCAGTATAGGCGGTTTTGGGCAAATGCCGATTTTGCAATTGTTGGCTGCAGCCCCACAACAGTTTGTGGGCTGAAATGTTGGCCCGGGACAGCATACCATGTATGCTGGTGTACTGGTAGAGGTGAAATCTGACCAACCCCCCCCATTTTCCCAGCACAGGGTGGGGGACCAACCCCCCCCCCCATTTTCCCAGCACAGGGTGGGTTCCAGCGATTGCCGACTTTGCGACTTTTCAAACATAGGAAGTTGTGACACAATAAAACATACACAAGGCTACTGCATATCACCACATGCATGTTAGCTACAGACCCGTGCAACGCTGGGTGTTACCACTAGTATTCTATATTTACTCTTGGCAACCAATGGTTTACCATGGATAAAATGTTGGACTAGGGAACCTGTGAGAATCATTCAGCCTGCACAGCTTTTTCTTTCTTTCACATAGTTTAGGATTTAGTTTTTCTGGTATCAGTAATACTATTACATACCACTAGGGCACAGGTACAGCTGACTCAGAGGTATTTGGTTATCTCTTGACAGACATGGGAAACCTTGTACCTGGATGCTTTATGGAAACATTCAGGAATTCATCTGGTATCTTTTGGAAAGTGGTACTTGTGATACACCCTGTGATATATGGATGGAGCCATGGCATTACCCCCATTCATACAGTCACATACCAGCTCATTTACTCAGCTTGCATCACACCGCTAGGCAGTGCCAGGGGCCCATTAATGAAGTCAGTAACAACCACAATAGTATTTTCTTCAACAGCCACATTGGCACAGGTGGCAACAACCCCTGTCATGGATATAGAAAACCCCATGGATCTAGCCATTCATGGCTCCATTAATAGGTAAGAGGCAGTCACAGGAGTCTCCCAGTGATGACGAAGTGAAGGAGTGAGCACTACTCAATACAATCACAATGACAACCTGTGTTTACACAGTGTTATTTGGTGCACACTAGAATCACCCTTGCACTTAGTGGAATCATTATAGGTAATCCTTCAAAAATGTTCATTCAACCATCTAAAATACATTTATATTACATATTTAATTTGAAAAAATCCACATCTTCACTTTCTTGAAAGACGACGATCACCTCCTTCAGTCATTAGTTGATAGCTCAACTAATACAGTGGACTTCCCCATTATTCCGCGGGAAATAACCCCCCTAACATATTTGGCAACAGCTCCATTCACTCAGTCACGCTGATACAGCCCCCAGCAGCCTAACAAATGTGGATATAGATGATGAGATCATTGACACATCCAACAATAGTCTGATTGATGCATCCTTCAGTATTCCCATTTATACACTCGGCATCAGGTCCACTGGTAATTTTGCCATCAGCCCTACAGATACCCCCAGAAATGGCTCCATTTATACAGTCAATGGGATTCATATACTCAAATAATCCTAAATTGATGTAGTTGGAAAAAAAAGACTACTGCTGCAAAATGCTATTTCTACAGATGGCTACAGCGCCACTGATTCATCTGACAACCACCCTATTGATGCACTGATTAATACAGCCAGAGGCAGTGCCATGAAAACATTTGATGCCAGCCCATGCATACATAAGGGGACCGCCCCATTCATACATTTGGACCTATCCCACTGATAAACTCAGGGACTGACCATTGATAGACCGGACAGTCTATTGATTAAGTCAGCATCAACCTCACTAACGCAATGGGCCGTTCAAACAGTGGTTATCACCACTTTTTTTCTTTACCCTGTCTTGGCACTTGAACCTGTAACCATGATGTTCCTGGTTCACTGGTCTAACCACTGAGCTCACAGGTTCCCTGTAACTGTTGCCATAGACAATAACAGTTCCAACAAGAGTGACAACCTACAGTGGCAATAACCCATTGACACAAAATTAGCAACACCCGATGAAACAGTTGAGTGAAAATTCATTAATTCAGACAGTGACAGATGTTGTGTAGGCTTGGAAAAGACATGTTTAGTCACTGCCACAATAGTGCTACTTGGCCATAAGATGGCAATAGCTGGCAAACGATGTTAGTAAATGGGAATAGTATGCAGTGCTTAGCAAATGCACAACCATCCATCAGTACTGTTGGTTTTTCCAATCCTGTTTTTTTTTACAGGAAAGCAATGCAAGGAAAAGATGCAAAGTCACATATTGCTTATAAATCAAGTAGCTGAAGGTACATTTGGATAAGACATTTTTAATACACTAATTAAGCCCTTACATTTCAGAAGACAACTTAGAAATATAATTGCCATCTCTTTTAGAAGCACTGAGCTAGCTCAAAGACATCCAAGTTAGGGTGGGTTTTGGGCAGGGAGGGCCAGGTGTTGGGTCTGAATGGCCATAGGGATAGCATGGCTGTGGGTGGTTAATAAGCCAAAACCCACAGGCTTCTCCCGCTTGCAACAAACCTCATTCAGATCATCACTTCCCATGCCAATAGTTTCAGCTTAAAGGCAGCACATATAGCACTGCCTAATTAGTAAAACAAAAAAATAATGAACCACCTAAGGTTAGTCAGACATATTGCACTGATCCAATTTCTAACAGCAAATTGATACAATCAAATACACCCTCATTGACAAAGCTTTTGAAACAGACAGCCCCATCATTATAATCAGTATAAGTCTATTGTTAAAATCGTGGCTACTCAAACTACCAGGATGTTAATAATTTAGCAAGCTTCTCCTGCTAACATGGTAACATGGGCAAAATTGTGATGATCTGCTATATCATGGGCAAGATGGCGGCTCATCTTTAAAACTTCCTGGAGCCTTTTTAGGATCTCTTTTTTTAACACCATATTCTCATCAAAACGCAATCGATCCAAAGCATCCTGCCTTTGATTTCATCTGGATGCTTGTGAACCATTTCCCCATTCGTTTTCAGCTATAGCTTATAGCTTGCACCCCTTCATGCTCGGCTGAGTACTGTGGGGACAGACCAGCACTCCCACGTCTTTAAATACTTCAAAAGGCTCTTACCTGAATGTCGATCTTCAAAGTCCCACACCTTGGTTGTCATCACTATTCTGGCTGTGCCACTGGCTCACTGATGGCTCTAATCACCAGTAGCCCTGCAGTTGCTCTGTCAACACCGGAAAGGGAGGGTGAAATCACTGGTGGACCCACATGCTGTCAGCTCTGCAGCCCTCTGCAGTCACAGATCTCTTGACCTGGCTACACTGTGTATGGGATGCCCTTTGTGAGAAACAGGAGGGCACACTCACCTCTTTTCCTCCTGTATTCTCCTCTCAGGTGGCCAGGGAAAGGCCATCACTCTTGGATCCTGACCCTAGGGATGGATATGTGAGGGAGGATCGCCTGGGTGGAGGAGACTTGGGAAGTGGGGAGAGGGCATCCTTATGTGAGACATGGTATCCTCCATTTCCTTTTCATAATGAGCCCTCTATCCCATCAAGTCTTTGTAGGCTACTGTCAGTCCTTTCTCTATTCTTCCTGCCAAACTTTCCCAAAGAAGCACCATATCAACACAGAGATGAGGAGGAGACTAACTAGGAAGAGACATCCTCACTTTGTTAATACAAACACATATCAGCCTCATTTTGATAATGCAGACATACATCAGCCTCAGCTGTGTACTGGGACGAGGAGGACAACATAAATAAGGCAGAACTACCATTTTAATGGTGAGCAGTTTAGTCTTTCCTGGACACATTATGGTGGCAGGAACTGTAAAAAGCCAACACCCTTTTGCAAATGGAGTCAGCTGTGGAAACAGGGCTACGGATTGCTTTGTGCAGGCAGACCTCTCCGGATCTGCGGTGTGGCAGACAGAGTGGTCGAGACCAGAGAAAGGATGAAGAGTTTATGCAGTGGGAAGCAGAGCTGAAGGACGCTGGAGGCCGGTGGCAGACCAAAAGAGGGAGACCGGCACTGCCGAGCGAAGAAGTCCTAAGAATTCAGAGCTGCAGGTGGAGCCTCACCGGATGGGCGGAGCATCAGGAAGCTGCGGTGAATAAGAGCAAGGTACCGCACTGAAAGAAGACAACCCATGGTGGTCGAGAACCTTGCAGAAGAGCTGTAAAATCCAACCAGTGAGTGAAACCAGAAGGGGAAGCACAGGGCTGGCCGGCACATAAGAAAAGCCAGCAATGAACATTGTTTAACTAAATCAAATAAGTACTTTTGAATATCGAATGAAGTGAAAGCAGTTAGAAGCACTTCTGAATGCTGAACAGTCCGGATACAGTTGGGAGCATTCTTGAACATTAAGCAGAGTGAAAGAAAGGTTGGGAATCTGCCTGATGCAAGGAACTGTATATTATATGAGAAAACAAGCAATGGCAAGAGCCGGGAGAATGCAAGAAAGTGTGACAAATGCATAGTGGCCAAACAAGTCACATAACAGTGTCAGGAAAGTGCGACACAGATGAAAGAAGCAAGCATCACTTTCAAGTTTAAACAGTGGCAAAGAGGTGATGGAAAAGCAGTCAAGACGGTGCATTGGTTGCGTGATCTGTAATGGGTGGACCATGTGGTCCTACAACTGCTCCTAGACCAAGTACACCACTTTGTATGGTAAAGTTTTGAAAGCACCTATAAAGAGGCTTGTGTTCTACAACAACCTTGTATGTGCTTTGAAGTCAAGACATTGAACTGCCTATGTGAAATAGCGCCAAGTGACAATCTTCTAAGAGCTGGGAAGTGTCCAGGGCAATGTGTCTTAAAAGCTGGAAGATGTAAACACTTGGGGAAGGGAACATGTATGCCTTTTGAACTATTTTTGAACTTAGGAAAGGGGAAGCTGACTGCAAGCCAAAAGAAGCTCTGAACTGTACTTTGAACAATATTTGTTTTGTTGCTGACATCCCAACACATTGTATACAGTTAGACACAAAGGCAAGTATAGGTTTTGGACACACACAGACTTTTACTTCGACTTCCTGACACAGACTATCCTTACTTTAGGTAAGGAAATCCCACCTTAGCATAGAGCAAGTTAGGCCTTATCCAACCCTGCATTTTAAGTTAATAAAACCTTTGTGGACCAAACTTGAACCTGTTGTCTGTGTCTGCTTCATGATACCTCACACCTTACTGCCCCACCTTTCAGACATTTCACTCATCAATATTGACTTTTAGAATTCCCAGCTCCTCTCCGTATTGATTATGCTGGCGGCCATCTTAGAGTGAAGCCAGCTTGAAGCTTGTGCAAAGAATTCTTGCTTTACAAGCTTATTTTCCTACAACACAGCAATCAGTTTGTCTATTCTAACACTATTGATCGCTTGCTCGAATCACATCCAAAATACCATCCACTTTACAATATTCATGTCTTCAATTGGGCTACATCTGAAATGCGCTCCATTCTCATGATGGATCATTCATTGCTACTTTTACTGAAGAACTTCAAGGGATATGTACCCTTCAATGCCATTAATCTTCTTGTTATCCTGAACACCAATCATGCCCTCTCAAACTCTCCCTTACAGATGCAAACCCAACTACGGTTTCATCAATCATCTCAATTTTACATCAGCCAAGTAATATGCTCTTCGAAGCCATGTTTCCTATCCTATCTTAGATTGTTCCCTGAACATATTAGCTATTATTCAAAAGCAGGCTGATGCAATACTTTCACTCAAGACTGATGACAAGTCAGGAGGTCTGCCGTTCTCACATACTAGCCTCTTGGTAATTGCCTCTCCCTTTTTTCCTCATTTAAAGTTTATTACCCATCTTCAAGTCCCAATTTCACCCTCTTTTTTTCAGGCACATATCGTCCCACTGGTAGAAAACCCAGTTTCCTGCAACTCTTAATTAAACTCCTCACAATCCCACAGGAATACAACACAACATTACTTTCACTGGAGGCATCCACATCTGGGTAGGTAGCTTATCCAACTCCCTAATGGACATCTCTACTATGGGTCTCTACCAACTAATCAATCACCATACCTGCAACGTGGTCCATACACATTACGGATTCCTCTCCTCTGACCACCTTCCAATGCCCTGATATTACTCCTTTGATCTGTCTGGTCTACTCAGTCATTCTCTCAGATTGTGACACACTACAAACTTCAGAAATCCCCAGAAATCAAGTCTGATGTCACCTAGTTAGAATAGTTGGCTCCAAACTAATGTTAAACCATTAAGCATTTCATTCAACTTCTGACTACAAAACTCAGAATATTGACATCAACCATGTTTCACATCTCTGTAATTTTGGGAATGCTGGATCACACTTCTAGAATTAAGATTACTGTTCCATGAACCTACCATACTTGGGTAGTCCAACTCATCCCTGAATGGAAGGAACTTCGGAAGGAAGAAAATAAAGAGAGGAAATCCAAATATCCTTCTAGCAAATTGCAATGTAACAACACTGAGTCCCAATGTACAATCAAATCCAACCAGTCAAGGAGGATTGCCTCCCTCAACGCATCCAACCAAACAAAATACAGACACCATCACTATTTCAGAAATGTGTTTTTCACTTAAATTGTTCTTTGGCACCAGTAACAAACCAACCCCAACTTGCTTGCCTGCACAGAATCCCTCCCCTGTTCTTTAGACGGGCCAACCCTCCCCATTCCCTTTAATGTTTAGCTCTGCCATCACAGGTTTTCCAAAGGCATTTTCCTGGAACATTTGAGACTCTGCTGGATCAAACCTAGAGAGAACAAACCCTCTAACTACAGGCCACTTTCTACTGTCCCTTTACTTGATAACATAATAGAGTAACTGGTCACCACAGAACTACATTCTACCCTCAAAAACAGCTATATTTGCAATCTGCAGCAAATATGGTACCAAGTCACTTACATGAGTGTTACGGCATGATCGCCGCACCCTCAGTGACTTATGCCCATGCCCTCTGAGTCTCGCTTGACTAATCAGCCATTCACAATACCTTCCACCATTCAATCGTACTTCAAAGGCCCATAATAGTGGCAATGCTCATCTTCCATTCAGTGTTATTTTGAATCCTTTTCAAATCACAAATCCAATCCTGGGAGCAGGACACTGCAGTCCCACGTACGATAAGAACCACATTTTTGGGGCCCAGTGCCCCCCATGCTTTTCTCAACATGTGTTCCAGATGCTGTAACCCATTATACCGGATCGCCACATCGTCAACACCACAAAAGTAAAAAGCACAAACCTAGTCAAAACTGATCACATGTGGCCCATTCTTCAATCCTTCCAGTTTATTCCTAGTGAAGGATCTTCAAAGCCAAGGTATTAATCCTAATCCAAAAAGGTCTTTGCATAAAATTCTCCAGACTACCATGGAAACCTCTTTTCCAGTACTAAATACAGCATGTATGTTTATCAGCCCTCCTTCACCTTCAAATTTATGTCAAACGGAGATCTGCTGTGAAAGGTTTCAGAGATTGGAATTCTCACACCCAATTTCTTTAAAAAAGTACCAATCTTTTCAGCTTTTGTGCCCTACTGAAAATGAGCCTCTTCTCTCAAGAGTTCAATGTTCCTCCCTTCACGCCATCCTGTCAGTGCCTTGATACATTTATTTGATTTGCTGTATCTTACAAATGTCCAAAATAAATTATCACCATTTGTTCTATCCTAGTGGACTGGGCCAAGTTTTCCTCCAGAATACAGCAGAGGTCCCCTGGAAAAGAGGCATTTGACAACTTCCTTCCAGTGATGGAACGGATATCTTTAGCCAAAGGTAACACCATCCCTACCATCAAAGACACCCCCGACCCCCAGCTTCTCATACATTCATCCCACTTAAAGGAGCAATAACATACTCAACAAAAGTAGATCAAAAAAATGCTAAGCAAATTATAAAACAGGTCCAGAGAAGACCAAATAATAAAATCACACAAATGGCTTTCAGAATGCCTGGAACCGATGTTGACTTTGTTACAAACCTAGAAGCAGAAACCTCTCAATTTGGCAACTGAACTTGAGAAATTCTGCCCAGAGTGTCTAATAGAATATTTACTATACTGCACTTAGATCCTTATCACCATTCACAAGAAAGGTCAAACAGACGCGCTGGGAACAAAAGTGTTGTCAGCGCATTCGTTCACGAGAAAAGAAGAAAAACAAAGGTAAGTGGGGTTGGGAGGGGATCGTTTGGAGGGGAGCGGAGTCGAGGAGAAAAAAAAAATAATAATAAACTTACCTTAGTCCCCGGCAGGGGACGAAGGCAGCCTTCAGCCTTGGGGAGGCTAGGAGCAGGGATTGCCCTGTTTCAAGGCTCTTCATTGGCTAAGGGGCTGCCACACCCCCCCCCCGCCCGGAACAAATGCAGACACGTAGGTGCATCCACAGGATTACAACGTGGTATGGCTCGGAAACAAGCCAATCACGTTAAGTGTATCCCGTGAACACACCCACGCCGGGTACTAATGCAATATATTGCTTTGCACCCATAGTAATCAGCAGTCGTGCCATCAGCCTATAGATGATCCTGCAGAATGTACCTATGGGAGCTCTTCACCTCACATATATTTTCAAGAGCAAATTGTATTATTACAGCTACCCTAAGGCACCGCAAGACAGAGCCCGCTCTTTAAGGAACTGATCCATTAGTAAGTACAATTGCTGACAGTTGGCTAATCCCACAATTGATCAACTGTGTCAAAGGGTGCTGCATGGCCCAACCTAGAACCTCAGACTCAGCTAGAACCTGAGTCTAGATTGGTCCCTTAGAGTATGAACTAAAAGCATGCACAAAAGTCCCAATGAACAAAGCACACCAATGATGCCCTTTCTCACCCACAAAAAGTCTCAGTAATGACACAGCCAGGATTCAGTCAATAGAAAAAGTGGAATACACCCCGATTGAGATGGCATAAATTCCATGTATATTTCTTGGGATTCCACAAAACATGAAACCCCAGTGTTAACATGAACACTTAAATTATTAGACAGAAATCATCCAGGTCTTCATCAATGATGGAACTGTCTGTACTCCAGTGAGGCGACAGGCAAAATGAGACAACTAGCACTACGCTGATGATACATTGATGGCACCGCAATGTCCAACATCATTTAAAACATGGCACAGTTGTCGTCTTTCAAAAAAAATACAGACAGCATCTTCCTCTGAATAAAATGCATTACCTCTCCTATGACACAGTCAATGACTGCCACAAATGACACTGTTAGCAACTGACTAATGACAAACAGTCACTTCCATGACACAGTTAGCACCTCCCACCAATACCCAATAATGAAATGACATATGAAACAGTCTGTATTTTAGCATAGCATGTATTTAGCATAGCATGGCCAGCAAGTCCTCAAATAACATTTTCAGAGACTTCCTGATTGACAGTTAAGGAACAACCAATGATATTTTAGGTTATATCTTATTGACTCCTCCCATAAAAGGGCCCGACTCCCTAATGTACCTTGGCAGTCTGATACTCCTTCAGGCTTATTGTCCAAGTCTCTCCATGTGCTCAAAAAGGGTTTTACCGAAGTAACTCACAGACACTTTTGCTAACTACGACTCCAGAGACAATACTGGTGACTCTACCAAAGATAGTCAGCAACACCCTGAATGAAAGCCAGGGACTCCCTCAAGAAAACAGATATGTGACGGAATGCCATCTGTGAGGGCAGGAAAGCCTGAATTGTTTGTTGATTTTCATATCCATAAAATGATGAGGATAGTTTGGTTTCGGGAGGCGATGCCTGTTAATCATACCTCACCCCCCTAATGCTCCATGCCAGTAAAAGCGTAGTGCACCCATGTACATTTTCTGGGCCTGTGTATTGGCAGCCTCCGCGACTGCTTTGCAGAGCAGGTTCAAAGGTCACCTATAATGTACAATCAGCTGGAGCTTGCAGCTCCAGGCAGACTAGGTGTGTGCAGGGCAGCATTTATAGCCAAAGAGACCCCTTTTCTAAAATCATAACTGTGTGGCTTAAGGGCTTGGTGGGCATAATAAGAGTAGCCTTGCTTGGTTTGGCAGGGTGGCTATCGATGACATAACTGTTGATCAGCCACAAAGCAAGTTGATATCATAATTGTCACCCCAATGACGTATCAATGGCAGGGCTGTGTAGATCCAGTTTGTCTTGTCTGGGTCCCACCCAGGCACCCTCTGGGTGAGGCCAGGAAGCCTCCCATTTGATGCTCCTGTTATTGAGTGCCACCTTCTCCCCACGTATAGGAAATTTCCCTACAGGGAACCTGCTTTCAAAGACAGATCTGCCAGGATACAATAGGTAGTCCACACCAGAGAGATAAATGCCAGAGACTTTCAAGTTAGGCATATATAGGAAGAGGGCGAGGTTAGAGAAGCCCAGGGACATAGGATAGTCCACAGAGAGGTTCCAACACCTTGGATTTTGCTGGGGCTGCACATACTTCTTGCCCCACCACTTTAGTCCAGACAGAGAACTCTGGGTACGAAAACGGAAGGAAAAGGACCCTTGTTAAAGCATCCCTGATTGGTTCCCATCTATCCTTCTTTATTGGCTCCACTCAGTTGTGTATTTTTACCTTAATAAGAGGTTGAGGTCCCTACTCTAAGGGTGCGAAGTGAGGACACTGGCACACAGGTGGCATGTGGAAAATAAATTCGTTTTATTTACGTTTAAAAATAAATAAAAGGAAACCCTTACCTACCCTCAACTCTAAGAGGCGTATGCCAGCCTCAACGTACATACTAAGGGTCCGGTCAGAATGTCAGAAACCAATAAAAGTTCAATGTCTTGTGTTCGAAAACCTCACTCTGTCTCTTAACTCTAGTCGGACTATAACAAACACAAAACCTTTGGTGGTCCAGAAGAATGATTACCTTCTTCGGGACAGCAGGTTCGCACCCAGATTGACTCCCTTTTCCCAGACGGCAATACTTTTCCTCCACACGTCAACAAAGCAAAGTTCCAGTCAAGGCAAAGCACGTTGACTTCATAAAGTTCCACCTCATAAGGGGGCTGCCCCCCCTAACCTTTCTCAGGTTCTCCCAAAACAAAAACACAAAGGCTCCCTTCCCCCTGGCCTTTTTCTGGGTTGTATGACATAACAAAGTTCTCTTCACCAGGGAGAATGCCTCCCTTCCCCTGGCCTTTCTCAAGCTTATATTGGACAACACCACAATTCACAATGCCCGGGGAATGACTCCCTTACCCTTGGCTTTCCTTCCAAATTATAAAGTATCTCGAAGATCCCAGACCTCTGCTTCTTTCACATTCTGCTTGGTTCACTTCCCTGCCAAGTATGGTCCTTAGTAAAAGTCTCCTGGTTTCCCTTCTCATGGGAATGGGTCCCAGAACCCTCTTCTTTATGTTCAGGTACTTGAAGCCCTCTTCTCCCTTGTACCACCACGAGGAAGATGACTTGTGTAGTTCTTGTGTAGTGGGTCCCAGACCCCTCTTTGCTTTTGGATAGTTGGGACACTTTCCTCCCAAGTACCGCCACAAGGGAGATGACTTGTGTTGCTCTCACATAGCGATGGTTCCCAGACCCCTCTTTGCCTTTGGATACTTGGGGCCCTTTCCTCCCAAGTAAAGCCACACAGACTCATGTTGCTTTCCTTTGGTGGGTCCCAGACCATTAAGCTTCTCTTGTTGCAGGACCGACCTGGTTCACTTGCCCGCCAGGTACTGCGACCATGAAGATGCTGAATGCACCTTCTTAGTTTCCCCACCTGCCAGCACGAGTATTCCCCCCCCCCTCCCTCTAGGGAGCCTTGCAATGTGCTCGGTACAGCCCGGTCTCAATCTTCCTCTGGGCTGCACTGTCTTTCCTTCACACACTTCCCAGGCTTAAGGAACACTGAGGGCTTCTACCAGCTCACCTTGTGGTCCTTCCACTCTGGACTAGCCGTGGTCCTCCCAACTCCCGTCTTGGCATCCTGGTCTGCTTCCTTCCACCTTCCTGCACCCTGCTAGCTCCTTCAAGGAGGATGAGATGACGGATTCCTGAGTCGCCCTTCCTTTTCTACTCTAGATTGACCAATGAACAGCCAGCAACAACTAGACTGCTCATTGTGGTCCTTAGGAATAGTCTTCATGTCTCCTCTTCATCCCAGTGCGGGGCACTGCATTGCTCCGCACATCATGTTCATCCCAGTACTGATCTTGAGGCCTCCCAGTTAGTCAAAGGTGGTGTTCTTTGTCACAATCTTATAGTGGAATTTACATGGGTAGTCCCCACTCTTCCTCGTCTCAGTACATGTTAAGGAGATGGAAGTGTCTACCTTACACAGGTACATGGAAGTATAAGGGACTATGGGACCTGGTACACCACGTGCAGGGGTAGAGGTACACCACGTTCTACCCAGAATGTCATCCCTCGTGCCGTAAGGGTTTTCCCTTCCCATGTGATCCTCCCTTGGTGCACCAACCGCAGGGGGACTCTAGGACTGTGGCCGCACCATTCTAGCCCCATGGGAAGGGTCCCCTCCTACAGGAGAAGGGACGACATCCAACACTACCCTTAGTTGATTCATCTTTGGACAACTGAAGGAGGATTCACTTGGAACCTAGTTGTGAGTACAGTCTGCTCCAAAGTCCTTTATCAGAGAAGTGAAGACTAGAGACATCTGAGCAAGAGCAAGTGCTTGTCCCCAACAATCCCTGGGGCATATTTGGGGTGGATCTGCAGGGTGGACCAAGACCTTAGCTTCTCTCTGAATTACGGGTGACCATGGTCCTGCACACTGGAAATAGTTCCTGAAGGCGATCTCTGCTAACATTGCTGGCATGCTGAGCAAGGACCACACTGGCCCTTGGAGACTCAGAAGTCAAGGAACAGTTCTAGGCCCCAGATTCCCAAATCAGAACGCTGCTGAGATACACCGAACCAGACATCACTTTCCTGTCCCAAGCTTCTTCATGCAAAGTGCTGCTGCTGTTTGTAAACCGCACTGTGTGTTGGACACAGCCCTTTTCTTCTCTTAATCTCTTTGGAATGTGGAATGTGACACAGCTAGTTCTGAGGAGGAGTTGTGTGATGTTGTAGTGTCACATTCCATTCCTTTGGGAGTTGTAATGTGGAATGTGAATCGAAAGAAAACGAGAAAGAGACAGTGAAGGGATGGAGTCTGGCAGTGTTGTTGCCGCAGGCATACTCTGTAACATAAATAAACACATTGATCAACTCACTGTGACTGGAGTTTGTGTGCAATACCACAGTGCCCAGCTCACAAGCCCAATGCTGAATCACAACCTCAGAAAGTGCTTTAAAGCCTGGCTTGATGCTGTTGAGCTGCAAGAGCAGGACTAACAGGTACTTTGCAGTGGGCATGTTCCACATTTGAGGGGCGTAGTAGCTTCAACAAACCCACGCTCTACCTTTGTTCAAAGATCTATTCTTCATTCTGAAATTGCTGCTGATGTTTTTCCCCGGTCTACCCCTGTCTATAAGACCCTACAGAAGTCTGCATTCCCTATGTTCTCTGAAACAGGCGTGGTGTGTTCGTGTTTTTATTAGTTGTGTGAATGTTTTGTTTAGTTAAATGTCATTATTTTGTAGAACCTCGACTGGACAGTCTTATTTTGGATTCATTGTATTAATGCTGCTTGGGTTGCTAATGTTACACACTCGTAAACCTTTTTTTGTGTTGTGTCTGGTTTCACCTTTAAGATTGGGATCACTATTTGTTTATTCGCAGTGTGGGGCTGAGAGGAAGCATTTTAGTCACTACTAATCCCTGTTTGGGGCACAGCAGCAGTCATTTCGTCAAACTGGTGGCAAGTAGTGGGATCTGCTGCAGATTGTGCTTACAGCTTACTCAATCAAAATAAATATGTGTGCAGTCAACGTTAGAAACATTGCCAGGGGATTTTTGCATAATGGAATTGGACACAAGCTGTGTAAAGAGCATGACATCTAGTTCCCTTCATGAGCTACGTCAGGAAAGGGGATTCCCGAAGTGCAGAAAGTTTAGCAAACCCAGATTCCTTAAGGGTGTCCAAGGTTTTGAGAAAGTGAGGAGAGGGGCTGTCCTGGGAGGGGGGTGGTGACCCTGGCCCCCAAGGAACAAGTTACTTACCTGTAACTGTTGTTCTCCAGCATGGGTCTGGCATGGATTCACATGCTCATGAATATTCCCCGTCGTCAGGCTGGGAATCCTCGGTAAAGAAAAAACCAGTATCAGTTTCGTTTCTGATCTGTCTTTCGTAGTAATAACCAATCACTGGTCTCTGCGTCATACTGACCACAGCCAATGACTGCCCTCTACCTAAGCACCGCCTCTGGCAGCCATCTTCAGATTTGGAAGCACGTGAAGTGGCAGTATGACCAAGTGAAGAGCCGCAGAGGGGTAGGCGGGAGGGTTCGCATGTGAATCCATGCCAGACCCATGCTGGAGAACAACAGTTACAGGTAAGTAACTTGTTCCTTCTCCAGCATGGGGTCTGGCATGGATTCACATGCTCATGAATAAAGAATACATAGCAGTACACACATGCACAACCACGGGAGGTGGCAAAGGCTCAACATTAAGCATTACATCAAACTCAACATTAAGCATCTTACCTCCTCACCAGGCTCACCTCAGGCGAACAGGTTGCGCAGCACTGCTTGGCCGACCCTGGACTCCTCCCTGGAATCCCGATCGACACAGGAGAACTTTGTGAAGGTGTGCGTCGACCTCCACGTAGCAGCCCTGCATATGTCCAGCAGGGGCACACCAGAAAGGAACGCTGTGGTAGCTGCGATCGCTCTGGTGGAATGGGCTCTCGGACGGCCAGGCAGCGGTCGGTTTGCCAACCGATGACAGTACATGATACAGCCGGAGAGCCATCTGGAAATGGAAGCCTTCGAGAGAGCCTTCCCCTGATTGACAGGTCCAAAGTTCACAAAGAGTTGTGACGTCTTCCGAAAACCCTTCGTGCGGTCCACGTAGAACTTCAGCGCTCTAGCTACATCCAGCGAGTGCAAAGTCCTCTCAGCCGGCGACGAAGGCGACGGGAAGAACACAGGTAACACCAAGGGTTCGTTGAGATGGAAGTCCGACGGTACCTTGGGCATGAAGGAGGGGTGCGTCCTGAGCACTACCCTCGTGTCGTGGAAAGTCAAGTACGGGGCCTTGCAGGAAAGGGCCCGGATCTCTCCCACTCGTCGTGCGGAGGTGATGGCCACAAGAAAAGCTGTTTTCCACGATAGAAACTTCAACGGGGCCGAGTGCAGAGGCTCGAACGGAGGTCCCATGAGCTTGGTCAGCACCACGTTGAGCTCCCACGCCGGGGCCGGAGCCTTCACCGGCGGGAACGATCTGAACAGTCCCTTCATGAACTCTTTCACCAGACGATGAGACCACAAGGACGTCCGCCCCGTGGTTCTGGTGTATCGGGAGATCGCAGCAAGATGAATCTTGATGGACGCGTGTGCCAGACCAGCTTTGGCCAGCGTCAGCAGGTACGGCAGTACTTGGGGGGCCGTAATCCGTAGAGGGTTAATCTTCTGTGCGTGGCACCAGACAGAGAACCTCTTCCATTTGTGTCCGTAGCATTTAAGAGTCGAGGACGCCCTGGCCTTTGCAAGAACCTCTCTGCAATCGGCCGGTATGTCGTATCCTCCAAACTCTAGCGCTGCAGGAGCCAGGCCTGCAAGTTCAGCGACTTCGGGTCGTGGTGGAGGATGGCGCCTCCTTCCCTGGAGAGTAGATCCGCGTCCGCCGGCAGCTTGATCGGCGGGGACGCTGACAAGTCCAGAAGGTCCGGGAACCATATCTGCCTCGGCCACGCAGGTGCGACGAGGATCATCCTGCACCGTGACCTCTTGAGCTGGTTGACGAGCCGGATTAGCAGAGGCAAGGGAGGGAACGCGTAGAGGAACAGGCCCTCCCAGGGGAACGAGAAAGCATCGGCCATGCTCCTCGTCTGGGGAAACCTGCTGGCGAACCTCCGGCACTTGGTGTTCGTCGCCGTCGCGAACAGGTCGATCTGGGGTGTGCCCCACCGTCGGAAGAGGCGATCCACCAGATCCTGCCGTAGTTCCCACTCGTGGCACGAGCGCAGCTCCCTGCTGAGTGAGTCGGCGATGGTGTTTTTTATCCCTGCCAGATGAAACGGCACCAGAAAAATCCCTTGGGCAACGGCCCAATGCCACAGGTCCTGCGCCTCCTTGGACAGCGCTGGGTACCTGGTTCCGCCCTGTTTCCTGATGTAAAACATGGTGGTGGTGTTGTCGGTGAAGATCCTCACCACCTTGCCCTTGAGGGACGGAAGGAAGGACCTGAGGGCCCAAAACACTGCACGGAGCTCCAGGACGTTGATATGCAGGGACTTCTCCGTCGGGAGCCAGAGTCCCCTTGCGTGCAGATTTTCGGTGTGCGCTCCCCACCCTTCCAGGGAGGCATCCGTGGTCACGGTCTCCTGGTGGGCTGGGGTCTGGAAGTCCATGCCCGCCGTCAAATGCGCGCGGGTGCCCCACCACCGTATCGCTCGTCGGAAACTCTCGTCGAGCTTGATCCTTTCCTCGAAGCTGCCCGTCGTCTGGATCCAGCGCGCATCCAGGAATTCTTGCAACGGGCGCATCCGGAGCCTGCACATGGGAATGAGGTAGATGCAGGAAGACATCATCCCGAGGAGGGACTTGATGGACCTCACTTTGGCCGCGTCGGCCACCAACATCCGTTGCACCTTGCCCAAGATGGTCCTGGTCCTCTCCTCCGACGGGGAGGCCAGAAGGGACACTGTGTCGAGCCTGGCTCCCAGAAACAGAGCGACTTGCGCGGGCACCAGGTGGGATTTGGCGTAGTTCACGGAGAATCCCAGGTCCGTGAGGAGTTGGACGGTCCTTGCCGTGTGGACCACGGCGAGCTCTCTCGTCTTGGCGCGGATGAGCCAGTCGTCCAGGTAGGGGTAGACGTGAATCCCCTCGCGGCGCAGCTGCGCCGCCACCGGTGCGAGGCACTTGGTGAATACCCTGGGTGCCGACCGTAGTCCGAAGGGAAGGGCTTTGAACTGGTAATGACGCCCTTGGACCACGAATCTGAGGAATTTGCGGTACCCCTTTAGGATGGGAATGTGGAAGTAGGCATCCTCCAAATCCAACGACGATAGGAAGTCTCCTTCCTCCAGCTGACCCAGGACGTGCTGGAGGGTGACCATCCGGAACTTCTGCGCCTTGATGAACTTGTTCAGACGTCGCAGGTCCAGGATGGGGCGCCATCCTCCCGTCTTCTTCTTCACGAGGAAGTATCTCGAGTAGACTCCGGAGCCCCGAAGCCTCTTTGGGACGAGTTCGATGGCGCCCTTTCTGAGCATCGCCTTTACCTCCAGGAGAAGTTGAGGGACGTGAAGTTCTTTCCTGGCCACGGGGGGGACGCGCGGGCACCTTCTTTGAAACTCGAGCGCGTGGCCCCGGGCCAGGGCGTCCAGCACCCAACGGTCGGTGGAGATGGACTCCCACACGCTGACGAAGCCCGCCAGCCGGCCTCCCACCGGGGTGCTTCGGTGGGGGCCCGACCCCACGGCCGGTTCAATCCTGCTTGGGCGCGGCCTTGCCGCCTTGACCTCCTTGGCGACGACGGCGGGGTCCGCTAGACTTGCCTCGTCCTCTGTAGGCCTCTTGCGACGACGAGCGGGCCGCTTGACGGTAGGAAGCGAAACCGCCGCCGGAACCTTTGGAGATGCCCTTGCCTCCGCCACTCCGAAAGGGCGTCCGTCGTTGCAGGACTCCAAGGGCCCGGGCCGTCTCAGTATCCGCCTTGATGGCCTGAAGGGAATCGTCCACTGTCTTCCCAAACAGGTTGTTCCCGTCGAAGGGCATGTCCAGGACTCTGGTCTGGACGTCCTGCCGGAAATCCGTAGCTTTGAGCCATCCACGACGTCGAAGGCAAACGCCGTTGCCCAGCTGGCGGAACCCGGTGTCGGCGATGTCCGTCGCCACGGTGATGGCGTGGTCCGAGGCCACCTCACCTTCCTGCAGGATCTCAAGGGCCTCCGCCCTCTTGTCGTCCGGCAGAAAATCCAGCAGGGGAGCTATCTTGTACCAGAGCTCCCTGTCATAGCGGGCCACGATAGCCAAGGCGTTGGCCGCTTTAATCGTCGTCGCTGCCGACGAGATGACTCTACGTCCCATAGCATCCAATTTCTTTCCCTCGCCGTCCGGCGGGGAAGTCGATGTGGAGGCCGCACCCCCCCCGCTTTCTTCCTGGCTGCCGCGGAGACGACGGAGTCCGGGGTAGGCTGCGCCCGGAGGCACAGGGGGGCCGTGTCCGGGACCCGGTACTTTTTCTCGTACCGGTCTCTTCTAGCTGGCGTCGTGGAAGGGTTCTTGAGGAGGGAAAGGCCCTCATCCCAAATGTCGTCCAACAGAGGCACTGAGAGGACCGTCTTCCTCTTGGCCGCGCGCCGCTGATAAAGGAAGCCTTCCTTTTTCTTCTCCTCAGGGCAGAGTTGGAAAAGCTCGGAAGCCCTGGAGATCATGGAGTGGAAAGATCCGATCTCGTCGGGCGGAGAAGCCCTGGTGGGAGGCGACGACGGAAAATCCTCGTCGTATGCCTCGTCGTCCGTACCCGTCGCTGCCGTGTCAGTCCCCGTATCATCCCCTCGGGTGGACGGGGAGGAGGGCTGGAAGGGGCGCGACGGTTGAAAAGGAGGTGGTGGATGGATCCTTCTTTTCTTGGTAGGGGGAACACCAGAAGGTCCCGGTTCTGGATCCCCCGACGGGAGAGGTTCCTCCGTCGGTAACGGTAGCCTCGTCCTTATCTCGGAGCATAAGGACTGTATGGCCAACAAAATGGCCGCCGAGTTGTCTTGCGGCGCTGGCAGAGGGGAATCCGACGGGCGAGCAGGGGCCCCGTCGGTATCCTCGACGATGTCGTCGTCGTCACCTGCGTCGGGGTCCATTCCGACGGGCTGGCCTTCTTCCACGCCTAGGCCGTGGCTTAAGACCTCGATCAGCTCCTTTTCTGAGGTTGAGGCCGAATCTCCAACGACGCCCTGCCCCCCCTTCTTCTTCCCCACGGAGGGTTTCACGGGGGTCCTATCGATGGGCACAAAGGAAGACTCCCTCCGAGGAGGCAGGGAGATTCTGGGCCCTGAGGTCGCCACCACTGGTGCAGCCACCACAGGCTGAGCCAGGGCCGCCGCGACCGTTTCGATAGAGGGCTTGGTCGGATGGATCAAGGCCTTCACCACCTTAGGTGCGCTCACCGCCTTATCCTTGAGGGAGGGGGCACTGCCACGCTCCTCCTCTGCCTTAGAGCTCGACCGGGGCCTCTCCAGGAGCTTCGCCGGGTGCTCGGCCTTCCTCTTACCCGACCCAGAGCGTTGGCTCGTGGTTGATGGTGCCGGGGAGGGTGCGCCCTGCCTGGCGCCCGTAGAGCCCGACCGTTCGGCGCTCCCGGTGCCAGCGGACTCGCGGTGCTTGGCCTTATGTTGGGCCCCCGTCGCCGGGGCGCCCTCAAAGGTCTTAGAAGACCGCTCGGATTTCTTCTTCTTCTCGCCAGACGGGCTCTTACCCTCCAGCCAGTTGGCGAGACGTTGATGGCGGTCCTTCATGGTCCGTTCCGACATGTTGCCGCAAAACGCACAGTCCTTCTCCACGTGCGTCTTGTCCTCATGAAGGCAGTAAAGGCAGAAAGAGTGTTCGTCCTCCTTGAAGACGTTCTGCAGCTGGCATCCAGGGCAGACCCTGAACAGCTTTCCGGGCGTCGAGCTTCCCTTCTCCTGGGCCATCTCCGAGACCGGGCCTGAGAAGCTTCTGGAGTCCTCCGAAGTGTAGCTCGACGAAATCTTCACCCTTGAGGGGCACAGATGAATCCGACACGGGTCCCCGTTGATCGGATGTAGGATCGGTGGAGCTTGAGGCTCTTTGACCGAAAGAATCGAAGTTTTTTGTGAAAAAAGCGCAAAAAATAGCACTAACGCTCGAGAGCAATAGCACGAGGATCCCAACACATGAACGTGCGGTAAAAATCTGAAGATGGCTGCCAGAGGCGGTGGTTAGGTAGAGGGCAGTCATTGGCTGTGGTCAGTATGACGCAGAGACCAGTGATTGGTTATTACTACGAAAGACAGATCAGAAACGAAACTGATACTGGTTTTTTCTTTACCGAGGATTCCCAGCCTGACGACGGGGAATATTCATGAGCATGTGAATCCATGCCAGACCCCATGCTGGAGAAAGGCAAGAACACATTTCAGCAGGGGACATGGTAGAGGAGTGAGAAGAGACAGACAACTGTTTATTTTTCCCAAAGGGCGTGTAGTGTGGTTTCCCAAGAATCCAGAGCCTCACTTAGGTCCCAAGTTTCAGTTAGGTCTCACGCCACAGCCTGGTCCCAGGGTAGTCTCACAGGGGCTGATTTAGCTGCTAGAAACCTCCTTCTAGGTAACAGGATGGTGGGCCCTAGCAGGACAGAGGCAGGGAGAGGAGGCACAGCTACTGAGGGATCTGGTAATGCTGGAATTGTGCAAGCTAAAACCTGAGAAGAAAGGGGAAACCCACATAAGCTTTGTACGGGGGAGAGATACATGTCTCAAGCAATGCCATATAGGCAAGGTCTTTGTCCAGACATACGAGGTGGGTAAAGGCATAATAAACTGGTACAAGGCACCAACGTTAGCCTTCCATCTCCAGGAGGTGGATGTGTAGGGTGCAGCCATTAGCCGCTTAGACAGGGACTGATAATATTCAGATGACTGACTCCTGAGGAAAGGGCTCATTTATTCCAAGATGAAGGCCAACATTCTCAGGAAGTTCTTAAAGAACAGAGGATTCTTAGAGAGCTCTGTAGGAGAGATGGTCCAACGTTTGAAGCATTTTGCCATGTGTCCTTGAAGTATCTGATTGAGTTGGTGACTGGTAACAAGGTTGACACATTTGAGGGAATGTATAGTTTGGCTGCATGTGAGCATATTCTCAAGAATTGAGAGGCAGACTTACACCAGCATCTAGTGGACAAGAATATCACAGACACTGGGGAGCTTACAAAGGCTACCGAGGTATGCAAGCACTCATGTCTAGAAAAAGGCTCAGGCAGAGACACCTAAAACTGATGAAAAGGCCACAGACGCTTGCAAACAAAACGACAAGTGTTCTAGCACATCTTCCGAGAAAGGGCCCCATAAATCTGATGGGAAATCCCAACCACATGGCTCGTAAGCTCTGTGAGAAACCAGAAGTTGTCTCACCCACTAGTCCCCGGGAGTCTGTCATCCAGGTGTCCAGGACTCGGCCTTTTGGATCCCGTTCCTGGTGGTGTACCAGTGCGGGAGGATCAACTGGGTGAGGGAACTTCAGGGAGTGGGAGACCGGATGGTGAGATGCGGTTTCCCCTTCCCTGTGATACCTTTACCCCTTCCTACCAGGAAGGTTACGTAGGAACTCTACCCCCACCCCCTTTTCCTCCACAAACACTTTCACACAGACAGCCCACTGTGGGAGAAAACGGACTAACACACAAGCAGTATACCGGACGTGCCCCAATATAATGGTCAGGCAATCACTGATCATCACACACACATGACTTCCATTAAAGTTCCCTACACAGATAAAAGACGGAGCACGAAAACACACTGAGCGAGGCAAAGCACACGAGGAAATAGCAGTTTCAAGACGGCAGCTGAACAAGGGACGAAAGACTGAACTACTTTGGGTTTGCAAGGAGGGAAATTCCCTTGACCTTTCCGGCAAGAAACCGTTACTTTCAGGAGACCTCGAGATTGGACAGCTTAAGGCCACGAAATCAGTCTGAAGAATCCTGCATTGTGTCGGAGGTACCTGCACGCCTCCTACATGACTAATCAAGTCAGGGAGGAGAAGCAGCAGCAGGCATGGTGCCATCCTTGGGTCCAAGAACAAAGTTGCAACAAAGAAATCAACACAGCGGGTGAGTTGGAGACCGGTACCAGACCGGTCTGGGCTGAAGCCAAGGTTGCAACCAGCAACATTATATAACGAGCCCTGGAATTAACATTGTTCAAACACGTGTTATGAAAGATGCGAGTAAAGTTAAACTGCTGATGAATGCTTGAACATTGAAATGAAAGATACGATACCTTTGACAGAGTGGTCCGGCACCGCATGCCTGCTCAATCGAAGGTCTCTGTAAGGTATCCAGCCAAGAAGTGGCTGAAGTGAAAGTTAAAGATTTGTAAGGAGAAAGAGTTTGTGAATCAAAGTGGTCCTGCAAGGAGTCAAGCAAAACCCTGCGCACAGTCTAAAGTCTTTGATTTTTGATACAGAAAGGAAAGATTGGAAACGAAGATAAAGTGGTCCGAGCCCAATCGAGGGAGGCCAATTGAGAACATTGTGTGAAAGTGGGTCTGAGCCTGACAGAGGGGGTCTCGAGGTGAACAGTGAATCACCCGAGAAATTGTACATGTGGAAATCCTGAGAAGAAAGAAACATTAATGTTATTTGTTGCATCAGGCCCTCTGTAATAAGAGGCTTTCAATGGCAAAGTGACTTTGGCTAAGCTGGAGTGTGCCGCCTTGTCCCGTGCTGACAACGTGGGGAAGGTGAGCCAATGGCTCAACTATCCAAACATATCATTTCTTCAACACTTTTCTTTTGAATAACATTGTTTCCCCACACCATTTGTATTTAGTTGTAAAGATTGGCAATAGGTTTATTAGTATAGGCCCTTTTATTTTGACAAGACTCTACTAGGACTGCGTTATTATTGGATGGTCAAAGCTTGCTCATATCTTTACATTTAGGCTTAGAGAGCCGTTTTTCCAACTCATTTTGAAAGTTCATTAAATACCCTTGAACTGTGATCACTTGTGTCATAGTCAGTGCTATCCTCATGGACGAGGCCATCATCAGAGACAGCATCTGAGCAGATGAATTCCCACTAGGCTACGGAGTGGCTGGATGTTCCCTAGTGACGCAGAGTGGACAACGTATTGGATCCCCAGAGGAGACTCAAATCCCAGCCAGTATGGTACGCCTCATTCACATAAGTGTGTGCCCCTGCCCAAATTCCCCCCATCAGCCTCCATCCCGAGGTCGGATTGGCTGAGTCTGGCTTTTTTTCTGCCAATCATGCGCCGTCAGGCGCTCGCCGTCATACAGCTGGAAGGCACAAGCTCAAAGGCTTGTATCTGTCCAGAGTGACCAGAGGCCAAGGCCGGAACCCCTGCCACTCCTGAATTTTCACCTCTCCCCACTGACCCATGTGCATGGCCCAGAGAGCTTGCTGAGAAACTACTCCAAACAGGCCTGGTAAGCACTACTTATATCCTCTATGCCTCTGATGTATACTGACCCTATGCTCTTGTCAATATTCTATGGCCAACATAAAGACTAAGTGACGCTCATCTCAACAGCTACAGCTTGACATTTCCACCTCCCACTTCCCTCGTTATCATTATCCTTAGGTGTCAACATCTGCAGCCACCCATGTCTATACTAAACCAAACTACTTTGAAGTGATAGTGTTTCATAACTTTCTGTTGCCAGTGAGGGAACCTCATTGAGATAATTGTGTTAACTTTTGCCATCTAGAGTCAATGCCAAATTTTGTGGCCCGCCTGCCTTAATTGTCTGATAATCCCATGGACTCTACCAAATGTTGACTGCTGATACAGCCTGTTATCGCCCATTGTGCTGTGTCATTCACTCCCATAGCCTACACTAGGAAACTGAACTAGGTACACCCCAAAGTGACCCCACCCACCTTACTTTGTTTCTATGATAAATGCACCTTAGCTTAAACAGTATTGAAATTGCCCCTACCTGTCTGCACATTGCATTCTAGCCATACTGTGATTTTTGTACTTATATGGACCCTGCTGCCACAATTGTTCCTACCTGTTTGCACATTGCATTTTAGCCACCTTGTGACTTTTGAACTTTGATGGACCCTGCTGCTACAATTGTTCCTATCGGCTTGCACATTGCATTTTAGCCATTCTGTGATTCTTGAACTTAGATGGTCCCTGCTGCTATAATTGTTCCTACCTGTTTGCACATTGCATTTTTCACACTACATTCTAACCATTGTGATTTTTTAACTCAGATGGACCCTGCTGCCAAAATTGTTCCTACCTGTCTGCACATTGCATTTTAGCTATCCTGTGATTTTTTAACTTAGATGGTCCCTGCTGCTATAATTGGTCCTACTGGTTTGCACATTGCATTTTTCACACTGCATTTTAGCCATCCTTTGATTTTTTAACTTATGCCACAATTGTTTCCGCCTGTTTGTACTTTGCATTTTAACCTAAACTGTGCCTTTTAAACTTAGGCGAACCCCTGCAGCTAAAATTATCTCTGTGAGCACGTGCCTGTGAACATGCCTATACCATGCCCAGTTTGCCACACTCACGCATTTTACTTAGCCTATGTGTGCTAATACGTACTGTCTCTCTGCCTGTCTCATAGCACTGCGACTATCGCGCCGCTTTCTGCTTGCCCACTGTTAATACAGGCACTAGCACCCATTCTGAGCTTACCTTATATATGGTACCCCTTAGTCAGCCCACCTCCACATAAACTATGTGTTTGCCAGTTACTTATACAGTGGACTATCTTACACTTACTTATCACTATAGATGTCAACATGCCTCATTCTCTGCCCGCCCTGGCGCTTGAGATACCCCTGAACGTTCCCAAAAACCTAAATGATATGATCACCAGACCATGCAATCTCTCCCAAAGAAACCTCAAACTTCGCGCTAGACTCCCTAAAAAGTATGAACCCACAGCCAAATCCCTAGACCTCCTTTCTAACAACTTGTCTAGAAACCAAAAAAGTGCCCAGCCTAATACCAAAATATCTCTACATAACTCGACCAACACACAGCACCCACTCCAGCTCAACAGCCGACTCTCTCGAGACCCTACCACTTGCCCTAAACCCCCCCCACAATACTGCGATACCACCCATTGAGCCTACACTGCCAGGTATAAGAGGAGCCTTAATAAATGCCCGGTCTCTGGTGGCACACGCCACAAAAATAACCGACCTTATCAAAACTGACAAAATGGACTTCCTCGCCATTATGCAATCATGGCTGCATCCAGCAGCCGGTCCAGCAATTATGCTAGCCATTCCGGAGGACTACACTCTTCTAAGAAGAGACCGCACCTCCTCTTGAGGTGGTGGCCTAGCCATAATTGCAAAAACTAGCCTAGCGCTGAGACTTGCTACCCCACTAAAGGTAGACTCTTGCGAACTCCTAACTGCCAAACGAACTACCTCAACTACTGAAACCTTATCTATCCACCTCATCTACAGACCTCAAGGCCCTCTAGGATCCTTTGAAGAAGATCTCACTAACATCTCTCGGATAACCTCAAAAATACATCACCAAGCCTTCTCCTATGAGATTTTAATCTAGGCTATAAAGACCACTCAGATCCTAATGCAACACAGATCAACGATTCCATCGAGGAATTAGGCTTCACCCAAAAGGTAACAGGCGCTACTCATACTAAGGGCAGAACCCTTGATTGGATAGCGGAACACCATTGTGTAACGTCCATTAATGCCATAACACCTTTGCCCTGGACTGATCATCACTTGATCTCATTCGCCCTTGAAACCACAGCCCCCATCCTACTATCAGTATAGCCCCTGTTATTCCTACAAGGAACACAAAGAACATTGCAGTGGACAAACGTATTCCTCTGATCATCCCTACTTTGAAACCTCTCCCTGACTCTGCAGACCCGTCTACCTTGGTCGAAGAATACAATAAGGTAATGTTATCCGCCTTAGACACCATAGCACCTTTGAAAATTAGAAAATGCAAGCAGAAAAAACATGTTAATTCATGGTTCTCTCCCCACCTAAAAGCCAGACGACTCGAAAAACGTAAATGTGAACAGATATGGAGATTAAACCCTTCTGAAACTAACAAAAATAACCTCACCAAATTAGCCTCCCTATACAAAAAAGAAATAATCCTTGCTAAACAAGAATCCTACAATCTGCGCATCACTCAAGCTAAGTCCAATACAAAAGAACTATTCACAATCGTCAAAGAATTGGAAACACCTATCCAAGCCCCTGACACCTGCCTTAAGGACAAAACCTGGTGCACTAGCATTCGGAGCACTCTAACAAAATAACGACATTGCAGGCAAGATTAACAACAAAAAAGAATCCCTCCTCCTCGCCTTTAACTCTAACATTACGGCCCGTGTGCCCTCGAACACCTCCTCACCTCTCACCCTGTCTGAAATATCTAAACCCCTTTTTAACTTTAAGAAAGTTTCCATTCTAGAAGTTGAAAAGGTTATTTTAACTCTCAACCGTCCAACTGCCACGGCGACCCTTGCCCTGCACAAATTATAAAGGATGCCGCAAGGGATCTTTCCCCATTTATATCCAAACTCATAAATACCTCATTCTCTCCTGGTACCATCCCCAACAATTTGAAACAATCGTGGGTCCTCCTACTTCTAAAAAAACAAACACTTGACCCGACCATTCCCACAAATTATCGTCCCATTACGACAGTACCATTCCTGCTTAAAATTCTGGACAAGGTAGCGTACCTCCAAATTCAACAATATTTGGAATGTAACCACCTCCAAGGAGTAAGTCAGTCAGGTTTTAGACCGCAACACGGAACGGAAACTGCACCGATTGACCTTAAAGCACAAATAGACACCCTTAGAGACAATGGTAACACGGCACTACTACTGCTGCTCGACCTCTCAGCGGCGTTTGACTTGTTTGACCATAAGACTCTCTGCCACCACTTAAACTCAGACACCCACTTCTCACAAGAAGCCATAGGTTGGATTCAATCCTTCTTAGACAATAGAACTATGCGGGTCTTCGCACCTTCAGCAGCCGCAGACCCTATTCCCATCACTTGCGGTGTGCCTCAGGGCTCATGTGTTTCACCCACTCTGTACAACATCTTCACAAAGCCCCTTTTTGATGATCTAGACGGCCTGGGTATCACCTACACCAACTATGCAGATGATACACAGATCCTCATCCCATTGACGGGAGATTAAGACAAGGATTTGGCCTTTGTGAACAGAGTATATATCATCCTCCAGGCATGGATGGCCTCTCATGGACTATGCCTGAATGATGACAAAACGGAACTCCTCATTTTGGGCACCACGGCGAATATCAATAAATTAGGCCATCTATATTCTAACTTCACCATAGACAATAACAATATCCCAGTAGCCAAGGAAGTGAAAACTCTTGGCTTTTACCCCGACTCCACTCTCACCTTCAAAACACAAGTAAACTCCATGGCCTCGGCCACCGCCTACACGTGTAAGCTAATTAGAGCAGCTAAGCCTTTCCTTACACCCAACAACTGCATCACTCTAGCAAGAGCCTTGGTATTATCTAAACTGGATTATTGCAACGCCCTATACAATGGCCGCAACAAATACATTACCAACAAGATACAGATCTTACAAAAAATGCTTTAAGAGCAGCCCTTAACATTCATAAGAAAGCTCACATATCTGACTTTAGAAGATCCAACAACTGGCTCTCCACCAAAGATAGAATCTTCCTCAAATCAGCCTCCCAACTCACAAATGCTTACATATGGCCACCCCCAGATTCCGGAGACAATCCACTAATCGCCTCGCTAGAACAGCTAATACTAACCTAGGCCTAGATACAAACGTATGAAGACTGGTGGTAGTAGCTTCCCGGTCAAAGCTGCCCAAAACTGGAACTCACTCCCACCCTCTTTAAGAGAAGACATGCCCTACTTACGCTTCAGATCTAACCTCATCCAATGGATTAAGGAGCATGACATCTGACCTTCTACCACACCGCCACACCACTGCGTATAACTGTATATCTGTATCTGTATAATTGTACATATTGTATATAAATGTGGCTTGGTGCTCTTCACTCTCCTTTGCTCTCTTGTATGATACAAGCCAACACTGTTTATTATTATTTTGCACTGTAACGTACAGCAATGTAACCTAAGCTGAACAACCCTCTTTTCCTTCTTCTGCGCCCTAATACCTTCGGGTCTGGTGCGCATAACAAATACATAAACAAACATACAGCACCCAGACAATTTTGGGGTAAGTGTTCATTATTTGGAACAAAGCTGCTAGTGTCCCAAGTATAACAGTTTACAAACTTCACTTAGACACTAAAAGAGGCAAATAAGCTATATTAGTGTGCTGTACCTTGTTCCACCTTCAGGATTGCGATCACGGTTGGTTCAGTAGCAGTATGGGGCAGAGCAGGCATTTTAGCCATTACTCATCCCTGTAGTCCTGCAGACAGCAGTCATTCCTCTTAAGTACAGGCGTGGATCAGGCAGGATTAGGAGCACAGAGTCTAGCAAAAACAAATGATTTAATATTGATAATGTTGGTACCCGAAGGTATCAATACACTTGGATGACGGACTGTAGTGTAACAGATCCATAGGATATAGTTTGTGACTAAACAACTCAACAAAATCTAAATGAGCTGAATATATTGAGGGGGACTGTCTAGTAAATCTATGACAGACACTACTTTTACATTTAGTAACTGATAATAGTGCTATGGTTGGGGGACGGCCTTTTGGCAGACAGACCGTCACAGCATGAACATGGTCAGTCATCAGAGTTCAATGTTCTCCGTCATGTGGTCTTCATTATAACCCTACACCGATGAATGTCTCACTGTACATGTGTGGGAACTCAGAACTCATAACAAGAAAAATCTCGACTCATTTAGCTTTACATTTCTTATATTAAGATGTCTCAAAAAAAAAATGCAAAAGAACCATACCATTGTTTCTGCAAGTCTTTGCAAAATCTCCTATACATTTATATTCTAGTATATAAATAAATAAAATAAGGCCAGGCATGTGCATGCACCTGCTTATGCAGTTGCCATCTAAGCCCACAAAGCAGCATAGCTCCACCACAGTGGAGTATGAGAGAGGGCCAGAAAAGGAGAGGAACTAAGTGCACCTTGCACACTGACCACACTGTTCAAACGCATGGCTCCCACAAATGCCCTGAAAAACAGCACAGTCCCCCGCGAGCATTCGGAATGGCGCACGACACCTCACAGATGACACGCTGACAGTAAGGCTAACAAACTCCGCGAGCAGCTGCCGCATGTCCACAACAACTGAAAAGTCTCCGAGAACCAACAGCTCTGAAATGAATTCCTGCGGCAGCTTGTGCAAGCCTCCACAGAGACCTCCAAACTCCCAGAGCACCAGCAGAAACAACTTCCGGAACATGAACTCCCAGAGCCCACCGGCACCAGCAGTCCAACAAGAGCTGCACTTTCCCAAACTGCGCACTGGACTTCCTGACACCACGGTTGAAGAAGAGACACAGTAGTGTTTTGCAAACACGGGGCTGCGTCCACAAAACACCATCAGAGCAGAGCCGAGGGAAACTCCAGAGCCTGTGCATGTTGAGCCTACTTTCTGAGCACTGCAGCAGCACACAGACATTGCTAGTAAGAAAAGCATTCAATTTGACCACTGTCACTTCAGCAAAGCCGATCCTCCAGGAAGCTACTTCAATGCCCTGGAGTGTCAAGGTTAGCCTTCAGTAAATGTGTTCTACTTGTTTAGCAGGGTTCCCGAACAAAGGAGGCTAGGCACTTGGCTACTATTTCTCAAAAGGTGTCACATTGTTTTGTTTACACAGGTTTTGCTGTAAAACATCTAATGGTTCTGTCTGATTTTGCTTTCTTTTTCGGCCTGTGGATGACCACGTGTTTTTCCATGCCTGCTCACAGTGTCCAAAAGGGGTTGGTGAAATAGCTAAATACGCCCAGCACAATTTTCGGGAATATTATTTTATACCTCTGGATTTGCTTGTTCTGTGCCTGACATGGGTCACAGGTCGCCTCAAGAAACTCGGAACATTGATAAAAGGTTGAATGGTTTTATTAGCAAGATTCGCTTCACCTTCCCAGGTGGGGTTTGAGATGCAGGTTAATTTGACTAAAGGGTAGTTCTATCAGCCACCTCAGCCTCCCGTGGGGTCATTCCGCCCTAACCCTGACTTCCCCACCACCTTAAGATCAGGGTGAACACTACTGATCGGTCACACCTACTAAGATAGCCTCTCTACCCCGGCAGGGTCTTGAGGCTAAAGCCTTATCGGTCTCCCGCGGGCACGTTCTAGGAATGCCGTTCTCTTGTGTTCCCACAAAATTGTTCTTAAAGATGGTTCAAGATGGCGCCTGTTTCTTCATACACTCCCTCGTTCACTCTCGCACTTCATCTCGTTTCCGTATTCTCCACCCCACATTTCCCATCCTTACTTCCTCTTCCTCTCTCCGCATCCATTTCCTATGCTCCTAACTTCTACATTTATCTCCGACTACCTCTGATCTTCCTTATCCTACTCTCTCCCCCTTCTACTCCCAACTCCCTCTTCCCACCCACTTGCACCGCTGTCCCCTACAGTCTTCCCTGGCTCTTCTCCCACCTCCCTTCCCTTCTTCACTGATCGCTTACTCTTACCTTCCACCTACTACTACCTCACAACACATTCTCCTCCTCTCTCTCTACCACTCACTGTCACCCTCTACCCTACTAGTGCCTGGAGGATAGCTCAGGGTCAACACGCTCGCATTGGAAGCAAGACACAGAGCAATACGGGTTCGATCCCCGGGTCCACGCTTAGAAACCTCTGGGCATTAAGCGCGTTATAAATAACCAATTACAACGACTCTCTTTCTCTACTCTCTCTTACCCTTCCACAATGTCCCCCTTTCCTTCCACTACCTCTTACAACCCACTTTACAACCACTTACTCTCACATACACTCACAATCATAGCTACACTCTCTCTACTAGGTGCCACTCACACACGATACCTCCCCTTCACTCCTATTAAACTTCTTCACTGACTTGTTAGTGCTCTGCTCCACCTTCCGTCCTCCTCTGGCCTCTTGGTCCATCTCCACACCTCTTGCCTCCCCTGAAAACCACACATTCTCTGAGGCTCCCACAGGTATACAATACCCGTGCCCTCCTGCATTTTGCCTTCCCTCCCCATTGGTTATGCACTCCACTCGACTCTGGAGCCCAATACGAGGCTCTCCTTTCTGCCGGGGCTCGATTGCTGTAGTGAAATTCTACAAAAAACCCTCTTCGCACCACCCATCTTCCATTGCTCAGCAATTCAGTCTCTGTCCCATTGGGCTTTGTTTTTTCCTAGCAGTGCCTGAAGGTCCTTGTACTTGAGCAAGGTGACAAAAAGAACGGAGCTCGGACCAGCCTTGAGGCGGTATGGCATTTGGTGACTGAAAGTGGAACCTGTCATTACAATCAAAGCACATTCAGAGGGAACATGTTCCCTGCTCCCTCAAACTCTCTCTGTGGTAGGACTGTCTCTTTCAAACGCCCTGGATGGCCTCCTACTCCAGAGTGGGAGTGGCCTTTGTTATCCCCTGACAAGGTCACACCCCTGACCCTTTCAAAACATGCCAAGGACCATCAGGCCAATTCAAATGAATCAAGTACACTCATGGATCTAGAGGCCAAGATCCTTATTGGCACTGTTTGTGGATGAGCTTCTCAATATCATACACCCTCTACAATCATAGCCCTTAATGGCCACACACGTCACTGGAAGACATACAACGAATGGCATGTGGCTCCAGGCAGGTCACTCACCCTAGCCTAGGACCCAGTTTATATCTCTTGCATGAAAGATCACCCACAATAGCTGCATTGACTTTGTTTTATCGTGTGGGTTTGCTTTCTCTTTAATGGTAAAATCAATGAAATAATGGGTAATAAGTGCTATGGAAAAAGGGCGGAGAGTTAGGCTTCCTCTTTGAGAATATTATCTTGTATTCTACATTAAATGTTTTGTATTCAAAGTGGTATTTCTGTAGAATGATTAATAATTGTATTTTAGAGATCATGTGAATAATCCTGGTTTGTTTTCTTTTTTTCTTTTTCTTCTTCTTCTTCTTTTCTCCTTCCCTCCCTTCGAAATGTTTTCTTTTGAATCTTCATTAATGTGTAACTGTAACTGTGTAACCAATTCACAATAAACAATCTCTGGTGTTATCACTGTTCACGCTGTGATTTCTTAAAATCTGAAAAAAAGGTTCACACCCCTTGGTCTTCTTTGTTCCAGTGAACATTGACTCGCCTATCAAATACTTCTAATCACCAACCACTGGTCACACCACGGAGCCACAGCAAGGTAGAAAATACATGCAGCAAGATTTCCCAACAGAGGGTTCTACTTCCTTAATGGCATCCTCAAAGTTAGAGGCCTCACTTCTACCACATGCTCCAAGGAGAAAGGCAGTGTCTCTGCAAAGGACCAGCACATGTCACATCCCGATACTAAATAAAGGCATCCAGTACAAGCATCCAGTACAACCAACAGCTTGTGGTGGGTCTGGCAACAGGAGGGCAAAGATGCCTGGGTTCTGGCATGGGTCACCATAATCGTCAAAGCGCTCCCTCACCAAGCTACCAGACATTTAAAAAGGAAACCCAACTCAACAGGATGGAGAAGAACGTTCACAACCTTATCACCAGGAACATCACAGAGGCTGTTGCAGCCTCTATGGTGTCTAGGACAGGGAAGGTTGATTAATCAAGTTACTTCTTGAAGCATAAGAATGGCCCAAAGAAAAAGGTCATAACTATTCTATATTCAAAGGCTATGAACAAGGTCAAAATGTTGTCTCCTAACTAGGCCTTCAGACATCTTTTAATGGACAATTAGCTGTCTGCCATTACAAGACACTTCTACGTTCTCAAAGAGAGCCACAGACATTGTTTCAATGCATTATCACCAGAGGTCATAATGGTTATTTACTTGTTCCAACTCATCTGTAATCGGCTCCTGAAGATTTTCCTAACTTCATGGGGAAGTTATTTTTCTTGGAAGAAACAGTTTATCCATGCCTTGATGGATACCTGTTCAAAGCATCAAAGAACCCACTGAACCATTCCCTTGCCTGGAGTCTCCAGCACCTAGCCATGGTCAGCCCGTCAGTGAAGCAGGACAATTCTAGCTAGTAGCCATCAAAGAACATTGAATGCCTGTGGAAATCCATACAGACCCCGATTTGAGTTTTTTTTACATTTTTTATTGAGAAGAGAGATTGTATTGATCCAGAACAAATTCACAGGGCTGAAGTCATACCTTATCCCACAGCCAGTATGGTGTCAATGGCCCTTACCTTAATTGACTTGTGCTCGTCTATAGTGCCATATGCAAGTCATATGTAGAAGTTGGAAGATCATCTGGAGAAGCAGATGTCAGAGAAAACAGGGGATTCAGAATACGTCATCCCTCTCCCGGAAGACTGAACAATTGCATCAACTGTAAAGCAACCAATTTGATGGGAGGAATACAGTTCCAACATTCTCCTCTTGGGAAACAAAAATGTCCACAGACCTCTCGCTGGTGGTGGTGCTGTATGGGACCCATTTTGGCACAGAGCTGTTGGTGTGCAGAAAACATCCATTTTGTATTTCTTTTTCAATGATTGCCTCAATGCTGTGGGTTTTTATGGTAGTTTTGTTCGTTTTTTGTGTACTTCTTTTCATAAGGAGGAGCCAGGAATGTTGAAGTCTTTGAGGGCTGATGCATAGCAGTATGCTCTCTGTTATAGAGGGCATCTGTGAAGGACCTTTGAAGGACTAACTGTTGGTCTGCTTGACTAGTTTGTAATCCTAGCCCTGTAATATGTCGACATAATGACCTAAATGATAAACTGTGTATATGGAACTTAAAATGCTCTAAGACACCATAGTTTAATTGTAGGTATTGTTGATATCCCCTCCTCACTTTGGGTGTGGTAGGGGCTAAGCTATACTATTTGCTTTATTTGTGCTACTTGGTCTTCAATCTTCTGGTTCCATAGGTTCTTTTCCCTTATGACAGGTTGAATGCACCGATTGACTGTACCTCTAATTGGGACTGTATAATTGCCTCACGGCCTTGGTTGGAATTTTTAATATTGCCATTATTCTTATTATTCCACTTATGATGGTTAAGTGAGTTTTTCTCTTTTTCCCCCCTTTTAAAAAAATTACTTTCTTTTTTTACTATGATTGTGTTTTTCTATTTGTTCTGATTCTTTTACTTTTGTGTATTTGTAAAGTTTAATTAAACCAATTGCTATAAAAAAATCTATGCTCTTTCAATTGTGCTCATGATTGAAGGTTTTTGGATGATTACTTTGTGTATTCTTATTCCGGATGGCGTGCCATTTTTCAGTTAGCCCAGATGCTGTGCTGAAATATTGGCTAATTTCATTTCACTCCTCCCTCCGCTGCCCAATTTCTTGTCGTTGATAGACTGCATGGCATATTTCCTATCTGTGGATAGCAGCACTAAGCCACTGCTTACTCACAGGCGGGCCAGCCACATGTTTGCCAGTTTCTTCCTTTGCTGACAATGGAAAACATTGTCTAAGTAACAGATCCCACACACGGTCGTTGTCGTCCTCATCCTCTTCTGGAATCTGCCCTCATTGAGTCGTTCTGTTTACCAGCAACGTATAGTCACTGTACAATGCTTTGCATTTTGATTGGCTAGGTCCCTGCTACTGCACTTTGGTTGGCTATGGCCCTTGTTTGAAATCTGCATAGCTGCATTTTGATCACAGAGGAACATGTGTTAATTTGAATTGCATCATTTTAGTCAAGCCTGCCACTGCACTTTCATCACCCAGAGCCCGGTGTTTAATTGCACTATTGCATTTTGATTGCCTTTAGTCCTCGTTTAAAAGTTGCATTACTGCGCTTTGGTCACCTAGGGCCCTCTGACAGGTGGTCGTCCATTGTGGTTACTTGCACCCCCACTTTAACTGTTGGCTACATGCACTCCTCTACATCACCACACTCCCTTACCTTCCCCCTTTTCTATGCCTCTGCTCAATGCTTTCCTCTACTGCTAGTTACACTCTCTTCCCTATGGCCCAGGTCGCACTTAAGCGAGCATCGCCCTCATCCCCTCCTCCCTGTTCGCCTCTTCTGCCTATCATGTTAAGGCCACTCGCCTGATCCACAAAAGGCCTTTTGGGTGGTAACGAGTCTTATAGTTGGGTCAACCTAGTCTTCATAAACCAATCGTCAGGCTAGACTGATCAAATGGTAAAGGTTGTCGACTTGTCAGCGTGATGGACCCGCTTATGAAAGGGGAAGGAGAATGGCTTCCAGGGGCTGGGGTGGAGGGGTGAGCAGTGTGTGAGGAGTAGGTTGACAGTGAAGGAAAAAATCAAGGCCAACATGGAGGATGTGCAGGAGTGGTGGAAGACTTGGGGTAAATGAGATAGGAAAGGGGAGTAGCAGGGCAAGGGGCCAGGGCTGTATAAACAGCGAGTGAACCGGATGAGGTGTGGGCAGGGGTGAGAGGGGGTGGTGCAGCAGACGAAGGTCTGAGTGGAAGGGGATTAGGAAAGGTGAGAAGCAAGAGAGGATGGGTGAGGGGCCCAAAAAGGTGGGTGCAGCGGGGGAGAGAACAGTAAGGAAAGGAGGCCGGACAAAAAGGGGGAGGTATGGGGTCAACTGTTATGCAGTTGCCCATTGTTAAGTGAAATGATGGACCAACCAGAGGGGGAGGAAATCTGTTGGAGTTGAACAAAAGACCAGAGGACCAAAATGTATTGGAATTAGACCTAGACACTGCCCATTCTAATTTCCTCTATACCTCTCACTTCCCACTCAATACTCTCTCCTTATCTTCACCCTCTTCTGCGCAGGCTCTGGAATGCTCAATCTAAAACAAATCCTTCATGACTAATCACTTTGATTCTTAACCCCCACCCCTCCTCTTGCAGTCATGAGAATCACAGACATGGGTGATCACCCCACAACTCCCGGTAATCTGCACACCGACAAGACAACCTCCTGTCTTAATGATGAACAAGGCTCACCCACTCTGCCCCACTTCCACCTTCTGACTTTCCTCCTCTCTCCTATTAGCACATTGCCTCACAAACATTCCCTCTCAACACAACCCTGATGTATCGACCACTGGATTATCCCCATCCCTCCTCCTATGACTTGGGCTAACCTCCTCCACCCCATTCTCACAGAAGCCTCAGTAGTGCTCACAGGATACTTCAAAGTCCACAAAATCTTACCAACTGCAACTGGACTCCATCCTCTTTGAACAATCCCTTACCTCACAGTACACACACTCATTCCAAGGACAACTCTTTTGGCCTGGCTATCCTGTGCTCTTCCATCTTCTTCTGATCTCTGCATTGACCCCCTCCCCTTCTGTGGTCATCGCTTCCCTAACTAAATGAAAATCCAAACCAGACTCCTTGGCCCCTTTACCCAGCCAAGGTCCAGGCCTCCTTTTTTCTCTCCTACTCCTCCTCAGGCTTCCCCTGTTGAACAAGCCTTATCCAACTTCATCCTAGCTCTCCACTCCCCTTGACCAAGGCTACTCTTTTCTGACCTTTTCTCCTTCCAACGCTCACCTCCAACTCTGCATCACCGTACTTCTAAGGTTGACCATGCAATGCCACCTTGACAAGTGACAAGAGTTGTACCCTCTTCACTCTTATAAGAATGCCCTTGTCTACTCTAGTACACCTGGGATTGCGCTAAATAATCCAACTTCAACAATCTAATTGCTAGTCTTCTCTCTCATCCCTGTTGACATCATTCCACACTGCAAGCCATGCTGGCCCCTCAATACCCTTGTAAAATCTCCTGTTCCACAACCATGGACTTCACCCAAATGTTCTCATTTAAGATTGCAAAATGTCCTTTTTACCCTCACCTACTACACTAAATCCCCTTCTCAATTGGAACCCATCCTGAATCTGCATCAACCCATTTCACCTGAAGATGGTCCAAGAATTTGCACCGCTCACCTACGGCGCTATTCAGCTTGTCTCTGATTTTGACTCTTACCTGAATGTTTCAAGGTACAACCTCCAGCCAATCACTAAGTAGCCCTTAGCGGACCCCAATAATCCTAGCAGCTTGTGCCTGTCCTCCCTCATAAGTCTAAAATCCTCAAACGACTTGTCTTTAACATAAACCCACCTACCTACACACAAATGGCTTCCGTGACCAATGCAACCCTCTGCAATCCAGATTCCACAGCAGGCGCTCTACTGAAACAGTTCTCACCCACGCCTCCAACCGGACTTCTGCACACCACTGTGCACCATCCTCCATCCCTAGACTTCGCTGCTACCCTCGACTGCTCTTGGATTACTCTTTTGTCCTTCTGACTCTTTCTGAACTTGGTCTTCTAGATGCATCATTATCTGAAGAGCACCCGCCTGATACGGCTGACCCCAAATGGCAATGGCGTGATGCCACTCTGCCCCATGCTGCTCCCAATTTATGCAGATTTAAAAGCAGGCTGCTCTTTCTACGGACAGCAGCACTTTAGGGGCTTGTTCTATTCAGGGGATCCCCCACCACCCTTTGTGCTACCCCAGCAGCCATGCCCGAGCCAACTCACAATTTTATTCTCTAAACACAATAACTCCAACTCCACATTTGCCTCTTGTTGAACCTCTGCTACCCCCACAGATCCTGTTCCTGACAAAGCGCATCCTTACAGTATCTTCAGTCGTGCAGCCTCTGACCTACTTCCTGCAACCTATTTACATGCCAGTAAGTAGATGCCAGAATTCAGATGGACAATGATCCACAACACTGCTCAACAGTGGATTGCATCCTACCTCCCTCATCGGTCCTTCTCCACTTTGTGGAACTCCGACATCTCCGACCTCCCCTTGGCATGCTTCAAGGTTCTGTCCCCGGCACTTTGGGTTTTTGCCCCTTGACCTCTCTTCCCTCAGTAGACAGAGCTCCGCCTTTGGACTCTCCTACCACCTCTTGGTGGATGACATGCAGATCTTCTGCTTCCCTAGTCTTACTCCCGATCTCTCCACTCATTATTCTGCCTGCTTCGCTGCAATCCATGACTGGGTGTCGTGTTGTTTTTTGCTCATCTACTCCAAAACCAAAATCATCTACATTCCTGCATTCAAAGTTCCCTTCCCCTTCATTCACTGCTCCCTTCCCAACCGGACTTGCTCTCCCCATCGGATAAGGCACACAAACTTGAGGTCCATTTTGACAGCAGCCTCAACTTTAATCACTTTATTACCACCACCTCTACTGCAGGAAGGGTTAACCTCCTTAATATCAGAAAACTGTATCCCTTTCTTACGTTCAACCAAGACAAAACCCCTATGCGGATTCTGGTACTTAGTCGCCTTTACTACTGTGCCAGTTTACTCCTGGGCCTCCCCATCTATTCATTCACACCTCTCGCCAAACTTCGACGCTTCATCAACCAGACCCCCTGTAATCTCGCCTGCTCTGCTCCCCACCTTTAAACACTGCCTCCATGGCGCATAGCTTTCCTTGAAAAATAACACTTACGCTTCACATTTCGACTGCACATTTTCACATCTGTGCACGACCCGTCTCCTTCATTGGTGGAAAACATTGACTCCTGCTATTCTCTCCTTCATGCATGCTCCAATGAACTACCCTACCTAATCTCGCTGTTGCTTGCCACTGTGCGTGCACTCTTGATTTTCTCCGTCTCCCACCTGGCCTACACAAACTCCTTTCCACCACATATTTAAACCTCCACTACCATATACTCTTAAATCTGCACTAAAGCTCCAACTCCACGATCCTGGAAGTAGCACCCTTCACTTACCCTCACAATACTGCCCGTCCCCACTACTAGGTACATAACGCTACTTTAAATCCCACATTGTATATATTCAATCCCCTCGAACTATGCTCTGCTCTGCGGCTTTTTCCATCCCAGGTTTCTGTACCATGTGCTACCCTTCATCCACAGGTGAAATCTGCATTACCTTTTTATTCTTCTTTCATACGACACCTGATCCAGGACACCGCGGTCTGACGGTTTCATGCATGTCTGGTCTAAACAGCGTTTTGCCTACAGTGCAATCCACCCACATTCCCACAATTCTCCAATTCTCCATTCACAAATCTCTAAAAACGTGGCTTTTTCAACAACACCTGACCAAGGACTATATCAATGGACACACACACACTGACACACAGACGGCTACACACAGTAGTGGGCTACTGTTAAAAGGTGCCAGCCAAACGACGGCTACCCACACCGTGTACAGCGAAGCGCTGCTCTTGAGCTAAATCTGCACTTTAAAAAATAGAATACAAAAAAATATGGTGGGCTTTTGGGGTACATTTTCATGCTCCCTCAGTCATGCTGGTGGGTACATAAAATCAGCCCTCTGGTCATAACCAGGCTGGGGAAGCAGCAATGATGCACTATTACTGGGCCCCAGACAGGCGAACACTAGGCATCCACTGAGAAGTCCCCCCAGCCCAGGACTTGCCAGGAGGGGGCATAAGAAAGCACACCCATGGCCAGGACATCGCAGACCGGTGGAAATAGCCAAATGTATCTAGTAACGTATAACCTCTGATGGTGTATAATGCTGCCCCTGCTCACGTCATGCACAGCCAACCCACAGATATCTAATGTGTATGCGATATTGCTCCATGTGTCAGCCATCCAGTATGTTATTTAGTTGCTGGTCCCAGCATAGTCAGTTCTTGGCTAGAAAGGGAGGCTAGACTAGGGCTCAGAGGGTCTGCAGAACAGGACAAAAGATCGACATCAGCTATTGTTCAGCCAGGTTGAGGGCAGCTTCCCGGAGGTAATCCCGGGAGGATAGCTCAGCGGCAGCGTGCGCGTCTTGGAAGCAAGACGACACGAAGCAACAACAGGTTCGATCCCCGGGTCCGCACCTCTGGGTGTTTAAGCGCGTTATAAATACGTAACTAAGACAAAAAAACCACAACTACGCAACTAAGAAAAACAAACAATTCCTGTAACAGCGCCTCGATGCCTGCGGGCTGTGTGAGCGCTTTATAAATGTAAAATAAATAAATAAATAAAATAAATAAATAAATTGATGCCTATTAGTTGTGTTGTACCCTTCAACACGTTCGATTGGCTTAGGACACCTTGGGAGGGAGTACAATGTTTGAGGGGAACAGAGAGCAGAGGAGACCTTCAGAGGATAAGGGCCTTGCTGGCTTTTGTCTTCACCAGATCCTGTGTTTAGGCTGAAGAAAGCCCTGCAGGATGGAAAGAGTGACTTCTTTCCTCTCTTCAAGAGTTTAGTTTAGTTTGTTTATTTTATAGCGCGGCCGAACCCTAGGGAACTGGGCGCATTGTCTTGGGATCAACAGTGTTACATAACTTTGCCCATACAAGATATAACATTGGATAGTACAGAGTAACAGTTAGCGAGAAGGACCAGGTTACATAGTGGTCCGTGAATAATCTTATATTAGCTGCAAACGTGCCAGTAACCTGTCTAGTGATACATCTTAGAACATGCAGTATTTAAGTAAATAGAGCACAAGGTACAGGAATTGGCTATGTGCAGTCTATAGCCGAGTTGAGAGTAGATTATTTACCTTAGCTCGGAACGACCACAATGAGGTGTCGGCTATGATTGTCATGGGTAAGGCATTCCAGGATTTGGCTGCCAACACGGAAAAGCTGGCTCCCCCGGCTGTATTCAAATTGAACCTTGGGACGTTGAGTTGGTGTAGGTATGGGGATCTGGTAGGTCTGGAGGAGAGCACTGTCTCGTAGGTTTGTCAGATAAGAAGCGAGGGGCTGTCTGGTATAGGCATTTGTGCGTAATGACAAGTGCTCATAGTTTAATCCTCTCACGGATGGGGAGCCAGTGGACTTCCTTCCTGGCAGTGGAGATGTGGGCCTTGCGAGGGAGATTGAGGGCGCATCTGAGTGTGTTGTTTTGGAGTATCTGTTCGTTTTTGAGCGAGAGAGTTGAGTCAAGATACACACCCAATGTTTTGACTTCTTTAGAAGCTTTTATAATGTTGCCATCCATGACGAAGGATTGGTATCTGGGGTCAAGTTTGTTGAGACGGGCCTGTGAGCCAACTACCAACAGTTCCGTCTTGTCGTTTAAGCAGAGGCTGTGGGTGGCCATCCATGCTTGAATTTCAAGGTAGATCTCATTAAGTTTAGCAACATCTTCCTCATAGTTCCCCGTGAGCGCAATGAGGACCTGGGTATCGTCAGCATAGTTTGTATATGTGACTCCCAGGTCATCAAGGCGATTGAAGAGGAGCTTGGTGGAGATATTGTAAAGCGTGGGAGAGATGCATGAACCTTGGGGGACTCCACATTGGATTGGGACAGGGTCTGCCGCAGCGCTACCTGAAGGGATGAAAACCGTAGTTGTTCTGTCCGATAAGAAGGACCGGATCCAATTGGTGGCATCCTGGGGGAATGCATCAGCCGAGGAGAAGTGTTTGGTGAGTATTTGGTGATTGACTAGGTTGAAGGCTGCTTACAAATCTAGCAAGAGCAGGATGGCCAGATTGCCCTTGTCTTTGCATTTTTTGATCCAGGAGGGCTGTTTCAGTCCCATGCATGGGTCTAAAGCTAGATTGTCGCAGACCTAGGAGGTTGTCGTCTTCCAAATGTTGTTGAATTTGGAGGTATGCTACTCGGTCTATAATTTTTAGGAGAAAGGGTACAGTCAATATGGGCCTGTAGTTCGCGGGTGTGTTAGGGTAAAGGTTAGGTTTTTTGAGTAGGGGTAGGACCCAGGCCTCTTTGAGGTTGTGTGGGAGTACAGAGTTTTTGAACGATGAGTTGATCAAGGAGGTGATAAAGGGGGCTAGATCTTTGCCTCCATCCTTGATGACTAATGCTGGGCATAGGTTACCTAGACAGTTGGAGGGTTTTAGAGTGGCGATTATATTGATTACTTCATCCTCTGTGACTGGTGAGAAGTGGAAGAGGGGGCAGTTGGGATGGGGTGGCGTGGGAGTATTGCTTGCGTGGGCTTCAGAGACGAGGTTAGCTTTTCTAGATTCAATCTTAGCTTGCATGAGGTCTATTTTATTGGAGACTGCTTGTTGGATGTTGTTACACCAGGTTTTGTCCTTGATGCAGCAATCATCGGTAGGGAGAGTCCAGTTAATTTAGGATAGAGAATAGCTCTTTTGTGCTGGATTTGGCATTGTGTATTCTCGTATTGAAGATTACTTTTTTGCTTTCGTGATAGCTGCTTTGTAAGTAGCTACTGTCTGTGAGAATTTTTCTTTCGTGGAGATAGAGGGGGCTTTTCTCAGCTAGATTCAGCTGTCCTCTTGAGGTTGCGAAGTGCTTTTAGTTCTGCCGAGAACCATATGTTCACGTGTGCTGTTGGTTTGATTGTTTTTTAGTTTTAGAGGTGCGACGTGGTTCAAGGCTACTTCTAGTGTGTCATTGTAGAGTTTCACTAGGGACGTGGGATTGGAGTTAAGGGTGGTGGGAACCGTAGAGGTAATGGGGTACAGAAGGGGTCTATGATTCTCTATAGAGATGTTGCATTTATTCCTAGCTAAAGATTGTAGTGGAGTGGTGTGAGGAGGGCTTATTTGTGTGGTTATAGGGATAGTGAAGCTGATTAGATGATGGTCTGTCCAGGTGCAAGGGGTGATGTCAGTCAGAGAGATATCACAGTTGACATCGGCCAGCCAATCTAAAGTTCTGCCTTTAGCATGTGTAGGCTTGTTGATGCGTTGCGTCAGGCCTGATTGTGTTATGGTGTTGTTGATCAGGGATTCATTTGAGTCATTAGGGTCCTGAAGGCCGAGGTTGAAGTAGCCCATTACTATAATTTGGGAGGTGGGTTTTGTGTTAGAGGTCAATAGGAGGGAGATGTCCTCCTCAAAGGTCTGTATACCAGGTGAGCAAGTATAGTTCTGGAGCTGGACAATGGGAGTTTAAAGGATAGGAGTTCAGCAGATGAAATGTCTAGTTTGGTAACTTCTCAAATATTCAGGTTGGATTTTGTAATGGCAGCTACCCCACCACCTGTCCGCGGAGTTCTGTCTGCTCGGATGATGCAGTAGTTCTCTGGGGCAGCCATGGAAAGAGTTGGCCCTACGGCAGCGTGTAGCCAGGTTTCAGTTACTGCGAGGAGGTCTAGGTCATTGGAAGTAATCACGTCTGCAATATCAAGCGCATGGGCTACTAGAGATCCAGCGTTAATGAGGGCACCTTTGATAGTGGTAATGGCAGGGATATCCGAGTTCCCTAGTGGGGTACCCACATGATAAAGGTGCGATAAGGTCGTTGGAAATATCAGTGAGGATTACTAGTGGATCAAGAAGTGGTGATTTGGGGTTCTCTGCATGTAGGATGGGAATGTTGCATCACATATGCTTGAGGTTGATGCAAGAACTTAGTCTCATATTTCTTAGCGGCAAGGGGCATGCAATGTCGAGACCTTTGGTGTTGTGTGTGTTCAGACAGGAGCCAAGTTTGGTATTTCTCAGGCGAGTGGGACATGGGTAAGGGGTGTAGGAGGAGTGGCAAATTTGGCTATCCATTCTAAAGGAGACAGGATAGGCTGAGGGTAGTGCTCGTCTCTGGACGGTATGGGGGGGACAGTCTTATCCCAGGTGCTGGGTGGGAGGTTTGATGAGGATATGTTGTGTCAGAGCGGGAAGATGGAGGCCATGGTAAGTGCTACTCTTCTTAGTAAAGCCATGTTAGTATGCTCGTACCTTGGGAGAGATGATGCATAAACAGTAGGTGATTTGTGACGGTGGGTGGGTTAGTAGTTGGTGTAGATGGAAGTCTGTTTCAAATCAAGTAGAGTGTCAGTCTGTGAGAATAGGCTGATTCAGGCTGTGCAACATGAGGGAGAATAGGCTGATTCAATTTTTGCAATTCGTTGACAAAGTGGGCTAATTCAGGCTATGCAAGAGGAGTGCCCTGTGTGGCGCATTCACCGCTCTGAAGGAAAGCCGCCATTCTGCAGTATCCCACAGCACAGGAGACCCTTCCAAGGGGTTTCTCTACCAGAAGCTGGTGGATTCAGCTTCTAGATAGTCTGTACGACATCATGAGATGAAGAGAACCTATGGGATAGAGTAGTCCAAAGGACAGAAACATTCTATTCCTCGCTCAAAGATTGGCTGTTTCCTGGAAGAAGAGGCAGGCCCAAATGGTGGGTACTCCCCTTTCACTATATGTTGAAGTCCAGCAGAAACGGAGATTTCCATGTGTGACGAGCCTTCAGATGGCGTCACTTCTCCCCAGGGGAGAATCCATTCCCATGAGGCTAGGTACGTGAGCCCGCTAACCAATAGTCCCGCTAGGGGTCGTTACATACAGGAGGATCTCATGGGGAGGGACTCCTCGCCTGGGGATCAGGATGCAATTGGGAGGCACAACCCCTGTGAAATCCAACCAAGTAGGCCGATGATCATGCCCAAATTGTACCAACATAAGATCCTACTCAACTTCATCCTCATACAACATTCATACCGTAGGTTTATGTACCACATTCATTAGAAATGTACACTTATATTTTGTCTTGTTTAGATTCTCTGGGGAATTAACTTCAAATATCCTCCCTTTTGGTCGTTTCTTTGGGCCCAATCTCCGAGCGGATATCTCAGATCGATCTCTCAATTTCTTGTTTTTTCTTTGACCTGTTGTTTCAAATACACCTCTGGGTCCATGTAGTGGGCTGTATCTCCTAACAACATCTATCGGTTAGTGGAGAACCGCCTCTCAGACTATTGGGATATTATTGTTCCAGTATCCGTCAGTTGATCTAATGGGCCCCCCTCTTATATGAAGGGTCCATCATCCCTCTTTAGGTCCAATTCCTTGGGCTCCAATGAACTTTTTTCCTTACAGCCAAGGTGAGGCTTTTTTCGCTCTTGCTACCCCAGGCTTCTCAATCCCTGGTGCCTTATTTCCGTTTTGTCTGACTCACGCAGATGTTTTTATACTGCCATTCTGGTACCCTCAGTTCTTAAATTGGCTGCAAGGCAAAGTCACACGTTGTGTCTGGGATTATTTGTCCTGGTGCACTATGTCTGGGGTTCAGGTTCCTCCTAAACTGACTCCTATTTGGGTCGTCCCCAGGCCACACCGTCTGCTGTTCCGCCTCTATCCTTGCCGGGTGCTTTTGAATCTATGTGTTATTGTGAAATATTGTGAAATATCGAACCCATCTGATGACAAAAGTACTGAGACGAAGAAGCGGTCAAAAACGCGTTATTTGAGAGGGACAAAAGCTAGAACAGCTATTGTCAATTGAAACGATGTTACGTTGGGGCCGTCCCCGCTATTTAAAGTTAACAGCGAAGAGGGACGGTCTTTCGTAATCCACCGACCCGTCCGGCAACAGCCCGTGCAGTTCTGGCAAGCTGCAAGCTGTGATACAACCAGAGGGAGAACCAGGCGACCGAGGAGGCTGCATCAAAGCCTGGTAAGCTGGTGCCGAACTTCATAAGACTGCAGCGAGGCTGGTCTCCAAGGCTGAGAAGAGGAATAGCAGGACGCCCAAGAAGTGCATTGCAGGTCGGTTGGGAACCGGCAAGATAAACATGCAGAGACAGAGGTGGTGGTACAACCTTTATTGGGTGGACCGTGTGGTCTGACAACAGTGCTGAGACCGCCTACCATAGCCTACAGCAGAGCAGCATAGGTGACTATCAGGAGATTTCGAGAGACCATGGAGGAGGCATAACCTGTCACGGCAGGACTGAGGTGTCCAACAGCTACGCTGAGGCGGGCCACAATAACTTGAGGTGGAGAGAAGTGAGACGCAGACGACTACTAAAGGAAGATGTTGAACTATAAGTGTGGACATGTAACCTGTGGCAAAACCGGTGAAGAGTCTGCCAGGAGAATGCAACAGGAACACTTACAAGCCTGGAAGGGGGCCAGTAAGTTACGAGACTGTAAACCATAGAGAAATATAGAAAACTGTAAACCATTTTGTGATACAGTTTCCCAAGCCAGCTCCACAAATGTGTAGGGCTGAAAAGTGTAGAAGGACTCCGGGGACAGCTTCATCGTTCCAGTGGGGGCAGATACAGAATTGTATAAAACCTAGAGGTTGTGAAAACCTCCCTAAGGGAGCTACAAACCCTATTGAGAACTGTCAAAGACATTGGCGAACCAGCTAGGAGAAGGGGTCATTCTCCTAGCCCCACAAGAACTTTATGTGACTATTTATTTTGAGTCACGTAGATCGCAGAACTTTTGCTTTGAAAAACGAGAGGCACTTGGACGTTTCACTGAATTATGAATAGTAGCTGGATTGTATGGTGTTTTGTTGTAGTGACAGGGATAGAGTATGAGCCTTTGTGATCGGGACGGTGCATATTGTTTTGACTCAGACAGAATTCCTGACAAGCACCAGAGTTTCCTTAGTTTAGGTAGGGCAATCCCCTTAGAGTTAGAGATAGATAGGTTTGGTTTATTATTTAATAAAAGGCTATAGGAACCACTATGGCACCACTTGGGTCAGTCTCGTCATTCCTTGTCACCACACATGCTGGGAAGTACTGGGACTTTTTGCAGATACACACTGAGGCTGGTGGAAGATTCTGTTGGGTTCAAACACCCCCTTTCTGTGCTCCAAAACTTCTTCAGGGACTGGGAGGTATTTGTGTTTGGAGCAGTGACCGAATATTTCACAACCATCCATCTGCAGAGGCCACCATGCAAGATCACGCTGTGCCATAGCCTACATTGCCACCTCAACTGCACAGGGGGTCGTCCATCACTCACAGGTTGAGCGCCCTTGAATCATCATTCCAGGTGTTAGTTGTTTGCCCAAAAAACTTGCACTCGGGCCAGGAACTGCATCATTCCTGAATTTTGGTTGTTTGGAACTCGGTAACATCTGGAAAGATGAAGGGTACTTCAACCCTCAATTCGAAAACAGCAGCTCCCAATTTCACCTCTCTGCTTTTGCAGAAGCAGAAATTTAACACAAACAATTGTTAAGACGGATTTCTGAACTCTGTCCTGGTGGCGCAGAAGTTCAGAAGGCCAACCTAATTACTTGGAACAGGGTAACCTCTGGACGAGCCAGACCAATCAAGGTAGCGATCGCGGCGGTCAAGACTAGGTCTCAAGAGGGGTGAGGGTGACTGAAAGCCCGCAATGAGCACACAAAGCAAGAGCGCTTACAAACTACTCCAAACAGTTGTTATATCAAAAATATATACACATTTATTTTAAGGCCTTTTAAATAATGACCGTAGCGAGAAAATCACAATATCACAATATTAAACCAACACATACCATATCAACACAATATATATACAAATACAACAGTCGCTAGCGTTATAAGCACGAAATGTGTAGTCCACCTTCTAGGGAAGGAAAACAGGCAGTGCGATAACGCTTTAGACTCAGTTCGCCTTCAGAGGCACCTAACTAGATGGAAGTCCGAGCCCTGCGAAGAGTGGAGCCTTGTGCTCAAAGTACCTGCCACGCCGGTGCCAACGGGCAAAAGGGGAAGCTCTTCGGAGGAAGTCAGGCAGTTCGGGTTAGTGCCCAGCAGAAGGAGAACAGGTTCCGCAACTCAAGCGCCGCCTCCACAGCGAGCAGAAGCAGAGCGCGAGTACGGACAAAAGGGTGCTGTTTTTACACAGCGGGGAAAAGCAATGGGCTACTGCAGGAGGGCGACCAGATCCTAGCTAAACTACTCACCGGTCCCCGAAGCAAGCAGACCCAGGCTTCTCCACGTTAGTTTCAGCAGCTGGCAGGTTCAGAAGAGCAGGGAACGCCTCGTAGTCGTGTAGCGCAAAAAGACGTCCCAATCGACAAAACCAGCACAGTTTGTTGCCGCAGCAGGACAACGGAGCGGCCGTGTGTATCCGAGCCAAATGTACACTCCTCCCTTCAGACTTGGGAACGCCAAGTGTACGAAGCGTGGGAGAGTGACCAGGACACGAAATACAACATAACCTGGCGGCGGTTACAGAGCAGGACTCCCTTGTAAGCTGGTCAGTCAACTGGATGGCCCAGAGACACTTCCGAAGGCTTACTTGGCAGGAGATGATGAAGTCGACGGGAATAGCTGTTCCTGCTATTCCAAAGGTCGAAGCACCAGTACAGGCCTTCTGGTTCGATCAAAGGAGGAAAGGGTTTCACAGGACGACAGCAGTGCAAAGGAGGATTCCTTCAGCGGGTCACCAGCGATTCCTCGGTCCAGCCTCTTGGTTGCAGGATACTTGGCTCCTGTATTCCTTCGTTCGTGAGAACTCAGGAGATCGACATGGTAGTGGTGTTTCCAGCCCCCTCTTATCCACGGTTCCCTTCGTGCCAAAACGGAGGGGAGCCAATGGGAGATCCGCTCATCAACACACATACCATACGTGGACCAATCACGGACCACGGTGGTCCCAGGCATTCACACCACCCTAGACTCTCTGGCACCCAGGATGTGTATTGGGACCAGACATCCCAGCCCACACCCTGGAGGCACACAAAAGACATGTAGAAGCCCGCGAAAGCAACCACGTTTCGCGGGAAAGTACATGCCCAAATAAGGAAGGCCCCGGGTCGCTCGACCTGGGGAAGGTGAAGGGAGCAAGACGGTCAGTGGACAGGACAAAGGAGCCTCGTGGTCTGGCCATTTTGGGAGCCAGGCCACCATTTTGGGTTCAGTGCGAAAAACGTGCTCAGAACGCCAAAAGGAGCTCAAAATAAACAAAACGATCGCTGCCACCATTCCAGTCCCTGAATGACTTGCACCGATCAAAATACCATCCTAAAAGAGTATCTAGGGCCTGTAGAAGGCTAGAGACCCAAGAGAGCTGTAACTTAGCTTACAGTGCCCTCTTGTGTCATGTTGTGCGAAAGCCGCAACACGATAAAAGAAACTACGGGAAACAGCGTTCCCCGGTACTGACTGTCTTAAGGGCATGTCAGTTTCCCCATAAGAAATGAGCGAAAGCCCAGAGGAGTGGGGCAGAAGGCTGCACTTCTCTGGCAAAGTCAAGAACAAGGTGAAAAACAACAGCAAAAAGTTTAGGGGTTGCCACATGGAAGGAAAATTACCTACAATTACGAAATCTTTCCTAACAATCATGCCAACAGGCCTCATACTGGAGTCCTGAGCGCGCTCTTTTGGGGGCAGGTGGAACACCCAACATGCATATTGGTGCCCCATCTTCGGTTTATTGGCACCTTGGGAAACAGGCCTATGTCGGTTGTGTTTCCCCTTTGCCACTGTAATACAGGATTAGGGTTGATATCGTGTCCGTTTATGAAATCGTGGTTTATCTGCGAGGTCCCAGGCACTGCAAGCCTTTGTTTCCAGGTGATCAGCCCAGTGTCGTCCTCCATTCTTAGCGCCTCAGTGCCCAGGGTCATCTCTATAGAACAGAGGTGGCCCACTTACCTGCATTTAGTACGACATTGGGGAATTCTGTCAACATACACCCCATTGGCCTCTACAGTGTGCCATTCAAGCACTACTGTCATTTGTATATAAAAGACGTTTTGGAAAATTTCTTTGTACTTCATATTTTGTGCCTTTTTGTGCAGGTTACATTGGGCCTCATTACGAGCATGGCGGTAGCCGTGCCGTACGGCAGGCACGCCTACCGCCATGCTCGCTACCGGCCCGCCACCCACGATTGGGCAATAACCGGCCCATTAAGAGTTGAATGCGCCGGTAATTGCCCATTCACAGGTGGATGTATTGCCGAGCTCCCGATCCACATTCTGCCCTATAGGGCAGAATGGGGGTGGGGAGCATGGTTGCACCAGCACCGTTCATAACGGTGCCGGAGCAATCACAAGTTCTGCTCACGGGTGCCGCACAGCCTGCCAGGAACCCGCGAGCAGAACTTGTAATGTAGCGGGTCGGCATGAACAGCACCGTTCATACCGTCACTGCCAGGGTCATAATGAGGCCCATTGTGTCTTTTTTGTTTAAATATCTGTATTTTTTTTTCAGTGCCGTCACACAGCCTCTAGATGTGAACCACATTGCTTGAAAGAAAAGGGTGGCGAGGTAGCACTGGACAATCACATGTATGACTCTGTGGTACCATTCTACTGGGTAGTAGTGATGGGTACCAGCCTATTGGAGAAGGAATGATGGGGGAGAGCTAGGAGACGTTGACAATGTAAGTGCTCGACTCGAATCATGGGTCATACCATCAAACTAATAATTTAAATAGATCGTGGACTCTTGAGGGGATTGGAAACAAGCTTTAAAGGATAGCAATGCCTTGCTAGCGGGATGAGTAGGTTTGGACCTGTTCAAACCACAATCAAGTAGTGGACTGATGAGGTCACATTGATTCAAACCTGAATAAAGGCCTTGTATCAGAAGAAAATCAAAGTATATTAAATACAACTGAAATGAGAGCAAAATGATTTAGAAAAAGAATTCGTGCTAAGTTGAAAGTGGCTCAAACAGAAACTTTTATCTATTTGAGTTGCTCCAATTGGGTTTGAAATGGAGTCATTTCGAGCTTCAGCTTCAAATGGTTTGGATTATTCAGGCTGATTCGCGCCCCCATTGTTTAGACAGGCGTGACTCTTAGAGGCTTGACTCTCACTTGCACCAGTCTAACCTGAGCAATGCTTCACCACATGGAAATCTCTTGCCATCCCAGGTCTACTCTTCGATACAGGCACATTTAAACCACCCCGTGCCTCCTTGAGGTATGTCTTCAGAAATCCAGATTGGGGAGCTTGTGATGGAAAGGGGGCGGGGGGCATCACCTTAGAGGCCATCATTTTTCTGGCTGGTGTTAGGAGATCCCAGATATCCCTGCTACACGAGAGGTGCCCCCAGGGATATAGTTGCACCCCATTGGGTGAGTGGGGGTGTCCCGGAGGCAGGCTCAATGAGTGGGAAGTTGTAGAGAGAGGCACTCTACTCCGGCCAAACAGCAATGTCATTTCCACCTGTTGCTCACCTTGAGCGTTCGGCAGAAAGGAAACCACTTAACTGTAAAAAGGACATCTGGCCTCACCTAGGTGGAAATGTATTATCTTGTGTGAAAGCCCACCAATACCTGGGCTGGAAAAAAATCCAGGGCAGGTACTATTAAATATGTTTTCTTCTGTAATATGGCAGTTCATATCCATATCGAAATAGGGCTAGATTACTGAATTCCTAAACATTGATATGATAGGTTATTCGCGGACCCGGGGAATCGAACCTGTGTTGCTCCGTGTCGTCTTGCTTCCAAGACAAGCACGTTGCCGCTGAGCTATCCTCCCAAGACCATTATATTGGCTTAACTAGAGCAGGTATCTTTACCATTAATGTGTCTTTGTTTGTTGCCCCTCAAACAGTGCCTATGAATATACCAATGGCAAAACACTGGGGAACAGAACTAGATGTGACCTCAATTTTAAAAAGTGAAATACATGTTTTGATTTGTTAAAGTACGGAGTGTGAGTAGTTCTGTGTTTTAGTCCCACCTGTTGAAGGCTGCATCCAAAAAGAGTGCGTTTTTAGGCCGATTTAGAGCAGCCTTGAATGGGTGGCAAATGCTGATATCAGGAGCTTTTACCCCTGAAACTCCCCTAAAGTCGATCGCCCGCCTGCCCCCTCCCCTATCTGCTCCAAACTCGCGAGAATTTCTCAACTGGGGGTTTCACCACCTAAACTCCCCTTTCTCCCTACCCCCCTCTCCACACTGCAAGCATAGCATCCCCGCCCCGCAAACACACACACACACACACACACTTTACCTGCTCTCGGATCCGCAGCGTCCCTCTCCCGGGCCACCGCAGAAGAGCCCCTCCGCTAATTTGTGTGCAGCACGGGGTGAGGCTTGGCTTCGGCATTCTGTGAGCAATGATACGCAGTCTTTTTTGCCCGCAATCTCTTGATTGAGGGCAAAAGACTGAATATAGGAATGCTCATGTGAATGATTTTGGATCTAAGTTCACTCCCACTGGCATTCTTTATACTCGGATCTCTCAGGAAGAGACTGAGAAATGTTTATCAGCTGTGCTTTCCCAATAATTAAATTCATCAGTATGTGGGACCAAGGTTGTGCACATGCAAACAGATGCGGTAGTATATGGCTGTGATTTTCACAGAACACTTGCCAGAGCAATTGCAAAAGCAGGCACATAGAAAAGTCAAAGATAAGAATACAATCGCCCTTCACAGTGTGCTCGTCTTGTTCGTTGCCATTAGTTCATCCCATCAAACACCAAAACCGATGAGGCTGAGCTAACTTTTTAAATGCAGACATCAAGACATAGACAGAGGAAGAGGAAGAGATTGCTGGTTGGGGAGGTAGCATAAGAGAATGAGGCAGGGTACACAACCACGTGACAGAGACAAAGAGCTGGAGACAGTGAGGCAGAGAATGAGTAGTGAGGGAGGGAGGCAGGGAGATTGGAGGTTAGCGTGAGAAGGAGAGAAAGTGTTTGAATAGAGAGCGCAAATAATACGTTCAGTTGACTAGGGCATCAGCTACAAAGATGTCTGGATTGTTAATGTTACAGTTTAAGTTTCTGCCTGTCCACTTGGCCTTTCTACCTTCCAAGAACTTTAGAGTTAAGTAGCACCAACACCTCTTATTTGAGAGTTCTACGAAGGCACAAAAAGTCGTTACAAAGATCAATTTGAAAACAACTTTCAAAGAGACAGATAGAGAGAGAGAAATAGAATAGACAGAGAGAAGGGAGAGAAACAGAGCAAAAAAGACAGGCAGGTCGATGGACTGTTTATCTTGCTTCAGCGGTATCGGGTAATAATGTTCCCATACATAATGTCGCCGGGAAAAGCCATTGGCATCATGATATAGGGTGCCATTATGTATGGGCAGGGGTTGCGTGGATGTCCCCTGCAAAAGATCCCCTGTCCTGTTATTCGGTTCCACGATACAAGTACAGGATTTGGCCGAAGCGGTTCCATGTAATAATGTCAATAAACTGCAACTTTTTTGTCAGGAGGCAGTTTTGCTGGGACATTATTACATGGCACCGCTTCAGCCACATCCTGTACTTGCATCATGGAACTGATTGACGGGACGGGATCTTTTGCTGGCAGGGGGCCTCGGTATGCCTATGCTTGCAAAGGCATGCACATGTTTCCGTCTAAGTAAAGGAGGTCCCCTGAGAATTGTTCTCCGGGTGATGGCTTTGGTTAGATCCGGGTGGTGACTCCTTTAGAAACTGCCCCTCTCCAGTATGACATCAAAAGAAGAATGGACACATCTCTCCACAGGAGCAACACATCTAGCCCCCAGGTGGCCAGGACTCACCTGAGCACACAACCCAATGTCTGTTTGCTGGCATGGGAGCCACCTCGTCACAAGTTGACCTGCGTTGAGATTAGAGCACACATCATCACCGTCAGTCTAGTCCAAAGGCTCCGTGTTTGAACACTGTGCTAGGAGGTGCTCCTCATCTTGGTTCCATGAAACAAGAGTGTAAGTGCATACTCGGGCGTGCAACATGGAAAGCACACTACTGCCAGGGTGGCCATAGGTGTTTCTTGGTGGCGCTGGGCTCGGCACTGCATGAAGAATTGCATTTGGAGGAAGGAGGCTATTAAAAGGGGTCTATTGCTGGCCCACACTCAGTTTAGAGACTCATTTAATTGGTCAGTCAACCAGATCATTACCCACAACTTTTGTTTTATAAAATGATGGCGACTTTAATACTTTTACATGCACTCCTTTTTAATGTTAGGTTTGTTTTCAAGAGAGAGCGGCATAGCCAAAAGGACATTTTAAAGTTTAGCATAATACAAAATGTCATGTAGTTCTTATTACTTTGTTGCATGTACATTGCAGAGAATACAATGTAACTGATACAATCACTAAAATGCATTAAGCGTCAAAGTAATTCAATGTATTTTAAATTAACACTTTTCAGACTTAATTTCCAACTTCAGGTTTGCTTCCCACACCATCAAGGCAGGTATTAACGTTCTATTCCCAAGCAACAGACACAAATAAAACCGACTAATGTCATCCGCACATTTCGTCCAATACGTATTCCAATATTTTCCTGCAGTCATCAAAAAATCCCATGGCACTGAACAATACCACATCATGTGCTCCCAGATCCTCGTGTACCCACTACAGAAAGTGTTTTAAGCTAACTCAAGAATACTGTAGCGTCTGTAAGTCACATTTTATTTTGGAAGAGCTCTACAGTTAAACTGTATATGTTAATTTGGGCAGTTTACACCACTCAGTGTCCTGTATTTATAAACTTGCTTTTAATGAGCAGACAGAGCACAGGTCTGCATTGTCACCTGGCACGCTGAGTCTTTAATGTAGCTCGATTTAAAGAGTCTTCCAAATTAGATAACACTCACCTGTTTGATCATAAACCTTCCAGATGTTTTCCCCGCTAACAATTTAGCCAAAGATGAATTTTTAAAAATCCCACTGAGGTGCAGTATCCTGTATTGCTTTTTTATGTTTCTGCTGCAATTAAACACGATTAAAAGGAACACTTCGAGCTGGAGTCCTTCCCTCTGCCCTCTAGCACTCATCATCTGCGCTGGACTTGCAACAACATTGCGCCCTGCTGGGGGTAAGGACGGGGAAACTTTACATGCACTTTTTGGGCGATGCGAGTTACTTTCATCTTGGGCGGAATTCGCACAATTTTTGAATGTGTAATTTATTACTTAGCTGGTGTTTCCAGCATGATGCGCCCGTGCTAAATGTGATGCATAGATCTTTCGTTTTCACCTGATGCCCTGCGCATTGCCACCATGCCGAAGGCCCTCCAAGATGGCCGTGTGTTCGTACTTCTTGCGAAGTGCTGTTGGAATGTTTCCTGTTTTGTGGACCAGCACCCGCCCCCTCTCCCATTGTTTGCCATTGGCCCCTTAAGCCAATGGCTGTAACCGGCAGGCAGGAGCCGGCCCAACCACCTAAGGCCCACAACAAAGGCCCCGTCTACCCCTGTCCACCACAGTACGCCGGTTCGCCCCCCCGTGAGTGTCCATGTGCCCCCTGTGAGTGTCCATGTGCCCCCTTTCCCCCCCCCCTTACCTGCCCTCTTCTCCCCCTCCACAACTCCCTCCTCTTCTACTTCTTCCTACTCCCCTTCCTACTTATTTCTGTTCCCTTGACTTTTGATAACAGCTTGTCTGTCTCCCTCCTCCTCCCCACCCCTGCTTTTCAAATTTGTCACTGACAAATTTGCTCAGTAACGTGCCTTGTTCATCTCCTTCTCCCCACTCTTATCCCACCGCGACCCCCCTCCCACCGCTCCTCTTGTATACCTCCTGCACTACATCAATTGTCGTCAGGCATAGTAATGTTACTGCTTGCTTTGTTCTCCTTCCTATGCATTTCCTCTTGCCTTACTTGTTCGATGCACTTGCACTATCAGAGATGTCGACAGGCCTATTACGATAGTTATTTTTCAGATTCTGTATTGTTTCAAGGACTTTAACTGAATGAAACTGTATTTTCCTATGTTCCCTCCCTCCTTGAAGCGCTTTGAAACACATTGTTATAGGCGCTATACAAATAAACAATCAATCAAAAACGACTAAATTGTCCACCTTCCTTTAGACTTATTTTACACCCTCTGATGGGCAAAAAGAAAATCCTTCATAAGAAATATTGGATGGCAAATGTGGGTTCCCCCAGAGAGGAGTCAATTCAAGCATTCGAGTGTCCATGTGGTCCAGGTTACATAGTGCCAAACAGCACAGATCTCACAAAAAGTCTATTAGGACATCTTCAAAAGAAACAGAATGATGAAATGTATACACATCCCTAAGGGGAATCGGGATGATTATTCATCTTAAAAGGGGACCATTGCACATCATATAAAATACATTTACATTCAAACAGATACGGCATGAGGGCAGATACACATGGCATGGTGGCAGATACACAATCATTTCCTATTTTAAGGAGTTCTAAAACGACATTTACCCAAGCCCTATCAAGTCTTTATACACGTGCACTGTTCTGCTTCATAACCCGCCAAAAACAACCCTATGGTGATTTGTTTAAAGAATTCATTAAATAAAAAAGCAGGGAATGGTTTAAAGCAAAAACCAGGAGTTTGTCAAAACCAACAGTTATATTAGGTCTTCCTGTCAGAAGCACAGTTTTTAACCTCTTTAAATGATCAGCAAGTTTAATTGTCTGGAATATGAAATTCAATTTGTAAGGATACTCAAATCTTTCAGACACACAGCAGTAAAATAAGGTTTAGAAGATGGTGACTCTGGGGGTCACAGCTCGCGAGGGAATGCTTACCTGGTTGGATAAGAAACATGGTATGTTCAATTTTGTGAGTAATGATTTTACTGTTGGAAAAGCTGTGATGGTATGTGATAACTGTCTGTCCACTGTGTTTCCCCAAGTATATTTAGCTTTATTTGGGTAGTAATGCAAGGTCATTCCTTTGTACATTTCTTGGAATTTAGACTGGAGGTAGACTATGCCAAATCAGCTGATTCTGAAGGATCCCTTTGTTGCGTTGGAAGGTGAATTTGCCTAAATGGACAGTCTCCCTGATGAACCACTTTACCCGTTACGTGGAATGGGGACGGCAACAAGCACCCACCTCCCCTCCCAAATTATCCCCAGAAACAGGGGGTTAATAATCAATTGTAGATCGGACGGCCTTGCTGGGGAACACTAGAAAAGAGCCCATCAGGTTTGTTGTGGAAGTTCCACGAGCTAAGGGATTCAGGACCAGTCAGCAGCAACTAGAAGACTCGTGACCACAGGCCAGGGCGAGTGTATAGACGGGTTACTGAAGCAGCTTGGGACATTTACTGGACACTTGGACCATCTTACAAAGGCCAGAGGTTGACCACGATTGTGTTCCCTAAATAGCTGAAAAGAACCAGTGGAGAACTGAGCTAAAGTCCTAGAGCCCGCCCAGTGAATATGAGACGTTAACTGGCAGATGTAAGCGAAAACTAGTCCTGACCAGGAAGCATCCGAAGAGCTGTCAGACTTAGTGGATCCCTCAGTGGACAAAGCCTTGGGAATGGCCCCCATTGGCGAGAGGTTTGCAAGTCAAAGGCTAACTGTGCCACCCAGAAGGGACTAGGCCCTTGAGTGCTACCATGGGTCAGACATGTTGTCTTGCTTAGGTCTGTGTAACTAGGCTAACACGAAGGGCCTGTTCACAAGTGTGGCGGTAGTTGTAAAGCAATGGGGTATTTCTGAAATCTGCATGATTTACCTCTCTGCCAAACCAAGAGATTCAATATCAAAACTGTCCTTTTCTGCTGGATTTTGTGTGGGTGTGTGTGGGGGGGCATGGGGGGTTGGGGTGGAATGACTCCAAACAAAAGCATTACAGTGTGCAGTATTGCCCATGCTGTATTACTGCATGTCCCCAAAGGCCCCAAAATGAGGAATAACAGAAGGATCCGGGTGACTGCAAACCATGTGGACCCTTCCTGATACAGAATACTCGCCACATGAGGTAACAGAAAATGAGTTTGGCAGCATTACCAAGTGAATGCGGCCAATCGCATGATCTTGCTTGTGGTCATTCTTTCTCATGGGTTTCGTGTGTTGCTGCTGCCCTACCATTTAACAAAACATTTGAACCTCCAATACTTATTTCCTCAATTACAGAAATCACATGTAAATGTTCAGAGTCTGAACTAGCCATATCATGTTTCCTATAAAAAAGCATTACTTTCACTAGAATGACCCACAAAGAAAATAAAAATCCAAAAACGTATGCTGCCTTTAGATTCAATTCTCTCTCTGCGTTATCACTACGCCTTCAATAGCACGTGTTCACTTGCGATAGCTTTACTCTGCGATACGAGGCATCCGTCGTCAGTCACCGTGATCTGCTTCAGGCTTTATGCCGATAGATCTGACGAGGTACTATTGAAGCCATCAACTTAAATATTTGGAAACATCTCTCTGCAGGGCTTTGGCGGTTTCACTCTTAACTGGGCCTAATTCCAGCATCATCCACCATCTTGTGAATGTTTCACTTATCAATATAGCTAGATAAAGAAATAGGGACCGAGTTACGAGGGCTCGGCCATTTCCAAACCACATCTTGGAAAGCATTCTCCCCATAAACAAAGATAAATTAAACAATCCTGTGTTGAGTGGACCGCTGATTCAATGATTCCTCTGCCGCTGAGAATGATTTGCACATACTCTCTGGGTATCTTATGGTGTGTATATTTAGTAGTAGGCTAGACCCATTTAGCAACTTCTTGTTTTTAACTTTGCAGGAAGAGGTCTGGGCGGATCTGGTCACCAATCCCAAAAGGCAGTGTGCTTCATGAGCCCGCAGGCTGCTCGGTAAGAGTCTGTGCATATGCTCCATCAGCAGGAAGGCGTTTATGTGCTTGGGGACAGGGACGGGCAACAGAAGAGAAAAGAGGAAGCCGGCTAAACCATATCGCTTCACATTTCTACTCAGCATCAAAGTTTGGAGAATGTGTCAGGATTTTGAAGCTAAATTCTTGATTACTGACATTTCCCAGAGTCGCCGCTAGTGTTTGGTGCCCACATCATGCAGGTGAAATCAAGATGCGGTGTGTCTGGAGGATGCATGGGCACGTCTAAGTGGTGCATGTGGGTTCGCGGATGTCACTTAACCTGTGAGGCTAGTGAGACGCGGAGCAGTCATGGGGGTGTGAAGGGTTGGCTATATTTGGAGGCGATTTACAGAGAGTCTCCTGCTCACCACCGGCAGGTAGCCCCAATCCCACCATCGTCCATTGATTCCAAAGACCACACAAAGCCAAACCTGTTGTGCTCCAATAGCATGAATTCAGGAAAGAGTCTCACCTAACCTGACTACCTCTACCCTAAAGTCACCAGCATTGCAGATAAAACATATGTTCAAGAGACGTTCTAACATCCCTGCTGGGCAATCTGGCAACGTGATAACCTGACCCAGGAGATCGAGTAGAATAAACTGAAGAGAAGTGCAAAGAGGAAAGCGCTAAAACAAGGATATACAAAAGGATGATTTACAACGTTGTTACAGTAAGTCAATCAGGGACTTGGGACTGTGCACGGTGCTCCAGATAGGATTTGGAAGTGGGAGCATTGTACTCCCCATTTTTTAAAGTTGGGAGTAAAATAATTTTTTAATGAGTAGAAATGTAAGTCCCAGTGAAAGTATTTGCTAAGCGAGTAAAAAATGTTTTGACTGAAAAACTGCAATGTTTTGTAAAATTGTACTCTTTGCACCTAGTTATTCATGCAAAACGTTTTCTTCTTCCAATCATGCAGTTAAAATAGTAGTTTATTCCTGCGGTACTACATGCACTATTCTACTAGTCCAAACATATCCATGGAGCTGTGAGGGATAAAGTAGGGGCGCACTATTGTACATGTCTTTCTCCTATTTTTGGGGCGCATTGGCCAATTTCTAGGGAGTAAAAGTGCATAGCAGTGAGGTCTTCAGAAACTGGAGGGCCCCATTAAAATGAATATTATTTCATCAACCCCGCCCCCTTCGCTTCTCAGTCATATTATATAGTTTGAACCTGAATCAAGGTAGGAGCGTCAAAGCTGCAAGCTTCGGATAACAAAACAAATACACTCTTCCCACCAGAACGCTAAACACTCAACTATAAAGTAGACAAGGAGGCGCAGGACATGCCTCCCCTGCCCACAATGAAAATGTACATTAAAAACGCATTAAATCCCCAACAAAAGGGTTTTGATTAATGAAGACAGCCCCAAACAACTGATCATCAAAACCACTCATGACTCACTGAGGTCTTCTACTTAATCTTAGTGGATTTCTCTTAAGATGGATGAAGTTATTAGGTCTGATGCTGCGCTGACCCTACATTTTTGTTAATTGGATAAGTCGAAAATACTTCGATTATCGCATTTCTTGAAACATGTAAATGGAGTGTGGGCTGAATAATGAAGCTTAACTAAAGAACTGTTCCATTAGGGCTTCAAGGATCCTGTGCACCAGCGTGCATGTTCTCAGTGTGCAACAAAGAGAATATCCCAACACAGTGACCATTGTGGATTTGAGATCAAGCATTGATTATTTCTGTGTGAACAAATTAGAACGACAGCAGTTTCCTAAATTTGGCAAATAACTAATGTGATTGAAATTTCATTACATGAACTGTGTTTTCTTAAAAATCCCCTTGCTGTAAACTACACAGAGATTGAAACCATGCGCGAAGCACAGCCACGCTATCATTCCCTGTGTAGACTGTGGCTCAGCAGACACTGAATTAACTTCAATTGTCTGGCGGTTGGCTTACTTTCAGCTGCGTTGATATTATTTATATATTTGTTCCTATTGAAGTACAATATATGTGAAATAAATTAATGCTGTTGCTGTCTCACTCTTTTTTACTACAAATGTTGAGAATATTGACCTTTTCAGAATAGTCTCCATTTTTGGGCTAACATTTCTTCAAAATAATGTTTGCAAGTATGTGGCGCATGACAAGAATTGAGTCTAACTTAGCTTATTGGGTTTCTCAAAAGGGTTCATGGTGTTGGTGTAAGAGAAGGCACATCTTTTGTACTCTTCTAACAACCTAATTTTACTGTTTTAAAAAATACAGATATAAAAATATTGTCCTTCCCTAGTTAATGTCGAGACCCATTTTTAGGTCTTCATAATCGTTTTACTGGAGGATGCACAGGGAGTTTTGCCAACACCTGCAATTGTGGCATGAGCTAGACTATGCAGGCTTCTGCACCTGAAGCACCCCTTTTTCGCTGTGGCGTTTCAAGAGATGGCCATTGAAAAACAAGAATCATAGGCAATTTTTCCCAAAATATGGGTTTGGGTTATTTCTGTGGCAATAAAATGCAGCTGCAAGAAAGGACAGGAACAAGTAAAAAATGTGCAACATTTTCACATCAATCTTTTCAACAACCCCAAAAAAGAACCGTCATATAGAAAATAACTTGCATTTGCCCAATGGAAATGTTAAACACAAACGTTACACATTTTCAAAACCATTTCTGGTGTGCTCAAGTGTTCTGGTGGGGTGACTCCCCTTCCGTGGTGGAGTCGCGGTAGCGCGTTGCCATGGCCATGCCGCAGGGAAAGCTAGAAGATTGTACAGTTATCTCCTCAGATGTTATTCTAAACTATACAACCTACTACCTCAGCCTGAAGCACGCCGCAGGGAGGGGAACGGTGCTCCCAGGACCCAGGCCCAAGTCCTGTGCGCAGAGGCTTGCGATTCTTCATCAGCGGTGTGCTGAGGTAGCTCCTTGTGTCCTCCTGTTTCACATCGGCACCCAGCTCCCCCAGCATTTATGCATGCAATTTCCTCGGTATTTTACAACTTTAACCCCATAAGGCTCTAGGAATATACCTTGATGCTCTGCAAATGTGCCTAAGCCCAACCTGGCACCCCCACGATATACACATACTTATCCAGAACCCACAACACATGTTTACCAGTGCACCCCAACCCTGGCATCCAGCACTGAGAACCCCCAAACACAGCTCTAGCAAAGCATCGCAATTCTTACCTGTCGCTTTAAGCTGTTCCATTCCCAGGGGCTCAAAGTCTGGCTGTGGCCAAGAACCTCAAACAAAACAAAAGCAGCATCAGCGAAATGGGGAATGCACAGCATGGAAGCAGAAGACAACGAGCCGAGCAGGGAGTGTAGCATGGGGACACAAAGGCTCACTGCATGGCCTTCAGAGGGATGGAAAGCCAGGTTTCAAACATGTGGCCTGCAGAGAGCGGACAGGGCTGTGCCGCAGGCTCTGCGTGACTTCACAGCACCAAGAGGCGTGCGCAGCTTCATGGAAGGCGGGGGGGAAAGAAGTCAAGGTGAAGAGAATGTAAATCATAAAATGACATTTTTTAACAACGGCCACTGAGCAGCACATTGGCTAAGTCCCCCCACCCCCCCGCCAAAAAAAAACATCAGTCTCTGAACATAATACCTGTGCTATCTATGGAAGTCCATGTCCTCAAAGTTTTTATTGCAGTTTAACGTTGGCATCACTACTCACCTGTAATTAAAAGAGACATCACTTCTCAACTGTAATAACTTAAGGCTGAGTGGTAATGTCTAGGAGCCTGTTGCTATAGCCAACAGCAGCTGCATAAGCAGAATTCCAGCTGCCGTGCATATTGCATCATTCTGTGCTTTCTTTCTCTGTCTGGCAAGTGATGCATAAAGTTGATCTGAGGAAGTTTATGCCGATTTGTTTCTCAAGCAAAACAAAAAAGCCGATGGCTGGAAGGTTTAGAAACGATCTTCATCTCTGGCCTTTCTCTGTGCAACCCTCCAGACCATCGTTTTTCGCAGCCATTACAAAAAGGCCATTACAAAAGGGGAAAGGCCATATGCAAATCAGGCCAGGTCCCACCCAAATGTTTTATCTTTCTTTAATGCACTGCTGGATGTCGGTACAGGGGAGCAGGGACCTATCTGCACACTAACACTTATTTTAAGCTACTTCGTTTTAGCTGGCTTTTATTAAAAGAGGATTACACAGCGTCATGCGTGTGTTTGCATTGCATCACAGACTTGCAGATTCAAAGTGCACTCTACATAACAAAGATCGCTTGCATCAATGTGAACAAGTAGTAAAAGCGGGGGGGGGGGGTGAATCGGATACTGTAGAGAATAAAATACCCCTAGCTCTATTTAATGGGGGTATTTCATATCAGCTCTGAAACCCAGACCAGATAGCGGATCTCGGGGAGCATTGCACACGTTTTACTGTACGCTAACAGGATCCCTCAGCAACTAGCAATATCGGTATAACGCATCGTAGGGGGTACTTTAACCCATGCATTTCAGAAGGTAATACCACTTTCTTAGGAAACATTAGCAATAGATTGCCGTTATACAGCTTAACCCCATTTCATCGTTGCAATCTTAGTCACCTGTAAGTACCCAGTTTGGCCTAGAGATGGCAGCATTACACAAGTTCACTACAATGGACAGATTTGCAGCAAACCTCCCCAAAAACAAGTTCTGAAAGAACTGGCTCAAATGAACCTACCAACACTTAAACAATGTCATAGGAAGGGCATTCTGGCCTTTAACATGAATGCGCATTAGATAAAAGTCCTTCTCTACTAAGATCTTCCCAAAATCGATTTTCGGACATCAGGCTGCCAAGAGGGAAACACTTTAATAAGCCGTCGAACCAGGCACAAAACACGTGTTTTTTGGTTTGTTTTTTTAAAGGGTTTGACACACAAAATCATCCGCGACATTTTAATAGTTTTCGAAATATTGGGCTGAAAGTTGCCCATTATCTGAATATACTTTATCGTGTTTGTCTTTTAAAATAGTTATCTAGTTGCATCCAGTTAGCTTCGATAAACACCAAAAAGAGATGGATGATAAGCTTTGAAGTAATTACAAAAAAACGGCCAATTGGACAGTGCCGCCTTTCATTCGTACAGGCATTGCACTTACGCGAGGAGCCACCCGCAAGGCCGAAGGGTGTCTGCGGTGATTGGAGTCCTGCACACAGGGAGCGTGGCCCCGCAGTGCAGGCTGGACTGTTGTCATTGAGGGCCAAAGGGACGAGAAAGCAGAACAAAGAGAGCCTTGCAAATGAACTGCCATTGTATAAACATGCCAAAAGGCACTGGATTCAAAAGCTACCCACGTGGATTTGCAGTGGTTATGATTAATTGAAAGCTGTGCACAAGCCAGAATATTTTAATATTTTATGGAATGACAATGATTGGGCTCTGCCGCACGATCTAGGTTTGATGGTCAGAGACGGACGTATTCCGAGGGCGCACTGGGAAGCTACTGGGCAGGCAGGCTGATGCCAGCCACCTTCTGATCATACCGTCTCTGCCCCAGCCCCACTGGAAATCCAGCGCCTGCGGGCCCGTATACCTTGACGTCATGTTGGTTTTTGTTTTTTCCCCAGGAGCTGTGTGTGTGTTATATCTGAAAATTACATTTTCGATGGTAAAACAAAAATCATTGTTTATACAAAAAATGATATTTTGGGGGAACGTTGCGCAAAGACCATGGACCCATCACTCATCAACATGTACATCACAGGCTGTTTTTCCTATGGAGGAGTGGGGGTGCTCCCGGGAGGCCGCTGCTTAGCAAAGGTCAGTAGTGCTTGGACAAAATCATCAAATGGAAAGCCAGCCTGCCATTATTAACCGGGACTGCCTGGTCAGGAAATGTCCGATGAACCTATAGACTAGTCAACATTTCCCCGCGTTTCAAAATATACACACTGCTTTAGCTAGTGGACCAACATTCAAGGTCGGCCAGCCCGGCCGCTTGAGTTAAAAGAAAATTCCCATATTGGCCACACGAGGGCAATGTCACATAATATAACGCTACTAGCGCCAGCCTATTGTCGGTTTACAGATTGCCTGCAGACATAGGTTTAAACCAACTGATTTAATGTCTGAGACATCCCTTGTAGACAACACTCTCTACCAGTGGCTCCAAGGACGGAGGTCTTCACTCTCTTAAAGGAAGCTCTGACAGGCCACTCGGTCTCCCATAAACAGCACTCGGTCTCAGAGAGTTGGAGACAGCATTGATGGAGCTCAGCAATGAGATCGCATTCCTAGTGGGACTGTCTCGGAGTCCGCGCTGGCGGGGCTCCTCGCGCTCTGTCACACTACCCCTGGGCTCGTAACACATACATGTTTCTTCTAGGGGTGGTTTTAAGCAGGAGGAAACAAAGGGAGGAGTGCAAGGAGGAAGCGAGCTGGAGGTGACATAATCCTGGATGCTGTTGCCATGCCGACACAGACCCACAGACTCGAGCTTGTGTGTGAATCATACCGCAAGTTCGGATCTACGGGTTTATGGCAACCGGCAGTGCCCGCAACGGAGAAATGGGGAGGAAGGGTGGGCTGGGTACTTTAGGGGGCCCAACGCCTTGTGTCGTGCACAAAAGCATAACTGACCCTGGCTTGCGAACATTCATGGTAGATGGAGGCCTAGGTGTCACCTGTAAGGTGCTGACCCCGGCAATGAAAAGGCGCCCTCGGCATAACGATCGCCTTTTACAATTCTGCAATATGCACTTCTTTTTATCAACATACGAGGGCGCTGCAGGACATTACATGAAGAAAAAAGGCATTTTTTTTACAAACATCCTTTCTGTTGAAGGCTGTCAATTCTCCCATTGCGCCAACATAAATAATAATAGATGTGAACACTTTAGTCTTATTCATGTTGGTCCAATACCAGGTATGACAGTCTGCAGCAAAAAAAAACAACAAAAACACATTCCCAGGACCAACACAGCAACAACATTCATTTCATGAAAGCTCTTGCACAGTGGTGTGAGGACAGTGCATACCTGAATGGTGAAAGCAGTGTTTCCGGATTGTCAGCGAGATGAATGGCAAACACAAGGCAAGGCAATGCAGCTATTTTAGTGGCTGGTGACACCACAATGAGTTCCATGAGGCAGTGGTCTATGGGAAGGCAGCGTTAGCAATGAATGATGACATCACAGCATACTAGAAGTGAAGGGCCATTCAGTTTGCTCTGCCCAAACCTGCATCACCTGCGGTACACATTTCAATCGAGACCCCAGAACATCACTCACTAGAAAGCCCCCTTTAAATAAGCCAACCTAACCTCAACCAAAGCATTATAAGGGCACTTAATTACGACAGAAGCACATTCCGCCAACAATGCAGCACACTCATGAAACATGACTTGCCCTCTCCAACATCTCTTAGTTCGATAAGTTCAATTTAAAGTTCTGGGATATTTGGAGATCTCTACTTGCTTGCTCCACAAATATCATCCTGGCTAGTTATAAACCAATACTTCAAATATTTAAACAAATATGTAAGCACCTCCCTCGCCTCACTTCCTCCCCTCCTCCCCCGCTCCACCTTCCAAAACCAACTATTTTAGGACTGGATTTAGGAAAAAGAACTATCACGTTCTTGACTATGAATCATGTTTTTGCACAGGTCTGCAGCCTGTGAACTTTAATGGGTTTGGCGAATTTGTTTTAGCTGCAATTAGCCAAGACTCGCTCACCTGAGCAGGGCTTCAGCTGAAACGAAGTGGTCAATAGGAAGGCTACATTTACAATGGAAGGTGACATCGCAAGGTGTTCTCTTACACAGAGAGCAACGCGGAGGCCCCTTTAGCAAAGGCTGAGGACGTCTGATGAGCACTCTGCTAGGAAGTTAGAAGTGCGGCTGGTGACATCCTGGCGCCCCTCCTGCTGAGAGGACAGGTTTACCGAGATTAAAGATGATGGGGCCCGGCCAGTAAACAATAGCAGATAGTGCCCATGGCAGGGGCACCCGGCAGTCAGTGTGCTGGTAACATCAGTGCTTTTCACGGGTTCAAGCCTGTGTTTTGAGGAGGTTGACTGCATACCCCCCCCACCTCGCAAATAATAAAAACATTAAAAAGAAAAATGTGCTGCCACACCCGGTGGGTGCTACTCCCTTTTCAGTCTGCATTACCATTAAGACGGGTGCGGGTAACTGTACATCTATACCATGCTAAAGGGCCCTTTACTTGGGATGGAAGGCCATTGTTGACTGAGATTGCCCACTCTGATATATATATATATATATATACACATATACACACAGGAAGGAACAACGCTCTTTTGATCACTAACAATGTAGCAATATAAGAAGTCAGATGTGATGGGAAGCAGTGAGCATCTTACAATGGCGTGAGTTTGAGCGACATTCTGACCAGCTTATGGAGAGGAATACATGGAACATGGGGGACAACGCATGGGTGGACTCACAAAGATGAAGGGCAATCAACATTAGACATGTTTAAGTGCAGGTAGGCGGCACGGCCAGCTGTGCTAGGGATGTGGCTATGATGGCTGGAGTGGAGGAAGGCACAGTGAGGGACAGAGGCAGGTTAGAGACAAGGGAAAAGGTGAGCTAGCAGGCAGATGAGAGGTAGGTTGAGAGGGTCTCTCTGAGGCAAGGAGGAAGCTTTTATTTATGTATACATTTATTGTGCATTTGTTAGGCACTTTTACAGGAAGCAAATACTGTTTCAAAGCACCCACAGAACAACAGGGAGGGAACATGGGATGATGGACAATGTAATTACAGCAAGTGTAAATAATTAAATACAACAAAGAAGAGACAATGGGGAGGAGAAGACAAACCTACTATGCCTTGTGAGTGTTCAGAACGTGCAAGTGCGGGGGGTTGGAGGGGTGTGGGACTGGTGCTGTGCAGTTCATGGAGAGCAGCAGGTGAAGTGCTATGACGAAATGTAAGTGCAACCTCCAGTGGTGGAGGATGAGCCGAGGCAAGTGCAGAGGATAGAAAGCAGCTGGGATAATATGATGGGGGAGGTCAGGGCCCCAAGGAGGCATAAGGGCCCTGCACACCAGTCAAGGTACTGTGCGATTAGCAGGGGCGAAGGAAGAGGTAAAGAGGAAGGTCTTGAGGAAGGAGGTTGTGGTCAAGAGAGAGACTGTTCCAAAAGAAGGGAGCCCGCTGAGGAAAGCGATCAACCATCTGCTCTCATTTTAGCAAACTGCTTCACACGCAAAAAATCCTAGTGGGCTGTTTCTCCAATGTCCTGGGGAATAAAATTCCTGCAAGTGAAGCAAGAAGAGAGAGAGCTGAAATGAGAGGAAGCACGGGGAGGGTGAGGTAGAACCAGGGTAGGCGAGAAGGCAGAGCGCATTTTACAAAACAGCTTGTAGAGTTGGATAGAGGATGATAGATCGTGGCGCCTTACCTTGGATAGCTCTGTGAATCAGAAGATATTTAAATGTGGCCCTGTTTTGCATTGTAAGCCATCCAGCCTGGTGACGGTACAAGGAGGTAGGTGTGAAGTGAGAGAGTTCAAAGAGAGCCCTGGCAGCGAAGTTAATGATCTTGTTGAGAGGACAGAACGCCTAGTCTGGGAGACCAGATAGGATGCTGGTACAGTAGTCCAGTTTAGAGAAGACGAGGGTGGCTAAGAGATGCATGATATTTCAAAGGAGGGGTCTAATTTTCCTAAAATGTAGGAAGTTGAGTGAATCTTACGAAGCCCAACCCAATATAAAACAAATCAACATCCAGGAATGCCTATTGGGGGTGACTGTTGAGGATTCTTGGATGGGCAAAGAGCTGTTATATAATCTAAGCAGCCAAGAGCCACCTCGAGACAGAAAAATATAATGTCATTTCTCTATTCAGTTCAGAATATGCTTTGGTTTGAGGATTTATTGGATTTGGATGAAATATGGTGAAATACCTTTTCTGATGCTATCACAATGCCTTCTGCAATGGCCCACTAAAGCAGAGGTACATCAAAGGTTGATGGCATCACAGTGGGCTCTGCCAGGCGGTTACCAGCATGAACGTTTTCAAGAAGCATCACACACTTCAATGTGGTCAATGAACATGTTTTCATGCACTCTTCGAAGGGTTGGCAAACGATGGGATCTTCTGCAGGGAAATGCAACATCCCTTTTAGCAGACTACCACTGATGCATGCGCCCTAACCGAGTGTATGTGAAGGAGTCAGGTTCTAAGGCTGAAATATTGCTAGCAGATAATTTTAGCCAAAGTATCCGGGTTCCGGAAGGTAAGACACAATGTCCTAGTGTGTCCCTCTACTGGGCGTGCATGCTGCATGGAGAGGAATGTTCCTAGTTAGTCCAATGTATTTAACTTTTCCTGGAAAACTCTTCAGTTCTATTACGAGCTTGAAAGGGAACTCTTTGCCTGGTGGCTAGCAAGTCTTCTCAGATATCCATACCACAACCCGCAGTTCATTTGCTGAACTTCTCGTATCTGAAGTGCACGTTGGCCTGATGGAAAGGATTTTTTCATCTGTAAGGTTGTATTTTCATGTTTTATCCACAGGGCATTATCATGGGTTAATGGACTGATACTCAATTTTACACTATGGACAGAGGATTGTGCAATGGGAACTAATAGAGGACTAAAAAGTGAGCACGGAGTACTTAATATTCCCAACAATGAAATGCCACCGGAATAGCAACTGTGGAATTTCCAGTATTTGCTCCATAGCTGCTGCAGGAAAGGAGCAACCAACGAGCCTTTAACCTAATAGTGCTTTGCAAACGCACATAGGAATTCTGACGCTTCAAAATGGAGGGTGCCATCAAAAAACGTTGATGACACCTTTATACAATTATAATGGCAGGAAGAGCCCGCTGGCTTCCAGAGGAGACTACAGTGCCAGGAAAGGGGAGAATAGGGAAGCGTTTGCACTTTCTCTGATGAGAGCTGTTGCCCTCAGGACTTGCTTAGTGGAAATAGATCACAATAAGATGTCTAATTACTTTCCCCTGGACTTCAATTTTGGAGGAGCGAGTCCCCATGGCCATGCAAACGTTGCGTCTTGCCCGAGATCCATTGGCACTGGCAGCGCATATGATCTATCCTGCATTTGCCAGCTTTCCAGTGAAACTCTTGCTTTTGGTGCTGGGCTAGCCTTATTCACTGACTTTACAAGCTGCCCACGGTCAGGAGAAACGCCCAACAAACACCCAGGAGCCAACTATCAGCACCAATTCCGCTGCGTCCAGATATCTGGGAGTGCACGAGGGGACCGATGGGCCATGTGCTAGAGGCACCCACCCCCTCATATGGATATTCATTTTGCCCTATTTATAAAATGCCACAATATACAAGCAAAGAAACCTCAAGATACCCCAAGCAGTGCTGCAGAGAAGGCTGCGGATTTATGATCTTCCAGGACCTAAGTAGGCAGATGTTTTGAGATGGAGAAATCTACATAAAGGTGGCATGCAAGAAAACACCCATTGACCATCAACAAGTAGAGAAGCCCGCTGCCGTTCCAGAGTCAACATCGCCATATCTGAAAGACCTTTGCCCACTAAATAATTTGGGTACAAAAGAAACAAGCATTGGTAATGCCAACAGTTTTGGCTTTTGTGTAGGCCTGAGAAAGGCATTTTCCAGGCACTGCCATAATGATACTGACTGGTCATTAATGATAACAGTTGCAAAATGGTGCGAGTACCTGGGCATACAATTGCAGTGCCCAGCACATGCTTATCTAATGGCTAAACGCAAACCAACACTGTTGGCTTTGCCAATCAATGCTTGTTTTTTTGCAGAGTTTAAGTGAACAACCGCACACTGCTTGTAATTCAAGTGGCTGAAGGCAGACCTGCTTTAGACATTTGTATTACACCAGTAGTGTGCTTACTGTTCCAATTAAGGTACCTTGAGCTAGCTTATCAAGCTGTAACACCATCCTTTGCACTCAGAGATCCCAGTAGGATTTGTTTTGGGTGGAGAGAGGCCAGGAAGAGGATGGGAATGGCCATAGCAATTAGCATGGCCATGGGCAGTCAATGGGTGAGTAAATAACCAAACATCACCTATAAGCATTGTGTCCCTCCTCACATGCCATCTTGCCCTAGCTGTACCCTAATGCAATCGTGTTTGGATTATAGGTGGTGCTTTGGCGCCACCTAATAGCCTAAACTAAAAAAGGGCTGTGGGTATCCAGTTCACCAGAATCACCCCAGACTGCGATCCCAGAACTCTAGTGGTATCCACCCAAACAAAGTATTTGTAGCAACCCAGTACATATCAATTAACATTTATACTAGTCCCTAGTAATTTAAATGCAGAGATTTCTGGCATCGGGTATTCCTAAGGACACATACATGGGCATCAATACTTGTACAAGCATGAAATCAGTCCACCCAGAGAAATCTCAAAGGATTCACTCTGGCCAAGCCCTATCCCCTACCCACAAACGCCGCAAATTGGTACAACCTTGATTTGTCCACATGGGCCGCCCTCCTTAGAGATTTTCTGGGGAAACCCTTCAACTGTGCCTAGGGAAGGAAAACCCTGACATTGTGGTCCTATTCTGGTGCCTAAGGCACTGCAATGCAGTTGGTGATGGCAACCAGTGCTAGGCAGAGCACTACATTACTGGAGATGGTCAGCAGGCGAGGGTCAGAAGGGATGAGACGTGATCTCCATGCACCCCCACACGTGTCGACTGTACAGCAGAAACCTGGATTAACAAGTCTCCTTGCACAAAGGAACCACTTGATAGGAATCATCTGTCCCCACCCTCCTATCAAACACCAATTGCTACTTCTACCTACCTCTGATGGTACCAGTCAGGGGCAGGAGAGGTGATGCAGTCCAGAATTCGTGTTGAACAGGGTCCGTTTTTATTGGCCTTGCTTCAGCCTTGATTTTCTGGTTATCCCTGAAATTCAAAAGAGAATCTTTTAGCCATATCTTCTAAAATGTAATTGCGGTTTACTCTACTCATCAAAGAAACAAATCCACGGGCCTGGAATAGTTTGTGCATCTCATAGCTGCACATGAAGGAACTCCTCTGAAGTGGCACCCTGCTGGCAAAAGGGGAGGGGCTTTGCAGGAAATGTCATTGGCTTTCAAATGCAATGGGGACATTGCTAGACAGGCTGGGGCAGGCTCAGTCACACACCAGGTTTTGACTAATACGAATATACCGGTCCCACTATGCCCTTCAGACGCACCATTTAATTAAGATATCTGTCCATTTTCCAATAAACCCTTTTGTAAGTCCTATCCTAAAACACGGGAAGGCAAAGCCAGGCTTCACTCGGGGTTCATATGTCCTCCCTTACCCCCTCACCCTTCCACCTTCCCCAACTGTAATCGAGGAAGCTTTTTTGCTCCAGACAAGGACCCCGCACCCTGATCATTTGATAAAAGAAAGAAAAAGGACAGTCTTGCTTTGGGAAATGGATGCCTCACAGCGCACACTAGGGAAGATTGCGCCCCATCAACATTACCTGCGCATCTTATAGTACAAACATGAGACGTTAAGGCTAAACACAGTTGGGATATGCTACAGCTGATCAAAAACCAATTGGATAATTTACAAATGATCATGCTATGCATAGGCATTCCAACATCTCCTGCACAAAATCAGACTTGTGCAAAAAAAAAAAGGTGGTCATTCACATTACAGTCTGATGAATGCACTTGTGTTAAAGGTGCCAATTCAGCTCCAGATAGAGGGACGCACCTACCAACTGCGGGAGTAAAGAAGATGCACGTTGGGGGTGGCCACATGGGGAATAACACAGATGCTCTGAGCCACAGACACACTGTATAAAAGATGAGGGCAAAGTGGGCTCTAGGATAGAACACTCCTGTGCTGAGCTCTTTTTGTTTTCTGGTTATCAATAATTATTCCATACAAGGTCACAGCACAGATGTGGAAAGGTGAACCCAACACCTTTCATAATTAGAAAGTAGAAATTCCTGGTTACCTTGCTGGATCAATGGAGCCGAATGGAGTGCCACTTCATTCAGCTTAATTGATCCAGCGACGCTCGCACAGGCAACAGCCTTGAAATTGAGCAATTATTGAACTAAAACCATACGGCCATATCGCATTCCACTTTCCAAGACCCAGATTACTTTCCTTGCCTTGAGAAGGAACCTTAGGGTTCGAAACACGTGTCGGCTGACCACTTTCTAGACTATTTCTCTACCCTTTGCACATTAAAATAAACCATCTCAGACACTGCAACTAGCGTTTAAATTCTTGTAATCACAAAACTATGAAAAAAAAATCACAGCAAGGTAACCAGGAATTTCTACACACTGTATAAAAGGACTTCACCGGGAATGGTAGGGGGTAGCGATACATTGGATGTAAACTTGGTCCAAAACTATGCTCTATGCTTAGCTAAAGGAGGGGAGGGACAAAGATAGCACAATCACAAATACGCATAGTGGAAAATCCCACGTGCGGGCTGGATCTGGGAACTTTCGATTTTAAAAAACGTGACCACAATGACAGGGATGTGTAAAGGGAGGAGGATTAATTTACTCATCATATGGGAACTAACACAACCAGAACTGGGTGATGTAACTGCAGGGTGGTCAGCCAAACAAGCCATTCTGCACAGTAGCGGGCAGGGAGGCTCTTTTCCAGTGTGCTGGTCACATGACCGCTGATGCCCATAGGCAAGTGGCAGTGGAAAGGGAACACTGGACGGCGTGGCGTTCCTGGAAGGACCAATCAGACGGTAAGTTCATGAGCTCAGACCAGGTGGCCAGCCCTCAAAGTATCTACCACAGAGTCCGCGAAGGTCATTATCTAACAGGTAGTGTGTAAATGTCCCCTTTCCCACCAACTCCAGGGGGTCTTGTGTCCTGTTCTCAATGGTGCTGACCATTGGCAGCGTATTAAAGTTCTGACAGTCAGCACAAATGTTGCTTCAACCAGGGTGGGTTGTGAATAAAATGTGGTACCACATGGGGAGGTGATGTGAAACAATTAACTGTTTGCTCTAATGACGTTTTCACGAATGCAGGAGGAGGAGATCGCAAACCAATCAAATCTCTGGGAAGCACAGAAAAAACGAATTCTCCAACTTGCAAGTGTTTCTCCTGAGTTCCGACTATTGCATTTCTTGTTATAAAACTACTGTTAATATTCATGTCAGCCTCTCGATCAGAGCAAATCCACTGTTTTGTTGGATATGTGTTCATCCAGCTGTAATAAACAGCGTTGCTTCTTGCCCGGTTTGTGTTCCATTTATTGAGTACATGGTTTTTATTATGCACTAATTAGCGGACCTCTGACTACATTTTTGGAGGCCCCAGTGAGATGTCTTCACCGGACTACCGAGGGTATCCAGGCCACCATCCCTGGAGGCGCGGGTCTGGCGACTGCAGACCTGTTCAGAGTGCATCGCTGAGGAGGCCCTGCAGATGCAGAGTTCGCAAAGGTCTGCCAGGTCCCGACAGCCGACTCATGTTTCAGTGGAAGGGCAAGCCTGTGGCGGAGGCTCAGTGGACTCGAGACTATCCAGGATGTGAGTATAATCTTGCAAGAAGACACTGCTCAATAGGTGTATGCTAGTAGAAGGCGGGTAGATTTTTTGCACAGAGTACAGGATGCATCCTCGAGAGAAGGGAGGACGATCAACCATAGTAGTGTAGATATTAGAGTGTACCACCTAATAGGGAGTGGGCCCTGTTGTGGGCACGCCTGCGTTAGAGCAGGAGGGGTGTGTGGTGAACTCTGTTGGACAGGAGTGGTGTGTAGTATTGTATAGTTGCATCATTTGGGGTACGAGTTGTAGAGAAGGACACACATGTGGTAGTTAAGAGTCATTGAATGGCGAGGGCTCCTGGTGGACGAGTCAGCACCCACAGGTATCGTGTGTAAAATAGCAGGCTTTTTGCATTATTAACAGCAGGCATGTCCCAGTGGTGCATGCATAGATACCGGACACTCTTGCACCAACATGGGGAACGGTGAGCCCCTGGAGAGGGCTGTCAAGTACAAACATTGAGTGAATGGTCAGCCTGTGGAGAAGGCCAGAGTGAACATTGAAGAGTGTGCTCGGTAATAAAGGAGGGGAGAAGAATTGGGGGAACAGAACGAAAGGAAACCGAGTAGTGGAATAAAAAAGAAAAATAAATAAATCGCATATATGGCAGCCCCTTAGATCATATGTGCCGTAAATTGCCACAGTATCACAATACACTATTAAAATACAACTTCCAGTGAGCAGAGGAGACTGCAGGCCAGTGTTTCCACGCCTGGCCAGGAGAAGGGACGTTTGACAGTAAAGAGAATACGTTCTCATACCTGTTAAAATATAAAGGCGCTGAGCTAAAAAGCAGGCATAATATATTGGGTCTCTGAAAACTATACGAGGAGAATAAAGAGGATGAATTAAAGAAAGAAGTGGGAGGGGCCTGACCAAGCATACCAGTCCCGCCCTACGGGTTATATCCCACTGTATGACCACCCGCAGGGTACACTAATCCACAGCGGGAAATATCTAAGGGAGATCAGGGGAAAAGCACAAGGGAAAAGGAGGAGGAGGAGGAACAAAGAGAGGAGATAGATATGCGGGCAAAAAAAAAATATCTAGTAGACATCGAAAAGATCACACGCCAGCAAGTGGATGCGTTGCTCAGTGAAACAGAACGGGTAATCGAAGAGGTGAGTAGGAAGAACAGGGGGAAGGAGTATCGGGAAGAATACAATTCTAATTAGATGGGGAGGACTGAGAAGAGGAAACAAAAAAAGATGGGGCGAGGAAGACAGCATCAGATGCAGGATTAATAGGAGATTGATGGAGTGACAGGGACAGTGACAAATGGACATCCGACAAACTAAGGAGAAGAGGAAGAAAAGAGCAGAGACAACAGGACAGAGATAGTTACGGTAGGGATTGGTCAACCCCTTATGCAATAGAACGGGGAAGGTAAAAATGGGGTTAATACAAAGCTGTCAGGGGATGAGGGGCAGGACCAAAAGCAGGAGTAATGCCATTACAGACGGGACAAGGGGGAGCCCATTACGTGCCCTGGCAAACAATAGACCGGGACAACCTAATATGTAGTTTACCTTCTCTCGTGGCTGGGGCCAGTAAATGGATACAGGCACTCAAGAAAAAGACAGCAGGGGTTACGCTGGCCATAGGGGATATGTTTAACGCAATCATAGGAGAACAGGCAAGCAGAATTTGGAATCAGGCGGGCTACAAAGGAGTGAAATTGAGCACCAATGCTCATGATGGAGCTCCATTTAACAATTGTCAAGCACATGTCTGGGAAGTTCTAAGAAGCATGTATCCAGACAGCTATGACCTGGGAACAGTGATGACACATAAAATGAAAGGAGAAGATGACCCGGCAGAATATATAAAGAGAGTTCAGGATTTATGGACCCAAGAGACACAAAGGTCTTGGGATGAATGTATACCATTGTTCCATCACATACTAGTGAAAGGACTGCCAACAGAAGTACAGGCATCCTTAGGTAAGATAGCGGGCATAGAAGCTTGAGTCGCTGGCCTGAAATACAAGCCACAATAACACACTATTGGTAAGGAGGCAGGGAAGTGAGAGGCAGGCAGCGGAGAATGCCACAAAGGCAGAAAATATGAGTACAAAAGAAGCTGGATAAATACACTATGGAAGGAGCACTGTTTGTGCCAGTCACTGCTGCTGTGACACCAGCACAGCAGGGAGGGTTTCCCGTAGGACAAGCACTGCAACAAGGAGGGTACATGCAGCCACAGTATGATCACAATGGGGAATACTACCACAGGGGGACTAGATGCATGGGGGATACTTCCCTATATGAAGAGGGTTTTTACAGCGAGGAAGGCGGGTATCTAGGAACAGGATGCAGGGTCTTCGGACCATGCGACATGTCAGAACATGGGACACGTAGCACTATTTGGCCATTTCTGCAACAGGCAAAGGCAAACCAAGTAGTGCAACAGCAAGGACTCCAGTGGCAGCATATACAGAGTCCTCTAGTGCAGATACAACCACAGCCAGGGGAAGTGCGGCCCCAAGGAGGAGGAACTTACAGCAGGGAAATCGTCTGAGCGGTGACCATGCAATGCACAGTAGCAGGGGGAACTAGGGCAAAACGTGGTTCCCAACTATACAGGAGTCACCCCGGTAGAAGGCAATCCCTTTCCCTTCCTGCCGGAACAACACAGCAATGGGGGAGCCCAAAGAAAGTCAGAGCGTGTCCAGCCCTACCATTAACTGACGACCCCGAAGACGAATCCGAGGTGGCAGTGAAAATATGACCGTGAGCGTTCTCATTTCTCATAGATACAGGAGCAACCACATGCTGCATTAGAGCAATCTAACAAAGTCATGGATACGCAGGGGTTATCTGGGTTGGTTGTCACAGTTCCAGCAACATCTCGTAGCTCCCTTAATCTACTCCAAAAACACACCCATCAACATATTGGGGAGAGATTTGCTCAGTAAATTGCATGCAACTATATCATTCACAGAGAGAGGGATGTGTGCTCCACATCTGGCATTTACTATGCCCAGGTAGCAACTCTTCTCTTGGCAGCACACGTGCAAAAAACCTTGCGAGTGCCGCCACTATATCACAGCATGCTCCGGCAACGCAGGGGAAGGTGTTCTGACTGCCTTCAGAATTCCTCATCAGACCACAGTGCCAGAAGGATGAATTCAAGGTGAAAACAACTGTACTACAGTTGGAAGAAGTAGTAATACGCAAGGACATGGTGATTCCGTGTGGCACAGATGATGACAACATGGAGCGGCGAACCGTGCTGTCCACCGACCCCATTTTGAGAATTACAGGAGTGTCGGACGAACAACTGTTCGCCGATGACCAGGAGGAAGGAGAGATGGTGATACAGATACCATGCCCAGTTCAGGTAGTGGAAAAAGAGGAAAAAGAAATATGGCTACACAGAGGGTGTTCACTGGGATCAACAGACCTGATTTGGCGACAGACTAGCACAGGGAAGCCTCTGATGCCCAAAATATTGTTAAATGTAGCTTTAGAACAGTTGCATTTCCCCACTCATACATCCAAAGAGAGCATAGCAGCAGATCTCAGAGGGGGATGGTACGTTCCAAACATGCATGAGCGAGTAAATGAGTGAGGGAATTGTATGGTTTGCAAATAGTTTTGGTCTGGTCACACAATGAAAACCTTGCTCGTCCAGCACTTGCATATTGACTGTGTCGACATGCAAGAGTGATGTGCCTCCTACAGGTACCCAATAGTAATAGTCTGTCCATTTTCACATTGGCTTGAAGCAGGCCCCTGTGCAAAGAATGATACCAAATCCACAGCAATGTTTCTAGTGAGGGAAGTATTCCCACAACGGAGCATATGTGAAGTGATAAGATCAGATAATGGTCAGCACTTCGCCAATGATCTCTTTGAGGAAATAATGTCTCCTAAGAATTAAACACAAACTTTGCAGTTTACCGGCCGCAGGCGAACAGGATTGTGGAAAGGATAAATGGCTTACTAAAAGAGCGCTTGGCTAATCTAACAAATAATGTGTATCAAAATTGGCTTTTTTACCTTCCTATTGCACTCTTTGCCCTCCGTATACTCTGCATGAAAATGCAACAGGAAGGAGAATGCATGCGCCTGTACTTCCTTCACGTTCAATTTCAGACGCTACCCCGAGCTCAGAAATCCTTGGAAAGTAAATGAAAAAAACTGACAGATGACAAATGTGCTTCTCTACATTTCCCGCCAGGTCCAGCAATCTACAAGTGTGCCAACCAACATTGAATAGAGTGCACAAGCATTTCCACAAACACAGCCGCTCTATCCGGGGGACAAGATCTTCATTCGTAACACAGTAAGAAAGTGCAAAGAGCCTCAGTTTTGTGGTCTGTTCAAAGTAATCTTTTCAACAGTGAAGATAAGAGAACGTCGTGCATGGATTCATGACACCAATGTTCGGCGAGAAACCAGCAGCATGTTGGTAAGAGGAGTTAGTGGATGGGAAGGATAACCCTCTTTACATTAACATTTTGTAATATAATAAAGGTGTTACAGGGCACCCTCAATAAAGATGGACGATGGACAAGGAAAAAGAAAAGGGGCTGGGATTAATGAGAAGAGTGGGGCAAAAAGTAAAAAGCAGTATATTGTTCTGCATCTTTGTTTTCTGTCTTGTTTGTCTCTTCTGGTATTTAGCACATAAGGTTAAATTGATGATAGGCAAACACGCTCTAAGAGAAGTGTGGATAGCACACTGGAATTCCAAAACACTGTTGGGGAAGGAGTAGATCTGGCCTCAGAAAATATATGGTATGGGGAAATGAAGAAAGTGGGACGGGGGGGGGGGGGGGGAGTACCAATGATACCCTGTACATGTGCTCACTGATTCTACACTCAAAAACGCCAAAGCAATTCTTGCCACAAGAGGGGACAGCAGACGAAGAAGAATGTCTGGTACATCTGGCCTTGTGCAGAACCAGGGGTATATTCCAGGGACATACGGTAGAAGTAAAGTGGATTGATGAGGGGGAGGAGGTGTGCGAGGACAACTTTATAAAACTAGAAAGCATGGCACATGAGGAGAAAAATAAGCACATGATTCTGGAATACATAACAGAGGGCGCCCAAAAGGGAAAACAGGTGGCCACTGTCCATAAAAGAATATACTGTAAAACCTCCACAGGGTAAGATGTGCCATGGTTCCACATCAGAACCCTTGATGCAAATCCAGGGTTCTGTGTTACACAATTGGAAATGGGAAAGCGGAACGGCACCGTGCCATGCAGAAGGGCTGGTGGGTTTTAAAGAAAGAGTGGTAAAGAAAATAAATGCTATACGGAAGTACATTTGGAGCAGTTATATACGTGCTTTAATGTGGATAAAGAAAAAACACATGTCAAGAAAACAAAGCCACTGACACAATATTCTTCTCTATGTATGTTTTAGATCCAACGAAACAATACTGGAGAAGAAAACCGGCTGCGGGAGGACTATGGACATTACGGCATTACAGAAGGGGAACACTTCTGTCATGGATACTTGGTGTGCGTGTGGAGCACGAGCATATGCCCAACTACCACAAGACTGGAAGGGAGTTTGTGCACTGGTTACTCTTCATAACCAGACACTAGTGGTGCCCCACACAGACCTGATACTGCTCAATGGGCTGTGTACAGCTAAGGAGAAAACGGCAGTAGAAAAACAAACAAACCAACCAACATAAGGTAATAAGGAAGAAAGGTCCAGTAGTAACTATATCTGAGCTGAGTCTACCAAGAGTTTAGGGAACCTTCCATTTTATTTGAAACTGTTCAGTACAGCATCTGTTTTCTTTACTTCTCTTCTGGTACCTGGGGTGCAAGCAGCAGCCATTGCAAAATGGCTAAAGATCACCCGGTACAAACTGCTCCAACTGGCAAATGCAACTGAAAAGTGACTCAACGCAGTGCATGAAGAACTACATGCTCTATGGTTGATGACCCTCCAAAACCGCTTAGTTCTCAATCGTATAATGACAATGGAGGAAGGAGCGTGTCATAAGATAGGCAGCTCATGCTGTACCGCAAACCCACCAATGACACTACAAATGGAACAATCACAGAGGCGGCAGAGGAAATCAGGACAAAACACGAGAGAGTGAAAAGAGGCGCAAGACATTTTATCGGGCATCTTGGTTGGATTCATTTTTTGCCTCTGCACCCAATTGACTTATAGCTATGTTTAAGATAAGTGTCCCCCTGCTCGTCGCGATCCTCATGCTCGACTGCATCGGTCATCTGATCATCCAGTGGTTTAAATGCCACCAGCACAAGAAAGGGTATGCAATGTCAAAGCAAAAAATGTAGGTCAAGGAGGTATTAGGTGAGGAACACCGCAGAGTGAATGAGAGAGTGAAGAAGAAATAATATTTTCAGCATCACCACCAGACTTGGAGAATTACCATGCATTACAGGGGGAGTGTTCACCTAACGGGACAGAAATATTGATTTTTTGGGGAATACTTGGATGGGTACGAGGAAGAGGGGTACACGATGAATGTAACAAGGGTGTAGATGCGGAAAGAAAATTACAAGGAGATGAAAGGGGCAGAAGTATCGATGGAAAGATCAATCGAAGGGGGGGAATATGTTAAAGGTGCTAATTCAGCGACAGATAAGGTGACACACCGACCAACTGCGGGAGTAAACAAAATGCACTGTGGTGGTTTCCACATGGGGAAATAACAGATACTCTGAGCCACAGACACACTTATAAAGGCATTCACCAGGAATAGTAGGGGGTAGCGATACATGGGATGTAAACTTGGTCCAAAACATTGCTCTATGACTAGCTAAAGGAGGAGAGGGACAAAAATAGCACAATCACAAATATGCGTAGTGGGAAATCCCTTGGGGTGGCTAGTTCTGGGAACGTTCAATTTAAAACATGCGACCACAACGACAGGGGTGTGCAAAGGGGGGGGGGGCTCAATTTACTTGTCATATGGGAATTTACACAACAGGAACTGGATGATGTAACTGCAGGGTGGTCAGCCAAACAAGCTGCCATGCACGGTAGCGGGAGGGAGGCTCTGTTCCAGTGTGCCGTTCACATGACTGCAGATGCCCATCAGCAGGTGGCAGTGGGAAGGGAACACTGGATGGAGTGACAGTAAGATCCTGCTCGTATGAGGTGGCCAGCCCTCAAAGTATCTACCACAGAGTCCGCAAAGGTCATTATCTAACAGGTATCTTGTGAATGTCCACTTTGCCACCAGCTGCAGGGTGTCTTGTGTCCCATTCTCAATAGTGCTGAACATTGGCAGTGTATTAAAGTTCCGGTGGTCAGCTTCATTAATAACAATATATTCTGGGGTGGGTTGTGAATAAAATGTGGTACCACATGAGGAGGTGAGTTGATGGGAAACTATGTTACTGTTTTCTCTAATGACGTTTTCAATAATTAACCTAACTGTCGAGGAGGAGATTGCAAACCAATCAAATCCCAGGGAAGCACAGAAAAAAATAATTCTCCAACTTGCAAGTGTTTCTCCTGACTTCCAACTATTGCATTTCTTGTTATAAAACTACTGTTCAAATCCAATAAGATGTCAGCTTCTCTATCAGAGCTAATCCACTGTTCTGTTCGATTTGTGCTCACTGAGCTGTAATAAACAGCGTTGCTTCTTGCCCGGTTTGTGCTCCATTTTTTGAGTATGTGGTTTTCATTATGCACTAATTAGCAGACCCCCGAGTACACACTTATAAACGTATTGAAAGCCCACTGGATAATGTTTTCCCTTATTTTCTTTCCATTTACCCTTTCCATTTACATATCCTTTCCCCTTTTTTGGTTTTTAATAGGATTTTGCAAGGCTGTCAGGACAACCACAAACCTGGTTTCACCCTTATTAGGGATCATCACTAAAGTACACTGATGTTGGAGCATACTGCACTGATGATCCCTAATTAAGGGGAAACCTGGTTTGTAGTTGTCCTCACAGCCTTGAAAAATGTCTGTCTGTGTTTGATTATTCTTTGTATAACGTAGGACTGCCCTTGAAGACAAAGACTATTTCCTGGAAAAAAGCCTTGCATGTGTGCTAATTTGCATACCCACAATGCCTAACTGATGTGGCTCAGAACTGAAGGTGCACTATTGGTACAAATGCCAGAGTGGTGCCACTAACCCACGAGAGCAAGCAAATAATGAACACAATCGACATTTATTTCTTACAGCCACCGAGCGAGCAGATACAGAACATGTTGGTATCCTGAAAACGGTTTAGCCAAGGATTGGGAGGTGTGCATAGATAATGACAAGAAAGTCGCACAAGATTACTGGCAAAAGTTTACTTTAAATTTAGCAGGCCCATAAAAAAAGGTTGCTGGTAGCTAAGAACACTTTATTGTATGTGATGGTTTTTCTAAATGTTCGTAGGTGGGATTTTGTAGACTAAATAGACAGAGCAAATAGATCAGTTTCTAAATAATATTAAGGAGAGAACGGCAACCAGAAATGATCATAGCCGGCAAAGTCAATTAAATGATCTGTAATGTGATGAATATATTCTTGCATGACATGCCGCGGAAGTAAAACAACAAACAGTTTCACTCTGCCATCGACAGGTCAATGGGTTGGTGGAGCGGTTCAATTGTGTGCTGAAAGATGCTGTGCAATAGATTTGCTTAAAAGAGGAGATGAGGGAGGTACTTGGAAGAGATTCAGCAAACGTACAGGCGTGCTGCAAGCTCAGGGGACATGGCTTCTTCATTTCAGATCATGAGAGGCAGAAAGACTGTTACCGTGGTGGCTGGTGATGGGGGATAGAAGGAGCACGTAGTCACAAATGTGTGCTTGGAAAAAGTTAGGAAGAAAATAAGAGACAGGTACACATGAGTGGGAAGTATGAGAAAAAAATGTATGAAGGAACCACTGTTCTGTGTGAGACTATATGAGTAATGTCGACAAAGCACATGGATAATGGTGCGCAGAGACACAGTACCCCTACCAAAGTGATTGGAGCATTGCGTAACGCAGGTAAGGACAGAAGATGGGGAGAGGGTGGAACAGAGAGAATGTTGCCATGTCAGAAAGGCAGGTTTGTGAAGTGGCAGATCTTAGATTGTGACCGGAGTACCCGATATTTGCACAATAAGTAAAAGGGTAAAAAGAACAGAAGTCTTTGAGAATGAACCACCCAAGGCAATGTATGTACCGCTTAATTAAAAACAACTGTGGAAGTTGAATGTGAACATGGAGGTGGAGTGTGACTATACCAGAGATTATAAAAGTTCAAACCAGGCCTTGTAAGATATAGATAACGTGAATGCAACATTTTTCTATTTACTCATAAGCTATGGGAGCATGACACTACCTGTGAACAGGAGAGGGGCACTGCATGAGCCACATGACATTGTTGTATCTCCCGGCATACCTGTATTTAGTGCCTCCACCTACCTGAAAGGGCGGACTCAGTAGGAAGCGGTGGACAGAGGGACTCTTGGTGTAAGTTATTCCCCTCTAGATCTCAACAAATAAATAATCATTATTTTCACAATTTGTAATGAACAACACAGAATTGTACACACACTTCTGTCGCATGGGCGGGGGTTATCATATATAAAACGGGTTTAAAGATATTTTAATGCCTGTAACCAATCACATTGTTTCTACATCATACTGAACCTATAAAGCCATTTTAAGGTTTACTCAGGCCTTGCGCTCTCACTGTCTGGCCAGTTCTCAAAAGGTGGATCAGCGTTATTTTTTCTGAAGAGCTGCCACCGTAAGCCACAATACTTATGGGCACTAGCAGAAAAACAAGACAAGACGACACACACACACACACACACAAGGTGTTTAATTCTCCAGAACAATCACATGTTTGGAGCACCTGTGGGATTCCTACATTCACTAGAGGGTGTGAGACGGGCATGGCATCAAGAGAAAGACAGACTCATAAGTCACAGTTTGATAACTTTTAGTATCAAACTTTGTGGGGTTGGTCTAATGCCTACCTGGCCCTAGCTTTAAGGGGATTGTTCCCTCAATTGATGCTTGTAAGGGCCATTGATGTCCGTAAGTCCAAAACCAGTGCTTGCCCTCACTGTAAAACCAAATGTGATAGGGGGTCTTCTTAACGGAAAAAAGGTGACTCGAAATGTAATCCACAGCTGGTTTCAGGTAGTCTTACCACTAGGTGTAGTTCTGCCAGTTCAAAATAGTTCAAATCAAAAGGGTTGCCCTTGGAACCTTCCACGTAGGGCTCTAGCAGCAAATCAATTATGCTCACAAGGTCTCTTGAGTCTCTTGGGGTTCCCTTCCCCAAGCTTCTATCCTTCCGGTTCCAAACAAAAAGCCACAGGTCCTTTAAGGCCTCTTTGGGTTCCCTTTCCGCAAAATCTAGGCATCTGTTTACAAAAACCAACAATGTCTTTTGTGGGCCTCTTAGGGTTCTCTTCCCCAAGCCTAGGCCCCTCTGGTCTCAAACAAACAAAATGTTCCTCTTGTCGGGATGTACCTTTCACTGTACAGTTCTTTCACGGGGGTAGTATCAGAGACTCAAGAATGCCGTGTTTTTGCTCCTCCCAGGTGCGACCACTCTGACCTCTAAACCCTCTCCTTATTCTCTGGCACATTGTGCCTATTTCCCTCTGTCCTTTTTCACTTTACTGTGCTTCCTGCACACCACCTTTTCCCGTTGTGCACACTTGCACCTTATTTCCACCTTTCAGTGCCTCTTGCACAATTCTCTTTGCTTTTCACTGTGCCTCTTGCACCTTCAGTTTCTCACTGTACTCTTGCACCCTCAGTATTTAGTATGGGTCACTTGCCATGGTGACTCAAAGTCATCTTGAGATATTTCTGGTAGATTAAGTGTGCTTTGTATATCCAAGACATTTTTTATTATAAGCTGTAGTCTTCTTAGAGCGATGGGTAGGACATTTATGCACAGTTCAATGAAATTGGTATTCACGGACCAATAGGGAAATTTTGGAGTCCACTAGAAGCAGATAGACTGCCATTTAATTGCTTTACCATAATACACGATCCTAAATTCAGGGGGAACAGAGTAATCCAAGGTTACATCGAGCCATGTATGTCTGTCAAGAAAAATGCACACACTGGGCATTACCCTGAATGAGAGTGGTAGATTGGAGATAGAGAAAACGTGAGTATCGCAGGGTACTTGGCTGCCCAGTAGAGCCCAGACTGCAAGCCGAATAAGCCCATAACACAAATGACAAGTAGACAAGGATTTGTTTGTTTGTTGTACTCAAAATATGAACAATATTATCACAATTTAGACAGCAATGCTTGCAGGAAGCAAGGAGATTATCTGCGTGGTCTGCTGGTCTTTTCTGAAAGGCTCTGCAGGTGGAATGAGAACATGAATGGATCAAATATGTATATAGCGCTGCAATGACAACTGAATTACTTCAAGATGAGGCTTGGTTAGAAGGAAGGATTTCAGGATGAATGGGCGATTGAAAAATAATTGAGGTTTTGATTATTTCATTTTGTTTCTGAAGTACAGGTGGCTAGTTGTGTTGCAGACTTTCATGATGTGTGATCCATAGTTGTGGTCCTTGGGCTTGGAAGCACACTTGCCCTGTAATTAGTGGTATCTGTTCAAGTATTTTATGGCCTTCCCAGGGATGCTTTAGTGCGATTTCTTTTTTGATGACGACTCTGCATTGGCGGGAAGGCAGTGAAGGGATTACAGGATTGTAAAAAAAATGGTGTTCAAGAGGTTCATTCAGTCAACCAGTTTGCGGATGTGTTGCAGACCAATTGGCACTGGTAGAGGTGGGGTGTTGATGTTCTGATCGTTATGGTTACGGTATGTATCGTTAAGTCAGGAGTTAACAGTACTTTCCACTATCCTTGGACTATCCTCTGTGGGGATGAAAGAAGGGATTTGTTGGAATAGAAAAATGGGAAGAAGCAGGAAGCACAAATCCGATGTAGGTGTCAAGGTTCACTGAGTAGAGGTGAATGCCTAGAGTGGTTGTCCAACTCCAGCCATCGAGGGCCAATATCCTGACGGGTTTTCATGATATCCTCCATTAATATTAATGAGAAGAAATGTGCATACATTTTGAATCATTGTATGCATATGTATCTCATGAATATTAATGAGAGGTATCCTATAAATATGACATGGATCTGGCCCTCGAGGCATGGAGTTGGACAAGGTGCACTGGACGGTGTGTGATGTCTGAAGTAAGTATGAAGTTAAGGAATATATCTTCAGTTATGATAAGTTTTCGGCAGCTCCTTGCAAAAAGTTTTGCCCGTTGGGGCCTAATGCAGTGAGAGCCATCCCCAAAGGACGTATCATGATCACGTTACTTGATCAGAGGACACAGGCAAGCGTGAAGAGCACGAGTGACGGCAGGGGCTGACACTTGAGGAGCTACCCATGAGATCTGGTGGTAGGTAGACTGCAAAGGGGTACGTTTGAGTCACTGAGGTTAGGAAGAGGGAATGGCCAAAACTGGGAAGCTTCAGATGGTAAAGAACAGAATATCATGGTTACCAGAGATGAGGTAGACCCAATTCCGGAGGGGCTATCAGGCCGGTCTCTCCATCGTCCGCTGCTTTGTGGTTGTTGTGTTGTATTTTGAGCGGTGTGAATGCTGCCATTTTTGGGATCAGGAGGGAGTTGGATCAGTTTTCTCATTGATCTTATGTGGTGAAAACGCTGGCAACATGTCCTCAGTTGTTAAGGTCCAGTGAAAGTGTAATGATTACTTTTTTCAAATATTAACTATTCCTTCTGCAAATAAAGTATTTTGTGAAGGGAGGTGCACACTATGGGTTTCAGTGGGTGTGACGTCCTTGGCTGAACTCTTGTCATGTAAACCCCCCAGCATGCCTTTGCAGGTGCAGGCTTACAATTATGTTCAATCTTGCCATGGATTTCTGTCCTTTTGTTTATGAAGATCTTTGCAGGTCAGCATGCAAACATACACACACTCAGATCTGCGCCGAAGAGTTGATCATATCAGACACTTTTTGAGGGGATGGGTAGATGGGGAGGGAAGAGAGGAGCTGAGATCAGGGACAACAGACATTGTGCCAAGTCAAACCCCAGGGTGCTGGGCTCAAGTCAAACCCCTGGGTGCTGGGCTCAAGTTGCTTCATTCCAAGTTCAATGATTAAGCCGTTAGCAGCACATGCAGTACCATTGCATAATAACTTTGCCCAAGAGCGAGACTGTACAAAATGATGAAAACGGTAAGTGCTCAAGAATGTCCTGAGGTCTTGTGATCCAAAGGCAAGTATGTGTGTCATCGGGCCTAATTTCAATCAGGGCTTTCGACGTGTCCATGGACCAAACTGTTCCCTGAAGTATTGTAGGACAGATCTCCAGGCACCAACATCAGCATTTTGGCCCACACTGGCAGTAGGTCTGTACCAGACAATGCTTTGAGTCTATGCACATGTTACTTGTATCAATCTTTTCAGATATCAATCAATTTCTTTCCTTCAGGCCAACCTTGCCCCGAGGACAAACCGACTGGAATTGCTACCAGGCCATTGAAGTCTTCTGTCCTCGCTTCTTCGAAGCGCAACTTCAAACAGAACATCCGGAGACAAAATATATCACGCACCAGGAGGCTGTTCAATCAAAAGTGCTTTAGCTGCTGTCACACAACTGACCACCCAAAGGAACTGCCAACAACCTTCCACTGAAGAGCCCATCCATGCAGATTACGTCTTCGCCTTCATTGCAAATCTGATGTCCACAACCCAGCCATAATCAGTCTCACAGAACCAATGTTACACCTCCATATGCCTGGTCACCATTTCAATCTTAGATCCAGATCTGCAATCGCCATGCACATGAATTCTATAGCATAGAAAACCCTGGTCAAATGTCATCCCGTATCGGCAAGGCACCCAGTAGACCAGATTAAGGCTCTTGTGAAGAAAGGCAACATGGGCAAGTTGAATACAGGGCCCAGGCTGTGAGGGGGGCCGCCTGCCTCCTGAGGCCCCTTCTGAAATGCCACATCTCATTGCTCGCACTGCCCCCCCAAACCCGACTTGGCAGACCTAAAATTGCCACGGGCACCTGACCTTGCCAGCACCAAAGAAAGGGAGGGCTGGCGAATGTAGTAGCTTCCAACTTTAAAATTTGACTTAAGTATAAGGAAGCCATTTTTTGAAAAGGAGGTGGGTACTTGCTTTGTGGCTAGGGACGGCTTGTATAGAGACGATTTGCTGAAGGCTGGTGTCTCTTCATGCCCACTCCTCCCCCATGTCTAGCAAACACAATGGCTCCAATCCAAGACACTTGGCATACATCGCTACCAGAGCGCCACAGACGCCAGCCGTTCAGTGCCAGCTTCACCCCCACCTTATGTTTTTCCTTTCTCTAAATACCTGGCACTGTCACAGAAGCATATTGCTTCTCCCATCGCCCCAATTTATACTGTCTGGATGGGCACCCCCGCTATTGACGCTATGAACCTTAACAAAGCCCATCCTCATTTTACTGTTTTTTCTCCAACCCTCCATTTTAAGTGGCAGAACGCAGGGAAAGTAGTGCATGCAAAAAGAAAAAATTATGAAAAACAAAATTTTATATGTGGAAAAAAGGGACCAGGTGCCGAATGTTTTAGCGGAGCGCGCCCCATGCCGCACTGCGCCAACCGCTGACAAAGGGGGCAAGAGCTTGAAATGGAACCTTCGTGGATCAGAAATAAAGGGGGGCAAAAAAAGAAGAGGAAAATATAGGGAAAATGGAACAGCTATGTATTTTCTTCCCTCCCCTTATGCAATAAAATGAAACTACTTACCTGAGGGGTGCCACCTGCATCAGGGCATTCTCTGAGCGACGCAGAACCTGGCATCAGCTCACCACAATCTTTGTGCCAGGGAGGAATATGTCTTGGGCAGATGAGGAGGGAGAGAGTGGAGGCAGAGAGAGGGGAGGGGCCATGGAAAGATAATGGCTGGAGGAGGGTGGGGGAACCTCTGAAAGGCACCTCCATGCTTGTAGTCTGCACTTGCAACTACCGTGCCTCGTTTATGGTTGGGGTGTAGCATTTGTTTTCTCATACTCAACCATTAAACACAGAAAATGACAATGGAGCTCGTGGGATGGACGAGGACAACAAATAATAACATTTTAAATATTGGGGAATCGAGCCAACACTGTCGGCTTTTGGCGAAAATACGACCAAATATCAGCCCCACCCAAAACAAATGATATATATATACATATATGGTGTTGGATAAGTAAAAAGAAATTTTAAAAAAATCGTAATTTCAAATTTCAAGCGAAAATGTAGTCTTGGGCTTAATTCACCACTCACCGGCCATCTGCGAGCCAGCCTTTTTTGTAGGTGCCAATTGGCAGAGGCCCAGTACACACACACACACACAACACAAAGGGCATTCACTGTACATGGGAATGGCGCAAGGTGCAAAGAGCATTCTCTGCACCCCTCACCAAACAACAAACATTTATTTTTTTTTAAAAAGGGGGGTGCCGTGAGGTGAAGTCTGGATTGAGACACATAAAAAGGGCGTGAGGGGGTGAATATAGGCCCCCACCGCCGCAAACATTTAGGAATGAGAGGGAGATTGGCACCGCTGAATGGCCACAGCAAACAACAACGGCAGCAGCCCAGCGAGGATGCCCTGCGTGAAGCTGCTGCAGGTTGGCACGGGCTGGCCTGTTGCTATAGAGATTTCAGAATATTGTTCAGCTCCCAGCCGGGCTCTTTGGGTTGGTGCCCATTTTTCCTCCGCCCCTCCCCCACCTCTGAATGTGCTCTGCTACTGCCCCATAGCTCCTCTTTTTTTCTTCCTCTTCCTCCTTTCTCGCTCACCCTCTGTAATGCATTCGCAACACGCAGCACTGCGGCAAGTGCCAGCGGCAAGTGCCAGTCCCACACATGGGTAAATGCTTTCCAGGCAGCGAGCTGGCATGACTATCTGTGCTTTGATCATTATCAACCACTGTATTGAGACCAATAACTTAATGTATTATTATACATCACAACATATCAATCATAACATATCAATCACTCAACCATTATTCATTCCAATAGTCATTGGTAATCATCAATTATTGCATAGCTTTGTATTACCATCAACTGTTGTCTAGTCGTCGAACGGTCCACTGTTTATCCATCATCTACAACCACTACATAGCCACTGTGTCCGTGAATCCTTCTATTGCACAGTACAACCATAAATCACCTTACAAACCCTTGTATACCCATAAATCACTACATTCATTTCAACCAGAACATAATTAGACCTCAAAATGTGCACTCCCCACTAGCGAGTGGAAATGGACTCTTGCCCAGCAGGAAATGGTGTGCTGTGTGCACGTGGATAACTGAGGGTGCGAGGGACTCGTTATGCCTCACTAGTAGCAGGCAGATGTCATTTACCCTTGATCAGCCACCCCTTTAAACATTTATAGATTAAAAAACGACTTTTCATCACTGTACAACCATTGATCACTTTACGAAACTGTGCACTGAGGCCGTTGGGAAATGAGGACAGAGATGAGACTCTCTTTTGGGTGATTAATCAGTTTGTTAGAAGCCCTTCTAGAAAGGAACGATAGACTCACATGCCTCCAGGAAACAAGGGGAAGCCATTCTAAACAAAATGGTTTTTCTATGAAAACAGTATCCAGGAGAGGCAAACACAAAAATGGGACGCGACTACCCAGTTCTCTGAGAAAAGATAGTCTTTTCCATATTCTCAATACGTCTGTCCTCTTCTGGTCACTCTACTCTAAACACAAATGCTCCAAAATAGTGGCCAGGTACAAACCCTATTCTTCAAAGTCCTGCTAGCCCCATAGCAAGCCCTAATATACAAAACACGAAAGATCAAGGTTCTGGGCAACACAATAGTTAAAATCTTGTATCCAGTAGTCCCCTTAGGTGTTGCCCACCTAAGGTACTCACAGTTCAGATCCAATCCTCACGGTTCTTTAGGGCTTTTCCTTCAGACCTGGATCCTTCCTGTTTCTCTGGAGGTCCCTGTGTAGACCCTTTCTTTGTATTCCTTCCTTTTACTTTTTAGAATCCTTCTCCAATTTTTGGGAATTCATATGTCTATCCCTTCATTGAGTGTTCTGTTCAGGCAGCTTATCTTATTTGTCCTTCTTCCTGGGTTACATCTGTTAGAAGATGAAGATTTTACTTTTGTAAAATTGTTCTCTGCCCAGAAACTTGAAGATGTAGATTCTGTGTGGAGAAAACCTGAGGACTCCCACCATCTTCAACACGTTTTTAGAATCTGAAGGGAGGAAGAGGAGGAGGAGCTAGTGTCAAACTACTCAAGGTCCCAGTGGTAGGAGGGCGACAGCCTACAAAATAGAGTTTTCTTATTTTCAGCAAGGGCAAACCGAAGGGTAACCGAGGATTCCCAGCCTGACACCGGGGGATATTCACAGCATGTGTAGTTATGAAAATCCATTGCTGGAGTACCTTAGCTCTGGCTTTCCAACTCCCCCAAGGGCTTCTAGTCAGCCAGCCTCCTCTAGGGCCTTCAGGGCAGCGCAATTATTCCCCTCTCCTAATCTCCCGAGGCTTGCACCACCTTCCTCACGGCAGCAGTTCTTCCAGCATTGCCCGCTGCAACAATCTCCCCTTGTATCCAGGGAGCCTCAGCACATATGTCTGTTTCCTTCACTGTCAAGACCCTGAATCAACATTTCCAGCTCCTTTTATACCCATGGGGCTGTGTGGGATATTCCAAGGATGACTCCGATTGGTTTTTCCCCCTATACTCTTGTATTTTCTCAAGGGAATGGGAATGGTTATTTCGCCATTAGGAGTCTTCCATGGTTCAGGAAGCCATGGTTTCTATTAGGTTTGAATTGCGACCACCAGGTTTATAAGTACCCACGATGTGCAGCGCCATCTTGAAAACCTATTGGGATATTATCGTGACTTGGTTGTGATTTCCAGCCAGTGGAGAACATTCCCATTGGTAAACACACTTGTACTCTATCCCTGTATTTGGGGAATCGGCCTGCTTGTCTGTCGCATCATTGTCTTATCCATTTCAGATTTGTGAACAATATGCAATGGGCCTCTGAGGCACACAGGTTGTGTGGTTCTCGGTTTGTAGCTCCTTCACTAAACACGGTGCGGAGGGTCCAACTCACCATGCTACCAATCTGTTCCTCTATTCATCTGTATTTGTCAGACACCATAAACCTATATAAATCTATCACTCTGTATCAAACAAGTTGTCTCCAACAATCACTCCACCGATTACTGTGTTATCACCATCAACCACTACCTATGCTTTGAACCCTTATTATCAGTATATCAGTAATGATCAACAATTATCTATACATTAAGCATTCTGATGATTACTATAGGTAAATCGCATCCACCAATCACCATCCACCATGCCTATCGAACTAGTGATCACTGCTCATTGCTATATATCCTTTGATTGTCATCAACATCAAGCAATGCCCTCTTTTTAACTAGACATTCATTGATCACGATCAACCAGTGTTTTACCAATTGACTACTATATCATTTTGTAATCACCGATTAATCTCAACCACCATCAACTGAACACTACATTGACAACTGCCCATCTATACCCATCAATCACTCCATACATCATGGTCAGTCAATCCCAATATAAAAATCAACACTACATTCATTACTAATAATTACTTTATAACCAGTAATTGCCATCAACCGCTGTTGTTCACTATCAACAACTCATTTAACTATTTATTTCTCAAGACCTGTTTATCTACTTATCTATACTTCATCAATTGCCATCTGTGCATCAATCACTCACATTTCTCATTAACAGTTCTAAAAACTCATGGACTTGTTTATCAAGCCATGGCTGCATCAAGCATCTATTGGACACTTCCACATGTATTACTGTTGACTAAGCATTCCTTCAATCACTAGATAACTATTCCATCTATCGGTCTCACTATGACAATTTAAGCAACTAGTTATCTAATGATTGGTCCATCAATCACCAAGGGTTCATTGAGTGGTTTGTGGATTGGCGTGCCATCCACTAGCTGTGCAGCGAGTTATCCATCAATTCCTCAATCATTCACAATTGTGTGATTCTTATTATGCACTTATTGGTGAATTCATTACTGTTTCTGAAGATGGATCTTGATTGTTCACTTTAGCTTCCACTATCTGTTCATCTAGTCATGAACTGATCCTATCTCGGACAGTATCTCAATGGTTTTCTATAAATCATTCTGTGCATCTTACTCTCCATTGATTAGTCAATCAATGAACATGGTGCATACAGTTACCCTTTGCTCCATCTATTACAATTTTCACATCCAATTATTAGATTGATCCATCATGTACTATCTGGAATTTCTGGCAGGGGTTCTTCCATAGAGCCCGGTGGGGTATTTGGTTCCAATGGATATTTGAAACAACTCTCTCTCCCCTCCTCCACTATCCTTGATGGAAGAATGGGATCACTGGATTTAAGGGGACTCCCACGGACTACACTTTTAATTAACAAGACGAAAGAGAATGGTGGTCCTAGGTTTGACCATTCATACCCTTCTGATAATTATGAAACCTACTAGCAACCCATATATAGTACCTCTGCACACTAATACATGACGCATTGTCAGCCAGGTGCGCTTTGGTGTATAAGTGTGTCGAGACGAATGCTTTCAGTTTCTGAGTGCTATTGTGGTTAATCTGTGAGAAGCATGTGGGGTGGTGACCCAGCGCCAATTCACTCCCAGACAATTAGACTCAAGTAAAGTACAGACTCTACACTTAAGAACATGCTCTGATTTTGTTTGGAATATAGACGGTGTCATTTGAGAATGTCTCACCACCTGTATTCTTGTTACAAGTGCCTCAAAAGAGCACATGTTTGTCTATTGAAATAAAGTCAGTTGGGGACTTGGGATTTCATGTAAGGGCGCACACACACAGCTTCACAGATGTTATGTTGGCATCATGAAGCCCTAACTTGATCAAAAACAATTTGGTCTTGGAGGAATCTGGGCTAGTAGTCGATTATATGCGGACACTGACATCCCCCCCAATTTCCTGAAGTAGACGACACAGTTGCCCTTACAAAGGGCAGAATTGAGACAAATAAAAGCAGGCTACTGTCTTACTGAGACATTACAGAAATCCTAACATTCTACTCTATGTTTAGCCACATCCTAGGGAGGGTACACCTGTGGACGCAGCAAATGCCCTCTGAATCCATGTATGCCCTTACTGAGTTGCATGCTGAAATCCAAGCAATACTTGTAAAACAGTACTAAATGTACCAAGGAGGACACATCAAGCAGATTTTGACTATCACTGGCGTACCTCATTTGCATGAGGTTTTCAGCCCCTGGAGGATAGTTTTAAACTATTAGCATGGGGGCATGTGATCAGGGACAGATATTTGCAATGCATTGCTCATCCCTGAATAACCCGTTTAGTCTCCAGCCAAAGAAAATGTTCCATGTGTAGGCTTGCTTAAATTGGTTGGCTCTTGGATACACAGTGGGTTTAATCGCATTTCAACCAGTAGGCCCTTTAAGCGAGGTAGCACTATCTGGGATGGATGGGGATGCAGACCGATTCAGGAAGTTGGCAAAAACAAACTTTTGATTGCAATTGTCTAAAACAGGAAGTACAACGGACGTCAATGGATAGTCGCTCAAATCTCTCTCAAGAGTTCTCATCCCAAGCATTTCATAAAAAATTACATTTATATAGTGAAAATTCGTCATCTTGGACATCATACTACGTGGCAAAATAAGAAAACCTATGTGAGATTGTGATTGGTCTGCAGGGAACATCTAGGTATACTTTTTATGGGCGATAGGATTATGATTGGATCTCTAAGGTCCGGTGGACAGCTAGGCCCACCTCTAGTGCAAATCATCTTCGCTGTCATGAAATACATGACGTTTCATTGGCTTTCAAACTATCGGGCTCTTTACTACATGGCCCACTATGATTGGTTGGCACACGTGTACCTTTCTAGAACATTCCACTCGCTAGCAGCACGCAAGCTGGTACCCCAGGTGCTGGAGGGTTTAACTTGACCAGGCCTCCCCGCCCAATTAGCCCAACATCCATCATCACTCTTACTGTCTGCCATTCAAATTAGTCTTTGAACTCGGCCTTGCAAAGTATCACTACGTCTGAAAATAGAAGGGAGTGTGAGCATGGTCTTATCTTCAAGTATCGGGGTAACTTGCCCAAAGTCTATTTTCATCTTGATCATGTAACAGGAGACCGTGTTTGAGCTCTTTCTTTCATAATTAACAGTATTAAATGAATAAAACCTGACACTTCCTGTGTTATTCCATTACACTTCAACGGGAGCTCATCTCGCTTCTCACGGTCATTGTATCTTCTCTAATAGATAGCCAGTTTCTTGGCTGCCCCAACCCTTGACACTAGGCCAAACACCCTTTCTCGAATCTTCCCTCATCATTAGCCGTTTTCTTCTACTGCCCCACACTTTCAGCTATTCTGTTCATGGGGTCCTAGTTTGCCAAAATACGTAGTGGAACATCCAGATTCTATACACATAATGGCGGCGCCGCCTGTAGTCTATTCACTACGTATAGCCAGCCTTCATGATTAGTCTACTTGCGTTTCAGCATCTGTACAAATACAAAACGGCTTGCATTTTATTCAGTGCTTTCCGCATATGCAATCTTCATTTCACTCGTGAAATGTTGCTCAGTTTTTTACTTCGCCATCAGATTCTAGAAGGTCTATATACTCTCTTCATTGGCATCTCTTCTGTGTGCGTCATTTCTGCTTCATGTGACGTCACCAATCTTCTCTTTCATTCATCTTCACACTTCTTCCAGAACCTCCTTTAAAAGGACTATCATTTCTCCGTGTGTACATCATATAGGGTTTTCTCAATGGATACCTTGTTTCGAGGATTCTTCACGGTATAGGTAACATTATTAGCGCTGTGCATGTCACAATTCCCGGTTTCCAACATATAGGCAAACTGGGGCTGGACTGCTGGTAGAGGCACTTAACCCCTCCTCTACACGTTCATTCAGAACATTTTGATATTCATTTATTCCTCCAACACAGACGTCGGCGAGGGGCGGAGCCGTGCTGAATAGCGGAACCAGCTGTGGAACAGAGAGAAGCAGGCAGCAAAAGGAAGTGATGCGGACCCAATACAGAAGTAAAGGCCGCCCAAAGCAAAGCTTACCTTACCTTACGTAGAGGACATGGTGGGCCCAGTTCCCACAATCAGATGCTGAAACCAGGGACAGAGGGAGGTGAGAACAAAATAACAAGAGAACGCAGAGACGAGCGGAACCCAAAAACCGCTTGCATCCAGTTAGGAAGAGCGGGAAGCCTTGAAGAACATCACAGCTGCCAAAGAGACACATCCTTCCCAGAGCAAACCCTGCAACACTGAAGGTACGTAGGTTGCCCAGGTCGGAGGGAGGTGGAGAGAGGAAAGAGTGAGTGGGGAAGAAGGAAGGATTGCCCTAACCCTATACCAGGGTCACAGAGAGGGAAAGAACGGTAGAAGGGTTATGGGAGCTCGAGAAACCAGAGTACTATCAACTTCCAGAGGGATCAGAGGAACTCACAAGAGTTAAGAGAGCCATAAGGAAAGAGGGGTTACCAATACCCCAGAGAGATAAGTGAGACATTGGGACAGAGGAACCCAAGGGGCCAGAGGCACCCAATAAGTAAAACGAAGAACAGATTGGAGGGGAGCACAGTGGCTCTTAATACCTGAACCAGTTATTGAAAGAACCCAATTAAAAAGGGGGTCACCAATACCCCAGAGGGAGAAGTGAAAGAACAAGGCCGGGGGTGGGGGGGAGAAAGGACTTACCTTAAACCAGGAGAGTCATAGGGGTCTGACAAGAACAAGAAAACGAGACAATCTGTATAAACCTACCAAAGAATCTCAAGGGCCCTGAGAACTAAAAGAACAAGAAGGAAAGAGGAGTGACCCCTGTCCCAGAGAGATAAAGCTGCAGACATTGGGACAGAGGAACCCAGCGGAACCACCGGTGCCCATAAGCAAAGTAGAGAGGAGACCGAAGCAGAGCCCACAGGCACCAAACCCTGGTAATTAGAAAGCAGTGGAAAGGGATTAGGGAAGTATCCCTCCACCAAAAGAAAGTGGGACAGTTTGTTTTTTGAAGAAACTTAAGACTTATTGTTGAACTTGGAAAACGTATAGAACTTTGATAAACTGCCATGAACTGATAAATAAGGAGAACAGTTCATTACAGATGACCAGTAGATCCAGATCCAGGAATAAGTCTTGGGACACATGAGAGAGGTTGTGGTGAACACTGAGTGTAGGACACTCTAGCTAATGTCTTTTTACATTTCTTCTCAGTGGTAGTGCTAGTTTAGCGGATAGGTTTGGACCGAGGACTATTTTTCTTTTGACTATTGATAAGCACCTTTCTTTAGTTTTGATATGAAGGGAACTCCGCTTTAGCAATCGGGTAAGTGAGGCGTTTTTTTTTTAAGTTACATAAAGTTATCGGGAAATTATTTGATCTGGTCCAAGTCCTTCTTCTGGCTTTCCAAACTTCCCTCCTGGCCCACTGGTTCTCATACTCCAACAGAGAAGCAGGAGAATTTAAAGTGTTCTCTGGTCCCATAGCAAGACACTATCCGTGCCCGGTCTGCTCTTTTTCTTTGTAGCTTCTACTTTCAAAACAATGTCAACTTTACTCTTTCTCGGAGCTCAGATCTCTCGTTTCAAGAAGAAGCAGAACACCTCTGCATTGCTTTCCATTTCTGAACGCGACAGCCTGTTTCAGCGAAGCAAAGGACCATTGGACCTCTCTATTTACATTGTAAAGGATATTATCACAGCGTGAAGAACAGCTTCAGCCAATCAAATCAGCGAGCTTTCCATGTTTTGTTCAGAGGACTATTCAGTAACTCATCAGGACAAAGTGGTGCTTTGATTCGACCATTCATCAAATTAATATTCCTTCACAATTTCCATTTGAACAAAGGAACATTGTCTTCCTGTATATTTTCCTAGGCCTCAATTCCTACTTCTATGTAGGCTTCCAGTTCCATCTTTTCTTAGACTTCTTGGATTAGTAGGCCTAAACTTAAAATTGAAATGGACAAGCCCACAAGCACCAAAATGGTGGCTTTCTTGCACATTGGAATTTCTACATTTGAGAGCTCTGCTCCTGAATGCGGTTTAGCATGTTTCTTTGTATTTCATTTTCTTAAAAGCTTCATGGCTGTAAACCTCCAGAAGGAATCTGGAAGGGCAAGGAGCTATTGGTGTTTTTTTCAGTTTGTAACCATTGAGGCAACTTGTAGGGATGGCACATGGCTCCTACTATTTAGCAAGCATAAAAGTGTTTGGCTCAATTCTTTCAAACTGAGAGCCTTTCTCGAAAAACCAAGTCAAATAGTAACTGCAAAACCAGCTGCCCGATGCGGTTACCGTTTCTACTTTTTCCATTCACTGTTTAGAAATAAGGCTCACTCGTTGATGAGAACGGGGATTGGTGAGACTTAAGTAGAAGTTGGACGAAGCAATGCCTAATCTCAAACCACTACCCCGACTGCCCGAGTCCATCCAAGCAGCTGGCCATTAAGAGCGCCAAGGTAGGTCACCAGCCCTGGGAGTGGAAGCCGGGGCTGCAAGGGTGCAGAGTGGAATGCATGCTCCAAACAGACTGCCCACAGATTACATTTTTCGACAATTTAAAAAGCAGGTTGTGGAGCGGATACATAATGGCGGCAAGGCCCACTGGCAGCTAACTGTAAAGAGATGTGCAGTGTAAATCTCCAAAAAGGTAAATGTTGTTCCCTCCATTATATCTCTCTACTGGCATGCACATCCATTCCCCCCATCTTGGTCTACCTACCCCATCCAGCTCCACCCCGCCTCCCTCAAGGTGCATCCCCCCTCCCCCCACCCCCCTCTCAGCATCCGCTAATCTGCACGAGTTCCTTATTCTGCATCCCTTTTCATGTCACTTTCTCTCCTCTCACTGCATTTCTCCCTTTTCCATCCATTTACAAAAATGCCAGAATAATGAACACATTGCAAGCTGGGCAGTGTGCAGATTACGCTTTCTTCCTGGGCTGCACCAGGATATGCGCTGTGTTCAAAATCATGAGCCGCAGAATCACCAAATAAAAGCAAGAGAAAGAATGGGGGGAAAAAAAACATTCAAATGACATTATTACTTCCAGCTCTAGTGCCAACCTGCCTTTGCCAGTTCAGTGGTTATTAATCTCAGCCAGCTTGCTCCAACCCGCCCTCTACCCCCCTGCCCTCGGTAAGTGGCAAGGCTTGGGGGCTGCAATCTGACTTGCCACATGTAATGTAGCAGCTGTGTCCCACCTCGGCTTCAGCAACAGCGAGGCAAGAGAGAAGGGAAGGTTAGGCCTCCCCAGCAACCCACTGGTAAACCTCTTCTCTGTGCATTTATTTAATTATTGTGCATTGGTAAGGCTCTTGCTGTATAAGCGCCTTACAAATGCACAATACATAAATACATGAAGAGCTCTTTCTCCGAGAATAGTGGGATCTCCCTGCCTGAGCATCCAAGGTTGTCTCTCTGGAAATAGAGAGCTTTGCCGTGTGCCTGGTACTTCCAGTTTAGGATACAGGTATATTACATAAAAGGGACATTTGGGGAAAGGCTGGGGGAGGGAGGAGCAGGAAAGGAATGAAAACTGTCTCCAAATAGGAAAGAAAGAAAAACAAACGTAGTGGGGATAGGAAGACGAATGACGAAAGTAAGAGAAAAAGGGGACAAAGGGTGACAGAGAAAAGTAGCGAAGAGAAAGAAGTATGCAAGGACGGGGCAAGGCAGGGAAAATGTAAAAAAAGCAAGACACTAGTTAAGAACGGAAGACCATTAAGATAGAAGATGAAGAGGGCTACGAAAGGCAGGGAGTAGAGAAAGGGTGTGAAGGAGACCGGAAGAAGTGAGGGAGTTTGCAAAGGGGCCAAGGCTTCTATAAAGAGGTCTACTGGGGAGAAAAAGAAATAAAAAAGGGGGTCTCAGGGAGAGAGAAAGAGCAGGGGAAGAAACAGGGAGTAAGGGAGAGAGGCAGGTGTAAGCGAGGCAAAGTGGGGGTAGAATGAGGCAAAGGGAGAACACAACTAAGGGGCCAAGAGAGAAAAAGGAGAGCAAAGAGACTGGAGCAGAGAGTAGAGACACAAAGAAAATAGGAGTGCGGTAAGCAGGAGAGAACCAAGAAATAAGGAGGCAGTGAGGGGAGGAAGGACGTCCGTGATTTCACTGAATCCACTTCACCAAAAGGTGAAATCTTCAATTTTATTTTTCTACAAATCTTTTTTTATTATGCGGGTGGAGACCACCTGCACTCCTCCCACTCCCCCCTACCATATCCTATCGCCTTACACCCCAGCTATGTTTTAAAATGTACCCACTCACCTAAAAAATTCAAAGAAATAAAATCGGAAGATTTCTGATTAGGTGAAAAAGTAAATCGGTGAAATGTACTCTACTGGGGGAGGAATGAATCAGAAACAGTAAGCATTAGCAAAAGGAAAAGAAGACATGGCAAAGAGAAAGGGATGATGGGGAAGAATGGGATCGATTCTAGAGAAATTAGAAGACTGGGCTTCGGCAAAGAAGATGCTAATTACATATCAGTGTGGCTTTAGAAAGGGTCCATCAACCGTGCAATATAAAGTCCTTTACTCCACAAAATCCAGTAAGGAGACAATAGACGTAGCATTAATAGACTTCTCAAAGGCCTTCAATGCGGTTAATCGCCAATCTTTACGGATACAACTGAAACATTGGGAGATTCCGCCGCCACTTTCAGCAGTCCTTCGAGCACATGCATGAAGACACAAAAATGAGGATTAAGCGTGATGGCGTGAGCTCCCTCTCGGGTAGGATCCCCACCAATAGAGAACTGAGACAGGGATGCATTCTTGCTCCCGTCTCTTCAATCTATATTTGGTGGATTTGGACTTCACTCTGAGGGGCCTTGTTGATCAGTCCCAAAATTGGTGATCACAGCATCAATTGGTTATCCTATGCAGACGACGTGGCCCTCATTGATAAATCACCCATTGGCTTACAGAGGCTTCTTGCAGCACTGAGGGAATATGCAAATAAGAATTAGCTCATTATCAATCAAAAGAAAAGCCAAATAGTCAGCTTTGATAGTCACAGGCAAACGAGAAGAAAAATAAATTGTTCTATTGATGGCATCATGATCGATTATAGAGAGGATGCAATCTATCTGGGTTTCCGATTGTATTGTTTATATGATCAGTTGGATCTAATATGAATTCTAGAGGATAAAATAGACCAACTAGCTTTTCAGATGAGGAAAATATTGATACGGTTTTGTACATTTTCGATCATACCACTGATAAGGTTCTACACTTAAAAGGTAATTCCAAAAATACTATATGGTCTAGAGAGAGAGCGTGTGTGTGAGTTATGCTCTTCCATGGGACATGTTGGAGGCAGACTATAGAAGAAGATCCTGTGCCTGCCCCTCTCTACCCATGGTCTCATGGGGGTATGAGTTGAAGTGGCGTGTGATCTCTCTGGAAAATAAAATCTATTTTCCCAGTCCAAATTCATTATTCGAAAATGTACAAGAGGATATGGTCAAAACAAAATCCACATGATTAAGTATGATAGAATCTTTTACTGATGCGACTTTCTTTCCAGATATATTCGACTTGTATGCTTTGTTTATTGAATTGTTTTTATGATGATCTCAAGGAAATGCTATGTTTTTGTGGATGTGTTTGTGTGTGATGTGAAGGATCAGATTTTGATCAATACAATAAAAAAAAACAATGGGAGACAAGTAGGGTGAGGAAGGCAGCACAATCAGAGTTCAGTAAGTCATGGAGAAGAGGAATGTAAGGGATGAGGAAAAGGGAATAAGGGAGGCAGGGAAAAGATTTTGAGAAGGGGGAATAGAAAGAAGAAAAATGGAGAGAAAGGTGAGCTACTGAGGGAAAGTATAAAGAAATAACGAGGCATGGGTGGAGAAAGGAAAACAAACGTGAAAAAGAGGGTTGACATGTGGAAAGGCAATAGGGACAAGGTAGACAGAGTACTAAATGTGGCAAAAGGGAAGACAGGGGTGTGCAATCAGGGAGTACAAATAATGGCTGAAACAAGGCATGAGGAAAGGTTAAAGGGATGAGAACTATAAAAGAGTGCAGCATGGGAAAAGAAAAACACACGGGCAGTATGGCAAAAAGTCATTTGCTGTTGGTGTAGGCAAAAGAGGCAGGGGAGAACATACGTCGGTTGATGCCGGTTATGGAAATAAATGCACATTATAGGGGCAACGCGAAACTGCAAGTAGGAGAGAAGGGTAAGAACGAGGATAACGACTAGAGACAGTAATTAGGGGAGAAGACAGGAGAGAATATCATGAAGGGGAGGTGGTGCAGGGGTGCAAGTAAATAAATAGAGGGTACTTGTGAGGAGAAGTAATGTGTTTGTGAAGTATAAGAGGTCAAAGAGAAGGGAGAAGCGGCGGCATGAAGCCACAACATGGCGGCGTGAGAAAGGACACAGGTGGAACGAAAGAGAGAATGAGACAGAGTGAGGCGATCGAGAGAAGTAGGAGATTGGCAGAGACCAGAGAAAACGAAGACTCCCACAATATTATACTAAAAGCCACAGAGCAAGTACGAGGGAGAGGGAAAAAGCGATCACGGGTAAAGGTGAGGCAACAGAAAACATGCACTAACAGTGCTCAGAACCATGAATGCACTGGGCTGCACCAAGGTGATTAAAGCAGAGCAATAGTATTCACACTGAGAGGTTGGCCTCCCGAGGGGCACCGCGATGATGGCAGCGGGTGGGGGCGCAAAGTTCTTACAGATGGGAATACCAGGATTGCTTTTAATAGAAAATATAAGCAGATATCGCATGTGGGGGTGGGGGGGTCGGTAACACTATTTTTACTCAAGGTGGAGGGACCAAGAAAAACAAGACATCACTGCAGCCTGAGAAGAAAGACTGTCGCCTCATCACAGAAGGTCTCTGTGTACAAGCGGCCGGGGCCAACCATTATTGCCAAGGAAACAAAAAGACACGCTTGGATGGGGTCACGCATACTGCTATGTAGCTGAAGGGGTGTGTTTGCACATCTTTCCCTGCATCAGAAAGGTGTTCACTCGGATTAGCGCGACTGCACAAGTGTAGGGAAAGGGGTTTTCCTACACGTGTGCAGTCGCACTAATCTTGGCGGGGGGTGGAAGCTGGGGCGTTGTCCACGTCTTTAAAAGTGTATCCTGTATTCACAAGCAGGGTGCACACGGAAAGGCACGGCAGCATGATGCAGCCCCCTCTGCCTATTCTGAAAAGGCCCCGGGGAGTGTGCAGTGCGCACAAGGGTCATGTATGCATTTCCACCCTCAGCACTCGTGTAAATGCTGGGAGCCAAATAACAAAAGCGTCGGGCTGGTGTGCTCGACAATGCACTCATGTGTGCTGGCTTGGTGCACTTTTGCGTGGCATTTGCTAAATGCGCAGGACATCCACCATCTAAATCCAAAAATCCAAAATGGAGAAAATGCTAAGCAGGAATCAAAGCCATCAGTCTCTGGGGAGACCACAGGATGGGGTCCCGAAGGGCTGATGTGGGGGTCGGTGGGGGGCACTCTTTCTCCCCACATATTCAGAGCCCGAGGGGCGGTGTGATGGTGGTGTGCCGGCTACACCGCGCGCATGCAGGAACATGGAATATGCCGCCTGACAGCAGAGCGCCTTCATTGGAGCAGACAAGTTAAACAACGCAATGCCTGGCTGACTGCAATCTGGATCCGGGCTGCGTGAAAGAAGAGTTTTTAAAAATGATGTCCGAGTGCGTGTGGTGGAGGATTTGTGGTGTAAATGAGGGCATAAATGAGTGTGAATGTGGCGAGCGGGTGGAAGAGCATATGGCTGCTGTATTGTAATTGGTTATTTATAACGCGCTTAATACCCAGAGGTTTTTAAGCACGGACCCAGGGATCAAACTTGTGTTGCTCCATGTCGTCTTGCTTCCAAGACGAGCGGGTTGCCCCTGAGCTATCCTCCCCAGACCTGGGTTCGCAGGTGAACGTGCGAGAGAATGAAGAGTGGGTGCAGAAGTGTATGTTTGTGTGCGTCAGCAGCCCTCTAATTAAAGGGGTGGGGGATGCCAAGAAGACGACTTTTTTTTATTGTGTCATGGTGAAGACAGCATGAGAAGTGTTCTTATGTGGTGGGGGCCAACAGGGGTGGGGGCAGTCTGCACATACTACTTCAAACCTCCCTCCCCCACCACTCGGTACCCCCTCTTGGTTGGTTTGGGCTCCCTCACTATTCTGGATCGCTCCCACATATTCGTGGGGAATAGTTTGCCGTTCCAATTTTTAAAAAGATCACCACCACCACTGGAATTCTCCAGGAACTTTACCAATCTCATATCATTTACACAAGATCCAAAACTCTAGACCTAGAGACACAGACACAGACACAGACACAGACACAGACACACACACACACACACACACACCCCCCCCACGATGCAGCTTCTTCCATCAACGGTGCGTAGAACTCTGACAATACTTCACAATTTGCAAAGCTTTGCCAGCGCTTTCAAACCTTTCACTAAAGCATTATGACATTGAATTATAATTGAATAGTACTGGGAGGGAACGCCAGTGCGGGAAGTGTGTTGAGATGCAGGGGCAGTGCGGGAGAGGGAGGGGCTGCGAGACTGCTCTTCAGCGCAGTGCCCGCGTCTAGGCAGCACTGGCACAGAGCACGCGCTGTTCGGGGAGTGCCACGGAGCTTGCCTCCTGCGATCCACGCAGAGTCTGCAAGGCTGCTCTTTTGTCTAGCAGGCTTTGTCGCCAATGAATATTCAGTGCCGTTAGACACTGCCACCACCATCCCTGAGCAGTAGATCGCCATCCTCTTGTGTGCCTATCCTTTTCAGAGGGGGGGGGTTATTGTACTTGGGATGCATGTCTCTGTTGAAAGCTGGCCCTACATTTCTCCGACAGTAAGCACGGGGAGACATGACTGGCCAAGCTAAAGCTGAAAGACAGGGCTAAAACATGGAGAATGTCTTCCAGTGTTATTATAAGAATCATGTAAGCCTTTTTCCTAGCTCTGGTTGCAAGAGATCTGCCCAGCTGTACTTCTAGATTTATTAACATTGACAGTACCATCTTTTGACATTTAGTGAAGGCTTGGACTTTGGTGTTCTGAGCCCAAACTTTCATTTGCTCACCAATATAACTATGCCAGACTGACAACGGGCCCGTTTTAGGCCATGGCTATCCCCCGTGGCAGGAGGTTTGCACATATATGCTTTTCTTTCGAGATACCAGGCTGTCCCAAGCACCTCAGGAATGCCACCATGCATTAATGGTAACAATTGAAAAGGTGCAGAAGGAGGAGACAGACACACAGGTGGCATGGAGATTGATATAGACCTCTATTTGTATACTGAATAAAGAGAACCCCTCAATTTCCCTACATCTACGAGGGGTTTCCCTGCCCCAACTAAAATGCTAATCGATCTGTCAGAATGTCCTTTGCAACTTAAGTCCACCATGTGCCAGGAGAAGGACTCCCTCCTCCTGGAATTAATGGAACAGTTCTGGTTCCATGTTCCACACCAGAGGGAATGACTCCCTTGCCCTGGCCTTGGTTACCAAGAGAATGACTCCCTTCTCCTGGTATCTTGACCTCCCAGTTTCACACAGCCATGAGGAATGACTCCCTTCTCCTGGTCTCTTGACCTCCCAGTTCCACACAGCCATGAGGAATTACTCCCTTCTCCTAGTCTTTCTTGGTTACAGGGCAAAGCCTCCCTTCTCCTGGTTCAGAGTTCACAAGACCAGCTGGGAATAACTCCCTTCCCCCGGCCTTTCGCTCACTTTGTTACACAGTGCACAACACCAGAGGGAATGACTCCCTTCTCCTGGCTTTTCTGAACTTTACTATGAGGGTCCCAGACCCTTACTTCCCCCTCTTTAGACTTAGGCAGACATGGTTCACTATCTTGTCAAATACTGCCACAAGCAGGATGGCTTCTATTTCTCCTTTCTTTTAGGTGTGGGTCCCAGACCTGGTTTTCTCTATGGTTTGATTCTGGCAGACCTGGTTCACTCTCCTGCCAGGTACTGCCATGAAGAAGATGGCTTAGGTTACTATTTCATGGGTGCAGTTCCCAGACCCATCTCTGGTTCTTCCCAATAACTTTGCTGCGATTACTTGGTCCCGGGAGAGACACCCTAGCATGTGCATTGCCCCCTACATACACTCCAGCTCTTTTGTATCTTCCCTTAACTCTTTGAGGGTTTAGATACTTCGCCAGGACTACCAGGGTTCAGGGTGCACCTCTGCGGGCTGGTCTCTGCTGCAATGGTGATGCTGGTATGCTTTCCTGTCTTCAGGATTTGTTTCACCTTCTCGTGGCAAATGGAGAACTCCCTTGCTACCGTTCTGTGATTTCCACTCTCGCACTGGACACCGGGCTGCTCTCCCCAACCGGATAGGGCACTTTGTTGCTGACTGCTTCCTTCCAGCTTCCTGATCGACGTTTTCCTTCATTTAGTCCTTCTTCCCTTTTATCATTAAACAAAGGGTTATTTAGTTGCACACTCCCCAGTGGAATACTAGAGCGCTCATCTTTGTTCCACAGGGCTTTCATTACTCTGCACCGCCTCCTCACCCAAGTATTGATCAAACGAGTCTCCCTGAGGTAGTCCATGTTCTTCTTCATCTCAGTAGAGTTTAACGCCATGGCCCTACACATGTACATGGGTTGGTTAGGATGATCTTGGGGTGTATTGAGGTGTGTGCTCTATGTGATTTCTTAGAATTTATTTAATCGAAGTAGAAATCATCGAATAATGTTTTTTTTTTCGGGAAGATTTTGTCACAAATATATGCGGGGGAAACCCCTTGCATCACCCCCCCCCCTACATTAATTCTACACAAAAACCCACCCCCACATATATTTGTGGCAAAATCCGAAGCAAGAAATTAGATAATTTCTACATCAATGAAATATACTGTGGCAAAGCGTCCTATCCCGAGGTGCGTAGGGCAGGGATGCCATACCACATGCTCCCTAGATGGTCATCCTTGTCCCCAGATGGGTGGGGGAGCAGTCACTCCCCATTAGATCCTCCCACTGTGTACCACCCCAAGGGGGACTATCGGGTAGTGGTCTCATCACCCTTGCCTCATGGGAAGGGGCTACCCCTCGGGGAGAAGTGACGACATCAAAGGATTTGCCACATAATGTACATCTATAGACACACAGAGTTACACAAACCAATTCGGACCGGGAAATGAGCCTAGTGCTATGTGCACACATCACTGGTGTCTTGTAGAATTTCGGTCAGGCTGAAAGCGTCCTCTTTATTTATTTAAACTGTCTAATTAAAATATTGTTGTCAGCATAGACTACTCACATTAAACCCAAAACATCAGTGGGACCTATAATAAAACAGGACTCCCCATATATATTGCAAAAGCAGGCTATGGGGAAAGTCAGACATGTTACATCTTGTTCCAGACTCCTGAGTGCTAAGGGAATTTGGGCACACAGTAAAGATGCCCACAATGAGCGCGTCCAGAGCTCTGATGCCCTTTTCTATCTCAGAAGGGAGATCCATTCTTCCTTAACTATGGGTGAGGCAGAATGCCTTTGTGCGAGCCATGGATGTCTGCCTCATCAGGTAAGTAGGCACCAGTCGACTGATGTAGAGATTGTGGTGTGGGGAACAGAGATTTGCATCTATGCAAGCTGGAAGATTCACAAGTTAAAGCACCGCCTCACACACGGGACCAGCCTGCACTCAACACATTTGAATCCCAGTTAAGCAGCGTCTGCCATCATCCTTCCAAAGTCAATACATTGAATGCCATTCAATTGTGTAACACTTATTACAGGGCGTAAAGGTTGGAGGAAACTATAGTGGAATGCTATATAAAAAACCTTTGACCTCACGGACCAAACGCCTGGCACCAGGAAGGGCGTTTGTCTCAGTAACTGCCTTTTGAGTTTTACGGGATTACAGGTGCATTAGGTAAACTTCATCAAGAGTTTCTGGTCCCCAAACTGAGCATCTCTTCTGGAACAGGTGTACCTAAAGTAGGGGTCTGCGATTTGCAGTTCTTCAGATGTTCTGGACTATGCCTCCCTTGATCCCTCACTATTGACTATGCTGGCTGAAGTCAAAGGGCGTTGTAGTCCAAAACATATGGAGAGACACGCGTTGCAGGTCCCTGACCTAGAGGAAGACTGCACTGCTGTGCAATAGCCCACAGGGCTGCCCTGTAGATATGCAAGATAAGATCATACCTGTGGAAGTATCTAGAAGCTGCAGTAGCACTGCTGAAATAGCCATAGACACTCAGCTGACGTCATCAAGCTGAAGAAACGAGACATGATCCAGCAAGCAGCAGAAATGGAAGAGTCGAGTCCAACAAAACCATCCCCACCGTAGGCCAAAATAGTACTATGTTAATAGAATGAACAACCCTCTCGTCCCTAGCACCCCTCACGTCCGCGTGGCCTGTTGAGGTAGACCTCTGCTTGGCAAGCTCGATAGGTGATTGGTTCAGGCCAGAACTGCAGTACTAAAACACAGGGGGCGCTGTGTTGCTATTATATGTCTGTGGAGGGATATTCGCATAACACCTCATGTATATGCATTACTAGATCCAAAACAAGTATGCATAGAAAGGAAGAGACTCGTAATTTCATGTATACAATGATGTGCCATACAATCATTTTGACATATTAAGTATGGAGTAGCAATCCAACGTCAGTATCTCCTCTGGTACCAGGGTGTCAAGAGGGAGCTCAGTGGAACAAGCCATTCCTTTGCGGCTCCCCGAAAAGAACAAGCACAGGCAAAGCAAAACGTGTCTTTAATGATGTGCAAGTTTGTGTGCTCACATTTCTGACTGGATTTGTGGTTGGACAGAAGGACCAGTAAGTTTGTGCATGGGTGGGTTTATGGAGTGAGGGACAGAGAAGTGCGTTTATAAGCAGTTGTGTTAATATGTATATAGCTGGGTGGGGTTGTATGGATATGAAGCTGTATTGCAAACTGAAGTCTTAATATGAACTCTCTCTCAAACAATGAATTGCCCTCACCAACAGGACTCTAAATGGGAACAGAAACAAGTATTAACAAACATAAAAAGGCGTATAGACACCCAGAGAAATCGTAGGTTTTCCATTTCTTTGGGTTATTGAAGAAGCATAATAGCATGCTTCAAACATAATGGAGAATTCCACAAGGAGAGAAATTACCCACCGACATGTGGCTATTTTTATTTATTTTTTGAAGGGCCTACCCAATCCCTATTTGAAATAGAAAAAAGGATTGGTTACAGGTTCTGGTCGGTCCCTACAATAGGAAAAACCTGACAATTATCCTCACAGGATGAAAAGTAATATTTAAACATGTTAGTGAACTTTTAATATAAAGGTCTGGCCAGACATACTACAAAATGCGTGAATCCCCCATAGACGCAAATGGGCCGCCACCAGTGGCAGGCACTTTGTGCACACTCTTGGGGCCGATTATAAGCCAAAGGGTAGGGCCTTGAATTGGTAGTGCTGCGCTGCACTACGAAGAGTCGAAAATTGCTGTGATTCCTGTGAATGGGGATGTGGAAGTAGGCGTCCTCCAGGGCCAGCGAAGTTGAGAAATCCCCTTTTTCCAGTTGGCCGAGCACGTTCTGCATTGTGACCATCCTCAATTTGAGACTTGCGGTGCTTGTTTAGACGTCGCAAGTCTAGAATGGGCTTCCAGCCCTACGTCTTCTTTCTTACCAAGAAGTATCCGGAGTAGACTGGGGAACCAGCTCTATTGCCCCTTTTCGCAGCATGGCCTGTACCTCCTCCAAGAGCTGAGGGACATGCTGCTCCCGACAGGCCACCGGCGAGATCCACTGACACCTGTGTTGAAATTCCAGGGTATGTCCTTGGACTAGAGCATCCAGTACCCATCTGTCAGTGGTAATATTTTCCAACTCGCTGATGAACATCGTCAGCCGGCCTTCCACCGGGGTGCATGGATGGGGCCCGACACCTTGGCCGGTTCAGGCTTGCTTCGGCATCCACTTCCTGCCTTGCTGGCGACAATGCTGACCTCCTCCTCTGTAGGCCTGGTAACAGCCCATGTGGGCTTCCTGGGTCATGGATCTGGACAGCTGATGGTACAAGGAGGAAAAACCTCTTGACGACCTTCCTGACATACCTCTGGAAGAACGAAAGGAAGAGTGGTGCTGTCGGAGCGTACCCAGGGCATGGGCCGTCTCCGTATCTGCCTTGATGGCCTCTAGGGACTTGTCGATGGCCTTTCCGAAAAGGTTATCCCCATCGAAAGGCATGTCCAGTACCTGCGTTTGGACCTCTTGACGGAAATTTGTGGCCTTCATGCAGCCTTGGCGATGAAGGCAGACACCGTCCCCCATCTGGCGGAATCCTGTGTCGGCAACTTCCAGTGCCACTGTGATGGCATGATCTGACACCATCTCTCCCTCCTGGAAGAGGCCGATTGCCTCCATCCTCTTGTTCCCGGGAAGGAACTCAAGAATAGGCCCCAGCTTGTACCACAGCTCTGTGTCGTACCTGGCTAGGATCGCCAGTGCGTTGGCAGCCCTGATGGTTGATGTCGCAGTGTAAATGACCTTCCTCCCAATGGCATCCAACTTCTTGCAATCGCTGTCCGTTGGGACGGAAGACGGGGAGGACGGGTTAGAGGACTGCTTCCTCGCGGTCACCGAAACCACTGAATCTGGCAGTGGTTGCAACCTCTGGCATTTGGGTCTGGATGCCGGTACTTCTTCTCCAGCCTATCTCTGTTGGCTGGAACCGTGCAAGGGTTCTTCAAGAGGGCCAGGCCCTCTTCCCACACGTCGTCCAGGAGGGGTACCACCATAATTGTCTTTCTCTTGGTCTCGCACCTCTGGTACAGGAAACCCTCCTTCCTGATCTCCTTGGTCATGAGCTGGAACAGCTAGGAGGCTTTGGCGATCATAGAATGGAACGATCCCACCTCGTCCAGTGGGGATGCCATAGGCTGCAGGGACCTGCTGCCCGCTCCCACGATATTGTCGTCCATCATCGCGGATGTATCCATCGCTGTACCAGTGGCCAGATATGCTGGGGGAAATGGGACCTGACGGGGGTGTGGAGGCTGAAAAGGGAGCATCGGATGGCGCTTTCCCTTCCTCGTAGATGGTTGAACAGACCCTTGTGGCATCCTCTTCTCGATCTCTGACACCAAGATGTGGAGGGTGGATAGGATGTCCAGAGACATCCCTCGGTGGAACTGGTGTGATCAGGCTACTAGGCCCTGCACCCTCATCACTTTAGTCGTTTAGTCGTCGCCCTCTTCCACCTCCTCATGGACCGTGTGCAGGGACTCCATATCCTCGTCCTCCATGGATGAAATTTCGACTGATCTGAGGCCTCCTTGCCCCCCTTTTTTCCACCCTTAGGGTCAGCCCCTTAAGCTTTCAAAGGAGCAGCTGCCACCAGCTCTATTGTCGATGAAGACCTTTCTTGTGCCACCTGGGCCTTCTTGGGCAGCTCAGCCTTCTTCAACTCCGCCTGCGGCTTCTTTGCTTCTCCCACAGGTTGGACGACTTCCTCTTTGAGGAGGAGCTCGATTGCCGGCTGGCAATGGAGGGAGGCGGAGGGTGATGTCGATCACGCCCTGTCTGCCGTGGGACCTGCTTCCGGTGCCACCCCAGAGGAGACAGACCTGCGGTGCTTGGCCTCATATTGGGCCCCCATGAATGGGGCGGCCTCACAGGACTTAGAAGCACACTCCTCGGACTGACCGGTCTTGGGTGAGTCATGTCCCTGCTCGGGGCACGGGGCAGAGGCCTTGGCGTTTAGCCAGGCCATCAGTCTACTGTGCCTGTCCTTTGTCGTTTTCTTGGAGAATCCTCAGCAATTCTTGCAATCCTCTTTCCTGTGGTCCGGGTGCAGGCATTAGAACCATTGCAAGTGCTTGTCCTCCACAACCACATTCTGGAGCCTGCACTTGGTGCAGTGCTTGAAGAGGGATCTTCCTTCTTTCTTCTCCTCGGTCAGGGTCGGAGGGTACAAAGTAGGCACAATGGCCTTCCAGAAACTTAGACAATCTTAGCCCTTGAGGGGTGCTGAACTTAACTAACAATGGATCCCCCCTGTCGGCAGATTGAGAGAAGAGCATGCAGGCTCTTTTAGAACAAAAGTAGAAAATTTTGCTTAAAAAAAAAAAAACACAAAAAACACAAAAAACCTAGAAGTAGCTTGCAGAGCAAAACGAGGACTCCCAATACTGAAGCGTGTGGTAAAAATCTGAAGATGGCTGCCAAAGGAGGGTATTAGGGAGAAGGCCGTCATTGGCTGTGGGCAGTATGACCCAGAGGACAGCGATTAGTTTATGGGAGAAATACAGTTTTGTTAGTGAAAGTGAAACAGTTTTTTTTTTACCGAGGATTCCCACCCTAACAACAGGGAATATTCATGAGCATGTGAAACCGTGCCAGATCCTATGCTGGAGAATGTTTGGTACCTTATCTAGAGAGCAGGAAATCTCCCTTGGGGGTTAGCTAGGAATGGAACTTCAAAGACATCCCTGCCACTACAATAGGTAAGTCGCACAAGGGTGCCGACTGCTGAAGAACTTATTTATTTAGGCAGACAGACGAAGAAGGCGGAGTCAAGAGTAGTCCAGATCAGAGGTTCAGACCACAGGGGGGGAGGGGGTTTGTGGATTTTGCTACGGCTGCTAACGGTTTATTGAGAGGCCACCCGCAACACAGGGAGTCCCTTCCCTCCCCAATTGAGGTGTCACACAATAAACGGTATAAAGTTCATTCTTTTATTCAGCCCCATCTCCAATTCATCTAATACCCCTTGGATCTCTCCCCGAGCTACCAATGATTCACGAACCAGGCCGGTGTATAGGAAATATATTTATTTAAATTGGATATTTAAAAAAATACATATAATAAAAAGAAAAAAAAAAGAAAAACACACTTAAACATCAAACACCACTTTATCCGTGGCACAACACAATAAACTTCTCTCAACATAAATAAATCACACAAGTGGTTTGAAAAGAACACAAATCACAATGCTTTACTTTCTACAAATTGCATTTCAAGAAATAATTAAACTGATGAATAAACAAAAAAAATTAGATGTGCAATGCTGTGCAATTTCGATTTTCCTGGATGCTTAAAAGGCTAGCAGTTTAGTTTTACAAATGTGTCCAAATGCATATGGCAATTATTATTTCACCCACACTTCGCTTTAAAATAAACGCAGGGTAATTTAGCAGTTTGTTTTTCAGACGCCCCCCTCCCTACTTTGGTCTGTGTTGGGGAAGTCGGAGAGAAAAATAAGATGATTCAACAATTTTGAATTTCAGACCTGCCTCCACTTAAAGGTCTGTGTTGGGGAAGCTGGATAGCAACATTTGGGAAGATTGGAGAATTTTGGATTTCAGACCCGTTTCACTTAAAGTCCTGTGTTGGGGAAGATGGCAGTTTAGGGATTTTTTTGGTTTAGGGACAAAGACACCTATCCTCCTCGAGAAGTTGGGGTCAAAAGTATAAATAGGATCACCCAATTAAATTACAGTCTATAGTTTTCAGTGCACGCTGGGAATGAGCTTTCTAAATTTGAATTTTAACAAAAACCGGCCTGTGGTGTTCTGCTAAGGGGAATTCATTACATTTTTATTTTTTAGTTAAATAGGATAAAGATCTGCACAGTTTTGCCCCCCTGCCACTATAAAGTGAAAGGATTTAAAGCCAGCAGACCCCCCCCACACCTTTTGGTTGCGAAGGGTTCAATTCTATGTGCATAGAAAACCTCTTTTTAAAGTTAAGGAAAGTCAGCTGCATGTCAGGGCCCTCTGGAAGGACAGAGCGGGGGGTCTGGTCACTCGATTATCAAGGATGGTGCCCAACTCTTCACCATAGAGTCCAGTCAGATTTTTTAGGCCTCCCTTGCAATAGAGAACTCCACCCAGATGCTATCTCCTTTGGCGAGCCCTTGCACCTGTCAGATGGTGAGTTTCATCCTTCCTCGTAGTGCATCCACCTTATGTAACAGTGATGACACCATCAAGTCAACAATCTTGGGGAGCACCCTGCAAGAGTTGTCGAAAATAGGATTGGACAGTTACACTTCCCTCTTCTCACAAAAACAGCCCATCTCTAAGGATTGGTTTAGGAGTCTGGAGCGGACATTTGGAAATTCCCATTTGTAATCCCCATTTGTAATCATGTCAAGTTTTGGGTAAAAACTAGTTATGTATCAAAAACATTGTGATTTACTAGTAACTGCCAAAATATACATATATTCTGATTCAGCTAATCAGGGGAATTTAATAAAACAACAGCTGGGTCTGCACCATGTCGCAAAGCCGTTTGGCAATTTTCTGCTGTTTTTACAAAAAGCATAATAGTTAGGAACATGTTATTTATTACTCATATTCCTAACTTTACCCTCCACCCGTTCGTCAACTCTCAAATTTGGAAAATGTTTGGATCAGCCAGAAACCCATTTTAGATGGTTATTACAGTTTCCTGAGGTGGATGAATTGTATCACCAAAATTGCCTTGAAATTACCTAAACATTGAAACATATATCAAGAAAATATGGTTTATGGTTGCTGACAAAAAAGCCTTAATGATAAAAGCCCTTTTAAATTAATAGAGCATCTTTGAAATATGAAAATTGGAGGCATCCTGTCTCCAGCGCCATTTGCCTCTTTGGGTTATTGTTTTTAGTATTCTCCTTGCTGTATGAGGGGTAGAGTGCAGATCGTAAATGGGGGATGCATTTGCTACACAGAGATCCCCCACTACAAACATCTGGCATCCTGTCTTCCTATTGGAAGGGGACCACCTTTTCTTCAGAAAAGCTTCTACTTTCCTGTATTTTATTCTTTCCAGAGTTGAGCCTTGATTATAGCCCCTGTTTTCACACCTCTCACCCTACATTCTGGACATGCACCAGCCAGAGCATTTGGCCTGCTCAGAACTGCCCTTTCAAAGACACAAAGTCTAGGGAAAGTTGGTATTCAACACCTCTTAGCAGCCACACTTTATTGCACTTGTAAATAGCTGGGGAGATGTAAAAGCCAGGCTTGCCATGGGGTATTTCTTTATGAAGTTTGCCCTCCAACAAGCCAAAAGGGTCTGCCTTGGGCCTAAATGAAATCTTACAAAGTTTTTTTCCCGTGCTGCAGGTATTTTGCAAGTGAAGCATAATCTATGTTACATCTTGTTAACACCATGTCTTTACCCTGACATCTTTATGTTGGCAGGCGAACATTTTTCTCATGTCTTGATTTAACTTGCAAACACACATGCAAAGCCATTTTGGCACCAGTGTTTAAAAGTTCTGCTTTTCATGTGAAAGGGACCTTTGAATTTCTTCTGCCTTTGAGAACTAAAATGCTACTTTTCCTTTGCTAATGACAGGTAGTCCTTTTTCACATGGCCCTTCAGTTACGTTGGTTTGGGGGCCTTTACAACCCACAGGTCTCAAACTTCATTTTCTGTCATGAACACTGGTTACAGTACATGAATTGGACCATTGACAGCAGACTTGCTATGAACCAATCCACTCACTTTTGGACTATATCCGGTGTGACCCAGCTTTAGGGGATTCATCTTTTGACTACTACGCAGAAGCGTGTGTTGTGCTGTAGCCTCAGTGCCTGTTGCCTTCCCTGAATGGGCACACCATGTCCTATTTCACCAACCAGGAGTCACTGGCTGGTGTTAAACATACCCACCTATTAAGGCCCCCAGAGTAAGGCCGGGTCTGCTCCTGTCAGTGTCTGGCCGGGCCTACGGGCCCTACTCTCTTACAACTACAGCCAAAGATGCTCCATCATGTTGGATACACAACCCATGCACCTCTGGACTGTGACATCCCCATCTTGCCATCACGCGAGTACTGACTGTTGCTGGCTTTGTCTCTACTTAACTCACTTCATCTATCTATCCAGACATTCACATTGCATATGCCCCCTGTACTACCGTGAAACATCACTCTGCTTTCACTCCCATGGCTACATTTCCACTGACCCCATCGCTGTACTGCTGCGCTGCAATACCTGTGTCATCCTGCATAGTTTGTCTGTTGGTGTAAAATTCGAAATTAGATGTGCCGTCATCCTGCATTTTATGTGTCTGTTTGTGTAAAATTCGAATTTAGGTGTGCCTTCATCCTACATTGTTTTGTACTCTTATATGTCCCATCTCCTGGCCTACGGACATCACTGCCACTCCCCCACCTTACTCTTCCACATTCATTAATGGTGGCACCAAGTGGGAAGTCCTCCTTGTGGGCTTCTCTCATCTCGCTGCTGCATTAATGTCTCCCTCACGGGCACAGTCCTGGTTCAAGGCTCGCAGGCCAACCTCCTTTTCTTTGACCGGATCCTGCCTTCTCTCATCAATTTCCTTCCTTCCCCTGCATCTCCCCCTTCTGCGCCACCACTTCTGACTGAAGCCCCACGCCGTGATACTCCGCCTCAAAAAACGTCCAACAGCGGCGATCGTCTCCACCTGGCGACCCTTAACTCATGCTCAGCCATCAAACACTCTGCTGACATCTGCCTTCTCCTTGAAGACACTGACCTGGACATACTTGCACTCGCTGAAACTTGGTTAAATGCCAGATCAGTTAATTCCATTGACTCACTCCTACCTGACGGCTTTAAGATTACCTCAAAGCCTCGACCCCACCGTGCTGACGGTGGGGTTGCCTTAATCTTCCCAGAGTGGATTCCTTCCCACTCAGCCCTATTCGTCCTTTGAGAGCCTAGTATGCAAATTGGACATCTCTCCTTCCTCCAGCTTGACCATTGCTACCATCTGCCGGCCCCCAGGCACTTCTTCTCTGTTCCTCTCTGAGTGGGTGGACTTCTGTTCCTCCCTTCTCTCTACCATCTCCAACCTGCTGCTACTAGGTGACTTCAAAATCCACCTAGACTCCCCTTGCACAGCAACCACCCTCTTCACTGAGCTCTGCTCCCCCATATCCTTCTCCATTATTCGTTCTGGACCTACCCATTCTGTTGGACACACGCTTGACGCCAACATCCACTCCAAGCTTACTCTCTCTACTCCCCTGGTCACCCCTCTCTCCTGGGTCCCTATGGCCCTGTGACATCTCAAAGCTCTGCCAACCTCGTTCACGAACATCAGTCCGATAAAACGAGTATCAGCTGTTGCTTTCTCTTCCACTTTCATTCCCCCTTGCCCACCCAACACAGACTCTACCACTGAGTCCACCCTCCGCAACCTCTATCTGTCCATTACCAATACCCTTGACATCCTTGCCCCAGTCATGAGGATCCGCCTGAAACCTGCCTCCAAGCGTAACACCTGGTACGACTCCGAATTTACAGACCAAAAACATAAGTGCAGGGCTGCTGAACGGAAGTGGCACACTTCAGGCTCACCCTCTGACAAACTGGCCAGCATCCATATCCAGAGACATGACAGACTCTCCATCCGTGCCAAAAAAAAGCACACACATTCAGGCACGAGTGTTCAATGCGTCCAACAACACAACTGAACTCTTCAAAATCTGCAGGGAACTTGCCAACCCGTCCGGAGTATCTTCTGCCCCTGCTCCCTCCCAGGCCCTCTGCAATGCACTCATCTCTCACTTCATTTCCAACATCCAGGACATACTGAACAGCCTGAACACTCCTCCAACCCAACCCCCCCCAGCCCACCACTAACCTCCTCCTTCCTCCTTCTCCACCTTCGCTCCTATCTCCCCTGAAGAAGTCACCAGAGTTGGCAGCTCCACAATGGTCTCTTCCAAACAGGTTGGCCAATGCTCTTCTAGAACCATCAAGGATAACATCTCCTCTCTCGCACCTGCTCTTGCTGATCTCTGCAACCACTGCTTCTTTTCCATACTCCCTCAAGCACTTCCTTATGCGTCCCCTCCTTAAAAACCCCTCTGAAGACCCTTCCTGCCCAGCCAACTACTGCCCCATCTCCATCACCCCATTTTTGGGGGAAACTGCTCGAGTAGTTGGCCCTCCCACAGCTCAACTCTCATACCAAACTTGTTGGCGGTCTGCCACCAATCTGGATTCCGAGCATCCAAAGGCACGGAAACTGCTCTTCTGAACACCCGTGAAGAACTGCTTGCTTCCCTTGATTCCATCTCCCCTGCTGTCCTCATCCTCCTTGATCTCTCTTCTGCATTTGACACAGTGAACCAGTCCATCCTCATAAAAAGGCTCCATGATACCCTTGGTATCTCGGAGCGGGCACTGATATGATTGTTACAGGCCATGAACAGTGAGGATGTGAAATTAACTATCCTACTCGGCCTGCCGACATTTCAGATAGTGCAAGAGCTAAGACATAGATAAGGAAGGGATGGGGAGAGTGGGAAGGAAATGGAAACAGACAGGCGACTACTGTACTAGGCCTGACGACATTTCTCGTACAGCCGGAGAAAAACAAAGGTGGGGAGAGGGGTGCAGAAAGGGAGGGGAGGAACAAATCAAGCGACTATCATACTAGGCCTGAGGACATTTCAGATAGTGCTGGAGGGGTGGAGGGGAGGAAAAAAACAGTAATGGGAGGGTGTAGGAAACAGACAAGGTTGCTATCATATTAGGTCCAGGGACAATTCTGATAGAGTAAGTTCATAGAAGAAAGTAAGGGGAGGAGATAGGAAAAGGGAGAAGGGAAAGGAGGAGAGAAAAGAGTAAGCAGTCAAAAAGAGTGGAGAAGCAAGAGTGGAGAGCGAATACAATTGCAGAAGTCAGTATTAACACATAATGTTGCAAGCCAGGATACAAGATGAAGATGGGAACAGCATGATTAAGGGCCACCATGAGTACAAGATGCAAAGGAAGTCCAGCATGAGAGCTGAGAAAGAGTGATGCACCGTGAATGAATGAAGTCCAAAAAAGTCAAATCCAGCATTGGCAACAAGACAGTGATGGTGAAGGAAGGCACCAGGTGGCCGGGGCTTGCTAAGAGGTGAAAAAGAGCAGCAGGCAGGAAGGTACCAGGTGGGCGGGGCTTAGGCCAGATGACCTAGATCCACTTGCACCTGCTCCCCATATGCAAAGGAAAAGAAGCTGGAGTGCTCCTTAAGTAGGGAAACAGAGCAGCAAGCAGGAAGGCACTAGGTGGGCGTGGCTTGCTAAGTGGTGAAAAAGAGCGGGAAGCAGGAAGGCACAAGGTGGGCGGGACTTGCTAAGTGGTGAAAAAGAGCGGCAGGCAGGAAGGCACCAGGTGGGCGGGGTTTAGGCCAGGTGAGCTAGATCCACTTGCACCTGCTCCCCATCTGCCACTGGACTGGCTTACCTCCTTGTTAACTGACTGTTCCTCCAAAATCATTCTGGGTCCTTTCTCCTCTAACTGTGGTGTCCCCTGGGGCTCAATTCCTTCACCCTGGCTCTAACATATGCACGCCTCATTTCCTCCTTCTCCCACAAATTCCAGTGCAACGCTGACAACACACAACTCTTCTTCAAACTTCCCACTGACACGCTTGCACCTTCCTTCATCCCAGACTGCCTCTCTGCCATTCAGGCCCGGTGCACTGCTAATGACCTCTGCCTCAATGCCAGCAAAACAGAGGTTCTCCCTATTGGGTCCCCGGCACCCTACCTCTTCCCTTCACTCTGACCGCCCTCCCCTGCCCTCTCCTCTGAAGCCAGGAATCTAGGAGTCATCTTCAACTCCTACCCTTCCTTCATCCCTCATATTCAGGACATTGTCAAGAAGTCCCACTTTCAGTTCTTCCTTCTCAAAGGAACTCTACCCTTCTTCACTTTCCCCCAGAGGTTCAATGTTGCCCGTGCTCTGGTTCTCTCCAGGGTAGACTATTTCAACAGCCTCCTCCTCAATCTTCCTACGTCCACCCTGCCACCCCTCCAGCTAACCCAGAATAGGGCAGCAAGACTTATCCTTGGCCTCAAGCCCAGGGACTGCATCTCTCCTGCCCTTCACTGGCCCCCGTTCTCAGTAAAGATTCAATTCAAATCCCTCTATATCATCCACAAGGCTATCTGGGGCCGGGAACCTCTATCTTCAAAGATTTCTGACCAAATACTCTCCTTCTAGACTCCTGCGTTCCTCTGGCACGCACTCCAGACCTCCTCAAGTTCCGGAAAAGCCTCAAGACCTTTCTCTTTACCCCTTCCTTCTCCTCCTCTCTTCCCTGCTAATCATACAGCAGCATGACTAATGTGCAGGGCCCTTATGTATCCTCTTGGGCTCTGACCCCCCACATCTCTCATGCCAGCCGCTGTCTTACTGCACTTGCTTAGGCTCACGCTCCCCACGCAAGGTTGCACTTACATTTTCACTACTTAGCACTTCACCCCGAGCACTTCTCCATGAGCACCACAGCACCTATCCATTAACCCTCCCCTCTGCATGTTCTGAACACTCACAAGGCATAGTAGGTTTGTCACCCCTCCCTTTTATTCTCATGATTTGTTTGTACTATTAATTCTATTATTTATCTTAGTTGTAATTCATGGTCTACATTTCCCGGTCCCACCCTGTTGCTCTGTGGGTGCTTTGCAACAGTTTTGCTAATTGTACAAGCGCCTAACAAGTGAACAATGAATAAATAAATAAACACTGAAGAATTATTCATCTGAAACCTGGTTGAGAATACACTCTACTCCAAAGTCCTCTGCCGGAGTGGTTAAGACCAGAGATTTTCAGGAAAAGGGCACATTTTTGTCCCCAACCGACCCAAGGGCTTTTTTGCGGTGAAGCTGTTGTGTGAACAAAGACCTTACCTGCTTCCTGAACACTGGAAACAGGATCCTAATCACTCAAAGTAGTAGTTCATGCAGGTGATCTGTGGTAAACTTCCTGGTGTGGAAGCACAGAAAAAGGACTACCCTTGTCCCGTGGACAACCTGGTCAGGGCCTCCCAGTAATCCTGGCACCGATGGGCCCAGATTCCTGCATCAAACTGCTTGTGAGCTAAACTTGACCCGGACATCACCTTGCTGTCCCAAGCTTCTTCATGCCCTGTGTCAATGTTGCTTACGAACCAACAAGGGTTGACTGTTCGACCCAGTTGCCCAGCTCAGCAACACATTGTCAGCTCACCACCTTAAAAAGTCCCAAAGCCTGGCTTGAAGCGGTTGAGCTTCAACAGCAAAACTAAAAAGTATGGTCCTGTTCCCCTGGTCTGCCTGTTGAGGACCGTAGTGACTTGTAAGAACCCACCCATATTCTTCATTTACGCATTGCTGCTGAACTTGGCTTTCAATTCCTGTCTTTAAGACCCAGAGTGCCCCTTCACTACAAAGGCCTGCATTCTCTGTGCTTTCTCCAACAGGGATGGAGTGTTAGTGTGCTTATTATTTGTGTGAGTTGTAGTTTAATTAAAGTCCCTATTTTTATAGAACTTTGATTGGATAATCTTTGTTTGGGATTCATTGCACGAAAGCACTTTGGGTTGCTATTGTGAAGGGCTCACAGCCCATTCAGATGAGTATAGCCTGCTGCAAGCCTGCTCTATCCAACAGACAACCCTACAGGTAAGGGGTGCATCCCCCACTTTTACTCTGTAAAAATAGGTAAATACTCCCAAAACTGAAGTAGGGAGTAGAAATACCCCCACCGAAAAAATGGGAAACAGAAACATAGGGTGCTGTGGCCCTGCTTTCACCCACAACTGCATGGATATGTTTGAACCAGTAGTACACTTAACATAGGAAGAAGAAACTACTAGTATTACAGCCGGATACAAAGATTAAAATGCATCTCTTAATGTGCATGAATAAACAAGGTGCAAAGTCGTATTTATTACAAAAACATTTGTTACACGTGTAATTTGTTTTTACTTGATTATAAAATACTCCCATTGGGAATGGGGCTTAATCCTAAAAATCATTTAACTCCCAACTTTAAAAAAAACAGGGAGTAAAATAATCCCACTTCAAAATCCTACCTGGAGCACTGCTAACAGGTGAAGGAGCTATAATGTAGAGGTTTTGCTGCTTCAATTGTACGATTGGCTTTATTGTTGGTTTAGTAGTAGTGTGGGGCCTAGTAGGCATTTTAGCCACTGCGTATCCCTGTACTCCTGCAGAGCAGACAGTTATTTCCTCACAACCCTCTCCGCACACAAAAGTGGGTGTCCACATCAGGGAAGGCACTCCCTCAGAAAAACACTTGAAGATATCACACTATGTCCTACCCTACATCAGGAAGAGTCCAAGGCTTCTGGGGACACTGAAATTAGGTCTGTACATATCATGCCAGACTGACTACCCTGCTGTGTTGGAGTTATTTGCAACCCAGAATCCTCACATAACCTTCCTTTGCATGGGCTCGGGAAGCTGGCAGAGGAGAATGTGATGTGCAGTAAGGCAGCTGTGCTCGGCCGCATGACCAGAGACTTATTTTTATCGGTCTGTGGTGAATTCCTCAGTGCCCTTGACTTCCTCTCAAAATCATTGAGCACGCTGTTGGGAGGTGGACTGTGAGCCACTCCGCTCTAACGTGGCAAAACCAGTAAAGTCCTCATTGTGCCACTGTCAAGAAGGCCCCAGCACTACAGAATACCACAAAAGGCTAGGATAACTGATAAAATGGTGCCTAGCATGGCTACCCAGGCCACGCATTAGCAGTGGATTTTCAAGATTAAGACACATACAGGAGGTTTGGAGTGGAACATCCAAGGAATTACTGGGGAATAATCCACAGAAAAAAAACACACAATATCACTATTGGCAGAGCGCACCACAATGTGCCAAAATGGAATTTGACCAGCGCACAGCTCAGGCGCAACGCGTTTGTCTTGAAGGCAAGGCAATGCAGCCAACACAGGTTCGAATCCCGATCCCGTGCTTAGAAACCAATAATAAAATAAAATAAAAAAAATAGCTTTAGAATGGGAATAGAAGGCCTCAATGTGTCACATCAATGGCATTCATTACTGTGGGATCACAGATATAGTCAGTGCAAGAATTACTAAAGGAACAGTACAACAGTCTTTCCCATTACTAGGCAATATTGAGGAAATACAAACTATTAAATACTAACAATTAGCTGTAACTGTTGTACCAGACTCTGATCTAATACTCTCCCTCACTCGCCCCCCGTTTCACCCTCCCTCTATTTCACTATGTCTCTGCATGTGTTTCTGTCTCTTTCTATGTGGGCGAGTTTTGAATTCTCAGACGTGGATTTGTTAAAGCTATCCCAGACTTCCATGCACGGCCAGAAAGGAAAAAGGATATCTTGTGAAAGGGTGCTATGTTCTTTACAAAAGCAGCTATTAAAAAAATAAACAAAAAAGGGGCTTAGTTTGCTAAAACTGCAAACTGGATCTTTTTAAAATTTCACAATGTTCATTTCTAATGGGCACTTCCAGTACATATTTTAACTGGAGTAAAAACGTTACACTTGCCTTATTGAACAAATGACATTAGCAAAACCTAGAATAGCCGAGCACTTATTTTCTATAGAAGGCTATCATTTTAAGATAGACCGTCTGGAACACTCAGATTGGACTCTTTTGAAATACCCCTATGAGGACAAATAAAGTGAGGTTTCTAGCTTACTTTGCATAAAAACAAAAGGCATTTTGGGAACATAGGAATAACCACAGATCTGTATATATGACAAATAGAGCGGTGCTAAAAGGGTGGTACGATTAAATCAGCCACTAAATAATACAAACTTGGACTGGTGCTCGTTTTTTTAATTAATTATTTTTAAACCACACTTCCCTAACATAAAATGTTTTTAACATTACGGATCTGGTGACCTGGATGCCGGGGTAGAATTCTGCAACGCAACTTCGGTCACTCCTTTGCAGCTATAGAGGTTTAAGTGCCATCTGGAGACGTTTCCTTTCCCCATGCAGAATGATATCTAGTGTCCCAAGCTAAGGATGTCTGTGTACATCCTCATTTCTCAAGTGTGTAATGTGCAGAAATCCTTATATGTGCATGTTCTCAGCAGCATCCCACAAACATTGCAATAGAGGGCTGAACACAGACTGCTCTAAAATCCCAATGCTTGCTCCCACCATTCGGGGTATTTCTATTGGAATTTATAATCGAACATGAACTCTGAGCTGAGACTGGCCTGTAGCAGATCTGCCCAGGAAGGGCTCAGGCAAGGGGGGCAGGTGTGGGTTGCAAAAGAGTGCTATAATATTACATGTGATGCGCACACCCATTCGTTAAACATGTGGTTGCAATACTGATGCCCTTTCCTGCGCAGGGAGCCTCATCAAACACCACCTCAGATGTCACCGGTTTGAATCTATGCCTACTCTTTCCACAAGGAAGATCATGGATGGGCTGCTTAATGGAGGGATGCCGCTGGGGCCGCCTTTCCAAACTTGTAAAGTCGCAGGGTGAAAAACAGATCGTGTGATTTCAGTGTTTTAAGCATCCTAGGCATTTCTAGGGAATTCATTTTATTTATTTAAAAGGGCATTTTAAAAAACAAATCGCTCGTTCTCTTACAACGCTTTATTTACAGGAAAAAAATAAAACCACAATAAAAACTTTAATCACACAGACTATACCCAAACTGTGAAAAATGCCTTTACAGAGTAACACATGAAATGTTTGACAATGCTTGGAAAAATCATGTTCACGGGTGTGGAATGGGCATTGCAAAATAGGTTCTGACACATCCTGGTAGTCGCACCAAGGGATGCCCTTAAGACTCCTGTAAAAGCAAAGACGACATTTTAAAATTCTGCTATAAAATGCCATGAGCAAAATGTTGAGGGCAGCGGATGGCACTAATAGCTAAGAGAAAAGAACCTAAATCGGCAATAGCCAATCGCTCATCACAGAGGGAGGTCAGCGCTGACCGCATACTGGCACACGCGGACCCCAAATCGTCAAGCGTAAGAAGGGAAGACACTTTTTCAAAGATCTCAGTTAGAGCAAAGCTGCAATTAGGCTGGCATTTCCGAGGGCTCCAAGTTGCCTCTTTTCCCCGCCAACAGAGTGTGGGTCAGCAAAAGACTACTTCAAGGGACTCTGCACCATGCCCTGCTGGAGGAATCCATTTGCTGGCAAGCACGGAGGCAGACAACCACTAACTCTGCACGCATAAAAAAACTCAAAGTAGCGAATAGCTCCAGAAGTACATTTTCTTAACCGATCATGATAACTTCTCATGGTCGTCTGTACACTGTCTCACCATTTTTGGCGTTTCGGGGATGAAAGGCAACTATCAGCAGCAACACAGCCGTAGACTGCACTGACCAGTTCCTTTCGGCAGAAAGGGTCTTTGTTTAGGGGTAGCGACACAAAGCCGATGGGTGAAATACAAGATGTCCCCGATAGGTTACATACTGCTGGCTTCAAGGCTTATTGTAACAGAGTATCACACCCCTTTTGCCACTTAGTTTCAAGTTTACAATAAGAATATTTTAGCAGCATTACAATATTAGAAGGGCACCCATAACCTACATGAAAGAGGGGCATTATGGACTGCTTGGAAAACTATTTTCTGAGGTCTTCAAGAGGGATATGCATGAGGCCGAGGCCACCGACTTTATCGGATTTCAATAACAGAGTCTCGTTCTGTGGAAAGCAATCGTTTTTTTCCCTAAGTCTCAGAAGCCTCTCATGCTCTAACCACATCGCTCTGAACCTTTAAGCCCCCCTTCCCGCTCCCCATCAAAGAAAGGTTCCAATTCAAAAGCCTTCACTTCACTCAACACTGTACACAAACCTACCCCCTCGTGATGTCTTAAAAGCAGACAGAACACCACGCTTTTGACACCAGAAACCAGGTTGGTGGCTCACTGGACTGATGCATCCTCTACAGGGAAAAGTGAGACCACCTGGTCACAGGTACAAGAATCCCTGCATGTCCAATCAGACTTTAGCCCTCTCAAGTGGAGTAAAAGCGAGTTGGGTGATGATAAAAATACCTTATTCAGTGCAAAGAGATCTCCAGAGAAACGTACCTTTTGCCAATATACTAGTTATGTCAGGAGCGTCCATGAATAACTTGTGCTGCCGCACCTTTTCAAGTGTCATCATAGAGGCTATACTAGGCCTGGCCGATGGATATCGAATTTTGGTGATACATATCGATATAGTTTCAAAAACGATATAGGATTAGACAATATTGTTAACATCAAGATATGTGTATCTATAATGTGACAATACGATGACAAATCAATATGACAAAATGCCACAATTCCTTCTTCAGTGCATATGGGGATGTGTATACTACTACTTGCATTTTTTTGTCAGCATTGCCATTATTGTTCAGATGATGTCCTTTCGAATCAATTACAATTTTTGGATGATGTTAACTGGCAATGTTAGAGTTGTGGTTGCATATTCTGATAATACTGTTGGCATCTCACATGCAGTTGGCCGCATACAACTGAGCATTTAACCCGCATAAACAATATTGAGATAAATATCGCATATCGCCATTCAGCCCAAGAATATTGAGATATGACTTTGGGTCCATATTGTTCAGCCTTAGCCTATACCATACATCTGCCTTTATGCTCCAAGTCTATGCTTATGTTTAATTCTTGGAGTTAGAGGGAGTTAGAGGGACATCATTTTGAACAGAAATACTCAGAGCAACTCAACAAATTCCATGACCCCTCATCTGCAATCAATCCCTCATTGAATGTCTCTGTATTAACCTGGAGGTGCCAGGTTACCCCACCAATATTACATCTTATCCTTGGATGCAGTGGTCCACCTGACTGCTCGGGGTCTCCTGAAGCCAACCAGTTAGCACGCTCTGCCTGCAGATTCCTCCTTTCATGAAACTATCCAGTCGCAAACGAAGTCAATCTCAACCCGAAGGAAATAGGTTTTCTTTTTTTCTCCAATGGCCTCCGCGGAGAGCTCTGTACACAGCAGATCCTCACATTATATACACAATCGCAAACTATACTAAAACACTCGCAGCAAGCTCCGCACAAATAGGTTTGCTTGGACACACTGACTATCTGTTACCTTTCCTTAGTTATTAACACTGGTCCACTCCTCATTGCGTGGGCACACTTCTGACAATCCTTGGAAAATCATATGGAACCTTTTGGGAAAACAACCTTGAATGAACGTTGAGAGTGAAGTACATAAATAATTGTGCAATTCAACAACTGTTGATCTGAGGACATCTACTACGGCCTGCAATGACACAATGACACCAGTTTTAACCTGTGACCACAGATGCCATATTTAGAGAGGGGGTCCTTGGGTGGTGTTGTCTTACAGACGACTGATCGGAGCATTGGTTATGGGGATCGTTATGTGTCCATTGATTATTGACGATGCATAGGATCACATTCAAATACGTCCATTTGCATGCTCCCCGCTACTGGGCAAAAAAAAGATGCCCTCTCCGGTGGCCAGAGCAACACCAGACATCTCGACCTGGCCAGAAAAACAGCAGAATATCAAAAAAGACTCAGGAAACAAGAATTCTTGGTCTACACCTTCAAACCAAAGAACCTCATAACAGTCAACATATGCCTCACTGCCACCCTTATTCAATTAAGAACAGTAATAAAGACCTCAAAAGAGCACCATCTTCATACCCCGTAGGATGCTACACCGAGACACGTACTCCTGGCGACCACCCTCTAGAGCCCACCCAAATTCCAGCCTCTTCATCAGTGTAATATTAAGTAGTCCATTCTACCTTCAATGGTATGCCCGCAATATCTGCTATGGTGTAAGGATTGGCCACCATCCCATATAGATATAACAGAAGGGAGAGACTCAAAAGCATGAAGGGGACAAATGAGTTCTACAGATATCGCACAAGGGGGGGGGTGGTCCCCTAAATGAACTAAGTCTGGGATGTGCTTCTAGATACAACTATATTTCATACTTATGGTTTATGAAGTATTGGCCGTCAGCAAACCCTATCCGATTTAGCTAGACAGGGCCAGCAGCATAGGATTTCGTCCCAATTCTTGCTAATGTTTGATTGATTTGGAATTATAGTCCAGCATTTGTAGACCTATTGGTTTTTCTATTTGATAAAGGCCTAGAATGACATATGTTTCACTGTCCTTATAATAGGCCATACAGCATGCATAATCTGTTCTGACATTCTGCTGTATATATTTGGACCCACCATCAGTTGCTAGTATATATGCAGAGGTCTAAGGTATGTGTTTACTGTTGTGTTGTTTTCTTTGTTATATCGGTTTACTTTGAAGCATATTTTATGGAATTTATATTTGCAAGGTTTGTAGGACCCATGGGTCTACTGAATAAACAATTTAGTTTTTACTTCATATATGTGCCTTCTATCAGATTCGTTTTGACCAAGTCCACGATAGCCATCTGCCTTATAGGAGTGTGTGGCTCTGCAGAATTGGTTTTCCAATTGGTTCATTTAGTGGACCACCCTCTTATGTGACACCATCCCATGTAGACATCGAGCCTTTAACCCATAGTGATGTATAGCACTCAGGTGCTTCATGAAGCTGGGTTTGTGCTCAAGATATATCCAAAATACAATAAAAACATTGGCCAAACTCGGGTATGACACCCGATGATTAAACAGGGATTGAAAGTTTGACTGGATAAGCAGGAGCTAAAAGTAGCTCCTGGGTACCAAGAATTAGGCAGTCACCAGGAACTACCACTGGGGAACAAGGAGCCAATACATAGTGTTCCACAAATCCGGCTTCCACATAAGAGGCAACCATGTCATTTTGTCCATTATGTATGACCCCTTATGCTTTAAATGCTGTATAGATGTGTCCTAATGTTTATGGATAGATTATCCAAAGAAATCAGAGTTAAATTCACATAGGTGTGCTTGTTCAACATCAGTTGTCCTAGGGAGCCAAAAGTAGCTTTCAATCTCCCATCCTCATCTGACTCTACCAAATCACCTGATTCCACAAGGGCCCTGAGCAGCCTGTATTACTGCTCCAGCTTTTTCAAATTGCTTTCTCTTGGGTTTAAAACCAGACATTGGCTAGCTCTCTCCCCATTCTGGCGAGCTCATGAAACTCATTTCCTTGCACTTAATGTTCCCAGGGTCTTTTCAGACTAATCTTTCATTCTATGCTATCCCCACTTTCCATCCTTTACCGGCTCCATTTCACTGTAACTCCTTATTGCCAGAAATGAAGGGCATTCCAAGAGGGAATGACTTCCAGATCACCTTTAGGAATCACTTTCTCTCACAGCAGGAAGACCTAGCACCTTCTAGTGCCATTATCAGTTTACCCCCAAAAATCTCCCCCATGAACCACAACCACTGCCAAAACGGAACCTCTACAAATACTATAACTTTACCAAAGATGCATTTAAGATCTTCTTGTGCTGCCCCATTCACCCTTTCAATCTACTTTTTCTCCACTAACCCACGACTATGAAAAGCCAAAGTGATAGGTCTGTGCCAATGACTAGTCTGCCATTTGCACATTACTTATTGGTCAAGCACATTTAATTGGGTGGCCAATGATTGCTGGCATAACAAGGCACCCTGTCAAGAAGTTATCAATTAGGTGGCAACCTCTGGCATCACAGTGCTCCCCGTTAGGATACACCCAACAGGAAAGCAGCATTAAAGACCTGTGATGGTGTCAAAATCTGTTCTATCAGCACCAACAATACAGGGCGTTTTTAAGAATGTTTGAAGGCATCACTTCTTTAGTCGTCACTAAAAGAACTGCATTACAAGGGGCCACAATCTGTTAGATAGTAGCCAATAGGAATGCAACTTTGAAAATATATGACATCAACATGACTTTTTAGAAAGCAACCAATAGGAAAGTCATTTTTGTAGGTAGATGACATCACTGTGGCCCGTGCTTAACAATGTCCACCATTCGAATTTGATGACATCACAACGTGCTCTGCCAGGCTCCCATTGAAAACAACAAGGGTGTAGAAATATTAACATAGTATCATTTCCTTTCAAAACAACCAATATTTTTTTGAATGCGATACACATAGTCAGCTCAAAAAGATGGACAGATGTGTGCCACTTGTTCTGGACTTTGAATGCATCTCACCTATGAATTTAAATGGCATGTGTTTCACGTGGGCAGCCACACTATTTAACACAGAGATGTTTATTTCACACTGCATCTGCAGAGGCGCATGCAGCTTTATGTGCCAGCCAGCACCCAAGTGCGGTTACCTTGGATACCCACTCTCCTTACCACCATCGTTGCCACCCTCGCCCTCCGTCTCCTGGCTAGTCCTCGGCCAGACACAGTGTGAATGCACTCCCCATTCGGGAAAAATAACAATTATCAACAATGCCCTTTCAGAAGATGGCATACTATCCGGGTGCCCATCTGCGCTGTCTGCAGGCATAGAAGAGCAGAAGGAGTCTCTGCCCATTGCCAACACGGCCAGACAATGAATGAACATAGTTACCCGGATGGTCATCCAAAATGGTAGCCTGGGCATGAGGAGCGACAGACTGAGGGAGGAGCGTTGGCAGCCAGACTAATCCTCCCTTCCCCCACACATTTTGCTATGTTCCCCCCCCATGCTCCCTAATGTGTTCCCCTCTGTAATATCTCACCAATAACTGGATCCCATTCGCTACAACCAATTTTCTTCCTTTGCGTTTCACTCGTGTGCTTCCGTGCTCTGCTGTGCCTTTCCCGATCACCTTCCTCTCCATCTACTATCGCCTCTCTGTCTCCTCGCCCCTTCTGTGCTGCCATTGTCTCATTACTATAAACCTTCTCCTCCCTCCCAGCTTTATTTTAAATCCCCTATTCACCAACCATTGGCCTACACTTCAAGTGCCATATAACTCTGCCACGTGCACACTTCCTTGTTCCTCTCCTCATCCTTTCTTCTTCATCACTTTGTGCCTCCATTGCCTTTTCCCTCCCTCCCACTCACCTTCCTAATATGGATCATTTCACTCCCTTTTCAGGGTGACTATTCTCTCCTCTGCCCTTTCTGCTCCCTGCATCGCTGTTCTCCATTCCACCACTGCAATGCTTTCCTTGCTTCCCCCACATCCTTCCCTTGCAAGCTCCCCCTTCCCCTCACCTAGGTTGTCTAAGGCTCATTTCCTCTTTTCTCTACTGCCTTTTGCACTCCTATCCAAGATCTCCAAGATCTCCATCAGCTCCATCAGCTCATTCATGCCCTTTCCTCCCGCCTTCCCGCCTCTCCTTTTAACACGGCATTTAACATTCCATCCATCAGCCCATCCCTCTTTCATATCCTGCAGCCTCTATTCAACCCTCTGTATCTGCCCGCTCAGTCTCGCCGTCCTCCTTCTCCCTCCTCCCGCTCGTCCATTTGCCAGTCAGAGGAAAGTGAAAGGCCGGGGAGGGTGCGGTTTCCAAGGAAACCTGTTCCCTAGCAACGGTGGGCCTTTGGCAGCCATTCCAGCTTCTGGTGGCACTGATCGATGATGCTCGCACCTTCCCTGGCACCACAGACAGCAGGCGCATGGGAAATAACCCAACCCCTGGCCTTGGCATTGCCAACCTAATCAGGCGAGCAGTGAAAAACTCCGCCCTTCCGTCACAATGTCTCCGCTCATCAAACTTTATATAAAAGGAGGTTAGGATCAAACCACCCAAATGTCTGAGAAGGATGGAGGGAAACCAGGGCATTTTGCGACAGTTTCGTGCTGCTGAAAGGATTGTATGGCTGGGGTCGAGTCAGTCCCATGGCCTAATTTGCCCTGGGCCTGGGATGTACTATTGAATTTGGATTGGCCAGGCAGATACACACGCACACTCAGTAAAAGCATTTAGTTCAGAGACTATCTTAAAGTGAATGAGTTTAACACAAAAACTCCCGTGCAAGTGTCCCCAGACACGCAAAATTTCATTTTCCACCGTTTCTTCCCATGATGCACTGCAGTTCCTGCTGGACTCTCGTGATGTATGAACGGCAATCCTGCTAGATTTCCACTGTAAGTTGAGACCTATGTGACTGAAAAGGGCATCTCTAGCGTAGCCCATAGTGTCAAACATGTGGTTGTTTTTCCTTCTCCCCACTTCCTCTGTGATGTCAAACCTTCCCTTTACATCCTTCAGATATCAGTCGAAGCACATGCCTTTTTTCAGTTCCACCAGGATTATCACATCGAGCAAAAGAAAAATGGCTACTTCACATTTCTGAAAAGCCTCAGAACTGCGATGAACCATGGGACATGCATAAGGTTTTTGGACCGGGGATCCGCCGACTCTGTCAAATTGTAAATTGGGTGAATATTGAAACATGATTCTGGTACTTCAGGCCTACACCCAGCACGACCACGGGCTTTGTTTGTGCCACTCTGTTTCCTACAAATCATCCATTCCCTCCGCTGTGAACAAAAAAGCCACTAAAATGGCAGCAGTTGCACTCTGTAAGATCCTATTACCAAGGACTCGAACAACGCACTGGTGATATAGTGAACTACATGTAAATACTTAGTGATTATATGTACTGTAGCTAGTGCTAAGCAACTAGTAATCTAGTAGGTGTAAGATACGCCCGATTTGCTGGAGTTGTGTACCTAGTTAATTGCAGTGTCATCCCTGATACAGTGCACCTAGAAAGGGATCACTGGCATGCCAGCCAAGGGCACCAAACGGTGTCCAGAAGTGTAGGGCCAAACAACAGCATAGACCCTGGTCAGAAACAGAGGCCTGTGGATGAATGCCAGACTCAAAAGAAAGCAGTAGTGGTGAAGGCCCAGACATTGAAATGGAAACCCACTGAAAAAGTGCAACAAGTGAAAAATATTGCAGTCTGGAACTTGGTGTGTAAGCTCCTAGAGCCCATGAAGAAAGGGTTCTATGTGATATTCCCGCTTTTTGAAGGTTGCATGCCAGAAAGACCAATTTATCTTGCCCGATTTTGGGTGGCCCCCAAAAAGCAGAAATACCACATTTCACCTGCCCAACCTTCCAGGCAAGCCGTCCCCCTGTTCGCACCCGCCCCCCCCCCACCCTCTCCTGATCAAGGGGGCATATCTCAGAAGTCAGGGGGGGGGGGTTCACCCACCAAAACCCCCTTTGCATCTGCCGAATCCCCCACAGCACCAAGAATTCTGCCCTCAATCCCCCATCACACGCAAACATGTAAACATGCAGTCACATTTACACTCACTCCCCAGTCACAAACAATGGCCTTCTCTCTACCACACAACACAGACATACGGACACACAACAACCAACACCCACAAAACCACTCACCTGGGACTCTCCGCTACTCCTCTTTCGGGCCCTGCCACGCATGTCAGCCCCTGCCCGTACTCGTTTGTGGCAAGGCATGACAGGTCGCTTTAGAAAGACCGCTCTGAGCAGTCTCGGACCAGTCTTTCTAAAGTGATATTTTTACAATCAGGATAATATTAACTATCTTTTCACTCCACACAGAAGAAAGGGGTATTGACAAGAAACATTGCCTTCTGGAACTTGAAGTCAGAACTCCTTGAGTAGATTCTGAAGGTGAAGTTAAATGACCGTTTTCCCAGGGACTGGAAGACCAGAACAACCACAGCCTCAGAACAAGGTGGGAAAACGCTAGTGGCACCTCACCCAGGCGTACAATTTTAACGATTGATCACGTCACCATTTCAAGTACGTCACAAACTATACAAATTCAGTAAACATGCAAAATGTTTTAAAAAACCTGATTAATTTGTCATGAAGTGACACACAGGAATATTTTTTTATTAGTCTTGGCAGGCTACTCCTTGCCACCCCTCACGGAAAGTGTGTTCGGGTAAACCAATATAGAGAAATCTACAGATACACATTTCAAGCATCTGATCCATATTTTTTCGCATCTGTCGCCTGCTAGATTTCACCATTAGAACACTGCTAAAATGTTTCATAAAAGCCTCCATTGTGTAATAAAACGTAACATAATGTAAACTGATCTTCTATATGCAAGTCTGCCATTTTAGCGCTTTTTGGTGCATTCTTCTGGGGGAAAATATGGACTGTTGGGAGGCAGATGAATACGTTACCATAGCTTCTGCCACTCCCCCGGTCCAGTATCACACAAGTGAGAAACGCTATTCACTGAGGCAACCGTACCATACTTATCCAAGGCAGGTTCAACAAGAGATGGACACAATCTTAGCTAAAGATGGCAAAAAGTAACAAAACTAACGCTGTGACAATACAGGTGCATGCATTAGACACGAAGCAAGCACTAAGAACGCATACGTACATCAGGCAATGCATGCATTTATACATGAAGAATATTAACATAGTATCCATTAGACATGAAGAATACCAATTTAAGCAATGTATAAGCTCAATGCAACATGAATTACACTCAAATATAGCTCACTAACAGAGAAACACAACCGAATGGGCAGCCAACTTCTCCAAAATTAAAAGCCACAACATGCTTCTAATTAAATGAAGGGCCTCAATCACCACAAGAACTCTAAATGTTGAAATCTCAAATACAGGTACAGAGAGAGCTCAGACAAGAGCCGACAGCCACACGCAAGGTTACCGCGAATTAAGGGATAGTCAGAACGTTGCAGTGAAAGCACGAGATAGCAATTCCCTTGATGCAAGACAGATGCTCCCAAATAAAGGTTTTATAAGAGTACAGCCAGCCTCTGCAAGCCAGGTGCAGGACAAGCATAAGCCAAAAGACTACATGAATAATTACTCAAGAGTGTTCCCGGTAGTAAGAGAAAACAGAACGCTTGAATCCATATTAGCTGAAATCCCAATAAATGAAGGGTAAAATAATTCCAAACACGGTCCCATCACACGTGAGCCATAATTGGAGAACACGGTTTAGTCATTAGAAACAAAAATAAAAGATAGGATACCTGCCTTACTCCTTACTTGTATCCCCAGACACGAGATGCCACACAAAGCCAAATACAAAGAGATCACCCTTGCTCAGGGCCTAGAAAGGAGGGATGTTATGTTCTTTAATTGAAAGGAAAGCAGTCCATGGACCTCTCTCCCTCTACTCCTGTCTGGCTCATGTCTTGGCAACCTTCAGTTGTGCAAGGTTGGTAATTACGAAAAACCCCCCTATGTTATGCCGCCCATGAAGGAAGGTGCCAGCCAATTACAAATTGCAGAGATTATCTCTTTTCTACATTGATCACTTTAGAGGTGATCGCAGGAGGAGCCTTCAGAGAAGTGTTACCAATTAGAAACATAACCCCTATAGAATGTATATGTAATCACCACTATTTTCCAATCCCTGGTCCCTGTAGGTTTTGGTAACTAAAATCCCAGTATGTCGTCAGTTATGAAAAATGTTGAATATATAAACCATTTTTTATGTAAACAAGCAAGAGTGCCAAGAACATTCTGCTTGTATGCTGTCCCTGATTTATTTTGCAGGGTTTTGCCTTGCACTTTGTCTATTCCCAGTTTGAACTGGCACCAGAACCTCTGTAATATTGGGACTTTCCAGGCCATCTTGACAGGACGTTTAGTAGATGACGAGCAAATGGCATTTGGTAAACCAGAGTTCTTGATCGGTACAGGCCAGAAGTATCAAAGTCATGTGTGGTGGTAGGATTCCATGTGGTTTATGGTGGTGATTAGTTGTATTTGTAATCCTTGTGAGGACACTCGAGAGCTAGTAGCTCCTAGTGCTGGGACACCAGGAGAAGGAGGGGGTACCAAGTGACTCCGATCTGGTAAATGAGATTATGGTCACCAATTTAGTCTTTGCATAAACGTGGAGGTCTTCATGTTCTCTTTCTCATGAGAAGTTGGAGAGACGGCCGGATGGAGTTAGATCGCAAGGGTATTCTGGCCCGATCGAGTCCAGTACCAAGTATGTGCTCGTTTGTGAGGTTAGTGCTCCGGTGGGTCTTTGAAATCAGTGGGTTATGATAATCAGACTTTGACCTAATGTGATTTGTTTTTCCTGCTGCTGTTGCCTAATGTGACATGTGTTTTGTTTCTTGCTGCTGTTGTGAGTCCAAAGCATACAAATCACAACTCCCAACTCTTCCAGGGCCATTTTGGGGATATTAACACAAGAAACTGACAACCTGGTATTTACACACATCCTTAGTGATTTTAAAGCCATAATATTATGGAGCAAAATAGGGTTTACTGTAATATCGATCTCAATGTCGATATTACAGTAAACCCTAAATATTGAATTCTAGTGAATATATTTAACCGGGTGAAAACAAATTGCCCACCCATATTAATTTCATTATTGTTTATGTGTAAAATTGCTCAGTTGGTACAGCATTAATATGGAAGACCGTCGCAGGTGATTACCAGAATTGGAACCATTGTATATAGCTCGAGATAGGAGATATAAAAGCTAATTAGAAAAGGAGGCCAGAATCTGCAGGAATAGAATCAGATGTGCTTTTCGACTCCTGGATTTTGCTCAGCCTGGTGATTGCATTCCAACCCCTTATGGTTCCTTTTATGGCTTGAAGCCCCTCCAAAAACGGAATGGTTCACCACTCATTCCTCTCTAGAAACGAGGTAACTATTGATCAGTCAATTCCAGAAAATGGCCAATGAAGGATTAAGGTTGACAGGTCAGACGAGGGCATCAGATGCTGCACACTATGCTGCACAGCAACAGGAAAAACAGATGTCACAGGCAAACTCCAATTATTAAGAATATTTTTTTTAAAGCCAAGTCGCTCAGATAACTTACTATTAATGCAGCTTTGAAAAATATGATGTCCTTAAAACACCATTTAGGAACATTCCATAAGGCATTACCGCGCAGTAACTGACTCTCTGAAAGTCAGGGCTAAAGTCGAGGGTACACGCGGGTGGACAGAGTCCACCCACTTTTTTCAGAGTGTGAACTGGCCACCCCTCCCCCCCCAGCTAAAATGAAAACACATTGAATGTCATCTTTCAATTTATGCAAGTTCCAGGGAAAACATTTGTATTGGAGTTTAAAACATGCACACCTTTTAACTTTTTGAAAAACACTGTTAGAAGAAAATATCCTCTCTTGTTGTGTGTGTGTGGATTTTATGAAAGGCAAATGCCATTAGTCCCGTGCAATTTGGGTGGTTATGCAAAGCCAATTTAATTATATGTGCATAATTCACCTTGATATGCTCATTTCCGGCGACGTCACATCCCATTGCATTTGTTGAGTCCCCCCCCCCCCCACACACTAATTTTTAGGTCTTGACCCCTGCTGAAAGTATGCATCCAAAGCATAAGGTGGAGTCAAATAGAGGGAAAAGTGGCTGCCCCGCAGCCCATCTACAGCGCCCAAATACATAATCTTGTTGGATCATAGGGCCTGGTGGCACACAGTCCTGCAGAATAGCAAAATGACATACGCCTTGTTCATGTGGGTCAGGGAAGGTCTGGTCCCTTCCTTGGGTGCTCCCTTTTTCTGGATTATTTCTCCTAGCTTTCCTATGCTTGGGGACTTGTGCTTGGTCGATATTGATCGCGTCGCTTCTAAACTGCATCTGCCTCTTTGAGGTGTTGCTGTAAAACATCAGCAGCATTTCCCCATCAAGTAAGGCACCCCCCTGTGAAGACTCGCAGTGCATTCTGGGGGAGCAAAAGGGATCCCTTTGGGCTGTCGGTAACTTCGTTTCTTTGTGTTACACTGTCCTTGCACAGCCTCACCGGCTCTTTCTCGGTCTCTGCCATCAGATGTGCAATCTCTGGTGGCCACACCCATGTTTTCGGCATGTCTGCTGCGCCCGATGCTCCTCGTGCAGTCGTTCACTCAGCAGCTGCAAGTATTGCTGCACACGTTAGCACGGCTCCTGAAGTGGTGCCAATGCCTGTGCCGTCTATGCCCATCACACAGTGACATCACAGCTTGCGGATTACAGTACAAGGTACGATCATACTTTCGCAAAAATACACCTAAATTATAGGTGGAATATCCTTTGCTTGGTGTTAAACCATAAATGTTCGAAAGAGTTACAGTCACATCGCCATTATCATCTGGTCCTGCTCCCCTGGGCCTTTCCACCCAAATCCGAATGGATGAAATGGAATGACAAAATTCCAGCTGCATAAACCCATAGCGTGAAGACTGGGCGAGCTTAGAATTAAACACAACCACTGCCATTGTTTTTCAGCCCGCTGCACCGCCACGTGAAGGTGGTGGGGAGCCCATGCAAATTAGGCTTGATCTCGCACCAAAAAGGGGCAGTCCAGCCAAAACTACATGTTGCATACCTTCTGCGTGTGACCACGGCATTGCCAAACATGTTGGGTATGAAAACAGAGTCGCAGTTTGGAACTCTAGATGCAGCACGTTCTGGACCCGTGTCTAGGTAACTCGTGCCTTTTTGGCAACTTCAGAACGCTGATGTTGTATATACCTGACTGGTCTCCAAGAGGGCTTATAGGTTCGGGTAGTCCCAATGAACAGGCATTTCTTATGTTGACACGGACTTTGTTGACGCTTCAAAGCTCAGTCCAATGACACCTGCAGGTCAAACACATTTCAAAAGAAAAACCCTGGACACTTGGACCCTCATGAACTGAGTAAATGCTTTAAGACATCTTAAACTACAAGCCAGCAAACCAAGAGGCCACCTGACAGGCCCGTGCCACTGGGAGGAGAATCTGCACAATGGCGTGTTCACACGCCAGGGAGGAGAAACCCCTCCTGTGGTAAAGAATGAACATTCCACTAAGAAGGTTTACAAAGGTTCCGACACCTACGGGACAGCAAATACACCTCTGCATTCAAATACTAGGACATCCCACTGTGGAAATATCAAAAGGATTCTAGTGCTCTGAGTGAATAAGAGATCATTTGAAACTCTACGTGGATACCTTGTCAAGAGACCATTCTCCCCTGCCAAATGTGGTACATTCCACTAGGAAGTGGTCCATAGATTCCAATATTGTAAGTTGAGACTGACACATAGACCAGGAACCTTCCAGTTAGAAGTATCGCATGGATTTAGACACCTTTTTGATGGTAAATACCTCCCTTCCTACAGAGAGAGGTAGGAAATGTTTGATGACTTCGGAGAACCCAAAGAGAACAGGGGTTCTCTACTTCACTGAGGGAGAATTCAAAAAGGAAGTGCCATGGAGGGGATCCAAGATCTCATCTGCCACTTAGAAGTATTTCAAAAGAAAGTCATGTGTGTATTCTAAGATTCTGATGAGAGCATAGACTCCATGCCAAAGAAAGAGCATTCAATGATCTAAGGAGCATTCCATGGATTCCGATACACTAACAGGCGAAGAAACACCTGGACACAGAGCAGGCACAGTACTGGGGGTTGGGGGATTTGATCATTCATGCAGATGGCACAATCCACCAGGAAGTGAACTATGGATTCTGATGTGAATGCGAGAAAGAGAGAGAACCCGTTCACAATGTCACACGCATAGGACATTTCACTGAGTGGTGCTTAATCTCGAAATTGAAAGAATAGTTAAAAGGACTTCTGCAAGCAGACTGTGGCATGCCAACATTCTGCGACCAAAAATATGCACGTTTCAAAAATAGTAAGTAGCATATGATGAAATAACAGGAAATTATGTCACATCAATTTTACCCAAATAAATGACAAAGAAATAAATCTGGGGATCAACAGCTGCCGATTATCACTAGATGGCCAGGCAGCTGAAACAAGAAATACCCACTGAAAAGCTATAAATCCTTCTTTGTCAGCAAATGCCTGCTGCGGAGGAACCAGTGTGAAAAGGCAACAAGGTGATAACACTTCTGTATACCCCAAGGGAAGTGACGGCCACAAGGGCTCCCGCAAATGCAGCTTGTAAAGCAAGCCACAGAACAAAAGTAACACAAATATATTGCTGTGTTATAACACTCCTAACTGGCAATGTGAGGACAGTTGCTACCCCTCGCCCCCCCTGAGACTTGAGGCCTCTTTCGTTTGTAAGGGTTGAAAGGCCCCAACGCCGTTCCCGATTGCGGGGCTCGATGTTAGCAAGAGGCTGGCAAAACGTGGGAGAAATATTATTTCCAGCCACTTAGCAAGCACATTGCTCAGGGTAATCAGTTGTTCTTTTTTGTAGGAATTGGAATGCGTCTGTAGTGGAAGCCAACAGGCAAGAGTGGACTCTCACATGGACTTTGATAACAAAGGAAGAGTTACCCGAGTGGTAGGCAAAGTGTAGCCCATCTTTTAGTTTGGTGCCACGGGCAGCACTTTAATCACGACAATGGAAGAATATTTAAAAGGCCTTCTGCAAGCAGGCTGTGTTATTGGTGGGGGGCTGTCATTTGTAGTTTTCTATTTTGGTGCAATTACTTCCACCAAGGTGGTCGCTTTGAGTGATTATTATACTTTGCAAATAAACAACCATATTGTGGTTCTTGTACGAAAACATATGTGTACTAATTAGAGCTTTGACGGTATGTGGCAAGTTGCTTAATGCTGGCAAATTCTGGGTGCACTGCTTAACCAAACTGTGTGATCATGGACAAATCATTTGGCCCAACCCAGCCACATCAGTGAGCTGACACGGACAGTAATGTGCATTTTATCCTTAGGCAGTGTTGGTGACCTGATGGCCATTACATTGCACGATTTGCTGCATGCCACGCACGTCTCAAGACATATCTTAGTCCTACATTGCTTTTAAAATGTTTTCCCCCCAATTTTAAACCAAGCAGTTGCTTGTGACTGTTATTTTATGCCAAACACTAGCTAAAGGAAACTTCATACTAAAATAGAAATTGCACATGCACAATTGAGTCTGTATTGATGTCTTGTTGACTGCTTGAAGAACACTGCATTATGCACCAGTGCCTGCTGCATGACCCAGCCGCATCGATCCTTGAACTGAAAACAAATGTCAGAGCTTTTTTTATCGTAGCTATTGTTTTTGTCCATTCATGCAGCAAACGTTTACATTGTACAGACACTCATTGCACTCATCTATTACTTCAGAGTGCATAGAAAGGCTGTATTCTTGCTAATTTTATGTCTTGGGGTAGATCTAACTTCTGGTGACATTTAAAATATTAGTACAAAATTGCTAATCAAATTAGTGTTTGCTAACCAAACAAATTTGAATCATCGAATTCTGCTAATCAATTCTTGAAAACTAATGTATGTCTTGCACTACCAGAGCAGGTGGCCTTCACTGGATTTAAGAGCCTCAACAGTATGTATTTGTTAATCACTGGTGCATTAATCAGCCCTTTTCCAACAGCAATGCAAAGTTCTGCCTTGCTGCTTCCTGGCCTCATGCACCTGGGTTCCCGGGGACTCGACACCGGCCTGGAGCGCTTTGGGCCGAAGCCTAGGCGAGAGGGCTGGAACGTTCTTCATTGGCGAGAGAGAGTAACCCACTTAACTCTGGGAATGCGAATACCAGACACCAGGCAGGGCTGGCAGCCAATCAGGGAGGAGACAGACAGCGTACACACCACCCGGCAACAGCTCAGACACCCAATAAGGAAAGAGTACAGGGCTGTTGGAGTGGAACAAGGTCCTTATTTCTCTCGCTTGCTCTCACTCTCTATGGCAGTGTGATACGATAGATGTGCCACGTTGCAGCCGGAATGGCGCATGCGTAAAAATGAAGCGTTCTGCAGTGGACGTTTGTGCCACTTACGAGTCAATCCAAAAACAAGAAGGAAACACTCTGCATTCTTATCACTTATTATAACGATTTTAGTTTTCATTTCAGCCCTGCAAAGTTCACAGTGATGATATTCTCAAAGCATGATCCAGTCCACTGTCAAATTTGTATAATACCTAAGCAAACATTTAGGAATTTGCCATCCCATTGAATAGAGATTATTTCGAACTTAGTCACATTCACTACAGATCTAAAAGGGGAGGTGCTTGGCTCTGGCTTCCCAATCAAACTGGTAATAGCCAACACATCAGAAAACATTATGACGTTATCACAATCCATCAACGCTCATGCTTCCTTACCATTGTTGAGTACAGTACCATGTAATGTTATCCCCACCAATAATATCGCCATATATATGGTCGTGGGGTAAGACCATGGGGTTGTGGGGGTGTCCCCAGCATGTTTCATGGCTTAATATCGGTGCAAAAATATGGCGATATTTGTATGGCGATATTTTTGCAGGGATATTAACACATGGAACCTTCAGTACTCACCTGCATTAGCAAACTATGAGGCAAACTGAATAACGCACTCCTGTAGATGCCTTCCCTATTGTTGAGCGACTAGCCCGTCAGCACCTGCTCATTGGGCACCGTAATCTATACGGCTAACACTGTGATTCCCACCAAGCATTTGAGCATCGACATTTCAAATTGGGCACATTGTCTCCTGTTAGAAAACCCCAAACACATTATCATTGCTGCCTCTTGTTTGGTTCGAGAGATCTATACCAATAAGTGGAGTGCATTGTCTGGTTATATTGACAAAGCATGGTCAAAGCCCACTTTTCATAGGTCGTTGCACAAGCAGGCAAAACACAACTTCTTCCATTGTCCTGTCCTATGCTTCATCAGCTGTAGTTCAATATTTGGTCACTGAAGTCTGTGTGACAAGTCACGTGACTTATGTTCAAATAACGGAACGGATATTCAGCACTTTCCTTCATAAGCAGAACTCCACAAAGAAAGAAACCATGTAAAGGTGCAAGAATGGCCCCGGACAATGCCCGCTACAAATCAGATAGAAAGAGCCTGATTTTGTACATCTCGGAGAAGTGATCAGACAGGAAGCAACTAGATCACGCTATCACAGGGCCTCCAGGCTCCACGCCCCCGCTTGTCTCTTTGTCTCTCTCTAGATGGATAAAATCGGCCTGCAGGTCTTTGGCAGGAGCAAAAGGACATCTCATGCATCCGCAATACATAACCTGTGGGGGAGATGCACCTCTGAACAGTCACACATGCAGGCTGTTTTGATAAATACACAATTAGATTTGGAGGGTATTCACAGATCTAAGGTCCACTATTTGGCGATGTTGGCAAAGGTTGTTGTTAGCCGTTTAGAGTTTTGTGGTTGTCTAAGTGTGCAATTTATGTCTTAGAACATTTATGACCAGATGGGTCCCATTCACACCTCAATGGACATGGCTCGGAGATGGTTCTAGAAGCCCCTGGACTTTAGCTGGATCTGGGTGTTATTCTTGCAACAGTATGAACTACTGACAGCCTAAGATTTAGAACGTTTGTGTTCATACTCAAAGGGCGGCTTCCACATTCTTCAGTGACACTCCAACTTCCAGCAATACACATCTTTCAGAGATACGTGCAGTGTTGGTTTAGATGTTTTTAAGTTCCTCCACGGGCAGTCATTTTCCCCGATGAAGAATCCTCTCACCTGACATGCGCTGGATTAATCTGTCCGTCCTCTTGGGAATCATTTGGATATGAGGTCATGTGGATGGAGTAGAAAAAATTGTCCACAACTTGGTGCAAAAATGTATGTTTCCTTGGTGACTTTCCACAAACCACAATTTGTCTTTGAAAGGTAAAGCAACATCCACCAAGGCAAATTGGAGCCAAAAGGCATCCAAAAAGACTAAGGCCTAATCATATATTACAAATACAGTCAGAGATACAGACATCTCATTCAATTTCACCTGGTGATATGCTGCTTTGACAGCCGCCGTATTTTAGAATGTTACACTACTTATTTTCATCCTGTGCATCCATGACAATCAAATATTATCTGGCAAAATGTGACTATTGTGAAACACAGAATCTTTACATTCCATTTTGGTTTTGGCAATCACTGTGATTACTACTATAATTTGTCTCAATTTGCTCCCTACATTGATGGGTAGGCCTATAATATGTAACGTCAAATAGCAGCCTACTATATTTTAAGTCAATCCAGTTTTTGTACCAGTCAACTCCTTGACCTTGTTGTCCCTAATTTGCTTGATGGTTTACTACACCCTGGAAAAATGGTACACAAACTATCAGTGTTATGCACAGAGCACCATTGGAAATTGTGAAATCAGATATTGATCACCCTTGCCAATGTTCCGCCTGCCAGAGACATTTTGTTCTCTTCTTGTACAGTCCACACCATCCCGTCAGTATAATTTGGCTTGCCATAATGTTTGGAGATTGTGGCATGCTCTTTACTCTTAACAATCATTTCAGTTTAAAAAAAACACTAACAACAAAACAAGCATTCCTGCATCTTCTGATTAGAATTGCATAATCACCTGATCTAGTTTAAAACGTAACTCCCTCAACCGAAATAACTGGCCGGGCACCAAAATGCACAGTGTATTGCCTCCTCAAATATGCTAGTAACCCATTTCATCCTCTCGTTCTCATTGTGGCAAACAATTCTTGCCTTTTGCCAGCCTGCGCATTAACCGTGAGTTTGGGAGCAAAAAGATAAGTCCCTTTGTAGCTACTAAGAAATAATTGAAATTCCGTTTTTGAAGGTGCACCATGTCTTGGATGAAGTGGATTGAGTGCACATACACCCCATTGCGAATCCTTTAATGTGGACATCTGCAATGGTGCCCAATATTCTAAACGCACTGTTGCCTCCCACCTATGAACGTGGGAACACAAGACTCCATGCACTCCTGAACAATACGCTCCCATGCCTTGGCACCCCTAACAGTTGCTTAAGTTGCAAATTCTCCAGACTAGAAGTCATTCCAGAGAGATAGCACCGAAAATGCAAAGTGCATTAGAAGACATTTTAATCACAATGTTCTTAGGCATGCAGTTCATAATATGCTAAATAATCTCACATTTCAGATAGAGCTTCCTGCCATACAGCACCCGCTTTTAAACACCTTTAGGTGTGGTTTTCCCATTCAGTATGCCAATATCATAGGCCTGTAACACTCGTCTGCCTTTTAGGCGCTATTTTACAGCCGTTTCCACATGCAGGGATGTTTGTTTCTGTCCCACCACCCCACACTGTACCCTATATCAGTGCACTGTGTTGCATTTCAGTGCCTCGAGCTGCCCTCTACGGTTCTAAAGGACTCAAAGAATAAGGCAGGCATGCACCCAGATATAGCAGTGCCCTGAATGGTGTCTGTGGGTGTCTTCCGTGACCAAGCCATCTTCTGCAGCAAAATAAACATGCACAATGCTATATCTGCAGATTTACATTTCCTCCGCCTTATGCCTTCAACTATAGACAGATCACCAGACATCTACTTGTGTTTAGGCATCTCTTTGGAAGTAATGAACATTGCATTTTGTGATATTTTGGAGTCATGGTTTAATGAGGAGGCTCTGTTAAAAGGAAATTCAAGAACTCTGGGAAATAAACCTACCATGGTCATGAAGGGTAAATCAGACATAGTTTAGAAGATGCACATTTATTTTGCCATCGAGCATCTTTAAAATATATAAACATTGGTGGTTTAAACACTACACACAACCACCGTTAAACGGTCACTGCTGAAACCTTCACTCGCCCCTTTGTTTTGGATGGTTGTTAATTGGGTCGTGTGATGGTGTGTTAATATTTTATCTTTAGCTTGTATACTGATGCTGTGTGTTGTACTGTGATGGGCGTTTAGTTGCAGATTCTTACATTTTTAAGCACAATATGTTTGATGAACAAATCCAGCAACAACAAAAAACACACTCTGTTGTGCGACTCTGAACATATGATGCGCTGAATATTTTTTGATTGGTTTGGTCCTTGTAACCATAACTGCAGTGTCAATGTGAGTTGTATGATTTGTAGTGGTTTAGGTTTAGCTACGTTTGTATAGGTTTCTTTTTTCTTTCACATGTACAGCTGTGTGTGTGTGTGTTGTGGTGGATAATTTCCTTTTTTGTGCATTATCCTCCTCATTTGCATGCTGTAATGGTGTGCTGTCGTGCGAGTATGTGTGTGTTGTCACAGACTGTTTTGAGCCATATATATATTCCCCGAATGATGATGACGTGTCCTTCTGACTGCAGTGTGCATGACTGAATAAGGGTGGGTGGGTGGTTGTCTGTGTGCATCTGTGTATTCTGGGATGCACATGTGTGAGCATTTGTAGAATATCATCTTTCATTTCATGTTGTCCCTTCCACCTTGCTGCACATGTCATTTGCCTGATCATTAACATTTTGCAGAATAGCTTTCAATTTCAGAGGGATTCCCCGCAGAAGGGCGTTCAGTTACCCCAGAAGTCTGGACTATCAGATCCAGTCGAAATGAGAGTTAGCGGAACAGGTAACAGAATCTTTTTGCTGAACAGATACTTTTAAGAAATCCTCCAGATGAGCCACTAGAAAGTGTCCCAAATCTAAATACTGAATCGGAGATCAAGAGAAATGTAATAAAGCTGAAAGAATAACATTAAAAGACAACTTTCCATTAAATAGGCAACCGAGTGCTGGTTGACAATTTAATGAAAAGGTATCTTGTAATGTTACTTTTTCAGCCATTTTACATTTGAGTTGACCCTAGATTCAGTATTTGTATTGAACGGTCTTCCGTTCCAGTCTGAAATCTACTTCATACCAAAGGTTGTGGAGGGCTATCCATTGAAGAAAATGTTTCATTGGCCATTTATTTTATAGTCAAATCAGAATAAAACCCGAAGCTGCAGATTTTGTGTAACGAGATTCACAGCCGTTGGGGAGGGTGGTGTCACACACTGGGCACTGAACAGGCAGACCGATGACAACACCCGAACATCATTTAAGCCTCAGACTGTTGCATTGATGCAGTAGCTGGAGGCCAGACTAACTTCGATGTGGGAACGGCATGTCAGGCTGCAGCCCCGCTGCAAGAAATGCACTCCACACCGTGTCATCACTGCGGAAACCTAACGCCAAGCTGTGACAACCCCACAGGAACTCTACGTCAGGCTGTGACATCTCTGGAGGAAATGATTATTACACTGTATCATCACTCCAGGGACACATCAGACTGACATTGTTGCAGGAACAGGTCCGGAAGAAGAAAAGAAAAAAACAAAAAGCCCAGAAAGTTCATCAGTATAATAAATAGATTTAAAATGGTGGTCATAAAAACAATGAGGTAAAGGAAAAGAAATGTCAAGCATGTCAATAAATAAACTAGTCAAGAAAGAAAACATCGAGTATATTTCAATAAGAAAATGGGGCTATAAGCTGGCGATATATGTCTTCACTCTGCCTCCCCAAATGAATCAGTTACGACTCTGCCTCCCCAAATGAATCAGTTACGAGGTCCTAACTGAATAAAGTCAACACGGTCTTTCTCCCCCACATAAATCCACCATTCACTAAACGTGTCCCGTCAAGTCACTGTTTAATTTAGGATGCTATAATTTCAATAATAGGGCATTTTTTTGGATCAATGTGAAATAAAATCTCATCAAACCGCCCCTTAAAGGGTTACAGAGGTATCCCCGAGTACCCGCATCCCAGAGTTCAGAAAAGTAGCTGTCTTCAACCCATTCCAGAGAGTAAAATCCTCACTATGCTGGAAGTGCACAGCAATCGGCCGCCATTTTAGAGCCAAAGCAGAAAAGAGGCACTTTTCCAAAGATGGCTTCTCATCAGCACTGTGCTGAGAAACGGTTCTGCTCTTGTCCGTAAGGGGATCTTTCTTAATCTGATTTGTAGAAATCAAGCACAATATTCTCAATATCTTGCATAATCCTCTCCATCACAGATTCATTACAACCTACCACGTTTTGTAAATTTTTTGTACACAAGTAAACCAACCGTACAGCAGGTTATATCAAGCAACTGAGCCCATGCTATGAGGGTCACCTTGGGCCAGTCCTCCCTCTTTACCCAACTTGAGACAATGAGGTTTGCAGTTTTGCCTTCTCCATATATAACTTTTTGGGCATACAAACCCCAGCCGTAAAACAAGGCCATGCTCCAGGTGACTGGCATGACTTGACAAGACAGCATTTAGCTGCTGTTACCAGGGGACACGGATATGAGATGATTTGTTAAATGGGGAGGTGCTGGTCCTGCATCAATCTAAACAATGAAACAGCAAAATGTGGGCCGTCATACTTCAGTATTGTTCATATCAGTCTATTTGAAGATAGAACAGTATGCGCCATAACACAATTAAAATTGCCCAGATTCTGGTAACTGAGAGAAACTTGAAGTCAAGTCAAGAAGCGTCATTTCTTTTTCCAACTTCACAAATTATCAGCAGCCACGAATCAGAATATGAACAGTTAATATTTTGAAGGGCTGCTGCTTTAAATTGAAAATAAATACCTTTATTTGAATCCGTTGGCTTCGGCAACTTCTCCTTCGAGTGTTGCATTTTTTGCAAATCTATCCATGTTGATCTTTCAGTCTTTCACACTCTTCCTCGCTGATCCGTCTCTCTCCCATCTCTCCATTCCCCGACCCCTCCCGAGCCGAGGAAAGACATTGCTTCGTTGCCAACCCACACAGTGCTCTCCGCCGTACCTCTTCCGACACCCGTGCGGGCAGTCAGCCAGCCAGTGACCGGACGCAGTGGAGAGCATCTCCTGATCTCCTCAGGTGACCCAACAATTTCATCATTAGTTTGTTGTTGGCCTCAACCTTTAACCCTTTACACGGAGTAGACTTCTTCTCATTATGCTGGAAGTGCGCAGCAATCGGCCGCCATTTTAGAGCCAACACAGAATAGAGGCACTTTTCCAAAGATGGCTTCCCACCAGCAGCGTGCTGAGAAGCAGTTCTGCTCTTGGCCGCAAGGGGATCTCGCGTACTCTTTTGTCGCAATCAGACACAGAATACTCAACTTTGTAACTATCAAACGCAATCTTCTTTTTCACAAATTCTTTCTATCCTTTCAGATGTCGTGCCCATTTTGTCAAATATTTTACGCGACTTTTCGATCGTACCATTTTCTCTCTGAAACATTTCCTAGTTCAAGGAACTTGGCAAAGGTTACACACAAAGTGCCACTATGTATGATCACACAATTAAGGACAGTGAGAGTTGTAGCACCCTAGAACAAAAGTACTTACATTTTGAAATTATGAATGCGGGCTGACCCTATTCAGTCCCTATCTCAAACAGGGCAGTAACTATAAAATACTGAAAATCGGAGCCAGTTGCAATACATTCTTTTTAAAATGAGCATTCCTTTTTTTACTAATGATTGTCAAACAACTGTTATTTGGTCAACCAAAAAAAGACTTTCTGTACAACTTGCCAGTTTTAATTTCAGTTTGTAACCCCTTGTTGTTCGAGTCAGGAGTAATGTGCTGTCTAAGGGCTCCTTGCAAATGCTTAAAAGCGCACAGTTTGTGGGCCCCTCTTCTCCCCACTCTGCATTTTAAAAGGAGAGGAGAGGAGAGAGAGAGAGAGAGAGAAAGAGGGTGAGAGAGAGAGGGGGAGAGAGAGAGAGAAAGAGAGAGAGAGAGAGAGAGTAGAGTGTGTGTGTGATATTCCGTCGAAAAACCTGCACGATCAGAGTGTGATCTTCTACGATGTCACAAACATAGAAACACAAGAATTGCGGAATAACCTGTGGGCCCGATTGCACCCGAATAAAAAACAGGCTTTTTTGGTACTACTTATATAACGCAGATGCCTCTTTATCGCAAACCCAAGGGTCACGTGCTGAGCCTCAAGCAAACCCTTCCACCGCCCATGCATGCCATCCTTTGCCATACAATAAGGAACACGGCCTCTCGAGCCCATGCCATAAGAGCAGGAATGCATAGCGGAGGGCCATGTTCCAGAGGGGAGAGCAAATTGTCCATCACTTTACCAATTTCCCTTATTTTCAAGATAAATCACAAAACGTGCATTACATGGCAACATACACTTACATTATCCATGTGTCTCATATCTGCCCACATACGCTGCATGGTGAGAATGTGCATCGGTGTGCAATTTTTTGCAGTAACCTTGCCTTGCAACCATCAATCTCTCCTCCAAGAGCCCACGCACCCATCAGCCAATGCCCCATAACTACAGGCACCTCAGCATAGTCAAGAAAGTCACGGCGGACCAAAATGGCGAATGCTTTGAACACATTAACGAAATGGTAGTTGGGCACAAATGTAGCCAAAACTAAAAAGGAAACATTTGCAAAAATAAATCCTTAAATGCGACTTTCCTCAATTATGAACTATTGCCCGAGCTCCGTCAGTGTGTAATGGCAATAACAGTAAAGATGTACTTTCAGCACCCTGACGGCCATATACAATATTAACAGAGCACAAAGCAGCATTGCAAGCTTTCTGAAACAGGGGGTAAGTCAGTAAATAAAAGTGCCTCTCCCCCAGCCCATGCTATGTAAAGAGAGTGGAGTCAACAAGTTATTAATAGGGAGAAAGATCCGCGACTCTAGGAGTATCTCAGAGTCTCTCACACATTGATAACTTCACAGACCTAACATCAAAAATAGAAATCACTATGGGCAATTTATTAAATTCAGAACAACAAACCTCGAAGGCCAAAGGTGCCTTGATGTCAAGAGTGGCTCCCAGATTGTGTGACAATGCTGTGTTTAGTTATAACGACCGTGAATGTCCTCTGAAAAGGGTTCAGTCACCTAAAATAAGATGAAAATCATTTCGTTTGTTCCCTGGTTGTTGAAAAGGGTACCAATGCGGGCAAATCATGGACGCATTCAGGCATAGATGAGTAGAGCACACCGGATTCCACGCCCCTTGCTCCTGTGTGACTGACTCCAGTCCCAAAACTAAGCTAGCTGCACCCTATAGTCATTAGGACTGGCCACTTGAGGACCCCTTTTTGTGAACTCCTATGAACTCTAGGCAACATCCATGGTCAGACAGGGGCATGAAATTAACTCAAGTAACAGTCAAAAAGTGTCTCATAGTCGCAAAAGTATGTTATAGTAGTAAACGGAGGGGAAGGGGCGATTCTGGGGGTAAAAATGTGCTCATTGCCAAGAATATTTACTCAGCAACATTTGTCAAAATTACAGTGAACTCGTTAACCCGACCCATTTCGGCCAAAAACTAGCCCACTTAGACCAAATTCAATGGCCCACACTAGCATGTTGGGTCTGCACTCCAGGCACTGATATTGCCCGAAAGGTCAGTCCAAGTATGGCCACACCTTCCCTACGCAAAATCAAGCAACAGCAGTTAGCACAGTCCTGGGTGTAACTCGGCGGCCATCTTCTCGAGTCGATTTCAGTAGGAGAGTTTGAAGACCGCTAAGAGACGCACATCAGATTTCTGTGATTGGGAAGGCTTGTGACAATTCAGGAGGAATAAAGATATACACTTCTTTATAGAAACCTAAACATATTTGGGTGTTTACTTAATGTTCTTTTCTTTAAAAAATGTGGGTAAATGGCATGGATGCAGACCGATGCAACAAGCCCCCCATTTAAAAAAATGTAATACGAAGAAAAGACATTTAACCGTGCATCTACCCAACCTTCATTCTGCATGATAAAACTTTGTAAGGCGCATTGGGCACTGGGTGCTAAACTCTTGGTCTTCGGGTAGCAACATTTTTCTTAGTTTAGTGAAACTGACAACATTTCATGCATGATTGGTCTACGTTCAGGAGGATTAGAATTAGCGGGATAAAAAAGCAAGAAAACAGTGTAAGTTATTGGCACTGCTTTAGTTTAGTACCTTTTAAAGGAATTCCCTGATCTTTGAAACATTTGCCAAAACAGCAAATCTTTTGGCAAAAGAGAAACTTTGCGGGTGAGGTGTTAAAAGTGGTTGCTAGTAAAGGCCTCCAAGAAAACAATTAAATGTCGCTCCATCTTCTGTGTCTACATCCTGCTCTTCATGCACGTGGATGTTCAGCATGCTCAAATATTAGCAGCTCACGCTCGTTCAAAGTTAAGCACATCTGATATCATGTCACAACAGTCACAATCTAGGGGTAGCGGTTATCTCCCAATGTTCAATCCTCAAAAAATGCATGTGTGGGGCGAGAAAGAGACCACTATTTCTCAATATCCTCTTCCACTAGTCCTCTTCAAATTCAGAGGCGATTGGCTTAAACTAAACTGAAGGAAATACAAACAGGGCAGTGTATCTGAAAGGACAGGGCATCCTGATGGGCATTAGCAGTGCTTATTCCTCCACCCGAAATGACAGTCCCATGCGGCGGTAAAGGTGAATCGACACCAGGTTATGGGTTGTGGTTAGTCCCCAGTCTGAAGTCCCTTAGGACTACATTGGGGCATAGAGACATTACTGCCAGATGAAATACCACACGAGGGAATTCCACAATTTTACCTCCTGAGGAGTTTGCAATTTATAATGAGAAGTACTGAAAATACAGGGGGTGCCTGCGTTACCTTCCTTTTTCCCCATTTATTGGCAAACTTGTAATGAGTCCCAATAGGTCGGGCAGTCTTAGTCACTCATCGAAGCAGGTCTGATATGTACGTGTCTTTGCTTCAGATCGCCTCCCCTTTAAAAGGCATCACCTGGTCATAACATCTTTCAATTTATTAGCGCACCGGTACCACCTCTCGCTAAATCCAATTGGAATGAGAAAATTGTGCGCCTGGGCAAGGGTTCACAATTAGCAGTAGAACTGGAGCACCAGATTCCATAAGATCCGTGCATTTCCAAATTATTTCTGCTGACTGGATTTCAAAACAATGCATGCCCAGACTAAGGTCGAGCATCTGCGGTTGTAAGCGCCTTTCTGATACTTCCAACAAAGTGATAATTTGTGTGTGCAAATTTGTGTACACAAGTCCCGGGGGGAGCAGGAGGGGTTATAGGGGGAAATCTAGCAGTCCTTTTCTTAACATTGCAGAATGAGTTTGGGCGGGGGTGGGGGTATGGTCCTGGCAAGGAGTACATCCCTCTCCTCTGACCCCCTTCAGCCCGGGTTTGAGAAGGCAAAATAGGGTTGCTTATATGAACTGCTGTTTGGGGGTGTCAGATAAGATATGGGCAGAGGGATTCTTTAGGGACCACCTCCCAACCATGTCCTTAAGGTCTGAGCGGTGGGGTTTGTCAGTGGGGGTTGGGGCGTAGTGTTGATGGGGGAAATGGAGGGCAAGAGAACAGTTAGGTAGTCTGTGGTGCTAATGTGTTGCACATTAGCGTGTCAAAGTGTGCTAAGTCGGGTCAAATAAAAAAGGCATTATACTCAACTCATTCATTTTTAGCATTGTAATATTAGTGGCACCCAAATGTAGGTGTAGGGTCTGACAAAATGGAGATGACGGGGATCCCGGTACCTTATCAACAAAAAGATATCGTGCTCCAACACGCTGGAACATAAGCAGTGGTGAATGCAGTTATCTGCCACATTTGCCTAATTCTGAAAACATAACACGTTCCCCCAAAAACAATCGTGCACACCCCATGCTTTACATGGCTTGCAATTAAGGAATTTGTCATGCACAGTATTTATAATCCAGAGAATGCTGTCCCACATCTCACTAAGATGGCAGGCCCACAGTGCCAACCTTCCTGGATGTACGGAGGACAGGGCAAGGGCGCTGCCTTCATGTTTGTTCTATGCCCCATGGCTCTCCATCCCCATTACAAAGGTTGGTCTGCTTTCCAGTCTTGGATGTGCACTAAAGGACTGAAAAGAAATGAGAATTAAACCGAGGAGCTGGCCCCAGCAGTCAGGCTTCTGCTGTGACCCTGTGACGTCATGATTTCTGAACAGGGAGAAGAACAAGAGCAGAGGCATCTCCTGGGAACCTCACATTCATGAAGCTGTGCACGCTTAATTTATTCCATTGTCACAAGTCTTATTCACACTGATTTGGTCAGTAAACTTTGGAGGGTAAAGTAAATTAAGAAAGCAACCTATTGCTTTGCCTAACAAATACTGCATCGCTTAGAATGTAAGTGGTTACCTGGCACTGGACGCGCTTTGTTGGAAATCTGCTTCTCAGCTTCTAAGACACCTATCCTTGCCACTTAAAGTTTGTGTCACCATTTATTCTGAAGCCTTTTCTGCTTCGCCTAAGCGTCTAGGAAAAGCCACCCATGTTGGCAGCCACAGAACGTGTCTCTGTTCTGCCAAGGGTCGCCAGTAGTGCTCCTATCCATTAGTGGGGCCCATCCATGGCAAATTACCTTTTGATGTGACTTTTCATAAACAATATGAGACTAAACTTTTGGGATCATTTCGAGTCATGTGTCCTTTGTCCACTTTGATGGGATTCTGAATCAGACGTCTGCAGAATAACATATGCAGAGGAACCTACAAAAAAAAAAAAAAAAATCCCATCGCTCTAGGAAGGATTAGTTGAATAGCAAACGTGTGGAGGTCTGTACATAAAATGCAGACAGATATACCATGAAGTCACTCCTGCAGAGAAAAGTAATAGAGCTTTTTGCTTAGACCTCCCAAGATCGGTTTGAGGGATGCTAGACTAGGACCCCACGCGGGCAGGGGGTCTCAAGAATGACCCTCCCAAAGACACCAGGTTTTCAGAATCAGCATAAACTATGTAAATGACTCCGATTCAGATTCACTGTACGCAAGTATAATTTGTGTGAAAAGCCTGAAAACAAGGGGCGGGGGTGGCTAGGGAGGAGCAGAAATAAAGACCCTTGCCATAAAGGTGTGTAGACAAGAAAAGAGAGACAATTAGAAGGGCAGCTGGAGAGGACATGCAAAAGGGGCGTGGCGACTGGGAGAGAAGGTCACTATCGAAATAGCAGTTCAAATCGGTGGTTGATGTGGCAGACGAGTTTTAAGATGGCGCCAACCGGTAGAATTACTGAAGGAAAGGAGTTCGCCGATGGGGGGAGATGTTAATGGGAAGATACACGTTTGAAGGAAGCGCCAACAGTCTGCCCCGCAGCTCTTCTGCACGGTAAGAGCAGAGATCATACCAGGGCACAGGTGACCTTTCCAGCTATACCACAGACCTCACCCTTTGAAGTGAAATCCAATCTTGTGACGTCTAAAATAATAGGAGACATACACATATGTTACTTTGCATCATTCTGTTCTGCGAGCCAGGCTTTCAGCAGAACATGCAGGTCTAATCTTTTCTATCTGAAAGGCAAAGGGTGGTTTGGTTAGTGCGGAGGGTTTCTTTCCTAGGACTCAATGGAGCTAGTCTTTCCTACTGCACTTGAGAGCCTGTGTGCACCTCCTGTAAGAGTCCCTTTGCTATTTAAGAGGCCACGACTTCCACGCTCCATCAGCCCGGTCTGTATACACATATGTCCTATGCATATAGTATTTCATGAGCAATGTATGCATTTTTGAAAAGCCTCACACGAGTAAAGAATATTGGTATAAATTTTCAGCATCTTGAAAAGTGTTACAGAAGAATTACTGGTGCGCCTGTGATCTTAGGAACACTCATCAAAACAGTGATGGTCTCTGTAGGACCCACCAATGTCCGTGAAGAAAACTGAACGGATTAATACCAGCAAAAGGGTGGTCTTATTATGGATTTTTTGGGCAGCCTCTGCCGGATCTGCAACTTCAATCTTGTGAACCGAGCTGGCGGTGCCGCGTTTGTGTGGGAGCGAGCGCCCATGCATACCAAGATGGGCCCACTGGTGCTGCCCCCAACACCGCCAGGCTTCTACACTCCCATAATTGTTGCTATGGCCTGCTCAACTGTAGACCTGCCTACCAGGTGTGTCCCAGCATGCATTAGCATACTAGCTGCTGGAGAGAGATTAGTAAAAAAAAAATAAAACAAAGTGACACAGAAACCTTATAAGCAGGTGGAGCAGTGCATGCTGTGGCATACAGGCTGCATGCAAACGGAGGACAGCTGGAGAATCGGGAGGAACGTGGCATGAAGAGCAGCAGAACATTTTCAGCTGAGAAACACATTCCTAATCCAAACTGACGTGAACCTGTGCGCAAAGCTAACCCATTTGAATGCCGATGCATGGGCCCCGGTGTCCTGAGCGGCACACATTGTACTCACATTCAGGCGTTGTGCGGAAAGCAGGTAAGGAAAGAGGGTGCCAGAAAAGGAGGCAGTGAAGGAATGTGGGCCTGTAGAAGCAGGTCAGCCCGAGTTCCCAGCGCTCTTATTGGTGGACGTGCAAAAGCATGGGGAGAATCTAGATTATCGGGGGAGGATGTAGCCAATCGGGTAGCTCAGATGTGAGCATTACCTCATAGTATCAGCACATCTTCCGAGCTCCCCTGAGCAGCAGGAAAGCCGCCATCTTGCTTCCCTGGCTTTGCACTGGCCTCCTGCACCCCCTCCATTTCGGCTCATCTCCTCCCTACTCCCTGACACACTTTTCCATTCACCGGCCACTCAAGTCTGTCACCATTCCATTCACACCTCCTGCAATGGCTGCCACAGAAAACAACAGCCCAGGATAGTTTTCCTGCTCCCTTCCCAATGGCAGCCATTTGCTGTTCATATTTTTTTTAATAAAACTTGCGCAAACGCCCACCTTGCCGTTTCACAACTTAAATACAAAGGCTATTGGCCCCCAGAAAGCATCCTGGAGGGGCCATCAGATTTAACCCTTTTCGTGGGGGGCAGGGTGGAAGGGAAATAAAATGATGCCGGGGTGCAGGTTAAAGCCCTCAATTCACTCTGGTCTGTAACTTGGACTCCTGTCCATTAACACGTGTTAAAGACCCCGAATGTGGACTTTATTGCTGAAAATGATTGAATTTAGAATAACGTCAAACTGTAGACAACCAACGTGCTGTTATTGACACCAACAGAGCAGAACACAGACACCCCACTGAGAAAGGGACCACTCTACCCGAGGCTAGTCAAACTGCTCCTAATCTACTCTATTTTAGCAAAGCTCCGAAGACTGCCGTCTTCCAAAACTAACATTTCATAAACAGAATTATTTGAATGAGGATATGCTCAGCCTTCCAGCTAGTTGAGCCCTCTATAAACTTAATTACGATAGCATACTCTGCCCTATTGCTTCCATCACTTCTCGCTGCCATCTTCTCTTCACTTACGCGTGTATTACTGCAAAGCATCCCGACTGCCACAATGCAATCTAAAATAGAGAAATATTTCTAATGAGTAAAACACTACATAAAAGGGAAACACTACCTCCTTGCGGTGCACCAGTTCACAATAAACACCAACTGACCATTGATTACTTTCTCCTCGGAGCTCTGAAACACCTGGGAACGAGGGCGATATAAATAAAATATATCCATACAACTCTTTCAGTAGCATTCTAATCCTCATTTCGTGTTTCATCCTGGTTCAAAAACAGGCGAAACTTTCCTTCTTCAAGTAATGCTAGACACTAAAAAAATTGAATGTCAAAAACAGAACATCTCATCGACAAAGCTTGCCCAAATGGCCAATGGAAAACCGTTCAGGGAACTTAGACTGGATGAAATAAGGTGACAGGACAAATCAAGAAGCTTTCCACCAAAGGATAGAGTGCAAATCTTGAGAAAATAATCACATCTTGCCAAAATGGAAGACAAGCAAGCATAAGCAAAACAGTGGGGAACTTCTGAGCTGCATCAAGAAATATGGTGGCACTGAGAGTAGGATTGCTCAGTGACAGCCTATGCGATCTAAGCGCACTAGATCTGGTTCTATGTGATATTTTTGCTTTTTGTAGGCCGCCTACCAAAAAGACAGATTTTTGGGCCGATTTTCAGCGGCGCACAAAAAACGAAAATAGCACACACATTCCTTGGAACCCCCCCACCCAAGCTCACTGGTGGAATCTTTGAATCTGGGGGTGAGGGGGTTTCACCCCCTAAACCCCCATTCCCCAGCCGCCGCCACCTTCCTCCCCACCCAAGCATTCCCCTTACCCATAAACACACACACACACACGCGCAACACAAACACACTCACTAACAAACACTAAACTGTACTCCCGCGATGACTCTTCCTGGTCCTTTAGTGCCTGTCAGCCCATGCGCGCACTCTTGTGCGGGAGGGGCATGACAGTTTGATTTTGAAGGACCGCTCTGTATGGTCACAGAGCAGTCTTTCTAAATCAGTCTTTTCTATTCGATGAATAGAAAAATACATTTTGACCTAATACCCACGTGCCTTGAACTGACTAAAAGTGTGTGAAATTATAAACTTTTCTTCTTGTTTTCCTATGCCGGTCTACTTGTCTACCATTTCTTCCGTCCCCACCATATTACAACAAAATAAAAACAATAACAATATCATCAGCTGTTAAGCTGCGCTGCATGCTCTATTCCTCTAGCTATTCAAGGCAGACTGATGAGAAAAAAAAGGTAGCTCTCGCATAGTGTCTTTTCCATTTCCATGGAAGCTAATTGAGGAACTACGAGGAGGGCAGTAGTGTGAGCCAATTCAGGCAGCAGAGGTTGATAATCGAGAGGAAGCAGCCCTCAAAAGTGATCAAAACACTGTTCTTTACCGGGTGGTGTAGCACGCGTTCTAAGCAACCCGTTTGGCTGCTGCGTGAATAGTTGTGGTTAGAAGAGTGCTAAAGTCCTAGGGGCAGTTCTTAAAGTGGGCCGGGGCCGAGCCCCGGCAGTCTCCAAAAAGTGGGACTGAGCCGGGGCCCCGTCCTACCGCAACATTGGCGGGATGCATTATCACGTCGCGGCCGCAGCCGCAACGGGATAATGCGCCTGCAATGAAGTCAGGCAAGCTGACCGAAGTGGCAACCAGCCACAGCGATGCTGTGACTGGCTGCCACTTCCGTCAGTCACAGTAACTGCATCTGGTGACCCCTCGCGCGAGAGGTCACCAGAGGCAGTTACTGTCCCTTTGTTTCCCCAGGTCGCCGATGCGTCTTTAACCCTCGACGAACCTGGGGATTCCTCGACATATTTCGAGGTTTATAAAAGATGGCTTGAATTGTGTACTTTCAAAGCCATCTTTTATAAACCTGAAATGTTACAAAAGATGGCCTGAAAACTAGGCAAACCGTAGGGTATGCACACAAATATATATAAATGTTATATATTTGTGTGCGTACCTTACTATGGTTTGTGTACTATGCAAGCCATCTTTTCTAAACATAGAAATATGTAACATATTTCTACGTTTATAAAAGATGGCTTGCAAAGTACACAAACCATAGTAAGGTACGCACACAAATATATAACATTTATATATATTTGTGTGTATACCCTACGATTTGCGTACTTTAGGCCACGCCCCTTCCACAAGCCACGCCCCCAAACGAGGCCCCCCCCCTCGATTTCTTACCCCACTTAAAGCCCTGCCTAGGGGTAGAGCTGAGCACCCATTAATGGCCAGCTAGCCCAGAGCCATAGGCCTTAGCCTTAGCCAAAGACCTTCACCAGGGAAATCACTAGACATTTAAGAACATCTCCAGGCCATTAATGTGATTAAAGACAGGGCAAATACTCGTTGTTCGAATTGGCATTTTTTCCCTAAGGGATCAACTTCAAATATGGCCAAAAAGTAAAATGATACTGGAACACTGGCAGTCTGTTTTCTATTTTTATGGCAGCTGTGGAAAGTGCAACAAGGCACAGCAAAAAGTGAAGGAGGGAAAGGGGGAGTGGAATATTATTGTGAAGGGGCGTAATATGGTCAACAGTGGCAAGGGGAGCCAAGGGTGGCAGTGAAGACTGAGAACTGAGCAGGAGCAGGTGTCTGCTTCCTCAGAATGAAGGCCTTTACTAGTGAATCTGGCCTGCATTCGGAGCAAGCTGCTTGGCTTCTGCGTGACTTTCGGGGGCTAATAGCTATTATTATTGCCCAATTTACCCCGGAAAGGGCTGAGTTCGCACTGTCTGAATTCAGGCTTGGCTAGAACTGCTTTGCCCTGTATACAGTTCCAAGACCTATCAGAAGAATGGATTGGTCGCTGCATTTCCCTTTAGTGTCAGTTTGCTTACCATCTGCCCTACAGGTAAAGGATTAGAACTAATGATCATATGACAACCAAGGCTCCCTTATAGTCTTCTATATAGTCTTTATGGTTCTTGTGTAAAATTCTGTTTTTCTATGTAGGGGATGGGCAATTTACCCAGAAATCGGAGCGTGGTGGTGGATCTAAATGCTGCATCAACGAGACCCAACACTAGTGAAACACACTAACAAAGTGCATGACAGTGAAATAGGTGAAGGATGTCCAGAGCAATGACGGTGGTTATCATTAATTTCACACCATTGCACCCATCACTTTTTGGGTGTAGTTTTCCCCCTTAGTGAGAGATGTTATGCATAGATGGGGGTCTCTTTCTTCCTACATCTTAAGGAGCCAAACCGCACAGTCAAAACACATCTGCAGGGTATGCATTAGTGGAGAGGGGACGAGAGGTGGCAGTACGGCGTGGGCTGCAACAATTGGTGGCATTTGTAGCCCCCCTTTCAGCATTGACACAAGAAAAGAAACACATGGCATGAAGGGTTCTCAGACCCAAACCGATGGTTATGATTCATTCAACACCTTCCATCCATCATGGTTTAGTTTAGGGGTTTCCCCTTGTTCCTGATCCTCAGAGTATTAAATCTAGGTTACCTGCACCCAACCATCCACTTTTGGATTTTTGTTGGTCTTCTATTCTCTATCTGAACAGACTACCAGTTCCAAGACATTTACAAGTTGATTTCTTAATCTCAGTCTGTTGATTTCTATTCATCTAATCTCTCTCTGCCTACTGGTCAACCTATCCATCAAGCAAATAATCCATCTCTATATTTACCCCATATATCTGTCGGCTTGCTTATTATCTAGTGTACATATCGGTTTGTCTGTTTCCAATGAGTCTATTAGCCTTTGGTGTGTCAGTCTATTGCTTTGCATATCTGTATCCTCAGGCTCCGCCTGCTCGGCTCTCTTTCTTGATATCTGTAATATTCCATGCACACTTACCTTTTCTGCCAGCATCTAGGTGTTCTGCGATTTTATTCTAGATTATGGAATGCAGGGAAATGTGTTTTGGGAGCGAGTGGCTGGCAGATGGAACTAGGCTCTGGGTGTGTGGTTGAGCTCCTGTTGTGCCTATTGTGACAAATCTGTGGATGTTGTCCATTCTCCGCTAAAGGGGGGGGGGGCATTTCCTATGGAGCCAGGGTGGTGCATCCACAGTACAATAATCCCCCTGGGGGTGGTGCACCGTGGGAGGATCATATCGGAGGGTAAGCCCCTTATGCTACTAGGAGCGACCATCCCCTGAGAATGCAGTATACATGTGCCTCATTAGACCCTCCCTCTTTCTGAATACCAGAATCTCCTTCACTCTTTCCAACCAGTGCCAATATTTATTATTGTAAGGTCAGCCAACCCAGTAAATTAGACCCAACTAAAAGGCACCTGAAAGCACGAATGGCTTTCCATATAGTTCCAATTCAAGTACTGTGAATAAGATGATGACCAGGAGTACAAGGATCACTCACTCCAGACAACCTGAGCGAATGGTCTAGTCTCCCACACCATTTGATTGGACAAGGACAAAATAACAGAGAAATCAACATGGGGAGAGTCATCCTCCGAGGAGGAAACCCGGGAGAAGCTTTCCAGGCGAACAGGTAAGCGAAGCAGGAGACACCTTGCATCCAGGCAAATGGGAGTACAACGGTAGCCTAGGACGAAGGAGATACATCAGGCGCTGTCCTAGAAACCCTCTTGGCATCCCAAAATCCAAGGAGTTACTCAGTACCAGAACTGCAGCTAGAGGAGACAGCAGTAACCAGTGGGGCACCCGCCGACGTGAAGACGAAGACTGGAAGCACAACCCATGAGAGAAGCAGCGATCGCTGGAGCCGCCGGAGACCAGAGAGAGCATCCGAACGCTAGCGCAGCCTCATGCTGAAGCAGCGCCACTCAGAGGACACGAATCACACAAAAAGGTATGGAGGCTGACCAGGAGGTGCTGGAGGTCCGGGAGAAATCTGGGAATAATCGCAGAACACGAAATAAAGGGAACTGTGACCCAGAGAGTGAAAGAGAGAAATAAACACATATATGCTTGGGTAAACCAATCTATTGTAATGCAACATTGAGCACCTGGGCCCGGCACGCAGATGAAAGTCAGAGAATAAGAGGGCCACGAATCCTGAGAGGAACAGAGACAGTCCAAAGGAAAGTGTATGCTTGGCAGGAGAGTAAACCAAGCTACTGCAACAGTGCACTGCGAGTCTGGGACACACACCCATTTGAGAGCCAATGAATAAGAGGGTCTGAGACCCTCAGAGAAACAGATGATCCAGAAAGAAATATATGCTTGGCAGGCGAGTAAACCAAGCTATTGTAATGCAACATTGCAAGTCTGGAACTCTGACCCATATCAAGGTCTAAGAATAAGGGGACGCTCACTCAAGAGAGCACAGGGCCTGGAAGCCAAGGAAAGAGGTTAAAGAGTGACTGTTTGTTATAACTTCATCGAGTGGGTTTGGCAGAAGAGGGTGCTAGATCTAACCCCCTTTGCACCTGTGAACAAAGAAGGAAGGTTCACAGGCTTGTTTTAAGTAGAACCAGAAGGAATCCAGGGGAAAGGAGCTAATCACTAAATCACTAGAATACTACATTAAGAAAGAGAAGGAAAATGTGTTTTGTTTTGAAAACCCAGGACATTGGGAATGTTCAGTTGAGAGGAAGGGTCATCCTCACTTTCGATTTGAGTTAAACATCCCTGCACGTTACATCTAGGTTACTAGTGTTACAGCCAGAAGCAGGGTTTTTGGACACGACAGTGACTGTTTGACATCCTGACATTGTCATTAGATTTCTTTGAGGCAGGAAAACGCCTCTTAGCTTTAACCCTTTAAGTGCCAAGGACGAGTATCCATAGACTTCAATAATAGCCTGGCACGGACACAGAGGCAATTTCTCCAACCCTTTTTCTGGTTTATAAAAGTTTATAATCAAACCTATGTCACCTTTGTGCCCGAGCCTTCCTTCTGCACCCTTACACTGTGCTCTTGTAACTTACCAGGGCTCCACAATGTCCTGGTGTTTTAAAACTATCTACGGCTGTCTGTCACTGAATACACATTGCTTGATCTGTTTTTTGCTTCTCTCTCAATTCTGTGCCTTCCCTTTCAGTTGATCAGCACACATGTCCCTCTCCCTCTACCCCCATTAGTGATAGAGGCCCCGATATTTCCACATCCACCGCTAGGTCTTTACCTGGGATTCTAATTAAGCCTTTTAGAATGAGGGAGGGGTCCTTATTGCAGGGCAATGACTCACCCCAAGTTCTTTCCGAAAACAAAGCCAATGGCTAGAAGTCATGATGAACATCCCCCCATCCCCTTGGTCTTTGGGGCTAATAGCACATGGAGCTGTGCAGGTAATTATTAATGGGGGGGGTTATTAGTACACAAATAATTTGACATTTTATTTTTATTGATGTGGATTCAGTAACACGCGTTACACATTTTGTGTTTCTTTATGGTGTGTTACTTTGGAAATGGTATTGCGCCTGTTTCTGTCTACTGCAATGGTTTCTGGGTGGTTTCTCAGGCTACTGTTCAAGTCAGAATCTTTGGCATTAAAGAACGGTCCTCGAGATGCCTTGCTGTAGCACACCCGTTATTGTAATTTTTCCCTTTCGGCATCATTTAGGAAACATATCAGGGTCACAGAGCTATAAAGCATCACCCCCACCCCCGCCACCCCCGCCAGCACAAGCATGCATTGCCCAGTCTGCATCATATGACAGCTGTAAACAAAGGCATCCACCACAAAGGAGGACCTTCATCCAGGATTACCTTCAACTCAAATACGTACAGTATACAAATCTCCAAAAGGACCATGTGGCCAATAGTTCTGCAGCCACTGGGCAGGGAAACAGCCTAGGTCATAGGCACTTGCTTATGCACACCTTCCCCCGTCCCACCAAGTAAGAATGATGTTGGTGGGGACCCCACAGATGGTAGAACTGCTTATATTATCTATAAAAAGCAATCTCTCTCCTCCCTTTTGAAAGCGCCCCATACACATCCATAGACCTCCTCTGTGCCCCCACCATGTGGGGGCAGCCTAAGAGATGGAAAACAACTGGCTAGAGCCACGCATGGAAAGGTTTGGGAAGAGGCATAAAGGAACACGTGATACACATGGACAATGACAAGGTCTGTATTTCTGGGTGTCAACAGGGCTCCTGAATTACAGTGGGATCACATATCCATCGGGCAGATCACATATGAAGGGCACAGACTGACACTATGGAGACACGCGTCCCTTCCTCTGAAAAACATAAATGTCAATGCACAACAATGGTCCTAGCGTGCAAACTTGGCAAAATGTGGTGGCTTCTATTTACACGAACCCAGTTAAGTAATAGCATCGTGCTAGATACACCGTCAAATGCTGGAGGAAGGAAGGGCCACCCTACCAATCTCTGGCCGTGCCCAAAGCAAGGCTTGGACAGAACCAAGCCTCAGGGATTCCTTAATCCTGAGAAACTGAACGCATCCAAGCTAGGGCACACTCGCCATATTGAACTGCACACCATGCTCGGTCCCTGCACAGCCTCATGCCAGATGTATCTGCATTGCCCATCTCTCACCAGTCTCAGAATCCCAATGTGGGAACGAGAAAAGAAAAAACGTGGGAGTTTACAGAAAAATTGGAATTTGAACGGAGGCCCCTGTGCGGTTATATTTAGACTTTGCAGCTGCACCACGTGTCTGTGAAAGTGGACTTTGAGTTAGGCAGGCTCACAGATCTCACCTTGGGCAGCTGCCATTCCTGTGCCGCCAAAGGAATGAAAGCTGATCCTCTGATGCTGCCATGCATGCCACTCGTGCATGCCCCCAATGCCGGGCAGGCCATGTGCATGGCAAATGAACTTTGTGCCGCTTGAGCCGTCGGTGTTGCGTCTTCTTTTCCTACATGGCTCCACACCTCACTACTTTCCTCAAAGTTCTCCAAATGGTGAACTCTCTGGGCCAGAAACAGAGACTGGATTAATAGCAGGGTTTAGTCCAGTAATGGACACGTCCAGGGCAGGCAAAATGGGCCTGATGTTCTCATCTGGAAAATGCACAAATCGAACGCTCATTGAGGGAACTAGGTGCAAGCGGGAGTGCCCTCCTTCACATGGTTACTTCCTATCTGTGGGGGGGGGGGTGGCAGAGTGTATCAGCAGTAAATGTTGCAATTGTCAGCTTTCGTGTCAGCTTTGCAGAAATTAAAAGAAATGGTGCCTGCATAAAGGGGTGCAAATGGTATGGGGAATAATGGGATTGAAAGGGTGATGCCTACCTCTCCTTCTTTTGGGCCTATAGTTGTTTTAATGAGAAAGAACACAGAAGCCACACTAAGGTAAGGTATGGGGTCTTACATAGCACCCATCTGCTAATCATGTTGGACTTGCTGCACACGGCTCTGTAAGAAAGGCAGGGGGCTGTGCAAGTCCGATAGCAGGAAAGGCAGATGCAGAAAGCCTGGAGTGTTGACGCGAGTAGGTTTGAAGTAAGGGTTATATTTGTGCCGATATGAACAATCTTTTCTTTTTGATGGGTACCATGGGTACTATGGACTTATGCAGGTTAGCCGCAAGAGCTGCCCCCGGCTTGTGAAGCTTTGATTGAGAAAGTGGTTGTGATTAGAAGATGGGTAAGGTAGGAGTCTGACAGGCATACTAGATCGAGGGGCTCATCTGAAGAGAGTGAGTGAAATGCCAGGTTGCAAGAACTGGCGTCACAGCCACCTCTGTTAGCAGAGGTTTGGCAACATTGAGCAGATTATGCAGCACAAGCAGGCAGTCGATGTATTGTAGTCGGGCTGCCAACATGATTTATCCAGTTTCCTTTTAGTTGGTTGTTCCGAAGGTATATGGAGATGGATTTGGGTATATTGGGAAGAATTTTGTTGTTGTATAGATCCCGTCAGGTGTGAAGTGGGTTGTTCTTATGCATCAGATGCTGACAGATCATCAAGAGCGGGACGTGAACAGAACCCATGCTGAGAGTTCTTGTGTTAAATTATCTAAAAGTAGGAACTGGCACTTCCCTGTCCCAGTAGCGAGAAGGTAAACATGTGGAGGGAAGGAGCCAGAAAGAGAACACAGAGGAATCCAAGAGATTCTAAAGGGATGAGGATGAAGACTATTAGGAGAAGGGGACCATTGGGTACAGGGGCTATTGAATGGTTGGGAAACAGTCGAAGAACTGGAAGGCCAAAGAAAGGGAGACGCACGCCAATCAGAGGTGGGTTTGACATAATAGAATTTCAGACAATATATGTGATGAGGTTTGAAGACTGACCAATCAAATATCAAAAAGTGGGAGAAAAATGACTGGAAGAATTTTGGTCTTGCGGCTCGCACGTACCCAACTACAACAGCATTCCCCATGGATGCTGCATTGGGGAACCAGTCAAGAAACGGATGCTGCATGCGACAGCAGGAGGCAGCCAAGGCTTGCTTCACATCTGCTCCGTCAGGCATTGGGTAGGGGATCCTGCAGGGATCTGCCCATTGGCTGCCAGATTATTGCAGACTGAGAAGTTGAGCTTTAGGGGGCAGCCCCTTATTACTGAAATGTTATGTTGGGGGTGGAGAGACCATTTAAAATCCTTACCTGTAAAATGTGGGTTTCCTGGCTGTGAAATTTGGGACTCGACTTTGGCCTGAAAAGTGACGCAATATAACATAAATTGGTTAAGATTGATCGGAGCAAAACCAAACGTTGATGGCTGGAACATGTCTGAGGATGCTTGTGACCTCGTGCGGAAGGGATATGACCTAGCAGCTCCGGCTAACCTTCCCCTTTGGGGGCATAGGGGTCAAACCCTGATTTGCATATGGTCTTTCTCTTTCTGTAATGGCCTGGCAGGCAAAGAACGACAGTCTGGAGGGTTGCCCAGAGCAATTGCCAGAGGTTTAAGTTTAACTGTAAACCTTCAAGCCATCACCACCTTGTTGTGATAAGATTGATAGGACCTATGATTAGCCCAAACTATGGTGCAATGAGTAATGTAACTTTATTCTGGGCACGTTTAAAGCAGCAGAAGCTGCAAGGGAGTTGCATGACCGAGCATGGTGTCAAAAACTATCCTATTTCAATGTAGAAAAGAGGAAATGATTATCTGACTCAATGCTAGTTGGGTTACTGAACTTAGCATGTTCTACAGGTGATGATCATTCTCAAAACATTCCTCCATCTCAGACATCTCGGACTTCCAAAAAGAAATGTAATTTCCAGAAAAGTGACCTTACATGAAGTGGGCACGGTGAACCCCCACTATCACCACAGTTGGCAACTGAAGTTTAGATAATAGATTATAGCAATCCAGCTGTGATACACCTTTTGGATGGAAGATAATTGGGCTCATAGCTCTAGATTACTAGTTGCATTCCACAATGGATCTTGAATTCATGGCTCGGTTTGAGCAGCCAGGAAACCATCTTAAAAGCTTTGGTGCAAGGTCAGAGACCACTAGCTAACCAGACTGCCACTTTTTCAATCAGTTGCAGGTTCTTGATCCATTTTAAAGTGAAGTATACACACACAGAGTTTGCATAGTCATGGCTAGAAAGTAGGCTAGCCATGCAGTGGCCCGCTATACCAATAAATATGCTGTCCCATTCCTTACACTCTATGAAAGGACATTATCTGTCTTGACAATTTGAGTCACCTGTGTCTCTAGCAATATTTAATTGTATGACACCCTGCCCAGAATCCTAAACATTTGAAGCTGGCATTCAGATGGTTGAAAGCTTGATAAATCAGGGGCGCGATAAAGTGGTTCAGACTACAGCACCAAGCGCCACCTCCTACATTGTGTGACCGATTAATGCTAGATGTTTAGCAATGAAGTGGGTATGGGCAGTGAACAAAAATGCATAGAGTATACGAGTGGTTTATCAGGTCCAGACAAATGTAAACATATTGTACTGCAATTCAATTTACCCTTTTGCATCTCAACAAACAGCTTTTCATGTTTGCTGTATATTGTTTGTAGTGCACCTTGCGTTAGTAAAATTGAAAAATTGTGTAAATGTTGTCGGACGATTGAGGGCCGTACAACCATTCATTCTCTGTCCAGGATTGAGCTAAATCATTGTACATAGATACAAATCTTACAATTGACCCCCCCCCTCCACCCGCAAGGGGAAGGGCACTCACTCGCCCATGTTACTGCAAAACCGAAGATTGCTTGCCCCTTCCTGGGAAAGTCACTCCTAGGGTTTGCTAGCAAGACAAGTTATGCTCTCTAAATAAACAAAAGAACCCACTGCACAGAGAAGGTAAGAGGATGGGAAAGAGAGGGAAAAATATAACAAATTAATTATTATTGCAAAGAAAATTAAGGAAACAAATAAATGAAGGAAGAACAAAATGGCTCTCTGCTTCAGCCAAGGTAACTTATGGTGTGCCCAAAGTTTCAACTTGGTCTGTGTAATGTTTTAATGGCTCTAGTCAACCAGATTTGTAGTTAACAAGACCTCATAAAGTGTTCTTCCAACTCAAAGGCACAAAAATATATCTACAAGTCAACTACAAGATGGGCGGATATTCAAAGCTGAAACACTCGGGAGCAATATCAAGCTCAAAGCATCCAAAATGGAAGGTAATCGTTAAGGCTGTGCACCTGTTCCCCTCTGATCTTTAGCAAGAAAACGAATACCCTTCCGATGGAAAGAGCTGGGGAATTGCTGTTATTTTGGCATGACCGTAGTGGCAGAGATAGTTGCAAAAGAATATGGCAGCACAAAATCTACAGCTACTCCATCCACTCTTACTCTTCTATGTTCAATGACTGAATTAAAGTGGTCAATGCCACAAATGTATGTTGGCTTGACGATGTGAACTTGTCTCATCTGGACCTTCTTAAGTTGTAGGTATCAAATCTACATGCTGTTCATGAAGTGATGCCTGGCCACCTTTCTATGGACAAATTACCTCACCTCTAGTGATTACTCTACTGGCTCCATGCCATTCCCTCCGACCCCAGTGATGTTCAAAACCTTATGCATTATCCATGTGCTTCCATTGAGGGCACAGTATGTCTTCACAAAAGATATGCCAACGGTGTCCTTCTGTATTTTACTACCCACTATCAAAACTGTCAGCATAACCCAAAACATGCTGAACTACGAGAAGATAAGTTCTCACAGGAGTAGTGCAAGCATCTATGCTAGCCCAGGGGCACTGCTGTTTGGTTTGTTTGTTTATTTGTATGACGCAAGGGTATCTGGGCGCCTTAGCACAGTGATTTACAGGAATACTTTCAGCTTAGTTGCAACATTTGAAAGGAATGACGACAATATATCAGTGTATACAGTAAGAAATGCAAACAAACAGCGTGCATACAAGAATACGGGTATACAGTGAGAGGCGAGAAACTTGGCACCCCCACAACCGACTCCCTAATAATGGGGCGATGTTATATTTTTAAAGCCAGAATGGCTCCCACCCCCATTGTGCTCCTCTGAGGGCGACACCTAACACAACTGCCTAGAATTGCCCCATTGCTACGCCAGCCTTGGGTTCCAGTAGCTAGGGCGATCAATGTTCAAGCACTGGGCCATGCTATATCCTCGCTCCCACTTGGTCTCCCAAAGAAAAATTGGGGAAATACAGTTAATGAAATGGAGGAAACATTAAATGGCATGCCTTTTAACAAAAATGAAATTCTAAATATGTCTTGAGGAGAAATATAAAATTGAACAATAGCAGTTGAAAAGAAAATGCAAAAGGAACAGTCGTGGAAAAATGTACAAAGGGGATTTGCATGGCAGTGGCAGAGGCGGAGATGACGGGCTTGCAGAAGGAATCATTGAACGGGCTTCCAGGCCAAGTGCCTTCTCGTAAACCTCCAGCTGTTGATTTTCCCGCTTCGCACATCACATTTATGTGGCTAATGCCACGCCCAGAGCTAGCGCCCTGGTAATCTGAACCGAAACCACCACCCGACCCATGATCTTCATTCCACAACTTCCTCACCAGGAGTAAAAAATGTTTTTAAAAAAGCGAGAAAACAAGGGGACCGACAGGAAAGATCCAAAAGGGACATTTTAAAAGTCTGCGTTGACCAACTCAGGCTATACCATATTTAGTGGAAGAGTAAACCGTACATTCTCACAGCGTACATGAAAGCCATAGCGCATATTAAAGAAAATGAAATACAAAAATCCAGCTTTTCACACCACTGGATGATTTTCATGGGTTGTAGCTTGGGATTTTCATATTTTTGGCCTGGTTTCTTGGCTTGCGTCAGAACCCGAAGATGCTTGCCAAGAAATTGTGGTGGATAGAGGAAAGCAACACACAGTGAAATGAAATAAAAAGAATATGGCGGGAAAATGAAAGGATTCTTACCCTTGCATCAGTCAGATTCAGATGGTTTCTGGCAGGCAACATTTGGCATCTCTGCTTTTCCGATAGCCGGTTATCTGGACAACCTCCTTCCTGAGAGAACGTGGTTATTTTTCCATCTGCAAAATAGAGAGATACGATAGAGAAGCTCGGTCAGGTTGGAGAAAGCGGAATTCTGTCTGAAGAAAGGCGCGGAGTTGGCATGGAAGGGTTACTGGAGCTGTGTGCCTTGGCACCAGTCCATGCCCGCAGAGAGAGAGAAAGTGGTTCTATGCTTGCAAGGGCGGGAGGGGAAACAGAGACAGGGTGGTGGAGAGAGTGGAGGAGCGAAAGCGAGTGAGCACTGGAGAGAAGGGTAGAGAAGGGAATAACTGCAGAAAAAATGGTGGGAGAAAATGGTGGAAAGAGAGAGAGAGGAGGCAAAGAGACGTAGAGAAAAACAAGAGCAAAGGTTGGAGGGACCAATATGGAAAGACCGCGGAGAAAGTGTTTTGGGGTAAAATTGGGTCGGAAACCAGTGGCGGGAATTTAAGGGAAATTAAGAGAATGTGAAATACAAAAATGGAGTAAAGGAAGAGTGCACTGGAAGTAAAAACGGACTGAGAGAGAGACAGAATGTAGAATGCAAGGAACCAGAGAGAGAGAGAGAGAGTGAGAGAGACCCAGAGACAGAACAACTGTGAAAAATTAGATAGACCAAGAAAGGAGGACTGGCGGGCCGGACAGAGCTAGGGGATGGCGAGTCGGACAGATAGAGGAATAGGGAACAAGACAAACCTAAAAAATTGGAAACTCAGTGACACAACAAAACGGGAAGAGTGCAAAGGGTGGCGGTAAAGGAGGAGGCCAAAGAAACTGGAAGACCATATGTAGATGAGAGCAGTAAGAGACAGAGTAGATGATGAAAAGGAGAGCAATAGCCTTAGAGGGCAACGGTGTATGAGGGAGAGAAAGATGGCGAAGAGCAGAAAAAAGAAAGCAAAAAGGGAAGAGGATGCGACGGATAGAAGCAAACAAAGAGCGCACTGGAGAGACCAGCACAGAAAAGAGAGTGAGTCCAAGTGGGAGAAAAAAAGAACAGGGAGGGGCGGGTCAGCAGGAGACCGCGCGGTTACGTTGGAACAATGGCCGGCAACTTTATAGCAACTACGGCAGCACTGCATTCCTGTGCCAGGAAAGAGGAGGGCCAGGGGAGAGGCGATTCCTTGGGGTGGGGGTATCCTCTCAATTAAACCCTGCAAAAAAGGACCCCACAACCACCAAGCCCCATCTGGGCTATTAATCCCCACCCTTTCTCCAGTTTGGTATTTCTATCGAAGATATGGCCCAGTGCCAATAACCGGTTGAGAGGGGCAGCGAGGCATCTAGACAATGACAGGATACAAAAGTGCCACAGGGATCAGCAAATGCTCTCAAGGGGGCACCTCCAGGGAGTGCACCCCATCACACAGTCACCACCACGCCACGCTAGCGCCGCCCACAATATTTTCACACCCTCCCGCCCTCACAACCAAACGAAATATCTTTACCTTCAGTGGTACATCGGTTCAATTAATGATTCATTTAGAATATTTCTGCTTTTAAGACAAAATGGAGCACCCAGTAAAGGCTGGGGGAAGAGCGCGTTGGAGAGAGAGAGAGAGAGAGAGAGAGAGAGAAGAAAGCACATAAACCTCGGATCCTGGGCCCTCGTCCAATCCTCAAACAAACATGCGTTAACCGTTTCCTCCCTCCTTCTGCAGGCGTCAGCCGGCTAGACCAACGTACTCTGGAAAGTCTGCAAGGGCCGAGCGCGCGCCCGCGCACACATATATACACACACACGCACACACACACACACACCGGCCTGCGCCAAGTGACCAACGAGCAGCGGGAGCGATTAGTTATCTCGTCCGGCTTCTTCTATACGTACACTTAAATAAAACAGCCATTCCAAATTCCAGGGCGGGCGGGCAGGCAGGCAGGCGAGCGCGGTCTAGCTGAAGGAGGCGCCGGGGCTGCGGAGCCAGGAAGCCCCGAGGTGAGAGATTCCGAGTGCAGCCACTGACGGAGCGTGCTGTTGCGCGCTTGCGTGACTGCCCTGCAGCTGCTGCATCTTAGCCTCACGTTGGCATCAGCCCGCCTATGGGTGAATTGTAGGGTTTTTCGAATGCTGTAGGGATGCGGATGTTCATTCAAAAGAAGAGTGCCAGACTGCGTTAGTTCATATTTTTGGACCTGAAATGCAACAGAGTGCCGTATGAGTCGATCGCGGCCGCCTCGCTCGAAATGAAGAGGACTTTTTTTTTTTTTTTGTGGAAACATTGGCCTGTTTTACAGCGTGTAAAGCCGCAACAAATTCTCGTGGATTACCGAATAAAGAGAACGTTTTAGTTTGGATTTTACCATTCATTAAAGTATACACATTTGGAAGGCGGGGGTGGGGTTTCTAAGCAGTACCTACGATGGGGCTGGTGGGGTGAAGGCGAGGATCTCGGTAGTGTTTTCTGCGGAAGCTCGGTCTTGTTTGAATTTAAGTGGAGGGCTTCTAGGTCCGTTTTATTCTGGCCCCAACACCCCCGGCACCCCACCTCCCCTCATCCCTCAAACACTGAGACGATCCACGTTTCTGCCAGGTACACCGTTTGCTCAAAGTGGATTGCCTGCTCTCATGATGCCCATCAGTTTCCAAAGACGTTAAGACCTCGATGGCAGCGGGTCTGTATGGCCAGGATGCCCTGGGCCAGGGACAAAATGGCAGTGGCCTGGTGGGAGGCAGCTTTGCCCTATAAGATTTTGTGCGGTCTGCCAGTAGAGTAGTCTCAGTCCAGCCCATAAGGTACTGTGTCATTACTTTTGTTCAACAAATAGTGTTGATGCTGGGTTGGTTTGGGTAAAGTTGTTGATATGAGCGCTGAAACCGAGGGTGGCAAGCAGGGTGAAGCCTGATGATTTGGACAGTGTTGTGGGCATGCCATTAACAGATTACATTCAGAGGCAGGACTGAACAGGGTAGTTTTTTTTTGGGGGTGGGGGTGAAAACATTCTGTTTCAGTATTTAAGTTTGAGGAAGCGGGGACACGAGAAACCTTCAATGGAGCCCCCAGTGATCTGCCCAGGATTTTGCAAGGGGTGGAGAATTTAGCACCTTTCACTGATGGGTGTGTCATACTCTTGAATCAGCTTGGTCTTTGGGCTTCCTGCTGTCCCACAAAAGGCGTGAACGTACTTCAGATGTGAACTTTGTTGTGAACCTAATGTTGACCAATTGAGATATGTTCCGACAGCGGAAGGCTCTTGAATAGTCTGCATTCTGATTCTTCATTCAATATAAATGGCAAGGATTACCTACAACTTTATCGCACAATGTCACTAGGGATGTGGCCAGTGGTGGAAGTGGAAAAAAGGAACTACTGGTACTCTGGCTGCATCCAAAAAGGAGGGAATGGGATGGCCAGACACCTGGGAGGGCAGGGGGGGGTGGTGGTAGCAGGATCTCAAACCATAGCTTAACAATGAAGCAGTAATCCACTCTGCAAATCCTGACCACATATCTTCCAAGCTTTACTCAATATAAATAGTTCAGATTTCAAGACCTACATTAATAATGTCTTATAGAGTGTGCTTACAAAAAACACAAATTGCATAATAAAGCAGGATGACAACATGTACATCCTTACAGCAACATGTTAAGCCAAAAGAATATCCTTGTGGCTTTAATTTTTGCATCCCGAATGGTAAACCATAAGTCCCAGAATGCAAGATAATGCCAACCCGAAAAATCTATTTAAGCCCAGTGTACTTTCATTGATTTAAGACCTGTAATAAAACAAAGTTGTGTAATAAGCGCAAATAGATATGGAGATTCTTTGCAACAAACCTCCAGCTTGCTGTTTTTTATGATTTTGAAAACATATGATTAATGACATAAAGCAACTTTGTGTGTGTCTGCTTAGCTGTGACTTGGGATACTGGCAGTGCTTGAATATCTGGCCTGAGTGGATTCTATATTTGGCTCAGGAGAAAGACAGTGTCAAGTATGAGTTTCTTGAGCCTTTGAACTAAAGGAACGCTCTGTAAAAAGCAAACTAACTAGTGGTACGGCGTACCAGGGATGTATATTACACGTCCATCTCTGGTGGTCTCTTTGCTCATAACCACTCTTCTGCTCCGTTCCATTTGTCTCTTCATTCAAGCAAAGTGACGGGCTAGAAGTGCTTGCTTAGGTAACGGGTAAGACTTTATATAGTTAGCATAGATGTGGACTCTCCCACCCTGTAATCACACATGCTCTTTGTATGCAATTAATATGTTGCTGTAAAGCGGGCATCATTGCAAATATTTTTTTTTATATGAAAACAATTTCTGAATTGTAATATTCCGGCTGATGTTTGACATTTTCCCCACAATGTCTCCTGCGTTAGTTTCAAAGTTCCTCTCTAGGCAAGTCTCATCCTCAGTGAAGTCTAGTTCTGGGTTCTTGCTATTTCCAGGTTCTTTTTGTAAGCTGTGATACTAAGCAATTACAGTGTTTTGCTTACACAGTAATTGACTGTGGCAACTTGTGTAAACTCCCAGTCAAATCGCAGCTTCAATGCCGATTATTCAGCTAGGATGAATAAGTGATGAAGCAACATTTTACATATTTTATACCGAGTTTGGCGATCGAGTTCAGTCTCGCTTCCTCACTTGTGAAATCAGACGTGTTTTGGGCTCCTGTGGATTGTATCCTATCATTTGCTGCTGTACCTTTAAGAAACTAAGGACTGCTTTTCCAACCTAATTGGAGCTGGGTGCATAGCGCCGGCATGCAAGTTCGGCGATCGAGTTCAGTCATGCCGAGGTAAGCTTATTTGTGGTGGTTTGTTGAGTCTACGGAAAAAGTAGGTCGACGTACCCAACAGCAGCAATGATTACACAACTCAACTGTACAGGCATTACAAGGGGTGGTGAGTGTGAATTCCCCTATATCACGTAAAGACATACCCTTATTACAGGACCTATGCTTGTTAGTCTTTAACTGCCCATTCTTTACCTCTCTATAAGTCTGTGATAACAGATGCCAAGCCTTTAGAAGTTGACAATGTTCCTTGTAACACAGCACACTTAACAGGAACACCCGACAGTGTCCCTTTGAGGAGGGAACTGCACATCTTGTCTAATTCTTCCTCGTCAGCTACGAGATTGTCATTGTTGTGACCCACGGATATTCCCTGTGCCGAATCTGGACAAGGTGGGCAAACTATTGATATCTGGGAGGAGGTCCTGCTAATATCTTTGGGCAGCTGCACAGTAAAGGAAGAGGCGACCTCACTACTGGTGACAAGACTTTCCGGCAATATAGCGGAGATCAAAACTCGATGGACCAAAATACATCAGAGGTTAATGACTGCTCTTGTAGAGGAGCAGGCATGCACATCACAGATAGGCCTCATCCCCTCATCTCCTACCTTTTGTATGAATAACAAGAAGACACTGTGCACGACACCTGGTATAATTCCAATAATGCATAGAGTGTATGAGAGACGTTATGCGCTCAGACAACCATATCGAAGGTGGTAGCAGGAGATTTGCAGTCACCACTGAATTTCGAGGAGATGTAAAGAAAACCTGACAGGTGCAAAGTGGCATCATGAAGAGAAGAGAAGACGATGCACCGAAACGATATAAGACATATTTAAAGAATTAAGATGTAACTGAAGAAACAAGAGTAAGCATACATACAAGTGGGAAGAAACCATATATACAAAGATAGTATTCAGATGAGTAGTGAATGTATATATGTAGAAACGCAAAGTAGATGAGTTACAAAGAAGCTTTCTGCAGTAGAAAACATAAAATGGGTGAAGTGGCCATGTTGAAAAGATGGACGTCGGCTTTGAATAAAAGTAAGCAAAGAGCTCGAAGGAGAGAGACTAGGGTTGTAGTGCTGACAGAGGCTGGAAATATAAATTTGTGCATGAACAAAGAATAGCAGTTGGCCAGAGATCAAGGATGCCACAGCGATAAGCTACTGAAGGGTACAGGTGAGTCAACGAGGACAAGCAATGTACACAGGACATATTTCTCTTAGATTGTAAATGAGCCATTTGTGAATACCAACTTTTGACGATTAAAGATGCAGAAAAGCATATGTGAGACAGAACAGCCAAGTTTCCAGAGGCCGAAGAGTGTAATGACACTGGAAATAATTGAATCAAATAGCACTAAATAAAAGGCAAAATGGACAAAATCATGGTCTCTTCACACTCACACATGCTGTAAAGACCAGAAAACAAGGCCTATTCATGAGCTCCAGGCAAAGATAACCTTAACTCCCTTAAAGTTCCAGAGAAGAGAACAACACGTAAGGTCAAGTGCAAAGGAGAATCCTTGGCTGAAGGCTTGGCCGATGAAAGATGGTAGACTAATTGGGCAAGTGGGCAGTAGTCTGACATTGTTCTCTGCAACTGGGTTTCATTTTGCTTACGTGCTGCTAACAAACAATGTCCAAGGTTGGGAGAGAATGCAAACCAATCACAGGGCTTTTGTGTTGGTGACCATATACTGTTGCAGAATCTAATCTGCTGCTGTTATGCTACTATAATCTGTATTTATACGTAGTTAGAGGGAAGTTCAAGGCATGCCTACTAGATGTGGGCAGCTAATCATGTCACTAACACCTACATATGTTATAAGTAGATATGTTCTAACCAATCCCTCCACCTGATAGGTTTTATTATTTGCCACATAGGAGGACGTCAAAGCTAACGTACATTGACTAACCAAAGAACAATTGACACGCAGGGAGCTTTGTCTCAGACAAGAACTTGTGGAACAGGAGACCAATGAATGCCAGATATTCAAGCATCGAACTCTGGAACCAACGCAAGGATACTGACAGAGGAATTCTCCGTCTCTGTGCTGCCTTCAATAACTGTTCATCAAACCCCAGAGAAAGGTTTTTCCTATATTTACCAAACAAAAAAAGAAGGAAGTCGGAACACTTAATAATGACGAGAAAAAGAACAAGAATAAAACAAAAAACAGTCAGAAGAGAAAAAGGCCAAAATCCAATGGCTCAAGATCCTTCTTGTAGAATTTGAGAATGCTGCCCCCTTTAGAATTGATTATATCTAGCCCTCACAAGTTGATGGGATTTCCCGATCAGGTTTCCAAAATAAAAAGAACAAAGAAGTTCATGAAACATCGTCACCTACACTCTCTACAGTGGAGAGCAATGAAGTAGCCACACAGGAGAATGAAGTTGGAAAAGATATTTTTTCTGATTTTTCTACCTACTAATACGTGGAGGAGGAGGTCCCAGAGACACCTGAGCCTCCAGTCAAAATCCTAGAACCCAAAGGCCTTTACTGCCAATTACCCTTTCCTAACAATCAGTGCCCAAGATGATATCCAAATTTGACTCTAGACCCGGTGTCAAGAAGATCTTTGTGCCCTTTCAAACTTCAACACAGAAACGGGGTGTGGCAGTCATGAAATACAAATCTACTGCACCCGAGTACATACTTAAAGATACTAACGAGACCCTTCCAACTACAAAAATCATGCACCCACCAAATAGAATAAGGCTATCTTTGGAGAGGCTTTTGTTTGCGGATGTTCTAATATTGAATCAGAGAAACGTCTGACAACTGTTACACCACCTTCCAAACGTATGCCTAATTGTCTCAGAAGATATCCAAGTAGTAGAATTTGTAAAAGCATGTGTAAAAGAATCATGGACAGTTCGGGTAATTCTCAATTTCTAGTGAAAACTAATCTCGGATGCTACAGACACATTACTTCCTCTGGGTTTGAGCTAAAAGAATGTGATGTACCAAAGCTGGCTGCTTCTTAATCTGATAAACACCAAGCTGCAAGGGAAGGCTTATTGAAAGTGACATTCTCGTGTGGTAGTTCTTGACAGGAAAGTTATTGAAGATCGGAAAGGTTCTCCTCCCCCAAGACCACAAGAATATTTGTCTTGGATAGCAGAGGCCTTAGCTGCCCCTAATAATGACTAGATCGAAGTTGGGGATGACTCCTGTCTAGGGGCAGTGGCTTTCTGGAAGGCTCAGGGGTTCCAACATTTGTTTATTTAGTGATAGTCAGTTAGACTTGGCTTCTTACGACATTTAATGTTTGCAGGAAACGTGGCTGCACTCATGGATGGACTCCATGTGCGATGGATTTTCTGTGCATCTAAATCCATCGTTGAAAGGTATAAGGGGAATACCCTATTCAGGCTTGCTACCCTTGATTAAAAATAGACAAGTCCTGTCTCTGGTTGAGTCAAGACACCTGAATCCATTTATTCAAACATTAATACTTGTGACGAATGTATAGCTCGTTTACCTAAGGCTATTGTTTTGTTTAATCTATAGTGGAACTCGGCTATGCTAGATTCAACTTCCTTTGTTAACTCCGTTAGAAAGGCAACGGATGAATCTTTCATTCAACTGTGCAATCCCTACTTTATCGTCTGTGGGGACTTAAATGTTTGGACACATTCAGGAATCCTCCGCCCCTCCTCAAAACAAACTCTTCTTCAGTTCAAGAGAGCGTGGCCTTATGGACGCATGAACTGAATGAGAGGGAATGTTCTATGTTGAACGGACGGACTAAAGGGGGTATGCCGGGAAGACCAGCTTGGGCATGGGGAAATACAGAGAACTCACTGGATTACATTTTTGTGTCACAAAATCTTTTTCATCAAGAGTCCCTTGTAGTTCTCCCAATGACCAATAGTCATCATAGCCTTCTAAGGATGACATGGAAGGGATGACCTGAAATGGTTCATGGGGGGGGAACACCTTGTGTAACACAGGAGGAATAGATTAAAGATGAAACCGACTATGTTGATTTTGTTTTGTTCATACAGGAGATTTTGGATGGGCATAGGCCTGGTTTGGAATACACCCCTATTCTCTTTCATTATGACGAGGTGCCTGGGAGGCACAGAAAGCCTGAACTTCGCCCCAAACACCTCCATAACAAAGACTTGGTTAAACAAATGAAATTGAGAGCAGATCTTAAGAACCTAAGGCGAGATGGGATGAGATCCTCAAATGCCCAAATAAAGAAAAGAAAGCAAATATATAGGAATTGCTTAATCTCGTTGAGAATGATGAGATAACAACAGGAGGTGGATCTAATGCGGAGGGCAATTTGTAAAAGAAATGCGAGACACACTTGGGACCTAAATAATAACAATGGTTTATTTCAGACCTCCTTTTTGATTAATGGGTGTCTGACAGTTGTTCGGGTAATCATATAAAATTGTTATTTGCCCCTACTAATCCGGTTGTTGAAGAAGATGGACAAACTATTGGTGATTGGTCCCTAGATTCTGAGATAGATGAAATAGAGATTTAAATTAAAAAAATGGAATCCATCGCGCACGCCAGGCTCTGACTGCCTCATCAATCATATGCTCAAGGAGGCATCAGAACCATGGTCTGAGTTTTCTTTATTGCTGTTCCAACAAATTTTTAAGGCAAAGGCCACCCCTACTTCTTGGAAGTCGGCAATAATAATACCGATTTTCAAGAAGAGGGATAGGACGAATCGAAGAAATTATCGGCCTATTGCCCTGTTGGACATCTTGGGCAAACTATTTGCATCAATATTGCTACCTCATCTCACCACCTGGGCAAAGGGAGATGGTCGTTTGGATCCGTAGCAAGCAGGATTTACCAAAGGAGTTAGTACGGATTTAAATCTCTACTCACTAAACCCTCTAAAACTACTATTAAGGGAGGCACAAAACTAGTTTTAGCTTTTATAGACTTGGCAAAAGCTTTTGACAGTGTGAATTGAGACAGTTTATGGTGGAAATTGGTATCCTGGAACTGACCTAGAGATCTGCTACAAGCAATTACATCTCTATACTCAAACACTATGATGGGGGTCAGAATAAATTCACAAGGCTTGCTTTCTAAGAGAATTAAAATTTAGAAGGTTGAAGCAAGGTTGCCCCTGTCATGATGCCTACCTCCAAGGAGCCAGGTCCGACCCAGCAACCCCAGAGGCAGGCATCATTCCCCCCCAGGGAAGTGCCAGCGGGCCCAAGCTGGGGCCCTTTGGACACAGTCCTGGCGCCTTAGGCGCCAGGCTCATGTTGGACCCCTGTCCTGGTGCCTTAGGCGCCAGGCTCATAAAGCTAGACATGTGTTCAAGTGTTTCAATGTGCACTTACCTGATGCAGACCATGCTGCTACATCCAGGCCCTCTTGAGGCCTGAATGGAACTACTTTACCTGTGGGACTACTTTCCACCTGGGTGTGGTCGGGGAAGGATACATACCTGGAACTTCTTCCAAAGCTATTTAAACCACGCCCGATCAGCAACTCACGCTTCGCGTTGTTCTGCTCCTCGCAGCTGGACGTTCACCGTGTCAGCTCCTACATCTGGACTTCAGCCATGCCTGTCAGCATCCTGGGTCGCCTGCAAAGGGAGATAAGAGAGAATTGGAGAGAAAGAAGACCTTACCTGCTAAAGCTGCATCACGGAGACATCACACCGACGATCCTGAAAGGGAAGACATCATTTAAAAGCATTTCGCTTCGATCGCTGCAGCGCTGCATTTCACTCACCTTTCCTGGGCGCCTCCATCTTCAGCAGCGATCATCCGGATCCGCACCCACTTCCCAGAGCCTAGAGAGAAAAAGACAAGAACACAAGGTGAGAGAAGGAAGGGAAAAGTAAAGGCTCAGTTTCCTTCTAAGACTTACCTGTTGGGTCATTCCCATTTCATTTCGAGTCCTGCCGCTTCCTGGCATTCCGGACCCCGGCCCCTATGGGGAAAAAAGACAAAGACATTGAATGAGCAAATGCAAAGACATTACCTGAACCCTCATCCAGAACTTACCTGTCATTTACTGGAACTGCACGTTTCACTTCGGGTCGGCGCCATATCTCCGGCATTCCGAACCCCGGCCCCTAAGGGGAAAAAGACATAAGCATTAGCGCTTGCTGCAATAAGACAATTAACATTATTATTGAGCTTGAACTTTTGAACTTGCAACAGAACTCTTACAGCGCCTCACCTGAATAGTCAAGCTTATTTTGAACTCCCATCAAACCTCAATCCAGTGAAGTAACTGGGTTTCAACGCACCCCTGCATCAGAAGCAGGATGGAGAACTCATCCTTCCAGACCCTAAGGTGAGACTTCACGGGGAATCGTGGAAGGGTATCGTGGAGGGTTGGAAGGGAGTGGGAGGCTTGAACATTATTCCGTCAGTAGGTAATACTCCCTTTTCACGCACAGGGGAATATTCCTGCGAGCCAGAAAAGCCAGAGTAGAGGGGCCCTTCCTGTCCATCTTCAGAGTCCTGCGCTTCACCATTGAAGAAGCATCAGCACTCGAAGCCAGACCTGCGCCTCCGTGGGAATCAGGTGAGCGTGACAGCCCCCTTGCATCTGCTTTATTCAACCTATTATCTATTGGAAGGGAACGTTTTACTGGATACAGCTAATGCCTTCCCACCTAAGCTGAATGGGAATCTAGTGCTGTGGATGCTCCATGCGAATGACTTGGTCCTCATAGACCAAACGGCCAGAGGGTTGCAGCGCAGATTGACAAAACTACAGGCCTATATGACAACCAATAATTTAAGGATAAACATGAACAAATTAAAAATATTAATCCTTGGTAGATTGATGGACAAAAAATTAACTTTAAGTGGCTGGTGGGCAGTGAATATTTGAAACAGGTTACAACAATGCTCTACTTAGGGATTTGTATTAACAGAAGACTAAATGATAATCCCTGGCCCACAGAACTAAAATCAAAAGTTAAGATAATATCCGCCCAAGGGTCCATACTTCATAGGAGGTATGGCAAGTTTATCATGTTAACTATTTTGATCTTCTACAAACATAAGGTAGTAGCGGGTAATTATGGGGCCAAGGTAGGCCTAAATCTACCATGGCAAATTTGGGAAGCCCTAGAAGGTGCGTTTTGATAATCAGACGCGAACTGGGACCTCAATCTCCATATCCGAGGACACTTTGGAAATCTTTGTCCCTTGTGTGGAATTGCATCATGCAAGATTCTGCTGTAAGATCAGAAGCAAGGGAAGAGGACAACTGGTCTATTGGTGCCTGGGAACAGAAATGCATTGATTGTTTAAAGGCCTTAGAAACCTCAATGGAGACCTTGGTAAAAAAAATCCTGAAGATGTTCAACAACTTAGATGCCAAGATTGGATTGGCACTCAATAAAAGAAAGAAAGTTAAAATTAGCCTTGGATCTTGGTTTTGAATCTCGAGCTATGAATTTCATACCCAAATACTTGGCTAGGTTTCCGAGTTCTTATCATCGGAACCAGTTCTTGCATCCAATATTATATCTATACCCAACCAAGGAAGTATCATTTTCTCAGAAACAAGGTCCTTGGATGGATATGGGGGGGGTGTAGATTCTACTTAGGTCTGGGTATAGCTGAGACATTGAAGCATATAATTACTGATTGTGCTGCTTTAACTTCGTTGATATCATTTTATTTGTGGACATGTGTTGAGAATGCTACCTCATTCACTATTGATGAATGGTGGAGCATTTTTTATCTGGTGAATGTCTTTGGCATTTGCTGGGATAACATTTTAAGATTATGTTTTTAATCTTTAATGGGGGTTTTTTTCTGGATCTTTTGTGATGTAGTTATGATGGTGTTGGTCTTATAAGATGTAATTAATTGTATTTTAGGATTCTGTTATGTGAAAGCTTTGTACTAAACCGAGCACAAAAAAATATTAAAAAAAATAAAAAGACTTCATACTTTTCTAAATAAAAACATACCCCAAAGAAACAGCATTGGGAAATTGCTTTTGCAACATTTGTGAAAGGAAAAACAAAATCACTTAAGTTCAATTTTAGAAATACAAGAGTGAAACAAGATCTACAAATTACACATTTTGTTAATAGATTAATCTTAAACTGTCCCACAGTGCGACTGAAAATATAACCCAGTTTTATTTGTATACAGCGGACATGGTTTCCCTGCTAAACCTGCCTTCTTTATCCCGTTTCTACTTTGCTGTATTGGACATTCAAATCAATATTGTGCGGTTCTGCTCAAACCACAAGAAACCCTCAAGCCGCAGGATTCAACATCCACTGGCACTGAGGGTTTTTGTTTGCTATTGGAGCATGAATTTGGTGCTTGTTGTGGTGTGCTGGGGTTCAGTTTCATAATAAGATTACATTTATGTTCCCAGAATTCAAGGTTTATTTTCAAGTGCTGTCTATGCTGCTATCAATTAGGTTTAGAGAACTGTACAAAGATCGAACACTTTAACCAGCTCTGTACTGTGGAGGAGAACAAGTCTGTAGTTGAGTGTGGTGTAAGGTAGCAAAGGAGAGTGATCCCTTAGAGAAATAGCCTTTCCCCTGGTCTAGCATTACAAAGACCGTCGAGGCCCATGCCCATCTCCCATCGGTAGGCCTTCAAGGAATACACATTGCTCTGTGGGTCTTATTTTTTCTACAAAAGAGGGCCAGAGGCTGTGAATGCCATGCCAGGGGCATGTGAGAAGATTTATTAAGTCGCGTTCCTTTTTTAAACATACATGAAGGGGGGACTGCTTTAAATCTTTCTGATGCTCACTCTATTGTCATTTGCCTCCACCACACTCCATTGTTAAACTCCTCCACCTACACTTCTTATTCAACATACCAGTTAATCGTTCCCCTCACTCACAAACCAAGCCACAAGTTAAGGGACTATGGGAGTGTACTGCCTCCGCCCACTTTTTTTCAGAGGGTGAACGGTAGCCTCACCACTGATGTTTATAAGTAATTTAAAAAAAGGTACTTTGCTTTCTCAAAAGTGCACTTGCGCGGCTTGGATTTAAACCCAGGTCGCGCGATTGAAAGGCGACACAAAGTGTCCAGAAACAGCTAAATGTCTCCTAGGTTCACTTCATGTGACGTCACTTCCTTCCCAATGCAGCGCCACAGTCCATCCCCCCACCCCCACTTTTTTTATTTAAGGAGTACAGCCCTGCTCACAACCAGTTGAGTTATTCCTGTCCTTTTCCAGTTGTGGTTCTCTACTCTCGCACTCCAGATGAGGCATTCTTAACTTTGTTCGCAAGTTGACTCTGGCCTTGCATAACACTTGTGATTATCCTATGCTCACCCCCACATAGTTTTTTTCCTTCTGCTCACCCAACCCAGTTGCGGATCGGCTACCGTCACTTCCAAGTTGTCCCTGCCCTTTCCTCACTCGCAAACTGGGTGTTGGCCCGTTTGGCCATTGGGTTATCTTTCACTGACCAATGTTCCTATCTGCAGCTCTATGTGGACACACATCGTCATTCTATCACATTCAAGCCCGTTCCCTGCACTCACCCCAGTTGGGGTGCTCTCCTCACAGGCAGCTGTTATTCCCCTCCACTGAAAACCAGCGGTAGTTTGCTTACCTTTACTTTCCTATTTGCTTCGCCATTGCCACCCTGAAGAGTTGACTCTTACTCCTGCATCCTACTTGTGACTCTCTGTTTTTACACCAAAACTGTAGTACTTCCATCTCTCCACTTGTGGGTTCTCTTCTCTTTGCACATCATTAGTACTCTAATCTAATCTAACACACTGACTGGAGTTTCTAACATTATCACACCGACGTTGTGATTCTCCATGCTTGTATCCCACGTGAGAGTCTCACTCTCGACCCCACCTGTGATTCTCCTACCACTAAAGCCGAGTGGTGGTTCTCCTTATCTCACATTACAGTTCATAATGGTGTTCTCCTCCACGCAGGTTACATATTGGTTTTGGTGTCTATCAGCTCACTGTAATTGGTGAATTATGTTCTCTGATCCAGTGCAGTCACGACAGACTCCACTGTAGGATTGTTAAATATGAGGACATTAAATAAACATTTAATGCTATTCTGAGGATTTACACCATCCATATGGTCGGTGTGCGCTCGACTGTGCTTTTTGAAATTTTTAATTAAATGGAATGATGGTAGACTGACCTCAGGAAAATGTTTGGGGCACACATTTTCATATGCTCATACCTTGACATACTCAGCACTCAGGGTGGACACAGGCACAGTCCACCCTGTCATATTTAGTGGGAATGTGACAGCAGGGAGTGCACCATGTCATCTCCAGGAGGGGGGAGGGTCAACCTTCTCCCTGCCATGGCTAGCCTGATGAACTAACAAAGGCTCCATGGATCCGCCCTGCTCTTTCGTTAGGCCCTGCAGGTGGTGGCAGCGATTAACAGACAGAGTACTTCAAACATGCCCACATGGGGCCTGTCTGCAGAGGTTAACAAAGAAGACAGGAAACCCAACAGCCTTTCAAATGCAACTGTGTCAACCTGAAGCCAGCTCCCGCCCTCAGTATCATTGACTGTGAACTGTCATGTCTGGAGTTGGTGTTTGCGGTAGGCCAACTCCCAGTAGGGGGACCCCCATTCATAAGGTATGAGAATGTGGTTTGAAGGAGCCAGCAAGTCTGGTTTCGCCGCAGATTCAATGGAGGCCTGCCGCTTTAATCAGGAACCACAGAGAGATCCATTAACCAGAAAGACAATAGACAGGAAGATGGGTGGAACTTAGTATCACAAGGTTTCACCTCTTTACCTTTCCTGTTGCAAAGCACTCTGGTAATGACCTCACGCATACAGGAAATTTGTGGTAGGAACCCAAGGATTGGTTCATTAAGGTAGGCTTAGCCTACACAAATCACTGTGGCCCACTTGGCTTTAAAAGAGGGCTGAGCCCATCTTTTGGCAGATCATCTGATGACTTCACCAGAAGTAACAAAGAAGAACTCATCTTTGGACCCTGGCTGAAGGTATAGTTTCCTTAGATCTTTCGCCAGTGAATGAAGGCCAGGATTTCCAAAGAGGGAAGCAAGGTCCCTCCCCTAAACATCTCACAGTGAACAGAGGGAGATCCAGAACTAAAAGGACCCTCCAGCCGCTCCAGAATTGGTACCCAGCCAGCACACAGTGCGCCCAAATAGGCTCTGCAGCAAGCTACCTTTGTAGAAAGTGTGGGAAGGTCTCTGAACCTACAACAAAGGACAAGGCAGCCACCTGCAATATTGCCCCCCCCCCCATCTTAAAACACGACACAAGCCCATTGAAGTAGCTAGAAAAAGTGCCTTGACAAGCATCTACTGCTGTCCACCAGAAAAGCCCATTTTCGTGTCAGTCGAGTTCCTCGAGCTGCAATCAACTGCAATGGTGACCATTGTTAAGCTGCTGTCACTTAAAGACATCCGAGACATCTCGACCAGTGCTTCAGAACCGCCGATCAGTACAGACGATTGCGGACCCTGAGCTGTCTTGTAGGCTAGCCTGCAGCCGTTCGTCCAGCTTCGCTCACCGAACTGTCTTGCTGCCCAATACCCGCAGCTGACTTCCATCTTGAACTCTGTCACAGAAGCCTGCAAAGCACCCTGAAGCTGACTCATCTGTGTTGAGCACCAAGAACACATACAGCACGAGGTACATTGTGGTTCTGTCCCTTTGTGTTTCCCAACCAAAATAGAAATGGCTGCCACGGATTGGGAAACGTGGTCGGTTCTCCCTTTCCGTGGCAGCCATAGTAAACAAAGAAGATGTACATGTATATGTATATGTAATCCCTTCTCCCCTTCCATGGCAGCCATTAAAACGAATGAAAAAAAAAATTGTAAACAAAAAATAGCCACCATGGAAAGGGCATAGTCCCTTCTCCCTTTCCATGGCAGCCTGATGGTAGAATGAAAAGGAACTGTGAGGGACGCGCGCCGCATCCCTCGTCAGGTAAGTCCTTGTTGGCCAAGTAATGCCCCAGCGAGGGCCAATGAGCTTGGTTGTTACAAGCTCATTGACTCTCGCCGGGTACTCATAAACCTTCTGTACATTATTATTTTTTTAAAGGGGGGATCTGCATTCTTTTTTACGAAAGAGAAAAAAAAAAAAAAAAGGAGGTGAAGTAGAGGCTCTGGACAGCCTTCAGAGAAGACCTGGAAATAGAACACCTCTCTCCATGCCAAAAGAGGAGGGTGTTCAAAATAGTCGAGCCCCTGTTGGGTCTGAAAGGAAAGAAATGGGAGAGATACTTCTACAAACAAAGAGAAGATATTAGCGTAGCATAAAGAATGAGAGTCCCAGGGAAAAATACAATGAAATAGAGTCGATGGTAAATGCTCAACTGCATTACAACTATGTTGCTGTTAAGTGGTCTGCCCCTCCTTTTCCCTTATTTGCTTTCTTCACCCCCTTTGCCCCACATCACCCCTCCCATACTTCACTCGCTATACTATAACGTGGTCTGCTCAATTTCTTCAGCACTGCAGAAAGCTCAAATAAAAAAATAAGATGTCAGACTGGGGTCATGGGCACTGCTATTCCTGTAGCAATTCTGGCCTCGCTGTAATCGAGTGCAATCACACAGCGAGGGCCTGGGACCCTGCAGTGAGAAGGGGTGCAGTGGCCCCCACACGCTTGACAAGACATATGTAAAGATATGATGCCTATCTTTGATGGCTCACTCCATGGGCGGCCAGTGGGAGGCGCTAATGCATGGAGGCAAATGCAACTCTTAGGGCTAGCAAATGCCTAGCACTTCAGTGTCAGGGAAAGTGTGAAAATTGTTTTCTGATCTCACTCGAAAATGGTGGCGAACACTTCAATGAGATGGGAAGACGTCCAGGGCGGAAGGACGCGCCCAGGAAATGGCAAGGTTGTGGGTAAAAGGATGAGCCAGGCCTGGAGCTTCACAAGGAAGCGTGGCTCTCCAGAGTTTTCTAGGGATACCGGAGCCCTGACCTGGGAAAGAAGGTGTTACACTACCTCAATTTCACAGGGTTATAAGGTAGGCTTCCGAGCACAACATGTTGCAAACCGCTTGGTGTATCCGCGCGGAGCTTGCATGTCACATTGTCTACTCCCTGCAGATTTGACTCGGATTTTCATTCTTCCATGGTTGACGCAGTGATTGGCATTATATATAGGTCATCACAATGCAAAATACGCAAAAGCCTTCCTAACAGGTCGTGATATACTTACTTGACAATTGGTATCAAACTATGGGGGTACGCAGTGCTGCTGCCTTAATGCTTTTGAGAAAACCTGCAGGTCTTCGACCTTTGCCTCAAAGGTCACACAGAAAATAAGAAAATTAACTTCTGGGCAGATAGAGAAAAAAGGAAAAAAAAAAAAAAAAACTCTGATAAACACATACGGAGCCGCTTCCATAGGTTCAATTTAAAGCAAAGATGTGGAGACCAAAGCCAAGCTTTGGGTTTTAATCTTGACGCACCATGTGAATGCAGAAACCCAAAGCATGCTGGACAAATGTTAAAGGTATTTGTACCATGCACCGTCACCAACAGAGTTGGTCCCCGGGCGCTCTGGCGGATCTGCAAACGAGATGGTGGGATGGGTTAGTAGGTGAAGCGGGAGTAGGATAGTGAGAGGAGTGGTGTTCTGTTGGCAGCTTCAACTCGGTATACACCAGGTGCTGAGCTTCAGTGTGAGTGTCGGATCAATGTCAGTCCTTGTGTGCTGTTGGTGCGGCTTATGTGTTGTTGCGGTGTTGTGAAGTGCGTGCGGGTTGTTGTGCGAGAGGTGGTTCTGTGAGATTTTTGAATGAGATAAGTCTGCAGAAATGCTGAGTTTTTTTGTTAGTGGGTTGTATGAAGTTTAACATGCTAACATTCAGAACTCTGTCCGAGTGTGGTGCTTGCCAATCCTCCCAGTCTCATCGGGGTGAGCTAAGGGGTTACGCCTGGCAAGGTTTTAGGTTTGTGTGAGGCGCTCACTCTGCTGTTCTAACGCACTCTGTAACTGTTCCAATTGCTCCTCGCCTTTCTATTCTAGCAAGCTCTGTAGGAATTCTAATGCTGATGGATTGAATGGTGTGGGTTGGGTGTCTATTCTCCTCCTTGGGTGCTGGAGCTGGTGTTGTGGTCTCCTCTCACTAACTTTCTCTCTAAATGTGTCTGCTGGGGGGTTTGGATATGGTACGGCCGGTGGGCAGTGGATGAGTCGTTTAAGGGATTTCGTCTCGGTCCGAGTATGTGATGGGTCTATGGTGACCTCCTTTTGTTGCTATTTCCCATTTGGGTTCTGTGTATGTCCTTTTTGGGAGTGACCGAGGTTGGTGTTTTTCATCGTTGTTTAATGGGGTGGGCGTTACAACATAACAATTCACAAGGTGGCAGCTTCAGGGGCGGGGGAGGGGGAAACAGCTTTGTGACTTGAGTTACCGCCATTTCTTTATTTAAAGCATGCTAGCAGATGAAGATACCAACAAAACCCTCAGCAAATCCTTAGATACAACCAAGTCTACTGGTAGAAAGCCTGCAGAATTAAAACAGTTTCTGTGACACCTAGCCAGGCGCCCAAGATTATCGCACAGAAGACATCACCCCTGAGTAAAAAGGTAGGATGAGGTGCCAGTGTTTTCACATACCCCAGACGTCAAGGTTTCCTAAATGTTATTGGTTCCTTCAAGCACAACTCTATGAAGTCACCGAGAAATACACCAACTAGACTCCATGTATGACCCCAGCATGCCTGCACTGCCTTCTTTCCAGTCCTACATGGGTATTGCTCTACCCATTACTGGAATATGGCCCTGACAGTACACAATAACTGCACAAGGCATTCTAGATTTACAGCCACAGGACCCAATGTGGTCCATGGCCTTATATATGCCCCCCTACACACTTCAATATGCTGTACGCACATGTTCCAGGTTACTCTGTAAAGGAAGGATGGCCCCCATTTTGAGACCTATAATTACAAATGTGCCTTTACCAATCCTTAAAAATCGATTTTGCCCAATGCATTTGAAAAAAAGGGTTAGACCAGTTCCCTCTACTGCCCCCAATGGTCCCTTCAATTGCCAAAGTGAGTGGGTTCGAATGTGTGGCACAAATTCAAAGTCACAATCTCAATAACCAGATTTAGCTCATGGAAAGATCACTCCTATGGACTCATGCCTTCCAAACGCTACTGGCACCATGTCTCGGGTCCTGTTCAGTGGCACATGCCTGTTGGGGAGACTCCCAATTCTACGCCATGCTGCCAATTATGGCCGTTTCATTTTCAGCATAAGCAGGGTCAATGAAAAGAAGAAACCTCTCACTCTCACTTTAAATCACCAAGATCTTCAACCTGATTGCATGCATATTCTGAGCATCGAGACTAGGGCTGAACCTTGTCAGCTCAATGATCTGCAACCTGTGGCTCTCCAGATGCTTTGAACTGCCTACAACTCCCAGGATCCCTCCACAGCAACTATGCTGGCTAGGGTAGATGGGAGTTGTAGACCCATTACATCTGGAGAGCCAAAGTTTTAAGATCGCTGCTAGCTCATCAAACTCTATCCTTCCCACACAACACCTACAGGGTTCGAAATTGAGGGGAGCTGCGAGCTACTTAGCTCCTGCTTCTAGCATAGCAGAGCCTGGTTAGCTTGAGACCAACAGATACCAGGAGCTATTGACTCCTAGGGCCAACTGGTGCCTTACTAACATGTACAAGTGACATTAGTATTTAAGAATGTTAATAAAGAATTAGAACACACCCAATACACGTTTGAACACAATGGTTCAAACAAAATGGACAGAAAGTTCAAAGGAGCATCCCTGGTAGTTCCTGGTTCCCCCACGGTAGCTCCTGCTTACTGTGTGACATCGGACACCCAGGAGCTGGTTTTAGCTCCTGCTCGTCGAACCTCAATTTTGAACTCTGCAGCTATTGGGGCAGAATTGAATAGCCCTAAGACTTGCCTGGCCTGGAGAAGGCCAGAAGAACATTCCACCCAAGCAGCAGGATCCTAAGCAAACACTACTTGAGTTGGCAATCCTGGGCTGTTCGGTTGAGATCCAAGTGCAGGGATGGGGCATTGGAAGTGGGTCATGGGATGTGCCGAAAGTGTATAAGCTTACCCGAATAACTGAGGCCAACAAGCATCTGGGCATAGTGCGCACACCGCGGGCGGGGACTCTGTAAAGGCCAGAGCCTGGCCTCTAATGCTTGGAGCATGACATTTCACAGTGAATATAATGGGAATGGGACATTACATCTCTAAGGCTTGGGCAGAACATTTGTGATGCAAAGGGTAGTACTTCTAGAAAGACCCGCAGATGTACTGCTACCGTCATGGGCGTAATTTTAGGGGGGGGGACGGGGGTGTTTGTCCCCCCCAACTTTCATGGCACACAATTTTGTCCCCATTCATTTGAATGGGGCATTTTTTTTTCAGATGACATGTCCCCCCCAACATTTTCACCAACGTTACTCCACTGGCTACCGTACTCTTAGCAACACCCACAGGCTCGGGGCAGTACATTTATACGGTCTCACATGATATCCCTGCAAGGCTACGAGCAATATCTCTGGAGGTTCGAAGAAGAATTTCTATTGGAAATAATGTACTATAAGCCTGGGGCCTTACCTGTATTGGGGCCTGAGGCAGCGCCTCTATAAAGCCATGGGCAGCTCTTCTATAATTTCCAGGACCATATTCCTTTAGGGGACAGAGCAATACCTCTGTGTGACTGGAGAAACCTCTCCAACTAGGGTTGTGAAGAATGTATATGGGCAGTACCCCTAGAGGGAGGGGATCCACCAGCTGGCAACAAACTGCCTACCTCGATGGGATTCTCAACCACGTCCCAGTGCGGCGTTTCTGGTGCATTTCTCCCCCTGCTCAGACTATGGAGGGAAAAAAATGCTGAATAAGCAAATCCACGAGCACTGCAAGAAATGTGCAACACCTACAGGCGTACGACCTCTTCTAAAAATGATTTGCGCAAGCATACTTTCATAGCGCAAAGCAATGTGCGCATTTAAAACAAATAGCGGAGCGCCCGCAAGAGGGATTGAAGCTGCCGAGGAGGCGTGTGCTATGGCGTCCTTCCTGATTTTAGGAATTCTTAGGTGCGACCTGTGCCTTAAGGGGGGGTAAGGAATAAGGAGGCGTGTGGGGTTAATGAGTCACAAACAGTGTGGGGGCGGGGGCCTAAGCAATGTCTAGGGTTGGGTGCCGGTTTTGCTGGGATTATCCCGGAATTAGGCTCCCTAGCGGCCAGCCCCAAGTTTGTTTCAATTTAAAAACCCTGTGCCGGTTTTGGAGAAGGGAGGTTGACAGTCCTGTGTTTTTAATCGCCAACAATTAACCTAAATAAACATTATTAGATTTTCAGAATATCGTCATCTAAGGATGGGCTGAAACTCAGGTTTTAAGTGGGCCGGGGCCCGGTAATCTCCGGAAAGGGCTCCCAAGTGTGCCCCAGCTCCACCTCTTTTACCAGCCACCCCCCCTAATCGAGGAGGCAGGGGGCTGTCGGAGCGTGTCCTTGAGCCACACCCCCTTACTAGAGCCCCCCCCCTGATTTCCAATCCCACTTAAAGCACTGGTTCTCAACCTTAACCTTCCACGTTCCAGCTATATGCCTTAACTGCTTGTGCCACAATGACAGGCTCAGATACAAGTAACTTGCAAGGCATGTAATGTCAAACAAGTTCATTGTATGCATATGACATTAAAATGCATCCTTCAGTCAGTATTACTTAATATCATGCTCGTTATTCACGTGCCTTTATCAACAGTGAAAACTGCACAATTTGTATGCAGATATTGGGTGATAAGGTGGGTGGGAGTGGTAAGGTCGGGTTAAGGGAGGGCAGAGGGGCGGCGTAAGTCGTCCTTTTATGTTGTTGGTCGTGCTGGTTTTTTATCTTCTGGTCACCCTATTCTATGGCGGCCCAAGGATCGCAAGTAGCTAAGGCAAGGTTGTCCAACATATGGCCTGCGGGCCACAATGCGGCCCTCCAAGCCATTTCATGTGGCCCGCGAGGCTGAACAGACACGTGTAAGGCAGTTACAGGCCTGGTGCATTTTTTTAAATAATTTTTTTATGAATGTTTGTCAGGTCCGTAGACCCGAATTCTGGGCTCAGGCCACTGCCTGGTTTATTTATTGATTTGATGTTTGTCGGGTCAGTGGACCCGATTAATTTATTTATTTCTGCAATGTTGAGTCTGACCAACATTGTGGAATTAAATAAATAAATCGGGTCCACGGACCCGACAAAAATTGAATAAATAAATAAATATACCGGGCCGTGTCAGAGTAACTGCCACTGGTGCCCCCTAAAAGGGGGCACCAGAGGCAGTTACAGGCCCGGTGCATTTTTAGACTTTGCCAACTTTGCACCAGACCTGCAGACTAACTTAACTGGTCTGCTGTTAAATCTCAGTTACCAGTTTAATGATATCCACTACACTACAGAATAATTGCTCATTTTACTATAGCTAATATGATAGCTCAGTGGGTTGAGCGCTCACTGCTGCGATGTGTGTGTGATCTGCATGTTCGAATCCCTGCAAAGCCATCTCAGCCTTTCATCCTGCTTAGGTTGATAAATGAGTACCAACACAGGTTGGGTGATATTGTATGCATATTTGTTCTATAAAACAGAGCTTTAGTGTAAGTGCTATACAATAACATTATCATTTGGCCTTGGACGTCTGTTTGCATTCACAGTAACTTGACAATATGGATCTATACACACAGATCATATGGTGATCCATTCTTGTATAAAATGTGTTCAATGTTTGTCGGGTCCGTGGACCCGAGTAATATTATTTCTGGGCCGTGGCGGAGGACCGTTGCTGCCTCTGGTGCCCCCTGGATCAATCACCTATGGTAGCAGACATGGAGGCTGCAATGGATCTAGTTGCAGCTCACTCATTGTGCCCACTGCTCCTCATGAACCCCCATAGTTGGTCAATCTAGTGGTGTCATCAGGAATCAAATTTAGGAGGGTCACAGAGGGGGCCAAAGGCAAAAGTAGGGGACATGGTCAACATAGATCCAGAACATTTACTTGGCAACACTAGTCAAAACTATTATCTGCATAGTGAAGTACCTAATCACCAGTGCCATGGTATGCTCAGGCAGCATCAATCCTGCTTTGTACAGGACAATGCTGGCCTAAATTGGGAACAGCCAGCATAGACCTGTTGCTACAGAGGCATATTTTGGGCACAACCAGCATGCCAATGTGTTACATCAGTAACAGAGCTGTCTTACAACACTGTAGACACATTGATCATTAAAACGTGTTGTGTTCTACAATGTTCTTGTCGGCTATTGGTGACATGGAATGTACATGTTTTCCTTTAGAACTGATTGTAAACTTATGGCTGTTTGGCCAGTTTTCCTGCTGTAAAATGCACCATTTCTGCCCCATATTTGGAAAACAAATCTTGGGGGGGAACCCCCCAAACCCACCGTAGATCGTTATAGCTCCCTCGCTGCGCTCGGTCGCCCCCACTGTTTCAGAAAAATATCAGCACACACACACTGGTGGAAGAAATCACAACAAACTACCTTTGATCACTGTCCCTGACACCAAAAGCTATCTTTGGGACTGCATGGCTTTCACTGCCTTCAATGCTATTGTGTCAAAGGTCACACACCATCGATTTTGAATATACTGCTTTGGGTAAGGGTGTTGACTTATGGCTCACCGGCCCACTGGATAACAAAAAGTTAATGCTTCGGCCCCACATTCAAAAAGGTTGGACAAGCCTGAGCTAAGGAGTCTGTGTAACTATAGCAGTGTCCTAACAGATGTGACCAGATATTCGTACCTGGAATCTAAGGGAGTACACTCTACTATTTTAAAAGGTGTATTAAATGGAAAACAAATATTCCACAGTCAAATTCACAACTATAAAAATATGCAAATATGAAAACTAAATAAAATCAAAATAGATTTACTCAGGTAACAAGCCCTCCCAATCACTTCTATATATTAATTTAATTAAATCATTCTAATGGGAAGACTTCAATGTAATAGGTAGCAAAAATCAAACAATGTATTATCTATATTTTTCCTTGATCGGATTTCGAAGGCGACACTGATGATGGGTGATAGTGAACTCTAGTGGGGAAATCTGATGGGGACCCCTGGTAGAATGCCAGTCCAAAGACTGTTTTGTACTATGCCAGGGCAGAGCCCCAGCTATGAGGATCACTGCTGTAGAACAGCTCTGCCAATGCATCCACCCGGACCGCCAATACACCTCAATTCGCCCACCTCCATCTTGCCCTTTCACTGCTCTTCCAAACTTGACAGTGCATCTGAATCCATCTGAACCCCCCCCCCCCCCACCCCACCTTGCTAATCAGGGACTACCTTCCACACAGCTCTGCAAAATCACCGCAATCGTAACCACAGCTCCCAGTAAGAGCAACTGCACACAATGCTTTTCATTGCCCGATATTGCTAATCCAACTGTACAATAAATTGCTGTGATCAAGCTACACCATTACCAAGGGGAAAAATCACTATGTCATGACAAATTCCCTTAATCATCATGAGATAACGGCAATAAAGTGTGTGGAATGAGACCCACAACACTACCATAAAATACTGCAGTGTAGCGTTGTAAAGAAGTGACTTCTGCTCTGCAGGAGTAGAAGGATGAGTAGTGGCTAAACTGCCAACTCAGCCTCCACACTTCTACAAACCAACCGTGATCTCAATCCTAAGGTAAATCAGACAGGGGGAAAGAGGTATACTGCCTTTGCTTTTTGTGGTAATGTGAGCTGAGGGAAGGCTATACTCTCAGAAGGGGTGTGAATGTGAGACAGTTGCAACACAAACAGCAAAGTATAACGGTCCAAAATAAAGCAATGTCCAATCAAGGTTCTATTAAAATATATATAATTACATTAAACACAACAATGCACAACTATTTAAAACAGTATATAAAAACCCACCCCTGTAAAGAAAGAAAACCATAATGTAATTTAATAAAGGCATGCACTCTGGATATTTAGCAGGGAGGAAAAAGGAAATAAAAGACCACAGTGTTCAAAAAGCAGGTCTTATGCGGGAAAAGGGATCAAAAGTGACCTAACCAGTCTCTTGGCCACAAAGCTGGACCAGGAGGGCATTTAGGAGACGATAATGCCTTCTTACTGTTCTTGGGCGGTTCAACAGCATCAAACCAGGCTTCTTGTTCTTCTGCAAGCAGGATGAACCAGGTTCAGATGCAGCAAGTCATGTATCCAAGCAGCATTCGGCAATCAAGCCGGGTTTGAAGCACTGGCTCAGAGCAGTTCAATTTCAGGGTTCTTGTGATGCAGTTCCAAAGCACACCAGAGTCTGTTTGAAATTCGCTCTGGTTAGAGACATGGTAACTGTTGTCTAGGTTGGGATGAGTCCTTCTGCAGCAGTTGGAGTTGAGGTCCGGTGATGACTCAAAGCTGTGGCCTGATATTCCAATGTGCGGTTTGACGTGGGAGCAGGTTGTGTCGTTGGTGACCACTGGTTCGGGTCAGTGTGCATTGAGATGCTTCCAGTGGTTCGAGACGTAGTCTGGCGATGAGTGGTTGGTTCGAACTAACAGGCTTGGCTTGGAATGATGTAGTGTTGAGCTGGTTCCGAAAAGTAAGCAACAGCAATCTAAGTCGAGAGATTGCCAAAAGCAGCACCGGCAGTCCCTGTTGGTTTGACTGCTGTCAAACGTGGTTCGAAGATGGCTCGAAGTGGTTGCATGGCAAAAAAAACAGATATCCTGACCGTCATGGCACTCAGGGTGCTGCGAGTCCCAATCCAGGGAGTCAGGCACAAGAAAGGTCCTTGTTCTCATCTCTCCTAAAATGGGGGAGGCTGGAAAACACCTGCAGGGGTCCTACACCTCCAGCGAGGTCCTAGGTACCAATATAGCTGGCAGAGAGGGAGGTCTTGCTCCAACAGCAGGTCTCCCCTCCTCCCCCCAAAGACACCCAGTGACTGGTTAGGGAGCAATGATTGCCTCCGCCTTAGGAACTCAATCGTCACCTCACTGGTGGAAGACTTTGGTCAACTCTCCCAAAAGATGTGAAAATTAATTCTTCATTTGGTGTGAATGGTTTAAGGGATCCAACCCATGTTCTTCTGATAAATTGCCTTTGCCTGCTTGCATCATGCCCAAAGTGTTTTTTGCTAAAGGAAATGAAGGCAACAAGAAAAGAGGTACAGAGAGAAACATAGTCCGTCCGCACGTGTGCTGAGCTCCCTAAGGCTACAGAATCCCTGCCCTCTGCTCAGACCCATAGTATCAAAGGCCCTTTTTACGCAGCACCCTGGTGTGATGCTAGTCCTTTTGTGTAGGATATGTCCTTTGCTCCTGTCGTGCTGGGGAGAGGTGTTACCTGACCTCACAAATGATTAAAGGAGAGGCACAGTCTTTCACTCTCTTGTCCTGCTAGGTTGTCTAACTAGAATACACAAAAGCCTTACAGAGCAGGCATGGGCTCACAGTGTTGACACATGTATGATATAAATCAGATGTGGCTATTAATACTTATGTAAACCCTCCACCACCATACCACATGAGGTATGGCTTATATTTTCAGATTACCCTGCCACCAGGTAGGAAGTTTTTCATAATCATATGGAATTTGGAAGTATGAATGCAACCTCTGCACTGCAGAGACTTGGCTGTCACAGCAGCTGTCATACAAGACACGTGTAACCTCTGAACCTATTCTTCAGCTCCTGCTCTCCAGTGAACAGGCCAAGGGACTAATGCAATAGGGCACAGATGTACGTTTTGCTTTTGGCATGGAGCTCATGAAAGGGCGGTCCGATTAGCAGGCCACCATTTCAGAGATTGACTTTTCTGCATCATGTTATTAATCAATAAAAATGCCAAAAGCTAGGCCTTCTACACCCTTGACAGATGGCGATTCCTCACAGATCCCAATTATAAAGGTGAACCAGGCAAAGCCCTAAATATATACTTCATTTGCTTTGAATGGTAGCGCAGGCCAAATGACAGGCTAAATCTTCATGATCGGTTTAGGAAACAGTAGCAACCCAAACAGAGACTCCAGAATAAAAGAATGTCCAATCAAGGTCCTATAAAAATATGAACTTAATTATACAATAAAATGCAAATAGCCAACTAAAAACACCGGCAAAGATTCACCTCCGACATCATCAGGGTCATGAGCCCACCAGGGGAGAACAGAGTCCCACCTCGACCTGAAATGGGAGGCTTACAATGGTTTTCACCATAGCCACTCCTTCCGGCAGGTGGGGCGAGGTAGTTTGGAGGTCCCAGCCCTTGCCCGCTACATGTGCCATGCTTGTTGACGGTGGTAAAACTGTCCATCACCCAATACCTGCCAAACCCTATCCTGGCAAGAATGTTGTTTTGTTGCAGGACCTCTGGGTCCCAGAAGGCCCTGCAGCAGCTACCAATCACTGTGTTCTGTAGTACTGGTTTTGCAATTCATTCTCAAACAATAGAGTCAAACGGCCTGACCAGACAACAAACAAGGATCCACCGGATTGCAGCAATTGCAGCCAAACAACTGAGCCTCATGCCGGGGTGATATTATACCACCACGCATGGAAAGTGGGCTGAGCTAAAGGGGGATTTTAATACCTTCAGGCTTTGTGGCCCAACTCCAGGGGGACAGGCAAGACCAGATTGACCTGGGAGAGCAGATGTGCAAGATAACCAATGGAAGGCGGAAAGGAGCAGAACAGGATGTATGGGGTATAAAAATGCTGAATGCCAAAATATTAGTGAGGGGTGTTCGGGAGAAGTCAGGTGGAGTGAAGATGACCTGAAAGACCAGGCAGATGATGGACAGTGGAGTGGAGCATTGCAGACAGTGTTTGGAGAATGTTGCAGGTGAAATGTTGGTAATGAGAGAGAAAGTGGTACTTGGTTGAGAATAAGGAAGCCTTTGGGTGAGAAAGTGTTTGGTGGACCATGTTAGAGAGGATAGGAATATAGTCTAGGTAGAGATGAAGTGAGAGTCGGGAGAGTGATTGAGAGAGTCAAATAACTATGTGAGGAGAGTGGAAAGATGAAAGGAGAGAAAAGGGGGAAATAGATTACAGTGGAGAAAAGAAAGGGGAGAGAGATTGGACTTCAGAGGGATAGAAGAAAGGGATGATGACCCAAGGGCATTGGGCAGTATAGGAGAAGGGGGATAGAATCAGCAGTGTGATGTATCGGATGTCGAGAATACATCCGAGACGTCACACTGCTGCTTCAACGATCTTGGCAGCTGAATGCTCTGACAATAGACGTGACCACGCCTGTTGACAAGATGACGACTGCATCCTAAAGAAGTGGATCCTTCCACCTCTTAATCTGACCCACTAAGCTCCTTGGATTCGATCACATAGGACCCTCCACTTCTAAAGACACTCCTGTCCTGATGAAGGCCTACACCATTAGAGCTCACATAGCTCCACGCAAAATGGCCGAAACACTGTCGTGTTGACATGTATTATATGTTGTTGTTCAACTCTTGATTGTGCCCACACTCTATGGGCCCCCCACCTGTTTATGATTCCACTGAATTCTCTAAGCTTCCTTCCAAAGGAACCTATAGAGAATGAACAAACTGTACAAGTAGATGTCTCAAATATTGACTACTTGATCATTCGTACTTAGGTACTACACTTTGTATGTCCTCAAATATGAATGTCCTATGTTTTTCTAAAAATACCAGTGTATTACTACACCACTGCACTTCAAAATAAAACCCTTTTGTGCAGAAGAACAGTTTCATGAGAATTCTGTGACCACCCACACAAGGGGTCACCCACTCGGTGTAGCAGTGGTTACTCTTCAGCAGAGATTGACCTGACCTTGCTCATTCATTTTTTGATATCACACACAGGGTGCCTTGCCTGCAGAAATTGAAGGAGGCAGGAAAAGGAAGGGAGCCCTAAAATAAGAGTAGATGGTGGAACCCCTCTCCAGGCCTACCTTTCCTCTCTGGCTACTCCGCCCCCCTCCCATGCTTTATGGCTTCAAAGGTATTCCGGTAATCAGCACTCTGCTGTAGTGTAAGGTTGGCTTTGTTATATTTATGTTGCTTCTGAACCACTGTTCAGAGGAGACCTCCTGGAGGTTTCCATGCCCTAGGGAAAGGATTTATCCTTCCAGCTGGAGAATCAAAGGAGGCAGCCGCTTGCCCATTGTTACACCTAGCAGATGTAGAGACTGTCAGCCTAGACAGCAATCCATATCTGTCCTGGTTTAGCAGCCTAGAGTCTTGACCCGAACGTCCTTACATTCTGGAAACTCCTCAAGACTTTCCTCTTCCCTTCCTCTTTCTCCCTCACTCTCCCCTGCTAACCTCCTTCTCTTCACTTCTTTCCCTCCCTGCTTCTCTTCCCCAACCTGCTCAGTTAGCGGACTGGTTGCCTGGTGCACCTCCAGAGCCTCACAAATCCCAGGCTCCCCCACCAGTCCTGCACTTGCCTCCGGGCCTCTGCACTCTGCCTGTCACTACTGCTGTATGCTCCATGATAGGGGCAACCACTCTGCACTTAGCCCATGCCCCTGCTGGACTGGGCACCCTTGTCCCCACCCCCTTCCTCGCACTTCCTGTTCTGTGCACTTAAACAACCTTGAATGTTCCTGGCCCTAACAAGTCTGTCATTCCAGTCCTCCCTCTGTCTCCCCTCCCTAGCTTGGTCTTGCTTGAAATACTCATACATAGGCGCATTTCATGACCAACCTCCAAGCAATCTGAAATGTTCACCAGGCAAGTACTGTAGTTTATTATCTGTATGTTCCTTTCCCTCTTCCCCCCCACCCATTTTTCCCCTCAATCTTTGTCAAGCACTCCACCAGTAGGCATGCCTCTGGCCTAGTATTATAGTTATTGTTAGATCATTCGGAATCTTCAAGGCCTAAGAATGACAACTGGATCCCCTTGTTCCCTTCCTGCATTGAAGAGCTTTGAAGCACTTCACTTGTGTAGAAGCGCTTTACAAATAAACAATTACAAGCCCTGCTCACAGAGCTAACACTGATGTGTTATTAAAATTGATGTTGCTCTATAATTTTGGTCCATAACAGTCACCATGCCAAAACCCTGTCTTAGCTTATATTTAAAGATGTGTCTGCCGCCAGACTGTCTAAGGCATACAATTCTCAGAATGTAATATAGAGTTGCAAACAGTTAAATTGCACTCTAGCTGCAGGGACTTTGTGTTCCAGCAGCTACCAGGGAGGCACACTTGATCTTTGAACTCACTCTGTGTCACTGCAGAGCTGGGGATAAATATATGTGACGAATTGAGGGAATGTGCCCCTTCTCCCCAAGGGGGAGCCCCCTCCTGTGAGGCTAGGGAGGTGAGCCTACTCCGCAACACCCTGAATAGGCTTTGAGGTAAGTGAGACTTCACCGGGAGAGACTCCCCCTTCGAGGACAAGGACTCCCGTTCCTGTGAAGAACTCCCTAAAAAAAGTCCATATTATGGCTTACATTGCATGTTCCACAACATTAGAAACCTGTAAGTATCATGACTATGACAAAGAAACTCTTGATAGATGCCAAAATCTTACAGCAAAATAATATTTTCCTTTAAATCCTAATATCCCACTCACTGGGAAAAATAGATTAAATAACCGACATTCGACGTACCAAGAGGAGAGAGGTAGAATCAGCACGAGCGAAGTCCACAAGTTTAAAACTCACCTGAAGAGGGAGATGGCGACATGGACAGGAAATCCGCAGAGAAGGAAACCAGAGACAGTGGCTGGGATGCCAGAGTCACTGCGCCAAGGCAGAACAAGAAGCTCGCAGTTTAGGAGGCCGGAGGAAGGTAGCAACAAAACCACAGGAACCTCTTGGTGGACAGCCAGTCCCTCCACCATCACGGATACCATTGAGAGTCCAAGAACACAGGGTGTCCGACGCCTTGTCAAGGGACAAGAAAACTGAAGAGGGAAGAGAGAGCGCACAGAGAAGTACGGCCCCCAAGTGCAGGCTACAGACCTGAGAAGAGGTCACAAAGGAACAAGACTCGCGGAACAGTTCCCCCTCAGAGTAGAAGGTAACGGGGAGAACGGGCATAACAGACGGTCGAGAAGGGATCAGTATATTAAGAAAATAACTTCTCAGTAGAAGTCACAAGATAAAGTTCCCTGTGGAGGAAATCAACTTAAAATATGGGAATATAAGAAAAAAAATAATCTACAGAGAAAAGAATCATGGATAGCAAAAAACTGGGAAACGGGAAGAGTCACAAAGGTTGTACAAGAAGTAGAGAATATCAAAAGAAGATTTTTTTTAACCCAAGTTTAGAGAAACTAGACAAGTGAAGCCAAACAAGAGTCAAATAGAACAAAGTAAACTAAGCCACAACTAGCCAAGAGAAAGGGACCATTCAAAACAATGTCTTTCCCAGACCCGATTGAGGCAACAACCAGGAACGCATAGCTGACAAGAGCCCCAAAAGGGACTTCCAAGGAGAAGGGAAAACTACAAATCACTTGAAGAGTTACAGAGACTGGTGCAAGTCATCACAAGAGACGATTTGAGGATTATCCATTAATGAGGAATCCTACAGACTGGTAATAGAAGTAACCTCAGTGGAAGCGAGTCATTCTCCACCTATAGTTTTCATAGTATTTTAGTCAGCTAGGGTTGTTTTTTGGACAGCAGACTTTTCCTTTTGGACAATTTCAACTGAAAGAAGAGCACCTTAGTTAGAAAATAGGCACGGACCACCCAGAGAGACAGGGAAAGTTAGGCCTCATCTTATTTTAATCAAAACCTTGTGAACCATGTCCATACTGTGTCTGCGTTCTTCTTCTGACCCGCCACAGATGTCAGAAGGTGGTTACAGCAAAGGCAGGTGTGTATTACACTTTTGTCATGGAGTGTTTATTTAAAGGGGGGCCCGATCAGTATGTCTCCCTTTCAGAAACAGAATTGCCTGTATCATTTGATTTTAACAAAAATAAAAAATAAAGACAGGGCGTTCACACCCTCTAAGATGGCAATCTGTCGAAAGTGTGACTAACACAATGCATTCCTATGGGAATACTGCACAATTGAACTTCAACGCTCTATCGACTCACTGTTTGCCTACACTAAAGAAAATGTACTAAAGAAAATAATTTGAAAATCAACATTGGAAAGACCAAAGTTCTTATTGTTTGCCCCCGTTCCAGGACAAAGAATAGCTTTACTTGGAAATTGCACGGCACTCCTTTGTAGATAATTATAGCTATCTAGGGGTTCCTATTAGGGCTTGTCCTAAAGAATCTTCTGACAGCGATTTTGTTGGGGGTAAGGTTTTGAGGAAATGGTTGGTTTTAAAGAAATATATAAACAGCAAGGGAGGACAGAACATAGAGGGACTAATATCCATATACAAGACCAGTATTATACCGTGAATATTAAATGCTACCCATTTCCCTTCCAGAATCTAGTACGAAATGGCTCGAGATCTTGGAAGGCAAATTACTTTGTTCAATTATTGGTGTGCCATCATCTGTACTGGTGGAGGCGCTGAGGCTTGAGTTTGGGCTCCCCTCTCTTAGATCTTTGTGGTTACGTCAGCAAGGTAAATGTATACTCTCTTTTTATTTACCTATGTTAAACCAAAATCGCTTGTTACGCCTGATAACTAAACAATATCATAAGTCATCTCTCTGCCCTCTTTTTTCCAAAGTTCAGGCCTCTTAGTGAAGATCTGATCTCCTCCCTGCTGCTGCCAGGGAAATGAAAAATAAGACAACTGTATGGGACATTAACTCCAGTATCTGCCAATTACATCGGAAACAAAAGAAAATTATGCCATGTTCGCTAGTCAAGGGTTTTGCTATAACCAACCTTGCACCTATATGGTTAAGGCATGCAGTATGCAATTAAAATGTTTTAAAATTATATACCCGAGATTTAACATTCTTTTGACACGAGAATAGATTGGTGGTTGGACTGGAATACCTTATGAAGAATCATGTATGCAAATCATCTATAGAATCTTCTTGGCATATCCTTACTGCTTGTGTGACTTTACATAAATCATATGACAAAGGATATGCTTCTCTGGTATGGATTTTATCAGTGCTGACCAATTTTGGAACTCAATATATTGTGCTGAATCTGTTGTAATTACTGCGTTTGCTTTTTATATTTGGAATGAGGCTTTCTCTGTAATGTAACGGAACGTAATGTTTCTGTTTAATGAAATAATGTTTTTTTTATTGTTATGTAACAAAAGTAATTTTAAAGTCACACCATGTATTATTGCAATTTTTTACTTTAGTATTCATGATGTATTTTTCCTTCTTTTTTTACTGTGGTGAATTCTTAACTTTTTCTATGTATATTATGTGCTTAAGGTTTGTATAAATTAACCAAATGCACGATAAAAAAATAAAAAAGAATACTGAACATCTGTCTCCACACTGCATAGCACAACCACAGAAATCCTGCACCTCATCCATCCTAAAGTATTACAATTTAATTCTACCACAAGGGTCAATTTAGCACATGACAGAACTATTACCACTCTGGGGTTCTTCCAATGTTTTATGCCCAAAACATTTCTGCCAAGCGCCTACTTTATCTATGCCATGGAGAATGCCCCATTACCAGAGCTGTCACATATCAACCATCACCCCTCTGATACCATATGGCAGCTTTATAATGGACATGTGTCAGATGTACACTCTTATCTGCTCTTCTGTTTGTGCTTTTCTTTTTCAAGGCATGGTATCTTGGGCATATCTAAAATGTACTTTAAATATGACCGTCAGTCATACGATTTTGGCTCCTTTGCCACCGCCATCAAAAAAATCAGCTGGGTTCATCAAATACACAATTAAGTCATCAGTAAAAAGTGCAAGATTCTGTTTCCCTCTTACTCCATAACCTCTGAAAACTGATAAAGCCTGTATAACACGACAAAAGACCACAGATTAATACTAACTAATGGTAACAATATTAACTTTTTTATATAGAGTTAACATTAGCTGGTATTTCCCAATTTAATGGCACTAAGTTTTCAACCTTGGAGAAGTGAGTTGGCCCTACTGGAATTCCAACTTGCAAAGTACAGTCTTGCCATGCTAGAGCCCAGCTCTTGGCTGTCTTGCTGACTCCTCAACCACAAAGAAAACAATGAGGAGGCTACTCATCAATGAGTACCCTGGCGTTCAAAAGATTGGACCCTGCCTTCACCCACATTTCAAAGCCACTGCCGCCTGGCATGGCCATTCAACATAGTTGCATGTCTTATCCAAATAGAACATCAGCTTGCCCCCCATGTGTGCTTAATATAAGAAGTGCAATGATTTCCCAGTTTTGCTACCCCCCCATGCAAGACCCACTTATGCTCAAGGAATCAAAGGGAGACCCACTTTCGATCGACATGCCCTCACCATAGCCAATGATTCAACTCAACATTGGTTGATAAAACGTGCAATGTCTTGTGGGTGGTTCCTTTGTGGGATAATGTAGTGGCCCACTTTAAGTGTTGGAGATAGCACATAAGCTTAGACATCTACATATCTGCCTGACTCTACCCAGATTTCTTGAAAAAAACAGTAAGGCCATTTTCCACCAGGACTTTTCCAGACAGAATGTGTTTGATCACCTCAATTATCACCGCTCTAGTCTTTTATGGGTTCAGAAATGCATTTGCCTTCCTCAGAGTTTCTCACTGTACACATTATTCTTGCCTTCTGCCATGAGGTGCACATCATTTGGAGTGCCCAGATTTTCATAATGTTGCTTAAGCCATTGTGTGACTGCCCAAGAGTCCATTATCAATTCTGCAGGATAAATGCGAATACCCCCAATGTCCTTGCTTGCACATGCTGTACCCCAAAAGCTTCTCAGCAGTAGCTTATTTTTCATACGTCTGCTCAACCAAACCAAGTTGGCCAGGACACCACCTACCACTGCAACGTCCACATCCGCCTGTACATCTAAGAATTGATGGCAGGTCAGCGTCTCTCCCTCATCTTCCTTTAATTAATTTCTTGCAGGTCCCCAAGATACAAGTCTAGGACCTTTGCTGCTTCACAAACCTCCAGAATGGCCTTCATCTGGAATCCACTTCTAACAAGGAAGGATAAAAATACTGTTTCTTTACAGAGTGTGTAGCTGCATACCCACCTGCAACTTTGTGGCTATCTAGTAAATTTGGATATCTACCCGTTACCAAAGCATGATCTGATCACTGGGCATCGTAATTGCTGGTATCCAGTGCCATCTATTTTCTGAACTCTTGCAGAAGCCCTAGACTAATTTAGCCCTATGTAGGATCCTTGAGGGGGCGAGTAACAATTAAAACTAGTTTACCCATTTTGTTGCTCCAACCAGTTGCCCAAACACCTTTTGCCTGCAACATGCGATTAATGATTTGTGAGGTGCGGTCTTGACATTCACTGTGTCTCACTGTGTCCCATGCTATTTCCCTATCCGGCCTCGATATTCAAATCTTATCCCACCTTTACAAAACCTTCACAAAGGTTAAGTACTCAGATGCATAGACGTTTCGTGAAGATACAGACCGTTACAACAATTACCAAATTAAAATTTGACCCGAAACATGTGCAGACTTTCCTTTGATGGTCTCTTACATTGTATCAAATGCAACAAAGTAATAATATTTTTACATTACTGGAACACTTGTCCATTGATTTAGCTACATGGTCTGGGTTTTTTACTTTCAAGATTTTTACGAGTTAATGGCAACCTGGGTTCCCCGTTGACCATGCAGTGCTTCCGTTACATTGGTTTTATAGGTAACACCTGGGGCACCAAAGCCGAACCAACTACACAGCGGTACATGGAGGTCTAAACAACATTTTCACAACACCTTCATAGAATGTTTTGTAGACTATTCATGGAATTTTAAAAACCTTGAATAAAGTTGTTTACTTGAAGGCTAGTTGGACACCATTTGAGCCCTACAAGAACCTCAAAACAAGAATATAAATGACTAAAACGCTGTAGGAAATCTTTAGAGCTGCAACAAACCACCATTGGGCACCAACGTAGAGATGTGATTCAGTGGGAAATGTGAAGAGAACCAAAAAATGTTGGATGCCTACAGGCGATAGACAGAATAAGGACAGGCAATTTATGGCCCTTCAATGAACCAATACGGACAATTCCAACACTTACACCACCACTAGCAAATCCAATAAAGTCGCAACTAGTCCGGTTGTTCACTTAAATCGATTATATCAGTGACAAATCAATGAAGCATCTCAGACACTCTGATGGACAACCTTATGGAGTAGACGATCACCACACGGACTCCACTGGAAAGCCTCAGAGAACACATAACCAGAGTATCAACAGAGCTTTAGCAAACATATCCTGCAAAAAGCCTCCTTGTATCAGAATGAAACCTCCTAATTTTGGCCATGACCTCCCATAAAATCCCTTAAAATTACTTATCTGCCAGATGCAGCAGATAAACACAATAATGCCACATTTGCTTGTGTGTTTTATATCCCGATGTTACCAGCATCTGAGTCCTAAAAGCCTTTTTAATGAAAGCAAAGAAGATGCAGAAAGTGCTTGGACTATGGCAAATCTGCCTCTTCTTAGCCCGCACCACTGGACCCTGCATGGCCTCAAATGCCAAGTCCGTAGTGCTGGGCAAATCCTGCTACCCCCGTGAGAGACACTACTACTAAAGCATCAAACAGTTCTGCCTTATTCCTGGACTTACAAGGCACTGCCAGGTGGGTGGGGTGGTTTAATCAAAATAGCATACATTCAAAAACTTTGCCCAAGTATGTTGATGAGTTCTTACAGCACAGCGGGTGGGCATAACATCCATCATCAGCTCACACCCGAGTTATGCGCCAGCCCACCTACCCCAGATCTGCAATGCCATTATATGGTTTCAGAATCACAAGACTAGGTTAAAACACAGGTTATAAACGAGGACGTTTTTCAGAACCTTGAAATGAGCATTATCATAGTGTAATGTTGGCAAAGGGAGACGCTAAGCACTGTTGTGGGGTATTGGGAGAGACGCCTCAAGTTTTGTAACAGTGATTAAGAGGCCCTCTGCTGATCTATCTACTGTTCATAGTAACAGGGGTAGGCATCCGCCTGATCACAGCATATAGATCTCACCTGTGCTGTTGTGGGGGATTGGCTGCATGTGGGCTCCATGTTGCCAGTAGGCTTGGGATGTAGCATGCTGAACAATCCATGGGAGAGGCCTTAAACTGCGAGTCGTTCTCTGCTGACTGACAGCCTGGCCCTGAATGCTGCAGATGGCCAAAGGAGTACATATAGCTTGTGGTATGGAGACATGCGAGTGTTATGACAAACACAATTGGCCACACACCCAGAGCGCATTACGTGCTCAGAATGGTTGCAAGCTTGGATTACTTTCACGGTCATATTTTTCTAATAGCGGTTTATTTTATCTTCCCAAAATGCAGTCTGGTTTTATGCAAAGCAGCAAACCACCCACATTCAGGGCTGGCCTCAAGCATGAGCAGTTGGGCCACGCGCAGAGAGGCATTTTTTTGTATAATGCCACATTTTCCACATATCAATCAATGAAAAACCACCAAGTTGCATGTTCACAAATTATATTTTTTTGTACGTCTTAAAGTCGCTAAAAAGTACATTTACGAAAACCAAGGCCACTTTTGTTTTAGCCATGTGCTAAATTGCATTCTGGATTTTATAAACTGCCATTCCTTAGGCATGCAGCTCGCTTTAAGTTTTGAAAATAAAAGCATTGCTTAGAGATTCATTTAACATGCAAAATAATCATCATCAGTAGATTTTAAATTAAAAGCATAATGCTAGCTGGAGGAGATGGCCAAATACGTGTACTATACAAATATAGGCAAACATGAAGTAGCATAACACTATCTGATATGTTTTACACTACATTCAAAAGACTGATGGTGTTTTCAAAACAAATTAGTAAAAATATCCTTTCAAACAACACTTCTGCCAACTCCAACTACAGCTGGGAAAATGTGTTCACGTGCTTGAGTTACAGACCAGTCTCCAGTCCTGACATCGCACTTCAGGTACAGTAAGATAAAATGATTTTCCAAGGAGCATACACTTTGATTAAATGCCAAAATTAGAAGTCCCTACAACTTCAAAAATTCCTGTGACCTTTCCAGGGTTCGAAATGAATATTCAACGAGCAGGAGTTAAAAGGAGCTCCTAGGCGTCAGGCCTCACCCAGGAGGCAGGAGTTACCGATGGGGAACCAGGAGCAAGTACCTAGCGCCTCGCAAGTTTAATTTTAACTCTTTGCCCTTTATATTTAAATGTGGCCGAGGTGTGTTCTAATTCTTCTTTATTAACATTCTCAAATACTCAGTGTCACGTATGCAGCTTTGCAAGGTACAAGTTGGCATGGGTAACCAAGGGAGCTTCTGGAAGATTTGGTTTAAAGCTAACCAAGCTCTCTACTATGTTAGAAGCAGGAGCTAAATAGCTCCCAGCTATTTCGAACCCTGCCATTCACATAGTGGACATCACAGAGGTTTTGCCTCTTTGCTTACTCCTGGCAACTTCTTTTAATGTAACTTCCCACTATCCCCTCGTGTAATACACTCATTTTGTGACACCATTTTCTGTGATGCTATCGATGACCCTACATATGCAAATTAGGGGGGGCTCACAGGTTTTGCCATGCAGAGCCCCCAAATCCTAGGTCCAGCCCTGCCCAAATCAGTGCAGTACCCCTCCCTTTTTTTATAGGAGATTGATTTGCATAATTCATAAATTTGTTTGAGGATAGCTCAGCGGCAACGTGCGCGCCTTGCAAACAAGATGACACGGAGCAACACAGGTTTGATCCCCGGGTCCGAGCTTAGAAACCTCTGGATGTTTAAGCACGTTATAAATACGCAACTTAAGAGAAAAAAACTATTACAAACTATTCCTGTAACAGCGCCTCAATGCCCGCGGGCTGTGTGAGCGCTTTAAAAATGCAAAATAAATTAGAGAGAATTATTTATTTACAAATTGATCCAGAGAGAGCTGTGCGTACAACACGGAGAACAGATGTAAATAGAACCACCCGAGACATGCTGAGTGAGTGAACCAAAATACATATTTGCAGGGTTCTCGTGATGTATTGTTTGGGGTAGGCGGCCATTGCCCAAGACCCCAGCCCCTCTACTTTTTAGAGTGCATCCATCACTCTTTAGGCCAGGCCCTCTTGTTGGAGCACCAGCTCAATTTCTCATGTAGGCCGCAGTTTGGTCAGTCAGCACACCACGTTCTAGGCGTTCACGTTTTGTTCCAGTTCTGCAGCATTGTCACGACACAGGCTCGTGGCTTGATACCGTGACTTGTGCACTTCTTAGAATCACATGAGCACACCCACACGCTCTTCCCTCGAGTATTTACGGAGGAGTGTGTGTGGGGGGGTGGGTGGGGGCGTCACTTCATCCCTGCTCTGCGGAACTAGTACATAGCTTGCGACAGACTGGGCAATAAAGGTACACGACGCCAGCATCTGGCAGCGGGTCTGCTGTACACTTAAATGCACTTTTTGGGAACAGTTGCTATGGCAGCAACACCTCAGTGGGGTGGCGAAATACTAGTGCCAAATATCAGATGTGTACAGATCTCCTCTCCTCCCTGGGCTCTCGAAAGCCTGAACACTTTTCTAGAAAAATAGTGTTTGCCCATTTGTAGTTAGTCCTTGATTGATACGTGTATTGGTTCAGCAGAAGGGCGCGCATCCACAGACTCATACCACAAGGTGTCTACCGGGCCACACGCACACACACTTTTTTATGATTACCCCAAGCCCGATTCTTAAAGCTCTGGGGAACATGCCATTATATTGCATTGCCAGTCATTCCCCAATCTTTGTTGCGCACTGTGTACTGTGTGCCCATTTGTGAGCGCGAGCAAGAACCAGGAGGAGAGTGAGGGAGAACGACTGATGCAAAATGAGAGGCGGTGGGAGCGGTCTGCAGAAGCCAGTGTGAGGGGTTTCAGTATATGGGCTGGGATCAGGGGGGCAATGTGGGTAGGCTTGAGTCGTCGGGAATTAGAAGAGCACTTGAAAGGCATTCGGGAAACCTGGCTTCTTCCTGGCGCGTTTGAAACGCCTAAAATGTTCTTTGTTGTGCTGGTGGTTTATTCACTCTTTCTGTCCATCACCTCTTTCGTCTAGCAATGGTTAAGCAAACCCAAAGTAGACAGGCCCCGTTATGGCAAGAGTGCACATACCAGGGCAACGGTGCCCACCCTAGAGGACAGCCATTGGCGACCCTTCAGCATTGCACCCACAAACCACGGACAGGCAGGCACGCGATTAGGGGTTCTATGCTCAACCTCGCCGCCAGGAATGCCGAGTTCACCCACCACACTGTCTAGCACAGCCCCACACAAGTCTCTGCGCCAGCAAAGGGCTCGGAAAACCCAAAACAAAAACACCGACACTCGTAAAAGATCTATCCTAACACCCATGAACAGATTAGGAGGGGGGGGGACAGAGGCCTATAGGCAGCCGATCGCCCCCGCCCCCTTTCCTCTCACCCCTCCACACTTCACCAATCCTCCAGACATAGCCCTTGACCACGGCAGTGCTCCTCCAATAGGCCACACGGCCTTGCAAACGGGAGCGGTATGCCCTTTATGAATCGCACGCAACCGGAGGTCAAGCATGTAAATGATAGCAGAGGTGAAGGGCATTTCCGGGATTCCACAGTCTCACCTGGAGCCTATGCATCGGGCGGGCAGCGAGGGCGGCCTGCGTGAGAGAGGAGGATGCGACTCTACACGTACGCCAGGCTCTGCAACTGCATAATGAACGCGCATTGTTCCAAACAAGGGGCACGCCCTTCCAGCAACAAATGCCACAGGAGTGTTACTGTTACAAAGAGTCTGCATTTTTCCAAGTTCTGTGGGGTGGTTGTGTTTTCACGTGTCTGAAAGAGACTCAATGGAAAGCTCTTGGAAGCAATTAAAAAAGAATTCAACTCTCCCAGAAATCGATACAAAATTTGAGACACCCATCCATTCTGGAAGGAGCACTTCTTACATGCTTTGAAGAGCATCTTTCTTTCAAACGTGGGATGCCTGAAAGGGGTTAGAGGCGGGGGGGCGGGGGGGGGCAGATCGGAGAGCCTCCTACATGCAGCAAGCAGCAGCCTTAATATGAAACAAGCAAACTGGTGGTATTTGGTAATTACAGCAGGGAGTAAAATACAGTCTATTTCTGAAGGGGAAAATGCAACTGCCTTGTAAAACCCTCTCTGCATCGCTCCATAGGTGACCCCATCAATTGTTGCCTTATATACTATCAGCTCCGAGTTAAACTTCAACAATGCAGCAACCTCCACCCCATGCATGTTTTAGGTTACTGATGAACTTTTCTTTTCTTATTATTGAAATTGAAAATAAACATGTAGAAATTTAGAGGCTGAAAATGCCGAAAAATATGCCTTTTTCCCGTGGCATTCTTAGAACTTGTGGCAAAGTGCCATACCAGAGGTGGAAATGCTTGAATAGAAAACTGCCAAGAATCCTACCAAAGGGATGGTGAACTTGGCGCAGAAGTAACTTGCCAGCAGAAAATGTGAACAAGCGGGAACAGTAGCCTCGCAGAAACAGCCTCCCTCACCCATCAGAAGCGAAGCTCTAAATAGGAAATACGTCTACATGGATCACTTTATATTAACATAGTTGTAAATGTATCAAAGAACAAAAAAGGCCGATCTAAACCACACGCACAAAAATCGTTTTCACACGTTTCACCGTAGAACCTAAATGCCAGCGGGTACATCGTGACGCGCCAAACACCGGACACGGCCCGTAGGTGTGGCCACACCATCCTTAAAGACGTGCAGCTAGCATTTTGGAATGCAATTATAAAATGTATTATTTAATGTTCATCATCGCCACACCAACCAAAGCTGCACATGCGAGGATGCAACCTGTGGTATCCACTCGAGGCACTTCTATTCACCTGAAGCTCAATAAAAGGCCTATTTTCATCAAAGTTCTTGCTAGAAAAATATGTAAGAGCTGATAGTGGGAATGTTCTGCTTGTGCCACAGGCAGCATGTCTAATTGGTTTTGGTCTTCTGAGAAACAAATACAGACGGGACTGCAATGTCCGACTCACTGCTCAACAAATACTGCAGGGGATCTAAATTAAGACTGGATAAGCAGGAGCTAAAAGCAGCTCCTGGGTATCTGGCACTGACCAGGAGCTACCACTGGGGAACGAGGAGCTAGTACACTGTGCTCCACAAATCTAACTTCCACATAAGATGCAAACTTAACATTATGTCAATTTTGTATGACCCCATAAACTATAAATGTCCTCTAGATGTGCCCTAATGCTTATTGATAGATTGTCCCACACACACAAAGTTGATGTCATATGTATGTTTGCTCAGCATCATTTGGCTTGAGGAGCCAAACTTAGCACCTGGTAGCTGTTGATATCAAGCTAACCAGGCTCGTCTAGACTGCAAGCAGGAGCTAAATAGCTTCCAGCTCCCTTCAATTTCGAACCCTGAATACTGGGAATCCTTTAATTGGGAAAATGTCTTTGATCATCCTTGTAGCTTTTGTCAAATACAAAAAAAACAAGCTATAATATTGGATATCGGTAATGAAGTTGAGCAAGAAAGGATCCACTTTGAGAAATGACACTATAGAGTAATCTATACAGAAAAGACGTGGGACAAGTGAGAATTCTAGTCCCACATAGTTCCATTGAAAAAACTCACAATTTCGAGACTTTGACCCACTTGGGGAACAATATGACTGATCATAGGGCTGGGAGAGCAACGAACAGCTGCATTGGACAGAATCATTTCACATTGCTCAGCAAGTTCATCTATAGATCTGTTAGTACCCTGCAGGACTGACAATCCTTCATCCTTTCCTGCTCAACACACTGAGCAACATTAAGTTTGATAACAATGTTGCGAGGCAGATGACTACGGCATCCATAGCTTCTGCCCCTCCCCTGCAGCAATATTGCAAAGGTGAAAGACGTTACTGACTGAGACAGCCATTCCACCCATATCCCCTACAGGTCCTGCAGGGTTTGGGAAGATGGCAAAATCATTAAAACGAACATTGTAACAGAGCCTGAATTAGACACGAAGCAAACATACACTCCACATGGAAGAACACATACAGTAGGTAATATATGCATTTAGACATGAACAATACTAACATAGCACCCACAGACATGAAGAACAACCACATGATCAATATATAAGGTGAATGCAACATGAACAGCATGTTAATATAGCTTGCTAACATACTAGCCAGAGTGTAGGGGGGCAGCCATCTTATAACAAATGGAAGCCGCAGCACGGCTTTAAATGAGCACATGCCTCAACGCCACAGGAAAACTCAAAAGGCTGGATCCACAGAAATACGTGTCTGTGCAGTGCTCAGACCGTAGCTTGCAACTAGTGGCATGGTTAAAGTGAAATTTGGGAGGATCGGAAAGACAACGTGAAGGTACAAGATAGCAATCCCCAAGATTCAAGCAGTATAATCCCAGATTAATTTAATGCTCGTTGTGCTCTTATAAAACTTTGTTAGCCAGGTGCAGTATAACAGTAAGCCAAAAGACTGCAGGAAGAGTAACTCAACAGTGTCCCCACTGGTAATAGAAAGCATGACACACACGTTAATATTAGCTAAAATCTCACGTAAGAAGTACATCTATACCAAACACGGTCCCACCGCATGTGACCATATTTGGAGAACACTGGCCATTCAATTGAAGAGAGCACGGATAGGACACCTGCAATACTCCCAATCTATGCACATAGACATGAGGCACCACACAAGGCTAAGTACAAACGTGTTGCCCGGTCTCATTGCCTGAGAATGAGGGATGGTAACTTTTAATTGAAGGAAGAATGTTCCACGGGCTTCTCTCCCCCTAGTCTATGTCTGGCTCAGATCCTGATGACCTGCTAAGTATCCAAGGTTGGTAAGGAATGTGCCAACCTATCAACATCCTTAGAGACATGCCACCCATCATGCCAACCAACCTCTTTTCATGATAATGATGTAGTTTAACCTTTATCAATATTGGGGTGGCTCCAGGTGGAGCCATCACATAGGTGTAACCTAATAAAAAATTTTAACACTTATGGAATCTATATGTAGTCAAACCCACTAACCTATCCCAGTTCCCATAGGTTTTGTAAACTCATATTATATTTTGTCATCATTGATGACACATTTGTAGATCTAAAGCAATTGTTTTTGATAAGTATAGAGAGAGTGACAATATTTCAATGCGTGTATTCTGTCCCAGTTTTGTTTAAATAATAAAGTTGGGTTTTGCATGCACTCGTCTACTCCACCCGGGAGTCTGGGTTGGATTGACTGTTTCCTCTGGGATTACCTGGGACTTTTGGGCCCCTTAACAACACCTTTTACATTGCTTAGAAACGGGAGGAATTCAGCCTGAAGTACTGTAAATAAATGTGATCTATGGGCTAAACTACTCCCAGCTGCACAGTAAAAAGGTGCTGCGATTCATGCAGGGGCATTTTGTCTTGCCGGAGCGCTGTTCAGTCCAGAGGCCAAAACCCCTGAGCATAGTCTAGCCCACTGAGCCCCAAAATTAGCTCTCAGTCAGGACTCAGGAGCTCTCACTCACAGGCAGGATTCATAAGGCTCACAAGAGACTGAATATTTAACTCAGCGTAGAAACAGCCCAAGCCCGCATCCCGAGTATAAGCTCTCTGAATGGGTATATAGGTCTTGCGATTTACCGTCAATGTTCTGTTAGGGTGAGAATTTAGACAAATGAAAATGGCAGAGAGCCCCATTTGCATTCCTTGGTCAGAAGGATTTCATGCTGAATAACTACGACAGACATATTTCAAATGTAAAATGTCATCATTCTTCCGTTCCTTTTCTTTTATGCAAATCGCCAGGATCAGGCTCCTTCAAGAGATCGACTTGGGTCTTTGTCATCTCCACCCACATAATGCTTCTCCAATCTGCCCCCCCCCCCCTCCGTACAAAGGGGCTTGGGGAGTCCCAGAATAAAGTCTTCCATTGCCAGCACTGGACCCAGCTGGGAGTGCTTCATGATCAGCTAATGTCTATGTAGTGTTGAGGAAAGTCAGCGCCACATCAAGGAGGAATCGGAAAAGCTAGTCCGACCTTTATGGAAATGGCAGCTGGAAGACTCTGCTGGGAGTTGCTTTTCAGCCTAGGTGTTACGATAAATGATAAACGTGGAACACTGATGTCATCTTCTTAATACAGGGCTGTACTGATGCCACTTCTAGCCTCTTTAATTGGGACAAAATACCATCGACTATACACGATAATGATACTGCAAGTCACAGGAGTTCTGTGACCAAGCAGAGGAACGAGGCCCAAGGCGGAGCCACTTTTTAAGGTGAGGGAACTTGTAATATAATTTTAAATGTATAATAAAGGGCATTGTATTCTTATATTACATTATCATTTCTTCTAGATCTCTCACTTGCTTTGAGGGAAGGGTTATTCCACTTGTTGAAATACAGAATACATGCAAATTCTATTTAGTTGGAAAAATTCAGCTACCTGCAGAATTGAATGTCTTTTTAGCAACTCTGAGAAGCATGCATAGAGGAGCTACCCTCTTTTTAGTGTAGAATACTTGGTTCTTAGCAGACGCATTTCTGCTCTCCTTTACTGAATGCCGGAAGTGCTCTAAACACACATACTACTGTAAATGTCTCCTTATTTATCATCTAATTATTGAATTTGGAAAGAAAAGGATTTTTTCAAACAAGGAAGCTGAAAAGCCAATCACATCATTTAAAAAAAAAAGATCAATGTTTCAGTGGTCCCCAACGGCTGCTTTTCACACAGTGGGGACTCTTTCAGTAAGCAAGATTGGTCACGTTTGAACTAGCAGTGATGTCACTTCCTTGTATGTGTAGGCTGGAGTAAGAAGCCGATGTACTAGGTTTCATAACTCTATGGAATGCTGCAATGCAGTTCCAGTCCAGTGCTTGAACTGGGCCGAGGAACAGCGTGTTTGAGTTGGTCTTGCATCCCTGCTTTTCCTTAGGGGCTGCATCTTGGCACCCAGATGGTTACTGTCTCCCTTTCCCCTACCTTGCAGTGACATATCCCGTTGGCAGTTGCACGTGTTTGCTGCGTCACCTGGGGCGGACCATTCTTCCCTGCACAGGGCTTAGATGTTTGGAGTGGAATTACAATCTGGGACGGTTTTAGTGCGCCCTGGGGCCTATTGGCATGTGGCGCAAAACAAATAAATAAATAATGATAATTATGTGAAGAAACCATGGCAAGAGAGCATTTTGAAAATTGGTCTGACAGGACACTGGTTCTGGGGGTAGTCGATGAGCAGGTTGAAAGATGCAGGTTTCTTTTGAGAAAGGGTCCCATTAAAACATGCCCGGTCTGAGAGTTTTTTATTCCTAAACTGCAGACAGGGAAGAGAGACCTATAACATACGCATACATGTGTTCTTTTATTTTAAAAAATCTGGGATTTTTATGGCTTTCTGAAAATCAGAATGAACCTTCAATAGAAATAATGCCACCAATAGACTGAGTAAAGCCCCTGCTGCTACTGCTAGACGACGGAATAGCTAGCACATTTGTCAGGCGAAGTGTTTCAGGCTTAGTTGCTGTGACAGAATACCATCAGTGAGGGCGTGGTTGCCCAAGCATGTTTTTTTTAATAGAAAATGATGTTGGTAATTGCATCTCAGAAAGTGAGATCTGCTAATCAGTCCTCAGTTTCATATTGGCCCGTGCTGAAAAGTATATTGCAAGCATGCATCTCTGCTGGGACTGTCTACTGACCTCCCCATCCCCAAACCTGCTTTTCAGTGAACTTGAACACTTTCAAGTCATTTTCCAGTGGTGTAGGACCTGCAAAGCTACTTTGACATCACGTTTGAGCTCTTGAGCTGCTGACTGAACCATCGCCTGCAAGCACCAATGCCATATTCAAGCCGATGGCCCGTGAAGAACCTCATTGCATTGCTGGAATTCATCTAACCGACTTGACGTCGACTTAATCCATTTATGGCACCAGACTCTGCAGTCTCAACACCAATGTAACCCACTGGCATGCACCAAGAAGGCCAGCTACGACTCAAGAAGAAGGGAAAGGTATCCACTGGGGCTCTGTCCCCCTGGCCTGATTAAAAGGGTTATAGTGACAATCCAAGACCCCAATCCATACATTTTTCTATAGGCTATCATTTAATCTTGGAAAAATGCTGCTCAGATAATTGCTCATCTACCACCGACCTCCGACCCAGCGTGCCTTTTAAATCTGAAACCTGCATATTCTATGTCTTCCTTTACAAAGTTGGGTTATTAGTGTTAGTATATATATTTACTTTTAGTTTAACAACCCCTACTTTTGTATAGGACCTTGGTTGGACATTCTTTTACTTTAGTATCATGGTACTTTTGTTGTTTGGATGCTTCTGGGTTAGCTTAGTCTGCCCTCATCTCAAATTACCAGAAGAGGTGAAGGAGGTACACCCGCCAGGTTTCAACTTAGTTGCAGTGTTGGGCTAAGCACTAGTTGTAGCCACTACTCATCCCTGTACTCCTGCGGAACAGTAGTCGTTTAATCTCGGTTGCATTGAGCCATCTTGCTGGGTTGCTTCATTGAGCTCTCATAATGTTGGCTGGTCTGCCCGAGGAGGCTGTAGTGCCGAGGGTCTACTGATCTGCCCATTGCAGCCTCTGTGAGAGTAGAAAAAAAAACATGTTCTTTAACTATGAATGCCAGATTTGGTGTGTGTGTGTTTTAATGCTAGGAAGGGCTGAGCCTTTGTAGTACGTTCTTAATCTGTCCCTCTAGGAGGAGCCGCTCACTGGGGCCTGGGTATGTGGTGGATGGAGTACTATTGAACGTTTACGGTATAGATTACTCTGCAGTGGCCCCCTCCCCCCGTAGAGCTTGCTGGGGAGGGTGTTCTACTGCTTGAATGCCTTTTTTTGGAACATCCCATCAGGTGTTCCATATATATATGTTGCAGCACAACATAAAAGCATTTCCCATGGTACTTGAAGCACCTTCCCAGTGGTATCCAGTGCACTTGTTTGCTCCCAGCATTAATACCGAGTTTCTAAGCAGGGCTACACTTGTGCAAAAGGACTCAAAATGCATTCTACATACTTGGGCGGTTATCTGAAGTTGAGCCCATTGCTAGGAGCATGGCTTCACAGTTCCTTAAAGGGCCGTAATGTAGGGGAGTACCAGGAAAGAAATCCAGTCCGTTTTCCCCCCACTTGCGATCCATTTGTGCAACAGGGAGGGTCTTCTCATATTTATCACCACTTTATGAGAAGGTTCCCAATTTGCTCCATGTACCGGTATTGCTTTTAAATACCGCCTGCTTGGAGGGACCTTTATGGGTCCACATACATCCCATTCTTAGGATATTGCCCCTGTGTTATGAATTATGGGGGCAGTGTAACACCTTGATTTGGATCAATATGTATAATTAGTGTACCTTATTTATAAGCGTTTACCTTTTCTTAAAAACAGTTGAGTACTGTATTGAAATAAACAGTTCTAGTTATTAATTATGCAAATCTCTTTACACACAATTTTCAAATAAATGGGTCTGCATGCATGTAATGTTGATATATACACACATTTCTGGCACCTGTCGGCCTTGTTAAACAGCCACAAGTAAAGGCCCTGTTAACAGATTATATGTGCAGTATACATTAAACTAAGGGCTGTATGACTGTTTCCCACACTCTGTTGTAGCCATGAGTTTCTTCCAACTTGACCAAATAGAAATGCACTCGCCACATCGTGATGGGTGACAAAATATTTACCAGTGCTTTCCGTAAAATGGTGCATGTTGCCATAAGCACACTTCCCATTTGGTGCAATGCACCCATCCAAAAGCCAGCCATGCAGAGAGAAACTTTTATTGACCGTTTACTGCAAAATGTTTGTTCGCAGTGAATGTCAAATAAACGTTTCTGTACTGGCTCCAGTCACTCTGTGTATTAACGATCTATACAAAGCCCTTGTGGACTCTGATGCAGACTATCCTAGGATCGGCAAGAAAGCGTTTCCACTTTAAGCATATGCCGATGACACAGTTATTATAGCTCGGACTACGAATGCCCTCCAAACACTCATTAATGTTTACATGGAATTTATGACTAACTTAGATTTAAATGTAAATACAAGTAAATCGGCTGTCATGGCATGTTATTCGGGGTGAGCCAAAAAAAATTAAGATGCACAATATGTTTAGCAATGGCTCATTAATTCCCAGAGTAACCAAATGTCACTACTTAGGTATGTGTTTTTTCTGAAAATTGGAGGGATCAGGCACACATACATAAGCAAAGTAGTAAAATGAGGTGGGCGTATCACGTTTTATGAAAATGTGTCAAGGGCAACCATTGAGAATAATCATGGCGGTATACCATGTGCAGACAAAGGCAGTAGCCAACTATGGGGCTTCCCTGTGGGGATTTGAAAATGTAGATGCAATTGAAGTAATTGAGAACACATTTCTCAAGAAATTATTGTGTCTTCCATGCTCCGCTGCGAACTTTGCAGTACATGCAGAGCTCGGATTAAACCACACTGGAGACGACTGGTATGAAGCCTCATTTATGCACTGGCTGGGTCTGTGGTCAAACCCTAGAGCCTTAGTAACTCAGAGCGTTGATGCTCAGTGTTTCCTGGAGCAGGATACCATGGTTGAAGTTCTTTGGCGAGTGTACAAAACAGGTGAATGCCCCCACTCCTTTGTGCCCTGTGAACTCCATAGCATCTGAAGAGTGCAAAACCTATAAAATGGGTTTCCGTTACATAACAAAAGTCAAACGCGAGTCAATAGGACTCTCGCTTGAGTCAAAAAAGAAAAATGTTGTCATAATGAGGGTAGATGTAATCCAGTCTTATCTCATCTATAGTAACAATCCGATAGATTGTTGGGTCTTGACCAGAGCACACTTTAACTTGCTGATGCTGTGAGCAAATACCATGATTTAGCAGGGCCATGTGCCAAACTCAATTTGTCTGTGCTGTGGTGATGCAGTTGAGGAGCTATTGCATTTTGCATTTTTCTGCTCATTCTATAATGAAATTAGAAAGCAGACAATTACGTCTTTGCCTTGGCAAGCTTCATTTACTGAATGTCGGCCAGTCTTACATTTTTATTACAGGCTCAACCATCTTTGTTTTGTTGCTTGATGTTTCCTGGTTTATTTGAGGAGAGCTTGGAATCTGAGAAAGCGTACACTGGATGCTTTGGTGTATTCCCCCACGTGGTTTTTCAGCCCTTTCGTTATCTAAGCTCTTAAACAAATTGCTATTGGGTTTTATGTCATGCTCCATGTTGATAATAATTATAATGATTGAATTTATTTTGTTTTATCAACTAATATCTAATGTTATGTTGTATAATTGTTCATTTGCATTTTATTTGTGTTATGTATTGGTTTATGGATTTTATCCGAATAAACTTTGATTGATATTGATGATGAAATAAATGTTTCAAACATCCCCATACTCTCCAGCAAGGTGGAGTACCATGCAAACAGTACTTGGCCTTCACAAAACTTCCTCACCAAGGAGAGTGTAACACCAAACTGGAGTACACATTGAGGTTACGATTCTTAAAATCATAGTCTCTTGAGCACTATTATGGTGCCATGGCCACCCTGCATTCAGAAGTTACCACTCCTGACACGGACATCTTAAAATTTACATTTTTGTGAAGATTATGTGTATGCACACAATGACTCCGTCCACGAAGAGCTAAAAATACACAAAGCTGACCTAATCAATCCGGCAAATTGCTAAATAATCACTAACACATGGTCCTCCCCAAACTCCTGGAGAAATGCACCACCAACACAGATTCAGACCAAAGAGTGGATACAAATCCCACTAACTCATAAGCAACACACTTGGGAATAAGAGGATGCTGTGCCACATGGATTCGAGCACTACTCTGGTGATTAGAAGCTAGAGAAGTATAGAATAAAGCACTATGTATCTAATACAATACTATGCATAAGAGCCTAGGAAAAATATTAGAGGACTGAGAGGAACCACTGTAGGCTGCATTGCCTAATTCCTGACCCAGTAGACAAACAACGGCCCCTTTCAGGTCATGACCCTGCAAGCCGACATGCAGAGTACCCAAATGACCCAGTTCCCTGCCTCCCTTTTAAAAAATATACATCACCCCACCAGCGACAGCCAAACGACCTGGCGCCTCATGCCCCATATGACATTTCCAGAGCTATAAGAGTTATCATTTTACCACTCTCAAAACTAGATTACGCCTAGGGTTTCTGGAACACCTACTCACAAAAAGGTCCAAAAATGAGTCAGCCAGGTAGCTTCTAAGACTCAAAGGATATGAAGATATCGACTCCGCCCTTTTGAACACCCCGCTGGCTGCCAGAGGATTCCCTTCAAAACTCTGTGCCTTCCCCGGCATGGGCCAAAAACTCATCACAAGGAAATTCATCCACTACTAACCACCAAGAGCATTTTGATACAACATCGGAGCTTCAACCGGAAATACCAAGGAGATCTTTTCTCTCAAGCAAACTTTGTAACTCTCCACCACCTGACCCTTCAGAGTACAGCTGAAAGCCTATTCAACACCAACAAGACAGCACTAAAACCTCAACCAACAGATGCCCATTCTTGTTACTTGTGACTTAAAATCTCCCCAATCTAAGTTATACGAACATACCACAATCCCACACACAACTCGTCACTTGGTGCAGTATGCGATTATGCTCCTCTCCCATGTACCCCTCATTTGCATACTCCCTTCTCCCAAACTAACTCAACTTGAAGATCTCCCACCACTTTACACCACTCGCACAAATCCCCACCACGCAGTGACACCTCAAGACTAAAACGTACCACATGAACATTAACGGAGCTGTGAAAAAGCTCACTTCTTAAGCTCTCACCCTCATCAGCAGCTAATCCAGATGCGTGGCACACTCATTTATCAGACATTGGACTCTCCTCTCTAGATAAACACATACCCAGGTGTCAATGCCAAACCCACATAAGCAGAGGGGTATGTATTTAGGGATTCAGGGTTGATTGGCATATTTTCAGCCTGCACTCCTCAACACTCCAGGTGTTGCATCTGCCTCTCCCTTCAACCTACAAAAATCCTCACTCGCCCCACCCCTTTTCGCGCAGGGCTTAGTTCAGGGAGGACACCAACATGGCAGTAGGGTGCTACCCTACATATATACAGGACATCCAGGGCTGAGCGATGGATGCCATGGACCATATTCATTGGAAGCTTTTGCGCGCTGCTGTGCTTAGGTTCATGTACAACCCTGTGCAAGGTCCTGTCTTTCAAAAGTATGTGATAGACCTATATAGGATAAAACTTCCTAATTTAGAATAATCAATTATTTAACACAGAATATCTTGGGAAATTTGCATTGCAAGCCTCTAAATAGCTATCTCGCGTGCTTGTGTGGTTTTCCAGTTTCTAAAGCTGAGAATCACAATCCCCTCCTCCCCCCTTCTATTTTCAGGGAGACTGGAGAGAACTGCATATAAAAAGAATTGAAGAATGTTCATTATGTCATGAAAATAGCAGCTGACTTCCATGTGTACACGTGCCCTGCCCTGTGCTTTGGATCAGGCAGTTACAGCACCCTATGACTAGAGCCCACGGCTTTAAGAGGGAGGAAGATTCGAGAAGGGGGCCCTTAAGCAATATTTACATGTAGGGGTGGCCCAAGAAGCAAAGTAAACTAAGCAAACTGTACGAGAGGTGCGTCCCATGTAACAAAAGAAACAGCACAACCGATACAGTTGAATTTTCCATGTATTACAAGTACAACATATAAGTGGGCATAGTTCCTCGATTTATGTTTCAAATTCCTCCACGCATTGAAGGAAACGACATGACATGGTAAGGGAGGGGCGTGGGGTTACGCTGACGCTTCTGCCGTCTCAGCATACGTCAGGCACAGAACATGTCCAGTACTCCCTGCAAACTCAAGCCCACGCACAATCTCCCACATACCCAGACACATTAATCAGAGGCCAGGTTCAGCCTCGTATGCCCTGGTGCTGCCATCAAAAATGTATGTGAAGTCGCATATGCCGAGCGAGATGCTCACGTGCCCGGCACTATATCCTATGCCACGCGCAGTCGCATATGCAAGAACAGCCTCTATATGGAAAAAGATGCGCCATGAGGCAGCATACAATTTCACGAACCCAGGTACTGGCGTCATGCCCAAAAACAGCCTTGCTATGCCACGGTGGACATTTTCTGCTCTTCGAGTCACTGAATTCGTCAATTTACGAAGGCAGCCTTGGTCCATTTTGTGGCGCCTGCATGCTGTGTGCGTTCAAACGAAGTGCAACACTTGGTTGACTGTAAACAGGAGGCGCATTTATTCCCTGCGATTGTGTCATTAAAGCCACAACAGTCGGCAACGATTCAACACTTTAGCCAGTGGCAGCGAAAAGTTACTAAAAACTTGAAACTGTAGCACTTATTCGCTGCACGTCCACTATTCCAAAATTACAATGTCTTTAGCCAATTGCTACTTTTCCTTGAAAGCAACTGGGCGGGAGTTGGTGCTCTCGAAGTTCCCATCCTACCTAAAGTCAGGCATCGTGCTGAATAGTTTTGCCTGATGAGGAACACAAGAGTAGGGATGCAGAAACCTCCAACCCCGTCTGAACCTAGCATGACCACCGAAGCAGCTGGCCAAGTGCCACCTGCCTGCCCCATAATCTCGCACCAAATTGTGCCTGGATAACACAAGGTCAGACAGCCTTGGGCATAGATTTCCAGAGATATCCACGATAGTGCACTCAGGGTGGTCTTCTCTGGTGGAAAACCCAAGTACTGTGTTTAGGAATAAGGAGTCCAAATCCAATGAAGGTACTTTGAGATACATTCCCCCATTGTGGGCCCCTTGTAGCCCAGAACTACGGAAGGCCATCCATCCTACGATGTCCAACCTCTTGACTTGGTCAGAACAGTCAGGCGCCTCACACCACTTGATGGGGTGGCACTGTAACTTCAGACATTTAGGCTTTCTGAAGCACCAGCAAAGTTCACAGGTCAAACCATGCCCTCCTGTGCTGGAGCCTGGAGCATATGAGGAACACCAACTGAACTCCTGAGCCTATGTTTACCCCCCTTGAACCCTTTACCGGGTGGCAAGGAATGCTCTCTGCATCTAGCCAGAATCTGCCACATAGTCAAGATAAGGCTCACAGCAATGCAGACAGTGTGGTTAATTATGCATATTAAAGTGTGTCGCTGTAGAGTTAAACAGTAAAATATAATGGTCTCCCCCTTGGTAATTTCATGTATGAAATATTTATGGTCATCAACTTTAAAATCCATTGGAAAAATGTAACCACTCTGAAGGATAACTAAAAACTCCCTTAAAAATATAGTGATATTGATTAATGTCACTAGGGCCAGAAAGGTGGCCTCAGGGCGATGACATTGCATACACGTTCCTCTACTAGTGAGAATAATATGTAGCCCATGGGCCGGCCTTCGGTAGTGTTGGTGTTATTTTTCATCTTGTAGCTGGGCCGGTGGCTTGTCTCTGAGAGAAGGATCTCTTGGTGGCCAGTGCCCTGACATTGAACAGTACTACTGGCTTGGGGGTTCCACAAGCCAGACGGGGCCCTAGATCACTCTGCAGTGGTTTTCCTTTTTTTTTTTTTTGAGAAGCGAGATAAAAAGACACGAGAGGCCTCAAGAAACCTCTTCAGCAGTGGGCACCGAAGGGAGCATACACATATAGCCTTACAGCTGTAGTAAACATAGCAAATATGGTTGGCTTCTGGTTTTCCCCATCATTGTTTCTTTTCCCACATTCAGCCCATAATCAGCCCAAGCAAAGGACCTATGGCATAGGCAGGGTGGCGCAGGTGCCATGGCTCTCTCGGTCCCAGAATCCCAACAATCAGGAAATGGGTTACCGCAGCAGAGAGACGCTCTTTGTACTAAATCAGACCCACAACCCCTTGCATCTCTTGAGCTTCTGGGCGCAGAGAGGGCAGTGCCTGTGTCAAACTCAAAGTGGGCATGGCCTGGACATTGTTCACAAGCTGCCCTTTGATATGCAAGCCCCCTGGTCGTCCTTCTAGCAGTAGGCGCCCAATTGGATTCCTGGACGTCACTAGCAAGAGATGGGGATGGTTGTCCAGCAGAATCAGTACTGCTGCTCTGTCGGGGGCCCGGGGAGGCTGCCTCAAGAGCTCTCATCCCTTCCTCCTGCTTGTTCATCACTTGTTCTCAGATTCCGGTTGATGGTGCCAGAGTGCCAATTACCTTAAGAAGCGAACTCCACCTACCAACCCAGAGCAGCATCTCTGTTCCATTCACGCACTCGTGGCGCTTGCCATGAAGAGAGAG